>NW_022196028.1:716014-3638514 GCF_008641045.1 Pistacia vera | reverse complement strand
ACTTCAAATGGTGTTTTCTAGACTGATTTAGATGGTGCTCTATTTAAAATATGCATTGTAAGGCACACCCTCACAAGTAAATTGGCAAGTCCATAAAAGTTATCATCGATCGTACCATATCCAATAAAGTATGATTTCTCCTTTCAGATACACCATTATGTTATGGTGTAAATGGAGGAGTTAGCTGTGATATAATCCCATTTTCTTTTAGAAAATCTTGAAATTCCATACTTAAGTATTCATCTCCATGATCTAATCGTAGAATTTTAATACTCTTTCTAGTTTGTTTCTCTACTTTATTCTTGAATTCGTTGAACTTTTCAATAGATTCTGATTTGTATTTCATTAAATACAAATACCCATACCTTGAATAATCAGTAAAGGTAATGAAGTAGTGAAAACCTCTTTTGGCCATTTCATTAAATGGTTCGCATACATTTGTATGTATTAATTCCAGCAATTCTTTGGCCCTTTCCCCTTTACTCTTAAAGGGTGACTTGTTCATTTTTCCTTGAAGACAAGATTCGTAGGTCGTATAGGGTTCTAACCGAATGAACTTAAAAGTCCACTTTCTCCTAACTAGATTACTCTTCTGTCTCCTATATGGCCTAATCTATGATGCCAAAGTAATTTAGGATTAATTTTATTTCGAATTCGTTTATTAGTTATGGAATTCATTATACTATGGTCATTTAATTCTAGCACATACAAACCATTTGTATTGATAGCTTTGCCAACAAGTTTATTTCCAAAATAAACTAGACATTCATTTCTATTGAATTGTACTGTAACCACATTTACATAATACAGAAATAGAAATTATATTTCTAGTAGTTGAAGCAAAATACAGGATATTGTACAAATACAAAAAGTGTCATGATGGAAGCATCAAACTGCATGTTCCCATGGCTTTAGTTGCAATATTTGCTCCATTTGCCATTCTTAGCATGACTTGATCTTTTGCCAGAGCAGAACTATTCTATCGATCCTGCAAACAAACACAAATATGTGAAGTAGCAATTGAATCTAATATCCAAGATGAATTATTTGAACTAACATTTTATTCAAATTCAATGACATAGCATTAGGACATACCTGATCTAGTCTTCTCAATAAGAAGAGCTTTAGTCTTCTTAAGACTTTCCAGATAGAGAGGACAATTCCTCTTCCAGTGCCCATTTTCTTTGCACAAAAAGCATCGGCCCTTTTCTTTGGTGCAGTCTTTTACTTAAACCCCTTTCCCTTGGGTTTTGTTCCCAATTTCTTTTGGAATTTTATTGGCTTTTTCTTCTTCGTCTTACTGGAAGAAGCCATATTAACAACCTCTTGCCTTTTTCCTTTTCTTTCCTGATCATAAAAACGTTGAATCTCATTCAACAAATTAGGAAGTTTTCTTTCAATCCTATTGAGATGATAATTATTGATGAAAGGTGTGAAATTTGATGGTAGAGATTGGAGAACTAAATCCACCTTGAGGGTGTTTGGCATTTCAATTTTCATGGCATGTAATTGTTAGAGTAGATGCCCTAGAGCCAATCAATTATTGTGGAATTGACTCTTTGTAATAATGTTCATTAATCAATAAAAGGCATCTTATTCTATATCGCGTAAATCATTATTATTGCAATATGTATTGATATATGTCCTTAGAATGGTAGAACCGTGACGAGGGTATCAAGTATTTCAAATCTTGATAGTGAGAACCCTATCAGCACATATGGTGGCCATTCTAGAAACGTCCGTAGCCATAGTATTATTCTAAAGTAAGGGCACAGATAATACGGTAAGGCTATCATAGTGTTGAACGACCCTGTCGAAAGGCAGTGACTGATCTCACTTGTCAAGGTTGTTTGGTGACAACCTGGTGCAACACATGTTAAGGCTATCATAGTGTGAACGACCCTGTTGAAAGGCAGTGACTGATCTCACTTGTCAAGGTTGTTTGGTGACAACCTGGTGCAACACATGGGTGGCTGTGTAGGCGATTACACCACAGCAAGTTCATGGACTGACCACCGAGGATTCCATATGGATGGTAACCCTAGTGTCTATGGAACAAATCCTAAGTAATGGTGGTGATGTGATCCTTAGACTTGAGATCACCGGAGCGCCTGTTCCGATTGGTGCAGTTTGACACTAGCCTAACGTAGTTCTTTTCAGAGCTATCAATACGGTGGTGATTGGCTGCATCAAAGAGTGTATCAGACTATGGTGGATTGACAGAGGATTCATCACTCCCGAGTATGGGAGAAAGTTATCCACGGCACAATTCCGTATATGGCAATGACACTAAAACTGTGGCCCAATGGGATTGAGTTGTTGCTCTATCAAATTTATAATACGGGTCATTGGTCCAGAAACTGATAATAAATATCGAGAGTAACCGAAGGTTGACACTATTTCTATGCCTTCGTCCTTCGAGATAACGTATGATGAAAGGATCGAATTGCACGGTAACCATATCGTTGACAGGTAGCTACTTTGCTGAATCGAATCTATCGGATAGCCATGATGCCTTGCTAGGGGCCAATCTTGGTCTTTATTGTGAGACGATTTTGGTGTTAATCGCGATACTATACATGCGATATGATAAGGAGCCTATGGGTCACACATAGAAGACAATAAGATCCAGAAGAAAGAAGGGCGTTTCGTCTTTTAAGGCGAAGGGTATTTTCGTAATTTCACAGTGTAATTAAATTTGTGAGGTGTAGCCTTTCTTTAATTTGTTGAAAAATTAAAAAGTGAAATTACATTAAATGTGTGTTGCCACATATTTAAAATATTATCATTATTGTTAAATGTTATATATATTTAAAATTATTAATTGTTTTAATCGAGATAATGATGGAAAATAAAATAAATCAAATTAGGGAGTGTGGCAACGGGGCGGGGTTGGAGCCCAAGCCTATTCCGTATGGGATTAGGGCAACTTGATTATTTTACTTAAAAAGAAAAGTGGGTGTTAATTAATAATATGAATTGATTTTTCTTTGTAAAACCAAAAACACAGCAGCCCAATTTTGACACTCCCACGGCAGATTGATTTTGCTTGAAATCAATTCAATTGATTTTTTTCTTCTTAATCTTGAAGCCAAAGAGGATCTAGCAAATCCCTCTTGGTTCCTTTGAGATTGTCTTCGTGGGGACTACACAGGTTCGATCCTACACTTGGATAGGTAGCAAAACATTCGTTAACAAATTGGTGGAGCCTCCAACGGTGCATTTGTTTCTCTTAACTCAGTTTAATATTTCTGCAGATTCTTATTATGTAAATTGTAAATTAACCCTTGATCTTGGTCTCATGTAACGATCCCTGAATTATTTGTTTTTGTTTCCGCTGGTATACGAGACTGTTTACTAACAGTGGTATCAGAGCCTAGGGTAACTAATTTTACAATTTTTATTGGATGGTTGATAACATGTAGTTGATAATATGTTGCCATATTGAATCTGTGTAAAATCTGTCTTAAATCATGTTTTTGAGAAATTGATTCAATTAATCTGATTTGTTGATGAACTGAAATTTGGTTTAATGCATGAGGATTTTTGTGAGATAAATTATTTGGTTGATTACAAAATCCGTTTAGAGTGTTTTTGGTAGCTGTATGAACATATTCGGAGCTACAGACTGTGTATGCTCGCCGCGGCGATATAATCCATCGCCGCAGCGAGCGTTGTTCACGCTGGCGCTAGTGACGAAACCAGCACTCGCGCAGCGTATAAAGCATCACCACGGTGATCGTTTTCTGGAGAGTACTGTACAAAAACAGCGGTGCCGCGGTTCTGGACGAGCGCTGTACAAAACAGCGCTAGTCGCAGCGATATAACCCACGCCACGGCGATCGTCCTTAGGATGGACGTGTACCAAATCGTCGCGGCGAAGGTATGTTAAGTGTGAACGTCAAGTAATCCATGCACGTCACGGCGATATAACTCCTTGCCACAACGAGCGCACTTCCGAGTGCATAGGGGCTAAAATGTAAAGTTTCAAAACTTTTGGACCAACAAATTCTGTAAATTATCAGGGGGTAAATGTAATTAACCATAAATTTCAAAATTGATGTTTTTGAAATGTATGCTTTGTACTGTTTATATTGCATGGTGCCCGGTATATGAGCCTTAGACCTAAGGGTGAATGTTTTAAATATTTTGGTTATGTATGGTTGTATTATATTAAATAGGGTGCGTGTCCTGCCTTTCCTCTCTTCTCGATGCACATTCTCTTCTCATCAATTCCCCTCGAATGTAAATCGAGGTTTCTAAATTTATTGATGTAAAGAATTTGTATAATTATTTATTGTAAATTAGAACGATATTTTTTTGTAATGTACTTGAGCGGAGCAAAGGACGAGACAACCATACTTGAAGACTCAAGATGTTTATTACAGGACCCCTAGTGGACCCACGATTCCTCTAGGCTCGAGGAAATCGGTTTTAGTTGGGCCATGTACCGGCACATTTTAATATTTTGTTTAGAATGCATGATAAGTTGAATGTTCAGTAACATGCAAAACAATGTCATTCTAACAAAGATAATAATCTGGTGAGACATTAAATAACAAACCCAATCAAAGTATATTAAGTCATGAATCCTCTCATCACCATGGTTTTAATCAAACCACTGTTCGTCGAAACCTGTTCGCCAAAGCGAAGGGTACACTTCTACCAATGGGAGGTTAAAATGCATTGGAGTTTTCCTTAATGGTGATGGGTTGACTTAAAATGATGGTTTTGCTTGTTCGCCAAGACGAAGGTTGATAAACGCGTGTCATAGGCATAGTAGAGCAGTGCACATATTGTGTGTACGTGGTGACATGTAGTGTCCACTTACTGATACTGAGAATCACACTTGAGGATGATGGCATGTATGTCCATTGGATTGTGTGATTCGCTTGTTGACTTTTTCACATTTGAGGTTGATGTAGGAGCTATAACTGGTGTGGATTAAGTTTGTTGGCCACCTAACAACTCATTTTGGCTTGTTCGCCAAAGCAAAGGTTTGAAATGGGCAGGATGGGATCTCGGTCCACTAGGAAAGTCAAGGGCTTTCCCGAGTTAATGGTGAGGGCTATTAACTTGAGTAAAATAGTGGGAGCTTCGTTTAATAAAGACCACATAAACAATAATAATGAAAATGGTAATAACGGTTACTTTTTTACACTTGTAGATTCAACTTAAATTTGAGCAAAATGATCCCAACATCACTGCGACAAATCATCGAACTGGGAGAGAAATGGAATGGTGAAAATTTCGTTGACTGGTATGAAGTATAAATAAATACTTCAGTCAAGCGATAGATTATACACCATTGAGCAAGCTCTATCACAAGAGCCTGTTGATAGTTCTATCCATGAGACTGGGTATGTCTATGTGAAGCATACACATATGCAAAAGTAGAAATGACTAGATACATTGTGCTTGCATCAATGGCACCATCTACGACAGCAGTGCCAGAAAATGGATTTAGCTTCGATTCTTCATTTTCTTCGAAGAAATGAGAAGCTATGGTGTCTCGATCGTTATCAGATGTAGGATGGAAGAGGGTACCAAAATTGGCGATATATACTCAAGTGGATCGAGTATAGAACAAGCTTGAGTTTTAGGATGTGGACTTAAAGAAGGTTTAGCAATAAACCTATATTACAGTCTTTGCCAGATTCTTTTCTCAATTCGTCTATGACTTTATTGAGGAAGATAAGGAATACCTTTCTGAGCTTCTGGATTTGTTAAAAGCTACGAGTCAGGCATTAAAATGTCAGACATTGACGTTGGTTGAAGCCAACTCAAGTGAAAAGGAATGGCTCAGAAGTCGATGGAAAGAACTGTTGTAGAAGGAAAGGCGTTTGTCCTCACTGTGGGAATCCCAACCAATGAAGAAACATTGCAAGGCCTTCCTAGCAAAATAGAGAAGAATGTTACTTCTTGTCAGGTACGTTATTGAGATTAACTCTTCCGTAAACATCTAGTGACACAAGATGTGGTACTCACATTGATTGATGTGTAGGAACTACGGTAGAATAGATTGCTCGTCGAGGGAGAGGTGGACCTACCAGTTGGAATGAAGCACGTGCTGCTTGCATTGCTAGGACTTATCGTTGATTTAGCCGATGGACTTGTTTCTTGGAACTTGTGGTATTATGGTTTTTCTTCAGTTTCTAGAAATTATATTTCTGTGTCCACATAGGACAAATGAGATATTAGTTTATTTAATGGATTATTGTCCTTGAGGATAAATAATATTCTTTATGGACTGTTTCATAAAATATGTTCTTAAGAAAGACAACAGGATAATCTCAAAATGACTACTATGCCAACTTTGGCAGTGGAGGGTAGACATACCTGAAGGAATGTGGGATAATATCACAACTCACCCCTCCTTATACACCCCAACCAAAGGAGTGTCGGAAAAGAGGAATAGTACCTTACTTGATATGGTTAGGTCCATGATGAGTCTTAGTGATTTACTACATCATTCTAGGGTTATGCCCTAGAGACTGCGACTCACGTTTTGAACCATGTGTCGTCAAAGTCTGTAGATAAGACTCCAATATGTATGGAGTAGGCGAAACCAATGTCTTATCTAAGGATTTGGGTTGTGGAAGCTTATGTTAAGAAATGTACTTCGAACAAGCTGGGCCCAAAATCCTGTAAATGTATTTTATGGGTATCCAAAAGAGACCAACAATACTATTTCTACCACCCAGAAGAGCGCAAAATTTTCGTTGCTCGAGTTGGTGGTCTTAGAAAGGAATATTTTTTAAGAAACTAGTGGGAGAAAAGTAGAACTCGATGAAGTTAGAACCACAAGATAACTAGACGAAGGACGGAATGATGTGCCACAGAAGTGGTTGAGCATCATGAGGAGGTTACTCCATAACTTGTGGATCAAAGTGAACCACCTCAGGTAGACACGGAGCTACGTAGATCTAGGAGAGTACGCCATGAGCCCGAGAGATACGGTTATCTCGAGGTCAACATGGTAACGTACTGGTCTACCAAGACAATGAACCCAGAACCTACGAGATGCTATATGGATCCAGATTCCGTTAAATGGCTTGAAGCCATGAAATTGAGATGGACTCCATGTACCAGAACCAAGTGTGGTCTCTGGTGGAACCACTTAAGGGGTAACCATAGGGTGTAAATGGGTCTTCAAGAAGAAGAATGACATGGATGGCAACGTGCATACCTTAAAAGCACGGCTGGTTGCCAAAGGTTAACAAAATTCATGGGCATGACTATGAAGAAACCTTTTAGCCGATGCCATGATTAAATCCATCCAGATTATGCTTGCAATTGCTGCATATCATGACTATGAGTTTTGGCAAAAAGATGTCAAAATTGCTTTCCTGAACGAAAACCTGAGGAGGATGTGTATAGACACAACCTGATGGTTTCATTCTTGATAGTCAAGCTAATAAGGTATGCAAGTAGCGAGATCCATTTATGGACTCAAGCAAGCTTCAAGGAGCTGGAACATTCATTTTGATGAAGCCGTAAAGAATTCAGTTTTACCAAGAACGAAGATGAGCCCTGTGTTTACAAGAAAGTGAGTGGGAGTGCAGTAGCATTCCCAGTGTTGTATGTCGATGACATACTTCTGATCGGGAATAATATACCGAACTTGCAGTCGGTAAAGACTTGGTTATCCAAGTGCTTCTCCATGAAGGACTTAGGGAAGCAACCTACATCGTTGGAATAAAGATCTATCATGATAGATCGTGTAGGTTGCTCAAACTAAGTCAAAGTACAAAGACAGGTACTGAACACATTCAGTATAGAAAAATCCTAGAGGGATTTCTTCTGATGGCATATGTTGTATCTCTGTAAAGATATGGTCTTTAACACCACAATGAGAGAGATAGAATGAAGAGGATCCCACATGCTTTAGCAAGTGGATCCATCTTGTATGCTGAGATTGATATCTAATGTGCATTTGCACTTGTATTGGATATCAATCAGGCTCAAGTGAGCAATATGTATGTACTTAGATTGATGTCTTATGTGCATTCAGCACTAGTAGAAGATATCAACTAAATCCAAGTGATGACACTGGGTGAGTCTCAATGGACATTCTTAAGTACTTGAAAAGGGCTTAAGAATATATATTCTGGATTATGGAGGAAAGATGAGCTCACTGTAAGAGAATACAGTGACGCTATTTCCAAATGGGAAAAGGATGAGATAGTTCACAATTTGGGATTACAAAATTTATCTCAATGTTAACTATAGTGAGCTGGAAGAGCTCAAATCAGTGTATTGTAGTGATCTAGAATTGATGCTAAGTGTAACGCATTATTATTAGAGGAGCCATTGTTGTGGCTGAGGAATCATGGTCTCACCAGTAATCCAAACACTTACTTAGTTGATTCAATCTGATCTGAAGGATCGATAAGAAAGGGAATGTGCAGATTTGCAGAATACCTATCAACCCACAATTAAAGTTTCTGTTGTAGCAGAAGCATGATGGGCACTTGGGTCATTCAATGTTGAGTGCATGAATGACTGGCGATAGTGCAGGCACTTGGGTCATTCAGTGTTGAGTGCATGAATGATTGGTTGTAGTGCAAGTGGGAGATTGTTAAAGTAGATGCCCTAGAGCCAATCAATTATTGTGGAATTGACTCTTTGTAATAATGTTCATTAATCAATAAAAGGCATCTTATTCTATATCATGTAAATCATTATTATTGCAATATGTATTGATATATGTCCTTAGAATGGTAGAACCGTCACAAGGGTATCAAGTGTTTCAAATCTTGATAGTGAGAACACTATCAGCACATATGGTGGCCATTCTAGAAACGTCCATAGCCCTAGTATTATTCTAAAGTAAGGGCACAGATAATACGGTAAGGCTATCATAGTGTTGAACGACCCCGTCGAAAGGCAGTGATTGATCTCACTTGTCAAGGTTGTTTGGTGACAACCTGGTGCAACACATGGGTGCTTGCTGTAAGCGATTACATCGCAGCAAGTTCATTGGACTGACCCACCACAAGTTTTATGAATGAGACACGCTCAAACTTCAGAAATCAAGGAGTGTCCATTCGAAATTTGGAGGTTCAAGTGGGGCAATCGATTGAACAATTGACAGAGAGATCTCAAGGTTCTTTGCCAAGCACAATGGTCACAAATCCTAAAGAACAATTAAATGTCATAACATTGAGGACAAGGATAGTGTTGGAGCAACCTCACAATGAAGAGAAGTTGGAAGAACATGAAGACAAGACTAATGAAGAGGAAAATCTCAAAACAAAAGGGTGTGCAAGATACTTAGGGGAATTTCAACCAAGCAACTCACCTCACAAGGAACAATTTGAGGAATTTGGTGTAAATGCGCACAAGTCAAAATTGGTGTTGGAAAAGACTCCAAACATTGGACTCAACCAATCACCATCTCATCTCAAGTATGCATATACGAATTTGAAGTTCCGAAAAGATGCTTATGAGAATGCCCGAAATTCCAAAGGAAAGACCAAAAGGTGGCAATAGGAAGTGAAGCACCCAAAAGGATCTAGATTGACGAAGGACCATGGGAAAGTCGAGCTTTCGACTATGAATAAAGTGCTTCTTAGGAGGCAACCCAAGTGTTTTTAGTTTATTTTATTTTTGTTGAAGTTTATTTTCAATTTTAGAACTTCGATTTTAGTTTGATGAGGTTTGATATTTCCCATACTAATCTGTAATGTGTTTTAACAAATTGGTGCACCATGAGTTTTCATGTTTTGACAGATTCTTATGACGATGAAGATAATGAATGGATGTTGGGCATTGACATAAAGACACACTTCGCGGATTAATTAGGGGAGTATTTCTTAACCCTTCTCTTTTCTCTATTCCTTGTTCTTTATGGTGTGACATTGAGGACAATGTCATTTTAAGTTTAGGGGTAGGAAAATTTTCATTGTTTAGTTTGTTTGTGTGTTTTAGATCGAAATTGTGTTTCTTTTTGTTTTAAGTTCTTTGATTGTTATTTGTTTAGTGTGTGTTGTGTTGTTGTTGCCTAGATGAATTGCATAAGTCTATGATGAGACTAGAATTGTTGGGATATTATTTTTGGAAAATGTTAAGTATTGGTTCAAGTTTAGGTTGGTTGACTTGATTTAGCTTGAGGTTCGTTGAGTGGTTCAACCACCATTTTCACTCTTTCGGCATGCTTAGAAACATTTTATGTGGTTAGGTGAAGTCTTGATAATGTTGGTGGACTCTAGAACTTAGTTAAAAAGTGCTTGAGGCGAAATTCTAGGATTAGACATTGTTGAGAAAATGATTTAGGCATTTTTCGAAATGTTTGAGCCTTTCCAGCCGACCCATGAATGAATCTTTCCCTAGTCACCCATTTGAGCCTTATGAGATCATCATTGCCTTATTTTCCTTGCAAACCAAAAATTGTCCAATCCCTATACCCTAAACACTTTATCATACCCTTTAGGAGAATTATGGACCTAATGTATGACACAAAAGAGCTTTGAGAGGTGTGTGAATAAGTGATAGACCAAAATTTTAAGTTTGGGGGTTGCAAAAAGGGCACGAAGAAGGGGCAATAGACCTCAATGGTGTTGCAAATAATTGTTATTGTAAATATTTATATTTGAAAAAAAAAAAAAAAAAAAAAAGAAAGAGAAGAAGAAGAAGAAAAAGAAAGAAAGAAAAAAAAAAAAAAAAGAATTGCTTTAGTTCAATTCAAAATCAAAAATAAGAAATGCATAAGTTTGAGGGTTGTAAAAAGGTTGACACTTTGATTGGTGGTTGAGAAAGAAAGTGAAGATTGATGTAGCTCTTAGTGTTTGCATGAGGAAAACCGAGTTCTCTTACTTTGTTTATCATATCCTTTTCCTTGAAGCCCACTACCTGAGCCTAATGTTACAAGCTTGCAAAGACCTTTTGATCCTTAGCGATGTCTAGTCCTCATTAGTGGAGAGTAGTTCGATAATTAGGCTTATGGAGTCTGCCGCCATTTGATAAACTTTACATTTCTGAATAACATAATCCGGGAAGTCAGAATGTGGATTGAAGTGGGGATCACCTACTCGGGCGACCACTAGAGAAAGATAGTCGATGCAACTTATAACTTCTTAGAGTGTTGAACATTTTCTAGTAATAATTTTTTAACAACCTTAGAGACTTGTATAAATTCTAGGCAATTCTTGTGTTGAGTTTGAGTCTAATTTTTGTTGTTCATTTTCAGTTTTGTTGTTTTGTGTTTTTGGTTGTTTGTTGCTTTTCTTTCTTTGAGTTTTGTACCTGATGCTTGGGGATGAGTAAATCTTAAGTTTGGGGGTATTTGATAAGCATATTTTACATTATGATTTTGCATTGAATTTTGATAGGATTTAGGATACTTTTCATACAATTTGGGCCATAATTGCTACCTAATTCTATTAATTTGTCTTTGTAGGCCTAAACGATGATTTTGAGCATAAATGACAGTTTTGAGTGTAAATTGTGTAACTTGAGCTTGAAAACTCAGAATGACCTGAATTTAGAAGCTTTGAAAAGCTAACAAGAAGAGCTACAACTTTTATGTTTTGGGTTTTTTGTAATTCGACTGGACAAGGGTGAAAATGTGGCTTGAAGTCGTCAAAAGTACGCTGGGAACTGAAGAAAAATGTCTTTGGACGTGCTTCAGTATTTCTACCATAACTTGATCTGTAGACCTCGGATTGTGCTGATTCTTGAACGACTAGAAATATAATTGAAAGGTCTATAATTCATATTTTTAAAAATTTTCCAGATTCAGACTCTATCATGCTCAAATGTTTCCCGAAAAGCCTCACTGTGGCAAGGATAAAGCTTCCCTGCGACGAAACCTGCATCAGATGTAAAAATAAAACGACGCATTTTGGCTTGCTAGGGCTTCATCCTTAAGTGAGAGAGGTATAAATTAGAGCGAAAAGGAAGAGAAAAGGGGCTTGGTTCGTCATTTGGAAGGCAGCTCTTGGAAGGAGAAGAGTATTGAAGATTTAGGCTTCAAATTAGAGAAGATTTCTCCATCTTTTGCTTGTTTTTCAATGATGAATCTTGATTCAGTTTGTTTTTGTTATTTTATTTCATTATTTAGTATGAACTGAGTTGTTTAGCTAGGGTTTGATGTAACCTTGATACAACGATTCAATTTTATATGAATTGATTTACTTTGAGTTTTAATTTCATGATTGAGTGTTTATCTTTTTGCTTAATGACTTTTGGATACTTGATCACCATTCAAATGTGTGTTGTTCACAATGAGACTGAGAAGTGATTTGTGACTGTGCCTCTTGGGATAAATACCATAGATTAAGCAAACGCTAGAGATAGGTTTAGCGATCTATGAAATCTAGATAGAATTCCATAAAGCTTAAAAGACTTTGAACTATTAATCTTCATTTTGTTAGGTGCGGAAGCTTGATACGGATAAGTAGGGAAATGTAGCCTGAGAAGGTATGTTTTACAACTTAGGGAATTCGATTTTCAATCAAGGAATTAGAACTTGGGTAATTGATTATATGATTTGGGTTAGCGTATCTAGGTGAAATCAAGACCCTAGCATTTATTAGCATTGTTTAATTAGTTAAGTTGTTGGGTTTTGCTTTAATTTCATTATCATTCATTTATATTTTGTTAATTTGTATTTAGTTTGTTAATTTTCCATCAATCCAATTTAATATACTTCAATTAGGACTTAAACTAGAGAAATCGGTACTTAGTAATACTATCCTCGTGGGAACAATACTCACTCATCACTTTATTACTTTGTACGACTAGTGCACGTGCTATTTGTGCATGTTGTAGTTTCAACGCATCAGGAGCCGAAAGCTGAAAGTGAAATACCACTACTTTTAACGCTATTTTACTTATTCTGTGAATCGGAGGCAGGGCAGAAGACATTGTCAGGTGGGGAGTTTAGCTTGGGCGGCACATCTGTTAAAAGATAACACAGGTGTCCTAAGATGAGCTCAACGAGAACAGAAATCTCGTGTGGAAGAGTCTCTATGTTGATGGGTCTTCTAATAGAAAAAAAGTTTGGATTCAAAGCCACAAATAATGAGGCTGAGTATGAAGCGCTATTCGTTACTTTGCAATTAACATGAGAGATGCGGTCAGATATGATTGACATCAATAGTGACTCCTAGTTGGTAGTCAATCAGATTTTGGGATAGTATCAAGCCAAAGAAAATAATATGATCTGTTACCTGAAGAAAGCCAAGGCCACACTTGAGCCCTTCAAGCACTATACGATTAGGCAGATCTCAAGAGATAGCAATTCTATCTCAGATGCTTTGGCGAAGATAGCTTCATCGCTAGATCCTGATGTGATGGATAATATCATGGTCAAATACATCGAAGTTCCTAATATCAACTCACCCGACTAGATAGTGACTACAAATTAATCTATGTCTTGGATGACTCTAATGATTCAATATCTCAAAGAAGGTGTTCTTCCTAACATCAAGACTAAGGCAAGACTCCTACAGACTAGAGCTGCTCGTTTCACCTTAATCAAAGATCAGTTGTATAAGTGAGGGTTTAGCACTCCTTTCCTCCGATATGTGATAGATGAAGATACATGATACATCATGAGAGAGATACATGAAGAGATCTACGGTAATCATACTATTGCACGATCTCTCACCAATAAAATTATCCGCCAGGGATATTATTATCCTTTGCTTCATGAAGACACTTACAACTTTGTGAAGAAGTGTGATAAGTGCCAAAGATTCATGAATATCCCGTGAGCTCCTTCCCACCAATTGACGACGATGACCAGTGCTTGGCCATTCGCTATATGGGGAATTGATCTCATCGGTCTCATGCCAATCGATAAGGGTGGCATCAAATATGTTGTGGTCGTAGTGGATTATTTCACTAAATGGGTCAAGGCAGAACCTTTGGCTGCGATCACCACAAAAAAGCTTAAAGACTTCGTCTTCAAGAATATAGTGTACCATTATGGAATTCCTCAGACACTCATCTCTGATAATGCGAAGCAGTTTAACAATGAGGAGTTCAAGCAGTTTTGAGAAGAGTTGGGGATTCATAAGAAATTCGCCTCAGTGGCAAAACCGCAAGCTAATGGTCAAGTTGAAGTTGTCAAAAAACCATTAAGCATACTTTGAAGGCCAAGCTTGGTGTAGCAAAAGGCAATTGGCCGACGATTTCGTAAAAGTTCTATAGGCATATAGAACAACTCCAAAGACCTCTAATTTAGAAACACCTTTCTAGCTAGTATATGGATGTGAGGCAATGGTCCCAATTGAAACAGGAACTGGTTCACTTCGGAGAGAGTTTTACAATAAGGTAGACAATGAAGCCCTTATGCGTAACAAAGCTCAGTTAAGGATAGCTTCCTACCAACAGCGAGCTAAAAGATTCTTCGACTACAAAGTCTAGAGAAGAGACTTCCAAGTCTGTGATCTAGTCCTCAAAGAAGTCCTTCTCGATACAAAAGAACCAAGCGTGGGGGTATTACATCTTAATTGGGAAGGTCCATATGAGTCGCCAAAGTGATACGACCTGGGATGTATCATCTCAAAAGGCTTAATGGTTCTGAAGTACCGCGAGCTTGAAATGCTGAGCATTTGCATCCTATTATCAGTAATTCCAAACTCTTGTATAACTTATGCAATCTATTTTACTTGTAAATTTTAGCTTGTAAATATCATGAATAAGATTATCCTCATTCTTCTTTAAGAATTACTTGTGTCGTAATCTCAAGTTTTTAATAATCTTGATTATTTGCAATTTTTTACAAGTTTTACAATTAGAAAAGCTATATTTGTTTTGTGAAGTACTTAAGCTATAAAAAGTGCTATCACAAATGGTCAAAAAGTCTATTTATGTATTGGAAAAATATGTACATAGACGACCAACGAACTACATTGAAATTGAAAGGAAAAACAAAAAAAGAGATTCTTCGAGAGAGAGCAGAAAAGAGGTTGATCATTTCTCTTGACTTGCAGGATCCTTGACTTCAATTGCTACGACCTCGAGGTCGGTCGCTTGATATTTAGGGTTCTCTGTTTCTTATTGATCTTCCTCATAGGCAATCTCTTTATCTTCTTGTTCATTAGCTGACTGCATCGATGCAAGCACTACCTTATACTCTTCAAGGAGGCTGGAAACGTCCAAGTTCAGATTATCCGCTTGCAAACTATGAATAATTTGCAGTGACCAATGACTGGCTTTCCTTTCCACCTCGTTGCTTAGTTGTTTCATTTGCTCAGTCAGTGACGTGATTCAAACATGAGCTAGCTTGAGCTCTATGTCTTTCGCTTTCATTTTCCTCTTTATGTTCTCCCACATAGTAGTTTGAGTCTTTTTTATCTAAGCTCTCTTGAAGTTCCTTATCTATTTGTTGAAGCTCTTGCTCTCATTAGCTCAAATCTCTAGTGAGCTTCACTATTGTCATCTGAAGCTTTTTGATTTGGTCATTCTTCTTTTGAAACTCTTGCTTCTAGAACTCTACTGCTCGCCGAGTAAAATCCCTTTCTGCCAACAGTGTGCTCGCCTGAAGCTGTGCATCACTTGCGGCTTTGTTTGAAACAGTAAGAACTTGCTTCAATTTGGTGATCTCCTCTTTCATTCCATGAAGTTGCCCCCTAGTGTTCATTTTCATTTTGTTATGAGCAATGTTCAGGGCGAGCACATACTACAAAAGAAAAAGGATAAAGAGTTAGTTTAAAAAAAAAAAAATAAAAAATAAGGAACTCGATCAGCGTTAAAGAATTTACAACGAGAAAGGTTTACTTTACTTGGCTTTGCAGTTGGAGCACAGTGGTCAGAAGGTCTGAAGGCTTGGAGCCTATATACCTTTCGAAGGTTGATTCCAGCTTGCACTCAAGAAGAGTAAAGACCATCGGCCTTAAATGATTTGGCATCTACCCCAAGAGGTCCAAAATGGATTGATCTTGACCTCCCACGGTGGGGACCTCTTCAGTTTGCTCCTAACCAGTTGCCCCTTAAGTGGCTACATCTACTTTCCCTTGCGATGCCTCCGATGCATCTTTCGAGGCGACCTTCAAAGTAGGAAGTTGGGTAGGCTGTAGCCCACTGGACAGTATTCTGAAGTCATCCGACTTAGACTCAGATGCCTTTGTTGTTATTTTCTTCCTTTTGTTCAAAGTCGTGGTCTTCTTCCTCGTTGGACTAGCCACAACAGGCTAGGGAGCTTCTTCGTGTTTCTCCACAGTTGGTTGTCATTCAGCACTAGCTTGGGTCCCCATTACAGGGACATTGCTTGAAGTTGGTCCAGGTTGTGAATCTGGATTCAACCTCGAGAAGATGATTCCCCCAGATCGTTTTGTTTTCTTCAACTGCATGGCGTACAAAAACAATCAGTGAAAAAAGTCTAAATATGTAAAAGACTTGGGTTTTTCTATTTAAGAAAAACTTACGAGCTGAACCATCTAAGTATACTTTGGGAGGGAAAAACCGTACTTATGAATATTTTCAATCGTCATGAGCAGCTTTGTGTCGCGACCTCTATTAGGAAGTTGGCTGAACACTTAAATGCGGCTACGATCAGTCTCCGCAATCTAGTCATTTTGTTTTCTGCAAAGAAAAGAGTTCATTAGCTTGAACTCTGAAAAAGAATTAAGTAAAAAAGGATGAACGACCTGAATATTGAAGGGGGAAAACCTACTCGGTTCTTGAAATTTACAGATACTGTTGTACGTAATGAAAAAATATTTGGTCTCGTAAGCTCCAACGTTACTAGGATAACCAAATATTCCTCCCTCGATCGTTGGTCATTTGGAGAGGTACTACAAGTCCATATCTTTACTCTTTTTCACGATATAGGCGCAAGCAAGCTCCAGCACCGTTGGCTCCCCGAGTTCATGCTCGCAGAACGATGTATACATAGCAACAACTATCATATATGCGTTCAGCGTCAGCTAGAATGGCGCGATCTTGAAGTGGTCAAGAATCGACCTAATAGAAGGGTGGAAAGTTATTCTCGCTTCGCATTTCAAATGGCTTCTGAGATTGCAGCCATTCCCTCGAGAAGCTTTTGGGCAGTGTATGTCCTCTTTTGGTACATGTCCACGTCGATCATGTATTGCTCTAACACTTTTTTGATTTTGTTCGTTGTAACGGTCAACCTTATCACCTTTCTGGGACTTGTAGAAGTGCCCAGTGGCTGTGAGCTTTTCTGCTGGTTGTTCTCATCTCAGGGATCTCCGTTGGCCTTAGAGTCTGTAAAGGTACGACATTTAGGGTAGATTCAAACCCTGAAAAGTCTACCTCATATGACAACTCAAACGAGGTGGAGGATGTCTCTATGGTTTCTACCATGGCCGTCAAGCTTTTAAACCCTAAACACTCCTAAAACAGTCTTTCAGGACTCTTTACCCTAATTTTTTCAACTTTAAGTGTTTCTTTTAAACACTGCCTAGAAGTGCTCTTTCCTAAGACCTACCTAACACCCATGACCATCCTCACTGTAAAAAATAATTTTTTTGCAGGAATGTGAAAGAAGAGAAAAAGGAAGAAGTTTCTTTACCTCTTGGTTGCCTGAAATAGATGCTCTATTGCAGCGTTAGGTTCGTATCAACTAGTGAAAGAAGGATGATTTTTTTTTTTTTAGAGTAAGAAAACGTTATTTTTCTCTCTAAAAAATTTGAGTTTTCTGAAAAATTAGGGTGAAGTTAGGGTTTTATAGTGAGGAAGACAACATTATAGCTTCTTTATAAGCAACGTTTGGGCGAGAATTCACTCTTGGCCGTAGATCGTGCCCACGTGTCATCTATCCATGGGAAGAGTAACCCTCACGCTTCGTAGAAATCAATCAGCGCTTCTCTTTATCGAGAATACCAATCGTCGGCGTGATTATCTCTTCTGCATTAAATGCACCCTCATCCATATTTAATGCACCCAAAGGGAATGTCGTTTCAACATAGCTTGCATTTAATACTCATGGTTGACACTTATTGCGCACAAAGACACATCTATCAGATAAAGATTGTTTTATTGACCAAGCCAGCTGTCAAGCGCAACAAATAACATCTGAAGAGGTCGTTCAAAGAAGACATTTATTCAACATGTTGAACACGAACACTAAACAAGTTGTTTCAGAATTTTCAATCATGAAATATTCTAAGTGTTTTCAGGTCGTGAATGATAGTTAGAGTTCAAAACACATCCCAATGACTTAAGACAAGATCAAGCTCTGGTCATTAGATCTCAGTAAACGATCACATTAGGTCACCTGTATTACTCTTAAGTCATGACTCACAAGTCTCGACCTCCATTCAGTTCATAAAGTGAGACAATATTTCAAAAGTCAGATCAAGCAGTCAACTTCAGGTCGTCTACAACAATGCGATTATATCTCAACATTCAACTCAAGTAAGCATTTCTGAAGTCAAGTCAGGTCACGGCATAATCATGAAGTTCTCAAGATCCAATTCCTTGAATCTCAAGAACTTGGGAGCTTCTGTTATGCCTAAAAAATCAAGGCTGACATAAGCTTACATCAGCGAGCACCAATCAAAGTTCATAAAGATTTTGCGCCGCCCAAAATCTACCACATCGCCCCAAGACAGAGAGAATACGATGCAGGCTTAGGTTTTGTCTGTGAGTGAATGTGGTCCACACACCTGTCCAAACCCCATATAATTTAAGGATATTTCCGAAGTTATCAGCCAATGGGAGGCAAGGAAGGACTTTCACGATACCTACTCACTTGTAGACTTGTAATCATTACCTTGAACTCAGCGGCTATAAATAGAGGACTCCCCCTCACAAAATCAGGATCAGATGCTCTGAATTCATAAAAACAAATAGCAAAGACAATCTACAAGAAAGAGACTGGCTCAATATTCTCTCTGAATACCAATCTATGGTAAGTCTGTTCGTTGTTCACGACCTCTTGTAACCTGGCTAATATCCAAGAACACTCATATAATCGATAACAGGAGATGTAGGAATCGTTATAAGTATCCGAACCACTATAAAAATTCTCACTGTCTCCTTTATTATTAAGCTTTGCATGAAACTGTGACCCTAATCCAAATCTCATATTAAACACATATAATTTCTAAGATCTTCTCAGCACTTTGTACATTTGAGATCGTTGGTGTCAAAATCACATATCAACAAACTATAAAATAACATGTACTAAACACAGGATGATATTTAATTGATTTCCCTGGATAATTTTTTAATTGAGAAAAAGTAATTGCATTACTTTTTAAAACAAACAAAATTTGATAAATTAGACACTCACTCAATACACTTAACATATATGTGCAGGCATGACAACATTTAACTTGAGGAAAATTGAAATGAACATAATTCATGATGATAATGATCAAAGCTCGGACAGAGAGAAGCTCTTTTTAACTTTGTCTTTGGTTTTCTGCACCGTTTTCCCTGCAATTTCAGCAGCCGATTTTGCCGACTCCTCCACAGTTGCTTTGCTCTTCTCTATACTCTTCGCCACCGCCCCTTTCACCTTCTCCCCTCCATCACCCGCTTCATCTTTCACCCGTTTATCATCCCGTTTTATCATCCCGTTTTCAGAAACATATGTAAGCAACAAAAATGTAAACTTTACCGAAGAATATCTGAAAACGCATTTGGTACAAATATGTCCAAATATTTTCTGATTCAGACATAACCCTAACAATTTGTATAAGATCAAAAGTCGTTTTTACAACTTCTTCATAGTTTTTCTCCTTGAAAACAGTATTTGAGTCTTATCAAACTCTGTTTTCAGATTAAATTACACGTACTCTAGTTTTTAAAGTTCTTTTTGAATCACAAATGAATTGGAACCTCACTCCAGATTTGGAGGAAAGAAATGAGCCTGTACTCGATTGATTGCTGTTTTAACTTTCTCCCAATAGCTTCTTCCACTTATAAGAGAGCTTGTATAAACAGTAAATAAGCTTTTCACCACCTGAAAAATAGATGTTTTCTCTTCTTCTTCTTGTTTTGCTCCGGTTTCTCTTGCCGTTCAGCCCTAGAAACGAAAACGAAAATAAACAACATGCAGATGATTAAAACGGCAGCTTTTCCTCTATGTTTATCCATGTCTTTTCGAGATCAAAATATGGATAGAATCAGCTGGGGAAAAAGTGGTTAAAAAGATAAAGCTATACTTTTGAGTCAAGAGAATCGAGGTGTTCTTATATTGCCACGTTTGTTCGGTTTATACTATAAAGCAGAAGTATTGAAAAGAGAAAGAGAAGACGGCTTTGTTAATGGCAGATGGATTCCCGCTTCTGTTGACACGTTTGTAATTTGCCGAAAAAACAAAGTAATTACGGTGGAGACGTGGCTTCTTCTTGGAGCTCCAGTTGTTGTTCATGTCGGCAGATTTTTAACATATTTCTATGTTGTTGTTCATTATTATTTTAGTTAAAATATTTTGATTATACCAGTTTAGGATTTCCTCAAATATTTTACAGTTTAGGTAAAAATAAAAATAAAAAAACAAAAACAGAAACAAAAAAGAAAGTTGAATAAAGATTCATTGTAAATATGATGCATAATGATTAATATGTAAGGTGGAAAGTGTGATAAAGTGAAAGTAAGGGAGTTCAATTGTATATGAAAGTTGCTTGGGCCTAACAATAATAAGTACTTGGTAATATTTAACTGACGAATATCTCCAAAAATGAAAAAACAATGTCCATAAATTCATCACCGCTGACCAATTAGTGCCCCCACCAATTGCACATGGATGCTCACGCTTGTTCTTATTAGACATTCTACCAACTTCTAAATCAGCATGAAATTAAGTTTCGATTGAGATCACAAAACAATGACTGCAATAAGAAATTAACAGAAACACTACAAGAAAATTGAGTTTTTCAAACGAGCTTTTTTCCAACGACATCGGAATTAATAAACCACCTCTCTTAATGCAAAACAATTTTATCTTTCCTGTTGCAAAGAGTGGTAAGAAATACTATTTAGTCTCTGTATCACAACCAGACGTGGACTCGCGCGTTGCACATGTATGTTTATTCAATGTTTTTGAAATAGATTGTAAGCAAATTTATTCTAACAAAATAAACTAATTAGATTAAGATATAATAAGTGTTAAATTATACAAATTTTAAAGTAAATATAAATTTTATATATATACAAAGTTGTGTTAAAATAAAATTAACAATTGTACCTGTATAATTATTAATATCAATTATAGGTAGATGTTATTAAATCTTTCATCCAACTTGAGAAGATCACCTGAATATTATATAGTCTAATTATATTTTCAGGATCATCACTTTATACAATTGATATTATTTTTGCAGACATGTCTTTGATATTCGATGTCAGTATTTTGTAATGAATCGTGTATGATATTTAATATTACCTGAATATTATCAAGATCAACTATTTAAACTCAAAATTTATATTGACCTTTGCAATTTCTATAACTTATATTCATTTTTAAGTTGCGTTGCGCGGGTATATTTATTCTTTTTTTTTATTTTGTGTTTTAAATATATATTTTCTATATTAAAATTCATTTTACATTGAACTGATAATTAAAAAAATTAATAAACAAAATATCCACAAATTGAACTCAAAGTTTATATTATCATGGTTCTTCTCAAATATGTTACCATTAGACATTTGCTACCAAGTTTAAGACTTTGTCAAGAAAAGCAAAAAAAATTGCAGGATAACCCACTGTGTATTATTGATAAGTCTATAAATTAATCAAAGAAAGAGAAACCTTGTTGAAAAATGTGAACTTTTAAGCAAGAGACTTGCAGAGCCAAAGGAAAAAATTGATTTTGATTGTTGAGAAGAGAAAATGAATTATTTTTATTATTATTATTTTAGAAATAAAAAAAAATTTAAGAATGTTGAGAAGAGAACTCACATATGTTGTGCGGTCAATCCGGTGAGGATAATTCCCTATTAGGAGAGAATATATTTAGATTGGCTCAATTTGGAAGGAAGATATTTAGATTGACTTAGATTCCAACTAAGGTAGCTGAAGATCATGCAACTTTCTAATCCTACGTATTTGAATCTTATCTAAACTCTATCATGTAAATGGGTGCTATATAAACCCATCATAACTTCTTTTCAAAGGGGCTGGGCAATTATTCTAAGCAAATTTTCCTAGGAATTATACTATTCCTTGTAAGCTCTCAAAAACAATAAGATAACAGTGGATGTAGGCTCAAGTTCTAACTTGCCGAACCACTTTAAAAATCTCTCAGCCATTTACTTTATTACATTTATTATTCATCCATTGCTGGTTATCCGTAATCACGCGCACATCCATTCCGGTTCCAACAGGGTCAATTGAATTCTCTGGTTGGTGTAGATTTATGTATCAACATTTTGGCGCTAGAAAGAGGACTTGATTCACAGTAGCTGTCCATGTTTTTCCCTCAAGTCTCAACTTCTTCAACAAATCCTAGTTTCTTAATCTAGAATCACGTTATAAAATGTGAAAATCTGAGTAGGATAAAGTCTGGATCTGGCTAAGGGGTAAACATAATAATTGTAACCCCTTGAGTTAGCTTTCCGACGGTCCAAGAATCATCCAAATATGAGGTCTACAGCTCAAGTTATCATCAAAATATTGAAGTATGTTCAAATTAGAGTTCTCAGATCGCGTGGCCAGATCGCTCAGATTTCATACTTAGATCACTCTGATCTTCAGCTTTAAATCACGTGGCCAGATCGCTCAGATCGCGTGCTCAAATCTCTTAGATTAGAAAGAGCTCTCTGGCTTTCTAGCTCTCAAGCTCCCAAGCTTTCCAAGCTTTCTAATCGAGCTATGCTTTTAGATCAAGCTCTCAATGCTTTCTGATCGAGCTATGCTCTCATATCAAGCTCTCCAGCTTTTTAATCACGAATGCTCTCAGATCAAAGCTCTTCAAGCTTTCTGATCAAGCAATGTTCTCAGATTAAGCTCTCCATGCTTTCTGATTAATCAATGCTCTCAGATCAAGCTTTCCATGCTTTTTGATCGAACTATGCTCTCAGATCAAGCTACCTATGCTTTCTGATCGAGCAATGCTCTTAGATCAAGTCGCCATGCTTTTTGATCGAGCAATGCTCTTAGATCAACTTTCCATGCTTTCTGATCGAGCTATGCTCTTAGATCAAGCTCTATAAGTTTTCTGATTGAGCAATGCTCTCAGATTAAGCGATCCATGCTTTTTGATCAAGCTATGCTCTCAAATCAAGTTCTCCATGCTTTCTGATCGAGCTGCTCTCAAATCAAGCTCTCCATGCTTTCTGATCGAGCTATGCTCTCAGATCAAGCTCTCCATACTTTTTGATCGAGTCTAATCGAACTCCTTACACTCTCAGATTTAGCTCTTTATGCTCCCTGGTTTAGCTCCCTATGCTCTCGGATCAAGCTCTTTATGCTCTCTAATTAATCTCATAAGCTCGCTCATTCACTTGAGATCACGTGTTCAAGATCTCTCAGATCTCTTAGATTGCGGCAAGCATAATTCAAGTTCTTCAATTCGAGACTACGGCCTATAGTGCGACAATCGTCCATATCAAAGACATGAGTTTTTGAAGCGCGATTACGCACTCCAAAAACTGGGGGGACTATTGTTGTGCGGTCAATCTAGAGAGGATAATTCCCTATTAGGAGAGAAGATATTTAGATTGGCTCAATTTGGAAGGAAGATATTCAGATTGACTTAGATTCCAACTAAGGTAGCCGAAGATCATGCAACTTCCTAATCCTACGTATTTGAATCTTATCTCAACTCTATCATATAAATGGGTGCTATATGAACCCACCATAACTTGTTTTCAAGGGGGTTGGGTAATTGTTCTAAGCAAATTTTCCTAGGAATTACACTATTCTTTGTAAGCTCTCAAAAACAATAAGATAACAGTGGGTGTAGGCTCAAGTTATAACTTGCCAAACCACTTTAAAAATCTCTCTGCCATTTACTTTATTGCACTCATAAACATTCATTGCTAATTATAACTAATCACACACATATCAGTTTCGATCCCGACAAGGTTGATCGGATCTCGCTGGTTGGTGCAGAATTCTATATCAACAACATAGAAACAACAACAACTCCAACAGTATAATCTGAAGGCAACTTAATTTAAGCATTGAAGAAGCCATGAAGATAAAGGTCCTGTGACACAAATCCATTTGCTCCAATTAGAATTGACCACCACCTGATAACAAAAAAAGCATTTGATGATAGCATCCTAAAGAAAGACGATAATTGTAAAACCCATAAAACCCACAAATCAAACAACAATATCAATCCAAAAATCAACAAAAAGAGATAGAACAAATATAATTAAAACTACATATCAATATTTTTTTTCCTTTGTCATCACTAGAATTGAATTTGTTTTATGTGTGTGATGATAAAATGAATGGTTCGGCAGTAGGTCTATAGTTATCCTAATTCATCATATAATATATCAAATTAAAGCCCTATATTTGTAGTTTCCAAAGATTCAAACCGCTCATCAATTGGATTTTTATTGAGCAAGTTATAGCTAATTTACTACTGACTGTTTAGTGAAAATCGAGAAACAGGGGAAACTGAAATGTGTGTGATGATAAAAGGAATGGTTTTGAAGTGGGGCTATAGTTATCCAAATTAAGCGCATAATATATCAAATTAAAGCTCTGTCTGTCTAGTTTCTAAAGGTTTAAACCTCTTATCAATTGGATTTATATTGAGCAAGTTATGGTCAATTTACTACTGACTATTCTATGGAAACCAAAATGTGTGTGATGATAAAAAGAAAGGTAATGGATCAGAGAAGGTAGGGTTCCTCTACAAACCATTGGAGCTAAAATTGATTATTGTTCCTATACAGTTCGAACTATATACAGGGTATTAGGAATAAAGATTTGGATATTTGTAGCCGTAGAATAATAAGACATTATGTGTCTTTACATTCTATCCAGCAATGGAAATAGACCAAAAAAGACCAAACTCTTTCATTTTTTTGATGTTCAATCAAAACAAAAATGAGTAATTTGAACTCTATTTAGGATTGACAGACTTATGTCATTTACCGGAGACACTTGACATAAATTAAGAGTAAATTCACAAGTCACGACTACTAATAAGGCATAGTCACTGGAGGCTTATCTGGTCGTTAACTTTAGGATTTCAAAGACTAGTTGAGGTGTGCACAAGCTGGCTTAGACACCACTGGATACCAAAAAAAAAAAAAATTAAGACTAAATTATATGCAAAATGTCACTATTAATTAGTATCATATGGTAGATTTATTAATAACCAAAAAAACATGAAGAAAAACCCAAAAATATAGTTTATTCATGGCATACGAAATTTTTTCTCAAATTAACCAAAAATAAATAAAAAATAGAGCTAAATGCATATGTGTTGACTTGAGTGCTTCTGTGCTTGCTTAATTCTTTAATGCGTTTCCATTTTGGAAATGAAAACATTGAGGGAAGAGAAGCTATGAGTGAGTGGTTTTGATGCTTTGGGTATGGACATGAACTTGCCCATACTGATACTGTTTTAATATATGCCTTGTTTGTGTTTAAATGCCATAGTTTTGCAGAGTTATTCTATTATTTTGATCATCATGGGAATTAGAGTCCGCAGTAGCCATGTCGTGCTATGCCTAAAAATTCAAGGCCCGTCATGTCGTGGGTTGTGTCGTGTTCAGGCTCGCAAAAATTCATGCCTTGTCATGCTGTGCTAGCTCGCCAAATCTGAAGGCCCATGGCATGGCTTGTTGTATAGCGTGTCGTGGGCCTAACACATGGGTTGGCCCATGTGCTTTGTGGGCCGGCCTACAATTTTTTTTAATATTTAATATTTATAAATTATGGTAATTTTGATTTATTATTAATAGTTATTATAAAAATATTTTATATGTTATATATAGTGACATTTTGTATATGTATTAATTAAAAAAAAAAATTGCTATGAAATATAATAAAATAATGAAACATTAAAATATTAATTGAATTTCAACACTTTTTATTACTTATAAGTTATAATTATAAATTACATATATAAACTTAGAAATTAGGATTAAGAATTAACATTAACAATTATATCTCCAATAGAAATACAAGTATACAAATACAATACAACTATCTCAATTTTGATTCTAGTTTACAAATATTCAAAGTATAATCAATTTCTTTGAATACGTCTTCATTTTCATTAATTTCTTTGAATATTTGTAAACTAGAATCAAAATTGAGATAGTTGTATTGTATTTGTATACTCGTATTTCTAATCGAGATGTAATTGTTAATGTTAATTCTTAATTCTAATTTCTAAGTTTGTATTTATAATTTATTATTATAAGTAATAAAAAGTGTTGAAATTCAATTAATATTTCAATATCTCATTATTTTATTATATATCATAGTGATTATATATACCTTTTTAATTAATACAAATACAAAATGAGAGAGAAAGGAGAATGAAGATTGGAATTGGAATTGGAGTGTGAGAAACTAAGAGAAATAATGGGGTATTTATGGGAAAAAAATAAAATTTTGTTTTTTTTTAAATGTGAAATAGCCGTTACCCCCGTCACAGGGGGCTAGCAGATATTTTAAAAAATAGTCGTTATTAATAGCTATTTTTTTTAGTGGGTCGTGTTGTGTCGGCCTGTGTGCTTTCTTAAGGCCCACGGCATGACCTGCATGATCATAGGCCTTGTCGTGCCGTGCCTTATCTGCCTTGCTTTTTTTAAGGTGGGCTAGCTCTAATGGGAATTCAAAAGGAAGAAGAAAGCGAAGCAATTAATTGGTCCTATTTTAAGCCATATAGTGATTTTCACAAAAAAAAAAAAAACTATATTGTCCCCCTATCTATGAAGACCCGGTGGAAATCTCAAAAAAATCTCCTCATGAAGATCCCTATGAAGAAAGCATTATGAACATCCATTTGGTGTAGTGGTCAGTCTCAGACATAGGCAACAAAGAGAAAGGCTCGCATAGTGACATGCTTGGCAACGGGTAAAAAAGCCTCCTGGTAATCGAAGCCTTCTTGTTGAGTAAAGCCCTTGGCAACAAGACAGACTTTGTATCTTTCAACGGTACTTTCGGTACGGTATTTGATTTTGTAAGCCCATTTACAGCCAATAGGAGTCTGATGAGAAGAACGAGGAACTAAATCTCATGTACAATTACTAGCTATGGCATTAAGTTCAGCAATCATAGCTTGATGCCAATGAGAGTGTTGAACAACATCGGAGTAACAAGAGGGCTCCCAATTAGTAGAAATCTGGCTAACACAAATCCAGTGTGCAGGAGACAATTGATCAAAATGGACATTATGGGACGTTGGATGAGTAGTACCTAAGGACTTTGAAATGGTAGGACATACATAATTAGTTGTTTGAATAGGAGGCCGAATGCAACGGGAGGATCACCGTGAGAGAACTGTTTCTTTAGAAAGGATGACATGAGGCTGTTAGAGTAGATGCCCTAGAGCCAATCAATTATTGTAGAATTGCTCTTTGTAATAATGTTCATTAATCAAAAAAAGGCATTTTATTCTACATCGCATAAATCATTATTATTGCAATATGTATTGATATATGTCCTTAGAATGGTAGAACCGTGACGAGGGTATCAAGTGTTTCAAATCTTGATAGTGAGAACCATATAAGCACAAATGGTGGCCATTCTAGAAACGTCCGTAGCCCCAATATTATTCTGAAGTAAGGGCACATATAATACGGCAAGGCTATCATAGTGTTGAACGACCCTGTCGAAAGGCAGTGACTGATCTCACTTGTCAAGGTTGTTTGGTGACAACCTGGTGCAACACATGGGTGCTTGCTGTAGGCGAATAAACAGCAACAAATTCACTGGACTAACCCACAAGAGGATTCCATATGGATGATAACCCCAGTGTCTATGGAATAAATCCTCTAACGAATGGTGGTGCATGTGATCCTTAGACTTGAGATCATCGGAGAGCCTTGTGCACCGATTGGTGTAGTTTGACACTAGCCTAACGGAGTTCTTTTAAGAGCTGTCAATACGGTGTTGATTGGCTGCATCAAGGAGTGTATCAAGACTATAGTGGATTGACAGAGGATTCATCACTTCCAGGTATGGGAGAAGTTATCTCACGGCGCAATTCAGCATATGGCAATGACATTAAAACTGTGGCCATAGTGGGATTGAGTTGTTGCTCTATCCAGTTTATAATACGGGCCATTGGTCCAGAAACTGAATACATAATATAGAGAGTAACCGAAGGTTGACATTATTTCTATGCCTTCATCTCGTCGAGATAACGTATGATGAAAGGATCGAATTGCATGATAACCATATTGTTGACAGGTAGCTACTTTGCTGAATCCGAATCTATCGGGTGGCCATGATGCCTTGCTAGGGGCTAATCTTGGTCTGTATATTAGTGAGACGATTAATTGGTGTTAATCGCGATACTATACACTGCCGGTATGATGAGGAGCCTATGGGTCACACACATAGAAGATAATTTAAGATCCAAGAAGAAAGAAGGGCGTTTTTGTCTTTTAAGGCGAAAGGGTATTTTGGTAATTTTACAGTGTAATTAAATTTGCTGAGGTCGTAGCCTTTATTTAATTTGTTAGAAAAATTAAATAAGTGAAATTACGTTTAAATGTGTGTTCGCACATATTTAAATATATATATTATCATTATTGTTAAATGTTAATATATATATATTAATTGATTTTAATTGAGATAATGATGGAAAATAAAATATTAAATTGGGAGTGTTTGGCAACATGGGGTGTTTGGGTTGGAGCCCAAGCCTATTCTATATGGGATTAGGGCAAATTGATTAACTATAAAAAGAAAAGTGTGTGTGTTAATTAATGAATATATTTAATTTTTCTTTGAAATTAACACACAGTAGCCCCTTTTGAATAGACTCCCACGGCAGAAACTTTTTGGCCTAAAATCAATTCAATTGATTTGTTTTCTTCTTAATCTTAAAGCCAAAGAGGATCTAGCAAATCCCTCTTTGGTTCTTTTGAGATTGTCTTTGTGTGGACTACGTAGGTTTGATCCTACACTTGGATCGGTAGCAAAATATTCGTCGACAACTTTGGAGGAGCCTCCAACGTGCGTTTGTTTTCTTTAAACTCAATTTTATTTTTCTGCAAATTTTATTTAATATGAATTGTAAAATTATACCCTTGATCTTGGCTCATGTAAACGATCCTTGAATTATTTGTTTGTTTTCGCTGCGTATATGGGACCGTTTACTAACAGAGGCAGTGTTGAAGGATTTTCATTAGAAGAGGAGCTCATTGGTATATCAACAAGGACTGGAGGACAGTTAGTATAGATATCTAAAGATCTTAATCTAATAGAGTTGGTAGGCCAGGAACATGTACCATGGTAAGACAAGGTCCTGGTAGGGATGGTGAGAAGTCATTATCCATGAATGTAGACAAATGTTTTAAGTTGATTGGCAAGGGTTGGCGTCTTTAAGGGGAAACACATCTTCATAAAAGGTAACATCTTGAGAAATGAAGAATCTGCTGGTATTTGGATCATATAGCCGATAACCCTTCTAAAGCATAGGATACCACATAAATATACAGCGAGTAGTCCAAGGGCCAAATTTTTCATGAGAACTAATAATGGCAGAGTAACAAAGGCAACCAAAAACACGGAGATGGCTGGTGTCAGGAGCCTTGATAAAGAGAACTTCATGAGGTGTCTTTCCTCTAAGCACTTGGGTGGGCATGAGATTGACTAGGTAGGCAGTAGTGACCACACATTCTCCCCAAAAATATATAGGAATTTAGGCTTGGTGTTTGAGAGCTCACGCCACTTCTAACAAGTGACGATGTTTCCATTCTACTATCCTGTTTTGTTGTAAGGTATAAATGCAAGAACTATCATGAAGAATTCCAAGGGAAAGGAATAAAAATGAGCGTTGAGTATTAAAAAGTCACGGGCATTATCGGTTCTGATACGTTGCACTGTTATGTGGAACTATGTTTGTACCGTGGATAGGAAATTACAGATATGGGTAAGGGTTTGAGTTTTGAATTGCATAAGAAATACCCATGCCCCTTGGGAAAAATCATCAACTATTGCAATTTAGAGTATGATATGGTCCCCAAATATCAAGATGAACTAAGGCAAAAGGATGAGTAGTGGAGGTCGTACTTGTAGGAAAACAGGTATGTGATTGTTTTACAAGGAGACATATCAGACATTTAGGCTGAGGAATGGATGCACTATGACCCTATGTTTGATGGAAAATAAATAAATTTTATTGATATTTATATTACAATGAGGATTTTTATTTTGTGTAATACAATTGTTAGACTCTGGAAAAACTTCAGAAAATCAACCAGGTGTCCAGTAGTATAGACCATGATAGGCCATACCCAAGCCTATCAGTTTCCCAATCAAAGGGTCTTGAAATGAACATGTGGTAGGAAGGAAATTTAAAACACATCTACTATCGGTGCAAATTTTGACATAGAAATAAGATTAAAATGAAAGGCAAGGACAAAAAGGACATTTTTAAGGATTAACTATTCTAAGAGATAGACGTTCCCTATATGAAAGGCTGAAGCACTATTACCATTTGGCATGCGTACAGATGTAGATGGTTTGATGGGTTTAGTGGTTGTAGGGAAAAAAATTTGGGTCGCAAACAATGTGGTCACTTGCCCCTCAGCCAATTATCCAAATATTATTTGAAAACGAATTTAGACAAAAAGATGTACCTACGTAGGATGCCAAGGTATTTGCCTGCGGAATATGATTTAACATCTGCATCAATTGATTTTATTGTGCTAATCAGAGGTAGTGAAATTTGATTTCTTGAAGGCATAGTCTTTATTTTCTATTTTTCTTATAGTTATTCAGTTCCTCTAGTGCATATGCATACTCTCTTTTGTTTAGGTGAAATTTGATTTCTTGAAGGCATAGTCTTTATTTTCTATTTTTCTTATAGTTAATCAGTTCCTCTAGTGCATATGTATACTCTCTTTTGTTTAGGTTATAAATAATATCCATAGCAGATTTCATGATTTGTAACATCTGGTCAATGACTTCTCTGAATTTGTCTCGTGCAATATGTAGATCATCCATATTGTTCTCAACTTTTTTGAAAATTTCCCTCAATTCTGGCCTTCCTTGAAAAATGTCTAAAACAATTGAGAAACAATATACAATCAAATTTTATAAATATGTATCATTGTTTTGTTTGCGATTTTGTAATATAGGATACAAAAGATTTGCAATATTTATACCTTTTGGTTGTTTTGATAGAGAACTACTGTTGTTGAGGTCGTTGCTGGAATTCGTTGCAGATTCTTTTGGTTGTGATGTCTTGTTAGCCATTTTCGAATTAAGTTTTGGAGAAGAAATGAACAGTTAAAGTGTATAGTATCTAAAGAAAGTCAAATGGGTGATTGATGTCAGAGCAATATTTATAGGAGAATAGGATACGAAAAGGTGGAATATGAGCAAATAACTGGTACTAAATAAATGTTTCAATCGAAAAAGTGTTAATAATTATTTGGATAAGGTAAGACGAAACGTTAGTAGACTATCCGTACAATATTAAAGAAAACCGTAATAAATATTTTGTTAAGTGTGCAGCATATTTGTTAGGTAGTTAATAATGGTTTGGCAAGATGTTGAGTTATTATGATAAACAAACAATGTGATCTAAGTCAGAGATGATATGACGATGTCACAATATATTTATTAATTTTTTAATTGTGGTTCCGTAATATGGTTATGAACCATGCATATAGTTCGATATTGATCTTGTTTGATCAATAATGGTACAAAAGTTTTTTTAAACGTGTAATAGAAATGGTTATTTCTAGTTTTTTTAGATTAAGATTGTAATATATTTAGATTGATGTTTATTATTAATAGGAGTCAGTATTGTTATCTAAATCTAGTTTTGAGAATACCAAAGGTTCTTTGGGAAAACAAATAAATGTCTAGGAATAAGAAAACACATTAATCGAAGAAACGTTAATAAGTTCTTGTATAAGAGGATACGAAAGGGTAACAAAAATAATAATTATTTTGTTAAGTATTCAAGTCAGAAACGTAATGATGATATTATAATATATCGTTTGTACAGTGAATAATGGTTCGCCGCTCGTGCTTCAAATGAATGTTATCATTTAGCATGGGATTTAAATTGGTTTGTAATAGAATCAAAGTTTTTTTCGATGTGCAAAACGAATGTTTGTTTATGGATTTTGTTAATTTACATTATAATATATTTAGATCAATGTTTGTAAAGTATGTGTAGACAATCCAATGATAAAATTGAATATAGAGAATAACACTTTTATTGAGATATTTTTACATGTGTAATAAATAACATGAAGAGCTCACTAAAAATTATATTTCATACATACTATTTGGTAATCTACGTTACATCTTGGACATGTGATATTTTCTAGTGACGTTGATTTGGTCCAATGTATACGTTTTTTATTCTCTTTGTCGCAAATCTGAAATATTCTCCTTTTTAATGAGAATTGTCGTAGTTGGAGTTATGGACTTGAACACTTCCTGTAATTTTTCATTTTTCGGAATTGATTTGTTACTTTCACTAATTTCATTAGAATTTTTACACCTCTACTGTCGTGCATAGTGATTAGAGCAACGATGGTTTGATACATTGCTTGCTGGTTATCTTGTTTGCAAAATTCAATAAGTAGTTGTAATCCTCTATTTCTATCATGTTCTACGAATAACAAATGCATTCCAAGCAGTAGTGAAGGATGGTTATTTTCTGCTTCTGCAAGGATCTTTGGAATTGAAAGCCTTGCAGTTGTTATTGCTAGTCGTTTGTGTCGTTGTTTGAAGATGTTTCTTCTATGTAAGACTTACTTTACGTTTGACTATTGGTTTAGAGACTTGCACCTGTAAATTGTAAGTTAAATAATGGTTTTCAAACATAAGATCCACAATAAAATAAAATAAAATAAAAAGTGCTTTCCAAATACAACAACAACCAAAAAAAAAAAAAAAAAAAAAAAGTGTGAAAAATATGGTTTGGTTAAATATCCATTCTAACATGTGTTTTGGTTTTTATATATTAGAAAACTGTTAACAACTAAAGACACAAGTGATTCAGTATAATCTGTTTCAATTGTTGGGAGTCGACATACGGTTTTCTATATGACTAACAAAACAATGAAATTAACAGATTAACAAAACATGATGATATTAGTAAAACTTATGTTAATCGTATTGCTTGAAGAGTGGTGTTGTTATTCTGAATTGCTTTTGCAATGATTCATTACAATATTTGTGATGGTAATTGTAACAGGTTTGTGGGTTGTGTTTTTTGTTCTTTTGTAAGGAATCATGCTGTTCTGGTGGTGTTTTCTTTTTGGTGTAAGTATATTGAAATTATAGAGTTGTTATGGTGTTAGTATTAGAATAGGTGCCCTAGAGCCAATCAATTATTGTGGAATTAACTCTTTGTAATAATGTTCATTAATCAATAAAAAGCATTTTATACTATATCGCGTAAATCATTATTATTACAATATGTATTGATATATGTCCTTAGAATGGTAGAACCGTAACGAGGGTATCAAGTGTTTCAAATCTTGATAGTGAGAACCCTATGAGCACATATGGTGGCCATTCTAGAAATGTTCGTAGCCCCAATATTATTCTGAAAAAAAGGCACAGATAATACAGTAAGGCTATCATAGTGTTGAACGACCCTGTCGAAAGGCAGTGACTGATCTCACTTGTCAAGGTTGTTTGGTGACAACTTGGTGCAACACATGGGTGCTTGCTGTAGGCGGATACACTGCAACAAGTTCACTGGACTGACCCACCAGAGCATTTCATATGGAGGGTAACCCCAATGTCTATGGAACAAATCCTCTAACGAATGGTGGTACATGTGATCCTTAGACTTGAGATCACCGGAGCACCTTGTACACCGATTGGTGCAGTTTGACACTAGCCTAACGCAGTTCTATTCAGAGTTGTCAATATGGTGGTGATTGGCTGTATCAAGGAGTGTATCAAGACTATGGTGGATTGACAGAGGATTCATCACTCCCGGCTACGGGAGAAGTTATCTCACGACATAATTCAGTATATGACAATGACACTAAAACTGTGGCCACAGTGGGATTGAGTTGTTGCTCTATCCGGATTATAATACAGGTCATTGGTCCAGAAACTGAATACATAATATCGAGAGTAACCGAAGGTTGAAACTATTTCTATGCGTTCGTCTCGTTGAGATAATGGATTATGAAAGGATCGAATTGTACGGTAACCATATCGTTGACAAGTAGCTACTTTGCTGAATCCGAATCTATCGGGTGGCCATGATACCTTGCTAGGGGCCAATCTTGGTCTATATATTAGTGAGACGATTAATTGGTGTTAATCGAGATACTATACACTGCCGGTATGATGAGGAGCCTATGGGTCATACACATAGAAGATAATTTAAGATCAAGAAGAAAGAATGGCGTTTTTGTCTTTTTAGGCGAAAAGGTATTTTGGTAATTTCACAATACAATTAAATTTGCTGAGGTCGTAGCCTTTATTTAATTTATTAGAAAAATTAAATAATGTGTTTGCATATATTTAATTAAATCATCATTATTGTTAAACGTTAATATATAGATTAAATATATTTTAATTGATTTTAATTGAGATAATGATGAAATAAAAATAAAATATCTAATTGGGAGTGTTTGGCAACATGGAGTGTTTGGGTTGGAGCACAAGCCTATTCCATATGGGAATAGGGCAACTAAAGTTTTAATATAAAAGAAAAACTTTAATTGTAAAATGAGAGTGATTTCATTTATTTCAATTTCATTGTAAAAGGAAATACACATAGCCCCAAACTCTCTCCCACGGCAGTATCACATTTTGCTCAAAATCAATTCATTTGATTTTTCTTCTTTGATCTTAAAGCTAAGGAGGATCTAGCAAATCCCTCCTTCGTTCTTTGTGATTGTTTTCATGTGGACTTCATAAGTTCGATCCTACACTTGGGTCAGTAGCAAAAACGTTCATTGACAAATTTGGAGGAGCCTCCAAACATGCGTATGTTTTTCTAAACTCATGATTAATTTCTGTAGATTTCTATTTTAACATAAACTATAAAATTGTACCTTTGATCTTCGCTCAATGGGAACGATCCTTGTTATTATGATTTTGTTTTCCGCTTCGTATATGGACCGTTTCCTAATAGTTAGTGGTTTATATAATTTTTGTGTAGATATTGGATAGCGAACAATTTTTTGTGTGTTTGGATTTGGTAGATATTATCGTGTTAATTATTAATGGGAATTAGCGTTGTTATTTTTTAAACTCGTTATTAGTATTCTTCTAAATTAATGATGGTATTTTTATTTTTTTGAACATTAATTATTGGATTTATTTATATATATAGAATATCATTCTTTCATTTTTTTTATTCTACCAAGAAAAATTGATTATTCTATTCAACAAATTTAAAATTTTTTGTTCATAATCATTTAATGTTAAGTATTAATTTATCTTAAGTGTAAACGGTTTGCATTCATCTATATCTCTACATAGGTATATTAAGTATTTGATACATTCGATTAATACGAATCTTTTTAAATTCATATAAGTTAATGTATTGGATGATATTTTCTGAATTGTACATGAATTATGTGCATATCTTATGCAGGTGTCTAATTCTCCGAAAGTTATATGAGACAATTGGGCAACTGATCAAATGGAAGTAGGTGCCTCTGCTGTAAGAAGATGGGAGGATCTGGACATTGATTTATTGGTGAAAATCTTTTTATGTTTTGATGTTTTTGTTAGAGCAGGTGCCCTAGAGCCAATCAATTATTGTAGAATTGACTCTCTGAAATAATGTCTATTAATCAATAAAAGGCAATTTTCTTTTATATCATGTAAATCATAATTGTGTGTATTGACATATGTCCTTAGAATGGTAGAACTGTGACGAGGATATCAAGTGTTTCAAATCTTGATAGTGAGAACCCTATGATCACATATGGTGGCCATTCTAGAAATGTCTGTAGCCTCGGTATTATTCTGACCAAGGACATAAATAATACGGTAAGACTATCATAGTGTTGAATGACCCTGTTAAAAGACAGTGACTAATCTCACTTGTCAAGGTTGTTTGCCGACAACCTGGTGCGACACATAGGTGCTTATTGTAGGCAAGTTCACTGGACAGACCCACCAGAGGATTCTATATAGATCGTAACACCAGTGTCTATAGAATAAATCCTCTAACGAATGGTGGTGCATGTGATCCTTAGACTTGAGATCACTGGAGTGTCTTGTGCACTAATTGGTGTAGTTTGACACCAGCTTAACATAGTTTTATTCACAATTATCAATATGGTAGTGATTGGCTGCATTAAGAAGTGTATCAAGACTATGGTGGATCAACAAAGGATTCATCACTCTCGAGAACAGGAGAAGTTATCTCACAACACAATTCAGTGAATGGCAATGACACTAAAGCTGTGGCCACATTGGGATTGAATTGTTGCTCGATCCAATTTATTATTCCGGTCATTAGTCTAGTAACTGAATACAAAGATATCGAAGATAACTGAGGTTGACACTATTTCTGTACCATAGCCTCGATGAGATAATAGATGATGAAATGATTGGTTTGCATGGTAACCATATCGTTGATAGGCAAGCTATTTCACTGAATCTAAATCTATCGGGTGGCCATGATGTCTTGCTAGAGGCCAATCTTAGTATGTGTTTAGTGAGACGATTGATTGGTTTCAATCATGAGACTACTCATTGCTACTATGATGAGGAGCCGTTGGGTCACGCACATAGAAAACAGATTAAGGATGAATTGGTGAGAAAGGGTATTTTTGTCATTTGTGATGAAAGGGTATTTTCATCTTTTAAGATGAAAGGGCATTTTTATAATCTCACAGTGCAATTAAATTTGTTGAAGTCGTTGCCTATATTTAATTTCATATTGAAATTAAAATTAGTGAGATTATGTATTTAAATATATTCATATATTTAAGGGAGAACAACATTTTCCCACCCAAGGTTTGGCCAAACGACACTTTTCCACCCTTCAAGTTTCAAAATGACACTTTCCCACCCTTCATTAAGTTCTGTTATGTTTTCCGTCAATATTTTACTGAAAAGACGAAAATACCCTTAAATGTTTGACTTTATAAATTTTTTATTATTTTTTAATTAGCCAAATAATCAAATATTAAAAAGTAACAAAAAATAGTTAACCCCGCCTAAAAAGTTAGGAATAATGCTATGAAATTGTTTAAAGTTAAATATTTATTTATTTATAATGTCATCAATATCCCATCACTATCATTCAATAATCTACTATATTTACATAATATAATGTTTTTTATTTTTACTAATTAACATAAAAAATCAACATTCCTAATTAATTAAATAAACAAGGGAAAAAAATTTCTTTACACTTGAACTAATAAATAATCGAATAAAGACTTTGACTTAACTAAATTTTAATTTATAATAAACTAATAAGAAATAAACTATTTAAGAGTATTTTCATCTTTTCAGTCAAATGTTAACAGAAACCACTAACAGAACCTAACGAAGGATGGGAAAGTGTCACTTTGAAACTTGACAGGTGAGAAAATGTCGTTTCGCCAAACCTTGGGTGGGAACATGTTGTTCTCCCTATATTTAAATATTATATATGTATTATTTAATATCAATATTTGATGATATTAATATTAGTGAAGATAATATATATATATGAAATATGAAATTCATATTTGAATTTAAATATATATTCAATATTAATATTTGATGATATTAATAAAGATAATATATGAAAATCATATTTGAATTTGAATAAGATGTCATGTGGATTATTACCTTGTTTGGTAATGAGGATTTACTATTCTAGTCATGGAATAATTTTTTTCCTAACTAGATTAGGGTTCTAATTTTCGTTGCATATAAAAGGCAACTTAAAATTAAAATAAAATGGGAGAACACATTAATTAAATCCAGGCCACTCACCTCACTCTCTCTCACGTTTTTCACTTGGCAGAGAAGAGAATTTTTCTTGAAGAAAAATTTTGCATCCTTTTTGCTTGTGTGTCTTGCTACCACTTGAGGCCGCAAGTCGATCGCCATCCTGTCTTCGCTGGTATGAAATCTGGAAATTTTATATTCAATATTATTTCATATGTAAATAACATAAATCGGGTATAAGGTTCTTGGGTTCAATGTTGTTGTTGGGGATTTTATTTTTAATTTCCATTGTGCAAACTGCATCAGTGACTAACAGTTTTGAAGTTGACTTCAGTCATTGCTCACGTTTGTAATTCACGGCATTTAGCTTGCCGTGATCCTCTGCTTTGAAAAACTCTTGATTTGTCAATGTTGAGATCAAATTTTATCAAAACCCCATTAGGCCATATGTTTACATAGATGAGTGTTCTAATAAGGCATTGACTCATTTGTTGAAAATTTCGTTGAGTCTCAGTTGGGGACATATAAGAACCTTGATTTTTCACTTCAATTTGTATGCGGGGGACAAACAATTTACTTATATTACTTAAAGGTAATTTTTTTAGGTTTCTGTTTAAAACCTTGTTGAAAGGTAATTTTGTTTTTTTATTTTCGTTGTTTATTGATTGAGTCTTTGGCATTGCCTTTAGTACCAGTGATCATCACCTTTAATTTTCTTTTTGGTCTAGTGAATTGGGAAGTAACGCACTATATGTTGTTGTCTGCAGGTGTCCCCATCTGAGGCATCTTATGCCAGCTTGGAATAGAATAAAGAAGGATGTAATTTGCAAGGCCATTCGTACATGGAGATCTCTTGAATCCCTGACGATGCCTAGTATAGTAAATCTGCCTTATGTTATAGAGGAAATGTTAGAGTAGGTGCCCTAGAGCCAATCAATTATTGTAAAATTGACTCTGTTTAAATGTTTATTTATCAATAAAAGGCATATTCTTCTATATCGTGTATGTAATGATATATGTCCTTAGGATGGTAGAACCATGACGAGGGTATCAAGTGTTTCAAATCTTGATAGTGAAAACCTTATGATCACATATGGTGGCCATTCTAGAAACGTCTGTATCCCCAGTATTATTCTGACCAAGGACACAGATAATACGGTAAGGCTATCATAGTGTTGAATGACCTTGTCGAAAGGCAGTGACTGATCTCACTTGTCAAGGTTGTTTGACAACTTGGTGCACGCATGGGTGCTTGCTAGAGGCAAGTTCACTGGACAGACCCACTAGAGGATTCCATATGGATGGTAACCCCAGTGTCTATGGAATAAATCCTCTAACGGATGGTGGTGCAAGTGATCCTTAGACTTAAGATCACCGAAGTGCCTTGTACACTAATTGGTATAGTTTGACACTAGCCCAACATAGTTCTATTCAGAGCTATCAATACGGTAGTGATTGGTTACATTGAGAAGTGTATCGAGACAAAGGTTCATCACTCCTAGGTACGGGAGAAGTTATCTCACTAGGTAATTCAGTAAATGGCATTGACACTAAATCTGTGGCCACAGTGGGATTGAGTTGATGCTCAATCCAATTTAAAATTCCTGTCATTGGTCCAGTAACTGAATATAAACATGTCGAGGATATCTGAGGTTGACATTATTTATGTACCTCAATCTCGATGAGATAACAGTTGATGAAAGGATTTGATTGCATGGTAACCATACCGTTGATAGGCAGCGGTTTCGCTAAATCCGAATCTATCGAGTGGCCATGATGCCTTGCTAGGGGCCAATTTTGATCTGTATTTAGTGAGACGATTAATTGGTGTTAATCGCCATACTAGACACTGCTGATATGATGAGGAGCCTATGGGTCACACACTTAGAAGATAATTTAAGAATCAATTTGTGAGAAAGGTATTTTCATCTTTTAGAACGAAAAGGTATTTTGGTAATCTCACAGTGTAATTAAATTTGTTGAGGTTGTTTCCTGTATTTAATTTTAATATTAAAATTAAATTAGTGAGATTATATTTAAATATATCTTTGTATATATTTAAATGAATTATTATTGTTAATTAAATGTTAATATATTATTATATATTAATTGATTTTAATTATAATAATAATTAATTAATTAAAATACCATAAAGGGTGTGTTTGGTTACAAGGGTGAACTAGGGTTGGAGCCCATGGTTATTCCTAAGTGGAATAGGGTTTTAATTGTTGCACTATATAAGTGCAACTTAAAATTAAAACAAATAGAATTATTCATTCAATCAAAACCCTAGCCACCCAAAAGGTTCTCTCTCTCTCTCTCTCTCTCTCTCTCTCTCTCTCTCTCTCTCAGTTTTCTTCTTCAAGTGAAGAAGAAAATTTTTCAATTTTGATTGTTCTTGATTCTTGATGCCGGCAATTTTTCTAGCAAAACAGTTGTTGGTTCTTCGGATTATCTTCGTGTGGACTTCTGTGAGTGCGATCTTACATTGGATCAATTAGCGAAGAATCACGTGAACAGCAGATGGTGAATAGTAATTGGTGAACAGTGTTCGTGTCCGAAATCATAGATATTCGAAGGAGCCTCCAAACGTACGTAAGTATTTTAATCCTTAAATGGATTTATTTTATACAAATTTTGTTTATAAACATGTAAACGAGATATAATATATACTTGGATCTTAGCAAAAAGGTAATTGATTTACCGACTAAATTTTTGTTTTCCACTGCATTTGGTAGATCAATTACTTACAGTGGTATCAAAGCCTCAGGTATTACATTATATTGTTTAATTGATGTTTGATAACATGTATATTTCTTTGATAACATATTATTGCATGATTTGAAGTGTTTTTAAATCTGGAAAAATTATGTATGTTGAATGTTTTAATTAATAAATTGATTAAATAATGTGTTGATTGGATGTGTATTGGTTGGTTGGTGTCCTGGTCGAATGTTAGAGCACTCGATTTGATTTGGATCCATGCCGTTATGTAAAAAAATTGCAAAAGACGTTACTACATGTTATTCACTGTTTTGTGGTGTTAGCCGCTTCAAAATAACACTTCGCCTCGATGAGATGCAAAAAGTGAATCTGGCCGCAGCGACCATGTGTATGAAATTCACCGGGGCAAATAGAAACCTACTATTCCATTTTTGCTTTTCGTTTTTCTCACAGGGGCTAAATTATAGTTTTTGAACCTTTAAAGCCAATATTCATTCTACACGTTTAAGAGGGGTAACTAGATAATTCAACCCACCCAATTCAAAAATTGATTGTTTTTTAATGCATGCAATGTTCTTGTTTGATAATTGCATGGTGCTTGGTACATGAGTCTTAGACCTATTATTTATTGTTTATTGAGTCTGTTTGTAAATTTTATAAACAAATAGGACCTGCATGTCCTGCCTCTCTCTCTTAAATCTCCATATATTTCTTCTCCTCATCTCACTCCCCTCATATGTAACATGAGGTTTCTATTTTACTGATGTAAATTAGAACAGGATTTTTATTATAAAATTATCTGTAATGATCGTGAAGAAGAAATGAAGCAGCTATAAAGAGGAATAACATGAAGACACAAGGTTTATTTTTAAAACCTAGGTTGACCTACTGATTCCTCTAGGCTTGAGGAAATCGGCTTTAGTGGGCCATGTATTGGCACGTTTTATTTTGTTTAGAATGCATGTTAAGGTTGAATGTTCAATAACATGCAAAACAATAACATTCTAACAAAGATAATAATCTAGTGAGACATTAAATAAAAACCTTCAACATAAGTATATTAAGTCATGTATGCCTTCCATCACCATGGTTTTAATCAAACCACTGTTCGTTGGAACCTTGTTCGCCAAAGCGAATGGTACACTTCTACCAGTGGGAGGTTAAAATTCATTGGAGTTTTCCTTAATGGTAATGGGTCGACTTAAAATGACAGTTTTGCTTGTTCGCCAAAGCAAAGGTTGATAAACACGTCATAGGCATAGTAGAGAAGTACACTCATTGTGTGTACGTGGCGATATGTAGTGTCCACTCTGATACTGAAAATCACACTTGAGGAAAATGGCTTCAGTCATCGTATTATGTGATTGGCTTGTTGGCTTACTCCACATTTGAGGTTGGTAGTGGGAGCTATCAACTGGTATGGATTAAGTTTGTTGGCCTACCTAATCAACCCATTTTGGCTCGCCAAAGCGAAGGTTTGAAATGGGCTAGATGGGATCTCAGTCTACTAGGAAAGCCAACGGGCTTTCCTGAGTTGATAGTGAGGGTTATTGGCTTGAGAAAAATAGTGGGAGTGTTTCTTTAATAGAAGACCATATTAAGGAATAATAAACATTATATTGACTTTGCTTTTCTGAATTGTAGATTCACTTAAAAATGAGCATTATGAACCTGCGACCAATAATTGAGAAAGAAAGCAGGTTGGATGGATCCAATTTCTCGGACTGGAATCATTATTTTTGGATTATACTCAAGTCCGAAAAGAAATTGTATATCCTTGATAAGCCATATATGGTTGAGCCTGATCCTGATGCCACTCAGGAAGTAAAGGATACTTATCAAAAGTTCTTTGATGATGTTGATGACGTTCAATGCTTGATGTTAGCATCGATGACACCAGTGCTACAAAAGCACTGTTTGGAAGTTGCTTGACAGAGGGAGCCCAAGTTGGCCCTCATGTGCTCAAAATGATCATGCACATAAAGAGGCTTGAGACTTTGGGGTTTGAGTTGGATGCAGAATTACAAGTGGATTTAATTCTGCAATCCTTGCCTGATTCTTATGCACCGTTCATAATGAACTTCAATATGAACGCTATGGTCAAAACCTTGTCGGAGCTTTTGAACATGCTAAGGACTGCAGAGCAGGACTTGAAGAAGTCCAAGCCTGTTTTACTGGTAGCTACCAGTAAAGGAAGTGGTAAGGGCAAGGGAAAGGCCAAGGCCAATCCCAAGCCCAAGCCTAAAGGACAAGATGCTCTTAAGCCTGCAGGTGGCGTTGGGAAAGGTGGGAAGGTAGTCTGCTTCTATTATAGCAAGCCTGGCCGCTAGAGGAGGCATTGCAAGACTTTCCTCGCAAACAAGAAGAAGTCAGATGCTTCGACTTTAGGTATGTTTATGATTGAGATTAATTTCTCTCCTTCAAAATCTTGGGTCATTGACACAGAATGTGGTACTCACATTTGTACTGATGTACAGGGACTAAGGTAGAGTAGATTGCTCGCCAAGGGAAAAGTGGACCTATGAGTTGGAAGGTGTCTCATGACATGTTCTTCTGGTGACACACCTTATTTCAACTTCCTTCCGAATAAAGTTGAACTTAATTCATATTGCCTTATCCTCGAATTTTCATGGTACAACTCTTGTAACGCGAGGTAAATTTCATTAGCAGTTTTCATCTTTTCACACTTTCTCTGGAGTTCGTCACTCATCGATGCCATCATATAAAAGTGAGCTCTAAGTTCATCTTCCTTCCATTTTTTATATTCGTTATGCTCATCAGAAGGATCATCAAAAAGAGGAGGTTCAGGCAAGGGCGTTTCTAAAACGTAGGCTGCATTTTCTAAATTTAATATTATTATTAGTTTCCGCAGCTAATCATTGAAATTACTACGGCCAACTAACTTGTTGTTCTCATCCAAGATTTTCAACAGTAGATTATTCATCTTTTACGGTTTTATATTTTATGAGAGATGTTGCAAGGAAATTAAAAAAAAAAAAAAATTATGACTGTTTTGTCACATATATCTTTAATCCTATACTTCCCTGGATGAAGATTCGGAAATTTCGTTGGATTAAAATTTCTAATGGGGAATCAAATTCTTATCAAATTTAATAAACCTCACATAATAGAAATCTTGGTCCATTAAATTCAATAAGCAAGAAACTATTTCTTTTTATATCACCATATAAGCTATGATTCATTTCCTTGCCTCTAGTTTCAGATACCTCACATAATAGAAATCTTGGGATCTCTAATTCTATGGCAAAGAATTAATTGACTCATAATGGAAGGCTTAGAATTAATATTTTAATTAGAGAAGATTTAAAGATTACGTTTTTTTATAGGTTAATGTTTTAATATCTACCATATACATTTCCACCATATGTATCAACTAAATATAAAACATAAACCCCAAACTACAAAAAAAAAACCTAAAACTAAATGTCATGCCATAAAATTAAGTTTCAACACTTCATATAAATATTAAAACTTAACAATAAACAATGGCATAATTAATTTGCATTAAACATACAAGCATATTACATGCTTCAATACGGCATCACATGTTATCAAACATAACAAATATGCATAACAAATATGCATTATGTTAATGTAACACATATATCCCATATATCAATCATATTTAATAAATTGCCCATTAATAATCATTAATTAAAAACAAATTATTAAACTTTAGGGTATAATGTAACATTTACATTAAATAAGGAATTATATAACCAACATTTGGCAATTAAAAATTGGTTTATCATATAAGACACCTGACGTATTAATATACACTAATCCAATTAATCTTATCAAACAAAAATTAACAATTAAATTGTGTTCACACTACTTTTCCATGTTTTTTGGACAAAGACAATTTTACCCGTAACTCTTTAAGGTAAATTATCTTAATACCCTTTGATGTCCATTAAATCACATATTTTACAAACACAATTTATCATAACACATTATGCCAAATTAGATCAAACAAAAACAAATAACCCTTTTGCATCAAATCAAAATTTAGGCAACATTTCCCTCATGACCTAAATTAAACTCTATGCATCCATAAATATTTTAATCACTATCAAAACATTAAAACTCTTTGTATTGTCTAAACAAGTATGCTAAATAATCAACAATTAATTTACAAACTTGTCATGGCCAAAATTTCAAATATTCAAAATTATGTGAACAACATCAATTTTCTATTAAAATTGACATGTTTGCATCCATACAATGTTCTAAACACTAGGAATCATATTCTTCAAGCCATAAATATTGAACAACCAACATTTTAACCCAAATCTTATTTGGCCAACTTCAATCAAACACTAAAATTTCAATTAAATCTTGATGTTTGTGCCATAACCATCATGTTCTTCAAACAAAGATCATAAGAACATAAATTGAAATTAAAAATTTCAAAAACATAAGCCATGGCCAAATTTTGCTAGTCAACTAACATGATCAAAATCAAATTTTTATGGCACATAAAGGATAAACATGCACGGATCTACAACTCTTACAAAGCAAGTTAATATGTAACTTCACAAATCAAAATTTGAAAAATTACACAACATTATTCAACATTTGAACATGATCTTTTTGGCCAATTTTAGACAAATAAGGATTAAATCCTTGGCTCTGATACCATTTGAAGGTTGGAATGCATGGAGAATGATGCATGTGATACTATAATATGTATATTAGTAATTTGCAAAAATTTTCAATCAAATTGAAAACAAGTAAGGTATAGCTTGTTACCTTGAGTCCTTAGCAACCTTGGAGACTTTTAATTTCAAGAGAAATTAAACAAAAGAGTATCCACACAAAGGTAAAAGAAGAATTAGGCAAAGAGATATTTAGGGTTCTTAGAAATTTATGATCTCTACCCTAAAATTGATATATCATTTTCTTTATATATGTAGCCTTGTAAACAATTCAATAATTGTTTTGGACTTCCTTAAACAATTCCATAATTGTTTTGGAGTTGTAAATAATTCCATAATTATTATGAAGTTATTAAACTTCTTTAAATAATAACGTTCGATTAACATTTAATCATAATTAACAATTCAACTCTTAAATTGTTTACATAACAATTTAACCCTTAAATTGTTTATATGTTTACAATTACAACCCATTATTGAATCCAATTTAATATAAAGAAAATAATTAATTATGAATTGGAATTCCATTTAATTCTAATAGCAATTTAACTCTTAAATTATTCATAATTACTAATATAACCCTCCATTGAATCTAGTTCAATGATAATAATGTAAATAACTTTATTACCCTTGGTAGGTGCTAACCAACCTTGAATAATCAACTCTCTTTGGCTATTTCTCCATTCTCCTTAGTTTTTATGTGTGACCTCTTAGGTTCACTGTGGCCTAGCCGTGGGCCCAATATCGTAGTCTGTTCTAATATGTTTCATCATAACTCTTTATGACCAAAACTCCAACCGATTATGGTAGGCATCTAGTAATGCTCTATAACCCCTAAGTCACAATGAAGATATACTCTAACAAACCCTTTTATAATCATATGTGTTGTGTAATTAAATTCTTCTGTTGTCTAATCCTAATTAAGAATGGATTCATTCATGGTATACCAAAATCCTAGTCTTAATTTTATATCAAATTGACAATCGATACATATGGAACGTATCACCATGAAACAACCTTTCAGGTAACATTTTATACACCCCAACCGAAGATTTCCCTTTTCCAATGTATCTTGACATTTGTCCAGGAACTTGATATCAACCTATACCAAGTCAACGAATCCCATTTTGACTATCACTTGTCTTCACACGTAAATAACACATGGCCAAATCAACTTTTTTACACATGACATGATTAGCCTCGTGTTTATACATCATATGAACCATATGTGTTTATGCAGAATCCAACCGTGATATCTCAACTGGTCTAAGGATTAATAGTATACTAGTATGATCTTATGATGCATCATTGACTACATCCTAAATGTCCATGTGATTCATCATAAATGGCCATATTCGATAAACAGTTCATCAACCGCTTATCCATGCTAATGCCCTAGTGATGTAACTTTTATAATCACCCACACTAATACCATCACATGATATTCAACGGAGGCATTTAGCATGCCTACTATGTAATATTATTGCCCAATTAATATTACCTATATAGAGAATACTTTGATGATTTTGATCTTCTAAAGATCTGTATCATCAGGACATTTCACATGTAATGTGTGTGTGTATATATATATGTATATTATGTAATATTATTGCCCCAATTAATATTACCTATGTAGAGAATACTTTGATGAATTTGATCTTCTTAAGATTTGTATCATCCGGACATTTCACATGTAATATATATATGAACCACATGTGAAATAAGAACACTTTCTTTTATTAATAAGATAAAAATATATATACAAAATATATACATTAACATATATACACAAAATATAATACCCTAGAACGATCAACACGAATGGTTCCTAGGGCATACACTAACACCCACGATCCCATCCTCGACTTTCAAGGGAATTCCCTACCCCATTCGTGGTGGATCCCCATTGGTTCTAGGAAAACGCCAATCCCTAAACGTGGAATCCTAAATTCCACCATGCTTTTGAAGCCGTCACTAATGCCCACGATAACCCATCTTCCCTCCCAAGTAGGTGACTTGGCTCTGCAAAGGCCAAGTATCCTACCCTATCATTGGTAGCAGCCTCCCCAGGGCCTTATCCACTGCGAGGGCCCTTTATGTATGGTGACTGGCTCTAATAAAAATTGTTACGAAGCCCTTAAAACCAACTTGTAAGGGAAGGAAGCCTAGGTGTTAATAAGCCATCCATTAATCTCATCAGGGGCAGCTATTTAAAAAAAAAAAGAATTACAAATATATATGCCCACAAAAAATTGCAATTAATATATATACCCAAGCCTATCCTTAGATTTTTTCTAAAATGAGAGCTATTATACACATATCCAGGCCCACAAAAAACTTGCTATATATATATATATATTCCAAGCCCACATCATCTTAAAAGTTTAAAACTCTCTCCACTCTTCTTCTCCATGGCTCCACCTGCTTTTTATGATTTAATCCCTAAAATTCTTTACTCTCTCATTCTCTCTTTCTCTTTCTCATGCTATTCGCTCTTAAAACTTTTGGAGACAAAAATTGTTGAAGCTTTCACTACTCAAGGTGCTATAATTAGCTTCGTTTTCTATTTTATCAATTTTAGGTATGTGTATTGCTCATTTCAATTTAGTTTATTTTAGTGCTTGTTTTTTGGAGGTTTTTTATTCTAATTTGAGGGAAAAAGACATGGATCTTGGAATTTGTTTTGTGTTTTGTGTCTAAGAATGTTCCTGCTTTCCAAATTAAAACCTTAACTATATTTTAAAGGATGTTATTCACCTTTCACCCACCACTTTTCTACATTTGAAACGTCACTGTTTAGTTGCTCAAAATTATTAAAGAAATTTGAGTTAATATCTATGTTTATACCAAGAAAATTCCCTCTTTTTTATTAATTCATATTAAAAGTTAACACAACGTTGACTTAATTTAAGTTTTTGTTGACTTTAAGTTAGGCTAAGTCTGACTAAAGTCATGAAAATTTATATTATAATCTTTGGAAGCCAAAAAAAAAAAAAAAAAATTAAAAGAAGGTTTTGCTCAAGGTTTACTCAACACATTTACGCAAAATTTTTCTTCTCGTAGATTTATTCAAGTGGGAAAATATTGTGTTATTGCATACTTTTCTTTCAGGTTCTTGATATTGTATTACTTTCTTTGCTTAAGGTTTGGTGATTTTTTAAAGTTTTCATTAGTTGTTTGGCAAAATAATGGTGGAGCCGCTGAGGGCCCCTCGGGAAAAAATCCTGGGTCCGCCACTAAATCTCATACTTAGTGGATATGGGATACTAACATATAAGACCTAGAATCAAGTAATTTATTTAGCTTTGAAGGATATGTGAAGATATGGGAGAGCTAATAGAGGATATAAGAACGATGAAACCATACTGAAGAGTAAAACTGTATGGTTTGGTACGTTTTTTAGCTAAAAACAAATTCATTCAATTTATTTTCTGAAAATTATAACATACAATTTCAGCTCTTGGTTTGTTTAAACCAAACCTTTTATCCTTTTTTTTTTTTTTTTTTTTTTAAATATCCTAAAAGTTATAAAACCCCTCAAAAAAATATCATAAAACCCTCTAAAAATATCAACAAGCCCATCAATAAAAAACAAATAAACCGAATCATACCATAACAATTTTTTGTATTGGGTACGGTTTGGTTATTAAATTAAAACACTATGATACAATATAATTTTTTTTTACACAATTTTTTCTGGTGTTACCATTATAGTACCGTACAATTATTTTTTTACAAATTTTTTTAGTTATCAATATATTTCAGTTAGAAAACTAAAATGCAACGCATTTATCCACCCTTTAACTACAGAGATAATATATGATAGCAACCCTAACTACAGAGATGATATGGTATAGCAAATCCATAATCGTAATGATGAAGACTCGTGTCTTTCGTAGCTAAACATATCACTTCAAATACAGCTTTGTCCAAGAGAGTGAAGCTAATTAAGAAATGATTTTCCAATATATAGAAATGAGAAATAAAGATTGACTCATACCCCAATCTTACCAACTTTGACAGCTCGCAATTAGACAGGTTCGAGACCCATTTAAGAGTTGCTATGTCGGGGATTGCGAGAGAAAATTTGTGAGATTAGATTGTCAGGTAGTATTGCCCATAAAACAGAAGAACAATCGGCAAATATCTTTACTAAAAGTTTAATCTTGGACAACTAGTTACAACTAACAAAGCCAATAATCAATTAAAATGACTTGGACACTAAGCAAAACATTGTCACTAATCAACATAAGAATCCATAAACGAGTAGGCTAAAACGACTGCTATTTTCATCAAATGAGGTGAAAATGCAGGAGGAGCTTATAAACCTAGCTACAACTAACAATCATCTAAGTGAATCTCAAGGCAACCCACACTCTTTAACAAATCAAGACATAAATGCAAATGCATAAAAACCATCTTTAGAGAAATCATCTTTTATATGATAGTTCCAATTTTATCAACTATGTTATGCCTAAAAATTTAGGGCTAATGTAAGCTTACATCAACGAACACCAATAAGAGTTCAGGAAGGCTTCGTGCAACACAGAATCTACCACGTCGCCCTAAGACAGAGAAGACCCAAGCTCTTCTAGATATGAAAAGTCTAGCAAATCACAAACAAGTTCATAGCTTGAATAGGAGAATAGCGGCTCTCAGTAGTTTCATATCAAATGCAACAGATCGTTATTTTCCCTTCTTTAATATACACAAAGCCAACAAGAGATTTGAATGGACTTCAGAGTGTGAGCAAGCCTTCCCAAGCATAAAAGAGCACTTCGGAAAGCCACCTCTCATGTCTAAGCTACTTCCCGAGGAAATATTGTTTCTCTACCTGTCCATCTCTCAATATGCGGTCAGTGCAGCTCTCATTCGGGAAGGTCGCAAAACTCAGTGGCCAGTGTATTACACGAGCAAATGGTTTCTAGATGCTGAGTTAAGGCATCTAGAGATGAAACGATTAGCTTTTTCCTTGTTGATCGCTTCCAAGAAGCTGCGACCTTACTTCCATGCCTATACCATTCATGTATTATCAAATTATCCGCTCAGGTAGGTCCTTCAAAAGCCAGAGGCCTCGGGTAAATTGCTTAAATAGGCCATGAAATTAAGTCAGTTCAATCTTCATTACAGACCGAAAGTAGCAATCAAAGGGCAAGCTATAGCTGACTTTATTTCAAAGTTTTCTTATCAACCAAATTGGGAACCCGAACAGCTAGCTAGTGAAGTTATCCAAGAAACTATTCATAACTTGTCAACAAGGAGTCTTTATGTTGATGGGTCTTCTAATAGAAAAAGAGTTTTGATTCAAAGCCACAAATAATGAGGCTGAGTATGAAGCGTTATTTGTTGCAAAGCAATTAGCATGAGAGATGCGATCAGATATGATCGACATCAATAGTGACTCCCAGCTAGTAGTCAATCAGATTTTGGGAGAGTATCAAGCCAAAGAAAATAATATGATATTTTAGTTGAAGAAAGCCAAGGCCACACTTAAGCCCTTCAAGCACTATACGATCAAGCAGATCTTAAGAGATAACAATTCTATCTCAAATGCTTTGGCAAAGATAGCTTCATCGCTAGATCCAGATGTGATGAATAATATCCCAGTCAAATACATCGAAGTTTCCAGCATCAACTCACCCGACCAAACAGTGACTACAGCTGAATGTATGTCTTGGATGACTCCAATGATTCAATATCTCAAAGAAGGTGTTCTTCCTAACAGCAAGACTAAGGCAAGACTCTTACAGACTAGAGTTGCTCGTTACACCTTAATCAAAGATCAGTTGTGTAAGTGAGAGTTTAGCACTCATCTCCTCCGATATGTGACAGATGAAGATACATTCTACATCATGAGAGAGATACATGAAGGGATCTGTGGTAATCACACTGTTGCACGATCTCTCACCAATAAAATTATCCGTCAGGAATATTATTACCCTTTGCTTCATGAAGATACCTACAACTTTGTGAAGAAGTGTGATAAGTGCCAGAGATTCGTGAATATCCTGCGAGCTCCTTCCCACCAATTGACGACGATGACCAGTCCTTGACCATTCACTATGTGGGGAATTGATCTCATCGGCCCCATGCCAATCGATAATGGTGGCATCAAATATGTTGTGGTCACAGTGGATTATTTCACTAAATGGGTCAAGGCAGAACCTTTGGCTGCAATCACCACAAAAAAGCTCAAAGACTTCGTCTTCAAGAATATAGTGTACCATTATGGAATTCCTCATACACTCATCTCTGATAATAGGAAGCAGTTCGACAATGAGGAGTTCAAGCAGTATTGAGAAGAGTTGAGGATTCATAAGAAATTCGCCTTAGTGGCAAAACCGCAAGCTAATGGTCAAGTTGAAGTTGTCAACAAAACCATTAAGCGTACTTTGAAGGCCAAGCTTGTCGTAGTAGAAGGCAATTAGGCCGACGATTTCCTAGAAGTTCTATAGGCATATAGAACAACTCCAAGGACCTCTACTTTAGAAACACCTTTCTCGCTAGCATATGGCTGTGAGGCAATGGTCCTAGTTGAATTAGGAACTGGTTCACTTCGGAGAGAGTTTTACAATAAGGCAGACAATGAAGCCCTTATGTGTAACAAAGCTCGACTAAGGATAGCTTCCTACCAACAGAGAGCTAAAAGATTCTTCGACTCCAAAGTCAAGAGAAGAGACTTCCAAGTCTGCGACCTAGTCCTCAAAGAAGTCCTTTTCGATACAAAAGAACCAAGCGCGGGGGTATTGAGTCTTAACTGGGAAGGTCTATATGAGTCACCAAAGTGATACGACCTGGGATGTATCATCTCAAAAGGCTTAATGGTTCTGAAGTACCGCTAGCTTGAAATGCTGAGCATTTGCATCCTATTATCAGTAATTCCAAACTCTTGTATAGCTTATGCAATCTATTTTACTTGTAAATTTTAGCTTGTAAATATCATGAATAAGATTATCCTCATTCTTCTTTAAGAATTACTTGTGTCGTAATCTCAAGTTTTTAATAATCTTGATTATTTGCAATTTTTTACAAGTTTTACGATTAGAAAAGCTATATTTGTTTCATGAAAGTGCTATCACAAATGGTCAAAAAGTCTATTTATATATTGGCAAAATATGTACGTGGACGACCAACAAACTACATTGAAATTGAAAGGAAAAACAAAAAAGAGATTCTTCGAGAGAGAGCAGAAGGGAGGTTGATCATTTCTCTTGACCTACAGGATCCTTGACTTCAATTGCTACGACCTCAGGGTTGGTCGCTTGATATTTAGGGTTCTCTGTTTCTTATTGATCATCTTCCTCGACAATCTCTTTATCTTCTTGTTCATCAACTGACTACATCGATGCAAGCACTACCTTATACTCTTCAGGGAGGCTAGAAACGTCCAAGTTCGGATTATCCGCTTGCAAACTATGAATAATTTGCAGTGACCAATGATTGTCTTTCCTTTCCACCTCGTTGCTTAGTTGTTTCATTTGCTCAGTCAGCAACGTGATTCGCCTATGAGCCAATATGAGCTATGTGTCTTTTGCTTTCATTTTCTTCTCTATGTTCTCCCACAGAGTAGTTTGAGTCTTTTAGATCTAAGTTCTCTTGAAGTTCCTTATCTCTTTTTTAAAGCTCTTGCTCTCGTTAGCTCAGATCTCTAGTGAGCTTCGCTATTGTCATCTGAAGCTCTTTGGTTTGGTCTTCCTTCTTTTGAAACTCTTGCTTCTGGAACTCTACTGCTCATCGAGTAAAATCCCTTTCTACCAGCAGTGTGCTCGCCTAAAGCTATGCATCACTTGCGGCTTTGTTTGAAACCGTAAGAACTTGCTTCAGTTTGGTGATCTCCTCTTTCATTCCATGAAGTTTCCCCCCAGTGTTCATTTTCATTTTGTTATGAGCAATGTTTAGGGCGAGCACATACTATAAAAGAAAAAGGATAAAGAGTTAGTTTTTAAAAAAAAAGAAAAAAAAACTAAGGAACTCGATCAGTGTTAAAGAATTTACAACGAGAAAGGTTTACTTTACCTGGCTTTGCAGTTGGAGCACAGTCGTCAGAAGGTCAGAAGGCTTGGAGGCTATGTACCTTTCGAAGGTCGACTCCAGTTTGCACTCAAGGAGAGTAAAGACCACCGGCCATAAATGATTTGGCATCGACCCTATGAGGTCTAAAATGGATTGATCTTGACCTCCCATGATGGAGACCTCCTCAGTCTGCTCCTGACCAGTTGCCCCTTAAGTGGCTGCACCTTCTTTCCCTTGCGATGCCTCTTATACATCTTTCAAGGCGACCTTTGAAGTAGGAAGTTGGGTAGGTTGTAGCCCACCCGGTAGTATTCTGAAGTCATTGGACTTAGACTCAGATGCTTCTGTTGTTATTGTTTTCCTTTTCTTCAAAGTCATGGTCTTCTTCCTCGTTGGACAAGCCACAGCAGGCTGGGGAGCTTCTTCACGTTGTTCCACAGTTGGTTGTCATTCAGCACTAGCTTGGGTCCCTATTATAGGGACATTGCTTGAAGTTGGTCTAGGTTACGAATCTGGATTCAACCTCGAGAAGATGATTCCCCCAAATCGCTTTGTTTTCTTCAACTGCATGGTGTACAAAAACAATCAGTGAAAAGAGTCTAAATATGTAAAAGACTTTGGTTTTTCTGTTTAAGAAAAACTTACGAGCTGAACCATCTAAGTATGTTTTGGGAGGGAAAAAATCGTACTTCTGAATATTTTCAATCGTCATGAGCAGCTTCGCGTCGCGACCTCTATTAGGAAGTTGGCTGAACACTAATGCGGCTGCGATCAGTCTCTGTAATCTAGTCATTTTGTTTTGTACAAAGAAAAGAGTTCATTAGCTTGTACTCTGAAAAAGAATTAAGTAAAAAAAGACGAACGACCTGAAAATTGAAGGGGGAAAACCTACTTGGTTCCTGAAATTTACAGATACCGTCGTATGTAAAGAAAAATATTTGGTCTCGTAAGCTCCAACGTTACTAGGATAACCAAATATTCCTCCCTCGATCATTGGTCGTTTGGAGAGGTACTACAAGTTCTTATCTTTACTTTTCTTCAAGATATAGGTGCAAACAAGCTCCAGTGCCGTTGGCTCCCTAAGTTCATCTCGTAGAACGATGTATACATAGCAACAACTATCATATATACGTTCGGCGTTAGCTGGAATGGCGCGACCTTGAACTGGTCAAGAATCGACCTAATGTAGGGGTGGAAAGGTATTCTCACTTCGCATTTCAAAATGGCTTCTGAGATCGCAACCATTCCCTCGAGAGGCTTCTAGGCAGTGTATGTCTTCTTTCGGTACATGTCCACGTCCACGTCGATCGCGTATTGCTCTAACTCTTTTTTTATTTAGTTCGTTGTAACGGTCAACCTTATCACTTCTTGGGACCTGCAGAGGTGCCTAGTGGCTGTGAGCTTTTCTGCCGGTTGTTCTTATCTCAAGGATCTCCATTGGGCTTAGAGTATGTAAAGGTACAACATTTAGGGTAGATTCAAACCCTGAAAAATCTACCTCATATGATGACTTAGACGAGGTGGAGGATGTCTCCATGGTTTCTACCATGGCCATCAAGCTTCTAAACCCTAAAAACTCCTAAAACAGTCCTTCAGGACTATTTACCCTAATTTTTTCAACTTTAAGTGTTTCTTTTAAACACTTCCTAAAAGTGCTCTTTCCTAAGACCTACCAGACACCCATGACCATCCTCACTGTAAAAAAGAATTTTTTTGCAGGAATGTGAAAGAAGAGAAAAATGAAGAAGTTTCTTTGCCTCTTGGTTGCCTGAAATAGATGCTCTATTGCAGCGTTGGGTTCATATCAACTAGTGAAAGAAGGATGATTTTTTTTTTAGAGTAAGAAAACGTTATTTTTCTCTCTGAAAAAATTGAGTTTTCTGAAAAATTAGGGTAAAGTTAGGGTTTTATACTGAGGAAGACAACACTACATCTTCTTTATAAGCAACGTTTGGGAGAGAATTCACTCTTGGCCATAGATCGTGACTACGTGTCATCTATCCATGGGAAGATTAACCCCCATGCTTCATAGAAATCAATCGGCGCTTCTCTTTATCGAGAATGTCAATCGTCGGCGTGATTATCTCTTCTGCATTAAATGCACCCTCATCCACATTTAATGCACCCAAAGGGAATGTCGTTTCAGCATAGCTTGCATTTAATACTCATGGCTGACACTTATTGCGCACAGAGACACATCTGTCAGATAAAGATTGTTTTATTGACCAAGCCAGTTGTCAAGCGCAACAAATAACATTTGAAGAGGTCATTCAAAGAAGACATTTATTCAACATGTTGAACACGAACACTAAACAAGTTGATTCATTGAAATATTCTAAGTGTTTTCAAGTCGTGAATGATAGTTAGAGTTCAAAACACATCCCAATGACTTAAAACAAGATTAAGCTCAAGTCATTAGATCTCAATAAACGATCACGTTAGGTCACCTGTATTACTCTAAAGTCATGACTCACGAGTCTCGACCTCCATTCAGTTCATAAAGTGAGACAATATTTCAAAAGTCAGATCAAGCAGTCAACTTCAGGTTGTCTACAACGATGCGATTATATCTCAACATTCAACTCAAGTAAGCATTTCTGAAGTCAAGTCAGGTCATGGCATAATCATGAAGTTCTCAAGATCCAATTCCTTGAATCTCAAGAACTTGTGAGCTTCTGTTATGCCTAAAAAATCAAGGCTGACATAAGCTTACGTCAGCAAGTACCAATCAAAGTTCAGAAAGGTTTTGCGCCGCCCAAAATCTACCATGTCGCCCAAGACAGAGAGAATACGACACAGGCTTAGGCTTTATCAGTGAGTGAATGTGGTCCACACACCTGTCCAAACCCCATATAATTTAAGGATATTTCCTAAGTTATCAGCCAATTGGAGGCAAGGAAGGACTTGCACGATACATACTCACTTGTAGACTTATAATTATTACCTTGAACTCAGCGGCTATAAATAAAGGACTCCCCCTCACAAAATCGGGATTAGACGCTCTGAATTCATAAAAACAAATAGCAAAGACAACCTACGGGAAAGAGACTGGCTTAATATTCTCTCTGAATACCATTCTATTGTAAGTATGTTCGTTGTTCACGTCCTCTTGTAACTTGGCTAATATCCAAGAACACTCAAATAATCGATAACAGTAGATGTAGAAATTGCTATAAGCATCCGAATCACTATAAAAATTCTCACTGTCTCCTTTATTATTAAGCTTTGCATGAAACTGTGATCTTAATCCAAATCTCATATTAAACACGTATAATTTCTAAGATCTTCTTAGCAGTTTGCACGTTTAAGATCGTTGATGTCAAAATCACGCATCAACAAACTATAAAATAACATGTACTAAACACGGGATGATATTTAATTGATTTCCCTGGATAATTTTTAAATTGAGAAAAAGTAATTACATTATTGTTTAAAACAAACAAAATTTGATAAATTAGACACTCACTCAATACACTTAACATATATGTGCAGGCATGACAACATTTAACTTGAGGAAAATTGAAATTAACATAATTCATGATAATAATGATCAAAGCTCCGACTGAGAGAAGCTCTTTTTAACTTTGTCTTTGGTTTTCTGCACCGTTTTCCCTGCAATTTCAGCAGCCGATTTTGCCGACCCCTCCAGAGTTGCTTTGCTCTTCTCGATACTCTTCGCCACCGCCCCTTTCACCTTCTCCCCTCCATCACCCGCTTCATCTTTCACCCTAAAACTGTATTTTATCATCCCGTTTTCAGAAACATATGTAAGCAACAAAAATGTAAACTTTACCGAAGAATATCTGAAAACGCATTTGGTACAAATATGTCCAAATATTTTCTGATTCAGACATAACCCTAACAATTTGTATAAGATCAAAAGTCGTTTTTACAACTTTTTTATAGTTTTTCTCCTTGAAAACAGTATTTGAATCTTATCAAACTCTGTTTTCAGATTAAATTACACGTACTCTAGTTTTTAAAGTTCTTTTTGAATCACAAATGAATTGGAACCTCACTTACTCCAGATTTGGAGGAAAGAAATGAGCCTGTACTCGATTGATTGCTGTTTTAACTTTCTCCCAATAGCTTCTTCCACTTATAGGAGAGCTTGTAGAAACAGTAAATAAGCTTTTCACCACCTGAAAAATAGATGCTTTCTCTTCTTCTTCTTGCTTTTGCTCCGGTTTCTCTTGCCGTTCAGCCCCAGAAACGAAAACGAAAATAAACAACATGCAGATGATTAAAACGGCAGCTTTTCCTCTATGTTTATCCATGTCTTTTCGAGATCAAAATATGGATAGAATCAGCTGGGAAAAAAGTGGTTAAAAAGATAAAGCTATACTTTTGAGTCAAGAGAATCAAGGTGTTCTTATATTGCCACGTTTGTTCGGTTTATACTATAAAGCAGACGTATTGAAAAGAGAAAGAGAAGACAGCTTTGTTAACGGCAGATGGATTTCCGCTACTGTTGACACGTTTGTAATTTGCCGAAAAAACAAAGTAATTACGGTGGAGACGTGGCTTCTTCTTGGAGCTCCAGTTGTTGTTCCTGTCGGCAGATTTTTAACATATTATTAATATTTACCGATAACAATAATTCATTTAAATATATAAAAACACATATTTAAATATAATTTCACTTATTAATTTTATTAACAAATTAAATAAAGTACGACCTCAGTAAATTTAATTATATTATAAAATTATCAAAATATCCTTTCACCTAAAAAGACGAAAACACTCTTCTTATAAATTGGCTCTTAAATTATTTTCTATGTGTGTGACCTATAGGCTCCTCATCATACCGGTAGTGTATAGTATCACGATTAACACCAATTAATCGTCTCACTACACATAAATCAAGATTGGCCCCTAACAAAGCATCATAGCCACTCGATTGATTTGGATTCAACGAAGCAGCTACCTGTCAACGATATGGTTACCGTAAAATCCAATCCTTTCATCATCTGTTATACCGGGGCATAGAAATAGTGTCAACCTCGGTTACTCTCAATATTATGTATTCAGTTACTAGACCAATGACCTAAATTATATACTGGATAGAGCAACAACTCAATCCTATTGTGGCCACAGTTTTAGTGTCATTGTCATTTATTGAATTGCACCGTAAGATAACTTCTCCCGTACCTGAAAGTGATGAATCCTCTATCGATCCACCATAGTCTTGATGTAGCCAAGCACTACCTTATTGACAGCTCTAAATAGAACTATGTTGGGCTAGTGTTAAATCACATTAATCGGTGCACAACGCGCTTCAGTGATCTCAAGTCTAAGGATCACATGCACCACCATTCGTTAGAGGATTTGTTCCATAGACACTAGGGTTATCATTCATATGGAATCCTCTAATGGGTCAGTCCAGTGAACTTGTCTACAGCAAGCACCCATGTGTTGCACTAGGTTGTTACCAAACAATCTTGACAAATGAGATCAGTCACTGCCTTTCGACAGAGTCGTTCAACACTATGATAGCCTTACCGTATTATTTGTGCCCTTACTTCAGAATAATATTAGGGCTACAGACGTTTCTAGAATGGCCACCATATGTGCTCATAGGGTTCTCACTATCAAGATTTGAAACACTTGATACCCTTGTCACAGTTCCGCCATTCTAAGGACATATATCAATACATACAATAATGATTTACGCAATATAGAATAAAATATCTTTTATTGATTAACGAACACTATAACAAAGAGTCAATTCTATTATAATTGATTGGTTCTAGGGCACCTACTCTAACAATCTCCCTCTTGCACTATAGCCAATCATTCATGTATTTAATACCAAATGATCTCAAGTGCCTTTCATGCTTCTATTGCGACAGAGGCTTTGTCAGTGGATCTACAAGATTGTCGTCGGTATGCACTTTACTGATCTGCACATCTTTCCTCTCAACTATTTCTCTGATGAGATGGAATCATTTGAGTATGTGTTTGGACTTCTGATGAGACCGTGGTTCCCTAGCTTGAGCAATTGCTTCATTGTTGTCACAATTAGATGTCTATTGGATCAACAATTGTAGGAACCACACTAAGTTCAGTGACGAACTTCTTAATCCAGACTACCTCCTTGGCCGCTTCTAATAATGCAATATACTCAACCTCCATTATAGAGTCTGCTACAGTACTTTGCTTGGAGCTCTTCCAGCTCACTGCACCCCTATTGAGACAAAAGAAAAACTTTGATTGCGATATATAATATCTTTGTCTGTTTGGAAACTAGCATCATTGTATCCTCTTACAATGAGCTCATCTTCCCCTCCATAAACCACGAACATATCCTTAGTCCTCTTCAGGTACTTAAGAATGTTCTTGACAGCCATCCAGTGACGCTCACCTGGATCCGATTGATATCTACTACAAGTGCTCAAAACACATGAGACATAGCATGGCATACAAAATGGATGCAATTGCTGATGCATATGGAATCCTCTTCATCCTATCTCTCTCATCTTGTGGTCTAGGACATATTTCGTTAGAGAGATAAACACCATGTGACATCGGAAGAAATCCCTTCTTTGATTCTTCCATACTGAATCTTTTCAGTACTTTGTCAATATATGCACTTTGACTTAGGCCAAGCAACCTACGCGATCTATCACGATAGATCTTTATTCCAAGGATGTAGGCTACTTCCCCTAAGTCCTTCATGGAGAAGCACTTGGATAACCAAGTCTTTACCGACTGCAAGTTCGGTATATCATTCCCGATCAGAAGTATGTCATCGACATACAACACTAGGAATGCCACTGCATTCCCACTCACTTTCTTGTAAACACAAGGCTCATCTTCATTCTTGATAAAACCGAATTCTTTTATGGCTTCATCAAAACGAATGTTCCAACTCCTTGAAGCTTGCTTGAGTCCATAAATGGATCTTTGCAACTTGCATACTGTTAGGAAACGGTCCACATACGCAGCGGAAAAAAAAAATATAATACAAGGATCGTTTACATGAGCCAAGATCAAGGGTATAATTTTACAATTTATATCATAATAGAAATCTACAAAAAAATTAATCAAGAGTATAGAATAACAAACACACGTTTGGAGGCTCCTCCAAAATAGTCTTTGTACGTATTTGCTACCGACCCAAGCGTAGAATCGAACTTATGAAGTTCACACGAAGACAATCACAAAGAACTAAGGAGGCATTTGCTAGATCCTCCTTAGCTTTAAGATTAAAGAAGAAAATCAAATGAATTGATTTTGGGCAAAATGCAATACTGCTGTGGGAGTGTTTTTGTGGCTGGAGGCTTTCTTTCTTTTCAATCAAATGACATAATGAAATCACTCCTCTTTTACAATTACCAATTTTCTTTTATAGTAAAACTTTAATGCCCTATTCCCATATGGAATAGGCTTGGGCTCCAACCCAAACACTCCATGTTACCAAACACACCCTAATTAGATATTTTATTTATTTCATCAGTATCTCAATTAAACTCAATTAATATATAATTAATCTATATTTATTAACATTTAACAATAATGATGATTTAATTAAATATATGCGAACACATATTTAAACGTAATTTCACTTATTTAATTTTTCTAATAAATTAAATAAAGACTACGACCTCAGCAAATTTAATTGCACTGTGAAATTACCAAAATACCCTTTCGCCTAAAAAGACGAAAAATGCTATTCTTTCTTCCTGAGTCTTAAATTATCTTCTATGTGTGACCCATAGGCTTCTCATCATACCGACAGTGTATAGAATCGCGATTAACACTAATTAATCGTCTCACTAATACACAGAACAAGATTGGCCCGTAGCAAGGCAACATGACCACCCAGTAGATTCGGATTCAGCAAAGCAGCTACCTGTCAACGATATGGTTACTATACAATTCGATCCTTTCATCATACTATATCTCGACGAGACGAAGGCATAGAAATAGTGTCAACCTTCGATTACTCTCGATATTATGTATTCAGTTTCTGGACTAATGACATGTATCATAAACTGGATAGAGCTACAACTCAATCCCACTGTGGCCACAGTTTTAGTGTCCTTGTCATATACTGAATTGCACCGTGAGATAACTTCTCCCGTACCTGGGAGTGATGAATCCTCTGTCAATCCACCATAGTCTTGATACACTCCTTGATGCAGCCAATCACCACCGTATTGACAGCTCTGAATAGAACTATGTTAGGCTAGTGTCAAACTACACCAATCAGTGCACAAGGTGCTCCGGTGATCTCAAGTCTAAGGATCACATGCACCACCATTTATTAGAGGATTTGTTCCATAGACACTAGGGTTACCATCCATATGGAATCCTCTAGTGGGTCAGTCCAGTGAACTTGCTGCGGTATATCCGCCTACAACAAGCACCCATGTGTTGCACTAGGTTGTCACCAAACAACCTTAACAAGTGAGATCAGTCACTGCCTCTCGACAGGGTCGTTCAACACTATGATAGCCTTACCGTATTACCTGTGCCCTTACTTTAGAATAATACTGGGGCTACGAACATTTCTAGAATGGCCACCATATGTGCTCATAAGGTTCTAACTATCAAGATTTGAAACACTTGATACCCTCGTCATGGTTCTACCATTCTAAGGACATATATCAATACATATTGCAATAATAATGATTTACGCGATATAGATAAAATGCCTTTTATTGATTAATGAACATTATTACAAAGAGTCAATTCCACAATAATTGATTCGCTCTAGGGCACCTACTACATACCCTATCAGCTTGCCCATCAAGAACGAAACCATCGGGTTGTGTCATATACACATCCTCTTCAAGGTTTCCATTCAGGAAAGCTATTTTGACATCCATTTGCCAAATCTCATAGTCATGATATGCAGTAATCGCAAGTATGATCCTGATGGATTTAATCATGGCAACCGGAGAAAAGGTTTCTTTATAGTCAATACCATGAATTTGTTTGAAACCTTTGGCAACTAGTTGTGCCTTATAAGTATGCACCTTGCTATCCATGTTAGTCTTCTTCTTGAAGACCCAATTATACCCTATGGGTTTTACCCTTTTAGGTGGTTCCACCAAAGACCATACTTGGTTCTGGTACATGGAGTCCATCTCAGATTTCATGGCTTGAAGCCATTTAACAGAATCTGGATATGATATAGCGTCTTCCTAGGTTCTGGGTTTATCGTCTTGGTAGACTAATGCGTCACCATGTTGTGTCACGAGATAACCATATCTCTCGGGCTCATGGCGTACTCTCACAAATCTACGTAGCTCATGTGCTACCTAAGGTGGTTCACTTTGATCCATAGTTTGTGGAGTAACCTCCTCATTATGTTCAACCACTTCCTATGGCACATCATCCCATCCTTCGTCTAGTATAATTTGTGGTTCTAGAACTTTATCAAGTTTTACTTTTCTCCCACTAGTACTTCTTAGAAAAAAATTCCTTTTCTAGGAAGATACCAGAATGAGCAACAAAAAGTTTGCGCTCTTCTAGGTGTTAGAAATAGTATCCTTTGGTCTCCTTTGGATACCCCGCAAATATACATTTACAAGATTTTGGGCCTAGCTTGTTCGAAGTCAATTTCTCAACATAAGTTTCGTAACCCCAAATCCTTAGATAAGACAAGTTAGGCTTTCGCCCACTCCATAATTCATATAGAGTCTTATCTATAGACTTTGACGGCACACGGTTCAAAACATAAGTCGCAGTCTCTAGGGCATAACCCCAGAATGATACAGGTAAATCACTAAAACTCATCATGGACCTAACCGTGTCAAGTAAGGTCCTATTCCTCCTTTCAGATACTCCATTATGTTGGGGTGTATACGAAGGGGTGAGTTGTGATACTATCCCACATTCCTTCAGGTATTTAGAAAACCCTATGCTTAAGTATTCACCTCCTCGATCCGACCGAAGAGCTTTAATACTTTTTCCCAACATATTCTGTACTTCATTCTTGAATTCTTTGAACTTATCAATAACTTTATATTTATGTCTCATGAGGTAGACATAATCATATCTACTGAAATCATTAGTAAATATGATGAAGTATGAATATCCACCTCTAGCTTCAACTGTTAGTAGACCACATACATCACTATGGATGATGCCTAACAGTTCAGTAGCCCTTTCATCTTGTCCTGTGAAATGAACTTGGTCATCTTGCATAACAAGCATGCCTCGCATACCTCAAATGACTAAAAGTCAAAAGAGTCCAAAACTCTATCCCTTTGAAGTTTTGCAATACGGGTCTTATTAACATGACTCAATCTACAATGCTAGAGATATGTTTGGTTTTTATCGCTATGTTTAGCTTTCTTGGTTTCAACATTGAGAATGTCTTTATTGTTTAAATCAAGAACATATAACCCATTATATAACCTTGCAATTCCAAATAGAATACCATTCAAACTAAAGGATAACAATCCATTAGATATCTCAAAATGATACCCTATATTATCCAAAGTGGATATTGAAATTATATTTCTAGAAATAGAAGGTACGTGATAACAATTATGTAGTTCCAACAACAAGCTCGTAGGCAAAGATAAACAGTAAGTCCTTACAGCCAATGCAGCCACATGTGCTCCATTTCCAACTCGTAGGTCCACTTCTCCCTTGGCGAGCACTCTACTCTGCCTAAGTCCCTGCACATCAATACAAATGTGAGTACCACATCCTGTGTCAATGACCCAAGATGATGAGGGAGAGAAGTTAATCTCAATTATAAATATGCCTGAAGTCGTAGCGTCTGACTTCTTCTTGCTTGCGAGGAAAGCCTTGCAGTGTTTCCTTCAATGGCCAGACTTGCCATAATAGAAGCAGACTACTTTGCGCTTCCCTATGCCACTCTCAAGCCCAAGAGCAACCTGTCCTTTAGGCTTGGGCTTGGGTTTGGCCTTGGTCGTACCCTTGCTGTTACCTTTTCCTTTACTAATAGCAACCAGTAAAATAGGCTTGGACTTCTTCAAGTCCTGCTCTGCAGTCCTCAGCATGTTCAAAAGCTCCGATAGGGTTTTCACCATTGTGTTCATATTGAAGTTCACTATGAACGGTGCATAAGAGTTAGGCAAGGATTGCAGAATTAAATCCACTTGTAATTATGCATCCAACTCAAATCCCAAAGTCTCAAGCCTCTCTATGTGCTCGATCATCTTGAGCACATGAGGACCAACTTGGGCTCCCTCATTCAGACGAGTTCTAAACAATGCTTTTGACACCTTGTACCTCTCATGTTGAGCATTCCCTTCGAAAAGCTCCTTGAGGTGTAGAATAATGGCAGCAGCGTCTATATTCTCATGCTGATTTTGTAGCATTGGTGTCATCGATGCTAACATTAAGCATTGAACGCCATCAGCATCATCAAGGAACTTTTGGTAAGTATCCTTTACTTCCTGAGTGGCATCAGGATCAGGCTCAGCCATGTATGGCTTTTCAAGGATATACAATTTCTTTTCCGACTTGAGTATAATCCTAAGATTACGATACTAGTCTGAGAAATTGGATCCATCCAACCTATTTTCTTTCTTGATTATCAGTCGCATGTTCACAATGCTCATTTTGGTGAATCTACAATTGCAGAAAAGATAAAATCATTATAAAGTTTATTATTATTTTATATGGTCTTTTTATTAAACGATGCTCCCACTATTTTCCTCAAGTCAATAGCCCTCACTATTAACTCGAGAAAGGCCGTTGGCTTTCCTAGTGGACTAAGATCCCATCTTGCCCATTTCAAACCTTCGTTTTGGTGGACAAGCCAAAATGAGTTGATTATGTAGGCCAACAAACTTAATCCACACCAGTTGATAGCTCCTACTATCAACCTCAAATGTGAAGAAGCCAACAAGCCAATTACACAATCCAATGGCCCCAACCATCGTCCTCAAGTGTGATTCTCAATATTAGTAGAGTGGACACTACATGCCACCGCATACACATAATATGTGTACTTCTCTACTATGCCTATGATGCGTTTATCAACCTTTGCTTTGGTGAATAAGCAAAACTGTCATTTTAAGTCAACCCATCACCATTAAGGAAAACTCTAATGAACTTTAACCTCCCACTGGTAGAAGTGTACCCTTCACTTTGGTGAACAAGGCTCCGACAAACAGTGGTTTGATTAAAACCACGGTGATGGAAGGTATACGTGACTTAATATACTTTAATTGAAGGTTTATTATTTAGTGTCTCACTAGATTATTATCTTTGTTAGAATGACATTGTTTAGCATGTTATTGAACATTCAACCTTGGCATGCATTCTACACAAAATATTAAAACGTGCCGGTACATGCCCTAGCTAAAACCGATTTCCTCGAGCCTAGAGGAATCGGTCGGTCACGTAAGGGTCCTGTAAAAAATATCTTAAGTCTTCAAGTATGATTGCCTTGTCCTTTGCTCCGTCTCAAGTACATTACAAAAACATTATACTAAATTTACAATAAAATTAATCTCAAAATAATTTTACATCAATAAATTTAGAAACCTCGATTTACATTCGAGGGGAATGAGATGAGAAAAGAATGTACATCGAGAAAGGGAAGAAAGGTAGGACACGTAGGCCCTATTTTAAAATTTACAACCATACATACTCAAAAATAATTTAGAACATTCACCATAAGTCACAAGGCTCATGTACCGAGCACCATACAATATACAAACAAGTACATGGCATACATTTCAAAAACAATCATTTTTTGAATTGGGTGGGTTTATTATTAATTACCCTTTTATATGTGCAGAATGGTTATTGGCTTTATAGGTTATTAAAAATTGTAGTTTGGTCCCTTCACAAAAAACACAGAATTGGGACAGCAACTTTGTCACCACAGTGAAGTTTTATTTCGCCGCGTCGAAACAGGCAACCCTGAAAATTCCAACAAGAATGTCGCCGCGGTGAAGTTGTTATTTCGCGGCGACGAAGTCTGCAAATCATTGAATCGTACAGTTCACATTTTTGCAGTTTTTTGCGTAATAACACGTATCCAAATCAAATCTAATGCACAAGCATTCGATCAAGATACCAACCAACCAATATAACATCCATCAACGCATTATTAAACCAATTGATCAATTGAATCACTCATTCAAAAGCAAATTTTGCATATTTAACAAAATAATATGTTATCAATCAAATACATGTTATAAATTAGACAATAAACTGCAAAATTTGGTACCCCTAGCTCTGATACCACTGTTAGAAACGATCAAGTCATGGCAGCGAAAAACAAAAATCATAAACAACATGGATTGTTCCTTAGAATCAAGATCAGGGCACAAATTTAACAATTTATACATTAAATACAAATCTACAGGAAAATCAGTTTATAGTTAAGAAACCATATGCACGTTCGGAGGCTCATCCAACTTATCTCTGAATAGGATTCGCTACCAATCCAAGGATAGGATCGAACTACCGTTAGTCCACATGAAGATAACCCCAAGGAACTAAAGAGGGATTTGCTAAATCCCCTTTAGCCTTAAGAACCAAGAACAAAATCAAAATAAAATTTTGATTCAAGCATATGTGAAGTGGTGTGGAAGAGAGAAAATGGGGCTAGGGTTTTATCAAAATGATTGAAAGATTTGCTGGACCAATGACCTGAATTATAAACTTGATAGAGCAACAACTCAATCCCACTGTGACCACAGTTTTAGTGTCATTGTCATTTACTGAATTGCGCCGTGAGATAACTTCCCCCATACCCGTGAGCGATGAATCCTCTGTCGATCCACTATATTCTTGATACACTCCTTGATGCAGCCAATCGCTACCGTATTGATAGCTCTGAATAGAACTGTGTTGGGCTAGTATCAAACTACACCAGTCGGTGCACAAGGCGCTCCGGTGATCTCAAGTCTAAGTATCACATGCACCACCATTCGTTAGAGGATTTGTTCCATAGACACTGGGGTTACCATCCATATGGAATCCTTTGGTGGGTCAGTCCAGTGAACTTGCCTATAGCAAGCACCCATGTGTTGTACCAAGTTGTCACCAAACAACCTTGACAAGTGAGATTAGTCACTGCCTTTCGACAGGGTCGTTCAACACTATGATAGCCTTATCGTATTATCTGTGCCCTTACTTTAGAATCATACTAGGGCTACGGACGTTTCTAGAATGGCCACCATATGTGCTCATAGGGTTCTCATTATCAAGATTTGAAACACTTAATACCCTTGTCACGGTTCTACATTCTAAAGATATATATCAATACATACAATAATAATTTACGCAATATAGAATAAAATGCATTTTATTGATCAATGAACATTATTACAAAGAGTGAATTCTACAATAATTGATTGACTCTAAGGCACCTACTCTAACAGGATATACTAAGGAAAATAGAAAGAAATGGAAGAAAACCAGAAGAATTAGGAGAGAGACAGAAAATCCATTGTGAAAACTAATAATCATATTTATTTCATCAATTAAGCATGTCAAAATAATAAAGAACTCGGATGCTAGGTACAACAAGCTTCACCCCTTAATCAATCTAAATTATTATCCTTAATCAGTCTAAATTATTATACATAATCATACTGATTTATATTTTCATAATCATTTTAAATCATATATAAATTGTGGCTAACATTTAATCAATCTGCAACCTCTTCACTGTGATCTCTGCCAAATTTTTGTCCTCTATTATTGCATAGCCATACACAATTTTTAGGTTGTCATCCAATTCTTATCTAACAAATTGAAAATGTGTGAAATTAGCATGGGTATATTGAGAGTAAATGAACCTATAAATTATGGTTTGGAATATGACAGGCTAAATTATATTATTACCTGTGTTTTTTCAGTTTTTTTGGTTTTTAAGGTGTGTTCTGAGATTGTCAGTCAATTATTTTATTATGTGCAATTTTTGTGTTATGTGATCAAAGGATACCATTTTCTTCTGTATGATTTGGTCCTGATATTTGTTGTTGGACCATTTTAGTTTATGATTTTTGTTGCCTATTAATTGGTGGGTGTTAGCAATTGTTGTACTCTTGAAGGCATTATGTTTTCGTATCATATTGTAAGTGGGTGAAGCTTGTTGTACCTAGCATCTGAGTTCTTTATTGTCGTGAAGATTCTTTTTTCTTGGATGTGGAATGCCATGAGGCTAGAATCTTTATTTTTTTTTTTTCTCTTTTATTTTTAGTTATTTTCAATACATAAAATAATATGATGGAATTGTAGATGTCCTCGGCCGCTGACAATACTCGTGAGACTTCAAGTGACATACAAACTCTCGGTTTGACACCGACAAGTACGACTCCAACTCTAACTCTAAATTCCATGCCACCACCATCACCTTTACCCCCCAAAGACATCAACCAAAACATTCTAGAGCCCATTGAGCTAACTAACCTATACAACCACCAACCGATTAGTACCATAACCGGGACCTTCTACATCTCTTATTTTTTTTTTCAAAAAATGTGGACACATCAATCTTATTCAAAATTTGACAATACAATGCAATGCAATTCAAAAATTAGATTGGGAGTCTCATGAATCCACTAAGTATTTGGCTGGTGAGGATGAACTGCAGCTTTGATCTCCATGAAGAGAAAAAAATAGTGAAGCAGAAGTTGTAGTACAATCAGAGTGAAATGACTGATGGATTATAGGGTAATGTCGAAGGGAAGAAGATAAAAAGGGGTGAAGCCTGAAACTTGGACCCAGGCCCTCGTCTCCTCATCAAAGTGTCCTAAAAGGGGGGCAATCAGTGCTTTTAACGCTGATCAAGTTAGTTGTAGCCGTTTGATTTGCTGAAACACCACGTTATTGCATTTGCACATGCCTTCAAATACTACCACCAAATGAACATGTCTAGAACTGAGATACTCCCTCCTTCAAAGCTGCTTGTTTTTACTTTTTATTAGTACTGTCCCCCATATAATCATCTCTATTATCTTTTAGCGAGATTCATCATCTTTTACATTGATATTATTTGGTGGACCAGCTTTTGCATTGAATTTCTGTATTTTGGAGAGTTGCTAACTACAAGTTTATTTATTGCACATGTAGATGCAGATGCAAGCCTGAATTGTTGTGCACTTGTGCTTATTCAGTAGCATTGTAACAGATTGAAGAAGCTTGGACTTTGGAGATCTAAATTTCGAAGAAGGGTATTTTAACTTCAAGTTGAAGAGGACTTTTTATGCAAATGTTTTCAGTTTTTAATATTATGCCTATGTTTTTATTAATGAGTATTGATTAATGAGTAATTGAATACTTTATTTTTTTATTTCATATCCTAAATTCAGCATTTGCAAATAGGTAATTTAATTTGTTTTTAACACAAAGAATACAACAACAATACCCAAATAAAAGAAAAATATAGCATGAAACTATATGTAAAGTAATAAATATTTGAATTTAGGGAGTTAAATGTAAAAAATGAAGAATTTAGTGGTGCATTTGAAAACCAGTTTGAAAACCGGTTAACTGGATAACCGAACCGAATATTCGGTTTGGTTTAAATTCGGTTTCTCCTATAAACCGGACCGGTTTCGGTTTAGATTTTTGTCTAAACTAAATAACTGGTTCAGTTTCCAGTTTAGCCTAACCGGTTTGGTTAGCCGGATTATCCCACCCCTAATAATTCGATAAACAATATGGGCTAAAAAAACACAGTAAAAATAGGTATTGGGACTATGCGACTTTTCTGTTAGGAAACGACCCGATTGCGCAGCGGAAAACAAAAATTTTACAACCACGGATCGTTCCTTAGAACCCAAAATCAAGGCACAGATTTTACAGTTTATGCATAATAAGAATCTGCAGAAAAATATAAATCCAAAGGTTTAGATTCATACCCACGTTTGGAGGCTCCACCAATGTTGTCTCTGAATGTGTTTGCTACCGATCCAAGTGTAGGATCGAACCGTAGAGGTCCACACGAAGACAATCAACAAGAACCAAGGAGGGATTTGCTAGATCCTCCTTGGCCTTAAGAAATCAAGAAGAAAATCAGTATTTGATTTTTCAATCAAAAAGGAAAGTGGCGTGGGAGTGAGTGTAAAAGGGGCTGTTGTGTGTGTTTTCAAAGGCAAAATCAATTAATTAATAAAACAACAAACACTATTCCTTTTATAGGCAAACCAAGTTGCCCTATTCCCACATGGAATGGGCTTGGGCTCCAACCCAAACACCCCATGTTGCCAAACACTCCCAATTTGATATTTTAATTTAATTCATCATTATCTTAATTAAAATCAATTAATATTTAATTAACATTTAACAATAATGATGATTTAATTAAATATGTGCGAACACACATTTAACCGTAATTTCACTTATTTAATTTTTTAACAAATTAAATAATAGGCTACGACCTCAGCAAATTTAATTGCACTGTGAAATTACCAAAATACCCTTTTGCCTAAAAAGACGAAAACGCCCTTCTTTCTTCTTGGCTCTTAAATTATCTTCTATGTGTGTGACCCATAGGCTCCTCATCATACCGGTAGTGTATAGTATCGCGATTAACACCAATTAATCGTCTCACTAATACACAGACCAAGATTGGCCCCTAGCAAGGCATCATGGCCACCCGATAGATTCGGATTCAGCAAAGTAGCTACCTGTCAACGATATGGTTACCGTACAATACGATCCTTTCATCATACGTTATCTCGACGAGACGAAGGCATAGAAATAGTGTCAACCTTCGGTTACTCTCGATATTATATATTCAGTTTCTGGACCAATGACCCGTATTATAATCTGGATAGAGCAACAACTCAATCCCACTGTGGCCACAGTTTTAGTGTCATTGCCATATACTGAATTGCGCCGTGAGATAACTTCTCCCGTACCCGGGAGTGATGAATCCTTTGTCAATCCACCATAGTCTTGATACACTCCTTGATATAGCCAATCACCACCGTACTGACAGCTCTGAATAGAACTGCGTTAGGCTAGTGTCAAACTGTACCAATCGGTGCACAAGGCACTCCGGTGATCTCAAGTCTAAGGATCACATGCACCACCATTCGTTAGAGGATTTGTTCCATAGACACTGGGGTTACCATCCATATGGAATCCTCTGGTGGGTCAGTCCAGTGAACTTGCTGCGGTATATCCGCCTACAACAAGCACCCATGTGTTGCACCAGGTTGTCACCAAACAACCTTGACAAGTGAGATCAGTCACTGCCTTTCGACAGGGTCGTTCAACACTATGATAGCCTTACCGTATTATCTGTGCCCTTACTTCAGAATAATACTGGGGCTACGGACGTTTCTAGAATGGCCACCATATGTGCTCATAGGGTTCTCACTATCAAGATTTGAAACACTTGATACCCTCGTCACGGTTCTACCATTCTAAGGACATATATCAATACATATTGCAATAATAATGATTTACGCGATATAGAATAAAATGCCTTTTATTATTGATTAATGAACATTATCACAAAGAGTCAATTCCACAATAACTTATTGGCTCTAGGGCATCTACTATAACATTTTCTGCTCATTTTAAACATAGTTTTCGAGATGCTCAAGCATGATATTTACCAAACCACAGTATCAATTAGGTGGCGAAAAAAAGATTCTAAAAGACTCCTTGATTCACCTATAATCGAGATCCACCACAAGCTAGGAAAAAACTGAGTAAAAAAAGTATTGGGACAATGTGGATTTTCTGCTCGTTTTAAACACAGTTTTCAGGACGGTCAAGCATGCTACATACGAAACCTCAGTATCGATTAGACGACAAAAGAAAATTCAAAATGACTCCTCGACACACCCATAATCGAGATCCACTAGAAGCTGAGAAAAAACTGAGTAAAAAAAGGTATTGGGACTATGCGGCTTTTCTGCTCGTTTTAAACATAGTTTTTGCGACGCTCAAGCCTATTGTTTACCAAACGTCAAAATCAATTATATGGACAAAAAAAAAATCTTCAAAAAACTGAGCAAAAAGAGGTCTAGGACTATGCTGCTTTTCTGTTCGTTTTAAACACAGTTTTGGACACTCAAGCATGTATTTTACCAAACCTCAGTATCGATTGGACTGCGAAAAAAAGATTCAAAAAGACTCATTGATTCAACCATAATCGAGATCTAGAATAAGCTGAGAAAAAACTGAGTAAAAAGAGGTACTGGGAGTATATAGGGTTTCTGCTCATTTTAAACACAGCTTTCGAGACAATGGAGCATGTTGTTTACCAAACCTCGGTATCAATTAAAAGGTGAAAAAATGATTCAAAAAGACTCCTCGATTCACGCATAATCGATAAACAATATTGGCTTAAAAACTAAGTAAAAGTAGGTGCTAGAACTATGCGGCTTTACGGCTCGTTTTAAACACAGTTTTTGGGATGCTCAAGCATGCTACTTACCAAACCTCAAAATTGATCTGATGGCAAAAAAAAAAAAAATATTCAAGAAGACTCCTCAATTCGCCCATAATCGAGATCCACTACAAGCTGGGAAAAAATTGAGTAATAAAGTACTATGACTATACGGCTTTGCTGCTTGTTTTAAACATAGTTTTCAAGACGCTTGAGCATTTTGTTTGCCGAACCTCAGTATCAATTACACAACAAAACAAAACATTCAAAAAGACTTCTCAATTCACCCATAATCAATAAACAATATGGGTTGAAAAAAATTGAGTAAAAATAGGTACTGAGACTATGCGGCTTTTTAGCTCGTTTTAGACATAGTTTTCGGGACACTCAAGCATGATGTTTACCAAACCATAGTATCGATTAGGTGGCAAAAAAATGATTCTAAAAGACTCCTTGATTCACCCATAATTGAGATTTAGTACAAGCTAGGAAAAAACTGAGTAAAAAAAGTACTGGGACTATGCGGCTTTTCTGCTCATTTTAAACACAGTTTTCTAGACGGTCAAGCATTCTGTTCATGAAACCTCATTATTGATTAGACGAAAATAAAAAGATTCAAAATGACTCCTCGACTCACCCACAATCAAGATCCACTAGAAGCTAGGAAAAAACTAAGTAAAAAAAGGTACTTGGGCTATGCAGCTTTTATGCTCATTTTAAACATAGTTTTTAGGACGCTCGAGCATGCTGTTTACCAAACCTCAATATCAATCATATGGCAAAAAAAAAAAAGATTCAAAAAGGCTTCTCGATTCACTCATAATCGATAAACAGTATAGGCTAAAAAAAAAACTGAGTAAAAATAGGGACTGGGACTATGCGGCTTTTCTGCTCATTTTAAACACAGTTTTTGGGATGCTCAAGCATGCTGTTTACGAAACCTCAAAATCGATGACATAGCAAAAAAAAGATTCAAAAAGACTCCTCGACTCACCCACAATCGAGATCCACTACAAGTTGGGAAAAAACTAAGCAAAAAAAGGTACTAGGACTATGCGGCGTTTCTGTTCGTTTTAAACATAGTTTTCAGGACGCTCAAGCATGGTTTTTACCAAACCAAAGTAACAATTAGACTGCAAAAAAAAAAGATTAAAAAAGACTCCTCGATTCACCCATAATTGAGATCTACTATAAGTTGAGAAAAAATTGAGCAAAAAAAGGTACTAGGGGTATGCGGGATTTCTCCTCGTTTTAAAGACAGTTTTTGGGACAGTGGAGCATGTTGTTTACCAAACCTTAGTATCAACTAGGAGGTGAAAAAAATGATTCTAAAAGACTCCTCGATTCACCCATAATCAATAAAAAATATGGGCTTAAAAAATTGAGTAAAAGTATGTACCAGAACTGTGCGGCTTTACTGCTCGTTTTAAACATAGTTTTTAGGATGCTCAAGCATGCTGTTTACCAAGCCTCAAAATTGATCTGACGATGAAAAAGAGATTCAAAAAGGCTCCCTAATTCGGCCATAATCGAGATCCACTAGCTGGGAAAAAATTGAGTAATAAAGTATTAGGTCTATGCGGCTTTTCTTCTTGTTTTAAACATAGTTTTTGGGACACTTGAGCATGTTGTTTTCCAAACCTCAGTGTCGATTAAATGACAAAAAAAAAGGATTCAAAAAGGCTCCTTGATTCACCCATAATCGATAAACAATATGGGTTGAAAAAAATAGAGTAAAAAGAGGTACTTGGACTATGCGGCTTTTTTGCTCGTTTTAAACATAGTTTTGGACGCTCAAGCATGCTGTTTACCAACGATGGTGAAAAAAAAGATTCAAAAAGACTCCTCAATTCACCCATAATCGAGATCCACTATAAGCTGAGAAAAAACTAAGTAAAATACGGTACTAGGAGTATGCGGGCTTTCTACTCATTTTAAAAATAGTTTTCGGGACGATGGAGCATGTTGTTTACCAAACCTTAGTATCGATTAGAAGGTGAAAAAAAACAATTCAAAAAGACTCCTCAATTCACCCATCATCAAGATCCACTACAAGCTGGGAAAAAATTGAGAAATAAAAGTACTAGGACTATGCAGCTTTTCTGCTTGTTTTAAACACAGTTTTCGAGACACTTGTGTTAGAGTAGGTGCCCTAGAACCAATCAATTACTATAGAATTGACTCTTTGTAATAATGTTCATTGATCAATAAAAAGCATTTTATTGTATATCGCGTAAATCATCATTGTATGTATTGATATATGTCCTTAAAATGGTAGAACTGTGACGAGGGTATCAAGTGTTTCAAATCTTGATAGTGAGAACCCTATAAGCACATATGGTGGCCATTCTAGAAACGTCCATAGCCCTAGTATTATTCTGAAGTAGGGGCACAAATAATACGGTAAGGCTATCATAGTGTTGAACGACTCTGTCGAAAGGCAGTGACTAATCTTACTTGTCAAGGTTGTTTGGTGACAACCTGGTAAAACACATGGGTGCTTGCTGTAGGCAAGTTCACTGGACTGAACCACCAAAGGATTTCATATGGATGGTAACCCTAGTTTCTATGGAACAAATCCTATAACGAATAGTGGCGCATGTGATCGTTAGACTTGAGATCACCGGAGCGCCTTGTGCACCTACTAGTGTAGTTTAATACTAGCCCAACGCAGTTCTATTCAGAGCTATCAATACGGTAGCGATTGGCTGCATCAAGGAGTGTATCAAGAATATAGTGGATCGACAGAGGATTCATCGCTCACGGGTATGGGGGAAGTTATCTCACGGCGTAATTCAGTAAATGGCAATGACACTAAAACTGTGGCCACAGTGGGATTGAGTTGTTGCTCAATCCAGTTTATAATTCAGGTCATTGGCCCAGTAATTGAATACATAATATCGGGAGTAACTGAGGTTGACACTATTTCTATGCCTCGGTCTCATCGAGATAACGAATGGTGAAAGGATTGGATTGTACAGTAACCATATCCTTGACAAGTAGCTATTTCACTGAATCTGAATCTATCGGGTGGCCATGATGCCTTGCTAGGGGCCAATATTGGTCTGTGTGTAGTGAGACAATTAATTGGTGTTAATTGCGATACTACACACTACTGGTATGATGAGGAGCCTACGGGTCACATACATAGAAGATAATTTAAGAACCAATTTATAAGAAGGGTGTTTTCGTCTTTTTAGGCTAAAGAGTATTTTGGTAATTTTACAATGCAATTAAATTTGCTGAGGTTATAGCCTTTATTTAATTTGATATTAAAATTAAATAAGTGAGATTACGTTTAAATATGTGTGTTCGCATATATTTAAACAAATTATCATTATTGTTAAATGTTAATATATTATATATATTAATTTAATTTAATTGAGATAATGATAATTAAAAATTAAAATATCTAAATGGGGCTGTTTGGATACAAGGGGTGTTTGGGTTGGTGCCCAAGTCTATTCCATGATAGAATAGGGCAAAGTGTGCACTATATAAGTGCAACACTTTGTGAATTGAAAAAATGAATTCATTTCATTCACAAAGAAAAACTCCAGCCCCTTTTCTCCTCTTCCCACGCCAGATTTATTTTTGCTTGAAATCAAATTTTATTTAATTGCTTCCTGGTTCTTAAAGGCTAAAGAGGATCTAGCAAATCTCTCTCTAGTTCCTTGGGCTTATCTTTATGTGGACTACATTGGTTCGATCCTACTCTTGGATCGGTAGCGAAATACATTCAGAGACAACTTGGAGGAGCCTCTAAACATGCGTATGATTTCTTAAACTCTAAACTGAAATTCTGCAGATTCTAAAATTATGTATAAACTGTAATTTTGTATCGTGATCTTGGTTCTAAAAAACGATCTATCATGTAAATTGTTTTGTTTTCCGAAGCCATAGATGATCGTTTCTAACAGCCTTAGCATGTTGTTTGCCAAACCTCAGTATTGATTAGACGGCAAAAAAAAGATTCAAAAAGTCTCCTTGATTTACCCATAATCGATAAACAATATGGGCTGAAAAAAACTGAGTAAAAATAGGTACTGGGACTATGCGGCTTTTCTGCTCGTTTTAAACATAATTTTCGTGATGCTCAAGCATGCTGTTTACCAAACCTTAGTATCGATTAGATGGTGAAACAAGGAGTCAAAAAGACTCTTTGATTCACCCATAATCGAGATCCACTACAAGTTGGGAAAAAACTAAGCAAAAAAAGGTACTGACAGTATATGGGCTTTCTGCTCGTTTTAAACACAGTTTTCAGGATGGTAGAGCATACTATTTACCAAACCTCAGTATCCATTAGAGGGCAAAAAAAAATGATTCAAAAATACTCCTCGATTCACCCATAATCGAGATCCACTACAAGCTAAGAAAAAATTGAGTAATAAAAGTACTGGGACTATGCGGCTTTTCTACTTGTTTTAAACACAGTTTTCAGGATGCTTAAGCATGTTCTCTACCAAACCTCAGTATTGATTAGACGGCGAAAAAAAAGATTCAAAATGACTCCTCGATTCACCCATAATTGATAAACAATATGGGCTGAAAAAAACTGAGTAAAAATAGTCCAGTATTGATTAGATGGTGAAAAAAAGATCCAAAAATACTCATGGATTCACCCATAATCGAGATCCACTACAAGCTAAGAAAAAACTGAGTAAAAAAAAGGTACTAGGAGTATGCAGGCTTATTACTCATTTTAAAAATAGTTTTTGGGACGGTGGAGCATGTTGTTTACCAAACCTCAATATAGATTAGAAGGTGAAAAAATGATTCAAAAAGACTCTTCGATTCACCCATAATCGCGATCCATTACAAGCTGAGAAAAAACTGAGTAAAAAAATGTATTGGGACTATGCGGCTTTTCTGCTCATTTTAAACACAATTCTTAGGATCGTTAAGCATGCCGTTTACCAAACCTTAAATTGATTAGATGAAAAAAAAAATTATTCAAAAAGACTCTTCGACTCACCCACAATCGAGATCCATTACAAGCTAGGAAAAAACTGAGTAAAAAAAGGTATTGGGACTTTGCGGCTTTTCTGCTCGTTTTAAACACAGTTTTCAGGATGCTCGAGCATGCTGTTTACTAAACCTCAATATCGATTAGACGGCAAAAAAAAAAAATTCAAAAAGACTCCTCGATTCACCCATTATTGATAAATAATATGGGCTGAAAAACACTAAGTAAAAATACGTATTAGGATTATGCGGCTTTTCTGCTCGTTTTAAACATAGTTTTCAGGACGCTCAAGCATACTATTTACCAAACCTCAGTATCAATTAGGTGCCGAAAAAAAGTTTCTAAAAGACTCCTCAATTCACCCATAATTAAGATCCACTACAAGCTAGGAAAAAACTGAGCAAAAAAAGTACTGGGACTATGCAGCTTTTTTGCTCGTTTTAAACATAGTTTTCAGGATGCTTAAGCACGTTGTTTACCAAACCTCAAAATCAATTATACAGAAAAACTGTCAAGACTTGTTTGTTAGCAAAGGTATTGTGCATCAATGTTCTTGTGCCTTTACCCTTCAACAAAATAGTATTGTTGAGAGGAAACATAGGCACATACTTGAAGTAGCTAGGGCCCTATAATTTCAGGCTAATATACCTAGCCATCTTTAGGGTTATTGTGGGCAAGCTAATGTCTATTTGATTAATAGGTTCCCTTCTTCTATTTTGAAAGGTCTGTCTCCTTCTGAAAAAAAAAATGGTAAACTGCCTTCCTTAGATCATCTTAGGGTGTTTGGATCTTTGGTTTATGCTACTATTCTTCCTTCACAAGATAAGTTGTCCCCTTAGTCCACACCATGTGTCTTTTTGGGTTAGTCTTTGACAAAAAAAGGTTATTTGTTGTATAACCTTTCCTCTAACAAAGTTTTAGTTTACAAAGATGTTATTTTCTATGAAAATATATTTCCCTTCACCTGGTCCAAACCTTCACAACATGTTTTTCCTCTTGATCATAATTTCCTTGATGATGAATTTCCTATTGTCTAGTCCATAGAATCAACACAATCTTCTCCTTCTCCCATTTTTACTTAGCCGATTATTGACCATGCTGATCCCTTACTACATCAGCCTATTTCCCCTTCTGATAATCAGCCTACCTCACATCCTGTTAACTAGCCTGTTGCACCTCTTATAAGACAGTCCAACAGACCTAAAGGACCTCCCATTTGAACTTTAGATTTTATTTTTCCATCCCTTTCATCTTCCTCCTCAGCCAATACTACTCTTTATCCTATTTCTAATTCTATCACCTATGATCACATTTCTCCTTCCTACAAAGGTTATTTGTCTTAACTCAATTTAGTAGAACCTAGCTCCTTTTCTTTAGCTTCTCAAGATCCAAATTGGGTTGCTGCCATGCAAAAAGAGATTGAGGCATTACAAAACAATCAGATCTAGTCCCTTGTCCCTTTACCCCCTGGGAAGACTCCCACTAGTTGTAAGTGGGTTTACAAGTTGAAATATAGAGCAGATGGTTCTCTAGAAAGGTACAAGGCTCAATTGGTGGCTAAGGGGTATACTCAACAGGCTGGGGTGGATTACGCAGAAACCTTTTCCCCTGTTGTAAAAATGGTCACTATCAGAACCGTTTTATCTTTAGCTTCAATGTATGGTTGGAATTTTTATCAATTGGATGTTGATAATGCTTTTCTCCAAGGGGATTTACAAGAAGAGATTTATATGACTTTGCTATAGGGCTTTGTTAAGCATGGGAGCAGAATATAGTGTGTAAGCTTCACAAATCCTTGTATGGATTAAAACAGGCTTCTAGACCCTGGAATTACAAGCTTACACAAGCTTTGATTGCTGGTGGTTTTTGCCAATCCAAATCAGATTATTCCTCATTCATTAAGAAGGTTGATTCTGATATTGTGATATTGCTAGTGTATGTAGACGATATTATGATCACAGGAAACAATGATGAGATGATTCAACAAACTAAGGAACTTCTGCATTCTAAATTCAAGCTGAAGGACTTGGGTTTGCATAGGTATTTTTTGGGGTTTGAGGTTGCAAGATCTTCTAAAGGGATCAGCTTGTGCCAACGAAAATAGTAGTAAGTTATGTGTGATGATAAAAGGAATTGTTTGACAGTAGGGCTACAGTTACCCAAATTAAGCGTATAATATATCAAATTAAAGCCCTGTCTATCTAGTTTCTCTAACCTCTCATCAATTGGAGTTTTATCGAGCAAGTTATGGTCAATTTATTACTAATTGTTCAGTGGAAACCTAAATGTGTATGCTGATAAAATGAATGGTTTACTAAAGCTAACATGGTTTAGCATCAAACATCAGTTGATATTTGTTAAATAAATAAAATTAGTTATATTCAGCAACAAACTCTTTTCATGATATATGTACGTAACATAAAAGATATCATCAAAAAGAGATAGAACAATTACAATTAAAACCACATATCAATATTTGTTTTCCTTTAAGGATAATAATAACGGTTCAGCATATTATAAATGCTTTACTAAAGCTACATGGTTCGGCAACAAACATTAGATGATATTTGTGATACAAATAAAATTTGTTATATTCAACAACAACCTATTTTAGATATATGAATGTAACATAAAATAATATCAACAAAAAGAGATAGAACATATACAATTAAAACTACATATCAATATTTGTTTTCCTTTCTCATCACTAAAATTCGATTGGTTTAATGTGTGTGATGATAAAATCAATGGTTCACCCGTAGGTTTATAGTTATCCAAATTCTTCAAATAATAAATTAAATTAACGTTCTATCATTCTGGTTTCCAAAGAATCAAACCGCTCATCAATTGGATTTTTATTGAGTAAGTTATGGCCAATTTACTACTGATTGCTCAATGGAAATCAAGAAATAGGAGAAACCGAAATGTGTGTAATGATAAAAGGAATGGTTCATAAGTGGGGCTACATTTATCCAAATTAAGCATGTAATATACCAAATTAAATCCCTGTATGTCTAGTTTCTAAAGATTCAAATCTCTCATCAATTAGAATTTTATTGAGAAAGTTATGGTCAATTTACTGCTGACTGTTTAGTGGAAACTAAAATGTGTATGACGATAAAAGAAATGGTTCAGCAGTGGAGATACAGTTATCCAAATTAAGCGTATAATATATAAAATTAAATCCATATCTGTCTATTTTTCAAATATTCAAACCGCTCATCAATTGGATTTTTATTGAGCAAGTTATGGCTAATTTACTACTAATTGTTCAGTGGAAATCGAGAAAGAAGAGAAACCGAAATGTATTTGACGATAAAAGGAATGGTTCGGCAGTGGGACTACAGTTATCCAAATTAAGCATGTAATATATCAAATTAAAGCCCTATTTATCTAGTTTCTAAATATTCAAACCTCTCATCGATTTGATTTTTATTGAGCAAGTTACGATCAATTTACTACTGACTGTTCAGTGGAAGCCGAAATATGTCTGATGATGAAAGGAATGGTTCGGCAGTGCGGGCTACAGTTATCAAAATTACATGTATAATATATCAAATTAAAGCCATGTCTGTCTAGTTTCTAAAGATTCAAACCTCTCATCAATTGGAGTTTTATTGAGCAAGTTATGGTCAATTTACTACTGACTGTTCAGTGGAAACCAAAATGTGTGTGATGATAAAAGGAATGGTTCGGCAGTGGGACTACAGTTATCCAAATTAAGCATGTAATATATTAAATTAAAGCATTATATGTCTAGTTTCTAGAAATTTAATCCTCCCATCAATTGGAGTTTTATTGAGCAAGTACGATCAATTTACTATTGATTTCTCAATGGAAACCCAAATGCATGTGATGATAAAATGAATGGTTTACTTAACCCAAATTTAAGGATTATCATATTAGGACTAATATAAATATTTCAAATAACACCTATTAATTGGAAAGCGAAATCAGCCAAAATTAATTTATTTAACATATATACTCACACATCAACAGGACATAAACAATTAATCATTCATATAACAAAATAAAAACACATGAGTGTTTTTACAGAAAACATATTCAACACAATTAAACTGTTTCTACTAATATAGATATGACACATACTCACAGCTCGGCTAACAATAGGATCGTACTCGATTTGATCTTAGTAAAGTACATGAACATTTCCTTGAAAACATACATAATAAAATTTAATCGATCTTCATGTTAAGATTTGTTAGGGAACAATTATTCATTTGTATAACAACTGTTACTTAAAAATGAAATCAACAAAAGTTGATTAATCTTCAAATTAAAATTTTTAAGGAATACACTTACCGTTCGGCAGGACTAACACAATTAATCATTCAAATAGATTGACCGAACAAAAACAATCATTCAATCAAATAATAACCGTTAAAATAGTTAGGAGATATACTTATAATTTCATATTAAAATAGTTAAAAGATATGCTTACAGTTTAGAAAAACAAATCAAAATAACAACTCATTTGACAATTTTAATCAGACATCTTGCCTTTATTCCATGCCAATTCATGAATCTTTGACCTGTAAACAACAACAAAAACATAAATAAATAAAAAAATATGGATTAATAAAATGATGAAGAACAAACGTGTGATGGACACAAACTAACATAACCTATAAATAATTAACAAAAGACCAGACGTATTGTTAATACCAACTAACATATTGCGATAATACACAACTAAACATACGCTCCTTTTATAACCCCTTATTTAGACTTTTCAAATGCCAACACAATTAAATATGAAGAAAGGTTTGCAATGTCCATACAATGCACCTACATAATTATTAATAAACAGGTGTGCTTTTACTACCAATGCAATGCAACTATGTGATCCAATCTTTATGTCTATTTATTTAGACTTTGGAATACCAATGCAGGAATTAATATTGTCTACATTATCACCAATAAAATTCAACCACATGGCAATCACAAATCCAAGGTGTCCTTATGGTTAGAGCTTTAGAATGCCAATGCAATGCACCTATATAATTAATATTATTATTAATTATTAATACAACAATGCAATGTACCTATGTAATCCAATCTTTATGTCTACTTATTTAGACTTTGGAATACCAATGCAGTAATTAATATTGTCTACATCATCACCAATAAAATTCAACCACATGACAATCACAAATATAAGGTGTTATTATGGTTAGACCTTTAGATGTCAATGCAATGCACCTATATAATTAGAATTGTTCCAATTCTTTTAATTAATTAATAATTATAGATGGAGCAATAAATACCAATCCAACATGTCAAGATAGAGCAATTTGACTGGCTTGTCAATCCAATGTGTCAAAATGGAGCAATTCTAGAGCTTCCAAAATATGCCACATGGCGAACAACCCGCATGGTATTCTGCTTTATATATATATTGATTTTATATGTGTGATGATAAAATGAATGGTTCGGTCATAGGTCTATAGTTTTCCAAATTCATCATGTATTATATAAAATTAAAGTTCTATCTTTCTAGTTTCCAAAGATTCAAACTGCTTATCAATTGGATTTTTATTGAGCAAGTTATAGTCAATTTACTACTGATTGTTCAGTGGAAATCGAGAAACAAGGAAAACCAAAATGTGTGTGATGATAAAAGGAATGGTTTGGAAGTGGGGCTAAATTTATCCAAATTAAGCGTGTAATATACCAAATTAAAGCCTTGTATGTCTAGTTTCTAAAGATTCAAACCTCTCATCAATTAGAGTTTTATTGAGAAAGTTATGGTCAATTTACTACTGACTATTTAGTGGAAACCAAAATGTGTGTGATGATAAAAGAAATGGTTTGTCAGTGGGGTTACAGTTATCCAAATTAAGTGTGTAATATAAAAAATTAAATCCCTATGTGTCTAGTTTTCAAATATTCAAACCGCTCATCAATTAGATTTTTATTGAGCGAGTTATGGTTAATTTACTACTGATTGTTCAGTGAAAATCAAGAAACAAGAGAAACCGAAATGTGTTTGATGATAAAAGGAATGGTTCGACAGTGGGGCTACAGTTATCCAAACTAAGTGTATAATATATCAAATTAAATCTCTGTTTATCTAGTTTCTAAATATTTAAACCTCTCATCGATTTGATTTTTATTGAGCAAGTTATGATCAATTTACTACTGACTGTTCAGTGGAAGCCGAAATATGTCTGATGATGAAAGGAATGGTTCGGCAGTGCGGGCTACAGTTATCAAAATTACATGTATAATATATCAAATTAAAGCCATGTCTGTCTAGTTTCTAAAGATTCAATCCTCTCATTAATTGGATTTTTATTGAGCAAGTTATGGTCAATTTAGTATTGATTGTTCAATGGAAACCCAAATGCATGTGATGATAAAATGAATGGTTTACTTAACCCAAATTTAAGGATTATCATATTAGGACTAATATAAATATTTCAAATAACACCTATTAATTGGAAAGCGAAATCAGCCAAAATTAATTTATTTAACATATATACTCACACATCAACAGGACATAAACAATTAATCATTCATATAACAAAATAAAAACACATGAGTGTTTTTACAGAAAACATATTCAACACAATTAAACTGTTTCTACTAATATAGATATGACACATACTCATAGTTCGGCTAACAATAAGATCATCCTCGATTTGATCTTAGTAAAGTATATGAACATTTCCCTGAAAACATACATAACAAAATTTAATCGATCTTCATGTTAAGATTTGTTAAGAAACAATTATTCATTCGTATAATAACTATTACCTGAAAACGAAATCAACAAAAGTTGATTAATCTTCAAATTAAATTTTTTAAGGAATACACTTATCATTCGGCAGGACTAACACAATTAATCATTCAAATAAACAAAAACAATCATTCAATCAAATAATAACCGTTAAAATAGTTAGGAGATATACTTACAATTTCATATTAAAATAGTTAGAAGATATGCTTACAGTTTAGAAAAACAAATCAAAATAACAACTCATTTGACAATGTCAATAGGATATCCTGCCTTTATTACCTTCCAATTCATGAATCTTTGACCTATAAACAACAACAAAAACATAAAAAAAAGATTAATAAAATCATGAAGAACAGACGTGTTATTGACACAAACTGACATGACCTATAAACAATTAACAAAAGACCAGATATATTGTTGATACCAACTACATATTGCGATAATACACAACTGAACATACACTCCTTTTATAACCCCTTATTTAAACCTTTCGAATGCCAACACAATTAAATACAAATTGAATGCGAAAAAAGGTTTGCAATATCAATATAATACACCTATATAATTATTAATAAACATGTATGCTTTTACTACAAATGCAATGCACCTATGTAATCCAATTTTTATATCTATTTATTTTCACTTTGGAATACCAATGCCGCAATTAATATTGTCTACATTATCACCAATAAAATTCAACCACATGGCAATCACAAATTCAAGGTGTCCTTATGGTTAGACCTTTAGAATGTCAATGCAATGCACCTATATAATTAGTATTATTATTAATTATTAATACAACAATGCAATGCACCTATGTAATCCAATCTTTATGTCTATTTATTTAGACTTTGGAATACCAATATAGCAATTAATATTGTTTACATCATCACCAATAAAATTCAACCACATGACAATCACAAATATAAGATGTCATTATGGTTAGACCTTTCGAATGTCACTACAATGCACCTATATAATTAGAATTGTTCCAAATTTTTTAATTAATTAATAATTATAAATGAGGTAATAAATACCAATCCAATATGTCAAGATAGAACAATTTGATTGGTTTGTCAATCTAATATGTCAAAATTGAGCAATTCTAGAGCTTCCAAAATGTGTCACATGGCGAACAACCCACATGGATATTCATAATGAACAACCAGCATGGGTATTCATGAATTTTAGAGCTAAAAATATCTCACTAAACCACACAACCAACGTGGCAAGAGAGAGCAATTCTAGAGCTCCAAAATAAAACAATTTTAGAGCTTAAAAAAAAAAAAAAAAAAGATGTCCTACCTATCACTCAAATAATTATGCTTTTGCTTTTGGATTTGGAATATCAATTCAGCAATTAATATTTCTTTACAATATCACTAATAAAATTCAACCACATAGCAACCACAAATCCTATGTCTTAAAATAAAACAATTCTATGAGTTTCAAAATGTGCCACATAGCGAGCAACCTGCATGAATATTCAACTTTATATATATACAGTATATAGATATTGGTGCAGAATAATTATCTCTAGATAGTCGAGTAATTCGATAGAAATTCTTGGATGTATTATTCAAGAGATCTTAAGTTGAAGTCTCAATTACTAATATCGGGTAGTTATTAGAGCTCTTATTCGACTGATAGTTCTAAAATCTTGAAAGATTAATTAAGATATGTATAAACTGGTCTAGATATTTCCTATCAATTAAAAAAAAAAAATTAATAATAATAATAATGCCTTTATATTCTTTTACGCTTGTCTTGACGGAAATTAAAGTCATTGTAGGTCTTTATTATGCTTTCAGGCCTATCGCGATGCGACTTCAGAGTCGAATATGTCTTTGACCTTACTCCGATGCAAAAGTTACATTGGGAGAAGCTATGAATCATTATTCCAGTGACCAAATTAAATTTTGCATCTTGTTACTTGGCTTGGAACTAGTCATTTTCAGACGTTTAATAATTACGATTTGAAACTTGGCATGATGTCACACTTTACACTTTTCTTACACTGTGCTTTACACATGTTTAATCTCTTTTAAAGAAGTTGTACATCTTGTTACTTGGCCTAAAAGTAATTTGGGAAAGAGAAAGGAAGGAGCAAGCAACACTGGTGAAACCCTGTCATTAAGGAGGACCAAGGAAAAGACATGATAAAAGAACTAAGACCGCTCTACAACCTGAAGCCATTTCCATTTTCCAGTGAAGAAGAGGAAGAATCTACTCAAGTTGAAACTTATACAGAAGAAGAAGAAGAGTAGAATGATGGATCAGAAACAAGTAATGGTAGCATAAGAGATAGGGCAGGACGTAGGGGAAGTAGCTCCCTCCTTGGCACCTTGATTAACCTCATTTTATTTTATTTTTTTGGCCTCATTTGCTCTAAAGCCTTTTTTGTTCCTTTCTACCAGGTTTGTTTGCTAATTGCTTGAGATACGAGAGAATTTTATCTGGTTTTTAAACAGAAATAGCAACGAAGAATATCCTTGTTTAAAAATTTCCTGTAGAAGTTCGAACTTTATGTGATCTGACCGTTAAAAAACACAATCTTCAGTAAACAACCAAAACCAAACGGACTCTGATTGAAATTTTGGCTTTCAACATATTTCAAACAAGCAAAGACAAAATAGGGAATGTTGGGTTTCAAATCACCATCTTGATCAAAACCTTCATAATCAAACTTTTATTGGGTTTTGAAAGTTTTAAGTTCATATCTTGTGGTTTGTAGGATTAGGGTGATCTTGTAATTAGGTTAATGAATTTTAGACTTATTCATTCCACTAACTAATAATTATGCTAGTAAAACTTGCCTATTTTTAGATTGATCTCAAGGGGCAACATTGAATATGTTCTATGTTTCATATTTATGTTAACTGTATCATAAAAATTTTGGAGGCTAATGCCACTCTTACTAATCACGTTATGGATATACCCCCAACAGGGTTGTTGAAAATCTGTCAGAGTACGATGCCAGAACACCAAGTATGGTGTTTGGAAAGAACCAATGAGTTACAGCCAGAAGTTTGAGCACCATATATCATGTCACTATGCACCATGTTTTTGCCCCCTTCTAGACTATAACTTTGTGGTTTCATCCAATCAAGTCTACCAACATTCACTAGCAACCATAGGAATTATGTAGTACTTATCATGATATTTTCTCTCTTTCTACTTCAAATGTTAGTGACATCTTGAAATAAAGCATCATGGAATTTTTTGTGATCCACCATTGGGAGAAGGAATGGTAGCTTCAAAATTTAGACTCACCAATATGTTGACTTATCTATCATGACATTTGTTTTTTCAATTGATTATTCAGTTATATTTGATTTGATGGTTACATACTTAACAAAGTTAGGTTAATTGTGAACCATACTGGAGTGACAACGAATGGTTTGCCAATCTACCCTTGGAGCCTCGGCACAAGGAGGAAGTAAAAATGATCCTTTAGGTAATACCAATTTGGGAATTTCGAAAAATTGTCACCATGCAAACTATTAAAAAATTGCAGTTCTTTGTTAAACAAGTGTGACAGAGTTAATTGCCTTTGAATGGTTAAATAGTTCAATAAGAACTCTTGAATGTATTACTTACGAGATTTTGAGTTTGAGTCTTTCCCCGATTGTTAACAAATAGAGGTGGTTATTGAAGCTCTTACCTAACCAATGGTTCTAGAGCTTAGTGAGTTCGACATATCATACCAACTTCGTACTTCCGTCAAGTCCCAAGCATCGGCAGACTTCATTGCTAATTTCACCCTGAGCACCACCATGCGAGCAGACGAAGAAATATTATGCATGGACAGTGGGTCGCCCTCCAAATGGACTCTTTCAGTGGATGGATCAAGTAACGTGAATGGAAACAAACTCGGGCTAGTACTGACTACACCAAAGGGAGACGTCATCCAGCGGGCAATACGGTATGGGTTCAAGTACACAAACAATGAAGCTGAATATGAGGCTCTCATCGCTAAACTCTCCCTAGCCAAAGAAATCGGAGCGAGGAGACTGGAGGTAAAGTCCAACTCCCAGCTCGTAGTCAACCAGCTACAAGGTACTTACCAGGCACGCGACTCAAAGATGACGGCATACTTGAACCTGGTCTAAGAACTGCAGGCCCAATTCGAAGAGTTCTCCATTGCCCAGGTCCTAAGAGTGGAGAACTCTCACGCTGACGCCCTTGCCAACCTCGGCTCAGCACTCCAATGTTCTTCCCAGTCATTCATCCTTCTGTTATTCCTACAATGGCCAGCCAACTAGAAGGAGCAACCACCAAACAAGTCGCCCAAGGAAGCAATGGATATTGAGCTAGCCGACTACTGGATGACCCCAATAGTGAAGTACTTAAAGCAACGAACTCCCGGCTGACAAGAGCGAAGCACAACAACTGAGAGCAAGAGCTGCCAGATTCACCATCTATAAGGGCCAACTCCTCCTGAAATCATTCTCCGGTCCCTATCTCAAGTGCACAAGCCCAGAGGAGGCCGAACGTGTTCTCGCCGAACTCCATGAAGGGAAATGTTGAAACCATGTGGGGGACGCAGCCTTGCACACCGGGTGATCACCGTTGGATACTACTGGCCGGCCATACACACTGATTCGGCTGCTTATGTTAAGAAGTACGACAGTTGTCAAAGATTCGCTCATGTCTCACACCTCCCACCCGAGCGACTCCACTCCATCCTCACACCTTGGCCCTTTATAAGGTGGGGAATGGATATAGTGGGGAAACTTCTTCATGTTGGCTGTGATAGATTACTTCACTAAGTGGATCGAAGTCAAAACTTTCGCACAAGTCAGGGACAAAGAGGTAAAAGCTTTTATCTGAAACACATCATCTACAGGTTCAGGATACCGAAGGAAATCGTCATCGATAATGGATCTAAGTTTATCAGTTCAGGCTTCAGGGATTTCTGCGACATGTGGCGGATCAAGCTTAGTTTCTCCACCCCCCGCAACCCCTAGTCCAACGGCCAGGCCGAGTCATCAAACAAAACCATCTTACAAATCCTAAAAAAATGACTGCAGAAAGCGAAGGGTGCATGGGCAGATGAGCTACTCAGAGTCCTTTGGTCCTACCGAACTACAGCTCGCTCGTCAACAGGCGAAACCCCTTTCTCCCTCACATACGGCTCTGAAGCGGTCATCCTGGCTGAAGTATCAATTCCGTCCACCAGGCTCCAATGGGCAGACGATGAAATCAACAGCCAGAACCTTTGCTAGAACTTGGACATCGTCGATGAGCTCCACGAGCAGGCAAGCATCTGCAACCCTATCTACCAGCAATGGGCCACCCGACAATATAACCATAGCGTTAGGATCAGAACTTTCAAAATAGGTGACTGGGTCCTCCGTAAGGTCTTTCAAAACACTAGAGAGATCAATTCTAGCAAACTCGGGCCCACTTGGAAAGGTCCCTACAAGATAATCAAATAAGCGAGGAAGGGCACCTACCGACTCCAGACATCAGAAGGCAAAGACATCAGCAACAATTGGAATGCAGTCCATCTCAAGCGCTATTACTTCTAGGTGAACTCATTCGTTTAAGTGTTCGTTTCTTTTTGTTTTTATTTTTAAAGGGATGAGTGGGCATATCCACCTCCTCATAGACAGTCGGCCTTATGGCTCGAATTTAATAAAGTATTATTCAGAATTTCACATCGTTGAATCGACCTTGCTCGATAAAATTATTTTTACACCTTCGGATTGACCCTACTCAATCCACAGAATTACACCTTCGAATCAGCTTGCCCGATCCAGGGACTTGTACCTTCGGATCGACCCTACTCGATCTATGGATTTACACCTTCGGATTGACCCTACTCAATTCATGGATTTACACCTTCGGATTGACCCTGCTCAATCCACGGATTTACACCTTCGGATTGACGTTGCTCAATCCACGAAATTACACCTTCAGATCGACCCTGCTCGATCCACGGATTTACACCTTCGGATCGACCCTGCTCGATCCACGGATTTACACCTTCAGATCGACCCTGCTCAATCCACGGAATTACACCTTCGGATCGACCCTGCTCGATCCACGAAATTACACCTTCGGATTGACCCTGCTCAATCCACGGATTTACACCTTCGGATTGACCTTGCTCAATCCACGGATTTACACCTTCAGATCGACCCTGCTCAATCCACGGAATTACACCTTCGGATCGACCCTGCTCGATCCACAGATTTACACCTTTGGATTGACCTTGCTCGATCCATGGATTTACACCTTCGGATCGACCATGCTCGATCCATGAAATTACACCTTCGGATCGACCCTGCTCGATCCACGAAATTACACCTTCGGATCGACCTTGCTCTATCTACGGATTTATACCTTCGGATCGACCCTGCTCGATCCACGGAATAACACCTTCGGATTGACCCTGCTCAATCCATGGAATTACACCTTCGGATCGACGCTGCTCGATCCACGAAATTATACCTTCAGATCGGCTTGCCCGATTCACGGATTTACACCTTTGATCGGCCCCGCTCGGTTCATGAAGCTACCCATCCAGACAGCCAGACCAAGTGAAGGGTTTCTTATACCTCAAAACCGACAAGTAATCGACCCAGCCTAGCAGAGTCTACACGACTCAGTCATTGGACCGCACCAAAGTCACAGCACAAGCATAAGAGTTCAACCCCTAGTGCATCTACGAACAAAGATTGCAATCAACAACTCATTCACTCATCGGGAAAACATCAAAAACAGAATAGTAGGTTTTAACATATAAACAGCCTCAAGCGGCTAAGTTCAGAAATACAATAAAAGGCATACACGCCAAGAAAGGGCATCGCAGGCCCCAAAATACATGAGCAAAGCAGAAATAAAGCTAAGTGTCATCGAAGCGAGTCGTCTCTCCCATCTCCGACTCGGTCACTCTATTGCCAGCACTAGTACCCGTCCCTGCAGCCTGGTCGCTCACATCCCCAGTAACCGATGGTCCCAGCCGACTAGTAAAGTCAAGCATCTGCTCATCAATCTGCTCTTCCGTATGCCCAGCCCCCTCCTCCAACATCTCCTGCATGAGCTGGATGTCCTCATCCGGATTCTAATGGGAAGTGTTCCCAACCTTACACTCAAGCATAAGCTCCCCCGGGCCCTAATAACGGCATCATCAGTAATGGTGAGGCACTGCTCCTTGAGGGACTCAATCTCTGCAGTCTTCTCGGCTAACTCTCTCTTCAGCCTCTCCAACTCACCCTTGGCTGCCTTCAGACACTGTTGTCTCTCCTGCTCGGCATTCTGGGCTGTCGCTTCCCTTTGGCACAAACTATTGTTCACCATAGACACATCATGTATCCTCTTCTCCTGCACCACTACGGATTTCCTCAGATGCAGACTGCTCGTGAATGCCTGCACAACAAAACATTGTCATCAATATCATCGTGATGAACAAAATAAAATAAAACTCTTGCCCTACCTGGAAAGCGCGAGATACCCCCTAGTCAGCGGCCGCGACTGCCCCCATCTAGTTCAAACGGGTCTCATCGGCCGGGAATAGGAACGAGTCAGCCAATTTGCTCATAGAAGTTGTGTTAGAGTAGGTCGACGTAGAAGCCAAAATATGGAAGGTGATTGTCTCAGTCTCTTCATCCAAGATCCCTGTCTGGGATGACCTTACTTTGGTGGTGGGCTGTTGGCTCAGTGGTGTCGCCATTACATCCTCTACTCTCCTATCCTCTCTAGCCGAGGATTCCCTCCTCCTCTTCTCCCGACGTCGAGCGATGGACTCACTCATACTAGGGATGGTCAGCTTCTTCATCCGTGTCTCTGCAAGCGTAAACTTTCCAATGGTCAATGGGTTCAACCGGGACTTACCATAAATGGTATGATTGCAGTATCGGGTCAGAAGCACATCCTAAGTCTGCTTCAACGAAGGGAAAAGAATACCTCGCTGAATCGCCTCTACTCTGACCCAGAGATAGCTGGTCCTAAGGTTGGCCTCTGCCAATACTACTTGCTAATCCCTCTGCGCCTTCGAAATTGCTAGCACCTTCTAGGTCTGCCCATCCAAACTGTCTCCGCTCTGCCCAGCCCGATTGTACTCAAGCTTTGCAAACAAAAAACACAATAAGATTTAGTAATCAAAGTACAAAGAAAGACAAAGGTTCTCACCAGTGGCTCACCAAGTACTCGAAATATCGCCCTGACCTCTCTCCCTAAAGACAGCTTGACCCTGCACAAAGACATATCGATCCTTCCAGTTCTTGTCACTGGACTGGAGGCCGGTCACCAGGTGAGACCGATCATGCCTGAGGTTGATCAGATATCGACCCTTCTCTTTGCCATTCTCCTTTAGAAAATAAAAGTACAACAGCTATTGCAGCCCAAACATCACTTGGTTCCGCACACAGAGATCCTTCAGCGTCATAAGCAACCTCCAACCGTTCGGTATGATCTGCGATGGGGCAAACATGAAGTGGTTCAACACCTCCCAGACGAGGCGAGGAATAGGCAACCTTAGCCCGTCATAAAACCACTTCTCATATACACTCACCCAGTCTTTCGCCTCCCAATCAACTCGCTCGTACGATCATGGCGCACGGATCTCAACCAAACCCGGAATGTGATACATAGTCCGGATTCGTCACACGTCGCTATCCTTGAGCACGGGCGGATAATCCCTGGCCAAGATCCCACTACTTTGTTGACTTGGCTCCTCCTTAGAGCTACTACTGGACAAGGGTGATCTACCAGCACATTCGGAGTCTTCCCCACTTCCCTTATGCCTGCCCGAACTACTCAGACACAGCACTCGCCCCTGAAGTAGTAACAATAACACCGCTCGGTAAACTCGTCGGAACGAAGCCCTTGGGCATCATCACCATGGTCGGAGCATGTTCGTACTCGTTCCCAGCATCTGCCATAACCCCGCTCGAGCTACCCGACTCTGAGTCTGACATGTCGACTTGTTCACCCAACCCGACCGACCGACCGATTCGACCTCTACCCCTGAAATTCCAAAATCCTAAGTGTCAAGCAACCACTCGCCTTGTACAACTGACCAAGTAAAACTATAACACCGAGCTATTGCTCGTCCTTCAGCACCGGTCGACTTATCCCTGTCAACAATTTCTCAACCCTCAACTCTGATCGACCCTTGCTACCGACCGACCTGGTACTTCTCCCGCTCGCCCCAACCAACCGACCAACTTTCGAGCTTACCCTTTATGAGTCTACTCGCCCTGGTCCACCGACTCACCAATCCAAATAGTAACTGCCGCACAACCACCTGCCCAGTCTGGATGACCGATTCCTTATTCAAGGCCTAAGCACGACTTCCTCGCCACTCGGTCGAGTAGATCAGATGACCAACCTAAGCCACTTGTAACCTCTTTACAAACCTGTTCCAACCTGCCACTTGATTCGGTCAGGCAGACTGACCGAGCCAGAATGATACGTAATCTAATTATATCCCGTCCAAAAAATATGAAAAACGCCAAAACAACTGGGCAAATCATCGGAAACCCACCAGAAATACCAAAATTCACGCCTATTTTAAAAATCTGTATTCTAAACACCTCAAAACCCAGTCGAAACTACTCGAAACTTCAAAAAATTCACTTTATCTTCCAAAAACTGAGCAAACAAGCAAAATAAACCAAAAAATAAGCCCAAAGAGAGAGTATTTACCATAAAACAACTTCGAAAAACCACAAAAACAAAACCTCCCCTGCTCAAAGGAACTGGAACAAAAAGAAGAAAAGAAGACAAAAAAATTTTGTTTTGCAGAAGAATGAAGGTAGAACGCGAAATGGGAAGACGAATAGTCCGCTCCCCCATTTTATTAAGAAAAATCTGACAGATGAAGACACGTAGTAGCCTGCGATTGGCCAACAATCAGAGCGACCCTTCATTTTCCTGCCTCCAAATCGAAGGGTTGATCGCCACCGTACACGTGGCAGGGATCCACGGCACCGAAGAAACCACAGCACCGTACGGAAGCCATGTTCAACCGTCTTACCTTCCCAACCGATTCAGCACGCGACTACCGAAATGGACCCAACAGGCTCCCATGTTTCACAGGCCTAGGAGATTCTCCTAACTGGTTGACTAGCTATGAGCAATCTAGCTCATGTTCACCCTCGAGACGATCAAGCCAAGAGGCCTCGCCCACTCGGTCTTCCATAGCGGACGAGTGGGCAGCCATAGGTCAAAAGTTTGCGCATTTTATTCGGCCCTATGATATCCAATAAAGAGCCATGTGGTATCACAAGCGCACGTCATACAGTCCAGCAAGCCGACTGAGTTAATTCCATCCACTCGATCACCCAGGTACTTCGACCGAATGAACCTTCAGTTTAATGTCGTCCCCAATTTGCTCGACCCGGCATACCAAGTAGAAACCCTTGTCATAAGAGGTTAGCCCATTTCTCCAGTCATTTGGATGCACAGAAAGAATACGGGCACCCCGAAAGTTCCATTATCAATCTCCTCCACTCGTTCACCCAAGTACACCGACAGAACGCACCTTCATTCCTCTTTTTTATTTACTCAACCCGACATAACGATCGAAACGCCCATAGAGGCATGCTCATCCTTCCACTCAGCTGGACGCACCGAACGGATACGTGGACCCCGGAAGTTTCATTATCATCTCATTCCACTTGGCCCCTCACACTGATTGGGCGTACCCTTTTGAATCGGTTGCATACCCTGGCTCGGCAATGGATACCGAATGACCCTTGACCATAAATCTCTGGCATCGAACTAGTCAGCTATGCGGACAATCGGCCATCCGGGAAGGGTGACCGAATACACCTCGCTCGCTTCCTACTCTCTGACTTAAGAAAACCTTAACTCAGAGAGTAGGGGGCAAAACTGTTAGGGCCAAAAATCGTCCTCGGCCTAAATAGGAAAACAGGATTGACAATGAGGAAAAGGTCAGGCCCAACCCTGATGTGACCCAATCCAAAACTCACCATATTAGGCCCAAGTGATACGAGGTACAGTCGGCCCAAACCGTTCGGGCACAAGCCTCCTAGTCCCAATTCACTTCCTGGATCTATGAACGAATTCAGAGCCCATGGTCATCTACAGATCACATTCCTAGTTGAACACTGGTAAAGTAGTCCACTACCACCCCAACTCCCCCAAGGTCCGTGTCAGAGTCATACTTGGACTCCCTTTCACGCTAAGATAAAGGGATCAAAGGATATATCCCTAGAGGAAACGGATCGCTATGAGAACTCCCAATCCCACCAGGATTGGGAGACCAGACAGTCACTATTTAAATAGAGGCCAGCCCTCTCACCAGGTAGATTACACTAAACCTATAGACCCCAGAGTTCTAGCTTGAGAACTTCACATCACAGTTATAGTCACAATCCCCGACTAGACTTCTAGTAACCTTTCTACTCCCTAGCCCTCACTAAATCAGTCTTTCAGCCTTGCTGACTTGAGCGTCAGAGTGCCTATGGCAAACACCAACTTGGTGTTTTCTGTCACTTCAGGTATGTTTCTTTACGTGTGTAGGTACAACAGATCACTAGTGGCCTCAACCTCATGAGATTAGTCCCCCCTTCCGTACAGGTAGATTTTTACGTCTACAAACATATTTGTAAACTCTTTTAATATTTATTTTAAATACCATCATACCCCTATCTAAGGTAGAAGATGAGGGGCTAAGGAGAAAAAATATGTGGTCTAGCTATTTGGATATTAAGCTTTTTTATCATGATTTGTATATGGGCCTTTTATGGACCCGTGCTATTTTACCCAAGTGTTTGGGTCGCGTTGGGCCCAATATGACAGACTTTTACCATTCTTAAGAAACCCATTGGACATTTCAATTTTCAACACAACCTTCACTCCTAACTCGTGGACTCTTATATTAGGCCCACATAATTTCCAACATTTTTTGTCACTAAAATCATAAAAAATAGAGAAAATATAATTTTTTTTCATTTTATAATAGTATTAAAAACTATTATTTTTCAAATAGGTTATTTTTTTTTAATTTAATGTCTTTTTTTTTTTTATTTAGAGCAAGGAATTGGGTTTAAAATTCTAAACCATAAAGGTCCAAAAATAACAGAATTCCCCTTTTAAATAATAAATTAAGAATTTAAGAAAAACCTGAAAAGTCATTATGAAAGCAATTGAAGTATTAGTAACAGTCAATGAAAACAGGTGAAAAGATTTACTTTTTTTAAAGGGTGATTAATACTCCATAAGTAAATTTATTAATTAACTTATACTCTAACTAGACATGGGCTCGCGCATTGCACTGGTATGTTTATTCAATGTCTTTTTAAATAGATTGTAAACAAATTTATTTTACAAAATAAATTAATTAGATTAAGACATAATAATTGTTAAATTATACAAATTTTAAAGTAAATATAAATTTTACATATATATAAAGTTATGTTATGATAAAATTAATAATTGTATTTGTATAATCATTAATATCAATTATAGGTAGATGTCATTAAATCATTTATCCAACTTGAGAAGATCACCTGAATATTATATGGTCTAATTATATTTTCAAGATCATCACCTTGTACAATTGATATTATTTTTACAGAGATGTCTTTAATATTCGATGTCAGTATTTTGTAGTGAATCGTGTATGATATTTAAGATCACCTGAATACTATCAAGATCAACTATTTAAACTTAAAATTTATACTGACCTTTCGCATTTTCTGTAACTTATATTCATTTTTAAGTTGCGTTTCGTGGGTATATTTATTATTTTTTTTATTTTTTTTACATTATTATTGGTTTTTTGTGTTTTAAATATATATTTTCTATATTGAAGTTCATTTTATATTGAATTGATAATTAAAAAATCAATAAATAAAATATCTACAAATTGAATTCAAAGTCTATATCATCAATGGTTCTTCTCAAATATGTCACCATTTGAAATCTGCAACCAAAGTTTAAAACTTTGTCAAGAAAAGCAAAAAAAAATTGCAGGATGACCACTAGGTATTATTGATAAGTCTATAAATCAATTAGAGAAAGAGAACCTTGTTGCAAAATGTGAACTTTTAAGCAAGAGAGTTGCAGAGTCAAAGAAAAAAACTGATTTTGATTATTGAGAAGAGAAAATGAATTATTTTTATTTTAGAAATTTAAAAAAAAAAATTAAGAATGTTGAAAAGAGAACTCACATAGAAAGTAACAACAACTCCAATAGTATAATCTGAAGGCAACTTAATTGAAACATTGAAGAAGCTATGAATATAAAGGTCTTGTGACATAAATCTATTTGCTGCAATTAGAATTGACCACCACTTATAGAAAAAAAAAAAAAACAATTTGATGATAGCATTCTAAAGAAAGACGATAATTGTAAAACCCACAAATCAAACAACAAAATCAATCCAAAAATCAACAAAAAGAGATAGAACAAATACAATTAAAACTACATATCAATATTTATTTTCCTTTGTCATCACTAAAATTGAATTTGTTTTATGTGTGTGATGATAAAATGAATGATTCAACAGCAGGTCTATAGTTATCCTAATTCATCGTATAATATATCAAATTAAAGCTCTATCTTTCTAGTTTCAAAGATTAAAACTGCTCATCAATTGGATTTTTGTTGAGCAAGTTATGACTAATTTACTACTGACTATTCAGTGGAAATCGAGAAACAGGAGAAACCGAAATGTGTGTGATAATAAAAGGAATAGTTTGATAGTGGGGCTACAGTTATCCAAATTAAGAGTATAATATATCAAATTAAATCACTATCTATCTAGTTTCTAAATATTCAAACCTCTCATCAATTGGATTTTTATTGAGCAAATTATGGTCAATTTACTACTGATTGTTTAGTGAAAACTGAAATGTGTATGATGATAAAATGAATGGTTCAATAGCAGGGCTACAATTATCAAAATTAAGAGTACAATATATCAAATTAAAGCTCTATTTGTGTAGTTTCTAAAGATTCAAACCTCTCATCAATTGGATTTTTATTGAGAAAGTTATATTCAATTTACAACTGACTGTTCAATGAAAACCAAAATGTGTGTGAAAAAGGAATTATTTCACAGTGGAGCTATAGTTATCCAAATTAAGTGTATAATATAAAAAATTAAATCCCTATCTGTCTAGTTTCTAAATATTCAAACCTCTCATCAATTGGAGTTGAGTTTTATTGAGCAAGTTATGGTCAATTTACTACTAATTGTTCAGTGAAAACCTAAATATGTATGATGATAAAATAAATGGTTTACTCAAGCTACATGGATTAGCATCAAACATCAGTTGATATTTGTTAAATAAATGAAATTAGATATATTCAGTAACAACCTCTTTTCATAATATATGTATGTAACATAAAAAGATATCAACAAAAAGAGATAGAACAATTACAATTAAAACTACATATCAGTGTTTGTTTTTCTTTAAGGATAATAATAATGGTTCGGCATATTATAAATGGTTTACTAAAGCTACATGGTTCGACAACAAACATCAGATAATATTTGTGATACAAATAAAAGTTGTTATATTCAGCAACAACTTGTTTTCGATATATGTATGTAACATAAAAAAATATATAAAAAAAAAAAAGAGATAGAACAAATACAATTAAAATTACATATCAATATTTGTTTTCCTTTGTCATCACTATAATTGAATTGGTTTTATGTGTGTGATTATAAAATGAATGGTTCGGTAGCAGGCCTATAGTTATCCAAATTAATTATATAATATATCAAATTAAAGCTCTATCTTTCTAGTTTCCAAAGATTCAAACAGCACCGCTCATTAATTGGATTTTTATTAAGTAAGTTATGGCCAATTTACCATTGATTATTCAGTGGAAATTGAGAAACAAGAGAATCGAAATGTGTGTGATGATAAAAGGAATAGTTCAGAAATGGGGCTAAATTTATCCAAATTGAGCGTATAATATAAATTAAAAACCTCTCATCAATTGGAGTTTTATTGAGCAAGTTATGGTCAATTTACTACTGATTCTTTAGTAGAAACTGAAATGTTTGATGATAAAAGGAATGATTCGGCAGTAGAGCTATAGTTATCCAAATTAAGTGTATAATATACCAAATTAAAGCCCTGTATATCTAGTTTCTAAATATTTAAACCTCTCACCAATTGAAGTTTTATTGAGCAAATTATGGTCAATTTACTATTGACTATTCAATGGAAACCAAAATGTGTACGATGATAAAAGGAATCATTCGGTAGTGGCGCTACAGTTATCCAAATTAAGTGTATAATATATCCAATTAAAGTCCTATCTATCTGGTTTTCAAAGATTCAAACCACTCATCAATTGGATTTTTATTTAGCAAATTATAACTAATTAACTACTAACTGTTCAGTGGAAATCTAGAAACAGAGGAAACTAAAATGTGTGTGATGATAAAAGGATTGGTTCAGAAGTGGGGATATAGTTATCCGAATTAAGTATAGAATGTATCAATTTAAAGCTCTGTCTGTCTAGTTTCTAAAGATTTAAACCTCTCATCAATTGAATTTTTATTGGGCAAGTTATGGTCAATTTACTACTGATTGTTCAGTCGAAGTCGAAATGTGTGTGATGATGAAAGGAATGGTTCGGTAGTGGGGCTACAACTATCTAAATTAAGCGTATAATATATCAAATTAAAGCACTGTCTGTCTAGTTTTTAAAGATTGAATCATCTCATCAGTTGGATTTTTATTGAGCAAGTTATAGTCAATTTACTACTGATTGTTCAGTAGAAAATAAAATGTCTGTGTTAAATAAATGAAATTAGTTATATTCAACAACAACCTCTTTTCATGATATATGTATGTAACATAAAAAGATATCAACAAAAAGAGATAGAACAGTTACAATTAAAACTACATATCAATATTTGTTTTCCTTTAAGGATAATAATAATTGTTTGGCATATTATAAATGGTTTACTAAAACTACATGGTTCGGCAACAAACATCAAATGATATTTATGATACAAATAAAATTTGTTATATTCAGCAACAACTTGTTTTCGATATATGTATGTAACATAAAAAAATATCAACAAAAAGCGATAGAACAAATACAATTAAAATTGTATATCAATATTTATTTTCCTTTGTCATCACTAAAATTGAATTGGTTTTATGTGTGTAATTATAAAATGAATGGTTCTGCAGTAGGTCTATAGTTATTCAAATTTATTATATAATATATCAAATTAAAGTTATATCTTTCTAGTTTCCAAAGATTCTAACCACTCATCAATTGAGTTTTTATTGAGCAAGTTATGGCCAATTTATTGCTGATTGTTCAGTAAAAATCGAGAAACAGTGGAAACCAAAATATGTGTGATGATAAAAGAAATGGTTTGTAAGTGGGGCTACAATTATCCAAATTAAGCATGTAATATACCAAATTAAAGCCCTATCTGTATAGTTTCTAAATATTTAAACCTCTCATCAATTGGAATTTTATTAAGTAAGTTATGGTCAATTTACTACTAACTATTCGGTGGAAACCGAAATGTGTGTGATAATAAAAGGAATGGTTTGACAGTAGGGCTACAATTATCCAAATTAAGAGTACAATATATCAAATTAAAGCCTTATCTGTTTCGTTTTCAAAGATTCAAACTACTCATCAATTGAATTTTTATTGAGCAAGTTATGGCTAATTTACTACTGACTGTTCAGTGGAAATCGAGAAACAGGGGAAACCAAAATGTGTGTGATGATAAAAGGAATGGTTCGACGGTGGGGCTACAGTTATCCAAATTAAGCGTATAATATATCAAAATTAAATCTCCATCTATCTAGTTTCCAAATATGCAAACCTCTCATAAATTGGCTTTTTATTGAGTAAGTTATAGTCAATTTATTACTAACTATTCAGTGGAAGCTGAAATGTGTATGATGATGAAATGAATGGTTCAACAGTGGGGCTACAGTTATCCAAATTAAGTGTATAATATATCAAATTAAAGCATTGTCTGTCTAGTTTCTAAAGATTCAATCCTCCCATCAATTGGATTTTTGTTGAACAATTTATGGTCAATTTACTACTTATTATTCAGTGGAAATTGAAATGCGTGTGATGATAAAATGAATGGTTTACTTGACCCAAATTTAAGGAATTATCATATTAGTACTTATAAGAAATATTTCAAATAACACCTATAAATTGAAAAATGGAATCAACCAAAATTAATTCAGTTAACATATATACTCGCACATCAACAGGACATAAACAATTAATCATTCATATAACAAATTAAAATACATGAACATTTTTACAGAAAACATATTCAACACAAATGAACTGTTTTACTAATATATAGATATGACACATACTCACAATTCGGCTGATAATAGGATCATCCTCGATTTAATCGTAGTAAAATACATGAATATTTTCTTGAAAACAAACATAACAAAATTTAATCGATCTTTATTTTAAGATTGTTAAGGAACAATTATTCATACGTATAACAATTGTTACCTGAAAACGAAATCAATAAAAGTTAATTAATCTTCATATTAAAATTGTTAAGGAATACACTTACCGTTCGATAGGACTAACACAATTAATTATTCAAATAGATTGGCCGAACAAAAATAATCATTCAACCAAATAATGACCATTAAAATAGTTAGAAGATATACTTACAATTTCATATTAAAATAGTTAGAAGATATACTTACAGTTCAGAAGGACGAATCAAAATAACAACTCATTTGACAATGTCAATAGGACATCCTTCCTTTATTCCATGTCAATTAATCATTCATATAACAAATTAAATACATGAATATTTTTACAGAAAATATATTCAACACAAATGAACTGTTTTTACTAATATAGATATGACACATACTCACATTTCAGCTGATAATAGGATCATTCTCGATTTGATCTTAGTAAAATACATGAATATTTCCTTGAAAACAAACATAACAAAATTTAATCGATCTTTATGTTAAAATTGTTAAGGAACAATTATTCATTCGTATAACAACTGTTACCTAAAAACGAAATCAACAAAAGTTAATTAATCTTCATATTAAAATTGTTAAGAAATACACTTACTGTTCGATAGGACTAACACAATTAATTATTCAAATAAATTAACCGAACAAAAATAATCATTCAACCAAATAATAACCGTTAAAATAGTTAGGAGATATACTTACAATTTCGTATTAAAATAGTTAGAAGATATACTTACAGTTCAGAAAAACAAATCAAAATAACAACTCATTTGACAATGTCAATCGGACATCCTTCCTTTATTCTATGTCAATTCATGAATTTTTGACTTGTAAACAATAACAAAAACATAAATAAATAAAAAATCATGAAGAACAGACATACTATTGACACAAACTAACATGACCTATAAACAATTAACAAAAGATCATATGTATTGTTGATCCCAACTATCATATTGCGATAATACACAATTGAACATACGCCCCTTTTATAACCCTTTATTTAGACTTTTCGAATGCCAACACAATTAAATACGAATTGAATATGAAGAAAGGTTTGCAATGTCAATACAATGCACCTATATAATTATTAATAAACATGTATATTTTTACTACTAATGCAATGCACCTATATAATCAAATCTTTATGTCTATTTATTTAGACTTTGGAATACCAACGCAACAATTAATATTGTCTATATCATTAGTAATAAAATTCAACCACATGGCAATCATAAATCTAAGGTGTCATTATGGTTAGACATTTAAAATGCTAATACAATACACATATATTATTATTATTAATTATTAATACATATCCCAGTTTTTAATTAATTAATAATTATAGATAGAACAATAAATATCAACCCAATGTGTCAAGATAGAACAATTTGATTGGCTTGTTAATCCAATATATCAAAATAGAGTAATTTTAGAGTTTCTAAAATATGTCACGTGTCGATTAACCAATGGATATTCAACTATATATATATATATATATATATATATATATAGTGTTTGATTAAAAATGATTTATAAATTTAATTAAAAACAAGTTAATAATAAAAAATTTCTAATGTTTGGTACACATAATTATCCAGGACAACTAATAACCAATAATGGTGTAATATAAATTACAGATATGTTAATCGGCACTGTTAATTATCATGTGTCACCAACTACATAAATTCATAAATTATCAAAAAAAAAATATATATATATATATTTGCTATTTTTGAACAATGGTCACAATCAAAGTCATTAAGTCTCATTGTCAAAGTAAAAACATTTAAAACAAGAAAATTGTAAAATTGTCACCTTTCCACATTTTGATTTGATGGCTTCAACTATAATACCACATTATAAACTATTTTAACAGGTTTAGTGATTCATAGGAAGTTTTGAGTGTATTATCCAAAGGGTCATAAATTTAAGTCTCTTTTTTATATTTAGGGTAATTACTAAGTCTCTTACTTGATTGCTAGTTTCAGAATCCCAAAAAATTAGTTGAGGTGTTCGTAAACTGGTCCAGACATCCCGATTAAAAAAAAAAGAAACCACATTATATAAGTTTTCCCTTTTTAATTTACAAGTTTAACCTTATAATTTTATAAGGTTTTACGTCAATGTATCTATACAACAACCTATTACAATAAAATCCTAGATATACTATTTTATCATAATAGTTTCACTTTATATTTTACAAGTTTTATGCTGACATATATTGATACACCGTTGTATTATAGTATAATCAAGATTTGATTACAAGTTTTACATTAATTTTATTACCATAATAATAGTTTCAAGTTGTAATTTTGTTTTTACCTTAATATGTTGATACATGCATCTGTTGTCTCATACCCACATTTGATTTCCATAGTATATCAAAAAATAATTTACTTTCCCAAATTATTAAAACAAAATAATTATAGAAATACTTTCAAATCAAAAATATATTTTATTACCATTATTATCTATTACGAATTTTAATCTGATATTTATAATGGAAACAAATTTTAATATAATTAAAAAAATTAATTATTAATTATGAAAAAGAAAAAGAAAATCCAAAAAGAATTATCCATGAAGTGGTGAGTAAGCAATCGGCACAAATCAGGAAAAAATAACAGAAATAGCAGGGACAGTTCTGACATTTGACACAATCCATCACTTCACTCACTTTGGTATAATTTGAGAGAGAGAGAGAGAAGAAGGTGAAAGGTGAGTTTTCATCTCAAATATTTTAATAAAAAACAATAATTATTGTTTAGTGGGTGTTTTTTTCATTTGCAGGTAGAGACAACCCACCAGTTGTTGCGGCTCTTTGAAGAGAAAAACCCAAAGAGAGAGAGAGAGAGAGAGAGAGAGAGAGAGAGAGATTTGCAGATGGGATCTCATTTTCCTTACTGTTGCTTCACTTTTTACTAGTATTACTTCAGTTTCATTCATTCAACTAATACCCACATTTTATTCTCAGGTATTCTCAACTGGGTTCTCTTCTTTTTTGCTCATTCTTCGCGTTTTTGCTGTCGAGTTGTTTATTTTGATGTCTTTATTGGGGTTTTTTGTGTGTTTGACATGTGGGAAAATTTGGGTGGGGAATGTGAGTTGAGGGAGTGAGATTTGTTTGGTTAGTGAGAAAGTTGAAGTGAAAGAAAATAGAGAGAATGAGTGGAAATTTGATCTGATGTTTAATTGATCTAGGGGAACAAAGGGAATTTTAAATGTTTATTGTGTTTTATTTTGATTGTTTAGGCCTTAAAGGACAAAATTTTGTTGTAAGATTCCATGATTGGTTATTGGGGAAAAGAGGTTTTTAATTATTTAGTTTTTGTTATTTTTCATTGTTTTATGTGTTTATTTATCGTTGCAATTTGTAGATCGGTTATTGTTGTTAAATTTAAATCTGGCCATTGTTGGTTTTGTTATTTAGTTTCAATTGATTTATTGAGAATTTTGGTAACATTAAGGAAAAGGCTTCCTCTTAGGTTGCTTTGATGTGAATAAAACTCTCTTATTTTTGCATATCACTCTGAATTTTTTAGTTTGTATCTAGCTAGTTGCTCAAATTTCTGCTTTTGCTAATAACAATCCGACTGGGAAACCTACTTTTGTTGTGCTTAGTTGGAAATTGGAGATGACATCTAAAATTAAGGTGTTGATGGCATTTGTGTTTCTGTGATTTGTTGGCTGCAAGCTCAAGTTCCGAGCATCATATACTTTTGCCGTTATCTAGATTTACTGTGGCTTGGTCTTGATGACAGCAGTTTGTGAATTAGAATTTTAATTGTTGATGCATGGTTCTATATGACCAATTTGTTGTTCTAAAATGCTTCCATGCACTTTGACATTTGTCTTTACAGAGCAGGACTACAAATTCTTTGCGAGGTTTCTTAATTTCAGTTCTTGTGAAGAGCCTCGATGGGTTCCAGGTACCCATCTCATAAGCTCAGCAATGGCCTTTATGTATCAGGTCGGCCTGAGCAGCCTAAAGAAAAGACTCCAACAATGAGCTCAGTGGCCATGCCCTATACTGGTGGTGATATTAAGAAATCCGGAGAACTGGGTAAAATGTTTGATATCGATGGTGCTAAATCTAGGAAATCTGGGCCTATCACTGGTGCTCCTTCAAGGACTGGATCTTTTGGAGGGGCTACTACGCATTCTGGGTCAATTCCTAATGCTGCTGTTCGTTCTGGCTATAACGCCTCTGGTCCTATATCTGGGGGCATGTCTGGTTCAACTTCAATGAAGAAGACAAATTCTGGACCATTGAATAAACATGGGGAACCTATAAAGAAGTCATCTGGCCCTCAGTCTGGTGGAGTTACACGGCAAAACTCTGGCCCAATTCCACCAAATCTCCCTGCTACAGGTCTCATTACATCTGGGCCCATTTCTTCAGGCCCCCTAAATTCTTCTGGGGCCCCTCGAAAAGTATCTGGTTCTTTAGACAATGGAGGATCGTTCAAAACACACAGTTCCTCAATTGCAAATAATCAGGCTGTTACTACTATTAGTCAAGATGAGGACTTTTCCTTCAGGAAGAACTTTCCAAAGCCTGTATTATGGTTGGTGATTCTGATATTTCTGATGGGGTTCATTGCTGGTGGTTTTATTCTTGGAGCGGTTCACAATCCCATTCTCCTCATTGTTATTGTGGTTCTTTTTGGTGCTATTGCTGCAATATTTGTTTGGAATTCATGTTGGGGGAGAAGAGCTATTACAGATTTCATTGCACGTTATCCTGATGCTGATCTCAGAACTGCCAAAAATGGGCAATTTGTGAAGGTTACTGGGGTATGTTACTTTCTGCTTACAGAAATTATTTGTTTCTTTATTTGCTACTTTTGCAATTTGAGCTGACACAATGTAGTGGGATTAGTGAGAATTGAATAGTTTAGTGGTAGGAATGGAAGAGCTCAACAAGCTTTGCTAATCAGAAAGGATAGAGAAAATTGAAAAAGTTTTATAACAATAGATTTTCTATTAAATTTGATTCATTTGCATCTTCACAAATTTTTTAGGACAGTTTTGTGCTATAAGAATTACAAGGAACATTTTACTTTTGGTAATGAAGAAAGTCTTCAAGTTTTTGTTAGAATGAGAGAACTAATATCACAATCTAGCACTCTTAAATGCAATTAGTATTCTTTTTCCATAGTTTTACAAACCTTAACCCTAATTTAGAAATGACAAAAAAATAAATAAATCTACACTACAAATAATTAATAACAGTTCCAATGATAAATAAAGTGGTAATTTTCTCAAATAAATTTTGAAAAGTTCAATGTGAAGATTAATGGACCTGCTTCTTAAATTTTCCATTATGGAGAATCATACAAAGCAATGAATAGGCATCCATCTAAAAGATGAAGCTAAAGCATAACTTTAAGTCACTTTAATAATCAAAGAGGCACATAACTAATGATCTATACGGTCAACCCTGTGGTAGAAGTCCAAGTAAAAATAGAAGATCAATTCTTCTCAATCTTGAATTTCTTTTTCAGGACTTGAAACCTGTTGTCTTGCACCTTTAATTACTATCAGTACATCCCTTTGACCTTGTCCCATTATTAACTTCCTTGAAAGCTTTTCTTTGTCCAACTTTAGAATTGGAAGATAGTAAGTATCTTTTTTTACTTGACATGATATTAACATCCCTTAAAAGTTACTACATCTTTTGTCTTCATCATGTTGGTAGAACTTTGTAAATAAGAATGGACTAGTCATAACTAACATTCAAATAAACAATATGCACTCCAATCAGAAACATGTATACATGTAATATTATTTCATTCACAGATCTAATATACTTTTGTATTGCACATGTACATAGAATATACCATGGTACTGAATATTTTGTTAGATATTCTGTCTAAGTAAAATAATACATCACTAGCATAAATATTTAATGGTTAAACGAACAGCGTAGTAAGAACAACTGCATTAGTGACTTCCCATGGTTATAACTCTTACCGTGGTGTTTGAAAAAGGAAAAAAGGAAGGAAAAGAGAAAGGAACTAAGGCATGACACTGAAGGAAGAGCACTTGTGATGATAAAAATGATAAGACAAGAGGGCTTCATAAACTATTTTAACTGGCTGAAGTATAGTGGTGCGTTTCATAGTATTTCTTCTCTAGAAATTGGCTTTAGCTTATCTATTGTTACATGATAAAGCTGGAGGTCAAAGCAATCTTTACTCATCCTATATCAGCTCAAATTGAAAACAAAAAGTAATGGTCGGATGCTTGAACTTACATCTACATGGAATCTGATGAATATATCGATAGGAAGTTGATTTAGGTATATTCTCTCGTTTTTGTATTTTTTGTTGACAGTTGTATTGTGAGTAGCCCATTTATTAGTGTTTTTTTTTTTTTTTTTAAGGATTTTTAAAGTCAAAGCTTCCTAGTTAACAACATTTGTCGCTAACTAAATAATTGCTTCACGGCATCATAATTTAATAGCTTTCTTACTGGAAGATTTTGTTAGCTGCTTAAATAACTTCCTTAACTTGACATGAGCCAATAGTTTCCTTGACAGATAATTTATTGTATCAGGGCATGTTCTGGATTGAATTTCTTCATTGGAATTTGATTTTTTCCCCTTTTCTTATGCTTAAATGACAATTTTTTGAATGTCTGATGACATTTTTATTTTTCTTGTTGAAGGTGGTTACCTGCGGCAACGTGCCCCTTGAATCATCATTCCGAAGAGTTCCTAGATGTGTCTATACATCTACAAGTTTACATGAGTATCGAGCATGGGGTTCAAAACCAGCCAACCCTAAACACCGCCATTTTACATGGGGATTGAGGTCATTAGATGTAAGTAACCTAAAAGGCTTTTTCTTTTTATGTTTTGACCATAGATTTGTTTTCAAGGATCTGTTAGACCAAGGTCATGCCCCAAATGGCCATTTTTTTCTGTAGAAAAAAAAAAAAAAAAAAAAAAAAAATCTGAATTGATGATCTTCTCATTTAAGTCTTGATCTACGTGTTGGAAGCTATAGGAGTAGCCATCTCATGTTAAGTATCTGAAGTGAAGCATGAATGCCTGACACTATTTTGTTCTGGGATACCTTATGTTTCCATTGAGCAACAGTAGTCCTACCCTTGACATTTTCTTTTGATACTCTTAAAACCCTCAACTTTTACTGACTTCTAGAAAAGGAATATTATTGATCCTTCCAAGCTTGATAGTCAGGAAACTTTTAGACGCTTGGTTGTCAAGGACTTAACCGTGAGATTTCGAAGCTCATGTCTTATTGAATTTCTTTTTGTTGTTTGACAGAGGCACGTGGTCGACTTCTACATCTCTGATTTCCAATCTGGGTTGCGAGCTCTGGTTAAGACTGGAAATGGTGCAAGGGTAGCTCCATTTGTCGATGACTCTGTTGTTATTGATATTAAACCAGAAAATAAAGACATGTCTCCAGAGTTTGTCAGGTGGTTGGGAAAGAAAAACCTTTCAAGTGATGATCGAATGATGCGATTGAAAGAAGGGTAAGATACTCTCTACCGTTTAACTATTAAGTTCATCGTAGTCATTGGAATCTTGTATGTGTCCTAAGGTGTTAACATTGCAAAAACATACTAGTATTTTCACAAGGAATTCCTTATGGTCAATGTAATAAGTTGATGATCAAGAGTCTTGCAGCATTTATCATATTGGAAGATCGTTTATGGTTTCTGGGTTAATCTTGTGGAAAGTTGGGATTGCTGCTTTTGTAGGTACATCAAAGAAGGTAGCACAGTTAGTGTAATGGGAATCGTTCAGAGAAATGACAATGTGCTTATGATCATCCCTCCACCGGAGCCGATAGCCACTGGATTTCAATGGAGCAAATGTATCTTTCCAACAAGCCTTGAAGGTATCATTTTGAGATGTGAAGATACATCAAATAACGATGTCATCCCGGTCTAGTAAGTAGTGTATGTGCATCGCAAACTTCTTTATGTGTTTACCCTGCTGGAAAATATTAGTTCCCTCTACTAATTTGATGGTGGTGTGTGGTGGTTTTGTAGTGATAAGTAACCATTAGTATGATGGCTTAAAATGAGGTGTTGGGTTTCTTTTCTTATTATTATTTTTTTTTTTTTCCTTCTTTTTCCGTAAACTTTTGTATAGTTTTGGCGATTTCATTTCCATTTTTTAGGGCTTCAAAGCTTTTGTAATGGGGCTGGCTTGATTTAGTGGGGAATATTTGCTTGTTTGAGCAGATTTTTCTGTTATGTGGGTGAAAAGAAAAAAGGAAATGTCACAAGGTATTATTAGATTGTGTTTTACACTTCCACTCGGAACGTAAAATGTAATACCCCTGTTAAATGCTCAAAATTCTGTCAATGTAGCTTATTTTTTTTGTGTTATATTTGGTTCAGTCTGTAAACCAGTTATTTGATTTCTGTGTATTTACAATTACATTATTTTGATTCTATTTTCCTTTACTAGCGAATTGTTATAGAATGTCGTATTTGTTCGGTTCTAAAATCTCGTAATTGTATAATACGTTGAAGGATTGTAATTCGGGAAAATCTAGCCAGTGTCACTGGTGTGAAGTTGATTATTCAGTTTGATCACTTGTCTATGAAGAAATATTTTATGGGCCAACTGGATTTCCTTTTTATGCCAAGTTCATTTGATTCAAAATATTGAGGTCACTGCAAGAATGAATATGTTTTTCATTTGATCTTCTCGTTGCAAAGGCAAAGTTCATTTTAACACAAGGAAATCAATTTACAACAGAAAAATGGCCAAACTTCATAAAATATCCACTCTTGGAATTCTCCCCTCAACCTTTTTTTTTTTTTTCCCCCAACATTACCAAAAAAAACCCTTAAAAATATTAGTAAAATCCTCCCAAAATATCAAAATTACAATGAAAAAAAAATCTTAATATTGCCCATTTGACATGGAATTTATATTATATATATTGGTTTGAAAACAAGGATGCAAAAAATTGTATGAAAATGCAATTGGTAAAAGAATAAAAAGTTTGCAAAAACAGTTTTTGAATACAATTCTAAAAGTTTAGTGTAAAATTAGAAAATAATTACAAGTCGCATTTATAGTTTTCTATGATTTTTAATCTGAAAACAGTTTTTGATTATCACAAATAAAAAAGACTTCTCTCAAAAATTATTTCGACAGTTGAGATTAATTAATCTTTTATGGTGGAAGAAATTAACTCAAAAATTAAAATCAAAGGGAATTAAAATTTAGTATCTTTTTAAAAAAAAAAAAAAAGCTTAATAAAGTTATGAAATTAATTATGTAAAATATAGAAGATAAATATCTGTTGTGAGAGGTCCCTACTTAATACTAATCTTAAAAACAAGAGGGTCTACAATAATTAAGTCAAACTTTAAAGAAAGTAAATGAAACTTATCCTTTTATTTATCAATTGTTTCTTCAATTAAACATTTTCAATTCATTTTTTAAACCAAATATTTTTACATTAATTTCTATTGACGCTTTATTTTGACACCAACGACCTACATGTGTAAAATGCTAAGCTATTTTTAAAAATCACACGTAAATGATTATGAGAGAGCTAATCAATATAATTGAATGCAAAGACTGAATAATAAATGAGAAATAATTTTTAAAGCAGTTCGAATGCTTAAAGTGATTCATATGTCTACTGTTTCTTTTACATATGATAGTTTACAAGAGATCGCGTGTAACGAACAGTGAGCAGAGGTACAATGACTGAGTATTCAGAGAGAATATCAAGTCAATTTCTTTCTCATAGGTTATCTTTTCTCTGAAAATAAAGATTACAATCAGAATCAGAATGAGGGATCAGGATCCCAAAAAATGAGAGGAAAGTCCTCTATTTATAGTAGCTGAATTCAAGGTAATGATTATAAATCTGCAAGTGGGTAGATAGGTGTTGTGCAAGTCCTTCCTTGCCTCCCATTGACTGATAACTTATGAAATATTCTCAAATTATCTGAGGCTTGGACATGTGTGTAGTTCTCAGTCACTTATAGATAAAACCTGAATCTGTTGGGTTGATAACAACCATATTCTTTTTGTTTTGGGATTACGTGACAGCTATTAGATAGTACAAAAACTTCATAAACTCTTATTTGGTACTTACTAATGTAAACTTTTGTCAGCCTTGATTATTTAAGCATAACAATTTCAAAATAAATATATATATTATTTTTAAGTAATTGAAAGTAGTATTGAAAACACAAACCTATTATTCAATCTTGACCATTAAGTCATACTTGTCTCAAGACTCTAGAGTCTTTTTCAACTTTAATCTTAAGAAATCTTCTACATTTACCAAACTACCCTTAGTTGGATTTAACCATTGAATTTCTACTATTTCTATCCAAAATTATCTTACTAGCAAACTTAGTTCATTAAGTAAACACTTTATTAAAATTTTAGAAATTTTTTTTTTTTTTTTATGAAAATTCAGCAATTTTTTATTCTTATTAAAAATACATTAGTCTAGTAAATTGTTATAATTAGGAAAAATATGTGAAATAAAAATATAATTTTAAAATTTAGAGTTAATTTCATTCACAACCCAGAAAATGCTTAAGTCCAAGTGTGGTAAAATATTTTGAAAATTATTAATTACCTACTTGAAAATATCAAAAACCCTCTTAAAATATAAAAACAAAATGCTAAAAATATTCAAAACCGCTAGGTGGCTTGAGGCATACCAATCTTTTAAGGCGAACAAAATTAACCTAAAATTGTCTATAAAAAAAGGTAACAAGACCTTTTCTTTTTTTTTGGTAATCGGGGGTGGTCGGACCAGCTTGGACGCACCTCGACTAATTCCTTGGGGTCCTGAAGTTAACGACTAAGTAAACTCTCCAGTGGCCACCTTATTAGTAATTGAAAGAAATTAAACTAAAAAACTTTTGAGTAATACATCCAAGGGTGTTTATTGCTCCGCTCGACCACCTATGGGTAGTTAATAAGACCAATTTCTTCTACAACATAGGATCATAATTGAGATAATTTGACTCGAAGAATAATATCAATGACTATCACTAAATCATTCAAAACAAATTAGCAATATCAATGGATTTGATTCTTCTTTTTTCTTTTCTTAACAAAAAAAAAAAATAAAAAAAAAAATAATAATAATAATAATAATTGCAAAATATAAACAAACAATGAATTAGAATTATATAATTAAAGGCAAGAAAGTTGGAAACTTGAGAAACGAGGGAAAATAAAATAAAAAAGTTTGGTGATAACGTGGATATTTCAACATTCATTGTTGTCTCCCACTAATGAGTCTTTGAAATAAAATATTTATTCCAAAAATATAAATATTTTAAGAAATCCATTTTATATTTTATTTTTCCTATGAATATGACATGTTGACTTTGGTTAAATCAATTTCTTATCTTAATTATAAATTTCCTATTGTGATAAAGACCTAATGTGGATTTGATATGACACTTCTTAGTGTTGTTTATTGCTCCTTAATTTTATTTTTAATTAGAATTAAGAAATTAATTATTTTATTTTATTCAACAATTATTAAAGACTACTAATTGGGCAATAAAATAAAACACACATGTTCATTTTCAATTAAAATTTATTAATTTAATCCTTTATTTTTTTTTTTGCCACAACCATATAAAAATTAGAGTATAATCCTATTTCTCAAAAAATAAAAAAATATCGTGACGATTTTCTGAAACTATTAAATACACCCTTACTTGTAAATAATTGTAATACAGTATTTATTTATTTATTTATTATATTATTATTTTTAGGTTTGAGTTGTGTATCAAATTTCACAAAATCCTCACAGAAAAAAAAATAAAAAAAAATAAAAAAAATAAAAGAAGAGGGTATTATTGTAATTTCAGAAAGTAACAAATTATATCATGTCACTAAGTACCTAACAAAGAGAGAAAGTATCTTTAAAACAGTGGCATCAAAGAGGAGAAATAAAGCATTTCCAGGGAACAATGATCATCTTATTTATTTATTTAATTTATTAAACTAATAAAAATAAAATGATAACAATTTTATCTTAATAATCATTTTTGCTTCCGTTTGGAGGCTTTTGCCGGACGAGATAACCCACCAGCTATTGCGGTTCTCTCAAGTGACACACATTTTTTTTTTTTTAATCATTTCAGTTAATCAATTAATCCCCTGAGGTATGATAAAGTAATTAAAATCTCTCTAATGTTTAAAAAATAACAGAAAACCCCCTAAGTTTATAGATGTTAAAGAGAGAAAGACTTAGTCTAGTCTACCCCCAGGTTTAATCTAATAGCCAAGATCATTATGACTTTTCAAATATTAGATATACCCCACCCCAAACTAACAACCTTCAATCACGTCATGATTTTGAAATAACATTTTTTACACAAACACGAGTGAATTATAAGTAAATCAACCGTTTACCTTTATATATATGTGAGTGAATTATCTATTTTGCCCATACATGGGTTAATGTATGCCATAATCAGCGGAGGTTTATCTTAGTAGTTTAAATTGCATAATCTGAACTATGGTAGACCCCAATCTCAAGGGGCAAGCAATCATCTCAGTGTTAAAATAAATGGTAGAGGGTAATTAGATAATATTTATAAATTTTAATGGTTTACTAATAGTTGTTTAACGGCGGGGAAACTTTTGTTATTTTAGAGACCTCGGGAGGATTTTTAGTACATCATACCTCAGGGGTATTTATTTAACTTTTAGAGAGAGAAATTATTACTTTTTATTTTAATTTTAATTTTCTAGCGAGAGAAACAAAAACAAAAACCGCAACAGATTTCTTGTTCTCTTTGTTTCTGCTTCTTCTACTTACTTTTAACTACTTGCTGTTATTATGTCTTCACATCTTGAGATGTCAGATTTCTTCCTCTTCTTCAGTTGTTGCTGTTGTTACTGCTACTGCCACTACTGCTACTAAAACTCAAACTACTTTTACAGGTCAGTTTGTTTGTATTTTTCTTAATTCCCATTTTGTCCTTCCCTCTATGCCTACTCTACTCTTTAGCTTTGAACCCACCTCAAATCTCTGCTTCTTTTCCTAGATCTTTCCCATTTTCTTGGGTTTTGCTCAAAATGGTCATCTGGGTATGCTTTTGTTTCTTCAATTCGCCTCAAAAATTGCTTCTTTAAAGTCCTTTAATGGTAAAACTCGAAGTTTTTGGTGCTTATTTGTGGTTTTGTTGAACTGTTTTGTTTTTTATTTTTTTTTTGTTTGTTTCTTGGGAAATGTTGGATGAGAGAAGGAATTTAGAGGGTCCAATCTGGGGGATATGTTGATTTTTTTTATGTTTAGCCGAGCTCTTGAGCTTGAAAAATCTACTTGTTAGTGGTAGATCTTGTCTTATTTCAATGATTTTTTGGTCAAAATGGTGATGTGGGTATGCTTAGTTTCTTTGATTTGCTTTTTGAGTTTGGTTCTGTAGTTGTAGCTTGTGAGATGTATACAAATGTTACTTTTTATGTGAAACCTTCCTTAAATGGAACGTTTTGGTCTCATTAGACATTTATTCTTTTTCCTTGTTTGATAGTGGAGTAAAAATAAGATACGGGAAGAACTTTCAAGTATTGAAACTTGGATTTCTGCTCAAGTGAAAGTAAATTCTTAGATCTTTTAGGATTTTGTTTGAAATGGTAATTGTGGGTAGATTGATTCTGGTTCTGTGGATGGTTGAAGTCTACAAATGTTATGTTTTGACTTCTTTGGGATTAGATGATATTGATATTCCAATGAAATTTTGTAATTTACTTTTTAGAGCATAGTGTTACCAGAAATCTGAAGGATAGGTGGAAACATGAGAATATTTTATCATTGAAAGCTTCATATGACAATAACTAACTGACAACTTGACTCTCACAATTATACAGTTTTCTTCTTCTTCTATATTTTTTTCTTTGTTCTAACGTTCTTGGTTTTCTCTACTCAAGTGATCCTACTTTGTTTTAGTTGCATAGAAACAGTGCGGTGTTAAGGATATTCAAAATTTGAAATTGTGAAATTTTAGTCCAGACAAGTTCATCAGTTAAAAACTGCCTTTTATTGGCTCGTATAACTTTTTGTAGGTTTTGCTTTCCTAAGTAGTGAATTCTGTTGGTTTCTGTAACTTTTCTGATTGGGCTCTGATGTTCTTCTCTTGCAATTACAACTAACTTTTATTTCATATTTTTAATTAAATTTAAGTAACTTAATTTTTGAAATTGTTTTGTTGCTTAAAATGTAGAGAAAGAGAAAATAAGCAGCTTCTTTAATTCTCTAGTCCTCCTTCTTCTTCTTGCTGTAGTTCTTGGGGTTGCTGGGTATTTAGATATGGAATTAGGCCCATTGTAGAAACTCAGAGACTTGTATTTGGGCTATTCAATTGATTTATCGCTCTTCATTCCTTTGGGTATTAACTATTTTATGTTTTCATTTGGATGCGCCATGAGAGTAATCTGATTTTAGAAATCCTGTTTTTGCACATTTTAGCTTCATCAAGTTTGTTCAACTATGTTAGTAAAATTTTCACTTTAGTAGGAACTGTCCTTTTACTAGTTTTAGATTCAATTTGGAGCTAGTTACCATGATTTGAACTTTGCATTTCGTTTTTGGTTGAGATTTTGCTGCATTGTGTTTCTCAGATTATCTTTAATCACCCATTTCATTTGCTCTATTGAAAGTCTGATAGTTTCTCAATTTGAAAGTCTGATATGATATTAACTATCAAAACTTTTGGGCTTCTTTCTTTGTCTTGTCCAGTTGCTCCAATGGCACTACTATTAACTACATGAATAAGTTTAAACTTGTCTTGTTTATATATCTGTATATGCTTGTGCGGGTTATCGGGTTCTTTTTATCATTTTCCTTTTAATAGGAAACTGATAGAAATTTTAGTATTAATAATTAGTTATATACTTATTGATTTACGGCCCTTGATAGTCATGAAGTAACATCCATAATATTTTTTGTTGGTGAACGTTGCTTCTGACTCCTATTGTATTTTCTGTTAATAGGTGGGCTGTGAAAATCTCATCACTGTGCTGCTAGTAGTGTATTGTGTGTAGTATTCTGGGCAGTCTCATATATAAAATAGATGGGTTCTAGATTCCCATCTCATCAACTCAGCAATGGCCTTTACGTATCGGGCCGGCCTGAGCAGCCGAAAGAAAGGACACCAACAATGAGTTCAGTAGCCGTGCCTTATACAGGTGGTGATATCAAGAAATCTGGAGAACTAGGGAAAATGTTTGATATCCCTGTTGATGGTTCCAAGTCTAGAAAATCTGGACCTATAAATAGTGCTCCTTCCAGGACCGGATCTTTTGGAGGTGCTGCTTCGCATTCAGGTCCAATCATGCCTAATGCGTCTGCTCGAGCTGGTTTCACATCCGGTCCTGTAGCTTCTGGAGGGATGTCTGCTTCGGCTTCATTAAAGAAGTCAAACTCTGGACCACTTAATAAACATGGGGAGCCTGTAAAGAAATCTTCAGGCCCTCAATCGGGTGGAGTAACACCAAGTGGCCGCCAAAACTCTGGTCCCCTTCCTCCTGTTCTCCCTGCAACTGGTCTCATTACGTCTGGACCCATCTCTTCAGGTCCACTAAATTCGTCTGGGGCCCCTAGGAAGTTATCTGGTCCTTTGGATTCTATGGGATCAATGAAAATACCAAGCTCTATTGCTCATAATCAGGCTGTGACTGTTCTTAGCCAAGATGAGGACTTTTCCTTCAAGAGGAATTTCCCAAAGCCAATATTGTGGTCATTGATTCTACTTTTTGTGATGGGCTTTATTGCTGGTGGTTTTATTCTTGGCGCAGTGCATAATGCCATTCTTCTCATTGTTGTCGTGGTTCTTTTTGGTGCTGTTGCTGCTTTATTTGGTTGGAATTCTTGTTGGGGAAGAAATGCTATTATCGGTTATATTGCTCGTTATCCAGATGCTGAACTTAGAAATGCCAAGAATGGCCAATTTGTGAAGATCTCTGGGGTAAGCAAATCTTATTATAATTGACAGATTGCACTGTCTGCTGCACTTGTGTGTGAATCTAGATTTTTATACTATTTTTCTGATTCAGTGGAGTTGCATCCATGATTGTTGCAAAGAGTTCATTGTGACTGTGAGAAGAGGATTTAATAGATATAGCTCTTGTATATAATGCCATTTAATCGTTTAGATGTGATTTTGACTAAAATATACTTTCAAGCATGTTTATGGTGCTTGTTTTCATGGTTATTTGTAATCCGTTTGCAAATATTCAAATGATGTTGATCTAAAATGTTTAGTTATGTTCTTGAAGGTGGTCACCTGTGGTAATGTGCCTCTCGAGTCATCCTTCCAAAAAGTTCCTAGATGCATATATACATCCACAAGTTTGTATGAGTATCGAGGATGGGATTCTAAAGCTGCCAACGCTACACATCGTCGTTTTACTTGGGGCCTCAGATCGCTAGAAGTGAGTAATTGAAAATTTGAAATGGTAATTTTTTTTTTATAATTTTTCGTATGTGAAGGACATTCGTTGCTGCTTCCTGAGTTATTTTGGAGAATTCCTGTTTACTAGAACCTGGATTTGACGCAAGGGTGCTTATATGCCATTATCAAGGGACTGTTGTCTGCTTAGGAATAAACCTTTCACTTAAGCTGCTACATTTCAACTTGACGCAATTCTGTTATATGTCTTTGTACAGAGGCGTGCAGTTGACTTCTACATCTCTGATTTCCAGTCTGGGTTAAGAGCATTAGTTAAAACTGGGTATGGAGCAAGGGTGACACCATATGTTGATGACTCCCTTGTCATAGATGTTAATCCAGCTAAAGAAGAGTTGTCTACGGAGTTCATCAGGTGGTTGGCAGAGAGGAACCTCTCAACTGATGATCGTGTAATGCGATTGAAAGAAGGGTAAAAATGATCTCTTTGATATCATCCTTTTACGCAATAAATATTGGTGCATATCTGGAACTTTTTCATTTCTCCGTATCTGTGCATGCTGGAAAGGGGGGATATACCTTACAAGCAAATTCAAGTATTCAAATAAGTTGGTATGTTTTCTACGAGTATCTACATCTTTTATATTTGTATTCGTTTTATAGGTACATCAAAGAAGGAAGCACCGTTAGCGTAATGGGAGTTGTTCAGAGGAATGACAATGTGCTCATGATTGTCCCTCCACCTGAACCCATCACAACAGGATGCCAATGGGCCAAATGTATTGTTCCCGCTAACCTTGACGGTATTGTATTGAGATGTGAAGATGCGTCAAAGAATGATGTCATACCAGTTTAGTACTATGTGCATTGTAAGCTTTTTCTTCTATTTCTCCTTAAAAAAATATTCTTTTCTTCTTTCTTTTGGTCTATTAATATTTGATGCTGGGGATAGTAAAAGTGGTAGCATTCAGGAGTGACGGGTGATTGTGATGCTTGAATATCCCAGTTGGTGGCAGTGTTTTCTCATATTAACTTGTTGTATAGCTCTTCAGGGTGTCTTCCCCTTTATTTTTTATTTTTTCGTTTTTAGGGTGTGATGGCTTTTGTGAGAAGGGTTTGGTTGAGCCATAGGGAAATTTATGTGTGAGCAGACTGCGATTATGTTAAATAGAACAAAAAAAAGTGTTATGAGTTAACTAGTATATTGTCTTCACATGCAATCTATAGTGTCTACTTCTCTTGATGAAATTTGTACAAGTATTAGCTTGTTGATGCAATTTATATCGAATGACTTATATTCAAGCATGATTCCTTGACACAAGACTTGCTTCTAAATTTAACCATCCGATGTACTGAGAAAGCCTTGGTAATTCCCCCTCCTCTCTCATGTAATCCTTTCCTTGATGTGTGCTTATCTTTTCCGAAGTTTTGTAAGTTGAACTTCTTAACAAGCCTTATCAATTGTGTATGGTCAGACTACATTACTGGGACACTTTTTTTGCATAAACGGCACAACGGCAATTCTGGTAGGAAATTTGTAACTCTCACTAGTAGATTTTATAAGATTGAAAGGTAGAGATGTAGTTGAGGTTTAAGAGTTTACAAGACAAGGAAATCCTTGCAGACGCATTGTTCATTGTTTGGGATGCTGATACAGAGCTTATGAAGGACGAGTACCGGTTCAGTAATTTATTTCCATTATAAAACTTGTAATATATGTTATAAATTTATTGCTGAAATGTTACAAGTTTGATGTGGGGTGTTGATATATTCCAATACCGGAGCTCAAATCTTTATAGGCCATTTTAGATAGGAAGAAATGTTGTATGCCTCACTTTAGGGCATGTTTGGTTCGCGACCGATGAATCAATTCTTGAAGTCCTGATTCTCTTATTCACAATGAGTAATGTTTATGTTAATTTTGTATCTTTTAAGTGATATATAGAGTATCAAGATTGTGTATAGTTAACCACCATTGGGTGGACTGATAGTAAAAGAGTAAAGAGGTCTAACAGACTAACATATGTTTTTGAGTTCGAGTTCTTTTGTCATTAATAGAGGTGTTCACTGAGGGGATATATCTGATCGTTCAGTTTCAGGAGATTAGTTGAGATGCTTGTAAGTTGGTTGGATGATCACCAAAAAAAAAAAAAAAATAATAATAGATATGGGATAGTTATGGCCTATGGGTATTTCTTGGATATTCTGGCATAACTCTGAAGGTGTTGATGGAGAAGAAGTTTTATCTCTATGTCTAGGGTTGGGTTTCATTTTATTTTATTTTTAGAAGATAAAACATTTTATTATTCTCAGTCATGCTATTAGCTTCCGAATATCAATTTTGTTACACTATCTTGAATCCTAGAAAGTATTTCAATTTTGTTGTAATATGATTTTGAATAAGCTAACTAATATTTATAACCTAAAAGTGGGTAGAAAAATTAATTATTTATAAACAATATGCAATTAAAAGTAAATTTAATAATTTAATATAGAGTTAAATTTATAATTAAAAAATTTAATTAAAAAATAAAGTTTCTTTGAATAATGTCTTAAATTTATCCTAAATTTTGTGAATAATGTCATATATTTTTAAATTTTGAATTATTATTAATTTTATAAATAACTTTGACAAAGAAGCCCAAACTTTGAAGACTCGGCCCGAATCTAGTTTGGGTAATCCTGAAAACGGTCGGGTCCAAAACTCCAAATCCAATCTTGAAAAACATACTCAGTCTGGACTCGTGTTTTATTTTATTTATTTATATAATTTAACTATACATAGGGTCCACGTGTTGTGCATATATGTTTATTCAATGTTTTTTAAATAGATCGTAAACAAATTTATTATAATAAAATAAACTAATTAGATTAAGACATAATAATTGTTAAATTATACAAATTTTAAAGTATATATATAAAGTTGTGTTAAAATAAAATTAATAATTGTATTTGTATAATTATTAATATCAATTATAGGTAGATGTCATTAAATCATTCATCAAACTTGAGAAGATCATCTGAATATTATATGGTCTAATTATATTTTCAGGGTTATCATCTTGTACAATTGATATTATTTTTGTAGACATGTCTTTGATATTCGATGTCAATATTTCGTAGTGAATTGTGTATGATATTTAATATAATTTGAATATTATTAAGATTAACTATTTAAACTTAAAATTTATACTGACCTTCCATAATTTAAATTTATTTTCAAGTTGCGTTGCGCATGTATGTTTATTATATATATATATTTTTTTTTACATTATTATTGATTTTTTTTTTTTGTGTTTTAAATATATATTTTCTATATTGAAGTTCATTTCATATTGAATTGACAATTAAAAAATCAATAAATAAAAAATCCACAAATTGAACTCAAAGTCTATATCATCATGATTCTTCTCAAATATGTCACCATTTGACATATGCAACCAAAGTTTAAAACTTTGTGAAGAAAAGCAAAAAAACTTGCAGGATAACCTACCGGGTATTATTGATAAGTTTATAAATCAATCAGAAAAAAGAGAAACTTTGTTGAAAAATGTGAACTTTTAAGCAAGAGAGTTGTAGAGTCAAAGGAAAAAACTTATTTTGATTGTTGAGAAAAGAAAATGAATTATTTTTATTATTATTATTTTAGAAATAAAAAAATTAAGAATGTTGAGAAAAGAACTCACATAGAAAGCAACAAAAATTCCAACAGTATAATCTGAAGGCAACTTAATTGAAACATTGAAGAAGCCATGAATATAAAGGTCCCGTGACACAAATCTATTTGTTGTAATTGGAATTGACCACCACATATAGCAAAAAAAGCATTTAATGATAGCATCCTAAAGAAAGACGATAATTGTAAAACCCACAAAACCCACAAATCAAACAACAAAATCAATCCAAAAATCAACAAAAAGAGATAGAACAAATACAATTAAAACCACAACGCAAAAATGAAGTTGTTTTATATGTGCGATGATAAAATGAATGGTTCGGCAACAGACCTATAATTATCCAAATTCACCATATAATATATCAAATTAAAGCTCTATCTTTCTAATTTCCAAAGAATTAAACTGCTCATCAATTGGATTTTTATTGAGCAAGTTATGACTAATTTACTACTAACTATTTAGTGGAAATTGAGAAACAGGGAAAACTGAAATGTGTGTGATGATAAAAAAAATGGTTCGGCAGTGGGGCTACAGTTATCCAAATTAAGTATATAATATATCAAATTAAATCTTTGTTTATCTAGTTTCTAAAGATTCAAACCTCTCATTAATTGGATTTTTATTGAGCAAGTTATGGTCAATTTACTACTGACTGTTAAGTGGAAACTAAAATATGTGTGATAATTAAAAGAATGGCTCGACAGTGGGGCTACAATTATCCAAATTAAGTGTATAATATATCAAATTAAAGCATTGTTTGTCTAGTTTCTAAAGATTCAAACCTCTCATCAATTGGATTTTCATTAAGAAAGTTATGGTCAATTTACTACTGATTGTTCAGTGGAAACCAAAATGTGTATAATGATAAAAGGAATTGTTCGGAAGTGGGGCTCCAGTTATCCAAATTAAGCGTATAATATGTCAAATTAAATCCATGTCTATATAGTTTCTAAAGATTCAAACCTCTCATCAAATGGATTTTTATTGAGAAAGTTATAGTCAATTTACTCTTGTCTATTTAGTGGAAACCGAAATATGTGTGATAATAAAAGGAATGGTTCGGCAGTGGGTTTACAGTTATCCAATTTAAGCATATAATATATCAAAATAATGCCATGTCTGTCTAGTTTCTAACGATTCAAAAATCTCATCAATTGGATTTTTATTTAGAATGTTATAGTCAATTTACTACTGACTGTTAAGTGGAACCAAAATGTGTGTGATGATAAAAGGAATGGTTCGACAGTGAGACTACAGTTATCCAAATTAAGCGTATAATATATCAAATTAAATTCTCATCTGTCTAGTTTCTAAAGATTAAAACCTCTCATCAATTGGAATTTTATTGAGCAAGTTACAGTCAATTTACTACTGATTATTAAGTGGAAACCAAAATGTGTATGATGATAAAATGAAGGTTTACTAAAGCTACATGGTTCGGCATCAAACATCAGTTGATATTTGTTAAATAAATTTAATTAGATATATTCAGCAACAACCTCTTTTCATGATATATGTATGTAACATAAAAATATATCAACAAAAAGAGATAGAACAATTATAATTAAAATTACATATCAATATTTGTTTTCCTTTAAGGATAATAATAATGGTTCGGTATATTACGAATGGTTTACTAAAGCTACATGGTTTGACAAAAAACATCAGATGATATTTTTGATACAAATAAAATTATTTATATTAAAAAACAACATGTTTTCGATATACGTATGTAACATAAAAAAATATCAACAAAAAGAGATAGAACAAATATAATTAAAAATACATATCAATATTTGTTTCCTTTATCATCACTAAAATTGAATTGGTTTTATATGTGTGATCATAAAATGAATGGTTTAGTAGCATGTCTATAATTATCCAAATTCATCATATAATATATCAAATTAAAGCTCTATCTTTCTAGTTTCCAAAGATTCAAACCGCTTGCCAATTGGATTTTTATTGAGTAAGTTATGACCAATTTACTGCTGATTATTTAGTGGAAATTGAGGAACATGGTAAACTAAAATATGTCTGACGATAAAATGAATGGTTTGGAAGTGGGGCCACATTTATCCAAATTAAGCGTATAATATATGAAGTTAAAACGCTATCTGTCTAGTTTCTAAAGATTCAAACCTCTCATCAATTGAAGTTTTATTGAACAAGTTATGGTCAATTTACTACTACCTATTTAGTGGAAACCGAAATGTGTGATGATAAAAGGAATGGTTCAGCAGTGGAGCTACGGTTATACAAATTAAGCATATAATATATCAAAGTAAATATCTATCTGTGTAATTTCTAAAGATTAAAACCTCTCATCAATTGGAGTTTTATTAAGCAAGTTATGGTCAATTTACTACTAACTGTTTAGTGGAAACCAAAATGTGTGTGATGATAAAAGGAATGGTTTGGTAGTGGGGTCACAGTTATCCAAATTAAGCGTACAATATATCAAATTAAAGCTTTTTGGTCTAGTTTTCAACCATTTAAACCACTCATCAATTGGATTTTTATTGAGTAAGTTATGGTTAATTTATTACTGACTATTTAGTGGAATTAGAGAAACAAGGAAAATTGAAATGTGCGTGCTGATAAAATGAATAGTTCGGTAGTGGGGTTACAGTTATCCAAATTAAGTATATAATATATCAAATCAAAGCTTTGTCTGTATGGTTTCTAAAGATTCAATCCTCTCATCAATTGGATATTTATTGAGCAAGTTATGGTCAATTTTCTACTGATTATTAAGGGGAAACCGAAATACGTGTGATGATAAAATGAATGGTTTACTTAACCCAAATTTAAGGGATTATCATATTAGGACTGATAAGAAATATTTCAAATAACACTTGTTAATTGAAAAATGGAATCAGCCAAAATTAATTCATTTAACATATATACTCGCACGTCAGCAGGACACAAACAATTAATCATTCATAAGCAAATTAAAATACACGAACGTTTTTACAGAAAATATATTCAATAGAATTGAACGGTTTCTACTAATATAGATATGCCACATACTTACAGTTCAGCTGACAATAGAATCATCCTCGATTTGATTTTAGTGAAGTATATGAACATTTCCTTGTAAACAAACATAAAAAATTTAACTGATCTTCACGTTAGGATTGTTAAGGAACAATTATTCATTCGTATAACAATTGTTACCTGAAAACTAAATCAACAAAAGTTAATTAATTTTCATATTATAATTGTTAAGGAATACACTTACCATTTGGCAAGACTAACACAATTAATCATTCAAATAGATTGATCAAACAAAAACAATAATTCAATCAAATAATAACCGTTAAAATAGTTAGGAGATATATTTACAGTTTCGTATTAAAATCGTTAGAAGATATACTTACAGTTCAGAAGAACGAATCAAAATAACAACTCATTTGACAATGTCAATCGAACATCCTGCCTTTATTCCATGCCAATTCATGAATCTCTGATATGTAAACAATAACAATAACATAAACATAAACAAATAAAAAATCATCGATTAACAAAATCATGAAGAACAAAGGTATTATTGACACAAATTAACATGACCTATAAACAATTAACAAAAGACCAAATGTATTGTTGACACCAACTAACATATTGTGATAATACACAACTAAACATACGCCCCTTTTATAACCCTTATTTAGACCTTTTGAATGCCAATACAATTAAATACGAATTGAATACGAAAAAATGTTTGCAATGTCAATACAATGAACCTATATAATTATTAATAGCAATCCTAGATGATAAGAACCTTTGGAATACCAATGCAGTGTATTAATATCTCATTAAACACAATCAAGAAAAGTTTGGGTAATGTGCTACGTAATGTAATCAAGATAATATAAACCTTTGGAATACCAATGAAGTGCATTAATATCTCATTAAACCTAATTAAGAAAAGTTTGGGTTGATATGAACATTTGAAATATCAATGCAGTACATTAATATCTCATTAAACCACATATCCAACCTGGCAAGAGGGAGCAATTCTAGAGCTCCAAAATAAAGCAATTTTAGAGCTCTAAAAAAAAAAAAAAAATTGTTGTTCTACATGTCACTCAAACATGTATGCTTTTACTTTTGGATTTGTAATACGAATGCAACAATTAATATATGTCCACATCATCACCAATAAAATTTAACCATATGACAACCAGAAATCCTATGTGTCAAAATAGAACAATTCTAGAGCCCCAAAATGAGTTTGGGCCCGTGCGTTACGCGGTTATGTTTATTCAATGTTTTTGAAATAGATTGTAAAACAAATTTATTATAAAAAAAAAAAAAAACTAATTAGATTCAGACATAATAATTGTTAAACAATACAAATTTTAAAGTAAATAGAAATTGTATATATATACAAAGCTGTGTTAATATAAAATTATTAATTGTACGTATATAATTATTAATATCAATTATAGGTAAATATCATTAAACTCCAATCTTTATATGTTTCTGTTTAGACTTTTGAATGCACTTATATAATCGTTATTAATACACATCCAACGTGTCAAAATGGTTAGACTTTTGGAATGTCAATGCAATGCACTTATATAACTAATATTAATACTCAACCAACGTTTGAAGATGAAGCAATTAATTCAAAACCAATGTGTCAAAATGGAGAAATTGCCCACAGGGTAGAGGTGGGCAGGGACCAGTCCCAAACAGGCCCAAGCATGGGCCCATTTGGGACTGGTCCCAAATGCGATCAGTCACTCATGGGCTTGGGACCGGTCCCAGGCCCATGAGAACAATTAGGACCCAGAACAGGCCTTAGGCCTGGTAGGGACTGGTCCTATGGGCCCAGGACCGGTCCTAGGACCAGTCCCATGGGGCTTGGATAATTGGTTTTTCCCCCTTCAATTTTTTTTTTATATTTTGGGGGTAAAAAGAAATTTTATGGGGGCTTTTTAGTATTTTTTAGAAATAAAATTTATAAAATTTATAAATTTTTTAGACTTGGAAGATTTTTCTTTTTTTTTTATAAATTTTGTAAAATTTCATTTTAGCCCTCTTAATTTATATTTATTTCAAATTAATAAGGGGTTTTATGTAATTTGGCAGGGGACTATATTGAAAAAATATAAAATTTTTTGGGCCCAGGCTGGGCCTTGGAGGAGGGCTCGGGCCCTCCTCCTTAAGCCTGGTCCCGTTTTGGGACCAGGTCTCCTAGGTCCGATCCTCTCGAGGATCGGTCCTAGGATTAGGTTTTCGGGCTGGGTCCAAATACCCAGATCTACCACAAGGGGAAAGGTGCAATCTACTATGTGTATGCATAGTAGATTCATTTTTTAAACATTTTTTTCCCAACAATTGCGATGTTTAAAACAATAATTATGTTGTATTGATAGATAAAAAGAATATTAATCTATCAGACTTTTGGATGATTTAAATCTATTTTAATGCTATTTTTAAGAATCAAGGTTAAGAAAATAAGTCGGTACTGCATGTAATACTGTCACTAAAGTTAGGTAATTAAGTGTTGGTATTTTTTTTTTTGGGCAGTGGAAGAACTAATCAAAGTCTTCTAGCCGCCTTTTGTCTTTAATTGGCTGTTATAGTGTTCCTATTTTTATTTATAATTTCATGCTTAAAATTGGAGGCACTCAAAGGCTGTACATTTCAAAAGACAATTAAAGCCATCTAAAAAACGACAGCTGGAAAATATGTTTCGATTTTATTTTTCATCAGCTTCAGGCTCTAAGCTCTCTGGACACAGCGTTCAAGCTCTTTGACTCACGTTTATTGAATAATTAGATGTTTCAATTAATTAATATCTATTATAGAGTAGGGGTCTGCACAGGTAGCGGGTAGAATCAGAATCAAAACTGAAACCTACCTGAAGCCGATACTGTGTGGATAGATTCTAGTTCCTTTTTTTTTTAATCGATACTGTGCGGTTACGATTTCGGTTCTTACATATGAAGAAACCGGAATCGGAACCTGAAAAAAAAAAATCTGTAGCGGGTACCCAGCTTGGAATGTGCAGCGAGTACCCTGTTTTGGAACCTGGGTTGTAATTAAATATCTGTGAAGAATGGAGAGTCTATTATAATTTTACATATAAAAAAATTTAAAATTAAAAAAAGTTAAATTTTTAAAATAACCTAATTAAATAAATATACAATTATACTTATTACATATAAACTACACCATATAAAAAATTTTAATATATTATAACATATTAATATTAAAGTTTTGATTAATTAAATGTATAATTAGTATTAGGACCAATTAAAAGAATTATTTTTGAATAAAATAGTATATTTGATTGAATAATAATATAATATTTAGTTATTTACTTAAATTATAAGTTCTAAGTATATCATTACATTATAGTTAAATGATTACTTAATTAATTATAAGTTTATAACATTACATTAGTAATTTAGTACATTACTTAATTAAATAATTAAAAATTTAATTAATTATAACATTACAATATAGATTTATAGTATAATTACTTAATTAATTATAACATTACATTATAAACAAATGATTACTTAATTAATGATTAGAAATTTAATTAATTATAATATTACATTAAAGATTTATAGCACGATTACTCAATTCATTATAACATTAAATTATAGTATGATCACATAATTAAATGATTACTTAATTAATTATGACATTATATTATAAACATTCGTAATTTACTACATTAGCACCATACTTAATTAAATGATTAGAAATTTAATTAATTATAACATTACATTATAAATTTATAGTATAATCACTTAATTAATTATAATATTACGTTATAAATAAATGATTACTTGACTAATTATAACATTGCATTATAAACATTAGTATAATACTTAATTAAATTATTAGAAATTTAATTAATTATAATATTATATTAAAGATTTATAGTATGATTATTTAATTTATTATAACATTATATTATAGTTTGATCACGAAATTAATTATAACATTACATAATTAAATGATTACTTAATTAATTATAATATTACGTTATAAACAAATGATTACTTAATTAATTATAACATTATATTATAAACATTAGTACAATACTTAATTAAATGATTAGAAATTTAATTAATAAAAACATTACATTATAATCAAATAATTACTTAATTAATTATAACATTACATTATATTATAATCACTTAATTAATTATAACATTACATAGTTAAATGATTACTTGATTAATTATAAATTTATAACATTACATTATAAACATTAATAATTTACTACATTAGTACATTACTTAATTGAATGATTAAAAATTTAATTAATTATAACATTACATTATAGATTTATAGTATAATTACTTAATTAATTATAATATTCTATTATAAATATTAGTACAATATTTAATTAAATTATTAGAAATTTGATTAATTATAATATTAAATTATAGATTTATAATATGATTGTTTAATTAATTGTTTTTGTTTTGGTTTTGATTGAGGAATTTTATGTGAATTGTTATAAATTAATTGAATTCAAGTGTTGCCTAGAGATTAAAGGATTTATAAGTCACATTGGACACAAATGAATGAGTAATCAAAATTTGTTAGGGGTGTATTTGTAAACTTTTAAGGTATTTTTGTAAACCTACATTTTAGGTTCTGGTTACTTGAATTTAAGAACCTGCACTGTGCGGTTTTGGTTCCGGTTCCCCAAAAAAATGCAGGGTACCTGGAATCGCTCACCCCCACATATAGAGGTGCATATATTGTGTTATGCCTAAAAAATATAAGTCTGACGTAAGGTCCAGTCAGTGTACAAAAATCAGAGCATGGGTACACCCACAGCCGAGTCACGTGAGGAAAGGGGTAGCCTGCTTCTGTCGGAATAGTCGGTGCGCGCCAGACCAGCCAGAAGCTGTGGTGATTCCACGTGTCCAATGCCTGCTCCAAATCGCGTAAATCACTCTAGAAGGTGGGCAATGTGACATAAAGAAGGATTTGTACACTTAATCCCACCAACTCACAGATTCAGTAATCATTAGCTCAATGTATCCCACTATAAATAGAAAGCTCCTCTCCCATTCAAAGGATTCGCTCATTTTTACTCTTAATTGGCTATTCTCTCTCAAGAATATATAGCAGTCTCTCTCTTGCACTATCATTTGTAAGTCATTTGTAGGTCACTTGTACGTCAGTCCGCTAACACGACCTGACCTTTATCATCAATACAAACAACAGTGGACGTAGGATTTGCTTCCTTAGCATCCGAACCACTTTAAAGCTATTCCCATTGCATTTACTCTCATTTTCCTTTATATTCACGTGTGTCTTCTGGGCCAACTCAGCATTTCACACGTGTGTTTCGTTGGTGTAAAAAACGCATCAACAGTTTGGCGCGAGAATGAGGGCTGATTTAGTGTTCATCCTTCATCAGGAGAATCTCTAACTTACTGGTCCTACAACAGCAAATGGCCTGCCAACCTGAACCTGAGCGAACCAACCAGGGTGCTGAGGGAACCCCCCAAGTCCAGGGGGACACCTCTTCCAAAATACCTTCAGTTCCGCAAATTGCTGCAGGGGATATCCCATCAAGTTCACAACTTGATCGTGCCATTAGAAGCTACCTGGAGAGGTTCGACAATACTCTCCAGATGGTCAACCGAAGGTTGGACCGTTTGGACCAAGGCGTGCCATCCAAATCAGCTGAGGCGGTGTAACTGCCAAAAACGTCTGCAGGTCACGCAAAAGTGCTGCAAAGGGAAATAGCCCATGCCGCGAGCACTGCAGCGCGTAGACGAATGGGTAAGCAGGTGGCAAAAAAGGGGCCTACGGGCTCCAAAGGGCCAGCAAACATCGACCGCGTCCCAAGCAGAATACCAGTCTCGTTGAGACTCAGTGAAAAGACGCGGCCCGAGCTGTCCCATGCCATGTCGCAAGTATACCCCTATAAAAGTGCTGGGCGGGGTGATTCCTATCACCACCAACAAAACGATCTTGATCGTCCCCGTGCAATAGGGTCCCACACTTCACAAGGCGGTTCTTACCACCGCGAAGGTCGTGAAAATACCCCACACCATTCATCGCCATCACACGGCTCTAGCCAGCGTGTGTCAAGAGTGGCCGAAACCGCCGGTTGAGGCGAAGAGAAACCCAACCTTTGGACTTTCCTCAACCGTAATCGCGAGGGTCGAACTCGCATGGGTGAAAGCAATCCCCAAGTGGCTCCATTGCCACAAATTTAGGAGCTGCAACGAGCTCTAGACCGACTAAGAGCTCAGCAAAATGAGCAAGGGTTGGTCGCATCTGCGTCACTCTTCTCTCCCAAAGTGCTAGCCGCTCCACTCCCATCAAGATTCAGGATGCCCGACATGCGGGCATTTGATGAAAATTCTGATCCGCAGGATCATTTATATAAATTTAACGACCTAATGGAGCTTCACCAGGTCTCAGATCTAGCAAAATGCCGCTGTTTGACAGTGACTTTAACCTCCCATGCTAAATGGTGGTTCAGGTCGCTCCCAGCGGGATCGATCAGTTCGTGGCCCCAGATGAGCACGACGTTCCTAAGGCATTTTCAAGCGAACTAAAAATTCTCGATGCCTTTGAGCTACCTCAGCAATATAAGGCAAGAAAGGGATAAATCCCTCTAATCCTACATCGACCGTTTCCATAGAGAACTCAACAAGGTGGCTCATACTCCCGAAGAGTCTGTTCGGACTCTCATCATAGCAGGAGTTCATCCACAAACTGACCTGTGGAAAGAATTACAGGCTGAGGACGATATTTCCCTCACCTGATTCTATAACCTTGCGGAGAAGTACCTCCGGATTGAAAATTCATTGGCAGCGCTCCGCCGTTGCGACCCCGGCGCTTTAGGCAGTACGTCAGGTTAGGGGAAAAGTAGAAGAGCTGATCGCAGAGGGGCCGCTGACGACCAGCACAAAGGAAAGAAACCTCACTACTAACCCAAAAAGTCCTATGCTCCCCTCCCTCTTCGCGATCGTGACAGAGACCAATATACGCCATTGAATGCATCTGTATCGGCTATTCTTGATAAATCAGAAGAAGCCAGCCTGCTCGGAGAGCCCGAGCCCATAAAAACTCCTGCGTCAGCCAGAAATAACAAAAAGTACTATCGCTTCCATCCGGATAACGGGCATCACACCGATGAGTACCGAGCTCTCAAGCAGGTAATCGAAGAACTCATCAAGAAGGGGCATTTCAAGAAGTATATTGACGACTCCGCTCCCGCACAAGAGAAAAGTCAAGGGGAGCAAGGAAAGAAGCATCGTGATCACAAAGGATATTGTAGTGTCAACATGATCTTTAGGGGGCCGCACCTCGCGGGGAACACGCGAGGTGCCCAGGAAAGATATGCTCGCATGGCTTATCACGACCCAATCAGTGTGATGAACACGTCGTAGTGACCACAAAAGGTTCGCAAGGAGGAGCCAATCACCTTCTCCAAAAAGGATGCAGCCTATTTACATCATCCTCACGACGACGCTCTTGTGATCACGCCCCTCATAGGGCACCATAACGTCCACAGGATGCTAGTGGACAACGGAAGTGCTATGAACATCCTCTTCCAGACCGCTTTTGAAAGAATGAACTTGGACGAGGCCAACTTGAAGCCCGCCTCGATCCTTCTTTATGGTTTTACGGGGGACCACCAGATCCCCAAAGGAACGATCCAACTTCCAGTCACGCTGGGCGACTTTGACGAAGTGACCAAGGTTACTGAATTCTTGGTAGTGGATTGCCCATTTGCTTTTAATGGAATTCTGGGGTGACCTCTACTAAGAAACTTTAAGGCAGTCACTTCGGTATACCATCTCAAGATGAAGTTCCCTAACCCGGCGAGGATAAGGGAAGTTAGCAGATCTCAAAGCATATCTCGCATGACGTGCAAAGGGAAGGATATCTCGCGTAGCATTCCCCAGCAAACTATGGCGATCAGCCGGATTGAGCCCCAGCCAAGTCCAGCCGAGGATAATATGGATCCTCGAATTCAGGAAAGCCCTTCCAGTGAGCCAGTTGAGGATTTGTCCAAAGTATCAGTTGACCAAGGCGAGCCGAGCCGGGTGTTAAGGATTGGGAACAATCTCAACCCCGAGCTCGCCTCCGAGCTGATTAGCTTCCTCAAGGAAAATATCAATGTGTTCGCCTGGTCGTACGCAAATATGGTCGGGATCAGCCCGGATATTATCTGCCATGCGTTGAACATCGACAGCGAAGCCAAGCCAGTTCACCAAAAAAGAAGGGCGATGGATCCGGAGCGATATGTCGCCTTAAAGCTAGAGGTGGATAACCTCCTCTGAAACGGGTCCATCCGGGAAGTACTCTACCTGCCCTAGGTTGCCAAACCAGTTTTGGTAAAGAAGCTCAATGGCAAGTGGCAAACCTGTGTCGACTTCAGCGACCTCAACAAGGCATGCCCGAAAGATAGCTTCCCATTGCCCAGAATCGACCAGCTCGTGGATGCCATCTCGGGGCACGACCTGCTAAGTTTTATGGATGCATACTCGGGATATAATCAAATTCTGATGTACACACCGGATGAAGAGCATACATCTTTTATTACAGATCGAGGACTGTATTGCTACAGAGTTATGCCCTTCGGCCTCAAGAATGCTGGTGCGACCTACCAGCGGTTGGTTAATTGGATGTTCTCCGACCAGATCGGTAAATCGGATGTTCTCCGACTAGATCGGTAAATCAATGGAGGTCTATGTAGATGACATGTTGGTCAAATCCCATGTCGCCTCAGATCACATAGCGCATCTCACTGAGATGTTTGATATCTTCCGACTATACAGAATGAAGTTGAATCCCCTTAAGTGCTCGTTTGGAGTATCCTCTGAAAAATTCCTAGGATACATGGTTAACCAACGAGGAATAGAGATCAACCCCAAGAAGATTCAAGCTCTCCTCGATATGGAAAGCCTAACTAGCAAAAAGCAGGTCATGAGCCTTAATGGGCGAATAATGGAGCTAAGTCGTTTCATATCAAGGCTAACAGATCGCTGTTTGCTATTCTTCAATGTTCTAAAGGCCAATAAGAAGTTCGAGTGGACTCCCGAGTGCGAACAGGCGTTCCAGAGTATAAAAGAACACCTCAGGAAGCCACCTCTCCTATCTAAGCCTCTTCCGCAAGAGATCCTGCTCCTGTACCTGTCTGTCTCTCAGTTCGCGGCCAATGCAGCCTTAGTTCGGGAAGAGGAAAAGATCCAACGACTAGTATACTATGCGAGCAAGCGTCTGTTAGATATCGAGATGTGGTATCCGAAAATGGAACGAACGAATAGCCTATGCCCTGCTGATCGCTTCCAGAAAGCTGCGACCTTACTTCCACGCCCATACAATTCATGTAATGACTAATTACCCGCTCAGGCAGGTCCTCCAAAAGCCAGAGGCATCGGATAAATTGCTTAAATGGGCCATGGAATTAAGTCAGTTCGATCTGAAGTACAAGCCAAGATCAACTATCAAAGGGCAAGCTGTTGCTGACTTCATCTCAGAATTCTCCTATCTTCCATGTGAGTCGGAGCAATAGCCCAGCGAAGCCATTCAGGAAACTGCTCAGAATCTGTCGACCTGGAGCCTCTACGTCGATGGATCATCGAACAGAAAGAGGGCCGGTGCAGATATTCTCCTTTTGAGTCCCGAAGGGCTCGCGTTCATGGCATCCTCCTGTTCAGATTTAAGGCAACCAATAATGAGGCCGAGTACGAAGCTCTGCTCGCCGGATTGCGATTAAACAGAGAAATAGGTGCAACCGCGATCAGCATCTACAACAACTCCATGCTGGTCGTTAACCAGATCTTAGGAGAGTACCAAGCCAAGGAAGAAAATACGATCTGTTATCTGAAGAAAGCTAAGGCCGCACTCGAGCCGTTCAAGCACTTTGCGATCACCCAGATTCCCAGAGATAGTAACTCTGTGGCAGACGCCTTGGCAAGGATAGCCTCATTGCTGGACTCAAAAGCACCAGATAACATTCCTGTTCGATTCATTAAAACCCCTAGTATCAGCCCGATTGAACAGGCCGTGAATGTAACAAATCAGATTCCTGGATGACTCCCATTTTTCAATACCTTAAGGATGGGATCTTGCCTGACGACAAGGTCGAGGCGAGGGTTTTGCGAATAAGATCAGCTCGTTACACCCTCATCGCCCCTCTCCTCCGATGTGTAACCAGCAAGGAAGCAAATTACATCATGAGGGAAATACATGAAGGGATCTGTAGTAATCACACTGCCGCACGATCTCTTGCGAACAAGGTTGTTCGTCAAGGGTACTATTGGTCCCGAATCCAAGAAGACACCTACAACTTTGTGAAAAGGTGTGACAAGTGTTAGTGGTTCGCGAACATACCGCGAGCTCCTTCTCACGAACTGATAACAAAGACTAGCCCCTGGCCATTTTCCATGCTGGGATCGATCTCATTGGTCCCATGCCAATCGGTAGAGGGGGAGTCAAATATGTCGTGGTCGCGGTAGATTACTTCACCAAATGGGTGGAAGCCGAACCGCTACCCGCGATCACAACCAAGAAACTCAAAGATTTCATTTTCAAGAATATTGTGTGCCGCTACGGAATTCCTCATACCCTTATCTCGGATAACGAAAAACAGTTCGACAACGAGGAGTTTAAGCAGTTTTGCGACGAGCTGGACATCCATAAAAAATTCGCCTCAGTCGCAAGACCACAAGCAAATGGTCAAGTTGAAGCCGTCAACAAAACCATCAAGCACACTCGAAAGGCTAAACTTGGCGCAGCCAAGGGGAATTGGGCTGACGACCTCCCCAAAGTCCTATGGGCGTACAGGACAACTCTGAGAACCTCTACCTTAGAAACCCCTTTTTCGCTAGCATACGATTGCGAAGTGATTATCTTTGTAGAGGTAGGGACCGGTTCGCTATGGAGGGACTTGTACAATGAAGCCGACAATGAAGCACTTATACGAGCAAGTCTAGACCTTGTTGAAGAACATTGCAGCAAGGCATCGCTAAGAATAGTAGCCTATCAGCAATGTGCGAAGAGGTTCTTTGATTCGAAGGTCAGACGAAGAGACTTCCAGGTCGGCGACCTTGTATTGAAGGAAGTTCTTCTCGGTACTAGGGAACCAAGTGTAGGAGTGTTAGGACTGAACTAGGAAGGTCCATACCGCATCGACAAGGTGATAAGACCGGGGACTTATCATCAGAAAAGGCTGAATGGTTCCAAAGTACCCCGAGCTTGGAATGCTTAGCATCTCCGACCTTACTATCAGTAATTCCGAACTCAGTTTTCCTTGTAAATTAATTTTTGATCTTTGTAAATTATTTCCTTGTAAAGTATTATTCTGTTTGCTTGTAACAGTCTTCGCATGTAATCTTGTTCGTATACATGTGTTATCATGCTTGCATAGACTTGTTCCAATATTGTAGACAGAATGTAAACTCATGTATAATAAAGCGAACAGAAATTGTAAAAGCAAAATGTATTTCATTAATGCGAAAAGTACAACAGGCAAAATGGTACAACTGTTAGCCCTAATCTGACTCTTGGAGGATCGACCTCATCATCCTAAGGCTGGTCAGCTGGGGGCTTCTCTAAGGCATGTCCTAAACCCTCTATCTGATCAAATTTTTGGGCGGCCGCCGCTTTATCATCCTGCCGCGCCATGGACCTGAGAGTTTCCTGCCAGTCCTCTGGGAGGTCAGAAATATCAATATGCGGATTCTTCGGCCGCAAGGCATAAATAGACTCGATCACCCATTCGGTAGCCTTTTCCTCGACCTCCGCTTCCTGATTCTACATCTCTTTGGTCAGGGAAGCAACTTTTCCTTGACTAGCTTGGAGTTCGGCCTCGAGAGCTTGTCTTTGCTTCTCGGAGGCATCCCTCTCATGTTCTGCTCACGAGGCCCGCAAAAAGGTCATTTTCAGCTCTTGGTCCTCTCTCCAACCTCTTTAGAGAGTCTGGCTATAGTCCTTTGGAGTTCCTTTATTTCCTCCCCATGTTTCTCAAGCTTAGCTTTTTGGAAGTCCACTGTATGAAGAGTCGCGTCCCTTTCGCTCAGGTACCGGTTCGTCGACTCAGAGGATAGGTTCTTTTCTGCTTCGATGGCTTCCAGGCTTCTCTTGAGCTGTGCGTTCTCTTCCTTCAGTGCGACCTCCCCCTTTGTAGCTCCCAGCTGAACCTTCTCCAGGGACAGTTGTATGGAAAGCAGGGCCTGCGAACAAGAAAAAATAACAAGTTAAGTTTATCAAAAGGAACTAAGGGAAGTCCTCGCCAAGGACAACTTGTTTACCTTGCTTAAGTGCTGGACCGATGTGGACATTAGGTCCACGTCGCTAGAACCTACGAACTGCTCGAATGCTTCCGAGAGTCCGCACTCCAGCAAAGTATAGATTATCAGCTGCAGGTACTCCGGCACGTTCCCCAGCGAGTCCAGTACCGGAGTTTCCTTCTTCGCACCTTCCATAGGGGTCGTGTCGCCCGTTAGTTCCTTACTTGACCTCTTCGCGACATCTGGCTGCGACCTCCCGGGTTGATCGCCCTAGGATTCGGACTCTGACTCTTTGACCTGAATTTGCCTTCTCTTCTTCTTCGCTCATCTTCTGCAAACAAGGACCATGCGAGGTCGTGTTCGCAAAAAGTGCTACCCCGACCTATTTTCAATCGATCGAAATCACCGAAATTTCCAGAAATCATCCAATCGCGGTATGACTTATGGTTTCCAAGGTTCGATTCTGGCTCTCTCAATGAACTCAATCGTGGGTATTACATCTGACAAAACATTGAAGGTAAAAGGGAACATCGGTGAAGAGAAGGTTATTGTATTGATTGATAGTGGTGCTTTGCATAACTTCATTTCCTCTAAGTTGGTGCGCAAGCTAAGGGTGAAGGTTAATAAGGGAAGATCCTTTGGAGTAATGGTGGGTAATGGGGTTGTAGTTAAAGGGGGGAGTATTTATAAAGGGGTCCAGCTGGAGATCCAAGGAATTCAGATTCAGCAAGAGTACTTGCCGTTTGAACTTGGAGGGGCAGACGTAGTTCTTGAGGTGTCCTGGTTGAGTTCTCTAGGGGACATTTGGGCAAACTGGAAGAAATTGACTATGGAGTTTGAGTCAGGTGGCAAATGGGTGTTGTTGCAAGGGGATCCATCTCTGGTGAAGTTAGAGATGTCCATAAAAACCATGCTTCGGATAGTGTAGCATACTGGTAGGGGATATCTGGTGGAATTATGTGCCATTGAGTGCAAACAGGAGCAACCCGGGAAGCCTTTAGAGCTAAGAGTAGTCAACTTGTTAGAGAGATTCTCCCACTTATTCGACCAACCCATGATCATGCCATTGTGCTCAAGGAAGGAGTTCAACCCCCTAATGCCAGACCCTACTGATACCCATTCTTTTAAAAAAATGAAATTGAGAAGCCGGTGGATGACATGTTAACGGCTGGAATTATACAACCTAGCAACAACCGATTTGCAAGTCCTGTTCTACTGGTTAAGAAGAAGGATGGCGGCTGGAGATTTTGTGTAGATTATAGGTCCCTTAACAACCTCACAATTCCCAACAAGTTTCCAATCCCAACCATAGATGAGCTCCTAGATGAATTGGCCGGTGCAACCATTTTCTTGAAACTAGATTTGAAGTCTGGTTACCACCAAATTTGAGTTAAGGAGGAAGACATCCCAAAGACAGCCTTTAGAACCCATGAAGGCCACAAAGAATTTTTAGTGATGCCTTTCAGCTTAACTAATGCACCCTTCACCTTCCAAGCCCTTATGAACACCATATTCAAACCCGTCCTTTGGAAATTTGTCTTGGTCTTCTTCGACGATGTTCTAGTCTATAGCCTCGACATGGATACTCACCTAGTTCATCTCACCCATGCATTTGAGCTACTACACAACCATGAGTTAGTGCTTAACCAAAAAATCATCTTTTTGGGCAAGAGAAACTTGAGTACTTGGGCCATCTAGTGTCGGCCAAAGGGGTAGAGGCAGATCCCTAGAAGATAGAAGCAATGATATCCTGGTCCATTTCGACTAATGTTAAGAGTTTGCACGGGTTCTTGGGACTTACAAGGTACTACCGGCGGTTTATGAAGGGATATGGCACGATTGCTTAGCCACTCACCCAACTCCTCAAAAAAGATTCCTTCACATGGAGTACAGCAGCCCAAAACTTGTTTGATCAACTGAAGATAGCCATGACAACAGTTCTGGTATTGACAGGCCCTAATTTTGATCTTCCCTTTGAAATCCACACGGATGCTTCAAGTCAAGGACTTGGGGCTGTCGTGATTCAATAATCCAGAACTGTAGCTTATCTTAGCAAAGCCTTCTCTCCTCAATCTAGACAAAAATCCGTTTATGAGTGAGAGCTAATGACGATTGTCTTCGCCGTTCGCAAGTGGAGCGACTACTTGCTTGAAAGAAAATTCATAATCAAGACTGACCAACACAGTCTTCAGTTTCTTCTTGATTAGTTAATGAAGACGCCAAAGCAACATAAGAGGATTTCCAAGCTTATGGGTTATACATTTGAGATTCACTATTATCCCAACAACACTAATCAGGTGGTTGATGCCTTATCGCATCGAGAATAAGTGGGGACCATGAAAGCTCTCTCGGTGGTGCAATTTTTAGAATATAAAGACTTATCGGCTGAAGCCCAGCAAGATCCCAAGCTTTAGAAGATAATTCAGGACCTGGTTTTTGGCTTAACTAGCCAACCACACTACTAGTTGCGTAGGGGCTATTTGCTGTATAAAGGCAGGTTGGTGCTTCTGAAATCTTCTCGTTTCATTCCTAAGTTGCTCCATGAGTTCCACTCTAGGCTCGGTGGTGGCCATTCCGGATTCTTTCAGACATTCAAGAAAGTGGCCGCCATTGTTTTTTTGGGAGGGCATCAAGAGGGATGTCCAAGACTTTGTGAAATCTTGCATGATTTGTCAAACCAACAAACATTCAGCATTGAAACCAGCATGTCTCCTACAACCCTTACCTATCCCTAACCAGGTTTTTGAGGACTTATCAATGGATTTCATGGCGGCTTACCTCGAGCTAAGGGCTATGACACCATCCCTGTGGTTGTGGATCGCTTAACTAAGTATAGCCACTTCATTTTACTATCCCATCCCTTTAATGCCAAGGAAATGGCTGACATATTTGTGAAAGAGGTAGTCAAACTCCACGGGTTTCCCCAATCCATTGTCTCCGACAGAGATAGAGTGTTTATGAGCCAATTTTGGTAAGAGTTGTTCAAGGTAGCGGGCACCACTCTAAAATTCAGTTCTCTAATATCTCACTAGGCAAGTATTCACTTAGTATCTTATAGAGAGAATCTAGAGAATTGCTAGCTTATAAAAAAGTGTTCGTCTAAATTTTTTATCCTTAATCCAGTTATAATATACTCTTACACAATGACTATTTCTCATATATATCAATCCACATTAAAATTCTTCACTAAGACAGTGTGCGTAATCCTCTTGCCAGCTTGAAGTCTCCCGACCACTATAATCTAATACCTGCAAAGTAAAGAAAGCAACAGGGTGAGCTATAAATGCTCGGTAAGTAAACCAAATCTAACTATGCTCTTACTCTGCTATCCCCATTTTCACTATATTGTTTCTAAATTTCTGCTTGCTTTCTCTCTTTATTCTCAGGCGTACTACTTAGCAGTCTTCTATTTTCCTCAAATCTTTCTAAATCCTTCTAGTGTTGTGCTATTTTTTATCATTTTATTTCTCTTCTCTACTAGATTATAACTTTTTGTTTCTTTCTCTACTCAACAAATCGCTAAGTTTCCTTGCTATTTGTCATGTTTCTAATTTTTGTTATTTTCTAGCATGTATCTAATTTCTGTCCTTTTCTTGTATATCTCTAATTTCTTTTCTATTCTCGTAGGCATCTATTTTCTTTTATTCTCTATTCTCATGGGCATCTATTTTCTTTTCTTCTATATTCTCATGAGCTTCTATTTTCTTTTCTTCTCTATTCTCATGGGCATCTATTTTCTTTTCTTCTCCATTCTCATGGGTTTCTATTTTATTTTCTCGACTAGTCAGACATGCAATAATAAAATAAACTATTTAATCTATGCATAAATGCATAAGATGCAATACACATAAAATGTCTGATGCATATGCAAATGATCATGTTTGTATTCTTTTTTAAAATTCTTTTCTAATTCTTTTCCTTTCTTTCTGAAAGTCTTTCTGTTTTCTATTTCTTATTCTATTTTTCTTTCTTTCTGAAATTCTTTCTGTATTCTATTTCTTATTCTATTTTCTTTCTTTCTGAAATTCTTTCTGTATTCTGTTCTGGTTTGCCGATCGGACTAGGTTGAGACATGGATTTAGAACCCTGGTCGTGTAAGCGTATTCTAAAATTCTTTCTGGGTATAGTCCTCATCCACATGCACTTCTAGCGGACTGTACAATTCTGTTTTCTATTATGAGGCTGCTCATTGATGGCGGTGTGCATGTGGGAAACTTTTGCATCTCTGTTGCCACTAGCTAACGTAGCAAATGCTCACAGGTTCCCCATCACAACAGCCTTCTGAAAACATGATCTATAAATTTGCAAAATAACTAGCTAGACACTTCCAATAATTATAAAATTTCTAAAATATATGCTATGCTATGTCATGCATTTATATGCTGTCTATGCATGATCCCAAAATACGTGTTTGACTTTGGCATGTATTTTATTAATTCTAAGGCTTTTATTTCTATACTTTTTTAGAAAGCCCAAAGTTCTATTCTACTAACATGCTTAAATTAAACATTTTATATTTTATTCTTGATTTCTGAATTCTATACATCATGTGTACGTATGCGATTCTATAATTTCTACATAATTATGTAATTCTTCAATTCTATCATACTATATAAAATGTACACGTACACAAGTACATTAACTCTCACAAATTCTACTCTCTAATATTTTCTAATGTAACAAACATGCCTTGTACAACTTTCTAAATACAAATCTTAATGCCATAAATTTTTATTCTCTTAACATGACCATCAACATTGTTATATATGCCCTTCTTTCTTCTTTTCTTTTGGCTACATTCTATACATTAATCTATATTGCCATATTAATCATTGTAAATCCAATCTAACATATGACACAACATATATACTTTGGCTAAATTCTATTTTCTTTCTAACATTCTTAACTAAACTTTTGGCAATACACCAATCAAGATCTTCTAGCACAATTCTAGCTTGTAATATATAATAAGGCATGAAAATTATACTCATACCAATCAATTCTAAAATGGTATGTATTTAATACATAAACTAAACTTCTATTTCTTGATGTTTCTTTGATATTTATACTTGGGAAAGCTTTTCTATTCTTATACATAAAATCACTTATTACATTATTTATAACTAATCCCAAAAGCAAGAAACAACAAATACTCATTGGCCAAGCCATTCTTTGAATGATCTTTCTAATTTCAAACATACAAGCTTGACAATTATGGTGGCATATTGTAATGTTAATATAAGCACCCATCTCTTTACTATCATCAAATACTACACTATGGTACAAATTTAATATGCAATTCTTGCCATCATTTTTCTAAAGTCATAAGTTTCAAAACTCATAATTCAATGACTAATACAATATGTCACTCAAACTATGCTAAAAGTTCAAGCAACTTGAACCATGCACTAAAACATTCCTTTCATTGAACTAACATAACCAAGTGTTATTTTAAATTTGGCATAACAAAATGCACTCTTGAATACTAAAACTTACACTTGGTTAAGCCTACATAACCTTTCAACTCCAATTCTTTCCTTTCTCAAACATTTTCTTCAACAAGATTTAACAAACTCATGCATGCATTCTCTTTGAATTTTCAAACAATTCACATGCACATGCAAATACTTGGTTGGCATACTTCCACATATCCAAATCCACCAAAATTGGAGCAAAAACTCACCAACTTACTTCAATTCTGGCTGAATTCAACACTTCCAAATTCCAACATCAACACTTCAAAATTTCATCCAAAATTCAACCAAAACATCACATCTACATAACTACTCATCTGGTTGAACTTCTACACATTATTCTCATCAACAACAAGATCTAAACAACCAATACTTCTTATTATACATCATACACAAACACTAAAGATCAACTTACACGTATACTACTCAAAGTAAAGTTTAGTTGGGTTTACTACCTTGAATTTGCACAACACTAATTATTCAACCTTCATTGCTAAAATTCTTTTCCCGTGGACCTAAACATGTAAAAACAAAGAATTCAAAAGTTTAAAACTAAATACACACTTTTGTGCTAGATCTTACCTTTAGATGCTTTAGGATTGAAATCTACAAAAATTTAAGCTAAACCCTATGAATTCTCTTTGAAATTTGTGAAGAAGCTTGAGGAAAATGGTGAGAGGTGGCATGCCCAAGGGTGAGTGAAAAGACCATTTTAACCTTATTTTTTAATTTCTTTCTATTACTTTACAAACACGTATTTACCTCAATATCACATCCGTGTATTGTCCATAACTTTCTACCAGTTTTTATTTCAGGGCTAGCAAAATAATAAATTATATTTATCATACTCACTTTTCACTTGAACACGTGATTCTATGTGAAATGACCATTTTGCCCCTATCGAAACTTTTATGGAATTTCACTATAAAACTAGTTAAATATATTCACTATGACTATAGATAATCCCTACCATATTTTTGAATGTGGGTTTACAGTTCGGCATATCACCCTCAAAATGAGGCCAAACTGAGGTCGTCAACCGTTGTATCGAGACTTACCTCCGCTGTTCTGTAGTCACAACCACAGCAGTGGCCGAGATGGCTCCTGGGGCAGAATTTTGGTTTAACACCATTTACCATAACTTCACGAGGGATGATCCCTTCCTAGCTCTCTACAAGAGGATCCTCACACCCTTCTGAAATTCAACCGACAGCCCCTCCCCAGTGGAAGATGTTAACAGGAATTGATGGAAAGAAACACATCCTTAAGGAACTCAAGGAGAACTTGCAGCTGCTCAAGGGCAATGAAGGGAATGTCGATGCCCATCGCCGTGATCTCAATTTCCAAGTAAGTGATTCTGTCGACCTTAAGCTCCAACCTTATAAATTTAATCACTGGCCCAAACCAATGAGAAGCTCAGCCCCTGCTTCTATGGCCCCTTTGTGATACTTGAGAGGATTGGTCCTGTCGCATATAAGTTGAACCTACCTGTCACAACTCGTATCCACCCTGTTTTCATGTCATAGCTTAAAAAGAGTCTCCATAGTTCGGTACCACTCAGCCTCTACCCCTTCCTCACAGAGGACTTGGAGCTCCTAGTTCAACTAAGCTATCTCTCTTCTCCGCACTCTTTTGGATGGGTCTAAGGAAGTCTTAATTAAGTGGCAGGATCTGCCGCTTTTTGAAGCCACCTGGGAATCCTACGCAGTCATTGATCAGCAGTTTCGCACTTCCACCTTGAGCCACCCATTATTAAATTATCACAGGCAAGGCAGAGGGACGTTGGGTGTGAATAAAGAAGAGAAGGGAGTTAGTTAAGGGACTGTAAACTGCACTTCCACCTTAGGCCACCCATTATTAAGAATTATCACAGGCAAGGCAGAGGACGTTGGGTGTGATCAAGGGGAGGGGAGTTAGTTAAGGGGACTGTATAAGTCCTTAGTTGATTGGGGCTTGAGTGAGAATCAATGGGAATATAAGGGAAGAGTCTTAAGACGGAGCATGGTTCGTTTGTAAGGTAATCAACTGGGAGGTCTCTATAGCTCCTCGAAGTGCTAGAATTCTGTTATGCATTATCAGTCACTCTTTCTATATTTCAGTTTATGTACTCTCTGATAATTCAGTATATGTACTTCATTGATTATCAATATAATTCTCTGGAATATTTCATGTCTGTGGTGTGCGTGTGTTGGTTGCCAACAGTGAGTTGAGAGGGGTCTGTATCACAATCTTCGTAAAATTGTCACTAAAGAATTAAGCCAAAGACATGAATCTACTAAGAACTGGATGATATTACCTTCTCGCAATTCTTAATAAACACAGTTGACAATGTAGCGTGGCACGTAAAAAAATTCTACTTCAAGAATTCTAGCATTAACTATGAAAACCATCAAGCACAAACAACATCAGTAACTTATACTTTTCTAAGAATTTATATTTACTTGTAGCGGATCATCGGAGAGGAGCGAAGAAATTAAAGCCTTTTTATGATTTTAGAAAACAGTTAACCTCCCAGTTTGAGGTTTAATTTTCCATCTTCTATAGCTTTTAGTGCAACAATCCGAGAGTGACTGCAAATTTCCTCCATAAGACTCTGCCACAATGTACAGAGGACTTTTGAAGTTTCTCATTTTCATTAAAAGCTCCTCCAACATGCAGTAATCAGTTGCGGCCTCAACATTAGTTTCACAAACAATTTTGAATCTGAATCCTCCACATAACTGTATCCCGTCCCATGGGATTATCCTGAATCACACCAAAACAACATTTTAAATAAATTCTTTTTGCAAAATTTAATCCTCCTTTACTCCAAATTAAACAGAGTTTAGTCATGCCACTCACACAGACAGGAGATCAGCTTTTCTCAACCATGTCGAATTCCTGCTCTTCAATAATTGTCCATGGTCAATCCTCAAATTCCCAATCCCAACGCCTGAAGCACCCTGTACAAATGAATTAATAAGAAAGAAAGAATATTCAGATATTGTTATAGATAAAAGAATCCAAAACTTTATTGCCTAAACAACAACTGAACTTTCTTTTTCTGCTGTTCTCAAATCTCAAACTAAGTAATTCTAATTTCACACTTCATCTTCAAACATACTCACAGGTCCACCTTGCAACCAGAGAATGATTAGCCATGGCTTAGAGGATTTCAACCCTATATGGACTTCTGCATAGCCACCAAAACATGTGTGCTTCTGCGCAAAAAGTCATTTTTCATTTCAGTTTTGGTTTCAGAAATCAATCATTAACAATTTCTATTGGCAAAGAAACATGAAATGAATGAAAAACACATAATTATTGTGAAAATAGATTGGCATACTTGTCTGACTTCAACATATCCCCACTCTTCTGATCATCTGGGTTCTTCTCAAAGCTCTGGCATTTCCTCCAGAAGAGAAGAGAGAAAAAGAGGAGGAACACAACAGAAAACCCAAAAAAAATAATTCAAAATACCAAAATTCACCGTGCATTCACAAATAACATTAAACATAAGAAATAATCAGTAAATACACTTTACAACATACCCATGCCGATCTCTAGCTTTCTCCCTCTATATCATTACTGTTTTTTTTCCTTCCATTTCCAAGCTGTCAAAGAATTAAAAAAAAAAAAAAAAAAACAACAAAATCATCATAACCGCTAACAAAAAATGCAGCATTACAATTAAAACATAAATACAATTTAGGCAACATATTCATTAAACAGCTTACAAATTCAACCATTTTGCTCTATTAAACAGCTAATTTAATAAAACTACAGAATTAACCCAAACATGACTCTAATCAGAGGGTTCAAACTCAAAAAGAACAAAAACATTTCCTCTCCGAGATAGCTGAGAAAACATTTCGATCGACTCTTATTACAATTGTCTCAACTAAAATAAACTACAAAAACTGAGATAATTCATTAAAAGCAATCCTAAAATTAAACTTCCAGTTCTTTTTCCATCCTCCAGCGGTTTCAGCAACCAAGCACCACTCAAACTCAAGAATTCAAAATTAAGAAAATAGAAACAAAAATAAACAGAAGTAAGAGTAAACTAAGGTCGATCAGTTGAAGGATATAACGAACTTACGTATAGATTCAACAACAGTTTGATAGTTAAATAAAAGAAATGAAATTATACACAGAATTAATAAAATTAAATAAGAATTGAGGAATGGATCTAAAGGGCGTACCTTTTTGTATGCCGACTCCCTGTCTCTATCTTTTTCGCGGCAGAGATTTCGGCAGCGACGACGACGGTAGGATGAAGATGACGTGTCAGAGGATGACGAAACTGAGGAGTACGAAGACAGATGGTGAAGCTGAGAAAAAAAAAGCAAAGAGAAATTGAGAAAACTTATGGCTCTCTGATTCAGTATGTCTGTTCTTCTTGAAATGGGGCAAAGGCTCCTCTAATGCTTGCGAACAAAGAAGAAATGAAGTTTTGGAGACCGTAAGCGTTTAATTTACGCGAATACAGAGAGAGAGGCGGTGTTCGTTGATGAGTGGCGGTGGTACCGAGCATGATTATTAGATACCTAGATACCTGATATGTCCATACGATACGATTCGATACAAGTCGCCAACGATATGTATCAGAGTGTATCTTAAATTATCGATACGTGATACGATTACGTATCCATGCGTATCCTTAAAAATATCGATATAAATCGATACGATTTATTAATTTGGGCCAATGTCTAAAAAAACATTAGGGTCGAAACCGGGTCACCTAACCCGATTCACTAAAACCTATCCAAATTTACCTATTTTGCATGGAGAAGTGAAGAGGAATATGTATTACCCATTTTACATGATAATAATAATATAAGTGGAGATATTGACATTGATCTTGGAATTTTGTGATTAATTTTGATTATGTAATACCGTAATTTAAAGTCAATAATACCATAAAATTCTTTAATTAATCTTGGGGATTATATTAATTTTTAGAAAATTTTGATTATTTTATTAATTTTTTTTAAAAAGACGTATCTTACGATACGATACGATATGATACGCGATACACGATTCTAAAAATTAGGTTTTTGGTACACGATATAATACACGATTTGATAACCATGGTACCGAGTGATGTTGAATGAAATTAGAGAGGTATACATTTCACCTATGTAATTATTAATAGCCATCTTCACCATAACGCATTTGTATACTTTATTATTAAATCACGTAAATGTTTAAACTTATGAATGTTAGTGTGCTGCACTTATATAATTATTATTATAATATCATCAGTTAAATCCATTGAGTGAGTTTAATCTTACAGATGAGATAGAGAATAATGTAATGATATGAATTTTGGAATAGTATATTAATATCTCGGTAATCTTAATCAAGAAACGTTTGGATTAATATGAATGTTTGGAATAGCAACGTAGTGCATTAATATCTCATTAAATCACCCATCTAACGTAGACCTGGCAAACGGGTGGGTGTACCCGCGGATCAACGGGTACCCGTACCCAACGGTCTGGTACGAGTAATATATATTTCGACCCGTGAAAAATTGATCTGTACCCGGCCCGCCCGTGACTTTTGCGGATGGACCGGGTACTACCCACGAACTCGCAAATTCAAAATTTTAAAAAAATAAAATAAAAGTTATGACTCGTCTCGTCAGTCGTCAGTCCTCTCACAGTCTCACTCTCAAGTCTCAACTCAAACCCTAATCTAAACCAAAATAGCAAAACTTATCAGAGAAAAAAACAAAAAATGCAGCAGCCATTCTCTTCCACAGCAGCTCCACTGCTCCAGTCCTCTCACAGCAGCTCCACTCCCTCACTCTCTCACTCTCACAGCAGCTCCATTCTCCCTCATTCTTTGACTTCTCTAACGACAGCAGCAGGCGCCAGCAGCAGCAGGTCACGGCAGCGGCAACAGGTCACGGCAGCAGCAGATCTCACTCACGGCAGCAGTAGATCTCCTCTCACGGCAGCACCAGCACAGCAGCAGCAGGGCAGCAGACAGGTCAGTGTGGTCTCTTAATTCAAACCAATCTTGTAGAGATGAATTGAAAGTTTGAAACTGAAAAAAGAAAAGACAAATCTTGCGTGACAAAAAACTGCTCTGTAGGCTGTAGCTTTTTACTGATTTTTTTTCTGTTTTGAAGAAGACGACTAGACGACTAAGAGTCTAAGACGAGTACCAAGACCAACTATTTAATAGTTGGTATCTGTAACCAAACGCAACGTTTTGGCAGGACAGACACTAAAACGCTGTGTTTGACTTACTTAGATACAATTACAAGCACACCCTCCTTTGTTTACAACCTTGTAGATTACTCCTACATCCTATCTAATAATATGCATCAATAATTCAACATATATTTAATTATTTGGTTGAAAAGAAAAGCAGGTGACCGAATAGATTTTGCTTGCAAAACATTGAGAAGCAGTCACATTTAAAAACAAAAAGAAATAATCTTTCTTTATTTGATAGGAGATACAAAAAGAAAATGTTGCTTTAGGCAATTTATGGGTGGGGACCGTAGGGTACCAAATTTTGACTTTGATCTATAAATTCTAAAACTATTGGTGAAAGAATTGAATGAAGAAAAGAAGCATTGATTTTTATGCTAACAAAAATTGTGTATTATTTGGTGCATTTAAAGTCATACTTTAAAAAATTCTCAAATTAATTAATTAATCATGTTACTTCCTCAACATCCATGTTAAGTTATACAGAATAAATATAACAAAATTTTTGTTATATTAAATGTCACACTTATAACATATAAGTCAAACTTGTGATCAATTTGTAATATATTATGATTTGTATTTGATAACCTTATATGCTATTAATGCAACTTGAATTCGTAAATTCTTTATTAATTTTTTTTTTTTGTATGAATTGTTATGAATTATGATTGGTTATACTTATTGGAGTTGAGGGGTGTTGATTGTTGAGTTGGAAAAATCCAGTCATTTGGTAGGGCTGGTTTGCTTGTAAAATATATGGGAGTGTTTTTATTTTTTTTGGACGAATTGTTATGAATTATGATTGGTTAATTAATTTAAATGTAAATACTTTGTTGTGTCCTTTAGATTGGCTTGGTATGGAGGAGTCTACAGATTTAGGAATGGGTCGTAATGTAGCCGTAGGTCAACTTCCTTCTACTGGTAGTACTGTTTGTCCAAAAAGACGTAAAGTTTCAGATGTTTGGGGTCAATTTACAACATATACAGAAGATAATGGGGAAGTGAGGGTAAAGTGTATGATTTGTGGTAAGTCTTATGCACATGGTAGTTCCAGTCATGGGACTAAGAATATGAGGCGCCATATGGAAGGTTGTCCTAAACGTACCATTACTACTAGTGTAGATCAAATGATGATGGATTGTGACACTAAATTGAGACGTTTGAAGATTTCTCAAGAAATTTATCGTGAGAAGATGGCAATAGGAATCATAAAACATAATTACCCATATTCAATAGTGGAGCATGAAGGAATTAGGGATGTCCATATGTATTTGAATCATGAAGTTAAGCATTATACTAGGAACACCGCTAAGGCAGATTGCTTAAAGATATATTACAGGGAGAAGGAAAGGATTAAGCTTGCTTTAGAGAGGGTTTCGGGTAGAATATGCTTGACTTCTGATATTTGGAGTTCTTGTACTACTGATGGGTATATTTCTTTAACGGCTCACTATGTTGATGAGAACTGGGAGTTACAGAGTAGAATTCTGAATTTTAGCCATATTCCTCCTCCACACTCGGGGGCTCTTTTGTCAGACATAGTGTATGATTTCTTAAAAGATTGGGGGATTGAAAAGAAAGTCTTCTCTCTTACATTAGACAATGCAAGTAACAATGATAAAATGGAAGACATTTTAAGGAGTCAACTTTGTCTGCAAAATGTTTTATTATGTGATGGTTCTTTTTTTCATGTGCGATGTTGTGCACATATCTTGAATCTGATAGTCCAAGAAGGGTTAAAGGTGAGTAGCGTGGCTTTGCATAAAATTCGTGAAAGTGTGAAATATGTTAAAGGAAGTGAGGCTAAAAGAATGAAGTTTGGAGAACTTGTCAAACAAATTGGTGTAATAAGCTCAAAAGGATTGCGAATGGATGTTCCCACGAGATGGAATTCCACTTATTTAATGCTTGAAAGTGCGTTAATATACCGTCGTGTGTTTGTTCATTTGGCACTGATAGATCCCAATTATAAAAGTTGTCCTTCAAATGAAGAATGGGATAGGGGCGAGAGGATTTGCAAGTTCTTGCAACCATTTTATGAGATCACTACTCTTTTTTCGGGTTCCCAGTACCCCACAGCAAACTTGTATCTCAGAAATGTGTGGAGAATTCAAGTGCGTTTATACGAAGAGATGGAAAATGAGGATGAAGTTCTTAGTACCATGGCAAGTCAAATGAAAGGAAAATTTGACAAATATTGGGATTCTTATACAGTTGTGTTAGCAATTGCAGCAATTCTGGACCCACGTTTCAAGTTTGAGTTTGTTGAGTTTTGTTACAAAAAAGTTGATGGCCCAGTAGTTGCAACAAGAAAGTTGGAGTTGGTGCAACAGGAGTTGTATAGGCTTTTTGCTGCTTATGAGAGTCTAAGTGGCCATGAGGTTCCCACTGGAGATGATTGCGGACAAGCTAGTAATCCTCATATCATTGGAGATGATATCTGTGTAAGTCAATACTCCCTAAATATTTTTATATTCTTGTGATTAATAAAGTTTTCTTTATTTTGTAATTTTGCTTTATTAAATTTAACTATTTAAATGGTGCAGGAATTTGACTACTACAAGAGTGACTTTAGTGCTACTAAGAAGTCCGAATTGGATACTTATTTGGGAGAGGCAAGATTTGATCGCATCAAATTTTGCAATTTGGATGTCCTGGACCATTGGAAGAAAAATAGTGATCGATATCCGATACTTTCGATGATGGCCCGTGATGTGATGAGTATACCAATAACGACTGTTGCTTCGGAATCCAGTTTCAGTATTGGTAGCAAAGTGCTCAGTAAATATCGAAGTTCACTTTTACCGGAGAATGCAGAGTCTTTGATATGCACCAGGACATGGATTTCTGGATATGAAGTTAAAGGTAACATTTTAACTTATATTTCACATGTTTTAATATTTTTGTTTGTTAATATATTACGATAGTTAACTTATATCTTGTTAATTGTAGAAGATGAAATTGATGATGTTCAGCTGGTTGTGCCATTAAGTCAAGGGCGGGGGAAGGAGATTGCATAATCAAGGGAGGCTTTGTTTGTTTAGTGTGTTTGGTACTTTGGTTAAACAATTATATACGTTTAATTATTTAGTGTTTACTATGTTATGTATGTTGAATGTTAAACAATTTTATATGTTTAGTGTTTACTAATTAGTAATTACTATGTATGTTTAGTGTTTATTAATTCTATTATCTATATGGTGGACTTTGATATAAATATGAAAAATATTAATATTGAATTAATAATATTGGTGAAATCTAATCAAGTTTATTTTAATCATCCATCTATTTAATATAATAAGTTAATAACTAATAAGTTTAATATGGAAAACAGTAAAAAATATGAAAAATGTAAAAAGCTGCTTCCATTTTCAGAGGTGACCCGTGGGTGACCCGCGCCCGCACTGGTGGGTACGGATCATGAAAATGTCGACCCGCGAGAATTTTTCACCCATTAACCCGTGACCCGTTGCTACCCGGACCATACCCGTCCAACCCGCCTGTTTGCCAGGTCTACTTAGGAATACTAAATAGTAACTTGTTAAACAACACAAAGGCTAAAATACCCCTACTTATTTATTTGGTTTTAGATAAATATTTAAAACGCTTGTTTGATTTCAAAGTTTAAATATTAAAATTAATAAACTAATTTAAATAAAAAGAAAAAAATCCTGTTTTAAAATTAAAAAAAAAAAAGGCAAAAAAATTTTGCATAAAAAATTGACAACAATTTTTATTTATAAAAATATTAATAAATAAATGAAAAATAAATAAATAAAAATGAGAAGACATTGGCTTTCCTTCATGCCAGTCTCGCCGCCGAGTGTCCCTATCAGCCATGTTGTTGGCATGAAGGAAAACCAATAAGGTAAATCCTGCCAAGGATGGAATAGCATTTAATTTTTGAAAAATTTTAAAAATAAAAACAACGGCTCTTTTATACACACAAGGCCCATTACTTTCTTCTTTATATAAGTTACGCTTTTTTGTTGCTTGTGAACCAGTTTCATTTCACTAGTTTTGGCTTTAAATTACAGAGAGTTTGTGTTCTTTGTTGGGATTCAGAGAGTCACGGATATGGTGTTTTTCGCGGATGATGCGCACGTTTTGGCTACTTTGAGTGCGGGAGAGCGAGTTTATGTTTGGAAGATATGTGAAGGTCCATATGAACAAGATAGGCCACAAATTACAGGCTTTCTTTCTCAGTCAATTCCACTCTCTCTCTACTTTATTGGTGTATTTAGTTTCATGTAATTTCGATTTTCTGCATCTGGGTTTGTTATTGTATTTTGAATCTTTGGTTGTTTTGCATTTTCAAATGTTTTTTTTTGTTTTTCTGCTTTTTAAATTTTAGGCATAGGGTTAATTTTCCAATTGATTTGAACGAGTTTGTATTTTTTTTTTGGAATGTATTTTGTATCATGAGGATGCATTAGTTGTAATTTTTCATGTGTGGGTTTTGTTGCATTATTGAGTTCCTAGTTTTTTCTATATGGGTAAGATCTTTATAAGCTTCTATATGACCATAATCTTACTAGAGACTTGCAAGCTAATTGTAGCTAGGAAGATTAAGAATTAGGATGTATGTATGTCGTGAGTTTCACCAACTCTGCTAGAGTGTGAGTTTCGTTAAACTTTATTGATTGTTTGATTGTTTATTTGGAAACATTAATTTTCTATGTATCATTTTCTTTGATTTTGTTTGTCGGGGTTTCTTTTCTTAAAGAGCAATTTGGTTTTTCTGGTTACATATGGATCAAAATAGTTAAAACTTCTGAATACTTTTGTTTTTTGTAATGGCTTAAAGAGTTGCATGAGATTTTTCAATCTTTTTGTTACCTTTCATTGGTTCTCTTTTCCTTCATAAAATTCAATTGTGTATGATCAGTCAAAATTTGTTTCTCCATTACTTATTTTGCGTGTAAGCCCGCTCTCTCTGAATCATTTTTTGATCCTTATGCAGGTGTGGCTGGAGAAATATCTGAAGAAAGCTGCTATTCTAAAAGCAGCCGGCTAAGGAAACTGGTTTCATCAATTTTGAACTGTAGCATTAATCAGAATTTCTCCTTTTTCATACATTGTATACAATTACTGTGCTTTCATGACACGTGTAACCTACATTTTCTGAAAATTTTGTTACAGTTTACATGTATGGACTCTATTTGTCAATCTCTGTTGGTGCATTATTGTTGATGCTGGATTTTGACACCAACTATTCGCACGTGAGAAATGCTAAGCGGACTTAGAAGTCGCACGTGATATGAGAATATTTTGTTAAATAAAGGGTGAAAGGCAATGTTTAAAGTGGTTCAGATGTTTAAAAGTGAATCTTATGTCCACTGATGTTGTATTAATGAGAGTAAGGTCAGGTCGCGTTCAGCGAGCTAAGTTACAGCTTGGAGAATACAAGAGAGAGAGAGAGAGAGATAGAGAGAGAGAGAGTAAGCTATTCTAGAGTGAAATTAGCCAATCCTGCAAACGAGAGAGAAGACCTCTAGTTATAGTAGGATGAATCAAGGTAATGATTACTAAATCTATAAGTGGGTGGGTAGCGTGCAAATCCTTCTCTGCGTCCCATTGCTCACTTACCCGAGTGATTTCCTTGACTTATGTAGGGATTAGACACGTGGACGATTTCCAACCATCCGTTAACCTGACATTCACCCACTGCACTTACAAAAGCATGACACTTACGTCATTATGCGACGTGGCCATATCTGAATGGTCGCAGAACCTTCCCAAGTTCTGACCATCCCACGCTGACAAGACTCTGCGTCAGCCTTACTTTTTCAAGCATAACAGAAGTCCCCTAGTTTTTAAGGTTTGAAAATTGAGCCTTGAGAACTTCATAATTATGCCTTGATTTGATATGTCCCGAATGACACCTGGTAGATCCGACCTGGCTACAAGGAGGTCGCAACACATTTTCCTACGAGCGACCTGATATGGTCTCCTTCCGCAAGGTTGATGTAACGCCCAACATGGAGGTACATGATTTAAATTATGTTTTATAGCCCTTAGTTAATTTTTGTTAGAATTATTTTAAGAGAATATGAAGAAAATGCCTTAAACTTGTATTAAGGGTAAAATGGTCTTTTTACTCAAAATTAGTTGAAAAAGTGGGGAGTGAAAAGAGACAGAATTTCATAGAAAATGCATTAAAAATGAGGGCATTATGGTAATTAATTAAGGGACATAGATGGAATTTTCAAGAAAGAGTAAGGGCAAAATGAGAAAGTGTGTTTATAAACTAAAGTGTTAAGGGTTTGAAATCCTTATTTTCTTCATTCCACCGCCACACTCCTCCCCCATTTTCTCTCAAATTTTCATTCAATCCTCCAAGGATTTTGAGGGGTTCTGAGTGGTTTTTCATAGGTTTTTGATTTTAGGCTTCAAAAGGTAAGAATTCATGCTCTTTATCTATGATTTATTTATGTAAAAGTTGAGTTCTTATGAAGTTTATGCTTAGGGTTAAGAGAAGATTTGAATCCAACAAGAGTAGAGAGCTTAGGAGAGACTACTCAAGCATAAGGTAAGTAAATTCCACTTAAAATCCAACTCAAGTTAAAGTTTAAGAAAATCAAGTGAGTAGAGATTTCTTTTAAATATGCATATGTTATTATTATTGAGAAATTGAGATGAGATGGATGATTAGTTATGCTTGTTGTTGGATATACTTGAATATGAGGAGTGTATGTGATGGTTTGATGATGGGTTGAAATTGGAAGAATTGGAGAAACTTTTGGGAGTGTTTTTGCCATGTAGGTATGGTGATGTTACAAGAGAGTTTTTCTCTCAATTTGAATAGTTTAAGAAACAAATAGAATGATAATTACATTAGGGTTTGTTTATGCACAAGTATTGTTTGATGAAATGCCTAAGTGAAGTATGAGGTGAGTAGAAACCTTAATTTTATGCAACATTGTATATGTGCATTTCATAAGTACATTTAAGTAAGAAATTTTAAGCATGAGCCATCCATATGCATATAATTGTGTATATGTAGACACTTAAGAAAGAATAAAGAATAAAGAATAAAGAAAGAAAGAATAAAACATTCTAAGAATAAGAGAAAAAAAAGAATAAGCATTAAAGAATTAAAGAAAGAAAAAGTGTTAAAGAAGAGAAAAAAATAGGTTGGTGTGATGGGGAACCGTGAGTGTTAAGAAGAAATTCCCACATACACGTCACCTTAATTGAGTGGCATAAGAAGAAGAAGAAAGAGTTCCTACATGCACGTCACCTTAATTGAGTGGCCTAAGAAGAAAGAAGAATTTGTACGGTCCGCAGGAGTGCATGTAGATGAGGACTGTACTCACTCACACGACCAAGGTTCCGAATCCATATATCAACCGAGTCCGATCGACAAAGAATAAGAAAAGAAAGAGTAAGAAAGAATGAGAAAGCTTGAACAAGAAAAGAAAAGAAACAAGAAAGAAAAGAGAAGATTGGGCAAGCAAGACAAGAAGAGAAAAGAAAAGCATAGAAAGAAAAAGAAAAGATTAGAGAAGAAAAGAATAGAAAAGAAAAGAAAAGAAAAGAAAAGAAATAGAAAGAAGAAATAAAATGCATTTTTATGTATTATTGCATATGCATTTCATTTATGCATAATCCCATGAATTTTATTATGGTTAGAAAGAATAGAAGAGTAACAAGAAGAGAAAGAATAGAAAGAGTAAAAAAGAAAGAACAGAAAGAAAGAAAGAAACAGAGAGAATTAGAAAGAAAGAAAAGAACAGTGAGAATTAGAAACAGAGAAAGAAAGAAGAAGAGAATTAAGTAAGGAAAAAATCAAAGAAGAAGAAAAGTTACGGGATTTACTTACTGAGCATTTTTATGCTCACCCCATTGTTTTTCCATGTTTTTGCAAGAAATAGGTGAGCAGCGGTCGGAAGGACGTCGACAAGCGGAGAGAATTGGCATTATTATCCACCGTTGCTAAGTTTTTGTACTTGTTATTTTGATATATGTAAAGAACTATATTTTGTATGTAAAGAAAAAAATTTAGGCCCAACTATTTTCATATGCTAATTATGTATGTTTTCATAGTATATGTTATAAAATATACTATTAGAAAGAAGTCATCACAGTCGACGACGTGGATTAGACCCTATTCAATGCCGTATCGATGCACCTCTTATCTTAACCGAGGTCCGCGACCTGATTATACTTGACTTATTTCTGCTGAAGGCAAGGAATCACATCGCTTCGCAACTGACAAGCGACGAAGAGTGTTCTTTTCCAACGACCTCTTCAGATGTTATCCGTTGCGCTTGGCAGCTAATCCATTAATGAAGTACCATTTATTCTGACAAACGTGTCTTGTGCACAATAAGTGCCAGCTATGCGCATTAAATGTGAGCCATGCTGAAATGACATTCTTTATCAGGGCATTAAATGCGGATGAGAGCGTATTTAATGTGGAGGAGGGAAACGAGCCATCGCTCGATTATTTCAATGGAGAGAAGCGACGATTGAATTTCTCGAAGCGTGGCGGTTACTTCTCCACTATAAAATCCTAGGCTTGCCTCAAGCAATGTCACAACACTCACTTTTTCAGAAAAAGCAAGAAGCTTTCGCAAGACCAGATTTTCCATCCTTCAAGTTGGTGCGCATTTGACGTTCATAGCAAGAAGTTCAATCCCCACACCCAAGAGGTAAGAAAGATCCTTCCATTACTTTCCTTTTTCTGTTTTGCTTATTTAACCATGTGATAACGGTGGGTGTTTGTGGGCGGTTGAACGGAGAATGGGCTTTCTTCTAGGGTGTGAATCTTTGGGGTCCCCAAGGATACTTAGGTTTTTTCTAGGGTTTAAGGAAGACACATTGTGTTTATCTGTTCTTCCACGTCATCGTACGAAACTTTGTACGAAGACTGAGTAACCCCTGCATGTCGCTCTTTTTTAGACTGCAGAGAGATGGACCTTTTAGCGACCAGGACAGATGAGGGGACGAGCTCGCTGGTGGAGGACGCCCCAACGGGTCCCTCGCAAGAAATTATGTCAATGGCCATAGGAGAGGAAATACAGAAAGCAGTTGACCAATAGGCAATTAGTGTAGACGTCTACCAACACAGGACGTATACAGCTCGGAATCTGCCAGAGGGAATGGCTGCGATCTCCGAGAATATATTCAAATGCGGAGCGCTGATTCCTTTCCATCCCTTTATAAGGTCGATCCTCGATCACTTCGGGGTCGCACCTCTACAGCTGACGCCCAACGCACATATGATAGCCGTGGCTATGTATATCGCATGTGGCGAGAACGGTCTCGACGAGCTGATTATGCTAGAGCTCGCCTGCTCGTGCTATTTAAAAAAGAGCAAAGACATGGACTCTTATTATCTCTCGAAGCAATCTACAATCGAGGGAGACATATTCAATTACCCCAGCAATGTCGGGGCATATGAGATGAAATTTTTCTTATTCCATTATGATGGCATTTGCCATTTTAGGGAGCCGAGTAGGTTTTCCCTTGTTTTACTTGGTGAATTTCCTTTCTTTTAATCTTTGCTAACGAACTCTTTCATTTCTTCATAGTAAACAAGACAACCAGGTTGTTGGGTCTCACTTACTTTAACAGAAAAACAGCTTTCAGTCTTCTGCCCGATCAGAGTCGCAACGCAAAACTGCTCGTGACAACCCTTAATTTGAGGAAGTACGGCTTTTTTAATTTCGAAGTGACCTTGGAATCCTTACCGAGTAAGTGTTCGTAGCCGTAGCCAATATTAAATTTTTGCATGTAGCGAATAGTCTTGCTAACGATATTTGCATGCAACGACCATGCCACCCAAAGTGCCCAGGTCGTAAAGAGCCAAGGGGTTCGTCTTTCCTCGGGTCGGTGCCACGGGACCAGTCGGGGCGGGCTCTAGTGGTCCCACCGTAGGAGGAATGTCGACGGGGGTGCCAACTCCCACCGAACAACCAGCAGACGTTCCCCAGCCTACGGCTTCTCGTCCTAAGTAGAAGACTGTGGCCCAGAAATCCAAGAAAATGAAGCAGCTATAGGTCGAGGAGTCAGCGTCCGAGCCAGAGGACTTGGGCATTCAGTCTAGAAGGTCGCAGCCTTACCAAGCCTTTCACTCGGGGGCCCCCCCTAGGCGCGCGATCGACATTATACTTGCCCTTGAGGGTTCGCGCAAGGGCAAGAGGAGACTGTGGCTCCTGGGAGGAGAGCGGGAAAAGAGACGGTGGGCAAGACGCCACTTGCTGCGGGAGCTGGCGCACCTATGCTGGATTCTATAGGGCAATTCCCAGAGCACTTGCAGCGGTGATGTACATCTTGCTAGAGTGCCAGCTCGCAGAGGTTTTTGAACTGTTCGTGGCCTCCAACCTTATGGACTTGATGACCATGGCGTTTCAGTTGCAAAGGCAAGTAAGAGGGTTCGTCCTCGTCGAGGACTTTATATATTTCCTTTACTTTTTCAATGAAAAGAAATTTAACCCTTTGTTCCTTTTGCTATGCAGTCTCTGTTCACCATGCACTTGGCCTAGTAGAAGACTCAACTAAGAGCTGCTGAGGGGCTCGTCGAGCTGAGAGAAGGGAATGCGTAGCTGAAACGGGATTTGGAGCTGCATAGACAGAGATGAACCTGTCCACCGTTCAAGCGAACCAGTACTTGTTGGAGAACCAGTACTTGTCGGAGAGGAATGCACAGTGGACTTTCAGAAGGCTGAGCTGGAGAAGAGGGGAGAAGAGATCAAAGAGCTCCAAAGGATAGTGGCTAGGCTCACCAAGGAGACTAGCGAGAAAGAGCTGGAGCTATAAGCGAAATCTGAGCGGGCCTTGCGAGCAGAAGAAGACAGGACGAGGTTATGGGAGACAACCGAGAAGCAGAGATGGGCACTTGGGGGGGAACTGGAGTTGTCCCAGGGGCGTGTCACTTCGTTAACCCAAGAGATGAAGCGACAAGAGTTGAAAATTGAGAAGAGAGTCGCTGACTGGTCGATCCAGTCCATTTATGCCCTGCGACCGAAGAATCCAAACATGGACCTCAGTAATCTCCCAGATGACTACCAAAGGATCGTTGCTTCCATGACGCAGGCCGACGAGGAGGAGGAAGGTCAAGGGCCTTATCTGGAAGATGAGCATCCAGAGGAGTATGTTCCAGAGGAACTGACAACTGACCAGGTGGTCGGCGACCAACCTGGAGATACCGAGGTCATTCCTTCAGGTCCTAGGAGCATAGGCCAGTGATTGTTTCTGCTTTTCTTTTCTACAATCATACCTGTAGTCGTACATTTGTATTTGCTTTTAATTATAATAAATAAAGAGACTATTTCTTTGATCATTTATGAGTACTTATAATTTTTTGTGCCTCACAAACACTACACATGTGGACACAATGTCGCTTTCTAACTATTTGTGATAGTACTTGTACAAATATTACATATGCGAACAGAAAGGCACACATGCAAGAAACAATATTACATGAGAGTTAATCTTATTTACAAAGCTTAAAAGAGTAAATCTTTACAAGAAAATTAGAAAATGAGTTCGGAATTACTAATAATAGGGGCAAAGATGTTCAACATTCCAAGCTCATAGTACTTCGGAACCATTGAGCCTTTTAAGGTGATAAGTCCCCGGCCATATCACCTTAGCGATACGGTATGGGCCTTCCCAATTTGGCCCCAGTACTCCCGCTCTTGGTTTTCTTGTACCGAGAAAGACTTCTTTCAAAACAGGTTGCCGACCTGGAAGTCTATTCTCTTGACTTTAGAGTCGAAGAATCTTTTCACGCACTAGTGGTAGGCTGTTATCCTCAGCTGAGCCTTGTCGCGATGTTCTCCAACTAAATCCAGACTTGCACGCATAAGCGTTTCATTGTCTGTTTCATTGAACATGTCTCTCCGAAGTGAACCAATCCCTACTTCCACTAAGATCATTGCCTCACAGCCATATGCCAGCGAGAAAGGTGTTTCTGAAGTAGAGGTTCTCGGAGTTGTCTTGTATGCCCATAAGACCCCTAGGAGGTCGTCGACCTAATTACCATTGGCAGCACCAAGCTTAGCTTTCAAGGTATGCTTGATGGTCTTGTTGACAGCTTCAACCTGGCCATTTGCTTGCGACTGAGGCGAACTTTTTATGGATCCCCAGCTCATCGCAAAACTGCTTGAATTCCTCGTTATCGAACTGCTTCCCATTATCAAAGATGTGGAATTCTATAACGGCACACTATATTTTTTAAGAAGAAGTCCTTGAGCTTTTTGGTAGTGATCACGGCCAAGGGTTCGGCCTCGGCCTACTTGGTGAAGTAATCCACCGTGACCACCGCATATTTGACCCCGCCTTTTCTAGTTGGCATGGGTCCAATAAGATCAATTCCCCACATGGAGAATGTCCAGGGGCTGGTCATGATTATCAGCTGATAGGAAGGAGCTCGCAGTATGTTCGCGAACCACTGGTATTTGTCACACGTTTTTACAAAGTTGAAGGTATCCTCTTGGAGTAAGGGCCAGTAATACCCTTGACGAACAACTTTATTGACGAGAGATCATGCGACAGTGTGATTACCGTGGATCCATTCATGTATCTCCCTCATGATATAGTTTGCTTCCTTATCGATTACACATTGGAGGAGAGGGGTGCTAAACCCTCGCTTGTACAATTGATCTCCTATAAGTGTGTAACGAGCAGCTCTAGTTCGCATGGTTCTTGCCTCGATCTTGTCATTGGGCAAGGTCCCATCTCGGAGATATTGAATAATTGGGGTCATCCAAGAAACTGATTCTGTCACATTCACGGCCTGTCACATTCATGACCTGTTTGGGCGAGCTGATACTAGAGATCTCTATGAACCGAACAGGAATACTTTCTAGTACTTCTGAGTCTAGCGACGAAGCTATTATTGCCAAGGCATCTGCGACAGAATTACTGTCTTTAGGGATCTGCGTGATTGTGAAGTGCTTGAATGGCTCGAGCGCGACCTTAGCTTTCTTCAGATAATTGATCATGTTTTCTTCATTGGCTTAATATTCCCCCAAGATCTGGTTAACAACCAGCATGGAGTTGCTGTGAATGCTAATCGCGGTTGATCCCATTTTTTTTCTCAATCGCAGACCAGCGAGCAATGCTTTGTACTCAGCTTCGTTGTTGGTCGCTTTGAACCTAAACCGAAAAATATCGTGGATGCGAGTCCCTTCGGGACTAAGGAGGAGAAGGCATGGCCCAGCCCTTTTCCTGTTCGAGGATCCATCGATATAGAGGCTCCAGGTCGATAGATTCCGAATGGTTTCCTGGGTGACTTTGCTGGCCTGTTGCTTGGATTCCTTAACCGGTTGATATGAGAACTTCGAGATGAAGTCGACAACAACCTGCCCTTTAATGGTTGTTTTCGGTCTGTACTGGAGATCGAACTGACTTAGTTCCATCGCCCACTTGAGTAACTTACTTGAAGCCTTTGGTTTTTGGAGGACTTGCTTGAACGGATAGTTGGTTAATACATGGATTGTGTGGGCGTGGAAATAAGGTCGCAATTTCTTGGAGGCGATCAATAGGGCATAAGCTAATCGCTCCATTTCTGGATACCACATTTCGGCGTCCAGCGGACGTCTGCTTGCATAATATATTGGCCATTGGACCCTGTCTTCTTCCCGGATTAGAGCTGCACTGACCGCATGCGGAGAGACGGACATATACAAAAGAAGAATTTCCTAAGGGAGAGGCTTGGACAGAAGAGGTGGCTTTCCGAGGTGCTCTTTAATGCTCTGGAAAGCCTGTTCGCATTCGGGAGTCAATACGAACTTTTGTTGGCCCTGAGTATATTAAAAAATGGCAAACAGCGATTTGTTGCCTTTGATATGAAGCGATTGAGTGCCGCTATTCTCCCATTAAGACTCTGAACCTATTTTCGGTTGGTCGGGCTTCTTATATAAAGGAGAGCTTGGATCTTCTCGAGGTTGATTTCTATTCCCCTTTAGTTAACCATATACCCTAGGAATTTTCCCGAGGATACTCCGAACGAACACTTGAGAGGATTGAGCTTCATTTCGTACCTCTAGAGTATACCAAACATCTTAGCAAGATGCCTTATGTGATCTGAAGCGACATGCGATTTGACCAGCATGTCATCAACATAGACTTCCATTGATTTTTCAATATGTTCGAAAAACATTCGGTTAACCAGTCGTTGGTAAGTCGCCCCAGCGTTCTTTAGGCTGAAGGGCATAACCTTATAGCAATACAGCCCCTGATCTGTTACAAAGGAGGTATGATCTTCGTCCGGCCCGTACATCAGAATATGATTATATCTCGAGTAGGTGTCCATAAAACTTAGCAGCTCGTGCTCGGAGGTGGCAGCAATGAGCTGGTCGATTCTTGGCAAGAGAAAGTTGTCCTTCAGACAGGCTTTGTTGAGGTCAGTGAGGTGAACGCATGTTCGCCATTTGCCATTGGGCTTCTTTACCGAGACCGAGTTGGCAACCCAGCTCGGGAAGAGTGCCTCCTGGATGGATCCGTTTAGGAGGAGATTATCTATCTCAACTTTCAAGGCAGCATATCGCTCGGGATCCATTGCTCTTCTCTTCCGGCGGACTGGCCTGACCTCACTATCAATATTCAAGGCATGGCATATAATATTCAGGCTGATCCTGACCATGTCGGCATGAGTCCATGCGAATACTTTGATGTTTTCCTTGAGGAAGCTGGTCAGGTTGTTCGCGAGCTAGAGGTTGAGATTACTTCCGAATCTTGGCTCGGCTTGCTTTGATTGACTGATACCTCAGATAGGTCCTCGACCGGTCCACTGCAAGGGCATTCTTGGATGTGAGGATCCATGTTATCCTCAGTTAGGCCAGGCTGTGGCTCGATCCTATTGATTGCCATTGCCTGCTCAGGGATGCCGATTGGAGTTCCTTTTCCCTTGCATGCCATCTGCACTGTCCTTACATAGCAGTCGCGAGATGCGCATTGAGATACACTTACTTCCCCTATCTCTGTCAGGGTAGGGAATTTCATCTTCAGATGGTAGATTGAAGTGACTGTTTTGAAGCTTCGTAGTAGAGGTCGTCCCAGGATGCCATTGAAAGCGGATGGACAGTCCACTATTAAGAACTCAGTCATTTTGGTCATCTCGTTAGTCTCTCCCAACATGACCGGGAGCAAGATCATCCTTTTGGGAATCAAATGATCCACAGTGAAACCATACAGAGGGATGGAGGTAGGCTTCAGATCTGCCTCGTCCAGTTTCATCTTCTCGAAGGCTCGCTGGAACAAGATGTTCACGACTCTTCCATTGTTCACCAACATTCTGTGGACCTCGCACCGTCTTATTTCAAGTGTGATGACGAGAGTATCGTCGTGGGGATGATGCAATTGCACCACATCTTTCTCAGAGAAGATGATTTCCTCCTCTCTGTGAGCCTTTGTGGGTCGCGATGTCATGCTCATCACACTTATAGGGTCATGACGGGCTGCGTGAGCATACTTTTCATGGGCACCTCAAGAATTCCCTGTGAGGTGTGGTCCTTCAAAGAAGATCTCTACACAGTAGAGACCTTTGCGATCACGACGTTTCTTTCCCGGTTCCTTTTAATTTTTCTCCCGAATGGGAGCAGAGTCATCGACATACGCTTTGAAGTGTCCCTGCATAATGAGGTGCCTGACACTCATCGGTGTGGTGCTTATTATCTCGATGATAGCGACAATATTTTTTATTGTTTCTGGCTGAAGAGGGATTTTTCATGGGCTCAGGCTCTCCGAGCAAACCGGCCTCTTCTGATTTATCCATAATAGCCGATACTGAGGCATTCAGAGGGGTGTATTCACTCTTGTCACGATCGCGACGAGGAACTAGGGCATAGGATTTCTTGGGCTCGTATCGCTGCCTCTTTCCTTTTCGCTGATCGTCATTAGCCCATTTGCGATCAGCCCTCCTGTTCTCCCCCCGGTCGGGAGCACTGCCCGAAGGATCGGGGTCGTGGCGGTTGAGTGTAGCCACAAAGTTTTCAATGCGGAGGTACTTTTCAATAAGGTTGTGGAAGCAAGTGAGGGAAACATCGTCCTCAGATTGCAGCTCCATCCACAAGTTTGTCTGCGGGCGAACTCCCACGATAATGAGAGTCCGAACGGACTCTTCGGGAGTGTAAGCTATTTTGTGGAGCTCCCTGTGGAACCTGTCTATACAGGATTGGAGGGATTCATCCATTTCTTGCCTTATGTTGCTCAGGTAGCTTAGCGGCATTGAGAACTTTCTATTCGCCTGGAAGTGCTTTAGAAATATCGAGCTCATTTGAGGCCACGAGCTGACTGATGCTATTGGGAGCGACCTAAACCATCGCTTGGCATGAGAGGTAAGGGTTACCACCAAGCAATGACATTTTGCCAAGTCAGAGACTTGGTGAAGTTCCATGAGGTCGTTAAACTCGTACAAATGATCCTACGGATGGAAATTCCCATCGAATGCTCGCATGTTGGGCATTCTGAATCTCGATGGGAGGGGAGCAACTAGCACTGCAGGAGAAAAAGGAGACACCTCTGCGACCTGCCCTTGCTCATTTTGTTGAGCCTTAAGCTGATCCAAAGCTCGCTGTAGCTCCTTAATCTGAGGTAGCAAAGCTATCTGGGGATCATTTTTCGCAACGAGGGTTCGACCTCACGGTTGCGGCTGAGGAGAGACAGTAAATCGAACTCCTCCTCGCCTCGACGGGGAGCTCCGACCAATCTCGACACACGCTGGCTGGAGCCGTGTGATGGCATTGAGTGGTTCGGGGAATCTTCCGACCTTTGCGGTGGTACGAACTGACCTGCGGACAGTGAGAATCCCCTGCACGATGATGATCGAAGTCATCACTCTGGCGATATTGGGAATCTCCTCGCCTTGCACTTTTATGGGAGTGCTCGTGCGACGTGGCGCGAGACGACTCATGCCGCGACATGTCACCGAGTCGCAATGCCACAGGTATTCTACCTGGGGCACGATCGGTGTCTACTGGTCTCTCGGAGCCTTTGGGTCCGCTGTGAGCCACTTGCTTTTCCTTTCTCTGACGCGCTGCAATGCATGTGGTATGGGCTTTCGCCATTTTCCATGCTTTCATGTGACCTGCAGGCATTTTCGGCGGTGGCACTGCCTCATTGGATTCGGGTGGCACGATCTGATCCAATCGGTCTAGCCTTTGGCAGACCGTTTGGAGAGTATTATTGAACCTTTCCAGGTAACTCACGACGGCTGAATCAGTCGCGAGCTTGAAGGGATATCCCCCATGATATTCTGCTAGGCAGGTGGCACTTCGGGAGAAGTGTCCTCCTGTACTTGGGGGATCTCTTCATTGCCATAATTGGTTCGCTTAGATTCGAAACTGCGAGCCATTTGCTGTGGTGGGACCGACTAGTCAGAGATTTTCCTGATGAAGAGTAGGTACTAAATCAGGCCCTCCATCTAGCGCCAAACTGTTGATGCTGGATTTTAACACCAACTATTCGTACGTGAGAAATGCTAAGCGGACTTAGAAGTCACTTATGATATGAGAATATTTTGTTAAATAAAGGGTGAAAGGCAATGTTTACAGTGGTTTGGATGCTTAAAAGCGAATCCTACGTCCACTGATGTTGTATTAATGAGAGTAAGGTCAGGTTGTGTTCAGCAAACTGAGTTACAGCTTGGAGAATACAAGAGAGAGAGAGAGTAAGTTATTCTAGACTGAAATTAGCCAATTTCGCAAACAAGAGAGAATGCCTCTATTTATAATAGGATGAATCAAGGTAATGATTACTAAATTTGTAAGTGGGTGGGTACCGTGCAAATCCTTCTCTACGTCCCATTGCTCACCCGCCCGAGCGATTTCCTCGACTTATGCAGGGATTGGACACGTGGACGATTTCCAACCATCCACTAACCTGACATTCACCCACTGCACTAACAAGGGCATGCCACTGACGTCATTATGCGGCATGGCTGTATCTGAATGGTCGCAAAACCTTCCCAAGTTCTGACCATCCACTGCTGACAAGACTCCGCGTCAGCCCTACTTTTTCAGGCATAACAATTATTGTCGTATTCTTTTTCTTCTTCATAGAATAGTTTGTTGTTCTCTGTGTTCTTTTTCTGTTTTCAGGACATTTGCATATAATTATTCTTTTACATGCTATTTCATACACATAGATTAATCTCTTATTTAGATGCATGCTAAAACAACTATGTGTGTAGTTTATCAATTGCTTTAAGAACTGTAGTGTACATTTGCATTGATGAATGGGTTAGACTTGATCATTACCCATGCTTGTGAAACGTTTATGTTGATCTTGCGAAAAGAGAATACATTTTCATTTTAAAGATGATTTTCTGCCTGATGCTGGTTTAATATACTGAATTTTGGCTGATTTTATTGAATTTGTTTAATCTTTGGAAATGATTTGCTGCCTGATGTTGGTTTAATATACTGAATTTTGGCTGATTTTTGTTGAATTTGTTTAATCTTTGGAAAAGATAAATATTTTCATGTTAAAGACATGTTTGATGGTTGCTGTTGGTGTGTTCACTCGTTCACTTTACATTGAATTATTCTGCTTTTCCGCAAGCTTTTCATTTTATTCTGTTTAGTTTTTAAGAATGGTTAAGTTAGAACTCTTATTGTTATTGCATGTAGATGTATAGGTGCATGTGTGCCTAAATGTAATCGAATTTGGTTTATAATCAAACTTAACATTTAGGAGAAGGTAGAAGGAAGTGCCTGGAGTTGATTGCTCTAGAGAAAGCTAAGAAGAATGGTTGGAACTTCTGAAAAGGCAATAATAGCAGCTAATAAAACAGGTTGATTAATTCACTGGTTAAGTCCTAAAGTATGTTACTTCTGAAGTTTTATCAACATCTGAGATGATATGAGTCAAACTTATGCTTTCCTTGTTGACCGAATGAAATTTAGGCAGATACAATGTGTTCATCCGTAGGTGCTGCACCTGCTGATGTAATCTTCAAAGAGGAAAGAGTCTGGTATTCATCTCTGACAGTTATCACTTGTTTGATTCTTGCCTTGTTCTCTCCAAATTGAGCCATGAATTTTGGTAACCTCATGGCAAGTTCTCACATGTCAGATAATTTCTATATGCCTTTATAATTTGCACTGATGAATGGGTTACACTTGATCATTATCTATGCTTGTGAAATGCTTATGTTGATCTTGGGAAAAGAGAATACATTTTCATTTTAAAGATGATTTGCTGCCTGATGCTGGTTTACTAAAGATAAATATTTTCATGTTAAAGACATGTTTGATGGTTGCTGGTGGTGTGTTCAATCATTCACTTTGCATTGATGAATGGGTTACACATGCTTTCTTGATTTTGATTTTTGATTTTCGATTAATTCTCTCTTGATTGCTTTCTTTCTCAGTCAATTTCACTCTCTTTCTACTTTATTGGTTGGATTCTTTGTGGTTATGATGGATGATTGTTCAAAAATGTAGGAATTATGTGTTTTAATGTGGTGATGTTATGGGCATCTTTTTTAAGATCACCTAAGAGAGAGAGAGAGAGAGAGAGAGAGTTGAGTCTGAGTCTGAGCCTGTTTGATTCACCTTTTCAAAGACAAAATGCAAAACCCCAAACACACAAACGACGCAACACAAAACCACCCACTTGGCTTTCTTTCGGTTTAACAACTCAAACATAAACTCACCTCACTGATACTCAATACTTATTTCAATTTTTATTCGCTTTCTCATTCTGCTTTTCTTTCGTTTTCCTTTGTAACTCATGGGTTGACCCCCCAATAATGGAGGCCCGGCTTCCGCTTTACTCAGTCTGAGGTATGTTCTTCTTCTTCTTCAAATTTCCCCTCCATATATTTTTGTTTGTATTTCAATCCCTTGAATGTGTGTAATGGCTTTGAAATTTAAATTTAGAGTTAAGAATGTTAACTGGGTCGATTAGATATTATCTTTTATCTGTTTTTGTTTTTGGGTTTTTATTTTAAAATTTTTTGGGCTATATGTGATGCATTAATGTGTATTTTTGCTTGTGAAAAAGAGAGGATATGTGAATTTATGATTTATAGTTGAAACTATTAGACGTGTTAGTGAGATTTTGGGTTTTGTATGATTGATTTTCTGGATTTTGATTTTGTTTTGTGTGGTTTGTTTGAAAAATTGCATTTTATTCAGCAAAATAGCTCAGATGATGCTTCAGATTGATTGGTTTCTTATTTTGTGGCTTGATCAAAGTTTAATGGTCTTTTTGTTATTTAATTTTGATATCTGGGTTTAAACGGTTTATTGTGCTTTATTTCCCACTTCTGTAATTATGTAGCTAAAGTTGAAGATGAAAACGAGAAAAGGATATTTGATAAGACGCTTTTGTTGTGGATTTGTTTCTTGTAACCTTAAATCTTAAATTGAAGCTAGAAACACTTATTTGATGATTGTAGTTTTATCGAAAGTTGGTATAGACTTTGGAAAGCAGTTGCTAGGAACACAATTTAAATGAAGATTTCGCACCATTGTTGTTTCCTTTTTTGTTGTATTGTACGTGTCAGATCTAGAAGGGACCCTACTTGTTCGTAAACTGAATTGTTTTGATTGGTTCAGTTGAACTTTTAGTTCCTTTGTCTTTTGATATTAACTTTAGATGATTTTCAAGATTCTTGACATTAATGGCTTAATCCTTTTTGTCTTCATGACTTCATCCTTTGTCGCATATGGCCTTGGTTGTGAATTCATAATTCTAATGTGGATTTCCATGCTTTGAGAGCCTTCTAGGGTTTCCATTTGATTTACGTATAATTACTAATTCATTCCATGTATAATTCAGAATCTTTAGAAGTCTATTTAAGTATACATTGCCTCTCAAAAATTAAATGATTGTGCTTATAAATGAGTCACCTGCTGTTGTTTAGTGTGCAATGCGAATGCATGATAATGAATTTCTTTGTTTAAGTTGCAGAATGTATATGTAACATATTTGATCTGAGCTTTTATTGTTTGAGCATAGATCAATTGGAGAACTATCTTTCAGAGACATAAAATAGAAACCAATTTTGGTGCCTTTAAGATGCTGACCTAATGAAATTGCCCAAATTGCCCCCTTTTTAAAACATCACCATGGAAACCCACTCACATTATCAAAAACCCAGCACCCACACACATTATAAAAAACCTAGCAAATAAAACTTTGACTGCACGCCTAAGCCTCTTTCCAACTCCAACGGCTCTTTTGTATGGACTCCAACGGTTAACAAGTGCATTACAAGACCCAGAGTTTTCCGATGATTTTCTCTTTAAATAAGGGTTTCCTTTTCAACTATGATTTCAAAAGAAATGAGTAAGTGATTATAAATTTTGAAGATGGGGTATGAAATTCTCTCTTTTGTTTTTTTTTTTACTAACTCTGTGAGTTTGATTAATTCTTGATTTTGGTTTTGATTTTTGATTACGTGTGTTTTCAAAATTATGCCTATGTTCTCTTGCTTACTTTCTTTCTCAGTTAATTCCACCATCTCTCTACTTTATTGGATGAATTCTTTGTGGTTATGACTGTATATGCATGGATTATTGCTCAAACATATAGGAATTATGTGTTTTAATGTAGTGATATTCAATCTGTTACTTGAATGGCGTTTATTGCTTCATATCGTGTTTGACCTGTTGTCTCTTCCTAGTTCTGTTTCAAATTTGATTTTGTGTTGGCCAGCCTATTTTTTTATGGGTAACTTGCTCATTTACATGGCATGCCCATGTCCATGCCTATTTTTATATCTTCAATTCATTGGCTTAATAAAATGTGTTTTATTTTTCTGGTTTTAATTGTTGTTGGTTTTGGTGTCACGGGATTAATATTATGTGTGGTCCTACTCCAATGGGAGATAGGGCCTTTATTTTTGTAAAACAGTACTGAGAAATTTAAAAATTTAATTTAGTCCCCTTCCTTAAAATCAAGCCAAACACCATGTCTTGTCAACCATCTAAGTCAAAAATAATGCCAGCCCTTTCATATCGTCCCGGTAACCAAACATACCCTAAAATTTTGCCAACTGTTGGATAACTTCAAAACAATGCAATTCCACCCTTTAGTACAGTCCAATACTGTCAACAAAACACACCCCAGGATCTTATTAATCATTACCCACAAAAATATATCAGTCTCAGATATTTGATATCAGCGCTTTAATCAAACTGAAGATTTTGTTTTTGTCTCTTTGTAGTGTTCTTGTGGTGTACACAGTACATTTCTATTTGAAATAGTTGTGCATCTTCCTTCCTAGGTTGTCCATTTCATTTCATTTTCTCAGTAATCAAGTAATAAATGTCACACTTTCAACTATTATTTGTTGCAGATTTTGTATGAAGTGTAGATTATTATTAATAAAATATCATTTCACTGAAAATGGAGTGTGCATTTGTGGGCAAGTTCTGTAGTACATTGTTGGTGAATTCAAGGAGGCTCAAGATTAAGAGAAGAACGGAAATGAGAAGTCACAGCAAGTTTTACTCCTCTAAATTCAAGATTACATCAGTGCTTTCTCAAGCAAATCATAATCCTTCTTTGCAGGTCTCATTCTCATAGTTTGTTGATTTGCTGGAAGTTTATATTTTTACTTTGTTTGATGACTGAGTACAAATATCGTTTATTTACTTTTATTTTATGGTGGAAGCTATGTATAGTTAGGTATTATTTCCTGTGTGAAAAAAACAAATGAATCGTGGACAATGGAAAGTTTGGTTTTTCCTCAGTGAAGGCTATACTGTGTCATTGATTCTAGTCTGGGATGAAACGGAATCTATACCTGAAATTTCCTAGGCTCTTGGAAGAACTGGCATCGATATTGCTAGAATTTTTTTTTGTTTCGGATAAGAATTGTTGTTAAATAAAATTTGTTTCATTTGAGGTGCTTTGTGATTTAAATTATACTGATTTTGTTTATGGCAGAATGGTCGGTGATATTCGGTTGTGAAACTTTCTCTATGTCCTGTCTTTGTTTGTGACTATATGTGCCACCACCTCAATTTTGCAGGTAGCTACGGAAAAACAGGGAAGTCCAGCTGGTTTTGGTCTTGGAGAATGGGTTTGGCCTTCTCCTGGGGATGAAATCCCATTTTGGATGAACAAATTTCCCTCGACAGATGTCAGCCCAGAAGTTTCAGCTGACATAGAGAAGGACTCCAATCTTTTGCACATTATTCATGTTACAGCTGAAATGGCACCTATAGCGAAAGTTGGCGGTCTTGGTGATGTTGTAACTGGATTGGCCCGGGCATGTTTATCATGTGGCCATACAGTAGATGTAATGCTCCCTTTCTATGAGTGCATCCAGAGACAGGAGATCAAATGATTTGGAATTGATCACGACATATAAATCTTATCATGATGGTGATTGGGTTCCAATAAAAGCCTACCGCGGGTTAGTCTCGGGAATCTCGGTGATATTTATTGAATCGTCAAATTAGTTCTTCAAGGGGCAATATGTCTATGGGGTTTCATACAATGAGCTGGAGGCATACCTATTTTTAAGTTGTGCTTGCCTGGAATGGATGCAGGTTTGTGAATTGGCATGAGATATATCTCTAGTTCTGTAAATTATTATCTAGACTACACTATTTTGAAATAGATCAAAGCTGGTTATTGAATTATAAAACAAATAGAAGATTACGTGTTGAAGATTTAAGTTTTTCTGGTGTGTAAACTACTAAAACAGTGAATTTTTTTTGTATGAAGTGCATGTCTTGTCTTAATTGACAGTGTACAGGTAAAAAAAATTTCACCTGCATTCACTTATCCAACTTAAAAAGAGGTTGGGTGGTAGGAAGTGATCAAGCCAGTGACATCTCAAATCATATACTTCTTGCTTCTTTTCAAAGTTTTTTTGGAGCTTGGTATCATTTGTTGAGTCATTGTGTTCTTCTGAAATCTAACAAGATAGTACTATGTAGCAGGTGACTGGAGTTCATCCTGATATCATTCATGTACATGAGTGGCAGACAGGTGCTTTGCCCCTGCTTTACTGGGATATGTATCACCTTCTTTCGCTCAAGGTATTTTACTTTCTTTTCTGTTATCGCTATTTGTATAGAGTTCATTTCTTTAAGTTTCTTACTAGAATAAAAAAATATTGTAAATCAATCATTTTTGCGTGTAATGTTGATAATATTTATGTACTTTGCAGAAACCAAGAATAGTGTTGACAATCCACAACATGGAGCATTATGGGGAATGCAGGTAACTCACAGCTTCTTTTTCTGTTTGTTATTATTCGAGTTGCCTCATAATTGTTTTCTTTATCATGTATTCGTGCTTCTTCATCTGGATTTTTCCTAATATACAATCTTACAAGTAGTACAAATTCCCTTGAGAAGTTAAAGAAATCTAAAGAAAATTACACTCTTCTTACCACATGGTTATGCATTGGATAGATTCATGCAGTATAACAATGATTAAAAGCCAGCTATTTTGAAAACCACCCCCTACTTAACCAATTCTGTTTCAATCTAAAATTCTGAAAATCCTGTTTCAGTCTATTCAATCACCATTAATATATTATTTAACCCCCATGATTCTGCTCTCATTCTACTTCCTATTCTATCTTTTCCTAATTTTCTGTCCTCTCCCTTTCTTTCCTTCTGACTGTCCAACATCAGTTTTTATTTTATTTTTTTATCTATACAATGACCAGGATTCCTGAAATCCAGGAGTTTCAGAAATAAACTCAAATGAAAACAAGACCTAATTACTCAAGTTAAACTTGATTGAATTGTGAGAATATTCTAATGTGCTGAAATTGTTGAAATTACGATTATGTCATTGCATACGTGATAGGAAAACTCATGTTTAACTTCATGAAGCAGAAACTGATTAAACAATATACTACTGATGATCCAGTCGTCAAAATCATGTCACTTTCTTCTTTATCTCTTAAGATCCATTGACTGCATCTTGCCTATGTGCAGATCTTCTTGTTCTTATTTTCGGACACTCTTGTTTTCTATCGCTAGTAGATGTGTTATAATACTTCTCACAACAATTGCTTTTTGCTGAATAAATGAATGAAAATTTGGATTCAAAGCTAGTAGGGAGCAACATATTTTGAATTGGCTGTGCTTGACTAATATTTAAGAGTCCTCTTTTTAAGAGCTAGAAATACGGTGATGTCAGTGCAGCAATCATAGTCATCTTATTGAGGAGTAAACGTTACATCTTTGAATTTGAATATATAAATTTCAAAAGCTCTGTTGGATCTGGTAGGGTGACTTGTAATTGTTGTATCGTTCAACACTTGGTTTAGTTCTTCTGTGAAAAATGTTTTTCACAAGTATTGGCTGGTACTGGATCTTGATTTAACAGTTGGAGCCTACTTCCAGTTATGATAGAATAAGAAAATGATGGTCACCATTTATATACAATCATTCTAGAAATGCTCTTATTTGTGCAAATTGAAATCTTAGCCCAAGTCTGTTTATTTATGCATGCCTTATTAATACTGAACCAGCCTGCGAAACCAACATATAATTGCTGATGAAAATGAAAGAAAGCATTTTTTTTTTTTAATATATTTTATTTATTTATTGTTTATCTCTATCTTCATTTTCCTGAACTTATGTCTATATAGACTATTGCATTGTGGTAAAACACATTTGTAACCAAATAAAGCTATATGTAACTTGTTCTAGTCGGCACTGCCCAATCCCACAGGACTATGGCTCTACTATTCTCCTTCCAGTCCATGTGGCTAGCAATAAGAATGGAACTAGAGGAAGGTAGCATTCATCTGAGTAAAAAGCCTTGAACTGGATAAGCTAAAGGTGCATGGAAATTGGGCAGTGTAAAGAGGTGATTGATGCTTTCAATGTTCCTCTTGCACATCATACATATTAAAGAGATAAACTAGATTTAAGATTTCTTATCATTAGTTTTGATCTTTTTGTGAGCGGAAGACTAAGCTATGATTTGGACCTTTCTAGGAACTATTTCTCTATGTATCATTTTAGAGCATTAAATACTTGGATTTCTAGGGCATCAAGCAGACTGTTGGAATAAGAATTCTTTGAAAAACTTCCAGGCTTCTCAGCGATTCAAAATCAATGGTCTTCGTATATCCAAAACCTGCGTCACACGCATAGGCACATACTCCAATAAAAAGTGAACTGCAGAGATTGAATTTAAGTTGAATGTTAATGTATCCGTTTCCACAAACAGTGCAAACTAGTGCATGGACTTACTCCTTAAATCTTTTGCCTAACCGAGTGTGTAATTCTTCTTCTTCAGTACAGTCTCTCCAACGTATCTTAAAGAGACACTTTGCTCTGGATGGCTTGCAAGCACATTAATAAGAAATCGCGACAAGTGAGTTTTTCAATACATTTTGCTTATATGTATTTATATTTTTTTCAGTACTTGGATTTAAAATCTTAACATTCCTGTCAAGTGCATATGTTGGCAACATAATACAGTTGTAGCTACTAGAGCCATTAATCAGATGATTTCCTTATAGTTAATGACTGTTATAGCTTTGATATTGGTTCTCTTTCCTAATACATTGTAGTACCTCCATCTGTTATCAATTGAAAAATGTTAAATTGCCTGTACACCAGCTTACTGTCTATAGAATCTACTTTAGACATTTACTCCTTAGTATTGTTAAAATATCAACTGATCTTGTAACATAATTTTTATGATTGTTATTAGTGTCTTAAGTAATTTCTACTATTAAATTGGATATTTTTAGTTACTGAAATTTTTATCAAATGTTAGGAATCATCATCGTATCAGTATAAAATTAAATTGTTAAATGAGTAACATAGGAAGTGACAGATTGCACTATCTAGTTAATTTTTTTAAGCAATTTGAGAATACTTATCAGTAAAAAGGAATAAAGGGTCTGGATTACATTTCTGATTAGTTTGGTCTGGAGTTTGCATACTATATGATGTTCTTGTACTTGCTACATGAAGTTTGCACGATCCTGTCCTTAATATTTTATATTTGTTTCCATAGTTTTTCTGCTAAACTTCATATTTTATACCTTACGGTGTGTGTCTATGTGTTCATATAGGTAGTTGAAAACATATTGTCTGTAGGTACAACACTAAGGGAGTACACGAAGGGGGTTGAGAATGATCTACGCCAAGTTGAGTTGGACTCTATTCAGGTTCGTGGTTATTTTGCTTTGCTGAGATGCTTTGTATGTAATGCTGTGGTGTCAAAGTACTTCAGTTGTTTTTTTTTTTTTTTAAAGTACTTCAGTTGTTTTATCTTATGTTTTTATAAAAAATTGTATTGAATCAATTCATGCCTTTGTGCCTTATCTTCGATTTCTGTGTGTTGTCCTATCACTCAGTGAGGGTTATGTATAACTGAGATGCTCTTTAATCATCTTCTTGTATCATACTTTAATTTTTTTTTCATCTATGAATTATTATTGATTGATGCTAGAACTTTTCCAATGCTGCAGGATTATATTGAAGATAGTGATAACTTGGTGTCCCTTCATGATCAAATTTGTGATTGCGATGCCATTTTGTCACAGATGGAGACTCTTCTCAGCGGTTTTCAGGTATGTTAATTCTTGTTGGGCAAGCCAGAAAAACTTGCAATCATCTGTCTTGAGATAACATCTTTTATTTGTTCTGTTGAATAAAAGTATTACAGTTACCCTTTTAAGGAATGTTTAGTATTTACTAGTTGCTAGTTCAATGAATAGTAAAGTTCTGATGTTCAAGAATTATATATGACTGATAACATTATGTATTTTCCCAATGTTGTGATTTAAAACTCCTGTTTGACCTTTAGTTCGTAAGTGCTGTATGGAACCCTCTCATGTAGTAGTTGATGCTTATTTATATAACTTTGCAACTGAAAAAGTGATAATAAAGTTGTGCAATACGGTCAACTATTTTTAGTAGTAGAACCTGTCATGGGTTGCAAATTGTTATCAAGTTGAGGAGGAAAAGAGCAAGCTAAAATTTTCTTTGTTGAGTATTTGACAGGAATCTGTGTAACAACGAATGTTGGATGCTAAAATACTTATTGCCGTCATAGCTGTTGAATCATTCCATACAATAAAATCAGGAGGTTAAGGACTTTGTAGGACACACGACATATTAGCAATGGGATGCTATTTCTAGAATTGCTCGGTATAAGCTGACAGAACTACTAGCTTCATATTTGCTGCTGCTCGAAGAAAGAAGTTTTAAAAATATGGTCTTACTTTCTGTTTATATCACAATACCCATGACTAGTGGTAAAAGCCTGTTGCAATAGCAAAAGTCACTGCTAAATGTGACATATATAGTTCAAGTTCTGAGAGCTAGCATCCACTGTACACAAAAATGCTGAAAAGGACCGTCCACTAATTTAGCCCTTCCAGGATATGAATTCATTGGTGTCATACATGATACCAAAATAATGATCCTTGATACAAGCATTATTAGGATTTGAGAATCGCACATAAGAGGCTTTATTCATTTATTTGGATAAGAACATTCAGGAATATTTCAAATATTATCCTCTCTCATTCATTCTTCTTTGCTTACATCAATTTATTCAAATTGGTTTCTTGGTGTTTATTTACAGTTTGTTGCTTAGCTTTTTAGTTGTCTTGGTAATGTTGTTTAGTTGTTCTTTGTTTTAATTGGGTCTTGTATGATCAGGATTACTAACATTTTTAGAAATTGTGTTCCAGTCTGAAACTGGTTCTATAAGTTCAGACATAAAAATACTCTAGGAGAAGTCAATGGATATGGGTCTGAAGATGAAGAATCGCAAGGTATGGTTTCTAGTGGGGAAGTTTTGTATCCCAGAAAATTCTGCTGTTATCCTTAATCTTAATGGAGGCTGTGATGGTTGTCAAGGAGCGACATCCACATCTGTTATTTTAATAAAATTAGTTTTGTCCTCTGAATTTTGTAGCATATGTGTTCTGTATTGGAAATATTAACCCTTGCCTTCTATTATTAAAATATTTGTGCCTACCTTTTTCCCTTTTCCTGGTGTGTGTGGGGTGAACAAGGACGAACTCTGTGCCTATGAGTATCATTTTTGAGAATATGCTGCTCGTCAGATAGTTAATTAATTGAGTAACAGCATCAGTAGTTCTACAAAAAGATCTTATGCTTTTGAAGTACTTTATTAAGCAAGATAATCAATGGGAAGGGGTTTTGGGTTAATTTTGTGCTATTGACTTTGATTTTTGAATTGTCCTGAGCTTTGTTTGAGCCTTTCATTCTGTTGTATAGGGTTTTTTTTTTTTTTTTTTTTTTTTGTGATCCTCTAAATGGATCCTAACTTTTGTGGACAATTTGTTCACTCTTCTGTCATTAATGTTTCAATCAATAGTATTCTCTTTGTTTCTTTCTTCTCCAAAAAAAACAAAAAAAACAAAAAAAACAAAAAAAATTGTATATCACATCCGAAAAGTTTTGTTTTTATATGGTAGGATTAATAGAGGGACCTCTGAGTGTTTTTTTGTTTCTCTTACAATAAATTATTTCACGTGAATTTGCAAAAAAAAAAAAAGTGTTGATATTTTATTTGGTTGTTTTGATTAGAAAGCAATTGCCATGTAGATTATCAACATGTGGACTGACTAGGATACAAAAATCTAAGTTTCAATTGTTGTTCTCATATGCACCTTATGTTTCAATTTCTTAAATATTTGTTGCTCATTAAGGGAAATGATTTTTATTTTGCAACTGCTCATATGTTTTCTTCCTAAAGGTCTCTTGGGTTAGTGGTGCTCTCTTTATGTGGTCGAAGTTTATGTGTGCAAGTCCTTGTCATGATTCAATTTTTGATCGATATAGATTTTAATATATCTTTTTCTCGGGAGGGCATGAGTTATAGTAGTTATAAAAAAAACGTATCATGTTTTACTTATGTCATCACTGGTGTGTTTGTGTGTAAAGGTGATGGAGAGTATAAATAATATTATCTGTCTTATCACTGAAGTTGTGTTGTCATCTTTTTAGAGCAGCTAGGTTGGTGAGGGTCATTATCAGTCTTGCATATTCCTAATTTGAGAGTATTTCTGTGCTTTGGTGGGGCAGAAAATCTAAATGTTTCTATAGCGATGTTAGTTCTTGCAACCCTTTGGGCAATATGGATGGAAAAGGATTCTGGAGGATGCAATTATAAGAGAGATTTCCTTCTTGTGGGCAGAGCTTGTCTTTTGATATCCTTATAGGTTTTTTTTAACTAAAGAATTTTAGGGTTCCTTATTTTTCATCTTTGGAAAGTGGTGGGCTTTTGTCCGGTAATGTTGGATGCTGAATTGTGTATTGAGATTGTAGAGTAGAGGCATTTTTTTACCACTGTTGTTTTGTACGTCTGGTGTTGGACCAATGGTTCACCTTATTGTATAGCGAAAAACATTATACTGTATCTTAACCCAAAAAAAAAAAAAAAAAAAAAAAAGTTTTACTGGTTACCATATTCGTTTGGAAAAGCTTTACAATACTAATACTTGTTTTTAGGGTTTTCATGAAGTCTATGTACAAGTCTTATCGATTTTAGATGGGATGCAGACCTGAAATTGAAATATAACCAATTGAAGATTGTAAAAGATTGTTTTAGCTCATTTCTATTTTGAACACTCCTTCCTTTGAACTCTATGTTCATCTCTTCTTTTTATGGATATAAAATATTTTATGTACTCCTTTGGTCTGTTTAGTCTTCTTTCTTCTTTGAAGTGCCCTAGCCCCTAAAGCTTAAATCATATTTATTGAAAGATCTGGACTTCACTTGTTCCTTTTAGTTCATTTCTTAAATCGTAACTTATGATGATTGGTCAAATTCCATAATTTCACCTTATACATGGATACACACACACACATATATGTCCTCAAGTATTTCCTTGTTCACCATAAATGTTGCTTTGTTATCCTATTTAATGTGGAAGCTACTGGTTTTCCTTTCCTTCATCATACTAACACATTTTCAGTGGAATTTTCATTTAGGTCAACAAGGAGTACATGAGAACACTTGAGATCTTAAGTAAGAAACTGAAATTTTTTGAAGTGGATCTTATGGTTAGAACTTCAAAAGCCCTTAAAGATGTTCAGCCGGAGCTTGAAAAACTAAGGCAGAAACCAACCCTCTTTCCATGTTTTTCTTCTCCACTCGCCACCCTTCTCTCACCCTCATCCTCCATCCTCCACTTTTACCATTAAACATCATCTGTCCCTCTAAGCCGCCACCTTCATCATTTCCATTACTTTTCTTTTCACGTTTTCTTTCACCAACCTGCGCTTTGTTGATTTGTTTTTGTTAATCTTTTTAGTTTGTTACGTTTCAGTTCTTCTTTGCTGCGTTTAGGGGTTGTATTTGGGTTTAACTCAAGCTTCTTGGTTGTTTGTTCTCTTGGCCTTTCCTGTCTTCTCTTTTGCTTGTTGGTGGCTGTTGTGGTGGAGTTGGTTTGTGTAGGTTGTTTCTTGGCTTGGCCGGTTTTTGAAAAAGGTGGGTGGCCGGAGTTGGATTGTTTGTGTTGTTCTTTTTTTGGAGTTGTTGTTGGTGTTGAAGTTAGGTAAGAGTAAGGGGCTGTTTGTGGTGCTGTTTTGACCGGAAATATAGAGTGGGTGGGTGGTGTAGCTTTTGTAGCCGGATTCTCACTGGTCACCGGAGTGTGGGTTCTTACTTTGGCCGAAGCTTTGTTATTTGGCTAGAGTGTTGTTTGCCATTTTGGGTCGTTGGTCATTAATTGGGTGGAATTGTTTGAATCCCTTCAATTGTTATCCATTGGTACCCTTCTTTCCCATTGGCTCATTTGGATTTTTGAGATTTTTTTCTCATCCACATTCTCTTTGGACTGGTTAAAAGGTTGTTTCATAAGTTTTTGCCACCTCACTTGTTTTTCATTGGTCCCCCTTTGATTTCTTTATCTCTTATCTCTTTGACGTCAAACTATGACAACTCAACAACCAATCATCCATCTCTCCCCTCCACCTCATCAAACTCAAGCTAACTCAGCCTGCCACGTCACCTAAGATGTCACATCACCAAAAAATCATTTTTTTCCCTCCACTTCCCAAACCTTCCCAAAGCCTTAGTTTACCTCCTGGTGGTCTTGTTCTTGTGAATTCTTTGAATGCAAGTGAGGCAAAGAGTTCTGGTGGAGTGATTAAGGAGTTGAAAGTTGTGAGTGGAAAAGCGATTGATAATGGTAAGGTTGGTTTTGTTCAAGTCAAGATGGTGAAGACCCCGAGTTCTAGCAGCTCCTTGTATGAGGAGGGTGACATTATCTTCCCAGGTGGTATCAATGGTTCTCATGAAAAAAGTGTGGAAATGTGTGATGGGAATGTGCTTGTTGATTCAAAGGCGCCTCCAATTATGAGCTATGGCGAGAAAGTGGTGAGTGGAGATGGGACTATTGGGGAAAAGGTGAATGGGGAATTAAAGCCAATTGGTATTGCATCCTGGAGAAAATTTTTTGTTTCGAAATCTAGTGCCCTAATGGAATATTTTGCACCGGAAATCCTTGATGACGGGAGGAGGATAAAGGTTATACCTCTCAAAGAGGTTGCTGATTTGGGGAAGGATAAATGGGGAAATTGTCTCGAGGGATTCTTCCTCGGTAGAAGGTTGCCTTTCTCTCTTGTGAGGGGCTTTATCGACAGGAATTGGAAGAGCTTCGGCAAGGTCGGTGTTGTCTCAAATGGGGTTGGGGGCTTTATTATGAAATTTGATAATGAGAGTTCTAGGGATGAGGCCTTGGAAGGGGGCCTTTAGCATATTGGGGGGCAGCCTCTTTTCCTCAAAAAATGGCGTCCGAATTTAAAAATGGCAAGTGAAGGCATTAGTAGTGTGCCGATTTGGGTCAAATTTAGTGAAGTGCCATTGGAGTTTTGGACTGCTAAAAGGGTGAGCTATGTTGCGAGCGCTATTGGAAAACCTCTTTACGTGGATAACATTACGGATGCTGGGGATAGATTGGAGTATGCAAGAGTTTGTGTTGAAATCGACACATCTTCATTCCTGAATTCAATGGAACTTGGCCTCCCAAATGGTGATTGTGTGAACATAGGGGTGGAGTATTATTGGAAACTGAGGGCCTGCCCTTGGTGTAAAACTTTTGGGCACAATTTGAAGGAATGTCACTTGGCCCTAAGAGTTGAGAAGGAAAGTGCCAAGAACAGGAACTCTAACCCAAGAATGGCAAATGGTGACTAAGAGGAAGGAGAATGTGTCAAAGGATGTGGTGGTGCAAGGAGAGAATGTGGGCGAGAGCTCTAGCCACAAAAAAGAGCAGCCCATTATTGAGTCGAGAGACATGGTTAGTAAAACAAAACCCTCCAATAATCAATTTGTGGTTCTTAGTTTGGGAAATATGCTGGATAATGGGGAAGTGGGTGTCAAAGAAGGTAATGAGAATGTTGAAGGTAGGATTGGAAAAGATAAGGGTGAAATGATGGGGGTTAATGTTCCTAGCGTGGTTGATTTTAACAGGGTCTATAATTGAGGTATGGGTGATGATAAGGGTAAGTGTGTTAAGGGGAATGAATGTGGGGTGAGTGTTCCTAACATAGAAGAGAGGGGATTGGAAGTAAGTAAGAGGTTGAATGTTTTGAGTGCTGGTGACAACAGAGGAGAAATAGCCCCACCTAGAAGACCCTTGATGGAAAACCATGAAGGGTGTGGAATGGGGTCTACTTCACCGGCGATTATGAGATTCGGAAATTTGATACGAGTCGATGAAAATGATGGTATTAAGGAGGGAAATAGAGGTCTTTCTAAAAGCCAAAGGAGGAGATTAGCCAGGAAGGTGAGAGAAGCTCCTAATGCCAAGTCGTCCCATGATTAAGCTTGCTGCGTGGAATGTAAGGGGTCTTAATTCCCCTTTGAAACAAAAAGAGGTTAGACATCTAATCTCTTCCAATAAAATTGCGCTTTGTGGTATTTTGGAAACTAGAGTTCATGAACCAAATTTTGGGTTACTAAGTCCTTGACATTTAGGGGATGGGATGAGGTGTAATTCATAACTATGTGTGCTGCTCTAATGGTAGAATTTGGGTTGCTTGGAATCCTAGTTTGGTGAGGTTTGAAATCATACAATCTACGACTCAAGCCATTCATGGTAAGGTTGTTATTTTGGCTCTAATTACTTCTTTGTTTGCTCATTTGTCAATGGCTCTAATGGTCTGCTGGAAAGGAAAGAATTATGGAGAGACTTGATGGGTAAAGCTTAAGATTTTGAGGAAATATCATGGGTGATTTCAATGCGATGAGATTTGGGCATGAGAAAATTGGGGGTTCTTATAGGTGGAGAAATTATGTTTCGGACTTGAATAATATGTGTAATGAGACTGGGCTTGAGGACCTTCGGTTTATGGGTAACTTTTTCACTTGGAGTAATATGAGAGAAGGGGAACATAGGATTACTACTGAGATTGATCGAGCTCTTGTGAATGAAAGTTGGGGCAGTGTGTTTGGTATTTCCATAGCCAATTTCTTTCCCCTAAGCTTTTTGGATCATTCTCCTTGTATTGTTGAATGTAGGGTTATGTCTTCACCTAGGAAAATCCCATTTCGGTTCTTCAACTTTTGGGCTCACCATGAAAGTTTAATTAGCATTGTTAGTAAGACTTGGGAAGAAGAAGTTAGGGTAGCCCTATGTATCAATTGGTTACTAAACTGAAAAGAGTCAAAGAAGCATTAAAAGTGTTTAACAAGAGGGAGTTTGGGAATATCTCGGTAAGAGTTATTGAAGCTAGAGAAAACCTGCTAAGGGTCTAGTATGCTCTTGCTTCTAAATTCTAGGGGCCAAGTGACATTCTTTCAAATTGTGCCCAAAAGTTCTACACCAAATGCAGACCCTTTGTTTCCAAGAATACTCCACCCCTATGTTCACACAATCACCATTTGGGAGGCCAAGTTCCATTGAATTCGGGAATGAAGAAGATGTGTCGATTTCAACACAAACTCTTGCATACTCCAATCTATCCCCAGCATCCGTAATGTTATTCATGTAGAGAGGTTTTCCAATAGCGCTTGCAACATAGCTCAACCCTTTAGCAGTCCAAAACTCCAATGGCACTTCGCTAAATTTGACCAAAATGGGCATACTAGTAGCCTTCACTTGCCATTTTTAAATTTAGACGCCATTTTTGAGGAAAAGGGGTTGCCCCCCAATATGCCAAGGGCCCCCTCCTAAGGCCTCATCCCTAGAACTCTCATTATCAAATTTCAGAATAAAGCCCCCAACCCCGTTTAAGACAATAACCACCTTGTCGAAACTCTTCCAATTCTTATCGATAAAACCCTTCACAAGAGAGAATGGCACCGAGGAAAAATCCCACGAGGCAATTTCCCCATTTATCCTTCCCCAAATCAGCAACTTTTTTAGGAGGTATAACCCTTATCCTCCTCCCATCATCAAGGATTTCCAGTGTAAAATATTCCATTGGAGCACTAGATTTCGAAACAAAAGTTTTCTCCAAGATGCAATACCAATTGACTTTAATTCCCGATTCACCTTTTCCCCAATAGTCCCACCACTTTCTCGCCATGGGTCATAATTGGAGGCGCCTTTGAATCAACCAGCACATTTCCACACCAACCTTATCTATCGCTTTTCCACCCACAACTTGCTGCTCCTTAATCACTCAACCAGAACTCTTTGCCTCACTTGTATTCAAAGAATTCACAAGGAAAAGACCACCGGGAGGTAAACTATGGCTTTGGGAAGGTTTGGGAAGTGGAGGGAAAAAATTGATTTTTGGTGATGTGGCATGACTAGTGATGTGGCAGGCTGACGTGCATCTTGGGTGATGTGGCATGATGAGTCAGCTTGAGTTTGATGAGGTGGAGGGTGGAGGGGAGAGTTGGTGAGTTGTCATAATTTGAAGTCAAAGAGATAAGAGATAAGGAAATCAAAGGGGGGCTAATGAAAAACAAGTGAGATGGCAAAAACTTATGAAACAGCCTTTTAACTAGTCCAAAGAGAATGTGGATAAGAAAAAAATCTCAAAAATCTAAATGAGCCAATGGGAGAGAAAGGTACCAATGGATAGCAATTGGAAGGATTCAAACAATCCCACCCTATTAGTGACCAACAACCCAAAATGGCAGACAACACTCTAGCCAAACAACAAAGTTCGGCCAATGTAAGCACCCATACTCCGGTGACCAGTAAGAATCCGGCTACAAAGGCTACACCACCCACCCACTCAACATTTCCGGTCAAAACAGCACCACAAACAGCCCCTTACTCCTACCTCACTTCAACATCAAACAACAACTCCAAAAAAACGAAAATAAACAAAACAACTCCAGCAACCAGCAAACTCCGGCCACCCACCTCCTTCCTAATCCAGCCAAGGCAAGAAACAGCCCACACAAACCAGCTCCACCACAATAGCTACCAACAAGCAAAAGAGAAGACAGGAAAGGCCAAGAGAACAAACAACCAAGGAGCTTGAGTTAAACCCAAATACAACTCCCAAACGCAACAAAGAGGAACTGAAACGTAACAAACTAAAAAGGTTAACAAAAACAGATAAACAAAGTGCATGTTGGTGAAAGAAAACGTGAAATGAAAAGTAATGGAAATGATGAAGGTGGCAGGTTAGAGGGACAGGTGATGTTTAATGGTAAAAGTGGAGGATGGAGGATGAGGGTGGAGAGACGGGTGGCGGGTGGAGAAGAAAAACATGGAAAGAGGGCTGGTTTCTAATCCTAGAGAGAAGAGAGAGTATTTTCTCTCACTAAGTATAAACACCAAGAAGGCAAAATTTTTGGTGTTCTCTTTGCTTTCTTCTTGGTGTTTATCTCCCTATGTGGTTTAAGATAAACCCCAAGAGCGGATGGCCGTTTGTAGGCTTGTTTCTTTTGATTCTTATTTTTGGGGCATGTCCCAAAATAGGCTGGTCGCCGTTTATTAGGCTTTTGTACATTTTTTTTTTTTTAATATAATTACCTTAACAAAAAAAAAAAAAAAAAAAAAAAACCTAAGGCAGAAAGCAGTTTCAAAGGTAGTTAATGGTGTTCCCAGGTGTTCACCCGAGCTGGTTTAGATTTTGACTTCTCTTATAAGCAATGATGATAGTTTTGAATAGGGAAGTACATGATGTCAAATGACCATGCAGTGAACTTTTCTTCACTGCACCTTTGTCTGCTAACAGAGCACAAATTCATTGTGACTTGTGACTATCTTCATTATTTGCAGGTTTTTGACTTCATTGTCCAGAAGCTTTATGCATTGAGAAAACCCAAAACAAACATTCAGATCCTTCAGCAGAATGTTCTTCTTAAATACAAGTGACTATCTGTTGGCACATATATCTTTTTGGTCGTTGTTATGATCATTTTTCAATATCTTGTTTCAACTCTGTAACTAGAAGCATTATTGGAGTTTATCATAACTGAACAGTTTTAGTTTGTATGACATCTGATTTATGTCATATCATTAGCTACTGATTTAAGTTTGATGCTATTAGTAGGTTGATTTTTTTAAAACCATTTTAGTTTATTTTACGTATTGCACCACTATTTCATGGTTCTTTGTCCTTGATAAGTTGTTTCGTAGTGCTATTAAATTGTCAGTAAAAACGTGTCACGATTCATTTTTAGCCTTTAATTTTTCATGTACTCATATCATTAGCTACATCATGAATTGTTGTAGTTTTGTAAATGTTTGGAGGAAGCTGGCATTTGGCCTTTTTTGTTGTGAAAAAAATTTTTAGGCTGTATATGGAGTTGAGTGCAATACTTGTTTTCTTATACCATGCTTGACATAAGGTATAGATGTCATAATTGAGATGGACCCTTAGTATTGTATTTCAAGTATCATATGTCATTTTCCTCTCATGTGTAGCTAAATAAAGATTGTTTAGTATCCAATTCTGTGAACGTGTTTGCTCTTGTTACCTGTCCTAATACTTATTCTAGTAATCAGATTTACTATTTATTATCTGAGGCTTTGGTTATTCAATTTATGTGTTTCATTTGAATCCTGCAGGGTTCATGTCGATTTTGGGCAAAAAAAATTTGCTTTTGATCTTAAGGCAAGTCTCTTCTTCTGTCATATATTTTTTCCTCTTTACTTTTAGTAATGAGCTTGTTCTTTTTTATGACACAGCTTTCTGTTTTCTGTGTTTCCTAAACCTTAAGCTTGAGGAAACTACATTTTGGTGCTTGAGGTTTGACCTAGTAACAGTTAGGTCTAGTAGATTGAGAAAGTAACGCTTGGGTCCATAACTACTAACTGCCATTATATTAAATGAACTGCGTAAGGGTACTTTAGTAATTCAATTATCTTTTATAATTAAAATATGTAATAAAATTATAAAAGTTCAAAAAATATTAAAAATATACACCCAACCCTCCCTCCTAGCACACCCCCTCCTCCATCCCACACCATCCTTGTGCAGCAGCCCCACCCCCCTCATAGCAGCCTTGCCCCAACCACAACAGAGCGCAAACCATTTGTAGCAGCCTATGAAATTGCTAGCAATAATTTTTTAATGCAAGAGTATCCCCCATCCTAGCATGCCTCAAACCCCCTCACTGTATAAACCCGTGAACCAATAGCCAACACCTCTAGCAAGCCGACAACACATCTCCGTACCCCACCCCACCCAAAGCAACACACCCTCTTACCCCACCTCAACAGCCCGCATGTAGTAGCCCTTGCAACCTACCCGCCATTTCATCCACTCAAGACAAATTATTTCACACCCAAAAAAACAAAAACAAAACTCTTTGTTGATTTCGGATTCACAAGTTTTGACTTATGTTGATTATGGATTCACAAGTTTTGACTTATGTTGATTATGTATTAGGGTTTTCAAGATTTTTAGGTGACTTATGTTGATTATGGAGTTGGAGTGCAAATTGGCAAAGTGGGTGGGTTGGGGTCTTTTTTATTTTTTTTAAATCTTTAATTTTGTAACATTTTTAGTTTTTATTTCATTTTATAACTATGTTAATTTTTTAAGTTAATTCTCATAAGACAAAATGGGGTCATTTTAGACTTCTTATCACTTTTCTTGGGCGACTCAAAAAATTGTAAATGGTAGGTTAACTAACAAGGACCAAACTGTTACTTTCTGAATTTACTGGACCTAACTCACTTAGGACAAACTTAAGGGACCAAAATGTACCTACCTCCCTTAAGCTTTTATATTGGTGTGTACTTGCATAAGTATTTGTGGATAAGGAGGAAGCTCAAACATGTTATATTTTGAAAATTTACCTTTGGATGCCATAGAAAGGTTTTGTAACAGTTTCAGAGCTTTTTCATTTGTAATCTGCATCTTCATGCCTTTTAAAACTTGATTTCTATTTATACTCAGTTTAAGCAGTTAATAACTATCAAATATTATGTTTGCTGAATATAGAGACCCACTGCATTGGTGTAGTTGTTATTGGAGCTTAGATTTAGTCCTGCTGGATTTGAATGATTTTTTTCAATTGTGCACTGATATACACTCTATGAATTGTTGTGAGACTTAAATCCTTAAGTGGTGGTTATTTTGCAAATTCGTTTCTTCTTTCCATGTTTCTTGTGCCCATAAAATGTGAAATATGTTTTCTGCATCATCTCATTTTCTATGCTCAAAATATACAAATATTATTATTCCATTGTTATATTCATTTATCAGACCAGAAGCTCTTTTTGATTTGTTTTATTTTGTTAGTTATTATTATTTATAAGAAACTCGAGTAAACTCAGATAAATTGAAGAAGTATTGAACAAGCTGTCCACCATATATCTATCATTAACAAGTCAATACAACCAAAACAAAAACTAACTAAAAGAAACGGACAAATAAAGTCTTGAATCTACAAAAACCTGAAAACTAAACTTCTTTAATCGGTCACTACAGTTCTCCCATTCTGAATCTTTATAATTAATTTTTATGTGATTTAAAAAATATTTAGAATTGAAAACACTACAATGTGTTTCAGTTCCTTTGTAATTTAGATTTAGCATCTTTGGGTTTTAATGTTAAGATTTAAATTCAAAATATATTGGATAGGTCATTTAGGTGAAATTTTGACAGTTAAGATTCCTAATTTGTTTATTGGGATTTTTAATGTTTTTAGGATAACTAAAAATTAACATTTATAGTTTGCATCTTCTTGGCGGAATTTGGTGCAATCAGCCATTCGAACACATCTACCTAACTTTGGAGAAAGGGTGTTATTCTTTGATAGTGGTTATATATATATATATATATTGTTGAAGGCATGAATTCGTATAGTCCCTCCTTTCTCTTTTTCTCTTATGATGTCTTTTTTTTGTTGTTTTTTCTTTGATTCTTGGCCTAATTCTAACTTGTCCAAAGCCAAGTTATTTAATTCCAAGCAGATAGAAAGATGGTTAGGTTAACTCATTAACCCAAAATGTTAGCAGCTATTGAAGAAAATTTAATTTAAAGTATCATTTGATTGTAAAGTCCATTAGCCTTATAAGCTAAAAACATAAAAAAAACTTCTTTTTTTTTTTTTTTTTTTTTTTTTTTTTTTTTTTTTTTAACTTAATTTTTATCTCTTCTTCTAAGTCTGTCTTTCAATCTTCTTTGGAAATTTCTAATACCCATTCCTCATTAGTTGCTCTGGTTATTACAAAAGTTTTTCGAATGGGTTTGTTTAAATCAAAGCTATCCATTAGTCAAATTTTCCTTGAAGCAAGCTTTGCTTGATCTTCAAAGTTCTTATTTGAATGGGAACTACCACATCCTACTATTCATCAGTGCTTTTGTATATAAGGAAATTGACTATAAGCAGCACCTCCCGATTTTAACTTTCCATCGTGATATCACTTGAGTCAAAAATGAATTCTAGTTGTCTTTTCAATTAGTGATAATCACTTGTAGAGTCGAAAATGAATTTTTGGGTGCCTTTCAAGTTGGAGTCCTATACACACACACATTCTCTTTACTTGAGAGATGGCACTGTTTTTTGGCTCTAAATTCAAAAACCTGCTGCTAAGCTGCTGCATGCACTGCCATGGTTGCATGAAGCGCAGCACCCACCCACTACTCTCCAAAGTTCCACCACTAATTACAAATATGGAAATTCCTCAACAAATAACTAAGCGACATGGTTTTGGTTCTACTTATGAAATTCCACACTACCCAAGCTCAAATCAAACGCAAAGTAAAAAAAAAGGCATCAAGTAACTAGAACATTTGTACTAGATTTAGGAATTGTAGAATGAGAGAAAAGATTTAGAAGAGGAGAATTTGTAATTTTTTTTCTGTTATTTTTTATTTAGAATTTTCCTTTTAATATTATCTTGTACCCATATTTGTTACAACTATTGCTTTGTTTTCATGTTATCTACAACATTGTCTGCCCTGGTAATAAAATAACTAATTTCTCCACAATCATTGAAGTTTACATAATCAAAATTTTCTTTTGATAGCTTCTTATACCAGTAGTAAGTTCCTTTTATTTGCACTTTCTCTTTTAGAGAATCATCTTTCATATCAATTGATTTATACTATGTATCCACCTATTTATAATAAAATAGTATTTACTATAAAGCTGTTACTAACAAGAAAAGGTAACCAAACCACTTTATATAAAAGATGAAAGTGAAGATTAGCATTTATAATAAAGTTAATTAAATAAACCTTGAGGGTAATCCCTATTTAAATACCAAAATCCCAAAATTTCTATATTCTTCTGCATCAGGTGGCTTTTGAGGTAAGAGATGATGACAGTGCTTTTTAATCAAGATAAATCGTGTAAATTTGAGGTTGAAAGACTTGTTTTCTGATTGATTTCCTAGTTGCTATGACTAATTAGCTACAATAAAAAAATATTTGGAATTGTTGGGAGGAAATTTGCAATATGATCCTAAAGTTTTGATCATTGTGAGATTTTGAGTTGGAATTGTGAATGCATTTACTTGTGATCCCCAATTTAATCCCCTATACTGGTCATTGTTGTCTTCATTTCCATCGCTGATTAATGTCCTACAATTATAAAGCTGAATTCTCAGATGGAGGATTTTTTGAATTAAACAATAGGGGTTTTCTTTAATTTTTTTTTTTTTTTTTTTTTTTCTCTTGGACAATTTTTTTAATCAGTAAAAGTGCTTCAGTCCATGTTTCGTTTATATTTATCTCGTTTAACCTCTTTCTCTTTTGTATCATCGTTAGGAATATGAAGCGCAGGAAAGGATGAAGCAACAAACGACAATTGAAAAGATATCACTACCACCAAATATTAGTTATGAGTAAGTTTTCACTAATCTTATAGAAATATCTTGAGCAGCAAATTTACAATTCAGACTTTGACTAGGAAAGTCTCTATTAAACTATGCATAAGATACCAAGTGCTAAATAATTCTTGGGTTATTACTAGAGTACATTATAGTGAAGCTATAAATTATAGAATTGTAACTGACTCCAAAAATTATAGAAAGACTTAAACCAACAGCATAAGACTTCTGAATCAGAAAGAAAATAGGACTAATAGATCCTGTTAAGAAACTAGAGAATATCTGAATGAGGCCCACATCAGAAATTCCACAACAATTCTGAATTCCTCTTTTGCCTTCCAGGTTTTCTCAAGCTTTGGTTTTATAGTATGTAATCTTTCCTTTAGTGTATTGGTGACTGAGATTAATGTTGCCATATCTTTGATCAATTATTATTATATTTTACCATTTTTAGAATTATTGATTATTGTACTTTTGGTGGGCAGGCTTGTTTGCTCATACTTACTGCATTATGGCTATGAAGATACACTTCATTCATTTGACTTGGCCAGTAAAAGTGCTGTACCTCCTGTCTTTATTGCTCAAGAAAATGGTGTTGATGAACAGGACATCACGTATGCATTAAATCAGAGAAAGACTCTTGGACAAGTAGGATTTTGACTCTTTCATAAAAGTGATAGGTTCATTTTTTTAATTTTTTTTAATTTTATATTTAATTAAATTTTATGAAATTTTCATTGAAAGAATATGTATATTCCTGACTTTTTGAATCCTATGTAGACTACTTGTTTGTGCTTCTTTACTTTTTGTTTATTTATTTCTTCATCCCTTTTCTGAAAGCTAAAAGTATATGGAGTAAACTATTTTAAAGTTATTTGGAAGTTATACTGCATCCCATAAAACATCTTTATCCAAAAGATGAACTAAGAATCTGTGCCAACTAGACAGACAGAATGCTTTTAGAAAATGTACCCAATAGCATATCTTAGGTACATAGCTTTGAAAAGAAGTTTGAGCCAGGGTATTATTCAGAAGAAAATGACAATCTCAGCATATGATACAATATAGAATTAATTTTGCTCTACCATTTGGATGAAATGTCCGAAGTTATTAATTAATGACTTGTGTAACTGTACAAGGTAATTAATGTAGGCAAGAAATGTGGTGAATTGGCAAATATATGGGAAGTTGGTAATTAATGACTTGTATATCTGTACAAGGAAATCTAGTCATTAATATGTCCATTCAACTGATGAATATTGAAAATGTATGTCCACTATAATTTATCTGTTTGGTGAGATATGAGAAATTAAACGGTTAGAATGGTTTCTTAGTTGTCAAATGATGGAAAAAAATTTCTAAGAGCAATTATGTGGGAACTGTTTCATATACTTTCTGTTTGAAACTACTGGACCAATCTTGAATCAAATGATTTGACATGTTAAGTTGTTGGAAGTCTTAAATTATTTTGAAAATTGCCCTAAAAAAATCAATGTTTAAGTGAAGAAATTAATGCAATTTGTCTTAGTGGGAAGGTATTATTTTAACAGGACAAATTAAAGTCTTATTGATGCAGCGATGTTGGCAATTCGGAGTATATCTATGTATTCTTATATTTAAAGAGTTTATGATTACCTCATTGATACCGATTTGCTATATCTATGAACTATGAGAGACTTCCAAATGTAGCTCATCTTTAGTTATATTATTTTTCTCTGTTTCTTAGAGTCAGACCTCCACACAATCTTGTTGATTAATCTTTCTGCATAATTAATTTTAGAAAGCTCTTATATGATATCCAAGGTATTTTGTTCATCTCTTTCACAATTATTTTCTCCAATTTAGGTTGATGTTATTAAATTTTGTTCTGATGATTATTTTTTGCTATCTGCCTTGTGTCTGGACAGCATCAGTTTAGTCGTTATATGATGTAGATTTGGTTAAATCATTTTCTTTGTGAATGAAGCTAATAAGGAGTGGTGACATTGATACTGCATTTTGTAAATTGCACAATTGGTACCCATGGATTGTCCAGGTAGACTTTCTGAAATTCCGAGTATTTGCTGTAAATGAATATGCTGCAGTTTGTATGTGAATTAATAAGGCACATCTCTGACCTGATTCCATTATTGTTTATCTTGTTTTGTCTTTTTATAGCAGCATAACATTTGTTTATGACATTGAAGAGGATGTTTATAGCATTGAAGAGGAGGTATTCCACAGCCTCAGTTCTTTTCCTTTCACCATTGTGACTGTCTTGGTTTGTCATTAGTATGTGGCATTCGGGATTTAATTGGTCAAACCCTGCTTTGGTTATTGGATTTTCATGTCAGGTTCTTGGTGAAAATTTTTGTTCATAATTATTGGCAGAACTAGAATATTATAGCATGTTATCTACTTCTCCAGGCCAAGGTTCCTTGTGATTTTCCCAGGGCTCAGGTTAGGAAGAAATTCTGAGGATGTTGGCAGGATCAGATTGTCTCTGCTCATTGTGCTGAGCTATTTTGTGCATCAGCATCCTTTGTTCTAGGATATGTGCATATGCTAATAGGAAGTTACAGTGCCCATTTTCTTGATTTAAATTTGACCTAGTGCTGCAGGTGGATTTGTTATTTATTGATTTGGGAAGAGAAGCATCCCAAGTCTTTGAGATCATGGTTATGAATCATGTTCAATAGCTTTTGCAATGAAATTCTTCCCTTTACTTGTTTTCATGTTCTAAAAAGTCCACAACTAATACTAGTGTTAGATAACAAGTTTCTGTGCTTTGCCATTTTATTCTCCTAAGACTGATTATTAGTGAAACTGGAAGGCCAGTGCCTTCCAAAAGAACGATACTTAATTTATCCAAATTATAACAGTGAATTTTGCTTTCTGAAGGATGATAAATCTTCTACTTGTTTTCTACTGCACTATCGAAGTGTATCGAGTTAGTACGGGTATAATTTTCTTCCTTATTGTGTTTCTTAGTGACTTCATGTTGCAGAAAACCAACCAAATAGCTTCATATTAGAATTTTTTTTTTTGTTTTATTAGCAAGGAATAGTTCCATATTTTGGCTTCATCTCAATGCATTCCCTCATGCCTCGAATTCCCTTTTCGTCTAAATTAATATAGAAAAAAGTTTATGATATTTCTTTAAAATGTGTCTATATCATATTTGAAAACTTGTTAAACACACATGGTTATCCAGATTTATATTACTCTCACGATCACATCTTTGATCATTCTTAGGTTATAAAGTAATTTTAAGGATGTCTTTTTTCTTAACTCAAAAAGGATTGGGCTGCTGGAGTCTCTTAATTTCTGAACTCCCAGGTCTTTTATTTTGTGGATTGCTATTCCACCTCTTTACGAATCAATTCTACTTTAATAAACATTTTCATGGCTTAAAAAAAAAAGTTAAATGTTTTCATAGGCCCTTCTTTTAGTTAGTTAGGAAACCCTAAATCTTTGGTAATATTACATAATTATTATAGCTTTTGGCCTTCAGTGATGAAGAGCTATTGGGAGGAATGGGTGCAGGTTAAAGTCTTATCAAACTTTAAAAAACTCGATATTATGTAATTAGATTTTTCATGTTGCATGCAGGTTGGAGCAGTAGAGGAGGCTGTGAAGTATGGAAGGACTGAATTAGCAAAAATTTTTGGGTTGGCTGGATTTGCTGATTTGGTTCAGGTATGAGAGAAGTCTTTTGGCAGTAAGTACAATGTTGTTTGCTTATGTGAAAGCTACTTTTATTATTAAAAAAAAAAATGTGTAGGACTGTGTTGCTTTACTGGCATATGAAAAGCCACAAGAGTTATCTGTGGGTTATCTTCTTGAAGATTCACAACGTGAGGTTATCTTCTTTTTCTTTTTAAATCTGATCGCCCAATTTCGTTCATTTCTCAGCGGATCAGATTTCCATTTCAGTAATGATTTCTTAACACTTTCCTTTTGTAATGGTCTGAGCCCAATTCTTTGCCTACTAGTAACTCTAATTTTCTGATGATTGTATTAATGTTTGAAGACATTACTGAAGCTCATGAAAAAGATCATTTGCAGTTGAACACTTATTTGCAGTTGAACACTTACATTTGTTAACTTGGCACCACGCCCTTGCCAAGGTAAGGAGTACTACATGCTCCATTTCAATCAGATTACTATATGCCCCATTTCAATCAGATGAAGGAATGTTTGATATTTGTTTTTTTTTTTTTTTTTTTTGGGTAAGTAAGCTTTTATAGGAAGGGAAAATAATGTACAAAAGGCTTAAAAGTCGGTCAACCTACCTCAGGACAATCCCTAGGTTAGGAGCAAGGAATGATACTATCTAAGTCTACCCTTAATCTTCTCTTTTTCCCATTCCTCTTGTCAAAGGAATGGAACCAAGCAGAGATTAAAGAATGCAATGAATGCCGCATACCACAGGACATGCAATGGGTTAGGTTCAAAAGTATCAGAATACAAAACCCATATGCATAAGCATTAGCAAGAAGACATAGCGCTAAATCAACACCCCAAGTCTTCCAATTGCCAAAGTAGCCTCTTCTAGCACAATCACCAGCCGGGATGTCATATAACCAAATCCCCTTACACGACAAAAAACTCATCACATAACAACAAACCATATAATTAGCTCCCATGGGATGTTTTAAAAATAGACATGGGGAGACCCCATTTCTCAGCAAGTCCTCTATTGTAGTTATTCTTTATGATCTTGTTAAGGTCCATAGCTCTCTCCCTCACCACATTCTTGATAGAGTTGTAGACAGTATGTGCATCCTTGCATTCCCCACCAAAAATCTGACTATTCCTCTCTCTCCAAATAGAGTAACAGTGGCTCCAAAACTTAGTTTCCCTATAAAGTACTTTAGCTTATTTTTCCTCCACCTACTAGCTATGTGCTCAACATAATTGTTCCAAGGCCGGGTGACATACCCAAGAGAAGAGAGCTCAAGGATTTGGTTCTAAATCCTTTGAGTGAAAGGACAAGCAAAAAAGAAATGATCGATTGTTTCTTGCCCATGATTTCAAAAATAACACACATTGTTAGAAGCTATTCCATACCTTCAGTTTGTCCCTGGTCTGAAGCCGATCCTTACATGTCATCCACGTGATCATGGAGTGTCGTGGAATAGCTTTTGGGAATCATACAAGGTGATGTCACTCCACTCGGTGTTGGTGCACACGAGTAACCTCCCAAGCCGATTTTATAGAGAACTTACCGGATGCATTAGGCTTCCAAACAACCACGTCCTCGCCCTCCTTTGGATCCAAGTCGATAGAATCCTTCATGTCCATCAAAACCCAAGAATTAGCCGTTGGCCATCTCCACCTTGTCTCATCCCAAATCTCACACACCTTAGCAAGATGATGTAGCCCCGAATCATACACAATGCGGTTGCCATATCTATCCTTGAGAGGGCCTCTTAGGTGCCAATTATCATGCCAAACATAAGTTGCTTGACCATTTCCGATGATGGCTTTGATGTACTCTTTAGCTTCCCTTCTAAGCTTCAAAATGCTCCTCCAAACCTAAGAAGCATCCAAAGGTATAGGAATCTCCCAAAAGCTCTTCCTTGTCAAGTGGGTTGCTTTGATCCACTTAACCCATCCGAAGCCACTACGTAATTGATTAATATTCCAAACATGTCTCATCATGGCTGCTTTATTCCAATTCTTAGCTCTCACAATCCCCAACTCACCTTCTTCAATAAGGGCACAAACCTCTTTCCATGCAACTTTGGCCTTTGAGGTTTTCATGTCACTCCCAGACCATAGGAAAGCCCTTAACTCAGCATCAATTTCATAGAGGATCTTTGAAGGGAGCACGAAAGGAGATGACCAATAAACTTGAATGCTAAAAAGAATAGCTTTAATGAGAATTATCCGACCAGCATAGGAGAGAAATTTGCTCTGCCAAGATTGAATGCGAGCCAAGATTTTGTCCACCAAAGGTTTGCAATCAGCAAGGGAAAGCTTTTTGGTTATGAGAGGGACACCCAAATACTTCATTGGTAGCTTTCCGTCTTGATACCCAAGGATCGGCAAGAGAGCTTGTTTGCTCTCCTCACTCACCCCGGAGAAGAAAATGTTGCTTTTTGAGGGGTTTGCTTCTAACCCCGCCCAAAAAGTGAAATGATCCAATGCTTTCTTGACAATGCCAAGAAAGTTTTCATCCGCGTGGCAAAAGATCATTAGATCATCTGTAAAACAAAGATGGGTTAGGTTTACTCTTGGCACCTCCAATGGTGCTTCAAAGAAGGTTCAGCCGTTGCTCTATTTAGAAGTCTTGATAGCACCTCTATGATAATCACAAAGAGATAAGGAGAGATAGGGTCTCCCTGCCTAAGCCCTCTAGAAACGCTAAAGAATTCGGTTAATTCCCCATTAACGGCTATGGAGTATTTAGGAGTTTTGATGCACTCCTCTACCCACCCAATAAACTTCAAAGGAAACCCGAGAAACTCTAGAGCTTTAATAACAAAATCTTATCTTATAGAATCATAAGCTTTCATAAGGTCTACCTTCATTACACATCTAGCCCTTTTGGCCAACTTCCTATCATAGTGGTGGAGAAGTTCTTGGCTCAAGAGGATATTGTCCACAATTTTCCTCCCCCCCACGAAGGCAGCTTGGGCTTTGTTGACGAACTGAGGCAAAACTTTTTTAACTCTATTGGCCATAATCTTGGAGATGCATTTGTAGATGGTGTTACAACATGAGATCGGCCGAAACTCGCTACAAGATGAGGGGTTTTCATTCTTTGGGACTAAAGCAATAATGGCACAATTCACCTCTCTAAGCATCTTTCCAGACTTGAAGAAATTTTGGATCGCTTTAACAACATCATGACCTACAATATCCCAAGCTTTTTTAAAGAAAAAAGCTCCATAACCATCTGGCCCCGGTGCTTTGTCTTTACTCATTCCAAACATGGTGTCTTGAATCTCTTCTTTGGAAACCTCACTAATCATGGAGTTGGCCTCCTCCTCCAAAATAACAGGGGTGATAAGTTCCTCCATTACTTCATAGGAAACGCCCGCACACTTATCTTCGAAAAGATTTGAGTAGAAAGACACAAACTCCTCTTTGATTCTATCTTGATCACTAGTAACCGAAACTTCCCCAATTTCTAAGGACACAATCTTATTTCTATTCCTTCATCTAGCAATCGATTTAAAGAAGTAAAAAGTGTTGGCATCCCTTTCGCGTAACCATTTAACCCTAGACTTTTGCTTGGCTAATGATTCTTCGACTTTTGAAAGCTTGACCATCTTTTCCACCTTAACTTTCTCCTCTTGCAAAAGAGCACCATCAACTGGATCCACAACAAGCCTTTCTTGGAATTGGGCTAGATCATCTCTAGCAGATTTCACTATTTTCGAAATGTTCCAAAACTCCTTTCTATTTAGTCTCTTAAGCTCAACCTTCAACGCTTTTAGCTTAAAGACCAGCCTATACATGGGGTTACCCTCCACCTCCAAACTCCACACTCTCTCCACCATAGATAAAAAGTCTTCATGCTCCGCCCAGAAGTTGAAAAACTTGAATGGGGATTTCTTACCTTGAAAGTTCAGCCCACTATCAAACACCATTGGGCAATGGTCCGATATGCCCGGAGTAAGGAAGGATGCAAAAGAGTTGGGAAACCTGCTGCTCCAATGCTCATCACACATCACCCGATCAAGTTTGCACCAAATCCTTCTATTGAGCTCTCCTCTGTTATTCCAAGTGAAGAATGACCCAATGGCATTAAGATCATCAATATCAGCTTCCTCACACATGTCATTAAACTCTTCACATTGCGAATTCCATTGATTAGAACCTCCTTTCTTTTCCCCTGAAAATCTAACCGCATTAAAGTCACCTATAATAACCCATGGCTCACGTTGGCTAACATTGGCATGGTGAATAAGTTCCTTCCATAGCTCCTTCCTTTCCCCTACACTAGTCATCTCATAGACAATAGAACAAAAGAGCATGGAATTATCTTTCAAAATTCTAACCTTACAAAAAATTGCTTGAGCTGAAGTTTGGATAACCTGCACATGCAAAATATCTCTATCCCAACCCACCCAAATTCTCCCCCTTTTACAAAAACAATAGTTCTCAACCATAGCCCAATTGCAGAACACCATTTTACTAACAACATCCATATTATTCGCCCTAACCCTAGTCTCCAAAACAGTACATAAACTTAAAGTATTGTTACTAATAAGATTCCTTACCTCTTTTTGTTTAATGGGGGAATTAAGCCCCCTAATATTTCACGCAGCAACTTTAACCATGGCTATGAGGTAGTTTCGGTGGAGTTCTTGCCTTCTTTGCTAGTTTCTTCCTTTTATTCTTAGAAAGACTTCCCTTTTCCTTCTCCAATCCTTCCTTTTCATCCACGCGTACCAGGTTCCCAAACGGTTGACAAATTGGAGAGCTAGTTCCCATGTCACCGTCCTCAAACATATTCAAGGAAACATCCTTGATAGTTGGAGTTCTCTCCTCTCTATCCTCATTTGCATTCGTAGCTTCCTCTCCCAAAACCGCTCTACCACACTCTGTTTCACTTTCCAACCCTTCCTCAATACCATTCCCGCTCTTCCTCTCCTCCTCGTCAGCAACATCTCTCTTTTCCTCACCCTCTTCAGATAGCACCTCAAATTGGTTCACATTCTCACAAGGTTTAAGGACCTTACCTTCCTTCTTTCCCTCTACCTTTTGCTGACTTACTTCGCGAGGGACACTCATATTCTTCTTACTAGCAACTTATCTCCATTCTTGCACATGAGGAGAAGTCGGCTTTTTGTGTAACAACGGTCTGGTTTCCTTAGGAATCAAATGACAGTTTCTTTGAAGGTGCCCAAACGTTTTGCACCAAGCACAGGTAAATGGCTTCCATGCATATTCCACCTTAACTAATGCAATCTCACCACTTGGCATCTCTAGCTCAAATTCCTCCTTAAACTCTGTCGAAGAATCCATCTCAACGCACACTTGAGCAAATTCAAGCCTTTCGCCCGATTCGATAATATTGTCCATATAAAGAGGGGTGTCTATTACACTTGCTATATGACTTAAACCCTTGGGGGTCCATAACTCAAGAGGGATACCGTAGAATTTCACCCATGTACCCTAGTAATCTCATTCATGCCCAACGACAAATTAGGAGTTCATAACTTCAAAAAGAAAGGCTGCCTTCCTATGAACCATGGACCACCCTCCAACACATCCATTTTAGTAACCTCATCTGGGAACTTGAGCAAATAGCCCCCATGCCCATCTGAAGTGACCCCCACAGCTCCAAAACGACTCAAATTTCTATCAACATAGCTCTTTACTTGGTAAAACGACAATTTCTTCCCAAGGAAAAACCCGACTAGACAATTATTCCATTTGTCTATTCCTAAAGCCGCAATTTCAGTAGGGATTGAAATTCTAAACTTACCACCTTCCTTGCTCATATTTGGTTTGACATATTCAAGGGAAATATCAGACCTCTTTGAGACAAGAACACTTGTCCAAGCTCGTTTTTCCTCCCTTTTCACCTATTTTTCATCACCACAACCATTTGGCTTCTCAATTTTATTCCCTCCATCCACCACTTTGCTTGGGAGAAGGGGGTAATCCTTAGAAATCTCATCAACATTCGCTGCCATATTTTCATAAAATCTCCTCTTTCCATCAGAGCAGCTCCGTAACTTTGGATTGAACTCACCTTTAGCAAATAACACATCATTTTGGCCTGATTTTTCTATAGCAATAGGTGCCCCTACAACCTCCCGACCCTTATCCACACCATCGTAGATTGTGTCCTTCCTATTTTCACCTACCCTTGAAGAAACTCAGTTACCCTCCAAAGCACTCTTGGATTCAACACAAACAACTTCTCTATCCACCCTGTTACAAACAGAGAACTGATTGTAATTTTCTTATGTATTGCATTGACAAATTATACATCAATATATAGGAAAATAAAGAACTAATCTAGGAAATAAAAAATCTAACTTCTTATTTTACAGATTTGTTCCTATTATGTATTGATTACAATCATAATATCCTATTATAGATTTATTCACTTAATCATGCAATATCTGTAAGATTTTGCATGATTATCTACAACAATCTACAACACTCNTAGTTCTATTCTTAATCTTTCAGTATCTTGTCTGCACAGGTTACTAATCAGCTAGAGCAAAGATGTTACAAGGATTTACGGAATGAGAACTTTTTATCTGTAAAAGTTGTGGCCTGCATCTATAAGAAATTCTTATCATCATGTAAGGAGCAGAAGTAAGTGTGATGTATTTTTCTTTTCTATTCTTAATCTTTCATTGTTCTTTATTCTTCAAAGTTGGGAGCTTCAATAACCTAATCGGAAAAGGTTTTTCTTGATTTCTAGGCTAGGGTTTCATATGTCAATAGATTTGAGTTGACTTTTCTCTTCTATAGTTTTTGAAACTTTAGGACAGCTTTTCCTTCTTTTGTTGGTCAGCTTGTTTGTTATTTTTTCATAATACAAAATTTCTTGTTTCCTGGAAAAAAACAAAACAAAATACTATCAATGATTTGCATAATACTCCTTGAATTAAAAAATTGGCGTTGTAGACAATAATGGATACAACATGACTCGTGTCTAATTGTGCCTAATATTTACATGTGTAGTTACCATTACCAAGGAATGTACTTTTACCTGGCTTCAAAAAATGCATATGTTTTTATTGTCAAGAAACATGAAAATATTATTATGAACTTCTTGCTTTAAACATTACTCCATTTTGAAGTCTAATGCTTTTATGTTTGTGTTTTTTTAATGTCGATGATTATACTTTCTCTGAAGGCATAATGAATGATTTAATATCCTTGTTAGAAGAGGGCAAGAAGATTGAAAGCAAGCTCATGTAGGAAACTAAGTATACTGAAGATATGTTCTTGTCACCTATGATACTGTTTATTATTTGGTATTAAGAGTACATTTCCCCTTTTTATTTGTGGCTGTTGGATTTCCTAGATGTACTATATTTGGTGTACCAGCTCTAAAATTAAATTCAAAATCACAAATTTATTCTAGATTTTGTTTAGCTTTTGATACCCCAATCAGGTTTTTTGTGCTGATTTAGCGGACACCTGGTGCACATATTAGTGTATTACTGGAGTGCTGGAATGCAAGCTCTCGCAAACATGGTACAGTTTATTTACCTAGTGTATTGCTTTGTGAATGCACAGACTTAATGCACATTCCTGCTGGAATGCAAGCTCTCTCTAACATGGTACAATTTATTTGCCTAGCTTTGTAAATGCACATTTAGATACACATACAATCAGACTTAATGCACATTAATCTTTATGGCCAATTCTTTTAAGTTTCTTTTTATAAATTCTTCTTTCTTGTGATGCTTAAAATCTATTTACACAGACTGTTGTAATTTAAAATATTTTTATGCAGACTGTTGTAATTTAATTGGTTTTTGGTACTTATATTTGCTTCAAAATGCCTTAACCATTTTTTAGCTGTGTAGACTTTTTTTGTAATCTTTTACTTTTTCTTACTTCTAAACTTTTCTAAGGCATTTGATGAGAGGACTTAACATGATTGCTGAAGTATGGATTTGGTAAGGTTAGGTACATAGGAGTCCAAGTCCTACACTTCTAGTCCTTCTTACATGGGAGATAATAAAGACCTAATCAATTTTAATTAAAATCTAACTAAAACAAGACAAGCTAACCTTTTTGTGAATAAGAATAATTTTTGGCTTTGGACTTGCATTCCTTGTTTAAGAATGTGGGTGTGGCATCACTTTTTCCTGCTTGTGGGAGACAGTGATTGAACATGAAATCTGCTTCTAGTAGCAAGCTGGTTCTCTGCATTACCTTTTTGGATCACATTGTCTGTCACTTCTTCTACTTGTCAACAGGCCCCTTTATCAGACTCAGAAGATGTTGAATTGATTTTATCAATTGGACTTTAATACATGAATAGATAATTATTAAATTCTTTTCTCATAACTCCAACATATTCTATTGACAAACTTAATTATTTTTTGGTTCAAATGTAGAGATTTCATTTGTTAATGTTATGCCACTTTTAATAATCTTTTCTCGCTTCCTATGCTTAGGTGTGGTTCATGGGTGAGCAATCACATATCTCAATGGACTTTGACAATGTGAGTTTGCTTTTCCTCTTGTTGGTTCTTATTAGTGTTTTTTTCTTACGTGATATATATAATTAATGTCATCTAGTTTAGAGGTGAATTTTGGGAAACATTTTTTTTCCTTATTATATTTTAAGTTGGACTATGAGGTACACTAGCAAGTGTGCACAATGTTTGCTTTTCATATTAATTTGAAGTAATTTTCCATTCTGAAATAGATTATTTCCGTGACTTTGGAGAATGATACAACACGTGAAGTGAGGGTTTATAATAAGAGGCGTGGGAAGAAGCACTAGGGAATCAATTGTGATAAAGGGAGCAGCTAAAGTGTGAAGAGAAGCAAAAAGGTGGAATGGACAGGCGGCGACAGATAACTGGCTGAGAATTGAATTCTGTTAGGGAAGGAAATGAATAAAAGGGAGCAGCAGAGGTTGAAAAGGCATCAAGAGAGAATAGAGTAAAAGGGGAGGTAGCTGGCCCTCGAAGTCCAGCGTATTAGTTTCCATTTATTTTCATTGTTGTTTGTTGATTGAATTCTGGTGTTGAGATATAGTTCATACGTGAATGTAATTCTGAACTTTGCCATGGAATACATTCTTTGAAGTTCTGGATGTTTTAGAGTGTTTACAATTAATGGTTGAATACTCTGATGCTGGTAATTTGTGGATGATTGAATAGTAAAACGGAGTGGGTTCGCAACAGAGAACTACCTCGATCTTCAAATTAAACCAGAGGATGGTAAGGAAGGGAGGCAACATTCTCAATCTCTGGACCAGTGTGTTCAAGGGGTGCTTAAAGGAGAATCTCATGGCTCATCTTTTCCAGATATGAGTACGAGGGTTTCTTCTCTCCAGAACCTTGTGACTAATCCTGATATGTATTCAACAACGTAAGGCATCTATTTTTACTTCTTGGGTATATATTCTTTATATAAGGAGATTTCTTAAATGTAGTTAACATACTTAACTTTATATGCCAATTTTAAAGTGACACTTCCAAGAGCCTCTCTTGCTGGTCCAAAGTTTGCTTGAATAATATAGCTAGGTTGGCTAAGGAAGCTACAACAGTGAGGTGTGTACTTGAACCCCTTTTCCATCATTTTGATGTAGAAAATCATTGGTCATCAGATACAGGAGTTGCTTGTTTTGTTATATTGTACTTGTAGTCTCTTTTGGAGGAATCAGGTTACATATGGAATCTTAATGCTCCATCGTGTTGCAATTATTTTTTTTTTAGTTTTTCTGTGGATATAATTGATATGAACTTTTTTTTTTGTTTAATCTCCAGGAGGAAACTCCCACCTGTTGCTATCTATCTTGATCAAGCACTTGGATCATAAGAATGTTGCCAAACAACATTTGTACAGATTCATATTGTTGACGTTGCCACACAACTCATGCAAAATGCAAAGTTGCAGGCCTCTGTTGCTATCATTGGTGCAATAACCAAACTTGATTAAACAGTTGCGAAAATGCCTGCAAAATACAGCTGAATTATCTAATGCTGTGGATGATATGGTTAAATGGAATGCTGGTCTTCAATATGCCTCAGAAAATTGCATTTCAGAGCTGTCAAAGAAGGTTTGTGATTGTTTATGTTTTTTATTTTTTGAAGTGTGAGTTAAAAATATTTATGCAGGCATGCCATATATGCAACTGTTACACAATTGTTTGTACTTAACGGGTTGGCAATGCAGGACCCATTCTTGATATGATGTCTAGTTTGCTAGAGAATATTTCAAATAATACTGTTATTGCTAGAACAACAATCTCGGCTGTTCATAGGACTGCTCAGATTGTCCCTTCCATCCCGAACATATCATATTAAAAGAAGGCAAGTGTACTTGTTGAAATTGCAATATACTGTTCAGTTTTCAGAAATTTGAAGAAACATCTAGGGTGCGTTTGGTTCAATATTTCTACCCGTATTCCCAATCTTATTCCCCAAATATTGTTTGGCACATTATTTGAGAAATATTAGTGTATTTTTTTAATTACTTTTAGACCTCTTAAGTTTATTAATTTCATTAAAGACCCCCAGAAAAAAAAGTTTGAAAATTAGCAAAAACACCCCCACCACCCATACTTGCCAGATTCTAGCAGTGTATTTTTTTAATTACTTTTAGACCCCTTAAGTTTATTAATTTCATTAAATACCCCCAGAAAAAAAGTTTAAAAATTGGCAAAAACACCCCCACCACCCATACTTGCCAGGTGGTAGCCGGAATCTGTCTCAACGGCTTACACCACGACCGGAAATGGCCGGTTATTCACCGATCTGGCCATCAGCGACAGCCAAAGATGGACCTTTGCGACAGTCGACGACCACATCTGGCCTTTTTCGGCCAGATCTGTGGTGGATCTAGCCGGAAACCAGTCTGTGTCGTAACGCAATTTTCTAGACAAATTCCAGCGATGGTGGCCGGAATCTGGTACTGCGGGTGGTGGGGGTGTTTTTGTCATTTTACACAATTTTTATATATTGGGGTGTTTAATTAAATTAGCAAACCTAAGGGGTTTTTTAGAAATTTTTAAAGTTTACCTCGTAATACTCCCCTATTCAACTACCTAATATTATTCCCAAAATCCTATCCAAAATAATAAACCAAACGCACTCCTAATTTTTGAGGATTTCTGTTTCAGGCTTTTCCTGATGCTTTGTTTCATAAGTTACTCCTAGCAATGGCTCATTCGGACCATGAAACTCAAGTTGGGGGGCATAGTGTGTTTTCTGTTGTGCTAATGCCATCTCTGGTCTCCCTTTGGTCATATTAGGGCAAGGATACTTCACAAGCTGTTTCTAGCATCTTGCCAGTCCCTGCGTCACAGAAAGTAAGAAGTGGAAGTTTCTTCTTTCAGGATGAAGGTAAAAAAAAAGAAAAACTCGTGGATGGAGGACTGCAAGAGGAAAGTCGGGTACCAGCTGTGAATGTGAAACACTCTCATAGTCAGTCATATAGCTTTAAGTGTGCTCTGACTAATGGAAAAACAGGATGAAACCCCAAAATCCTATAATTTTAAATTTAAAGAGTGTTTTAGAAATTCTGTTTAATCATCAACTTCCTTCTGACTGAGTAGCCATCAAGTGAGTCTTTTGCTTTCTTCAATCTGGGTTCAAGCAACATCTGTAGAAAATAACCTTGCAAATTTTAAGGCTATGGCTCACACTTATAACGTTGCGTTATTGTTTACGCGATTTAAGGTGATTCATGTTTATGTTATTTTCCATTGTTTTTACTTTTATACCCCCTGTGTTCCTTTTTCAGATATTTTGAAAAAGTGGAATAGATTTTGCATGGTCTCATCATTTTTCTTTGAGTTTTTATGGCATGCCTGAAGTTTGATAATTTTTTTTGTGTACTTTAGTACTGTACTTAACATCCGTGGTTATCATTTTGGTGATGACAGACATCCAGCCACACGACCTTAGTTCGGTGTTTTCAGCTTGCTTTTTCACTTCAGTGCACCTCTTTGTACCGAGAAGGTAAGTTGCATCTAAAAGAAATGGTTTAATTCATGTTACAACTAAGCCATTTAAGAGAATATTAGTTGGGTACTTTGGATCATCTTGAATGTTTTCTTTTCCCATCCCAGTTATAAAATGGGTAAAATTACATTGATGGCCTATATGACTTGGTAAAAGTTGATGATACTAAAGATATGCAGCTCACCTATAATCTGATTCAGTTTATGCTATTTAACACCAACGCAAATGTCCATTTAAAACATTTTTCATGATATGATTTGCTGCCCCCTCACCCCTGCCCGCTCACCGGCAAGTGGGACCGCCGCCCACTCACTGGGGAGTGGGACCCCTGAATGCGTCTATGTAGTGGACTTCAAGCCCATGCAAAGTATGAACCATAACTTTTAAAGTTAAGCTGTAATAGTAGCCTTTACCAGATTTGAATTAGCTCAGTGCCCTATATGCCTTAATTTTCGTTTGAAATTACTCTGATGTTTTGGTTCACTAATCTGTTCATTCCAAAGGCATTAGATTAGCTTTAGTAAAGCAGGGACATAGTTCTTTTGTTTTTTTGTTTTTTTTTTTTCTCTTAGAAAACTTTTCTTCTTCTTTCTATATAATTACAAGTTGCTTTGATTTCTATGGTTACTAGTTCATTCAGTTGACTCTAGCCAGTGGGTTTTGGGCAACTCCGTGAATTTGGTGAGATATACCTCGAAAACAGTTGGTAAGAATCTTTACATTTTTTTTTAAGCTTGCATCATGGTAATGTATAAATGGTTTGGAGTGTTTGTTACCTGTTTTAAGGGGCCTGTTTGCATATGTCTTGCGAATACATACCTGCATGCATACATATATTCTATCTAATGGTTTATGTTCTCTCTCTGAACAAATATCAGTTAGCTAAGCAAGAACTTTAGTTTGGTTGGTCATCGTGATTTAGATGTGGGTATGTCTGCATTGAGTTCACTTGGCTTTACAATGGTCTCTTTGCTTTGGTTTGATTTGGTTTTACCCATATGAAAGTTTTGTGGTTGTCTATGGAGTTTGAGCTTTGTTACCGTGATTAGTTGTTTTGATTTAGAAGTGGCTATTGGTATGCATTGAGTTCTATTGCAAGGTTACTTTGCTTTGTTTTTACCCATATGATATTTCAAGTTTTTATCTAGATTTGAGCTTTGTTGGCTCAGTAAGCATGTTACTTTGTTAGCTATTATAAGTTAGTCGTATGCGGAATATTTTATTTGATAAATATAGTACTGTTAGAGTGTTGAAGACTAAGTCGTAGTGCCTCTTAGAGGCGGTTCAATTGTGAGCAAATAATTGATTAATAGCTGCAGCAACACAAATTTTAGTGGTTTTTGTCTCTTTAATAGATTTAGCCATTAATATTTGTGTCAAATCAAAGATACGTGTGAATTTTTATGAAATATTGCTCTTTTTGTGACTCTATAGAGCCAACTGCTTCACGTCCTCGAACTGAGATAGTGGGAAAGAATGAATACTTTTGTTTTGGTATGAGAGATTTTCTTGGGATAGAGGCATCCTTCATGCAGGTCTGTTAAATGATTATGCTTTTCCTTCAATTTTTATTAGGATTTGGGTTGGCTTTTAGACCATCAACCTCTTTTGATTAAAAAATAAGTTCTTCCTAGTTAATGTTTGCTCTGATACAAGATTTTATGAAATTTCCTTGAGATATTCAGGAGACATGGTTAGAAGCAACCAATATAGGTGATTTAATATAAAATGATTTTAGTTCTAAGAAACTTTTGTTGAGCAATATTTGCATCCAATTGTTAGACAGGTCTTCCTCACTAATGCAATTGACTAAATGCTTATCAGTTGAATGTACCTTTACAGACGGAGGAAGAATTGCTCTCTAGTTGGTGGAACGAGTATGTAGAATGTAGTGAAGGTCCAAAGGAACAACCTCGTTCCAGTAAGAAATTGGAAAAGCAACCAAGTCTTGCTTCCTCATAAATTACTCTATCATCCCAGCTATATGAAGAAGAAAGGGTTGGAGTTCCTGTAAAGGGAGGACTTTATGAGGTAACCCTTTTTCTGAGGTTTCTGCTGTAATTGTTGTGTGTGTTGAGTAAGGGTGAAATATGGCTTAAGACATGATTTATTAACTTCTTAGTATTATTACTGTTATTTTTTGTCATGTAGATCTGGATGCCATGTTTCCTGTTCTTTATTCATTTAGTTATTTTAAGAACTTATGTTTTGACCTTTTTAATTATTTATATATATTCTGGTCTGCAAAACTCTGAAGTTTTGAGGCAAAACATTTTAAATTTGATTTTTAATTATTGATTTATATTTAAGAGCCGTCTTTTTTATGACTCACTCAGAGAATACTTCTGAAGATCAATCCTTAAAATGTTGCAGGTAGATTTGGTAAAGAGACATTGTTTCCCTGTTTATTGGAATGGAGACATCGACGTGTTTCTAGAGTCATTGTTTGCTCGTAAGGGCCTTTTGGCTTCCACGTGAAGATGTTGCTGAGTAGAGATTGCTATCGTAGTAAGTGTGGTGCAATAATCTGATACTGTGAACGATTATGTTATTTGATAGTGGAATCTATATAGACCTTTTCCTAGTTCATAATGTCAGTATGCCTGTGATTTGTATTAAGATGACCTCTGGGGTTAGGAAACTCATTATGAAGTGTATATATAAAAGCTGATGTTAGATTGATTCCTCTTTATATATGCAATTTTAGATGCGATGGCTTTCTGACATGCAGTCTGCAGTTTCTTTATCTTTTAAGTTGTACTTTTATTTTCATTCTCTCCTTTAATTAACTGCATTATTAGCGTTGTTTTACCATTTTTGTATGGAACAGTAAGAAGTTTGCTTTCCCTAGGTTTGGCACCGAGAAGATTTCAACCTCTGGACTTTTTGCAGCTCGAGTTGATTTACAAGGCTCTACCCCAGTAGTAATTGCCTGGTGTGGGGAATTTCCAATACCTGATTTGAATGTCTGCTGCATATGTATAGAAAAGATTAATGTACTTTGAGGTTGTGCTGTAGGAACTTTATGCACTTTTTATTGGCGAGGATGATACCTGGGAGTCTTGGCTCAATGTTGATGCTTCTGGTTTTTATGGTGTCATTAGTTTCAGTGGAAATGGAATTAAGTTAAGGTGTGGTTATTCGAAATCCCAGTCAAAAAAACCAAGCCAGGTCTCTAATCTTTCCCTTTTTAAATTTTTACTAGCATAAAAACTTCTAGCATCTTCATTTGTGCCTTACGCTTCAGGAATATGTAATTAGATCCTGGTTATGGAGTTTAATAGCATTTCTTTTCTTGGAATATATTATAAGTAATTTATGCTTGATTAAATAAATTCAGTTGGAACTTTCTGTCTTTCATCAAATTGATCTGCTTCGGTTTGAAAATACTTTTGACTGGTGGGCATTATTTTTTTTTTAAAGAATTGGAAGTAATGTTATTTATGTGTTTTCCAACTACATTCAGGAGGAATTGCATCAGCAGAAAGAAGAGGAAATGGATGATTATTGTTCTCAGGTATGGAATCTGACATTCTGAATCTTATTCTTATTTGTCTTGTTTTCACCATTAAAATTATGCATGCCATTGTTAAGTTTCCCTAAAATGCAATTTGGCAATTTTTTCTTGATTATTAATTTGAATATTATCTTTACAAATTCAGGGGTTCTTTTGAATAAAAAACATGAGGTTTTATTTGGGGAGGCTAAATTTGTCATATTTGTAAAAAAGTCAAGGCATTGTCTTTTTTTTTGTAGACAATGATCCTTGGGTAGGCGATGGTGATTGAGTGAGTAGGCAAATATGTATTAAATCCTGACGGGGGACATTCTCTAGGAGATAAACTAACACGAGTATATGATTCACCTATCTTAGTATTATAACATGCTGGTCATTGTATCTAAGTGTAGATTATATGAACATCAAGTAAAATATAAGCGATAGACGCAAATAACATTACATCAATAAAACACCCGCTAGTGTTGGAATATTTGTGGGCCTATAATGAAACCTGTTGTTCTCAGTTTTTTATGGATTAAGTGATGCTTTCGGTGCCTTTAGATGCTAGCATCTACTGCCATGTATTTGCCATGATCATGTTTATGGAAAGAATTAGGGTACCAAGAAGCTTGGCAATTTACAGTGGTTCTTATGAATTTAAAACATATGATGAATTAGAATATATATTCAACTTCTATTTATTTTTATTTTTTTGGTGTTCAATTCAATGGTTTTTTTCATGTTCTTTTAAATGTTATAAATCTTGTTTAAATAAAAAGTTAAATGTGTTTGTGTTCTGTCTTCATTTTGTAACTAAATCTAGGTAATGGTTTGTTGTTGTCTTTTATGTTCTCTTAGTAAAAGTAAATGTCCTTTGTATTTTAAGTGAGCTTAAGTTTAGCTAGTGATTATGACTTATTTAGTTGCACATTTTTATTTTTGCCCTTCAATTTTGGTATTGAATTATTATATGATGATATCATCTAAAATATGTTGTCTCTGTTGGGTAATGATTGATTTTTAAAGTTAAAAGCTAACAGGAACAAACAACAGTAATATTTAAGGTCTAACATGTCCTTTGATGTGCTCAATTAATTAATTGAGTTGTTATGTGGAGCCAACCACAAGCCTCGTGGATACTATTTAAACTAGAATAATATGTTTTGAGTAGATTTTAATCTTGTATTATGTGTTTTGATTGATATAGGTTCCAGTTAAGCACCTTGTCTTTATGGTACATGGTATTGGTCAGAGGTTGGAGAAATCTAATTTGGTTGATGATGCCGGCAACTTTCGCCATATCACAGCAAGTCTTGCTGAACAACACCTTACTACACGCCAACGTGGCACCCAAAGAGTTCTTTATATCCCTTGCCAGGTGAATAAGAAATTATTTTGTACTTAATTGACTCTCTCTTCTGTATGTAGTTTGATTCCCTTGTGTCAATTACCCATCTCAAGCTGTTTAGAATCTGAAAATGCATAATGTTTGATGCAGTTTTGATGAAATTAGGCTCTTTTTTATGTAAAGCTAATATGGGCCGACGAGTTTGTAGATGTGTGTTTGTGGATACAGGCTCTTTCTCTCTCAATCTCTCTTCCGTTTCTGGAAAACTAGAAAATTATGTGATCATATTGTTAATAGGTTATGTAATTGCTTCATATTCAATGAATGAGGCATGCACATTTTGTATATTATGTAGATGATGAAACGTTTTTATGGCATTTCAATATGCCTAGTTTTTATTCAATTTGAAAGTTTCTTTTTATGTTTTCTAATTAGAAATGATAACACCATGTCGTTGTGAAGCATATCTCTTATTTGTCTATTTTTACAAATATACCATCATGTCGTCACTTATTCTTAATTGCTTACTTTTTGTCACGTGGAAATTTGTAATTATTTTCCATCAGGAATGATTTTTACTTTGGGCAGTTTTCATAAATTTTTAGTCTACTGCCATCAGTTTGGAATCGTTTAAAAGAGTCATGTAATATTGAACTTGATTTCTGTCAAAATCAGTATCTCAGGAAGGATTGAATTTATCTTGTCAATCTGAACTGATACGAAACAGTATTGGGTTTGGGCTCCTGAAATGATCTAGTAATCATTATAAGCCGGCTGGATATCAGTGATTTGCTACATAATTTTGGTACTTAACTAAATCTTCTCTCTTTTGTTTTCTGATATTGTTGTCATTTTATATGCTGAAGTGTGTATTCTCAACCACTTTATATTTTTTTCCATAGCAAAATCTTCTCTCTTTTTTTCTTATATTGGTGCTATTCGGTACATTGAAGTGTGTTTCTTATGCCACTGTATTTGTGTTACAGTGGAGAAAACGTTTGAAGCTCAGTTGCGAAACTGCAGTTGAAAAGATTACTTTAGATGGTGTACGGGGTTTCCATGTCATGCTGAGTGCAACAGTTCATGATGTGTTATACTACATGAGCCCCATCTACTGTCAGGATATTATCAACTCGGTACTGCTTATCTTGTTTCCAATTTCTCACCTTCTCTTCTTTCATTTCTATTTCCCAATGACTAAGCTGTTTCATTATTCAACTATAAAGCTTATTTCAATCCAGGTTCCTTGTTTAAAATGACATTTTTCTGCACAGGTTCATGATAGTCTTTCTAAAGCTTTAGACCATAATTAGATTGGTTGTTTTGTAGTAGTGGATACCTGATCAACTATCTAAGTTTCTCCAAAGCAGTATACGTCTAAGTTTCCTATCAAAAAAAAGTTTTAAAATTGCTTCTCATCCTATGCACACTAAACAGGAACATTGGTCTGTTGGAGATATCTTGAGCATAGACAGTCACATTTTCTTTTGGCAAATATTATGCTCTAATTCTTTGTAGTCTTAAAAAAAGAAAAATTTAGCTGATGTCTTGAGCAGAAAACAGTCACATTTCAGCCTGTTAAGGTTGAAATTTGAAATTTGTTTGAAGTTTGAACTGATGAAGATGCACTTCTGCTCCTCCAGGTTTCAAACCAATTAAATTGGTTATATCTGAAATTTCTTAAACGAAATCCTGGTTATGACGGAAAGGTATGCAGCTAATATCTCTTTGTTAGGCTGTAATGATTAAGTGACAATTTAGCTTATATTAACATTTGTTTAGGTTTCTATATATGGTCATTCCTTGGGAAGTGTCCTCTCGTATGACATCCTCTCCCATCAAGAGAATCTATCATCCCCATTTCCAATGGATTGGAGGTACAAGGAACAACAAGATACCATTGAAGAATCTTCCCATGCTATGAACAATCAACCTTCTAATGGTGGCTCTTCAGCTGATCTGAAGGGTAAAAGCTCCACTAAGACAAATGAATCTGAGGATAAGGTGGGGTCTGCTGATGAGGACAAGATTTGATGAGTGTACAATCAACTCATCTAGAGCACGAGGAAGCACCTGCTGAAGATTTTTCTTCTCTTGTGGGTACTGTTGTGTCAGATACTGCAACAGCTATAGACTCTGAGCAAACAGCTAAAGAAGATATGGTCATAAGTATGGTCACATCTTGTTTAACGAGCCAAGGATATAAAATTGACCTTTTCATGCCAGATACTTTTTGTGAAATCTTTGGTTCATAATGATAAAGTGGGCTTGGGTAGAACTCACTCCCAAAAGTTAGCTCAATGGAGGAGGGAACCCAATCACTTATATATACTATAACAGCCAACTATTGAGGCGATGTGGGACAAATTCAACTTCTAACACCCTCCCTCACGCTTGGCGTGCAAGGTCAAGGTCCAAACCCAGTATCGCCTCAACCAAAGAGGGGAGAGAAACAAACGTGGCTCTGATACCAAGATAAAGTGGACTTGGATAGAACTCACTCCCTAAAGCTAGCTTAATGGAGGAGGGAACCCAATCACTTATATAAACTATAACAACCAACTATTAAGGCGATGTGGGACAAATTCAACTTCTAACGCATAGTAATAAACACCACTTTTTAATGAAATTTTCTGTGTTTTAGATTGATTCCCTGGAATCCAAAATAGCAGAGCTGGAATCGTACAATCAACGTAGAGGTACGTGTAGGCTTGCATTGGGTTAATCTTTGATCTTCACATTCTATTTTTGGTTCTATGTTATGGAAGGGGCTCTTGTGTCTTAATATCTCTGGGTTTTATTGGCTGCATAAACAGATAAAAATGAGTTGCTTGCCACTGAGCCAAAGCAATCCATTTCTGAGAAGCTTGAACCTATGCTAGATGATGAACCAAAGAGTTATACCCCTTATATTAAGTACACAAAGCTCGAATTCAAGGTCAGAAACAGAACTTCTTACGAGCTATAAATTTAAGATGGTGAATCTTGTGACTGATTTGACATTAATTCTTACATATCAGGTTGACACATTCTTTGCTGTTGGATCAGCTCTTGGTGTCTTTCTTGCCCTCTGAAATACCCGTATTGGAATAGGTAATCCACAATACACTTGTATGATTGAAATTTTGATGAGTGAATATTCTCACTGTTGCGACATGACATTCAGAGAAGTATTTTGTATATTTGTAAATATTTATATCATTTGGCCATGGGTGTGGATAATGAAGTATACTTTTGTTCCTCACGGTTTTGAGAAATGCTTTCATCTTTAGAATCTCATTAGATCTTTACTGAAGTTTAAAGGTTTTCACGTTTTCGTTATTGGACTTGATTTTACATCAATTTGAGTGGGAAATTCAGGATAAATTATGATTAGTTAGAAGAATTTCTTTTCATTACTTTGCTGGTAACTTTGGCAGTTTTTATTATATGTTTTTTTAGAAGCTCATAGATATGTAATATGTAATAAATTCTTGTGTATTTTGCTGCTAGTTCAGGCAACCATGCATTTTCAACACAAAAAATTCGTATTTTCAACCATCCTCTAAACATCTTCATCTTTTGTTGATTTTAATTTTAGTTTCTGCTTTTTTCTTTGGAACTTCTATTATACTTGCTTCCATACTTGAAGCTCTAGAAATCCAGTTTTTTAGTTGTTTTTTCCTTCTCTGTTCAGGAGAAGGGCAAAGATTATATGGATGAAGAAAATATAATTGAAGAGATGCTGGTTTGTCGTCAAATGTTCAACATTTTTCACCCATATGATCCTGTAGCATATAGGTTTGTCTTTGCACATCCATATCAATGCTACAGTATGCTCTATTTATTTTTTTCTGACCTTTTAAGTGGTGGACTGTATTTCGCCATAAAATGCTGCAATAATGGCATGTCAATTATTATTTGAAACACCTCACTGACACTGTGAATGCCTGTGAATGTAATGAGGAACCATTTTATTTAACGTTTCGAAATCACCTTTGGTTTTTGCTAAGCAAAGAGAAGTAACAGTGGGAATTATATGATAGATTTTGACTATTTAACTTTTCTTCATGAATAAGATTGTTCTTTTTTGTTTATACATCTTAACTGGGAAGAGGTTTTGGGTTAATATTTATAATTTGGTTTCATTTGGCCAGGATAAGGAAAATTATCACTGCATAGTTTTTATTTTCTTCTCTTGTATAGATTTGTTATCCCTACCCTGATTTTTTTTGTTCTTTTGTTGGCAGCTTGTCCACCGGTGTAACTCATGTTGTTCCAATACATATTATCAGTTTCTTATAAGAAAAATCACCATCTGTTTATTCGGACTTTTTTTGTATATGTGAACAAAGTTTAATGAGAAACTTGATGTGAACATTTTAAATGTCTATTAGGTAATAGTAAAGGTAGAATAAACAAAAATCAAGAATATTGGAAAAAAGAGTTTAGTCTTTTGCTATTTCTCCCTGTTTCTTTTTTCTCTCTCTCTCTCTCTTTGCTCTCTTACAAGTTTATGGTTTTTTCTTCCTAATGTCCCACCTTTGCTTACATCCTCTTGTTAAATCAAATTAAAAAATATTTATTTGGTTCAAAGTTTGCACATTTGAGTATTTTATTAAATGCCACAAAGTCTTGCACAAGGTGAAAAGAATCCAGTAACTCATGTTACACATGCGTTTGCACATTTCTTGACTCAGAACAAAACCAATGTGACTATGATTATTTCGAATGCTTTATTTTTTGTGAATGACATGTATGTTTTTATATGTTTTTTTCTTTTCTATTTTTGTCTTTAATATTTATAAATCTGGAAAGTATTATGGATGTTGTGTTGTGGTTTCTTATACAGAGTAGAACCACTTGTTTGTAAAGAGTTCCTCACCGTACGTCCAGTTATTATCCCTTACCATAGAGGTGGAAAGAGGCTGCATATATGGGTTCCAGGTAAGCTCCCTATAGCACCACACAATTAAGGTTTTAAAATTTTTCCTCTTTCTCTCTTTGTGGAGCATTTTTTGTTTAAAAGAAATTTTCCCACTTTCTAATACATCCTTATATATGTGAGTTACGAATTTACTTAAGATGTAGCTGCTCGTTCTCAGGCAATAGTGGACCAATTCAACTCTGTAAGGGTGGGTTCTGATACTATTCATTGTTAGTTTCTCTTTTCAACTTCTTCAAAGGCATATTTCTTTTTTATCTTTCAGTTTTTGGGCTTATCTTGTTTTTTTACACTTACTATAGAGCATGATGGTGGTCAGGCTTTTCATTTCTCAACTTTGTAATATAGACTATGCTACATGTTTATAAACTGAGCTTTATTGGATTATGCTTTCACTCCCTTGCTCAGACTAATTAATAATGTCAATATATACATGCATAGTGAATATACAATGACCAGTTTGAATTTAGAGTTAAGTATTGTATTTGCTTCAGAATCAAGACTCATTTTTGTTCTTTATATCTCCCTCAGAAGTTAAAATTCTGTTTCCGAGAATAACTTTTATGATGATTAAATTCATCAGAGGTTCAACTTTGTTCGGTGTAGCTCTTTTTTTACTTAACCCAGACTGACTATACTCGTCGGAGTGTCATTTTTTTCCCCCTCAATTTGAATTAAATATTATGTATGTATCTAAGGTATTTGCTTCAGAATCAAGACTCATTTTTGTTCTTTATATCTCCTTCAGAAGTTAAAATTCCGTTTCTGAGAATAACTTTTATGATGATTAAATTCATCAGAGGTTCAACTTTGTTCGGTGTAGCTCTTTTTTTACTTAACCCAGACTGACCATACTCGTCGGAGTGTCATTTTTTTTTTCCCCTCAATTTGAACTAAATATTATGTATGTATCTAAGGGTGGTTTTTTTTGTTCACTGTTGGAGAATTTAATTTTGTTGAAATTCCGACTCAGTAGCTATTCATTTATATATGTTTCTATGTATATATATCATCGATGTATCAATTTAATATTAGTTGACCTTTAGTTCTTAAGTTTACCCAGAATTATCATATACATGTTTTGGTCTTTGGTTTCTGATCATGTGTGAGTATTGAAGCTCTGAGTTTTATGCTATTGAAACAGGCTAAAGTACTTATAGTTTGTCAATCGAGAAATGCAAATGCCCTAGAAGGTAATATAATCTTCTACTGCTATTGTTTTAGTGCTTTTTTGTTTCTTCATGTTGTCCTCCTTTTGCACATATGAGCAACAATGGCTGAAGGGACCCACCATTCTTGTACTTAGGGTTCCCTTCCATTGTTCAGTAGTAAAAAAGATAATATTAAAAGTAAACAACAAAGCCCTGATCCCATAAATGAAATTTCACTTAATCTATGTTGATTTCTTTTCCATATTTTTTGAATGCACTCAACAATCTTTTTGTGTATATTGCAGTTGCAGAAAATGCCGAAGAAAGAGAAGAAAGATCATATGGTGTTATAATGATGGAGACGCTAACTGGAAGTGCAGAAGGACGGATAGATCACATGCTTCAGGTTTGTAGTGCAGTTCGATGGTTGCATTTACTGCTATATCATGTTATTGCTAATTTTTGAGTGTCTATACCACTATTATTCAGGCTTTTAAGTTGATACCTACTACCCTCTATTGATGCCTATAATTAGTCATAAATTTGACCCATCATTTTCCCTCCTGAAGGTCTTAATGTTTAATATTGCTTAGCCTTTTTGAAGAGTTTATAATCTTAGTTTAAGGATGTCTTCCCTGCACAAAATTTAGAACAAAAGAAACGAGTTTATAAAGGCAACTAATTGCAATACTGTTGTCCTGTGAAACTATATCTCAGGAGCTTTCTAAATTCCTATGTATAAAGGTAACTACTTGCAATACTGTTGTCCTGTGAAACTATATCTCAGGAGCTTTCTAAATTCCTATGTATAAAGGCAACTACTTGCAATACTTGCAATACTGTTGTCCTGTGAAACTATATCTCAGGAGCTTTCTAAATTCCTATGTATAAAGGTAACTACTTGCAATACTTGCAATACTGTTGTCCTGTGAAACTATATCTCAGGAGCTTTTTAAATTCCTATGTATTGTTATCATCAGAATGTCATAGCTCCACTGTCATAAATGAATTATGTATCTGAAGCCCCTGGGAGTTTTTTTGATGGGCTATGAGGGTAGTTGGGATTTGGGAATGCTGGTGTCTTATTGTTTGTCAGTCCTTAGCTTCGTAGCCTCTGCTACCATTAATTTGCAAAATACCATGTGAACATAAATATTTGCCAATTGCCATGAGAAGAATGTTCAAAAGGTGATGGACACAGTATAAGATGCTTATTAAGTACATTGAGGATATGGAGTTTCCACTGTCGAACATTTTGCCTGAATGATTCATTGTTTATTAATAATAGACATGACATTTTACTTTTGTTTAACATATCATCACTGCTAGCTCATTTGTAGACTTCTTCTAATGTTCATATTGATAATGTAGGATAAAACATTTGAACATCCTTATTTAAAAGTCATTGGATTGCATACGTAAGTACTTTCTACGCTGAACCAAAATATTTTATCGTTTATAGACTACTAGGCTGTATTCAGTCTTCTTCTATACATTTTGATAACTCCATACTTTTTACCCAAAGAAATGTGGTATCTCAATAGTTCCCTCAAGGAAGCTTGTCATGCATGTTTGAGACTTATATGAAGCATATTTGATTACATCTTTGACATTTATCTTTCTGAGAAATGTGGAGCATATAATGTGTTAGAGTTTACAGTTGTAATCATAGAAAAGCCAGAATTAGTCAGTATAAAAGAGTATTCTGAAGACGTTATATATAGTTCATTGAATGGGGATTTATATATTTTTTTTCCAACTCCCCAATCTCATAACATTTTACACTTGTCACTTGATGGAAGTGAGATAAAATTTAGCTCTAAGACAACACCTTGAGAATTACCAGCTAAGCTAATTGGCCTTGAAGCAGCTGCACTCTGTTGCATCTTGATGGCATATGAATTTGCATTGTGATCATCACATGGTCTTGAAGGCTTCTTTAAACAAGGAGCATAAAAATTGTTTTTCATTAGAAATCAGAAAAATTACCCTTTCTGCTTTATGTGCTTGCATCGTGTTAATCATACGAACTCGTTAACCTTGCTTCTTATTAGCATTCATGTATAATTATTTTGTATGTTTGAAGAAGAAAGTAACCCTGGGTAGAATAATTAAACCAATTGAGCTTAAATGTTTTTAAAACAATAGCACTTGACCCTATCTGTTTATAACTTAATACTATATGGCTGTGTAGCTTCAGTTTTCATGTGATATTGCTTAATTTTGCTGAGTACATGTGCTTTTGCATGGGTAATATATATTTTTTATATAATTTGAGTCTGTGTGTACAGAAATTATTGGAGGGATTACAACACCGCCCTTTTCATATTGAAACACTTGTATCGAGATATACCCGAAGACCCTAATTCACCTGCATCTTCAAGTGAAGGCAACTCAAAGACCGAGAGTGCTTCCATTGGTTGGTCTGATCAAAGAGAGACAGCAGAAGAAGAACTTCCTCTGACATTCTCCAACAGAATGATGGTTAGAAACTTCTCATTGTGAACAAATTAAAAATATTTTCACAATTTTTATTTCTAACATCTAAAGTTCCAACACCGGACAGGATGCCTTTTCTCCCTCTCTTATTTTTATTTCCGGAGGTACACATTTTCTTTGAAATTTAAGTTTAATTTTTGTTTATTTTAGTCATAGTTTTATCAATCTGTAGTTGCTTTTTTTTTTTTTCCGTCTAATCAATGCTTGCTATTCCTTGAACACCATTCAATTTCTGCCAAATATTAAACAAACTGGTTTCTGGGTTTTGTTTAAATTCTTGCATTGTGTATTTCTTATGAATTTTGTAATGGGTTTTAAAATTTTTGAACAGCTCGTGTTGTTTTCAAAATGTTCACCATCTGTTTGTGGAATATATTCAATGAAATTTTGTATGTATTTATCTTTGGTAAAGGAATGAAAAAGCTCGGTTCAATCTCTGTGAACTGATTTTTTTTATTTTTTATTTTATGCATTAACGTATCTGATTATTTATGATTTGTAATGTGACTACAACTTAATTCATTTTGTTTTAACTTGATTCTACTTGATGTTTTGATGGTTTGTAAGTTGTGAGGCCTAGTTTTGTCAGTCCAGTACGTTGTGTTTGTTTTGTTATTTTGGTGGTGTATGCTTTCTTGATGTTTTCTTGGATTATAGTTTATCTATGTGCAATTGTCTTGGTTAGGATCTTGTGAGAAATGCTGTCGGTTATTGCTTTAACATAAAAGGGTAGTAGCAGGCAGCATCAATACCCGCAATCTAGACTCTTCGATCGTGGACTAAGGGTTGATTGAATGATGATCTAAAGGTCTGGGCAGGGGGCGATTTTACCTCCCAGTAGCATAAATTAATGGTGGTTTGACGAATTTTATGCATGTCTTCTTTTGTATGATTCTATGTGCATCTTGAAATATTGTATTTTCATGTTTGTTTGTGAAACTAGGATTGTGTTTGTGGTCTTAAAATATCTTTTAACTTATTGATGAATTTGTAGATATGTTGCTACTTCTGGCTATATTTTTTGTTTCATGCTATAATTTCCGTTACTACTTGTCAAATCATTCCTTTCCTCGGGCTTTGCAAGACTTGTTTTGTTACTGTATTTATTTTTTCAACTTTTTCTGTTTAGAAGATTTTTCGGTTTTGCTTACGAAACTTATCACTTTTTGTTGTTCCAGAGTAGAAGGAAGTAGCATAATAGCTTAAATTCATTTCTTATCAATTCTGCCAAGTAGAATTTCATTTGATCCATTCTTTGTGAAAAAGGGAACTAAAGGTCCCAATATTGCATTTTACTATAAACTATCAAATTATACTCTTCAAATCTCTAATATTACAGGAAATAAATTATCTTTAGTGCATTTGATTGGATTAGTATCATTGTATATGGTCATGCAAAGCATGCTCAGGGCTTCAAGGCATAGCATTGGCAACGATGATTTGCATGATAGTGCCAAGGTGTGAAACTGGAGGGACAGAAATGCGATGGAAAGTACATATTTATAAAATTAATTTATTAATGCAATCTTTTTCCTCATTAATCGTAAAAAAACATCTGTTTCAATTAATTTTCACAAAATCTCTCTCTCGTATTCCTACCTTCATCCTGAAAGGAGAAACTTTCACTTCTTACTTTCTGTGACGCAGAGACTGGCAAGATGCTAGAAACAGCTTGTGAAGTATCCTTGCCCTGATCTGACCCCAAGGGGAGACTCGAGATGGCATTAGCACAATAGAAACTACACTATGCGCCCCATCTCAGGTTTCATGGTCTGGATGAGCCATTGCTAGGAGTAACTGATGAAACAGAGCATCAGGAAAAGCCTGGAACAGAAATCCTCAAAAATTAGATGTTTCTCCAAATTTCTTAAAACTGAACAGTATACTGTAATTTCAACAAGTTTTTTTTTTGTTAAGTAAGTAATCATATTAAAGAAACAAGAACAATGTACAAAGGCAATTTCAACAAGTTTACTTGCCTTCTGGTAATATGATATGTTCGGGATGGAAGAAACAATCTAAGCAGTCCTATGAACAACCAAGATTGTTGTTACTAGCAATAACAGTATTATTTGAAATATTCTCTAGCAAACCAGACATCATATCAAAAATGGCTCCCGAATCGCCAACCTGTTAAGTACAAACAGTTGTGTGACAGTTGCATATATGGCATGCCTGCATAAACATTTTTAACTCACTTCAAAAAATAAAAAACATAAACAATAACAAACCTTCTTTGAGAGCTGTCTAATGCAATTTTCTGAGGCATATTGAAGATCAGCATTCCATTTAGCCATATCATCCACAGCATTAGATAATTCAGCTGCATTTTGCAGGCATTTTTGTAACGTTTAATCCAGTCAGTTATTGCACCAATGATAGCAACAGAGGCCTGCAGCTCCGCATTTTGTGCGAGTTGTGTGGCAACGTCCACAATATGAATCTGTACACGAGGTTGTTTGGCAACATTCTTAGATAGCAACAGGTGGGAGTTTCCTCCTAGAGATTAAAAAAAAAAAAAAAAAATCATATCAATTATATCCACCGAAAAACTAATAAAAAATAATTGCAATAAGATGGAGCATTAAGATTCCATATGTAACCTGATTCCTCCAAAAGCAACTGCAGATACAATATAAGAGAACAAGAAACTCCTGTATCTGATGACCCATGATTTTCTACATCAAAATGATGGAAAAGGGGTTCAAGCACACGCCTCACTGTTGTAGCTTCCTTAGCCAACCTGGCTATATTATTCAAGCAAACTGTGGACCAGTAAGAGGGGCTCTTGGAAGTGTCACTGTAAAATTGGCATATAAAGCTAAGTATGTTAACTACATTTAAGAAATCATCTTATATAAAGAATATATACACAAGAAGTAAAAAATGATGCCTTACGTTGTTGAATACATATCAGGATTAGTCACAGGGTTCTGGAGAGAAGAAACCCTCTTACTCATATCTGGAAAAGATGAGCCATGAGATTCTTCTTTAAGCACCCCTTGAACCCACTGGTCCTGAGATTGAGAATGTTGCCTAGCTTCCATACCATCCTCTTGTTTCATTTGAAGATCGAGGTAGTTCTCCAATACTTCAAATTAATATGAAAAGCAAACATTAAGTCATTAAGTCTGTGCATTCACAAAGCAATACACTAGGTAAATAAACTGTACCATGTTTGCGAGAGGTTGTATTCCAGCTGAATGCAGGCATAGAGCTCTTTCATCATGTCCCACTTCTTGAGCCGATTGACAAAGTTTAGGAATGAGACCTTCTAAGTTGAACATGTATGTACTATCCATCTACTTTCAATTCAATAAGTCATTATCGGTTCATAAACATAATAAATATCATGTTTACAGTTTCTACTATTTGGTAGATGTAATTTAGTGCCTACAAATGAATAATTCTACACTGAGCACATCAAACGTATTTAACAGATTTCAAGCCTTCACATTTTCAGAGAGCCCCATCACCACTCCCACTCCTTGTAAAATGTAACTAAAAAGTTCATTGATGGGATGGCAGATTATTTTCAAATGTCTTTTATTAGTGCGCTCCCCAATCTAACATGTATTACTTGAGCAATCAAGCTGAAATATGTCAAAATTAATCTCATGGCTCTAACTTCACTTTATATCCATTGCGCACCTGACCATTAATAAAATCAACAAAAATACTGCAAGCCAGAATCCACATTTTGTCCTGTCGAGTTTGCTCCAAAAGAGTCCGAACAATCCCTAATAAACTACCGGCAAATAATGGCCTGCAAGAACAGTGAACTCTAGCAAATGTCCTCATAATGAAGAAAGAGCTTGCATATTCAAATAGGACAGAAAAATTGCAGAAATAAAAACATGATGCAATATAACTGTGAATCAAGCAACAAAAGAATAAACAATGAATTTATGAGATATAGTAGAATGTAGACTCAATTGTTGTAACTTGTATTATGCTTCCCTCTGTTCTTAGATCCAGTCCATAACTTAGAAGGAAAAAAAAAAAAAAACTAAGAAAGAGAAAACAAAGCAATTGAAAGAATGAGTGGGGTAAATGTTCCTAGCGGGGCTGATTACATCCCCCATTTGGCAAGGATATGGAAAGGTAAGAGTCTAAAATTTACTTTGGGTAGGCTTTGTTTAGGGGCTACGGTTTATTGGATTTGGAGGGAACGAAATTCGCGAAGTTTTAGGGGTGACCATAAGGATTCTTTCACCATAATTGATGCTGTCAAAAGTGTTGTGAGAGATAAAGCTTTGGACCTTAGGAATGTCACTGCATCCTATAGCAATAGGAAGTTGGCGAATGATTGGGGCCTCCCTAGATCTATTTTCAAAGACGTTCCTCAAGTTCTCAACACCATTTGAAGATTGGATTACAAAGGGTTAAGCAGAAGGGTTTTTTTGCTTGGTTGTTTTGTCTCATTGGTAACGCGTTTGATTTTTTGTTTTTCTTTTAATGATCCTAACCTAGGGAGGTGTCCTATGGTAGGTGGGATTTTTGGTGTTTTCTTTTCTTTCTTCTTGGTGTTTATCTCCCTTTGTGGTTTTTGATAAACCCCTAGAGCGGATGGCTGTTTGTAGGCTTGTTTCTTTTGTTTCCTATTTTCGGGGCATGTCCCAAAATAGGCTGGTCGCCTTTTTTTTAGGCCTTTGTACATTGTTCTTGTTTCTTTAATATGATTACTTACTTAACCAAAAAAAAAAAAAAAGCAATTGAAAGAATGACAATGCCTAAAAGAAAATAGAGAAAAAGAGCAATTCATAAATCCAAGAAACATACTTTGATAGTTACATAGCAGATACAAGCAAGAAATGTAAACATACTAGAAGTAAAATCAATATATTCTTTTTTGGATGAGGAACTATAAAATTACACTAATATGTGCACCTGGTGTCCACTAAATCAGCACAAAAAACCTGATTGGGGTATGAAAAGCTAAACAAAATCTTGAATAAATTTGTGATTTTAAATCTAATTTTAGAGCTGGTACACTAAATATAGTACATCTAGGAAATCCACCAGCCACAAATAAAAAGGAAGATGTACTCTTAATACCATATAATAAACATTATCATAGGTGACAAGAACATATCTTCAGTATACTTAGTTTTCCTACATGAGCTTGCTTTCAATCTTCTTTCCCTCTTCTAACAAGGATATTAAATCATTCATTATGCCTTCAGAGAAAGTATAATTAACGGCATTAAAGAAACACAAACATAAAAGCCGCCTCCTTCAAAATGGAGTAATGTTTAAAGCAAGAAGTTCATAATAAATGGGTGTGTTTGTTTTATTATTGTGGGTAGGATTTTTGAAAAAGTTGAGTTGGGTGGTTATTACAAGGCAGGATTTTAAAATTAACAAAATCACCCCCTAGGTTTGTTAATTTAGCCACGTTAGGTAGTCAACGAAAGACCGTCATTGACGACCAGCTACCACTAAAGACTGGCTGGATTTGGCTGGTTGTGCGCCATTACCCCAGATTTCGACCACCTTCTTGCAGTGGTGGCCAGAATCTGGCAAATGTGGGTGGGTAGAGGTGTTTTAGTCAATTTCTAAACTTTTTTTGGGGGATTGTTTAGTTAAATTAACAAACCTAGTGAGTTTAAAATAGTTGAATATAATAGAATTGGATTTTCAGAATAAGGAAACAAATATGTATTTTGGGTAGGATAGGTAAGAAATAAAGAAACAAACACAACCAATATCATCATGTAACTTGACAAAAAAAAAAAAAAATATATCATCATGTTTCTTGACAATAAAAATATATGCATTTTTTGAAGGCAGGTAAAAGTACAATCCTTGGTAACTACACATGTAAATATTAGGCACAATTAGACATGAGTCATGTTGTATCCATTAGTGTCTACAACACCACTTTTTTAATTCAAGGAGTAACATCAAAAGTTAGAGACGAACAACAACAAGAATAAAAGATAACTAAATAACTACTATAATATTTTCAGAAGTTTACCCTCACAAAAAGAGAACAAACTATATTAAGGATGAGTAGTAGTTTCTCGAACTTTTTAGCTGACTACTTTTATTTTATACTTCAATAATATCAAATATGGATATGTATGGCACTGATTCTGATTTCAGTCAAGTATGGAATGCATGTGATAAGTGTGCGTTTGGTGATTTTTATAGGCATGAAGGATTGCTATTTAAGAAAGATAAATTATATGCGCCTATTTGGTTCGTGAGTTCCTTGTTAGGGAAAGTCATGGGGGAGGCTTAATGCGTCACTTTGGTGTATTAAAGACTTTAAATATATTACATGAGCATTTTTACTGGCCTAAGATGAAGCATGATGTGCAATCTGTTTATGATAAGTGTATTACATGTAGGCAAGCAAAATCTAAAGTTAGACCGCATGGCCTGTGTACCCCTTTACCTGTACATAATCAACCTTGGATTTATATATCTATTGATTTTGTTTTAGGATTTATATATCCAACAAATAATTGGTAGAGAAATTCACAGAATTCCTCATGTTAATAAGAGCCCAAAAATTGGCAGTTGGCCACTTCCAGTTGTATCCATCAATAACAGAACTCACTTTAGCATCCTTTTTTTTTTCTTGTTAAGTAAGTAATCATATTAAAGAAACAAGAACAATGTACAAAGGCCTAATAAAAGGCGACCAGCCTATTTTGGGACATGCCCCGAAAATAGGAAACAAAGGAAACAAGCCTACAAACAGCCATCCGCTCTAGGGGTTTATCAAAAACCACAAAGGGAGATAAACACCAAGAAGAAAGAAAAGAGAACACCAAAAATCCCACCTACCATAGGACACCTCCCTAGGTTAGGATCATTAAAAGAAATACAAAAAACAAACGCTCTACCAATGAGACAAAACAACCAAGCAAAAAACCCTTCTGCTTAACCCTCTGTAATCCAATCTTCAAATGGTGTTGAGAACTTGAGGAACGTCTTTGAAAATAGATCTAGGGAGGCCCCAATCATTCGCCAACTTCCTATTGCTATAGGATGCAGTGACATTCCTAAGGTCCAAAGCTTTATCTCTCACAACACTTTTGATAGCATCAATTATGGTGAAAGAATCCTTATGGTCACCCCTAAAACTTCGCGAATTTCGTTCCCTCCAAATCCAATAAACCGTAGCCCCTAAACAAAGCCTACCCAAAGTTAATTTTAGACTCTTACCTTTCCATATCCTTGCCAAATGGGGGATGTAATCATGCCAGGGTCTAACCACATAACCAAGGTCAGCAAGCCTAAGGATCTTGCTCCAAATAGACTTAGAAAAAGGGCATGCAAAAAATAAGTGGTCAAGAGATTCCACGGATGAGTTACAAAAGCAACAATGAGCATTAGTAGCAGCCCCATACCTCATCAACCTGTCCTTTGTAGGTAATCTCTCCTTTATAGCCATCCATAAGATCATAGAGTATCTTGGAATAGCCTTTGAGAACCACACCAAGTCACACCACTCAACTTTTGCTCTCCTTCCTCTAATTGCGTCAAATTTTATGCAAGTAAACCATTTTTCTTTTCTTTTTTTTCGGGTAAGTAGTAAACCGTGTCCTTCGCTGAATATGAAAGTGCAAATGTCATTACATATAGTGTTGGAAAAATTCCCGCAAAAGGATTCTTAGGGTTTTGAGTTGCTGATTTTGATGCCACAGATTTTATGCAAGTAAATCATGCCTCCACTGAATACGAAAGTAGAAATCTCGTCGTAATTGCAAAGTTCACAACATATACATGTCACAAAAACTCTCACAAAAGGCTTTTGCATCATCTTCGTGCTGCCGAATGTGACGCAACTCAATTTTATGAAAGCAAACTGTGTCCTACATTAAAGAGAAAGAGCAAGCAACCGTCATTGCAAAAGGTTTTGTCGCATTTTCGTGCTGCTGATTAAGATGCAACAAGAATGCCACAAAAGTGATTGTAAAACGCTTTCGTAGAGTTTTCAAGTTGCTGATTGCGATGCCACTTGATTTTTTGCAAGTAAACCCTGTGCTTCACTCAAAACGATCTGCAAGATCATCGTACTTGCGAAATACCTATATATATGATGCAAAAGCTCTTGTGAAAGGCTTTTATAGTGTTTCGTGCTGCCGAACACAACTTGATTTGACGCAAGTAAACCGTGTCCTTCACAATACGAAAGTGCAAATCTCATTCTAATTGCCAAATTCACTGTATATATGTTCTAAAATTTCCAGTAAAAGAGTTCGTAGGTTTTCGAGTTGCGATTGTGATGCCACTCGATTTTACACAAGTAAACGTGTGTTTCACTCAATATGAAAGCGCAAACGTCTCATAATTGCGAAAAATTTTTTTGGGTAAGTACATATTTGTCAAATTCACTATATGTGTGCCAGCAAAAGTTCTCGTAAAAGGCTTTCATAGCATCTCCATGTTGAACATGACGCAACTAATTTCATGAAGCAACTGTGTCTTACACTAAATAAGAGAGCAAGCAAGTGTCATCACAAAAGGCTGTCTAGCATTTTTATGCTGCTGATTGTGATGCAACTCGATTTTATGCAGGTAAAACGTGCCTTACACTCAAAAGGAAAGTGTGAATCTCTTTGGTGACTGTGAAGTTTTTTTTTTTGGGTAAATAATCTTTAATAGAACGGGGAAAGGAAGTAAAAATGGCCTAAAAGTCGGCAAACCTACCTCAGGACAAGCCCTGGGTTAGGAGCAAAGGAATGATAATATCTAATACTACCCCTAATCTTCTCTTTTTCCCATTTCTCTTGTCAAAGGAATGGAACCAAGCGAAGATTAAAGAATACAATGAATCCCACCTACCATAGGACATGCCCTGGGTTAGGTCCAATTGTCAACGAAGCCTCTTCTAGCACAATCACCCGCCGGGTTGTAAAAACCAAATCCCCTTACAAGACAAAAAACCATCACATAACAACTAACCATATAATTAGCTCCCATGGGATGGTTTAAAAATAGACATGTGGAGACCCCATTTCTCAGCAGTCTTCTATTGTAGGTATTCTGATCTTGCAAAGATCCATAGCTCTCTCCTCACCACATTCTTGATGGAGTTGTAGACAGTTGTGCATCCTTCCATTCCCCACAAAAAATCGGCTATTCCTCTCTCTCCAAATAGAGTAAACGCGGCCCTAAACTTAGCTTCCCTAAGAGTGCTTAGCTTATTCTTCCTCCACCTACTAGCTATGTGCTCAGCATAATCGTTCCAAGGCGGGTGGCAAACCCAAGAGAAGGCCCAAGGATTCAGTTCCAAATCCTTCGAGTGAAAGCGAAGCAAAAAAGAGATGATCGATCGTTTCTTGCCCATGATTACAAAAACAACACACATTGCTAGAAGCTATTCCATACTTCGTCAGTTTGTCCTTGGTCTGAAGCCGATCCTTACATGCCATCCACGTGATCATGAAGTGTCGTGGAATAGCATTTGGGAACCATACAAGGTGATGCCATTCCACTCGGTGTTGGTGCACAAGAGTAACCTCCCAGGCCGATTTCATAGAGAACGTACGGATGCATTATGCTTTCAAACAACGATGTCCTCACCCTCCTTCGGATCAAAGTCGATAGAATTTTTCGTCATCAAAGCCCAAGAATTGCAGTTGGCCATCTCCACCTTGTCCCATCCCAATCTCGCACACCTTGCAAGATGATGTAGCCCCGAGTCATACACAATGCGGCTGCCATATCTATCCTTGAGACGGCCTTTTGGGTGCCAATTATCATGCCAAACATAAGTTGCTTGACCGTTTCCAATGATGGCTTTGATGTGCTCTCTAGCTTCCCTTCTACGCTTCAAAATACTCCTCCAAGCCCAAGAAGCATCCAAAGGTATAGGATCTCCCAAAAGCTCTTCCTTGCCAAGTAGGTTGCTTTGATCCACTCAACCCATCCGAAGCCACTACGTATTGATTAAGTTCCAAACATGTCTATCATGGCTGCCTTATTCCAATCCTTAGCTCTCAAAATCCCCAACCCAGCTCTTCATTAGGGACAAACCTCTTCCCAAGCAACTTGGTTTTTGAGGTTTTCATGTCAGTCCCAGACCATAGGAAAGCCCTTAACTTAGCATCAATTTCATTGGGGGTGTTTGAAGGGAGCATGAAAGCAGATGACCAATAAACCTGAATGCAAAAAGAATGGCTTTAATGAGAATTATCTGACCAGCATAGAAGAGGAATTTGCTCTGCCAAGATGGGAGGTGTCCTATGGTAGGTGGGATTTTTGGTGTTCTCTTTTCTTTCTTCTTGGTGTTTATCTCCCTTTGTGGTTTTTGATAAACCCCTAGAGCGGATGGCTGTTTGTAGGCTTGTTTATTTTGTTTCCTATTTTCGGGGCATGTCCCAAAATAGGCTGGTCTCCTTTTATTAGGCCTTTGTACATTGTTCTGTTTTCTTTAATATGATTACTTACTTATCAAAAAAAAAAAAAAAAAAAAAAAGTAAAATGAATTCTTAGAATTTATCAAAGACTTCAAATTTTTTTCTCATAAGGTAAACATAACTATATCTACTAAAGTCATCAATAAATATGATGAAGTATAAATATCTATCTCTAGCTTCAACTGTTAGTGGACCACATACATCATTATAGATGATGCCTAACAATTCAAGTCTTTTCACTTCGTCCTGTGAATGGTGACTTGGTCATCTTGCCTAAAAGGCAAGACTCGCATACCTCAATTGACTGGCAGTCAAATGTGAACTTTGGCCAATTTACTTCTAGAATTATGAATGGCTTTTGCCATGAACTTTGCTTGACGCATATGAAGATTAATGGGCTGCCTTGAATGTGAATAAGCATCAAAAGCAAACAGAATCCTACACCAAATAAGGAAGAGCAAGCAAGCGTCATCGTAAAAAGCTTTCGTAGTGTTTTCGTGCTGCTGATTGTGATGCAACCCGATTTTATGCAAGTAAAACATTTCTTCCACTCAAAAGGAAGGTGAAAATCTCATTTGTGACTGTGAAGTTTACTATATATATGCAACAAAAGCAATTGTAGTGCGAACTATTATTTATTCACACTACTATTTGGAAGCCTAATGCATCCAGTAAGTTCTCTATAAAATCAGCTTGGGCTCATGTGCACGGACACCTACTGGAGTGGCATCACCTTGTATGGTTCCCAAAAGCTATCCCACGACACTCCATAATCACGTGCATGGCATGTAAGGATCAGCTTCAGACCAGGGACAAACTGATGAGGTATGGAATAGCTTTTAGCAATGTGTTGTTTTTGTAATCATGGCGAGAAACGATCGATCATCTCTTTTTCGCTTGTCCACTCACCCAAAGGATTTGGAACCGACTCCTTGAGCTCTCTTCTCTTGGGTAGTCAACCGACCTTGGAACGATTATGTTGAGCACATAGCTAGTAGACGGAGGAAGAATAAGCTAAAGCACTCTATAGGGAAGCTAAGTTTGGGAGCCACTGTTTACTCTATTTGGAGAGAGAGGAATAGCTGGATTTTTGGTGGGGAATGCAAGCATGCACTTACTCTCTACAACTCCATCAAGAATGTGGTAGGGGAGAGAGCTATGAACCTTAGCAAGATCATAAAGAATACTTACAATAGAAGACTTCTCAAGAAATGGGGACTGCCCATGTCTATTTCTAAAACATCCCATGGGAGCTAATTATATGGTTTTTTGTTATGTGATGGGTTTTTTGTGGTGTAAGGGGATTTGGTTATATGACATCCCGACGGGTGATTGTGCTAGCAGAGGCTATTTTGGCAGTTGCAAGACTTGGGGTGTTGATCTAGTGCTTTGTCTTTGTGTCATTAACGGGCCCTACCTTGTTAGTGTCAATGTTTAAGGAATTCTTCTTATTAACGCTTATGCATATGGTTTTTGTATTTTGATACTTTTGAACCTAACTGAGGGCATGTCCTGTGGTAGGTGGGATTCATTGTATTCTTAATCTCCGCTTGGTTCCAATCCTTTGAAAAGACGAACGTGAAAAAGAGAAGATTAGGGGTAGACATAGAATCATTCTTTTGCTCCTAACCCAGGGCATTTCCTGAGGTAGGTTGGCCAGCTTTTAGGCCTTTTGTTTATTCTTTCCCCTTTTCTATAAAACCTTACTTACCCAAAAAAAAAAAAAAAAAAAGCAATAGTAGAAGGCTACTGTTGCATTTTCGAATTGCCAATTTGATGCCACTTGATTATATGCAAGTAAACCAAGTGTTTCACTCAAAACGAAAGTGCAAGCGTCATCGTATTTGCACAATTCACTATATATATGTAAAACTCTTGTAAAAGGCTTTGATAATGTTTTCGTGCTGCCGAAGGCAACTTGATTTGACACAAGTTCAAATCTCAATCTAATTGCCAAAATCACTATATATATGTCGCAAATGTTTTGGTAAAAGGCTTCCATATGTTTTTGAGTCACCGATTGTGATTCCACCTGATTTTATGCAAGTAAATCATGTGCTTAACTCAAAACAAAAGTGCAAGTGTCATTACATTTATGAAATTCACTATGAATATGTTGCAAAAGCTCTCATAACAGGTTTTCATAGTGTTTTCGTGCTGCCGAACGCAACTTGATATGACGCAAGTAAACCGTGTCATTCAATTAGTACAATAGTGCAAATCTCATTCTAATATACAAATTCACTATATATATGTCAAAAAAGTTGCGGTAAAAGTCTTCCATTGCGTTTCCAAGTTGCCGATTGTGATGCAAGTCAATTTTATGCAAGTAAACCATGTTTTTCTTTTCTTTTTTTTTCGGGTAAGTAGTAAACCGTGTCCTTCGCTGAATATGAAAGTGCAAATGTCATTACATATATGTGTTGGAAAAATTCCCGCAAAAGGATTTCTTAGGGTTTTGAGTTGCTGATTTTGATGCCACATGATTTTATGCAAGTAAATCATGCCCTCCACTGAATACGAAAGTAGAAATCTCGTCGTAATTGCAAAGTTCACAACATATACATGTCACAAAAACTCTCACAAAAGGCTTTTGCATCATCTTCGTGCTGCCGAATGTGACGCAACTCAATTTTATGAAAGCAAACTGTGTCCTACATTAAAGAAGAAAGAGCAAGCAACCGTCATTGCAAAAGGTTTTGTCGCATTTTCGTGCTGCTGATTAAGATGCAACAAGAATGCCACAAAAGTGATTGTAAAACGCTTTCGTAGAGTTTTCAAGTTGCTGATTGCGATGCCACTTGATTTTTTGCAAGTAAACCCTGTGCTTCACTCAAAACGATCGTGCAAGCATCATCGTACTTGCGAAATACACTATATATATGATGCAAAAGCTCTTGTGAAAGGCTTTTATAGTGTTTTCGTGCTGCCGAACACAACTTGATTTGACGCAAGTAAACCGTGTCCTTCACTCAATACGAAAGTGCAAATCTCATTCTAATTGCCAAATTCACTGTATATATGTTCTAAAATTTCCAGTAAAAGAGTTTCGTAGTGTTTTCGAGTTGCAGATTGTGATGCCACTCGATTTTACACAAGTAAACTGTGTGTTTCACTCAATATGAAAGCGCAAACGTCTTCATAATTGCGAAAAATTTTTTTTTGGGTAAGTACATATTTGTCAAATTCACTATATGTGTGCCAGCAAAAGTTCTCGTAAAAGGCTTTCATAGCATCTCCATGTTGAACATGACGCAACTAAATTTCATGAAGCAAACTGTGTCTTACACTAAATAAGAGAGCAAGCAAGTGTCATCACAAAAGGCTGTCTAGCATTTTTATGCTGCTGATTGTGATGCAACTCGATTTTATGCAGGTAAAACGTGCCTTACACTCAAAAGGAAAGTGTGAATCTCTTTGGTGACTGTGAAGTTTTTTTTTTTTGGGTAAATAATCTTTAATAGAACGGGGAAAGGAATGTAAAAATGGCCTAAAAGTCGGCAAACCTACCTCAGGACAAGCCCTGGGTTAGGAGCAAAGGAATGATAATATCTAAATCTACCCCTAATCTTCTCTTTTTCCCATTTCTCTTGTCAAAGGAATGGAACCAAGCGAAGATTAAAGAATACAATGAATCCCACCTACCATAGGACATGCCCTGGGTTAGGTCCAATTGTCAACGAAGCCTCTTCTAGCACAATCACCCGCCGGGTTGTAAACTAACCAAATCCCCTTACAAGACAAAAAACCCATCACATAACAACTAACCATATAATTAGCTCCCATGGGATGGTTTAAAAATAGACATGTGGAGACCCCATTTCTCAGCAAGTCTTCTATTGTAGGTATTCTTTATGATCTTGCAAAGATCCATAGCTCTCTCCCTCACCACATTCTTGATGGAGTTGTAGACAGTATGTGCATCCTTCCATTCCCCACAAAAAATCCGGCTATTCCTCTCTCTCCAAATAGAGTAAACGGCGGCCCCTAAACTTAGCTTCCCTATAGAGTGCTTTAGCTTATTCTTCCTCCACCTACTAGCTATGTGCTCAGCATAATCGTTCCAAGGCCGGGTGGCAAACCCAAGAGAAGAGAGCCCAAGGATTCAGTTCCAAATCCTTCGAGTGAAAGCGCAAGCAAAAAAGAGATGATCGATCGTTTCTTGCCCATGATTACAAAAAATGCACACATTGCTAGAAGCTATTCCATACTTCGTCAGTTTGTCCTTGGTCTGAAGCCGATCCTTACATGCCATCCACGTGATCATGAAGTGTCGTGGAATAGCATTTGGGAACCATACAAGGTGATGCCATTCCACTCGGTGTTGGTGCACAAGAGTAACCTCCCAGGCCGATTTCATAGAGAACGTACCGGATGCATTATGCTTTCAAACAACGATGTCCTCACCCTCCTTCGGATCAAAGTCGATAGAATTTTTCATGTCCATCAAAGCCCAAGAATTAGCAGTTGGCCATCTCCACCTTGTCCCATCCCAAATCTCGCACACCTTAGCAAGATGATGTAGCCCCGAGTCATACACAATGCGGCTGCCATATCTATCCTTGAGACGGCCTTTTGGGTGCCAATTATCATGCCAAACATAAGTTGCTTGACCGTTTCCAATGATGGCTTTGATGTGCTCTCTAGCTTCCCTTCTACGCTTCAAAATACTCCTCCAAGCCCAAGAAGCATCCAAAGGTATAGGAATCTCCCAAAAGCTCTTCCTTGCCAAGTAGGTTGCTTTGATCCACTCAACCCATCCGAAGCCACTACGTAATTGATTAAGATTCCAAACATGTCTCATCATGGCTGCCTTATTCCAATCCTTAGCTCTCAAAATCCCCAACCCAGCTTCTTCATTAGGGACACAAACCTCTTCCCAAGCAACTTTGGTTTTTGAGGTTTTCATGTCAGTCCCAGACCATAGGAAAGCCCTTAACTTAGCATCAATTTCATTGGGGGTGTTTGAAGGGAGCATGAAAGCAGATGACCAATAAACCTGAATGCTAAAAAGAATGGCTTTAATGAGAATTATCTGACCAGCATAGAAGAGGAATTTGCTCTGCCAAGATCTTTTTTTTTTTTTTTTGATAAGTAAGCAATCATATTAAAAAAAACAGAATAATGTACAAAGGCCTAATAAAAGGCGACTAGCCTATTTTGGGACATGCCCCGAAAATAGGAAACAAAAGAAACAAGCCTACAAACAGCCATCCGCTCTAGGGGTTTATCTAAAACCACAAAGGGAGATAAACACCAAGAAGAAAGCAAAGGGAACACACAAAAACCCCACCTACCATAGGACACCTCTCTAGGCTAGGATCATTAAAAGAAAAACACGAAATCAAACTCTTTACCGATGAGACAAAACAACCAAGCAAAAACCCTTCTGCGTAACCCTTTGTAATCCAATCTTCAAATGGTGTTGAGAACTTGACAAACGTCTTTGAAAATAGATCTAGGGAGGCCCCAATCATTCGCCAGCTTCCTATTGCTGTAGGATGCTGTGACATTCCTAAGGTCCATAGCTTTATCTCTCACAACACTTTTGATAGCATCGATTATGGTGAAAGAATCCTTATGGTCACCCCTAAAACTTCGCGAATTTCGTTCCCTCCAAATCCAATAAACCGTAGCCCCTAAACAAAGCCTACCCAAAGTGAATTTTAGACTCTTACCTTTCCATATCCTTGCCAAATGGGGGATGTAATCATGCCAGGCTCTAACCACATAACCAAGGTCAACAAGACTAAGGATCTTGCTCCAAATAGACTTAGAAAAAGGGCATGCAAAAAATAAGTGGTCAAGAGATTCCATGGATGAGTTACAAAAGCAACAATTAGCATTAGTAGTAGCCCCATACCTCATCAACCTGTCCTTTGTAGGTAATCTCTCCTTTATAGCCATCCATAAGATCATAGAGTATCTTGGAATAGCCTTTGAGAACCACACCAAGTCACACCACTCAACTTTTGCTCTCCTTCCTCTAATTGCCTCCCAAGCCGATTTGGTAGAGAAATCGCCTGAAGGTGAGGGTGTCCAACAAATCTTGTTATCAACATCAGAAGGAGTGAAATTCACAAAATTCCTCATGTTAATAAGAGCCCAAGAATTGGCAGTTGGCCACTTCCAGTTGCATCCATCAATCACAGAACTCACTTTAGCATCCTTAGCAATCCCCGCATCATAAATAATCCTTTCCCCATAGGTGCAAACAAGGGGGCCGTTCATTCACCCGGAGAAGAAAATGTTGCTTTTTGAGGGGTTTGCTTCTAACCCCACCCAAAAAGTGAAACGATCCAGTGCTCTCTTGACAATACCAAGAGAGTTTTCGTCCGCGTGGCAAAAGATCATTAAATGATCTGCAAAACAAAGATGGGTTAGGTTTAACTCTTTGCAGCTCCAACGGTGCTTAAAAGAAGGTTCAGCCGTTGTTCTATTTAGAAGTCTTGATAACACCTCCATGGCAATCACAAAGAGATAGGGTCTCCCTGCCTAAGCCCTCTGGAACCGCTAAAGAATCCGGTTAATTCCCCATTAACGGCTATAGAGTATTTAGGAGTTTTGATGCACTCCTCTACCCATCCAATAAACTTCAAAGGAAACCCGAGAAGCTCTAGAGCTTTAATAACAAAATCCCATCTTACAGAATCATAAGCTTTCATAAGGTCTACCTTCATTGCACATCTAGCCCCTTTAGCCGAGTTCCGATCATAGTGGTGGAGAAGTTCTTGGCTCAAGAGGATATTGTCCACAATTTTCCTCCCCCCTACGAAGGCACCTTGGGCTTTGTTGACGAACTGAGGCAAAACTTTTTTAACTCTATTGGCCATAATCTTGGAGATGCATTTGTAGATAGTGTTACAACATGAGATCGGCCGAAACTCACTACAAGATGAGGCGTTTTCATTCTTTGGGACTAAAGCAATAATGGCACAATTCACCTCTCTACGCATCTTCCCGGACTTGAAGAAATTTTGGATCGCCTTAACAACATCGTGACCTACAATATCCCAAGCTTTTTTAAGGAAATAAGCTCCATAACCATCTGGCCCCGGTGCTTTGTCTTTACTCATTCCAAACATGGTCTCTTGAATCTCTTCTTTGGAAATCTCACTAATCATGGAGTTGGCCTCCTCCTCCAAGATAACAGGGGTGATAAGTTACTCCATGCCCTCATAGGAAACGCCCGCACACTTATCTTCAAAAAGATTTGGGTGGAAAGACACAAACTCCACTTTGATTCGATCTTGATCACTAGTAACCGAATCTTCCCCAATTTCCAAGGAGACAATCTTATTTCTATTCCTCCATCCAGCAATCGATTTAAAGAAGTAAGAAGTGTTGGCATCCCCTTCCCGTAACCATTTGACCCTAGACTTATGCTTGGCTAATGATTCTTTGGCTTTTGAAAGCTTGACCATCTTTGCCACCTTAACTTTCTCCTCCTGCAAAAGAGCACCATCAACCGGATCCACAACAAGCCTTTCCTGAACTTGGGCTAGATCATCTCTAGATTTCACTCTTTCCGACATGTTCCAGAACTCCTTTCTATTTAGTCTCTTAGGCTCAACCTTTAACGCTTTTATCTTAGAGACCAGCCAGGACATGTGAAGTTCACTATATATAAAAGCTTACTTACCCAAAAAAAAAAAAAAAAAAGCGTTAAAGATTGAAGTTATGGTAAAAGGCTTTCTTAGCGTTTACTATATATGTGCAGCTGAAGTTATGGTAAAAGGCTTTCTTAGCGTTTACGAGTTGCAGACAATGATGCCACTTGCTTTTATGCAAGTAAACCGTGTGCTTCACTCAAAACGAAAGTGCAAGCGTCACCGTACTTGCGAAATTCACTATACAGTTGTTGCCAAACCTCTTGTAAAAAGCTTTCATAGCATTTTCGTGCTGCCGAACACAACTCGATTTGATGCAAGTAAACCATGCCCTTTACTCAATACGAAAGTGTAAATCTCATTCTAGTTTCAGTAAAAGGCTTGTGTTGCATTTTCAAGTTGCGGATTGCGATGCCACTCAATTTTACGCAAGCAAACAGTGTTTTACTCAATACGAAAACACAAACCTCTTCGTATTTGCGAAATTCACTGTATGTGTGTCGCAAAAGTTGTCGTAAAAGGCTTTCGTAGCATTTTCAAATTTCCGGTTGCGGCACAAAGTGCAAGCGTCATCGTATATGTGAAATTCATTACATATATGTATCATAAAACTTCCCATGAAAGGATTTCACAGGGTTATGCCGCATGATTTTATGCTGGTAAACTGTGCCCTCCACCCAATACAAAGTAAAAATTGCCTTGTAATTGCGAAATTCACAATATATATGTCGCAAGTAAACCGTGTCTTTCACTCAATACGAAAGTGTAAATCTCTATGCCACTCTATTTTACGCAAGCAAACCATGTGTTTGTTCTTTTTCTTTTATCAGGTAAGTAGTAAATCATGTCCTTTGCTAAATATGAAAGTGCAAGCGTCATCTTATATGTAAAATTCATTACATATATGTGTCGTAAAACTTCCCACAAAAGGACTTTAAGAGTTTTTGAGTTGCCGATTTTGACACCACGTGATTTTATGCAAGTAAACCATGCCCTCCACCCAATACGAAAGCAGAAATCTCGTTGTAATTGTGAAATTCCCTGGTGTTTTTCTTTTAATGATCCTAACCTGGGGAGGTGTCCTATGGTAGGTGGGATTTTTGGTGTTCTCTTTTCTTTCTTCTTGGTGTTTATCTCCCTTTGTGGTTTTTGATAAACCCCTAGAGCGGATGGCTGTTTGTAGGCTTGTTTCTTTTGTTTCCTATTTTCGGGGCATGTCCCAAAATAGGCTGGTCGCCTTTTATTAGGCCTTTGTACATTGTTCTTGTTTCTTTAATATGATTACTTACTTAACAAAAAAAAAAAAGAAATTCACTATATATATGCCGCTAAAGTTATGGTAAAAGGCTTTCTTAGCGTTTGACGAGTTGCAGACTGTGATGCCACTTGCTTTTATGCAAGTAAACCGTGTACTTCACTCAAAACGAAAGTGCAAACGTCATCGTATTTGCGAAATTCACTATATATATACTGCAAAAGCTCTCGTAAAAAGCTTTCACAGGGTTTTCGTGCTGCCAAACACAACTCAATTTGACATAAGTAAATCTCGTCCTTCACCCAATACGAAAGTGCAAATCTCATTCAAATTGCCAAATTCACTATATATATGTCACAAAAGTTTCGGCAAAAGGCTTCCGTAGCATTTCCGTGTTTCTGATTGTGATGCCACTTGATTTTATGCAAGTAAACCATGTTTCTTTTTTTTTTTTTTTTTTTACAGGTAAGTAGTAAATCATGTCCTTCGCTCATTACGAATGTGCAAGCATCATCATAATGTGAAATTCATTACATATATGTGTCGCAAAACTTCCTGCAAAAGGATTTCACAGGGTTTTGAAGTTGCCGATTTTGACACCGTGTGATTTTATGCAAGTAAACTGTGCCCTCCACCCAATACAAAAGTAGAAATCTCGTCGTAATTGCGAAATTCAAAATATATGTATACTGTAAAAGTTCTTTTGAAAGGCTGTCGTAGCGTCTTCATTTCCAAATGTGACACAACTCAATTTTATGAAAGCAAACCTGTCCTACACTAAATAAGAAAGAGCTAGCAAGCGTCATAGCAAAAGGCTTTCATAGCATTTTCATGCTGCTAATATTGACGCACCTCAATTTTACGCAAGTAAAACATGCCTTACAGTCGAAAGGAAAGTGCAAATCTCATTGTGCTTCTTTTGACTCCTATTTTTGGGGCATGTCCCAAAATAGGCTGGTTGCCTTTTTTTAGGCCTTCGTACTTTCTTCTCTTTTTAATGTTATTACTTACTTAACAAAAAAAAAAATCTCATTTGTGACTGTGCAGGTCACTATATATATGCCGCAAAAGTAATGGTAAAGCGCTTTTGCAGCATTTTCGAGTTGCAGACTGTGATGCCACTTACTTTTATGCAAGTAAACCGCATGCTTCACTCAAAACGAAAGTGTAAGCCTCATCGTACTTGCAAAATTCACTATATATTTGTTGCAAAAGCTCTCGTAAAAGGCTTTCATAGCATTTTTGCGCTGCCGAACGCAACTTGATTTGACGCAAGAAAACCGTGTCCTTCACCCAATGCGAAAGTGCAAATCTCATTCTAATTGCCTAAGTCACTATATATATGTTGCAAAAGTTTTGGCTAAAGGCTTCCGTAGTGTTCAAGTTGCCGATTGTGATGCCACCACCCGATTTTATGCAAGTAAATCGTGTGTTTCCTTTTTGGGGGTAAGTTGTAAATCGTGCATTTTACTCAATACGAAAGCACAAACTTCTTCATATTTATGAAATTAACTATATTTATGTCACAAAAGTTCTCGTAAAAGGCTTTCACAGCATTTTCAAATTGCTGGTTGCGGTGCAATTCTAATTTATGCTAGTAAACCGTGTCCTTCACTCAATATGAAAGTGAAAATCTCATTCTAATTGTGAAATTCACTACATGTATGTCGCAAAAGTTTTGGTAAAAGTGCCAAGCGGAATGGGAAAAAGAGAAGATTAGAGGTAGACTTAGTATCATTCCTTTGCTCCTAACCTAGGGCTTGTCCTGAGGTAGGTTGGCCGACTTTTAGGCCTATTTTACATTCTTTCCCCTTTCTATAAAAGATTACTTATCCAAAAAAAAAAAAAAAAAAATTTGGTAAAAGGCTTCCATAGCATTTTTTGTGTTGCCGATTGTGATACCACTCAATTTTACGCAAGTAAACTATGTGTTTCACTCAATACGAAAGCGTAAACCTCTTCATATTTGTGAAATTCACTATATGTATGATGTAAAATGCTTTTGTAGGGTGTTCAAATTGCCGGTTGCAGCGCAACTCGAGTTTATGCAACTAAACTGTGTCCTTCGCTCAATACGAAAGTGCAAGCATCTTTGTATATGTGAAATTCATTACATATATGTATCGCAAAACTTCCCGCAAAAGTATTTCACAAGGTTTTCAGGTTGCCGATTTTAACGCCAAATGATTTTATGCAAGTAAACCGTGCCCTCCACCCAATACGAAACTATAAATCTCGTCTTAATTGCGAAATTCACAATATATATGTCACAAAAGTTCTCGTAAAAGTCTTTCGTAGCATCTTCGTATTGCTGAGTGTGATGCAACTCAATTTAACGAAAGCAAGATGAGAGTTTTTAGTCTTTCAGGGAGGGGTTCAAACATTCAGCAGAAACTCAGATATTTCATTTTTACTTATTCTTTCCAAATCAGTATCCGGAACGTTTTTACCGAATGCTATCTCTTGCACGCAGCACAACGCACGGGAGATCTCATCAATTGAAATAAAAAACCAAGTTATGAATAATAGTTTACTCCATAAATCAGGAGGCTAATGAGAGTAGTTTGGCTACATCAATAGTTTAGATTATGAGTGAGACAATGTCACTAATTTTAGTGGGTATTGTTTGATTGAGAGTATGAATTAAACAATTGATAAGTAAAGCCTGGATTTTTGAGACCACTTCTTCTTTGATTCGTATTTACTTTTCTAAGGTTCTTTTTTCCTTTTTTCTTGTTTTGGTCTCCTCCTTATACTAAACATAAAAGACTCATTAAGAGTGATTGATATTTGACATTATACCGACATCTACTTAAGTGAGCATGATTTTCTGAACGGAGAAGTTAACTCATGCTTAAGAATAAGATGAGCTTAACTCAAGCTTCTTCCATGACACATTGACATATTAACAAGTAAGGATGTAAGACGAGCCAAGCCCCTTGTGAGTAGCTCAAGCTCAAGCAGCTCGAGTACAATGTCGAGCCAAGTTTGAGCTCCCCAATACTCAACTCAAGCGGCTGTTTACCCAAGCTCGACAGAGGATGTATGCAAGTTTTGCCAGTACTAGTGGGGTTCGGCCTTTAAAATTAGGACAAAATGACATTCTACAATCGAAATATTGAATCCAATTTTAATTTCAGAATTCAAAAACCCTAAATCCCAAATTTCCTTAATCTCTCTATCTCGTTTCGTTCTTCTCACTGGTATCATCTCTGTCTTCCTCTTTTGCACTCTTTGATGCCAAGTTAAGCATGCTAAAGAACTGGGATCATTCATTAACTTTGTAAAGCTTAGTCTTTTCTGTCTTGGTTTCTTTTAAGTATCCAGTTGTTGTCATAATTTTTAACTTTGTAAGATAAGCTCAAGCTTGAGCTCGACTCGGGCTCGGGACTGGATCAAACAACACCAGCTCAAGCTTAGGCCGAGCTTGAGCTAGAGTAGGCGAGCTCAAGCTCGAGCTCAATATTTGAAGCTCGATCGAGCATGAGCTCAACATTGTAGCATCCAAGCTGAGCTTGAGCCACCCAATCTTGGGTTGGCTCGACTCGATTACACCCCTGTCAAGTGTGGACATCAAATGAGAAGAAATGTCTTGGTCAAAATTTTGGCAGAGATGAGTGCGAACCTAAGGGGCTCCATTCATTTATGAATGCTATTGACCCTTCCGTTTTCACTTATTCGCAAACGCAAAAAATAACGTTGGTTGATGAAATTTGGTTTTTAAATTGTAAAAATGAACAAAAGAGGACAAAACCAATATGGTGAGGAGATTTGTCATTTCTGAACGCATGAAACAAAAGACAAAAACAAAAAGAAAAGAAAAAAATTGTTAACTTATTTAGTACTCTCTTTTTCTGACTCTTCAAATTCAAGCTCAAATTTCTTTCTCGAATAAGTTCCAACAATCTAAATAAGATCGTCTATTTTCATATAATTTTTTTGCGATTCGCGTAATTAATAATTATTATTAATTAATGCTTTATTTTAAAAAAAAAAAATTCGAACAAATATGAAATACGTTCATTTTCCGCATTTTCAAATACTGTTTTCAAATAAACAAGTTTTTACTTGTTTGCATTGTCCCATCATTTCGACAACACAAGCATCTACAATTTAAAAAGAAAAAAGCAGAGTTAAATCGGAGAAATAAATTGAATATTATATTTTATTTAGTAATATATAAAAAATCGTAGTACACTTTTATTAAAAGGATTACAACTGAAAAACCAGCATCAACTGAAGGAAAAATTTTGTTAAGTCTAACAAGAAGAGATGTAAATAAATCCCCACATTAGATCCATTGATCTAAAAAAGGCAGTAGATGTAAAAGATTTGATATAAAATTTACGTGCAATCCAATCTCTTTCATCATATATGATCAGTCAAACCTAACAATTAGAGGTTCATTCGGTATTTGAAGTGAAAATTACCTACCTCCTGCAATCTGCCTTAATTATCAATTGTCCACTTTCAGAACGTAAGTCTACAAGTACAAGCATTTTCAACATCCCACTATCAGCTATTAAATAGCTGCTTCCATTGACATTTATCATCAAACAAATGTTGTCAACAAGCTTCTAAATACATCACAAAAAAATTCACCAAACTTCAAATTACAGAACAAAAAAACAAGCTTTTCCCAATTTCTCTTACATAGTACAGCTGGCTAAATGATAGAAGACCAAAAATAATATGAAGTCACAAATTATAAACTACCACTTTCTTCAGCACCAAAACTTGCACATTGAACAAATATAATTTACAGGAATAAGATTCTAAACAAATATTTAGTCACTATAATTTCTAAAAACCAACCATGAGAGCTTTTAGTCTGTTAGGGAGGAGTTCTAACTTCCAGCAGAAACTCAGATATTTCATTTTTGCTTATTCTTTCCAAATCAGTATCTGGAACATTTTTAAAGAATACATTATAAGGAACATAGAAAAAAAGTATTTTCAATATTCAAATTTCAAGAAACTGAACAAAACTAAGCAGAAAAATATAGAATTGACAAAACAAAAGGGGAACAAAAAACCAGTACAGAATCAATCACAATAAACTACAAACCGCTCAATAATCTACATATAACAAACCATGCCATCCCGAGAGCCATGGGGGTTGCATGTCCAAGATGATAGATGAACTTGTACTTTACCGCATTTAAGAGGATCTGGCCATCTCTGTACAGCGTGGGATGGGCACCCACAAGAACACTTCAAAAATTTCTTCTGTGTATGATTATTTTTGAAAGTTGAAAAATGGTAAAACCCTTTACAGCAAATCCAGTAGAGGTGGTTGTTCTGATGTTGGTTTGACATGGCTAGGCCGTGAACTTGAACTCGCTCCTCTTCCTCTTCCTCTTCCTCTACCAACAGCAGTTGCAGGAGGTGGGGCAAGTTTTGGTGTAGTTTGTTCGGACTTGCTAGTACCAAATATGGATCCAAGATTAGATGATTTCTTATCGTTATTGTATGTAACTGAAACTGGACCTGAACCTGAACCTGAATATCCTTGATTCTGTTTCATGAACCCAATAGAATTCAGGTCATTCAGGCCCCCAGAATTCAAACTACCGGAATTCAAAGTTGAACTTGGATTGTAGGAGGCCCAACTGTTATTGCCATTGGTTTGATAGCTCTTATTGTTTGGTGTACTTGTCAAACCAGAAGTATAATTTTTTGTCACTGATCCTATATTGCCATTGCTAAGAGTTCCTGAAACACTTGAAGAGCCACTTGGCCGTGGAGGCCAATCAGCAAATGGATCTAGATCTTCAAAACTTGAAGATGAAGACCTTCCAGGGTTCGGTTGCTGCTTCTCACTATCAGCTACAGAAGAGGTCACAGATGAAGATGCACAAGGAAGCCATTCTAAATCAATTGGAGGGCATGATACAGCTGTTTGCTGACTAGATACAGCAGATACCAAGGAAGTTTGGAATTGCACAGGGGTTACTTGAATTGGTTTTTCACTGTAAATGGTTGTAGTGGATGAGATGTTTTTGATAGAAGACTGATTGGAATTGGCTGGTCCCTTTGTCTTAGGACCCCAATCCTCATCCCATGATAGGCTGCTCTTAGTTGTCGAAGCCACACTCCCACTTGTTTTGCTCAAGGCTTGAGACTGAGGCCCATTGGCAAAAGGAATATCTTTTAGCTCCGGAAATCCAGCATCAGTTACAGTAACTCCACGTTTTTCTTCTATCTTCCTGCAATGAAATGTAATGATCAGTAAGGATTAAGTTATTTTTAAAATTGTGCACAAACACAAAAAATGGACTGGGGGCAGGGATGAGACAGGATTCAATGGGTGCAAAATATGATAGTAATACCTGAGAATATCCTTGACAAAAAGCATATATTTAGCAAACTGCTGAACATTCAATTGTTGAGCAGTAAGAAGAGGGGAGAGTAACGGAAGGACATGTTCTGCAGCAAATTCGACTCCATACTGAACAAGATGAATCGGGGAGGAAAATGAGCCAGATTTCACAAACATAAACATACCACACATAGTAGAAAGCTAAAACAAGTCCATTGTTTACCTGCTTGAGAATTGAGTTAGCAACCCCAAGGGTACACATAAGGGTAGGAGCAGAACGGTCAACAGCTGTACAACGTTGAATCGTTTGCAAAATGTCCAGAACAGCATGTTTATCAAGTGTGTGAACCAGATCTCCTAAGCATAGCAAAGCATTGACTCTCACCTGCCAACGTAAACAATCCCAACACTTCAGATTGAATATCAATTTCTAGATTAACAGGAAGTAGTGAAAACAGAGCACCTATTACTCATTCAAAGGCATTTTGCACTCCTGACAAAACTTTTTAAAATAAGCTGAGGTTATGCTGCCAATACATATGTCTAATAACTTGACTTGTACCAAATTACAAACAGGAAACTTAAGAATATACACAAGAATGACAATTTATCTTTTTCCCATTCCACAGCATGATTTGATTCAATTTTACAGCAGTTCGAAAAAATGATTCTTCATTTTCTTCTCACCGTTCTGCTGAATTTTTACGGTGGGAACAATAGAACAATTAGACTTAAATGTCTTTGAACCGTCATGAACAATTTCTCCAGAGGCAAGAGGTTTATACACACCCATACAAGCACCAAATGTTCCTTGTAAAACAAGTTAATCATAAACAGCATTGCCTTGTATAGCTATATACCACATTCTTCAGGGAACTATTTCTTGATAAGAAACAAAATGAAATTTAATAATAATATATACAAAGTTACATATAAAGTGGACAAGTGGCCCCAAAAAATAAAGCAAGGTAAAAAGAAACAGGAAAACAGCTACAGAAAATCACCCAGCATAAGAATTAGCATCTTCACAATTTGATTGAACGTATAAAGTGGAATAGCTCTGAACTCATTAAGAACCGAGTTCTTTAACGAAATTGAAATAAACGAGTAAAACAAAACACAGATTTAAATTATTTACAGGCAGGAGAGATCCAGTAATCTTTATTTAGTCCTTGTTAAAGAGTTTTTGTGTCCACGTTTCAAAAATGCATACAGAATTCAACAAAAAGATATTGCTCAACAGAATTACGTAGTAGAAAAAAGCTCTCAGTGAGATGCAGACAAAAATAACCACACATTAGCTGTGTCAACACTTCTCAGTGGCAGAAGACATGCACAAGCACTATAATGGCCATCTGATTCTAGCTTTAATAGAAGCCAAACTTAACAATCCTCAAAAATGATATTTTTGTAACCTTCAATAACAAGTTTATACAAAATTCTTCAATATGGAAAATTGGTCAAATGAATAAAAAAAAAAATTGAAAAGAAAACATATAATTGCACTACAAAAAAGATATAAGATAAAACAAATGAAATACATACCGCAGCAACTGTTGTTTTAAGAGCTAAGCCATGAACACGGGGCAAAATCGCTTGTTTCACCAGCTAGAAAGAAAAAAAGAATATAAGAAAACATGTCAGCAGTTTCTCCCTATACTTGCCACCAGAAAGAAAAATAGTAGATGAAGATGGGATATGCAGAAGCCAAAAGGAACTTCAAGAAGAAGACCTTGGGCTGTTGATTGCTTCTTAGAAATGAAGTTGGGATTCTAAATTTGTTATAGGGTTCAGAATTCAATTTCTATAAGGATCATTTTGATTATAGTGCTTAAGACAACAGCTGGGATAGTTTTAGTGGGTTTCTTTTGGGCTTCAGTTAAGCTCTTAAAGTCTAATGAGGGGTAATAAAATCCAGACAGCTTCTGTAAGACACATGATAATTCCTTCCTTCCTTCCTTCCTCCCTCCCCCAATAAAAGGAACTTCGAAAAGGATGACAAGTGGTGGTCACCTGAACATCAAGTTGCTTAGCAAGGGATACAGATCTTCTCAAAACTTCCTCTTGTATGCGAGGATCGGTATCATCATAACCTCGAACAAGCAAGGGCAATAAATGTGAAACTAGCTGCTCCCGACCAGTCTACAACAACCACATAACAAACAGTATCATGCTCATGCTTTGTTCTTGCAGTATAAGCATTAATAAACAGATAAGAAACCATCCAGGGATAAAAAAGTGCCATCTCAAATACAACATAAAACTCATATGGGAATTTCAACCAGGCAGAATTTTGGCAACTACTAAACAAATAAAAAAAAAGAGATGTGTGCTTCATTCAGATTGATTCAATGATCTTATAATAATTATATAATCAAGCTTCTGTGTCCATGAAAAGGAGGCAATTACTTAGTTAGACAAAATTTTAATGATTCCTGTTGGACCTAAAATCTAATTACCCAATCTTTGCCACAACGGAGAACATTTAGTTCAAGAATATAGAGAAACTGAAACAGCGGTGTATAAGCTCAACAATGTAACAGGAAAGTAGGACCCAACCTTTGTTATTAACTTTTGAATAAACAATAATGGCATTAACATATGAATCCAGCAATAAAAACTAGTATCTAGACTTTTGTCATACTCGCATCCAAATTAATGCCATCACTAATTTCTTTTATTTAGAATATGATGAGACCTCTTTAGTGCACGACTTTACCAGGAAAAATAAGAGAGTGAATAGAGGATGGGGGCAGGATTTACCAAGTAGAGGACAGTCCTAAATAGCATTTTAGTGCGCGTAAAGCAATGGACAGGTGGCATCTACAGATTGGTTTTAAAGAAATTCTATTAAAATGGGAATTCAGCATAAAAAGGGTTGACAGGGAATGATTGGGGGTATCGAAAAAGTAAAAAAGGGAATTTGGGTTGGGGAGGTACTGGCCCTCGAAGCCAGCTGGTTATCTTTTCTTTATTTTCTTCTTTTCAATTTGCTGTTCATTTTCTGGTTTCTTATTTTGTGTAGTTCTTGTTGATGATCGAACTTGTGTTGTTTTGAATATTCATAATAATACAGTAGAGGTATCTCAGTGAAGTTCTGGTTGAGAGTGTTTTGTCCAACAATTGTTGTTGAGGTGACTGGGAATTCCGGGAAATTGGGTGCATGTGTGGTTATACAGGTTGAGTTAGAATAAGGTTTCTATCAAAGTGGTATCAGAGCGTAGTGACGATCAGGGTATGGTTGGAACAAGGATGGAAAACTGATTAGATATTGTGGTGAAAGACATGAGAATGATGAGGGAATGCTTGATGGAAATCCCAGCTTGGATTAGACGCAAAGACGAGGAAGAAGCCAGCAGAGTTGAAAGGGCTAGGTGGACAGAAATACTTGTTAATCTGAATCCAAACCTAGGGGAAGAGAATGATGAACCTAATCCAAATACGAATGGTGAACACACAGTAATAGGAGTCGACCAGAATTTGCCGGCCGGAAAATTGAAATGCCGATATTCATGGGTGAGGATCCTTATGGATGGTTATTTAGGATCGAACGATACTTTAATGTGTATCAAGAGCGGAGGAGGAACGATTGAACACAATGGCGGTGTGTATGGAGGGAGACGCGATAAATTGGTTTCAATGGATGGAAATCCATGCTCCCGTAGCATCCTGGCCTGCGTTTAAACTCTCCCTACTTCATCGATTTGGTGGATCCTAAGAGGTAGGATCGTATGAGGCGCTGATGGGAATTCAACAGACTGGCTCTATGGAAGATTACCGTCGTAAGGTTGAAGCATTGTCTGCACCATTACGAGATGAGAAACAAGACATACTTTGGGTTGCCATCCTAAATGGGCTCAGGCCAAAAATTAAAACAGAAGTAAGGTTGGGACAGCCCAATTCGCTAATCCAATTGATTGAATTGGCCCAGAAAATAGAAGAAAAGAATTGGGCTTTGGATGAATTGAAGAATGGGCTAAGTAGGGGTGTGAGGCCCGAAGGAGTAGGTGGAGTTAATAGAGTGGGTTGGACTAATAATAGTGGGCCAGGTAAAAATTTTGGACAAAGTGAAAATGAATTAAAAAAACTCATATGTGACCAACCCAATGGCAACTTCAGGCAACACAAATACAAATACAAATCCAAATCCAAATTTCAGTGCGCAAACGAGCTGAAATTGGAACGATTGACATCTCAATGTCGTTTCGAGCGACAACCAACGCAGCACCAACAATTCCGTTTAACAACCACCGACCCATTCGAATTTCAGGAGAGAGTTCCCTTTTGAACAGATGACAACATGAGATTTAGAGAAAAAGGGCGCGTGGGATATGTTTCCGGTGTGATGCGAAGTTCTTTCCAGGCCATCGATGTGGGGACAAACAGTTCCACGTCATTCTGATCGATGAGGAGGACACCTAGGATGAGACGAACAACAGTGGAGATGAGTTAAGTGAATTTGTCGTAGAACAATTGCAAAATGATGCAAAGCTTTTGATTAGTTCTGTTGTTGGTATTTCGGGTTCGAAAACTATGAAATTGAAGGGTAAAATCAAAGGTGTTGAAGTGATAGTGTTCATTGATAGTGGAGCGTCACACTATTTTATTGGCAAGGGTGTGATAGAAAAATTGGGGATATCAGTGATGCAGACTCAAACTTCTAGGGTGAGAGTTGGTGACGTTATAGAGTGCAGTCTGAGAAAGAAGTAGGAATGTGCAACTGGATATCCAAGGAGTTCCAATTACACAAATTTTTTTCCCATTCGAGATGAACAGAGCGGATGTAGTTCTGGGAATTGCTTGGTTGGAAACTTTAGGGGAGACAACAGTCGATTAGAAGACACAAGGGATGAAATTTAAGTTAGGAGACAAAGTAGTGAAGATTCTAGGGGATCCCGCCTTAAGCAAGACCCTAATTTCATTAAAGGCTATGCTTAGGACGATCCAACGCGAGGGACACGGGTATTTTGTAGAGTTTGGTAATTTACAGAAGCAATCTGAGTTCGAATTTGAGGGGGACAGCAGCATCTTATCAGTTCTGAATCGGTTTCAGTTAGTCTTTACTTCGTTATCAGGATTACCGCCGCCTAGAACCCAAGATCATTCTATTAGCCTCATTCCCGAATCCCAACCCCCAAACACTAAACCTTACGACTATCCCTACTACCAAAAAAATGAAATAGAGAAACTCGTTGGTGAGATGTTAGCTTCTGGAATCATTAAACCCAGCCTTAGTTCCTTTTCCAGCCCAGTGTTATTGGTTAAAAAGAAAGACGGCGGATGGAGATTCTGTATTGATTACAGGGCTCTAAACAAGATATTGGTCCCGAATAAGTTTCCCATTCCAGTGGTGGATGAATTATTTGATGAATTAGAAGGAGTCTCAGTTTTTTCTAAGCTGGATTTGAGGCTGGGCTACCATCAGATTAGAGTTAAGAATGAGGATACCCACAAAACGGCATTTAGAACACATGAAGGGCATTATGAATTCCTAGTCATGCCATTCGGCTTGACCAATGCCCCAACCACTTTTCAAGCCTTCATGAATGACATATTTCGGCCTTTTCTGCGGCGATTCATTTAAGTTTTCTTTGACGATATCTTGGTTTACAGCTGTACAAGAGAAGATCACATTCGGCACCTGGAGATCACCCTTAGCACACTTGAAGAACACCAATTAGTTGCCAGAAAAAAGAAATGCTTCTTCGGACAACGGAAATTAGAATACTTAGGGCATATCATTTCAGCGTATGGGGTGGCGATTGATTCTTCCAAAATCGACAGTATTTTGCAGTGGCCAATTCCTAAGGATATCAAGGCATTACGTGGATTTCTTGGTTTGACTGGATACTACCGACGATTTGTCAAAGATTATGGAAAAATAGCCATTCCTCTTACATGTCTACTTAAGAAACATGCATTTCGATGGAATCCTAAAACCCAAAAAGCCTTTGATGAGCTTAAGCAGATCATGACATTAGTACCGATGTTGGTAATGCCGAATTTTGCTAAAGAATTTATCATTGAGACGGATGCCTTAGGGAGTGGGTTAGGGGCTGTTCTTATGCAAAAGGGTAAACCATTAGCTTTTTTGAGCAAAAGGTTATCGGCACAATCTAAGCTTAAATCAGTTTATGAACGAGAATTAATGGCTATTGTAATGGCGGTTCAGAAGTGGCGACATTACTTATTGGGGCGACGATTCATCATTAGAACGGACGAACGAAGTTTACATTTCCTAACAGATCAACGGTTATCGAGTGAAGACCAACAGAAATGGGTTACTAAGTTGATAGGATTGAACTTTATCATCCAGTATAAACTGGGGACAGAGAATCGAGTAGCTAATGCTTTATCTCGAAGAAGTGAACTGGTTGATTTCAATGGGCTTTCTGTGAGTTACTCTGCGGTGTTAGAGGAACTTGAGCATGCTGTTCAACAAGATGACAACTTGCGTGGGATTGTCCAAGAGCTACTATTGGATCCCGATGGCCATCCACCATTTAAATTAGTTGGGCACCATCTCTTGTATAACGGCCAAATGGTTTTACTGAAGAAAGAGGCCCACATTCAACAACTCCTACATGAGTTTCATTCGTCACCTGTTAGGGGCCACTAGCGCTTCTTTCGCACTTATAAAAGGCTCAACAGTGTGGTGTATTGGGAGGGCATGAAACAGGATATCAAAGAGTATGTCGACTCTTGTTCGGTTTGTCAACAAAATAAGTACCAAGCTTTGAGCCTCGCCGGATTATTGCAGCCCTTATCTATTCCTAATCAGGTGTGGGAAGACATTTCCACGGACTTCTGAAAGCAAATAGCGTCGACACAATTTTGGTGGTGGTTGATAGGTTGACTAAGTACAGTCATTTCTTGACTCTTAAACACCCTTACACAGCCAAAGATGTCGCCAACCTTTTCATTAAAGAGATTGTTCGGCTACATAGGTTTCCTCGATCGATTGTTTCCGATCACGACCGTATATTCATTAGTCACTTTTGGAGAGAATTGTTTAAACAATCGAGAATGCAGCTTTGCATGAGTTCGGCCTACCATCCTCAAACAGATGGCCAATCCAAAGTTGTGAATTGGTGTGTGGAGACATATCTACGTTGTTTTGTGGGAAGTCAGCCTGACCTAAATAGATCTCTTGGTCTGAGTTTTGGTTTAATACAACATTCAATAGCTCCACAGGTATGACACCTTTTAAAGCACTTTATGGTTGCGATCCTCCAACTATCCTTAAGTTTTCCAATCATGGTTCAACTGTCGATGAAGTGAATTGTCAATTGCAAGCTCGCAATGTCATCTTAGCAGAGTTGCAGGAGAATCTCCTCAAAGCTCAGGGACGAATGAAAAGTTATGCCGATACAAAGAGGAGGAAAGTTCAACTGGAAGTTAGGGATTCAGTTTACCTCAAGTTGCAACCCTACCATCTTCGCTCTTTAGCTCGTCGATACAATGAGAAACTAAGTCCCCGATTCTATGGTCCTTTTGATGTTAAAGAAAGGATTGGTACAGTGGCCTATCGCTTGAATCTACCTCCCACAACCCGCATTCATGATGTTTTCCATGCGTCATAACTCAAGAAAACTAAGTACCTACCACCTACTACCCAACCCTTCCCTGTAGCACTGGATGAGGATCTTGTTTTGAAGGTCAAATCGGAGGAGGTTTTACGTACATGAAAACTTTTGAATGGTCCTTTGGAAGTCTTAATCAAATGGAAAGGCCTGCCCAACTATGAGAATTGGGAGGAATTCACCTCCATTGATCTCCAATTTCCTTTATTCCACCTTAGGGACAAGGTGGCTCTCCTTCGGGAGGGTAATGATGAGACCTCTTTAGTGCACGTCTTTAGTAGGAAAAATAAGAGAGTGAATACAGGATGGGGGCAGGATTTACCAATCAGAGGACAGTCCTAAATAGCATTTTAGTTGCGCGTAAAGCAATGGACAGGTGGCATCTACAGATTGGGTTTAAAGAAATTCTGTTAGAATGGGAATTGAGCATAAAAAGGGTTGACAGGGAAGGTTCGAGGGTATCAAAAAAGTAAAAAGGGAATTTGGGTTGGGGAGGTACTGGCCCTCGAAGCCAGCTGGTTATCTTTTCTTTATTTTCTTCTTGTCAATTTGCTATTCATTTTCTGGTTTCTTATTTTGTGTAGTTCTTGTTGATGATCAAACTTGTGTTGTGTTTTGAATATTTATAATAATACAGTAGAGGTATTTTAGTGAAGTTCTGGTCGAGAGTGTTTTGTCTAACAATTGTTGTTGAGGTGACTGGGAATTCTAGGAAATTGGGTGCATGTGTGGTTATACAGACTGAGTTAGAAGGTTTCTACCAGAATACATTGTTGTCAAACCACTTCCACTCCTATTTATTAAATTTATTGAAGCCATCAAGAAATATAGTAGTAAAAATTAAAATATAGAATAGAATCTCATCCTGTAATGTACAATAAAATACGGACTAAAAATTATATCCTCTCATCTACATTATAAATATGGAATAGCATAATAATCTTAATTACCTTGTTGCTAATAAGCTCCAGTTGCTTCACAAGTAGCAAAAGTGTCTCACCAGCAGCAGTAGTCAGGACAGGTAAAAGAGCGGGTAGTGTTATTAGCTCGAAATCATTTCTATCCTACAATAAATTGTCAGAAATCCTAAATTAAATAAAAACACGATAATGCTAGACAGAATATAAAATAAATTCATTACGACATGCTGCCTCAACACTTCCTCCACATTGAGTTCATATCAAACAATCAGATCTATAAAAACTACAAAACTGGCCCTTAAGATACAAGTTCAGGACTTCAAGTCAAACCAAAATATAAAAAGGCAAATCAGAAAGAAACGCTAGAAAGCCAATAAAACAAGCTCCACAAGGTTCTACATTCAACTCATCAAAGGATGCTCCATGCATAGAGGGCATTCAATTCACACTATTAATGTACTATTCTGTAGGGCTGTGCAAAAAAAACCGGTAACCGAACCAAACACGGTAACCGAACCGAACCCGAATTTTTGGGTCGGTTTCGGGTAACTTTTATAAGATACCCGAATTTTCGGTTCGGCTATCAGTTATTTAATTTAAGATAACCGGGTACCCGGTTTTATTAAAAAAAAAAAAAAAAAAAAAAACCAGTTTTTAAAATTTTTTTTTACTCTCAATTTTCAAAGGGCAAAAGCCCTAAATAGGCAAATACATTGCCCTAAAATTTCAGCCCGTCAGCGTCACTGCGTCAGGTCCCGCACTTTGCTCTCATCTCTCTCAAATTCTCTAGTCTCCAGTAAAGTGCGTCAGGTCCCGCAATCTTAAGCATGTGGATTACATTTGATCTTTTATAATTAAGTGATATTTGAAAGGCAAAAAGAATATCAAGGATAAGAAAAGAAAAAAAAAAGTAGAAGAAAAGAGTAGCAGAGATTTGATTCTGTATTTCTATTTCCTTTCACATATTTCTTTGTTGCTGCTTCTTCAGTTGTAAAATTATTGAATGAAATACCCCTGATGGAATTGTATCTTGTAAAAAGTTAAAATTCATGATGAATTTTAATCAAATTCGGGTCATAAACCGGGTATCCAATTTTTGACCCGAATATTCGGGTACCCGCAAAGCGGGTATTCTAAAAACCGGTTCAGTTTGCAGGTACCTTTTTAGGGGTACCCAAACATTCGGATACCCGGTTTTTCGGTCTAAACCGGTTTGGGTGCCCGGTTTTGCACAGCCCTACTGTTCTGAAGGTGCAATAAACAATTTCTTCACATGAAAGCAATTTAACAAAGCCAATGGTGAAGGGAAAAAAAGAAGCTTCTGTTGTCATCGCATTAATTGAAACGGCTATTTAATATAGAATTAGACACAAGTTGTTCCAGTAGAAAACAAAGAGAAGGAGGATACAAAACTTTGGAAGAAATTAGACATCTACTACATGCACTATACCAATCCAACCTCCTTTCAACAACTGGTCCAAACAGATTAAAGTCAACAACTTTACATGCCTATTTGAATGCTATGCAAGGATTTAATAATCTGATTAACAACAATGCGAAATATATTAAATAGGCATGCCAACTTTTGATATTGTTCGCAGTATGAAAGAACTAGCACCTGAGACTCTGCTATTGTGAGAACCATGGGCAGAATCATTGGTTGCATCACTACATTCCGAAGTTCTGCACAAAGTGGCGGTAGAACCTGCACGAAAATCTTGTTCAGAAAAGTTTCTGTGCATCATAATTGTTGCAAAATAGAAGCTTGAATGGTCCATCAGCTCAGAAAACAAAAATTAGCTCAATTCAAAGTGAAATGTGATAGATTATCAAACTTCATTTTAAAATATATAACCAAACTGACAGATTTCAACTTCAAGTCAGGTTACCAAAAACAGGAAGAAACTATCAAAACTAAGAAACAAGAAAATTCTGACCCAAGAGAAGACTCAAACCTTATACCGCAGAACACGAGAATCAAAATCTTTCCACATATCTGATAATGCTTTTAAAAATTCAGATTTCTGCATGTTATCTCTCCCCTGCAAAAAATTAAATTAAATAAACAAAAATGTGATGCTAAGAGGTACCATTTCTATAAAAACTCTTTATTTTTATCTTTTTCATTCCTCAAACACAGCACCAGGAATAGTATATCTCATAAGAATGCGTTAGCAAGCTAAACTGCAAAAGCTTACAAGCATGTGGTCAAGGAATCGAAGAGCGCGCAACCTAGTGTCATCACGAAAAAATGGAGAACCTACAAAAGGAAGCATAAATTTCAAAGAAATATACAAACCAAGTATGAGTTACAACACAAAAGAAATTACAGACAGCCAACAATAGCTCAGGCAAATTGCTAATGTATTTTAAGCAACTAATAGCCACTCCTGAATCTTGCCACAACATCCATGACATTAACAAGTAACAACAATTCTAGGTCTAATGTAGAGAGACCCTCAACAATTTTGCCTAATTTATCGTAAAATTAGAAAGTACATCCAATATCAAGAAAAGAGTAACCTGTGGCTCCCAGTCCAATTTCATATATGATATTATCACATGATAGCCCTATATATCACCAACAAGGGGGTTCGTGTCACTCCTTAAATTATACAATTCAGTTTTCCTCGCTAGTATTTTAACTCCATTAAAATTCTGCCACTCCTTACCAAGCTCAATTCTCTTAGTTTATTTTAATTGTTCTGATGTCAAGTATTAATTATCTTTCTTATTTGTTTTTTTTCTAGGAAACAAAGATAATCTATTAATGGACAAGTTGTCCACACGAAAAAGATAGAGCATCCCAAAAACCCAAAGGTTCGAAAAACACATCTGCTATTCCAAAAAACATCAATGCTAAAAATCAAAAACCCCTAATCACAAAAAGTTACAACCTATAAAATCTTAGTTATCTCAAATCTTTGATTATGTTTTATGTATTTTTATATTATGTGTTTATCTTATTTCCTTTATTATTTGTTGTGTTAAATAACTATCGGTCTTGAAGTTTTTTTAATTCTATAACTTTTACTTTGATATAAAATACAATTAAGTTTAAGTAACTTACACACATTCATAAATCACTTTTCTCTTTTCGGTTTTCTTAGCTTTACTCTTTTCAGCATTAATTAATTGACATTTCAGTTGTTACAATAATATAAATAAATAAAATTTGAAGAATTCTGGATAAATAATAACAGGTGTTATCTCTTTATATGACTCTTTTGTTTTTATGACTCACACTATAAAATTTAACCATATTAATTTTATAGCGTAGTTAATGAGTTAATCATCCAATAATTTTTAACTATAAATATTCTTAAGAGTGCCCCCTCACACAAACTTATGGGTCCACTGCTTCACATAATGGCAATAGCATTGAACATAAAAATGCATGAGCAATATGCCATTTCAGATAATTATGAGGAAAAAGCATGCTCACATATATAAAATTTTCAAATCAAAATGATAGACAAATTCTGACATATTGCCTTCTAAAACTGCAAAACTATGTAGCGAAGATATTGGTGATAGATAGGCAAACTTCTTGACACTTTTCAACGGGAACATCATGGTTATCAGCTTGTGAAAGGGACCCTCTTAATCTCTCTGAACATACCTTCTTTTGTCCCCTGTTATTTGAAATTCTTTTTTTTTTTTTTCTTTTAATGCTGTCCATGTTCAAAGTTCTTTTAAAAACCAATTGAGAAAATAAAATGTCCTCAATTTATAAAAATACAAGAGTGGGAAAAATGAATGGGTCCATAATGCTCACTTTTTTACCTGTAAAATCTGACGCTGTCGGCCTGAGAGACTCATTTGCCGAAAGCATCCTTTGAAGGTCAGGAACTAATTCTGGTGGGATAGAGGAGAAAGCTTCATTGGATAAATAAGTCAAGGTATTCATATACTGCAGGAAAATAAGAAATAAAAATAAAGGACAAGAATTAAACATTGACAACTAAAAATGAAATTAAAAAGACTAAATTATGTTAGGATGAGACAGCAACAACCACTGTTTATTTACAAAACTAATGACAAAATGTTTAGACCATTAAATTAATGTACATTCAATGGTTGAAATTACATTTGAATAATAATAAATGCATATTGGAGGTCGTACATGTCATATGTAATCTAAGCCATCCAAAGAATACCAATTTAATTGTCAGTCACATTCTGTGACATTTGTGCAAATAAAACAGGGGCCTAGCGAATTGCCAATGGATGTGTGTATCTAGAGAATAATCAAATAGAGCAGCATATCGGCAGCACCACAGCTGAAAAAAAACCAACAGTTTTTCTTGTTTTCAAAAAACGCTTGATGATTGAATTTATAACCACTGCCAAAATGCAATGAATTATGACAAAAATAATCTATTAGTACCATCTTGACATTGTTGTGGCAATCAAACAAAGGCTTGCGAGCAATCAGGTGGTAGGCAAGGCATCCAAAGCTGAATATATCAGAAAAGCATCCAACTGAAGCAGTCTTGCTCCGAACAAGCTCAGGTGCAGTGTAATTTAAGGATGGCTGAAGGGGCAGCATAGAATCCTCAACATCATATTCCTGTGCAATCATATCAAATTAAAAAAATGCTAAATATGGTTCACTGAGGAAAAAATACTCAATTCATCAGAACTGGACGACTTGGACCCAATGAAAACATTAAACAAAGAACAGTTGACACACAAAAGGAACCATATAATTCAGTATTGTCAAAGAAGTCCAAGACAAAAGAGGAGACAAAAACCCAAAGTGATCGTGAAAGCAAGTGGACTATTTAGGAAGTGGGTATACATAGTGTTATGGAGTTAAGATCACCAGGATTAAGTGAAGAAAATGCATATAAATAACTTGAAAATACACCAACTTAGAAAAATTAGCAGGATATATTTTCAGAATTTAGCAGAAATAACTAAGTAAATGCAACAATTTTATCCAAAATGAACAAGAATAATGTACCCAAAACAATTTTTTATTCCCTAATTCAACTGAAATTTACTCACAGCATAATGAAAGGCCTGCACATTAGACGAATCACTACTGACTTGATCTGTCGTGATTGCAAAACCAAATCCACCCAGCTTCCATGCCCCACTTGAAGTTATTAGGACATTCTGCAAAAGAATTGTTCGTCATCAGATAACAAATCCATACAAGGGCCAACACCGTAGGCTATTGATCTCTGGATTATAACTATTCCAAATTTCAAATGATAAACAACATTCTTATGCCACTAGATCAAAGAAAATATTAACCATTCCAAATTAAACATAAATAATACTTATCTTCAAAGATAACAATAAAAAAAAGAAAACAAAGACTCCATGTTCATCTCCACAGATTAAGACAAAAAGGACAAAGACTGATTCATATCAACAAAGAAAGATTCACTGAGGAAACAACTTAAGCATTTCAGTAACCTGAAAGAATGTAAATATTGTAAAACAACTCAGTATACACTGGAAAGCAACAGCGACAGCCCATGGCCAAAGGACCATTAACAAAACTGCCAAAACCACAACTCAAATACCCATAACCATTTCCAACAATGTTCCTACCCCCCCACAATCACTCCCCATGCCATCACCATGACCACTGGTGTGGTAACTGTTATAGCTTTCTTTCCCACAATTTCCATCCCTACCACACTAATATTCACTACTAACACAAACACTCATCACTAGGACATGAAAATCAAAAGAAAATTACTAGAAAAGTAAGATAGCCCATATTTTTTTTTTTTTTTTCTAATGTAAGTTCTCCATGAAAAAACCCTTCAGAAAGCAAAGTATTTTACGTGGAAACACCCAGAACTTAAAATATGGACCAGTCCAAATGTCAATGGAATAAGGCGCAAGAAAACGAGGACCTCAGACCCCTGGGTCTCTTAATCCAAAAAAAAAAACGAAAAAGGTAGACAGCCTACCAACTCTCAAGCAATTTCCACTATAGAACAGTCCAACAAAGCAGGAAAAAGTTGTAACAACTTTAAAATGATGAAAACATGTATAAAGTGAACAAATAACCTCAGGTGATATAGCCCGGTGAATGAGATGAGCATTGCTATGGAGAAAATCCAAGGATTCTGCAATTTGGAGTAAACCATGCTTCATTTCCAACAAACTCATCTCCTGCAAAGCAAACACATTCAGAAAGCTACGACTGTCAAGCATAAATAACAATAACTCTTTAGATAGATTCAACACTAAGCAAAGCATCAACCCAAAAAAGAGGTACAACTCCAAGAAACATCTTCAAAGACATAATTTCAAGGAGCAGCTAAGCTGCATACATATTATCTAATCTGGGCTAGATGAGTTATTGTCATAATATGACCAAAAGACTAAGCCAGGAAACTCTTTGGTCTTTTCTCACAGTAGGATTACACAACCAGACTTAAAAATAATTTGGGTTGTTGGATCTTGGAAAAAGTAGCAGCCATTGTTGTTGTAGGGGAAGTAACGAGCAGTTCCGACTTTGTTGTTGTCTACTTGGCCAAAAGGCGTGGAACTAAATCTCTATTTCTTTTACGTCCCTTCCTTTATTAAATGAATTTATGTTAAATGGCAGATAGAAAGCTGGACAATTTGTTCTAGCCTTTTCTTTGAGTTGGCCAAAGGACACATCCATACAGTTAAGATGAGTGCACAAACACCAGATTTCCTATAATTCTGTCTCTCCGAAAAATCATAAACCTAATATGTCAAAACATTCTAAACGAGAACCAACAAAATAAAAAATTCGTAGTATCACAAGTTTTCAAATTCTCATCGCATTGAACATTAAATGCTTGACATCCCAAAAACCCCTATGATTTCCCTCTAGCAGGATATATCAGATCTAAAAGTGGCTTGACAGTCCCCCATCCTACACTGCATCCCATTCCCTAGACATCCCCTCCCACTAGCAAACAAACACTCCATCTCCTAGTAGTTAAAAAAAAAAAACATACAGTACACTTTTCTAGCAACCTAGTATGGAAGATATAATCACCCTTCATTATACATGTAACACCAGGTAATCACAAAGATTTTCATTCACCACATTCTACACTATCTATCTCTCTCCCAGGTCCAAACCTCCACAATCTTCTCTCTAGTATAGAACCCAATGTTACAGGTTCCCTAACATCAGCACAAACTGGGGGGCACAGCTTGTAACAATTAACAAGATGATGTTTAAATCTCTTCATCCATGCCCTTGAGGCATAGACTTTTTAACTTTTCTTGTTTTTCCGCATCAATGACAGACAAAAATAGAAACATAACAGATGTTGAAAAGCTTGAGAAAGTTCTCCTGATACTCATAAATTACCATTGACCATTCCAATCCTATTTCAACAACTGTTGTTAAAATATATGAAAACCAATGCTGCCTTAAAAGATAACCATAAGGTCAGCCAAATAAGACAGGATTGAAACCCATAATAGATCATGACACATATATTACACAACTTGTAAATAATCTTCTTCTGAAGACTGCAAAATCCAGCAAAAGCTACCCTGATGTTTCAATTCACTAATTTAATTTATTTTTCTTCAAAATAACTGATTTATGCCAAATCACCATATACTTCACATGTCCCATCATAGCAAACATATCATTATATATGAAGACAGAAATCCATAAAGCCAACTGTTACATCATGACATTTGCAAACTACCAATGCTTACATTTCTCTTTCACAAGATGATTTGAAGCAACAATCACAAAATCCAACCAAAAGAACTAGAAGAACACACAGCTATCCAATGCCACTGCTAAACCTTAAAATAACTACATGATCATAACCAGATCATCAAACACATCATCGAACACAACACTCATAATCTACGATATAGACTTATAACTACAACTTTCACATTAAAAGTGTTATCATGATCCCATCCCAACTGATGTGACAATTGATATCATGAATCACCAAATTAACTGCCACATCATCATTTTGATAGATATACATAGTTCACAATCCCAACTTCGGAAGTATAACATTTACTCTAATCCTGCTAATTTAACTCATTCAAAATTTAATTGAAGGGAAAACCTAATTCAATTCAAAATCATAATTAATTAACAAACTAAACAAACACATTACGCATACCAATCCCTTAAGCTCCTTCGGCACTTTCATGACATTCCCAAAATTCTCCAAATTCCCCAAAGCGTTCGCCACCGACGCGAATAGCGGCTCCGTCACCATCGCCATCGCGTTCTTACTCTCATCCATTGCCTGCACCACGTGTACAACTCCCGGATGCCGAAGCCTCACCAGTCTCCCCGCGTCCGCACGCGCCAGATCCAGAAACGCGTCCTCCACCGCCTTCGACAATCCCGCACGAACCCTCGCCTCCGACAAAGCGCGCTTATCCAGCACCCAAACACACACAATTGGATACTGCTGAGCGCGCGTAGCGTCACGCGCCTTGGCGGAGTAGAGTTTCCAGGCGAGTCCTGGCCCTGCCGATCCGATCTGGTCAATGATCTCGTAATCTTGGAGAGGTTTCGGTCCGGTTACCTCCTGTACGGTTGTTTGTACGGTTTTTTCGATCACGGCAGCGGTTTTGGCGAGGGCTTGAGTTAGGGTTTTCATGTTGAGAGACATTTTAAATTTTATTGAATATTTGGAAAAAGATGTTGAAATAATTCCTTTTTTTTTTTTAAATGTTTTGATTTAATTTTGTGAGGGATTGGAGAATTTGAGACGATGAATCAGAGAAGCTTTCTTCTCCCGGTTTCCGTTTGATCAAAGCTCTCTTTTTCGCAGAATTGTGTTGAGGCTTTTTTTTTTATATTCATTTTTTAAGTTTTTAATTTTTGGATTTATTAATAAGGGTAAATTACAGTTCACTACCTGAGGTTTCAAGAAAAGTAATCGCACCCAACAAGTTCCATAGAGAGCATCATCCGAGGGAAACTTTGTAAACCCACACATGATTGAGGAATAATTTAAGATGATTACATATTGTATAATTTCTTTTTATCTCATTTATTGATTATAATTTATATGTGCGTTGATGTATGAAAAAGTTTCTATTTACATAATATTCACTAAGCAAAGATACGCTATTAAACAACAACAAAATTGATTGAAGGTTAGACAATATTTTCAACGGAACAGTCCTTGCCATTTGTTTCAACGGGTTGATTTTTTTAGGGAAAATGCAGTTGAAAACTTTGCATCTCATAACTCCGAAAACTACCAAGAACAACCCTGCCATTAGTTTTTCTATTAAAATAGATGGAAGACCAAGTTTGACCATTACAATTACAAATTTACTTATAATTGATTATTAACTTGACCATATTAACCCTTACAAAATTATGATTGATAAAGTATTATCAATATGATTCAAACTCTAGATCCAAACATCAGACTAGTATCTTCACCACTCTGCATATAAAACTTATATAACTATTAACCACTTACCTTATGGTCGGAAAGCATGATCTTAGGTTACCTAAAGGTCTTGTTTGACTCTTACTAAGCGGTCACTTGCCACATTTCAATGAACTCCGAAGACTAGTTAAGTTACACACAAGCTGGTTTGAACACTTTGGTTAAAAAAAAAAAAAAAAAAACTTATGTAATTATGGTACAAAAACAAATATATAACATACACAAACAATATTTTATTTTATTTATGTTACAATATACTTAAAATTAATAATAAAGTATATATAAAATTCATGTTAAAATAGATTTAAATTAATAATAAAGTGTATATAAAGTTCATGTCAAAATAGATTTAAAATTAATAATAAAGTGTATTCAAAATTTATGTTAAAATATATTAAAATTTAATAAAAAAGTATATTTAAAATTTATGGTAAACTAAATTAAAAAAGGAGCAAGTTCCTCCACCACCGCAAACCCAAGTTTGATTCAAGCACAATACATTAGTCCATAAGGGGCAGACACAATATTCCAAGAGTCTTGGGCATTTAAAAAAAAAAAAAAAGATAATTGTTGGTTTTCTTTTTTCTTACTTCGTTCTTTATTATACTTTATATTAAAAAACAAATTAAAAAGATGATATGATTCAACCTCAAATAAATTTTTGTTTTTCTTTTTTTTTTTTTAGAAGAGTTGGGAGAAAATTTTAACATAAGATAAAAACAGAAAAAGAAAATGTAAAATTAGAAAACGAAAGTGATCATAAACAAGATGTCACGTAGCTAGATTTTTTTTTTTTTTTTTAAGGTTTGTTATTTTGTATTTGTTAATTTTCAAATTTAAGTATATAATATTTTTTTATAAAATATTTTTATTGGAATTTTAAATATATTAAATTTTATAGGAACTTTACATATATTGAATTTAATATTTTTCAATATTATTAAATATAAAATTTAGTATATCTTATATAAGTTTAAATATATTAAAATTGACGTTAAATATTATATAATTTCAAAGAAGTTGAAAATGTATTAAATTTGATACCCTTATTCCTATTTTATGGCTTAAATCTTATAATATTACTGGTGTATTAGTTTAATTTTGCACTTAGAGGTCTAGGTTCTAACCTTTTATGTATTAATTTATTCAAAAGGCATGTTTAACTTGAAAAATAAATCCTGCTCTTGGTCCCATCCATTTTAACGGGAAAAAAAACTAACAATAGGGGTTGTTCTTGGTAGTTTATGGAGTTATGGGATACAAAGGTAGTTTTTTGAGTTTCAGCGGTTGTAATATCATTCTCCCACTTTTAAAAGAAACTATAAAAGTGTGTTTGGTTAGAGGTTATGTGGAATTACTCTAGTAATGTTATCTTATATTACTCACATTACCATGTTTGGTTGTTAAGTAATAAAAGATTTTGGTAATCCTAAAAAATCAACAGTAATTATTATTGATTATATAGGTGATAATCTGAATATCACTATTTTCTTATGTCTTCTAAGAGTACTTAGTAATCTTAATTTTGTTACAATTTTACATCTAAGAGTTTGTTTGGATCATATAATATTTCATTATAAAAGATGTTATATTAATGGAATGATATATTACTTTAAAAATTATTAGGAATATTTAGGAAATGTGTTTGATTGGTGCAAAAAAATTGCTAAGTAATATGTATGATTGGGAGAATAAATTGGTGGGTATGTTATATAGATTATTAAATTGCCCTCCTTGTTGAATATTAATATAATATCATTTTTTGAATTATTTTTTAAGCCCCTATATTTGAAATTTGCTAAAACACCCCACCATATAAAACTTTAATTTATAGCAAAATCACCCCCGCTCACCCTAAGCCACTATCGACAGCTAGCCACCACCTTCGGCTACCATCAACAACAGTCAACGGAATGGTGCACGATTGGCTGTATATAGCCGGTCGTGTGCCCAAAAAGCCATTTCCAGCCATAGATCATAAATCCATGGCCGTGAAATGACGACCATTTCACGGCCAAATATGGCCGTTTCCTGCTTGAATCTGGAAAAGGCCTTACCAGTCAGATCTCGCCATTCATACACCATTACAGTGACTAACGTCGGCGGCCGAAAGTGGTCTTGGGTGGTTAAGAGTATTTTGTTAACTTTTTAACTTTTTTATGACTGAGGTATTTTAGCAAAATCTCATATGTAGGGGGTTAAAAAAATATATCTAATAATATTAAAAAATAAGGGCAATTTAGTAATATATATAACATACTTATCAATTTATTTCAATCTAACCAAACACATTTACTATATCATTTTTAATAATCTTCAAGGTAATCTGTCTTCCCATTACTATAACATTCCTAGTAAACATTTCCAATAATACAACATTATCTGAACTAAATGCACCATAATTATAATATCAAATACTCATCACTATTCACATGTCATCGTCACAACATTACCATTGAATATCATTTTAATTGTAGACAACATCACATATGCATCATTTTATTTAAATGAATCAACAAAAACATATAATGAAAAATAGTATACTGACTACAAAATTGAAAGATCTTAAACTTTAATGTAAAAAAGTGAGAGCGAAAATGTATTGTTGATGTCTTTAAACTTGTCATCGATTGGTTTGTATGTCATAAAGTTATATTATTATTATTGTTGTTGTTATTAAGGTGGCAAATATTCCTAGAGCGGGTTGAATAGGAATCTATAAAATTGTTTATGGAATAAAAACTTTCACCAACTCAAACACGTTATGAACTTAAAACAACAACAAAGATAAGCAATAAATAAGAATGATGTTACACAATAAGGATAAACAATTTTGAGCAACAAATGAAAGAGAAATATAAATATGAGCAATGAATTAGTGCAAATAATAATGATGCTTCAAGTAAATATAAAAGGAATAATAAATGAGTTGAGAGAGAAGAAATGTTCATAGATTTATATTGGTTCAGAGCTATATCCACAAGTCTCTTACATCCACTTCTTCAAGACAACCTCTTTGAAGTTCCATTAGAATCAAATTCAGGCCTTTAAACTAATTTGATAGAATTTTGCCTCTTATAATATTTTGACAAGATTTTGCGTCTAGATTTACAAGATTTCACCCATAAGATGTTTGAAAAAGTATGTAAATGATTGCCTTTTAAACTAAGCATTAACACACAATAAAAACAATACTCTCAAAGGTTTACAAATGAGTGCAAGAAAGTGATGTTTTGTTTTTTATTTTTAGATCAAGAGATTATGTGAGAATGATTTTTTTTTTATAAGGCTTTGTTTCTCTGATATTCTCTTTGTCCTTTTTTGTAATAAAACACTTTATTTATTGCTTGTCTCCCTTTGAAGTAAAAAGGCATTGCTGCTTTTAATGCAATTCTTAAAAGCTATAGAACCTAGAGCAACGGACATTCCACCATCACGAATAGACATCTCACCATCGCGAACGATCGTTTTTGACACAAACGATCACTTCGTTCAACTTCTTGAATGATCGTTCTACCATCGTGAATAGTCACTCCACCATTGCTAATGGTCATTCCACCACGGGGAACGGTGGGTACATTGGCTTCTTAAAAATCCATAAAAATTTCAGAAGCATGCGCGACTTCCTAGAACGATGACGTTCTGCCAAGAACGATCTTTGAGTGTGAACGGTCATTCCACTATGTGGAACGGTCGTTCCACTTTAGATACATGAAATTCAACTTGATCTTCAAGGCTTGGCTTCCAAGATTTGTCAAAGGCGCAAAACGTTTGAATTCTGAGTACTTTGACTTTTTACCTAAATGGAATGGGTATGTTGCTTTGTCATGCCGTTGTGAGCAACTTGACTCCATTGACCATATGGAATGTTGTCGTGCTAAGAGGAATGTGCATCTGGGCAACTTTGTGAAACAAGAAACGGTCGTTCCTTCATCCTGCATGATCGTACCAACTAAGAAAACTGCATTTTGTTTTTGGTTATGACTTCTTATCATACCTTAGCTTGTTTGTTAAAGAACCAATCAATTCTTTGGTTAGTTTTTATAAGTAAATCGATGGGTTAAACACAGCGGAAAACAAAATTTTTCCTATCGATTACTCTGAAGAACCCAAGATCAGGGTCTGATATGTATATATTCTACATGCTTAAATTGAAATAACATAAAACCAAACAAGGATCGGATCATACCGGCGTTTGAAGGCTTCGTCAATATCTCTGAACGCGATCTCGCTACCGATCCAAGTGTAGGACCGAACTTACGTCGTCCACATGAAGACAGAACAACAGAGACCAAAGATAAAGAGTGAAAAGAGACCAAGGTTTGGAAAGGATAAAGAGTGAAAAGAGAAGAGAAAAAAATTCTCTCTAATTTTTCACTCTCCCACGACAGCCACAAAAGTGAATGAATGAATTCTATTAAAACCTATTTTGCTTTTCTTCATGTAGAAGAACCAAATATCAATTCCACCTCCAAATTTTATAACAACCCAAACTTAGGTGGAATCACGCATAGGTCCCTATTTAATTATTTAATTAAATTTAATATTAACTTCAATAATTAAACTCGTAATTTTCCTAAATTATTCCAATAAAATTGGATATAGGCAACAACCTCAGTAAATTTAATTATACAGCAAAATTTTTTGTTCGAAAGATGAAAATACCCTTCCATAGTTAACCACTCTTAACTGTTTCCTTAGTGTGTGTGACCCGTAGGATCCTCGTCATACTAGCAGTGAGTAGTATCACGATTGACACCAATCAATCGTCTCACTGCAAACAGACCAAGATTGACTCTAGCAAGACATCATGACCCAATAAATTTGGATTCAACGAAATAACTACCTGTCAACGATATGGTTACCATGCAATCAAAAACTTTCATCATCTGTTATCTCATCGAGACTGAGGCATAGAAATAGTGTTAACCTCAATTATCCTTGATATATTATATTTAGTTACTAGACCAATGACCAGAATAATAAATTAGATTAAGCAACAACTCAATCCCACTGTAATCACAGATATACTGTCATTGTCATTAACTGAATTACGCCGTGAGGTAACTACTCTCATATCCAAGAGTGACGAATCCTCTATCGATCTACCATAGTTTTGATATACTCCTCGATGTAGCCAATCACTACCATATTGACAGTTCTGAATAGAACTGCGTTGGGCTAGTATCAAACTACACCAATCGATGCACAAGACGCTCCGGTGATCTCAAGTCTAAGGATCACATGTATCACCATTCGTTAGAGGATTTGTTCCATAGACACTGGGTTACCATCTATATGGAATCCTCTGGTGGGTTAGTCTAGTGAACTTGCCTACAACAAGCACCCATGTGTTGCACCAGGTTGTTGGCAAATAATCTTGACAAGTGAGATCAATCACTGCATTTTGACACAGTCGTTCAATACTATGATAGCCTTACCGTATTATTTGTGTCCTTGGTTAGAATAATACTGGGGCTACAGACATTTTTAGAATGACTACCATATGTGCTCACAGCGTTCTCACTATCAAGATTTGAAATACTTGATACACTCGTCAGGGTTCTACCATCCTAAGGACATATATCAATACATACAACTATGATTTACATGATTTAGTAGATAATGTCTTTTATTGATTAATAAACATCATTACAAAGAGTCAATTCCACAATAATTATTGGCTCTATGACACATACTCCAACAATTTTGGCACATCAAAACACATGAGGGCTCAACAAAATCCTTAGACAACATCATCAAACACAAAACCACCTCTTCTTGTTCCTGCTCTATCCCTAAAATAGATGACAACTTGGTAGAGAAAAAAAGAGATTATAGTTCCAAATTGAAGCAAGCGACGGAGTTGCGGTAGCAGAGAGATGAAGCAAGCGACAGAGTTACGGTAGTGGAGAGATGAAGCAAGCGACGGAGTTGCGATAACAGAGAGATGAAGCAAGCGACGAAGTTGCGATAGCGAAGAGATGAAGTGAGTGACAAAGTTATGATAGTGGAGAGATGAAGCAAGCGGTGAAGTCACGGTTGCGGGGAGAATTGGAATTTAGGGTTTGATATTCGAATTGAAATGGGATATAAATGTCACTTTGACATAATTTAGAAGGCAAAATTGTAATTACAGATACCCCCTAATAGTTGCAACACTTGCATATATCCTCTATCAAGCTCGAGTAAGCTCGCAAGCTACTCGAGCCGAGTATTAGAAAGCTCAAACTCAACTTGATTCTGCATGTGAGTTGCTCAAGCCTGAGCTTCTCGTGAGGGCCTCGACTCGCCTAACGCCCCTAATGGCTCCCCTTAACCTTTTGGCTATAGCTCACGTCAAATTTCTAAAAGAAAAAGAAATCAAATTGTTGATGCCAAAATTTGCACCAGATTTGGAGTTACAGTCTTGCCCAGTGATTTCCTATTTTGTCCACGACTCGTTGACTTCTTTTTGTACTTTGGAACACTTGTCAACTATAGCGTTAATATATGTTCTTGCAAGAAAACAAAAAAGGCTTCCTATGGAACTGCATGGTTAGAACAAAGGGTGGAGGCTAATTACGGCGATGGTTAACTTTCAATCCAGAATGTTCAATGTGAGGTTTTTTCTATCTGAATATTGAGGTTATGATTCTTTGCATATTAGCCTCATTTATATAGTGAAGTATTAAAGAATTTTAAAAAGTTCCTATTTTGACTCACATTCTTTACTCCCACTGATTCCTCAATTAATCATGATTATATTTACCATATTAAAGGAAATCCCTAAGATATTTTACTTGATGGACATTTGGCAAATAATATCAAATAGAAAATTATTATTTTGCCCTTGGGGAAACTTATGCATTACACAAACATAGTATTATTTTATAATTATACTTAAAATTATATTCAATGTATTGTTGTTTTTTTCTTAAAAGAATCCCCATAATTCTACGAATGATGTTAGTTCTCTTATTTTTTTTAAACACTTTTAGAATTCTATGCCATTTTTTCTTCGGTTTCCACACCCATGTTTTCTCAATTAATCATGATTATATTTCCTTTGTCTTCTAGAGTCTTGAATTAAAAATAACTTCTTTTTTTCTTTTCAACAAAATTATGATAAATTTAACTTATTATGTGAGTGTTGTCTTCATTTCTCTTTATTTTAAAATAAAATTTAATTTTAAATAACAAAACTCATTATCTTAGATATGATTCTTTTTTATATCTTCACAATAACAAGATCAATAATTTTATATATATACTTAAAAATTATTGTCAATCCTCCCAAAAATTAATTTCTAATTCTACCTTAGGCGATTTGCATAGTGGTATCGACGTCATAACCAAAACCAAAAAAGCAACGTTGTTTGGCCACATGACAAAAAGGATTCAAGAAAATAAACTTTGACTTCTTCCTTAAAAAAAAAAAAAAAAAAAATTCTCCAATCATTTTATAATATAGACCCATAGTACATTGAGTCAATGTACTATGGGTCTATATTATAAAATGATTGGAGAAAATAAACAAAATTTTATTAGTAAAGTGGTAAGAAGCTCATTCAGTCTTGACCACAGCCTAGGTTTGAGTCTCTGCCACTATCCTTTGATGAGATGGTATATCTACGTCCTGCAAAGATGGCATAATGTTCAGTGTAAAATGTTAATGAGATTGGGGAGTTGGAAAAAAAATATATAAGCTCCGTTTGATTCGCTTTTGGGAATACTATTATTAGTATTCTCAAAAAAGTTAAACAGTAAAATTGCAAAAACTCACAATATTATTCAACTTTTTTTAAACCCCTTAAATTTGCTAATTTAATTAAATACCCATAAATATTTTTTTTAGAAATTGCAAAAACACCACAAAAATCCACATTTACCAGATTCCAACGCACTACCGACTGAGGTTTTGGTTGAATCTGGCCAGTAGTGCGCCGTCGAAAAATGCCAGATCTAAGGCCAAAGACAGCTAGATCTTTGGCCGTAGCTAGTTGTCAATGACGACCAACATATGGTCGTCGTTGACCATCCACAACGGCCGTATCTTTGGCTGTCGTTGACGAGCAAATGCGGCCAGATTTGGCCGTCAATGGCCAGATCTAACCGTAAATCTGTCCTTTACCGGCCAAACCCACTGTCGATATGGTCAGAAAAGGCCATATCAGCGCAAGACCGGCAAGATCCAACTGGTCATGCGTCGATACGACAACTCCAACCATCCTCCGGCAGTGGTGGCCGACTGTCCTTATTTAATAGGTGGATTGGGGGTGTTTTTGTTAACTTTTAATATTTTATTATAAGGGTGTTTAGTAAATAAACAAATATAAAGGGTATTTTTATTAATTTCCAAATCCTACATCGTAATACCTGCCAAATTCAATTTTTTTTAACTTTTTTCAAAAAACTTTTCTAAAAAATGTAAAAAAGTGAACCAAACGGAGCCATATAAATCCCCATTCAATGAACTATATATAACATCTTCAGAATACTCTTTTATACTAACTAATTCTGGCTTTTAAATAAGGATGCTCAAATGTTTTATCCTACATTGTCAATATGAACATTAGAAGAAGTCCACAAATGAGCTTGTAGCGACGATATGTAAAACAAAAGTAAAATATCATGTCTATTATTAATAAACAATGAACCATTCAGGCAAAATGTTCGACAATGGAAACTCCATATCCTCAATGTACTTAATAAGCATCCTATAATGTGTCCATCACCTTTTGAACATTCTTCTCATGGCAATTGGCAAATATTTAAGTTCACATGGTATTTTGCAAATTGACGGTAGAAGAGGCTACGAAGCTAAGGACTGACAAACAATAAGACACCAGCTTTCCCAAATCCCAACTACCCTCATAGCCCATCAAAATAAGTCCCAGGGGCTTCAGATACATAATTCATCTATGACAGTGGAGCTATGACATTCTGATGATAACAATATATAGGAATTTAAAGAGCTCCTGAGATATAGTTTCACAGGACAACAGTATTGCAAGTATTGCAAGTAGTTGCCTTTATACATAGGAATTTAAAAAGCTCTTGAGATATAGTTTCACAGGACAACAGTATTGCAATTAGTTGCCTTTATAAACTCGTTTCTTTTCTTCTAAATTTTGTGAAGGGAAGACATCCTTAAACTAAGATTATAAACTCTTCAAAAGGGCTAATCAATATTAAACATTAAAACCTTCAGGAGGGAAAATGATGGGTCAAATTTATGACTAATTATAGGCATCAATGGAGGGTAGTAGGTATCAACTTAAAAGCCTGAATAACAGTGGTATAGACACTCAAAAATTAGCAATAACATGACATAGCAGTAAATGCAAGCATCGAACTGCACTACAAACCTGAAGCATGTGATCTATTCGTCCTTCTGCATTTCCAGTTAGCCTCTCCATTATTATAACACCATATGATATTTCTTCTCTTTCTTCAAAATTTTCTGACATTGCAATATACACAAAAAGATTGTTGAGGGCATTAAAAAAATATGGAAAAGAAATCAACATAGATTAAGTGAAATTTCATTTATGGGATCAGGGCTTTGTTGTTTACTTTTAATATTATCTTTTTTACTACTGAAAAATGGAGGAGAACCCTAAGTACAAGAATGGTGGGTCCCTTCAGCCATTGTTACTCATATGTGCAAAAGGAGGACAACATGAAGAAACAGAAAAGCACTAAAACAATAGCAGTAGAAGATTATATTACCTTCTAGGGCATCTGCATTTCTCGATTGATAAACTGTAAGTACTTTAACCTGTTTCAATAGCATAAAACTCAGAACTTCAATACTCACACAAGATCAGAAACCAAAGACCAAAACATGTACATGATAATTCTGGGTAAACTTAAGAACTAAAGGTCAAGTAATATTAAATTGATACATTGAATGTTATATATACATATAAACATATATAAATGAATAGCTACGGAGTCGGAATTTCAACAAAATTAAATTCTCCAACAGTGAACAAAAAAAACCACCCTTAGATACATACATAATATTTAGCTCAAATTGAGGGGAAAAAAATGACACTTTGACAAGTATGGCCAGTCTTGGTTAAGTGAAAAAAGAGCTACACCGAACAAAGTTGAACCTCTAATGAATTTAATCATCATAAAAGTTATTCTCGGAAACAGAATTTTAACTTCTGAGGGAGATATAAAGAACAAAAATGAGTCTTGATTCTGAAGCAAATACCTTAGATACATACATAATGTTTAGTTCAAATTGAGGGGATATGACCTAGTTGAGATACTGAGGAACTGATCACACAGACTTATCGGAAATAACAAGACCAAGCCGAGAAGGGTGATCAAAGCACTATCCTCCGTCACACGCGCCCCCACGCGCCGGTTCGTGAATACAACAGTAGATGAAAAGGTGGAGCGTGAGACTCACGCGCTACTCCTCCGGTGAACAGACTTTAGGGAATGGTCGATCAGCAGGAGGGGCTTCTTCCTAGACAGGCGGTGAGAAAAAATAGGGCCACTCTCTAGAGTGACTCACAAATAATGCTCACTTGGGCAACCAAAAAACCAAAAAAAAAAAAAAAAAAACGAAATTAAAAAACAACCTAGAATTGCTTTGATACCATGTTACAAACAGAGAACTGATTGTAATTTTCTTATATTATATTGACAAATTATACATCAATATATAGGAAAATAAAGAACTAATCTAGGAAACAAATAATCTAATCTAGAAAATGAATAATCTAACTTCTTATTTTACAGATTTGTTCCTAATATATATTGATTACAATCTTATTATAGATTTATACACTTAATCATGCAAAATCTGAAAGATTTTGCATGATTATCTACAACAGTTCACATATACAAAAAAAGTCCGAATAAACAGATGGTGATTTTTCTTATAAGAAACTGATAATATGTATTGGAACAACATGAATTATACCGGTGGACAAGCTGCCAACAAAAGAACAAAAAAAATCAGCGTAGGGGTAACAAATCTATACAAGAGAATAAAATAAAAACTAAGTGGTGATAATTTTCCTTATCCTGGCCAAATGAAACCAAACTATAAATATTAACCCAAAACCTCTTCCCAGTTAAGATGTATGTATAAACAAAAAAGAACAATCTTATTCCCGAAAAAAAGTTAAATAGTCAAAATCTATCACATAATTCCCATTGTTACTTCTCTTTGCTTAGCAAAAACCAATGGTGATTTCGAAACGTTAAATAAAATGGTTTCTTATTGCATTCACAGGCTTTCACAGTGTCAGTTAGATGTTTCAAATAAAATTGACATGCCATTATTGAAGCATTTTATGGCGAAATACAGTCCACCACTTCAAAGGTCAGAAAAAAATAAATAGAGCATCCTGTAGCATTGATATGGATGTGCAAAGACAAACCTATATGCTACAGGATCATATGGGTGAAAAATGTTGAACATTTGACGACAAGCCAGCATCTCTTCAATTATATTTTCTTCATCCATATAATCTTGCCCTTTTCCTGAACAGAGAAGGAAAAAACAACAAAAAAACTGGATTTCTAGAGCTTCAAGTATGGAACCAAGTATAATAGAAGTTCCGAAGAAAAAAGCAGAAATTAAAATTAAAATCAACAAAAGATGAAGATGTTTAGAGGATGGTTGAAAATACGAATTTTTAGTGTTGAAAATGCATGATTGCCTGAACTAGCATCAAAATACACAAGAATTTATTACATATTACATATCTATGAGCTTCTAGAAAACATATAACAAAAACTGCCAAAGTTACCAGCAAAGCAATGAAAAGAAATTCTTCTAACAAATCATAATTTATCCTGAATTTCCCACTCAAATTGATGTAAAATCAAGTCCAATAACGAAAACGTGAAAACCTTTAAACTTCAATAAGGATCTAATGAGATTCTAAAGATGAAAACATTTCTCAAAATCGTGAGGAACAAAAGTATACTTCATTATCCACACCCACGGCCAAATTATATAAATATTTACAAATATACAAAATACTTCTCTAAATGTCATGTCGCAACAGTGAGAATATTCACTCATCAAAATTTCAATCATACAAGCGTATTGAGGATTACCTATTCCAATGCGGACATTTCGGAGGGCAAGGAAGACACCAAGAGGTGATCCAACAGCAAAGAATGTGTCAACCTGATATGTAAGAATTAATGTCAAATCAGTAACAAGATTCACCATCTTAAATTTATAGCTTGTAAGAGGTTCCGTTTCTGACGTTGAATTCGAGCTTTGTGTACTTTATATAAGGGGTATAACTCTTTGGTTCATCGTCTAGCATAGGTTCAAGCTTCTCAGAAATGGGTTGCTTTGGCTTAGTGGCAAGTAACTCATTTTTATCTGTTTATGCAGCCAATAAAACCCAGAGATATTAACACACAAGAGCCCCTTCCATAACATAGAAACAAAAATAGAATGTGAAGATCAAAGATTAACCCAATGCAGGCCTACACGTACCTCTACCTTGATTGTACGATTCCAGCTCTGCTATTTTGGCTTTCAGGGAATCAATCTGAAAGACAGGAAATTTCATTAAAAAGTGGTATCTATTATTATGAACCAAAGATTTCACAAAAAGTATCTGCCATGAAAAGGTCAATTTTATATCCTTGGCTCGTTAAACAAGATGTGACCATACTTACAATCAACTCAACTTCTTTAGCTGTTTGCTCAGTGTCTGTAGCTGTTGCAGTATCTGACACGACAGTACCCACAAGAGAAGAAAAATCTTCAGCAGGTGCTTCCTCGTGCTCTAGATGAGTTGATTGTAAACTCATCTAATCTTGTCCTCGTCAGCAGACCCCACCTTATCACCAGATTCATTTGTCTCAGTGGAGCTTTTACCCTTCAGATCAGCTGAACAGTCACCATTAGAAGGTTGATTGTTCATAGCATGGGAAGATTCTTCAATGGTATCTTCTTGTTCCTTGTACCTCCAATCTATTGGAAATGGGGATGATAGATTCTCTTGATGGGAGAAGATGTCATACGAGAGGACACTTCCCAAGGAATGACCATATATAGAAACCTAAGCAAATGTTAATATAAGCTAAATAGTCACTTAATCATTACAGCCTAACAAAGAGATATTAGCTGCATACCTTTCCGTCATAACCAGGATTTCGTTTAAGAAATTTCAGATATAACCAATTTAATTGGTTTGAAACCTGGAGGAGCAGAAGTGCATCTTCATCAGTTCAAACTTCAAACAAATTTCAAACTTAACAGACTAAAATGTGACTGTTTATGCTCAAGACATCAGCAAAATTTTTCTTTTTTTACGAGTACAAACAATTAGAGCATAATATTTGCCAAAAGAAAAATGTGACTGTCTATGCTCAAGATATCTCCAACAGACCAATGTTCCAGTTTAGAGTACACATGATGAGAAGCAATTTAAAACTTTTTTCGATAGGAGAATTAGACGTATACTGCTTTGGCAAAACATAGATAGTGGATCAGGTATCCACTACTACAAAACAACCCCTCTAATTATGGTCTAAAGCTTTAGAAAGGCTCTCATGAACCTGTGCAGTAAAATGTCAATTTAAACAAGGAACCTGGATTGAAAGAAGCTTTATAGTTGAATAATGAAACATCTTAGTCATTGGGAAATAGAAATGAAAGAAGAGAAGGTGAGAAATTGGAAACAACTTATCAAAAAAAAAAAAAAAAAAAAAAAAAAAAAAAAAAGAAATTGGAAACAAGATAAGCAGTACCGAGTTGATAATATCCTGACAGTAGATGGGCTCATGGAGTAAACACATCATGAACTGTTGCCACAGCATGACATGCAAACCCCGTACACCATCAAAGTAATCTTTTCAACTGCAGTTTCGCAACTGAGCTTCAAACATTTTCTCCACTGTAACACAAATATAGAGGCATAACAAAACACTTCAATGTACCGAATAGCACCAATATAGAAAAAAAAGAGAGAGATTCGCTATGGGACAAATATAAAGGATAGAGAATACACACTTCAGATACAAAATGACAACATATCAGAAAACAAAAGAGAGAGATTTAGTTAAGTACCAAAATTAGTAGCAAATCACTGATATCCAGCCAGCTTATAATGATTCCAGATCATTTCAGGAGCCCGAACCCAATACGTTTCGTATCATTTCAGATTGACAAGATAAATTCAATCCTTCCTGAGATACTGATTTTGACAGAAATCAAGTTCAATATTACATGACTCTTTTAAATGATTCCAAGCTGATGGCTGTAGACTAAAAATTTATGACAACTGTCCAAAGTAAAAATCATTCCTGATGGAAATAATTTCAGATTTACATGACAAAAAGTAAGCAACTAAGAATAAGTGAGACATGATGGTATATCTACAAAAATAGACAAATAAGAGATATACTTCACAACAACATGGGGTTATCATTTCTAATTGAAAACCTAAAAGAAACTTTCAAATTGATAAAAACTAGGCATATTGAAATGCCATAAAAATGTTTCATCATCTACATAATATACAAAATGTGCATGCCTCATTCATGAATATGAAGCAATTACATAGCCATAACAATATGATACATAATTTTCTAGTTTTCCAGAAACGGAAGAGAGATTGAGAGAGAAAGAAATCAAAAGAGAGATTATAACTAAGATACACAACATATCCACAAACACATCTACAATCTCGTCGGTCCATATTAGCTTTACATAAAAAAGAGCCTAATTTCATCAAAACTGCATCAAACATTATGCATTTTCAGATTCTAAACAGCTTGAGATGGGTAATTGACACAAGGGAATCAAACTACATACAGAAGAGAGAGTCAATTAAGTACAAAATAATTTCTTATTCACCTGGCATTGGATATAATGAACTCTCTGGGTGCCACGTTGGCGTGTAGTAAGGTGTTGTTCAGCAAGACTTGCTGTGATATGGCGAAAGTTGCCGACATCATTAACCAAATTAGATTTCTCCAACCTCTGACCAATACCATGTACCATAAAGACAAGGTGCTTAACTGGAACCTATATCAATCAAAACAAATAATACAAGATTAAAATCTACTCAAAACATATCATTCTAGTTTAAATAATATCCGCGAGGCTTGTGGTTGGATCCACATAACAACTCAATTAATTAATTGAGCACATCAAAACACATGTTAGACCTTAAATATTACTGCTGTTCATTCCTGTTAGCTTTAAACTTTAAAAATCAATCATTACCCAACAGAGACAACATATTTTAGATGATATCTTCATATAATAATTCAATACCAAAATGGAAGGGCAAAAATAAAAATGTGCAACTAAATAAGTCATAATCACTAGCTAAATTTAAGCTCACTTAAAATACAAAGGACACTTACTTTTACCAAGAGAACATAAAAGACAACAACAAACCATTACCTAGATTTAGTTACAAAATGAAGACAGACAACAAACACGTTTAACTTTTTATTTAAACAAGACTTATAACATTTAAAAGAACATGAAATAAACCATTGAATTGAACACAAAAAAAATAAAATAAATAGAAATCGAATATATATTCTAATTCATCATATGTTTTAAATTCATAAGAACCACTGTAAATTGCCAAGCTTCTTGGTACCCTAATTCTTTCCATAAACATGATCATAGCAAATACATGGCAGTAGATGCTAGCATCTAAGGGCACCGAAAGAATCACTTAATCCATAAAAAACAGAGAACAAGAGGTTTCATTATAGGCCCACAAATATTCCAACACTAGCAGGTGTTTTATTGATGTAATGTTATTTATGTCTATCGCTTATATTTTACTTGATGTTCATATAATCTACACTTAGATACAATGACAAGCATGTTATAATACTAAGATAGGTGAACCATATACTCGTGTTAGTTTATCTCCTAGAGAATGTCCCCCGTCAGGATTAAATAGATATTTGCCTACTCACTCCATCACCATCGCCTACCCAAGGATCATTGTCTACAAAAAAAAGACAATGCCTTGAATTTTTTACAAATATGACAAATTTAGCCTCCACAAATAAAACCTCATGTTTTTTATTCATAAGAACCCCTGAATTTTTAAAGATATTATTCAAATTAATAATCACGAAAAAATTGCCAAATTGCATTTTAGGGAAACTTAACAATGGCATGCATAATTTTAATGATGAAAACAAGACAAGTAAGAACAAGAAGCAGAATGCCAGATTCCATACCTGAGAACAAAAATCATCCATTTCCTCTTCTTTCTGCTGATGCAATTCCTCCTGAATGTAGTTGGAAAACACATAAATAACATTACTTCCAATTCTATTAAAAAAAAAAAAAAAAATAATGCCCACCAGTCAAAAGTATTTTCAAACGGAAGCAGACCAATTTGATGAAAGACAGAAAGTTCCAACTGAATTTATTTAATCAAGCATAAATTACTTATAATATATTCCAAGAAAAGAAATGCTATTAAATTCCCTAACCAGGATCTAATTACATATTCCTGAAGCATAAGGCACAAATGAAGATGCTAGAAGTTTTTATGCTAGTAAAAATTTAAAAAGGGAAAGATTAGAGACCTGGCTTGGTTTTTTTGACTGGGATTTCGAATAACCACACCTTAACTTAATTCCATTTCCACTGAAACTAATGACACCATAAAAACCAGAAGCATCCTAGGTATCATCCTCGCCAATAAAAAGTGCACAAAGTCCCTACACGCACAACCTGAAGATACATTAATCTTTTCATATACATATGCAGCAGACATTCATAATCAGGTATTGGAAATTCCCATCCACAAGGCAATATACATACTGGGGTAGAGCCTTGTAAATCAACTCGAGCCGCAAAAAGTCCAGAGGTTGAAATCTTCTATGGTGCCAAACCTAGGGAAAGTCAAACTTCTTACTGTTCCCATACAAAAATGGTAAAACAACGCATAATGCCGAATGCAGTTAATTAAAAGGAGAGAATGACTATAAAAGTACAACTTAAAAGATAAAGAAACTGCAGACTGCTATTGTCAGAAAGCCATCGCATCCTAAAATTGCATCTATTAAAGAAGGTAATCAATCTAAATCAGTCTTTTATATATATACACTTTTCTTAATGAGTTTCCTAACCCCAGAGGGCAGGTCATTATATATACAAATCACAGGCATACTGACATTATGAACTAGGAAATAGGTCTATATAGATTCCACCTTATCAAATAACATAATCGTTCACAGTGTCAGATATAATTGCACCAAACCTTACTACGATAAGCAATCTCCAACTGTTCAGCAACAACTTCACGTGGAAGCCAATCAAGGCTCCCTTTATGAGCAAACCAATGACCTCTAAGAACACGTCGATTGTCTCCATTCCAATAAACAGGGAAACAGTGTCTCTTCAACAAATCTACCTGCAACATTTTTAAGGATTTGATCTTCAGAAGTATTCTCTGAGTTGAGTAATAAAAAAAAAAAGACGGCTCTTAAATATAAATCAATAATTAAAAAAATCAAATTAAAATTTCCGCTCAAAACTTCTGAGTTTCGCAGACCAGAATATATAAATAATTAAAAAGGTCAAAACATAAGTTCTTAAAATAACTAAATGAATAAAGAACAAGAAACATGGCATCCAGATCTACATGACAAAAAATAACAGTAATAATACTAAGAAGTTAATAAATCATGTCTAAAGCCATATTTCACCCTTACTCAACACACACAACAATTACAGCAGAAACCTCTGAAAAAGGGTTACCTCATAAAGTCCTCCCTTTACAGGAACTCCAACCCTTTCTTCTTCTTTATATAGCTGGGATGATAGAGTAATTTCTGAGGAAGCAAGACTTGGTTGCTTTTCCAATTTCTGACTGGAACTAGGTTGTTTCTTTGGACCTTCACTACATTCTGCAATTCTTCCTCTGTCTGTAAAGGTACAATCAACAGATAAGCATTTAGCCAATTGCATTAATGAGGAAAACCTGTCTAACAGTTGGATGCAAATATTGCTCAACAAAAGTTTCTTAGAACTAAAATCATTTTATATTAAATCACCTATATTGGTTGCTTCTAACCATGTCTCGTGAATATCTAAAGGAAATTTCATAAAATCTTGCATCATAACAAACATTAACTAGAAGGAACTTATTTTTTAATCAAAAGAGGTTGATGGTCTAAAAGCCAACCCAAAATCCTAATAAAAATAGAAGGAAAAGCATAATCATTTAACAGACCTGCAAGAAGGATGCCTCTATGCCAAGAGAATCTCTTATACCAAAACAAAAGTATTCATTCTTTTCCACTATCTCAGTTGGAGGAAGTGAAGCAGTTGGCTCTGTAGAGTCACAAAAGGAGCAATATTTCATCAAAATTCACATGTATCTTTGATTTGACACAAATATTAATGGCTAAATCTATTAAAGAGAAACAAACTACTAAAATTTGTGTTGCTGCAGCTATTAATCAATTATTTGCTCACAACTGAACCCCCTCTAGGAGGCACTACGACTTAGTCTTCAACATTCTTAACAGTACTACATTTATCAAATAAAATATTCCGCAAACAACTAACTTATAATAGCTAACAAAGCAACATGCATATTGAGCCAGCAAAGCTCAAATCTAGATAAAAACTTGAAACATCATATCAGTAAAAACGAAGCAAAGTAACCTTGCAACAGAACTCAATGCATACCACAAAACAACTAATCACGGTAACATGTTAGCTAACCCAACAAAGCTCAAACTCCATAGACAGCCACAAAACTTTCATATGCGTAAAACCAAATCAAACCAAAGCAAAGAGACCACTGGAAAGCCAAGTGAACTCAATGTAGACATACCCACATCTAAATAATGATGACCAACCAAACTAAAGTTCTTGCTTAGCTAACTGATATATGTTCAGAGAGAGAACATAAATCATCAGATAGAATATATGTATGCATGCAGGTATGTATTTGCAGGACATATGCATATAGGCCCCTTAAAACAGGTAATAAACACTCCAAACCATTTATACCGGGCCATGATGCAAGCTTCAAAAAAAATGTAAAGATTCTTGCCAACTGTTTTCGGGTTATATCTCACCAAATTCACGGAGTTGCCCAAAACCCACTGGCTAGGGTCAACTGAATGAACCAGTAACCATAGCAATCAAAGCAACTTGTAATTATATAGAAAGAAGAAGAAAAGTTTTCTAAGAGAAAAAAAAAAACGAAAAAACAAAAGAATTATGTCCCCGCTTTACTAAAGCCAATCTAATGCTTTTGGAATGAACAGATTAGTAAACCAAAACATCAGAGTAATTTCAAATGAAAATTAAGGCATAGAGGGCATTGACCTAAATCAAATCTGGTAGAGGTTGCTATTACAGCTTAACTTTAAAAGTTATGGTTCATACTTTGCATGGGCTTGAAGTCCCCTACGTAGACGCATTCAAGGGTCCCGCTCCCCAGTGAGTGGGCGGCGGTCCCACTTGCCGATGAGCGGGTGGGGGTGCGGGGGCAGCAAATCATATCATGAAAAATGTTTTAAATGGACATTTGCGTTGGTGTTAAATAGCATAAACTGAATCAGATTATAGGTGAGCTGCATATCTTTAGTATCATCAACTTTTACCAAGTCATATAGGCCATCAATGTAATTTTACCCATTTTATAACTGGGATGGGAAAAGAAAACATTCAAGATGATCCAGAGTACCCAACTAATATTCTCTTAGATGGCTTAGTTGTAACATGAATTAAACCATTTCCATTAGACGCAACTTACCTTCTCGGTACAAAGAGATGCACCGAAGTGAAAAAGCAAGCTGAAAACACCAAACTAAGGCCATGTCGCTGGATGTCTGTCATCACCAAAATGATAACCACGGATGTTAAGTACAGTACTAAAGTACACAAAAAAAATTATCAAACTTCAGGCATGCCATGAAAACTCAAGGAAAAATGATGAGACCATGCAAAATCTGTTCCACTTTTTCAAAATATCTGAAAAAGGAACACAGAGGAGATAAAGGTAAAAACAATGGAAAATAACATAAACATGAATCACCTTAAATCGTGTAAACAACAAAGCAATGTTATAAGTGTGAGCCATAGCCTCAAAATTTGCAGGGTTATTTCTACAGATGTTGCTCGAACATGAAAGCAAAAGACTCACTTGATGGCTACTCAGTCGGAAGGAAGTTGTCTGCGGGAAATAATTTAGACAGGTAGATGATTAAACAGAATTTCTAAAACACTCTTTAAATTTAAAATTATAGGATTTTGGGGTTCCATACTGTTTTTCCATTAGTCAGAGCACACTTAAAGCTATATGACTGACTATGAGTGTTTCACATTCACATCTGGTACCCGACTTTCCTCCTGCAGTCCTCCATCCACGAGTTTTTCTTTTTCTTTGCCTTTATCCTGAAAGGAGAAACTTCCACTTCTTACTTTCTGTGACACAGAGACTGGCAAGATGCTAGAAACAGCTTGTGAAGTATCCTTGCCCTGATATGACCAAGGGGAGACCAGAGATGGCATTGGCACAACAGAAATCACACTATGCCCCCCAACTCGGGTTTCATGGTCCGGATGAGACATTGCTAGGAGTAACTGATGAAACAGAGCATCAGGAAAAGCCTGAAACAGAAATCCTCCAAAATTAGATGTTTCTTCAAACTTCTTAAAACTGAACAGTATATTGCAATTTCAACAAGTACACTTGCCTTCTTGTAATATGATATGTTCGGGATGGAAGAGACAATCTGGGCAGTCCTATGAACAGCTGAGATTGTTGTTCTAGCAATAACAGTATTATTTGAAATATTCTCTAGCAAACCAGACATCATATCAAGAATGGGTCCTGCATTGCCAACCCGTTAAGTACAAACAGTTGTGTAACAGTTGGATATATGGCATGCCTGCATAAATATTTTTAACTCACACTTCAAAAAATAAAAAACATAAACAATCACAAACCTTCTTTGACAGCTCTGAAATGCAATTTTATACGGCATATTGAAGACCAGCATTCCATTTAGCCATATCATCCACAGCATTAGATAATTCAGCTGCATTTTGCAGGCATATTTGTAACTGTTTAATCAAGTTGGTTATTGCACCAATGATAGCAACAGAGGCCTGCAGCTTTGCATTTTGCGTGAGTTGTGTGGCAAAGTCAACAATATGAATCTGTACAAATGTTGTTTGGCAACATTCTTATGATCCAAGTGCTTGATCAAGATAGATAGCAACAGGTGAGAGTTTCCTCCTGGAGATTAAACAAAAAAAAAAAGTTCATATCAATTATATCCACAGAAAAATTAATAAAAAATAATGGAAACATGATGGAGCATTAAGATTCCACATGTAACCTGATTCCTCCAAAAGCGACTGCAGGTACAATATAACAAAACAAGCAACTCCTGTATCTGATGACCAATGATTTTCTACATCAAAATGATGGAAAAGGGGTTCAAGTACACACCTCACTGTTGTAGCTTCCTTAGCCAACCTGGCTATATTATTCAAGCAAACTTTGGACCAGTAAGAGGGGCTCTTCGAAGTGTCACTTTAAAATTGGCATATAAAGTTAAGTATGTTAACTACATTTAAGAAATCTCCTAATATAAAGAATATATACCCAAGAAGTAAAAAAAGATGCCTCACGTTGTTGAATACAAATCAGGATTAGTCACAAGGTTCTGGCGAGAGGAAACCCTCGTACTCATATCTGGAAAAGATGAGCCATGAGATTCTTCTTTACGCACCCCTTGCACCCATTGGTCCTGAGATTGAGAATGTTGCCTCGCTTCCTTACCATCTCCTGGTTTCATTTGAAGATCGAGGTAGTTCTCCAAAGTCACGGAAATAATCTATTTCAGAATGGAGAATTACTTCAAATTAATATGAAAAGCAAACATTGTGCACACTTGCTAGTGTGCCTCATAGTCCAACTTAAAATATAACAAGGAAAAAATTGTTTCCCAAAATTCACCTATAAACTAGATGACATTAATTATATACATCACGTAAGAAAAAAACACTAATAAGAACTGTTGTAGATAATCATGCAAAATCTCACAGATATTGCATGATTAAGTGTATAAATCTATAATAGGATATTAGGATTGTAATCAATATATATTAGGAACAAATCTGTAAAATAGGAAGTTAGATTATTCATTTCCTAGATTAGATTATTTGTTTCCTAGATTAGTTTTTTATTTTCCTATATATTGATGTATAATTTATCAATACAGATATAAGAAAATTACAATCAGTGTTTGTAACATGGTATCAGAGCAGTTCTAGGTTGTTTCTCAATTTCGTTTTCTTTTTCTCTGCCCAAGTGAGCATTATTTGTGAGTCACCCTAGAGAGTGGCCTTTTTTTTCTAACCGCCTGCCTAGGAAGAAGCCCTTCATGCCGACCGACCATTCCCTGAAGTCCCGTCACCGGTGGAGCAGCGCATGAGTCTCACGCACCACCTTTTTCATCTGCGGTCGTAATCACACGCCAGCGCATGGGGGCGCGTGTGACGGAGGACAGTGCTCCGATCACCCTTCCCGGCTTCGTCTTGATATTTCCGGCAAGTCTGTGTGATCAGTTCCTTAGTATCTCAGCCAGGTCAGATCAGTTTTGTTGATTTGTGTTGGTATCAGATTTCGTTCTTTGAAGAGTTTTGTTGGCTATTTGTGTTGAGGTCAGTTTGTTAATTTTTGTAAGTTGTGTTGGCTATATGTGTTGAGATCAATTTTTCGTCTTCTTACCATGGCTGATAAACCTATAACTGATATGGGTCCTCTAATGTCAAAAATTAAGGAACATAAGTTTAATGGGTCTGATAACTATTTTGATTGAAGTAAGACAATTTGTCTCTACCTGCGAAGCATTGGTAAAGATGATCATCTCACAAAAGATTCGTCTAAAGATGATTCAAAGCAAATATGGTTGAGAGAGGATGTGGGTTTGTTCCTGCAGATACGGAACTCCATCAACAGTGAAGTACTTGGTTTAATTAATAATTGTGAATATGTGAAAGAGTTGATGGACTATCTAGATTTTTTGTATTCTGGGAAAGAGAATGTTTCTTGTATTTTTGACGTATGCAAAGCCTTTTATCGAGCTGAGAAACAAGATAGGTCTCTTACAGCCTATTTTATGGACTTTAAAATGATATATGAAGAACTTAACGTCCTTTTACCGGTGAGTGCTAATGTGAAAGTTCAACAAGCTCAACGAGAGAAAATGGCAGTTATGAGTTTCCTAGCTTGACTCCCTTCTGAGTTTGAATCTGTTAAATCTCAGGTTCTAGCTAGTTCTGAGATCACCTCCTTTTACATCAGCACTAATAAGAACCAACAGGAGGAAAAGCAAACTCACATTGTCAAAGTCCATTGAGATATGTGATTGCTCACCCATGAACCACAACTAAGCATAGGAAGCGGGAAAAGATTATTAAAAGTGGCATAACATTAACAAATGAAATCTCTACATTTGAACAAAAAAATAATTAAGTTTGTCAATAGAATATGTTGGAGTTATGAGAAAAGAATTTAATAATTATCTATTCATGTATTAAAGGACAACTGATAAAATCAATTCAACATCTTCTAAGTCTGATAAAGGGGCCTGTTGACAGCTAGAAGAAGTGACAAACAATGTGGTCTAGAAAGGTACTATAGAGAACCAGCTTGCTACTAGAAGCAGATTTCATGTTCAGTCACTGTCTCCCACAATCAGGAAAAAGTGATGCCACACCCACAATCTTAAACAAGGAATGTGATGAGACCTTTAGTGTGCTGGTCTATAATAAGAAATGTAGGAAGGGGCAGTAGTGGATTAACTGTGATTAAAAGGCAACTAACGTGCGAAGAGAAGAAAAAGTGGAATGGACAGGTGGCGAAAGGAGAATGGTGGATGGTTGAATTCTGTTAGGAGAAGAGAGTGAAAAAAAGGAGCAGCAGAAGATTGAGAGACGGCATCTGAAAAGTGAATATAGTGAAGAGGAGGTAGCTGGCCCTCGAAGTCCAGCATGGAGGTAGCTGGCCCTCGAAGTCCAGCATATTAGTATTCTGTTGTTATTTTGATTAATTTCCTTGATGTTTCCTTGAATTATTTGAATATACTCTTGTGTTTATCATTCTGGGTGTGGTTGGGCAAAAGAATCTAGGTAGGTTCTCATCAGAATGCAAGTCCAAAAGCCAAAAATTATTCTTTTTCACAAAAAGGTTAGCTTGTCTTGTTTTAGTTAGATTTTCATTAAAATTGATTAGGTCTTCATTATCTCCCATGTAAGAAGGACTAGAAGTGTAGGACTTGGACTCCTATGTACCTAACCTTACCAAATCCATACTTTAGCAATCATGTTAATTCCTCTCATCAAATGCCTTAGAGAAGTTTAGAAGTACGAAAAAGTAAAGAGAAGTTTAGAAGTAAGAAAAAGTAAAAGATTACAAATAAAGTGTACACAACTAAAAAATGGTTACGGCATTTCGAAGCAGATATAAGTACCAAAAACCAATTAAATTACAACAGTCTGCATAAAAATATTTTAAATTACAACAGTCCGCATAAATAGATTTTAAGCATCATAAGAAAGAAGAATTTATAAAAAGAAACTTAAAAGAATTGGCCATAAAGATTAACGTGCATTAAGTCCGATTGTATGTGTATCTAAATGTGCATTTACAAAGCTAGGCAAGTAAAGTGTACCATGTTAGAGAGAGCTTGCATTCCAGCAGGAATGTGCATTAAGTCTGTGCATTCACAAAGTAATACACTAGGTAAATAAACTGTACCATGTTTGCGAGAGCTTGCATTCCAGCAATACACTAATACGTGCACCAGGTGTCCGCTAAATCAGCACAAAAAACCTGATTGGGGTATCAAAAGCTAAAATAAATCTAGAATAAATTTGTGATTTTAAATCTGATTTTAGAGCTGGTACACCAAATATAGTACATCTAGGAAATCCACCAGCCACAAATAAAAAGGGAAAATGTACTCTTACCATATAATAAACATTATCATAGGTGACAAGAACATATCTTCAGCATAGTTAGTTTCCCACATGAGCTTGCTATCAATCTTCTTGCCCTCTTATAACAAGGATATTAAATCTTTCATTATGCCTTCAGAGAAAGTATAATCATCGACATTAAAAAGACACAAACATAAAAGCATTAGACTTCAAAATGGAGTAATGTTTAAAGCAAGAAGTTCATAATAATATTTTCATGTTTCTTGACAATAAAAACATATGCATTTTTTGAAGCCAGGTAAAAAGTACATTCCTTGGTAACTACACATGTAATTATTAGGCACAATTAGACACGAGTCATGTTGTATCCATTATTGTCTACAACACCAATTTTTTAATTCGAGTATTATGCAAATCATTGATAGTATTTTTTTTTTTTTTTTTTTTTTTCCCAAAGGAAACAAGAAATTTTGTATTATGAAAAAATAAAAAATAAAAAACAAAAAAACAAACAAGCTGTCCTAAAGTTTCAAAAACTATAGAAGAGAAAAGTCAACTCGAATCTATTGACATATGAAACCCTAGCCTAGCAATCAAGAAAAACCTTTTCAGATTAGGTTATTGAAGCTCCCAACTTTGAAGAATAAAGAACAATGAAAGATTAAGAATAGAAAAGAAAAATAAATCACACTTACTTCTGCTCCTTACATGACGATAAGAATTTCTTATAGATGCAGGCCATAACTTTTACAGATAAAAAGTTCTCATTCCAAGAATCCCTGTAACATCTTTGCTCTAGCTGATTAGTAATCTGTGCAGATAAGATACTGAAAGATTAAGAATAGAACTAGATAGTTAAATCGAAACAAAACGATATACTGAGATAATTTCAGATCCAGATGTTGTTTATATCTCAAACATAAATCTTTATATTTCACCCAGGTCAATATTCTAAGCATAACAAACAGCACTCACTAGATTTTTTTATTCATTTGCATGAAACTGGAACCAGAATCACTTGTGATAACGAAATTTGAGTTCTTGATAAATTTATGGTATAGCAATTATAGAATAGCACAGAAGGCTAAAAGAAGAAAAAAGGCACAATCAGCATAAGGCAAAAGTAACTAAAAGTTTGGCAGAAGTGGAAAGGGATTGGTGAAAAGAGTAGCTTTAGTAATCATTTTACATTTAAAAAAATAATGCATTATAGTCTGAAGTAAAAGATAAAATGGCTGATTTGCTCAGTTTGGAAGTTTTATGTATGCATCAAAATGCAAAGTAATGGGTCAACCAGAAGATAAATCATACCTTGGGAATTCGTAATGGGTTTTTCGAAGCATTTTCACAAAGCTTACCAATTTTTCTATCAATTGGTTTAGCATCCTGCATACAAATAAGCACATGAAATGCCTCAGTTTTCTTTTTAAGGTTGTTCCTGTTTTCAGGAGGTTGAGAGTGGAGGGGCGTGAATCAGAAGCATAAAGAAATTCTGTAAAAAGCAGGGCAGATACTAAAAGTGATAAGTTCGATATTTCTTGACGTCTCTATTGCTAGCATTCAAGTTCTCTTCTAAAATGTACAAGATTTCTCTTGATGTAACTGAGTAACCTTATTTGTACTACTAGCAGCAGAAGCAACAATGAACCTTCCACTTTTTTGAAACGTTTCTATGATATGAAAACAAATTTCACATGTTTCAAAACAGCACTAGAAACATGGCTAAAATATCACAGTAAACCAAACCTTAACTAAAAACCCAATCTTACAGACAATACTCCATCTTCATTTAGGAAACACAAAACAAGTTAAAAATTAATCCATACATACATTACCAAGACCAATTAAACCGATGCAATTGCCATATACTTTCAAAGCCTAAGTTCAAGTGACATTACACAAGCTATAAATCCACCTGATTACGGAAAAATAACTCTGCCAACAACTTTTTGTATCGCTTCACAGCCTGTCTTGACGTTGTGCGCATTGAAGGACAGAAAAAACAGGAATTTAGCTAAAGGCCCTGCTCAAAATACACCAATAGAAGAAGATTTATTAATATGCAGAAAATCTTCCATGAAATTGGTTAGATCAACTTAAATAAAATAGGCATACTGTCAGGATGTAACGACCACTGATTTGCACACATAGAAGCCAAGAAACTTTCATGGCAAACTGATTGAATGATCCCAATTCGAGATAATGAGGAAAAAAATGGCATTGAAATTAGACTTTTAAGAAAAGTTTAAATAACAGAAGATGCACCATACTCAGAATTCAAATATATGACTTTACTTTCTCTTACCGGATTTAAATATTAATACTTATAAACTTAACTGGAAAAATGGTTAAGACTTTGAAATATAAACAAACAGGAGATATGACATTCGAGAAGACAACATAGACACATCTAAATAGTCATTTTGAACTTCAAACTTGCAGTAGTACATGGTAAATTAAAGGAGTGCATGTTGGCATACAGCTAAGGACTAAACCGTCAGTGATTTGAATCAAATAAATTTTGCTTGAACTTTTACTAACTTCCCCAAAATTATTTCAATGTTAAAGTGAGAATTCCACAACAGTTACACAGTTACTTACGAAACACTCTTATCAGTCAAGACATAATCATAAGTAGAAAAGTTCAAATAGTTACACAAGAAGCTATGATGTATTAATATAAATTAATAACTTCCAAAAAATATAGTTGGTACCTTTAAACTCTCTTAGATCATTACATACAAAAGACCAGGTGCTTCCCTCTGAATCAACTCTTTTGTAGCTTCAGGGGTAACGTCTCTTGGGGTGAAGCCAGTGCCACCTTGTTCAAAATATATTCAAAAAAGAAAAGGAAAAGGTCAGGATAACCCAAAAAACAAATTCACCCACAGAATCAACTAGCTGAATACAATCTGAAACTTACCAAGGTTAAGGATGAGATCCATTCTGTCAATATCAGACCATCTCTGGATAACATCTTTGATTTTCCCTACATCATCTGGGACTACAGCTGTTGCAACTACCCTCGCTCCACCCAACCTTTCAGATGAGGAATTTACAACAGAAACAGCTCTAGGCCCATTGAAAATTAAATGTGTTCAATCATTTACTATCAAAATGCAATGCAGAAACAGAAAGATAAAATTAGAAGACATTTTTCTTATTTTTCTAATAATTTGAACTAAATGGACATCCATTGTTCACTCAGAAGTAAACCAAAGTTTCTGCATCGTTCTACTATGCATGTCTAGCATATTAAATTTAAGAAGCGTACAACATTTTCCATGAATCAGTTAATCGGCCATGGCTCACACAACCAAAGGCCTTTAGTTAAATGGTCATTAATGCTTTCAAAAAGATTTCAAGTTTGGTCAATTCTTCAAATAGTCAAGCATTACAAAAAAGGATAGTTCTAAAGTGTTGTCAGTTTATTTATAGTTCAATGCTCTCAAGGAAGTTCTAATACAAGCACAATAGAAGCAAAAATAAGAAAGAACACCACCAAGATGACTTGATGATTGACATACTATTTCCAGAATACTGTTGCATAGCATTTAGTACTTTCCATGTTTCACTTTGACAAGGAGTAATATCAGCTTGGCTTTTTACTATGGCATCAAGTAAGCGACCCTTCTGAAACAATGATTCAGAGAGGTGTATCCGGATGCTATTAAGTTTAGGTAATGATCTTCGCATTCCCAATTAAGGACAACTTAGAGAAGATGATCCCAAAGATTGAGTCATCCAAGAACATAAAGATACTAATCATCAACTGTTTGCTATATACTGTTCCATATCTAACTCATACAAGGCAGAACATCAGCTCTGCTCTATCACTGTAGCATCCATAAAGATTTTTAAAACTACTAAGTCAAAAAGGTGTACCTAGATGCCTTTTCTTTGTTTTGCTTTTTAACATATCTAAACTGGAGGGATGAATAAATATATATACACAGGAAGCATGAAAAAAGGATATAAAAGAGAGAGAGAGAGAGAGAGAGATAGAGACCGAGACAGAGAGCACGCATATACACAGATTTAGTACCTTTGATCAGGCCCAGTTGCCGATGCAACTGTATCACTTACTGTGAGAATAGCTACTTTGAAAGTGTCCTAAGAAGCATCTGTACTTGCCTCTTTGGTTGTGCTTTCTTTCATTGTAGAAGCCAAAACTGATCCTAAGCCAGTCTCAATAATACCAGTACTACTAAAATCTGAAATTGTAATGGCTGACACAGAAGTTCTAGCAGAAATTAAATTGCCACCTGCTGGCAACTCCAACAAGGCATTGGCTGATTATTATTCACTTCAAGTGCCACCTTCTGGTGCATATCTTGACCTTATTATTTATAAAATTTTACCTGCAAAAATTTCATAAAATATAGATTCTTCCTGAAGAAATGATCACAGAAAAGATACCTGCAAATTAGAGAATAAAAGATTAAAAAACTATACAACAGACTTGACATTCACTTACATCTGGAAAACAAAATCAAGGAGAAGAGCAAAAAGGTACTCAGAAGTTGCAGTATCCATAAGCAGCTTGTGTAAGCTCCGGAAAAGGACCTCATTAGTATACTTTAAGGAGCTGGCTTCAGATATATGCGGAATCAATGCAGGTTAATCAATTTCCTGAAACCAAAAAGAGATTCAAACCATGGAACCTCGTTTGCCAGCAAATAATGATAGATTTCATAAATAGTGAAACATTTCTTTCATACACAGGAGACATATCCCACACATCACTTTTCTTCCTATTTTCTTCTTTCTTTCCTTTTTTCCCTCTGTTCAAGCACATAGCCTTAGATATCATCATTTCACATCTCTTTACAAAACTGTCAACTTTCATAGATATAATAAGTTATAAATTTAGGGACAGTTTAAGAAAAAAAACAAAGAGTTTAATGCATGTATCTAATTATAAGGTGGGGAAAGTGGGGAAGCAGGAGTTTGAAAACAGACTTCTGTGACTGCAAGCACACCCAGAAAAGCAGGAAACAGAAACGACTATGAAATAGTAGGGGAAAAAAATCTGAAGAGAGCCTATTTTCAACAATATTCCAATTCTCATGCACACTGCAAAATTATAACCTGACCTGATGCCAGTTAAAATCTAAAACATAGCAAAAAGTAATTAACACAAGTTTACAGCATAATTCAAATTCTTTATCTTATCAGACTCCACATTTTTTTGAGTATGTGAAAAATGGGCTCAGATTTCCTTTACTACTATTTTCTCTTTGGTATTTACTTTACCAGAGCAACAAATACAAGAAAGGATATATTTCAGCAGGCATTCTATGTTTCCATATTGGCCCAATTGAGGAGAATTAGATCCATTATAATCAAAACATAAAAATTTAAATAAGACTGCAACGAAACAAAACCTAAGAAAGATTGCCAATCCAATAAGTTGGAATACGAATCATAAGCGTATATATTCTGAAATATTCCCAAGAAGAAGCCAAGGCCAAACAATCAGTGATCAAAGATCACAATTGACATTTGATTTACTATGCGATCCAGTGAGAAACTAAACATATAATCCACAATATCAGGGCAAAGAATATTTCACAGTGAGTGAAATAAAATTGAACCTTTAAAATGATGATCCAATCCCCCAGAGCAAAAACAGCAGTACGATTCTTCAGTGGTTCTCTTCCTCTTGAAAAAAGACTAGCGCTTCGAGTCTCAACACCAATCAAATCACCTCAACCAAATTAGGGTGAAGTGAATAAATATGAAAAGAAGAATAATTACCTCAACCAAATTAGGGTGAAGTGAATAAATATGAAAAGAAGAATAATTACCTCAACCAAATTAGGGTCAAGTGAAGCCACGGTTTGAGCATTGCCTCCTTGATTCATCATCTCATTAACATCCTAATATTAATTCACTGTAAAAAATTATATAACAAAGCCAAAACCCTAAATACGAAACTGAACAAGTCTTAACTTTCCAAAATAAAACTAAAAAACCCAAAGATCTTGGGATCAAAAAACCCAAAGATCAGAAAGAGCCGTTGGAGAGAAAGAATATTAAAGAGAAGAAGAGAATTAAGGTGTGCGTGCGTTCTTTTTGAATTATAAAAGAATATTAAAGAGAAGAGTGTGGCTGCCTCGTGCCTGAAAGGTATGTTGGGTGCTGGTGTTAGCAACGGTGGACCCGAAACCCAAGCGGGTGTTACATAGAGAATTAGGCGTATTTGTTTATTTGAAAGTAAATGAGAGAGGAAAAAAGTTAAAAGAAAAAGAGAGAGACAGACGTACTATTCCATCCACCAATACGCCACGGAAGATCTAATGCTTCTATCAAATCTCTACTTAACATAACCAATTATTTGAAATGAATGTTCAAAATTAAAGAAAAAAGTGTTATTATTAATTTGTGATAATAAAAATTGGTTGATAGATGCACATGGGACAAGTGGGACATGCATGGTGATGTTGCAAATTGATATGAAGTTAATAATTACGAAAAGTGGTATCATATGGTACCATACAATAAAATTAAAGTTTTTAGGGTTTTTTGTGATCATAAGGATGGTATGAAAGAACACATAAGTTTTTTGTAATTATAATAAGGATGGCATGAGAGGATATGTGTTTTTATGCTTTATTTTCAAGATTTGGAAAATTTTTGAGAGTATTTTAATTTACAAGACCATTTTCTCACTCACCATTTAATTTAAGATTTGTAAACCCTTGGACTGTGTAACTATTATGTGAAGCTGAAGACTGATATTTAGAATGAAAATTTAATCTCTGTAGTATGAAATGTAACAATTTATAGCAAAGTTTGAAAGAAAAGCTTAATGAATTACAATTTCAAGCATGACAAAACTTTAAATATTTTCTTTTAAAATCAGTTAATATAAACCTTATTAAAATCTTAATAGTTTAAATAAAATACACAGTTTTACTATAATTAGATGGATAAAATCAATGTTGTGACAATTGAATGATTGGAAGAAGAAAGGAATAAAGGTAGTTTTATAGGAGGAATTGTTAAACTGTAATTATTCAACAAAATATAGTTTGAAAAAGGAAAAACAAATACACAATTGTATCCATGAAGGGCAAAAAGATTCAAAATTGTTCAATTAACCCATTGGACATATTTCAAAAAATGCAAATTAATATCTGTCAAAACTTGAAAATAAAATAAAATAAATCAGACTTTCAGCAGACATTTTGGTTAATCTTCAAGTACATAAACTATGAAGCAATTAATCAAGTATGTTGAACAATGAAGATCAGTGCAAAAAAGATGTTTAAATAAAAGAAAATCGACAAATTAATCTTGAATCTCAATGTTTTGTCTAGCACCAATGAATAAGCATTAGCTTGACCTTCGTAATCCAATTAAACTTGTAATGGGTATTATAAGTTTCAGAAAAAAGAAAAGATCATGCCAATGAATTACAAAGGTCAAGTACATTTTATGTTAGTTTGCTCAAGCCCCCAAATATAATATTTGAACTATTGAGGTTGGCCTATTTCATGAAACCTCACTCATCCGTGATTACAATTGTAATTACAACTAAATGAGCATTTTATAACAAAAAAAAAAAAAAAAAAAAAAAAACAAACAAATCTAAAACTCTATACAATGCTTCTGTCTCACTCACATTCAATCATTTCTAGCCCCTTGGTCTTAACTATTTCGTGCATTTTCTAACTTTCATGGTTGAACGAACCATCTTTCTGAGGTTATATATATTGAATCACAGAGAGAAATAAATTACTATAAGAAGCATCTACGCATTAGAATTATTTCTCCACACACACCTTACTGGGCAAACTTATGATTAGATAAAATGTGTTCATTAATACAGGATTACACACAAAATAGTAGCAGCATACATAAGTTATAAGTGTATAGCACAATAATAGTGTGTATATCTAACACAAATGGACACATAAAAAAAAAAAAACACCACCCAATAGACTCAACAATGCAGGGAAACATCAAGAATTAGGATACACATGTAAAATAAGGTGAACTCCTTCTGCTTTTGACCGTGTAGACCTCTCCCAACTCTATCACTAAAGCAGTTAGGCCCACCGAGCACTTTTACTGACCAGGTCACCAAAGTATATCCCTTTCCACTATTTGAAAGATTCTTAAAAAGTTAATTAGTCTTGCAGTGCAGATACACCTGAACACAAACACACACACATACACGTGCACATGAACACACACACACACACACACACACAAGTGGGAGAGTGAGAGAACCATATACCAGTTGCTGGTGCTCAGTGCGCTATTCTCATCCTTGGCTATGTATTCCCCAAAATAGTCAACCAAGAACCTGCAGAGTGGAGAATTTTACACAGATGAGTAGAATATAACACATCACATTAACTGCAAAGGTGTTTTCTCTTTATTTCATAAATTAATTGAACTTACCATGCCAGAGGAGCATTCTTATCAAATTCTCCTTCCCTTCAAGTGAAAAAACTTTTTGAGTTCAAGAGACCAATCCTGAGGTATTTAAAGGTCCAGAATGTCATTCATGAAAAACCATATAATGTAAACCAACCACAAAAAGTATCACCAGCAAAGTAGTTCTCAGGGTTCAAGATTCTAAGACTAACCACTTTTTGAGCTGTGTTTAGGACAATGCACATAAGATATCTCTAATGCCCACTGCACTTCCATATTTACTGTTAGTACTATATACATGGCTATTTAATTAATTTAAAATGACAATAAAATAAAAAATTTTACCATACAAATCACACAACTATACGTAGACATAAAACAGTAAAATATGTTCTAGGACTACTCTTAATACTACATCTCCTAAACCAATGGCAACTCCGCTTGTAATCAATGGATAGAAGCTGCAACATCAATACCCTCTGCAACAAAATTTAATACAAAATAGATTAAACAGAATGATTGTAGAATTTATGTAACTCTTCAGTCAGAATTTAGTTAAATGCTCGTTTGTATTGAGAACGTTGTGATTTTGGTTTAGAGTGAAGCAACAGGCATTGAAGGGCACATAACAGTATGAAAGTAAAATACAGAGCAGATTTAAAGCTTACAAACAATTATCATTACAAAGGAAAAAGTAATAATAACATGAACCAGTAAATACTGGCCTGGTAGGAACTGGGCCATAGGAGGATGCCTCTAAGAACTCATCAACTACAGAAAGGTGTACTGCAACTCTGGGATATAAAAACAGAACACACACCTCACCAACAAAACAATCAAGCTTTACTTATGAGCCTCCTCTTTTAAAAATTTTCTGCTCCCTCAAAGCCTCCACTGACCATTGGGCCTACCACTAAGACCAGAAGCTTTTCAGAACTTTGTAACTATCACAGGTTCACCTCTCATCCATGCATTTGAAAATGCTCGATTTCATTGTTTCCCAATTGAGTAGCAGTTGGGCAGCAGAATAATTGTCCTGACTGTTGTCCCTATGAGTGTCTGCCTAACCAAAAGTTTTTACTCCATTTTCAGCAGAATATACATGATTGCACAAAAAGACTCCTTGAGAAAAAATCCAGCGGCTTAAATTGATAGCCAGGTCCTCTCATGTCTTAATCATTTTTTCAATCCATTACATCAAAGATGTGTCTTAGTGGAAGTACTAAGTACCACAACCTCCATGTGCTTTGGGAGGACAAGAATTCTACACGCTCGCTTTCTCCGATCAGGAAGTTGCATGACGTTTAGCGATCTTGTCTGCAGAAATTTGGCTGTCAAATCTGTAACCTGACCTTTGCTTTTTCAGCTACTGCTATTCAGAACTCTTCTTCAATACGTCCCTGTTTAAAAGCTTTTCTTATTTCTCTCCACAAGCAGCGTCGGATACATAAGAACATCAGAATTGGGGCGCTTCTGTGGAAATAACATCGACCTGCTGGCAATTGCCACGGTGAATAAGAAAAGATTCATGGTTTAAACTTTTACCATTATGAATATAATTTAAACCACTATATAAAGAATTATGAATTAGGGTATCTTGAACTCATAATAACCAAACCTAACGCATTCAACAATAGAAGATGAGAAGTTATGCCCGAATCTTCTTCTACACAGAAGCTGCAAAAAAATTGACAAAATAAGAATTAAAATGAAGAATTGGAAGATATTAAGCGATATAATGATATTTTAAAGCACTATAATAAGATGATGAATTATCTTGACTCATAGTACCACCATTCAACAAAGAAAGATGAGAGTTATGGGATTAAACATGCCGGTCTTCTTCTAACGCGAAAACTGCAAAAATTGGACAAAATAGAAATTAAATGAAGAATTGGAAGATAATAATAAGCGAAGCTCAGTGAGGAAAGAAATTACAACCCAATCAACCAAAACTATTCCAACATACAAACAAATTCAAATCCAGCACAAAACAAAGAAACATATCACATAAAAAAGAAAATTACCTTCTCCAAATCCCTATTACGCTGAAAATCAGCCTCACCTATTACCTACATTTAAAACAATCAAACAAAACATAAATATTTATATTCAATCAAAACCATCACCCTTTGCAGACTTAGTCACAATCACAATGAAAAACTAATCATTTCACTAATAAAACCTTAACAATTAATTAAGCTTACCTTCATGAGAATGATGTCTAGAAGCTCTGCCCCGGCGTTGAATCAGACCCCCAAGTGTATGACTGTAATAAATGACGATCATTAAAACTGAAATTTCTAAATAAATAAAAACAAAGTTTAAAATGAAAGAGAAATTCAAATCCCAACTCGTCGTGCTTCGGACAAACAACAGACTCCCTCTGATCAGAGAAATTCAAAACCGTGAGTCCCTCACGCGCGCCAAAAGGCGTTCTTCCAATGATACAATTGATTCACCTTCAAAAATTCGAAAATTTCCACAGAAAAACACCTATCACACAAAAAACACACGAAATCTCAGATTCACAATAAGAACATATGATTCAAAAATTACAAATCCGTTCGTTTCCGGCCAATCCAAAATTTCTCGAGAACCAACGGAAATCAAAGATTATCATTCCGTCAACATATCTAGATCCAACCTTGCTCTCCATCAGAAAGTTCATGACGTCTTAGCTATCTTCTCTGTAGAAATTTGGCTGTCAAAATCTGTAACTGACCGTTCTTTGAAACAAAAATTTAATACAAAATCTAATTTGTAAAAAATAAACAACGGTGCGGACCTTTAACCTTCCAAAGAGGATGCTCTCATAAACAACATACGATTTAATCTTGTAAACGTCGTCTTACTAAAACGGCGTGGAGAATCAAGAGCTCACCGCGCAAGTGCCGGACAGTGGGACGACTGTGACGCTCTGGCGTGGTTGTGTGTCGCATGGAGGATGTGATAGAGCGGCGACGTAGGGGTAATCGTAAGAGGCTGAGTTGCCATTAGCGGAGAGTAGATGAACTTTTGATTATATTTGGGCCGAACGATTTTGACATACCACGGTTATCCGCACAACAATTTGGTACCTAAAAGGTTTTGTTGAAACGACAAATAGGTACTTTCCGTCTGTCTGTTAGTGATTTTCTGTTATATATAGTGAAAAAGACTAAATCCATTTAAGTTTCAATTTTAGTTTTTTATAAATTAAAATTTCTAAAAAACCCCCTAGGTTTCTAATTTAATTAACCACCCCCATAATAAAAGTTTGTAAATAACAAAACACCCCCACCACCACCCAGTGCCAGATTGTCACCATCCCGGAATCTGCCAAAAATGCCATTGACACGCACGACCCGTACGTGCCATCGCCTTTTCCGTCAATCCCCACAGATCTAGCCGGAACAAGGCAAGATTTGGTCGTCGACAGCAGCAGCTACGATCTGGCCTTTTCCGGCCAAATCCTTGCTGATCTGGCCGAAAAAGGCCAGATATCTACTGCCAGATCTAGCCGCGACCTGGCAGATGGTTTTTTTGCGGCTTCGATCGGCCATATCTACGTAGATCTGTATTTTCCGGCCAGATCACGGACTTGGTGGAAAGACAGACGACGCGTTACGAACACAGATTCCGTTGCGCGTAACGACACAGATCCGACGAATCTTGTCTCGTAACGCCGTACGGATCTGGTCTGTGTCGTAACGCACTTTCCCCAGATTCTGGCGGTGGTGGCCGAATCTGCACTGGGGTGCACGGGGTGTTTTGTTATTTTATAAATTTTTATATTAATTGAGGTATTTTTAGTTAATTTGTAAACTTAGGGGGTTTTTTAGAAAGTTTTTAATTTAAAAAAGCTAAAATTCAAACTTTTAGGGCTTTATCTTGTTCACTATGAATAAACAGAAACAACAACAGAACATGATTGGAAGGTACCTATTTGTTATTTCAAAACCTTTTAGGTAACGTGTTAGCACAAACTTGGTACTGTAGTCGTTCTCTCTTTATATATTAGAGCATTAAATGGATTGGGTGAATTTAATGTTGAGAAGATGAAACAGAAAATCATGTAGCTCAGAGACGGTGGGTTGCTATGAACGTGATGTACTCAATACCATGCAGGGCCTTTGTATATTGTTTTAATATCTCCGATTAAGCGAACGTGGATGTGAGACCTGTCCCCTTGATGATTGTTAGTAGTATCTCTCCAGTAATATCTTTCATTAATTCAATGGTCGGAAATTTGATTCAACCGAACATCATCACAATGCCAATGCTCACATTTGCTATTACTTTTACTAAATACAATCCAGTTCAAAGATGTTAAATCTTTATAAGTAATACATCTAAATTATTATTATTTTAATTATAGATTAAGCATAATACAAATTAAGATGAACAATTTATATATAATTGAGAGGAAAGCTTAGAAATTACAATTTCAAGCAGAATAAAAGCTAGTAAAATGTTGACTTACACTGTCATGAAAATCTTAATATATTGAATAAAATACACTGTTTTATTATAATCAGATGATAAGATCAATATTTGTGAAAATTGAGTATAGATAGAAGAAGAATGAAAAATAGTTTTATATGATTTGTTAACCCCGATATTATTCACAAAATATAGTTTGAAAAGGAAAAACAATAGGTTGTACCCATGAAGGGAAAAGATTCAAATTGTCCGTTAACTCATTGCCAAAACTTGAAATAAATAAAATAAATCAGACTTTGAATAGCATTGGTTATTTTTCAGTACATGAGCAGTGAAAGATTAATCTTCCAACAAGTCAGCAAGTTTGTTGAACAATAAAGATTATGCAAAAAGATGTTTAAAATAAAGAAAATCAGCAAATTAATCTTGATCACCATGAAAAGCATTAGCTTGCCTTCGTATTCATTGAACTTCTAATGGGTAGTTGAATTTCAAATAAAAAAAAAAAAAAAAAAAAAAAGATCGTGCCAATAAATTACAAAGGTCAATTACAATTTATGTTATTTGCTCCAGGCCCCCACATATAATTCTGAACTATTGATCTTAGCTTAGTTCATTAAAACTACAATCTATCGTGATTACACTTGTATTACAACTAAATTACATTGTCAAACGATGGCTGGGGTGTTCTGCGTAAATTATTTTCAGAATAAGGTAATAATGTCCAAAAAAATGTATTAGTTAGAGTGCGTTTGGATCAGTTCATATAAGATACAGGGGTAATCTTGTTTATTTTGAAAGATTTGTTGTTTGGTTTGCAAGTGATAAAATATTACAGTATATTTATCAAATATGTTTATTGTGGTAATGTATGGGGGTAATCTGATACCCTCAACCAGGCTGTTATTAAACGATTACCAATAATTTGATTTTAATACCTATTTTGCTTTTAATTAAATACAGTTTCGACACAATTGCCTTCAAATGTCTACCAATAAACTTACCCAACCTCTTACATTTAAAAATTTAGCTAAATACCCCAGCGATAAAGTTTAAAAGTTAACAAAATACCTCTCATCCTCAGACTACCGCCGACCACTGTGTCATTCACTGTAATGGCTTACGACCAGCAGGATCTCGCATTGTGCACCTAGAAGTCTTTCACGACTAAAATCTAGCTTTTTTCAGCCATTTGTGGCCGTCATGGATTTGTGGTTGGATTGTTCGTGAAAGCACCCTCATAAGCCCTGGCAAATGGAGCGATTATGGTTATGTAAGGATATTTATCGTGCTCTGGAAGAAAAAACGATAAGATAGTATGGTAACATGAAAAGCACAAACATTATTTTGTTTGAATGATACCCTAGGTAATCTCTGTACTATTTATTCTTTTTCCTTTTTTGTTTTTCTAGGGACCACTGCTGTTGAATGGATATCCTTGACCACCAAGGATGGAATTTCATACTTGAATGGAAATCCTTTCAACATGAGCAATCTGAGACTACTCCAAATTACTAGCTTTCAGCTTTTGGAACTTGAATACCTATCAATGACTGCGAATTCTAGATTGGCAGGGTTACCTTTCAAAAACTTCTCCTCCAAGCTTCCACCCAGAGAACCTTTTTGAACTACTATTGTGTTACAGCCACATTGATATCTTTGGGATGGCAAAGGTGCATATCGAATTATTTTCTTTGGCATAAATGGTAATCTTACAAAACCAATTATTTTTATTATTAATTTCTTTGTTTTTTTTTTTTTTTTTTTCTTGTTAATTCTTAACAGTCTTTTGGGAATTGAAAGCCATTGATCTCAGTCACTCCTTGCAGCTTATCAGACCCTCTAGATTTTACGAAGGTTTCCAAACCTTGAGCAACTCAATCTTGAAGGTGTTACAGTTGGATTGCTTAGGTTCACCCATCTGTTGGAGTTCTCAAAAGGCGGATGGTATTGAACTTGAAGCATTGTAAAAACCTTGTTGAGCTTTCCTACGCGATGTCTACGGTTTGAAATCTTGAGATTATTATATCTTATGGGTTGCCAACAACTACAAATTGCTCCAAAATTTTGGGGAAGGAGCTAGATGCAAGTGGGACTTCAATAAACAAGTACCATCCTCCTTGTAGCTTGAGGACCTTAAATCATTAGCTCTACGTGGAATGATATCTCTCATGTTTTGATAATGCCTCATCTAACAGTTTTCCCTTTTCTAAAAGTATTAGATCTTGGTGATTCAATATCTTGGAATGAGCAATCCCTATGATATTGGCTCCTTATCCTTGTAGAAGAATTAATTTTAAGCAGAAGCAATATTTTTAGTCTACCGGAAAGCATGAAGCAACTTTTGAAACAAATTCTATGCTTGGAAAGTGCCAAAGCTGCAGTTCCTTGCCAGAGTTCCGATAGGAATAATTTTTATTGGTGTAGAAACTGTCTTGTTGGATATGTTGAAACATGTCCTAGTGCACTGAACGAAGCATTCTGCACACATTGCACTACATTTTTTAAATGTTCAAAAATGGTTGACAATCATGGTAGATAGATACAGCTTGGAAGTTAACGTTTGCTGAAACGTTGGCTTAAGGTATCTCTCTCTCTCTCTACTCTCTCTCTTTCTTATTAGTGTGTGATTAGATAATCTTGAATATTACAACATTATGCTTCATTTGCATCATTCTTCAAGTAATCACTTATTCTCTTCATGTTGTAGGATCTCTGATCGTTCTTCTCAATTTCATTTTTGTCTTCCCGAACGAAAATTCCAGAATGGTGTCAGCATTCAAGTGATGTGTTTCATTAGAACCGTAGGCCCTTCCCACAAGTTTGATGAACTCATGGATTTGCCATGGTGTTGCTGTATTCGCAGTTCCTATTATTCCTATAAAATTACCGATAATCATAAATGGTCTCTTAAGCATGTGTCAATGGATTCACAATTTCAATTTCCATCCCTGGTTTCACATTTGGCTAACTATTTGTCAAGTGAGTTATTCCCTAACACACTTCAACTGCAAAATACATGTTTATGCTACCTTTCAGTATCATCCGAGGGTACATGATGCCCATTGGTACAGTGAAAGGATTGGATTCATTTAGTTTACGAGCAAGACAATGGTATATGGGTCCTGGTTACAATATCGAGGAAACTCCAAAAGTGGAAGTCATCACATTGCATTTCTCCTGTATTTTATGAAACACAATTTCAGGAAATTTGATTTTTGAACTTCTCCCAAATAACAGAGATAAAACTAGCACTTCCTAGACAGACAACTCCTGACCAACTAAGAAGAATTACACTCTCAAAGGATAGTTTTGTCCGTAAATTATTCCCCACAGTTTGAATATCCTTGGGGACAAAAGGTATTCTATTTTGATTTCTTTGCATATATGGTAAATTTTTTTTGGAAGCAATGTTTTCTGGTGTGTATATAAATCACGTAGGATCATTAAGAAGTATTTCTATGTTAATTGATTTTAAAGATTGTGACAATTAGTTTCTCTTAAGAAAGCCACAGGTAGCATATCTTTATTTCCAGCATTTCTCTTTCCTTTATGCATGGTTATTATTGATACTCATTATATTCTCATGTTGCAGAATCTCGGTAATCATGGGCTCTGTTGCAGAATCGCTTTTCTGATCCTCAATTTTGTTATCGATCTTCGCAATATCAACCTCTTCAATTTCATACTTGTCTTCTTGGAAACGAAATTTCAAAGTGGTTTAGGTGATTGAGTAATCAGAGATCAGTAGACACCCAACTACAATCCAGTAAATGTAATGAACTCATGGATTCGCTTTGCTCTGTGGTATTTAAGTTTCCTCTGGTTATTCGCATGAAGGAAATGCGACAACAATTCATTGCCATTTAAGCATAGGTTCAAGTGAATTATAAATTCAAATTCCACATCTCTACTTCGAAAACTGTGAAGTCTGATCATCACCACCTTTGGCTGGGCTTTTTTCAAGCAAGCGGGTTTTTTAAGGAGAGTGGCCAAGTGGTTATTAGCCATTCATGCTGCTGCTTATACTCTCAGAAGCAGAGGTACATTGTATGCTGAAGGTTATGTGAAACAGTGTGGGTTCGTCCAGTTATGACAAGACATTCCTCAAACACCAGTAACGGAAAGTTCATCATCCCTAATTGGCTTCCTCCATATTTATGAGACGCAGCATCAAGACTTCGAACTTGTTCCAACACCGATGACATGGCCAACCACACCACCTCCTGACAGTCACAGGCAGTCAATACCATCTGACAGTGGTAGCCAGAAAGCTCCTGACAACCGCATCGCAGACACTCCTAAAGCAAGATTTTCGCGATTGTAGACTCGAGAATGTTTGCGTTCGGATAGCGGCTAATTGTTTTCTGGAACAAAAGTGGCCTATTCGTTGAGAGCAACAGTTTAGATCGTTTTACAATAAATTGCAAATCATTATCAAGGCTTTATCGTGGTCAAGACACCGCTATCCGAGCGCATTGTACAATAGAGCTTCTTAAGGACACAGATAGACAATCTAATAAGTTTCATTTTTACTACTACACCCATTTCCTAGAATCAAATTGTATACTCAAAAATTCTTATCCATAGTAGTAATACCAACAATCAATTTTCTTATCCATAATTTAAATTGAAGAAGAAATATTGTGAAGAATACTTAAAATTGAATTAATTGTATCAATAATTTGTCTCATCGTTTTTTAATTTCTTACTCTCATTTAGGGCAAAAAAGAAAAGAGAATAAATCAATAAGATGTAAAGACCCTTGATTCACATGTTTCTTCTCACATTTGATTTCGTTTTCACAAAAAAATTTAGGATTTTGTCATTGAAATGAAGTATTCCTTGGTTGAAGAAAGTGGAACTCTTAAAATTAGAGTTTCTTCTTAGGGAAATTTAGAGTGTGAGTAATATGTTAATTGTTTTTTTTTTTTTTTTCCTTCAAGTATGTTTGAACCATTGGATTAAAATGAATAAGGGTGGTAATTGTCTCAAATCAAGTCATGACCTATTAACAAACCTTATCGACATTTATACAAAAGCATATTAACATTAATGCATAGAATTGGGGAAATAAGAGTTTTGAAGTAATATGTAATTTTTTTTGTATTTGTTTTTTGTTTTCTGTTCAATTATGTTTGAACATTGGATTAAATAAGATAAAGGGTGCAATCTGTCTCAAATTAAGTCATGACCAAAAGCACTTGATTTAAAACCCTCAAGAAACAAATCAACATGCTTATGCCTAGATATAAACAAGAAACCAGATTCACAAAATAAAATTAACCTGCACCCGCATATCTGGCATCTTCATCTGTTTTTTTCTCTCGATATGCATAATCATCTATCCTTGATTCTTCTGGAACTCTAAAATTTTAATATAGGGAACTGAAGGGTTAAAAATAAGAATTACCCCTTATTTATCATACAAAATTATAATACAATAAATTTTAGAATTGTGACTTATTCATTGCCCTCAACTGCAATTCAATACCAGACTTGCGCGTCCCTTTTATTATTACACCCAAACTAGTAAGTCTAAAAGCATACACCCAAACTACAGCATTATTGTTGAGACACTGAGTTATCTCCTCTTCTGCAGACTTCATTGCCTTCCCTTTTTCGGGAAAAGAGTACCCTCCCCTGGCTGAAGATAGAGCTCAGTTATACAGGTTGAACGCAACACATCATAAAGAGATACCCTTGTATAGAAGAAGATGACTGGCAAAGAACCAATTGCAAGCAACAAGGAATGGAATCCATACCACTCCATCTTTGAGAGATAAAAACAGCCCACAAAAACCGCTACCATCATTGCTGCTATTGTTAGATAACAAAGTGTTCCAAGTCCACAAGCAACTTTCTGGCAACGGCTTAAGAAATCTTCTTCTGCGAGTGAGAAGTGAAATGGATAGTGTTACTATGGAGCAAGTGGATAATACCAGTGAAACCGCATCTGATACAATAAAAATTTTGAAAGAACTTTTTTAAGGAATGGAGTCCCTGTCTCACACTGTTGCCACCTGGTACAGCCAAAGCTGCAGCAAAAACCATAGTGGTAATGTGCTGCCACAACCATGCAATAGTTTTGCCGTGTCCTTCATCCACTTCTCTCCATCATCCTTTAATTTCTGGTGTTCCTGACTAATAAAGCTCTAGGGTTTTTCCCATCTTTCTTTTCAGTTTCAACATCCAATGGATTCATAACTTTTCACTTCCTACATATATAAATTTTACGAAATATGGATCCAATGAATAGTTTCAGTCAAAGATTTTAAGTACTTTCAAAACTCGATATTTCCTCATTCTGCAGCAACAGAAATCTGTTTTTGGGCAACTTCTAAAATTTTTTACTTAAAGTGAGGACTGGATATAGCTAGTTCCCAAACGCATGGCGTAGTTTCATTTCTGGGGACGGCTTTCAATACTGCATAACTACAGAGTTTGGTAGATCTAACTTTAGTACTTCAACGAAATTAACTGAGATAATATTAATGAAGAAATAACCAAAGTTCATTTTAAAGAACGGGAAGAATATGCTCTCTAATTTCAAATTTAAAATGTAAGATAAATTAGCAACTTAATTATTGCATAAATTAAAATGGAATAAACTAACCAAAGTATGCTTAAGTGTTTAAAGATTAGAGAGGACAACATCGATTGAAGCATTTCTGATTTTTTTTCCCAAGTCCTTGTTGATTGTAAACAGTCTCCTCATTGTATTCTCTAGCAATTGCGCGTATAATCTGGGATAATGTAGAATCGATCATTAATTATATAGTAAACGGCGTCAAATAGTTAACCATAATGTGTACTTAATTTTGAGGATTAAAAACATGATATTACAATATATATATTTTAATAATCTCATTTATGTGCCCTCACGACACCAAAGGTCAGATGTTTAGAAATAAGATCAATTTTAAAATTTTCACAAAACTAAGAACTCTTTCTTAATATCTATTATAAGATACAAAGTAACAATACCAATAGTATTCTTATGTTTTAATAGAAATAAGAAAGTTAATAGAATACTGATATGATATATATTGGTATATGCAAGCAAATGAACCTTCATCCGTTAAGGATGATATAATTTAAGTGGAATACGAGATGTATTTCTATTAGGCTCCCATAAACTAGAAAAATATGTTTCTCACCACTTCTTCATGGCCGAACACACACTGCTTATAATTAAGTGGACTAATTTAGTGTATTTTCATACTTATTTGCACAGCTAAATCCACATTCATGACAATGTAAAATTTAGATTGTAAAATCCAAAACAAAACACAGCATGGTGAATATTTTAAGTTGGAGAGTACTGACATTGGTTGAAGCATCTTTGATTCTTTTCCAAACTCCTTGTTGATTGGCAACAGGCAATTTAGCCAAGACATGTAGCTTGTTTCCTTTTCCTCTGTTTCATCATGAGCAGTAGCCAAGTCTTTGTGTTCCTCTAGCAATTGCAGCGCAAATTCTGGAAAGACATAAATCAACATCTTGGTAATGTAGAATCAATTAATTATGAACAGTAAATTGACCATTTTTTTGTACATTAATTTTGGAACATGAGTAAGACATTTTACGATTATATTTTAATAATCTCATTTTTGTGCCCACAAATACCAGGATTAGAGGTGAGATGTTTAGAAATTTTCATTATTGAGAAACTATGTACTTTCTTTATATTATACCACACAAAGATAGAAGACTCTCTTCTGAGTATGAAGATACACTTGTGTCATAACAGATCGACTAATTTTGATCCATTTCATAAATGACTGATGACATGTACTGTGAAGATGATACATATTCATCCACTATTATTTCAACTAATCTAATTATAGAGGCTTGCCTTTAATGGTGGAACACAATGTAGTTGCAATAAATGGACATATCATAGATAAAGTCTAATTAAGCAATTAAATCCAAAAAGTAGTTGTAAAACATATAGTAGGAATCTGATCTTTGCTCACAAACAATGTGATATAAAAAAGGTAAATGATTAATTTGACAAGTTATATCACCTACATCTTATACTATAATTAATGTGGTATTAACAAATTAATTAAATATATTATTGTTGTTGCAAATTTTATATATTCACCTAGTCACATTATATTATATATGAAATTTTTTAGATGATCTTTTAGGCCTTAAAGTCAAACAATGTAAAGAATATTGGTAGTCTTCCGTGAAACCAGTTCTTATCAGAGCAAAACTCAGCATGACGATCAGGAGGCTTTAGAAGTTTTAGTGAGATAACAAGCCAATACATTTCTCATGGCCGAAGAGAACTGCCAACAAAAGTGGTGACAGTTCGCTATTTCCTTTCACCTGTGCTAAGTACTCTCCATTGTTCTCTTTCACCATTTCCTTGACAACTTCTGTCATTTCCCCCTCTTCCTCTTCTAAGTTTCCATCTTTTACCATTCTTGGCAACTAATATCATTTCCTTGGCAAGTGCCAACTTTCCGGATGCAGCAGCAAGACAAAAAGCTGTATTGGTATTTTTATTTCTCACAACTAAATCCTCTAATCTATCCAGCTTACGAAGCAGTTCTCCAGCAAATTTACAGGACTTTGCCATAGCCCCAATGTGGAGAGCGGTATCTTCTTCTCAGATAACTTAGCTGTATATTCGTGAATCTATCACATCTTCCAATCACCACGTAGTGCAGCTCGATACAATTTTATGTGTCTCTGATTTCTTTCTTTCTGCCAATTTAAAACAAGAAAAAGTTTCATTATATTACTTTATGTACATAAAATATATCTACATGGGCAAGAACAAGTTTTACATAGATAAAAAAAAAAAAAAAAAAAAAAAAATCTTCTGTATAATATACAATTACCTTTAAATATTTGTTTTTCCCTTTTTATACTGTACACTTATCTCTTTTATTTTCACTATTTTAAATATCTTCCCCTCAGTCCATCTCTCTAAGTTTCTTTTTCTAGAAGAAAAAAGCAATTATTGCAATCAATCAGTAATTTTTTTTTTTTTCAACTCTTCTAAGATATCACTCTTTAGTTCCCTTATAGTACACAATTATATTATAACACATAGGAAAAAATATGATAATAACAAATAAAAGTTTGTAATATTATCAAGAGAGAACTTTAATTATTGTAACATTTTTTAATTCATTTTCGTGATGTGTTCTACTTCAAATCACTTCTGCATTTCTAAAAGCTTCTCTAAGTATTTATAATTATAATAAAAAAAATCTCTAATTTTAGAACATTTATTTAGTGATATGATAAGGTTGATATTTTTGTCACTTATAATTATTTTGTATTGGAACAAAAAAATTAGACCAGGTAAAAATTACGCCCTAGATTAAATCAATTTAAAATCTAGCACTTTTTACATACTTTCAACAGGTAACGTCAAAATTAAACAAACCTTTCTCGACATTTCATTATTGAGAAACTATATATCTTTCTTAATATTATAACACACAAAGATCAAGAAACTCTCCTAAGATATAGAAACTCACTTGGTCATAATAGATCAACATTTTTATTCAATTTCATAAATGACATGATGACATGTAGTTGATAAGATGATACATATTCATCCATATTATTTCAACAATCAATAATAAGAGGGCTTGCTAATGTGGAAAACAATGTAGTTGCATAAATGACATATCATAAATAACAGTCTAATTAAGTAATTAATCCAAAAAGTTGAGTAATGTAACACTTACAAAGTAGGAATCTGATCTTTGTCCCAACAATGTATATAAAAATGGTAATTGATTATTTGACGAGTTATATCACCTATCTCTTTATACTATAACTATGTGGTATTAACAAATTAATTAATATATTATTGTGTTGCAAATTTTATTATTCACCTAATCACATTATATTATATAGAAATTTTTAAATGATTTCTTTTAGGTAGTTAAAGTCAAACATGTAAAGATTATTGGTAGTCTTACCGTGAAAACCAGTTCTATACAGAGCAAGAACAATCGATACGATCAGCATGGTTTAAGGAAGCTTTAGTGAGATAATAAAGCCAATATCCCATTTTCTTCCCGGCGGAAGATAACTGCAACGTGGTGACATTCCTCCATTACCTTTCACCTGTGCCATGTACTCTCTATTGTTCTCTTTTACCATTTCAACATGACCCAACTGGTGTAATATTTTGTTACCTTCTGTAAGACCGATCAATATAAACACTCTGAATATATAAAACAATCTTAGAGGGCACTGAATAAACAAACCCCAGATCGAGTTACTAGAAAATGACCAATAGAAATAGTTTCATCTCTCTACGCATACATTCTTGATTGCTCCATAGCTGTGCGCTTGGCTATTTAGAGGAAAGCTGATGTTTGGTTCTGAAGATAACGTAGAAAAAGCAGAAACAATAAGAATAATTCACAAAACAAGTTCAGAATCACCAAAATCAGAAAAGAGTATTTGTATACCTCCAACAAGCTCTGCACGGATATCAGGATTGTTCTCACATCATAAGCCCATGACGATTTATCCTGTAAATTTAAACCAAATGACATGATATGAAACTTATATAGAGACGAATGCATCTAGAGGATACAACTAGTGCAGAATGAGAAAGGTTACCTGAAGATGTCCAGCAAATATTGCATAGACATCAACATTCGGATGGAAGCAATCGGTTTCAAACTTCACCTTGGAAGGCTTCAAACTAATCGCAAGAAAGGGATAACTTGTACTTGTGCCTTCAGAAACTGTTGTCTTTTTTCCATGGGTGTACCTTTCCAGAAAAATATGTTGTTCTCTTCAGAGAATGCAGATATCCCAGAACCTCAATTCGTTTGAAATTACATTGAATTCACTGATAAGAAAATTCAAAATTTAATCCTTTAAGCCTTGGAATATGAACATTACTTTTGGTGAAAAGAGTAACTTTCCTCTCCTTGTTTATAAATTTTCTCAGAAACCAAACAGAAATTTAGATAGAAATACAAGAAAATAGATCACGATTGGGGCATAAATTCAGTTGTAAGCAACTTAAAACTGTAATTAAGTTTTTTTCTTAGCGAAAACGTAACTTCCATTTCTGGGTTCTTAATTTTCTCTCCATCCAAACAGAAATTAGAAGTTAATAAGAAAAGAAAATTATGTATCAGTGTTCTTACAATCAAGGCCATCAGTTCAAACAGCCAATCTATTCAATCAAACATATAAAATGAACAATTAGAAAATCTCAAAATCCTAAACAACTTTTAGAAATAAGCAATCAAATCAACTTAAAAACCCATTCAAGAACTCAAAGATTCACCTTTGAAAAGGATAGGTTGGTGGTGGTGGAAGGGGTGGATGGTGGCCTGAAACGTGTGGGTTTGTAAAGGATAGCCTATGGCGGTGGAAGAGGAGTCGCGAATGACGTGGCGAGTGTGGTGGAAGACGATAGCCCGTGGTGGAAGAGGACGCGAATGACTTCATTTCCATTCTAGGTGTTTCAATTGGATTTTGGGAGAGATTTTTTTTTTTCTTTAGGAAGAGGAGTTGCGCATGACGGTGGTGGAAGACTGATTTGTAGGTCAATTTTGAGAGAGATTTATAAGTTAGGGGAAGTTGAGAGTTTGATCATGGGAGAGAGATTAGATGGAGGTGAAGAGTAACGTTATATGCACTAGAAGTTCAATGTGCACTAATTATTAACATTAGAAATTTGAATATTTTTTTAGAAATTTGAATATTTTTTTAAAAGGAATTTTAAATTTTCGATGTTAACAGTTAGATTAGTGCACATAATTTTATTCTTAAGTGGAATTTAAATTTTGAGTTTTTGAGTTTAAGGTGGCATTTTGATGATCCGACAACTGTCACGTCATCTATCAGTTGTGATGTGAAAAAGAGGTATAAATCTAATATTATGTTTATTTATAATAGTCCATAAGTCAACAATTCTAGTTACATCTACCGCTAATACAATACAAGTTGGTGGCAAATAATTATATAAAGAATAATATTACATATATAATATTTCTTATGTAATATAATGTAATAAAAGATGATTGAATGAATTTTTTTAATTTAAAATCAATCAATCATATTATACAATAAATATTGTATATATAGTATTATACTTATAAAAATCAATTTTTATAAGTATAAATTTCAAACACTCTTACCACACATGATTATAAAAAAAATAGAAAAAAAATAAAAATAATGTGCATGGCTGAAAATGACACAGCAATCACCATTCAAAGCTCCAAGCCATCATCCTGCCCTGCTCTTAAACTTTTAAGTGTTAAATTCATATTCATTTATCTGAATGATATGAAGTTACTGCACTGTCTGTACCACCAGCAGCAGTGCACTCGAGGGCCATATTAGAATTTTGTAATATTTACGTGAAGTAGAATATTTTCATTTTTGCATGCCACTAAAACAAAGTATTGTTTGTTCCGATACGCTGCCAATTGATGGTGGGTTTCGAATAAGAGCATTTCCATGAGGGAGACTGGGAGAGGGACGGAACTGAACCAGAAAAGTACACAAAGTTCAGAAATAAAATCTGTCAAACTTGCAATGAAGGAGCGTGTTGATTTATAAAGACTGGATTATTGAGTGGAATAGACTACTACCATCACAGCGACACTAGTGCCTCTCAATGTTTTTTTCATCGGTACAAGTTTAGATCAACTTGGTTGTGGAAGACGCTGTATTGACTAAATCTAAACTACTCCATTTAAATTACAATATCATTTCTTTTTTTTTTTTTAATTAATTTAAACACTTTGTAGTCATCAAGATAATGATTATAAGAGTTTAGATCATTGAACTATAATAAGATACTGAGACACCTACTTGGTGTCCATGATTGATGTACTTGTCCCCTGTTTCATAATTTAAAAACAAAAAAACAAAAAAAACTTTATACAAATCATGTGAATTAAGCTGGATGAATTATGAGACTTGGCTTGAGGTATTGTTGGATATAGGAGTTGCATTTTGTATTTAATTTTATTGTTTGGGCTTTAAATGATAGCTAATTATGTTATTGGGTTGTAATTATTTTGTGACCTTAATTGTATTGGTGGACTTAAATTAAAGGGGCCCAGATTAAATTGGTGTGGGTATAGGCTTCAAGCCCATATGCTAATTGTAATTGTGGTGTGATAAAAATTGGAAACATGGATGGTTTATAATGAAGAGATGGGCTCGGCCCAATATAATAAGTTGAGAGTAAGGAGTGTGTTGGGTTTTAATTGTTGAGGTGGCCAGCTGTCATTATTACGGCCCAGTGAATGGTTGGGCTGTTGGATTAAATTGAAGTGGTTAAGTAAAATGTGTAAATGGGTTTAATTGAATTAGCGAGTATAGTTGGTTAAGCGGGCCGGTCTACTGCAAATGAGGCCCAAAATTGTGTTAATTGGGTTTTTGGGTCTTATTCTTTAGTGGGTTGGTCTATAAATATTATTTGAGTTTTTTGAAATTGATCAGTGGGCTGGTATATTATTAATAGGCCTACATTATATTTTTGGGTTTTCAATTAGATTATAATTGGTGGAAGGATTTTCAGTAGNATTTAAAATGTGAAAGATAAATTAGCAACTTAATTATTGCATAAATTTAAAATGTGAAATATAACTAATCAAAGTATGCGAAGGGTTTAAAGATTAGAGAGGACTAAAATCGATTGAAGCATTTCTTGATTTTTTTCCCAAAGTCCTTGTTGATTGGAAACAGTCTCCTTATTGTATTTCTAGCAATTGCAGCGTATAATCTGGGATAATGTAGAATCGATCAATTAATTATAAATAGTAAACTGCGTCAAATAGTTAACCATAATTGTGTACCTCAATTTTCGAGCATTAGAAACATGATATTACAATATATATAACCTTGTTTGGTTCATTATTATTATCCATATTCTAGATCTGACTTTTCAAATAATGTTTGACACATTATTCCATAAATATTAACCTATTTTTTTTAATTACTTTTAGACCCCATAAGGTTATTAATTTCATTAAATACCTCCTGAAAAAAAAGTTAAAAAACTAGCAAAAACACCGCCGCAACCCATACTTGCCAGATTCCCGCAACCACCGTCAATGGTAGCCGAAATCTGTACAACGGCCTACCTGCCGACCAGAAATGGCCGGAAGTTCAGCGATCTGGCCTTTTCCGACCAGATCCGTGAAGGTCAAATCTGGTCGTCAACGACAGCCAAATCTTGGCCATCGTTGACTGAAAACGACGAACATATAGATGGCCGTCCTTTTGGCCTTTTCCGGCCGTCGCTGCCACAGCAGACCGTAGATCTGACCGGAAAAGGTCATAACGACGCATTACGACACAGATCCAACCGATCTGTGTAGTAACGCGATTTTCCGACCAGATTCCAGCGGTGGTGGCCGGAATCTGGCACTGTAGGTGGTAGGGGTGTTTTTGTCATTCTATATATTATGGTGTTTAATTAAATTAGCAAACCCATGGACTTTTTCATAAATTTTTAAATTTTACCTCATAATACTCCCCCATCCAACTATCCAATATTATTCTCAAAATCCTATCCAAAATAATAACCAAACGCACCCTATATTTTTTAATAATCTTCATTTATGTGCTCTCACAAGACACCAAAGGTCAGATGTTTAGAAATTAGAATCAATTTTAAAAATTTTCACAAAACTGAGACACTCTTTCTTAATATCTATTATAAGATACAAAGTAACAAATATCAAGATAGTATTTCTTATGTCTTAATAGAAGTAAGAAAGTATTAATAGAATACTGATATGATATATATTGGTGGTAGGCAAGCAAATGATCCTTCATTCGTTAAAGGATGATATAATTTAAGTGGACTAAGAGATGTGATTTTCTATATAGGCTGCCATAAACTAGAAAAATATGTTTCTCACCACTTCTTCATGGCCGAACACAACTGCTTATAATTAAATGGACTAATTTAGAAAATATTTGCACAGCTAAATCACAGTTCATGACAATGTAAATTTAGATTTTAAAGATTGGAGAGTACTGACATCGGTTGAAGCATCCCTCGATTCTTTTCCAAATTCCTTGCTGATTGGCAACAGGCAATTGAGCCAAGGCATCTAATGCTGTTTCCTCTTTTTTTTTTTTTTTTTTTGTATTTTTTTTTTTGTTTTTTTTTTTTTTTTTTTCTGTTCATATAAGCAGTAGTAACTTCTTTGTGTTCTCTAGCAATTGCAGGCAAATTCTGGAATGACATAAATCACATCATGGTAATGGTAGATCAATTAATTATGAATAATAATTGACCATTAATTTTGGAACCGAGTAAAACATTTTTACGATATTTTTTAAAATCTTCATTTTTTGTGCCCTCACAAGATACCAAAGATTAGAGGTGAGATGTTTGAAATTTCTTATATCAGAAACTATATCTTTCTTAATATTAACACCCAAAGATCAAGAAACTCTCTCTAAGATATGAAGAAACTACCACTGTGTCATATAGATCGATATGTTTGATCCAAATTCATAATACATGATGACATGTACTGTGATAGAATGATACATATTCATACCAATATTATTTCAACTAATAATATACGAGGGCTTGCCTTTGGGGACACAATGTAGTTGCAATAAATGGACATATCATAATAACAAGTCTAATTAAGTAATTAATCCAAAGTTGAGTAATGTAACCTTAAAAGTAGGAATCTGATCTTCGTCCCAAACAATGTGATATAAAATTGTAATTCATTAATTGACGAGTTATGTCACCTACTCATTATACTATAACTAATGTTGGTATTAACAATTATTAAATATAATTTTGTTGTTCGCAATTTTTATATATTCACCTAGTCACATTATATTATATGAAATTTTAGATGATCTTTTAGGTAGTTAAGTCAACAATGTAAAGAATATGGTAGTTCTTCCGTGAAAACCAGTTCTATCAGAGCAAGAAGCAATCGATACGATCAGCATGGTTTGGGAAGCTTTAGTGAGATAATTTTCTCTTCCGGCGGAAGATAACTGCAAACCAAAAGTGGTGGATTCCTCTCATTACCTTTCACCTGTGCATGTACTCTCCATTGTCTCTTTTCCATTTCAACATGAACCAAATGGGTTTAATATTTGTTTACCTTTCTGTAAGACCGATCAATATTAAACACTCTGAATACATAAAACATCTTAGAGAGCAATGAATAAACAAACCCAGATCGAGTTACTAGAAATGAACCATAGAAATGTTTCATCTCTCTGCGCATACCTTCTCGATTGCTCCATAGCTGTGCTGCTTGGCTATTTAGAGAAGCTGATGTTTGGTTCTGAAGAAACGTAGAAAAAGCAGAAACCATAAATAATTCCACAAAACAGATGTCAGAATCACCAAAATCAGAAAGGTATTTGCATACCTCCAAACAGCTCTGCCACGGATATCAGGATTGTCTCACATCATAACCCATGACGATTTATCCTGTAATTTAAACCAAATGACAGATATGAAAACTACATAGAGACAAATGCACTAGAGGATAAACTAGTGCAGAATGAGAAAGTTACCTGAGAATGTCCGCAATATTGCCATAGACATCAACATTCGGACGGAAGCAATCGGTTTCAAACTTCACCGTGGAGGCTTCAATGGATAATCGCTTGGGAAAGAAAATATAACTTGTACTTTGTGCCTTCAGAAATCTGTCCTTTTTCAATGATGTACCTTTCCAGCAGAATATGTTGTTCTCTTCAGAGAATGCAGATATCCAAAATCTCCTTCGTTTGAAATTACATTGAATTCACTGGTAAGAATTCAAAAAATAATCCTTAAGCCTTGAAATATGAACATCACTTTCGGTGAAAAGAGTAACTTCCCTCTTCTTGGCTTATAAATTTTCTCAGAAATCAAACGAAATTTAGATAAATACAAGAAAGAGATACAACGACAAATTGGGGCATAAATTCTTTTGTAACAACTTAAAATTTTAATCTAAGGTATTTTTCTTAGTGAAAACGTAACTTTCCATTTCTGGGTTCTTAAATTTCTCTCCATCCAAACAGAAAATTAGAAGTTAATAAGAAAAAGAAAATTATGTATCAGTGTTCTTACAATCAAGGCCATCAGTTCAAACAGCAATCTATTCAATCAAACATATAAAAATGAACAATTAGAAAATCTCAAAAATCCTAAACAACTTTTAGAAATAAGTATTCAAATCAACTTAAAAACCCAATTCAAGAACTCAAAGATTCACCTTTGAAAAGGATAGGTTGGTGGTGGTGGAAGGGGATAGATTGGTGGCCTGAAACGTGTGGGTTTGTAAAGGATAGCCTGTGGTGGTGGAAGAGGAGTCGCGAATGACGGTGGCGAGTGGTGGTGGAAGACGATAGCCCGCTGTGGTGGAAGAGGAGTCGCGAATGACGTTGCTGAGTTCAATTTCCATTCTAGAGTTTCAATTGGATTTTGGGAGAGATTTTTTATTTAGGAAGAGGAGTTGCGCATGACGGTGGTGGAAGACTGATTTGTATGTCAATTTTAAGAGAAATTTCTAATTTAGGGGAAGTTGACAGTTTGACGTGGGAGAGAGATTAGGCTTAGTGGAATTGAAATTTTGGGTTTTTTGAAAAAAAAAGAAAAAATTAATTTAAGGGGAAGTGACATGGCATTTTGATGATGTGGCAAAGTCATGATATAAGAAAGAGGTGTAAACTTAATATTACTGTTTATTTACAATAGTGGATAAGTCAATAATTCTATCCACCTTGACCATTAATACAATACAAGTTGGTGGCAAATAATTATATAAACAATAATACTACACATATAACATAATATGACAAAAGATGATTTGATAAATTTTTTTTTTAAATTTAAAATCAATCAATTATTTTTAAATACATCATATTATATGAAAAATGTTAAAAATGTTATATATATATATATAGTACTATACTTATATAAATTAACCTTTATTATTTAAATTTCAAACACTCTTACCACACATGTTTATAAAAAAAAAATGTGCATGGCTGAAAATGACAACAATCATCATTCAAAGCTCCAAGCCATCATCCTGCCTTGCTCTTAAACTTTTAAGTGTTACTGTTAACTTAAATTCATATTCATTTATCTAAATGATATGGAAGTTACTGCACTATCTGTACCACCAGCAGCAGTGCATTTGAGGGCCTTAGTAGAATTTTCTAATATTTAGGTGAAGTATAATATTTTCGTTTTTGCATGCCATTAAAGCAAAGTGTTGTTTGTTCCAATACGTTGCCAATTGATGGTGGGTTTCGAATAAGAGCATTTTCACGAGGGAGAGGGACTAGACTGAAGCAGAAAAGTGCATAAATTACAGAAATAAAATCTGTCAAACTTGCAATGAAGGAGTGAATTGATTTATAAAGACTGGATTATTGAGTGGAATAGAATACTACTATCACTGCGACACTAGTGCCTCTCAATGTTTTTTTCATTGGTACAAGTTTAAATCAACTTGGGTGTGAAAGACATTGTATTGACTATATCTAAACTACTCCATTTAAATTACAATATCATTTCTTCTTTTTTAATTAATTTAAACACCTTGTAGTCATCAAGATAATGATTATAAGAGTTTAGATTATGAAAAATGCTATATCCACCGAAAAATTATACCGAAACAGGTGAAGCTTCTTTTCTCTGCCAGGTAGCTTTCGCACAACCCATGTATAATTTGTACATAAATAGCATACCAGATTCTTCACTAGTTTTTAGAAAAAAGAAAAAAAAAAAGGAAAAGGAAAAGTCAAAAAGAGTTGGCGACATGTTCCCAGCCAAAAGAAAAAAGAGTTAATTAAATATGGACGCCCGTCCATTAAATATGGACAACCGTCCATACTTAATGGACGGTCGTCCATTCATTCCTTATGGACGGGCGTCCATTCTAGATTTTTTTTAAAATTTTTATTTTTTTTTCCATACTTAATAGACGGTCGTTCATTCCTTATGGACGGACGTCCATAAGAGTAGGAACGCCCGTCCATTATAGTTTTTTTTTTTAATTTTTATATTTTAAAAAAAAATTAATAACGTTAAATGCTTNTATATATATATATATATATATATATCGGTGATAATAAGGAAATTTAGTTATCTGAATGTGGTATGCAAGCAAATGATCATTCATTCTTCATGGCCCAACAAAACTGCTTATTTCTCCCTTTATTTCTTTCTTTATACTTATTTGCACAGCTAAATCACAATTCATGACAATGGAAATTTAGATTGTAAAATCCAAAACAAAAATACAGCTAATTAAGGCATGGTAAAGAGTTTAAAGATTGAAGAGAACTGACATCGGTTGAAGCATCTCTTGATTCTTTTCCAAACTCCTTGTTGATTGGCAACAGGCTATTGAGCCAAGGCATCTAATGCTGTTTCCTTTTTTTATCTTTTTTTCCTTCGTTTCCTCTGTTTCCTTTTTTATCTTTGTTTCCTCTTAAAATTGAATGAAGTATATCAATAATTTGTCTCATCGTTTTCTAATTTCTTACTCTGAGTTTTAGGGCGAAAAAGAAAAAAATAAAATCGATTAAGACATGCATACCTCAAATCAAATAATAAATATTTGCTTTGTAAAATCTCTTCCCTTTGCTTTCAAAGACCCATCGATTCAATGTTTCTTTCACATTTGATGCATAGATGCATCTATCCTCAATTCTTTCTTGGAACTTTTAATATAGGGAAACTGAAGGGTAAAAATAAGAATTACCCCTTATTGTCATACAAAAAGTTATAATACAATAAATTTTAGAATTGTGACATTATTCATTGCCCTAACCTGCATTTCAAATACCAGACATTGCTTGTCCCTTCTATTTATTTATACGAAATAGTAGTGTTCTGATGGACAAGGACAACTATATAAATCTTAAAAGCATACACCCGAACTACAGCATTATTTGTTGAAGACACTGAGTTATCTCCTCTTCTAAGACTTCATTGCTTTCCCGTTTTAGGAGAAAAGAGTACCATTCCCTGGCTTGAAGATAGAGCTACTCACATTGGTTGAACCAGTGGCGGATTTACTTAATGACGAGTGGGGACCACGGCCCCCACTCAAACTTTAAAAAACTTCAGATTGTATAAATATTTATATTTGCTTGCATTTTACCCCCTATAAGACTTTGACCTTTTGCCCCCACAAATTTTTTTTGTTTATTTTTTGCCCCCATCGAGTGAAATTCCTGGATCCGCCACTGGGTTGAACGCCACACGTGTTGTATAATGAAGAAGATTACTGGCAAAGAACCAATTGTAGCAACAAGATTGGGAATCCATACCAATCCATCTTTGAAGAGAATAAAAATAGCTGCACAAAACACTACCGTCATTGCTGCTATTGATAACAGAAGTGTTCCAAGTCCAACAAGCAACTTTCTTGGCAACGACTCAAGGAAATCTTCTTCTGCGTAGCGAGAAGTGAGAATGGATAAGAAACTTCCTACGGAATAAGTGGATAATACCAGTGAAATCGCATCTGATACAATAAAAATTTTGAAAGAAACTTTTTTAAGGAAATGAGGAGTCCCTGTTTCGTCATTGGTGCCACCTCGTACCGCCAAAGCTGCAGCAAAAACCACAGTGATAATAAGTGCTGCCACAACCATGCAATAGTTTGCCGTGTCCTTCATCCATTTCTCCCCCTCCTCCTTTAATTTCTGGTGTTCCAGACTAAATAAAGCTCTAAGAGTTTTTCCATCTTGATTATTTTCAACGTCTATAGAATCCCCTGAATTCCCATCCCTATCTTTAGCTTCAACATCCAATGGATTTATAAGCTTTTTCTCTTCCTACAATTATATAAATTTTACGAAATATGGATCCAATGAAATAGTTTTGTACAGAAAAAAGTAGTGTAGATAATCACCTCAAACCACATCAATTCTCGCTGCATCTGCAGTGCTACTCCTGATACGCTATGGACCTGATCTGATGGTGCCAACTTCGCAGCCAAATACAAGATGTTGTTGCCTTTCTCATCTGTTCTGGGAAGAACTATAAAATCTTTGACTGAACCTATCTCATGTATAAGTCTGAAGATATCCATGTGACGATACCTAACAGAAATATGGAATATGCTACAGTTCTTTTCGTTAATTTGGAATACTAAATCAGGATATTCACGAATAAGTATTTTTAAAAACTCGATATTTCCTCGTTCTGCAGCAACAGATATCTGTTTTCGAGCAACTTCTAAAATGTATGAGTTCTTATCAAAGTCAGGCCTAGATGTAGCTAGTTCCCAAATGCGTTGGAGTAGTTTCATTTCTGGGGACTGCTTTTCAATACTGCATAAAACTGGGAGTTTGGTAGAACCAACTTTAGTACTTCACAGAAAAATTAAGCTGAGATAACCAAAGTTCATTTTAAAGTACAGGGAAGAATATGATTCTCCATATTTCAATAAATTTAAAATGTGAAAGATAAATTAACAACTTAATTATTGCATAAATTTAAAATGTGAAATATAACTAATCAAGGTGTGCTGAAGGGTTTAACGATTAGAGAGGACTAACATCGATTGAAGCATTTCTTGATTTTTTCCCAAAGTCCTTGTTGATTGGCCAACTCTTTGTATTTCTCTAGCAATTGCAGCGTATGATCTGGGAAGACAAAAATCAACATCATGGATAATGTAGAATTGATAAATTAACCTTTACTGCGTACCTTAATTTTGGAGCATTAGAAACACGATATTACAATATATATTTTATTAATCTTCATTTATGTGCCCTCACAAGACACCAAAGGTCAGATGTTTAGAAATTAGAATCAATTTTAAAAATCTTCACAAAAGTGAGAAACTCTTTCTTAATATCTATTATAAGATACAAAGTAACAAATATCAACAAATGAAGATAGAAACTATTTCTTATGTCTTAATAAAAGTAAGAAAGTATCAATAGAATACTGATATGATATATATTGGTGGTAATAAGGAAATTTAGTAATCTGAATGTGGTGTGCAAGCAAATAATCCTTCATGGCCCAACACAACTGCTTATTTCTCCCTTTATTTCTTTCTTTTTACTTATTTGCACAGCTAAATCACAATTCATGACAATGTAAATTTAGATTGTAAAATCCAAAACAAAAGCACAGCTAATCAAGGCATGGTGAAGAGTTTAAAGATTGGAGAAAACTGACATCGGTTGAAACATCTCTTTATTCTTTTCCAAACTCCTTGTTGATTGGCAACAGGCAATTGTGCCAAGGCATTTAGCTAACTCATTGTGTTCCTCTAGCAATTGCAGCGCCAATTCTGGAAAGAAAAAATTCATCATCATGGTAATGTAGAATCAATTAATTATTTTTTGTATATTAATTTTAGAACACGAGTAAGAACATTTTACGATATATATTTTAATAATCTTCATTTCTGTGCCCTCACAAGATACCAAAGATTAGAGGTGAATCTTTAAAAATTAAAAACAAGTTAAAATTTTCCATTATTGAGAAACTATATATCTTTCTTAATATTATAACACACAAAGATCAAGCAACTCTCTCTAAGATGTGAAGAAACTACCACTTGTGTCATAATAGAATAATGTATTTGATCCAATTTCATAAATAACATGATGATATGTATGATAAGATGATAAATATTCATTCAATATTATTTCAACTAATCTAATTAACAAAAGGGCTTGCCTTAAATGGTGGAACACAATGTAGTTGCAGTAAATGGACAAATAATAGATAACAAATCTAATTAATTAATTAAATTCAAAAGGTTGAGTAATGTAACACTTATAAAGTAGGAATCTGATCTTTGTCCCAAACAATGTGATATAAAAAAGGTAATTGATTAATTTGACAAGTTATATCACCTACATCATTATACTGTAATTAATGTGGTATTAACAAATAATTAAATATATTATTGTTGTTGCAAATTTTATATATTCACCTAATCACATTATATTATATATGAAATTTTTAGATGATTCTTTTAGGTACTTAAAGTCAAACAATGTAAAGAATATTGGTAGTCTTACCGTGAAAACCAGTTCTTATCAAAGCAAGAAGCAATTCGATACGATCAGCATGGTTTAAGGAAGTTTTAGTGAGATAATAAAGCCAATATGCCATTTCTTCATGGCCGAAGAGAACTGCCAACAAAAGTGGTGACTGTTCGCTATTACCTTTCACCTGTGCTAAGTACTCTCCATTATTCTCTTTTACCATTCCTTAACAACTTCTGTAATTTCCCCCTCTTCCTCTTCTAAGTTTCCATCTTTTACCATTTTCTTGGCAACTACTATCATGTCCTTGGCAAGTTCCAACTTTCCGGATGCAGCAGCAAGACAAAAAGCGGTATTGCCAGATTTATTTCACACAACTAAATCCTCTAATCTATCCAGCTTACGAAGCAGTTCTCCAGCAAATTTACAGGACTTTGCCATAGCCCCAATGTGGAGAGCGGTATCTTCTTTCTCAGATAACTTAGCTGTTAGAAAGAATTATAGTGGAATTTTTATAAGAGCTTTTGTGAGTAAGATAGTGGTAATCCCCAGTAACCACCCTCTGGTCAATCCCAATTCTTTAAAGATAAAAATTAATAGACAAAGCCTCTAGTGGCCTCAAGGAAGGAAGCCGCTAGAGGCGCCAGTGACAGCAACGGCTANGGTTCATTCATTACCCAGAGATAACTCTCTCTCTTGTAAAAAGTAAGAGCAAAGTTCTTTTATTAACTCTCTTGTACGTCAGTCCGCTTAGCGACCTGACCCACACCAACATCAATACAAAATCAGTGGATGTAGGATTTGCTACCTTAGCATCCGAACCACTTAAAAAGCCCCCTTTCATTTATTTCTGTAAAAAGGCATCCATTGTCACGAGCATAAAATTCATAAAACAGTGTCACCCACGTGACAATTGGTTGGTGCGCAAATCGAGCATCAACATAAATTATATGGGTTTATTAAACTATATGTGTCTCTTGTTTGTTTCCTAAACCTTAGGGGTGTTAACTAAGAAACCTCTACAGCATGAGAAACGTGGACCTCTGGTTTTAAGTCAAGCTATCAATGACCATACCATTTTTAATACAATTAAATCTCATCTAATTCAATGCCAAAAATGAGTTCGTTTGGGTTGCGACCACCTTTGACAGAAATAATTAAATGAACCAGGCTTGCATTAAAATTTATTTGACACAACACATCAACCCGTTTTGACACTCCCACTTGTATGCCATAAAAAACATGAAATACAAAAAAAGTTAATATAGTATTTATATTATCTTTAAATGTAATTAATAATTATTAAATATAATAAATATGATCAACAATATGTTAAAGATCCTACATCGAGAGGGAAAAAGTTGTGGACACGTAGTTTATAAGGGTTTAATCACCCTTCCAAGCTGGTTTTCCAAGAAGAATAACCGAAGCTCACAAAAAGATCACTACCCAGATCAATTCCTATCAAATTTCCAATGCCCAACTCAGTTCTTATCAATTTCAGAGTGGATCCCTATCACAATATTACCACGATCCATAGATTTTCTTTGACTTGTCTTGTTTGGGTTAAAGTTGAATTCTTCAAAGTTGTAATATAGTCTATATATATTGGTAGAAGTACTCTTCTGATATCCATTTTCTCTTTGTAACGAGCTCTAATCTCTACTCCAATGGCCCAAGTCCTCAAGTGTGCCAACGTTCTTGGTGCTTCGGCTTCTATGATCGGACCACCAGAAAGGATGTGACAACTCCAAGTAGTAAGCTTAGGAAAGAGTTAACCCTGAGCAATGAGGAAATTCAAAAGCTTAAAACATCAATTGATTCAGCATGGTAGTGTTGGGACGAAATATCTTCTACACCGAAATCATCGAGCCATCGAAAAAGTGAACCATCAACCGAAAAACCAAGTTCCCCAAGTAGAGACAAATTCAATCGTTAGCAATTGAATATGGCTTGTTATGCTAATGAAATAAATGTTACAACTACTAGGAATACTAGTATGATGATTGGGAGTTGGGACCTTTCTATGTTATAACTTCTTCAGATTTCAATAAAAAAAAGTGCATGATGTTTTAATTTGATGTGTGTGATACAAAATTAATCTCATTGTCAAACACTCTAGAATTAATACTTATGTTTTTTATTTGATTAAATTACTTGAAATCCTTATGGTTTTTTCCTTATTAGAAATGATATATACTTTAATATATGATCTGAATTGCATGATAAATGAGTCTACCTAGGTATCAATACAAGTGTTATCTATCTTCTTTGCCTAATTAAATTAACCACTTGGGTTAAGTGATATAAGAAGGTTGTCTTTTGATAAGTATTACTATAAATTAACTTTATTATTTTCATTAATTGTCTTTTAAAAGTGTCTTGTATTAGTTATTAATTAATGGGTTACTTTTTCTAAAACGAATAAAAAAATACACAAAAAAGGTAAAAAACGGTTAGTTACCGTTAATATAGAACTATTTTCAAATGAAATTACTATAAAAAAATATAAACCAAAAAGATTTATTAAAATTATCATAAAAATGAGAAAGAAACGAAATTAAGGAAAATAAAATATAAATAAAAGTTTAAGGAGCAAATAAAATAGAACTAAAACAGAAAAATCTAAATTAAAAATTAAAAAAAGTTATAAGAAACTAAGGAGCATCCCTACTTTACCAGGGAGGTTTATAACTAAACTTGTGAGACCTTTATCGATGATAAAAAATAAATAAATAATAACTAAACTTGTGAAACCTCAAGTATTGGGCTGCTGGGTTATCATTTGGAGATAGACTTGGGGTTGTAGCTTATGCGCAACCCATTACCTAAGTATCTAGCCTCGTGTTCCAGTTTTGGGCTTGCTTAACAAACTTTGACTGATTTTTTTATTTCTTAGATAAAACTTTTAAGAAAAATGTTAAGTATATAACTGAGTCATATAATTAGACAAAAATATAAGATAGAGTAGTCATTTTATATGAATTTTATAAATTTTTTTGTTTTGTTATATGACTCAGTTATAAATACAGCATTATTCAACTCTTAAATGTTCGTCCGAAGTTCAAAAATCTTTTAATAAAGATTGACTCACAACCCAATCTTATGAATTTATCTGACAATTTCAACGTGATAACTCCCAATTGATTGGCTCGCAATTAGACAAGTAGGACCCATAGTGAGCAGGTAGAACCTATTTATAAGTTATCATATCATAATTGTAAGAAAAAGTTTGTGAGATTGGATTATAAATATAGTATTATCCAAACATCTACATTACATAAACAAACATGACAATAATTAAGAACAATTATTTTATATTCAATTTAATTTTGATACTTAAAAACTTTATTTAGTTTATGAAATAATTATAAATTTATGTGATGAAATTACTATGAATATATCTTTTAATTTTGTACATACATTTGTTATGCCTGGAAAAGTAGGGCTGACATAGGGCCCAGTCAGCACAAGTGGTCAGAGTCTAGGCAGATCCTGCAGCCATTCAGGCGCGGCCACATCGCGTGCTGGCATAAATAGCATGCTCCTGTAAGTGCAGTGGGTGCGCGCCAGACTGACAAAAGGCTGGAGGTCGTCCACGTGTCCAATCCTTGCATAAAGCGAGGAAATCACACGAGTAGGTGAATAACGGGACGCAAAGGAGGATTTACACTGTACCTGACCCCTTTTTACGGATTCAGTAATGATTACCTCAATGTATCCCACTATAAATAGAGAGCTTCTTTGCCGTTTGTGGGATTCGCTTATTTTACTCTTGATTAGATAAGTTTGCTCTATAATAGCTCTCTCTCTCTCATTTGTACTCTCAATACTCCAGAGTCAGCTCGCTAAGCTACGACCTAACCCTTTAAATATAAATACAATATCAGTAGACGTAGGATTCGCTTTTTTAAGCATCCGAATAACTTTAAACATTGTCTTGCCACCATTTACATTCTCAATCCCCTATTCACGTGTGTCTTCTGGGCTAGCTCAGCATTTCACACGTGCGTTTAGTTGGTGTCAAAATCACGCATCAACAGTTTGGCGCTAGAAGGAGGGCCTAATTTAGTATTCGTCCTTCATCAGGAGAATCTCTGACTAACTGGTCCTACAACAGTAAATGGCTCGTCGATTCAAACCTGAGCAAACCAATCATGGTGCTGAGGAGATCCCCCAAGTATAGGAGGACACTTCTCCCAAGGTGCCCTAAGTTCCACAAAATGTCGCGAGGGATATCCCTTCAAGTTCACAACTTGACCCTGCCATCATGAGCTACCTGGAGAGGTTCAACAATACTCTCCAAACGGTCAACCAAAGGTTGGACCGGGGCATGCCACCCGAATCAAATAGGGCTGTGCAACAGCCAAAAACGCCTGCAGGTCGTGCGAAAGAGTGGAGAAGGGCAATAGCCCAAGCCGCGAGCACTGCAGCGCATCGAAAGAAGGGTAAGCAAGTGGCGAACAGCAAGCCTAAAGGCTCTAAAGGGTCGGCAAACACCGACCACGTCCCGAGTAGAATACCCGTGGCGTTAAGACTCAGTGAAAGGTCACAGCCCGAGCCGTCTCATGCCACGTCATAGGAACACCCCCATAAAAGTGCTAGAAGGGGCGATTCTCATCACCGTCAGAAAAACGATCCTGATCATCATCGTGTGGGAGGTTCCCATACTTTGTGGGGTGGTTCGTACCACCGCAGAGGTTGTGAAAATTCCCCGCACCATTCATCGCTATCACACGACTCTAGCCAACATGTGTTAAGGGCGGCCGGAACTACCGATCAAGGCGAAGAGGAATCCGACCTCCGAACTTTCCTCAACCGCAATCGCGAGGGTCAAACTCGCATGGGGGAAAGCAATCCCCAAATAACTCTGCTGCCTCAGATTGAGGAGATACAGCGAGCTCTAAATCAGCTAAAAGCTCAGCAAAATGAGCAAGGGCAGGTTGTAGCAGCATTTCCCTTTTCTTCGGCAATATTAGCTGCCCCTCTCCCATCAAGATTTAGAATGCCCGATATACGAGTGTTCGATGGAAATTCTTATCCGCATGATCACTTGTATGAATTCAACGACCTGATGAAGCTTCACCAGGTTTCAGATTTGGCGAAGTGCCATTGTTTGGCAGTAACTCTAACCTCTCATGCCAAACGGTGGTTTAGGTTGCTCCTAGCGGGATTGATCAGGTCGTGGCCTCAGATGAGCACGACATTCCTGAGGCACTTCCAAGCAAATCGAAAGTTCTCAATGCCTTTAAGCTACCTCAGCAACATAGGGCAAGAGAGGGATGAATCCCTCCAGTCTTACATCAATCGATTCCATAGAGAACTTAATAAGGTAGCTCACACTCCTGAAGAGTCTGTTTGGACTTTCATCATAGCGGGAGTTCGCCCACAGACCAACCTGTGGAAAAAGCTACAGGCTGAGGATAATGTTTCCCTCACCCTCTTCTACAACCTTGTGGAGAAGTACCTCCGTATTGAAAACTCCATCATGGCGCTCCACTGCCGCGACCCCGGCGCTTCAGGTAGTGCACTTGGTCGGGGGGAAAGTAGGAGAGTTGATAGCAGATGGGCTAATAACGATCAACGAAAAGGAAAGAAACCGCGGTTCAAGCCCAAAAAGTCTTATGCCCCAGTTCCTCGTCGCGATCACGACAGGAATCAGTATACGCCTTTGAATACATCTGTATCGGCTATTCTTGACAAGTCAGAAGAAGCCGACCTACTCGGAGAGCCTGAGCCCATGAAAAATCCTCCATCAATAAGAAATAGTAAAAAATATTGTAGCTTTCATCGGGATAATGGGCATTACACCGATGAGTTCCGAGCTCTCAAACAAGCAATCGAAGACCTCATCAAGCAAGGGCATTTCAAAAAGTATATTGATGACTCCACTCCCACGTAGGAGAAAAATCAAGGAGAGCCAGGAAAGAAGCGTCGTGATCGCAAGGGTATCTGTAGCGTCAGAATGATCTTTGGGGGACCGCACCTCGCGGGGAACTCACGAGGTGCCTAGGAAAGATATGCCGCAGCCCATCACGATCCCATTAGTGTGATGAGCATGACGCGACGACCACCAAAGGTTCACAAGGAGGAGGAAATTACCTTCTTCAAAAAAGATGCAGTTCGATTGCATCATCCCCACGATGACGCTCTTGTGATCACGCCCCTAATAGGGCGCTGCAACGTCCACAGAATGTTGGTGGACAATGGAAGTGTTGTGAACATTCTAGTCCAGGTAGCTTTCAAAAGAATGAATTTGGACGAGGCCTACCTGAAGCCCACCTTGATCCCCCTATACGGTTTTACAAGGGACCACCTGATCCCCAAAGGAACGATCTCGCTTCCAGTCATGTTGGGTGAATTTGATGAGGTGACCAAGGTAACTGAATTCTTGGTAGTGGATTGCCCATCCGCTTTTTATGGTATCCTAGGGCGACCTTTGTTGAGAAACTTCAAGGTGGTCACTTCGATATACCATCTCAAGATGAAGTTCCCCACCCCGACAGGGATAGGAGAAGTTAGTGAATCTCAGCATGCATCTCGCGACTGTTATGTAAGGGCAGTGTAGATGGCGTGCAAAGGGAAGAGCATCTCGTATGGCATTCCCCAACAGGCAATGGTGATCAGCCAGATCGAGCCGCAGCCTGGCCTAGCCGAGGATGATATGGATCCTTGTGTTTAGGAATGCCTTTCCAGTGGGCCAGTTGAGGATCTGTCTGAGGTGTTGGTCGACTAGAGTGAGCCGAGCAGAATGTTAAGGATTGGGAGCAATCTCAACCCCCAGCTCGCCACCGAACTGACCAGCTTCCTCAGGGAGAATATCGATGTGTTCGCATGGTCGCATGCAAATTTGGTCGGGATCAGCCCAGATATTATTTGCCATGCACTGAACACCGATAGTGAAGCCAAGCCGGTTCGCTAAAAGAGAAGAGCGATGGATTCGGAGTGATATGCTACCTTGAAACTTGAGGTAGATAATCTCCTTCGGAATGGATCCATTCGAGAAGCGGTCTATCCTAGTTGAGTTTCCAACCCGGTTCTAATAAAGAAGCCCAACGACGAATGACAGATCTACTTCGACGTCACCGACCTCAACAAAGCATGCCTAAAAGATAGCTTTCCCCTGCCTAGGATCAACCAGCTCGTGGATGCCACCTCCGGGCACGAGCTGCTTAGTTTTATGGATGCATACTCGGGATACAACCAAATTTTGATGTACGTATCGGACGAAGAGCATACATCCTTTGTTACAGATCAGGGGTTGTACTGCTACAAAGTTATGCCGTTCAGCCTTAAGAACCCTGGCGCAACTTACCAGCGGCTAGTTAACCGAATGTTCTCCAAGCAGATCGGGAAATCGATGGAGGTCTATGTAGATGACATGCTGGTCAAGTCGCATGTCGCTTCAGATCACATAGTGCATCTCGCTGAGATGTTCGACATCCTCCGAAAATACAGAATGAAGCTAAACCCCCTCAAGTGCTCATTCGGAGTATCCTCGGGAAAATTCCTGGGATACATGGTTAACCAAAGGGGAATAGAGATCAACCCCGAGAAAATCCAAGCTCTCCTCGATATGAAAAGCCCGACCAACAAAAAGCAGGTTATGAGCCTTAATGGGCAAATAGCAACACTCAGTCACTTCATATCGAGGGCAACAGATCGCTGCTTACCGTTCTTTAATATACTAAGGGCCAACAAGAAGTTTGAGTGGACTCCCGAGTGCGAACAAGCGTTCCAGAGTATTAAAGAACACCTGGGGAAGCCACCCCTTATGTCCAAACCTTTCCTGCAAGAGATCCTCCTCCTATATCCGTCTGTTTCTCAGTTCAAGATCAGTGCAGCCTTAGTTCGGGAAGAGAACAGGGTCCAATGGCCAATGTATTACGCGAGCAAGCGTTTGTTGGATGTCGATATCAATATCCGGAAATGAAACGATTAGCTTATGCCCTGTTGATCGCTTCCAAAAAGTTGCGACCTTACTTCCATACCCATACGATCCATGTAATGACCAATTATCCGCTCAGGCAGGTCCTCCAGAAACCAGAGGCATCGAGTAAATTGCTTAAATGGGCCATGGAACTAAGTCAGTTTGATTTGAAGTACAGACCGAAGGCAACCATCAAAGGGCAGGCCGTTGCCGACTTCATATCAGAATTCTCATATCATCCGACAAATGAGTCGGAGCAACAGCCCAGCGAAGTCATTCAGGAAACCGCCCAAAATCTATCGACTTGGAGCCTCTATGTCGATGGATCATCGAATAGAAAAAGGGTCGGGGCAAGTTTTCTCTTTTTGAGTCCTGAAGGGACTCGCATTCATGGCATTCTCCGGTTTGGTTTTAAAGCGACCAATAATGAGGCCGAGTATGAAGCTCTGCTCTCTGGACTGCGATTGGCCAGAGAAATGGGTTCAATAGCAATCAACATCCACAACGACTCCATGCTGGTCGTTAACCAGATTTTGGGGGAGTATCAAGCCAAGGAAGAAAATGTTAGTGTATGCCCTAGGAACCAATCGTGTCGTATGTTCCAAGGCATTATGTTTTATATATATATGTTAATGTATATATTTTGTATATACATTTTATCTTATCAATAGAAGAAAGTGTTCTTATTTCACATGTGGTTTATTGCTTCATTTATATATATGTATTACGTGTGAAATGTCCGGATGATACAAATCTTTAAAAGATCAAAATCATCAAAGTATTCCCTACATAGGTAATATTAATTGGGCAATAATATTACATAGTAGGCATGTTGAATGCCTCCGTAGAATATCATGTGATGGTATTAGTGTGGGTGATTATAAAAGTTATATCACTAGGGCATTAACATGGATACGCGGTTAGTGAACTGTTTATCGAATATGGCCATTTATGATGAATCACATGGACATTTAAAATGTAATCAATGATTTATCATAAGATCATACTAGTATATTATTAATCCTTAGACCTGAGATATCACGGTTAGATTCTGCATAAACGCATATAGTTCATATGGTGTATATACACGAGGCTAATCATGCCATGTGTTAATAAGCCGATTTGGCCATGTGTTGTTTATGTGTGAGGACAAGTGATAGTCAAGATGGGACTCGTTGACTTGGTATAGATTGATATCAAGTTCCTAGATAAATGTCAAGATACATTGGAAAAGGGAAATCTCCGGCCGGGGTATATAAAATGTTACATGAAAGGTTGTTTCATAATGACACGTTCCATATTTATTGAATTAAAATTAAGATAAGGATTTTGACATACCATGAATCCATTCTTAATTGGGATTAGATAGCGGAAGGATTTGATTATACAACGTGTATGATTGTAAAAGGTTCGTTGGAGTATATCTTCATTGTGACTTAGGGGTTATGGAGCATTGCTAGATGCCTACCATAATCAGTGGGTGTTCATAAAGAGTTATGACAAAACATATCGAAATAGTCTGTGATATTGGGCCCACGGCTAGGCCACAGTGAACCTAAGAGGTCACACATAAAAACTAAGGAGAATGGAGAAATAGCCAAAGAGAGTTGATTATCCAAGGTTGGCTAGCACCTACCAAGGGTAATATAAATTGGATTTTACAAGGGGTTGTAATTGCAAACAATTAAGGGTTAAATTGTTATATAAACAATTTAAGAGTTAAATTGTTAATTGTGATTAAATGTTAATCCAATGTTATCATTTAAAGAAGTTTAACAACTTTATAACAATTATGGAATTGTTTAAGGAAGTCTAAAACAATTATTGAATTGTTTACAAGGATTCTTATATAAAGAAAATGATATATCAATTTTAGAAGAAAAGAGAAAAAAAAAAATCTCTAAGAACCCTAAATCTCTCTCTTGGCCAAATTTCTTATTCCCTTGGTGTGGATACTCTTTTGCTTAATTTCTCTTGAAATTAAGAGTCTCCAAGGTTGCTAAGGACTTAAGGTAACATGTTCTACCTTACTTATTTCAATTTGATTGAATTTTTCTTAAACTATGACTATACTTGTTTCAGAAAACATGATCAGTTATCTAAAAAAAGCTAAGGCCGCACTCGAGCCGTTCAAGCACTTCACGATCACATAGATTCCTACAGATAGCAATTCTGTGGCAGATGCCTTCGCAAAGATAGCCTCGTTGTTGGATTCAGATGCATCGGAAAACATTCTTGTTCGGTTTATCGAGACCTCCAGAATCAGCCCGATCAAACAGGCCGTGAATGTAACATAATCAGTTTCCTGGATGACCCATATCATTCAGTATCTCAGAGATGGGACCTTGCCCGACGACAAGGTCGAGGCAAGGACCCTGCGAACAAGATTTGCCCGTTACACCCTCATCGGAGACCAACTGTACATGCAAGGGTTTAGCACCCCTCTCCTCCGATATGTAACCAACGAAGAGGCAGATTACATCATGAGGGAGATACACGAAGGGATCTGTGGTAATCACACCGCCGCACGATCTCTCACCAATAAAGTTGTTCGTCAAGGGTACTACTAGCCCTTAATCCAAGAAGACACCTACAACTTTGGGGGTGTTTGTCTAAGCTTATAAGCTGGTCAAACTAGCTTATAAGCTCTAAAATTAAGCTGACCTATTTGTTTATAATTTTTTTGAGTTTATAGGTTGAGCTTATAAGCCAAAAAGAATAAGTTGGGGGGGAGGTACTTTTTTTTTTTTTTTTTTTTTTTTTTTTTTTTGCTTATAAGCACTTTGCTTATAAGTTAGTTTGACCAAGTATATTACCACATTATCCTTATTTAATTTTAAAATTCCATAGTATACCCTTATTTAATGTAGTACCCTTTTTAGTCATTTTATAATAAAATGTACTATAAGCCACAATTTACCAAACACGTCAACTACTTATCAGTCACTTATAAGTACTTTAACCAAACATGTAATTACTTAAAATTTCAAATGCTTATAAGCTAATTTTCATAAGCTCAGACAAACACCTCCTTTGTCAAAAGGTGTGACAAGTGTCAGCGGTTCACGAACATACTGCGAGCTTCTTCCCACCAGCTGATAACCATGACAAGCCCTTGGCCATTCTCCATGTGGGGAATCGATCTCATCGGTCCCATGCCAGTTGGTAAAAAGGGAGTCAAGTATGCCGTGGTCGCGGTGGATTACTTCACCAAGTGGGTCGAAGCAGAACCGTTAGCCGCAATCAAGACCAGCTCAAGGACTTCGTCTTCAAGAACATTGTGTGTCGCTATGGGATTCCTCATACTCTCATCGCAGACAATGGTAAACAATTCGACAACGAGGAGTTCAAGCAGTTTTGTGACGAGTTGGGTATTCATAAAAAATTTGCCTCAGTCGCAAGACCGCAAGCAAATGGCCAAGTTGAAGCTGTCAACAAAACCATCAAGCACACTCTTAAGGCCAAGCTTGGCGCAACCAAAGGGAATTAGGCTAACGACCTCCCCAAAGTCCTATGGGCATACAGGACAACTCTGAGAACCTCTACCTCAGAAACCCCTTTTTCGTTAGCATATGGATGCGAAGCGATGATCCTTATGGAGGTAGGAACCGGTTCACTTTGGAGGGACCTGTACAATGAAGCCGACAATAAAGCGCTTATACGCACAAGTCTAGACCTAGTTGAAGAACATCGCAACAAGGCTCAGCTAAGAATAGCAACCTATCAGCAACGTGTGAAAAGGTTCTTCAACTCTAAGGTCAGAAGAAGAAACTTCCAGGTCGGCAACCTTGTTTTAAAGGAAGTTTTTCTCGGTACTAGAGAACCAAGTGCTGGAGTTTTGGGACCGAACTGGGAAGGCCCATACCGCATCGCCAAAGTAATAAAACCGAGGACTTATCATCTGAAAAGATTGAATGGTTCCGAAGTACCCCAAGCTTGGAATGTCGAGCATCTCCGACCTTATTATCAGTAATTCCGAACTCAGTTATCTCCTTGTAAAGGTCGGTTTTAATTTTTGCAATCTTTGTAATAGCAAGTGTGCAATTCTGATCATTTGTAATCATTTTCCCATATATATACAATTATGTTCATATAAACTTGTACCAATAATATTATTGTAAGCAGTTAGAATACGATCTCATATGTAAAGAATGCGGAAATTGTAAATACTCATGAAAGAATGTGAAAAGCAATATCTTTATTAATGAAAAAAAAAAGGAAAGTACATAAGCTTTAAGGGAGAAAACAAGAGAAGCGGATCACTGATCCTCCCCCCAGGCTAGTCGTCGGGCGCCTGATCGGACGCGAGCTCCTCGGGAACTAACTTAGGTTATTCTTCTTCCAGGTCAGGTCCCCAAGCCGCTTCCTCAACCTCGGCCTGCACCATGGAAGCAAGCTCATTCTGGTACTCGTCAGGGAGGCCAGACAGATCCATCTCAGGATTCCTCGAAAGAAAGGCAAAGATGGACTGAATCGTCCATTATGCAGCCCTATTCTCGATCTCCAACTATTGCTGTTGCATCTCAGCGTTTAGCAAAGTGACGTGACCTTGGGTAAAGTGGAAGCCTCAAGTGCTGACCGCTGCTTCTCAGTATTCTCCCACAGCTTGCCCCTTTCTTGTTCTACTCGCGAGGCCCGCTGAGAGGCCGCTTTCAGCTCCTGGTCTTTCTCACCGGCCTCCCTGGTGAGTCTAGCCACTGTCCTCCGAAGCTCATTCATCTCCTCCTAGTGCCTCTCTAGCTCGGCCTTCTAAAAGTCCACAGTGCGAAGAGTAGCATCCCTCTAGTTCAGGTATTGGTTCGCCGAGGTGATAGACAAATCTTTCTTTACTTCAGCGGCCACCAAGTCCCGCTTAAGCTGCGCATTGTCTTCCCTCATCTCCACCAATCCCTCAACAGTCATGAGCTGGACCTTCTGCAGAGACAGGTGCATGGAGAGCAGGGCCTGCATAGCAAAGAGAATAAAGTTATTTACATCACATAAGCAAATGTCCTCGCTAAGGGCAGCTCGTATACCTGGCTCAGGTAGTGGAAGGACGTGGTCATCAGGTCCATGGTACTAGAAGCCATGAACTGCTCGAAAGCCTCCGCAAGCCTGCATTCAAGCAATGCGAAGACCATCGGTTGCAGATGGTCCGGTAGATGTCCTATTGACTCCAGGACGGGGGTGCCTGTGCCCGCCGCCGGTAAAGTCCCCCCTGCTGGCTCTTTTCCCGACCTCCTCCCGTGGACGAAGGTCATCTGTTACCTCACTTGCTGACCCCTCGGGAGTGATGGAGATGCCGGTCATGCCACTAGCTGGCCCTCCTAAGCGGAAGGCTTGGTAAGGCTGCGACCTCTCGGGCTGGACGCCCAACCCCTCCGGTTCGGACTTCGACTCTTTGATCTGAATCAACCTTCTCTTTTTAGGCCTCTAGGCCGTGGTTTTCTGTTTAAGGTGAGCAGCACCCTCAGGTCGGGCTAGATCGGCCGCCAATGTGCCCCCGTCGGAGGGACCGCTAGAAGTTGCTCTAGCTGGTCCGGTGGTACCCCTTCGGGGAAAGGAAAATTGCCTTGGTCGTGGTGACTCTGACACTCTGGGAGGCATGGTCGCTGCATGCAAACACCGTTAGTAAAACAGTTCGCTACGCGAAGAGTTTAAAAAGAAGCCCAGAAACTTACTCGGCGAGGTCTCTAGGGCCGCGTCTCGGTTGAAGAAACCATATTTTCACAAGTTCGCGATTGTCACGCGCAGCCTCACGTAGCAACTTGCTTCGGGCAGGAAACCGAAGGTTGTGATTGTCCGGGTCCACGAGCAGCTCTAAACTGGTCGTTTTGTTAACTACCAGAAAAATAAACAGCTCGTTAGCAAAGGACAAAAAGTCAATAAATTCGAAAGGAAAAAGCACTTACTCGGCCCTGGAAGTGGCAAAGGCCGTCGTGACAAAAGAAAAAGAACTTTGTCTCATACGGTCCCATATTACTTGGATAACTTTGTATCCCCGCTTCTATGGTAGGTCGCCTGGACAAGTAGTAGGAATCCTTATCTTTGCTCTTTTTTAGAATAAATAAGCAACCGAGCTCTACCGCAGTTAGCTCGCCCAACCCGTTCTCACGACACGCGATGTAATGACGACGACAATCATGTACGCTTTCGGCGTGAGTTGCATTGGCGCAATCCCAAAATATTCCAGGACCGACCTGACAAAAGGGTGGAAAGGGATCAACCCCCTACCCTTGAAAATGTCCTCGGAGATCACAGACAACCCCCGTGGCGAATACTGAGCTGTGCATGTCCTATCGTGGAAGACCTCCACGTTGATAGAGTACTGGTCTATCACCCTTTCAAGCTCTTCCTCGATAAGTATCAAGAAGATCTCTCAAATGGGACCCGCAGGAGCATCCTGCATGGACGAACTGGTCCCTTCCTTGGCTCTGGTCGTTGGGGGGTCCATTCTTCTGCGGTCTGCAAAAACGACAAGCAAGGAACCATTCAGTCCTCTTGCACTATCTCGTACGATGACGTGGAGGAGAAATAAATATTTCCTCCCTTAAACCCTAGAAAAACCCTAACAGAATACTCAAAGGGCCACCATCAATGGACCTGACTCAACGGAGGATATTTCATCTCCGATGAGATACCAACGAACAGTCGTTGCATGGCGACTGTTGAAAGCAAAATCAAACCAAAAATAGGAGAAGGGATTCGTCTTTACCTCTTAAGATGAGAACGATTGGCTCTTCTGCTCCGAATATCAGACAAACACCACTCTGGAAGGCAAAGAACCAAGATTCGCAAAAGTTTCTTACTCTCTCTAAGAATGAAAGTATTGTGGCTTTGCCTGAAGAGAGCTTGGGGTTTATATAGCTGAGGAAGTGGCGCTTTGGTTTCCCGAAGTCAAACGACATTTGGGCGGAAAACACATTCGACCGTTGATCGTGACCACGTGTCACGAATCAGCGAGGAAGAGTGACCGTCATGCCTCGAGAAATCAGATCGTCATCCCCTTCTATTGAAATACTCAAGTGACGGCACGTTTTCCCTCCTCTATATTTAATGCGCCCACGTCCGTATTTAATGCTTTGATAGGAAATGTCATTTCAACATGGCTCGCATTTAATGCGCATGGCTGACACTTATTACGCTTAAGACACGTCTGTCAGAGCAAAAGGTGCTTCATTTAATGTATTTGCTGCAAAAGTGCAACGGATAACATCTGAAGAGATCGTTATGAAAAACACTCTTCGTTTTGTAAGTCGCGAGGCGACGTAACTCTTCAACCTCGTCTCACGTCGGTTACGAAGCGATGTGATTCCTCAACCTTGCCAAATATCAGCTGCGAAGCAGCAACCACTTATCCTCTTGAAGGCTAATAAGTGTAAACAGGTTGAGGATTTCACCCAGGTCGGAATCATCATTATAGCAATGGATACCCAAACCTAGGTCGCTAACTGTAAGGGCAAAGATCACCCCAGGTCGCACGCGAGGAGATATCCTCTCGACCTCCTTCACAATCAAGTCACTTCGAACAGCATCTCGTCAAACACGTCTAATCAAGGCATTTGTAATTTTCAAGGTTCGATTCTCAAACTTTAAAAATTAGGGGACTTCTGTTATGCTTGGAAAAGTAGGGCTGACGTAGGGCCCAGTCAGCATAAGTGGTCAGAGTCTAGGCAGATCCTGCAGCCATTCAGGCGCAGCCACGTCGCATGCTGGCGTAAGCAGCATGCTCCTACAAGTATAGTGGGTGCGCGCCAGACTGACGAAAGGTTGGAGGTCGTCCACGTGTCCAATCCCTGCATAAAGCAAGGAAATCACGCAAGTAGGTGAATAACGGGACGCAAAGGAGGATTTGCACAGTACCTGGCCCCTTTTTACGGATTCAGTAATGATTACCTTAATGTATCCCACTATAAATAGAGAGATTCTCTCCCGTTTGTGAGATTCGCTCATTTTTACTCTTGATTAGATAATTTCACTCTGTAATAGCTCTCTCTCTCTCTCTCTCTCTCTCTCTCTCTCTCTCTCTCTCTCTCATTTGTACTCTCAATACTCCAGAGTCAGCCTGCTAAGTCGCGACCTGACCCTTTAAATATAAATACAATATCAGTGAACGTAGGATTCGCTTGTTTAAGCATCCAAACCACTTTAAGCATTGTCTTGCCACCATTCACATTCTCAATCCCCCATTCACATGTATCTTCTGGGCCAGCTCAGCATTTCACACATGCGTTTAGTTAGTATCAAAATCACGTATCAACAATATTATTTTTGTAATTTTTTTTCCTTGAATTTATCATGTTATAAGGTTAACCACCTTAAAGAAAATTTACGGGGGTCCATCCGCATGCTTGCTGCACGTACCAAAAAACATTGTGGAACCATGTTACTCTGCATAAGACCATAAGTTTACAACATTATCTTATAGTTATATATCAACACCATTCATATATCTATATAATTCTGAAGTCCACCTTTACTGTTGATTGTTATTTGGATTAGGATTCCAGCAGTATTTCTAATATTCTACTTAGGATTCAGTAGGATCTTTACAATTGTTAAAAGTGTCTGCATGTTTAGTGCATGTGTTTGCGATTGGTCTGACCTATTGATTGAATGAGAGATATTAATGCATTGGATTGGCATTCCAAGAGTTTGATATCAACCAAACGTTTCTTGATTAAGCGATTCTCTGTCTCATCTATCAAATTAAACTCACCCAATCGATTAAACGTATCCACTGCTTCATTAACAAGAGTCGATTGAACGTATCCATCACTTACTCGGTGCCGATCCCACCGGCCGTCGTTAACTTCGGTGGCAGAGTGATTGGCGGCGGCGGTGAAGAGTCGATTCTTCCTGTTCGAACTTTCATTTCGGTACTTGATGCTTATCATAATCTCTCCGGCTTGCCTTGGGAAAGCTATATCCGAAATTTGTCACAAAGCGCTATAAAATTGTAAACTTTATGACTAAGTTTAGTTTTGTAGATATTTAAATTCATAGCTCTATAAAAGACGAGATGGTTGTGTTTTGGTTGTATCATATTTTCTTCTCTTTTCCCGGGAATTTTTTTTTTTAATAGCTTAGAAGAGATATTTCCTCATTTCAATGATTCATTAGATTTTTATTTCTCCACAAATGAAATGAGTTTTCAAAACTTTATTTTTGACGAAAACCCAACTGAAATTCCAACTGGGTAAAGTTGAAAAAAATCGCAGCATCATTAATCTTGAATTCCAGGAGATGCTTCTTTTTTTTTCTTTTTTTTTTTAATTATGTGAAAATTTTATGTTTACTTAAATCATTTTTTTGTCGATGGAGAGAAACGGAAAGACAATAATATCGTAGAAAATGAATTAGGTGATTGTGAAGCACCCATTTTGAATTCAAGCGTTTTCTTGGATCATGTTGGAGAAGTACTTCGTCTTTTTGCAACTTAATTGACTGGTGGTATCTCTTGTTCTTTTGGTCAATAGGTTGGACGCGTATATATATATGAATGATTAGCTTATGAAGGCATTTCAAGCTGAAAGGAAAGTATTTACAGATCCTATAGGTAGGATTACTGAAAAGAAATGCAGAGGAGGATAGATTTTTTATCTATTCATGTCTCATTCATCTTTTTGCAACTTAATTGATGTTGGATTTTCTGTTTGCATGTCCTCCAGCTATTGATGCACCCGGTGGCTTTTTATTTGAATGGTGGTCAGTCTTTTGGGATATATTTATTGCTAGAACAAATGAGAAGCACTCTGACGCTGCTGCATCCTACATTGAGGTGGGTTTGTGAGATTTTGGGTTGAGTTTTTCTCCTTTCTTTGGGCTTAACTTCCAGAAATATCCTTCTCTTGCCTGTCTTTGGTTTCATGATTTGACCTAATTGTTGTGGTTGGTCCCTCCATGCTAAATCAGAATGAATTACAATAATTGCAATCTGGAAAGTGGAATTTGATTCTATTTATATAAAAGAAAATTCAGGATTGAGTGCCTACCGCTAACTAATGGTATTTAGCACTTTATATTTAGTTAATGTGGAGCAAATTGATAGGAATATAGGCATATAAAATCTCTAATATAATGTAGTGTGTTGTTTGGTTCCATAATATGGAAAAGTTTTATCTGAACTGAATTGAACAATTGCATTGGCTGTAGTTTTGTGCAGTTTATATCTCCAGGTTTTTGATAACAAAATCTCTCTATCTCTCTTTTTAAACTCTGCATTTCCTCATCTGAACAGTGGGCTTCTATCAACTTAAGATTTTACATCATACATATATGAAGCATTTATACTTCCATTTTTATTGTAAAATTTTAAGACTGAATTTTTGACTGGTGGTATTTTTTGTTCTTTTGGTCAATAGTTTGGATGTGTATATATATCATTACCTTATGAAGAGAAAATTGCATGCTTCTGCAAAGGCATTTCAAGCTGAAGGGAAAGTATCTACAGATCCTGTAGGTGGGATTACTGAAAAGAAATGCAAAGGAGGATAGATTTTTATCTATTCGTGTCTCATTCATCTTTTGCAAATTAATTGGTGTTGTGTTTTCTGTTTGCATGTCCTCAAGCTATTGATGCACCCGGTGGCTTTTTATTTGAATGGTGATCAGTCTTTTGGGATATATTTATTGCTATAACAAATGAGAAGCACTCTGACGCTGCTGAATCCTACATTGAGGTGGGTTTGTGCAATTTTGGGTAGAGTTTTATTCCTTTCTTTGGGCTTAACTTCCAGAAATTTCGCTCTCTTGCATGTCTTTGGTTTCATGATTTGCCCCAATTGTTGTGGTTGGTCCCTCCATGCTAAATCAGAATGAATTACAATAATTGCAATCTGGAAAGTGAAATCTGATCCAGTTGCAGCACAGCTTTGTGGGTTTCTTGATTCAAAGAAAATGAGGTCAAGTTTGATTTTTAATATTTAGTTTATTTTTTTCTTGCTTTTGGCTAAGGTCCCTATGACCCAGTTTTGATCGAAGCCTGGGAACATTGGGATGATCAACATGTTTCTGAAAATGATTACCCTAGAGCATTTCCAGGCAATCAGGTTGCTTTTGATATCATTGATCAAAAGAAGAGATTATGTTCCTGTTCAGTTTACATTTTAAGCCCTTTATTATTATTTTATTAAGTCTATTTCATCACTTTGCATTCTGTGCTACGTTGTGTTTGTTTTACAACATGGGGGTAAGGATCCTGAAAGGTTTGTGCTCCTGAATTTTGACGAAGCACAGAGTCTATTAGTTCAGGTAAATAGAAATTTATTTCATTGATATTTTTTGTTCATCTGCGGATCTTTGATCTGCTTCTTAACAAAGAGCCTATTATGTTTTATATAGGTTACGGCAGCCCTAGCAGTGGCTGAATCAGCTAATGAGTTCATTTACTGTTAAACTTTGATTAAAGCTCTGAGTAAGTCATTTACTATTAAACTTTGATTGAAGCTGGGTTTCTTGATTCAAAGAAAATGAAGTCAAGTTTGATTTTTAATATTTAGTTTATTTTGTGTATTCAATAACTTCATGGTGTATCTCCTTGAATTTATGGGACTCTTCTTATACTTCGTTTGGTCAAACTACCTTAGGGAGTGCAGCAATTTTTGGCCTTTTCTTGGGTGCTGGTAGCTTGATACATTCTGGGAAATCTTACTAACTTTTCTCTTGCTACTATGATGAAACCAAGTTTTCTGGAGACTCCGGGTATGGATTTTGGATCTGTTTATGGCATGTAGAGAGCATTCAGTGAAGGAGACATAAAGGTCAGACTTAATTTTTGCAATGTTTTTAACCTTTTCTCTTTCCCGTATGTGCTTCTATAATTTACTCTACATGTTCGAGCAGTGGGTTTCCTAAAGCACTTGGATTTTTTGGATTTATTTTTCTGCAATTATTTTAGTCACCTTAGATGGGGTAAGATGGGGAGGGTCTTTTTGCGAGACTTACTCTCCAAACGATTGATATCAAGGTTGTACACTTAATTCTTTGAGAAAACAATGGTTGATGGCGTTTTTTTTATAAACATTGTAGTATATTAATCATGTCTCCAAAGTAACGACTGATCCAGTTAGACTTCAGCAATTTAAAGCCTCTGCCAATGAATTACTTGAAAGCCAACACTGAATAGATCCTGTAGTCCATGATTGTGGTGTTTCCGTGTATCATAAGAAGATGAAACTACCACAGGATAGACCTTTCTGTTTAAAAGGTTTTTCAATCTTTCTGTCCATGGACAGAGTCTGGTTAAATCTTTTTCCTCTATAAATTCTAGACCACTTATTGACAATATTTACTCCTTATTAGAGGTCTTGCTGTGGGCAACGTAGCTCATTTGTTAGCATCTTCGTATTCTCCTTGCTCATATGTGTGGCATGACCCACCGAGTATTGACTTTGCATAGTAGTCTATGGATTGAAAAATGTTTAGATGTTTCTGGCCATTTCCACAGGATGGGGTTGGGTCATTGATACTGAGTTTTTATGAGAGACTCTTGGTAATGGCAATATGAGCTTCATCCACTCTCCTCACGAACAGCCTGTGATGATCACCACCTGCCCTACTAAGGACCGCAGGGAAGAGCTTTCCAGATACAGAAATAAAAAGACAAAGGAACTTTGGCAGAAGAATCAAGGTAAGATTGATTAGTAATACTTATTCTTTTTGCTTTTTCCATTAGATTATTGTTGTTATGGCAAAAAACAAACTACAAACTCATACAATTCTATGTGAACTTTTAGCATGTGTATGCACGTGTCTATTCTTAACTTAGCAACATAGATTCGCGTTGCTTATGGCAACAGACTATGGAAGACTCCTTACTAAAACTTTTTATACGTCTTTGTTCTGTATGCTTGCAGGAAGGCTCTTGCAAACTGTCAACAAAGAATTCGTGGACGGTTTGCAAAGACAGAAGAACCAGACATGTCCAGGAGGCAATAACTCTTAACTAATTCGGTAAGAAGAAGAATAGGAATGAAATAGCTAGGTCTGATGAAGTGTAATGCAAAGAATTGAGTAGTAGTGAAGCCTGGCAAAGAGAATTAGTGGAAAGCCTCAAGAGGTAATGCTAAATAAACAAGACCCCTCTCCCAACTCCAACAGAAGTAGTGTCAGAGAAACTGTTTGAAGAAAGGTAGCGGACCTCCTCAGCAATTTAAATTCTTTATGTTTGGTACTTGATGTAGATTTCAAGGACACCATTTGTAAAATTCACCTCACGATGGATGATTCCAACGCAACAAAGGATGTAAGTAAATCTACGATTCAGAAGTTCGCAATAAAAATTTGACGTTTTCAAGATTCCAGAGGTCAAGATACAGAGAACATAGAAAGTTTGTACCTGTGTAAAACTGTTTTACAGTTATGAAAGGGGAATTTATTGTTTCTGTTAGACATCTGTTTAATCACTTTCATACTTTAAAACCAAATTGAATACATCCTCTTTGTTTAGGGATAAACCAATTTCATTGTAACAATGATTTGTTAAAAAACAAATGAAATAGAGTTTATGTAAACCAAGTGTAAATAATATTATTAATTTTTGTAGGTAATTTCATTAATAAATAAAATTTAGATAATTTTAATGTGTAAGTATAAATGACAGGTATTAACAAGAATTATATAGTGGCATTGCATTGTCATTCCAAATGTCTAAATAAAAAGATATAAAGATTCGTATTGGTCATTTCACATTCACCAAAATAAATAAAAATTATATAAAGATATAAAGATTAGTGTTAGTACTTTCACATTCATCGAAATATAAACCCCTAATATTACCTATGAAAAAAATATTCTTAACAATTCTTATGGCCGAATATAGTTGGTTTGTTTACAAATTGTTTAAAAAACATCCAATAAACATATATGCGCAACGCACAGGCTTTCCAAAGTTGTTTCTTGACAAGTTATAGCTATTAAAAAAAATAAATAAATAAATCTTCATTCCGGATACTGCTTAACACATTATGGCATTTGGCTCCATCAATCCCTCCTCAACAACTACATGATCACAATCCATTACTTTTTTTGCAAAGAATTACCTGCAATTTTGAGATCTGAGCCCCATGAAAATCGGCTTTGTCATCAATCAAGGACATTTCCAGCATCACATTTCCTTTTTTACTGCAAAAGCTAAACAACTATAATCCATAGGAAAAAAACTGGTGGTTTTTTTTCATCATTCTAACGGAGAGCTGGCAAGCTGCTTACCTTCATTATGGATATGTCTAATAAACAAGAAGGATATGCATTCAAGCACATGATTATATCCTGATACAGGAATTTTATAGATTCTGTGACCGTTCCTCTGACAATTTGCATATTCGAAATGCAGCATAACACATTGTAGCATTACCTATCACTGTAAGCGTGGCTTGAAGAGCCACCAATACCTAAAGATCATAGATTAACAAACATGTCATTCGAGATATTTTATCTAAGAATAATCACACTCTTTTAATTAAGCACAAGGGCACAGAAATGCAATGTTCAACAAAACAATGTATTGGTTAATGAAAATAACTATGGTCTTCAGATATTCATATATAGAACTATAGAACTATCCATAGTATGTATAATCACTGTGACCCGAATGTAGTGGATAGAAAAATGCCTCGGCCAAAAGCAAAATATTATTTTGTGTTCCCATTTTATAACATACTCAAATGTAATGTGAGTACATATTGATTGTTGATTTCTAATCCAGCCAACAAATACACTGAACACTAAGTTTATGTATATAAACAGTTAAGTGGTCAAAACAGAATTGCAAGGGGGTGATTAAATTACTGATCTTGTTTTGTCAGTCGAACAATACTTGGGATGGAAGCAGTTTGTTTAACAAAAAACTGATTCAAACCCTCCAACTTCATGTGAAAATGTGTAAAAGTCTGAAACCATATCAATTTAGAATTTATCCTACATAGAAGAGCTTATGCATGTCCAAGCTTTATGAAACCATTGAACATACAATTTAATTTAAGTTGATGCACATTTTTATTTGCCAACAAAAAACTACTTTTACCGTGCCAAAAGAAGAAAATGTGATATACTCTGAGTTAGTTAACCAAGCCTCAGAACCGTTTCGAACCCAAGGAGATCTGATTTGTCTAAAATTGGGTTTCAAACACTAAAAATAAAGCAACACCAGTTCAACGCAAGACATCATTACTTAATGAACTAGACACACTTCTAATGTAATCTAAAATGACATTAACTGAATCCTCAAATCAACACCTATCTGACACAGATACCAATATGCAAGTGAAACTCCCTATGTAACACCAGCAAAGGTCATTAGAACATCAAGTACTTGTGAATACAATCTACAATGGAACAAAACCACACACCACACTATAACATCATACACAGTTTCAAATTTCCTATCATTACTCAAGAAGCACAACTGTAACTTTATAACAAAATTCAGGGAGCACATAATTTTTTATTCTACAGTTGTAACATTTGCTAAACTCCTTATTCAGGGATAAATACATAGCAATAATTGTGTTAAATCAGTAATTTCCCGCAATTATACAATTTGCTTAATTAATTTCACTTGTTCTTTTTATACTCAGTCAAGTCTATCAGAGAGTAACCTAATGAATTCCTAAGAATACCAGACTTCTTATAACTCCATGTTGCACATATACTTGTAGAATAATTGTCCTTCATTTTCTAATAAATATCTCACAACCTCCCTCGGGGGTTTTCTCCTAATCCTTACAAGTTTTCCATAATTGTAATTAAGCTTTTCATTTATTGGAAAATGGCACACATCTGATTATTGGGTTGTTAACATATAAAGATGGCAAAAAAAGGTAATACTGTTTCCACCTCTAAGTCTTTAGTTACTTCAATATAAATCACTTGGTAATGGATGAACAATGAAACATCACAGCAATGACAGGCATTGCAGTTCCATGGGAACTAAAATCAGGATGAAAATTACAAATACTTGACTAACAATGTACAAAACATGTCCAACTTAACTTAGTACCATAACTAAGATTTGAATATAGTGTAAAGCATCAAAGTAAAGTAAATGAACCATTTATTAAAACCAGTTCACAATAGCTTCTCCATTTCAATAAATTTATACTATTACTCAAAACAAATGTATAGTAAATAAAGCTTACCTCAAGAGACTCAGAATTATAAAAGAAATGCCATGTGCATGCACAAAATGCTCCACCAAGCAGGGTTACCTAAACAATAATGGAGAGGAAGAAAGAGTTTATGAAGAAACAATGTCATTTAGATGATTGCAAAACAACAAAGTATGCTCTATAGAAAGTTGTAAATTTAAATGAGTCAGCACTTACTGTTTTAAATCAGAACCTACAAGCCAATCTGAAAGGCTAATACCTAAAAGATATAAGACATCCAAAGACAAGTACTGTGCCCATTAAAGTAAGAAGGAAACTAGAATTAGTATCATTCCAGCTATTTCCAAGAAGACTGCAACATAAAGGGGCAACAGGATTTTATGCAGTCATACTCATCCTATTATGGTTTGTGTATCAGTTGCTTTGATCCATTTATTTTCTCATTGAAGTTGGAACAAGTTTTACAATCCTTATAACTAGGTCAAGTCTATCTAGACTTGTGTTCTGTGGAGTTTAGTATTTAGAATTTGTAAGTTTAGACTATAAACCAAATTTGTAGGGGTGACTACATTTCACAATGTATTGACTTAATTATAAATAGTAAACCTGTCCCTTAAAATCATATTAAAGCAAAATAGAGAAGTCCTAGTTTTATTACTAATGCTTATAATTTAGTGAAGTAATTGAAGAAAATATTTCATAGGTCTTTAGAATTTTGAATAAACACAAAATTCATCTACGGAACATGTTTACCAAGCATACACCAATTAACAATGCATTCCAAATTTTAGGTTAGTCATACAAGGAATGCAATGTAACAAGCAAAGATTGAGAAGAGCTCACCATTCCCCATGAAAGACCTTTCCATGCTTCATACTCAGATTTCTCTCCATATTGCCACACTAAAGCCATTGCGGTAATCCTTTTGAACAGAAAATTTACAGTCAATTATTCTTCTTCATTTTCAAACTGAATGTTAATTATCGGTATAAAGAGAAAATTCAAACCCCACAATATACAGAATGTTAATCATCGATATAAAGAGAAAATTTATACAACTATACAACACAACAAAATTACAATAATGAATCTAAATTGCTAAGTTGTTGTTAGCATTTCATTTTCCAAGTAAAACCTAGAGAAAACACACACAAACATGATTAAGAGATACCTGCTTTCTATCAATTTTTCACTCATCAGACTTAGCATTAATGAGAATAAATAAAACACAATTATTATAATAGCCACAATTGTGAGAGAATAAAACCCTCACCATTAACAACACTGGAGACATGCACGGCCCAGGTGGGCAAGGACAAGGCATTGGATGGTTCACTCAGTTGCAAAGATGAGGCCAACAACGACAATTCAGCAGCTGAGGCAGGTCCCACTCCCACCATCGTGAGGACCAAAGTAGCTCCAACTAGAGCAACAACAGCCTTTTCATAGTCAAGAATTACGACATTTTTTATGGGTCTTGGAGCTTGAGTTTTAGACAAGTCAGAAATAGCCACTAGTCTCTTGAAGGCTTCAAGAAGATCCTTTTCACTGGAATAAACTCCAACTGCAAACATCAGAAATCCTAATTCCAGAGCATAGTACCTAGAAATAGATTAAATAATAGAATCATAAGCATAATATTTGTAGAACTTACTTCATCAGGTAGCAAATTACTATCATATAAAATTTGTCATCTAAACCATTTACTTTCAATGTCGATCATTCAAAAGTTGCAAAAAAGTTTCTCAAGAAGCAAATATTCCATATCATAATGGAAGCACCTAAATTAATCACAAGAGTGTTTTGAATAAACAATGCTACTACATCAATTTGTTGCATTTTTGAAACCATTTTCTAACAACCCTCATTGCAACTCAAGACCAGCTTTCTCCTCATTTGGGTATTAAAAGAAAACAATAGGAAATATCTCATCAAGACAAAATAGGTCAGCTACTAGCGGCTAAAAACTAGAACCCAATTAAAGTTAAGAACTGGAACAGTTTCACTCTCCCCATAAAATTTATTATCACTTAAAACATATATAAAAGGTTTTGGTTTCATATCGGTCCCAAGTTTCGCCACAATCTTCTTTACTGCCCTTATCTGAAAATCAATTTTTTTCAGCAGAACTACCATTGATGTCACCTCACACAGCTCCATCCCATAATTTCTTTAAAATGGATGTTTAATGGGCCAATAGAAAACAGGTCACACCTGTTTTTCCTTCTTATCACCATTGATCTCTTACAATTGCACTGAAAACAAATTGCACTCTACAAGTATTAAAATTTTAACAAAAAACTGATGATGGAAGTTGACTAAAATCTATCTACAAACTATTACACCAAATTATACAAACACGACACAAGAAATTTAACGTAAGTATGCATACATAAATATTGTAAAATCATAAATCAAAATTACCTTATCAAAAGAACCCGAAAGCATCTCTGACATAGATTTGTTCACCAAATGTCTTGAGCTCCTAATTTTTACTTCCAATAATAAAAAAGATAAACAAAATACACCCAAATTAATATCAAAGCTAATATAAATACAAATGATACTGAATTGAAGTTTGAAGCTTATACCCATAAATCATAAGAGCAATATCATTAAAATTAGAATTGAGATATGAATTAAACAATTAAAAAAAAAAAAGACCCGAAGAAGATGAGTGTGAGAGGTTTGGGGGGAAGAGTGGAATGTTATGGTTTGGAATTGTAAAGGAGAAAATTTTCGCATTCAAATGCAAGCGTTGAAGTTGAAACATGTTTAAGTTTAGGTTCATCTTCACAAAACAATGGACGAGGTTTTGGTTTTGAATGGATAGAAGAAAAAATGGGGTAATTTTAGAATAAAATATTTTAATTTAAATTATGTGGGGCTTTTATAAATTGGGCTCTTGCCTTTGGACCTTTGGGCCTGGTCCTGTCCTGTCTTCTACAGATTATTTTCAGTGTTATCCGATGTTTTTTTAACCTCTTTGAAGCTCCGCTAATATTAAATACATCCACTTTATTATATAAAAAACACAAGTCATATATCAGCTTTAATCCAATTTTAAAAGAGTAATGTTAGGTATACAACTCAATCTCATAGTCTTCTCTCACAACTTTTAATATAACACTTTGCAATTAGACAAATGGGACCCATAGCAAGCAGACAGGATCAATTTACAAACTGACCAATTGCGATTATGAAAGAAGATTGTGAGATTGGGTTATGAACCTAGTATTACTCATTTTAAAATTAAAAATATATTTTACCCTTCACATTAATTACCAACTTAACAAATTTTTTAAATCATTCACTTAATAAATATCCAAATTGCAAAATCAATTTTGAACTTACAATTATATTATCCCAACCAAGGTTACACATTTAGTTGATTTTTATATTAAAAAAACATATGATAATTGTGTTTTTAAAGGGATAAAGTAGCTAAATAATTAATGATAATTATAAAAAATGAGATAAGTATGAATGAAATAATTTAAACACGATTAAATAAATAATAGATGTTGAAATATTGTTTTATCAACTTTAAAAATAATTATATTTTAGTTAAGACATTAAAAATGTTATTAAAGCTAAAAGGACATAACTAGAAGTCTGCAATAATTATTTAAAGGCAATTTTATTTTAATCAAACATTTTGAAATTTCTATCATAGGACAAACAAAGGCTATCTTGCACATACAAATCATCGTTTGGGACTCTTAGGTGTATTACTCAAAAGGTCATGAGTTTAAATCCACATGACTATTAATAAGGGATAACTATTGAAGGCTTACCTAACTGTTAACTTCAAGATTTCATAGGACTAATCGAGGTACGTGCAAACTGATCCGAACACTCACGAATATAAAAAAATAATAATAATAATAATAATAAATTAAACTTTCGTATAATTAACCATATCCAAACACATAAAAAAACACAACTTCACATCATCAACCATCTTCACACACATTAAAAACAAAACTTCAAAATCAAATCTAGAAAGAATGAAATAACAAAAGTAGCCATGACATACCGTCAAGTCCACTAGCGACGATCATGGCCTTATCCAATGGCCCCCGCCACAGCCATGGCCTTCAATTTTTATTTTTATTTTTATATAAACTTCATAATATTTGTTATATCCAGTCTAACAAATATTATTACAATTAATTACTAAACAACCTAGTTAATTAATTGGAGAGAAAATTCATAGATTCAGTTTAACAGATTAATTCATACCTGGATATCGATCGTCTTGAATAGATCCTTTTTTCTTGTTTCGAGTATACAAGTAAAAGTAAACAAGAGATCGAGAGAATTTTTCAAAACTGAAAATATTATTAACTTTCTCTGATTACAAATATACAACGCTTCTCTTTATATAGAGAAGTTCGGATTTCAAAATTTTTGAATCCGTAGATAAAATAACATTTACAAAACATAATGTCAATTACAAAACAAATGTGATTTGACTTTAGCCTAATAAAAACTAACACGTAACTTAAAGAAAATAAAGAAAATATGACATGGTTCCCTATGTCTCCCATGTTTAAAACAAACTAAATTATTACATTTTACACATGTTACTTATTATATATGACACAATATTCAAGATTGCCTTAAATTGCTACGTTAAATTTCGTCGGCAAAATCTGACGGTCCACGTATTATTTCCGCCTGTTGGATACACGTCAGCGTATTACTGTTGGACATTTCTGGTTGTCCAAATCTCCATCCTCTAGATTTTTATCAATCCTTGAAGTTATCCACTTCGATAGATCAATAAAATCTTTTAAAGTTGCATCTTCTTGGGCTTCCTGGTCGTGGGCTAAGACCAACCTTAGAAGATCAATAGTTCCTTCCATTAAGGCCTGCTTCGGTAGATGGGCTAAATCGAACCCTTCTAAAAACGTTCTCAACTGGGCCTGATTATGTTGAAAAAGAGTATCCTGGATCATATCATACTTGTCTGGTATAACTACCACAATTCCATTCGAATATGGACAGTAGCATTCACTCTCACGAGCTCTTCCAATTTAGATTTAACCAATAACATTTTGGCAATGTGTAACCTAGCCCAATCTTCCTCTTCTTTCTTCTGAATTTCTTCTAGTGCAAAAGAACCCTTTTTTACCTCACTATCGAGCTAATTCGGTACCATGGTTCTCCTACAAGAAATTCCCATATCTGTACAGGCTGAACATCATAGTTCTCTTGCAATGAGGAAGTACATGCAAGTGAAGGGGTCAACTTTCCGATTTAATACACAGAGTGTTTGCTTACCGCATCTGCATATTCGGATCCACCATCGCTTCCTGTAGTCAATTTGCATTGTATCGATCCATCTTTTAGTCAAAAGATCTCTACAGAAACCTTTTCTAAAGTTTTCCATGGAACGAATAATCCCATAGCTCCATTAGGATAAACCGCTAATCCTTGAACCACATCCTCAAGTCAGTTTTTCCCAATTTCACTATTAATTCATTCAAATTCCGGGTTTGAGTTTTGACATGTCAAACAAATGACATTTCTCATTACCTCAAGTTTTTGAATTCCTGCTTCATAGAGTAAGCACGTTCCCTTGAACTCCTCATCCTCATAAAACAGTTTGTCAGCTTCCCCCATGCTAACCTTTTTACTAGCTTCTCTAAACCCTCTGCAGCTGTTCCTCTCCCCTTGTCCTGTCGCCATCGCGAATCAATTTGGGTTTCTAATCCTCCCAGAGTGTTTGACTAGCTGAAGTTAATCTTAAGCCTTCTGGAAAACTAAACCTCTCCACAATACTGCGTCAATTAATCGCTTTTTTTGTGGAGTGTGTGTCACCACGCTTGTACGCCTGAGATGATTCCTCGAAATTTGGATCTTTGACAGTGGACAATTAGCCCGTTCATGTCCTTCCTGTTACAAGACCAGCAAATTAGTGCCTTTTTCTGAGTCGGTTCTTCTAAGAGTGATCCTCTTTTCAGAAGTATTTTCCTTCGTAGAATTTTCACTTTTCAATCGTTGAAATTTCGGGTTCCTTCTATCCGAAGTATCGAATCAGTCACGGTTCTTTCCTTCAACCTGCTTTACTGCAGTAACCTGCTTGAAGAAGAGCCCACTGCTTACCGCAGTTTTCTCTCCTTTTTAGCAGTAACCTTTGAAGTAGAAGTAACCTTCAAAGCCATTCCTTCTCAGTGTCCCGGTGCTTACACTTGAGCTGAGAAGTGATTTCCAGTTTTCTTCTGTCCGCCATTATCCTACAATTCTTCTGCAAATGTCTGGAACAAAAGTCAGCAACAAAGTTAGATTTATCAGAAATATATTCAAATTTGATTCTATAATCTGAAAACCAAATCTGCCATCTGATTAGTCTAGCTTTGTCATCCTTAAAGACAGTTTCATAAAAGTTTTTAAATATTTAGAGTATGTCCTTAAAGTAAATTCCTGACTGATTACGAACATCGAAATCGGTCAATACATTCTTTCGCTACTAAAACTTCCTTCTCATGGACAGGATAGTTTATCTCAGCAGGAGAGAATTTTCCTGATGCATATCGAACATCCGTTCAATATATCAGTACCCTTAGCCTTAAGCACACCTCCCCAATACAAGTGAGATGCATCACTTTCTATAATGGTTTATCCTCATCTTCCGAGAGTTTAAAGGTTTTAATTGCTTTGTCAAGGCCTTAGTCCGCTTAACAATTAGTATCTTCAAGTGTCCAATCCCGGGCACTTTATCACTAACCTTAAGCGTCAAGCCATTAATTAGTTAGCGAGATTAGAACATACTCGCGCATGTAATTGGATAACCCAGAAATTGCTGTAACATGTGCTTATCTTCCAGCACATCTGGAAATTCCAGCAACTTCTTTGAGATAGTTCTTGAAGTTGAATACCCTTCACCTATCTCAACGCCTAAGAACTTCACCTTGTTCTTAAACCATTCTACTTCTTTCAGATAGAATCATCCATTATCAAGGAACCTTTTGCTCCCCAGTCTAAGATGGTTTACATGTTCTTCCATGGTTTTACTAAAAACCAAAACATCATCATATATACTACACAAAATTAGATAAATCTCCAAAGACTTTACCATTTCCTCTGGAATATTGATGGTGCCTGCTTAAGCCCAAAGGCAGAACCATCCATTCAAGCAATCCTTTCGGACAGGTGAAAGCCGTCAAAGGAATGCTTGACTCCGCCATCCTGATCTGCCAGATCCTGACTTCAGATCAAATTGGAGAAGATTTTTCCAATTTTGCTTTATCAAACAAGTTGATTTGTTTGGTATCTTATAAGCATCGTCAATGGTTTTTTCATTTAACTGCCTATAATCGATAACCATCCGCGCTTTACTCTTAACTGCTCAGCTCTATATATGACCATGAATGCTGGCGAAGAGTGTGGACTTTTACTGGGGGGTATCAATTGCTTTTCCAGTAATTCCGGTATTTGCTTACTGAATTCCTCCTCTGCATCAAGAGTAAAGGAAAAGATTTGGTCACAATTTTATCATCCTTCCTTTTCAATTCAAGTGAAGCATATACCATTCCTTCCCCTAACTTTAATGGTTGATCATCAACATGGAAAAGTTCCTCTTTAAAGGATTTTACAAGTTCCTCAATCCTTAAGAGTTCTTTGGCTCTCGTTTTCAACCTTCAGATTTTTTCCTTATGTATGAATTTATCCGTGCTCTCAAGGCATGCACCAGAGGGATCATCCTCCTGGGATATACCTCTGCGATCCGGTTTGTACGATAACTAGGATACAACCATTGAAAGAAAACATTACAAGCCTCATCTACTTCTTCTGCTTCAGAAGATTTCAACCACCAATTCCTTGTTTCCAAAACCTGGAAAACAATGTGATCTACTTCTTGCCTTAGTTTCACCGGTCTAAAGCCTTTTCTTACTTTCGAAACTTCAGGCTTAGCAAGAATAGGGATTTTATGTCCTCCAAGGATAATGTGGTCGTATCCTGAGTAAATGGTCTAACTTCTGTTTGACCTCGCAAAACTATTTCCGAGAATAAAATCTACCTCTAAGTAATCCACTACTAGGACTTCCCTTAGAGTGAATTTTTTCTCGTTTAACAGTACAACCACGTTTTCTACCACATCCGTGATCATACTTTGACCTCCATCTGCAACCGTATTTAAGATAGGTTTTTCCAATGGTTTCCAAAGCTCCTGTGGAAAACATTGCTTCCTTGCAATACATTTGGTTGCCCTGTGTCTACAAGATATACCAGAGTATATTCCTCATATTCTGGAAAACACAGTTTAGCACGTATGCATGTGTCAATTCCCCTGAACTATCGCATGACAATGCATTTCATGACTCATCATCATTTTCGTGCTTGGAGTTTCTACTTCATATTGGGATTTGACAGATTTATACCCAACAATTTTCCTGCTATTGCTACTTCCAGCATCACTAGCAATGTCACTGTTCCAGTATATTTTTCCTTGATATGATAGGTTGAATTTCCTTATTCCGTTCTAGAGACACCGAATTTCTAGCGTAGGAAGAGTAACCTCAACCTCATTATCAAGTTCCTGGATTTGAATTCCCCGATTTGGGTTTAATTCCACCACGTTGGGCTGTGTGAATATTCCAAAACCCATCGTTTTGGCCACGTAAGAGCCTTACATTGACTACCGTAGGTCGAATCGGAATTACGAATCCTGTCCGGCCATGAACCTCAGTATCTGCACTGGAGTTCATACGTATAGGATTTACAGAATTTATCAACCGATAAATTAACCTATACTGAATTGCTATTCCATCACTAGAAGCCATCAAGTCTTCTAGTCCTGAAGTATGAATTCGAAGAACCATAATCCGTTTGAGATTTGGATCCTGGAGACTAACCATATATCCTGGTTTAACAGTCCCGTAGGCATCTCCCAAAGCTAAGTTAGCGTGAAAACCGCCAACGAGAGCTTTACCAAACGTAAGCCATCGTCTGTCCAATAAAGCAACCTGAACAGGTACATTCATTCCTCCACGGAATAGTCCCTGCACACGAATCTGTACAGCACCAAGTTGTACATAATTATACTTGTCATTTGCCCGTTTGACAAGATTTCTAACCTTCCATAGCCACTCGTCATTCGAGAGTACTAATTCACCCTCTCAAGATTGAGACAAGGCTACACGAACAGGTTTTTCGTGTACATCTTCCAAGCCTTTAGCTTTAAATATCCACTTAGAGCGTTTCTCAAAAACCTCTCTAGGTGTTAACCTCGGAAGTACCCAATTATCAGGGTTACCTGAGTGATCCTCGTAATTAGATGATGAACTAATTACCGAGTTATGGTTTTCATCTTCATTTCTAATTAGGATAAGATCATCCTCATCACCAATACCGCTATTCCTAGGATATTCATTTAGACTACTAGTCCGTTGCATGAATATACCTACGCGTTGAAGAGTTGAAGATTGTTCCTCAAAAGTTGTATCTTTTGTTTAGTAATTAATTGTAATAATATTTGTTAGACTGGATATAACAAATATTATGTGGGTGTAAATGGTATCAGAGCTTTGGAAGACGGGGGGTATATGTGTTTATACCTATTAACCTGTTGAAAGTCCTTGGTAGCATGAATAATGATTTAAATGATGAAGTCTGTTTGAGTAAGACTTGTTTTCATTTAGATCATGGTCTCGAGGGAAAACCGGAGATCGGTTTGTTAAATATTGTCGTAGATAAGTTAGAGCTTTTGACCCAGAAGCTTGAAAACTTAGACAGAAGAGTGAATTATACGGTGTATCATATATTTGCTCTAAACGAAGAATTAACCCAGATCGGGAACCAGATTGAAAAGGTTAATTCTGTACTTCAAAAGGTCAAAACACTGGAACGTGTTCTAACTATTTTACTAAGCAGGTAAAATAGGAGATGTCTCTGGTGTTGAGTGACATCAAACAAGTATGGCCTATTGAAGGATATATTGAACAAGAGGTTAAACGGGTTGTGTTAGACCTCTGTAACGGCAACCTAGATATTCGTGAAGAGTATCTGACTTGGCTAGGTGTAAAGCGACTTTTGGATGCTATTCAAAAGGCTTTTAGTCAAGGGTGTACAAAGATTTTGTGTTTTATTTGCCGGATTTCCACCATTGAAGTCTTTGAGGTAGAGCTTCGGAATAAGTGGTTGGAAAAAGCTGAGGCGGTAATTCCTTATTAGTACGACGAATCCTAGCCGGATCCAGATCCTAAACCATATAAAGAGTCAGACTTTGCAACTGAGTTGAGACTTGATTCAGATTGACCATGGGTGGTCAGGATGTTTTGGATCAGTTCGCGGCTAGTTTGCAGAACAAATATCCCGGATTGCCTCCAAGATATGCACAGTTTATGGCCAAAGAAACCCAAGGTGATTGGGAAAAAGCGGAAAAACTCTTTATGAAATGTGTCAAAGAAGAAGACTTTGTTTCTAAAGTGGATGGAAAACGGAAGGTTGATATTCCGGAAATTTCTACCTCGGATGCTGAACGAATCAGTAGGTATTATGAGGAAGAAATGAAGAAACAAAGGAAAGGAGACGAAACTGGAGGATTGAAACTTACTCCAGGTCCAGGTCCTAAAAAGGCGGAGCTCGATGAGCTAATCTCGAAACTCAGAGAATCTGAGTTTAAAGATGATCCCCTTGAAGGAATTCGTAATCCTTTAAATTCTTTCGAAGGATTCCTTAAGGAAATCTCCAAACCCGAATACAAACCTACTTATCCTACAAAGATAAGGTTAGAATTTGTACCTAGGGGAGTACCTAGAATGGCGGAGATACCGTCTAGCGGAAGTTTCCTAAACATCGATTGTGTTACAAATGTAACGGATGGAATCGAAGAATGGGAAACTGTTAACTGGGTTCATATACAAAACAAGAATTTTGGACTAAGTGATACTTACAGGTTTCTACGATCCACTCTGTAGGGAGCTGCAGGAAGCTTTTGGAGAAGTCTAGAAGCTGGTAATGGTCTGTTAGATACTATAAGGGACTTGAAAAATGCAGAGGCTACCTTTGCACTCTTCAAGGATATGCTCTGTCGAGAATTTACTGGGATAACTATTACCAGTAGGAATCTCGGAGAGGTAGTTGCCTTAGAAGCTTTAACAAAGCTTAGGCTTTGTGACATGTGTCTGTTTGAAAATTTCGTCTGTGAGTATAGACGATATTTTTAACAGTTGCCTGGTGGCACACAGGAAGTCATGAAGAATACTTTCTTTGCTAAGCTTCCCCCAGGATGGGATAAGGCAGCAAACGAGGCGTTTAAGCTTCTACTTGAAAAGAATCAGGTTGTTGATTCTTTAGGAGGAAGAATAGAAGCTGTTAGACAACTCGTGAGGACAAGATGTTTGAACGCCAAGTTGAATAAGGAAGCTAAAAGGCTTGAGTTCAACGAATCTTGTTGTCAAAACTTTGATGGCGTGCCAGGACAATATGGCTGTGAGCCGAGGGGTTCGACTAAACATCAAAGTTGGAAAAACCATATGAAGCGAAAAGGATCGTTTGGTAAAAAGAATTTTAAGCTGAAACGTTTTCGTAATATGGTAAAATAACCTGTTATTAATAAACGGAATCTTCCGGATCACGGAAGGTTTATTAGGCGAACAGGGAAAGGTAGACTTAACGCTAAGGAACGCGGAGCGTGTAAGTATTGTGCTACCTGCCCAGCTAGCAAAAATGCAAAAGATTGTAATTGTATCTGGATTTGTGGTGACAAAAATCATTTTGCGGATAAATGCCCCCATAAAGGAAAGAAGAAGGCTGCGGTACACTTTTTTGAAGTCAACGCGAAAAGTCAAACTTCTGAATTTGAGCCAGTTTGCGGATACGAAATTGATTCAGATGATGAGGTTTATGAATTAATTTCGGATTACTCTGATGATTCAGATTCTTCAGAGGATGACTCAAAAGATACGACTTTTGAGGAACAATCTTCAACTCTTCAATGCGTAGGTATATTCATGCAATGGACTAGTAGTCTAAATGAATATCCTAGGAATAGCGGTATTGGTGATGAGGATGATCTTATCCTAATTAGAAATAAAGATGAAAACCCTAACTCGGTAATTAGTTCATCATCTAATTACGAGGATCACTCGGGTAACCCTGACAATTGGGTAATTCCAAGGTTAACACCTAGAGAGGTTTTTGAGAAACGCTCTAAGTGGATATTTAAAGCTGAAGGCTTGGAAGATGTACACGAAAAACCTGTTCGTGTAGCCTTGTCTCAATCTCGAGAGGGTGACTTAGTACTCTCGAATGACGAGTGGCTATGGAAGGTTAGAAATCTTGCCAAACGGGCAAATGGCAAGTATAATTATATACAACTTGGTGCTGTACAGGTTCGTGTGCAAGGACTATTCCGTGAAGGAATGAATGTACCTGTTCAGGTTGCTTTACTGGACAGACGATGGCTTACATTTGGTAAAGCTCTCGTTGGCGGTTTTCACGCTAACTTAGCTTTGGGAGATGCCTACGGGACTGTTAAACCAGGATATATGGTTAGTCTCCAGGATCCAAATCTCAAACGGATTATGGTTCTTCGAATTCATACTTTAGGACTAGAAGACTTGATGGCTTCTAGTGATGGAATAGCAATTCAGTATAGGTTAATTTATCGGTTGATAAATTCTGTTAATCCTATACGTATGAACTCCAGTGCAGATACTAAAGTTCATGGCCCGGGACAGGATTCTGTAATTCCAATTCGACCTACGGTAGTCAATGCTAAGGCTCTTACGTGGCCGTAACGATGGGTTTTGGAATATTCCACTCAGCCCAACGTGGTGGAATTCAATCTATCATATCAAGGAAAAATATACTGGAAACAGATGACACTGCTAGTGATGCTGGAAGTAGCAATAGCATGAAAATTGTTGGGTATAAATCTGTACAAATCCCAGTATATGAAGAAGAAACTCCGAGCACGAAAATGATGATGAGTCATGAAATGCATTGTCATGCAATAGTTCAAGGGACTATTGACACATGCATCCGTGCTAAACTGTGTTTTCCAGAATATGAGGAATATACTCTGGATATTCTTGTAGACACAGGAGCAACCAAATGTATTGCAAGGAAGCAATGTTTTCCATAGGAGCTTTTGAAACCATTGGAAAAAACTTCCTAATACGGTTGCATAAGATGGAGGTCAGTATGATCACGGATGTGTAGAAAACGTGGTTGTACTGTTAAACGAAAAAAATTCACTCTAGGGAAGTCCTAGTAGTGGATTACTTAGAGGTAGATTTTATTCCGTAATAGCTTTCTGCGAGGTCAAGCAGAAGTTAGACCATTTACTCAGGATACCGACCACATTATCCTTGGAGGACTAAAATCCCTATTCTCTCTAAGCCTGAAGTTTTGAAAGTAAGAACAGCTTTAACCGGTGAAACTAAGGCAAGAAGAATCACATGTTTTCCAAGTTTTGGAAACAAGGAATTGGTGGCTGAAATCTTCTGATGCGGAAGAAGTGGATGAGGCTTAATGTTTTCTTTCAAAGATTGTATCCTAGTTATCAACACAACCGGATCGCACGAGGTATATCGCAGGAGGATGATCCCTCTGGTGCATGCCTTGAGAGCAGACAAATTCATACATAAGAAAAATCTTAGGTTGAAAACGAGAGCCAAAAGAACTCTTTAAGGATTGGGAACTTGTAAAATCCTTTAAAGAGGAACTTTCTCCGCTTTTATGATCAATCATTAAAGTTATGAAAAGAACGGTATTATGCTTCACTTGAATTGAAAGGAAGGAATAAAAATTGTGACACAATCCTATCCTTATACTCCTGATGCAGAGGAGGAATTCAGTAAGCAAATACCGAAATTGCTGGAAAAGCAATTGATACGCCCAGTAAAAGTCCCACACTCTTCGCCAGCATTCATGGTATGAATAGAGCTGAGCGTTAAGAGGTAAAGGCGCGGATGGTTTCGATTATAGGCAGTTAATGAAAAACCATTGACGATGCTTATAAATACCAAACATCACACTTGTTTGAATAAAGCTAGATTTGGAAAAATCTTCTCCAAATTTGATCTGAAGTCAGGATTCTGGCAAATCAGAATGGAGGAGTCAAGCATTCCTTTGACGGTTTACCTGCCCAAAAGGGTTGTTTGAATGGATGGTTCTGCCTTTTGGGCTTAAGCAGACACCATCAATATTCCAAGAAATGGATAAAGTCTTTGGAGATTTATCTAACTTTTGTGTAGTCTATATTGATGATGTTCTGGTTTTTAGTAAAACGTGGAAGAACATGTAAATCATCTTAGTTGGTGAGCAAAAGGTCCTTGACATGAGGATTCTATCTGAAGAAATGTAGAATGGTTTAGAACAAGGTGAAGTTCTTAGGCGTTGAGATAGGTGAAGGAGGTATTCAACTCAAGAACATTCTCAAAAGTTGCTGGAATCCAGATGCTGGAAGATAAGCACATGTTACAGTAATTTCTTGGGTTAGCCAATTACATGCGCGAGTATGTTCCTAATCTCCCTAATGTAATTAATGGCTTGACGCTTAAGGTTAGTGATAAAGTGCCCTGGGATTGACACTTGAAGATACTAATTGTGTTTAGCGGACCAAGGCCTTGACAAGCAATTAAAACCTTTAAAACTCCCGGAAGATGAGATAAACTCATTATAGAAGCTATGCATCTCACTTGTATTGGGGAGGTGTGCTTAAGGCTAAGGGTACTGATAATATTGAACGATTGTTCGATATGCTTCAGGAAAATTCTCTCCTGCTGAATAAACTATCCTGTCCATGGAAGATGTTTTAGCAGCGAAAGAATGTATTGACCGATTTCGATTGTTCGTAATCAGTCAGGATTTACTTTAAGGACAGACTCTAAATATTTAAAACTTTTATGAAACTGTCTTTAAGGATGACAAGCGAGACTATCAGATGGCAGATTTGGTTTTCAAATTATAGAATCAAATTTGAATATTTTCTGGTAATCTAACTTTGTTGCTGACTTTTGGTCCAGACATTTTGCAGAAGACTTGCAGGAATGGCGGACAAGAAGGAAACTGAAATCACTTCTCATGTTCCAAATGTAAGCAACGGGGCACTTGAGAAGGAATTGTCTTTGAAGGTTACTTCTACTTCACAGGTTACTGCTAAAAAGGAGAAAACTGCGGATAAGCAGGTGGCTTCTTCTTCTAAGCAGTTATTGCAGTAAAGCAGGTTGAGGAAAGAACCGTGACTATGATTCTGATACTTCGGATAAAGGAACCCGAAATTTCAACGATTGAAAAGTGAAACTTCTACGAAGGAAAATACTTCTGAAAGAGGGATCACTCTTAAGAGGAACCGACTCAGAAAAAGGCACTAATTTGCTGGTCTTGTAAACAAGGGACATGAACGGGCTAATTGTCCACTGTCAAAGATCAAATTTCTGAGGATCATCGTCAGGCGCTACAAGCGTGGTGACACACACTCCACAAAAAAAGCGTTTAATTGACGCAGATATTTATGAGAGGTTTAGTTTTCGAAGGCTTAAGATTAACTTCAGCTAGTCAAACACTCTGGGAGGATCTGGAAACCCAAATTAGGATTGCAATGGCGCAGGACAAGGGGAAGTACAACTGCAAGTGTTTAGAAAACCAGCAAGAAGGTTAGAATGGCTGGAAGCTGACAAACTTTTTGATTTTAGATGAGGAGTTCAAGGGAACTGCTTACTCTATGAACAGGAATTCAAAAACTTAGGTAATGGAAAATGTCATTTGTTTGACATGTCAAAACTCAACTCGAGAATTTGAATAATTAATAGTGAAATTGGGAAAAACTGACTTGACGATGTGGTTCAAGGATTAGCGGTTTATCCTAATGGAGCTATGGAATTGTTCGTTCCATGGAAAATCTTTAGAAAAGTTTCTGTAGAGATCTTTTGACTAAAGGATGGATCGATACAATGCAATTGACGTACAGAAGCGATGGTGGATCCGAATATGCCAGATGTGGTTAAACAAACGCTCTGTGTATTAAATCGGAAAGTTGACCACCTTCACTTGCATGATTACTTCCTCTTCAAGAGAACTATGATGTTCAGCCTGTACAGATATAGGAATTCTTGTAGGAAACCATGGTATCGAATTATGCTCGATAGTGAGGTAAATAGGTTCTTTTGCACTAGAAGAAATTCAGAAAAAGAGAGGAATTGGCCAGGTTACACATTGCCAAAATGTTACTGGTTAATCTAAACTGGAAGAGCTCGTGAGAGTGAATGCTACTGTCCATATTTAGAATGGAATTGTGGTAGTTTATACCAGACAGTTTATGCATATCAGGATACTCTTTTTTCACATAATCAGCCCATTGAGAACGTTTTTAGAAGGGTTCAATTTAGCCCATCTACCGAACGGCCTTATGGAAGGAACTATTGATCTTCTAAGGTTGGTCTTAGCCCACGACCAGGAAGCCCAAGAAGATGCACACTCTAAAAGATTTTATTGATCTTATCGAAGTGGATAACTTCAAGGTTGATAAATTCTAGAGGATGGAGATTTGGACAACCGAAACGTCCAACACGTAATACGCTAACGTGTATCCAACATGCGGAAATAATACGTGGACCGTCAAGATTTTGCCGACGAAATTTAACTTAGCATATTTAAAGGCAATCTTGATATTGTGTCATATGTAATAAGTAACATGTTAAAATGAATAATTTAGTTTGTTTTAAACATGGGAGACATTTGGACCCATGTTATATTTCTTTATGTTCTTTAAGTTACGTGTTAGTTTTTATTAGCTAAAGTCAAATCACATGTGTTTTGTGATTGACATTTGTTTTGTAAATGTTATTTATCTACGGATTCAAAAATTTGAAATCCGAACTTCTCTATATAAGAGAAGCGTTGTATATTTGTAATCAGAGATTTAATGGGTGCGTTTGTTTAGTATTTTGAATAGGATTTTGGGGATAGTATTGGGTTATTGGATAGGGGAGTATTACGAGGTAAATTTTAAAAATTGTGAAAAAGCCCTTAGGTTTACTAATTTAATTAAAGACCCTAATAATAAAATGACAAAAACACCCCCACCACCTGCAGTGCCAGATTCCGGCCACCACCGCCGGAATCTGGCTGAAAATTTCGTTACGGCACAGACCATCGGATCTGTGCAGTAACACGTCGTTATGGCCTTTTCTGGCCAGATCCATGGATCTGGCCGGAAAAGGCTAAATCTACGGTCTGTTATGGCAGTCACAGGCCGAAAAAGGCCAAACAACGGCCATCTTGGCCTTCAGCGACGGCCAAAATGTGGCCGTCGTTTTCTCGTCAACGACGGCCATTTCTTTGGCCGTCGCTGACGGCCAGATCTGGCCTTTTCCCAGCCAGATCCGTGGTGGATCTGCCGGAAAAAGCCATATCGTGAACTTCCGGCCTTTATGGTCAGAAGTTAGGCCATTGTACAGATTCCGGCTATCACCGACGGTGGTTGCCGGAATCTGACAAGTTGGGTTGATGGGGTGTTTTTTGTTAATTTTTAAACTTTTTTTTAGGGGGTCTTTAGTGAAATTAATAACTTTATGGGTTTTAAAAGTATTAAAAAAATAGGGTAATATTTCTGGAATAATGTGCCAAACATTATTTGGAGAATCGATCCGAATATGGATAAAAATATTACGCCAAACACAGCCAATAATATTTTCAGTTTTGAAAAATTCTCTTGATCTCTTGTTTACTGTACTTGTATCCTCGAAACACGAAAAAATGATCTATTCAAGGCGATCGATATCCAGGTATGAATTAATCTGTTAAACTGAATCTATGAATTTTCTCTCCAATTAATTAACTAGGTTGTTTAGTAATTAATTGTAATAATATTTGTTAGACTGGATATAACAAATATTATGTGGGTGTAAATGGTATTAGAGCTTTGGAAGACGGGTATATGTGTTTATATTATTTTTCTAATTTAAAAAAATAACGAGAGAGATTATAGTTTATTTAAGGTTATTTTTTTATTCAAGTTTATATATATTGCATAGAAAGACGTAAATACCCTTTGATGGTTAAGTATAATATTTGAAGTTTTAAAAGTGGGTGGAACATGATGGTTTCGAAATGATTAGACCTAGAAAAACAGGTTTGGATTCGTAGGTCGACTCGTATCCAGGTAAATAATATAAGGCACGGGTATGTATAATTAGACATGTTTTTTCGACCTTGTCCTGTCCTACCCGCTTTGTAAACTGGTAAACCGAGTGCATCCGCAGGTACCCGTTTTTAATTAAAAAAAAAAAAAACCCAAATTGGCATTCTTTGTCTTTCTCTTCCTTAGCGTGCGAGCTAAAGCCTAAAACACTTATTCTTTGCCTTCTCTCTCTCTCTCCAAACTTAACTTCTCTTGTTTACTTCACAGTGTGCCTCTTACCTGTCAAAATCATTCACAATCTCCATTCATTCCCCTTCTCTAACCCACTAATTTTTCTTCCCAAAAGAGTTTTTCAACAACCCACTCTTCTTCTTTGCAACTAAGGGCCTATTGGGTATAATAGATCCTATTGATGGCCTAAAAAGAACATGAATTCACCAACCCTTCTCACTTCTGGTTCATCAAAATAGGCCGTAGAGCGGCACATTTCCATTTCTTCAAATTGTTTTCTTTTCACGTTTCTCAAGATTTCAGAGCTTTTAAGAATTTTTATGTTTTGGGTTTGTTTTGTGTTGTGGAGTTAGAATGAAAAACATTGTGTAATTTTGAAAACAAGTTTTCTTTTCTTTTTGGTTTTTTTAAGGATTTGAGGATTTTGAAGTTGTTCTTTTTTGGGTATTTGCTTTTGGGTTTGGGTTTTGTTGAAGAATGGTGGTAAAGATGATGAGGTGGCGGCCATGGCTGCCTCTTGTGAGTTGTGACAAAGAAGTATGAGGTGAAACTAGTGGTACAGAGGATGGAGGGGTGGGATCTGGTGCATGAGGTTGCAAAGAAGAAGGAAGAAGAAAGATAAATGGTTGAGATTCGTCGGAAGGGTCCTAAAGTCGCCTTGAGTACTTTGAGAAAAAGGTCAAGAGGAACTTCACCTGAGTAGCAGGTACCTGCGGGTCCATCCTACCCATATAGGATAGGGTACGGGTCCAACATTTTGGACCCATTTAGGACTCGGACTGTACCTGGCTTACCCGCCCATTTTGCCATGTCAAATTAGGGGTGGGAAATAAATTTTCCAAACCTAGGATGGGAAAATGTAATTTGATCTAACTTTAAAATGTAATTATAAATAGTGTGACCAGATTTAAAGGGTGTTTGTCTAAGCTTATAAACTGGTCAAACTAGCTTACAAGCTCTAAAATGAAACTGACCTGTTTGTTTATAATTTTTTTAAGCTTATAAGTTGAGTTTATAAGCAAAAAAAATAAGTCGGGGGAGGTACTTTTTTTTTTTTTTTTTTTTGCTTATAAGCTAGTTTGACCAAGTATATTACCACATTATCCTTATTTAATTTTAAAATTCTATAGTATACCCTTATTTAATGTAGTATTCTTTTTAGTCATTTTATAATAAAATATACTTATAAGTAATATTTTATCAAACATATAAATTACTTATCAGTATTTATAAGTACTTTAACTAAGCACGTAATTGCTTAAAATTTCATACGCTTATAAGTTTTGATAAGCTCATAAAAACCCCTTATAAAATAATAACTTAGAATAATGCTACATTTACACCATTCTTTTACACCATTTTCATTACATCATGACGTGATATATGTCACAATCACACAAATTTTATTATAATATTAAAAATTAAAAATAATTAAAAATCTATGTAATTGTGGTATATATCACATCATAATATAATAAAATGATATAAAAGAGTTGTGCTGCAAAAGAGTGGTGTAAATATATAACTTAACCCGACCGTTGAAATCCCGTCACTATGGGAGCCTATAAATGAAATCTGAACCCGACAAGATCAGTATGTAGCTTATTTCAATGGCGAAATCTCATTTGCCTGCATATGCTTCCTCTTCCTCAAAAATCCACCCCTCAAGCGACCCCGAGATAGACCCCAATTCCTGCTCCCTTGAGAAGTTCAAGCTTGTTTTTTTGTTTTAACTGTAATTTTCAAATAATTGATAAACTAAGGGCTATTCAACTGAATTGAGTTTGGGTGTTTTTGAGCAGAGGTTCTATTTAATTGGGAGTGACAGGAACAAGAAGTTTTTTCGAGTGTTGAAAATTGATCGATCAGAGCCTTCTGATCTAAATGTCAGCGAGGATCCGGTGGTATATTCCCCTCAGGAAATCAAAAACTTGCTTCAACGGATTGATGAAGGAAATCGTGCTACCGGCGGCCTCAACCCTGTGGCTAAGGTTTTTGGTATTGCAGGTCTGGTTAGATTTATAAAAATGGATAAAGTCTTTGGAGATTTATCTAACTTTTGTGTAGTCTATATTGATGATGTTCTGGTTTTTAGTAAAACTATGGAAGAACATGTACATCATCTTAGACTAGTGATAAAAAGGTTCCTTGATAATGGAATGATTCTATCTGAAAGAAAGGTAGAATGGTTTAAGAACAAGGTGAAGTTCTTAGGCGTTGAGATAGGTGAAGGAGGTATTTAACTCCAAGAACATATCTCAAAAAAGTTGTTGGAATTTCCAGATGTGCTGGCAGATAAGCACATGCTATAGCAATTTCTTAGATTAGCCAATTACATGCGCAAATATGTTCCTAATCTCGCTAATGTAATTAATGGCTTGACGCTTAAGGTTAGTGATAAAGTGCCTTGGGTTTGGACACTTGAAGACACTAATTGTGTTAAGCAGACCAAAGCCTTGACAAAGCAATTAAAACCTTTAAAACTCCCGGAAGATGAGGATAAACTCATTATAGAAAGTGATGCATCTCACTTGTATTGGGGAGGTGTGCTTAAGGCTAAGGGTATTGATAATATTGAACAAATTGTTCGATATGTGTCAGGAAAATTCTCTCCTGCTGAAATAAACTATCATGTCCATGAGAAGGAAGTTTTAGCAGCGAAAGAATGTATTAACCGATTTCGATTGTTCGTAATCAGTCAGGAATTTAGTTTAAGGACAGACTCTAAATATTTAAAAACCTTTATGAAATTGTCTTTAAAGGATGACAAATCTAGACTAATTAGATGACAGATTTGGTTTGCAAATTATAGAATCAAATTTGAATATATTTCTGGTAAATCTAACTTTGTTGCTGACTTTTTGTCTAGACATTTTGCAGAAGAATTGCAGGATAATGGCGGATAAGAAGGAAACTGGAAATCACTTCTCATGTTCCAAGTGTAAGCAACGAGGACACTTGAGAAGGAACTGCCCTTTGAAGGTTACTTCTACTTCAAAGGTTACTGCTAAAAAGGAGAAAATTGAGAATAAGCAGGTGGCTTCTTCTTCTAAGCAGGTTACTATTGTAAAGCAGGTCGAAGGAAAGAGTCATGACTATGATTCTGATACTGCGGATAGAAGAAACCCGAAATTTCAACGATTGATGGGTAAAACATCTACGAAGGAAAATACTTCTGAAAAGAGGGTTACTCTTAAGAAGGAAACGACTCAGAAAAAAAGCAATAGTTTGCTGGTCTTGTAAACAGGAAGGACATGAACGAGCTACTTGTCCACTATCAAAAATCAAAAATTCTGAGGAATCATCGTCAGGCGCTACAAGCGTGGTAACACACACTCCACAAAAAAAGCGGTTAATTGACGCAGATATTTGTGAGAGTTTTAGCTTTCCAGAAGGCATAAGATTATCTTCTGCAAGTCAAACACTCTGGGAGAATCTGGAAACCCAAATTAGGATCGCAATGGTGACAGGACAAGGGGAAATACAGCTGCAGAGGTGTTTAGAAAAGCTAGTAAAAAGGTTAGCTTGGCTGGAAGCTGACAAATTGTTTTATGAGGATAAAGAGTTCAAGGGAACTACTTTACTCTACGAAGCAGGAATTCAAAAACTTGAGGTAATGAGAAAATGTCATTTGTTTGACACGTCGACACTCAAACTCGAGAATTTGAATTAATTAATAGTAAAATTGGGAAAAACAAACTTGACGGATGTGGTTCAAGGATTAGCGGTTTATCCTAATGGAGCTATGGAATTGTTCGTTCCATGGAAAATCTTTAGAAAAGGTTTCTGTAGAGATCTTTTGACTAAAGGATGGATCGATACAGTGTAAATTGACGTACAGGAAGCGATGGTGGATCCGAATATGCCAGATGCAGTTAAGCAAACGCTCTGTGTATTGAATCGGAAAGTTGACACATTCACTTGCATGATTACTTCCTCATTGCAAGAAACCTATGGTGTTCAACTTGTACAAATATGGGAATTTCTTGTCGGAGAACCATGGTACCGAATTATGCTCGATAATGAGGTAAAAATGGGTTCTTATGCACTAGAAGAAATTCAAAAGAAAGAAGAGGAAGATTGGACCAGGTTGCTGTAAGAATCAACATGCATGAAGAGTGGTGGAGATGGAGAATGAAAGCATGGATTCAAAAACCAGTTTTTAAACAAAGCATGGAAATGAGATTATACCTTCTCCTTTGCTTTGGATTGATGTTAGCCCCAAAAAGATGAGACCTCCACACTTTAACACCACCTTGAGAGGTTTAGAGAGTGGTCGTGGCTTTTAGAGAGAGTTTAAGTTTTGCTTTGAGTGAACAATGTATGTTATGAACAAAAATGCAACATTTTGCATTTATATATACTTGGGCAATTTTGCAATTATTCATTTTTCACTTCCAAGCCCAATAAAATCTTATTTTATAAAGGGACCCCACAAATTTATTATGCTACCCTTTGAATAATCAATATTATTCAAGGGCCCATGTAAACTAAACTAGTTTACATTAACAACCCATAAATTTACCCTTTTACCCTTTAACTATTAAAATGTTATTTTTGTTCATCTCATTAATCTTAACACTTTAAGATTTAATATTAATACTTTAAGATATAATAATTAAATATAATTAATTATTGCTTGACCATTTTAACCCTTAAAATGTCACAAACAATTTTCTATGTAACTGTTACCATAGAAATCTCGTTATTACCCTCGGAAGGTGCTAGCCCTCTTCGGATAATCATTTCTCTCTCTCATCCTTCTCTAACTTCTCAAGGCTATTGGTGTGACCATGTAGGTCCACCGTGGATTAGCCATGAGCCGGTTCTGGATGAATCCGAAAACCTGTCCGGAGGCCTAACGACTATGGTAAACATCTAGCAATGTGCCATAGTCCTTAAACCACGATGAAGAAATACTTAATTGAACCCATTTCAGATCATACGTACCATGCAGGTAAAGTCCCTCCATTGAGATATCCTAATCGAGTACGGATTCATGGAACGTCAAAATCCTAAACTCGATCTTCTACCGAATCGTCGATCAATATGTCCGGAACTTGTCATCACAAACTTACTTTTGTATGACTAATAATAGACTCTGGCCAGAGATTCAGTTTTCCGACATTTATCGATGTTCGTCTAGGAACTCGAATCCGGATGGAGTCAGCGGTACTCCCGATCCTATATTTCCGAGTCAATGGATCCCCTCTTGACCATCGTTCGTTTCCGCATATGAACAACGCATGACCAAATAGGCTTTATTGTACGAAACATGATTAGTCTCGTACTTATACACCGTATGAACCATACGCATCCATATCAGATCCGACTACAATGTCTCAGGTCAAAGGACTACATCGTGCACTGATATAACCAAACGATAAATCATTGACTACATGCTTTTTCAAGTGATTTGTCCTTATTCGATCACGTTCGAAAAACAGTTCACCAACCGTTGGTCTATACCAATGCCCCAGTGACATGACTATCATCGTCATCCGTACTTATATCAACTCATGATATCTTTCGGAAGCATTCGATATGCCTACTGTGCAATATAGTTGCCCAAATTATATTGCTTCTATAGGGAACCCTTTTCGATAATTCATTTACCGATTAAATGAATCATCTGGACAATTCATATACATACTTTATTTTAAATGCATGATTGAATAAAGGAAGCAATTTATATATATGAATTGAAAAACTCTTTCTTCCATTATTTATGATATATATAGATACAAGACAAAATGCTCTGAAACCGACAACAGGAATGGTTTCTAGGGCATACACTAATATACACTAACAATTGCATATTGCAAAATTGCTACTGATTAAATCCAAACTGGAGGAGCTTGTTAAAGCAAACGCTACTGTCCATATCCAACATGGGATAGTGGTAGTTATACCAGACAGGTACGCAGTGATCCAGGATACTCTTTTTCAACATAATCAGGCCCAGTTAAGAACGCTATTAGAAGGGTTCGATTTAGCACATTTATCAAAGCAGGCCTTAATGGAAGGGACTATTGATCTTCTAAGGTTGGTCTTAGCCCACGACCAGGAAGCCCAAGAAGATGAGACTCTAAAAGATTTTATTGATCTTATAGAAGTGGATAACTTCAAAGATTGATAAAAATCTAGAGGATAGAGATTTGGACAACCGGAAATGTCCAACACGTAATACGCTGACGTGTATCCAACAAGCGGAAGCAATACGTGGACAGCCAAGATTTTGCCGATGAAATTTAACAAAGCATATTTAAAGAAAATCTTGAATGTTGTGTCGTATTGTCTCATGTAACATGTGTAAATTGTAATAATTTACTTTTGTTTAAAACATGGGAGACATGTGGAGCCCATGTCATTTTCTTTAAGATAAATGTTAGTTTTTTATTAGGCAAAAGTCAAATCACATTTCTTTTGTGATTGACATGTTGTTTTGTATATTTTGTTTTTCTTACGGATTCAAATCTTTCGAAATCCAAACTTCTCTATATAAAGAGAAGCTTTGTATATTTGTAATCAGAGAAAATTAATAATACTTTCAGTTTGAGAAAAATTCTCTCAATCTCTTATTTACTTTTAATTGTACACTCGAGACAAGGAAAAGGTTTATTCAAGACGATTGATATCCAGGTATGAATTAATCTATTAAACTGAATTTATGTATTTTCTCTCCAATTAATCAACTAGGTTAATTAGTTATTAATTGTAATAATGTATGTTAGACTAGATATAACAAATATTATGAAAAATTCTTAAGATAATAACAAAAGTCTAAGAGGTTGGTCAACTAAAACTACAAAATGGTTGCTGAGAATTTGCAAATATGTATCTCCAAGCACTATTTTAAAAACCGGACTGGATCGGCTGGTCCAACCGGTTGGACCGTGAATCAGTCACGTGTCCGGTTTAGGTCACTCTCAAAACCATTACTATGCATTGAGTCGTTTTAAACCGGTTAAAAACCGGATAATATTAGTAAACCACCATTCCAACCGGATTGGCAGAGAAACCAGTCCACATATTAACAATCCCTAAATCCTAAACGCGACGCAGTCACGCCCCTTTCTCGCCTTCTTCAATCTTTAGTTCTTCTCTTTCAATCTTTCTCCGTTTTTCTCACGAAAATTTCTAAGAAAACACTTTGTTCTCTGTGAAAATTGTCACGGTTTCGGTTCTGTCTTCTGTTCTCTCTAAAATCCCACCCAAATCGCATTTGAACTCTCAGAAATCGACGACGTCTTCCTCGCTCGCCAGAAATCGACGATGACAACTTCATTCCTCGCTGGAAATCGACGGCGACAGCTTCATTCATTGACGATAGCTCCATTCCTCGATCCAGGTAACGCCATTCCTCGCTCCCTTTACATATAAGTTAACACCCTTTACATTTTTCAATCTATTGCACTATCCAAATTTGTTGAGTCATGGAAGTTAAAATGAGTTGAGTTGAGTCTCACCAGGTTCACAACTCGTATTGTAATGCTGGGTTCAATTTGTGAAAGTCAGTTGTCATTTCAAAGTGCTTTTTGGTTGTTGATGAAAGGAAGTAGGGTCACTGTGTATTGGGTTGGCCCCAAACGGAACCTAAAGGCAAACCATAGCTAGAAGGTGTACAGCTATCGGGTTTTTTAGTCTGAAATTGTTAGGGTTCTTGTGTGTTGAATGAGCAATTGATTTTGGGCTTTTTGCTGGGGTCTTTCTCGTTGTAATCTAGGTAGATTTGTGAGAGGGTTGCGTTTCCTTCTTGAGGCTAGGATAGGTCTCTGATTTCTTACAGGTTATAGAGAGTTATTGAGTGATTAGGCTTGGGTTAAAGCATTGCTCTGATTCGGCAGATTGAGTGTGTAATTCTTGGTGTTTGATTTCTTTGAATCTTGTTTGTGTTGGATTGATTTATGTGTTGATTAGTTTAGACTTAGGTTTTAACACTAAGTTAATTTTTTTAAGCACTTCAACTTTTCTATGGTTCAAAAAAGTCATTGGTAGATTTTGAGAATACAATTGAAGTAAGTAAAACCCTCTGTTTTGTACTTTTCTCAACTTTTCTATGGTTTTCGTATTACTCTCTGTTTTGTTCACAAACCACATAGTTGTCGTTTTGATAAACAAATATCTTAAAAGCATACATTTAGATTTCTATCCTAATTGTTAAGTACATTGAGTTTCTATCCTAAGCATACAAATATCTTATGATTTCTATTTTTTACTGAAATTTGCGTAGATGGTGGTGATGGTTATGATGATGACGATGGTGATGAATTTTGATGCTAGTGTGTGAAGCTCAATCAACATGGAGACGAATCAAAGAAAAAACACTTGCATCAAATGTTTTGTTATTAATTATTATGTATTTTGTCATTTGATATGTAAATACAAGTATACAACATCATGTTTGGATTTGGACTTTGAATTGTTGTTAAATACTTAAATTATGTTAGGATTGTTGTTGAATTTGAACTTTGAATCATGTTGGACAGTAATTAAGTTGTTATTGTCTTATTGAAAAATAGAAATCTAAAAAAAAAAATTGTTTTTTTAAAATGTGCTGACGTCATCATGATGTGTGATGATGTCACAGGTCTAATCAGCAGTCCAACCGGTTGAACCATGACCCGACCATCAAAGCGGTTTGGTCTCCGGTCTGGTTTTTAAAACAATGACTCCAAGGACCCAAAGCGTCATCTGTGATGTCAGTAGTAACCTAGATGGAAATGAAGGACAATCTCTCTTAGGGCTTGGATATTATTATTATTATTATTAGCTATCCTTAGTCCCCCTTTTTTTTTTCCCGATAATCAGGATGTTTGGGTTAGTTTGTACATATCTCAGCTAATCTCCTCCGGGTTTCATTGAACATTTTACCAGCCGAAAAAACTATGTAAGTTATAATATTATTGTGATTGGTCGCTCAAGGTTTGAACCTATGAATTCAATAAAATGAAAGGAGCAAACCTCTCAACTCCTTGGGGTTCCTTAGTCCTCTTTTTCAAACAATAATAGGAAAAGAAAGGGCAGAAAAAGAAGGAGAATGGAGTTCCATAAAGACCAGTTTAGCACACGGGAAAGCCCCAGTTACGAGCAACTTTTCTTCCGTGTGGAATATGAATGTAGAACTTAACGTTAAAACCTGTTGACTGCCCGTGGAATTGTTTGTATTTAAGATTTTTATAGTCTTCCATTCGAACGCACTTGATAAGGTCTTCGTTCAACAAAGGCATCCCTCCCTTCACTCTGAAGTCTCTTTCCTTGAAGCTTCACGGGGCCACATCAAAGCTGTCTTTCCAAACTTTTGCTTTTATTCCACGTTATATACAATGATGTCGTGACTTCAGCCACAGAATCACAATTTTATGATTATTTTCGTTGCTGAAGCTTTTTTCTTTTTATAATTATTTTCTGGGGTATGGGTTGACCAACCTTTTCTGGGTTTGCAAAAACCGTTACAATCCAAGTCAATGTTTATAGTCCGAAAGGCGAAAACACGCCATTGACGTCATTGTGAATATGTGATCACACATTGCCTAAGAACAAACTGGATATTGCAGCTCCATTAACAATCTTCTGACAAAAAATTATACCAAAATGTTGAAAATCACCACCTTCTCTCTCCCAATCCTTTTTTGCGCCCTTCTGTTCTTCGGCCATTCAGACTCCCAACTGTATGATGAAGAACATGAAGTGCTAATGAAACTGAAGCAACACTGGAGAAATCCACCATCCATCGCCCACTGGACACCATCAAACTCCTCGCACTGCAACTGGCTTGAGATCACCTGCACTAGCAATTCAATCACCGGCCTATCACTCAACAACACAAGCATCAGTGAAACTATCCCATCCTTCATTTGTGAGCTCAAGAATTTAACACTTCTGGATCTACAATACAACAATATTCCCGGCAACTTTCCAAAAATTCTTTACGACTGTTCTAAGCTTGAGTACCTAGACCTCTCTCAGAACTACTTTGTTGGTCCGATTCCTCAAGATATTGATAGCTTGTCTCAGCTCCGTTTCCTCAACCTAGGCGCCAATAACTTCACTGGGGACATTCCTGCAAGTGTTGGGAACTTAACGGAGCTTAAGGAGCTTCAGCTTTATCAGAATCAGTTCAATGGTTCTTTCCCACCAGAAATTGGCAATCTGCACAATCTTGAAATATTAGGATTGGCATATAATACAAAATTCATGCCATCAAAGTTGCCTTCAAATTTCTTGCAATTGAGAAACCTGAAGACTTTGTGGATGACTGAAGCAAATTTGATTGGTTCAATTCCCGAATCAATTGGCAATATGACTGCGCTTGAGACTCTGGATTTATCAAGGAATAGTTTGACTGGAAAAATCCCCAGCAAATTGTTCAATTTGAAACATTTGAGTGTTTTACATCTTTTTAAAAACACATTATATGGTGAAATTCCCCAGTTTATTGGATCTTTAAACTTGACTGACATTGATCTCTCGTCGAACAAATTGACTGGGCCAATCCCAAATGATTTTGGGAAGCTTGAGAAGTTGTCATCGTTGAGTTTAATGTTCAATCAACTATCCGGCGAAATCCCAGAAAGCATTGGATGGATTCCAACACTGAAAGATGTTAAATTGTTTACCAACAATTTATCGGGTGCTCTGCCTCCAGACTTTGGTCGATATGCAGCACTTGAAGGTTTTGAGGTTGCTTCCAATAACCTTACAGGCAAGCTGCCTGAATACTTATGTGCTGGAGGTAAGTTGGTCGGACTTGTAGCTTTTGATAACAATCTTAGTGGAGAATTACCTGAATCTCTTGGGAATTGTAACAGTTTGTTAATAATTAGCATTTACAACAATGGTTTTACTGGGAAAATTCCTGTGGGGTTATGGACGGCATCAAATTTGTCGTATGTGCAGATAAGTGATAATAAGTTTACAGGGGAGCTTCCTGATAAAATGTCAAGGAATCTCTCTCTTCTTGAGATCAGCAACAATAGGTTTTCTGGTAGAATTCCCGCTGGAGTGAGTTCTTGGACGAATCTGCAAAAATTTAAGGCCAGTCATAACCTTTTTAGTGGCACAGTTCCAAGAGAATTAACAGCTCTTCCTGCTTTAACTATTCTTTGGCTCGATCATAACCAACTCTCTGGCACCCTTCCATCAGATGTGATCTCATGGAAAAGGCTTACTACTTTAAAACTCAGTGGAAATCAGCTCTCTGGAGAAATTCCAGAGGAAATCGGTTCTCTACCTGTCCTTAATGATTTGGACTTGTCAGAAAACCAATTTTCTGGACAAATTCCAAGTCAACTTGGCTTCTTGAAGCTCACCTCTCTCGACCTCTCTTCCAATCATCTCATTGGAGAAATCCCAAGTGAGTTTGGAAATGGTGCATATGCCAGCAGCTTCTTGAACAACCCTGGTCTGTGTACAAGAAGCTCATTGGTAAACCTCAAAATCTGCAGTTCTGATTCTTCTGTACCCCAAAAATCAAGAAAATTTTCATCCCAGAATCTTACTTCAATATTAAGTGCTGTCATAGCTTTCTTTTTGTTTGCTTTGCTTTGTTCATTCTTACTGTTTAGAGTTTACTTCAAGAGAAAACATGGACTGAATACAAGATTGGAGATCACCTCATTCCAAAGGTTGAATTTCGCAGCAAATGACATTCTGATTAAATTGACAGAAACTAACATGATTGGATGCGGTGGGTCTGGAAAAGTATATCGTGTTCCTGTAAATCGTTCAGCTGACTTTGTAGCCGTGAAAAGGATTGGGAATAACAGAAAGTTAGACCAGAAGCACGAGAAACAATTTTTGGCAGAAGTTCAAGTATTAAGTAGAATCAGACATTTGAACATAGTAAAGTTGCTTTGCTGCATTTCCAATGACAATTTGAAACTTCTGGTTTACGAGTATGTGGAGAATCGTAGCCTGGACCTGTGGCTGCATAAAAGGAGTCGACCATCAATTCTCTCCGGCTCAGGCTCAGTCCATCATTTTGTCCTGGACTGGCCCAAGAGGATGCAGATCGCGGTGGGGGCTGCCCAGGGACTCTGCTACATGCACCATGACTGCTCCCCACCCATTGTCCACCGCGATGTGAAATCAAGCAATATCCTGTTAGATTCGGAGTTCAATGCGAAAATAGCTGATTTTGGTCTGGCTAAAACCCTGGTCAAGAAGGGAGAACTCGAAACAATGTCATCTGTAGTTGGCTCCTTCGGGTACATTGCTCCAGGTGATACATCTTTCTTTTATGAAAATCACCTATTTTTGGATCATGCCATTCATTCCCTCCTTTTCATTGAGCAAGGCTTTATCTGACTTTTTGTTGTTTTAACTTGAAATGTAGAGTATGCTCATACAACGAAAGTGAATGAGAAGACAGACATCTATAGCTTTGGAGTGATCCTTTTGGAACTGACAACAGGAAGAGAAGCTAATCATGGTGATGTACATACAGGCCTCGCCAAATGGGCGTGGCGATATCTTCAAGATGACGGTCCTATAGTTGATGCTTTGGATGAGGAGATCAAGGAAGCGTGCTATTTCGATGAAATGAGTCGAGTATTCAAACTTGGGATCCTTTGTACCAGCACGCTACCTGCTAATAGGCCAAGCATGAAGTCAGTTCTGGAAATCTTAGTCAATCCCCGGGTTATTTCCCCAGAGAAGAGTGCTGATGCGATTCCACTACTTGCGAATTTACGATAGGAGAGGATGTCAGAATGATGTTTAGTTTAATTTAACTTGCTTCATTTCTAGTAATTAGACAGATTGGTATTGCAGGGAAACCTTTTTCCATGTCAAGAATGGAGAGCAGTGAATGACGTATCCCATAGGCTTTAATTATGTATAAAAATAAAAATGAAGCCTTCCCACTATATACATCTGATTCTGAACTGGTAAAATTGAATATTAAATGGAATCTATATGCATCGTCGAGTCGTGGACGCTGGGCCTAGCTGTGTCGCGCCTGGCCACGAAGTTCAGTCGCGACTTCACCCAACCACCGGTCACCTTTACAAACCATCCAGCCAGCAGCACCTCCTACCAAGTGATCACAATTACGTACCTAACAAGCACCACATAAAACATAAAACGAAATCAATTTTGGTAGTTCTATTATGAGAAAATCCCCTGTACAAGCCGCCATGTTAGCTATTGTTTTTACGTCTAGGGTTTTTGATGGGCAAGGAGACAGTGGGGGGCAAGAAAAAGAGAGAGAAAAGGAAGAAGTTTACTCTAGACGTTTAGGAAATTCAAACGGCGTTAGGTTAAGAGGTGGAATTTGATTAAATTTTCTTATATAAGAGGGTTTTGTAATACTCCTAAAATTAACATGTGATTCATAATTTTAGAAAGAGTAAAGCAATTTTTCCCACCCAAGGTTTGCCTTAATGACACTTTTCCACAAAAAAAAGTTTTAAAATACCACTTTCCCACTCAACATTTATATTCCGTTGATACCTAAAATATACTTCACTTTCTCAGCCGGCATTCGGTGAGTTATTAGGAGTCAGGGTAAGAGGGTTTTTGTAAAGTGGAGACTGGTGGCTCGAATGGTGATGACCGATTGAATATTCGCTATCGGAATTCATCGGAGTCAAGTAAAAACAAGAAACCCTAACTTTGTAATGGTCGGCAATCGACGGGAAATCAGGTGCCGAAGTTAGAGTGGTTTTGTAAAGAGAAGATCGGATGTTCAAATGCTGGCGACGGAAAGAATTTTTGTTAGCAAAATTGGCCGGAATCATCTTTGGTTAGTAACAAAGTATTAACTTTGAATGGAAAGTAGTATTTTGAAACTTTTTGGGTGAAAAAGTGTCAATAAGGCAAACCTTGGGTGGGCAAAAGTCGTTTACTCTTTTAGAAAGACCAAGAAATTAAACCTTTTATTTCTGTATAGTGCTCTTATATTAAACCCTATTTCTAAATAAACCTCGTTAAAATTATTAAAATCATCTAAATATATAAATAAACCCTATATATTTCCAAATATATATTTTTAATTGGTACTTTAACCAATGTTCTGAAAACGAACCAGGACTCGACTCGGTCAAAGGCCTGATTTTTGGTTTTCACGGTTGGGCTGGTCCGTTTGGCAAGTCAGACCGATGATGTTAGCAAAAAAATGCCCAGATTTTATATTATGTAGAAACCATTAAGCTAACCCTGCAGCAATAGTAAAACCATCAAAGTTTGATAGTTTTTAACAGTTAAAGTTACAAATTCAATACTCAGGTTCAAAGCCTAGTAAGTAAATACGCGTTTTATACACGAATTATACGGTTTACACACTTTTTAAATGACTGCCGAATTATTCGCGAATTATTGGAACATCCGTATAATTCGCATATAATTCGCGAATTATTGCAAAAGAAAAAAAACATGACTGAAACGACGTAGTTTTGGTGGGGGAAGAAGAAATCAATGGGTAAGGGAAGAGATTATTCGCGAATTAACCACCATCTCACACCTCCCCACTTCCAGCGTAGCCCCTCACCAAGTACAACCCCCAATGATTTTCATCCCCGCTATTGAATTTCAGGATTTCTTTCATACTTTTTTCATTTGTTGGTTCTGATTTCGGTGGCTGATGATTTTAGTTTAAAGTGTTATTTTGGAAAGGAAGGTAGGCTGGGTGGCCACTGGGGATTCGCTGGAAGGTGGAGGCGCTGGGAAGGAAGGGGTGAGGGTCCATGAGGTGGTTGGGCTTTGCGGAAGTGGGAAGGGTTGATGACGGTTTGCTGCTTTGCGGCAGCTGTGTGGTGTGACTTGTGAGACAGTGAGAGTGAGTTGGTGGGTCATGGGTGCTGATGAAGAATAAGCATTAGGCGGTGGCGTTTTATCCAGAAAAAGATTAATAAATCCTTTTATTGAATTATTTTATTTATTGATTAATCTTATATTTCAGGTTGCATGTAACAGTAATCTTTTATATAGATTTATGAGGCAAAATTTTAGTTCTTGATTTAATATAATTTAATGGATTAATGGGAAGTTAAAATTGGTTGCATTTAGGGGGTGTTTGTCTAAGCTTATAAGCTGGTCAAACTAGCTTATAAGTTCTAAAATTAAGCTGATCTGTTTGTTTATAGCTTTTTTGAGCTTATAAGTTGAGCTTATAAGCCAAAAAAAATAAGTTGGGGGGGAGATACTTTTTTTTTTTTTTTTTTTTTTATAAGCACTCTGCTTATAAGTTAGTTTGACCAAATATATTACTACATTATCCTTGTTTAATTTTAAAATTCCATAATATACCCTTATTTAATGTAGTACCTTTTTTAGTCATTTAATAATAAAATGTACTTATAAGCCATATTTTACCAAACACGTCAACTACTTATCAATCACTTATAAGTACTTTAATCAAACACGTAATTGCTTAAAATTTCAAATGCTTATAAGCTAAAATTAGCTTATAAGTACTTATTGCTTATAAGCTAATTTTCATAAGCTCAGACAAACACCCCCTTAATATCAAACTTATCAAGTTTTAAATTAGTAAAGAATCATGGCTAAATATTGTGTTTGAGTCTGGAGACTATAATTTGAATATCAGTTATATATTGTATATTTGTGTTATTGGTTAATTGAATACTTTGCATTTGAAATGCTACATTGATTTTAACTAGGTAATCCATAAAAGTGTTAAAACTAAGATTGATATTGTCGTATTTTTTAAAACGTATTATTGACAATGCACCGTATTAAACCCGTATATACCCATACCGTATTTTTCCCGTATCTGAATTTTATGGCCGAATTTTTATAAACGTATTTTTCACCGTTTGCCGTATTATACCCGTAAAATTCCCGTACCCTTTTTTTGCCGTACCCATATTTACTAACTAGGGTTCAAAGTTTCAGAGTTCAAGCATCAGCAGCAGCCAACAACATACAAAATTATACAATATCAATCAATTCCACCAACCAAACCACCCTCCATCAACAGCAGCAAGCAAAAACCCAACCTAGCCACAAAAAATTCAGCAGCAGCTCATAGCAAGTGAATGGAAAAAGGCCAAACCAAACAACTGCCATCTGCCAGCAGCCATGGAACGCATCATCCACCACAACATAAATAGAAAATAGACCCCAAAAAACCAAAACCACTTTTAGAATTTTAGAAATTCAATTGACAGATTCACTATGAGAAATCACTTTTAAGAGTTTCAGAAATTCAATTGACAGATTCACTTCACAATAATGCAATATTATGATATGAAATAGAAGAAAGAGAAAGATAGGATGACTCTTACAGTTTGTTACTTGGTCGATGCAGCTCGCAGATGGCAGCGGCAAGGCAGATGTGAAGGTTGAAGTTGAAGGAAGTCACAAATCTGTGGCAAATCTTTAGAGGCAAAAGGCAAGGAAGAAATAGATCTTTAAATGACAACGATTGAAGAGGTTGAAGTTGAAGACATGAAGTTAAAGGATATCACGAATGGAGGAAGAGGAGGAGGCGGCAAATACAATCGCAAAAATGGGTTTAAAAAATTCGGTTTAGGTTAGGGTTTTGTACTTTTGTTGGTGGACCAGATTTGGGTGTATAGTATTCCGGTCTAATAGCAGTTTAAAGTGGTCCAATGCTGAATTTCAGTTTTTTACCTTGTTTGAACTGGTAAACTCAACAAAATCCGGTCGGACTGGTTTAACCACCCGACCGGTCTGGTTGTCATAACATTGATTTTAACTATAGGTATTTATCTCGTACTTTATCAAATCTCACATTTATTTTTTATTTTTTTTGTACTTCATGAGCTTTTGTTTTGATATTTAATCACTTATAAGACAACTATAAACCATTAGAAATTATTATAACTAATTAGAAAATGGAATGTTGTTGAATTTTTCACATTTTTTTACTAATTAAAAATTGTTTTTCATTCAACACTATATATGATTTCGGAGGAGTTTAACATATAAATATTGGAAATTGAAATTGCCGCGTGTCATGAAATGTTGATCTATGATTTCAGATTATTCATTTTGCTAGATTGTGTGATTTATTTTAAATTCGGTTGGGTTGTAATTACTTCGTTTTGTGTTAATTGATGGGCCTAGTTCCCGCATATCTGAAATATATGTATCAAAATTCTTAAGTCTTGATAAGGGTAGGTAGGATATTCGTTAGAATTCTTCAAGTCTTGACTGGGGCAAGCAAATGGTAGGGAGACAGGTTTTGCTCAAATCGTATTCCATTATTATAAAATTTGTTCAAGTCTTTTATGTTAATCTACTTTGGAGAACGACCGAACATGTGACCTCAAACCTATTGCGTCAATTTTTATTTTTTTTTCCTTAAAAGCTTCCAAATCCCAAATTGATTAGACTTATGTGGCACCAAAGTGCAAATGATTAAGGAGTTGATCTAGTTATAAAATGTTTATATATTATTTATGATTAAAATTTGGGATACAACTTGATGTGTGATATTGTTATATGTTATGATAGACCCAATCTCACAAATAAAATTAACGGTAAAAAAAAAAAAAAAAAAAAATTAATAATAATAATAATAAATAACACAAAATACACATTTTAACTTACATCCACGGGCAAAGATAAAAGAATAATTTCATTAACAAAACAGAATATACAAAATTTGGTAAAATTGTCAATCCCAAAACCTAATACACCCAAAATCTTTCACACTCTCACACACTCTATTTTTTCTCTCTAACTCAATCTTTCTGTCTCTAGTGTTTGTATTGCTTGAGAAATGAGTGTGTTGATTTTGCCCTCAAAATCCACCCATATTTATACTGAAAGGAAGCCATTCATGTCAAAATTACGGAAAATAGCTAAATTTTGTTCAATTTGGTAGCATTAAATGTCTCCATAAGTACTCCAATTTGAAATCTTTGAACATGTGGGGATGTGAGAAAAAATGTTATGACTTTTATGAGCTATAGACCAAAAACATGTGAACACAACTTTGCAATATTTAAGCCACTTTTCTACATTATATTACTTCATCTTCTTTACCATATAAAGGCTCAAGGGAAACCCTAGTTATTATTAGGCAAGTATGTGTTTTTATTCTTACATATTCAAGACCCTTTCATCAAAATTCTTAAAATGTCTTGACCGGGATAGGCAAAGAGACAAGGCACAAATAAGCCTTTCGTACGTTCTGGTGAACGAAATAAAGACAACAACAAGACAAAATTATTAATAATAATAATAATATACACAAAATACACATTTAACTTACATCCGCGGGCAAAGATAAAGAATAATTCATTACAAAAACAGATATACAAAATTTGGTAAAATTGTCAATCCCAAAACCTAATACACCCATATCTTTCACACTCTCACACACTATATTTTTCTCTCTAACTCAATTCTTCTGTCTCTAGTGTTTGTATTGCTTGAGAAATGAGTGTGTTGATTTTGCCCTCAAAATCCACCCATATTATACTGAAAGGAACCATTTCATGTCAAAATTTACCGAACAAAATAGCTAAATTTTTGTTCCAATTTGGTAGCATTAAATGTCTCCATAAGTACTCCAATTTGAAATCTTTGAACATGTGTGAATGTGAGAAAAAATGTTCATGACTTTTATGACTATAGACCAAAAACATGTGAACACAACTTTGCAATATTTAAGCCACTTTTTACATTATATTACTTCATCTTCTTACCAATTAAAGGCTCAAGGGAAACCCTAGTTATATTAGGCAAGTCCATGTGTTTTTTACTTTCTCTACATATTCAAGACCCTTTCATCAAAATTCTTAATGTCTTGACCGGGATAGGCAAATGAGACAAGGCACAAATAAGCCTTTCGTACGTTCTGGATGAACGAAATAAAGACAACAACAAAGAAAAAATATTAATAATAATATAATATACAAAAATACACATTTATTACATCCGCGGGCAAAGATAAAAGAATAATTTCATTAACAAAACAGAATATAAAAAATTGGTAAAATTGTCACTCCCAAAACCTAATACACCCAATATCTTTCACACTCTCACACACTATATTTTTCTCTAACTCAATCTTTCTGTCTCTAGTGTTGTATGCTTGAGAAATGAGTGTGTTGATTTTGCCCTCAAAATCCACCCATATTTATACTGAAGGAAGCCATTTCATGTCAAAATTTACAGGAAACAAAGCTAAAATTGCTTCCAATTTGGTAGCATTAAATGTCTCCATAAGTACTCCAATTTGAAATCTTTGAACAGTGTGTGAATGTGAGAAAAAAGTTCATGACTTTATGAGCTATAGACCAAAAACATGTGAACACAACTTTGCCATATTTAAGCCACTTTTTCACATTATATTACTTCATCTTCTACCAATTAAAGGCTCAAGGGAAACCCTGTTAATAGGCAAGTCATGTGTTTTTACTTTCTCTACATATCATGACCCTTTCATCAAAATTCTTAAAAGTCTTGACCGGGATAGGCAAATGAGACAAGGCACAATAGCCTTTCGTACGTTCGGATGCCTTTTACGGGTCTTGTCTAAAGTGTTTTTCCAAATTTAAGATACAAATTGTCTTTCAATTTGTGGGTATTTTTTTCAAAATTGACAGACTGTCTTTCAAACTTTGTTTAATATTCTTTCCACAAACCTAATATACTCATAGCTATCTCTCATAACTTTTCGGTTAATTATTTTAAAAAGCTTCACAGACTTGTAATAGTACACATTCTAAGTAGAATTTCAATTTTTAATTTAATCTCAAATTGTGAGTACGAAGTAATATAGACTTGTAGAATGTTTAGAGTGTAAATATGCTGCTGATTTAGTAAATAAACTTGAAATCATATACAATGAAAATGCCTTTAGAAACGGAGTAGGCCAGGACAACATTCGCAACTCTCCAAAATGTCAAAATTTACGACGATTTCACAAGCAATCTACTCTCCACCCATCTGTTCCACTGCCACGGCATGCAGGCTCCAACTGTATAATGAAGAACATGCAGCGCTGATGAAAATAAAGCAGCATGGCTAAATCCAACCCATCCATCCATGGACCACACCCACACCCATCACTGCTCCTGGCCTGAAATCACCTGCACCAGGAATTCCATCACCCGACTTACCCTCTACAACACCAGCATCTCCCAGACAGTCCATCCTTCATTTGTGACTTTAAAAATCAAACCCAGCGGACCTGCATTACAACTATATTTCGGGCCTATTTCCAGAGTTCTCTACAACTGTTTTAAGCGTCAGTGTCTAGAACCTCTCTCAGAACTTCTTGTTGGTCCCATTCCTGGTGATATTGATAGCTTGTTCGGCTCTGGTACCTCAGCCTGGGCTCGAATAACTTTTCATTCGAAATTCCTGCAAGCAAGTGTTGGGAACTTAACGGAGCATAAGGTGATATGCCAAATGAGTTGAAAATGGTAAATATGCAGTAGCTTCTTCAACAATCCTGGTCTCTGCGCATGGAGCTCTCGTACACACCTCAAAATCTGCAGTTTTCAACCGTTAAAATCAAGCGAAAGTTCTGGCTACTATGATTCGCTTGAAACTAAGTGCAGTCATTGGGTCTTTTTGTTGGTCTTGGTACTGAATTCATCATGTTCAGAGCTACTGTTATAGTTTTTTTTTCTGATATGGATGGCATATATTCAAGTTACGGGCTCTGTGATGAGTGGACAGTATTAGTTTGTATTTAGTTTCTGATATGGATGGCAATTTTCACTCGACATTCCTGCAAGTCTAGGCTCCAATAATTTTACTACTAATTATTTATAGTTGTATTTAGTTTGTTGGGCTCTTACCTTGTGCTCAGTTCTGGCGTGCGTTCTCTTAAGGAGTCTCATGGCTGCTGCTGTACCGATGGTGAAATATGATGATCGTACGATTTAATTTGTGATAATATTATCTGTCATGTGTATTATATTGATCATGCGACTATTGGGCTCATTACCTTGTGCTCAGTTCTGGGCGTGCGTTCTCTTAAGAGAGTCTCATGGCTGCTGCTGTAACGATGTGAAATATGATGATCGTACGATTTAATTTTGTGATAATATTATCTGTCAGTGTGTATATATTGATCATGCGACTACATTTGATCGTGATTCAATTGAAATTTGTGGCTGTTATATGATCTTGACATATATTAGTTTTCAAAATTCTTAAGTCTGATAAGGGTAGGATATCGTTAACATTCTGAAGTTTTGATAGGGTAGGATATTCCTTAGAATTCTTAAGCCTGTCGGGTAAGCAAATGATGAGAGACAGGTTTTGCTCAACCGTAGTCGATTATTAAAAATTTAGTTTAAGTCTTTCATGCTAGGTGCTCATTTATTCTTGTATAGCGTATTATTAAAAACATGAAAAACTCAAGAGTCAAAAGCTTTATATATATATTTTGTGTGTTAAATTACTTCCAAGAACAACTTAACATGTTATCTCAAACTTTTTATACCCAATCCATATCTTCTAAATATAAGAGGGTTTCTAAAATACTCCTAAAATTAACATTTGAAAATTTTAGAAACCTAAGAAACTAACCCTTTATTTGTTTTAATATTTTGCAAGATGATAAAATAAGAAATTAGAATAAATATTGACGTTTTCTATTTTAATGAAGGTTTTCATAATATACCTGAAAATTGTGTATCAAAATTCTTACGTCTTGACAGGGTAAGAAAATGGTAGGTGGACGAATTTTGCTCAAATCTTTTTCACACTCTCAACAAAACCGTGTTTCACACTCTCAACAAACCGTGTTTCACACTCTGAAGACTGAACAACACATGAAAAAGCCTTTGCTTTCAGTTTTAGAGCGTCTTGCAAGGCGTCTAAAGACAAATTGACCTCATATTATTGCATCACCACTGTATTATCAATGCCAAAACAACATACGCCCTCAACACAAAATGTCAAGTTTACCACGATTTCACTAACAATCTACTTGAACCTTCTCTTCCTCTTCATGGCCATGCAAAATCCAACTGTATAATGAAGAACATGCAGTGCTCATGAAACTAAAGCAAAATTGGAAAAATCCACACCCATCAATCACTGGACCCCATCCAACACCAATCACTGCTCTGGCCTGAAATCACCTGCACTCGCAATTCCATCACACCGACTTTACCTCAACAACACCAGCATCTCCCAAACAGTCCCATCCTTCATTGTGACCTAAAAATCTAACCCTGCGGACCGAATTACAACGATATTTCGGGAGAATTTCCAAGAGTTCTCTACAGCTGTTCTAAGCTTGAGTATCTAGACCTCTCTAAGAACTACTTTGTTGGTCCCATACCTGATGATATTGACAGAGTCCAGCTCCGCACCTCAGTCTAGGCTCAAAACTTTCACTCGACATTCTGCAAGTGTTGGGAACTTAACGGAGCTTCGGGTGCTTCAGCTTTATCGGAATCAGTTCAATGGTTCTTCCACCTGAAATTGGCAGTCTGCACACCTTGAAATATTAGAATTGGCATATAATACAAAATTTGTGCCATCAAAGTTGCCTCAAATTTCTCGCAACTGAGAAAAATGAAGACTTTGTGGATGACGAATAAATTTGATTGGTGAAATCTGAATCTATTGGCAATATGACTGCACTTGAGTGCTCGATATATCACAAAATCGTTTGAGCGGGAAATTCCCAGCGGTGTTTTCATGCTGAAGAATTTAAGATTTTATACTTTACAGAACATGTTGTCGGGGCAGATTCCACAGGTTTTCAGTCATTGAACTTGACTACCATTGATCTCAGAGAACAATTGACTGGGACAAATCCAACTGATTTTGGGAAGCTTGAAATTGTGTCAGGCTTGATTTTGATGTTCAATCAATTATCTGGAGAAATTCCAGAAAGCATTGGGCGGATTCCAACTTGAAAGATGTCAGATTGTTTAAAAACAATTTATCAGGTGCTCTTCCTCTAGACTTTGGTCGATATTCAGCCCTTGAAGATTTCGAGGTTATCCATACAATTTCAGGAAAGCTGCCTGAACACTTATGTGCTGGGGGTAAGTTGGTCGGACTAGTAGCTTTTGATAACAATATAGGGAGAATTACTGAATCTCTTGGGAATTGTAACAGTTTGTTAATGATTAGCATTACAACAATGGTTTTACTGGGAAATTCCTGTGGGGTTATGGACGGCATCAAATTTATCGCATGTGCAGATAAGTGATATAAGTTTACAGGTGAGCTTCCTGAAAATGTCAAGGAATCTCTCCCTTCTTGAGATCAGCAACATATGTTTTCTGGTAAAATTCCGGCTGGAGTGGAGTGTCTGGACGAATCTGCAAAAAAATTAATGCCAGTCATAACCTTTTTAGCGGCACAGTTCCAAGGAATTAACGTGCTCTTCCTGCTAACTATTCTTTGGCTCGATCATAATCAACTCTCTGGCACCCTTCCTGATGTGATCTCATGGAAGAGGCTTACTACTTAAACCTTGGTGGAAATCAGCTCTCTGGAGAAATTCCAGAGGAAATCGGTTCTTTACGTCCTAATGATTGGACTTGTCAGAAAACCAATTTCTGGACAAAATCCCACGTCAACTGGTCTCTTGAGGCTCACCTCCCTCAACCTCTCTTCCAATCATCTCATTGGAGAAATCCCAAGTGAGTTTGAAAATGGGGCATATGCCAGTAGCTTCTTGAACAATCCTGGTCTCTGCGCACGGAGCTTCATTAAAACCTCAAAATCTGCAGTTTTCCACCCAAAAATCAAGAAAAATTTTATCCAAAGAATTCGCGTCATACTAAGTGCAGTCGTTGCCGTCTTTTTGTGCCTTGGTCTTGTTATCCCTCATGTTTGAGCTTACGGCAAGAGAGAAAACAGACTGAATACTAAATGGATATGAGAGACTAAATTCAGCGATTTGAATTTACAGAAAATGATATTCTGACTAAAGTGAAAGAAGAAAACGTGATTGGAGTGGTGGTTCTGGAGAAGTGTACCGTGTTCGTAAATAGTTCGGTGATGTTGTTGCCGTGAAAAGAATTGTAATAACCAAAAGTTAGATCAAAAACAGGAGAAACAATTTTTTAGCAGAAGTTGAGATACTAAGTAATATTAAGCATTCGAACATAGTAAAACTGCTTTGCTTCATTTGCAATGAGAATTTAAAATTTCTGGTGTATGAGTATCTGGAAAATCATAGCTGGATCTTGGCTACATCAAAAGTCATCAGTCTCAATCCTTCTGGCTCTGTCAGTGCATCATCCTGTCCTGGACTGGCCCAGGAGGATACAGATTGCAGTGGGGGCTGCCCAGGAACTGCTACATGCATCATACTGCTCCCCGCCCATCGTCCATCGAGATGTGAAATCAAGCAAATCCTGCTGGATTCGGAGTCAATCAAAAATAGGAGATTTGGTCTAGCAAGACCTTGATGAAGGACGGAGAACTTGCCACAATGTCATCTGTGGCTGGCTATGTGGTTACATTGCTCAGGTGCATGATATGTCTTTCAATATGGAGCTACTCGTTTGTAGATAAAGTGAAATTTCATCCCTTTACATTAAGCAAAAATTCCAGTTGTCATTATAACTATTACTTTTTGTGTTTCTAACATGTAGAGTATGCTTATACAACGAAAGTGAACGAGAAAGACAGACAATTATAGCTTCGGGGTCATCCTTTTGGAACTGACAACAGGAAGAAAATCTAATGGTGATGAGGATACGTGCCTCGCCATTGGGCGTGGCGTTACCTCAAGAAGGTAATCCATAATTGACGCTTTGGATGAGGCGATGAGGAAACATTGCTACTTGGATGAAATGAGTCGAGTATTTAAACTTGGCATCCATTGTACAAGCACGCAACCTTCTGATAGGCCCAACATGAGGACTGTTTTGCAAGTCTTACTCAACTGTCATTCTTATTCCAGAAAGAAGAATGCAGCAAGTAAACACGATACTCCAGTCCTTACAAATTCAGAACAGGAGACGATGTCAAAATGTGATGATTGCTGTGTGAATCTTTAATGTGATTAATGGCTTGATTTTCTGAATAATGAGTTGTGTCAGTTTGGTTCCATGTAGTTAAAGATGTATTCATAAGCTTAGTTACTATTTGTATAATGTCAAGGTCAAGGGTATTTACACCTATGGTGCGTTTGGTTTCGCAGTCATATAAGATTACTCCGGTAATCTCCGTTTAATTTTGGTTTGCAGTGATAAAGATTACTTTGGTAATCTTCGTTTAATTTTCAAGATTCTCTTGTTTGGTTTTCAAGTAATAAAATATTACAGTATCTTTGTTGTAAATAGTATTACTGTTGGTAATAAGGGGATAATCAGATTATCTTGTAGGGGGGGTTATTAAAAAATTATCTAAGTAATCTTTTTTTATACATATTTTGCCCCTAATTAAATATCATCTCAGACACATTGTTTTCAAATGTCTACCAATAACACTACCAAAACCCTTACATTTGAGAATTTAGTTAAAACACCCCAACTACAAAAAAGTTTAAAAGTTAACAAAATATCTCCAACACCCAAGACCACCATCGATTGGCTATTTCCAACCTTCAATCTGGCCGAAAATAGCCAGATCACGACCACATCTTTGGCGTGGGGAAACAGCCTACCAGTGCACGAAAGCAAATCCAACTGATTGTGCGCCATTCCGACGACTGTCAGCAACATCGGTGATGGTGGCTGGTTGACGACAATGGCTTGGGGTAGGTGGGGTGATTTTGCTACAAATTAAAGTTTTGATTCACTCTTTACCTCCAACTAAACATATCAATATAACATAATCATCAATTTATTCAACCTAACAAATCGTTTCTCTAACATTTCAATAATCTTCAAGATTATCTATTTTTCATTAATATAACATTCCAATAATACAACATTCACTAACAAACACACTACTAAAGCCAAGGATTTTCATTTTAGAGGCTTTCAACTTCCGAACACAGTAAGAATTGAAATGAATATTTAATGACTTCTGTAAGCATCCGAGTGATAATTTAACGTTCTTAGTTGAGATATTCATACTTCAACCCTCGCAATACCCAAACAGAAGTTAAAGAGTTTGAAACGATGGATGAAAACTACGTCAGTGATGTAATCTTTTCATGCTCAGCTCAGCTAGAATTAGGACTCAAAAGTTGTAATCACAGCGCTAGCCATAACCTTGATGAACGTACCCTAGTTTGTGAGAAAGGAATTCGGCCGATGGGGTTCCTCATAATCAGTAGGCACAAATGACCAGCAAAAAAGAGTCAGTTCAGACTGTAACATCCACAATCCTCAAATAATTTTTATTACCCTGAAAGGAGAACAAAGAGTTTTGTTGCATGCCTCGAAAGCCCTTGCCCCAAAGGAAAATAGAAAGAAAAATCGTTCTTTAGATTGCACAAAAGTCGAAACAAGCTGCAAATGCCAAAAGTATCCTGTTCAAAGAGAGAATGTTCCGCCAAAAGTAACAACTCAAAAAGAAGAGTTTACATCTCCCATTTATTCTTTAATTGGGGAGAATCATTTATACACTTGTTACCACATAGTTCCCAGCCTTTGGAGAGGAAAAAAAAAAAAAAAAAAAAAAAAAAGGGGGGGAATAAAGCAGAATGACAGGCCACAGCCTGAAGCAGAGCAACGACTGGGTACCCTGATGCACATTCGATCCATTACTCATTATACACGCCATATGACCATAAATTAGGGTGTCTAGCGTGATGGGTGTAAAAAAGCTCAAATAAAGCGCAGAGAGAAAATAAACTGCAAATGTACAAAGTTAAATGTTGAAAATGAATCATCAACACCAAGGTATTGGGAGTGAGAGGCTGCAAGGAGTGCAGCTCCGATGCCAGAAACCGTCATTTGAGTGCTCAATTGTGATGTTCTCAGAGACTTCCTCTCCCAGCATTCCTTGACCGTGCTCTCAGTGAAGCACTGAATTTCGTGTAGTGCTCATACAACCCGCCATCTAAAGCTATACTGACTCTGCTTTCCCCATCTTCACTGTGTCTCTGCCTAATTTCTTCAGGATACCAACAATGCCTGCGGCAGATAAACGGGCACCGCGAGTTGCAACAATGTCACAGAGGGCCACAATAACTTCTCATTTCAGGGAGGTATTGGGTATCTGACACATGAAGAAAACAAAAGAACAATATAGACAAACCCATATTTTCTACTAATATGATTAAGTTCTAAGGTGATCACTGTGCTCTTGGTTATCTTGTTTGAAGCAATATTTTCTTACATAAAAATAAAACAATAAAATAAGTATGGGAAGCTTTCATTGAAACCGAGAGTTTTTAAGTTCTGGCTTATTATCTGATCCAAACAAAAAGTTTTCCAGAGAAGAGAAATATAAAAATAAACCAATAGGCTAGAAAAAAATTTTCTGGGCTTTCGTCCAACATTATTGACAGGTATAATACCTCTAATATATCCTTAATTTTTTCCAACCACTCTCAAATCTGAAGATGGATCATGATGCATTGCAGACATGTCTGGAGTCCTGCATGTTCCATAATAACATGTAACAGCTACAGAAGCACACATATAATGACAAATCAATGGGTGTTACTATTTCTAACAGGAAAAAATTAATTCTACAATGCATATACCTGAATAAAAGACATGCTAAAGATCACGCATTCCTACCAACATGATTAAGCAGTAGCTGAAAATACATTCATTAACAGCACAAATTGAGTAAAATGCAACATTATAATACATTGTAACCTATTTAATTCTAAGAATATATGTTTAATCTAGAATTCTGAATGCCAAGAGGCCATAGAACAAGTTTGTTTGCAGTTAGAGGTTACATATCATGTAGGATGTCTTTCTTATATGGATTGCAGTGGACTTTCTTCATAAAAATTAACAACTTATTATGAAAATGAAAAGACAAGTTTGACTGTTAAGTAACCATTAATTCTAAAAAAATTAGCTTCTAAGAAATGACAACATTAGTTCTAAGCCTGATCAAGTATCCATACTCAGAACTGAATTAATATGGACTCATCAATGCAGATGCTAACATGCACAAACACAAGATAATCCAAATAGAGAGATATAACGACCAAAAGAAGGTATAAATTTGAATAGAAAGAGATATGATAGCAGATAACCCACAAACAAATGGCACACCTCAATATGAATGGAATTTTCAGTTTTGGTGGAACAGTATCACCAAAAAAAGCAGCTTCTTCAGCCATCTGGCACAAAACTCTGCGCACAATTTCTCCCAAATACATACCAGAGATCACTTTTTCAAAATCTGCAAGTAACAGTCACTGATGTTATGAGCCCATCACCACTATATATGCATGATAATCTCAAACCAGAAAAGGAAAGAAAATATAGTACCTGTTCTCCAGGGTTCAAGCTTCGACATCCAATGCTTGATCATATTCTGTTAGCGGAAGGTGCGATGACCGGAAGTTACCCCCACTCCATGTTGATAACCTATAGTATCAACATTCTTTTAGAAACAGAAACATAGTCACCATGAAATGATGATATTAGTTCAAAACACATGAAATGTACAACAAACATTTGAGAAGTACTAAACATTTCCCCTGATTTAGGTAGAAGACCATGCCACTTAGGAATAGAATGTGCTCGTTCTACATATGTGCATTAGTTCCAGTGCCCAAGATTACGGCAGAAACCACCATCTATTTGAGTATCTCCCCAGCTAAGTTCCAATAGTACATTGACCTGATCTCACAGTATGTAAGAAACCCACACAACCAAGGAGAAATTTGAAATAAGAAAAATCTAATGCAATATTATAAAGAACATTACTCAGAGAAGAGAAGAAGCGAAGAACCGAACCAAACTGGACTTACCAAAGCTGCAACACGCATATCAAGACCAGCTCTTTCCATTGCTTAGTTAATTCTCCAACTACATCTTGTCCAACCTACAAGAGCCAGATGGACCACAAAAAATATCTAAGTTCAAATATATATTAGACACATTGAAAAGTTGATAAATTAATTAATACAGCCTAGCAATAGAAACTATATACTATCATATAGCTGATGAAATTGACTGATGCATTTCAGACCAGCAATATCAGGAATCATTGCCACAGATATTAGGAAAAATTGCCTACACCTACGAAACCTTAGCCTATTTCAAACATTCAGGGAATATGTATTAGAAATAAAACAAACAACCATGTAGTATTATTACCCACATACCCAAAAACCTCTCTCTGAAGTTAACCATTAATTGCATGGCTACTACATACATCATGTGAGGCCACTCATCTACTACTTTCATAGGGTCCAAAACTCCCCAGCACAAATAGAAGATTCACATAAACAAAAATAGTTATAGCATTGCAGTGGTGTGAGTTGCCAATGACTGACACATCCTATACACAGGATGACACTATAAGAGCAGTTTAGTAGCACTCTATAATGACATTGTGCTAAAATCATAGAGATGTGTGCATGCGTAGGCACATCATGATATTAATAAAACAGTAAATGCTCAAAATGAATCACCCTCATGATGCAGATAACTGCTTTCACTACAAAGCTGAATAGCCCATTATCATCAGAATGAAGAAGGACCTTGGAAGGGATTGAGAGGGATAAGAAAACAACCTATGCAAAAAAACTGGTTTATATGGCACATTGAAGAATTAAAACACTCTGCACCAATTTGGAAACACAAGGAAGGTGCCAGTTTTAGCAATGGGATTTCAAGACACTCCACATTGCCCTTGGAATTTGTTTCTAGATCATAATTTTAAGTAGACTGCATATTTCTTAAAAAAAAAAAAAAAAAAGGACTACTGCACAATTTTTCTACTTAAGTAATCTTATATATGAGGATCAAGAGATGGTTGGTAACCTAGAAAAATTCAGGATATACCATATATACAGTATCAACAATTTTGAAAAAAAATTATCAGTCAACAAATTCTACAAGAATATCCTTTAGTTCTGGCATTAATTAATCTACCAATTAACAAAAGCAAAAACAATATGAATAACTATGGGTAACAATCACAAGATCATTGTGATAACAGCGAAAGATGAGTTGAGATAATTAGAATTAACCACTAACCACACAAGGAGATAATAAAGCATAAAGCTATCCAGACAGTCCAACAAAACTTCACAAAACAATAACAGTTATCACTATTTCTATATAAAAGAATTCTTTAAAATTTGAAACTTAATTAGGATAAGAAGCAAGGCAAGAGGCGAGGACATTACTTGTAATAAAGATATCATGCAGATGTCTGATATAAAGAAAACAATGTAAGAGTCAAAGGCAATGGATTACCGCATCTTCTATAGAGAAGCCTTGGTCCATTTTTAAGATTCCCTGATGAAAATTGATGTTTGTCTAACTGGAAATGAGAAAGTAAACCCCAACTCTCTTGTCTCCAGGTGAAAACATGAAGTCCTTCACCCTCTGTAGCAACGAATTTCGAAGGGCTTCAGCAATATAGTCAAACAAATCCTGAAATCACCATTATTAAAGATTTCAGAGCATGAACCAACTAAGCTAGGTCAAATTTATTAGACTGGAGTGCTTAAAAAACACTCATCTGAATTCCCAGTCATCAAATGTGGAGGAATTGAAACTTCCTCAATTCTTGTTTAACAACACCGCTTCTTGCCCACACAACAGTACGTATGACAGGAAGTTGTGCCACCAAGGTCCAACGCATAGTACAACCCCTTCTCATCCTTTAAGATTAAGGTGGAAGTGTCGTGCATGTTAGACTAAATTTCATCAGCACAAAAGATCCAGAAAGTTAAAAGTACTACCACATCATGAAAATCAAACCACAGATAAGCAAATTTTTCTCCCATTCAAGGAACACCTATGGCTTCTCTTTTTCCAAAAATTCTTTTTATTTCACCTCCTATATTAGAAGATTCATTCACACAAAACGGCTACAATGATTTATAAGGGATCCCCCTATTCCTTGAAAACTGAATTCGCGTGCAAAGAGCAGTTCATCAAACCAATTGTCAAAACAGGTTCTTTATTCTCCATGATTAATCAGCTGAATATATATTCAACACAAGCAAGAGAAAAACATTTCTCATGCAAGGCACACTCATTACCATTCAATCAGACAAATGATAGCCATCTAAGGAACATCAGGTTGGGAAATTAAATTATAATAAAACTACTAAAAGAATGATAGCTTCATATCGGTAACCTGGAAATTAGAGCCATTTCCATAAAGAGAAATGAAAACTAGTCTTTACCAGGATAAATAACAGCCAATTGATATAAAAAAGGCTAAATTACAAGAGATAACGTCAAACATGGAAGTCAGAAATGGACTCATAAACTCTGTCCGACGATGATACAAAACAAATCAAGTTGCTCATCTGTCAATGTGACGTAACATTCCACTTTAATATTCTCTCAAAATTTGTAACTTGTTAAAACATAAATAAGTATTACATAAATGGCCCAAAAAAGATGATAATTGCAAGTAAATATTTCGGCTAGAGCTATATGGAAAAATTAACATATAAATAGAAAAGATTATGAATGAAGGACCAGACATAAGCTTAAAAGTCAAAAAGTAATGAAATTTAGATTGTAGATATCTACCAAAAGATTATAAAAATTCAATCCAAAAACAATAAAGGAATTTAAAAGACGGACAAGGTGGTATAGGAGAATAATGGAATAAGGAAAGAATAACAAATAAACACTAAGGAACTACAAAAGAGAGAAAGTTAGACAGCACAAAAAGCAAATGCTAGATTTGTATAATATGTCAACACCTCAGAAGCAAAATTCGCCAAATCCAATCAAACAAAAGTAAGCTTGAAATTGACAAGGAATATGCCTGTTCCAATGAAAATTTCATTTGAACCATTTAACTCAAGCGCTGTTTACATCAAACTTTGGAAGAACCACACATGTAAAGAAGGTTTCATTTGAAACGAAATCAGATACTTTTTCATGATAGAGTTGCAAAACATATAACAACCATTATTCTCCCAAATTAGAATTTTAACTAATATAAGAGTACATGCAGCAAATTCTAAAAATTAAGTTACGAATTGATTAGAAAGAAAAACACTTATTCTATACAGGTAAATGAAATAATCAATAACAAGAAGCAAATACAGGAACAGAGGGTAACAAAACGAAATTTAGAAGACATAGAGATTAAAAAACCATGAAGCCAAACCATAAAATAACATGTTATAAGGAAGACTAATTAAAGCCATACAAAAATAAGTCATAAATGTTAATCCCTCTTTGTTTTAAAATCTCTTATAAATACCAATAAAGTAAACAATCAACTAAAATACCCAACAAAATAAAAAAATAAAAAAAAATTTATTTGAGAAATCCAAACCATTTCGGAAAATTTTGTTTTATGTTTTTTATTTGTTGGCGGTAACCGTTAAAGTGAGAAGATTAACTAAAAACGATATATTACCAATAACTAAAAAGCCGAAATAAATAATACTTGAAAAAAAAAAATACGAACTATCATTGAAAAAAAAAAAAAAAAAAAAAAAAAAAATGAGCGTGTTTGGGTGTGGTACCACCCAGTGGGAAGATGTCGAGCGTAGCTGATAAGCATCTTGAGCTTACTACCACCCTCCGAGCAAGGCAGCGTGCATCTCAACGGTCATCGCATCACCACTGTCTGAGCTTCCAATTGGTTGGCGCCCACATTTCTCCTCCATATCTTTCAATATAGCCATGGCCTTGGCCCACCTCCCCGAACACTTCATCCTATGCCGCACCACCAGCACCGCCGCCGCACACACAGCTGCCGCACATATGACCGTCGCCCCAACCGCCACTTTCCCCATGACTACTCACAGAAATACAAAAAAACTAAAGAAATTTGACTTCTTCGGCTCTTTGCTCCCACCTAGACTCAAAGTGATCGACTTTGATTAAATTTAAAGATTGTTTTTGTTACAAACTTAGAGAAAACCCTAGATCGAGCTGAAAATTGGAGCTAAAACATAGAAGAGAATTTAACAAAATACTTTTAAAAATAATAATAGTAAATAAAATTTCTGTAGTTTGGTTTTTGTCTCGTTTTATGTAAGAGAGAGAGACATTTATTAGTTGCAACTGATCAAATAAATCTTCTTGGATTTATATTAAAAAAAAAAAAAAAATGTAATGTTCAGTTGTTCACAAAAGGGTCACTATCTTAGTTAAATTACGATAATGACCTGTCACGTGTCAAATATTTTATCTTATTATTATATTATGAGTAAACAACATTTTCCCACCCAAGGTTTGGTGAACTTTCTGTGCCCACCCCTGGTTTCATAAATTACAGATTCTCACCCTTAAATTAACATATAACTGTTTAATCTAACAGGGTACGATGGTCATTTCAAAGATGAAAATTTTAAAATAACCCTTCACTTCTCTAATTCATCCCATCGACGATTTCAGGTCATTTAGACCTGTTTTCGGCATAATCGACCCCTCATGACACCACTATTACAATTCCCTCAACCCCCACATCAAAACCTCTAACCTCCTCGCCTGATTGAACCCCCCAATCGTCGGTCGTCGCTTTTAGTGTCAATCGACATTTCATCCAACTTCCGACAAGTCTCAACACCGAAAACCACTCTCAAGACCACCAATAGCATTGTCGACCTCCCCCCACCAAAACCCCCAACATTTCTGATTGCAATTGCCCACCGATGGCCATCACCTCTCCCTTAGGTTTTTGCATTTTTTAACCCCTTTCCAGCCAAATTCCGACACCTCACCGAGGTGTATTCAGGTGAAAAAGTTAGCGGTTTTAGTGAGGAGGATAAGGGGATGCTGATGGTGATAGTGATGTCGGGGAGATCCAATGGTACCGGAATTAGGTCCGATTTTTGGCTTGGTCGGGATCCTCTGGGGGTTATTTGAGAGAAATTTGAGATGTAGAGATTATTTTGAGAAAAAGTAAAGACATTAATTTAAGGGTGAGAATTATAATTTATGAAACCAGGGGTGGAAACTGAAGATTCGCCAAACCTTGGGTGAGATAATGTCGTTTACTCTTATATTATTTACCTACGGACGTGATTTTTTGTGCTTTTTTTGTTTGTTGGTCTTTATGGAAGACACTGCAAGAATTTTGTTTGTTGGCATAACACGTATGTTATTGGAACATTCAAAGGGCTTTGAAGGATGACGAAGATGCCTGAAATTTTATTTACATATTATTATTATAGATATACCTAACTCTTTAATCTTGATTAATTAATAATTTCTTTTTTTGATGCTAGTTTGGACTATTTTTGATCATATGATATGTATTTAATTGTTTTAGGTAAATTTTCCAGTGGGTTTACTTAAGTACAATTATAGCATAATACAAGGAAGGGCAAAGGCAGTTGTCCAATTAGTCAAATAGATAAATACACAGGTTTAGAAATGAAGATAATACCTTTTATTGGACTTTTGACTTTGTGTTGTAAGAGTCAATTCAATATTAGATGTAATTCGGAAATTTGGATTAGACAAAGTCTATGAAATTGAGGAGGCAAAGTTCCTCTTGAAAGCTTAAAGAGATAAGTTAGTATTAATTATTTAATCATATAAATAATGAGGGAAACATTTCTTCTGAAATTAAACTTACAACAAACCTATCCAATGCCTACTCATATCCGACTCGGCAACTACTTTTCAATTTATTTCAAAGCCAAGTTGGTCATCAGTGGGTACTACTCACCAAATTCTCTTTGTCAACGTTAATCAAATTGATTTAAATTTTAGAAACAATTACGACAATCTATGGCTCCCCCTGAATTAACTGCAGGCTTTGCATGCTTATGTGTCCCTCTTCCCTCCTCCTCACCGCATGCTTAGCGGTGCTTGTACATATTTGACCCTTTCACTAATTTTTTGGCTGGGTAAAAAACATGTTCCCACCCCAGGTTTAGTGAAATGGCAAATTCTCACCCATGTTTTCATAAATCCTAGATTATCGTCCTTAAAGTAAAACTGTTAGTGATTGTTGGATTCTGACATAGATGTAAAGGGTGTCATTTCCAAACTGCTCTCCCATCTTCTTTTTCTTCATCTCTCCTCCTTCGCTATTACCAAAGTCACTCTTCTTCTTCATTGTCGTTAACATTTTGGCTCCCTCCTAGCTAGTTTTTTTCACTAATCACGGCAAGAACTCTTCCCCAACTTTGATTGCACCTTTTCCAACCCCATCTAACCGGATTCCACTGTTTTGCCACACCCACTCCATCATTGCGCAGTTGCCAATCTCAGGCCAAATCAGCTTGATTCTGGCATCATTGGTACCCCCGACCCCACCATCTTCAAGCCTTTAATGCCCCCAACAAAACCCCCAACCTTCTCAACCTTTTGAACCCACCGTCATTGGGCGCTGCCCTTAAGTTTGGTCATGTGAACATTCCCCTTTTTCGATTAATTCCTTCATCAGAAACCTTCCCTAAGACCACCATTCTGTTCACCAGCCAACCCCTACCAAAACCTCCATCATCCTCGACCACGGTAGCTCCCGTTCGCCGACCACCACCTCCACTTAGGGTTTCACGATTTTGTCGATTTATGTGTAAAATTGGAGATTGATTTGTCGTTAATTGGTGTTGGTGTTGATTGATTTTGAAAGTGTGTTGATTGTTTGATTGATTTGCTGTGATTTTGAGTTGTAATTGGTTTTTCCGGCCACCATCACAACTCTTTTCCCCCAACCCTCCATTGTCCATCAGTTGTTTGTTAAATTGCCCAAACAAAACCCCCCTTAGTCTTCGCCCAAACGCACGGGCGCTCTCCTAACTAGGGCTGCAAACGAACCGAACAGTTCGCGAACGTTCATTGTTCGTTCGATTACTGTTCGATAATGTTCGCGAACATTTGTTCGCGAACAGTTCGATATTCGTTCGATAATATGTTCGATCGAGTTCGAACAGGGGTTGTTCGTTCGATTATGTTCGCGAACATTATACGTTCGACTAATCCATCTGTTCGCGAACAATTGTTCGATTGTTCGTTCGTTTATGTTCGAAAAATATGTTATGCATTATTATAATTAAAAAAAAAATTCATTTTTATATTATGTTTGATTTAGTTTGGATGAATTTTTTTTAATCAATAATAAAATATTATGATACTTTTGTTTTTCTTATATATATAATATGGNATGGCTGCTGCTGTACCGATGTGAAATATGATGATCGTACGATTTAATTTTGTGATAATATTATCTGTCATGTTGTATTATATTGATCATGCGACTACATTTGATCCGTGATTCAATTTGAAATTTGTGGCTGTTATATGATCTTGACTATATTAAGTTTTCAAAATTCTTAAGTCTTGATAAGGGTAGGATATCGTTAACATTCTGAAGTCTTGATAGGGGTAGGATATTCCTTAGAATTCTTAAGTCCTGTCGGGGGTAAGCAAATGATTGAGAGACAGGTTTTGCTCAACCGTAGTCGATTATTATAAAATTTAGTTTAAGTCTTTCATGCTAGGTGCTCATTTTATTCTTTGTATAGCGTATTATTAAAAACATGAAAAACTCAAGAGTCAAAAGCTATATATATATATATTTGTGTGTGTTAAATTACTTCCAAGAACAACTTAACATGTTATCTCAAACTTTTTATACCCAATCCATATCTTCTAAATATAAGAGGGTTTCTAAAATACTCCTAAAAATTAACATTTGATTAATAATTTTAGAAAACCTAAGAAACTAACCCTTTATTTGTTTTAATATTTTGCAAGATGATAAAATCAGAAAATTAGAATAAATATTGACGTTTTCTATTTTAATGAAGGTTTTCATATAATATACCTGAAATATGTGTATCAAAATTCTTACGTCTTGACAGGGTAAGAAAATGGTAGGTGGACGAATTTTGCTCAAATCTTTTTTCACACTCTCAACAAAACCGTGTTTCACACTCTCAACAAAACCGTGTTTCACACTCTGAAGACTGAACAACATGAAAAAGCCTTTGCTTTCAGTCTTTTAGAGCGTCTTGCAAGGCGTCTAAAGAACAAATTGACCTCATATTATTGCATCACCACTGTATTATCAATGCCAAAACAACATACGCCCCTCAACACAAAATGTCAAAGTTTACCACGATTTCACTAACAATCCTACTCTGCAACCTTCTCTTCCTCTTCCATGGCCATGCAAACTCCCAACTGTATAATGAAGAACATGCAGTGCTCATGAAACTAAAGCAACATTGGAAAAATCCACCACCCATCACTCACTGGACCCCATCCAACACCAATCACTGCTCCTGGCCTGAAATCACCTGCACTCGCAATTCCATCACCCGACTTTACCTCAACAACACCAGCATCTCCCAAACAGTCCCATCCTTCATTTGTGACCTTAAAAATCTAACCCTGCTGGACCTGAATTACAACGATATTTCGGGAGAATTTCCAAGAGTTCTCTACAGCTGTTCTAAGCTTGAGTATCTAGACCTCTCTAAGAACTACTTTGTTGGTCCCATACCTGATGATATTGACAGCTTGTCTCAGCTCCGTCACCTCAGTCTAGGCTCCAATAACTTTTCACTCGACATTCCTGCAAGTGTTGGGAACTTAACGGAGCTTCGGGTGCTTCAGCTTTATCGGAATCAGTTCAATGGTTCTTTCCCACCTGAAATTGGCAGTCTGCACAACCTTGAAATATTAGAATTGGCATATAATACAAAATTTGTGCCATCAAAGTTGCCTTCAAATTTCTCGCAACTGAGAAACCTGAAGACTTTGTGGATGACTGAATCAAATTTGATTGGTGAAATTCCTGAATCTATTGGCAATATGACTGCTCTTGAGTGGCTTGATATATCACAAAATCGTTTGAGCGGGAAAATTCCCAGCGGTGTTTTCATGCTGAAGAATTTAAGAATTTTATATCTTTACAGAAACATGTTGTCGGGGCAGATTCCACAGGTTGTTCAGTCATTGAACCTTGACTACCATTGATCTCCAGAGACAATTTGACTGGGACAATACCAACTGATTTGGGAAGCTTGAAATTTGTCAGGCTTGATTTTGATGTTCAATCAATTATTGGAGAAATTCCAGAAAGCATTGGGCGGATTCCAACTTTGAAAGATGTCAGATTGTTTAAAAAACAATTTATCAGGTGCTCTTCCTCTAGACTTTGGTCGATATTCAGCCCTGAAGATTTCGGGGTTCATCCAATAACATTTCAGAAAGCTGCCTGAACACTTGTGTGCTGGTTAAGTTGGTCGGACTAGTAGCTTTGATACAATCTAGTGGAAATTACCTGAATCTCTTGGGAATTGTAACAGTTTGTTAATGATTCATTTACACAATGGTTTTACTGGGAAAATTCCTGTGGGTTATGGACGGCATCAAATTTATCGCATGTGCAGATAGGTGATAATAAGTTTACAGGTGAGCTTCCTGATAAAATGTCAAGGAACTCTCCCTTCTTGAGATCAGCACATATGTTTTCTGGTAAAATTCCGGCTGGAGTGAGGTCTTGGACGATCTGCAAAATTTAATGCCAGTCAACCTTTTTAGCGGCACAGTTCCAAGAGAATTAACTGCTCTTCCTGCTATAACTATTCTTTGGCTCGATCATATCAACTCTCTGGCACCCTTCCATCAGATGTGATCTCTGGAAGAGCTTACTACTTTAAACCTTGGTGGAAATCAGCTCTCTGGAGAAATTCCAGAGGAAATCGTTCTTTACCTGCCTTAATTGTTGGACTTGTCAGAAAACCAATTTTCTGGACAAATCCCACGTCAACTTGGTCTCTTGAGGCTCACCTCCCTCAACCTCTCTCCAACACTCATTGGAGAAATCCCAATGGTTTGAAGTGTTGCTATGCCGTAGCTTCTTGAACAATCCTGGTCTCTGCGCAGGACTCATTCATAAACCTCAAAATCTGCAGTTTTTCCACCCCAAAAATCAAGAAAATTTTTATCCAAAGAATTCGCGTCGATACTAAGTGCAGTCGTTGCCGTCTTTTTGTTGGCCTTGGTCTTGTTATCCTTCATGTTTAGAGCTTACGGCAAGAGAGAAAATCGACTGAATACTACATCGGATATGAAGATGACTAAATTCCAGGATTTGAATTTCACAGAAAATGATATTCTGACTAAAGTGAAGAAGAAAACTGATTGGAAGTGGTGGTTCTGGAGAAGTGTACCGTGTTCCTGTAATAGTTCGGGTGATGTTGTTGCCGTGAAAAATTTGTAATAACCAAAAGTTAGATCAAAAACAGGAGAAACAATTTTTAGCAGAGTTGAGATACTAAGTAATATTAAGCATTCGAACATAGTAAAACTGCTTTGCTTCATTTGCAATGAGAATTTAAAATTTCTGGTGTATGGTATCTGGAAATCATAGCCTGGATCTTTGGCTACATCAAAGAATCAGTCATCAATTCCTTCTGCTCTGCCTCAGTGCATCATCCTTCCTGGACTGCCCAAGGATACAGATTGCAGTGGGGGCGCCCAGGACTTGCTACATGCATCATTACTGCTCCCCGCCCATCGTCCTCGAGATGTGAAATCAAGCAATATCCTGCTGGATTCGGAGTTCAATTCAAAAATAGAGATTTGGTCTAGCTAAGACCTTGATGAAGGACGGAGAACTTGCCACAATGTCATCTGTGGCTGGCTCATGTGGTTCATTGCTCCAGGTGCTGATATGTCTTTCAAATATTGGAGCTACTCGTTTGTAGATAAAGTGAAATTTCATCCTTTACATTAAGCAAAAATTCCAGTTGATCATTTTAACTATTACTTTTTGTGTTTCTAACATGTAGAGTATGCTATACAACGAAAGTGAACGAGAAGACAGACATTTATAGCTTCGGTCATCCTTTTGGAACTGACAACAGGAAGAAAATCTAATGGTGATGAGAACGTGCCTCCCAATTGGGCGTGGCGTTACCTTCAAGAAGGTAATCCTATAATTGACGCTTTGGATGAGGCGATGAGGAAACATTGCACTTGGATGAAATGAGTCGAGTATTTAAACTTGGCATCCATTGTACAAGCACGCAACCTTCTGATAGGCCCAACATGAGGACTGTTTGCAAGTCTTACTCAACTGTCTTCTTATTCCAGAAAGAAGAATGCAGCAAGTAAACCGATACGTTTCCAGTCCTTACACATTCAGAACAGGAGACGATGTCAAAATGTGATGATGCTGTTGTGAATCTAATGTGATTTTAATGGCTTGATTTTCTGAATAATGAGTTGTGTCAGTTTGTTTCCATTAGTTAAAGATGTATTCATAAGCTTAGTTACTATTTGTATAATGTCAAGGTCAAGGGTATTTACACCCTATGGTGGCTTTGGTTTCGCAGTCATATAAGATTACTCCGGTAATCTCCGTTTAATTTTGGTTTGCAGTGATATAGATTACTTTGGAATCTTCGTTTATTTTCAAGATTCTCTTGTTTGGTTTTCAAGTAATAAATATTACAGTAATCTTTTGTTGTAAATGTATTTACTGTTGGTAATATAGGGTAATCAGATTATCTTGCTAGGGGGTTATTAAAAATTATCTAAGTAATCTTATTTTTATCATATTTTGCCCCTAATTAATATCATCTCAGACACATTGTTTTCAATGTCTACCCAATAACCACTACCAAAACCCTTACATTTGAGAATTTAGTTAAAACACCCCCTACAAAAAGTTTAAAAGTTAACAAAATATCTCCAACCACCCAAGACCACCATCGATCTGGCTATTTCCAACCTTCATCTGGCCGAAAATAGCCAGATCACGACCACATCTTTGGCGGTGAAACAGCCTTACCAGTGCACGACCAGCTAAATCCAACTGATTGTGCCCATTCCGACGACTGTCAGCAACATCGGTGATGGTGGCTGGTTGACGACAATGGCTTGGGGTAGGTGGGGGTGATTTTGCTACAAATTAAAGTTTTGTATTCACTCATTACCTCCAACTAAACATATCATATAACATAATCATCAATTTATTCCAACCTAACCAAATACGTTTCTCTACATTCTCAATAATCTTCAAGATTATCTATTTTTCCATTAATATAACATTCCCATAATACAACATTCACTTAACCAACACACTACTAAAGCCAAGGATTTTCATTTTAGAGGCTTCTCAACCTTTCCGACACAGTAAGAATTAAGAAATGAATATTTAATGACTTCGGTAAGCATCCGAGTGATAATTTAACGTTCTTAGTTGAGTATTCATACTTCAACCCTCCGCAATACCCAAACAGAAGTTAAAGAGTTTGAAACGATGGATGAAAACTACGTCAGTGATGTAATCTTTTCATGCTCAGCTCAGCTAGAATTAGGACCTCAAAGTTGTAATCACAGCGCTAGCCATAACCTTGATGAACGTACCCTAGTTTGTGAGAAAGGAATTCGGCCAGATGGGTTCCTCATAATCAGTAGGCACAAATGACCAGCAAAAAAGAGTCAGTTCAGACTGTAACATCCACAATCCTCAAATAATTTTATTACCCTGAAAGGAGAACAAAGAGTTTTGTTGCATGCCGCGAAGCCCTTGCCCCAAAAGGAAATAGAAAGAAAAATCATTCTTTAGATTGCACAAAAGTCGAAACAAGCTGCAACTGCCAAAAGTATCCTGTTCAAAGAGAGAATTTCCGCCAAAAGTAACAACTCAAAAAGAAGAGTTTACATCTCCCATTTATCTTTAATTGGGGAGAAATCATTATACACTTGTGTACCAACATAGTTCCCAGCCTTTGGAGAGAAAAAAAAAAAAAAAAAAAAAAAAAAGGGGGGGGAATAAAGCAGAAGACAGGCCACAGCCTGAAGCTAGCAGCCACGACTGGGTACCCTGATTGCACATTCGATCCATTATTATACACGCCATATGACCATAAATTAGGGTGTCTAGCGTGATGGGTTGTAAAAAAGCTCAAATAAAGCGCAGAGAGAAAATAACTGCAAATGTACAAGTTAAATTGTTGAAAATCCTCATCACCACCAAGGTATTGGGAGTGAGAGGCTGCAAGGAGTGCAGCTCCGATGCCAGAAACCGTCATTTGAGTGCCAATGTTGATGTTCTCAGAGACTTCCTCTCCCAGCATCTCCTTGACCGTGCTCTTCATGCAAGCACTGAATTTCGTGTAGTGCTCATACAACCCGCCATCTAAAGCTATTACTGACTTCTGCTTTTCCCATCTTTCACTGTGTCTCTGCCTAATTTCTTCAGGATACCAACAATGCCTGCGGCAGATAAACGGGCACCGCGAGTTGCAACAATGTCACAGAGGGCCACAATAACTTTTCCTTTTCAGGGAGGTATTGGGTATCTGACACATGAAGAAAACAAAAAGTAACTATAAGACAACCCATATTTTTTCTACTAATATGATTAAGTTCTAATGGTGATCACTGTGCTCTTGGTTATCTTGTTTGAAGCAATATTTTCTTACATAAAATAAAACAATAAAAATAGATATGGGAAGCTTTCACTTGAAACCGAGAGTTTTTAAGTTCTTGGCTTATTATCTGATCCAAACAAAAAAGTTTTCCAGAGAAGAGAAATATAAAAAATAACCAATAGGCTAGAAAATAATTTTCCTGGGCTTTCGTCCAACATATTGACAGGTATAAACCTCAATATATCCTTTAATTTTTTCCCAACCACTCTCAAATCTGAAGATGTATCATGATGCATTGCAGACATGTCTGAGTCCTGCATGTTCCATATAAAAATGTAACAGCTACAGAAGCACACATATAAATGACAAATCAATGGTGTATACTATTTCTAACAGGAAAAAATTAATTCTACAATGCATATACCTGAATAAAAGACGCTAAAGATCACGCATTCCTACCACATGATTAAGCATGTAGCTGAAAATACATTCATTAACAGCCACAAATTGAGTATAAATGCAACATTATAATACATTGTAACCTATTTAATTCTAAGAATAATATGTTAATCTAGAATATTCTGAATGCCAAGAGCCATAGAACAAGTTTGTTGTGCAGTTAGAGGTTACATATCAATGTAGTGATGTTTTCTTATATGATTGCAGTGGACTTTTCTTCATAAATTAACAACTTATTATGAAAATGAAAGACAAGTTTTGACTGTTAAGTAACCATTAATTCTAAAAAATTAAGCTTCTAAGAAATGACAACATTAGTATCTAAGCCTGATCAAGTTATTCCATACCAGAACTGAATTAATTATTGACTCATCATGCAGATGCTAACAGCACAAACACAAGTAATCCAATAGAGGAAATACATGACCAAAAGAAGGTATATAAATTTGAATAGAAAGAGATATGATAGCAGATAACCCACAAACAAATGGCACACCTCAATATGAATGGAATTTTCAGTTTTGGTGGACAGTATCACCAAAAAAAGCAGCTTCTCAGCCATCTGGCACAAAACTACTCGCGCACAATTTCTCCCAAATACATCCAGAGATCACTTTTTCAAAAACTGCAAGTAACAGTCATGATGTTATGGCCCATTCCCCTATATATGCATGATAATCTCAAACCAGAAAAGGAAAGAAAATATAGCTACCTGTTCTCCAGGGTTCAAGCTTTCGACATCCAATGCTTGATCATATTCTGTTAGCGGAAGGTGCCGATGACCGGAAGTTACCCCACTCCATGTTGATAACCTATAGTAATCAACATTCTTTAGAAACAGAACATAGTCACCATGAAATGATGATATTAGTTCAAAACACATGAAATGTACAACAAACATTTGAGAAGTCTAACCTTTCCCCTGATTTAGGTAGAAGACCAGCCACTTAGGAATAGCATGTGCTCGTTCTACATATGCTGCATTTTCAGTGCCCAAGATTACGGCAGAAACCACATCCTGATTTGAGTATCTACCCAGCTAATGTTCCAATAGTATCATTGACCTGCTCTCACAGTATTTAAGAAACCCACACAACCAAGGAGACATTTGAAATAAGAAAAAATCTAAATGCAATATTAAAAGAACATTACTCAGAGAAGAGAAGAAGCGAAGAACCGAACCAAACTGGACTTACCAAAGCTGCAACACGCATATCAAGACCAGCTCTTTCCATTGCTTAGTTAATTCTCCAACTACCAGCTTGTCCAACCTACAAGAGCCAAGATGGACACAAAAATATCTAAGTTCAAATATATATTAGACACATTGAAAGTTGATAAATTAATTACAGCCAAGCAATAGAAACTATATCTATCATATCAGGCTGAAATTGACTGATGCATTTCAGACCAGCAATATCGGATTTCATTGCCACAGATATTATGAAAATTGCCTACCTACACGAAACCTTAGCATATTTCAAACATTCAGGGAATAGTATTAGAAATAAAACAAACAACCATGTAGTCTTATTACCCACATACCCAAAACCCTCTCTGAAGTTAACACTTAATTGCATGGCTACTACATACATTTCCATGTGAGGCCCCATCTACTACTTTCATGAGGGTCCAAAACTCCACCAGCACAAATAGAGATTCCAATAAACAAAAATAGTTATAGCAATTGCAGTGGTGTGAGTTGCCAATGACTGACACATCTATACACAGGATGACACTTATAAGCCAGTTCTAGAGCACTCATAATGACATTGTGCTAAAATCATAGAGATGTGTGCATGCGTAGGCACATCATGATAATTAATAAAACATAATGCTCCAAAATGAATCACCCTCATGATCAGATAACTGCTTCACTACAAAGCTGAATAGCCCTTATCATCAGAATGAAGAAGTTGACCTTGAGAAGGGATTGAGAGGGCATAAGAAAACATACTATGCAAAAACATGGTTTATGGCACATTGGAAGAATTAAAACACTCTGCACCATTTGGAACACAAGGAAGGTGCCAGTTATAGCAATGGGAGTTTCAAAGCACTCCAATTGCCCTTGGAATTATGTTTCTAGATCATAATTTTAAGTAGACTGCATATATTTCTTAAAAAAAAAAAAAAAAAAGGACTACTGCACAATTTTTTCTACTTAAGTAACTCTTATATATGAGGATCAAGAATGGTTGGTACCTAGAAAAATTCAGGATATACCTATAATACAGTACAACATTTTGAAAATAAAATTATCAGTCAACCAAATTCTCACAAGAATATCCTTTAGTTCTGGCATTAATTAATCTACACAATAACAAAAGCCAAAACAATATGAATAACTATGGGTAACAATCACAAGATCATTGTGAATAACAGCGAAAGATGAGTTAGAGATAATTAGAATTAACCATAACCACACAGGGAGATAATAAGACTAAAGCATACCATGTACCAACCAAAACTTCACAAAACAATACCAGTTATCAACTATTTCATTATAAAAAATTCTTAAAATTTGAAACTTAATAGGATATGCAAGGCAAGAGGCGAGGAACATTACTGTAACTAAAGAATCATGCATGATTCATGATATAAGAAATACAATGTAAGAGTCAAAGGCAAATAGGATTTACCGCATCTTCTATAGAGAAGCCCTTGGTCCATTTTATAAGATTCCCTGATGAAATTGATGTTTGTCTAACTGGAAATGAAAAGTAACACCCCAACTCTCTTGTCTCCCAGGTGAAACATGAAGTCCTTCACCCTCTGTAGCAACGAATTTCGCAAGGGCTTCAGCAATATAGTCAAACAAACCCTGAAATCACCATTATTAAAGATTTCAGACATGAACCAACTAAGCTAGGTCAAATTTTATTAGACTGGAGTGCTAAAAACCACTCACATCTGAATTCCCAGTCATCAATGTGGAGGAATTGAAACTTCCTCAAATTCTTTTTTAACAACGGGCCTTCTTGCCCACCCAACATTACACGTATGACACGGAAGTTGTGCCACCAAGGTCCAACGCATAGTACAACCCCTTCCTCCTTTAAGATTAAGGTGTAAGTGTCGTGCATGTTACTAAATTCATCAGCACAAAAGATCAGAAAAGTTAAAGTACTACCACATCATGAAAATCAACCACAGATAAGCAAATTTTTTCTCCCATCAAGGAACCCCTATGGCTTCTCTTTTTCAAAAATTCCATTTTTATTTCACCTCTTCTATACTAGAAATACTTCATCCACAAAACGCACAATGATTTATAAGGGATCCCCCTATTCCTTGACAACTGAATTCCGCTGCAAAGAGCAGTTATCAACCAATTGCTCAAAACAGGTTTCTTTATTCTCCATGATTAATCAGCTGAATTATTCAACACAAGCAGAGAAAAACATTTCTCATGCAGGCACTCCATTCATCCATTCATCAGACAAATGATAGCCATCTAAGGAAATCAGGTTGAAATTAAATTATAATAAAAATACTAAAAGAATGATAGCTTCAATATCGGTAACCTGGAATTAGAGCCATTCCATAAAGAAATGACAAACTAGTCTTTACCAGGATAAATAACAGCCAATTGATATAAAAAGGCTAAATTACAAGAGAAACGTCAAACATGGAAGTCAGAATTGGACTTCATAAACTCTGTCCGACTGATATACAAACAAATCAAGTTTGCTCATCTGTCAATGTGAAGTAACATTCCACTTTAATATTCTCTCAAAATTTGTAACTTTGTTAAAACATAATAAGTATTACTAAATGGCCAAAAAAAGATGAATAATTGCAAGTAAATATTTCGTGCTAGAGCTATATGGAAAAATTAACAATATAATGAAAGATTATGAATGAAGGACCAGACATAGCTTAAAATGTCAAAAAGTAATGAAAATTTAGATTGTAGATATCTACCAAAGATGTTAAAAATTTCAATCCAAAAACAATAAGGAATTTAAAAGAAGGACAGGTGGTTGAGAGTATGGATAAAGGAAATAATACAAATAACACTAAGAACTACAAAAGAGAGAAAGTTAGACAGCACAAAAAGCAAAATGCTAGATTTAGTAAATATGTCAACACATCAGAAGCAAAATTCGCCAAATTCCAATCAAACAAAAAGTAAAGCTTGAAATTGACAAGGAATAGCCTGTCCAATGAAAATTTCATTTGAACCATTTACTCAAGCTGTTTCATCAAACTTTGGAAGAACCACCATGTAAAGAAGGTTTCATTTGAACGAAATCAGATACTTTTCATGATAGAGTTGCAAAACAAATAACAACCATTATTTCTCCCAAATTAGAATCTTTAACTAATATAAGATACATGCACAATTCTAAAAATTTAAGTTACATTGATTAGACAAGAAATCACTTATTCTATACGTAAATGAAATAATCATACAGAAGCAAATACAGGCAACAGAGGGTACAAAACGAAATTTAGAAGACTAGAGATTAAAAAACCATGAAGCCAACCATAAAAATAACATGATTATAGGAAGACTAATTAACACAAAAATAAGTCCATAAATGTTTAATTACCCTTCTTAGTCTTTAAAAAAATTCTCTATAAATACCAATAAAGTAAACAATCCTAAAATACCCAAAAAAATAAAAAAAAAAAAAATTTATTTGAGAAATCCAACCATTTCGGAAAATTTTGTTTTATGTTTTTTATTTGTTGGCGGTAACCGTAAAGTGAGAAGATTATAACTAAATAAACGATAAATTACCAATAATAAAATGCCGAAATAATAATACTTGAAAAAAAAAAATACGAACTATCATTGAAAAAAAAAAAAAAAAAAAAAAAAAATTGAGCGGTGGGGTGTGGTACCCACCCAGTGGGAAGATTGTCGACGTAGCTGATAGCATCTTGAGCTTACTACCACCCTCCGATGCAAGGCCAGCGGCATCTCAACGGTCATCGCTCAGCCACCTGTCTGAGCTTCCCAATTGGGTCCCACATTTCTCCTCCATATCTTTCAATATAGCCATGCCTTGGCCCACCTCCCGAACACTTCATCCTATGCCGCACCACCAGCACCGCCGCCGCACACCATCTGCCGCCCATATGACCGTCGCCCCAACCGCCACTTTCCCCATGACTACTCACAGAATACAAAAAACTAAAGAAATTTGACTTCTTCGGCTCTTTGCTCCCACCTAGACTCAAAGTGATCGACTTTGATTAAATTTAAAGATTGTTTTTGTTACAAACTTAGAGAAAACCCTAGATCGAGCTGAAAATGGAGCTAAAACTAGAAGAGAGTTTAACAAAATACTTTTAAAAATAATAATAGTAAATAAAATTTCTGTAGTTTGGTTTTTGTCTCGTTTTATGTAAGAGAGAGAGACATTATTAGTTGCAATGATCAAATAAATCTTCTTGGATTTTATTAAAAAAAAAAAAATGTAATGTTCAGTTGTTCACAAAAGGTCACTATCTTAGTTAATTACGATAATGACCTGTCACGGTCAAATATTTAATCTTATTATTATATGAGTAAACAACATTTTCCCCACCCAGGTTTGGTGAACTTTCTGTGCCCACCCCTGGTTTCATAAATTACAGATTCTCACCCTTAAATTAACATATAACTGTTTAATCTAACAGGTACGATGGTCATTTCAAAGATGAATTTAAAATAACCCTTCACTTCTCTAATTCATCCCATCGACGATTTCAGGTCATTTAGCCCTGTTTCGGCATAATCCCCTCATGACACCACTATACATTCCCTCAACCCCCACATCAAAACCTCTAACCTCCTCGCTGATTGAACCCCACTCGTCGTCGTCGCTTTTAGTGTCAATCGACATTTCATCCAACTTCCGACAAGTCTCAACACCGAAAACCACTCTCAAGACCACCAATAGCATTGTCGACCTCCCCCACCAAAACCCCAACATTTCTGATTGCAATTGCCCACCGATGGCCATCACCTCTCCCTTAGGTTTTTGCATTTTTAAACCCCTTTCCAGCCAATTCCGACACCTCACCGAGGTGTATTCAGGTGAAAAAGTTAGCGGTTTTAGTGAGGAGGATAAGGGATGCTGATGGTGATAGTGATGTCGGGGAATCCAATGTACCGAATTAGGTCCGATTTTTGGCTTGGTCGGGATCCTCTGGTTATTTGAGAGAAATTGAGATGTAGAGATTTTTTGAGAAAAAGTAAAGACATTATTTAAGGGTGAGATTATAATTTATGAAACCAGGGTGGAAACTGAAGATTCGCCAAACCTTGGGTGAGATAATGCGTTTACTCTTATATTATTTACCTACACGACGTGATTTTTTGTGCTTTTTTTGTTTGTTGGTCTTTATGGAAGACACTGCAAGAATTTTGTTTGTTGGCATAACACGTGTGTTATTGGAACATTCAATGGGCTTTGAAGGATGGCGAAGATGCCTGAAATTTTATTTAAATTTTATTATACCTAACTCTTTAATCTTGATTAATTAATAATTTCTGTTTTTGATTCTAGTTTGGACTATTTTGATCATATGATATGTATTTAATTGTTTTAGGTAAATTTCCAGTGGGTTAACTTATAATTATTATTATAGCATAATACAAGGAAGGGCAAAGGCAGTTGTCCAAATATTCAAATAGATAAATACACAGGTTTAGATATGAAGAAAATACCTTTTATTTGACTTTGATTTTGTGTTGTAAAGTCAATTCAATATTAGATTAATTCGGAAATTTGGATAGACAAGTCTAGTGAAATTGAGGAGCAAAGTTCCTCTTGAAAGCTTAAAGAATAGTTAGTATTAATTATTTAATCATATAATAATGAGGAAACATTCTTCTGGAATTAAACTTACAACAAAACTATCCAATGCCTACTCATATCCGACTCGGCAACTACTTATCTTTATTTCAAAGCCAATTTGGTCATGAGTGGGTACTACTCACCAAATTCCTGCACGTTAATCAAATTGATTTAAATTTTAGAAACAATTACGACAATCTATGGCTCCCCCTGATTAACTGCAGGCTTTGCATGCTTATGTGTCCTCTTTCCCTCCTCCTCACCGCATGCTTAGCGGTGCTTGTACATATTTGACCCTTTCACTAATTTTTTGGCTGGGTAAAAAACATGTTCCCACCCCAGGTTTAGTGAAATGGCAAATTCTCACCCATGTTTTCATAAATCCTAGATTATCGTCCTTAAAGTAAAACTGTTAGTGATTGTTGGATTCTGACATAGATGTAAAGGTGTCATTTCCAAACTGCTCTCCCATCTTCTTTTTCTTCATCTCTCCCTTCGCTATTACCAAATGTCACTCTCTTCTTCATTGTCGTTAACATTTTGGCTCCCTCCTAGCTAGTTTTTTCACTATCACGGCAAGAACTCTTCCCCAACTTTGATTGCACCTTTTCCAACCCCATCTAACCGGATTCCACTGTTTTGCCACACCCACTCCATCATGGCGCAGTTGCCAATCTCAGGCCAAATCAGCTTGATTCTGCATCATTGGTACCCCCGACCCCACCATCTTCAAGCCTTTAATGCCCCAACAAACCCCCCCAACCTTCTCAACCTTTTGAACCCACCTTCATTGGGCGCTGCCCTTAAGTTTGGTCATGTGAACATTCCCCTTTTTCGATTAATTCCTTCATCAGAAACCTTCCCTAAGACCACCATTCTGTTCACCAGCCAACCCCTACCAAACCTCCATCATCCTCGACCACGGTAGCTCCCGTTCGCCGACCACCACCTCCACTTAGGGTTTCACGATTTTGTCGATTTATGTGTAAAATTGGAGATTGATTTGTCGTTAATTGGTGTTGGTGTTGATTGTTTTGAAGTGTGTTGATTGTTTGATTGATTTGCTGGTGATTTTGAGTTGTAATTGGTTTTTTCCGGCCACCATCACAACTCTTTTCCCCCAACCCTCCATTGTCCATCAGTTGTTTGTTAAATTGCCAAACAAAACCCCCCTTAGTCTTCGCCCAAACGCACGCGCTCTCCTACTAGGGCTGCAACCGAACCGAACAGTTCGCGAACGTTCATTGTTCGTTCGATTACTGTTCGATAATGTTCGCGAACAGTTCAATATTCGTTCGATAATATGTTCGATCGAGTTCGAACAGGGTTGTTCGTTCGATTATGTTCGCGAACATTATCCGTTCGACTAATCCATCTGTTCGCGAACATTGTTCGATTGTTCGTTTCGTTATTGTTCGAAAAATATGTTATGCATTATTATAATAAAAAAAAATTCATTTTTATATTATGTTTGATTTAGTTTGGATGAATTTTTTTTAATCAATAATAAAATATTATATACTTTTGTTTTTTTATATATAATATGGTTGGATTTTTTTCAAAATGTCATCAATAATTAATATATAAGTATATACATTTTAATTAAAGTAATAATTTGTTTTTCTTATTTTATATGTTTTGGATTTTTTTTTTTTTTCCAAATGTCATCAATAATTAAATATATAAGTATATAGCATTTTAATTAAAAGTATAATTATTATGATACATGCAGGACAAATTTAATAACATAATAGATTGTATATCAAGTGATACATAATATAGTATCCAATAACATAATAGCTTCATATTTTCTAAATGTAATCAATAATTAAATATTATAAGATAGCATTTCAATTAATAATATAAATATAGTATGGTAATTGATAAACATAACATATTGTTAATTAGTGATGTATAGCATAACAAATTTAAATATTAGCTTAATTAAACCTAAATTAATCACATATTTGTATTGATCATATATTACAATCTCATACCACTATGAATTTATAGGCGTTGATACAAATATATATATAGACGTATGATAATATAACAAATAACACACATTTGATTGATCATATATTACAATAGACTTTTTTTCACTATAATTTATGGTTGTTGATACAAAATATATGTAAACATTTAAAACATTTAGATAATTTATGTAATGATAATAATATATGATAACCTATAATTTCAATATTTCATAACATATTAATATATTTAACCTATGATTATATATTATGATAATAATTTTGTATATACACAATTAACCTTATATATAACAAATTAATCACACATATGATTGATCATATATTATAATGACCCTCATTTCACTATGATTTATGGTGTTGATACAAAATTATATTTAAACTTTTAAAACATTTACGATATTTATTTAATGATAATAATATATGATAACCTATGATTTTGGTAATTTTATAGCATACAAACATATTTATTTTATGATTAATATAGTATGATAAATTTTGTGCATACAAAAATTATACATTATATATATTATATATATATATATTATATATATATAATATATATTAATATATTATATATATATATATGCTTAGAGGTTTGATTCCTATTTGGCAAGTCCTATACGAAGATAATTTAACTCTTTTGTATTTTTAACCATTTCTTTAGATAATAATTGAGTTATTTGAGTAGAATTGTTTATCTTAAGAGTTTTTTCTTCTGTTTTAATAATGTATTTGATTTGTTTAAAGGGTTAACTCTATGAGACTTGATAATTTCCTTCTTTGTAAACAGATACAAAATTTTGAGAATGTTCCATTTATCAAAATGTTTTTGTAAATCTTGAGGTCTTATGACTTGTTTATCTTTTTGTGTACAGCATGACTTGTTTCAATTATGTTGTCATTTTGATTTATACAAATCTCTTCTTGATGAACAATCTGTTCATCTCTAGTATTAGAACTGGAAGTAGACATTGATCTAGAAAAGTTTTCCATTTTGTGAATCACTTATTTCTTTCCCTACAGTGGTTGATCTAAGGACTTACAACGGTTAGATCCTACAGCCCTACCAAACCTAAAAAGACTCGGTACTCAAATAATAATAACAAATTTAACAATCCTAAATCCTTGCCTCCTTCCTGGCTCTGATACCAGAGGGAACAATCCTACATATATATATAATATTTTTTTTTTTTTTGAAAATCCAAGTCCAAAGTCGAAACCCACTTTTTTTCCGGCCCAAATTTTAAAAATCCAAGGTCTAAACCCACAATTTCCTAGCCCAAATTTTTAAAAATCCAAAGTCCAAATCCACATTTTTCCTTACCCGGCCCAAAGTCCAAAATCCAAATCCCCAATTGACCTTTTTCCTTTCCCTAATTGTGATTTGCGACAGCCTCAAGAGTCAAGCCCTCACTTAGACACTCACAATCCCACATCACAGATTCGCAGTTCACACTTCAGTCTTCACAGCTCAAATTTTTTCTGCTGTTTTCTGCTTGCTCAACGACAAACCCAATGCCTCAACAGTCAACACTCAGCAGTTAGGCTCTTGAGAAAAGTCCATACTCAAAGAAGCTGCAGTTTTAATTTTTTCGTAAGTTATTTTTTTGTTTTTTGTTTTCATTAATCGTTGTTTGGCTCTTGAGGAAAGTCCATATTCGTTTAATTTTGCTCATTTTACTCTGGGACAAATAGATCCATATATTTTTCAAATAACATATTTGTCTGAAAATTTTCATACAGCTTTTTGCTAATATTTGTCTGAAAAGCTTTATTGGGCTAATAAAAGAAGCAAAAAACCATGTAAATATGCTAGATTGCAAGTTTCTAGTGCTACGACCTCTCCTCTAAGCCTAGGCAAAACCTGCTCGTATTTTTCAATGTTGTATATGTCAAAGAAGATGGACCACTCTTGTCTTTATATAAAATGTTAAAAACCAATAACAAATCCTTGAAAATTTTGCCAATCATCCATATTCTCGATAAGAGGTTTATATACAAAATTTCGTGGATTGAAAAGCAAATTTTTTCCCTCATTTGATAATTATCTACCAGTGGTAAATATTATGTACCATCTATGGAAACTGTATGCAGTTGACACTAACCAGCCATAACATGAGTGTTTCCAAATATATCTATTGTTTTCTTTCAATATGAGTTACAGACGACTCAAGTATAATAGCTGTATAATCAATTACAGATTTTCCTTATTTTCATCGTTGATATTAATTTTGTTTCCATGAGTTGTAGACTAATTAAAGTTAAAAGAAAACCCCTTTTATAGTTTCTGTTGCAATACCAACAAACCTACTACAAATAATTTATGTTGCTAACCTGTAACATAGGGAGTTCCTTTTACAGATGCTAGATATACCTGCATGTTCAAACATAAAATAATCACATCAAAATTCCAACACAGGATTGTTAAACAAAAAGGAGATTCAGAGGCAAAAGAAATAAACGCAGCACTGTGACATCTAGATCAAGCCGAGAAGGCCGAGAGGAGGTGTTTTGCTTGTGCATTTTCAACATCCATTGCTTCTGGAAGGTATTAAATTTTATTTCGAAATCATTTTCCAATTCTTGTGTTATCATCAGCTTTAGTGTTGTAAATCATTTCAATTTATGAATTCTTTCTCTCATGATATAAATATCAGTGAAATAATGGAAGGCTTCAAAGCCCCAACCACAAGGGAATCAAATACAATTAGTTCTACCTCGGTTACTCAAGCAACAAGTCAACAACAAGAGGAGACCCAAGGGGGTGATGTTAACGCATTTGGAAGGAAGAAGAGGGCAAAGATATCGGCGGTGTGGAATGATTTCAAAGAGGTGTTACAACTGCCCAACGGAAAGGTAAAGACACAATGCATTCATTATAAGATAATCTATGTGCTACCGAAAACGAGGCCCACTACTCAACTTAAACGACATTCAGAGGAACGTCTCAGGAAAAGGCTTAACGAAAGGCAAGATAGTGGTGGACAACAATTTTTCCAGCCAAGTTCAAGTTGTGGTGACTCACAACCCCCTGTTCTTTGGGATGGCAAATTTGATGGGGCGAGGATGAGGGAAAGAGCTGCGCAATGGGTCATGATGCATGAGCATCCTTTTACCATTGTAGAGGAAGAAGGTTTCAATCTAATGCGAAAAACCGGGATGCCTAAATGGGAAAAAAATATTGCGCACAGCAAATAAAAAAGATTATGTGTCTATGTTTGAGATTGAGAAGAAGAAGTTAATGAATGTTTTGAAGAATGTCAACAAGATAAGCTTGACGACGGATTTGTGGAAGTCAAGTAACCAGAATATAGAATATATGGTTATAACTGGACATTTTATTGATGGTAACTGGAGGTTGCAGAAAAGGGTATTGAGCTTTGTACATATTGATCCTCCTCACACGGGTGTTCAAATTGCTGATTCGGTGTATAATGTCTAAAGGAATGGGGTATTGAAAACAAGGTGTTCACTATCTCTGTCGATAACGCTTCTAGTAATGATGTAGCAATCAAAACATTGAGAGAGAATTTTTCAGTAACCAGGCGGTTGGTTTGTGGAGGGAAGCTATTCCATGTGTGGTGTTGTGCACATATCTTGAATCTTTTGGTTCAAGATGGCCTTTCTAAGATTAAGGATATTGTTAAAAAAATCCATAACAGTTTGTGGTACATCAACCAATCGGAGAGCAGGGTTCAAATTTTCTCACAGATTGTGCAANTTTTAACTATTACTTTTTGTGTTTCTAACATGTAGAGTATGCTTATACAACGAAAGTGAACGAGAAGACAGACATTTATAGCTTCGGGGTCATCCTTTTGGAACTGACAACAGGAAGAAAATCTAATGGTGATGAGGATACGTGCCTCGCCAATTGGGCGTGGCGTTACCTTCAAGAAGGTAATCCTATAATTGACGCTTTGGATGAGGTGATGAGGAAACATTGCTACTTGGATGAAATGAGTCGAGTATTTAAACTTGGCATCCATTGTACAAGCACGCAACCTTCTGATAGGCCCAACATGAGGACTGTTTTGCAAGTCTTACTCAACTGTCATTCTTATTCCAGAAAGAAGAATGCAGCAAGTAAACACGATACGTTTCCAGTCCTTACAAATTCAGAACAGGAGACGATGTCAAAATGTGATGATGCTGTTGTGAATCTTTAATGTGATTTTAATGGCTTGATTTTCTGAATAATGAGTTGTGTCAGTTTGGTTCCATGTAGTTAAAGATGTATTCATAAGCTTAGTTACTATTTGTATAATGTCAAGGTCAAGGGTATTTACACCCTATGGTGCGTTTGGTTTCGCAGTCATATAAGATTACTCCGGTAATCTCCGTTTAATTTTGGTTTGCAGTGATATAAGATTACTTTGGTAATCTTCGTTTAATTTTCAAGATTCTCTTGTTTGGTTTTCAAGTAATAAAATATTACAGTAATCTTTTGTTGTAAATAGTATTTACTGTTGGTAATATAGGGGATAATCAGATTATCTTGCTAGGGGGGGTTATTAAAAAATTATCTAAGTAATCTTATTTTTATACATATTTTGCCCCTAATTAAATATCATCTCAGACACAATTGTTTTCAAATGTCTACCCAATAACCACTACCAAAACCCCTTACATTTGAGAATTTAGTTAAAACACCCCAACTACAAAAAAGTTTAAAAGTTAACAAAATATCTCCAACCACCCAAGACCACCATCGATCTGGCTATTTCCAACCTTCAATCTGGCCGAAAATAGCCAGATCACGACCACATCTTTGGCGGTGAAACAGCCTTACCAGTGCACGACCAGCTAAATCCAACTGATTGTGCGCCATTCCGACGACTGTCAGCAACATCGGTGATGGTGGCTGGTTGACGACAATGGCTTGGGGTAGGTGGGGGTGATTTTGCTACAAATTAAAGTTTTGTATTCACTCATTTACCTCCCAACTAAACATATCAATATAACATAATCATCAATTTATTCCAACCTAACCAAATACGTTTCTCTAACATTCTCAATAATCTTCAAGATTATCTATTTTTCCATTAATATAACATTCCCAATAATACAACATTCACTTAACCAAACACACTACTAAAGCCAAGGATTTTCATTTTAGAGGCTTCTCAACCTTTCCGAACACAGTAAGAATTAAGAAATGAATATTTAATGACTTCTGTAAGCATCCGAGTGATAATTTAACGTTCTTAGTTGAGATATTCATACTTCAACCCTCCGCAATACCCAAACAGAAGTTAAAGAGTTTGAAACGATGGATGAAAACTACGTCAGTGATGTAATCTTTTCATGCTCAGCTCAGCTAGAATTAGGACCTCAAAAGTTGTAATCACAGCGCTAGCCATAACCTTGATGAACGTACCCTAGTTTGTGAGAAAGGAATTCGGCCAGATGGGGTTCCTCATAATCAGTAGGCACAAATGACCAGCAAAAAAGAGTCAGTTCAGACTGTAACATCCACAATCCTCAAATAATTTTTATTACCCTGAAAGGAGAACAAAGAGTTTTTGTTGCATGCCTCGAAGCCCTTGCCCCAAAAGGAAAATAGAAAGAAAAATCAGTTCTTTAGATTGCACAAAAGTCGAAACAAGCTGCAACTGCCAAAAGTATCCTGTTCAAAGAGAGAATGTTCCGCCAAAAGTAACAACTCAAAAAGAAGAGTTTACATCTCCCATTTTATTCTTTAATTGGGGAGAAATCATCTTATACACTTGTGTACCAACATAGTTCCCAGCCTTTGGAGAGAAAAAAAAAAAAAAAAAAAAAAGGGGGGGAATAAAGCAGAATGACAGGCCACAGCCTGAAGCTAGCAGCCACGACTGGGTACCCTGATTGCACATTCGATCCATTATCTATACACGCCATATGACCATAAATTAGGGTGTCTAGCGTGATGGGTGTAAAAAAGCTCAAATAAAGCGCAGAGAGAAAATAACTGCAAATGTACAAGTTAAATTGTTGAAAATGCTCATCACCACCAAGGTATTGGGAGTGAGAGGCTGCAAGGAGTGCAGCTCCGATGCCAGAAACCGTCATTTGAGTGCCAATTGTGATGTTCTCAGAGACTTCCTCTCCCCAGCATCTCCTTGACCGTGCTCTTCATGCAAGCACTGAATTTCGTGTAGTGCTCATACAACCCGCCATCTAAAGCTATTACTGACTTCTGCTTTTCCCATCTTTCACTGTGTCTCTGCCTAATTTCTTCAGGATACCAACAATGCCTGCGGCAGATAAACGGGCACCGCGAGTTGCAACAATGTCACAGAGGGCCACAATAACTTTTCATTTTCAGGGAGGTATTGGGTATCTGACACATGAAGAAAACAAAAAGTAACTATAAGACAACCCATATTTTTTCTACTAATATGATTAAGTTCTAAATGGTGATCACTGTGCTCTTGGTTATCTTGTTTGAAAGCAATATTTTCTTACATAAAAATAAAACAATAAAATAGATATGGGAAGCTTTCACTTGAAACCGAGAGTTTTTAAGTTCTTGGCTTATTATCTGATCCAAACAAAAAAGTTTTCCAGAGAAGAGAAATATAAAAAATAACCAATAGGCTAGAAAATAATTTTCCTGGGCTTTCGTCCAACATATTGACAAGGTATAATACCTCATATATCCTTTAATTTTTTCCCAACCACTCTCAAATCTGAAGATGTATCATGATGCATTGCAGACATGTCTGATCCTGCATGTTCCATATAAAAATGTAACAGCTACAGAAGCACACATATAAATGACAAATCAATGGGTGTATACTATTTCTAACAGGAAAAAATTAATTCTACAATGCATATACCTGAATAAAAGACGCTAAAGATCACGCATTCCTACCACATGATTAAGCATGTAGCTGAAAATACATTCATTAACAGCCACAAATTGAGTATAAATGCAACATTATAATACATTGTAACCTATTTAATTCTAAGAATAATATGTTAATCTAGAATATTCTGAATGCCAAGAGCCATAGAACAAGTTTGTTGTGCAGTTAGAGGTTACATATCAATGTAGTGATGTCTTTCTTATATGATTGCAGTGGACTTTCTTCATAAAATTAACAACTTATTATGAAAATGAAAGACAAGTTTTGACTGTTAAGTAACCATTAATTCTAAAAAATTAAGCTTCTAAGAAATGACAACATTAGTATCTAAGCCTGATCAAGTTATTCCATACTCAGAACTGAATTAATATTGACTCATCATGCAGATGCTAACAGCACAAACACAAGTAAATCCAAATAGAGGAAATACATGACCAAAAGAAGGTATATAAATTGAATAGAAAGAGATATGATAGCAGATAACCCACAAACAAATGGCACACCTCAATATGAATGGAATTTTCAGTTTTGGTGGAACAGTATCACCAAAAAAAGCAGCTTCTTCAGCCATCTGGCACAAAACTACTTGCGCACAATTTCTCCCAAAACATACCAGAGATCACTTTTTCAAAAATCTGCAAGTAACAGTCCTGATGTTATGGCCCATTACCCACATATATGCATGATAATCTCAAACCAGAAAAGGAAAGAAAATATAGCTACCTGTTCTCCAGGGTTCAAGCTTTCGACATCCAATGCTTGATCATATTCTGTTAGCGGAAGGTGCGATGACCGGAAGTTACCCCACTCCATGTTGATAACCTATAGTAATCAACATTCTTTTAGAAACAGAACATAGTTCACCATGAAATGATGATATTAGTTCAAAACACATGAAATGACAACAAACATTTGAGAAGTACTAACCTTTCCCTGATTGTAGGTAGAAGACCATGCCACTTAGGAATAGCATGTGCTCGTTCTACATATGCTGCATTTTCAGTGCCCAAGATTACGGCAGAAACCACATCCTGATTGAGTATCTACCCCAGCTAATGTTCCAATAGTATCATTGACCTGCTCTCACAGTATTTAAGAAACCCACACAACCAAGGAGACATTTGAAATAAGAAAAAATCTAAATGCAATATTATAAAGAACATTACTCAGAGAAGAGAAGAAGCGAAGAACGAACCAAACTGGACTTACCAAAGCTGCAACACGCATATCAAGACCAGCTCTTTCCATTGCTTTAGTTAATTCTCCAACTCCACTTGTCCAACCTACAAGAGCCAAGATGGACCACAAAAAATATCTAAGTTCAAATATATATTAGACACATTGAAAAGTTGATAAATTAATTACAGCCATAGCAATAGAAACTATATCTATCATATCAGCTGAAATTTGACTGATGCATTTCAGACCAGCAATATCGGATTATCATTGCACAGATATTATGAAGAAATTGCCTACCTACGAAACCTTAGCATATTTCAAACATTCAGGGAATAGTATTAGAAATAAAACAAACCAACCATGTAGTCTTATTACCCACATACCCAAAACCCTCTCTGAAGTTAACACATTAATTGCATGGCTACTACATACATTTCCATGTGAGGCCCACATCTACTACTTTCATGAGGGTCCAAAACTCCACCAGCACAAATAGAAGATTCCAATAAACAAAAATAGTTATAGCAATTGCAGTGGTGTGAGTTGCCAATGACTGACACATCTATACACAGGATGACACTTATAAGGCAGTTCTAGTAGCACTCTATAATGACATTGTGCTAAAATCATAGAGATGTGTGCATGCGTAGGCACATCATGATAATTAATAAAACAGTAATGCTCCAAAATGAATCACCCTCATGATCAGATAACTGCTTTCACTACAAAGCTGAATAGCCCATTATCAATCAGAATGAAGAAGTTGACCTTGAGAAGGGATTGAGAGGGCATAAGAAAACACTACTATGCAAAAACATGGTTTATGGCACATTAGAAGAATTAAAACACTCTGCACCATTTGGAACACAAGGAAGGTGCCAGTTATAGCAATGGGAGTTTCAAAGCACTCCAATTGCCCTTGGAATTATGTTTCTAGATCATAATTTTAAGTAGACTGCATATATTTCTTAAAAAAAAAAAAAAAAAAGGACTACTGCACAATTTTTTCTACTTAAGTAACTCTTATATATGAGGATCAAGAGATGGTTGGTAACCTAGAAAAAATTCAAGGATATACCTTATACAGTATGCAACATTTTGAAAATAAAATTATCAGTCAACCAAATTCTACAAGAATATCCTTTAGTTCTGGCATTAATTAATCTACACAATAACAAAAGCCAAAACAATATGAATAACTATGGGTAACAATCACAAGATCATTGTGAATAACAGCGAAAGATGAGTTGAGATAATTAGAATTAACCACATAACCACACAGGGAGATAATAAGACTAAAGCATACCATAGTACCAACAAAACTTCACAAAACAATAACAGTTATCACTATTTCATTATAAAAGAATTCTTTAAAATTTGAAACTTAATTAGGATATGAAGCAAGGCAAGAGGCGAGGAACATTACTGTAACTAAAGATATCATGCATGATCATGATATAAAGAAATACAATGTAAGAGTCAAAGGCAAATAGGATTTACCGCATCTTCTATAGAGAAGCCCTTGGTCCATTTTATAAGATTCCCTGATGAAATTGATGTTTGTCTAACTGGAAATGAGAAAGTAAACCCCAACTCTCTTGTCTCCCAGGTGAAAACATGAAGTCCTTCACCCTCTGTAGCAACGAATTTCGCAAGGGCTTCAGCAATATAGTCAAACAAACCTGAAATCACCATTATTAAAGATTTCAGACATGAACCAACTAAGCTAGGTCAAATTTTATTAGACTGGAGTGCTAAAAACACTCACATCTGAATTCCCAGTCATCAAATGTGGAGGAATTGAAACTTCCTCAAATTCTTTTTAACAACCGGCCTTCTTGCCCACCCAACAGTACACGTATGACACGGAAGTTTGTGCCACCAAGGTCCAACGCATAGTACAACCCCTTCCTCCTTTAAGATTAAGGTAGTAAGTGTCGTGCATGTTAGACTAAATTCATCAGCACAAAAGATCAGAAAAGTTAAAGTACTACCACATCATGAAAATCAACCACAGATAAGCAAATTTTTTCTCCCATTCAAGGAACCCTATGGCTTCTCTTTTTCAAAAATTCCATTTTTATTTCACCTCTTCTATTACTAGAAATACTTCATCCACAAAACGGTCACATGATTTATAAGGGATCCCCTATTCCCTGACAACTGAATTCCGCTGCAAAGAGCAGTTCATCAACCAATTGCTCAAAACAGGTTCTTTATTCTCCATGATTAATCAGCTGAATTATTCAACACAAGCAGAGAAAAACATTTCTCATGAGGCACTCCATTCATCCATTCAATCAGACAAATGATAGCCATCTAAGGAAATCAGGTTGGGAAATTAAATTATAATAGAAATACTAAAAGAATGATAGCTTCAATATCGGTAACCTGGAAATTAGAGCCATTCCATAAAGAAATGACAAACTAGTCTTTACCAGGATAAATAACAGCCAATTGATTATAAAAAGGCTAAATTACAAGAGAAACGTCAAACATGGAAGTCAGAAAGGACTTCATAAACTCTGTCCGACTGATATACAAAACAAATCAAGTTTGCTCATCTGTCAATGTGAAGTAACTTCCACTTTAATATTCTCTCAAAATTTGTAACTTTGTAAAACATAATAAGTATTACTAAATGGCCAAAAAAAGATGAATAATTGCAAGTAAATATTTCGTGCTAGAGCTATATGGAAAAATTAACATATAATGAAAGATTATGAATGAAGGACCAGACATAGCTTAAAATCAAAAAGTAATGAAAATTTAGATTGTAGATATCTACCAAAGATTTAAAAAATTTCAATCCAAAAACAATAAAGGAATTTAAAAGAAGGACAGGTGGTATGAGAGTATGGATAAAGGAAATAATACAAATAACACTAAGGAACTACAAAAGAGAGAAAGTTAGACAGCACAAAAAGCAAATGCTAGATTTAGTATAATATGTCAACACATCAGAAGCAAAATTCGCCAAATTCCAATCAAACAAAAAGTAAAGCTTGAAATTGACAAGGAATAGCCTGTTCCAATGAAAATTTCATTTGAACCATTTACTCAAGCTGTTTACATCAAACTTTGGAAGAACCACCATGTAAAGAAGGTTCATTTGAACGAAATCAGATACTTTTCATGATAGAGTTGCAAAACAAATAACAACCATTATTTCTCCCAAATTAGAATCTTTAACTAATATAAGAGTTACATGCAGCAATTCTAAAAATTTAAGTTACGAATTGATTAGACAAGAAATCACTTATTCTATACGTAAATGAAATAATCAATAACAGAAGCAAATACAGGCAACAGAGGGTACAAAACGAAATTTAGAAGACTAGAGATTAAAAAACCATGAAGCCAACCATAAAAATAACATGATTATAGGAAGACTAATTAAGCATCAAAAATAAGTCCATAAATGTTTAATTACCCTTCTTAGTCTTTAAAAAAATCTCTATAAATACCAATAAAGTAAACAATCCTAAAATACCCAAAAAAATAAAAAAAAAAAAAATTTATTTGAGAAATCCAACCATTTCGGAAAATTTTGTTTTATGTTTTTTATTTGTTGGCGGTAACCGTAAAGTGGAAGATTATAACTAAATAAACGATAAATTACCAATAATAAAATGCCGAAATAATAATACTTGAAAAAAAAAAATACGAACTATCATTGAAAAAAAAAAAAAAAAAAAAAAAAAATTGAGCGGTGGGGTGTGGTACCCACCCAGTGGGAAGATTGTCGACGTAGCTGATAGCATCTTGAGCTTACTACCACCCTCCGATGCAAGGCCAGCGTGCATCTCAACGGTCATCGCATCAGCCACCTGTCTGAGCTTCCCAATTGGGTCCCACATTTCTCCTCCATATCTTTCAATATAGCCATGGCCTTGGCCCACCTCCCGAACACTTCATCCTATGCCGCACCACCAGCACCGCCGCCGCACACCATCTGCCGCCACATATGACCGTCGCCCCAACCGCCACTTTCCCCATGACTACTCACAGAATACAAAAAAACTAAAGAAATTTGACTTCTTCGGCTCTTTGCTCCCACCTAGACTCAAAGTGATCGACTTTGATTAAATTTAAAGATTGTTTTTGTTACAAACTTAGAGAAAACCCTAGATCGACTGAAAATTGGAGCTAAAACTAGAAGAGAGTTTAACAAAATCTTTTAAAAATAATAATAGTAAATAAAATTTCTGTAGTTTGGTTTTTGTCTCGTTTTATGTAAGAGAGAGAGACATTATTAGTTGCAATGATCAAATAAATCTTCTTGGATTTTATTAAAAAAAAAAATGTAATGTCAGTTGTTCACAAAAGGGTCACTATCTTAGTTAATTACGATAATGACCTGTCACGTGTCAAATATTTATATCTTATTATTATATGAGTAAACAACATTTCCCACCCAGGTTTGGTGAACTTTCTGTGCCCACCCCTGGTTTCATAAATTACAGATTCTCACCCTTAAATTAACATATAACTGTTTAATCTAACAGGTACGATGGTCATTTCAAAGATGAAAATTTAAAATAACCCTTCACTTCTCTAATTCATCCCATCGACGATTTCAGGTCATTTAGCTGTTTCGGCATAATCCCCTCATGACACCACTATACAATTCCCTCAACCCCCACATCAAAACCTCTAACCTCCTCGCTGATTGAACCCCCACTCGTCGGTCGTCGCTTTTAGTGTCAATCGACATTTCATCCAACTTCCGACAAGTCTCAACACCGAAAACCACTCTCAAGACCACCAATAGCATTGTCGACCTCCCCCACCAAAACCCCAACATTTCTGATTGCAATTGCCCACCGATGGCCATCACCTCTCCCTTAGGTTTTTGCATTTTTAACCCCTTTCCAGCCAATTCCGACACCTCACCGAGGTGTATTCAGGTGAAAAAGTTAGCGGTTTTAGTGAGGAGGATAAGGGATGCTGATGGTGATAGTGATGTCGGGGAATCCAATGACCGAATTAGGTCCGATTTTTGGCTTGGTCGGGATCCTCTGGTTATTGAGAGAAATTGAGATGTAGAGATTATTTTGAGAAAAAGTAAAGACATTATTTAAGGGTGAGATTATAATTTATGAAACCAGGGTGGAAACTGAAGATTCGCCAAACCTTGGGTGAGATAATGCGTTTACTCTTATATTATTTACCTACACGACTGATTTTTTGTGCTTTTTTGTTTGTTGGTCTTTATGGAAGACACTGCAAGAATTTTGTTTGTTGGCATAACACGTGTGTTATTGGAACATTCAATGGGCTTTGAAGGATGGCGAAGATGCCTGAAATTTTATTTAAATATTTATTATCCTAACTCTTTAATCTTGATTAATTAATAATTTCTGTTTTTGATTCTAGTTTGGACTATTTTGATCATATGATATGTATTTAATTGTTTAGGTAAATTTCCAGTGGGTTACTTATAATTATTATTATAGCATAATACAAGGAAGGGCAAAGGCAGTTGTCCAAATAGTCAAATAATAAATACACAGGTTTAGATATGAAGAAAATACCTTTTATTTGACTTTGATTTTGTGTTGAAAGTCAATTCAATATTAGATTAATTCGGAAATTTGGATAGACAAGTCTATGAAATTGAGGAGCAAAGTTCCTCTTGAAAGCTTAAGAAAGTTAGTTTAATTATTTAATCATATAATAATGAGGAAACATTCTTCTGGAATTAAACTTACAACAAAACTATCCAATGCCTACTCATATCCGACTCGGCAACTACTTATCTTATTTCAAAGCCAATTTGGTCATGAGTGGGTACTACCACCAAATTCTCTGGCACGTTAATCAAATTGATTTAAATTTTAGAAACAATTACGACAATCTATGGCTCCCCCTGATTAACTGCAGGCTTTGCATGCTTATGTGTCCTCTTTCCCTCCTCCTCACCGCATGCTTAGCGGTGCTTGTACATATTTGACCCTTTCACTAATTTTTTGGCTGGGTAAAAAACATGTTCCCACCCCAGGTTTAGTGAAATGGCAAATTCTCACCCATGTTTTCATAAATCCTAGATTATCGTCCTTAAAGTAAAACTGTTAGTGATTGTTGGATTCTCATAGATGTAAAGGTGTCATTCCAAACTGCTCTCCCATCTTCTTTTTCTTCATCTCTCCCTTCGCTATTACCAAATCACTCTCTTCTTCATTGTCGTTAACATTTTGGCTCCCTCCTAGCTATTTTTCACTATCACGGCAAGAACTCTTCCCCAACTTTGATTGCACCTTTTCCAACCCCATCTAACCGGATTCCACTGTTTTGCCACACCCACTCCATCATGGCGCAGTTGCCAATCCAGGCCAAATCAGCTTGATTCTGCATCATTGGTACCCCCGACCCCACCATCTTCAAGCCTTTAATGCCCCAACAAACCCCCACCTTCTCAACCTTTTGAACCCACCTTCATTGGGCCTGCCCTTAAGTTTGGTCATGTGAACATTCCCCTTTTTCGATTAATTCCTTCATCAGAAACCTTCCCTAAGACCACCATTCTGTTCACCAGCCAACCCCTACCAAACCTCCATCATCCTCGACCACGGTAGCTCCCGTTCGCCGACCACCACCTCCACTTAGGGTTTCACGATTTTGTCGATTTATGTGTAAAATTGGAGATTGATTTGTCGTTAATTGGTGTTGGTGTTGATTGTTTTGAAAGTGTGTTGATTGTTTGATTGATTTGCTGGATTTTGAGTTGTAATTGGTTTTTCCGGCCACCATCACAACTCTTTTCCCCCAACCCTCCATTGTCCATCAGTTGTTTGTTAATTGCCAAACAAAACCCCCCTTAGTCTTCGCCCAAACGCACGCGCTCTCCTACTAGGGCTGCAACCGAACCGAACAGTTCGCGAACGTTCATTGTTCGTTCGATTACTGTTCGATAATGTTCGCGAACAGTTCAATATTCGTTCGATAATATGTTCGATCGAGTTCGAACAGGGGTTGTTCGTTCGATTATGTTCGCGAACATTATCGTTCGACAATCCATCTGTCGCGAACAATTGTTCGATTGTTCGTTTCGTTATGTTCGAAAAATATGTTATGCATTATTATAATTAAAAAAAAATTCATTTTTATATTATGTTTGATTTAGTTGGATGAATTTTTTTTAATCAATAATAAAATATTATATACTTTTGTTTTTTTATATATAATATGGTTGGATTTTTTTCAAAATGTCATCAATAATTAATATATAAGTATATACATTTTAATTAAAGTAAATAATTTGTTTTTCTTATTTTATATGTTTTGGATTTTTTTTTTTTTTCCAAATGTCATCAATAATTAAATATATAAGTATATAGCATTTTAATTAAAGTATAATTATTATGATACATGCAGGACAAATTTAATAACATAATAGATTGTATATCAAGTGATACATAATATAGTATCCAATAACATAATAGCTTCATATTTTCTAAATGTAATCAATAATTAAATATTATAAGATAGCATTTCAATTAATAATATAAATATAGTATGGTAATTGATAAACATAACATATTGTTAATTAGTGATGTATAGCATAACAAATTTAAATATTAGCTTAATTAAACCTAAATTAATCACATATTTGTATTGATCATATATTACAATCTCATACCACTATGAATTTAAGGCGTTGATACAAATATATATATAGACGTAATGATAATATAACAAATAACACACATATTGATTGATCATATATTACAATAGACTTTTTTTCACTAATAATTTATGGTTGTTGATACAAAATATATGTAAACATTTAAAACATTTAGATAATTTATGTAATGATAATAATATATGATAACCTATAATTTCATATTTCATAACATATTAATATATTTAACCTATGATTATATATGTATGATAATAATTTTGTATATACACAATTAACCTTATATATAACAAATTAATCACACATATGATTGATCATATATTATAATGACCCTCATTTCACTATGATTTATGGTGTTGATACAAAATTATATTTAAACTTTTAAAACATTTACGATATTTATTTAATGATAATAATATATGATAACCTATGATTTTGGTATTTTATAGCATACAAACATATTTATTTTATGATTAATATAGTATGATAATATTTTGTGCATACAAAAATTATACATTATATATATATATATATATATATATTATATATATATAATATATATTAATATATTAATATATATATATGCTTAGAGGTTTGATTCCTATTTGGCCAAGTCCTATACGAAGATAATTTAACTCTTTTGTATTTTTAACCATTTCTTTAGATAATAATTGAGTTATTTGAGTAGAATTGTTTATCTTAAGAGTTTTTCTTCTGTTTTAATAATGTATTTGATTTGTTTAAAGGGTTAACTCTATGAGACTTGATAATTTCCTTCTTTGTAAATCAGATACAAAATTTTGAGAATGTTCCATTTATCAAAATGTTTTTGTAAATCTTGAGGTCTTATGACTTGTTTATCTTTTGTGTACAAGCATGACTTGTTTCAATTATGTTGTCATTTTGATTTATACAAATCTCTTCTTGATGAACAATCTGTTCATCTCAGTATTAGAACTGGAAGTAGACATTGATCTAGAAAAGTTTTCCATTTTGTGAATCACTTATTTCTTTCCCTACAGTGGTTGATCTAAGGACTTCAACGGTTAGATCCTACAGCCCTACCAAACCTAAAAAGACTCGGTACTCAAATAATAATAACAATTTAACAATCCTAAATCCTGCCTCCTTCCTGGCTCTGATACCAGAGGGAACAATCCTACATATATATATAATATTTTTTTTTTTTTTGAAAATCCAGTCCAAAGTCGAACCCACTTTTTTCCGGCCCAAATTTTAAAAATCCAAGGTCTAAACCCACAATTTCCTAGCCCCAATTTTTAAAAATCCAAAGTCCAAATCCACATTTTTCCTTACCCGCCCAAAGTCCAAAATCCAAATCCCCAATTGACCTTTTTCCTTTCCCTAATTGTGATTTGCGACAGCCTCGAGTCAACCCCCACTTAGACACTCACATCCACATCACAGATTCGCAGTTCACACTTCAGTCTTCACAGCTCAAATTTTTTCTGCTGTTTTCTGCTTGCTCAACGACAAACCCAATGCCTCAACAGTCAACACCAGCGTTAGGCTCTTGAGAAAAGTCCATATCCAAAAAGCTGCAGTTTTAATTTTTCGTAAGTTATTTTTTTGTTTTTTGTTTTCATTAATCGTTGTTTGGCTCTTGAGGAAAGTCCATATTCGTTTAATTTTGCTCATTTACTCTGGGACAAATAGATCCATATATTTTTCAAATAACATATTTGTCTGAAAATTTTCATACAGCTTTTTGCTAATATTTGTCTGAAAAGCTTTATTGGGCTAATAAAGAAGCAAAAAAACCATGTAAATATGCTAGATTGCAAGTTTCTAGTGCTACGACCCTCCTCTAAGCCTAGGCAAAAACCTGCTCGTATTTTTCAATGTTGTATATGTCAAGAAGATGGACCATCTTGTCTTTATATAAAATGTTAAAAACCAATAACAAATCCTTGAAAATTTTGCCAATCATCCATATTCTCGATAAGAGGTTTATATCAAAATTCGTGGATTGAAAGCAAATTTTTTCCCTCATTTGATAATTATCTACCAGTGGTAAATATTATGTACCATCTATGGAAACTGTATGCAGTTGACACTAACCAGCCATAACATGAGTGTTTCCAAATATATCTATTGTTTTCTTTCAATATGAGTTACAGACCTCAAGTATAATAGCTGTATAATCATTACAGATTTTCCTATTTTCATCGTTGATTTAATTTTGTTTCCATGAGTTGTAGACTAATTAAAGTTAAAAAGAAACCCCTTTTATAGTTTCTGTTGCAATACCACAAACCTACTACAATAATTTATGTTGCTAACCTGTAACATAGGGAGTTCCTTTTACAGATGCTAGTATACCTGCATGTTCAAACATAAATAATCACTCAAAATTCCAACACAGGATGTTTAAACAAAAAGGAGATTCAGAGGCAAAGAAATAAACGCAGCACTGTGACCATCTAGATCAAGCCGAGAAGGCCGAGAGGAGGTGTTTTGCTTGTGCATTTTCAACATCCATTGCTTCTGAAGGTATTAAATTTATTTCGAAATCATTTTCCAATTCTTGTGTTTCATCAGCTTTAGTGTTGTAAATCATTTCAATTATGAATTCTTTCTCTCATGATATAAATATCAGTGAAATAATGAAGCTTCAAAGCCCCAACCACAAGGGAATCAAATACAATTAGTTCTACCTCGGTTACTCAAGCAACAATTCAACAACAAGAGGAGACCCAAGGGGGTGATGTTAACGCATTTGGAAGGAAGAAGAGGGCAAAGATATCGGCGGTGTGGAATGATTTCAAAGAGGTGTTACACTGCCCAACGGAAAGGTAAAGACACAATGCATTCATTATAAGATATCTATGTGCTACCGAAAACGAGGCCCACTACTCAACTTAAACGACATTCAGAGGAACGTCTCAGGAAAAGGCTAAACGAAAGGCAAGATAGTGGTGGACAACAATTTTTCCAGCCAAGTTCAAGTTGTGGTGACTCACAACCCCCTGTTCTTTGGGATGGCAAATTTGATGGGGCGGATGAGGAAAGAGCTGCGCAATGGGTCATGATGCTGAGCATCCTTTTACCATTGTAGAGGAAGAAGGTTTCAATCTAATGCGAAAAACCGGGATGCCTAAATGGAAAAAAAATTGCCACAGCAAATAAAAGATTATGTGTGCTATGTTTGAGATTGAAAGAAGAAGTTAATGAATGTTTTGAAAATGTCAACAAGATAAGCTTGACGACGGATTTGTGAAGTCAAGTACCAGAATATAGAATATATGGTTTAACTGGACATTTTATTGATGTTAACTGGAGGTTGCAAAAAAGGGTATTGAGCTTTGTACATATGATCCTCCTCACACGGGTGTTCAAATTGCTGATTCGGTGTATAATGTCTAAAGGATGGGGTATTGAAAACAAGGTGTTCACTATCTCTGTCGATAACGCTTCTAGTAATGATGTAGCAATCAAAACATTGAAGAGAATTTTTCAGTACCAGGCGGTTGGTTTGTGGAGGGAAGCTATTCCATGTGGTGTTGTGCACATACTTGAATCTTTTGGTTCAAGATGGCCTTTCTAAGATTAGATATTGTTAAAAAAATCCATAACAGTTTGTGGTACATCAACCAATCGGAGAGCAGGGTTCAAATTTTCTCACAGATTGTGCAACAACTACAGTTGCCTAGTCGAAAGTTGATTTTAGATTGTAAAACAAGATGAATTCGACTATGAGATGATGGTAACTGCACTACAATTTAAAAATGTGTTTCCGAGATTCAAAGACAGAACTCTGGGTTTATTTATTTTCCTAGTGATGAGATTGGGAGAAAGTTCAGAAGGTATGGGATATTTGGGAGTTTTTAGTATGGTGACCAATTTAATCTCTGGGAGTGATTACCCTACTTCTAATATATTTTGAATGAGGTTTTTTCGGATCAAAAAATGCTTGATAAAAAGGCAACAGATGAAAATGAATTTATTCGAGTTATGGTAAAAAGATGAAAGAGAAGTTGATAAATATTGGGGTGAAGGTAATTGTTGTTGTCGATTGCCGTTGTCTTGATCCAAGATATAAATGAAGGTGATTGAAGTTTCTTTCCCTAGACTGTATCCCGAGTCTGAAGCACGACAAATATCGGATGCATTGTATGAGTTGTGCAAGAATATGTAGAGGAATTCCCCTCTTCCAACAATGAAAAATGTTGGAATGAACATGTCTACTTAGATGAATGTAGGAACCGAAGCTCCTACTTACGGGGAATTTGATTTAGGCATTATCTTATTGAGGATGAAGATTTCATTCAAAAGTCAGAGTTGGATTGTTATTTAGAGGGTCACGTTATGTTTGTCAACTAGGTCCAAACACATTTGATGCACTAGTGTGGTGGAGCGCAACATGAAGCATAATTTTATCTAGGATGGCGTGATATACTACCATTCCTATAACCACGTGTCTTCGGAGGCACTTTTAGTGCTGTGGCAGAGTTATTGAACCCTTATCGATCATCATTGCCTCCGACAACTGTAGAAGTGCTACTTTGTGGTGGAGATTGGTGTCGCAATCTCCATGGAGTAAGAAAAAGGCAAAGTAAGATTTAGGGTTTTAAGTTATATAAGTATTTAATTATTTAATGGTTTGATATTTACTAACTTAATTTTTTTTTCTTTTTGTATTTTAGACAGAGGAGAAATTGGAGATTGATCTTTCCATCAATTGAATCAAGTATATTGATATATATTATGTTTTTAAGTGTAGCCATATTTAAAATCAATCTATTTTACTAATGATTTTCAATTTTTTCTTTGTAGGTTCACACTATATACTATATCGTGACATGTTCACTCCTTGAATCCTTTTGTTGTTGCTGTAATGTCTATGCAAAATGCAAATTCCTTTTGTTTGTGCAATGTTTGATACACTAAGAAATTTGTTTTGAATGGTTTATTGTTCTGTTTAATTTATTTTGAAGTTTTATTATTTATGATGGTTAGTTATTTTAATTTACTGAATTTTTATTGATTTATTTAAAATATAAATATAGATAGAGAGTTGGTTTATTTTCAAATGTTGAATTAAATGGGTATGAATTATAAATTGTTGCATATTTGTTTTTTAGAGCATGAATTGGAAAGTTGGTGTATATTTTTTATTCGAACAGGTATTTACAAGTCATCAAACGAGTTATTCGAATAGGTATTTACAAATTATCGAACGAGTTATTCGAACAGGTATTTACGAGTTAGTCGAACGAACACGAACGAGTTACGAACGAACACGAACGAGCTTTTGTTAATCGAACGAACACGAACACACATTCTATGTTTGTTCGAACACGAACAATCGAACGTGCTTATCGAATGATTTTTGAACGGGCATGTTCGTTCATGTTCAGTTCGATTGCAGGCCTACTCCTAACAGCATGTGCGGCCTTCCTTGCTTGGGAGTTGGTTGCGGCGCGAACATACGGGAATGACGAGGAGGATGGCCTGGAGGTGAGCAGGAGCAAAGGAGCTACGATTTGACGCCAAAGATAGCACCAAGGATTGGCGGTGGTGCCAGCTGAAGACCCAAAGTTGAGAGAGATGTTTTGCATAAATTGAAAATATAGTAAATGATCATTTTAGCCTTTAACTATTAAAAGAAACGAAATGGTGTTAATTTAAGGATGAAAACCTAGAATTTATAAAATCAGAGTGAAAACTTGCTATTTCGCTAAACTTTGGGTGGGAACATGTTGTTTACTCTTTTTGGGAGGGCATATTAACTTTCTTCTTAAAAAAAACAAAACAAAAACAAAAAACTTAAAAATTTATTTTTTGATAACGATTTTATCTATGGGACTATACGGGAAGGAACCCCTTAATAACCAGTAGATAGGAATGACAAGATTTATAATTTTTGTTATCCAATGATCAATAATCATCAAAGGATAAACACTTTATCGATTCAGCCCTCTACAGCTCTGCTCATACACGTTATGTCGTTATCTACAAACATATTCTTTTAAGACTTAAAGTAATGTTTTATATTATAAATTTATTAAAACAGGTTACTGTTTTTTTTTTTTTTTCATTTTATTTAATACATGTGACCTTTTTACTTTATTCTTTTATTATTTTTATGTCACATATCTTGGTGGAAATAGAAGCCTGTTGTGGAGTATTATTATTCGTATTCTAAATTGACGTTAAACAGTAAAAAGATACAGGTTCTAATTAAGAAGGAAGCATAAATCAAAGTTTGGGTCTACAATGGAAAGATCAGCTGTTCAGAGTGTCTGCGTGGAGTAAGTTGGCAAAATGGTCCACCTCTAATACCTACTTGTCGTTGCTTGGACGGTTCGGTTTCTGTTCCATAAATGAAGGAATCAAAAATATCAAAGCCAAATAAAGTACACGTTCTTCTCAAGCCAAACCAAGATCAAACTGTTTTGACATGAACAAGTTTGTCTTTCTTCTTAATCATCACATATGTTTTAAGTGAGTGTTATATCAATCCTCTGGTTCACCAGGCCCACTGTGCTTCTTTGTTCTCCTTTGTGATTAACACACATCTTTTATTGTCGTATCTTCTCAACAAGTATTGAATTATTGCATTTATAGAAATTCACCTCATCTCCATGTTTATGCGTCTTTTGTTTTGGAATCGTATCAACTTTCCACTCACTTTCATTCCAAAGCTCACTCTGCATTTATGCTATACAAAAAGTATAATGCATTCACCTCATCTCTCGACCTGTTGGAGTCCCACACCGACTAGACACGCTCAAGCCTACTGGTTTATAAGAGGAGTAATCCTCCTATTTAATAAGACTTTATTGGGTGAGGAGTCAAGCTCACCTCAAATTCTATCATGGTATCAGAGCTCATATTCAATTGATTTAAGTACTTGACCAACGGGTGAGGAGTTAGAATCGACAACTACTTTCATCAACAGATATGACCCAACATATGAGCTTGATCGTGAGGGGGAGTGTTGGAGTCCCACACCTACTAGGCACGCTCAAGCCTACTGATTTATAAAAGAGGGTAATTTTTCCATTCAACAGGACCTTATTGGGTGAGGAGTCAAACCTACCTCAAATTCTGGCACGACCCATTTCAGATGGAGCCGAATCTTGAGCTTGCTAGATCTTTGATAATTTCATTTGCTATCTGCGTTATCAAAATATAAACCTAGTCACAAGCTTAAGCAGCCATGGATTATAAGACTATATCTAGATGCATTTAGTAATCAGTCTGAGAAGGTAGAAGCATATGACTGACACAAGGACAGATAGTTCATACCAATTGTTCCTTCTACTTCTTCCAGTCAACTACAAGAGTCGATAGTACAGACAGTTACAACAAAAATGACACTATGTGACTTGTGGTTGCACTGAGCTGAATATTCAATATGATTTTGGAGTCCTTGTCAAACAATTATAACAAATATGACAGTCTCAAAATGCATAATTGCTTTAATGAAACACTTTGAAGCATAAACTGTAGGAAATAGTCAATCTTCTACTACTATGTCTAGATATTGAAGAGCATTGTCTACTTACAAACTATTAGGTAAAAACAAATCATCCAGCCAGTTCTTTGCGAGTTGGAATTACAGGCACAAGAAAATTCCCAAATGGTGAATCAAATATTCTAAAGTTTGCAGTACAACCCTCTTGTTGTGCTTGTGCAACTGCAAAATTTTTTGCTTGTTGAATCCTGAAATTAATTTCACTGGTTTGAGCCTCTGGAACCTACATATCATTCACATCATCAGTCTTAATGCTTAAGAAATTATATATGAACTGCAAGAAAGCCCATTAGGAAATACTTACTGTCAAATGACTCATTGATGTAGCATCTCCGGGTTTTTCTGCAGTAGGTGAAGAAACAGGCCTGCAGTAAGAAGAAAGCAGTGTCAAGAGTTTGCATTGTCTGCATAATGTAAAAGTTAAAAAACTTAATTTTCAGGAACAATTTACAGGTACTGAGTACACAGAAACTTTAGGATGATATTCAATTTGGAAAGAAGGTCTTGGTGCACTTAGCACATAGCCCAGAATGAGGAATATCACATAGCCATAACTGTGCCAATGTAATCCTTCTAATGCTGTTTACAAAATTAAAAGCAATTCCAAAGAAAGCCAGAGCAGTTTTTTTTTTTTTTTTTTCCTCTGTAAAATTAGCATAACCTATGGTCTTCTAAACCTTTGGAAATTTTGAATCCACAGCAGCAAAAAAATTTAGGGATCAAGATGAACATGACCACTTTTGAGGGATTGATGAAAAACGACCCCTTTTGAAATGATGATCACTTACCCCCTGTAATGACCTAAATATTGGCTTGAATTATCACAAGGGTCTTTCTTTATTCGTCACCCGGAAAAAAGGTGGTCATTATTGTCTAAATCCCAGACTTTAACCAATTCCAAACCATTACTAATGCGATAAACTAACAAGAAAAAGAAGAGTTATCCAGCATAGCTGAATTTCTAAGTGATCGTAACTCTAGTAATAATAATTATTTAAAAAATCCCACCATCATAAGCTTAACCCTTGATTCTCAACAATCAGTTCACTCAAACTCAAGCTTTAAGCAATTAAGAGAAGCCAAAATTTCACAGTAACGAGATCCTGAATTTCGAGCGCTGAAGTCTTCTTAGACACATTCACATGACCACCTCACTCACTTCTCTAAACCCAACCCCTTATCCTAAACCGTTGAGCTACTCTAGGCATAACCGAATCCAATTAATATAAGCTTTTCTCATTAAAACAAGTTGTAAGAGAAATCCAAAGGCATAGGAGATTACCTGCGAGACGGTGGCTGCTTTATCCTTTTCCTCTTTGGTTCAGGCGCCATTTCTCCGCTCCCGTCCAGCAGAAGCCCAGGGCTTGTTTGTTTGTTAACATGCGTGCGAATCAATCAGACCGTGGGTCTGTTTATTGTAGGAAGGTCCAGTTAAGAGGCATAGCCCATAACGTGTGAGAAAAAAGGCCCGGTGTTGTTTCGTGAGATGGGAGATAATACCGGATTTGGATGTAAGATCATATAATTGGATTTTAGTACATAAAGGTTGTAAAGGCCCATCACCAATAATTTATTTATTATTATTATTATTTTTTTAATAATTTATATCAGGTCAGTTTATGTACACCTCAACTAATCTCTCATAATCTTAAAACTATCGAGCAAATACAAACTCTAATGACCACCTTTATTAGCAATCGTAGGGTCTCAAACTCGGGAGATCATCTTAGATCATTCTCTTACTTTTTTATCATTAAAAGAACTCAACTTTAAGAGATCATGTTAGATCCTCCTTTGCTCTTTTATTATCAGGTCATCACCTTTGGCGTGGACTTATCCAATTGGGTATCATAATTTTAGAGACATGTTACATAGATATAGTTGGGTAATTAATTTGATAAACAAATGAGTGCCCGGCAGAGATTGAGAAAGTGAAAGAAATGATTAGTAGTTGAAGTTGCCCTTGACTTAGAAACACAGAGCTATAATTGTGTTTTCTCTACATTAGACTTAGAGTTAATCTTTTATTATATCAATAAATATAATGCAAATCAAGAGTTAATATTCAACAAATTAAACATATATGGTTTTGTCTAGGATTTAACATCATGAGATTCTCCATAATCAATACTTGAAATCTTTCATTCCAAATTAAACCCCACCAACCATTTCTTTTCTTTAAAAAAAATTCAAAGTAAATCATTCATTGAGATATTCTAAACTAATCTAACTTTTGAGGATCTTTGTAATTATTTTCAACACACACCCACCTTCAATAGATTATACTATTATATACTTTATTCTTCATTTTGTTTTTTATGTTTTGATTTGATTCGACACAAGTCAGATGATCATAGGAATAACCAAGATTCTACACAGATAGCGAAGATAAAGGACACAGTCCCACACCCTCCACACACTCTAATTTTCATATTACACTTCAATTTACCTGCCTATTGAGCTCCCAAAATTCATCAATCTTATTATAAGCTTTATTATTATTATTATATACTATTAAATTGCCAACCCTAGCCACATTTTATAAATGTAATGACAAATGCAATAAGGTAGGAATATATATGCAGGAATCAATGAGAAAGTGAAGCAGCGTGTCTTTGAGTTGACATATTTGATTGATGTTTTAATTTGGTGGAGTGAAGGTGGCATCTTCAGATTCAACCAGAATGATCGATGTGATAGATAATGGACCCTTTAGATTTGTGAATGCAAAGATATGATCTACTCTTTTATTTCTTTCATATATTAAGCTATGATCTTTTTTCCATTAACCCAGCAATAATAATTTGTTTCCATCCTCGTTGGTGCAATACGACTTGACCCCTCAAATCCTATCATATCTAATACTCATCATTCCAGGATTGATGGTAAGAAAGAAACCTTTCAAATATTCTTCCATATATACTCCGTGATTTCTTCTATCAATTAGTACAAATGTCAACGCAATTAACTCTTTGTTCCTTCGTTCAACGGTGGCATCAACATTGATAATTGTTGACTTCTTTGGTACGGCAAGTTTAACTTTAATCCTACATTAATTAGTATATGGATAATCTAAACTTTGAATGATGGAAATTATATTATGTTTTACTCCTTATTACTGGACCACTTCTCCACAACAATTTTGATCAACCATTTGGGGCTGCAAATCTTTTGTGGGGTAAGAGTAAGACCATGCACTTTGTATTATGTTATGTCATTGCTCACCATTAAATTAGAATGATATTGGGTGAGTCAAACATAATGGCTGGACTGGATTGGACAGGGCTAAGTTAAATAAAGCTTGTTTATTAATAACAATAAGGCGAAGGTTGATGAGGCGATGAGAATGCATGGGCGGGCGGGTCAAATTGGATTCGATTCACTTTTGAATAAGGAAGCAAATTAATTAAAAGAGTTGCGATCTACTCATCTATGCCCTGGATTTGGACAAGAATATCTCACACAAAACCATGTGCAGAAATGCGCCCCACGTGGGATATGGCATGCGTGTGGGTCTCTTATTCCAACTCGCTTCTGTATTTTCCCCTTTATTTTCACTGATTTAGGAAAGTACAGCTCCGTTCTTCTATCGCAAACCCTCTGATATTGTCACCATTACCATATATATGGAAGAGTCCCATACACAAACCTCATTATTCAAATAAAAAGATATTGCTTATTTTAATTCTGTAATATAATAAATCAATATCATAACTCAACTTCATAAAGTTACAAGGTATCTCTTGCTTTATGGAGAATATGCGTCTATGTTTCCATTTCAAATTTTATATTTCAAGTGCTGTGATAATATAATTTAATTGGGATTGTATATATTATTACATATATCATTTGTGTAATAAATATTTAAACATATATCATATAATATTACAAGGTTTTTTTCATTGCTTAATTCGTAGCCATGAATTTGAAGGTGGAGATGAGCTGTGCGTGTGAGGCAAGTAGCTGGCTTTGTAAAGAGTAAAAGAGTCACTAAAGATCGACTCTCCCTGCAGCATCCTTCTCATGTATTATATTACGTGCCACTATTTTTTCTTTACTTTTTTATGCTATTCTTTGATAGTGTCTCCTACTTGTTTCTGATAATTAATCTCAATTCCCTAGATACAGCAAGCAAAGATTGATTCAAACTTAAAATTTTGAATTTTTTTTTTCCCAGTTTGGCCAAGTTTTCAAGTTTTGATTAGTTAATTAATCAGTAATATATACATAAAAAGCTTTCAGAACACAGAAAGTCACTTACTTAGATGAACATAAAGCTGAAACTAACATATATATTTGAAAAACAAAGGAACTACACTAATTAATCGACAAACTGACGAAGCTCGCACAATCAGACTCAATTAAGCCGCCCACAGTTGGGGGAAGTGCCTTTTATATTCTACTGAGGATCTTATAAAAGGCAACAAGATCTGGACATGATACAGAAAAAAAAGATGAAATTAATAAAACAAGATGAAGTTTGTATTGGTGAGTTTTGTGCTTTATGCTTATACCTTTTTCGCTTTACAAGGGAAGGCTTTTTTTTTTTTTTTGGCAAAAGGAAGGGGGACCTCCTTTCTACATACATTTGGGGATTTGCCACGTGTCCCCATGGTTATATCGATGTTTTTATATAAGAAAAACAAATATTTCTAGCCCATGCATGAATTTTAATGGTTGTCACTCGATCGAACCCATTCGAATAGAAAGTCAAGTTGAAGTATTTCCAAGAAATTTTTTAAGTTATCTACTAAAATCATGTTACAAATAATGCATAATGGACCCCAGGCACAACACAACACAACAATTGGGAGAATAAATTTTAATATTTTGTTTATGTACTAGCTGCTTCAATTATTTTTCACAATTCAAACCATTCATGTTTTCAATAATATATAGAAGAAAACAAGACTTTAATTAAATCGGTCAACAATGCACTGAACTGCGGCAACTTGCTATGGTTTTTAAGTGGTTCAATTGTGCTTCGATTCAGATGTTTTGAGCTGATTAGAATGTCAGACTGTAAGTGGCAATTATTAATTGCTTTAAGATAATTTATTAATCACAAAATTACTCTGTTAAGTAATGCTAGCTCTAACACTTTCCTTTAAAAAAAAAAGTAGAGGATTCAATGTGGTGTGCAATGAGGTAAGATGTTCGTCACTAACTATATAGTTAGGATTAAAAAATGACATACAGTATTAATTAATGGAAGTACATGAAACATAGTATTAAGTTAAGAACATGGGGTGGTATTAAGAGTTTATGATTTTTTCCCACCTAAATAATGGTTTAATGACACTTTTCCATTCACAGACTTTTAAAATACCATCTTATTACTCAAATTTATATTCTGGCGACGAACAAAAAGCAAACTAGGTCTAGGCTATTGGAATTTTTGAAGTAGAGAGACTGATGAGTCTTTTGGTGATGGAAGGTTAGATTTTGGTGGTTAGAATTGATCAGAATTTAACTTGGAAGGGACGATTATACAAACCCTAATCGATCAATTGTCGGCGATTGACGAAGTCGATAAAAGTAGGGTTTTAAGAGTTTTGATGAATAATGATCGAAGAGGAGAATAGTGATAGTATAGGGTCCTAACAAAATAAAAATATATATTTAGATAATAAAATATTAATCGTGTTAACAAAGTCGTTATATCAAGTAGCAGTGATAAATGAGAACCATGCATAAAAATATTCAATTAAAATATGAATAGAGAAAAGTGAGACAGCGCAGGATGGACATAGCCAATAAGAATGAAAGATATATAAACATAAGGGAGGGTGAAGGGACTGAGACTGAGAGTGACCAACGCATGCAAGCGGGATATTGGAAACTGATCATGTGCCTCAATAGCTAGCTAGCTAGCTTTGTGCTAAGTGACTAAGTCTATACCTAGTTGCCCATCATCCATCCCCCCCGACTATGTTTTTATCACCTACGGACCCCACTGACGATCCAATCAATTAACATTATTCCCACATTTTACTCCACTGTTCCCTGTCCTGTAACGTACAGGTAACAGCCCCGGTCAAGTCAAATATTACCATTAATTTCTTTGAAACGAATGAGTTAGGTAAAATTTGCTTCTGACAACAGTTTTGTTCATTTCATTCTCTTTAAATTGACCTTTTGATGGAGATGTCTTGATTTACACGTGTTTAAATGAATAAGAACTAACCACAGCCATCCATCCAGATTAAGAAAGAACTTGCTTCACGCAAACACATGAATGATATGCAAATTAATAGATGGTTTGATTTAATTTAATTATACAATCAGGGATAAAGGAAAAAAAAAAACGACAAAATTATATCACAAGTGTAGTGAAACGGAATGGAAGACGCTCCCGTAATAGAAACAGAAGAAGGAGGGAATTGGGAAAAGTGCATGTGTGGGTCACATTCACAGCAAGGTGGCTGCCTCTGTCTCACTCTCTTCTCTATGTCTGTTGTCCGAACCAAACCAAAGCAAGCTCTCAAACAAATTATATCTATAAGAAACGACAATACCAGTCAATTCAAACCCACTCAACTTGCTGCCACACTACATGAATAGGATGCGTAGATTGAGGAGTAAATTTTGTGTTTAAACACCCCATGTCTCCTTGCTTCCATCTGTTGGTGAAATTTCCAGCTATCTTCACCCCACACTTTTTACTTTTATTCCTCCTCTGATTACGATCACGTACTCTTTTTTTTTTTTTTTTCTTTTTTTTCTATTGACAACTGTACTTGTGATTTTTTTATCACAGTCTAAACCAACCATATGATTTTTCAAGGGATGACCGAACAATGTGACGTGCCTAATAAAGACTTTTGGATACCAAATTCCAAATGGGCAGTAAATTAAATTTGAAGTTATATATATTTTTGATGGTGGGGTCTAAGCTGCAGACGACATTTGCCCAAACCTCTCCTTCCTTCGTCTTCTTATTCATTTACCCTGCCATTCTTGTTGCACTTTACTAAACTATCTCAAAATTAAAATTAAGCTCCAACTCTACGTGTCACCCTTCTCCACTCTGCTTTTGTTAATTTCTTAATTTTAGGTTTAATTCTACGCGGAATCCCTCCTCTTGTTTGCACTAATTTGGAGATATTTGATTGCTGAACATACTTCTACTTTCAAATTATATTTTATTTAATCTAAAAATACAAAAGTATGTATATATAATTATATCAAAAGTAACCTTTTGTAAAGAATTAGTTTTAAACGTCTGTATTTTTACTTCAATTAGTAAATATTCAAAGAGTTTTCCCTTCTTCTTTTTTATTTTATTTTATTTTATTATATGGTAGTAATGCGTCTTGAGCCTAATTTAATTATTTGACACGCAAAATAAAAAATAGTCCACACACGTCAAGTAATTTATGAAAATAAATCACAAAACAATGGGCCAAAAATCTAATGACAAAGTCAAATCAAATAGAGAAAGTTAGGACCTCTCTGTACTTCATTGCTTTAAAATCCATCATACATTTAGGAATTCCTGCTCCATAAATAGTTTATGGTTTACTAGCTAATTGAAGGCTGTCATATGACTTCTGTTTTTGGTTATTACCTTGCCTCCTTTTTGCCTTTATCATAACACAACCATAAATATTGCATTATTTTAAACAAAAAAAAGAAAAAAAAAAAGAAGTAAATGTCAACTTTCTATTTAATTGGGTTTTTTTCACTTGCAATATAATATTTTGATTTTTGTTAGTGTAATTACTTTCTCTTGAATCTCTTCTGTTTCAAGTCATTAATCCTAAAAGGCGCAGTTAAATATATATGTAGTTTCTATATTAATGAAACCTTTTTTTTTTTTTTTATTGCATTAATAGATATGTGGTTTGAAGATTTAATTTAAACGTAAAGACTTAGGTAATAAATAAAGATGAAAATTTTGTTAGGTCCTCAAAAGGGACAGTCTTACTTATATTTTGATTAAAAGTCACCACTCTTCTTCAAACCTTCTATTCCATATTTCACGTCAAAATTATTTTGACCAGTGGGGACTATGTGTATGAGTATGACTATGAGTATCCAAAACTGCCCTTTTTTTGTTTTTTAACACTGGCCATTACCATTAGACCTAAAATTGAATTAGGGCCAGCAGAGTCTTTTAATGGCGTGATTAATAGTTTAACAGAGACTGCTCCAATCGAAACATCTATCTCCGTTCATTTCTCAGATACACTGGTGATAGTATTGAGAAATTATTTACGTATACTAAGTGTTGCAGAAGTGTGGAGCAGAGCAGAGCTCGGCTGCCGGAGTACAAGAATTCACCAAAGCAAATAAAAATAAAATATATACAATTTTAACTCATCGGAAATTGAAACCCTCGCTCAGAATCTGACAACCCTGACGTCTCTTTCTTTAAACCACATAAAGTAACAAAATCATTATACACACGAAAAAAAACACAAACACTATTTAATATCAACCCATGTTAATGTAAAAATAACTGTAAATTAATAAATAAAATAATTGGATTCAAGAGAAACCCCACCTCAACTTCTCTATTTATACCCTCCTCCTCATCTACGGTGAGAAGCAATCCATCCATCTATCTATCCTTGAAGAGAAAACTTAGCATCCATACATACAGTAAGAGGGAGAGAGAGGCAGGGAGAAATAGTTCTTCACATATCTCCATATTGTAAAGAGAGAGTGAGGTTGATTATCATCAATCATCATCATCGATCATGTGTAATCCAAATACTACCACTACTCTTCCCACCTTAGCAGTTTCCGATAAACCAACACAAACGCAGCAAAGCAACCTTTATTTTCATCTTTTGTCGTCGTTACCCAATGGCATAAAAGACCCAGAAAAGCCTAAAACACAAGAAGAATCGTCACCCTCCATCTCTGAGATCATCACAGAGACGAAATCACTCTTCAACCTAGCTTTTCCTATTGCCCTAACGGCCCTTATCCTCTACTCTCGCTCTATCCTCTCCATGCTCTTTCTTGGTCATCTTGGTGACCTTGAGCTTGCTGCTGGCTCTCTGGCTATTGCCTTCGCTAATATCACTGGATATTCAGTCCTTTCAGGGCTGGCTCTAGGCATGGAGCCTCTGTGTTCACAAGCCTTCGGTGCTCAACGTCCAAAGCTTCTATCTTTAACCCTTCACCGCTCAGTAATTTTCCTTCTTGTCTCTTCAATACCTATCTCTCTTCTCTGGCTCAACATGTCCAAGATCCTCTTATATCTTCATCAAGATCCTAATATCACACGTATAGCTCACTCTTATCTCATCTTCTCTCTCCCTGACCTTTTAACCAATTCCTTCATTCACCCAATCCGCATTTACCTTCGCGCTCAAGGCATCACCCATCCACTAACTTTAGCATCCTTAGCCGGCACTATTCTTCACTTACCTATTAACCTTTTTCTCGTCAGTCATCTACGTCTCGGCGTTGCTGGAGTCGCAGCCGCAGCTGCCATCTCCAACTTCTTTGTGTTTTTATCCTTAGTTTTTTACATTTGGATTTCTCGTTTGCACGAGCCGACGTGGACTAAACCCACTCTCGACTGCTTAACCGGCTGGAAGCCGCTGCTTAAGCTGGCTGCTCCAAGCTGCGTATCGGTTTGTTTAGAGTGGTGGTGGTACGAGATCATGATCGTTTTGTGTGGAATTTTAGTTGACCCCAAAGCAACGGTGGCCTCTATGGGCATTCTGATCCAAACGACGTCGTTACTTTATGTGTTCCCGTCCTCCCTCAGCTTTGCGGTTTCCACACGTGTGGGTAACGAACTTGGTGCTAATCGTCCTAAAACAGCGAAATTATCTGCTGTAGTGGCGGTGTTTTTAGCTGCAATGATGGGCCTATCAGCTACCGTTTTTGCATCCGGGATGAGAGATAGGTGGGGTCGGATGTTCACCAACGACGTGGAGATCCTGCGGTTGACATCAGCTGCCCTGCCAATCCTAGGGTTGTGTGAACTCGGTAACTGTCCACAAACAGTAGGGTGTGGGGTCCTGAGAGGCAGTGCACGCCCGTCCACGGCAGCTAATGTGAACCTGGGTGCATTCTACCTTGTGGGTATGCCAGTGGCCGTTGGACTTGGATTTTATCTTGGGGTTGGGTTTTGTGGGCTCTGGCTTGGGCTATTATCGGCCCAGGTTTGTTGTGCTGGCCTCATGTTGTACGTGGTGGGGACAACCGACTGGGATTTTCAAGCCGATAGATCTCAGATGCTGACATGCGCAGGGTGTGTGGATAATGGGTTAGTCTGTGACTGTGATCATATTGGCGATGAACAGCAGCCATTGATTTCTATTACGGTGTCTTCGCCTTAATATATATATATATATTTTTTTTTTCTTGGCTGTGAATTGTTTATTTTTTGGTTAGAAGAGATGGGGTGTTGCATAAAGAGGATAAAGAAGAATATTTTTTGTTCTTATGGATTATATATATTCTTTTGCATAAAAAATAAAATTGGCAACGGCAACCTTCTTTTGGAGGTGATGCGGCACCGCATGAAACAAAAGCGTTAACATAACGGCAACTCTTCCGTTACGTAGACACAGACTAATATAACATCACCATTCAACAATCAAAGCAATAACTGTTGAGACAGTGTCTCAGATATTCAGACATGTTTGATCTTTTTGAAGAATTGAAGTAACCGCAAATCATCACCTGACACGTAGCAATTTGTTCTCTAAACAATATTCAATTGGTTTGAAGCAAAAGTTAGTGGGGAATATATAATGTGGCTAAACTTTCCTCTCTGAGTGGAGGTCGTTGTTAATTTCTATCTTATCTCTTTAAAACTTTTTTAGTTTGGTCCCAACCTAAACGATCTACCATCAATGCATGGTCTTTGTCCATTGATGGGTATCGTCTTTAGACTTTAATCAGTGGCTCTCTTGCCAATTCTAATTATATTTCATCATCTCAAATATATATTCAATGAACAAGAACAAATACCTAATTAATTTTCTTGGCAAATTAATGACAGTTGATCTTTAATTTGGAATGCAAGTCGTAAAGTTGGGAAATGAAAAAGCACACAAAATTCAGGTGGCTGATTAAATGGCGTCCTCATGATATGGGTAAAAGAAACAAGGCAACAACAAAAAAACAAGTGATATAATGGGAAAAAACGGCCCTATACAAAAGAGAACACACAGTTACACACTACTGTCAATCACCATGGCTATTTGGCAGCTCTTTCTCCTCTGAAAGGAAAACAAAAGAGGGTTTTGTCTGTTAATAAGAGGCACATTTCTCTTTATGCAGAGAGCGCACGAGGGGGGTATCACTTTTTTTTTTTTTNTATTTTTTTTTCTTGGCTGTGAATTGTTTATTTTTTGGTTAGAAGAGATGGGGTGTTGCATAAAGAGGATAAAGAAGAATATTTTTTGTTCTTATGGATTATATATATTCTTTTGCTTTTTCTTTTTCTTTTTTTTAATAAAAAAAAAAAAAATTGGCAACGGCAACCTTCTTTTGGAGGTGATGCGGCACCGCATGAAACAAGAGCGTTAACATAACGGCAACTCTTCCGTTACGTAGACACAGACTAATATAACATCACCATTCAACAATCAAAGCAATAACTGTTGAGACAGTGTCTCAGATATTCAGACATGTTTGATCTTTTTGAAGAATTGAAGTAACCGCAAATCATCACCTGACACGTAGCAATTTGTTCTCTAAACAATATTCAATTGGTTTGAAGCAAAAGTTAGTGGGGAATATATAATGTGGCTAAACTTTCCTCTCTGAGTGGAGGTCGTTGTTAATTTCTATCTTATCTCTTTAAAACTTTTTTAGTTTGGTCCCAACCTAAACGATCTACCATCAATGCATGGTCTTTGTCCATTGATGGGTATCGTCTTTAGACTTTAATCAGTGGCTCTCTTGCCAATTCTAATTATATTTCATCATCTCAAATATATATTCAATGAACAAGAACAAATACCTAATTAATTTTCTTGGCAAATTAATGACAGTTGATCTTTAATTTGGAATGCAAGTCGTAAAGTTGGGAAATGAAAAAGCACACAAAATTCAGGTGGCTGATTAAATGGCGTCCTCATGATATGGGTAAAAGAAACAAGGCAACAACAAAAAAACAAGTGATATAATGGGAAAAAACGGCCCTATACAAAAGAGAACACACAGTTACACACTACTGTCAATCACCATGGCTATTTGGCAGCTCTTTCTCCTCTGAAAGGAAAACAAAAGAGGGTTTTGTCTGTTAATAAGAGGCACATTTCTCTTTATGCAGAGAGCGCACGAGGGGGGTATCACTTTTTTTTTTTTTTTTTTTGTTGTTGTTGTTGTTTTATCATGTGGAACACAAAATTCATCTCCCCTTCTCTCCATGTAAGTTTTCTCTTTTTTAAAAAATTGCCCTCTTGTCCCACTACTGTTATTGGGGGCTCCATATCCTATCAAATCCATCAAGTTTTCATCCAACTGCTACGTATTTGGATTATTATTGCAGTAAAAGGTGAAAACATCCACTCTGAAATATCGGCTTCTTTTGAAAAGATTTTCTGAGAACGTGGTTTCAACTACTACTCAAACAGTTATTGTTCCTTCCTCGTCAATGGTTATCTGATCTCATCAATTTATCCTAATTATTATTGTTCCTTAAAATGCACGCTGTCGTGTGGCATGGCTTCACTGACTAATAATATGTAAAAAAGAAAATATCTCTACGAGGCCATTAGTTCTATCACCCTTCAACTTTTTTATTATATGCAACTGATCAGGGATTTTGATCGGTAAAAGCTTGAGCGAGAAAAAAGTTGTGGACTGTGTTGCCTTCAAGTTCTCTATATTTCTTTCTTTAATTTGAATCTTCTGTTTCAAATGGTATATGATAGAATTGGGTAAGTTTTAGTTGATTAATTCCATCACAGAATTTGCACACTGTAATTTATGTTGAAGCCCCGCAATAATCTGCTAATAATTTTTGAAATTTTTCATAAGTGTGCAAATCAAGCTGAATAATCTAAACCCTCTTCTCTTCATAATTCATAGAGATCACTCTTTATTAATTTCACGTGAAACTAACTATATTATCTTTTCTAGGAATCTTCGATGTCAAATAGTTTAGAAACTGGGTAAGTTTCGTTTATTTGAGTTCCAAAAGCACAAAACACAAAGCTACAATAAGTTGCTAAGTTTTTAAAATCTCTTTAAAGTGCAAGCATTAAAAAAAAAAAGAGTGAAATAAGAGGGTCATCGTGATTCATGTATATAAACATACCGTAAGTTATGGTTTCCATCTTAGAGCAAAAGCTCTATAATATAGCCCTCTTCTCTTCATGATTCATAGAGGACAGTTTGAGTACCATTTGTTCCAAAATGGGAGGAAAATTTAAGTATCTCTTCTTTTCATGACCTTACTCTCAAGACAGGCACCAAAGTGTACTTCAAAATTTTCTGTTCTCTCATAATTATCATAGTTAATAGCAAAATATTAACAATATAGCTCCTAGCTAGGGTACAAAATTTAACAGTCATATAAAAGCTACGAAGGGAATTGAAAGATGCAAAAGAGTTGATAAGAATTTTAAGAAGTATAACTGTTTTCAACTCAAACTTCCTCGAGCCAATCATTATTTACAAGTTCCAAATATATTCGACTATATATATATACGTATAGCTTATCCCTATCCCATGTTATTAACAATTCTTATACCCATAGATATTTTGGAGTATGTTGTCAGTATTATAATCAGCAAACTCAAACTAAGCGAGAGCCAAGATTGGATCCAGCCATTAAGTCCCCACAGATGCCTCAACGAAAAGCCGAGGGGTCATGGCTGCCATTCCTTTCTAGTAAAATATAAGACCAAACAGAAGATATATATAGAAAGGAAGACAACATCATTCTAGAGCATCATGCTTCTCACATGGCAACCACCCCCCATTCCTTCTATTCATCTCTCTCTCTTGTCTCCTTATCTAAATCTCCACTTTTCAAAGCTTCGATCTTGCCATCCCTTCTAAGTCCTCCCCCAGCAACAACATCATCATCCAAACCACTCCATCATGCCTTTGCCTGCTGCCCCTCAGTACTATATGGAAGAAAACCTATACCAAACCCCTCTAATGTCATGAAAAAAGAAAAAAAAAACACCCTTGTAGGCAATGTTTTAGGGCATAAGGGGTTAGCTAGCTGGCCTTTTGTGTCTGCCTTATATGCAACAACTGGCACACAAAATGCATAGCGTTTTGAATATATATATATATATATATAGTTCCAAGAGTAGGGTTATTTGTTTTAGTTTCCATGATATGATAAACTTAAAAGTGTTTCTTTATTTCTCAACTTGACATGGTATGTCTCCATTGTGAGGAGCTGCCGATTTCCTTCACACATGACTCTGCGTGTAGCATGTTCATTTCTAGACCACAGTAGCATACTACTGTTCATTAGTTCACCCATAATTCTCTACCCCCTCTCACCTTGACACTTGGCCCCACAACTATAACGTGAAATATAAAACATCCTCCTGCCTTTATAATCTCTGTGTTTTTATTGAGCCGGGTCTGGGACTGGGAGAGAAGCCCTACAGGAGCTAGCGGAGACGGAAACATACATGGGATCGACTTTGAAAATATCCCAATAATAGTGATAATATGTGTGTGTAGTTGACACACTCAACTTCAAGATAAGCCTAATCGTATTATTCAAGTGGTGTAGCCACTTGTCATGCCTTGGTTGGATATTAGACCTACATCAGAAAAAATGTCTATATTTTACCATAATTTAAAAATGTCTATTGATTTATTATATTACTATGGATTCTTTTTTTTTTTTCACATTATTGAATCGTTAAGAAATAAAAGAAAAATAAGAAGATAAAACCTCCGCTATTTCTGGCCAGAAGATTTTGTCCAAAAAGAGGGGCCAGACTGTATATCATCACTGCTTCCCCATCTTTGACAATCTCACTAGTATTGTAAATCAAAATATGTCTACTAGTTTTACAGCTTAGTCGTTGTAATTTTCAATTTAGCTCATGGTAATTTGCATCTAAAGGCTGAGCTTTTGTTGAAGCAGATTATAATTTTAACTAAATTTACATTTTACAGTCAATTAGGCTAATTAGCTGGTAATTTAATACATACTAAGATACTACTGAGGATGCATTACTGGGCCGTGATGGTTGCAATGGGCCAGTTAAATCATAGGGAACCAATTTTCGGATCTACCAGTGCTCCTAGATATACGCCATGAACGTCAATTTAAAACTTAGTAAATTAAAACCATAAAATATGGGGGTAAAATGTAATAGTTTTCATCCGCCGTTCACTTTTGCAAAAACTAGGGGGATGATTGATTTTTTCCCTTCTATTTAATTTGTTCAAAGCTTAGAGTGCTTAGTAATAGGTCCAATTTCATGGCCCAATAAAATCTTGTAGAAGCCCACGTTCCTTGAAGAGACAGTCAAGTGGTATACCAACTTGTCATGCCTTGGTTGGATATTAGACCTACATCAGAAAAAATGTCTATATTTTACCATAATTAAAAAAAATAAAAAATGAGTGGCACTATTAACACCTCAACAATAGACTGAAGAAACCTCACTTTTTAATAAATTTTATAATAATAAATTTATTCCTATATTGAATTATTAAAATTTACTTTAATTTTCTATCCTACTATTATCTCATAAACCCTAATTTTATACTATTCAAATTATTCTTAGGAAAAAAAAAAAAAGATAGTTTAATGGAGAAAAAAGATTTTTAATAGGATATATATGGTTATAGTAAGTTTTTAATTAGAGTAAACGACATATTCCCACCCAAGGTTTGATGAAATCCCAAGTTGGTACCCCAAGTTCCATCTATTCCAGATTCCCACTCTTAAAATAACACTGTTAACAATTTTTAGGGTAATAAGGGTGCAATTACCATAATGCCCTTAACCCTAAATTAATAAATTATGTTTTAACCCCTAAATTAATAAAATTATAAAATTAACCATCTTATTTTGAAATTACTTCAATTACACCCTCAATGACTACGCACCGTCTTGGTTTTCATCGGATCTGGGCTGTTTCCAATGGCGGCAAACCCCCTGGTCACCTCCATCACCTTCCCCATCGTCCGTCGTCCAAAACCCCTCTGGCTCTCGACTCATTAGGCCTCCCAATCGCCGGCGCCGTCAGGCTTAGGTTTTTGTCGTTATTCGCTAGATTCCGGCGACGAAAATGCAATTGGACATCACCACTGCAACCAACATCTCCAAATATACAAAACCCTTATGTCCCCAGCAACTATTTAGTGGCCATTCGTCGGTGGAGAGCGACGAAAACCAGTCGCATGTGGCGACTGTCGTGGCTGGCAATCGGCGAGTGATGAGGGGTTGTGAAGGGTATAGTTTTGTAGAGGGGAGGATGAGGGTTCGAATGGTGGTGACAATGGTGATTTTGGCAGAAGAATCACTGGAAAATGGTGAAAAACGTCGACGATGATGTTGGCTAACGTGCACTGGATCTTTGTTAGGGGCGACGATCTGCTAATGTACGCCTCCTCTGCAAAATGACCAATTTACCCCTGAGCCGTTATATCTAACCATTTTCCGTTACTTTAAGTGTGGGAATCTGGAATAAATGAAACTTGGAGTATCAACTTGTGATTTCGTCAAACCTTGGGTGGAAATATGTCGTTTACTCTTTTAATTACTTCATATATATATATATATATTTTTATTGTTATTTTTTTCTTCAAAGTATTGGTAGCTATTTTAATATATGTATTTTTTGTGTTGTTTAATTGTATTATGTTCTTGGGATTATTTGTAGAGATTTTTTTAGCTTTAATTTTGTTCTACACTTTTAATTAAATTATCTAAAATTTAATTTTAGAAATAATGATGACGGTGGAATATAACAAAAATGGAGGGAATAAAATATTAACTCTTTTAAATTATAAGAAACTAGAATACAGGGCATTTATGGGGTGCCAAAAGAAAAAAAATAATAATTTAAAATCTTTGAAATGGGGTGTCTTAAGAGATGAGACTTGATTGGTCCGTTAGCGAGGTGCCAACAGCTCTAATTAAAAAATAAGAAAATTATGTGAAATTTTGTAAATGTATAGTTGATTAGTTTTTAGATGGTTGGGTTTTTTTATTTAGTTGCATTTTGATTAAGATGAAATAACAGTACATTGTATTATGTTGGTTTGGGCTTGTCTGAACATCATAAGCCCATTTTGAACTGAACCAAGCAAGATATCGTAGTTATGTCCGGAAAAGACGGAGGCATGAGCATAATTAGCTAAGCGTTAGAATAATTGCTGTTGAGTGATTTGGTGATAAAAAAGTAAAAGAAGATTTTATAAATTCGAGTGAGTTTTCTTAAGCACTAATAAAGGTAATTATTAGAGGTCTTATCCGATTAATAGTTCTAAAATCCTAGTTAATTAGTTGAAGTGGGTGTAAGCTAGTTTGAACACCTTCGTTCATTAGAAAAAAAGAAAAAAAAAAGATTAAATTGTACAAATGAGTGAACTATAGAACGTATAAATTTAAAATAAAACAAAACAATGTAAACAATTTTAGTAACAAAATGTTGTGATAAAATTGGAGTCGGTGGTGTATGCCAACTGAACTAGTGTTAAGAATTTTGCAGGGTGTGATGGTTCATGGAAGAAGAATAGCAAATAAAGGAAGTGCTTATTTTATGATTGGATCCAAAGTCCAGTACATCCCACTTCGAGCAANCTATATAAAGGGAGCAACTCTCACAAGGAGATATACAAAAAAAACCCATATCGACATGGTATCAGAGCTCTTGTTTTCTTTTCGGTAATTTTTTTTTTGCGTCTTCCTTGGTGGCTTCTGGCTCTTGGTTTTCTCTTGCTTGGTGGCTGTCGGCTGGAGTATTTCTGGTTGTGATGAATTCTTGGTGATTGTTGACAGATTCTGGAGGGGTATTTCTGGTGAATCAGGTTTATACTTTCTGATTATAATTTTGTCGCAATTCTTGTCAATTATGGTTTGGTGTGTGACTATCTGCATTTTTTTTGGTGTTGTTGGGCTATTGCAATTCTTGTTCCACTAACTATTGTGATTTCTCTGCTCTATCAATTTTTTTTGTGGTTATTATGTTTGGAGAAAATTCTATTGTTCACTTTAATGGCAAGAACTACGCCAGTTGAGAATTTCAGTTCAGGATGTTTGTGAAAGGGAAGGAGTTATGGGGTCATTTGGATGGGTCTTCTGAGGCCCCAACTGATCCCAAGGAACTTAGTTTATGGGAAAGCAAGGATGCTAAAATTGCTTCCTAGCTACTCAGCTCTATTGAACCTCATATGGTCAACAATCTTCGTGGGTTCACTACTGTTAAGGCGATGTGGGATTATCTTCGGCGAATTTATTATCAAGATAATTCTACTCAAAAGTTTCAATTGGAGTTGGACATTGGAAACTATCGCCAGGGGAACCTCTCTATTGAGCAATTTTATTATGGTTTTATTAATCTATGAGTGATTATTCTGGGTTGGTGTAGTCTCAGGTTCCCGAAGCAGCTTTGGCAGCACTATAAACGGTTCACTCTGAGAGCCAGCGGGATCAATTCTTGATGAAGCTTAGACCCGAGTTTGAAAGTGCAAGAGCTGGGTTAATCAATCGCACACCTGTCCCCTCTTTGGAGGTTTGCTTAGGTGAACTCTTGCGTGAAGAACAGCATCTCGCCTCACAGTTAGGCCTTGATCAAGACGCTGGTGGTTCTGAGATGGTTAATATGGCATACGCTGCTCAAGGTAGAGGACGATCTAGATCTCCACCACAATGTTATAGTTGCAAAGAAATTGGGCACATTGCCAAATATTGCAGCAAGAAATTTTGCAATTATTGTAAGAAGGAGGGTCATATCATTAAGGATTGTCGTGTACGCCCTCAAAATCGATCCGCTTCGGCTTTTCATTCTACTGTTCAGTCTGCTTTTGTGCCTATATCTTCCCCTCTACCCGCTGTACCAAGTTCTTCTTCCAACATTACTCCTGAGCAGGTTCAACAAATGATTATTTCTGTCCTTTCTGCTCTTGGTCTTCAAGGTAAGACACATCTCTTTACTTCTCCTTGGTTAATTGACTTTGCGGCTTCCAATCACATGAATGGCAGTTTGATAGCTTTACAATATGTTCGTAAGTATGATGGTGAGCAGCATATTCAGATCGCAGATGGCAGTACTCTTCCCATTACTACAGTTAAAAATCTGGGGTCTCCCTTTACTAATGTTTTCGTGTCTCCTGATTTATCTGTCAATCTCATTTTTGTTGGACAATTAGTAGAAGATAATTGTTCTATTCATTTTGATCGTTCTGGTTGTCATGTGCAGGATCAAGCGTCGGGACAGGAGATAGCGAAGGGGCCTAAAGTGGGACGTCTTTTTCCTCTTCAGTCATTTTTCGTTCCTCGTTCAATTTCTGCTGGTTGTTCTGCTATTGCTAGTAATAATAGCCATTTTTGGCATAAGAAATTGGGTCATCCCAACTCTGTCATTTTGACACATCTTATGAAACATGGTTATTTGAGTAATACAAATAAGTTTTCTTCATTGTCTTTTGATTGTGTTCCTTGTAAACTAGGAAAAAGCAAATCTTTACCTTTTCCTTTGCAAGGTAGTCGTGCTTCTACATGTTTTGAAATTATTCATTCTGATGTTTGGGGTATGAGTCCTGTTCTTTCTCATGCTCAATATAGGTATTTTGTGACATTTATTGATGATTACAGTTGTTTCACATGGGTCTATTTTCTTCGTTCTAAAGCTGATGTGTTTTTAACCTTCAAAACTTTTGTTGCCTATGTAGAAACCCAATTTTCTACCTGTATTAAGATCTTACGTTCAGATTCTGGGGGAGAATACATGTCTCATGCTTTTCAATCTTTTCTCCAACAGAAGAGTATTCTTTCTCAGCGTTCGTGTCCTTACACCCCTCAACAAAATGGCATCGCCGAGCGTAAGAATAGACATCTTTTAGATGTTGTTCGTACATTGATGCTTGAATCTTCTGTCCCTACTAGATTTTGGGTAGAAGCATTATCTACAGCTTTATATTTGATTAATCGTCTCCCTTCTCCTACCTTGCATCTTGATTCTCCATATTCTCGTTTGTTTGGTGTTCCTCCTGATTACAATACTTTGCATGTTTTTGGTTGCGTTTTTTTTGTTCACTTACCTCCCATTGAACGTCACAAGCTTGCTGCCCAATCTGTTCAGTGTGCTTTTCTTGGCTATAGTAACTCTCATAAAGGATTTGTGTGTTATGATGCGGAGGCTAACAAACTTCGTATTTCTCGCAATGTGATTTTTTTTTAAAATCAATATTTCTTTCCATCTCGTTCTAATCTTGTTTCTTCCTCTATTTCACTTCCTGCTTTTGATGATGTGTCTAGTACTCCTTCTCGTTTTAAGCCAGGTATTGTGTATCAGCGACGTCGCCCACTGCCTCTTCCTTCCTCTAAACCGCCACCTGATCCTGTCTTGCATGAGCCCCGCCGGTCTACTAGGGTTTCCCGGCCCCCAAATTGGTATGGTTTTTCTTCTTCCGCTTTTCAGGCTACTCTTGATACTACTTTTGTGCCTAAGTCTTATTCTTAGGCTTCTACTCAAGAGTGTTAGCACCAAGCTATGCAGGACGAACTTCAGGCTCTTCAGGACAATCCGACATGGGACATCATCCCTTGTCCTCCTAGAGTTAAGCCTATTGGGTGCAAATGGGTCTACACCATCAAGCTACGTGCTGATGGCTCTATCGAACGACATAAAGCTCGTCTAGTGGCACTCGGGAATCGGCAAGATTATGGGCTTGATTATGAGGAAACATTCGCTCCTGTGGCCAAAATGACTATTGTCTGTATTGTTATGGCCATTGCTATTTCGAAAGGATGGTCGCTTCGCCAGATGGATGTGAAGAATGCGTTTCTACATGGTGATCTGAAGGAAGAAATATTTATGTCTCCTCCTCTTGGCTTGTTTCCTTCCTCTTTTGTTGAGGTTTGTCGCTTAAAGCGGTCTCTGTATGGCTTGAAGCAAGCACCACGGGCATGGTTTGAGAAGTTTCGTACTACTCTACTGGATTTCACTTTTACTCAGAGTCAGTATGACTCCTCTCTCTTCTTTCGCAAGACTACCTTTGGGATCGTTATACTTCTTGTGTATGTCTATGATATTGTGATTATTGGATCTGATCTCCAGTTAATTGACCAGCTCCAACAGCACCTCAAATCTTCATTTCATATGAAAGATCTTGGTCCACTGCAATATTTTCTTGGACTTGAGGTTCAACATTGTCCGAATGGCACGCTCTTACATCAGCATAAGTACACCCAAGACATTCTTTCTTTAGCAGGCCTTCAAGACGAAAATTCGGTTCTTACACCTATGGAGGTCAATTTGAAGCTGTGTCAGGCGGATGGTGATCCCTTATCTGATCCTTCAATGTATCGGCAGCTGGTGGGTAGTTTGAATTATTTGACCATTTCTCGACCTGATATCTCGTTTGCTGTTCAGCAGGTCAGTCAGTTTATGCAGGCTCCATGCCAGACACATTTGGCTGCTGTCCGTCGTCGTCTTCGATATCTCAAAGGGACATCTGGTCGCGGCTTGTTTTTTCCCTCAGGGAATTCTTTACAGTTGAAGGGTTATAGTGATGCCGACTGGGCTAGTTGTGCGGATACTTGTCATTCTGTTACGGGTTGGTGTATGTTTCTTGGCGATGCCCTCATTTCTTGGAAGAGTAAGAAGCAAGCTCGTGTCTCGAAGTCATCCACCGAGTCTGAATATCGGGCTATGTCGTTTGCCTGTTCTGAAATTGTATGGCTTCGAGGGTTGTTAGGTGAACTCAATGTTCCACAGCTTACTCCTACTTCTCTTCATGCTGATAATACCAGTGCTATTCAGATTGTTGCCAATCCTGTTTTTCATGAGCGCACCAAACATATTGAAGTGGATTGTCATTCCATTCGTGAAGCCTTTACTCGCTAGGAGATTACTCTTCCACACATTTCCACTGAACACCAAACTGCTGATGTCTTCACCAAGGCTCTCTCTCGTCCTCGCCATCAGTTCTTGATTGACAAATTGATGCTTCTTGATCGCTCAGCATCAATTTGAGGGGGGATGTTAGCAAAATTAACAGTTGGATATGTGCTGGCCTAGTCTATAAAGGCAGCATATATTCTATCCTTTTTTAGTCTAGCTATATATAGAAGAGTATATTGTATATATGCATAGAATTGATAGGCGTTGATTCTTACCTTGCATAGTCCTGTGTAATGGCTGATTTTCAGCCTTGTAATTAGCCCGACAGCTTCTATATAAAGAGCAACTCTCACAAGGAGAGATACAGAAAATAAAACCCATATGACATACAGCATTTTGGTGCCAAAAGAAAAAAAAATAATTTAAAATCTTTGAAATGGGGTGTCTTAGAGATAGACTTGATTGGTCCGCTAGTGAGTGCCAACAGCTCTAATTAAAAAAAAAAAAAAAATTATGTGAAATTTTGTAAATTTATAGTTGATTAGTTTTTAGATAGTTGCATTTTGATTAAGATGAAGTAACAGCACATTTGTATTGTTGGCTTGGGCTTGTCTGAGCATCAAAGCCCATTTTGAACTGAACCAAGCAAGATTTCGTAGTTATGTCCGGAAAAGACAGAGGCATGAGCATAATTAATTAAGCTTTCGAATAATTATGGGTGCGTTTTGTTAGTATTTTTGATAGGATTTTAGGGATATTGGGTTATTGGATATGGGAGTATTACGAGGTAAATTTTAAAAATTTGTAAAAAAGCCCTTAGTTTACTAATTTAACTAAAGACCCTAACATATAAAATGACAAAAAGACCCCACCCCCTGCAGTGTCATTCCGGCCACCACCGCCGGAATCTGGCCGAAAAATTTCGTTCGGCACAGACTTGTCGGATCTGTGCCGTAACACGTCTTTATGCCTTTTCCGGCCAGATCCATGGTGGATTTGACCAAAAAAAGGTCAGATCTACTGTCTGTTATGGTCGTCGACGGCCGGAAAAGGCCAAACAGGGCCATCTTTGCCCGTCGTTTTCGGTCAACGACGGCCATTTCTTTGGTCGTCGCTGACGCCAGATCTGGCCTTTTCCGGCCATCCGTGGCGGATCTGCGCGAAAAGGCCACAGCGGTGAACTTCCGACCTTTCTGGTCGAAGTTACGCCTTGTACAGATTCCGGCTATCACCGACGGTGGTTGCCGGAATCTGACAAGTTGGGTTGATGGGGGTTTTTTTGTTAATTTTTAAACTTTTTTTTTAGGGTTATTTAGTGAAATTAATACTTATGGGGTTAAAATGTTTAAAAAATAGGTAATATTTCTAGAATATTGTCCAAACATTATTTGGAGAATAGGATCCAGAATAGGGATAAAAATATTAAACCAAACTGATGTATACTGTTGTTGATATATATTAGACTGTATTAATCACTGTTGAATGATTTGATAGTAAAAAGTAAAAAAGTTTATAAACTTTGAGTGAGTCTTTTTAAACATTAATAAAGATAATCACTAGAGTTCTTACCTGACCTACAGTTTTAAGATTCCAATTAATTAATTGAAGTAAATGTAAGCTGGTTTGAATACCTTTATTCATCGAAAAGAAAAAAAAAAATTGATTGTACGAATGAATGAGTGAACTATAAAAGTATAATTTAAATAAAACAAAACAATGTAAACAAGTTAGTACAAATGTTTGTGATAAAATTGGAGTCGGTGGTGCATGCCAACTGAACTAGTGTTAAGAATTTTGCAGGGTGTGATGGTTCATGGAAGAAGCGTAGCAAATAAAGGAAGTGCTTATTTTATGATTGGATCCAAAGTCCAGTACATCCCACTTCGAGCAACACCTTTTTTCTTTGGTCTCAGTTTGACAACAGCCCATCTAATCTTGTCCTGTTTGGTGTCCCCCGATAAACCTCCTTTTGCATTCAAATTACCTCTTAATATAAATTAATAAAAAAGATAATTACATGGTCAGAATCCAACACAATCTCTTGACTCAGAATTCCAAAAAATTAAAAAAAAAAATGATGCAAGCAAAGCAAGGGCAATTGTCAAACCTAATACTGTATAATGAGTATTTCCGTAAATAATTTCAACTCCATGACCTCATTATGGATTTTGTTTTTCCCATGGTCTATGTACAATCCAGCCAGCTAAGTAATCTAGATCTCGTATCCACTTTAATTTACATTTTTATCCTCCCCTCGTATCCTTTTTGGTAAATATAAACACGCAATCGAAAGGACATTTTGTTTCCGTTTGGCTGGAACCAGTCGGTAACTAAATTTATATAAAATATAAATTTAATATTTGGTTTGGTTGAAAAATGACCGAGTCTGGTTGTAGAAGAAACTTTGTTTTCATCTTTAAGCTGCTGTGTTTACAGGGAGGCTCAGAGAAAAGTTACTGAGTATAAATTGACAAGAGTTGAACTAATACAGAAATAAAAATAATGGAAGAAGAATTTAGTAAATATATTAATTTATTAAAAAAAAAAAACAGTGTAAAAGAATTATGAGAAGTTTAGATGCTGCTAGCCTGCTACAACTGGAATATTTTTTCAGACCCCAAAAAAGGGAGGAAAAATAAGAAGATGGCAGTACATTGCAGAGTCATAGTCATATCATAATCAAAATCTACCATCTATCCACCTATTGGGTATTCTTTCAAATTTATTCATACCCAGAAATGAGTAGTCTTTTGTAAGTTTAAAGAATTTTTCAAACTGAGTTCTTTGAGAGCAGGAGAAGGTAATATTCTTGCGAGAAAAACAAGTATTTACAGATTTCAATAATTGCATACTTTCTGTATAAAAATTTTAAAAATCAGATGGATGAATAAAAATAAATAAAAAATCTAAGGCTTCACGAGATTGTCAGAGACTGAGGACCCTGAGGTATCTTTCTTTTTAAGGACACGTCGCTCCATAAAGTAATGAGAAAGAGAGAGACCATGTTCATGTTTGTGTTTGTGTTGTATTTTACTTTTCAAAGAAATCAAAGCTTTCTTGAGTTTTCCATTGGTGGAATGAAAATTTTGAGCGTTTCACTTCCTTTCTTACTTCTTTTCTGCTACTTTTCTCTTTTTAAATTACTTTTTCTATTCAGTATCTGATTCTTTTATGGTGGCCTTCTCTTTCTCGGTCATTTTTTTTTTATTCTTTCTTTATTATTTTTTTTTTCCTTTTTTTTCTTTTTTTTTTCCTTCTCTTTCTCGGTCATTTTTTTTTTATTCTTTATTAGTTTACTAGTAACTGCCTGGTTTTAAATTTATAAATAATTTTGTTTTCAAAATCCTCTGAATCTCTTAGCGGCATGTTTTTGTCATGTAATGCAGTTTTTCACGAGGCCATGACAGCATTTTCTTTCCTTTTTATTTTTGTTTTATCTGTTTCAAACTCCATTAAGGCTTGAGCCTTTTGTTATATGTTTTCGTTGCTTCCCTAATTTCAAAAATGGATCTTCTCATAAAAGATTTTAGACTTTAACAAGTGTATTGTGTAACCAATTTTCGCAACAAGCAAAGCACCTAAGATTGTGAGCTGGGTAACAGCCTCTTCTTTTCTTCATCTAAGAAATTCTAAATGTTTATCATTTTTAAGATTTCAGTTTAAAGACTTCTTTTTTATTACCTTGGTCCTCTCACTCACTCACTCTGCACTCGGTCTCTGTAGTCAAAAATGGGCAGAGCAACAAGGTGGTTAAAGGGCTTGTTTGGGATAAAAAACAACAAGGACAGTTCAAATTCCGGTGACCGGAGAGAAAAGAAAGCCAGTTGCTTTGGCCACTCAGGGAGAGACACTGATGGCTTGTGTCATAATCCAACTACAATACCGCCAAACATATCTTCAGCGGAGGCAGCTTGGTTAAGATCATACTATTCTGAGACAGAGAAAGAACAGAACAAGCACGCAATTGCAGTGGCTGCAGCCACCGCAGCAGCCGCTGATGCTGCAGTGGCTGCAGCCCAGGCTGCCGTGGCTGTGGTGAGGTTGACTAGTCATGGCAGGGGTACCATGTTTGGTGGTGGCCAAGAAAGGTGGGCTGCTGTCAAGATTCAGACCGTTTTCAGGGGTTATTTGGTAAGTGGCTCTTTCTTCACTTTCTTCATTCTTATTCTAGTTTTAGGTTTCTCAGTTCGTTAGGCCTGTGTTCAGCAGAAAAAAATTACAAGAAAAAAAGAAAGTTAAAGTGGGACTTAGTTGACGTGAAGTTAATACACTGCTACTACTTTTCTTTGTATGTTATTAAAGAATCTGATACTTAATGCAGTGTCCTTCTCTATTATAATTGTTTTAGCTTCATGAATTGGTGTTTTCAATTTATGTGGATATGAGTAATTTGATAAATTTTTGTAAATTTTGGAATGAAAACAGGCCAGAAAAGCCCTGCGAGCTCTTAAAGGTTTAGTGAAGTTACAGGCACATGTTAGAGGTTATTTAGTGCGGAAACAAGCCACTGCAACGCTTCACGGTATGCAAGCACTGATAAGAGCACAAGCCACTGTTCGGTTGAAGAAAGCTCGTGGCCTCATCATCAATAATAACAGATTTGAATCTAGAGGACGAAAATCTATGGTCAGAACCCAAATTCCAAAATTACAAGACAAGAAAATTAATTTCATTTGTATAGCATTTACAATTTGCCTTAAATTGTGTTTCCCTTTGTTCTGCAGGAGAGGTTTGATGAAACAAGAAGTGAACAGGCAGTATCTATTCATAGCAGAAGACTGTCTGCTTCTCTTGACACCACATTTAACACCATTGATGAGAGTCCTAAAATTGTGGAGGTTGATACAGGGAGGCCTAAATCAAGATCTCGCAGAACAAACAATTCTGTTTCAGATTTCAGTGATGACCCACATTATCAAACACTCTCCTCTCCACTACCATCAAGAGTTCCAGCCCGTTTGTCAATACCCGACACCAGGAATTTTCAAGAATCTGACTGGGGACTAACTGGTGATGAATGCAGATTTTCTACAGCACAAAGCACCCCTAGGTTTCTCAATCTTGATGGTTCTAAAGTTCCGGTCACGCCTGCAAAGAGTGTCTGTGCTGAAAATTTTTTCAGGCAATATTCAAACTTTCCGAATTATATGGCCAATACACAGTCTTTCAAGGCTAAATTGAGGTCACATAGTGCACCAAAGCAAAGGCCAGAACCAGGTCCGAAAAGTAGGCTTTCACTTAATGAAATGATGGAGTCAAGGATTAGTCTAAGTGGTGTTAGGATGCAAAGATCATGCTCACAAGTTCAAGATGCTATAAGTTTTAAGAATACTGTAATTGGTAAGCTCGATAGGTCTACAGAATTCTCAAAAGAACCAGAGAGAAATTATATTCAAAGAAGGTGGTGATACTGCTATAGTTTGTGAGAGATAAGTCTGCCTCTTCAATGTGTTGTTTACTGCTATTTTGTGCTTAACTTAATTAAAAAAAAAAGGTAGGTGATAGAAAAAAACTAGAATATATGTATAATTACATATGATTATCATTAAAATTCTGTTGCATCTGTTTCTCATGTTTATGTTATGCAATGGAATCAAGCTTTCCATTAATGAATTGACAAAATGCAATAGTAGAATTAGATTCTTTTGTCACTTGTGAAGTGATGTAAAGACATCATGGAAGTATATGTTTAAGACTTTAAGCTGCTTTATGGTACGTTTGGTGCATTAAAATTATCAAATGGTGTCAAGTTTTTCAAATTCATTGACATTCTCAAAACTTGATGGGCATTGAATTGTGGGGCTGAGTTTGAATTATTTGATCTTTTATCTAGTGCCATTGCCAGTGGTATCATTTTCTTGACTTAAAGAAAGAAGAATAGAGAAAAAAAATACAGTTAGTTGAGTTTAAATTGAAATAATTGAATGCAACTGTTCCTGGAAGCAATATCTGGTAGTTCCCTCTTCTTCCTATGGTCTCTCATTCTGAGCTTTGGTTTTGTGTGCATGTGGGACTGTGTTAGTAATTGTGATTGTGATAGCTTTTGTGTCTCTGTTCGGTGTGTGAATCAATCCTGAAAGCCAGCAAGAGCCCCCAGGAAACGATCATTTTTGGCCCTACTTCTGTTAAATTGTTGTGGCAGCTTGTCCCTATAATTTGTTTGCTTCTTTTCTTTAATGCCTCCATAATTGGCAAGAATGAATCAATTTAACTGATAAGTGATAACCCACAAGCAAATATACCTCAACTTTACAAAAATCAACAATAAAAAATAAAATTCTAGCCTAGGATGAAAAAATTGCAAAGTTGTCAATCAACTTCTCATATTAACTTAAATGGTTGGTTTGACAGTCAAAGAGGTTTGCTCTCTTCCTTGAGTTCTTGGATTCAAATTTTGAGATTATCTACTACAATAACATTGTGAATTTTCTAGTTTTTTTGGTTTGTAAGGTATTCAATGAATCCCGAAACTAGTTAAAATACGCACAAATTGACTCAGTTACTTAGTCTACCGAAAAAGAAAAAAACTTACTTCTCATACTTGGTAAGGTAAAGTTTTTGAATAATGCTAGCCTTACTCCTCCTTCTTACTCTTTTCTCTTACTCACTCGTGTTAATCTCTCTTCTTATTCCCTTCTCTTTCTTCTTATACCTACCTACCACATGAGTGAGTAAGAGAAATGAGTAAGAAGGGGAAGTAAGGCTAACAATACTCAAAGCTTTTGGGATGCTCGTTTTCATTACTCTAGATGTGGGGTTAGTTGACATGTCTTGAATGTTAGTGTTAACAGTAATTCACTTTTCCAATGAAATAATAAAACTTATTACAAGTAAAAGCTTCTTAAATTTGACAAATGGCAAATGGACTAAATTTTTAATGTGTTGATTTGTGAAGACTCCAGTCCCTCTTTGCCGCCTTTGCATCATCTCTGCCATCATCAAGTGCAACAAGTTGAACTTAAAACAGGGGCAACATATGCGGCCAAGCACTACTTTTATTTAATTTTCGTGAAACGTGTTGATAAGGAAGCTTTCAAGAATTGCTGCAATTTAGGTAAGTTGGGCACGTATATATATAACCTCCCCTAATATTTTTAACACCATCTGCATCTTTGTTTTCGCACCCAATATTCTGAAAAGAATCGTATAATATAAAAACATTACCGACTCGTTGAAATTTATAGTATGTTCACATTTGGTCCCACTATTTGGATATTTTGACGTGGTTTCTTTCTTTTTGTTAAATTACTCAGATTTAATTGATTCATAATCAAAGTTTACTCTGTTCGGAATACTAAAAACGAGCCTTCAATTGTAAAGATATGGATCAATTGATGACACAAAAGGCCGTAAAAGGTTTGTCTCTGCATTATTGAGATAGAATGACTGTAGAGTTATTTGCTTTGGGCATAAATGGAGGATCCTGGAAACGGAATTTCAAGCTGGTCACATGTAATGTGTTGCCTGATACTGAAAAAAATCATATCCTAATGAAAAAGTGGTGAGAAAAGTTTCTACTCATTTGGGCCTACCATAAAGTTTTGAGTTGATGTCAACAATAGGCCCATGCTTATTGAATTTTCAGTCAAAAAGGGTATTCGGAAGCTCCTTCTTTACCAACCATAAGGACTTGTCTTCTCCAAAGATGATTGCTGAGCCCATACATTTTCAAACAGTGGGATCGACATCACTCTATGTGACCGGTTTTATTAGACTTATACTGTGTTATAATGATGAAAGTTGATATACCCATTATTTTATTTTCTGAATAATGTATTTGAAATTAAATTTGTTTCTTTGTTTATATCATTCAAAAGTATTTCGTAAAAGGGTAGAGTATAGAGGACAAGATCAAGCAATTATTTCCTCATACTCTCATTTTGAAATACAGTTAACTCTCGATATTTTTTACACCAATTTGGTGTTCCATTGGAGATGCCTCTCCACTGACCACTGTTGGACTCTCAAGCCTAGTTGTATCAAGCAAGCCCAAATCCAACCAACTTAACGAGTAAGCGACATTTCTCCATCCAAATAGTAGTTTAATTACAATTTTTCATTTACAAATTTTTAAAATATTATTTTATTACTCAAATTTATATTTTGTTTGCGATTATGGCTTCGTTGTAACTCCACATCACCTCTATTCTCTTCCCTGATCATCACTTATCAAAACCCTTCAAACTCTACTCCCGTTGACTTCGTCAATCGTTAGCAATCGAACGATTAGGGTTTGCGTAGCCGCCCCTCTCAAATTAAATTCTGATCAATCCCAACCACCAAATCTAATATTCCACCACTAAAAGATTCATCGACATCCTCTCTTTAAAATCTCTAACATCCTGGACTGAAGTGTCATTAAACAATTATTTGGGTTAGACGAAGTCTTTTAACTCCCAACTTAATCCATGCTCTCGCCCTGAAAAGAATTCATTCATTTATTCATTCATTCATGGTATGTTTACTAAAATTTCAACATGGCCACCAAACCCGCTTACCATGTCAGATTCATAATAAAGAATACGGCTGTCAAACATTAACCCATTGTACTAAATATAATTACAAGACAAATAACATCTTTGAAATAAGATAACACAGTCTGATGATATAATTTTAAACCACCCCACAGTTACACATTAAGATAGAAATGACCGTACTTACTTTTACCAACTTCTTATAACACTCAACACTAATATGTTTTAAGTTTGAAAATAATTTTGGGGACTTCATATTAAATAAATATGTTGCTGATTAGAATTATCACAATAGAAAAGGGGAGTGTTAGTGTAGAGATCATCAAAATAGTTGTTTTCCGTGTACATGTGGAGTGAGATTCCTTGTTCATAATCATGCATAGATGTGCTGTTTATTGAATTTGTGCAGCGGTTAATTGAACAAATTAAGATTGGATAAAATATTGATAATTATTATAGCTTAATCCATTCAGATCCATCAATGTAACTAAGAGAAATAAAAGGCTTGGCTTCCTCATCAGTGAGTTCTCTTGACCATGGAACTCTCCCTGCGAAGTTAGCTCCTGGTCCTGTGCATTTGTATTGTCCATAAAATACAGTCCTGCCACCCAAAAACAACCAACCGCGTTAATACAAAACCTCTCATCCGCATGCTATGTAAAGATTTGACATCAACTACCACAATCATATACGATATTGCTGAGTAGCGTTCCTATATATAATGTGTCAGCCCAACTCATGTTTGTAGGTGGCTATGGTTTTTTATGCACAAATTGAGAGAGAGAGAGAGAGGTGCATTACACGTAGATTTTGCAGTAGAAAAAAGGCCCTAAACCTAAACAAGCACATATATTATATATATCTGTGGGTGAGGTTCCCCAAATACAACCGCCCCAGCAGAAAAAAGCTAATTAAGTGCTTCTACTGAAAAGGGTAAGCTGACAAATACCTACAGTGATTTAGATAGAGAAGGTTATGGCAATGGGTAATGGCACCGTCCCATGCATATGTCCAGTTTGGCACCGAGAGAATGAATAGAATTATATTTATTTAAAAGAATTAAAGTACGTACATTTCACGATTGGGATCTCCCCAATTGTACCAGCCTTTGGGAATAATAATGTTGTCCATGTAAGTGTATGCGAAGACTACTCGAGAGAAGGGGCCCCAAGCTCTCCCCAAATATAGAGCTCCAGAGCCCGTGACCTTACAGTTCACGAAAGAGAAGCCCGTGTCTTCTAATAGACTGCTTCTTTGTTGTGCTGTTAGGGCCCCTGTATTCTGTGCTATTGCATGCACGTGACATCCCTGCAAGTCAAGTCACTCCTCAATTACACAACATATATATATATATATATATATATATAACAACCTACCAAAGCCCACCAAATCTTTATCTTATGATCGCAGTTTTCTGATTTTTACACAGAATAGTGTTTTGTTCATGAAGTTTCTAATAATTAAATTTTACCATATTCTAATAAAAATAGATCAACTGACACGGAAACTAATTATCTAGTCAGATTCTGATTCATTTGACTTAATTATTCTTGTGGGTCCAAATCCTACAATGGTGCTGACCTGGACTAAATGAAATAAGGCCAGACCTCACAGGTGGAGGTGGGTGAAAAACAGAAAAAGTAGCACAGTCTAGCTACAACAATGTTCAGTTCACGCTTCCGGTTAGAAAAAGAAATTAATATTACTACTTATGACACAGAATAATGTTATTGAAATGTGAGAAAGAAACTAACCTCAAACAGGGAAAGCCCATTGCCAAATATGAAATCAACCGACCCTTCAATATAACAATCCTTATAATAGTGCCTACCCAGTTGATCATACAGTGTATCCTGTCCTCCTAAGAATTTACACCCCCAAAAACTTGCTGTATCTGCTGATATTCTGAATGCTACTGCTTGTTTTCCTACGGCTCCTGGGGCTGGAACTGGTGTTGTATTCTGCACAATATTTGATTTTGCACAATTAGAAAGAGTGAGACAAAAAGAGGCACAGTTAGCTATATATGTTAATTAATTACCTTGAATGTGATGTTCTTGGCAATGAAATATGGAGAATTAACGGCAAAAGTTGCAGAACTGTATGTCCCCATAGGTCTTCCCTTTGGGCCTGGAGTTTGAGCGGTGTCTCCCCATTGAACTATTGTTTTATCAGCTCCTGCTCCTTTTATGGTTATAAAAGATTTTAATGGAGGTATATTAACCTTCTCCCTGAAAATTATAGTGCATTTTCATTAAATTCAACTCAAGTTTATCCTTTGATCCAAAAATAAATTAAAGTTCTCACAAGAGTAATCATTTATCAACTATAAAGTATTTCTTAGTCAAAAGACCAATTGCCAGAGAAATTTGATCAGAAAGAAAAAAACACAACGAGAAACAAAACTAGAATCACATTCCTATATATTCAGCATTCATTTAAAAAAAAAAAAAATTAATATAGACAAACTCTAGAATCAAGGTTCAGTAGAGATACACCAATTTGACACAGGCACACAGCCAAAAGCAAGATACAGAAACAATAAGGACAAGAACAAAAATCAGAATTCAAGTGAAGTCACTGCAGAGTACTCACGTGTAAACACCTGCATGGACTTTGATGACCACTCTGACAAGATTGATGAAAGGAAGAGAATCAATAGCATCTTGAATTTTGGTAAAGTCTCCGGCCGCTGGGTTCTTTGCCACGGTTAAAGTATACGAAGGGAAAAGCTTGTTCTTTGCTGTCTTGAAAAGTGAGTGTTTTAGACTACCTACAAATTTGACCCACTTCATAAATTGCATTTCCGAGAATTGGGCTCTAGTCTCATTTGTTGTCGGATGCTTCCCTCCAGAATTTCTTGGTCTGAGTCCTTTGGTATGGCACAGTGTTTGGCTTACATTGAGTAGAAGAAGAAGAAGCAGAAAAGTGAACAAAATATGTTGAAACTTTGGCATTGTCGTTGAGAATGAGAGAGAGAATTAATGAAGAAGAAAAGGAATTCTATATATGAGGAAACTCAGCTAGTGTTAAGGTTTATATACAGGTTAGGAAGTAGCTGTTTAGGTAGAAAGTGAAGATGAGTGAGAGGTCACGGGTGTTTCTGCTGACATCCATCCTAAAAGAGAGAGAGACAAACGATCCTGGCCACAAGACTGGCTGCACTTTTTGCTTGTAAAAACGTTTTGTTTAAGCATAGCTGATGTTTGGTAGCGCCCGTGAATTTGTGTTTGTGTCTGAATGTGAATTTATATATTCTTAATGGGATAATGGGGTGTTTCTGCGTTATACATTATTCACAATCATAACTTAAAACGAACTTTCTGTCCTATTCATAGATTACCCAATTTCTTAATCATGACCGTTAATTCAATACTTTGTGAGCAAAGATTAGATTAGATTGTTATCTTCATTTGAGCAAATTGAAGGGTTCAGATGATTTGGGGTTGCAAATTATAAAGCAATCAATCTGATTGGGAGGGGAGGCCCACTAGAGTAGCCCGAATAGACAAAGGAACACACGAGACTAAAAGCTAGTTCAACATTTGATTATGGAGAAATTAGATGAAGTTACAAGTACTTCTATTATTAGTTTTTTGGGGCATGGTATCTCGTTTTGGATTTTTGTTAAGTGGAAGTAAAACTTTTCTCTGCTTTTCTTCCCTCACCACAATATAGAGTGCAGCTTTTTCTCGGAGGAAAATGCACCCACCATTACCATTCCATATCTACATCTTTCTAAACTGTAGATGAGATGATGTTAGGCTTACCCGTGGGTCGACATATTATCTTTATTCATATCTTTAAATAGCGTGAATTATTCTAAGTTCTTGAATTTTTTGTAGTAACTCTTCAACTTCGAAACAAATTACATGGAATGTTTCACCCAACCCCAGTTAATTACTTAGTTTAATGGGGAAGGAGTAAAGTACCTTAATGCCCTTATCCTACCCATGCATATCAAGCCTATTATGATCTTACAAATGTATCCACTCATCATCCAACTCGCATTCTTGTATCCACAAAAATTGAGATCCATCAACAAATTAATTTTATATATTTATATTGTTATTCATAAAAGTTTTAGGCTCATTTACTGTTTTACTCTCTCTTTGTTGAATTAACAAAAAGTAGTAACTAGTAACTGTTGGTGAAAATGAAATAAAAATAATAATTTTATTATAAGGAGATATAATAATGAATAATAAAGATTGCACGAAAACTAAAAGGTTAAGGCGTAGATATCTCTCTTCAAAAGACAAGTTTTCTCTTAGATTTACACCTGTGTTTTTATAGGTTATTCTTTAACAAAAAAAGGGTATTTATTGTATGATTTGCAATCACATACTGTTCAGGTTACAAAGAATGTTATCTTTTATGAACATATATTTTCATTTATTGTATGATTTGCAATCACATACTGTTCAGGTTACAAGGGATGTTATCTTTTATGAATATATATTTCCATTTACCTGGTCTAAATGGGAAGTTCAAACCGTGAGCCAGTAGTGAGTGCAATTGATTCCAATACCAATTAAAGGCTATTATGCTTAGCGAAGATGTGCTCTGCATTGAACCTTCACTTCGTGAAACAATAATTTTTACTCAGGAGCCAAAGTATGCTCGGCATTGAACTTTGACTGCTTTAGGGAATAAAAATTAGTGCTCACACATAACATTCTAGGTGTAAAATTTGAGCTTCCAAAGCCAGCACGTTACGACCTTGTGCTCTCTTGGTTTTCATAAGTGTTTTTTTTTTTTTTTTTTTTTTTTAGAACAAGTCCAATTCTCATAGAAAGCAGCCCCACTTTCACAGTCATATAGGTGAAATCTATCAAGGATGCTTATGTAATTGTCAACATCCCACTCATAATGAGCTACAGATTTTCATTAAGAACTTGTAACTCAACCCTTCATCCTTTACAGGATAATGCACTCACTTCATAGGGATGGATGTTCAAGTAGAGAAAAAAATAAAGCATTTTTTTTTTTTTTTACGTTCACCATATAATTCGTTCTTCCCATTGAACCCAATTACAGGATCTCTGGTCTTTGGGTTGGGTGTCCTTATATGTGGATCATGATTCTATGGGTTTCAATCTCGTCCCCCTCGATGTGCTCTAGACGCTATCTCTTGCCAAGGCCTTGGTCAACGGATCTACAAGATTATCAAGAGATTTAATATACTCTTATGTTAATGTTGCCATTACACAAGTAAGATCTTATAATACTATGTTTTCTTCTTACGGGTAGGGATTTACCGTTGTAAAACAGTTTCTTACCCAAACAATTACAACAGTACTATCACAATGTATTAAAATAAATGGAACATTTTTTTTCAAAAAATGGAATATCAAATACTGCTTGCAATCAACATAATTATATTTTTTCAAAATTTTCTCAACATAATGTAATTGATTAAGAAATATACCATCACTAGTTCTAGTGATTTTAATGCCCAAGATAAAATTTGCCCCACCCAAGTCTTTCATATCAAAATGACTTCCAAGCATTTTCTTTGTATCTTAAACAACACGCAAATTAGAGCAAAAAATCAACATGTCATCAACATAAAGATAAATAATCATATGTGAATTATTGACAGATTTATGATATATGCAATTGTCACACTCATTTGATTTAATGCTATTAGTAATCATGCAAGAATCAAAATTTTCATGCCACATTTTGGGTGCCTGTTTTAAGCCATAAAGAGATTTATTTAGTTTGCACACTTTGTTTTCTTCTCCAAGTTTTATTAGAAATTAGTTATTCCATCTCATCATTTACGGCCTCTTTCCAAAAAACCGCGTCATTAGAAGACAAAGCCTCTTGCAAAGTTACAGAATTCTCAACATTAAAAACAAAATATTCAGGGCCAAAATCTTTTTCTATCCTACCTCTTTTACTTCTTTTTGGTTCAAAAACATTATTTTCCAAAACAGAGGATGTAGAAACATCTTTTTTGATTTTCTAAGATAGAAGATGAAGAGGTAGGCCGATCCAAAATATTTTGTGAAATGATTTGACCCCCACTATTCTTACATTTAAAAGGAAACTTATCTTCATGAAAAATTGTATCATTAAATTCAAAAATCACATTTTTTTTTCAAAGTCTAGAAACCTGTGCTATTTTTAGCATAACCAAGAAAAACACAAGTGGTAGCTCTAACACCCATTTTAAGTTTATTAGGGTCGGGCACTCTAACATATGCGAAATAGCCTCAAACTCTCAAATGTCCTATGACCTTTCCATAATTCATATGGAGTTAACTTAATTTTCTTATGTGGCACACGATTCAAGACATGACATGTAGTTAAAATAGCTTCACCATTTATGTTTTTAGGTGTGCATGACTCAATCAACATGGCATTAGTCAATTCTATGAGAGTTCTATTCTTCATTTCAGCTATACCATTAGATTGTTGTCCAATATTGGATTCTACAAAGGAGTTCTGTTTGAGGGGGAGGTTGCCCTATTTGTAAAGTTAGAAGTCCTAAAATGCTATTCTTGTAAAGCTGAGGTACTAATTTGTAATAGTTAAATAGTTAGGGAAACGGTGTCGTTTGACACCTTCATTTGTGTAGTACAACAACTTCATCATCTTTCACTCTCTCTTGTGTTATAAAGAGTGAAGTGTATTGCTACTTGTATTCATTCATTTACAAAATAAAGTAAACACACTAAACATACAGATTCTCTCTAGAATTTTTGCATTCTTGTTTAAGCTTCACATGGTATCAAAGCTTGAGACTCACATCAATGGCTTCTAATTCTAGCTTCAATCAGACTATGGCTAACATGGAGAAAGGATCTAATAGCTTAGCTAGCTCGTTTACTTCAACTTTTCCCTCTAGTCTTCAAGTAGTCAATCTGAAGCTAACTAGAGATAGCTATCGAGACAATTACAAATTTTGGAGGTCGCAGGTTCTCTTTGCGGTAGGTGCTCATGAGCTAGAGGATCATTTAACATGTCGAATTCCTTGTCCTGAATCCTTAATTGATTCTAATTTTGAGAATTCTTCTCCTTTAATTTAATCTAGGTCAAATGATAAAATTGTTACACAAAAAATTAATCCTGCTTATGTGGCTTGGAAACGCACAAATAAATTCTTAGTAACCTGACTTTTGGCCTCTATTTTTGAATGTATGTTTGAAAATGTGTCAAAGTGTAAGTTTGCGACAGAAATATGGTTTGCACTTGAACATGAGTTTCTTAATCACTCTAAGGCTAGGGCTTTACAACTCAAAAATCTACTTCAAAACACAAAGTAAAAAAAATCTTAGCATTAGCGATTATGTTAAGAAAATGAAGAGTATAACTCAAAGTCCGTCGACCAGTGGTTAAGTAGTTTCTGATGTAGACCTCCTTAAGTTTATCTTGATGGCCTTGGGCCTGAGTTTGATGCTGCAGTAGTTAATCTAACCTCCATTATTGAATTGAAATTTGATACAGTAACTCTACAGGAAGTTCAATTTTTGCTCCAAAAATATGAGCTAAGATTGGAAAAGTTCAATCCCTTAGAGTTTCATGGAAGATCTTTTAACATAAATTAATGCTGATGGATCACTCCAAAGGTATAAAGCTAGACTAGTTGCTAAAGGGTTTCAACAAATCCCTGGTCTTGATTATTTTGAGACATTCAGTCATGTTATAAAACCTGCAACCATTAGGATTATATTCACCCTAGCTGTTACACATCATTAGGATATCCAACAAGTAGATGTAAACAATGTCTTCCTAAATGGTATTCTCCATGAGACTGTTTTTATGAAACAACGTGAAAGCTTTGAAGATATCAATTTTTCATCTCATGTATGTAAGCTAAATAAAGCACTCTATGGGCTCATACAAGCACCAAGAGCTTGGTTTGATAAGTTGAAACAAACTCTCTTGGACAAAGGGTTTCTGAATTCTGTTTCAGATTCCAGCCTTTTTATTTTCAAAGAAGCTACTCAGGTGACCTATGTCCTAATCTATGTTGATGACATTCTTATCACTGGCTTCAACAACACTTTTATTCAACAACTTGTTACAAACTTAAATGACCAGTTTGCTCTTAAAACTCTTGGTCCTGTCAAGTATTTCCTTGGACTTGAAGCCACAAGATCAGATCAAGACATTTACCTTAAACAAACCAAATACATTGGTGATCTTCTCATTAAAACAGGCATGATGGATGCTCACTTCTGCCCTACTCCTATGGCTGTAGGGACCAAATTGTGTGTCAATGACAGTGAAGCTTTTTAATATCCTAGCCTTTAAAAGAGCATTGTTGGTGCTCTGCAATATTTAACTTTGACCAGACCTGACATAAGCTATCCAGTAAACAAGCTTAGTTAGTTTCTTCAAGCCCCTACTGAACTACAATGGCAAGCATGTAAGAGAGTATTAAGGTATATTAAAGGGACTTAATATAAAGGGTTACAGTTTAGACCAGCAGCCTCTCTATGTGTGGAGTGTTATGTTGATACAGATTGGGGTAGCAATTTAGATGATAGAAGGTCTACAAGTGGCTACTGTGTTTACATGGGTCCTAATCTTGTCCAATGGAGCTCTCGTAAGCAAAAGGTAGTGGCTTTGTCATCAACTGAAGTAGAATACAAAGCTTCACACTGCTACTGAAATAGCATGGCTGGAAAGTGTTTTCTCAGAGCTTGGTTTAACCTTAAAATCTGCTTCTATCATCTAGTGTGACAATGTAAGTGGTGGTGCATTGGGCTTCTAATCTTGTGTTCCATGCAAGAACCAAGTATATTGAAATCGATGCTTATTACATTAGAGATCAAATGCTTGCTAAAAAGATTATGGTACAATATGTGCCTTCCAAATTGCAAATTACAGACATTCTCACTAAAGCTCTATCTATTTCTCAATTTCATGAGTTGAAGAAAAAATTAACTGTTGTTGAAGTAAGTAGTGAAGAATAAATCACAGAAGGTCTAGTACTTTGAGAAAATCTCTATCATTGTCTGTGTTGGTGTTGTAGAAGTTGCAGTATAATTTCTGTTATTTGTGTGTTGGTGTTGTAGAAATTGTGTAGTATGCTGGTATTGTATGTTGGTATTGAAGAAGTTGTGTAGTATGATGTGTGCTGGTGTGTGATAGATTATTGAATAAGTTGTGTAGTACGATGTGTGCTGGTGTTAATAGAAGTTGTGCAGTATAATCTCTGTCATTATGTGTGTTGGTGTTGTAAAAGTTGCGTAGTATGCGAGTATTGTATGCTGGTATTGGAGAACTTGTTCAGTATGATGTGTGTTGGTGTATAATATGTGCAAATTAAGTTGTGGTATGTGCTGGTGAATTGGAGTAGTTTGTAAATTAAAATAGATTGAAGTGTGATGTGTATTGTAGAAGCTTGCAGATTGAAATAGATTCTATCAACTGCAATAGTTTGTAGATTGAAATTGAAATTGATAGTTTGCACAATGAAGTTGAATTGAGTAGTTTGCAAATTGAAGTTGAAATTGATAGTTTGCAAATTGAAGTTGAAATTGATAGTTTGTAGATTGATAATAGTAGTAGTTTGCAATTGTGATAATTGTAATAGTTTGAAAAGTGAAGTTGATGAAATTGCATAGTTGTAGACTGAAGTTATTAGAATTTGCAGATTGAAATTTGCAAATTGAAGTTGAAATTGATAGTTTGCAGATTGGTAATTGTAGTAGCTTGCAATTGTGATAATTGTATTAGTTTACAAAGTGAAGTTGAAGAAATTGCATAGTTGCAGACTGAAGTTTACACTATGCAGATTGAAGTTGAAATTGCAGAGTAAAATTTGCTGATTGATTGATTGAAGTAGTTCTTCTTCATAATGAGTCTTAATGAACAATGTGCATATTGAAGTTTGTAGACAAAAAAAAAAAAAGAAGTTTTCTTGTATAGATTGAAGTTTGTTTTGCAAACTAAAAAGTTTGCAGTTCAAAGTAGTTTTCAAATTAAAGTCATTAATAAAGGTCAAGAACCAAACGTCAAGAAGTAAGCAGTCTGATTTGAGGGGGAATGTTGTCCAATATTGGAATCCACTGAGGAGTTCTATTTAAGGGGGAATGTTGTCTTGTTTGTAAAGTTAGAAGTCCTAAAGTGATATTCTTGTAAAGCTGAGGTACTAATTATAATAGTTAAATAGTTAGGGAAATGATGTCATTTGACACCTTCATTTGTGTACTACAACTTCTTCATCATCTTTCAGTCACTCTTGTGTTATAAACACTGTTTATAACACAAGAGTGACTGAAAGATGATGAAGAAGTTGTAGTACACAAATGAAGGTGTCAAATGACATCGTTTCCCTAATTATTTAACCATTATAAATTGAAATTTGCACTCAATCTACAAATTTTACTCTGCAATTTCAACTTCGATCTACATAGTGTAAACTTCAGTCTGCAACTATGCAATTTCTTCAACTTCACTCTGTAAACTATTACAATTATCACAACTGCAAGCTACTACAATTACCAATCTACAAACTATCAATTTCAACTTCAATTTGCAAATTTCAATATGCACTCAATCTGCAAATTCCAATCACTTCAGTCTACAACTATGCAATTTCATCTTCACTCTTCAAACTATTACAATTATCAGTAGCATGGCAATGGGGCGGGGCGGGGCGAGGATCTCATTCACCGTACCCGTCCCCACCCTCAAAATCATTCCCCACCCCCGCCCCATCCCCGTTACGGGGATGACAGGAATTCCCCTTCCCTGCCCCAAAGGGGAATGTTGGAGGCCCGTCCCCGCCCCGTTAATTTTATATAAACATAAATTAATTTGAGCATTATCAAACACAATAGTTAATTCTCATCCACATGACAAACACTTAAATTAATCGTTTAAACATAATTAATTATACATAAATATGGGTCAGGGTTTGTTCTTGTTCAATTGTTTAGGGTGAGAGAAATTAGGAAAATATGGGTTTATATAGGTAGGATAATTGTGTAATTAGGTGAAATATAGGGATATTAGTGAAAAGTAAATATATATATACATTTTTTTAATTTTATATATTATATACGGGGCGGGCCGGGGGAAAGGCATCACCCACCCTCTCCCCATCCCCGAGGACGGGGATTAAAACACCCCCCACCCTCGCCCTTATCCCCGAAAAAATCGGGGCTTCCCCGCCCCATATGGGGCGGCGCAGGACGGGTCCCCGAAATCCTGGGGAACATTGCCATGCCTAATTATCACAACTACAAACTATTACCATTATCAATCTGCAAACTACTTAATTCAACTTCATTGTGCAAACTATCAATTTCAATTTCAATTTGCAAACTATTGCAGTTGATCCAATCTATTTCAATCTGCAAGCTTCTACAATACACATCACACTTCAATCTATTTCAATCTACAAACTACCCCAATTCACCAACACATACCACAACTTAATTTACACATATTATACACCAACACACATTATACTGAACAAGTTCTTCAATACCAACACACAATACTCGCATAGTACACAACTTTTACAACACCAATACACAATACTCGCATAGTACACAACTTTTACAACACCAACACACATAATGACAGAGATTATACTGCACAACTTCTATTAACACCAGCACACATCGTACTGCACAACTTCTTCAATATTCTATCACACACCAGCACGCATCATACTACACAACTTCTTCAATACCAGCATACAATACTAGCATACTACACAATTTCTACAACAGCAACACACAAATGACAGAGATTATACTACAACTTCTACAACACCAGCACACACAATGACAAAGATTTTCTCAAAGTACTAGACCTCCTATGATTTATTCTTCACTACTTACTTCAACAATAGTTAATTTTTTCTTCAGCTCATGAATTTGAGAAATGGATAGAGCTTTAGTGAGAATGTTTGCAATTTGCAGTTTGGAAGGCACATATTGTACCATAATTTTTTTAGCAAGCACTTGATCTCTAATATAATGAGCATCGAGTTCAATATGCTTGGTTCTTGCATGGAACATAGGATTAGAAGCCCAATGCACCAGCACTTACATTGTCACACTAGATGATGGGAGCGAATTTTAAGGTTAAACCAAACTCTGAGAAAACACTTTCTAGCCATGCTATTTTATTAGTGGTGTGAACTAAAGCTCCGTATTCTGCTTCAGTTGATGATAAAGCCACTACCTTTTACTTACGAGAGCTCCATTGGACAAGATTAGGACCCAAGTAAACACAGTAGCCACTTGTAGATCTTCTATCATCTAAATTGTCGCCCCAATCTGTATCAGCATAACACTCCACACATAGAGAGGTTGTTGGTCTAGACTGTAACCCTTGATATTGAGTCCCTTTAATATACCTCAATACTCTCTTACATGCTTGCCATTGTAGTTCAGTGGGGGCTTGAAGAAACTAACTAAGATTATTTACAGGATAGCTTATGTCAAGTCCAGTCAAAGTTAAATATTGCAGAGTACCAACAATGCTCTTGTAGAGGCTAGGATATTGAAAAGCTGCACTGTCATTGACACACAATTTGGTCCCCATAGCCATAGGAGTAGGGCAGGAGTGAGCATCCATCATGCCTGTTTTAATGAGAAGATCACTAATGTACTTGGTTTGTTTAAGGTGAATGTCATGATCTGATCTTGTGGCTTCAAGTCCAATGAAATACTTGACACAACCAAGAGTTTTAAGAGCAAACTGGTCATTTAAGTCTATAACAAGTTGTTGAATAAAAGTGTTGCTGGAGCCAATGATAAGAATGTCATCAACATAGATTAAGACATAGGTCACCTGAGTAGCTTCTTTGAAAATAAAAAGGTTAGAATCTAAAACAGAATTCAGAAACCCTTTGTCTAAGAGAGTTTGTTTCAACTTATCAAACCAAGCTCTTGGTGTTTGATTGAGCCCATAGAGTGCTTTATTTTAGCTTACACACATGAGATGAAAAATTGACATCTTCAAAGCCTTCAGGTTGTTTCATAAAAAGAGTCTTATGGAGAATGCCATTTAGAAAGACATTGTTCACATCTACTTGTTGGATATCCCAATGATGTGTAATAGTTAGGGTGAATATAATCCTAATAGTTGTAGGTTTTATAATAAGACTGAATGTCTCAAAATAATCAAGACTAGGTATTTATTGAAACCTTTTAGCAACTAGTCTAGCTTTATACCTCTGGAGTGATCCATTAGCATTAAACTATACACCCATTTATTGCCAACCACATTCATATCTAATGATAAGGGAACTAAAGTCCATGTGTTATTCTTAACTAAGGCATCAAATTCACACTTCATAGCCCCTTTCCATTCTAGACACATGAGAGCTTCTTTAACTGAAGCAAGTTCAGGTAAAATAAGAGGTTGATTGGTCAATAGTAGTGCAATTTTCTTCTTTGTCACACCATTTTTGGCTCTAGCTAACATTGGATGTGTATTGATGGGCCCTTGAGAACCAGCAAAGAGTGCAAGAAAATGTGATGAACTGAAATCAATCTCAAGAGAGCAAGATGACTGACAAGGGAGTTGTTTGGAAGAGGTTAGGTCTACTTCAAGTGGACAAGACAGTGTTGACAATTGAGAAGGAGAGGAACTTAATTGTGAAAGGTCAAGAGGATCTGTCCTATGTGATATATGTGGAGAAGGTGAGTGAGCTGAATTGTTGCAGTAGGTTGGTGCAGGTTGTAGGTTTGTAGATAATGTAGGAGACGTCCTTTTTGGCACAGTTTCTGGTGAAACCATACTGTCAAATGCTGGTAAAGAGGGTGAATAAGCAAGACTACTGAAGTGAGATAAGACAGATCGTGTTTTGGTAGATACGGTAGGAGAAATTGTATTTGGTGCAGATTGTAGTAAAGTGAAAGTTGTGATGCTGGATGATGAGATGAAACATGTATAACAGATGTTGAGGAAGAATTTTGCTTACCTTTTGCTATTGTGTTAGGATTAGACTAAGGACATTGCATTGTTGGAGAGTCTTTAGTAGCTGGACAGTTATCAAACTTAAAAGAGACAAAAGGAAAAAGAGAACTTGAAGAACTAGTAGAAGGTATTGCAAGATTATTTTTATTTGACAGCTGGGAGTCAGTAATAGAAAGAAAAAGACTGAAATTGTTGGCAAAAGGAAACTCTTCCTCATGAAACTTGACATTTGGTGTGATAAATACTTGCCCATCAGACCTAAGACACTTATACCCTTTATGGACCAAACTGTAGCCAATAAAGACACATTTTGAGGAGTGAAAACTAAACTTTTGTTTGTTAAAATCCCTTAAGTAAGGAAAGCATGAACATCCAAACACTTCAAGAGCATAGTAAAGAGGGGTTTGGCAAAAAAGAACTTGATATGGAGAAGCAAACTTTAGAACAGCAGATGACATCCTATTAATCAAGAAAACAACTGTTTCAAATGCAAACCACCACAAGTGCAAGGGCATGGATGCATGAGCAAGCAAGGTGAGACCCGTTTCAACTACATGCTTGTGTTTTCGCTCACTTCTACCATTTTGTTGTTGCACATAGGAACAAGAGTGTCTATACTGAATTCCAGCAGAGTTAAGATAAGGAATTAAGCCTACCTTTGATTAGATGGGAGACACTTGAGCTTATGACCAAACTGTCTTTCTACAAGATAATGGAACTTGATAAAAAGAGACCTAACCTCGGCTTTTGTTCTTAGTGGGAACAACCATGTGAATCTACTAAAATCATCAATAAACAGTACATAATACTTAAACCCTTCTAATGAAGCAAATGGAGCAGGACCCCACATGTCACTATGTATAAGAGTAAAAGGTTCAGTTGCTCTTGATGCTGAAAGAGGGAAACTATTCCTATGCATATTTCCAAAATGGCAGGCGTCACAAAAAGACTACTATAGTTTTGAACATAGTTTGCTATCAACATGACTCATCATCTTATGAAAGGCCTCAAAGTGAGGGTGTCCTAGTCTGTTATGCCAGAGCAAGCTTGCACTATTTCTACTATTGGTAACTTGACAAGCTAAAGGATGACAGCGAGATACATTTTCATTTCCAGAATTATCATGTTGACTAGTAACCAAACATTGCTAATCATGCATGAAATGAGAATGACAAGATGCATGAGAATCACAAACATATTGGCTTTTGAATCCAAATCATTGTTGCTTTTATTAAGGAAACTGTCATTACAAGTATTGATATTACAAAAGCTACAATTTGACTTTTTACAGTTTTCTTTGCAAACCAAAGTTTCAGGCAGATATTTTGACATCAAATCATTATTGAATTCTTTAACACAAGCTAAAGGAGAGTTGAACACTATTAAAAAGATACAAGACACAGAATTGTAATTGGGAAAACTATTGGAAGCAACAGATTGTGAAGACAAATTGGAGGAGGGAAGACTCAACTGATAAAGTCCAGCTTTAAGCTCTCCCTACAATAGCACTTTCCTTGTAGCCTTGTCCTTAACAGTACAACAATCAGAAGTGAATTCTACTACAACATTGTTATCTTTGGTAAATTTAGCAATGATGAGAAGATTTTTGGTTATTCTAGGCACACATAAGACATTCTTTAGATGTAGACATTCTTCCTTTCAGCTACACCATTAGAAGCAGGTGAATAAGGAGGTGTAGTTTCATGGATAATTCCTAAAAATTGAACATATGAGTTAAATCCAAAAGATTCGTACTCTCGACCTCTATCACTTCGAATTCTTTTTATCGTTTTATCTAATTGGTTTTCAACTTCAAGGAGGAACAATTTAAAAATTTCAAGAGCATCACATTTATTCTTAAGTAAATACACATATGTAAACTTTAAAAAAACATCAATAAAAGTAATAATGTATATATTTCCTCCTCGAGTCAAAATTCCGTTAAATTCACATAAATTAGTATGAATCAATTCAAGCAATTCTGTTTTTCTTTCAACACTTTTATGAGGCCCTTTAGTAATTTTTTCTTTACTGGAAATTTCATATTTTTCAAATTCTTTGTTTAATCAAGGAATTAATCCTAAACTACTCATCATGCCAACGTATCTAGAATTAATATAACATAAACGAGTATGCCAAAAATTCACACAAGACCAAAAAAAAAAAAAAAAGCAAAAGTAGAAGTAGTTTTATTATTCTCAACATTCAATTTTAACATGCTATCACTAGCATAACCCTTGCCAACAAAATTTCCCTTCTTAGAATTATATATTGATCAGACACTATAGTCTATTTAAAACAAGCTTTATTGAGAAGGAAACTTGACACCAGATTCTTCCTCACGGAGGGAGTATACATCACATCTTTCGCAATTCAATGACTTAACTCCCATCATCTTTAATCTTCCAACCTTCCATCTTTCATCTTCTAATCTTTCACGGGAATAATAAATATAAAAAAAAAAAAATGCAAGTTACAACAATAACAGTAGTGGGCTTCAGAGCCTCGGGCGGTTTAAGTAATTTGGCCCTTGTATCCAGCATTTTATTTCTAACTTTTGAAACTTGAAATGTCAATGAGTTTGAAATCACATCTGTAATTTTTAAAATTTTGATGCCTCTTACGTTAACTTCAGTCTTGTTAATCCCTTCAATTGTTTACACACAAGAAACAAGATTACTTTTTTTGCTTGAGGGAAAATCTTTCGTGTGTTTGGTATAAATACTTGTAAATCTCAAATATTAATACTTGGCTAAGAGAAAAGAGTTAACGTCGTGTTCCCACCCAAAAAATGGTCGATTGACAAATTCATACCTGCCCACTTTTTAAATACCCAAAGCACAATTTTGTTAGTAATTTTCGTTATGAGGAAGGGTAAAATGGTCAAAAGTTCGTTATTAATAAGGGCAGAATGGTCAACGAACATTTGGCCGTCGAAGAAGAGAAAAGAAAAGGGATAGCGCACGTTAGTAGCGCCACAATCGGCGATTTTTGCCCTCTTTAGGCAGATCCCGACGTCCAAAATCAGTTCCGAGACCACCCACAGAATCCCGTCACCTCTTCTACAGAGCCCAAGCCTCCATTTGCTGTCATCATTCACTATTTCCCACCATTGCCTCCATTCACACAGCTAACTCTTGAAGCCGGATTTTTGATCATTTCTGGTGTCAGAAATCCACCTTGAAACTCACTGCCTCCTCCATCCTCTTCCCTCATCCTCTCTCACCCTTAATCCATTCACCTTGAGCCTGGTGCACCTACCAATCACCAGAAATCACCGCCTAAGTTTTTGTGCGATTTCCCATCTTCTCGGCTTTTTTTCAGTCGATTCAGTCACCCAAAACACCATTTGCCACCACCGTCCGACTCCCCACCCTCTACTATTCAAAACCCAACCCTCCGTGCTCACCATTGGCCACCTATGTCTAGCTCTTTCCGCTGTGGGACAGTTGCGATTTGCTGTGGTTTCCTCCACAAATTGTTGGGTTTTTGGTGCTCAATTAGTGGGTTTTGATTGGTTGTTTTGGTGTTGTGTGTGTGTGTGTGTGTGTGTGTGTTTTTTTTTTTTTTCTTTTTGCCATCGTTCTCTCCTAGATCACTCCAACCACGCTACCCCAAAGTCGCTCACCAGCTGTTCGATTTACTATTGCACCCATCTCCCAACATCCAACTGTGACAATTGCCGGCAGTGGAAGAGGCTAAGAAGAGAAGAAAAAAAAAGGGGTTTTTGCGCAAATCATTGTACTTCCCGTCCAAAACATAATATTTAGGTAATGAAAGCATATTTAAAAAGTGTACGAGTATGAATTTGTCAATAGACCATTTTTTGGGTGGGAACATGTCCTTTAACTCTTAAGAGAAAGAGAATAAGATTAAGATGTACATTCCAAGGCGGCAATTAATGTGAAAGTGTTAAGAAACAATGACATAAACTGGTCCAGTTACAAAAGCCAGTCCAAAGGATAGCTATCATATATTCATATTGTCAACTAAAGCTCTACTGGACCATCATGACTGGGCGGTGTCTTTTGGGTCTCTGTTGGGTCAAATCAAATCCCTTTTCCCTTTCCATCTTCCAAATGCACTGCAAGTTTAAGCTTTCTAATGTATTGGCTTGTTTTTCTATAAATATAATCTTCATAGTAATTACAATAAAATGAGAACAAAGGAAGAGACAAACCAAAAAAAAAAATGCCATACTTTTTTCCATCATTTGGCTTTGTTCAAAGAATAATACTACACATACATCATTCCCATACAATATTTCTCATACAACATTATGTGGCAAGATGTGATTGGGTGAAAGTTTAATTTTAACTTTAAATTAGCCAATCATATCTTACCACATAATGTTGTATGGGAAATGTTGTATGAAAATGATGTATGTGTAGTATAACTCTTGTTCAAAATACAACCAATTCTTTATGCAGAAACCAGGTTCTTGATGTGGGCATAAAGACTCTTGAGTCTTAACTAAACAATTGATATGGGTTGGGCTGGACAGGCTATTAAAATGCAACAAACGGAGCACTTATTATGTGATCAAAGGCCATGTTTACTTGGCCAATAGGATAAGTCAATAAGGTAATATTGTCCACTCCCTCCTTTACTTTTAACAAATTGATAGGTGAATTCTTCTCAAATTTGAGAGGAATTAACATTCTAAAAGTATAAGGCTCCGTTTGGTTGGATTTTGGGAATACTATTATTAGTATTCCCAAAAAAGTTAAACAGTAAAATGCCCAAAAACTTACAATATTATCCAATATTATTCAACTTTTTTTAAACCCCTTAAATTTGTTAATTTAATTAAATATCTCTAAATATTTTTTTTCGAAATTGCAAAAACACCTCTAAACCCACATTATATCAGATTCCGGCCACCACTGTCGGAAGTTGGCCAGAATCTGATATAATGGCGCACTACCGGCTGAATCTGGCCGGTAGTGCGCCGATCTAGCCTTTTTCGGCCAGATCCACGGTGGATCTGGCCGGAAAAGGCCAGATCTAAGGCCAAAGATCTGGCTGTTGATGGTCAGATCTTTGGCCGTAACCAGACGTCAACGACAGCCAACATATGGTCATCAACGACGGCAGTATCTTTGGTCATTGTTGACGAGCAAATGCGGCCAGATCTGGCCATCAATGGCCAGATCTAGCCGTAGATCTGGCCTTTGTCGGCCAGATCCACTGCGGATCTGGCCGACAATGGCCATATCGGCGCACGACCGGCAAGATCCAGCCGGTCATGCGCCGATACGGCGACTCCGTCCACCCTCTGGCGGTGGTGGCCAGCTGTGATTATTTAATGGGTGGGTTGGGGATGTTTTTGTTAACTTTCAAAGTTTTATTATAGGGGTGTTTAGTAAATAAACAAACATAGGGGGTATTTTTATTAATTTTCAAATTCTACATCGTAATACCCGTCCAATTCAACTTTTTTTAATTTTTTTCAAAAAACTTTTCTAAAAAATGTAAAAAGTGAACCAAACGNTTTTAGAACAAGTCCAATTCTCATAGAAAGCAGCCCCACTTTCACAGTCATATAGGTGAAATCTATCAAGGATGCTTATGTAATTGTCAACATCCCACTCATAATGAGCTACAGATTTTCATTAAGAACTTGTAACTCAACCCTTCATCCTTTACAGGATAATGCACTCACTTCATAGGGATGGATGTTCAAGTAGAGAAAAAAATAAAGCATTTTTTTTTTTTTTTACGTTCACCATATAATTCGTTCTTCCCATTGAACCCAATTACAGGATCTCTGGTCTTTGGGTTGGGTGTCCTTATATGTGGATCATGATTCTATGGGTTTCAATCTCGTCCCCCTCGATGTGCTCTAGACGCTATCTCTTGCCAAGGCCTTGGTCAACGGATCTACAAGATTATCAAGAGATTTAATATACTCTTATGTTAATGTTGCCATTGCACAAGTAAGATCTTATAATACTATGTTTTCTTCTTACGGTTAGGGATTTACCGTTGTAAAACAGTTTCTTACTCTAACAATTACAACAGTACTATCACAATGTATTAAAATAAATGGAACAATTTTTTTCAAAAAATGGAATATCAAATACTGCTTGCAATCAACATAATTATAATTTTTTCAAAATTTTCTCAACATAATGTAATTGATTAAGAAATATACCATCAATAGTTCTAGTGATTTTAATGCCCAAGATAAAATTTGCCCCACCCAAGTCTTTCATATCAAAATGACTTCCAAGCATTTTCTTTGTATCTTAAACAACACGCAAGTTAGAGCAAAAAATCAACATGTCATCAATATAAAGATAAATAATCACATGTGAATTATTGACAGATTTATGATATATGCAATTGTCACACTCATTTGATTTAATGCTATTAGTAATCATGCAAGTAGAGCTGGTCAAGGACCAATCCCAAGCAGGCCCGGGCCTGGGCCTGAGATCGATCCCAAGTCTATGAGCAATTTTAGGACCTACACCGATCCTATGGGCCTGAAAATTTTCTTTTTCTCCCCTGATCTTTTTTTATATTTTAGAGGCGAAATGAAATTTTGTAGGAGTTTTTAATGTTTTTCAGGGCTTGGAAATTTTTTTTCATTTTTTTTTTTAATTTATCAATTTTGTAAAATTTTATTTTAACCCCTATAATTTATGTTTATTTCAAAATTTATAAGGGGTTTTATGTAATTATACAAGGGACTAAAACAAAAATATTTAAAAAAATTTGGACCCAGGCTTGGAGGAGGGCCCAGTGGAGGGTCCGGGCCCTCCTCCTTAGGCCTGGTCCCGTTTTGGAACTAGGCCTCCTAGGATTAGGTTTTTGGGCTGGGTTTTTGGACCCAGTCCCAAATGCCCACCTCTACAAGCAAGAATCAAAATTTTCATGCCACATTTTGGGTGACTGTTTTAAGCCATAAAGAGATTTTTTTAGTTTGCACACTTTGTTTCCTTCTCCAAGTTTTATTAGAAATTAGTTATTCCATCTCATCATTTACGGCGTCTTTCCAAAAAACTAAGTCATTAGAAGACAAAGCCTCTTGTAAAATTACAGAATTCTCAACATTATAAACAAAATATTCAGGGCCAAAGTCCTTTTCTATCCTACCTCTTTTACTTCTTTTTGGTTCAAAAACATTATTTTCCAAAACAGAGGATGTAGAAACATCTTTTTTTTATTTTCTAAGATAGAAGATGAAGAGGTAGGCCTATCAAAAATATTTTGACCCCCACTATTCTTACATTTAAAAGGAAACTTATCTTTATGAAAAATTACATCATTAAATTCAAAAATCACATTTTTTTTTCAAAGTCTAGAAACCTGTGCTATTTCTAGCATAACCAAGAAAAACACAAGTGGTAGCTCGAACACCCAGTTTAAGTTTATTAGGGTCGGGCACTCTAACATATGCAAAACAGCCCCAAACTCTCAAATGTCCTATGACCTTTTCATAATTCATACGGAGTTAACTTAGTTTTGTTATGTGGCACACAATTCAAGACATGACATGTAGTTAAAATAGCTTCACCATTTATGTTTGTAGGTGTGCATGACTCAATCAACATGGCATTAGTCAATTCTATGAGAGTTCTATTCTTCCTTTCAGCTACACCATTAGATTGTTGTCCAATATTGGATTCTACAGAGAAGTTCTGTTTGAGGGGGAATGTTGCCATGTTTGTAAAGTTAGAAGTCCTAAAATGCTATTCTTCTAAAGTTGAGGTACTAATTATAATAGTTAAATATTTAGGGAAACGGTGTCGTTTGACACCTTCATTTGTGTAGTACAACAACTTCATCATCTTTCACTCATTCTTGTGTTATAAAGAGTGAAGTGTTTTACTACTTGTATTCATTCATTTACAAAATAAAGTAAACACACTAAACATACAGATTCTCTCTAGAATTTTCGCGTTCTTGTTTAAGCTTCACATGGTATAAGAGCTTGAGACTCACATCAATGGCTTCTAATTCTAGCTTCAATCAAACTATGGCTGACATGGAGAAAGGATCTAACAGCTTAGCTAGCTCGTTTACTTCAGCTTTTCTCTCTAGTCTTCAAGTAGTCAATCTAAAGCTAACCAGAGATAGCTATTGAGACAATTACAAATTTTGGAGGTCATAGGTTCTCTTTGCGGTAGGTGCTCATGAGCTAGAGGATCATTTAACAGGTCGAATTCCTTGTCTTGAATCTTTAATTGATTCTGATTCTGAGAATTCTTCTCCTTCAATTGAACCTAGGTCAAATGATAAAATTGTTACACAAAAAATTAATCATGCTTATGTGGCTTGGAAACACACAGATAAATTCTTAGTAACCTGGCTTTTGGCCTCTATTTTTGAATGTATGAAAATGTGTCGAAGTGTAAGTTTGTGACAGAAATATGGTTTGCACTTGAACATGAGTTTCTTAATGACTCTAAGGCTAGGGCTTTACACCTCAAAAATCTACTTCAAAACACACAGAAAATAAATCTTAGCATTAACAATTATGTTAAGAAAATGAAGAGAATGACTCAAAGTCTGTTGACTAGTGGTCAGGTAGTTTCTGATGTAGACCTTCTTCAGTTTATCTTAGATGGCCTTGGGCTTGAGTTTGATGCTGCAGTAGTTAATTTAACCTCCATAATTGAATTGAAAATTGATATAGTAACCCTACAAGAAGTTCAATTTTTGCTCCAAAAATATGAACTAAGACTAGAAAAGTTCAATTCCTTAGAGTTTCATGGAAGATTTGTTAACATAAATTTAATGCTGATGGATCACTCCAAAGGTATAAAGCTAGACTAGTTGCTAAAGGGTTTCAACAAATCCCTAGTCTTGATTCTTTTGAGACATTCTGTCCTGTTATAAACCTTCAACCATTAGGATTATATTCACCCTACCTGTTATACATCATTGGAACATCCAACAAGTAGATGTGAACAATGTCTTCCTAAATGACATTCTCCATGAGACTGTTTTTATGAAACAACCTGAAGGCTTTGAAGATGTCAATTTTTCATCTCATGTGTGTAAGCTAAATAAAGCACTCTATGGGCTCAAACAAGTCATAAAGAGTGAAGTGTTTATAACACAAGAGTGAGTGAAAGATGGCGAAGTTGTTGTACTACACAAATGAAAGTGTCAAACAACATCATTTCCCTAACTATTTAACTATTATAATTAGTACATCAGCTTTACAATTATAGCACTTTAGGACTTCTAACTTTACAAACAGGGCAACATTCCCCCTCAAACAGAACTCCTCAATGGAATCCAATATTGGCAACATTCTCCCTAAAATCAGACTGCTTACTTCTTGACGTTTGGTTCTTGACCTTTATTAATGACTTTAATCTGTAAACTACTCCGAACTGCAAACTTTTTAGTTTGCAAAACAAACTTCAATCTGCACAAGAAAACTTTTTTTTTTTTTTTTTTTGTCTACAAACTTCAATCTGCACATTGTTTATTAAAACTTGTTATTAAGAAGAACTACTTCGATCAATCAATCTGTAAAGCTACTTAATCTGCAAATTCCAATATGAACTTTCAACTTCAATCTGCAAATTCCACTCTACAATTTCAACTTCAATCTGCAAATTCCACTCTACAATTTCAACTTCAATCTGCATAGTGCAAACTTCAGTCTGCAACTATGTAATTTCTTTAACTTACTTTGCAAACTATTACAATTATCACAACTGCAAGCTAATACAATTACCAATCTGCAAACTATCAATTTCAACTTCAATATGCAAATTCCAATCACTTCTTGACGTTTGGTTCTTAACCTTTATTAATGACTTTAATCTGTAAACTACTCCGAACTGCAAACTTTTTAGTTTGCAAAACAAACTTCAATCTGCACAAAAAAGCTTTTTTTTTTTTTTTCCTTTTTTTTTTTTTTTTTTTGGGTCTACAAACTTCAATCTGCACATTGTTCATTAAGACTTGTTATTAAGAAGAACTACTTCAATCAATCAATTTGCAAAGCTACTTAATCTGCGCTTTCAACTTCAATCTGCACTTAATCTGCAAATTTTACTCTGCAATTTCAACTTCAATTTGCATAGTACAAACTTCAGTCTGCAGCTATGCAATTTCTTCAACTTCACTCTGCACTTCACTCTGTAAAATATTACAATTATCACAACTGCAAGCTACTACAATTACCAATATGCAAACTATCAATTTCAACTTCAATTTGCAAATTTCAATCTGTACTCAATCTGCAAATTACAATCACTTCAGTCTGCTACTATGCAATTTCATCAACTTCACTCTGCAAACTATTACAATTATCACAACTGCGAACTACTATCATTATCAATCTGCAAACTATCACTTTCAACTTCAATATGCAAACTACTCAATTCAACTTCACTGTACAAATTATCAATTTCAATTTCAATTTCAATATGCAAACTACTACAATTGATCCAATCTATTTCAATCTGTAAGCTTCTACAATACACATCACACTTCAATATATTTCAATCAACAAACTACTCCAATTCACCAACACATACCACAACTTAATTTGCACATATCATACACCAACACACATCATATTGAACAAGTTCTTCAATACCAGTACACAATACTCACATACTGCACAACTTTTACAACACCAGCACACACAATGATAGAGATTATACTACATAACTTCTATCAACACTAGCACACATCGTACTGCACAACTTCTTCAATACTCTATCACACACTAGCACACATCATACTGCACAACTTCTTCAATACCAACACATAATACAAGCATACTACACAATTTCTACAACACCAACACACAAATGACAGAGATTATACTGCAACTTCTACAACAACTCTACAACACCAGCACACAAACTTCTACAACACCAGCACACATAATGACATAGATTTTCTCAAAGTACTAGGCCTCATGTGATTTATTCTTCACTATTTACTTCAACAACAGTTAATTTTTTTCTTCAGCTCATGAAATTGAGAAATGGATAGAGTTTTAGTGAGAATGTCTGCAATTTGCAGTTTGGAAGGCACATATTGTACCATAATCTTTTTAGCAAGCACTTAATCTCTGATGTAATGAGCATCGATTTCAATATGCTTGGTTCTTGCATGGAACACAGGATTGGAAGCCCAATGCACTAGCACTTACATTGTCATAGTAGATGATGGGAGCAAATTTTAAGGTTAAACCAAACTCTGAGAAAACGCTTTCCAGCCATGCTATTTCAGTAGCAGTGTGAGCTAAAGCTCTGTATTCTGCTTTAGTTGATGACAAGGCCACTACCTTTTGTTTATGAGAGCTCCATTGGACAAGATTAGGACCCAAGTAAACACAGTAGCCACTTGTAGACCTTCTATCATCTAAATTGCTACCCCAATATGCATCAGCATAACACTCCACACATAGAGAGGCTGCTAGTCTAAACTGTAACCCTTAATATTGAGTCCCTTTAATATACCTCAATACTCTCTTACATGCGCACCATTGTAGTTCAGTGGGGGCCTGAAGAAACTAACTAAGCTTATTTACAAGATAGCTTATGTTGGGTCTGGTCAAAGTTAAATATTGCAGAGCACCAACAGTGCTCTTGTAGAGACTAGGATATTGAAAAGATGCATTGTCATTGACACACAATTTGGTTCCCACAGCCATAGGAGTAGGGTAGGAGTGAGCATCCATCATGCTTGTTTAATGAGAAGATCACTAATGTACTTGGTTTGTTTAAGGTGAATGTCTTGATCTGATCTTGTGGCTTCAAGTCCAAGGAAATACTTGACACGACCAAGAGTTTTAAGAGCAAACTGATCATTTAAGTCTATAACAAGCTGTTGAATAAAAGTGTTGCTGGAGCCAGTGATAAGAATGTCATCAACATAGATTAGGATATAGGTCACCTGAGTAGCTTCTTTGAAAATAAAAAGGTTGGAATCTGAAACAGAATTCAGAAACCCTTTGTCCAAGAAAGCTTGTTTCAACTTATCAAACCAAGCTCTTGATGCTTGTTTGAGCCCATAGAGTGCTTTATTTAGCTTACATACATGAGATGAAAAATTGACATCTTCAAAGCCTTCGGGTTGTTTCATAAAAACAGTCTCATGGAGAATGTTATTTAGGAAGGCATTATTCACGTCTACTTGTTGGATGTCCCAATGATGTGTAACAACTAGGGTGAATATAATCCTAATGGTTGCAGGTTTATAACAGGACTGAATGTCTCAAAATAATCAAGACCAGTGATTTGTTGAAACCCTTTAGAAACCAGTCTAGCTTTATACCTTTGGAGTGATCCATCAGCATTAAACTTAGTCCTATACACCCATTTATTGCCAACTACATTCATATCTGATGATAAAGGAACTAAAGTCCATGTGTTATGCTTAACTAAGGCATCAAATTCACACTTGATAACCTTTTTCCATTCTGGACACATGAGAGCTTCTTTAACTTAAGCAAGTTCAGGTAAAACAAGAGGTTGATTGGTTAATTAGTGCAATTTTCTTCTTTGTCACATCATTTTTGGTTAACATTGGATGTGTATTGATGGGCTCTTGAGAACCAGCAAAGAGTGCAAGAAAATGTGATGAACTGAAATCAATCTCGAGAGAGCAAGATGACTAATAAAGGAGCTGTTTGGAAGAAATTAAGTCTACTTCAAGTGGACAGGACGGTGTTGACAATTGAGAAGGAGAGGAACTTAATTGAGAAAGGTCAAGATGATCTATACTATGTGATATCTGTGGAAAAGGTGAGTGAGCTGAATTGTTGGAGTAGGTTGGTGTAGGTTGTAGGTTTGTAGATAATGTAGGAGACGTCGTTTTTGGCACAGTTTCTGGTGAAACTATACTATCAAATGCTGGTAAAGAGGGTGAATAAGCAGGACTATTGAAGTGAGATGAGACAGACCGTGTTTTGGTAGATACGGTAGGAGAAATTGTATTTGGTGCAGATTGTATTAAAGGTGAAAGTTGTGATGCTTGATGATGAGATGAAGTAGGTATAAAAGATGTTAAGGAAGAATTTTTCTTACCTTTTGCTATTGTGTTAGGATTAGACTGAGGACATTGCATTGCTGGAGAGTCTTTAGTAGCTAGACAGTTATCAAACTTAAAAGAGACAAAAGGAAAAAGAGAACTTGAAGAACTAGTAGAAGGTACAGCAGGATTATTTTTATTTGACAGCTGTGAGTCAGTAGTAGAAAGAAAAGGACTAAAATTGTTGGCAAAAGGAAACTCTTCCTCAAGAAACTTGACATTTGGTGTGATAAACATTTGCCCATCAGACCTATACCCTTTATGGACCAAACTGTAGCCAATAAAGACACATCTTAAAGAGTGAAAACTAAACTTTTGTTTGTTAAAATCCCTTAAGTAAGGAAAGCATGTACATCCAAACACTTTAAGAGAAAAATAAAGAGGGTTTGGCAGAAAAGAACTTGATATGGAGAAGCAAACTTTAGAACAGTAGATGACATCCTATTAATCAAGAAAATAGATGTTTCAAATGCAAACCCCCACAAGTGCAAGGGCATGGATCCATGAGCAAGCAAGGGGAGACCTGTTTCAACTACATGTATGTGTTTTGGCTCACTTCTACCATTTTGTTGGTGCACATAGGAACAAGAGTGTCTATACTTCCAGTAGAATTAAGATAAGGAATTAAGCCTACCCTTGATTAGATTGGAGACACTTGAGCTTATGACCAAACTATCTTTCTACAAGATGATGGAACTTGATAAAAAATAGACCTAACCTCAGCTTTTGTTCTTAGTGGGAACAACCATGTGAATCTACTAAAATCATCAATAAACTGTACATAATACGTAAAGCCTTCTAATGAAGCAAATGGAGCAGGAGCCCACATGCTACTATGTATAAGAGCAAAAGGTTCAATTGCTCTTGATGCTGAAAGAGGGAAACTATTCCTATGCATATTTCCTAAATGGCAGGCATCACAAAAAGACTACTGTAGTTTTGAACATAGTTTGCTATCAACATGACTTATAATCTTATGAAATGCCTCAAAGTGAGGGTGTTCTAGTCTGTTATGCCAGAGCAAGCTTGCACTATTTCTACTATTGGTAACTTGACAAGCTAAAGGATGACAGCGAGATACATTGTCAGTTCAAGAATTATCATGTTGACTAGTAATCAACATTGCTAATCATGCATGAAATGAGAATGACAAGATGCATGAGAATCACAAACATATTGGCTTTTGAATCCAAATCATTGTTGCTTTTATTAAGTAAACTGTCATTACAAGTATTGATATTACAAAAGCTACAATCTGACTTTTTACAGTTTAAGCTAAAGGAGAGTTGGACACTACTAAAAAGATACAAGACACATAATTGTAATTGGGAAAACTATTAGAAGCAACATATTGTGAAGACAAATGGGAGGAGCGAAGACTCAACTGATAAAGTCCAGCTTTAAGCTCTCCCTACAACAACACTTTCCTTGTAGCCTTGTCCTTAACAGTACAAAAATCAGAAGTGAATTCTACTACAACATTGTTATCTTTGGTAAATTTAGCAATGCTAAGAAAATTTTTGGTTATTCTAGGCACACATAAGACATTCTTCCTTTCAGCTACACCATTAGATGCAAGTGAATAAAGAGGTGTAGTTTCATGGATAATTCCTAAAAATTGGACATATGAGTTAAATCCAAAAGATTCGTACTCTCGGCCTCTATCACTTCGAATTCTTTTTATCTTTTTATCTAATTGGTTTTCAACTTCAAGGAGGAACAATTTAAAATTTTTAAGAGCATCACACTTATTCGTAAGTAAATACACATATGTAAACTTGAAAAAAAAACATCAATAAAAGTAATAATGTATATATTTCCTCCTTGAGTCAAAATTCCGTTAAACTCACATAAATCAGTATGAATCAATTCAAGCAATTATGTTTTTCTTTCAACACTTTTATGAGGCCCCTTAGTAATTTTTTCTTTATTGCAAATTCTTAGAATTATATATTGATAAGACACTATAGTCTGTTTGAAACTAGCTTTATTGAGAAGGAAACTTGACACCAGATTCTTCCTCAAGGAGGGGGTATACATCACATCTTTCGCCATTTAATGACTTAACTCCCGTCATCTTTAATCTTCCAACCTTCCATCTTTCATCTTCTAATCTTTCATGGGGATAATAAATATAAAAAAGAAAAAATGCAAGTTACAACAATAATAGTAGTGTGCTTCAGAGCCATGGGTGGTTTAAGTAATTTGGCCCTTGTATCCAGCATTTTATTTCTAACTTTTGGAACTTGAAATGTTGATGTGTCACGGCCCAAATCTCCACCCTTGGGCTGGGTTGATCGACCCCTCACGGGCCCACTCTGGGCTCGCCCCAGCGTGACTCACTAGGACTATCTCTCCCCCCTTAAGGGATTTCTTTTGCCTTCCTCACCACTCGAACCCAAGACCAAGGGGCTATAGTCAATTGGGGAGCATGGTGAGTACCATCAAGCCAAGAAATCCCTTAAGGGGGGGAGATAGTCCTAGTGAGTCACGCTGGGGCGAGCCCAGAGTGGGCCCGTGAGGGATCGATCAACCCAGCCCAAGGGTGGAGATTTGGGCCGTGACATGATGAGTTTGAAATCTCATCTGTAATTTTTACAATTTTGATGCCTCTTACGTTAACTTCAGTCTTGTTAATCGCTTCAATTATTTACACACAAGAAACAAGATTACTTTTTTCGCTTGAGGGAAAATCTTTCATGTGTTTGGTATAAATACTTGTAAATCTCAAATATTAATACTTGGCTAAGAGAAAAGAGTTAACGTCATGTTCCCACCCAAAAAATGGTCCATTGACAAATTCATACATGCCCACTTTTTAAATACCCTTTTAATACCCAAAGCACAATTTTGTTAGTAATTTTCGTTGTGAGGAAGGGTAAAATGGTCAAAAGTTCGTTATTAATAAGGGTATAATGGTCAATGAACATTTGGTCGTCAAAGAAGAGAAAAGAAAAGGGACAGCGCACGTTAGTAGCGTTGCAGTCGACGATTTTTGCCCTTTTTGGGCAGATCTTGATGTCCAAATCACTTCCGAGACCACCCACAGAATCCCCGTCACCTCTTCCACAAAGCCCAAGCCTCCATTTGTCATCAACATTCACTATTTCCCACCATTACCTCCATTCACATGGCTAACTCTTCAAGCCAGATTTTTGATCATTTTCGGTGTCGGAAATCCACCTTGAAACTCACTGCCTCCCTCATCCTCTTTCACCCTTAATTCATTCACCTTGAGCCTAGTGCACCTACCAATCACTAGAAATCACCGCCTAAGTTTTTGTGTGATTTCCCATCTTTTTGGCATTTTTTCAACCGATTCAGTCACCCAAAACACCCTCTACCACCACCGTCCGACTCCCCACCCTCTGCTCTTCAAAACCCACCCCTCCCCTAACCCTCCGTGAGAGCCATTGGCCGCCTATGTCCAGCTCTTTCCGCTGTGGGACAGTTGCAATTTGCTGTGGTTTCCTCCGCAAATCGTTGGGTTTTTGGTGCTCAATTAGTGGGTTTTGATTGGTTGTTTTGGTGTTGTGTGTGTGTGTGTTTTTTTTTTGCCACCATTCTCTCCTAGATCACTCCAACCTCGCTGCCCCAAAGTCGCTTACCAACTGTTCAATTCATTGCTACACCCAGCTCCCAGCATCCAACTGTGACAATTGCCAGCAGTGGAAGAGGCTAAGAAGAGAAGAAAAAAAGGGGTTTTTTTGTAAATCATTGTATTTCTCATCCAAAACATAATATTTGGGTACTGAAAGTGTATTTAAAAAGTGTACGGGTATGAATTTGTCAATGGACCACATTTTGGGTGGGAACTTTAACTCTTAACAGAAAAAGAATAGGATTAAGATGTACATTCCAAGGCGGCAATTAATGTGAAAGTGTTAAGAAACAATGACATAAACTGGTCCAGTTACAAAAGCCAGTCCAAAGGATAGCTATCATATATTCATATTGTCAACTAAAGCTCTACTGGACCATCATGACTAGGCGGTGTCTTTTGGGTCTCTGTTGGGTCAAATCAAATCCCTTTACCCTTTCCATCTTCCACATACACTGCAAGTTTAAGCTTACTAATGTATTGGCCTTGTTTTTCTATAAATATAATCTTCATAGTAATTACAATAAAATGAGAACAAAGGAAGAAACAAACCAAAAAAAAAAAAATGCCATGCCTTTTTCCATCATCTGGCTTTGTTCAAAATACAACCAATTCTTTATGCAGAAACCAGGTTCTTGATGTGGGTGTAAAGACTGTGGAGTCTTAACTAAACAATTGATATGGGTTGGGCTGGACAGACTATTAAATTGCAACAGACGGAGCACTTATTATGTGATCAAAGACCATGTTTACTTGGCCAATTGAATAAGTCAATAAGGTAATATTGTCCACTCCCTTCTTTACTTTTAACAAATTGATAGTGAATTCTTCTCAAATTTGAGAGGAATTAACATTCTAAAAATATAAGTTTCTGTATTATTCGTTATATACATAGAAAAACACATCTAACACACCCCCCCACCCAAAAAAAAAAATATATTTTTTTATTTTTAATACAAATAGAAAAAGCTAGATAGGTTTTTAAATTTGCGGACATCCAGTCAGACATAATTACAATAAATAGAGGCTTTCTCGTTGCATTAAGAGTTGGTCTTGCAAGATCTCGTTTTTATATGGCTTTATGGTAATCGGAGAATATATGCCTGATGATTCTGGTTTCTCAAATAACAATCAAACTAACAATATATATAAACCAATCATCTTTCCTTTTGTATCTTCCACCTTTTTATCACAAAAAATAATCTACTTGTATAAACACATAAAGGAAATGGTCCCAACCATAGTATAGAAATCTATCAAACTATTAAAATGCAACAGACGGAGCACTTATTATGTGATCAAAGACCATGTTTACCTGGCCAATAGAATAAGTCAATAAGGTAATATTGTTCACTCCCTTCTTTACTTTTAACAAATTGATAGTGAATTCTTCTCAAATTTGAGAGGAATTAACATTCTAAAAATATAAGTTTCTGTATTATTCGTTATATACATAGAAAAACGCATCTACCACAAAAAAAAAAAAAAAATGTAATACAAATAGAAAAAATTAGATAGGTTTTTAAATTTGCGGACATCCAGTCAGACATAATTACAATAAATAGAGGCTTTCTCGTTGCATTAAGAGTTGGTCTTGCAAGCTCGTTTTTATATGGCTTTATGGTAATCGGAGAATATATGCCTGATGATTCTGGTTTCTCAAATAACAATCAAACTAATTATATATATATATATATATATAAACCAATCATCTTTCCTTTCGTGTCTTCCACCTTTTTATCACAAAAAATAATCTACTTGCATAAACAAATAAAGGAAATGGTCCCAGCCATAATATAAAAATCAATCAAAAGCGACAGAAAACAATGGGGACATCGTATATTGCCAGCAAAGTAGATCAACATTACCAAGTTATTTTAGTCAAAGAGTCATTTTGAGGTTCAACATAAGATTTGTTTTATATATGGAGTCTTTATCTGTTGATTTGATTCAAATTCCTAAATTATTAATGTTCATAACTAGTCTACAGTGTCTCTCCTTCTCTCTCTTATGATCTTCTGCAGCTTTCCATGTTAAATCGTCCCTCAAAAACTCCGTAGACCCACCTCAAATCATCTCCAAAAACTAAACTCCATGATCAAAACAGCCACTAAAATCCTTCTCCTAGCCATAGCGACCTCTTTCTCCTTCCTGCTCTTTTCATATCCACTGCCCTCTCTGACAATGTCTCGGCATCTCAACCCACTGGAATGAACTGAACAGAATCTTTGTCATTACACGAAGCGTTGGTCCCACTTCCAATTATCTTTTTCGATGCAGGTCAGCAGCAGTAGGTTGTTTCGAAATAACCTTTTGGGGTATATATCTAACTTTGCTTACGGTTCTCAATCTAATGACAAGACTCTATACCATCTTTTAATAATATTAAAAGAGATATACAATATTTAGGAAAGACATCAAACCAATCATCCTGTTGAATCTTCCTTTTTAAATTTCAAGTTCTATTACAAAAACATAACATTAGATAAAGAATAAAAGGGAATGGTCCCAGCCATAGAATAAATCAAAAGGAAAAGCAAAGAATGGCAAAAGGACATCGCATACTGCCTCAATGGAAATAAATAAACATAGAATTCCATAGAAGAAGTCATTTTGAAATGGAATATAAGATTTATTAATGGAAGCTTATCTAAAGGTTCAAACTCTAAATCATTGCATTCATAATAAGTCTCTCTCTTTCTTTCTTATGATCTTCTACGGTTTTCCTTGTTAACTAGCCATTCCAAAACTCTCAAGACCCAACTCAAAACATCCCCAAACCTGAACTCCATGATCAAAACAGCAATCAAAATCTTTCTTCTAGCAGTAGCTACCTCTTTCTCCTTCCTCCTCTTTTCTCCACCACCAAAATCTTTCTATTACTCTCTCTACATATCCCCTGCCCTATCTGACAATGTCTCAGTATCACAACACCTCCAAACCCTCACTCGCCGACCCCATGTCGCCGGTTCAGAGGCCAACGCCGAGGCTGCAGCTTATGTGTTATCAGTTCTCACTTCCTGCAATATAAAATCACATATTGCTTCCTATGCTGTCTCCCTAACTTACCCAGTTTCACGTTCTTTATCACTAACACGTCCGTTCCCGGACCCTCCCATCACTTTCTCTCTCCGCCAAGAAATTTATGATGGTGATCCATTTGCTGATGTTGCTGTTCAAGTCCTACCGACGTTTCATGGATACGGGAAGTCAGGTACTGCAACAGGACCAGTTGTTTATGTGAACTATGGACGCGTGGAAGACTACGTGACATTGGAAGAAATGGGTGTGAATGTGTCAGGTAGTGTTGTGTTGGCAAGATATGGAGAAATATACAGGGGAGACATTGTGCATAATGCGTTTGAGGCAGGTGCTATTGGGGCTCTGATTTATACAGATAGGAAAGATTACGGCGGCGGGAGTGGTGACGCAAGGTGGTTTCCGGATGATAAGTGGATGCCACCAAGTGGAGTCCAGGTGGGTTCAGTTTATGATGGGGTGGGTGACCCGACTACACCTGGATGGGCTAGTACAGAAGGATGTGAGAGGATATCTAATGAAGAGGTTGAGAAAACAGGTGATGTTCCACTTATACCTTCGTTGCCAATTTCGTCACAAGATGGCCATACAATCATGAGGTCCATTGAGGGACAAGTGGCGAATCAGGATTGGCAAGGAGACAAAGATGCCCCTATTTACAGGACTGGACCAGGACCAGGAGTTGTAAATCTCAGCTACAAGGTAAGTATGCAACCTAATTTAAATTTCAGTTAAAGCTTTTATCATTCTAGTCCAACCAGTCAAAACTGTCAAACTAAACAAGTTACTGCTTTGGCAACTGTATGCATTTCAGGGAGAACATGTCATTGCAACAATCCAAAATGTAATTGGTGTCATTATAGGAGAAGAGGAGCCTGATCGGTGAGTTATAGAACTTCTGGAAATGGCATGGTATTAAAAGATTCATTAAAAACTTCAATAAGCATGCAACTAAAATAAAGACCATAATTCAATGTAACGTGGTAACTCATCAAAATGGAATACAGAAGATTAAGTAAACCCACCTCATAGTATTTTGTCCCTGTTGCAACTATATCTAGATTTGTCATCCTGGGTAATCATCGGGATGCATGGACGTTTGGAGCCGTAGATCCTAACAGTGGCACTGCTGCTCTCCTGGAGGTAACCATATTTTTCTCTTCGCAAGAAATAAGCATCACATTTCAATAATCAGCCCTTCAACTGGATTTCACCTGCATCGTAGGTTACGCAAAGACTAGAAAAAATGCAGAAAAGAGGGTGGAAACCTCGACGAACTATTCTGTTATGCAATTGGGATGCTGAGGAGTATGGCCTGGTCTATCTCTCTCCCTATCTTATTCTCTGTATCTGAGAGAGAGAACAGAAACATTAACAACCCCTGCTCTCTTTACAGATAGGATCTACTGAATTGGTAGAAGAGAACAGGGAGATGCTAGCTTCAAGAGTTGTTGCTTATTTGAACGTTGACTCTGCTGTACATGGAGCAGGATTCCAGGCCTCGGCAACTCCACAACTTGATGAACTACTCAAACAAGCTACTCTACAGGTACTCAATTAGTATTGTTAGTGGCCACCACAAAAAATTAAAGACAGCATATTGTTTCAACTATGTGTAAATAATCATCACGTCCTTGATCACAAGACAAACAAGTAGTGGAAGCAGCAACAATAAGAATTAACAAAAAGAAAAGAAACAGTAGTTGACCTATTGTGCTACTTGAATTTAATCTTATTTCAATGTTGCTGCTTTAGCTCATCTTAATCGAATTTTTAACCGATTTTGAAGGTTCAAGATCCAGATAACTCATCACAAACTATCTACGAATCGTGGGTTGGTTCCAGGAATTCTCCAGTGGTAAGTGCAATCCAATAGTTTTAACTGCACCTCCTCAATTTCTATTCCACTTGTCTTTCTCAACAGTACAACCTAACAAATATATACACTCTGCAATTACGTATATACCCTTTACACTACATATACATAGTTTCCAACAGTTTTAATTAACATGACTAAAATCAGATGAGCTTTATCTAGTCCTCCAACCCTCTAGTGATCGACACATAAATCTTGCTTTATAATATATCCATTATCATTCATTCTATATCAAGATTGGGAGACTAGGAGGTCGAGGATCAGATTATGCGGCTTTTGTGCAGCACATCGGTATTCCAGCCGTTGACATGTCTTTTGGAAAAGGTACAAAATACATTGTGCTCTGATCTCTTGAATGATTTTTTATTTTCATAACGTGAACATATAAAATATACTAGCAAAATATGTACATGTGTATATGCATGGAGGCATAGATGATTTTTATATGCATGTACACACTGGTGACAAGAATGAATATTTATGTTGAAAATGCAGCAGCAACATACATATCTAATTACTAAATTATCAATCAGTGAAAGCAAAGCAGTATCAACACTCATATAGCAACAGAAAATAATTGGATACATACAAACTCAAATCAAATCAGAAAACCACATTACTCCATCAAATATTCCCAGTTACGTTGAAAATATTGTTCATGAGGACTTCCCAACTCCTCTCATTTGCTTTGTAGTCCTAAACAGGGCTTTATATGGCATGTGAAGAGGTAGGTAGGTGTTCATGATAGTTGAATCTATTATTTGAATCCAACAGGCCAACATTCTTTAATGTGAACATTTCAGAGTATAATATGTAGTCATAGAGATTAAACATAACTTTCTACTGCAGTATCAGAATGAGTTTTTGATTTTTCATCCTAAAATGAAAAAATTGACTGATAAATGACAAGCAAACTTTATCCTCAAGCAATAAAGCCATCTAACTTGAACACAGGTGAATCAAGTACTACAAAACGGTTGTAAAAGCTTTTATGATATTTTTATTACTAGCAAAAAGGATGTTTGATAAATGATGTCTTAGATGCAGTTATATAGTCTCATGGCTAACGAATAGTACATATCAATCACAGGACCACACCCAGTATACCACTCAATGTATGATGACTTCGTCTGGATGGAAAAGTTTGGAGACCTACTGTTCCAAAGACATGTTGCAGGTTTGTCAGAAAATTTTATCCATGGCATAAATGATTGAAACTCCATCAAACAGAAAATAGAACAAGAAGTATTAAATTTAGTTGATGTCATCCTAGAAGATCCCACCTTATATTGAGATAAGCAAAGATTGGACCATGTTTGTTATAGAAACACAGTATTCACAGCTCATAATAATTACTCCCAGAATTTGTTGAACCACTTCATTTTCAAAGAATCTAACCCCCAAGCTATTCATTATACAATGAGTAACCTTGTAAGTCTGAAATCACATGAATTCCAAGTGTCTATTTAAGCATGCTTACTGACCCTTCGTTTTTTCTCTTATTCAAAAAAAAAAAAAAACAGTCGCAAGTGTTTGGGGTTTAGTAGCTCTTCGACTAGCAGATGAGGAGTTCTTACCTTTCAACTATCTCTCCTATGCTTGCGAGCTCCAGGTATATCAGTATATGACAGGCATCAACAATTGCATGCAGTCATCAGTACAAACCAAATATTATTGTCTATAGCGAAAACTGATAATGCAATTAAAAAACTCCATATTAATAGAAAAGCGCAGAAGACTTGGAGGATGAAGTCTCAGGTAAGGGCATAAGCTTGAATCCCTTGTTCAAGTCTATTGAAGAGCTAACAAAAGCAGCCACCAAAATCAATGATGAGAAAAAGGTTTCAAATAAGATCTTATGATTCAAGACTCGTACAATTAATGTTCAACATGAACTAAATTTAAATATGATTCCCTAGGCAATAAACAAGGCTAAAGGTTGGGCATCTATATGGAAAAAAGATCACTCTAAGGTGAGACAGCTAAATGACAGACTAATGATGGCAGAAAGAGCATTTACAGATCGAGATGGACTCTTTGGAAGGACATGGTACAAGCACTTGGTATGTTTCTCCAATTATTAACTTTTTGCAGCACTATTCACAGAATAAAATTTTTGACAAAAACTACGAAATGAAAACATCCAGGTTATAATGCAATATGTTGATGCAATCAGATCTTTGTTTTGGTCTCCTTTTTATTAGTACTAAAATGGAATAACTTTACCTTCCATCTTTCTTTCAGATTTATGCGCCCTCAAAGCATAATAATTATGGGTCTAGATCCTTCCCTGGAATACAAGATGCCGTTGAAGAGGCAAACAATCTAAAAACAGCAGAGTCATGGCTTACTGTACAACATGAAGTTTGGAGAGTCTCCAGAGCAGTCAATCATGTCTCTCTAGTCCTCAATGGGGAACTAACATGAAATGCATAATCTACAATGTAATGATTCTCGAGGCAATTTATGAACAAATGTTCTGGATGTACTACAAGTTTACTAGAGGAACGGTTTAGCCAGACACAATGGTAGTCAGGAGACAGCCAAACTGTTCTTGACTTACATGAATAAAAAACAGAACGGAATAAAGTAATTGACAATAAGCCCTATATTTCCAATTTTGTCCTTAGACTTTCTCTGGGATTAAATTCCTAATTAAATCACAGATTATCAAGTCATTTTGGGCCACCTGGATCAATGTTCTCACAGCTCTTTCACATAATGCAACATGCCTAACTTCTCATCTTCTCTTGGTTGGCTATCTACAAATGTTAATACCATCATATCCTCCATGTTGGACAAAATCAAATAAAAAAAAATAGAACTGTAGAGAAAGAGCTAAACTGATAACTGCAGAAACATCCATTGACAACTAGACTACCACTACCATAAATTAACTGGAATCAAGAAGATTGCATGAAATAAAATCATATCAATAGTACATACTATCCAAAAAAGAAAAAGAGTGCAAACCCCGAAGTTAAACACTAACAAAAGCAATTCCAAGTTTTCAAGATCTCACAACAGTCACAACATTCTCCGCAAAAATGGTATCTCCTAAACTATGAAAACTCACTCAGATAATCCTCAAGCTCGCCAACCACTCACAATGAGAAAAACACATTTCCACAAGAATGAAGGAATTTTAGAAATAAAAATCAAATCTATAGATTGACAGAATAGTTAAAACGTTCAGGTGCTAGAGAACCATGAGAACAAAGTATGTCCTATAAAAATTACACTCCATCCAACATCATTATTCTAGCACTCAATGCAGAAAAAACCAGCAAGACACCATGAAAAGTCTCAAGGGATACCTCTGGTTAGGCGTGCAAATGAGCTAAGCTCAGCCAAATTAGATAGCTTATCAATTTAAGTTGAGTAAGAGATAATGAGCACAAACAATTGAGTTTCAAATTTTAGAATCAACACCATTTGCAAAGGACTTGAAATAAGCTCAAGCTCAAGTCTTATTTATTTAATTAAATATCAACCACTTGGAGTGCAATGTCAAGCTCATATTGCAGCTCAATTTTAAGACTCAGAAATATAAATATATATTAGTTACATTGAACAAATAGATGAAAGCTTTTGTTTGTAAGTGTGTGTGCATAAATAAATAAATAAATAAATATATATATATATATGTATAGCGGCAGGTTCAAGGCACATTTTTTTTACACAAATTATGATATAGTTTTTGAGATATTGAATCAAGATACTTTCAATGGCTCATATTCAATGCATCTTGAAAATGACACAACTAAGATGCAACCTCAATCGTTCAAATGCATCAACCAAATTACTGAAAAATTGTGTCAAAACTTGTGTTAAAAATACGAGGTTCTCTCTATATACAGGGGAAGGTTCAGTTGCTCTTGATGCTGAAAGAGGGAAACTAAAATCATCAATAAACTGTACATAATACTTAAACCCTTCTAATGAAGCAAATGGAGCAGGACCCCACATGTCACTATGCATAAAGTTCAGTTGCTTTTGATGCTGAAAGAGGGAAACTATTCCTATGCATATTTCTTAAATGGTAGGTGTCACAAAAAGACTACTATAGTTTTGAACATAGTTTGCTATCAACATGACTCATAATCTTATGAAATGCCTTAAAGTGAGGGTGTTCTAGTCTGTTATGTCAGAGCAAGCTTACATTATTTCTACTATTGGTAACTTGACAAGCTAAAGGATGACAACGAGATACATTGTCAGTTCCAGAATTATCATGTTGACTAGTAACCAAACATTGCTAATCATGCATGAAATGAGAATGACAAGATGCATGAGAATCACAAACATATTGGCTTTTAAATCCAAATCATTGTTGCTTTTATTAAGGCTATTGCTTTTATTAAGGGAACTGTCATTACAAGTATTGATATTACAAAAGCTACAATCTAATTTTTTACAGTTTTCTTTGCAAACCAAAGTTTCAGGCAGATATTTTGACATCAAATCATTATTGAATTCTTTAACACAAGCTAAAGGAGAGTTGAACACTACTAAAAAGATACAATACACAGAATTTAATTGGGAAAACTATTGGAAGCAACAGATTGTGAAGACAAATTGGAGGAGGGAAGACTCAACTGATAAGGTCCAGCTTTAAGCTCTCCCTACAATAGCACTTTCCTTGTAGCCTTGTCTTTAACAGTACAACAATCAGAAGTGAATTCTACTACAACATTGTTATCTTCGGTAAATTTAGCAATGCTGAGAAGATTTTTGGTTATTCTAGACACACATAAGACATTCTTTAGATGTAGACATTTTTCCTTTCAGCTACACCATTAGATGCAAGTGAATAAGGAGGTGTAATTTCATGGATAATTCCTAAAAATTGGACATATGAGTTAAATCCAAAAGATTCGTACTCTCGGCCTTTATCACTTCGAATTCTTTTTATCTAATTAGTTTTCAACTTCAAGGAGGAACAATTTACACATTTCAAGAGCATCGCATTTATTCTTAAGTAAATACACATACGTAAACTTGAAAAAAACATCAATCAAAGTAATAATGTATATATTTCCTCCTTGAGTCAAAATTCCGTTAAACTCACGTAAATCAGTATGAATCAATTCAAGCAATTCTTATTTTCTTTCAACACTTTTATGAGGCCCCTTAGTGATTTTTTCTTTACTGCAAATTTCATATTTTTCAAATTCTTTGTTTGATCAAGGAATTGATCCTAAACTACTCATCATGCCAACATATCTAGAATTAATATGAAAAAAACGAGCATGCCAAAAATTCACACAAGACCACCAAAAAAAAAAAAAAAAAAAATGCTGAAGCAGAAGTAGTTTTATTATTCTCAACATTCAATTTAAACATTCTATCATTAGCATAACCCTTGCCAACAAAATTTCCCTTCTTAGAATTATATATTGATCAGACACTATAGTCTGTTTGAAACAAGCTTTATTGAGAAGGAAACTTGACACCAGATTCTTCCTCAAGGAGGGAGTATACATCACATCTTTCGCAATTCAATGACTTAACTCCCGTCATCTTTAATCTTCCAACCTTCCATCTTTCATCTTCTAATCTTTCATGGGGATAATAAATAAAAAAAAAAAAAAAATGCAAGTTACAACAATAATAGTAGTGGGCTTCAAAGCCACGGGTGGTTTAAGTAATTTGGCCCTTGTATCCAGCATTTTATTTCTAACTTTTGGAACTTGAAATGTCAATGAGTTTGAAATCTCATCTGTAATTTTTAAAATTTTGATGCCTCTTACGTTAACTTCAATCTTGTTAATCCCATCAATTATTTACACATAAAAAACAAGATTACTTGTTTTGGTTGAGGGAAAATCTTTTGCGTGTTTGGTATAACTACATGTAAACCTCAAATATTAATACTTGGCTAAGAGAAAAGAGTTAACATCATGTTCCCACCCAAAAAATGGTCGATTGACAAATTCATACATGCCCACTTTTTAAATACCCTTTTAATACCTAAAGCACACAATTTTGTTAATAATTTTCGTTGTGAGGAAGGGTAAAATGGTCAAAAGTTTATTATTAATAAGGGTAGAATGGTCAACGAACATTTGGCCGTAAAAGAAGAGACAAGAAAAGGGACAACGCATGTTAATAGCATCGCAGTCAACGATTTTTGCCCTTTTTGGGCAGATCCTAACGTCCAAATCACTTTCGAGACCACCCACAGAATCCCCGTCACCTCTTCTACAAAGACCAAGCCTCCATTTGTCGTCTTCATTCACTATTTCCCACCATTACCTCCATTCACATGGCTAACTCTTCAAGCCAAATTTTTGATCGTTTTTTGTGTCGGAAATCCACCTTGAAACTCACTGCCTCCCTCATCCTCTCTCACCCTTAATTCATTCACCCTGAGCCTAGTGCACCTACCAATCACCGGAAATCACCGCCTAAGTTTTTGTGTGATTTCCCATCTTTTTGGCCTTTTTTCAGCCGATTCAGTCACCCAAAACACCCTCTGCCACCACCGTCCAACTCCCCACCCTCTGCTCTTCAAAATCCACCCCTCCCCTAACCCTCCGTGAGAGCCATTGGCTGCCTATGTCCAGCTCTTTCCGCTGTGGGACAGTTGCAATTTGCTGTGGTTTCCTCCGCAAATCGTTGGGTTTTTGGTGCTCAATTAGTGGGTTTTGATTGGTTGTTTTGGTGTTGTGTGTGTGTGTGTGTGTGTGTTTTTTTTTTTTTTTTCCTTTTTTTTTTTTTTGCCACCATTCTCTCCTAGATCACTCCAACCTCGCTGCCCCAAAGTCGCTCACCAGCTGTTCGATTTATTGCTACACCCAGCTCCCAGCAACGAACTGTGACAATTGCCATCAGTAGAAGAGGCTAAGAAGAGAAGAAAAAAAGGGGTTTTTTCGTAAATCATTGTATTTCTCTTCCAAAACATAATATTTGGGTGCTGAAAGCATATTTAAAAAGTGTACGGGTATAAATTTGTCAATGGACCACATTTTGGGTGGGAACATGTCCTCTAACTCTTTACCGAAAAAGAATAAGATTAAGATGTACATTCCAAGGCGGCAATTAATGTGAAAGTGTTAAGAAACAATGACACAAACTGGTCCAGTTACAAAAGCCAGTCCAAAGGATAGCTATCATATATTCATATTGTCAACTAAAGCTCTACTGGACCATCATGACTGGGCGGTGTCTTTTGGGTCTCTGTTGGGTCAAATCAAATCCCTTTTCCCTTTCCATCTTCCACATACACTGCAAGTTTAAGCTTACTAATGTATTGGCCTTGTTTTTCTATAAATATAATCTTCATAGTAATTACAATAAAATGAGAACAAAGGAAGAAACAAACCAAAAAAAAGAAAAAAAAATGCCATACCTTTTTCCATTATCTGGCTTTGTTCAAAATACAACCAATTCTTTATGCAGAAACGAGGTTCTTGATGTGGGTATAAAGACTCTGGAGTCTTAACTAAACAATTGATTTGGGTTGGGCTGGACAGACTATTAAAATGCAACAGACGGAGCACTTATTATGTGATCAAAAACCATGTTTACTTGGCCAATTGAATAAGTCAATAAGGTTATATTGTCCACTCCCTTCTTTACTTTTAACAAATTGATAGTGAATTCTTCTCAAATTTGAGAGGAATTAACATTCTAAAAATATAAGTTTCTGTATTATTCGTTATATACATAGAAAAACGCATCTACCACAAAAAAAAAAAAAAATTGTAATACAAATAGAAAAAATTAGATAGGTTTTTAAATTTGCGGACATCCAGTCAGACATAATTACAATAAATAGAGGCTTTCTCGTTGCATTAAGAGTTGGTCTTGCAAGCTCGTTTTTATATGGCTTTATGGTAATCGGAGAATATATGCCTGATGATTCTGGTTTCTCAAATAACAATCAAACTAATAATATATATATATATAAACCAATCATTTTTCCTTTCGTATCTTCCACCTTTTTATCACAAAAAATAATCTACTTGCATAAACACATAAAGCAAACACACTACCTACAGGTACTCATTAGTATTGCCAATTCTACAAGCAACAATTGGCATAACAAAGTGGCCACCACAAAAAATTAAAGACAGCATATTGTTTCAACTATGTGTAAATAATCATCACGTCCTTGATCACAACAACAAGTAGTGGAAGCAGCAACAATAAGAATTAACAAAAAGAAAAGAAACAGTAGTTGACCTATTGTGCTACTTGAATTTAATCTTATTTCAATGTTGCTGCTTTAGCTCATCTTAATCGAATTTTTAACCGATTTTGAAGGTTCAAGATCCAGATAACTCATCACAAACTACTACGAATCGTGGGTTGGTTCCAGGATTCTCCAGTGGTATCAATCCAATAGTTTTAACTGCACCTCTCATTAATGTAAGTAAGATATTCAGTGATAGTATTACCTTAATAATATACATGTTCAAGTTTAATAACATGACAAATCAGATGAGCTTTATCTAGTCCCAACCCTCTAGTGATCGAACACATAATCTTGCTTTTATAATATCCATTATCATTCATTCTATATAAGATTGGGAGACTAGGAGGTCGAGGATCAGATTATGCGCTTTTGTGCAGCACATCGGTATTCCAGCCGTGACATGTCTTTTGGAAAAGGTACAAAATACATTGTGCTCTGATCTCTTGAATGATTTTTATTTTCATAACGTGAACATATAAAATATACTAGCAAAATTGTACATGTGTATATGCGGAGGCATAGAGGATTTTTATATGCATTACACACTGGTGACAAGAATGAATATTTATGTGAAAATGCAGCAGCACATACATACTAATCACTAAATTATCAATCAGTGAAAGCAAAGCAGTATCAACACTCATATAGCAACAGAAAATAATTGGATACAAACAAACTCAAATCAAATCAGAAAACCACATTACTCCATCATATTCCCAGTTACGTTGAAAATATTCATGAGGACTTCCCAACTCCTCTCATTTGCTTTGTAGTCCTAAACAGGGCTCTATATGGCATGTGAGAGGAGGAGGTGTTCATGATAGTTGAATCTATTATTTGAATCCAACAGGCCAACATTCTTTAATGTGAACATTTCAGAGTATAATAGTAGTCATAGAGATAAACATAACTTTCACTGCAGTATCAGAATGAGTTTTTGATTTTTCATCCTAAAAGAAAAATTGACTGATAAATGACAAGCAAACTTGATCCTCAAGCAATAAAGCCATCTAACTTACACAGGTGAATCAAGTACTACAAAACGGTTGTAAAAGCTTTTATGGATATTTTTATTACTAAGCAAAAAAGATGTTTGATAAATGATGTCTTAGATGCAGTTATATGTCTCATGGCTACGAATAGTACATATCAATCACAGGACCACACCCAGTATACCACTCAATGTGATGATTCGTCTGGATGAAAAGTTTGGAGACCTACTGTTCCAAGACATGTTGCAGGTTTGTCAGAAAATTTTATCCATGGCATAAGATTGAAACTCCATCAAACAGAAAATAGAACAAGAATATTAAATTTAGTTGATGTCACCTAGAAGACCCCACCTATATTGAGATAAGCAAAGATTGGACCATGTTTGTTATAGAAACACAGTATTCACAGCTCATAATAATACTCCCAGAATTTGTTGAACCACTTCATTTTCAAAAATCTAACCCCCAGCTATTCTTATACAATGAGTAACCTTGCAAGTCTGAAATCACATGAATTCCAAGTGTCTATTTAAGCATGCTTACTGACCCTTCGTTTTTTCTCTTATTCAAAAAAAAAAAAAAAAAAAAACAGTCGCAAGTGTTTGGGTTTAGTAGCTCTTCGACTGGCAGATGAGGATCTTCCTTTCAACTATCTCTCCTATGCTTCGAGCTCCAGGTATATCAGTATATACAGGCATCAACAATTGCATCAGTCATCAGTAACAACCAAATATATTGTCTATAGCGAAAACTGATAATGCAATTAAAAACTCCTATTAATAGAAAAGCGCAAAAACTTGGAGGATGAAGTCTCAGGTAAGGGCATAAGCTTAATCCCTTGTCAAGTCTATGAAAGCTAACAAAAGCAGCCACCAAAATCAATGATGAGAAAAAGGTTTCAAAAAAGATCTTATGATTCAAGACTCGTACAATTAAGTTCAACATGAACTAAATTTAAATATGATCCCTAGGCAATAAACAAGGCTAAAGGTTGGGCTATATGGAAAAAAGATCACTCTAAGGTGAGAAGCTGAATGACAGACTAATGATGGCAGAAAGAGCATTTACAGATCGAGATGGACTCTTTGGAGGACATGGTACAAGCACTTGGTATGTTTCTCCAATTATTAACTTTTGCAGCACTATTCACAGAATAAATTTTGACAAAACTACGAAAATGAAACTCCAGGTTATAATGCAATATGATTGATGCAATAGAGCTTTGTTTTGGTTCTTTTTATTAGTACTAAAATGGAATAACTTTACCTTCCATCTTTCTTTCATTTATGCGCCTCAAAGCATAAGATTATGGGTCTAGATCCTTCCCTGGAATACAAGATGCCGTTGAAGAGGCAAACATCTAAAACAGCAGAGTCATGGCTTACTGTACAACATGAAGTTTGGAGAGTCTCCAGAGCAGTCAATCATGTCTCTCTAGTCCTCAATGGGGAACTAACATGAAATGCATAATCTACAATGTAATGATTCTCGAGGCAATTTAGAACAAATGTTCTGGATGTCTACAAGTTTACTAGAGGAACGTTTAGCCAGACACAATGGTAGTCAGGAGACAGCCAAACTGTTCTTGACTTACATGAATAAAAAACAGAAGAATAAGTAATTGACAATAAGCCCATATTTCAATTTTGTCCTTAGACTTTCTCTGGGATTAAATTCCTAATTAAATCACAGATTATCAAGTCATTTTGGGCCACCTGATCAATGTTCTCACAGCTCTTTCACATAAGCAACATGCCTAACTTCCATCTTCTCTTGGTTGGCTATCTACAAATGTTTACCATCATATCCTCCATGTTGGACAAAATCAAATAAAAAAAAATAGAACTTGAGAAAGAGCTAAACTGATAACGCAGAAACATCCATTGACAACTAGACTACACTACCATAAATTAACTGGAATCAAGAATTGCATAATAATCATATCAATAGTACATACTATCCAAAAAAGAAAAAGAGTGCAAACCCCGAAGTTAAACACTAACAAAAGCAATTCCAAGTTTTCAAGACTCACAACAGTCACAACATTCTCCGCAAAAATGGTATCCTAAAATGAAACTCACTCAGATAATCCTCAAGCTCGCCAACCACTCACAATGAGAAAAACACATTTCCACAAGAATGAAGGAATTTTAGAAATAAAATCAAATCTATAGATTGACAGAATAGTTAAAACGTTCAGGTGCTAGAGAACCATGAGAACAAAGTATGTCCTATAAAAATTACACTCCTCCAACATCATTATTCTAGCACCAATGCAGAAAAAACCAGCAAGACACCATGAAAAGTCTCAAGGGTACCTCTGGTTAGGCGTGCAAATGAGCTAAGCTCAGCCAAATTAGATAGCTTATCAATTTAAGTTGAGTAAGAGATAATGACCCAACAATTGAGTTTCAAATTTTAGAATCAACACACATTGCAAAGGACTTGAAATAAGCTCAAGCTCAAGTCTATTTATTTAATTAAATATCAAGCCACTTGGAGTGCAATGTCAACTCATATTGCAGCTCAATTTAAGACTCAGAATATAAATATATTTAGTTACATTGAACAAATAGATGAAAGCTTTGTTTGTAAGTGTGTGTGCATAAATAATATATATATAGAGCGGCAGGTTAAGGCACATTTTTTTCACAAATTATGATATGTTTTGAGATATTGAATCAAGATACTTTCAATGGCTCAATTCAATGCATCTTGAAAATGACACAACTAAGAGCAACCTCAATCGTTCAAATGCATCAACCAAATTACTGAAAAATTGTGTCAAAACTTGTGTTAAAAATACGGTTCTCTTATATACAGGGAAGGTTCAGTTGCTCTTGATGCTGAAAGAGGGAAACTAAAATCATCAATAAACTGTACATAATACTTAAACCCTTCTAATGAAGCAAATGGAGCAGGACCCCACATGTCACTATGCATAAAGTTCAGTTGCTTTTGATGCTGAAAGAGGGAAACTATTCCTATGCATATCTAAATGGTAGGTGTCACAAAAAGACTACTAGTTTTGAACATAGTTTGCTATCAACATGACTCATAATCTATGAAATGCCTTAAAGTGAGGTGTTCTAGTCTGTTATGTCAGAGCAAGCTTACATATTTCTACTATTGGTAACTGACAAGCTAAAGGATGACAACGAGATACATTGTCAGTTCAGAATTATCATGTTGACTAGTAACCAAACATTGCTAATCATGCATGAATGAGAAGGACAAGATGCATGAGAATCACAACATATTGGCTTTTAAATCCAAATCATTGTTGCTTTTATTAAGGCTATTGCTTTTATTAAGGGAACTGTCATTACAAGTATTGATATTACAAAGCTACAATCTAATTTTTACAGTTTTCTTTCAAACCAAAGTTTCAGGCAGATATTTTGACATCAAATCATTATTGAATTCTTTAACACAAGCTAAAGGAGAGTTGAACACTACTAAAAAGATACAATACACAGAATTTAATTGGGAAAACTATTGGAAGCAACAGATTGTGAAGACAAATTGGAGGAGGGAAAACTCAACTGATAAGGTCCAGCTTAAGCTCTCCCTACAATAGCACTTTCCTTGTAGCCTGTCTTTAACAGTACAACAATCAGAAGTGAATTCTACTACAACATTGTTATCTTCGGTAAATTTGCATGCTGGAGAAGATTTTTGGTTATTCTAGACACACATAAGACATCTTTAGATGGACATTTTTCCTTTCAGCTACACCATTAGATGCAAGTGAATAAGAGGTGTAATTTCATGGATAATCCTAAAATTGGACATATGAGTTAAATCCAAAAGATTCGTACTCTCGGCCTTTACACTTCGAATTCTTTTTATCTAATTAGTTTTCAACTTCAAGGAGGAACAATTTACACATTTCAAGAGCATCGCATTTATTCTTAAGTAATACACATACGTAAACTTGAAAAAAACATCAATCAAAGTAATATGTTATATTTCCTCTCTGAGTCAAAATTCCGTTAAACTCACGTAAATCAGTATGAATCAATTCAAGCAATTCTTTTTCTTTCAACACTTTTATGAGGCCCCTTAGTGTTTTTTTCTTTACTGCAAATTTCATATTTTCAAATCTTTGTTTGATCAAGGAATTGATCCAAACTACTCATCATGCCAACATATCTAGAATTAATATGAAAAAACGACATGCCAAAAATTCACACAAGACCACCAAAAAAAAAAAAAAATGCTGAAGCAGAAGTAGTTTTATTATTCTCAACATTCAATTTAAACATGCTATCATTAGCTAACCCTTGCCAACAAAATTTCCCTTCTTAGAATTATATATTGATCAACACTATAGTCTGTTTGAAACAAGCTTATTAGAAGGAAACTTGACACCAGATTCTTCCTCAAGGAGGGAGTATACATCACATCTTTCGGGGGTCCCACTTCCAATTATCTTTTTCGATGCAGGTCAGCAGCAGTAGGTTGTTTCGAAATAACCTTTTGGGGTATATATCTAACTTTGCTTACGGTTCTCAATCTAATGACAAGACTCTATACCATCTTTTAATAATATTAAAAGAGATATACTATATTTAGGAAAGACATCAAACCAATCATCCTGTTGAATCTTCCTTTTTAAATTTCAAGTTCTATTACAAAAACATAACATTAGATAAAGAATAAAAGGGAATGGTCCCGGCCATAGAATAAATCAAAAGGAAAAGCAAAGAATGGCAAAAGGACGTCGCATACTGCCTCAATGGAAATAAATAAACATAGAATTCCATAGAAGAAGTCATTTTGAAATGGAATATAAGATTTATTAATGGAAGCTTATCTAAAGGTTCAAACTGTAAATCATTGCATTCATAATAAGTCTCTCTCTTTCTTTCCTATGATCTTCTACGGTTTTCCTTGTTAACTAGCCATTCCAAAACTCTCAAGACCCAACTCAAAACATCACCAAACCTGAACTCCATGATCAAAACAGCAATCAAAATCTTTCTTCTAGCAGTAGCTACCTCTTTCTCCTTCCTCCTCTTTTCTCCACCACCAAAATCTTTCTATTACTCTCTCTACATATACCCTGCCCTATCTGACAATGTCTCAGTATCACAACACCTCCAAACCCTCACTCGCCGACCCCATGTCGCCGGTTCAGAGCCAACACCGAGGCTGCAGCTTATGTGTTATCAGTTCTCACTTCCTGCAAGATAAAAGCACATATTGCTTCCTATGCTGTCTCCCTAACTTACCCAGTTTCACGTTCTTTATCACTAACACGTCCGTTCCCAGACCCTCCCATCACTTTCTCTCTCCGCCAAGAAATTTATGATGGTGATCCATTTGCTGATGTTGCTGACCAAGTCCTACCGACGTTTCATGGAGACGGGAAGTCAGGTACTGCAACAGGACCAGTTGTTTATGTGAACTATGGAAGAATGGAAGACTACGTGACATTGGAAGAAATGGGCGTGAATGTGTCGGTTAGTGTTGTGTTGGCAAGATATGGAGAAATATACAGGGGAGACATTGTGCACAATGGGTTTGAGGCAGGTGCTATTGGGGCTCTGATTTATACAGATAGGAAAGATTACGGCGGCGGGAGTGGTGACGCAAGGTGGTTTCCGGATGATAAGTGGATGCCGCCAAGTGGAGTCCAGGTGGGTTCAGTTTATGATGGGGTGGGTGACCCGACTACACCTGGATGGGCTAGTACGGAAGGATGTGAGAGGATATCTAATGAAGAGGTTGAGACAACAGGTGATGTTCCACTTATACCTTCATTGCCAATTTCGGCACAAGATGGCCATACAATCATGAGGTCCATTGAGGGACAAGTGGTGAATCAGGATTGGCAAGGAGACAAAGATGCCCCTATTTACAGGACTGGACCAGGACCAGGAGTTGTCAATCTCAGTTACAAGGTCAGTATGCAACCTAGTTTCAATTTCAGTATAAGTCAAAGCAATGTATTAATCCTACGGTTCAACAAGTCAGACTGTCGATATAATCAATATTTTACTAATTGTACTTGCTTCAGGGGGCAAACGTCATAGCCACGATCCAAAATGTGATTGGTGTCATTACAGGTACAGAGGAGCCTGATCGGTAAGCTACCAAATTGTGATTAATGGTATATGTAAACATTGGTTAAGAACTTAAATAGGCATGCAACTAAAGAGAAGATTGTATATTCTTCTCTTCAAAATGGAATATAAATGATGACATTATAGTAGAATTTTGTCATTCTTGAAACCGTTTCTAGATTTGTGATACTGGGTAATCATCGAGATGCATGGACATTTGGAGCTGTGGATCCTAACAGTGGCACTGCTGCTCTACTAGAGGTAATTGTATTTCTTCTCTTGATAAGAAACAGAAATCACACATTTCAATTAGTGGGCCGGCACTGTAGGTTGCGGAAAGACTAGAAAAGCTGCGGAAAAAAGGGTGGAAACCTCGAAGAACCATAGTGTTATGCAATTGGGATGCTGAGGAGTATGGCCTGGTCTCTCTCTTTCTCTCCCTCTCTCATTCTCTGTGTTTGTGACAGAGAACAGAAACTTAAGATAATCCCTGTTGTATTTCCAGACAGGATCAACTGAATGGGTAGAAGACAACAGGGAGATGCTAGCTTCAAGGGTTGTTGCTTACTTGAACGTTGACTCTGCAGTATACGGACCAGGATTCTATGCCTCAGCAACTCCTCAACTTGATGAACTACTCAAGCAAGCTACTCAACAGGTTTATTAATAAAATTTTACCAAATCTACAGGCACCAATAGACATTACAAAAGCAACTGCTATGATTTTCCAAAATAATTTTTGCCTCCATCACTCCATGGGAGTGGTATTACTCAATCGACTAGATATTCATTACTTTGTATGTTTGGTCTATCTGCACAGATTTGTTTTTGGTTTTAAGCAATCATCCTTAGCTCAAAACACATCTACTTAATTGAGACAAATCGACTAAACTCTCCTTCGTTAGAGATGTGGATTGTGACAGATTCTCCACTTTATGGATCTCACGTCTTCACAAGACTACATTCTCGGATTGCAAGCCAGCTTTGATATCAATTGTAAAAGTCTGTACCCAACCAAATAGATATTTCACATCTCTGGTCTCTAACGAATAAGAGTTTGTATCAGATTACCTTAAATCCCTCAACTAAGTAGATATGGTTTGAATGAAGGTGGTTGCTTAGTGCCCAAAAACAAATCGGTTCTGAGTAGGACAAGCAAAAAACATCTATATGGTTGGGTTTAAATCTTTTTGTTATTGCGACTTTAGCTCATCTCAATCAAATTTGTTACTGATTTTGAAGGTTCAAGATCCAGATAACTCATCACAAACAGTCTACGATTCCTGGGTTGGTTCTAGTCATTCTCCAGTGGTAAGTGCAATGCCAATTGCATTAAACTGCACCACCTTGATGAGGTAGTTTTAATAACCTTCACGGAAAAATAGATTAAAAATCTCGCAACCCATCAGTGATCATTACATAAATCTTACATTACAATAGATCATGAATGGTAACATACTCTCTCTATGAAGATTGGGAGATTAGGAGGTGGAGGATCAGATTATTCAGCTTTTGTGCAGCATATCGGTGTTCCATCAGCTGACCTGGCTTTCGGAGAAGGTAAAAGAACATTACAAGGTCTTTGATCCCATAATACATATTAGCATTCTAGCAAAATATGTACATTATTTATGCATAAATTTGCCAAATCATTTACTTCGTAATCCTAAATAGAGCTCTGATAACTTGTGGTATGTGAACTTTCTTTAACGTGACCATTAGAGTTGTCTTAGAGAAATTAAGAAAAGACTCCAACTTAGCATCAGAATGAGCTTTTGAAACGAAACAGTTGACCCATACATAATAAAACCATCTAAATTAATTGAAACTTACAGGAAGAAACAAGTTGAGTCCTGCAGTGAGGAACTTTCAACCTTACACACCCAAGACTATCCTTAAAGTTGAAAACGCTTTTATATGATTTGTCATAACGAATTAATCACTATAAATGCTGATATATTCTTAGCTACTAGTATAATTGATGCTTAATACATCTTGTAGCAAAACATGTCTTCTGGTGACTAACTCTTAGTAAGCATCAATCACAGGATACCCAGTATACCACTCAATGTACGATGACTTTGTCTGGATGGAAAAATTTGGAGACCCACTGTTCCAAAGACATGTTGCAGGTTTGTCGTAAAAAAACTTCCATGGCATAAATGATTAAAATTCCATCCTACAATGAGATAAGTAGAGATTGGGGCATGCTTATTGAAACAGAGTGTTAACAGTTCTGTATAACGTTGAAGAACAAAGTTGTTCATAAATCTAATACACACAAGCTATTACATTGTACAAGGGGGTATCTGTTTTAACATTCCATTGACCCTATGTTTATCTTTCCGTTTCTCTCTATTAAAAAAAAAAACAGCGGCAGTGTTTGGGGTTTAGTGGCTCTCCACTAGCAGACCAAGAGTTCTGCCTTTCAATTATCTCTCCTATGCTTCGAGCTCCAGGTAAATTTGTATTAACAGCCATACATGTCTACAATACATCCAAATATTTTTAAGTCTAAACCAGAACTATAATGCAATTAAAAAATCATATTGATAGAAAAGCGCAAAGGATTTGAAGGATAAGGTCTCAGGTATGGGCATAAGCTTAATTCCCTTGTTCAGTCCATTGAGGAGCTAGCAAAAGCAGCCACCAAAATCGATACGAGAAAAAGGTATCAAACGTGATCTGATTTCAAAACTGATACAATTGATGCTTTTCAATAATTCAAATATGTTTCCTAGGCAATAGTCGAAGCCAAAGGTTGTGCATCAATATGGCGAAAAGACCATTCTAGGGTGAGAGAGCTGAATGACGGGCTAATGATGGCAGAAAGAGCATTTACAGACCGAGATGGACTCTCTGGAAGGCCGTGTACAGCATTTGGTACGTTTGTACTTAATTAAATTCTCACGCATCCACACAAACAGTTTTTGTTGAAAACTACAACGTGAAACATCCTGATGTATAGTGCACATCATATTGACGTAATTAGAACTTCATAGAAATGACTAACCTTTCCTTTATATTTTACTTTGCAGATTTATGCACCCCGAGGCATATGATTATGGATCTAATTCATTCCCGGGAATAGAATGCCATTTTAGAGACAAAACCCCACACTGCGGAGTCGGCTACCGTACAACATGAAGTTTGGAGAGTTCCAGAGCAGTCAGCATGCCGCTCGATTCTCACACGGAGAACTAACATGAATACGTACAAACTATAATGCAGATTCTACTTCAAGGATTTATGAGCAATATCCATTATGTGCTAGAAACTCACTGGCAGTTGCAGTGTATGTTGCCAAATACAATGGCAGGCATCAGCCTGATTGCTCTGAATCTAAATTAATCATAAATAGAACTGCGAAAGAAGTTAGTAATTTGATATCTACTGCATTGTGCTAGTAATATGATATGAGATGATGGTTTACCACTTCCACACATCAATTGAGGAAAACAGGAAATTCAATGACGATAATAAGCACCCATATCCCAAATAATATTCGCCAAGCCCAATATTCCAATAACACATTTCCAGTTTGTCATATCTCTTTAGGATTTAATTCAATTAATCACAGAATATCGTCTTTTTTGGCCAACTGGATCAAGCATGAAATACGCGTGATTCCTAATGACGATAACTGTTTGGAAGTAAATGCCAATACAATTCAAGGGAACGGCACATAAAGTTTACCACAGATACGGGTCCTAAACTCCTCAGAAACTACAAGTTATTTTATTAAGCATATGCGTACTGCATTCCCATATTACATAGAGAGAATCGATGCATATTTGCAATACACCAAAAACAGAAGATCTAATATAACAGACACACATGGAGAGGAACAAGACATAATCGTAAATCAACCACGGAATGAACTGAATAGAACTTTGTCATTACACAAGTGTTGGTCCCACTTCCAATTATCTTTTTCGATGCAGGTCAGCAGCAGTGGTTGTTTCGAAATAACCTTTTGGGTATATTCTAACTTTGCTACGGTTCTCAATCTAATGACAAGACTCTATACCATCTTTTAATAATATTAAAAGAGATATACAATATTTAGGAAAGACATCAAACCAATCATCCTGTTGATCTTCCTTTTTAAATTTCAAGTTCTATTACAAACACAACATAGATAAAGAATAAAAGGGAATGGTCCCGCCATAGAATAAACAAAAGGAAAAGCAAAGAATGGCAAAAGGACTCGCATACTGCCTCAATGGAAATAAATAACATAGAATTCCATAGAAGTCATTTTGAAATGGAATATAAGATTTATTAGGAAGCTTATCTAAAGGTTCAAACTTAAATCATTGCATTCATAATAAGTCTCTCTCTTTCTTTCTTATGATCTTCTACGGTTTTCCTTTTAACTAGCCATTCCAAAACTCTCAAGACCCAACTCAAAACACCCCAAACCTGAACTCCATGATCAAACAGCAATCAAATTCTTTCTTCTAGCGTAGCTACCTCTTTCTCCTTCCTCCTCTTTCTCCACCACCAAAATCTTTCTATTACTCTCTCTACATATCCCTGCCCTATCTGACATGTCTCAGTATCACAACACCTCCAAACCCTCACTCGCCAACCCCATGTCGCCGGTTCAGAGCCAACCCGAGGCTGCAGCTTATGTGTTTCAGTTCTCACTTCCTGCAATGTAAAAGCACATATTGCTTCCTATGCTGTCTCCCTAACTTACCCAGTTTCACGTTCTTTATCACTAACACGTCCTTTCCCGACCCTCCCATCACTTTCTCTCTCCGCCAAAAATTTATGATGGTGATCCATTTGCTGATGTTGCTGACAAGTCCTACCGACTTTCATGGAACGGAAGTCAGGTACTGCAACAGGACCAGTTTGTTTATGTAACTATGGGGTTGGAAGCTACGTGACATTGGAAGAAATGGGTGTGAATGTGTCGGTATTGTTGTGTTGGCAAGATATGGAGAAATATACAGGGGAGACATTGTGCACAATGTTTGAGGCAGGTGCTATGGGCCCTGATTTATACAGATAGGAAAGATTACGGCGGCGGAGTGGTGACGCAAGGTGGTTTCCAGATGATAAGTGGATGCCGCCAAGTGGAGTCCAGGTGGGTTCAGTTTTAGATGGGGTGGGTACCCGACTACACCTGGATGGGCTAGTACGGAAGATGTAGAGGATATCTATGAAGAGGTTGAGAAAACAGGTATGTTCCACTTAACCTTCGTGCCAATTTGGCACAAGAGCCATAATCTGAGGTCCATTGAGGGACAAGTGGGAATCAGATTGGCAAGAGACAAAGATGCCCATTTTACAGGACTGGACCAGGACCAGAGTTGAATCTCTAACAAGGTAGTATGCAACCCATTAATTTCATTAAAGCATTATCATTCTAGTCCAACCAGTCAAAACCAAACTAAACAAGTTACTGCTTGGCACTGTATGCATTTCAGGGAGAACATGTCATTGCAACAATCCAAAATGTAATTGGTGTCATTATAGGAGAAGAGAGCCGATCGAGTTTATAACTTCTGGAAATGGCATGGATTAAAAGATTCATTAAAACTTCAATAAGCATGCAACTAAAAAAAGACCATAATTCAATGTAACATATAACTCATCAAATGGAATATAGAAATAAGTAACCCACCTCATAGTATTTTGTCCCTGTTCAACTATATCTAGATTTGTCATCCTGGGTAATCATGGGATCATGGACGTTTGGAGCCGGATATCCTAACAGGGCACTGCTGCTCTCCTGGAGGTAACCATATTTTTCTCTTCGAAGAAATAAGCATCACATTTCAATAATCGCCCTTCAACTGGATTCACCTGCATCGTAGGTTACGCAAAGACTAGAAAAAATGCAGAAAAGAGGGTGGAAACCTCGACGAACCATTCTGTTAGCAATTGGATGCTGAGAGTATGGCCTGGTCTATCTCTCTCCCTATCTTATTCCTGTATCTGAGAGAGAGAACAGAAACATTAACAACCCCTGCTCTCTTTACAGATAGGATCACTGAATGGGTAGAAGAGAACAGGGATGCTAGCTTCAAGAGTTGTTGCTTATTTGAACGTTGACTCTGCTGTACATGGAGCAGGATTCCACCTCGGCAACTCCACAACTTGATGAACTACTCAAACAAGCTACTCTACAGTACTCATTAGTATTGCCAATTCTACAAGCACCAATTGGCATAACAAAAGTAGCCACCACAAAAATTAAAGACAGCATATTTGTCAACTAGTGTAAATAATCATCAGTCCTTGATCACAAGACAAACATAGTGGAACAGCAACAAGAATTAACAAAAAGAAAGAAACAGTAGTTGACCTATTGTGCTACTTGAATTTATCTTATTTCAATGTTGCTGCTTTAGCTCATCTTAATCTTTTTAACAATTTGAGTTCAAGATCCAGATAACTCATCAAAAACAATCTACGAATCGTGGGTTGGTTCCAGGAATTCTCCAGTGTAAGTGCAATCCAATAGTTTTAACTGCACCTCCTTAATGTGGTAGTTTTAATTAACATGACTAAAATCAGTGAGCTTACTCGGTCCTCCAACCCTCTAGTGATCACAATAATTCTTGCTTTATATATTCCATTATCATTCTTCTATATGAAGATTGGGACTAGGAGGTGGAGGATCAGATTATGCAGCTTTTGTGCAGCACATCGTATTCCAGCCTTGACATGTCTTTGGAAAAGGTACAAAATACATTGTGCTCTGATCTCTTGAATGATTTTTTATTTTCATAACTGAACTATAAAATATACTAGCAAAATATGTACATGTGTATATGCATGGAGGCATAGTGATTTTTATATGCATTACACACTGGTGACAGGATGAATATTTATGTTGAAAATGCAGCAGCAACATACATACTAATTCCTAAATTATCAACAGTGAAAGCAAAGCAGTATCAACACTCATATAGCAACAGAAAATAATTGGATACAAACAAACTCAAATCAAATCAGAAAACCACATTACTCCATCAAATTTCCCAGTTACGTTGAAAATTTGTCCATGAGACTTCCCAACTCCTCTCATTTGCTTTGTAGTCCTAAACAAGCTCTATATGGCATGTGAAGAGGCGGTGTTCATGAAGTATTGAATCTATTATTTGATCCAACAGGCCAACATTCTTTAATGTGAACATTTCAGAGTATAACATGTAGTCAGAGAATAAACATAACTTTCTACTGCAGTATCAGAATGAGTTTTGATTTTTCATCCTAAACGAAAAAATTGACTGATAAATGACAAGCAAACTTGATCCTCAAGCAATAAGCCATCTAACTTGAACACAGGTAAACAAGTACTACAAAACGGTTGTAAAAGCTTTATGATATTTGTTATAAATAATTAATGACTCCCAATGCTCAGATATACTAAGCCCTAGCAAATATTTTATTACTAACAAAATGGATTTTGATAATGATGTCTTAGATGCAGTTATATAGTCTCATGGCTAACGAATAGTACATATCAATCACAGGACACCCAGAATACCACTCAATGTATGATGACTTCGTCTGGATGGAAAAGTTTGGAGACCTACTGTTCCAGACATGTTGCAGTTTTGTCAGAAAATTTATCCATGGCATAATGATTGAAACCCCATCAAACAGAAAATAGAACGAAGTATTAATTTAGTTGATGTCATCCTAGAGATCCCACCTTATATTGAGATAAGCAAAGATTGGACCATGTTTGTTATAGAAACACAGTATTCACAGCTCATAATATTACTCCCGAATTTGTTGAACCACTTCATTTTCAAAAATCTAACCCCAAGCTATTCATTATACAATGAGTAACCTTGAAGTCTGAAATCACATGAATTCCAAGTGTCTATTTAAGCATGCTTACTGACCCTTCGTTTTTTCTCTTATCAAAAAAATAAAAAAAAGTCGCAAGTGTTTGGGGTTTAGTAGCTCTTCGACTAGCAGATGAGGAGTTCTTACCTTTCAACTATCTCTCCTATGCTTGCGAGCTCCAGGTATATCAGTATATAACAGGCATCAACAATTGCATGCAGTCATCAGTACAAACCAAATATTATTGTCTATAGCGAAAACTGATAATGCAATTAAAAACTCCATATTAATAGAAAAGCGCAAAAGACTTGGAGGATGAAGTCTCAGGTAAGGGCATAAGCTTAAATCCCTTGTTCAAGTCTATTGAAGAGCTAACAAAAGCAGCCACCAAAATCAATGATGAGAAAAAGGTATCAAACAAGATCTTATGATTCAAGACTCGTACAATTAATGTTCAACATGAACTAAATTTAATATGATTCCCTAGGCAATAAACAAGGCTAAAGGTTGGGCATCCATATGGAAAAAAGATCACTCTAAGGTGAGAGAGCTGAATGACAGACTAATGATGGCAGAAAGAGCATTCACAGATCGAGATGGACTCTTTGGAAGGACATGGTACAAGCACTTGGTATGTTTCTCCAATTATTAACTTTTTGCATCACTATTCACAGAATAAAGTTTTTGACAAAAACTACGAATTGAAAACATCCAGGTTATAATGCAAAATATTGATGCAATTAGATCTTTGTTTTGGTTTCTTTTTTATTAGTACTAAAATGGAATAACTTTACCTTCCATCTTTCTTTCAGATTTATGCGCCCTCAAAGCATAATAATTATGGGTCTAGATCCTTCCCTGGAATACAGGATGCCGTTGAAGAGGCAAACAATCTAAAAACAGCAGAGTCATGGCTTACTGTACAACATGAAGTTTGGAGAGTCTCCAGAGCAGTCAATCATGTCTCTCTAGTCCTCAATGGGGAACTAACATGAAATGCATAATCTACAATGTAATGATTCTCGAGGCAATTTATGAACAAATGTTCTGGATGTGCTAAAAGTTTACTAGAGGAACTGTTTAGCCAGACACAATGGTAGTCAGGAGACAGCCAAACTGTTCTTGACTTACATGAATCAAAAACAGAACGGAATAAAGTAATTGACAATAAGCCCTATATTTCCAATTTTGTCCTTAGGCTTTCTCTGGGATTAAATTCCTAATTAAATCACAGATTATCAAGTCATTTTGGGCCACCTGGATCAATGTTCTCACAGTCACAGCTCTTTCACATAATGCAACATGCCTAACTTCTCATCTTCTCTTGGTCGGCTATCTACAGATGTTAACACCATCATATCCTCCATGTTGGACAAAAACTAAAAAAAAAACTGTAGAGAAAGAGCTAAACTGATAACCGCAGAAACATCCATTGACAACTAGACTACTACTACCATAAATTAACAGGAATCAAGAATATTGCGTGAAATAAAATCATATCAATAGTACATACTATCCAAAAAAGAAAAAGAGTGCAAACCCCGAAGTTAAACACTAACAAAAGCAATTCCAAGTTTTCAAGATCTCACATCAGTCACAACATTCTCCGCAAAAATGGTATCTCCTAAACTATGAAAACTCACTCAGATAATCCTCAAGCTCGCCAACCACTCACAATGAGAAAAACACATTTCCACAAGAATGAAGGAATTTCAGAAATAAAAATCAAATCTATAGATTGACAGAATAGTTAAAACGTTCAGGTGCTAGAGAACCATGAGAACAAATTATGTCCTATAAAAATTACACTCCGTCCAACATCATTGTTCTAGCACTCAATGCAGAAAAAACCAGCAAGACACCATGAAAAGTCTCAAGGGATACCTCTGGTTAGGCGTGCAAATGAGCTAAGCTCAGCCAAATTAGATAGCTTATCAATTTAAGTTGAGTAAGAGATAATGAGCACAAACAATTGAGTTTCAAATTTTAAAATCAACACCATTTGCAAAGGACTTGAAATAAGCTCAAGCTCAAGTCTTATTTATTTAATTAAATATCAAGCCACTTTGAGTGCAATGTCAAGCTCATATTGCAGCTCAATATGAAGATTCGGAAATATAAATTTATATTAGTTACATTGAACAAATAGATGAAAGGTTTTGTTTTAAGTGTGTGTGCATAAATATATATATAGCGGCAGGTTCAAGGCACATTTTTTTTACACAAATTATGATATAGTTTTTGAGATATTGAATCAAGATACTTTCAATGGCTCAGATTCAATGCATCTTGAAAATGACACAACTAAGACGCAACCTCAATCGTTCAAATGCATCAACCAAATTACTGAAAAATTGTGTCAAAACTTGTGTTAAAAATACGAGGTTCTTTATATATATAGGGGAAGGTTCAAGCACACCAATTTTTTTCCATAAATTATGACACAGTGTTTAGACCATTCAAATGCACTTCGAAAATGACACAATTTATATTCAAATGCTTTACTCTAATGGCTTAAAAATTGTGTCAGAACTTGTGCCAAAAGGAAAAACAGGGTTCTTGAACCTTACCCATCTATATAAGCTGCATTTAAGAAATACACTCAATACGTCATGTATTCTTAGATCAAGCTCAGCTCACATGTTAAAAGATTGATATGAACCCATAAGGGTGAGATAAAAGCTAAATATACTGCCTCCAAGTACCATCCTTGCTGCTAACAGTTACAGGGAAAAATCAAGAAGGGCTGAACAGTTACAAAGATGGTTCCAAAATTCAACTCAGTAGATCAAATATGAAAGGTAAAAAGAAAAATAAAAGGAAAAACCCTTGTTGCCATAGATTATTCAATCCACATGCATGAAAACTTATGTATCATGGTTCAAGAGAAATCATTTATACTACTAAAATTCAATATCACACCTTTTCTAATACAAATATTTAATTCTAAGATTTTATTATTACGAAAAAAGATATCACTTAACAATATGAATTCCAATCTGTTCCTAGGTGCTTGCATGCTGTACAAATCAAGCTGGGGTACAATTAAAAGGAAAACTATAAGTGGTTAGGATTTTGAATCTGGAAAGTAAAGATTTAATCTTAATATATTATATACACTTTCAAACATGTACAATAAGGCAATTGTATGCTTAGAACATTTACTTCCAAACCTTGATAGCCCCATCTCTACTGCTTGATATGAGGAGTCTCTGGTTCAGCTTGACAGAAGCCAAAGAAAGAATGGAGTCACGGTGACAACCAGCAGAATCAGTGGCAGCAGCCGCAAGAACTGCTTTTGCTGTCAACTTGGTTGTTAGCGGTTGCCTCTTTCTCTCCTGTTTGCAAGAGAAATGATTAAATGTTAGTATTACAAATTCTAGTGATAAATATGGCTCTTCACGGTTTTCCTTTTGCATTAACTTGATTGTTAATGATTGTCTATTTAAACTTTTCAGCCATCAGATTATAAACTTAAGGAAAAGATGCAGCAAACAATCTCCTATAGCTCACTCCGCAACTCAGAACAGAAACAAGACTTGAAAGAATCTGTCAGAGGGAATCGGATGAAATTTAAGAGGCAAGAATAGTTTGAAATCACAAGTTCTCCAATGAGCTCCAGGACACCCCATTTTCCATTTTATTGTGCTAATTCTGCTGAGTGAAAATAATAGAGATTGAAAAAATTTGTGCAGAGGACACAAGATAATAGCTGAGAGGGAAGCATAAATTTGAAACAGGTATAAAGTGTGACAACTCGTTGTCCATTTAATTGTGCTAACAATTATACAAGCTTAGTTTTCTCTCCTACGGAAAAATGGACAGTCAATTCTACCAAATTATCTGATCTTACTTTCAGCACAAAGATAAAATCAAACAACCCAGTCTTTCAATATTATGATACCCCATGTAAAGACTGTAGATCCACCTTGCCCTATCTTTCAAAGAGGGGATATACCATACTAATGCAACAAAAGTTAGCAAGTTCGAAGGCAAAAACAGTAATTATCCAACTGATATACCTGTACAACTTGCACCCCAGAGCTCGATCGTATTTCATAGAAATCATCATTTCCAACCCCCTTCAAATTTGGCCCACAGATACAGTAACTTCTGTCAGGGCTGCAATATAAGGCACAAATGTCAATTAAACCACAACTGTATTCAGATGACCAAGCAAATGAAAATATAAATCAAACTAGCACCTGCAGTGGTCCCATCGACGAATCTTCAAGTCTGTACCCCCAGTTAACAAGTCACCCCCAGGTAAAGGAAGTAATGTTCGAACACCAGGTAGACGAGGGGGAGGTTCATTCAGCTCATCAACTCTATACTTGGGATTGACATTCCGTCGCAGATCTGGTTTAGGATTTGACTTGCTGGACGGCCTTGCAAAGGCCCAAGGCAAATCAGAAGTTTCAGCCTCACCATCATAATTGGCCACTCTCAAGACCTAAAAAGGAAAGTTTAAACATTAAAAAATCAACTCAACTATGTTGGTTGATCAGTAATAAGATAATGAAAATACAGATATACCAAAGTGGTCCTTCCAGCTATGCAGTTACAAGATGAGTTTGTGTTACCAGATATAAATCACCACCGCTTTTTCACTCTAAGAGAAAAAGACGATGTGAGTACTCAATCAAACATCTCTTCCATTACACAGTACCACTAGATAAGACTTCTTCTGAAATTTTATTAAAGGTGATAATACATGTTATGCTGTTCACTTCAGTTTCTTCAACCCCTTACCCCTTTTTTATTATTGGTAAGTTCTTCAGGATATAATGAAGAGGGGGATCTAATCCAGGTAAAAGTATTCAGTTAAATTATTTTTAAGTCACAGTAGAAATCTTAAATTGTCATATGCAAAATATTTTAAGAAAATGTCAAAGGATTCAGAAACTCTCAGTGACCATGAGATGTCCTGTTTTTAGAAATGGTGCCAGATACTTTTCAATTTTCTGTTGACAATCAATCCACTGTTTCAAATTTCCTCCCCAAAAAAAAGCTTTTGTCCCATTTTCGTGGGCTGTGTTTAAACTATACTACCTAATTTATGATGTTAACAGGATCATTGGGACTCCTAAACTATTTAGTGCCATCTTATCTACATTTTACAACAAAAAGCAAATCAAAATGTACCTGGTGGCAGCTCCCATTTTCTGCATTCCAAAGTGAAACTTCATTGCAACCCGCAGCAGCATATATAAGAGGTCTTGCACTAGTAGATAGAGAGGTATTTGCAGGAGGAACAAAAAGGCACATTTTCTCTATAGGGCATACAACAGAATACTGCCATGAGTTCACAGGTATAAGGAACCTCAGATCCCAAAGAGTGAGCACACCCCTAGAAGATCCTGACACAAACCAATTTCCAGAAGGACCTGTCACCAGAGAAGATATGTAGCCTTCCTCAGGAATTGCTTTTAATGTCCATGCATGTGAATTTAATCTTGCATCCCACAGATGTATCCCACAACTTTGAGTACTGTACATAAACATCTGACTGGCACAATTATCAGCATTGTAGTTTACAAGGGTAACTATGGCACCTTCCTTGGTATCCTTCTTTTTTATATCAGCAATACCTGAATACTTTTCAACAACATTACCAAGACCTCTGGAGATGTGATCCACAGAAAACATATGTATCATGCCATCACATGCTCCAACAACAACTTGAGTCGAATTCCGAAGCATTATAGAGCACAAAGCTCGGCTTCCCTCTAAGTGATAAGTTAGCCTTGATCTAAATGAAATGTCCTTTTCTAACTTCCTTGAATCCCACACCTTGACAGTGGAATCATCAGATGCACTCACAAAAAAGCTATGATCATTTGAAATTGCAATGTCATTGACAGCAGAGCGATGCTCTTGGAGGTGTGCAACCAGCACTCCACGAGGTTTCCAGCCTGAATCTGAAATTGATGATGTTTGTGCAAAAGATGGCAAACCCATAAGATCAGAAGGAGAAGAAGCATCCTCCCCAGATATAGAACTCCCTTTTATTGTGCTAGATATCCCCATCTCTTGAAATTTACTGTTCACGTATGTAGTTTGATCATTTTCCCTGCCTTCTGGTTCATGTACTACTCTATAGAACTGTTTAGAACCATTACTAATGCTAAATGAGCCTGAAACAAGCTTAGGCACAGGAACTGAACTGGCCAAGCTAAAAGATTTATTCAGTGGATCCATCCATGGCATGGATGATGAACTGATTCCTAGGGAGTTAACATGCAAGGAAGAATCAGAAGCTGCAGGGAAAACTGCCCGCTTGTCCATAGTAAAGGAGTATAGAGGTATGCCTTCCGATGATTTATCACATAAGAGGCTATTTGCACCACTGACCTGTTGAGACATAAAGCCTGGGAATTGAAATTTCTCTGAGCATAGAGGATCCCGAATGTCAACCATGCTAGAAGCATGATACACAAAATTTCCCATACTTCTCAGCTTAGCCTTATCATCATCGTCGTCATCATCATCATCATTATCATCACCATCATGGCTTTTACTCAACTCAGACCGTTTTGAGGCATTGACTGCCATCCTTTGACCCTCTATACTTGGTTGCTTGTCAGGCCAGTACTTCATTGAATTTAAATCCATTGCCCCTCTCTTGAGTAAATCCACAGTTTCCTGTTGTTTAGATTGTGCAGATGAATTATACCATATCTTTCTCTGCCTCTCTAACATGTCAGAACTCCGAGCATTTTCTAACACTTGATAGAAAACCTCTCTAGACACTGGAGGTTTTAAACAAGAAAGAAGAGCTTTCACAGAAGCTAAAGATGCTGGTTGTCTGCAGAGGAAAGGGCGTATAACTGGGGCAAGGAATACATAGGAATCTACCGCACCCAAGCTCTCACTGCTAGCAGCAATGAAAGTCACAGCTGACCTTCTCACCCATTGACTAGGAAAACATAACAATTGAAATGCACGCTCTATCATCTCAAGAAGTATCCTCTTCCGAAGAAAACCACCTTTGCACAGAATAGCCAAACAATCCAATGCATTGACAATGACAGCCTCTGTTGCATCACTTAATGCCTGCTCAATGTAAGGTAACAGATATTCCTCCACACTTCTTTCACCCACAAAGAAGCAGACATACACAATCTGGCCATAAAATACAGCCCTTAATTGCTCATCTCGATCATTAAGAAAAGCAGGAAGGATGGGTAACAGAAAGTCATTACTCTGTCTCTGGCCAAAAAAGCAACAAAGGTTGCCAATATCCTGAAGGAGCGCTCTACGGATATTAGGAGTTTGCTTAGGACCCATTACAAGTTCTTGAACAACCTCAGCTATGGACTTTCTTAGCTGTGCAAGCTGAGAATCAACATTTAATCTCTGCAATTGTCCAGATGTCTCATTAGAGGATGCCAGTGATTTATGTGGTGAACTCAATTTGTCAAGAACACCTGCTTCACTCAAGCTTATTGAGTGAACCAGGAACCCATAGGCAGTAAGTGCCAGCTTAGCTATGTTGCTGGCATAACATATTCTCACACTTTCCTCTGGATCATCAGGAAGCATGGAAAGCATTGGAAGGATATACTCTGGAAAAATTTTAGCATCACTAGGAGGAAAATCCCGGACTAAAGGCAAAATATCACACAAAGTTTCCAATGCAGCACTACGAACAATTGCAGCTGGATCAGAAAGCATTGCAATAACATATGGAAGAACACGCTGCAAGCGATCTTCATCATCAATATATAATGAAGAAGACTTCAGTAAGAGTACAGCCCTCCTTCTCATGTGAGGAAGCTTAACATTGCGTATGCAGGAACAGAGCAGAGATGCAATAAGAACCATTCCTTCACATTTCACACTATCTTCAGGTAATGGTAAAAAGGTCCTGCCAAAGGTGTCCGATTGGCTGTCATACTCCGACATCAATGAATTTAAATCATTCATTGTAATCTTTTTCAGGAATGGATGAAAGTTTCTCCTAAATGCATCAGAAGTGCTTTGAAGAAGCTCGCCAGCAGAATGCACACCACCATTTCTGGGATCTTGACAATTCTGCACATCCTTCAGCATAGGTTTCGCACTAGAATAGTGATGGCTTTGTTTACCATCTCCAAGCAGGGTACTAATATCACCAAGTCTGAACCTGTTCTGGACTATACCTTTCTCCATCTTTTCTGTCTTCCCAAAAAAGTCATTTTGAAAGTTCAACTTCTGTTTTACAACTCTCTCTTGTGACTCTTTAACAGTAGCAATTGATGGTGTTCCAAGTCCACTAACTGTCTCATCACTTGATTTATTGCCCACCATCTGCTTAAGTATCTCAGGGAAAACACTCTGGCACATCTCAACCTGCAAAAGGAAAGAATAAGTAGTGGGAAATACAAAGTTTAAAGCACAACTTTAGAAAGTTGTTTACCCTTGTATCAGAATGACGAGCATTCCAGCAGCAGTAGAAATTATGCAAAAACGGTGAGAAATACATTGGAAACACAACAGCTGCATAATTCTGCATGTAGCTTTCAGCTGAAAATCGCGATTCTGGTTCCAGTTGAATCATATGAAGTATCATCTTGCGGATTCCAGAATCTGGGATCTGCAAGCACAGGGCATATGAATTGACGAAAAGATTATCGAGCATAAATGACAATAAACATGAAAACAATTCAAAAAATTCTAGTAATCTTCAATAGAGTAATCATTTATAAAGCCATGCACAGACCATAAGTGATGGCAGGAAAAAAAAAAAAAAAGGGAAAAATGGGCATATTCTCAGTTACACTTTAACAAAATCAAATGTCCAAATAGAGGTGTGTAGTTCAAGTAAGATAGGATTTTCTTGAGTTTAATACTGATTAAACATGACTAGATAGTACAAATTAATTTTTAAAAAAAAAAGAACAGAGTTAAGAAAATAGAGTGGAGGAGGGAGCAGGGATGTAAAGAGGAGAAAATGCATACCTTTTCAAGATGTTGGCTGGGATCATACTGCCCTCTGCGATAAGCAAGCAGCTGAGAGAGTTCAAACAGGGGCTGACCCTCAAGGAAAAGCTCTGCAATTACACACCTTAAATAGTTGCAATACAAGTACAGATCATTAGTTCATGAAAAACCACAAAACATACAAAAGTATCACTTTTCGCAAAAATATTATGTAATTAAATTTGCTAGAAGAAACAAATTATGTAATACCAGCTTCCATTTTAATTTTATAAAAATTAAAAAAGAAAATTTTCTTTCATTAATGCAACAAAAATAGGTCAATAAAACCAATGAAAAGTACAAACTGTTTTCAAGGAGCAAGCCTATGTTCTACTTTTGGTGAGAAAATAACAACAAATTGGTGAGATTATTATTCAAGTCAGTACTAATAAAATTAACTTCTCTATCTTTAAATATAACTTTTACATAGCTCTTCTTCTCTCACTCTTGTTTTAATACTTTGTCTTTTAATATATAACTAATACAAATGAACTAGATTAGTCCTCTGGAACAGAAATCTGTAAGACTCTTAATTAAGATTGCTTTATGTTTCTCCTAAAAAAGATTGTGGAATATAGAAACATCTAGTTCCAGTACCATAAATTACAGCCAATTAAACAGTAGCCTACAAACTTTGTTCAGCAGAAATTTAAAAAAAAATGAACAAGGAAAATGCTAAAGAAAAAGAAGAAGAAGTCAAAAATTGCATAATGCACTTCTACATTCTCGATATCAAGATATCTTTCCACATCATAATTTAAATACAATATATAGCACTAAGACATCGACGCTAATACTTTTAACACTCACCCTACAGCAAAGATATCCATAGATGGCTTTAAAGGAGCATCTTGTGCGACTTGCATCTCACCTCCATGCTCATAAAATCTCTAAAAAATCAAGGGAGAATTCAACTACACTGTCAATACATATACTACATAACAATTACATTACAAGATGAGAAGATTTGTTAAAGTTTTTGCCACAAAAGTTAACTAAATCCATATTTAACACAATAAGATTTTTCAATACAAGACTAATTAAAACTCCATCCCTTTCTTCCATAAGAAACAACAAACTAATAATTGAAACTGCATCACTTGATTTCAACCATAAATGATTTGAAAAATCCAAGCAGAAGACTATAACTACACCAAACACAAGCCATTCTTCAAGAAAAATGTTACGTAAATCATAATCTAAAAGGCAATGCACAAATCACAAGATACTGAGTCACTGCATAAACTAAAATTTTAAGAAAATAGGTCATGGTCCAAAAATAGTAATTGATTTGACATGCCCCCTACTGGAAAAAAAAGAAAAATAAATAACAACCACAACCAGCGATAAGATCATAACCATAAACATAACCTATTATAATTTATTTAATATTGTTGTGGGGTTCAAACCAAAGACCATCTGGTCAGCTTTGCTCTAATACCATATTAAGTTAACACTTGACCTAAAAGCTTAGGATGACAAGTAAGAACATAAAAATAGAAATTTAGTTCTAATAGAAGACATATAAAGATAATTAGAGGTAGAAGTAAATATACCGGGCAGTCAACTGCCATGGTAGACAGTTTTCATAGAATCAAATAGAAAACGATTTATGGTTATGAACAATAAAAAAGAGGCAAAAATGAAATGATTAAGAAAGTAATATTCCATAAACTCTTTATCCACACAAATTAACAACTACACCTCCACTATGAATATACCACTTCTACAAAGACATCTACTGTTTGAAAGTGCCAACTATAAAAAAAAAAATTTGTCAACCACACAGATTGCTGCATTGATATGCAACAGAAAAGTAAAGAGAATTAGAAAGCATATTGTTGGTATTAATCCACCAAATGTCCCTGCAAAATGTGTACAACATGAATTTCCATAATCTAAAGCCAAGGTTGTATATCAAACCCTAAGAACTGATGGGGCCTGTACACTGTGAAATATTAATGAATAAAACTGGTAGAGTAACCTTGCTATTTTCTTTTTCAGAATAAGCTTTCAAAGATTGACTTGCAGCAAGAATTTAATTTGCATTACTACGACTGAAGATTATATAGACCACTTATGATTCTAAAACCTCACAATTCCAGTTCTAATACAATTGACGAACAACTTGTACGTTAAAACCCAAAACCTTGATATACATGAGCAAAAGAAAAGCAGAAAAAGAAGCTTCATATATAAATGCTAAGTTTCACCACATATCATCAACTCATTGATGGCTCATAACAAGCATTCATGTAGAACGGAAATATCATAGACAGTATATTTAACGTGGTAATATATCAATGAAATGAACGGAAACTAAAAACCAACCTCTGGAGCAAGATAACAAAGCCTTCTTCCTCCAGTATCAAAAAAGAATGAGAAATCTGAAGGGTCGTCATAAGGAATGTATGTGGGTTTAAATGACGCAAAGTCAGCAAGATAAAGCCAATTCCAGGAAGTGACCAGCACATTCTCACACTTTATATCACCTAGAAAATTAAAGTTCATCACAAATCAACCATCACAATAACATTATATAAATTTCCTCCACTAAACTTACCATGACAAATCCCATGCTCATGGCACTGTTTTACTGCAAGAAGTAACTGCATTATGACAAAAATGTAGAATTTTCAGTGGAATTCTGCTGGTAATAGTTATAATTAACAAAGAAAGAGAGATATAAAGAGAAAATGGGAGATAAGTACCTGAAAAGCCAACCATTTCTTCTCCACAAGACTGAGAAAAGGTCTAGTACTTAACCGGTCATGAAGATTATTAAAAAAATACTGTCTCAATAAGTATGCAGCCTTGTCTGTTTCTTGCCAAAACTGCAAGAGCACACTAAAAATGAGAAATTTAAAGAAATATCCTCTATTTAATTTTGCCTAGAATAGACAATGGCATGAAAATCCAGCAAAGTTAAAAATAAAATAAACACAGCTATCCTAATTCTTTTATCATTCATCAAATACTCGTAAAATTCTACCATCTTAGCTTTACGCCGGTTCCACCAAGACCTTGAAGTCGATAAAGTAAATCTGTCACTACCACAGTCACAATTCTAAGATCCAAAATCCTTAACATTACTCTTTTTGAGTTTTCTCAGCAACCAAACACAAAATTAAAAGGCACTAGTTTAAACCTACCAATATTACTCAACAGAATTTAAAAAAAAAAAATTATCTAAAACCAAACCATGTTAAACTCAAATTCTCAAATTCGCTTTTTCTTAGAAACAAACAAAAAAAATCAAACGGAGTTGTTTTAATAAAGTAAGAGATGACAAAGAATTGGACCTGGAAGGGCCAGACATGAGGGTGGTCAATAACACGGAAGGTTTCCTTGATGTGAGCGAGTCGGCGTTCGTACTCTCTGAGATCGATGTAGTCACCACGCTTGAAATACACCTTCACCAGGACCAAGCCTTCATCGTGCTTGCACTGAATCGACTTAAAGAATCGGCCACGTCCCAATACCTCTTTCAGAACCAAATTGTATGAGGAAGGCAGGTCGTGCAGGTAATACTCCGACGCCGATACTTGCGTCGTTCGCGCGATCTTGTTGCCCATTTTTATTTTTCTTTTTCTTTTCTCTTTGTTCTCTCAATTAAATTACATTTGTTTTTGTTTGAATTTCTAAAGAGGCTTCGTCTGTCTAAAGAAAAAAAAAAGGGGCTTTTCTCTTTTCCGATTTCTTAACGATTGAAAGGGTGGAGCCGGTTTTTAAAGACAAAAGTGAAATTTTAATTGCTTATGTTTGTTTTATTTAAAAGGGATATAAGGGAAAACGCAAGCCCCCGTTAATTTAACCATTGCTTATCATTTTTTTATTATATTTAAAAATTTACTTTTTAATCCAACTTAATTAATATGTGACTGTTACATTGTTTACTTTTTTTTTTTTTTTTGAAAGACAAATTTTAGTGTTATAATATCTTAACCCATTTTAAAAGAAAAGAATTTCCATCTATTTAAATTTTATTTCTGTATTAAGCATTGCTCTTATAAACTTGTTCGGGCACTTTAGCATGTATTTTTTATTTTATTTTTATAACTAACTATCTTACGCATGCTTCAATTAATCTCTCAGGACCTTAGAACTACTAATCGAATAAAAGTTTTAGTGACTACTTTATTAGCAATCGAGGAAGGAGTCAAACTCAGAGTCTCTTGAGTAATAGTGTAATACACTCAAAAGTCTTTATTAAACCACTCAACCATCAAGAGGTAATTCACTAAACACATATCTTATTGTTAAGACAAATTATTAAAACTAATGAATTTCCTTTTTAAATTATATTTACAGTGGTATTATTTCTTTTCACAAGTCTTATTATTGTTTAAATTTATTAGAAAAAATGAACTTAAAATATAAGTTATAATTTGTTTTAAAATTACCCCTATTCTTTAAACATTAACTATCTAATTGGATTAACATCTTTTATCCATCACCGTTATTTCATAAGACCAACTTGATAGGTGGAAGAATCCCTGGACTTAAGTATCACACTTGACAGGTGTGAGATCCTGATGTGGGATCCTAGCATTGCACCCCCGACAGTAACCTTTTATCCCTTTGAGTGGTTTCACTCACCTATCAGTTATTCGATGCAATACCTCTTGAGCACACTACACCTTAATCAAGCATATAAGTAGCCCTCTCTGTAGCCCAACTCTCAACGAAAAACATCTATGTTAAAACTCAAGCTCATGGAAGAGTCCAACCCAAAAAATAGGTCTGATAAATGGGAGAGCACTAGGCTTAAGTAACACACTTTATGAGTGTGAGATCCCGATGTGGGATCCTACCAGAACACATGTATGATTTACGCATCTCTAATAAAATGAAATTTAAAACAAAATTTCTTATGAAAAACTGAAGCAATTGAATTTGCTACTTGTCGAGATCTTTACTTTAAGGCTCAATTTGGAGTGATAATGTTGCCCACCATTTAGCCATGCAGACTTAACTCAAAAGTCAAAACCGGTAATAGTTAATAATTATTCTGATTCTTTTATTACGGTGTTTCATAAATTAAATTTAAATACACTAATCAAAGTTGCTTGTGGGGGAAAAAAATTCGTAACATATCTGTAGATAGTAAGTTGTTTGTTGAAGATAGTTTTATGATTAAATTGCAAATCGTGTTTCGATTATTTTGGTATAAATAGTGTTATCGAACTTATAGTTATTCTAATAACAGTGACCAACGGCGATTAACTTATCAGAATTTTGACCAATAAAATAATATTCTGGTAAGAGTTTGATGAGACAGTAGATTTACGTATTCTAATCATTCCATATAGATTCGACAATTGTGGTCTACCATTTTTGTGGATTTTTTATTATATATATATATATTAAATACCTCAACTAATTTTTAAGATCTATTAGATACTACATAAATTTAATATTTTAAAAATAAACCAATTAATCCATTCCCAACAAACTTTAAATTAAGGGAATTTTTTTTTATGGATCCATATAAATCACACTGAAACTGAGCATTTTATTGTTAATTCATGGGGAAACATCTTTAAGCAGCAACAAATCCTCAATAGTTTGAATAAGTTTTGTTGAATCTCAACCCAAAAAGCAGCTGATTTGATTATCACATTATCTGATCAGTGAATTTTTCACCAGCACTCCTAATTTTGATCTACTGAGATAAAATCCGAACAGCAATCAAGTAAGACAATAACAACTAATTCCCTTTATAGAAATTCCAGAAAACAAAGTTTTTATTCTAATCCGAAACCATAATATATATACATCACATCAGCCGATAAGTAGAATAGCTAAACGACAATAACGATGATGACCCAACAATCATCTTGATGAAAATCAAACGGCCACGGCGACGGTCTCTTCTGGTTCTGGATCTTCATAGTTTGGATCTTTAACATCCACAACCTCTTTGGCGAAACCGATCTCAGCCTTCGAATAGCCATCACCGGACCACGTCCACTTTCCTCCACGACCTCCTTTCTTGGGCGATCCTCTCAAGCCAGTGCCAGATTTTTTGTCCATCTTCACCTCTGTTAATTTTCCGTTTACCTTAACAGTTCCCATGTGGCTTTTCTCTGCCTTCCCCATTCTCACTCTCGCCTCTCTTTATCTTATCAACTGAATTATTAATGTGTAATGGCCAATGGGTCGAGATTTGCCGCGTTTTATATAGAGGAGAAATGGTCTGAACCCATGATCGGTCTGTTATGCTGTGATTCGTGGACCCTGCTGAGTGGATAAGGACAACATTTATTTTCATTTTTATTTTGTGAGAGAATAGTTGCTCTCTCGTACGCGCCATGGGAGACTGCATGAATCAGAGACGCAATTTGGCATCAAATTTCCTTCACCGTGCACGTGGCAAAAATATTTGATCATCAGTACGGAGTTTGGATCTTTCGAAATTTGATTTGCGGTAATTTGATTTAATTATTTTAAGACATTTACCTCTTCAACTTCAAAAAACAGATACCTTATTTCCGTGATCGATCTAAAATAATTTCTTTCATGAAATACTTAAAAAAATTGTGTTAAATACTCTCATTAACCGGTTTTTTTTTCCTAAATTAAATTGTAAATATAAATAATATATATCCAAATAAAAATTAAATATTCATACGTATCAATTGACCACTATCACAATACATTAAAATTGATGCAAATGAAAGTCTGGAATGAATATTTTTTTATTTAAATATATAAATATTATTTTTATTTTTATTTAATATATATATTTGTAAAACCGGTTTCGATTAACTGTTTTTTTTTTTCTGAATCGAAAATCCAATTTTTGAATTTTTCGAACCATAACAGAACCGTTTTTTCGGTTAACCGGTTTTCGGTTCAGTTTTTACATTTTTTAACACCCCTAGTATTAATAACATCATATCAATTTAATATACATAGAGGTTATGTTAATTAATTGATTCATCATTTAGAACAAAAAATTGAGATAAATACTATTATCATTTATGTACAATTTATCCAAATCATCTATATTTAAAAGAAAGCTTATGATGTGTAAGAATATAAATGAAAATAGTTATTCTGTGAATTAGTTTTGCATTAGAATGGAATACGAAAATGAGAAACATAAAAAAAGAAGCCCTGCAGTAAACTAGGAAATTATTTCAATCTTATCTTAAATGGAATGCTTTGATCCATTCTTTTATTATTGTTGCATAAGTTTGTATTTTTGGTCTTCTTCATTTTGGAGATGAACTCCGAAATTACCAAAAATAAAATAAAAGTGAAAAAAAAAATCATTGTATATTTTAATGTAAGATATGAGATATATAGTTTCAATATTGAGGATTAAATATGCAAACATAGTTTTTCTCAACATATTTGCTTAAGACTCTTGGGTGTATTACTCAAGAAGTCATAAATTCGAATCTCCATAACTATTAATAAGGGGTAATCACTGGAAGTTCATCTGACTGTTAATTTCAGAGTCTCGAAGACTAGTTGAAGTGTGCACAAGCTAGTCTGGACACTCTCAGATACTAAAAAATTAAAACAATGTTACTCTCTTCAAAATACTCTTATAATTATAAGCCATTTAAATTTTAGGATCAGTTACCAAATTTGATAAATATAAAAATTTAATTGTTTATGAGAAAACTTCCTAGTTAGAATTGTATATTTACGAGTCAACTAGTTTTAAAGAACCATGAAAAAATCTAATAAATAAAAGCAATTTAGCAGTTTAATGATTTAATCTTGACTCTTGAATAGTTGGTCAATTGACTTGAGGGACAAGCACACGCACAACAGCCAACGGGACGGCTGCCTTGCCGTGTTTCCCAAACCCAAATACGTGGTTGACAAACACCCCAATGGAGCATGATAGCTACTACCAGTCTACCACTCACCCTTATTATTATTATTATTATTAGTTTTAAAGCATATTATTAATAATAAACAGTTACATCCTAATAAGTTCGAAATATCTACTTTATAATACAATGCTAGCCAATATTTATCCAAGTAAAACAGTAATAACTTTTTTTTTTTTTTTTAAGTAGTGTCATATATTTCAAGTTTTAAATCTTTACAAATTATGGATCACATATTTTATATTTATCAAAATTAAAATTTATGTATTGAATTATTTTTTGCAAATAAACTCATCTATTTGTGATTGCTGGATGTTGATTTCGCTATGTAAAGTTTCCGATACCTTAACATGGTAAGTATCGATTCTTAGCGTTATTCCAATAATTGTGCTTAATCCACTTCCACGACCTCGAATACCACTTTATTCTAATTATCTATTTGCATGATCTTTGTGCATGACATTATTCATATTACATAAAATTGACATGTAACCTCATTATTGTAAAGTTATATTTGGACCTTCTTATATGATCACTGGTATGTATGATGTTATTATTGAAATTTTATTTTAATCCATCAATTGATTGTACCTATTAACAGTAGCGGATCCAGAAATTTCTTTTAGGGTAGGCTAAAATAAAAATTTATTATACATTACTATTTTTGTCCATTAATATTTTTATTAGGGTGGGCCAAAATATATAAATTATACATATTAATATTAAAAAAAAAAAATTTGAGGGTGGGCCATGTGGCTGGATCCGCCACTGCCTATTAATATTGTATTGAGTTCATGTTATATATATTGTTTTATTATTTTGGATAGAGTTTTGAGAATAATATTAGGTTGTTGAATAGGGGAGTATTCTGAGGTAAAATTTAAAAATTTATAAAAAAACCTCATAGATTTGCTAATTTAACTAAACACCCCAATATATAAAATTTTTGTAAGATGACAAAAACACCCCCACCACCCGTAGTGCCAGATTTCAACCACCACTGCTGGAATCTAGCCGTAAAATTGCGTAATGACACATACCGTTCAGATCTGGCTGGTATAGCGTCAATATGACATTTTCCAACCAGATTCACCATAGATTTGACCGAAAAATGCCAGGTCTATGGCCAGATGCGACCATCAACGGCCACAAAAGTCCATTTTTGGTTGTCAACGACAGTTAGATCTGCCATTTTCTGGCCAAATCTATTGTGGATCTAGCCGAAAAAGGCCAGATCGGTGAATAATCGGCCAGTTTAGATCGTGGTGTAGGCCGTTGTGATAGATTTTAGCTACCACTGATGGTGGTTGCCAGAATCTGGCAAGTAAGGGGTGTTTTTGTTAATTTAAATTTTTTTCTAGGGGTATTTATGAAATTAATAAACTTAAAAGGTCTAAAAATAATTAAAAGATATAGTAATATTTATCAAATAATGTGCCAAACAAAATTTAGGGAATAAGATTAAGAATATGGGTAAAAATATGGAACCAAACGGTCCAAACGCACTCAAGAATATTATGATTATAATTATATAAAAAATTCATATTTACATCTCGAATAAATCACACTATTAATAACATTTTTCTTTGGTAGCCTGAGAATCAAGCTAATTTTACTATTAACTTCTTTTCCAATTTACCAAAGAATAAATAATAAAAAAAAAAATTTCCAGTGGCTATATAATTGCTGAGATGTCAACACGCCATGGGGCGACCAATAGAGCTGAAAAGAATTGGATTCGCTAAAAGCCCAGTTAAGTTAAAACGAGAAGGAAGTATCAATGAATGGAAAAGTTAGGCTGAGTGAGAGAGGGTTTGGTTGTCTCCCACTCTCACCTATATACCAAAAGCAAATAAATATATAAGTTGAGTTATGATAGGGTCTTTAAACCTTCTGCTGGCGCCGGTTTCTTCTTCCCCATTTCTCTCCTTAAATCGACTCTCTTGTTTTCACTCCTCTTCTGCACTCTCTGCCTCTGGTAATCCTTCAAATCCTTCTTTCCTCTTTCTCTAGTTTTGCACCAGATAATTTACCCTTCAAACTTTTGCTGCATGCTTGCTTGTTCTCACATTATCTGAAATTCATTTCATTTTGACTTTCTATTCCTTTTTTAATTAGAATTTTCTGCTCTATACTTATGGAGGACTAAGTGCATTCTAAGTAGACTTGTAATTTTATCTACTGTAATAAGGATATGATTGTGCATGCATTGATAAAACTTAGACGCGGCTTTTTATTTTTCCTTTTTTTTTGTCTTATAAATAATCAGTTATTTAGTTTTATGGTTGTTTGGTGGATATTCTTTTGTTTTAAAATGAAAATAGAATCTAAATTCCATGGATTTTGCTGCTTTACTTCTTCAGAAAGAAAATTATAAGCATGAATTGATTCATTGGTTGTTCGGGCGGGTCTTCTGTTCTATACATTATTGTATCATTCGGAGTAATTTATGTGGTAATTGCAAAACTAGATAGACCTATTGAGGGCAACGTCTAGAAGGCTTGCGTTGGCAACAAAGGCTAGTACAATAACAAGCATGGCTAAGGTAAGCTGATATATTTTGTTGTCATGTGCACCTCTGAGATTCATGTCTGGTGCAACTTGATTTGCCCTGAAATTGTTCCATTGTTGTGATACAGGAAGAAGAAAATGCGGGCAATGTAAAGCGGCAATTAGCAAAACTCTTTGATGAATCACTTAAAGCAACAGTACCTAACGAGCCGGATGTAGAGCCATTAGTTGCTGCCTGCACTGCAAAATTTGGTGATTACCAATGGTATGATACTGTGCTGGTAGCCTGAAAAATATGAATAAATATAGTTAATGAGTTTTCTTTAGAAGGGATATCTAAACTAGACCTATATTTCAGTTTTTGAGTTCATGTTTTATACGCTTTCTCTATGAATTTAATTAAATTTTTTATCTGCTGCAGTAATAATGCCATGGGTTTATGGTCCAAAATTAAAGGAAAGGGTACTGAATTTAGGGGTCCCCCAGCTGTTGGACAGGTATTTACATTGTCATTCTGTATGGTTCTATCTTCTACTTCTAATTTGAGTGTGGATGACCTTGCTTTTGGACTTACTTTATTGCATCAAATAATTGTTGACAATTTTTTTTCTTGGTTAGGCCATCATGAAAAATCTTCCTCCATCTGAAATGATAGAGTCGTGCTCTGTAGCAGGACCTGGATTTGTGAATGTTGTGTTAGCAAAGAATTGGATAGCTAAGGTGTCTGCATATCATCTATTTTATTTCAAATCTGTAATTTTGTTTTATCTTATTTCACCTGATTTGTAGTTGCAACAGTTTTGCAAGACTGCTTATTTGTTGATTGCTATTTCAGACCATTCAGAGGATGCTAATTGATGGTATTGAAACATGGGCACCTAGGCTTTGTGTGAAAAAGGCCGTGGTTGACTTTTCCTCACCCAATATTGCAAAAGAAATGCATGTTGGCCACTTGAGATCTACTATTATTGGTGACTCACTAGCCCGAATGCTTGAATTTTCCAATGTTGAAGTTCTTAGGCGGAATCATGTTGGTGACTGGGGTACACAGGTAGATTTGGTTTCTGAAAATATGTATCCTCTGTGTGGAAGCTTCTCATGTCTTATAAGGACTTAAGTCATCAACCTTAATTTTAGACTACTCAATGTAGCATCAATATTTATGCTTCGTTTTTCAATATTATTCCAATCAGAGCTGAATTATTTCCTGACAGAAAATGGCAAATTGAAGTTTTTCTTAAGAGTTTCTTTGCTGTACAACACATAGTTCTTGTCTACATATATTTGCCTGTGTGGATTATTTAATAATTTACAAAGATGAGATCCCAATCTTTTGACACTGTAATTTTGAGGGTGACAACTTAATGATTCATGATTTTGTTCCATTACAAAGTTTGTATCCTTTATGATTTTGAAGTTCGTATTCTTGATAGGTTTGCTTATTTCTTCACTGTATATTGATTTTGTTGGTACTCCAAACTTCATTTCCCTTCATCATTCTGTCCAGCTTAAAGATTTCAAACATATTTTGCAGTTTGGTATGCTGATTGAACATCTCTTTGAGAAGTTCCCCAATTTTGAAGATGTTAATGAAACAGCCATCGGAGATTTACAGGTGAGTGAAAAATATCAATAATCTTGGAATACTGAGCTTTAATTTATACAGACTTACCAAATATAGCACTTTGCATTGCAATCCTGGACCTCTTTCTTTATTTTTATTTTTTTTAGATTTTTAAATTGGTGCAACTTCATGCTATAGAGTTCCTGTAAAAAAAAGGAGGAGAAGAAGAAAAAATATTCTGTACATTGATGACTGCTTTTTGTGTGCAACAGAAGATGGTGGCTCTACTATTTTCAGTTAAATAATATCCACATGTTAATGAGGAAGCTAAAAAAAGTTATTTCTAATTAAGCAATCAGCTCATGATAAAAGTATAAAAAGGTGCAGACAAAACTTTCATGGAGTATGTTTGTTGTTGTCCTTTACTTTGTCAGTAAACTATTATGCATGTAGAAATGATGAATCGATATTTGAAATTAGTTATTTTCTTGATACTAAAGAATTTAATAACACATATTTTGTATGGAAAAACAAAAAATGAAAATGTGAAGTTTAATATGATTGTTATTGCAACTCTTACTTGGATGTTATACCATTATTAGGCATTCTACAAGGCATCCAAACAGCGATTTGACTCTGATCCAGCTTTTAAGGATATAGCTCAAAAGGCTGTAGTTCGGCTTCAGGTGAACTGTTTGCCCTTGTAGTGTGATACTTGTAAGGTTGATCTATGTGCTATTGAAAGATCTTTTAAAGATCTGTGAGACTTTTAATTTTTTCATGTATAAATTTCCCTATATATTCTTGTTATGCCAAAATCATTACAGGGCGGGGAACCCAAGTATCACCAGGCTTGGGCACAGATTTGTGAGATCAGTCGAAGAGAGTTTGATAAGGTCTATCAAAGGCTTAGAGTTCAGCTAGAGGAGAAGGTAAATGTTTAGCTTTATTTAACATTTTGTTGTTGTGCACCATGCTAACTTTCATGGGCACTCATGGGTCCCCTGGAAACTTGTGCATTTATAAAGAAAATATTTTGTTTTGTGCTTATTACTTTTGTATAAGCATGACAGTTGTAGCTGGAAGCTTGTTTATATTAATTGATCTGATATACTGCATTTTGCTTCATGAGTTGAATTTCTTAAATCCTAGCTTTAGTTGTATTCTATGATTCTTTCTTACAAGCTCTGCTACCAGGTTAGGTCTAGGCAATTAGTATGTTCCTTGAAGCTGTTAGTGGCATTAATATGTAAATCTGCAACCTTGTCAAGTTAATGAGTGTGGCTGTTGTAACATTATGTCTGAGTAACCTTTGGAAGAGGTAAATTGAGAAGGAAATTAAGTTGCGCAGCCACCTGCACATTCTCAATACACGTATAGTAATGTTTTGATATAGAGAAAGGTTTTAAAGAACCTTGTTAGAATAAATTCAACTCCAGCTATACCATTGAAATGAAAGTTTACCTTTATTTTTTTAGAATTTTATATGAATACATGATGTGAATGTATATGATGATGTTGAGTAGTTGTTTTTATATGACTTGGAAACTTAAAAAAAGAGAATTAGATATTTTGAATTGAAGTTGTGTACAAAATGCAAGCTGCGTTCTTTTTCCAGATTGATTCACTGCATAGATCTCTTCAAATTTTAAGCTGATATAGTTAATACAAAAAATTAGGGCAAATTTAGAATGTATTAAATAATTTTTCTTTGTTGACAGGGGGAAAGCTTTTATAATCCATATATTCCTGGGGTGATTGAGGCATTGACAAAGCTAGGATTGGTTGAAGAAAGTCAGGGTGCTCGTGTGATCTTTATTGAAGGGGTTAACATACCTCTCATTGTTGTGAAGAGTGATGGTGGTTTCAATTATGCTTCAACGGATCTAACTGCTCTCTGGTTAGTCTTTTGTTCTATTCTTCTTCTATTATGTTTTGAAAATAAAATTTTGGAGCTGATGAATTGTAGATCTTAAGATTCTTAAGTGTTTTTTTGTTTGTTGTTTCATTTCTTAGATTTTCGTTGTATTTTATTGGCTAAGTTGACGAGAAATGTTGATAAATATCTTACACGGTTGAGAGACACTGAAATAGAGTGGGTTATGCCATTGGGTTATACAATTTTCACATATATATGCTTGTAACACAACTATAGCACTCTGCAGACTTGTTGCACTAATTATATATCAATAATTAGACCTGTTGGCTTTTTTCATTTTTCTTTTTTCTTTCTTTTTTTTTTTTTATGGGTAGCAATTGGAGTTAGAGCTAAAAAGATTAGTTATTGATGATTGTAAAGATAAATATCAAATATTGGAATCTTCTCTTTTGAATTCTCTGTTTTCAAAAGTTTGGATGTTCGAGTTGCATGGAGCCTTGGACTTGTAAAATTAAGTTAAGTGTCATGGAGATCTAATATGATATCTGGATTAGTGAATTGAATTGCCGGATTTTGGTGCCCATCTTGCTAATTCTTTGTACAGCATAGCATGCCAGACTTTTACAGTTTGTATTGACCTGTTTGGAGTTGCCATTTTCGCTGTCATTTAGTGTCATGTTACGCTTTTGTCCTTTGGTGGTGTGTTGTGAATATATCTCATAGTGGTCACGTCACACTGTTTCCACTGAGTTACGTGTTTTCATGTGCTTTCTGGATAACATCTAAATGCTGTATTTTAGAGGTTTTTAACTTGTTAATTTTTGGAACTATGCTGTTGTCAGTTACTCAACTACAGTTCTAGTGTTAATCAACATTCATTTGATTACATATCTCTGTGTGGTATAAAAGTGGGAACTAGTTAACATAGTCTTATTTATTGCACTGCTTAAATTGTGCAGGTATCGCCTTAATGAAGAGAAGGCTGAATGGATTATTTATGTTACTGATGTTGGTCAGCAGCAACATTTTGATATGGTGTTCAGTGTATGTATCAAAACCCATGTGCTGTTTTCTGTTTTTGTGGCTTTTCATCATGTTGTCTAAACTCTTCTTTCTTTTCCCTGTTATTTGACCTGTAATGACATTATAATGCTAATTCCCTTTAGTGGTGGTCTGTTAAATTGTATACTAAGAAACATTTCATTATAAAAATTGTGGATTTGTGCAAATAGCATTCTGTAATGGTATCAGAAGGTAATACATGCTTTTGATTTTATATTCAGGCTGCCAAACGTGCTGGTTGGCTTCCATCTGATGGTAGTACATACCCTAAAGCTAGCCATGTTGGTTTTGGCCTTGTTCTTGGAGAAGATGGCAAGCGTTTTCGGACTCGCAGCAGTGAAGTAGTTCGGTTAGTTGATTTACTCGATGAAGCCAAGAGCCGCAGTAAAATGGCACTAATTGAGCGTGGTATAATATTGAGTGATCTTTTTTTTTTTTTTTTAATTACTAGACATGTGCTCCATCTCACTGTATGCATAATCTGATATTGTGTGCTTATTCAGTTTTGTTCCTGTAAGATACCTTTGAATTTCATGTGCTTCTGTGAGGTACCTTTCATCCTTTCATTTTCTCAAGTGTGAAAATAGTTCATCTATCCCTGATCAGGTAAGGCTGAAGAATGGACTGAGGAGGAGCTGGAGCAAACTGCTGAGGCAGTGGGTTATGGTGCTGTTAAGTAAGCTTTCTATAATCTTATAAGCTTTTCCTTGGCAACAGTTTGAATCACCAGAATCATTGGTTGTGGCTTGCAACACAGGTTGCATGCACTCAAGAAAAGAAAAGAAAAAAAGAAAAGAAAAGAAAGGGATACTTTACATGCTATGTTGATGAAAACATTGTTGCAATTCCAGTATATATTGACTACAACTCTATTCTTAAATTTTTGAAAATGGTTCCATGGATCTTAGGAATTGTTATACAATTGACTCCAATATCTAGATATATTAGTCTCATGTGATTAATAGGATTTTCATAGTCAATTCCTTTCTGCCAACTATCACAACTTAGTAATACACACCCTTTTCAGTTTGGATATGATGTATTAAACGATCTGTTGCACTTAGGCCATTGCCCTTGGACCAAATATCTTATCACCTTATAATATAAGCTAAGGGATGGCGTTCTAGGTTGGCAAAGTAAAGGGTGGGAGGCGTATCAAAGGGGGTTAGTTGTCATTAGAAAACATGTCAAAGTAGACTTTATCTTGTTTCTTTTTTTAATAATTTGTTATTTTTATATTCAAAGTTACATGCTTCTTGGGAACTTTTATCTGGTGTTGGGAGGGGGTTATCAGAAATAATGAAATATACTTTTATTATTATTTAATTATTATGGTAATCCATGATCATTTCCCATGATTGTTGTCTGAATATTCTATCAAATATATGCGTTGAGGTATTATTTTCATGCAACAGTGTGCTGGATCTTATAAACTACATAAGGTTTGTGGATGAAATAAATGATTGATAGTATGTGAATTGGGTCTCAAATGACTCCTACAATATCGTCTCTCTGTAATGACCATGCCTTTTAATTTTATTGTCAGTTCCCCTTTATGATATGTAAATGTATATTTACATTTGTCTTGGCAGGTATGCTGACCTGAAGAACAACAGATTGACCAATTACACATTTAATTTTGATCAGATGCTTAATGATAAGGTGTGTCTGTACTATTTACTGATGTTTAGTTTGATCAGTTCTAAATATTGTTTTATTGAACTTTTTTCTGTATATTCTTCTCTTTTCCCCCTGCTTTTGCTTTATATGTTACCAGTGTAGTATTCTAATCGGAGTTGATGTCTGCAATTAACAAACAAACGCCACACACCTTCTCTCATTATTGTTAATCATATGATTGCCACTACCACCATTGTTTATATTTCTTACATTCTAAAATTTATATGAGCAGGGAAATACTGCTGTTTATTTGTTGTATGCTCATGCACGGATCTGTTCGATCATCAGAAAATCTGGCAAAGATATAGAAGAGTTGAAAAAGGTAAGCTTTCTATTTGAAGCAAAAGCAATGCTTAGAGCATCTCTAATGGTGTTATTTATTTTAAAGAATATCTTTCATATAAATAAAGAGCATGTTCATTGATTTTTAAATATAAAGAGCAAAATTTTTATTCAAATCCTATACTCTTTAAATTTTAGGAGAGAGAATATGTTTTTTAAAGAAAGAAACTTAATAGGAGAGATAAATCATAAATAAAATGCATAGAAACTTGCAATTTATTATTTAAAATTAGGATAGAGAGTGAAATTTGACTCTTTAAATGTGGAGAGTCAAACTCACTCTTTAATTTATATTTAAAGAATAAAGAGTCTGTTAAATTCTTATTTCTATGAATAAACTCTTTATAATAAAGAGTTTAAATCATATAAAGAGTCATTTGAAGATGTTTGTAGCAATGTTCTTTAAATTCTCATTTGTTATTTTTTGCGCGTGGCCTAACCTGACTAGATGGCAATATTTGGGTTGTGAGGCACCCCACCCCACCCCATTATTTGAATCCAACATTGAGGGGGTCTGGGGTGGATATGATTGGGTTGTGGGCTTGCCCGCCTCGACCTACTTTTAAAATTCATTCATTATATTGTTTAAATTATTACAATAATAGATTTTAAATTAGGGATTTTTTAGCGATAATTATAATTAAAATTATTATAAATAATATTATTCATTAAATTTATTTAAAAATAATTGTTTTATTATGTAATTCAAATTAAATTTACGACAAATGAATAAATCTATAATTACTTGTTTCAGTGATTGTTAATTTAAAAAAAATTAATAAAACTTTTTAAAAAGTCTTGAGAAAAATAAATTTATTATTAAAAAAATGTGAAATTAATAGTTAAATAAAGTGTAATTAATAGTTGAGTGATAAATGAGGTGATGTGTTGGAGTAGATTAGCAGAATAGGTGGTTCCATGTGGTAGTTAGGTGATGCAGCGACACCCAATCCAATTTAATTGATTGAGATTCAGGCATTCCAGTCTCAACCTAATTCTAAATGATTTAAATGCGTGAGAACCCAACCCGTTTACCTATTTTGATTTTCCTCGTCATTTGGGGATATTTTGAGGTTGGTTTAGGGAGTTTGGAATCGCGAGTTAACCTATTTTGATTTTCCTTGTCATTTGGGGATATTTTGAGGTTGGTTTAGGGAGTTTGGAATCGCGAGTTAACGAGGAAAGGCATAGAAGATCATTAGAGACTTATTGTGAATGCAGTTATAAAGGAAGATTCAACAAGATGATTAGTTGATGTCTTTTCTAAATATTTGTTTATATCGTATAATATTGTTAAAAGATGGTATAATATCTTGTCATTGGATTGAGAATCGTAAGCATAGTTAGACATACATACTCTAAATTATCCCTTAGATTACGTCCAACTGCTGGTGGTAGGATGGTAATATGGGTAAACGGGTTGGGTATTCACGAGTTTCAACCCATTTGGCTTACCCTTTATCCCACCCAATTAGAATTGGGTTGAGCTTGGGGCACATGGAACTACCTAACTCTACTATCATACCATTATCTAGTTATCATGTGGGACCCCCTATTCTTCGTTGGACACATCACCTCATTTATCACTAAATTCTTAATTTCACATTTATTTTTTTTAAATAATAAATCTACTTTTAGAACAACTCTTATGAATAATCAAATTATTAGATAATTTTTAGTAATTAAATTATTATGATTCAAACGATCAAAATTTAATGTAAATTGCATATTCAATATATTTTACACATTTGCTACATTTTAAAAATGACATCACCTCATTCATCACTAAACTTTTAATTTCTTTTTTATTCTTTTTAAATAATAAATTTATTTTTAGAACAACTCTTATGAGTAAGCAAATTATAATATAATTTTTTGTAATTAAATTATTATATTTTAAATGATCAAGATTTAATGTAATTTGCACATTCGATATATTTTACACATTTAATACATTTTAAAAATTACAAAATTCAAATTCATTTTATTGAAATTCGTATAAAATATATATAACTCTTAGTTTTAATATATTATTTTTAGTTTCTTTTATTAGTTATTATTTAAAAAAATTGTTCTTTTCAATTTATGTTATTTAATATAATTTTATTAGATGAATATATAGATGACATATTATTGAATAATACATCATTAAATGTTTGTATAGATAACATAAGGAAGATGATGTAATGGAGATATTTCTCTCAAGTCAAACANGTATGCTCATGCACGGATCTGTTCGATCATCAGAAAATCTGGCAAAGATATAGAAGAGTTGAAAAAGGTAAGCTTTCTATTTGAAGCAAAAGCAATGATTAGAGCATCTCCAATTGTGTTGTTTATTTTAAAGAACATCTTTCATATAAATAAAGAGCATCTTTATTGATTTTTAAATATAAAGAACAAAATTTTTATTCAAATCTTATACTCTTTAAATTTTAGGAGAGAGAATATATTTTTTAAAGAGAGAAACTTAATAGGAGAGATAAATCATAAATAAAATGCATAAAAACTTGCAATTTATTATTTAAAATTAGGATAGAGAGTGAAATTTGACTCTTTAAATATGGAGAGCCAAACTCACTCTTTAATTTATCAATAATACTATACTTACAAAGATTTATATACATAGTGAGGTGGCAAAATATGAATGGAAGAGTGAAACAAAAAGTCAAACTCATTAATTTCACTCTTCCATTCATTTTTTGCTACATCATTTTGTATGGAGGTCTTTGTAAAATTTCTTTGTAAGTTTAGTATTACTCTTAATTTATATATAAAGAATAAAGAGTGTTAAATTCTTATTTCTATGAATAAACTCTTTATAATAAAGAGTTTAAGTCATATAAAGAGTTCTTTGAAAATGCTTTTATTTCCTTCTTGTAGCAATGTTTTTTAAATTCTCATTTGTTATTTTTTGCACGTGGACTAACCTGACTAGATGGCAATTTTTGGGTTGTGAGGCACCCCACCCCACCCCATTATTTGAATCCAACATTCAGGGGAACTGGGGTGGATATGATTGGGTTGTGGGTTTACCCGCCCCGACCTACTTTTAAAATTCATTCATTATATTGTTTAAATTATTACAATAATAGATTTTAAATTAGGAATTTTTTAGCGATAATTAAAATTAAAATTATTATAAATAATATTATTCATTAAATTTATTTAAAAATAATTGTTTTATTATGTAATTCAAATTAAATTTACGACAAATAAATAAATCTATAATTACTTGTTTCAGTGATTGTTAATTTAAAAAAAAAAATTAATAAAACTTTTTAAAAAGCTTGAGAAAATAAATTTATTATTTAAAAAAAGTGAAATTATAGTTAATAAAGTGTAATTAATAGTTAGTGATAAATGAGGTGATGTGTTGGAGTAGATTAGCAGAATAGGGTGGTTCCATGTGGTAGTTAGGTGATGCAGTGACACCCAATCCAATTTAATGGATTGAGATTCAGGCATTCCAATCTCAACCTAATTCTAAATGATTTAAATGCGTGAGAACCCAACCCGTTTACCTATTTTGCTGTTTCGCTTTCATTGGGGATATTTTGAGGTTGGTTTTGGGGTTTGGAATCGCGAGTTAACGAGGAAAGCATAGAAGATCATTAGAGCTTATTGTGAATGCAGTTATAAAGGAGATTCAACAAGATGATTAGTTGATGTCTTTTCTAAATATTTGTTTATATCGTATAATATGTTAAAAGATGGTATAATCTGTCATGGATTGAGAATCGTAAGCTAGTTAGACATACATACTCTAAATTATCCCTTAGATTAGTCCAACTGCTGGTGGTAGGATGGTAATATGGGTAAACGGGTCGGGTATTCACAGTTTCAACCCATTTGGCTTACCCTTTCCCACCCAGTTAGAATTGGGTTGAGCTTAGGGCACATGGAACTACCTACTCTACTATCATACCATTATCTAGTTATCATGTGGGACCCCCTATTCTTTTTTGACACATCACCTCATTTATCACTAAATTCTTAATTTCACATTTATTTTTTTTAATAATAAATCTACTTTTAAACAACTCTATGAATAATCAAATTATTAGATATTTTTAGTAATTAAATTATTATGCTTCAAATGATCAAATTTAATGTAATTGCATATTCAATATATTTTACACATTTGCTACATTTTAAAAATGCCATCACCTCATTCATCACTAACTTTAATTTCGTTTTTATTCTTTTAAATAAAATTTATTTTTAGAACAACTCTTATGAGTAAGCAAATTATAATAATTTTTTTGTAATTATTATTTATTTTAAATGATCAGATTTAATGTAATTTGCACATTCGATATATTTTACACATTTAATACATTTTAAAAATTAAAATTCAAATTCATTTATTGAAATTCGTATAAAATAATATAACTCTTAGTTTTATATATTATTTTTAGTTTCTTTATTAGTTATTATTTAAAAAATTGTTCTTTTCAATTTATGTTATTTAATATATTTTATTAGATGAATATATAGATGACTATTATTGAATAATGCATCATTAAATGTTTGTATAGATAACATAAGGAAGATGATGTAATGAGATATTTCTCTCAAGTCAACCTCCCATATTTGGTGTGAGCGAGGCCTAATTCCTATAGTCTTGATCTAGCCTAAGATGCTTAAGCAATTGAATTAGCTGGGGCCCACACATTTGGTGCTCTCCTTATTCAGAGGTTTTCTAACTGAATCTATGTGGAAGTTTAATCTATGAATTAATTTTGTACTTTAGTCAAGCTACATGGATGCGATGTGCTTACTTACTCCCCAAAACCTAAATAAGCTTGACATATGTCTACCCCTTTAAAGCCGTGGTTTCAAATTGTCAAAAATTTGGAAGTTTTAAATATATTTACCAGAATGTGGAGGTTGTTTGATTTGAATTACTGGCTGTTTTTCATAATTTCAGGAATATTCTGTAGTTGATCACAAATCAGGGAGTCAATATATTACTGTTGTGTTTGTTGTTTTACTACACATTGGTGGTGGACTTTGCCATGCTTTGTTCTTACATGTACTGATATTTGATTTACAGACCGGATCATTAGTGTTGGATCATGCAGATGAACGTGCGTTGGGACTTCATTTACTACATTTTCTGAGGTAGATATTTCTCCTTTGCATCTTGACCTTAGTGGGATGTTATTTATTAGCTCATCATATAGAATATTTACTTATGATGTGTGTTTTCCTCACTTTTCAGGTTGTTGAGGAGCCTGTTCTAATCTGCTGCCTAATGTTTGTGTGAATACCTTTACAATTTATCTGAATACTTCACGAATTTTATTCGAATTGTCAGTATGGTCAAGACTCAATATGGTGGTAGATATTTTGTATTTGATTTCATAATTTTTTTTGGCTTAGATGAGATAGGGAGTACTCTCTAGGTCATCCTTAGTGTTGAATAGGAAGACAGCAACTAAGTATGATTAGCCACCTTTATCAACCATATTAACTAAGCAAAGAGTTCACTGTATGCTCTCCTCATTTTTATATGATGCATGGAATTTTATAGTCCTGCTAGATGAAGATGCACTTAAAATTTGCATGAAAATTGTGGAAATGACTTTTTAATTTCCTTTATGTAACTTCATTTATTGAAAAATGGCACAGGTTGTTGGGTCAGCCGAGAAACAAGCAGCTTTTACTGCAAGCAACAGCAACAGTTATGAGGAAATGCTTTATCTTCTTGGGATTGTACCCGTTTACAAGATATGACTGATTAAATGTGTAGCCCGTTATAAAGGGTTGTAATTTATTCGCTTCATTTAGAGATTGTATACAGAATTCACTTTTGGCAAATTTTGGTTGGAAAATTTGGCCAGGCAATTATAAGAAAGTCAGATTTTGAATTTGTATTATTAATTGTGAACAATGTTTAAATACTAACCTAGGGTGAACTCGACTAAGTTGTCGGGTCTCGGTTACGTTAACTGGTTTGATCGGTGGCCAAATCGGGTGAAAAGTTTAGGGTGCACTTGGTTCATTATTCTGATATTTTTTAGAATATTTTGAAAAAAGTAAAATTGGGTGATTATTACATGTAGGATTTGGAAATTAACAAAAATATCTCATAGGTTCGTTTATTTATAAAAATCTTTTATATTAAAATATTGAAAATTAACAAAACATCCCTATTCATCCATTAAATACTGACAATCGTCACCATCGGGAGGGTAGTGGAGTATTGTATCGTCGTATGACTGGTTGGTCTGCTTCGATATGACTTTTTTCGTGTAGATCCATGATGGATCTGGTCAAAAATGTCGATCGCCGGCTAGATTTGGCCATTCGTTAGACTGGTCGCATTTGTTGTCCAGACGACCAAAGATATGATCGTCAACGACAACCATATCTTTGTCGTCATTGACGACTGACTATGGCCAAGATCTGCTGTCACGGCCAGATCTTTGGCTGTGGATCTGGCCGGAAAATGTGAGGTCGGCGTACTACCGGTCATATCTAACCGATAGTGCGCCATTATACTAATTCGATCAACTTTTGGCAGTGGTGGTCGGAATCTGACAAATGTGGGTTGTAGAGTGCTTTTGTCATTTTCTAAATTATATTTTGGGGTGTTTAGTTAAATTATAATCTAAGGGGTTTAAAAAGAATTGAATAATATTTTGAGAATAGAAATAAATATGTATTTGGATAGAATATGGAAAAGGGTAGTGAAAAATTGTGAACAAAGGGCCTTTAAAGTTCAGCAATACATCCCTAAAACATTGTTAAGTCCCTATAGTTTTGAAATTTAGCAAACACATCCCAAATACAAACAACGGTCGACTAGTTGACACAGCGACACACCAACAACTTCCAATCACCTCTTGAGTCCATACCTTAGAAAATCTACTCAACATCAAGCACAAATCGACCGTTTTCTACAGGATCTTCCAACGTTGGCGTTGACCTATTCCTAAATCTCACCATCATTGGTACGACAACCCTCTCATCACCATGAAATATCCCCTCAGCCTCTTGACCAAACCCATCTCACCTCACCCCCGTTCACCTCGCCAATCGCCAGCAAAGTCGTCTTGCTACCATTGTTTTTTTTTTTTTTTTTGGTTGATTAACTCATGGAAATCAATTTCGTCGTCACCATTGTACTCACCGGCACATCCTGTTCAAAAGTCCCAACATCCCGGCTTTTAATTTTTGTCAATCATCATCCCAAATTCTTAGGTTTTGAGTGAATAGAAAAATTATTAACCTAGCCCGGTGAAGGTCTTAAGTCCTTTTTTAATCGGCTGGTTTTAAACACTGATTGTGAAGTTGGTTTCAAAGATCTACCTCTATACTTATGTAGTGCAGTTAAATCGAGTCACATACAAGCATAACGGAGTCTCTGTACAACAAAAGCTTATGACACTCAAATGTCAGAGGGTAAATTAGTTGATTCATTACCAGACTGAATTGTGAGAAAAAAAAAAAAAAAAATGCAAGAATAGTAGTGTCAAGTTTCCTTGCGTAATTTTGTTTATGCGGAAGTAGATGTTCAAGAATCATGCCGTCGAAGTTCGGAGTCTTCACTTGATTCGCATCAATTTTCACAAACAAATTGGCCGAAGACGAGATTTGCCGTTTCCGACTTGGAGTGGAAGTACATTATACTTCATTAATCTCTAAACAAGAGAAGTTGATCCTGATTCTTCAACTTAATCGGACACTTTCTCAAATTTTCATGTATAACAAAAGGGATGTAAAGAATCTGTATCCACATCAATTCTCAAATGGCTGTATGTCCTGAGCATTAAAGAATAGGCTAACGTGAACTCTATAAGCTTTAACACTTCATATAAGTAGAGTGGAGGTGGATGCAACGATTCAATACTGACGACACGCTTCAACAAGCTACAAAGTTGTTGAAAAGAGTCAAATAACTTTTGAGTAAGCATTTTCTGTGTATGGCTATAATCTTTCATCTATTAAATAAGGCCTTCCCTACTATTTATGGCACATTGCAAAGATGGTTTGGATAATTTTGGTTGGAGATCCCATGTCGAATAGATACGGTCAAGTCAATAAGTTTATAAGAATGGACAATCATTTCACTCATTAAGGCTTTTTGGGTAAAGATTTAAGCCTAAAAACTAACAAATATTATCAAAACCAATCTCTTTTGAACTGAGTGATTGACCAGAGATTGCCAAACTATCACTATTTATAGGTGGGCTGCCAAACGACCACTATTCATAAGCAATTACGCTTCCGATTTATAGTGAGAGAAAAACTGGGCATACATATTATCAAGGAACGACGCTTTCATTCACATAATCATCCACCATATCAGGTCACTCGATCAACTGCGGATTTTATGTAATTTTATAAATGCCATATATCACTTTTTAAATATTGGTCGTTCATTTCAACTTGCTGCAATTAGCACTCACATCAGTTTCAATAAGTTTGATAGCCTTTCCTGCAAATCCTTTGTTCAATCTCTCATGGTATCAGCTGAGCTGTTTCTTACAAGGCAAACAATTAGACAAGTAGAAACAGCTAGGGAGCCTTTTACCACTGATATTTGCAGTATCTCTGTATAACGGGTGAATTTGTAGCTACCTTCCCTTGAAAAATTTGTGCTACTTTTCATTTGGTGTTTGAATTTTGATCTGGGCTAAGGATCAGGATTGAGAAAAGGAATTTTGTTTGTTATTTGCTGGCATATCTACTGCAGATACCTCCCAACTTGTAACTCCATCTGAATATTTGTGATGTTTGAGAACTAATCTTGTGTCCAGTTTTTCTCGAGTTGAACGCTTAATTATAAAAAAAATTCATTCAAGTTTTTGATCTCTTTCTCAAAAAAAAAAAAAAAAAAAAAAATCATCACATAAAGGTGTTACTGAAGAATGCAGATAAAGCCTCAGAATGTAATTATATATCAAAATCATCTCAAGTTTAACTAGTACAGAAAACCCAAAACTAGCTAGCTTGCTACAAAAAACATGCGAGTTTCGATATTAGTTTTGCCCAGGTCATAAGTTCTTCTGTACTGAAGGCCTGCAACCATTCACAAAATTACTTCTATTACCCATTGATGATAAAAACGATCCTCTTGTAAATGAAGACTTCTTTGAGATAGTAGCCTTAGGACTGTATGACTTGTGGCCATCCAAACCAGCTGCATAGCTCTTGCAAGACTTCATTTTTAATCTACAAGAAGCTCCCTTCTTTACAAGATCTTCCAGGTTCTTCACACTTGCTAAAGATGTAAAAGACTGAGACTTCCCCTGATAAAACTTTGAAAGACCTCTTCTGCATAACAAAATTTATAAGCTTTAGAGAATAGAACTATAATTATTCACAAACAAATGATATCACCATTCATCTCTATGAATACTTACTTGATGGGGAGTTGAGCAACAAGCTCAGATAATTCATACAAAGGTCCATTTGAAGATGATGAAGAAGATGTACACGACCCTGAAGAAGATGCATCCTCCATCAACTCCGTTACAAACAATGAAGAAGATACAGAGTTTGTTGAATCTTCTAAGGATTCAACAGATGATACTGACTCAGAAATTTCATTACTACCTTCTATAATGACCCACTGATCATCTGGTTTATTTTTCAAATTACTCAGATGTTCAAATAACTGGTTGCTACCATCCATGATCACCCACTTCACAAAAATTCAGAAGTTGAATTATTGGTTCGATTCTTCAAGATCTATTGAAGACTTTTCTGTTGTATGGTCTTTGAAGAGGGAGCATTTATGTATATATACATAATACCTTTATACTCGGTGGCCAGCAAAGATTGGATAATGTTGACCATTTTATTTATTTGTTTATACATTAAAATACAATATGATGAGATTTGTAATTATCAACTGTGTATGGTTTAAACTTATTGCCTTTCCCATACTACTAGGAAAAAGGATAAGGTCTAATTTTGAAGACATCCATATCCGAGTCACCTCTTTTTTATATGGCTGAAACTCAGGTCACCATCTTTGGCAACTTTGCCTCATAAAGCTATGACAAATTTGCATATTTCCCCATTTCAAGGCCAATAACACAAAGTAAAAGTTTATGCCCAAGAGGAATCTCTACACTTAGCAGACCGCACCAATTTTTGGTGGGCATGGATAATACTTCCACCAATTCTTGTTTAACATGATATAATTCAAGAATTTCATTTTTCACCATTTTCACTCATGTGTACAAACTTTATTTGTCTTTTACTCATTTCTCAGTGTAAAACAATCCCAGATCTTTAAAAAATATAATATATAGTATTTATCTAGATTTATTATGATGTATTAAAGCTGTAAATAATTATGGAATATTCATGGGTTATGAGCTTAATATTTAAGGGGGGAAATTAAGGTAGGTAAGGATAAGAAGGTTGACTTAGATTAGATGATAAAGGAAAAGCATGTGGGTATGTGATGGGCACCCAAACTGCCACCACATGCTACTGCCAAATTTAATTCTTCTAGTAATCTTATCCATAAAATATAATGACATCTCACTCACCTTTTCTTTTATTATTATTAATGCTTTAAACCTTTTACTACTATTTTTCTAATAAATGACTTGCCCTTTCCTAATTCCCATTTATGTACCAACTGATTTTTCTCATAAATAAGTCCTATCCGTTTTGGGCACGCGGACTTGATGATGTATTTCTCTATTTCATTAGAAATACATGCCTGCGTATGTAAGGACATAAATGGCATAATTATTATAATACTAGCGAATTTAAATATGTTTCCTGAAATGAATAAAATTGAGTCTGTTACTCATACGACCTTGCGTATTGGAATTTTTAATTTCTTTTTCATAATTATTATTCTTTTTGGAATACTAATTTGATATAAACCTATCAAATCCACTAGATTGAATTAGCATGGAATTAAGCAAAAAGCTCGTATATCAATCTAAAATCTAATAAACCAACTCTTGGGTAATTGAGTGATTTTATAAAAAAAATTGAATATATTACTCAAGAGATCTTAAGTTTGAATCTCTCTTTGGTTGTTAATAAAGGTGATTACTGAAATTCTTATCTAGTCGATAGTTTTACGGTTTCAAAAGATTAGTTAAAGTTCACGTAAATTGACCCGAATAACAAAATAAAATAAAAAATAAAAAATCTAATGTTGAACTAATACATTTTAAAATTACTTATTAAATAAGAACCCATTCATATTGATAAAAAGCACTTTAACAAAATCAAGCAGCTGTAGCCTTACTTTGAAATCATTAAAGTTTGTGCTTGACTTCAAGTCATACTCAAGTTTGCCACCCCCATAACTCATCCCTAGCAAATAAACTTTAACTCAACCAGAAATATGGAAAAGAGGCAAAAATAAATATAATATAATATGTTATTATCTCATTTCCTCGTCATTTTGTTTGGCCCAAATGATTGCATTAGTAATTAATTTCATTTTTTTAAGATTCAATATAAACAGCAGAAGGATACCAACAATTTTGCACTAAGTTGTCTCACAACTGAAATATTAAACTCAATCTGTAAGAATAATTTATATAAATCATATGCTTAAAGTGCTATATGAAAATTGATATAATGTTGGCCAAGACTGATTACTGATACACTGGTAGATTCATATTACACTTCAAATATCATCATTATAAGACAAACTACCTTGGATAATTAACAGGAGGTTCCAAGCTACCAACCAAAATTCCAAGATCAATGTCCTTGTCTTCAAACTTTTTGATGAATGGGTGACTCTGAAAGCACAAAAAAATCATGCATATGAGACTCCACTCTTTCTTAAGAGAAATATATATATATATGACTTATAAAACAATAATCAATAATACTATGTGCACTAACCATTTTGTACTAATCCAAGTACTAACATTGAAAATTTGAAATTCCTCAAAAAAAAAAATTCAAATTTTCACGGTTAGTACTTGGATTAGTACAAATTAGTTAGTGCACATAGCATTACTCAACAATAATATTGTCAAATGAACAGTACAGTGCAGTTGATTACTAACCAAGAGGTCCAAAGATGATGACCTGTCTCGGGGATCCTTCTGTATGCTGAAAATGCAAGAAAGTGGCAGTCAAAACACTATTTATAAACAAATTCTGTTCCAGCAATAAATATCCACAAATGGTAGAATGATAAAAATAGTTATCAAGACAATTCAAATATTTTGTTTTTTCCAATACAAGCTTCAAAAGTTTCATTGTGTCATTGCAGAAATGTTAATTGACAACTGACCCCCCATTCTCATTTGGAAGAAACTGAAAAACTCATGTAATCTATATCCATTTCAACTCAATGACAAAAAAGGTAAGTGGCAGTAGATATAATTGTATAATTTATCAGGGTCTTCAAATTTCAGAAGCAAACTTGTAGAAGTAAGCTCAGGTTATGAGACTCAAATTTCAACTAATTGAAACTGAATTATTGCTTATCATCAAAATGAAATCCTCAAGCTTACGCATCAGATATCCTTCATAGGCTCCAAAAGGAAATATAAAATAATGGGTTGGTATCTAAAACTATCAGCATATGACCTAAAAAAAAAAATAGAATACAAGCAACTAAAATAAAAAGACAACACATTTAGACAATATTAATAAATGTAATTGACATCTATTTAAGTTACCAGGATGACACAAATGAACAGAATTCCGGTGAGAATTGATCTGGTGGAGCAGTTGGTGGTGGGCTTTCCACAATAGCTTCCAACAGCTCATAAAAGCTAGGCCAGCTTTGCTGGTCTTCAGATTGCATGTAAGGGAAACGTCCAATAGCACACTCAAGTACTACCAAGCCCAAACTCCACATATCACTGCTATAGTCATAAGTGCTCCCACTAATTCTTTCTGGCTAGACAAGAAAAAATAAAAATTTCAAGTCAATATTCTGCATGAAACTTTACTGCGTATGTGGTTGGATGTGTGGGAAAATGCTATAAAGACTACAAAGGAAGAAATATACAGATCAAGGAATTCAATGTGATAAACGAAATACAGTGAAATAAAAGGCTCACATACCGACATATAATTGTAAGTTCCAACAAATGTATCCCTTTGACCCATAGAGCTAGCTAGCATTGCACTCACACCAAAATCAGTAATCTTCACTTCCCCTTTTTGATTTACCAGTAAATTGGATGGTTTTATGTCCCTGTGTATTACGTGTCTTTCATTGTGCAAGTACACAAGACCTTGCAAAACCTGAAATATATACAAAAGGAAATAGGCTATTCAGCCAGAAACAGAGAAGTTTTTAAAATGTTGCAAGTGAATTTTGTATTGTAGCAAGCTGCCCAACATTGAGTTAATAAGAAGGAAGCTCACAGACCTGCTTACACACAACTGCAAGATATGGTTCAAGAATGGTATTAACTTGTCGGATCACATCTGCCAGAGAACCACGATCCATATACTCTAGCACAAGAGAAATAACTCCATTGTGATAAAAAGAGTGGTAGCAAACTACAACATGGGAACATTGTGATGCCTGATTTATTTTCAGCTCCTGCACAATTTGTTTGCGGATATCCTCTTGTATGTTCATCTGAATGACCTGTAATACACAACTCGGCGAAATTCCAAATGGTTCAGAAATCAAATTCCCTATGCATCTCTTTGCTTTGAGAATCTGTGTAGTACTAAACTTACAAATAGGAACCGCAATAAAAAGTTCTTTTAGGGATGATGAAATGTGTTTTTTTTTTCTTTTTTAATAATTTCTAAACGTGAAACACCCTAAACCCTCCTATTTTTTTTTATAATTGAATAAGGAATAAAGGAAAGATACTTATCGATTCAAACAAATTAAAAACTCATTCATCTAGCAAATGGTTGAAGAACATAAGTTAAAGCACAAAAGCAAACAGGTCAGTATAGTTTTATATGGAACCCCAAAAGGAATCAAAAGCACATTAGTTGCTAGTATAATGACCTTCAATGCAAACAGTCTTCCAATCCATTTATGACGAACAAGTTGTACAACACCGCCACTTCCCTTTCCAATTACTTTGATTGTCTCGAGGTCTTCCAAAGAGAACTCAAAATCAAGCTCCTTGCAATCGGAAGGCTGTTCAAATTACAAATAAGAAACAAGTTTTAAGAGGCTTTAAAACACAAAATTGAAGAATAATTGTTCTGGACATGCGGATAAAAGTCTGATGTACATATAACAAGAGTTTGTGACATCAAGTTCACAGACATAAATAGGAGAAGATCAATCATCAGGGCCATTGTGGTTATCGTTTCCTATAAGCAGATGAGTTATAGAGACAAAACTTGTAGTGAAAAGAGAATCCTTAAAATTCAAGAATAGTTATTCAAGCGCACTGAAGACTCAAAGTTATATCTTCAACCAAATACCCAAAATAAGACGCAATATAAAATCCAGAATCAAAATAAAGAACTTACCCTGGATTCTTTTTCTTCAGAAATGAGGCGCAAACCTTTCTGATTCAAAAGCAAATCGCCATCATGAAACGTGCCACTCGCTGTCCTGACAATATACAATTCATAAAGATTCATGGTGTCAATTTAATCGCATCAAATTAACCAAGAAAGCTAACAACTAAATCCTAGAGATTCAAAATTTTCTCCAATTTATCGGCCAAATTGAAGACCCAATCAAGAAATATAAACAGTAATTAAAATCTAAAAATGTGAAATAATAGACATACAAGAAGGAGGTGATATGGGTTTCTTGAGCTGGAACTGAAAGCTTGAGTTGTTTCAATGGCTTCTTGGTCTTCATTGTACGTTCTAGGTTTTAAGAAATTAAGAGCAACTGTTGTGTTTCTAGGGTTTAAAGGGTGAGACGTGAGAGAGAGAGAGAGTAGATTATTCTTTTCTGGAGAAAGTGAGCCGTTAACGTAACATAAATTCAAACGAGGAAGGCCGCGAAAAATAACCATTGGCATTACTTGTAATTTAGGAAACAGGTAATAATCAGATGTTCGCGAACGTATTATGTTACGGTGGAATCACCAACAAAACAACCACCATAAAAATGGTTAGACTGAATAGTGCATTTGTTTCCATATCTATTCTTATTCCAATTTGTTTCTCTATTATCAAAATCTCATCCTAAATTATTCAACTATTTTTAATTTTTAAATTCTATCTTGTAATAACCATCTAACACTACCTAACAATAATATATCAAACATACTACTCCAAATAACTAAACAAACGAAAATATTTCTATTGTTGTGAAGTCCCACATCGCTAGTGTGAGAGGGGGTGTGTTTATATATGGGGCTAGAGGCCTTAACCCAACATAATGCTTTTTGGGTCTGAAGCCCTGGAAAAAAACCTGTTGGGTTTGAAGTCCAGAAACAAAACCATGAGGTCCTATAGTGCCAAAACGGACAATATCATATTCAGCCATTCACACTGTCTAAGTAATTTTTTTTTTTTTGAACCAAAAATTAGAAAATTCATTTCTCCTCTTTCAAAATTTGAAATTACAAAATTTTTAAACAGAAGAAATAAATATTAAATAGACAAAGATCCATCACGGATTTTGCTACCTTACACGAAATTAGGCGGCTTAGACAATGACCAGGGGCAATGGGTCAAAATTAATTAAAAATATTTTTACAATAATACTATACTTACAAAGAAATCTTATAAAGATATACATACAAAGTGAAGTAGCAAAAAATGAATGTAAAAGTGAAACAAAAAGTCAAACTCATATTCACTATTTCATTCATTTTTTGCCACATCACCTTGTATGCAAATCTTTGTAAGTGTAACATTACTCATATTTTAAATACTTTTAAAATTATTTTTATTTTAAATTATATATAATATAATTCTAAATGTAATTAATTGTTAATCAAGTATCATAAGTGTGAAATAGGATGATAAAAATTTCAACCATAACGTTCAGTTTTTTTTTTTTTTTTTTTTAAATAGAAAAAAATATTAACATATCATAATTAAGGTTTTAATTATTTTAATATTTAAAATAAAAAAATTAAATTTTAATTGGGTACAACTTAAATATTAAGAATATCAAGTTTGATGTTAAATTTTTTAAGTATAATGTTATTAATATCAAAGTCTTGTTAATTTCAATTTTAATGTTTATAGTTTAACTAGTTGAAAGGCCAGCACATCGCGCGGGTTGCTTATGAAATTGGTTTTGACACCACGTTTGTTTGAATAACTGGAATTTAAATAGTGGATTTTTTAAAGATAATAACAATTGTTCGACATATTATAATGGTTCTGAATAATGCAAATTGATAATTCTACAATAAGGTTTGGAAATCAAATAAACATTTTTGTGATTTGGGACCAAATCACACTCTAAATCTATTGCCAATTCAATCACACACACAAGATCAAAGAAGAATCGAAGACACAAATAATTACCATGGTTCACTTGTTCAAGATTTGAACAAGCTATGTCCACATTGAGCTGCAGAACACTGAGGCTCATTGCACTATGTATCAAGAAAGTTTTTACAGATTACAACTCACAAGAACTCTCAAAACTCTCTCAAGCGCTATTACAAACACCCACTCAAAGTAATCCTTATAAAACCTAAGAGAAATCTAACCCACTCCTCTTAACCAAAAGGAAACACAACCTTTTTCTACATGATTCACCAAAATCGCCCAAGAACTACACAAATTGACTGAAAAGTAAGAATCCAGCAGAGAGCAAAAATACACGAAGAAGAGAGCAGAAAATATGTTCACACAATGGAGAATTGGCTGCTTTTATATGTTGACTAAATGAGAGGAGGGAAGCCATTGGATCTTCACACAAAGTGACGACCAGGATTAAAAAAGGACAGCATTCAAAACAGCAGCGCATGGGATTAAGTCATGCGGCACCGTTTATGGCTTCATACTTTAACAATCTCCACCTTGAAGCTAACACACCCCTTTTGAACAGTACCAATTAGTGCAGCAAGCATCTTTAATGTTCCTTCTTAGCTCCATTACCTCATTTGATGTGAAGTAAGTTCAAGCAATGCTTGAACTCAGTGGCAGTCACCACCTTAGTCCTCATGTTAGCTAGATTCTCCTCGGTTTGGATCTTCCGTAAGTTCAATTAGCCTCTTGAGATGAGATCTCTCACAAAATGGAACCTCACATCCACGTGTTTAGTCCTCTCGTGATACACTGGATTTTTACATAGGTGGATGGTGTAACTGTCAGAATATACAATCACAAGCCCTTCCAATAGGTTAGCCTCTTTCAGAATACCTTGCAACCAAATTGCTTCCTTAAACACATCCACAGAACATGCACAGAACTGTTTATGTATCTTGAAAGCGATTTCAAAGAAACCCAATTCTCAATTCCAAGATTAGACATTTATCTACTTAGTAAAGAAATAGCAAAGGCTAGGTCTTGTCTTGTACTAATCATAGCATACATTGTTGAGCCTATTGTATTAGCATTGGGAATGTTCTCCATTTTTATTAGTTCAGAATTTGTTTTAGGACATTGCACTTTGCTGAGTACAAAGTGACTTGCTAAGGGTATAGAAACAACTCTAGAGTCAGTCATTCCAAACTTGGATGCAAGTTTCTATAAATATGACATTTGGTGAATTTTCAGGTTATTTAATTTCCTTTTTCTCTCTATCACCATTCCTAGAATCCTCTTTCCACATCCTAAGTCCTTCATATCAAATTCAACACTCAACTTTGCCTTTAAATAATTTATTTTGGACTTAGACTCACATATTAACAACATGTCATCAACATACAAAAGCAAATATATAGGCATGCCATTAAAAAGTGTAAAATAAAAGCAATTGTCATATTTACTCCTAGTAAACCCAATCTCAACGATAAAAGAGTCAAGTTGTTTATACCACTGCCTAGCAGACTGTTTAAGACCATACAGAGATTTATGCAGCAAGCACATATGTTTAGGCATATTTCTATCTATAAAACCAATATTCTGACTCATGTATATAGTTTCTTCTAACTCACCATGTAAGAATGCAGTCTTAATGTCATAATTATTCTAGTTCTAAATCCTAGTGAGCAACTATAAACAACATTAACCTAATTGTTTTAAGTTTAACTACAAAAGAAAATATCTCATTAAAATCAATACCTTCTCTTTGTGTGTAGCCCTTTGCAACTACCGTGGCCTTGTATCTTGGAGGGTCAGATTGATGTATCCTTTCCTTTAGCTTGAATAGCCATTTACACTCTACACAAATTTGATCTTTAGGTTTTCAAATCAGTGACTAGGTTCTATTTACATTTAAGGAGTTCATTTCTGTTGGAGTAGGTACCCTAAAACCAATCAATTATTGTATAATTGACTCTTTGTAATAATGTTTATTAATCAATAAAAGACATTTTCTACTATATCATGTAAATCATAATTGTATGTATTGATATATGTCCTTAGGATAGTAAAATCATGATGAGTGTATTAAGTATTTCAAATCTTGATAGTGAGAACCCTATAATCACATATGGTGACCATTCTAGAAATGTCCATAGCCCCGGTATTATTTTGACCAAGGACACAGATAATACGGTAAGACTATCATAGTTTTGAACGATCCAGTTGAAAGCCAATGACTGATTTCACTTGTCAAGGTTGTTTGCTGACAACCTAGTGCAATACACGGGTGTATGTTGCAGGCAAGTTCACTGGATTTACCCACCAGAGGATTCCATATAGATGGAAACCCATTGTCTATGGAATAAATCTTTCAACGAATGGTGGTGCATGTTACCCTTAGACTTGAGATCACCGGAGCGCATTGTGCACCGATTGATATAGTTTGACACTAGTCTAATGTAATTCTATTTAGAGCTATCCATCCGGTAGTGATTGGTTGCATCGAGGAGTATATCGAGATTATGGTGGATTGATAGAGGATTCATCACTCCCGATTACGAAAGAATTTATCTCATGGCGCAATTCAGTATATGGCAATGACACTAAAGCTGTGGCCACAGTGGGATTGAGTTGTTGCCTAATCCAATTTATTATTCCGATCATCAGTCCAGTAACTGAATACAAAGGTATCGAAGATAACTGAGGTTGACACTATTTCTGTACCTCAGTCTCGATGAGATAACAGATGATGAAAGAATTTGATTGCACGGTAACCATATGGTTGATAGATAGCTGTTTTGCTGAATTCGAATTTACTGGGTGGCTATAATGCATTGCTAGGGGCCAATCTTGGTCTGTGTATAGTGAGACGATTGATTGGTGTTAATCGTGATACTACTCACTGCCGATATGATGAGAAACCTACGGGTCACACACTTAGAAGATAGTTTAAGGATGGTAAATTTTGTAAGGGCATATTTGTCTTTTAGAAAAATATTCATATTGGTAATTTTGCTGTGTAATTAAATTAAAGAATTGAATATAATATTTGAGAATAAGGAAATAAATAGTATTTGGAATAGAATATGGAAAAGGGTAGTGAAAAATTGTGAAACAAAGGGGCCTTTAAGTTCAGCAAATACATCCTAAAACATTGTTAAGTCCCTATAGTTTTGAAATTAGCAAACACATCCCAAATACAATCAACGGTCGACTAGTTGACAGCACGACACACCAAACACATTCCAATCACCTCTTGAGTCCATACCTTAGAAATCTACTCAACATCAAGCCAAAATCGACCGATTTCTACAGGATCTTACCAACGTTGGCGTTGACCTATTCGCCTAAATCTCAACATCATTGGTATCGACAACCCTTTACACCATGAAATACCCCTCAGCCTCTGACCAAAACCCATCTCACTCACCCCCGTTCACCTCGCCAATCGCCAGCAAAAGTCGACTCTGCTACCATTGTTTTTTTTTTTTTTTTTGGTTGATTAACTCATCGGAAATCAATTTCGTCGTCACCATGTACTCACCGGCACATCCTGTTCAAAAGTCCCAACATCCCGGCTTTTAATTTTTTGTCAATCATCATCCACAATTCTTAGGGTTTTGAGTGAATAGAAAAATTATTAACCTAGCGGTGAAGGTCTTAAGTCCCTTTTAATCGGCTGGGTTTAAAACACTGATTGTGAAGTTGGTTTCAAAGATCTACCTTATACTTGTAGTGCAGTTACATCGAGTCACATACAAGCATAACGGAGTCTCTGACAACAAAAGCTTATGACACCAAATGTCAGAGGGTAATTAGTTGATTCATTACCAGACTGAATTGTGAGAAAAAAAAAAAAAAAATGCAAATAGTAGTGTCAAGTTTCCTTGCGTAATTTTGTTTATGCGAAGTAGATGTTCAAGATCATGCCGTCGAAGTTCGGAGTCTTCGCTTGATTCGCATCAATTTTCACAAACAAATTGGCCGAAGACGAGATTTGCCGTTTCCGACTTGGAGTGGAAGTACATTATACTTCATTAATTTCTAAACAAGAGAAGTTGTCGATCCTGATTCTTCAACTTAATCGGACACTTTCTCAAATTCATGTATAACAAAAGGGATGTAAAGAATCTGTACCACATCAATTCTCAAATGGCTGTATGTCCTGAGCATTAAAGATAGGCTAACGTGAACTCTATAAGCTTTAACACTTCATATAAGTAGAGTGCGGTGGATGCAAGGACAATATTGACGACACGCTTCAACAAGCTACAAAGTTGTTGAAAGAGTAAAAAACTTTTGAGTAAGCATTTTCTGTGTAGGCTAAATCTTTCATCTATTAAATAAGGCCTTCCCTACTATTTATGGCACATTGCAAAGACGGTTGGATAATTTTTGTTGGAGATCCACAGCGAATAGACATGCTCAAGCTAATAAGTTTATAAGAATGGATAATCTTTTTACTCAATAAAGCTTTTTGGGTGAAGATTTAAGCCTAAAAACCAACAAATGGTATCAAACCCAGTCCCTTTTTAGCTAAGTGATTGAGAGATGCCAAACTATCCACTATTCATAGGTGGGCTGTCAAACTACCACTATTCATAGGCAATTACGCTTCCGATTTATAGTGAGAGAAAAACTGGGCATACATATTATCAAGGAACGACGCTTTCATTCACATAATCATCCACATATAGGTCACTCGATCAACTGCGGATTTTATGTAATTTTATAAATGCCATATATCACTTTTTAACTATTGGTCGTTCATTTCAACTTGCTGTAATTAGCACTCATATCAGTTTCAATAAGTTTGATAGCCTTTCCTGCAAATCCTTTGTTCAATCTCTCTCATGGTATCAGCTGAGCTGTTTCTTACAAGCGAAACAATTAGACAAGTAGAAACAGCTAGGGAGCCTTTTACCACTGATATTTGCAGTATCTCTGATAAAGGGTGAATTTGTAGCTACCTTCCCTTGAAAAATTTGTGCTACTTTTCATTTGGTGTTTGAATTTTGATCTGGGCTAAGGATCGGATTGAGAAAAGGAATTTTGTTTGTGATTTGCTGGACTCTACTGCAGATACCTCCCCACTTGTAATCCATCTGAAAATTTGTGATGTTGAGAACTAATCTTGTGTGTCAGTTTTTCTGGAGTTGAACGCTTAATTATAAAAAAAATTCATTCAAGTTTTTGATCTCTTCCCAAAAAAAAAAATCATACATAAAGGTGTTACTGAAGAATGCAGAAAAGTCAGAAGTGAATTTATTATCAAAATCATCTCAAGTTTACTAGTACAGAAAACCCAAAACTAGCTAGCTTGCTACAAAAAACATGCGAGTTCGATATTAGTTTTGCCCAGGTATAAGTTCTTCTGTACTGAAGGCCTGCAACCATTCACAAAATTACTTCTATTACCTATTGATGATAAAACGATCCTCTTGTAAATGAAGACTTCTTTGAGATAGTAGCCTTAGGACTGTATGACTTGTGGCCATCCAAACCAGCTGCATAGCTCTTGCAAGACTTCATTTTTAATCTACAAGAAGCTCCCTTCTTTACAAGATCTTCCAGGTTCTTCCACATTGCTAAAGATGTAAAAGACTGAGACTTCCCCTGATAAAACTTTGAAAGACTCTTCTGCATAACAAAATTTATAAGCTTTAGAGAATAGAACTATAATTATTCACAAACAAATGATATCACCTTCATCTCTATGAATACTTACTTGATGGGGAGTTGAGAACAAGCTCAGTAATTCATACAAAGGCTCATTTGAAGATGATGAGAGAATGTACACGACCCTGAAGAAGATGCATCCTCCATCAACTCCGTTACAACAATGAAGAAGATACAGAGTTTGTTGAATCTTCTAAGGATTCAACAGATGATACTGACTCAGAAATTTCATTACTACCTTCTATAATGACCCACTGATCATCTGGTTTATTTTTCAAATTACTCAGATGTTCAAATAACTGGTTCCTACCATCATGATCACCCATTCACAAAAATTCAGAAGTTGAATTATTGGTTCGATTCTTCAAGATCTATTGAAGACTTTTCTGTTGTATGGTCTTTGAAGAGGGAGCATTTATGTATAATACATAATACCTTTATACTCGGTGGCCAGCAAAGATTGGATAATGTTGACCATTTTATTTTTGTTTATACATTAAAATATAGATTTGTAAATCAACTGTGTATGGTTTAAACTTATTGCCTTCCCATATACTAGGAAAAAGGATAAGGTCTAATTTTGAAGACATCCTATCCGAGTCACCTCTTTTTTATATGGCTGAAACTCAGGTCTCCATCTTTGGCAACTTTGCTCATAAAGCTATGACAAATTTGCATATTTCCCCATTTCAAGGCCAATAACACAAAGTAAAAGTTATTTGCCAGAGGAATCTCTACACTTAGCAGACCGCACCATTGGTGGGCATGGATAATATTCCACCAATTCTTGTTAAAATGATATAATTCAAGAATTTCTTTTCACCATCACTAATGTGTACAAATTTATTTGTCTTTTACTCATTTCTCAGTGTAAAAACAATCCAGCTTTAAAAAATATAATATATAGTATTTATCTAGATTTATTATGATGTATTAAAGCTGTAAATAATTATGGAATATTCATGCGTTATGAGCATAATATTTAAGGGGGGAAATTAAGGTAGGTAAGGATAAGAAGGTTGACTTAGATTAGATGATAAAGTAAAAGATGTGGGTATGTGATGGGCACCAAACTGCCACCACATGCTACTGCCCATTAATTCTTCTAGTAATCTTATCCATAAAATATAATGCACACAGGTTGGACATCTCCTCACCTTTTCTTTTATTATTATTAATGTTTAAATCTTTACTACCATTTTTCTAACAAATGACTTGACCCTTCCTAATTCCCATTTATGTACCAATGATTTTTCCATAAATAAGTCCTATCGTTTTGGGCACGCGGACTTGATGATGTATTTCTCTATTCATTAGAAATACATGCCTGCGTATAAGGACTAAATGGCATAATTATTATAAACTAGCGAATTTAAATAGTTTCCTGAAATGAATAAAAATGAGTCTGTTACTCATACGACCTTGCGTATTGGAATTTTTAATTTCTTTTCATAATTATTATTCTTTTTGGATACTAATTTGATATAAACCTATCAAATCCACTAGATGAATTAGCATGGAATTAAGCAAAAAGCTCGTATATCAATCTAAAATCTAATAAACCAACTCTTGGGTAATTGAGTGATTTTATAAAAAATGAAATATTACTCAGAGATCTTAAGTTTGAATCTCTCTTTGGTTGTTAATAAAGGTGATTACTGAAATTCTTCTAGTCGATAGTTTTACGGTTTCAAAAGATTAGTTAAAGTTCACGTAATTGACCCGAATAACAAAATAAAATAAAAAATAAAAAATCTAATGTTGAACTATACATTTTAAAATTACTTATTAAATAAGAACCATTCATATTGATAAAAAGCACTTTAACAAATCAAGCAGCTGTAGCCTTACTTGAAATCATTAAAGTTTGTGCTTGACTTCAAGTCATACTCAAGTTTGCCACCCCCATAACTCATCCCTAGCAAATAAACTTTAACTCAACCAGAAATATGGAAAAGAGGCAAAAATAAATATAATATATATGTTATTTCTCATTTCCTCGTCATTTTGTTTGGCCCAAATGATTGCATTAGTAATTAATTTCATTTTTAAGATTCAATATAGCAGCAGAAGGTACCAACAATTTTGCACTAAGTTGTCTCACAACTGAAATATTAAACTCATCTGTAAGAATAATTTATAAAATCATATGCTTAAAGTGCTATATGAAAATTGATATAATGTTGGCCAAGACTGAATACTGATACACGGTAGATTCTATTACACTTCAAATATCTCATTATAAGACAAACTACCTGGATAATTAACAGGAGGTTCCAAGCTACCAACCAAAATTCACGATCAATGTCCTGTCTTCAAACTTTTTGATGAATGGGTGACTCTGAAAGCACAAAAAACATGCATATGGCTGATCCACTCTTTAAGAGAATATATATATATATATATGACTTATAAAACAAGTATTGTCAAATGAACAGTACAGTGCAGTTGATTACTACCAAGAGGTCCAAAGATGATGACCTGTCTGGGGACCTTTGTATGCTGAAAATGCAAGAAAGTGGCAGTCAAAACACATTTATAAACAAATTCTGTTCCAGAATAAATATCCACAAATGGTTGAATGAATAAAAATAGTTATCAAGACAATTCAAATATTGTTTTCAATACAAGCTTCAAAAGTTTCTGTGTCATTGCAGAAATGTTAAGACAACTGACCCCCATTCTCATTTGGAAGAAACTGAAAAACTCATGTAATCTATATCCATTTCAACTCCATGACAAAAAAGGTAAGTGGCAGTAGTATAATTGTATAATTATTCAGGGTCTTCAAATTTCAGAAGCAAACTTGTAGAAGTAAGCTCAGGTTATGAGACTCAAATTTCAACAAATGAAACTGAATTATTGCTATCATCAAAATGAAATCTCAAGCTTACGCATCAGATATCCTTCATAGGCTCCAAAGGAAATATAAAATAATGGGTTGGTATCTAAAACTATCAGCATATGACCTAAAAAAAAAAATAGAATACAAGCAACTAAAATAAAAAGACAACACATTTAGACAATTAATAAATGTAATTGACACTATTTAAGTTACCAGGATGACACAAATGAACAGAATCCGGTGAGAATTGATCTGGTGGAGCAGTTGGTGGTGGGCTTTCCACAATAGCTTCCAACAGCTATAAAAGCTAGGCCAGCTTTGCTGGTCTTCAGATTGCATGTAAGGGAAACGTCCAATAGCACACTCAAGTACTACCAAGCCCAAACTCCACTATCACTGCTATAGTCATAAGTGCTCCACTATTCTTTCTGGCTAGCAAGAAAAAATAAAAATTTCAAGTCAATATTCTGCATGAAACTTTACTGCGTATGTGGTTGGATGTGTGGGGAATGCTATAAAGACTACAAAGGAAGAAATATACAGATCAAGGAATTCAATGTGATAAACGAAAAACAGTGAAATAAAAGGTTCACATACCGACATATAATGTAAGTTCCAACAAATGTATCCCTTTGACCATAGAGCTAGCTAGCATGCACTCACACCAAAATCAGTAATCTTCACTTCCCCTTTTTGATTTACCAGTAAATTGGATGGTTTTATGTCCCTGGTGATTACGTGTCTTTCATTGTGCAAGTACACAAGAACTTGCAAAACCTGAAATATACAAAAGGAAATAGGCTATTCAGCAGAAACAGAGAAGTTTTAAAATGTTGCAAGTGAATTTTGTTTGTAGCAAGCTGCCCAACATGAGTAATAAGAAGGAAGCTCACAGACCTGCTTACACACAACTGCAAGATAGGTCAAGAATGGGATTAACTTGTCGGATCACATCTGCAGAGAACCACGATCCATATACTCTAGCACAAGAGAATAACTCCATTGTGATAAAAAGAGTGGTAGCAACACAACATGGGAACATTGTGATGCCTGATTATTTTCAGCTCCTGCACAATTTGTTTGCGGATATCCTCTGTATGTTCACTGAATGACCTGTAATACACAACTCGGCGAAATTCCATGGTTCAGAAATCAATTCCCTATGCATCTCTTTGGTTTGAGAATCGTGTAGTACTAAACTTACAAATAGGAACCGCATAAAAAGTTCTTTTAGGGATGATGAAATGTGTTTTTTTTTCTTTTTTAATAATTTCTAAACGTGAAACACCCTAAACCCTCCTATTTTTTTTATAATTGAATAAGGAAAAGGAAAGATACTTACGATTCAAACAAATTAAAAACTCATTCATCTAGCAAATGGTTGAAGAACATAAGTTAAAGCCACAAAGCAAACAGGTCAGTATAGTTTTATATGGAACCCAAGGAATCAAAAGACATAGTTGCTAGTATAATGACCTTCAATGCAAACAGTCTTCCAATCCATTTATGACGAACAAGTTGTACAACACCGCCACTTCCCTTTCCAATTACTTTGATTGTCTCGAGGTTTCAAGAGAACTCAAAATCAAGCTCCTTGCAATCGGAAGGCTGTTCAATTACAAATAAGAACAAGTTTAAGAGGCTTTAAAACACAAAATTGAAGAATAATTGTTCTGGACATGCGGATAAAAGTCTGATGTCATATAACAAGAGTTTGTGACATAATTCACAGACATAAATAGGAGAAGATCAATCATCAGGGCCTGTGGTTATCGTTTCCTATAAGCAGATGAGTTATAGAGACAAAACTTGTAGTGAAAAGAGAATCCTTAAAATTCAAGAATAGTTATTCAAGCGCACTGAAGACTCAAAGTTATACTTCAACCAAATACCAAAATAAGACGCAATATAAATCCAGAATCAAAATAAAGAACTTACCCTGGATTCTTTTTCTTCAGAAATGAGGCGCAAACCTTTCTGATTCAAAAGCAAATCGCCATCATGAAACGTGCCACTCGCTGTCCTGACAATATACAACATAAAGTTCATGGTGTCAATTTAACGCGCTCAAATTAACCAAGAAGCTAACAACTAAATCTAGAGATTCAAAATTTTCTCCAATTTATTGGCCAAATTGAAGACCCATCAAGAAATATAAACAGTAATTAAAATCTAAAAATGTGAAATAATAGACATACAAGAAGGAGGTGATATGGGTTTCTTGAGCTGGAACTGAAAGCTTGAGTTGTTAATGGCTTCTTGGTCTTCATTGTACGTTCTAGGTTTTAAGAAATTAAGAGCAACTGTTGTGTTTCTAGGGTTTAAAGGGTGAGACGTGAGAGAGAGAGAGAGTAGATTATCTTTTCTGGAGAAAGTGAGCCGTAACGTAACTAAATTCAAACGAGGAAGGCCGCGAAAAATAACCATTGGCATTACTTGTAATTTAGGAAACAGGTAATAATCAGATGTTCGCGAACGTATTATTACGTGGGAACACCACAAAACAACCACCATAAAAAAGGTTAGACTGAATAGTGCATTTGTTTCCTATCTATTCTTATTCCAATTTGTTCTCTATTATCAAAATCTCACCTAAATTATTCAACTATTTTTAATTTTTAAATTCTATCTTGTAATAACCATTAACACTACCTAACAATAATATATCAAACATACTACTCAAATAACTAAACAAACGAAAATATTTCTATTGTTGTGAAGTCCCCCATCGCTAGTGTGAGAGGGGGTGTGTTTATATATGGGGCTAGAGGCCTAACCCAACATAATGCTTTTTGGGTCTGAAGCCCTGGAAAAAAACCTGTTGGGTTTGAAGTCCAGAAACAAAACCATGAGGTCCTAAGTGCCAAAACGGACAATATCATATTAGCCATTCACACTGTCTAAGTAATTTTTTTTTTTTTGAACCAAAAATTGAAAAATTCATTTCTCCTCTTTCAAAATTTGAAATTACAAAATTTTTAAACAGAAGAAATAAATATTAAATAGACAAAGATCCATCACGGATTTTGCACTACACGAAATAGGCGGCTTAGACAAAGACCAGGGGCAATGGGTCAAAATTAATTAAAATATTTTACAATAATACTATACTTACAAGAAATCTTATAAAGATATACATACAAAGTGAAGTAGCAAAAAATGAATGTAAAAGTGAAACAAAAAGTCAAACTCTATTCACTATTTTCATTTTTTGCCACATCACTTGTATGCAAATCTTTGTAAGTGTAACATTACTCATATTTTAAATACTTTTAAAATTATTTTATTTTAATTATATATATATAATTCTAAATGTAATTAATTGTTAATCAAGTATCATAAGTGTGAAATGGATGATAAAAATTTCAACCATAACGTTCAGTTTTTTTTTTTTTTTTTAAATAGAAAAAAATATTAACATATCATAATTAAGGTTTTAATTATTTTAATATTTAAAATAAAAAAATTAATTTTAATTGGGTACAACTTAAATATTAAGATATCAAGTTTGATGTTAAATTTTTTAAGTATAATGTTATTAATATCAAAGTCTTGTTAATTTCAATTTTAATGTTTATAGTTTAACTAGTTGAAAGGCCAGCACATCGCGCGGTTGCTTATGAAATTGGTTTTGACACCACGTTTGTTTGAATAACTGGAATTTAAATAGTGGATTTTTTAAAGATAATAACAATTGTTCGACATATTATAATGGTCTGAATAATGCAAATTGATAATTCTACAATAAGGTTTGGAAATCAAATAAACATTTTGTGATTTGGGACCAAATCACACTCTAAATCTATTGCAATTCAATCACACACACAAGATCAAAGAAGAATCGAAGACACAAATAATTACCATGGGCACTTGTCAAGATTTGAACAAGCTTGTCCACATTGAGCTGCAGAACACTGAGGCTCATTGCACTATGTATCAAGAAAGTTTTTACAGATTACAACTCACAAGAACTCTCAAAACTCTCTCAACGCTATACAAACACCCACTCAAAGTAATCCTTATAAAACCTAAGAGAAATCTAACCCACTCCTCTTAACCAAAAGGAAACACAACCTTTTTCTACATGATTCACCAAAATCGCCCAAGAACTACACAAATTGACTGAAAAGTAAGAATCCAGCAGAGAGCAAAAATACACGAAGAAGAGAGCAGAAAATATGTTCACACAATGGAGAATTGGCTGCTTTATATGTTGACTAAATGAGAGGAGGGAAGCATTGGATCTTCACACAAAGTGACGACAGGATTAAAAAAGGACAGCATTCAAAACAGCAGCGCATGGGATTAAGTCATGCGGCACGTTTATGGCTTCCAAGATTTAATGTAATTTGCACATTCGATATATTTTACACATTTAATACATTTTAAAAATTACAAAATTCAAATTCATTTTATTGAAATTCGTATAAAATATATATAACTCTTAGTTTTAATATATTATTTTTAGTTTCTTTTATTAGTTATTATTTAAAAAAATTGTTCTTTTCAATTTATGTTATTTAATATAATTTTATTAGATGAATATATAGATGACATATTATTGAATAATACATCATTAAATGTTTGTATAGATAACATAAGGAAGATGATGTAATGGAGATATTTCTCTCAAGTCAAACACCTCCCATATTTGGTGTGAGCGAGGCCTAATTCCTATATGTCTTGATCTAGCCTAAGATGCTTAAGCAATTGAATTAGCTGGGGCCCACACATTTGGTGCTCTCCTTATTCAGAGGTTTTCTAACTGAATCTATGTGGAAGTTTAATCTATGAATTAATTTTGTACTTTAGTCAAGCTACATGGATCGATGTGCTTACTTACAACCCAAAACCTAAATAAGCTTGACATATGTCTTACCCCTTTAAAGCCCGTGGTTGCAAATTGTCAAAAATTCTCAAGTTTTAAATATATATCTTACCAGAATTTGGAGGTTGTTTGATTTGAATTACTGGCTGTTTTTCATAATTTACAGGAATATTCTGTAGTTGGATCACAAATCAGGGAGTCAATATATTACTGTTGTGTTTGTTGTTTTACTAAGCACATTAACATCTTATTGTGTGAGTGGTGTGGACTTTGCCATGCTTTGTTCTTACATGTACTGATATTTGATTTACAGACCGGATCATTAGTGTTGGATCATGCAGATGAACGTGCGTTGGGACTTCATTTACTACAATTTTCTGAGGTAGATATTTCTCCTTTGCATCTTGACCTTAGTTGGGATGTTATTTAATTAGCTCATCATATAGAATATTTACTTATGATGGATGTGTTTTCCTCACTTTTCAGGTTGTTGAGGAGGCCTGTTCTAATCTGCTGCCTAATGTTTTGTGTGAATACCTTTACAATTTATCCGAATACTTCACAAAATTTTATTCGAATTGTCAGGTATGGTCAAGACTCAATATGGTGGTAGATATTTTGTATTTGATTTCATCATTTTTTTTGGCTTGAGATGAGATAGGGAAGTAGCTCTCTAGGTCATCCTTAGTGTTGAATAGGAAGACAGCAACTAAGTATGATTTAGCCACCTTTATCAACCATATTAACTAAGCAAAGAGTTCACTGTATGCGTCTCCTCAATTTTATTATGATTGCAAGGAAATTTTAATATGTCCTGCTAGATGAAGATGCACTTAAAATTTGCATGAAAATTGTGGAAATGACTTTTTAAATTTCCTATTATGTAACTTCATTTTATTGAAAAATGGCACAGGTTGTTGGGTCAGCCGAGGAAACAAGCAGACTTTTACTATGCGAAGCAACAGCAACAGTTATGAGGAAATGCTTTTATCTTCTTGGGATTGTACCCGTTTACAAGATATGACTGATTAAATGTGTAGCCCGTTATAAAGGGTTGTAAGTTATTCGCTTCATTTAGAGATTGTATACAGAATTGCACTTTTGGCAAATTTTGGTTGGAAAATTTGGCCAGGCAATTATAAGAAAGTCAGATTTTGAATTTGTATTATTTAATTGTGAACAATGTTTTAATAACTAACCTAGGGTGGAACTCGACTAAGTTGTCGGGTCTCGGGTTGACCGGTTTAACTGGTTTGATCGGTTGGCCAAATCGGGTGTCAAAAAGTTTAGGGTGCACTTGGTTCATTATTCTGATATTTTTTAGAATAATATTTTGAAAAAAAGTAAAATTGGGTGATTATTACAATGTAGGATTTGGAAATTAACAAAAATATCTCATAGGTTCGTTTATTTATTAAAAATCTTTATAATAAAATATTGAAAATTAACAAAAACATCCCTATTCATCCATTAAATACTGACAATCGGTCACCATCGTCGGAGGGTAGTTGGAGTTATTGTATCGGCGTATGACTGGTTGGTCTGCGTCGATATGACATTTTTCGGTTAGATCCATGATGGATCTGGTCAGAAAATGTCAGATCGACGGCTAGATTTGGCCATTGACGGTTAGATCTGGTCGCATTTGGTTGTCCAAGACGACCAAAGATATGATCGTCAACGACAACCATATCTTTGTCGTCATTGACGACTGACTATGGCCAAAGATCTGGCTGTCAACGGCCAGATCTTTGGCTGTGGATCTGGCCGGAAAATGTGAGGTCGGCGTACTACCGGTCATATCTAACCGATAGTGCGCCATTATACTAGATTTCGATCAACTTTTGGCAGTGGTGGTCGGAATCTGACAAATGTGGGTTGTTAGAGTGCTTTTGTCAATTTCTAAATTATTATTTTGGGGTGTTTAGTTAAATTAATAAATCTAAGGGGTTTAAAAAGAATTGAATAATATTTTGAGAATAAGGAAATAAATATGTATTTTGGATAGAATATGGAAAAGGGTAGTGAAAAATTGTGAAACAAAGGGGCCTTTAAAGTTCAGCAAATACATCCCTAAAACATTGTTAAGTCCCTATAGTTTTGAAATTTAGCAAACACATCCCAAATACAAATCAACGGTCGACTAGTTGACAGCAGCGACACACCAAACACAATTCCAATCACCTCTTGAGTCCATACCTTAGAAAATCTACTCAACATCAAGCCAAAATCGACCGATTTCTACAGGATCTTACCAACGTTGGCGTTGACCTATTCGCCTAAATCTCACCATCATTGGTATCGACAACCCTCTTCATCACCATGAAATATCCCCTCAGCCTCTTGACCAAAACCCATCTCACCTCACCCCCGTTCACCTCGCCAATCGCCAGCAAAAGTCGACTCTTGCTACCATTGTTTTTTTTTTTTTTTTTTTGGTTGATTAACTCATCGGAAATCAATTTCGTCGTCACCATTGTACTCACCGGCACATCCTGTTCAAAAGTCCCAACATCCCGGCTTTTAATTTTTTGTCAATCATCATCCCAAATTCTTAGGTTTTGAGTGAATAGAAAAATTATTAACCTAGCCCGGTGAAGGTCTTAAGTCCCTTTTTAATCGGCTGGGTTTTAAAACACTGATTGTGAAGTTGGTTTCAAAGATCTACCTCTATACTTATGTAGTGCAGTTACATCGAGTCACATACAAGCATAACGGAGTCTCTGTACAACAAAAGCTTATGACACTCAAATGTCAGAGGGTAAATTAGTTGATTCATTACCAGACTGAATTGTGAGAAAAAAAAAAAAAAAAATGCAAGAATAGTAGTGTCAAGTTTCCTTGCGTAATTTTGTTTATGCGGAAGTAGATGTTCAAGAATCATGCCGTCGAAGTTCGGAGTCTTCACTTGATTCGCATCAATTTTCACAAACAAATTGGCCGAAGACGAGATTTGCCGTTTCCGACTTGGAGTGGAAGTACATTATACTTCATTAATCTCTAAACAAGAGAAGTTGATCCTGATTCTTCAACTTAATCGGACACTTTCTCAAATTTTCATGTATAACAAAAGGGATGTAAAGAATCTGTATCCACATCAATTCTCAAATGGCTGTATGTCCTGAGCATTAAAGAATAGGCTAACGTGAACTCTATAAGCTTTAACACTTCATATAAGTAGAGTGGAGGTGGATGCAACGATTCAATACTGACGACACGCTTCAACAAGCTACAAAGTTGTTGAAAAGAGTCAAATAACTTTTGAGTAAGCATTTTCTGTGTATGGCTATAATCTTTCATCTATTAAATAAGGCCTTCCCTACTATTTATGGCACATTGCAAAGATGGTTTGGATAATTTTGGTTGGAGATCCCATGTCGAATAGATACGGTCAAGTCAATAAGTTTATAAGAATGGACAATCATTTCACTCATTAAGGCTTTTTGGGTAAAGATTTAAGCCTAAAAACTAACAAATATTATCAAAACCAATCTCTTTTGAACTGAGTGATTGACCAGAGATTGCCAAACTATCACTATTTATAGGTGGGCTGCCAAACGACCACTATTCATAAGCAATTACGCTTCCGATTTATAGTGAGAGAAAAACTGGGCATACATATTATCAAGGAACGACGCTTTCATTCACATAATCATCCACCATATCAGGTCACTCGATCAACTGCGGATTTTATGTAATTTTATAAATGCCATATATCACTTTTTAAATATTGGTCGTTCATTTCAACTTGCTGCAATTAGCACTCACATCAGTTTCAATAAGTTTGATAGCCTTTCCTGCAAATCCTTTGTTCAATCTCTCATGGTATCAGCTGAGCTGTTTCTTACAAGGCAAACAATTAGACAAGTAGAAACAGCTAGGGAGCCTTTTACCACTGATATTTGCAGTATCTCTGTATAACGGGTGAATTTGTAGCTACCTTCCCTTGAAAAATTTGTGCTACTTTTCATTTGGTGTTTGAATTTTGATCTGGGCTAAGGATCAGGATTGAGAAAAGGAATTTTGTTTGTTATTTGCTGGCATATCTACTGCAGATACCTCCCAACTTGTAACTCCATCTGAATATTTGTGATGTTTGAGAACTAATCTTGTGTCCAGTTTTTCTCGAGTTGAACGCTTAATTATAAAAAAAATTCATTCAAGTTTTTGATCTCTTTCTCAAAAAAAAAAAAAAAAAAAAAAATCATCACATAAAGGTGTTACTGAAGAATGCAGATAAAGCCTCAGAATGTAATTATATATCAAAATCATCTCAAGTTTAACTAGTACAGAAAACCCAAAACTAGCTAGCTTGCTACAAAAAACATGCGAGTTTCGATATTAGTTTTGCCCAGGTCATAAGTTCTTCTGTACTGAAGGCCTGCAACCATTCACAAAATTACTTCTATTACCCATTGATGATAAAAACGATCCTCTTGTAAATGAAGACTTCTTTGAGATAGTAGCCTTAGGACTGTATGACTTGTGGCCATCCAAACCAGCTGCATAGCTCTTGCAAGACTTCATTTTTAATCTACAAGAAGCTCCCTTCTTTACAAGATCTTCCAGGTTCTTCACACTTGCTAAAGATGTAAAAGACTGAGACTTCCCCTGATAAAACTTTGAAAGACCTCTTCTGCATAACAAAATTTATAAGCTTTAGAGAATAGAACTATAATTATTCACAAACAAATGATATCACCATTCATCTCTATGAATACTTACTTGATGGGGAGTTGAGCAACAAGCTCAGATAATTCATACAAAGGTCCATTTGAAGATGATGAAGAAGATGTACACGACCCTGAAGAAGATGCATCCTCCATCAACTCCGTTACAAACAATGAAGAAGATACAGAGTTTGTTGAATCTTCTAAGGATTCAACAGATGATACTGACTCAGAAATTTCATTACTACCTTCTATAATGACCCACTGATCATCTGGTTTATTTTTCAAATTACTCAGATGTTCAAATAACTGGTTGCTACCATCCATGATCACCCACTTCACAAAAATTCAGAAGTTGAATTATTGGTTCGATTCTTCAAGATCTATTGAAGACTTTTCTGTTGTATGGTCTTTGAAGAGGGAGCATTTATGTATATATACATAATACCTTTATACTCGGTGGCCAGCAAAGATTGGATAATGTTGACCATTTTATTTATTTGTTTATACATTAAAATACAATATGATGAGATTTGTAATTATCAACTGTGTATGGTTTAAACTTATTGCCTTTCCCATACTACTAGGAAAAAGGATAAGGTCTAATTTTGAAGACATCCATATCCGAGTCACCTCTTTTTTATATGGCTGAAACTCAGGTCACCATCTTTGGCAACTTTGCCTCATAAAGCTATGACAAATTTGCATATTTCCCCATTTCAAGGCCAATAACACAAAGTAAAAGTTTATGCCCAAGAGGAATCTCTACACTTAGCAGACCGCACCAATTTTTGGTGGGCATGGATAATACTTCCACCAATTCTTGTTTAACATGATATAATTCAAGAATTTCATTTTTCACCATTTTCACTCATGTGTACAAACTTTATTTGTCTTTTACTCATTTCTCAGTGTAAAACAATCCCAGATCTTTAAAAAATATAATATATAGTATTTATCTAGATTTATTATGATGTATTAAAGCTGTAAATAATTATGGAATATTCATGGGTTATGAGCTTAATATTTAAGGGGGGAAATTAAGGTAGGTAAGGATAAGAAGGTTGACTTAGATTAGATGATAAAGGAAAAGCATGTGGGTATGTGATGGGCACCCAAACTGCCACCACATGCTACTGCCAAATTTAATTCTTCTAGTAATCTTATCCATAAAATATAATGACATCTCACTCACCTTTTCTTTTATTATTATTAATGCTTTAAACCTTTTACTACTATTTTTCTAATAAATGACTTGCCCTTTCCTAATTCCCATTTATGTACCAACTGATTTTTCTCGTAAATAAGTCCTATCCGTTTTCTCATCTCGTTTTGGGCACGCGGAGTTGATGATGTAGTTCTCTATTTCATTAGAAATACAAGTCTGCATATGTAAGGACATAAATGGCATAATTAATATAATAATAGCGAATTTAAATATGTTTCCTGAAATGAAAAAATTGAGTCTGTTACTCATACGACCTTGATGAAAAACATAAATTGCGTATTGGAATTTGTAATTTCTTTTTCATAATTATTATTCTTTTTAGAATACTAATTTGATACACACCTACTAAATCCACTCGACTGAATTAACATGAAATTAGGCAAATAGTTGCGCATACCAATCTAAAATCTAATAAACCAACTCTTGGACAATCGAGTGATTCTATAAAAATTCTTGGATGTATTATTTAAGAGATCTTAAGTTTAAATCTCTCTTTAGTTGTTAATAAGGGTGGTTACCGAAGCTCTTACCCAACCGATAGTTTTACGGTTCCAAATGACTAGTTAAGATTCACGTAAGTTGACCCGAATACCCTAATAACAAAATAAAATAAAAAATAAAAAATCTAATGTTGAACTAATACATTTTAAAATTACTTATTAAATAATAACTCATTTATATTGATAAAAAGCACTTTAACAAAATCAATCAGTTGTAGCCTTAATTTGAAATCATTAAAGTTTGTGCTTAACTTCAACTCACACTCAAGTTTGCCACCCCTAACTCATCCCTAGCAAATAAACTTTAGCTCAACCAGAAATATGGAAAAGAGGCAAAAATAAATATAATACAGTATGTTATTATCTCATTTCCTCGTCATTTTGTTTGGCCCTAATGATTGTATTAGTAATTAATTTCATTTTTTTAAGATTCAATATAAACAGCAGAAGGATACCAACAATTTTCCATTAAGTTGTCTCACAACTGAAATATTAAACTCAATCTGTAAGAATAATTTATATAAATCATATGCTTAAAGTGCTATATGAAAATTGATATAATGTTGGCCAAGACTGATTACTGATACACTGGTAGATTCATATTACACTTCAAATATCATCATTATAAGACAAACTACCTTGGATAATTAACAGGAGGTTCCAAGCTACCAACCAAAATTCCAAGATCAATGTCCTTGTCTTCAAACTTTTTGATGAATGGGTGACTCTGAAAGCACAAAAAAATCATGCATATGAGACTCCACTCTTTCTTAAGAGAAATATATATATATATGACTTATAAAACAATAATCAATAATACTATGTGCACTAACCATTTTGTACTAATCCAAGTACTAACATTGAAAATTTGAAATTCCTCAAAAAAAAAAATTCAAATTTTCACGGTTAGTACTTGGATTAGTACAAATTAGTTAGTGCACATAGCATTACTCAACAATAATATTGTCAAATGAACAGTACAGTGCAGTTGATTACTAACCAAGAGGTCCAAAGATGATGACCTGTCTCGGGGATCCTTCTGTATGCTGAAAATGCAAGAAAGTGGCAGTCAAAACACTATTTATAAACAAATTCTGCTCCAGCAATAAATATTCACAAATGGTAGAATGATAAAAATAGTTATCAAGACAATTCAAATATTTTGTTTTTTCCAATACAAGCTTCAAAAGTTTCATTGTGTCATTGCAGAAATGTTAATTGACAACTGACCCCCCATTCTCATTTGGAAGAAACTGAAAAACTCGCAATCTATAACCATTTCAACTCAATGACAAAAAAGGTAAGTGGCAGTAGATATAATTGTATAATTTATCAGGGTCTTCAAATTTCAGAAGCAAACTTGTAGAAGTAAGCTCAGGTTATGAGACTCAAATTTCAACAAATTGAAACTGAATTATTGCATATCATCAAAATGAAATCCACAAGCTTACGCATCAGATATCCTTTATAGGCTCCAAAAGGAAATATAAAATAATGGGTTGGTATCTAAAACTATCAGCATATGACCTAAAAAAAAAAATAGAATACAAGCAACTAAAATAAAAAGACAACACATTTAGACAATATTAATAAATGTAATTGACATCTATTTAAGTTACCAGGATGACACAAATGAACAGAATTCTGGTGAGAATTGATCTGGTGGAGCAGTTGGTGGTGGGCTTTCCACAATGGCTTCCAACAGCTCATAAAAGCTAGGCCAGCTTTGCTGGTCTTCAGATTGCATGTAAGGGAAACGTCCAATAGCACACTCAAGTACTACCAAGCCCAAACTCCACATATCACTGCTATAGTCATAAGTGCTCCCACTAATTCTTTCTGGCTAGACAAGAAAAAATAAAAATTTCAAGTCAATATTCTGCATGAAACTTTACTGCGTATGTGGTTGGATGTGTGGGAAAATGCTATAAAGACTACAAAGGAAGAAATATACAGATCAAGGAATTCAATGTGATAAACGAAATACAGTGAAATAAAAGGCTCACATACCGACATATAATTGTAAGTTCCAACAAATGTATCCCTTTGACCCATAGAGCTAGCTAGCATTGCACTCACACCAAAATCAGTAATCTTCACTTCCCCTTTTTGATTTACCAGTAAATTGGATGGTTTTATGTCCCTGTGTATTACGTGTCTTTCATTGTGCAAGTACACAAGACCTTGCAAAACCTGAAATATATACAAAAGGAAATAGGCTATTCAGCCAGAAACAGAGAAGTTTTTAAAATGTTGCAAGTGAATTTTGTATTGTAGCAAGCTGCCCAACATTGAGTTAATAAGAAGGAAGCTCACAGACCTGCTTACACACAACTGCAAGATATGGTTCAAGAATGGTATTAACTTGTCGGATCACATCTGCCAGAGAACCACGATCCATATACTCTAGCACAAGAGAAATAACTCCATTGTGATAAAAAGAGTGGTAGCAAACTACAACATGGGAACATTGTGATGCCTGATTTATTTTCAGCTCCTGCACAATTTGTTTGCGGATATCCTCTTGTATGTTCATCTGAATGACCTGTAATACACAACTCGGCGAAATTCCAAATGGTTCAGAAATCAAATTCCCTATGCATCTCTTTGCTTTGAGAATCTGTGTAGTACTAAACTTACAAATAGGAACCGCAATAAAAAGTTCTTTTAGGGATGATGAAATGTGTTTTTTTTTTCTTTTTTAATAATTTCTAAACGTGAAACACCCTAAACCCTCCTATTTTTTTTTATAATTGAATAAGGAATAAAGGAAAGATACTTATCGATTCAAACAAATTAAAAACTCATTCATCTAGCAAATGGTTGAAGAACATAAGTTAAAGCACAAAAGCAAACAGGTCAATATAGTTTTATATGGAACCCCAAAAGGAATCAAAAGCACATTAGTTGCTAGTATAATGACCTTCAATGCAAACAGTCTTCCTATCCATTTATGACGAACAAGTTGTACAACACCGCCACTTCCCTTTCCAATTACTTTGATTGTCTCGAGGTCTTCCAAAGAGAACTCAAAATCAAGCTCCTTGCAATCGGAAGGCTGTTCAAATTACAAATAAGAAACAAGTTTTAAGAGGCTTTAAAACACAAAATTGAAGAATAATTGTTCTGGACATGCGGATAAAAGTCTGATGTACATATAACAAGAGTTTGTGACATCAAGTTCACAGACATAAATAGGAGAAGATCAATCATCAGGGCCATTGTGGTTATCGTTTCCTATAAGCAGATGAGTTATAGAGACAAAACTTGTAGTGAAAAGAGAATCCTTAAAATTCAAGAATAGTTATTCAAGCGCACTGAAGACTCAAAATTATATCTTTAACCAAAGACCCAAAATAAGACGCAATATAAAATACAGAATCAAAATAAAGAACTTACCCTGGATTCTTTTTCTTCAGAAATGAGGCGCAAACCTTTCTGATTCAAAAGCAAATCGCCATCATGAAATGTGCCACTCGCTGTCCTGAGAATATACAATTCATAAAGATTCATGGTGTCAATTTAATCGCATCAAATTAACCAAGAAAACTAACAACTAAATCGTAGAGATTCAAAATTTTCTCCAATTTATCGGCCAAATTGAAGACCCAATCAAGAAATATAAACAGTAATTAAAATCTAAAAATGTGAAATAATAGACATACAAGAAGGAGGTGATATGGGTTTCTTGAGCTGGAACTGAAAGCTTGAGTTGTTTCAATGGCTTCTTGGTCTTCATTGTGCGTTCTAGGTTTTAAGAAATTAAGAGCAACTGTTGTGTTTCTAGGGTTTAAAGGGTGAGACGTGAGAGAGAGAGAGTAGATTATTCTTTTCTGGAGAAAGTGAGCCGTTAACGTAACATAAATTCAAACGAGGAAGGCCGCGAAAAATAACCACTGGCATTACTTGTAATTTAGGAAACAGGTAATAATCAGATGTTTGCGAACGGATTATGTTACGGTGGAATCACCAACAAAACAACCACCGTGAAAAGGGTTAGACTAAATAGTGACTTTGTTTCCATACCCTATTCTTATTCCAAATCAAAATGCATATCTATTTCTCTATTTTTAAAATATCATCCTAAATTATTCAACTATTTTTAATTTTTAAATTCTACCTTGTAATAATTATCTAACTCTATCTAACAATAATATTTCAAAAATACTACTCCAAATAACTAAAGAAATGAAAATATTTCTAATGTTGTGAAGTCTCACGTTGCTAGTGTGAGAGCGGGTGTGTTTATATATGGGGCTAGAGGCCTTAACCAACATAATGCGTTTTGGGTTTGAAGCCCAGGAAAAAACATGTTGAGTCTGAAGTCTAGAAACAAAACCGTGAGGTCCTGTAGTGTCAAAACAGACAATATCATGTTCAGCTATTCACACGTCTAAGTAATTTTTTATTTTTTGAACCAAAAATTAGAAAATTCATTTCTCCTCTTTCAAAATTTGAAATTACAAAATTTTTAAATAGAAGAAATAAATATTAAATAGACAAAGATCCATCACGGATTTTGCTACCTTACACGAAATTAGGCGGCTTAGACAATGACCAAGGGCAATGGGTCAAAATTACTTAAAAATACTTTTACAACAATACTATTCTTACAAAGATATCCATACAAAGTGAAGTAGCAAAAATGAATGTAAAAGTGAAACAAAAAGTCAAACTCATATTCACTATTCCATTCATTTTTTGCTACATCACTTTGTATGGAGATCTTTGTAAGATTTCTTTATAAGTGTAACATTATTCATATTTTAAATACTTTTAAAATTACTTTTATTTTAAATTATATATAATATAATTCTAAATGTAATTAATTGTTAATCAAGTATCATAAGTGTGAAATGGGATGATAAAAATTTCAACCATAATGTTCAATTTTTTTTTTATTTTTTTAAAATAGAAAAAAATATTAATATATCATAATTAAGGTTTTAATTATTTTAATATTTAAAATTAAAAAAAACTAAATTTTAATTGGGTACAACTTAAATATTAAGAATATCAAGTTTGATGTTAAATTCTTTAAGTATAATGTTATTAATATCAAAGTCTTGTTAATTTCAATTTTAATGTTTATAGTTTAACTAGTTGAAAGGCCAGCGCATTGCGCGGGTTGCTTATGAAATTGGTTTTGACACCACATTTTTTTTAATAACTGGAATTTAAATAGTGGATTTTTTTTTAAGATAATAACAATGGTTCGACATATTATAATGGTTTTGAATAATGCAAATTGATAATTATACAATAAGGTTTGGAAATCAGATAAACATTGTTGTGATTTGGGACCAAATCACACTCTAAATCTACTGCCAATTTAATCACACACACAAGATTAAAGAAGAATCGAAGACACAAACAATTACCGTGGTTTACTTGTTTAAGATTTGAACAAGCTACGTCCACGTTGAGCTCCAGAACACTGAGGCTCGCTGCACTATGTATCAAGGAAGTTTGTACAGATTACAACTCACAAGAACTCTCAAATCTCTCTCAAACGCTATTACAAACACCCACTCAAAGTAATCCTTATAAAACCTAAGAGAAATCTAACCCACTCCTCTTAACCAAAAGGAAACACAACCTTTTTCTACACGATTCACCAAAATCGCCTAAGAACTACACAAATTGAGTGCAAAGTAAGAATCCTAGCAGAGAGTAAAAATACACGAAGAAGAGAGCAAAAAATATGTTCACACAATAGAGAATTGGCTGCTTTTATATGTTGACTAAATGAGAGGAGGGCAGACATTGGATCTTCACACAATGTGACGGCCAGGATTAAAAAAGGACAGCATTCAAAATAGGAGCGCATGGGATTAAGTCATGCTGCACCGTTTATGGCTTCATACTTTAACAATCTCCAACTTGAAGCCAACACACCCCTTTTGAACAGTACCAATTAGTGCAACAAGCATCTTTAATGTTCCTTCTTAGCTCTATTACCTTATCTGATGTGAAGTAAGTTCAAGCAATGCTTGAACTTAGTGGAAATCACCACCTTAGTCCCCATGTCAGCTGGATTCTCCTCGGTTGGGATCTTCCGTAAGTTCAATTGGCCTCTTGAGATGAGATCTCTCACAAAATGGAACCTCACATCCACGTGTATAGTCCTCTCGTGATACATTGGATTTTTACATAGGTGGATGGTGTGACTGTCAGAATATACAATCACAAGCCTTTCCAACTAGTTAGCCTCTTTCGGAATACCTTGCAACCAAATTGCTTCCTTAAACGCATCAGTTAGAGCCACATATTCAGCCTCAGTTGTGGATAAAGCAACCAGGGGTTGTAATTGTGACTTCCAGCTCACACAATTCCCACCAAGAATAAAACAATATGCTGTAGTAGATTTTCTAGTATCTCTGTCGCCTGCAAAATCAGAATCTATATACCCAACCAGATCAAGTACAATATTTCTCTTGCAATAATCCAAACCAACATTGAGACATCCCACATTACTTAGGAAGGAGGCGCCTGAGCTAGTTAAATACTAGGGGAACCCCCTGATAGTCAAGACGCGTTTTGGGCTTGAGCAAGGGTTCTTGGGCCTGAAAATAAAACCGTGAGGGGTTGGGCTTGGGAGTTGGACCACCCAAGCTGCCAAAGCTGATAATATCTTGACTGTGTTAGGTCAGCAGTAGGCCGGGGTGTTACAATTGATATCAAAGCCAACCCCAACCGGAAGTGTGTGGATAGTCAAGAGATCTCGTCTGGCCTAAGAGGGATCGCAGCGAGGACGTTGGATCCTGAGGGGGGAGATTGAGACATCCCACATTGCTTGGGAAGGAGGAGCCTGAGCTAGTTAAATACTAAACTGTGAGGGGTTGGGCTTTGTAGTCAGACCACCCAGGTTGCCAAAGTAGACAATATCTTGACTATGTTGGGCCGATAGTGGGTCGGGGTGTTGCAAACATGCACAAAACTGTTTATGTATCTTAAAAGCCATTTCAAAGCAACCCAATTCTCAATTCCAAGATTAGACATGTATCTACTTAGTAAAGAAATAGCAAAGGCTAGGTCTTGTCTTGTACTAATCATAGCATACATTGTTGAGCCTAATGCATTAGCATAGGGAATGTTCTCTATGTTTATTAGTTTAGAATCTGTTTTAGGACATTGCACTTTGCTGAGTACAAAGTGACTTGCTAAGGGTATAGAAACAATTCTAGAGTTAGTCATTCCAAACTTGGATGTAAGTTTATGTAAATATGACATTTGGTGAATTTTCAGGTTATTAAATTTCCTTTCTCTCTATCACCATTCCTAGAATCCTCTTTGCACATCCTAACTCCCTCATATCAAATTCAACACTCAACTTTGCCTTTAAATAATTTATTTTGGACTTAGACTCACATATTAACAACATGTCATCAACATACAAAAGTAAATATATAGGCATGTCATTGAAAAGTGCAAAATAAAAGCAATTGTCATATTTACTCATAGTAAACCCAATCCCAACGATAAAAGAGTCAAATTGTTTATACCGCTGCCTAGGAGACTGTTTAAGACCATATAGAGATTTATGCAACAAGCACACATGTTTAGGCAGATTTCTATCTATAAAACCAATAGGCTGACTCATATATATAGTTTCTTCTAACTCACCACGTAAGAATGCAATCTTAATGTCTAATTATTCTAGTTCTAAATCCTAGTGAGCAACTATAGACAACACTAACTTAATTGTTTTAAGTTTAACTACAGAAGAAAATATCTCATTAAAATCATTACCTTTTCTTTGTGTGTAGCCCTTTGCAACTACCGTGGCCTTGTATCTTAGAGGGTCAGATTGATTTATCCCTTTCTTTAGCTTGAATAGCCATCTATACTTTACACACTTTTGATCTTTAGGTTTTCAAATCAATGACTAGGTTCTATTTACCTTTAAGGAGTGCATTTCTGTTGGAGTAGGTGCCCTAAAGCAAATCAATTATTGTATAATTGACTCTTTGTAATAATGTTTATTCATCAATAAAAGACATTTTGTTAGAGTCATAAAAGTGACTCTATTTTGGTGATAAAAATACCCCATTTGTGATTAAAAAAGTCCCAACATCCCGGCTTTTAATATTTTGTCGATTATCATCCAAATTCTTGGGTTTTGGGTGAATAGAGAAATTGTTAACATAGCCCGGTGAAGGTCGTAGATCCAATTTAATCGGCTGGATTTTTAAACACTAATTGTGAAGCTGGTTCAAAGATCACCTCTATACTTATGTAGTGCAGTTAATCGAGTCACATACAAGCATAACGGAGTCTCTGTACAACAAAAGCTTATGACACTCAAATGTCAGAGGGGAATTAGTTGACTCATTACCAGACGAATTGTGAGAAAAAAAAAATGCAAGAATAGTAGTGTCAAGTTTATTGCGTAATTTTGTTTATGCGGAAGTAGATGTTCAAGAATCATGCCGTCGAAGTTCGGAGTCTTCACTTGATTCGCATCAATTTTCACAAACAATTGGCCGAAGACGAGATTTGCGTTCCGACTTGGAGGGGAAGTACATTATACTTCATTAATCTCTAAACAAGAGAAGTTGATCTGATTCTTCAACTTAATCGGAACTTTCTCAAATTTTCATGTATAACAAACGGGTGTAAAGAATCTGTATCACATCAATTCTCAAATGGCTGTATGTCCTGAGCATAAAGAGGCTAACGGGAATTCTATAAGCTTTAACACTTCATATAAGTAGAGTGGAGGTGGATGCAACGATTCAATACTGACGACACGCTTCAACAAGCTACAAAGTTGTTGAAAAGACACATAACTTTGAGTAAGCATTTTCTGTGTATGGCTATAATCTTTCTCTATTAAATAAGGCTTCCCTACTATTTATGGCACATTTCAAAGATGGTTTGGATAATTTGGTTGGAGATCCCATGTCGAATAGATACGGTCAAGTCAATAAGTTTATAAGAAATGGAACATCTTTCACTCATTAAGGCTTTTTGGGTAAAGATTTAAGCCTAAAAACTAACAAATATTATCAAAACCAATCTCTTTTGAACTGAGTGATTGACCAGAGATTGCCAAACTATCACTATTTATAGGTGGGCTGCCAAACGACCACTATTCATAAGCAATTACGCTTCCGATTTATAGTGAGAGAAAACTGGACATATATTATCAAGGAACGACGCTTTCTTTCACATAATCATCACTATATCAGGTCACTCAATCAACTGCGGATTTTATGTATTTTATAAATGCCATATATCACTTTTTAATATTGGTCGTTCATTTAACTTGCTGCATAGCACTCACATCAGTTTCAATAAGTTTGATAGCCTTCTGCAAATCCTTTGTTCAATCTCTCATGGTATCAGCTGAGCTGTTTCTTACAAGGCAAACAATTAGATGAGTAGAAGCAGCTAGGGAGCCTTTTGCCACTGATATTTGCAGTATCTCTGTAACGGGTGAATTTGTAGCTACCTTCCCTTGAAAAATTGTGCTACTTTTCATTTGGTGTTTTGAATTTTGATCTGGGCTAAGGATCAGATTGAGAAAAGGAATTTTGTTTGTTATTTGCTGGCATATCTACTGCAGATACTCCCAACTTGAACTCCATCTGAATATTTGTGATGTTTGAGAACTAATCTTGTGTCCAGTTTTTCTCGAGTTGAACGCTTAATTATAAAAAAATTTCATTCAAGTTTTTGATCTCTTTCTCAAAAAAAAAAAAAAAAAAAAAAAAATCACACATAAAGGTGTTACTGGGAATGCAGATAAAGCCTCAGAATGTAATTATATATCAAATCATCTCAAGTTAACTAGTACAGAAAACCCAAAACTAGCTAGCTTGCTACAAAAAACATGCGAGTTTCGATATTCTTTTTGCCCAGATCATAAGTTCTTCTGTACTGAAGGCCTGCAACCATTCACAAAATTACTTCTATTACCCATTGATGATAAAAACGATCTCTGTAAATGAAGACTTCTTGAGATAGTAGCCTTAGGACTGTATGATTTGTGGCCATCTAAACCAGCTGCCTAGTCTTGCAAGACTTCATTTTTAATCTACAGAAGCTCCCTTCTTTACAAGATCTTCCAGGTTCTTCACACTTGCTAAAGATGTAAAAGATTGAGAATTCCCCTGATAAACTTTGAAAGACCTCTTCTGCATAACAAAATTTATAAGCTTTAGAGAATAGAACTATAATTATTCACAAACAAATGATATCATCATTCATCTCTATGAATACTTACTTGATGGGAGTTGAGCAAACCCAGATAATTCATACAAAGGTCCATTTGAAGATGAGAAGAATGTACACGATCCTGAAGAAGATGCATCCTCCATCAACTCCGTTACAAACAATGAAGAAGATACAGAGTTCGTTGAATCTTCTAAGGATTCAACAAGATGATACTGACTCAGAAATTTCATTACACCTTCTAATGACCCACTGATCATCTGGTTTATTTTCAAATTACTCAGATGTTCAAAAACTGGTTGCTACCATCCATGATCACCCACTTCACAAAAATCAGAAGTTGAATTATTGGTTCGATTCTTCAAGATCTATTGAAGACTTTTCTGTTGTATGGTCTTTGAAGAGGAAGCATATATGTATATATAATAATACCTTTATACTCGGTGGCCAGCAAAGATTGGATAATGTTGACCATTTTATATTGTGTATACATTAAAACAATATGATGAGATTTGAATTATCAACTGTGTATGGTTTAAACTTATTGCCTTTCCCATACTACTAGGAAAAAGGATAAGGTCTAATTTTGAAGACATCCATATCCGAGTCACCTCTTTTTTATATGGCTGAAACTCAGGTCACCATCTTTGGCAACTGCCTCATAAAGCTATGACAAATTTGCATATTTCCCCATTTCAAGGCATAAAACAAAGTAAAAGTTTATGCCCAAGAGGAATCTCTACACTTAGCAGACCGCACCAATTTTTGTTGGGCATGGATAATACTTCCAACAATCTTGTTTAACATGATAATTCAAGAATTCATTTTTCACCATTTTCACTCATGTGTACAAACTTTATGTCTTTTACTCATTTCAGTGTGAAACAATCCCAGACTTTAAAAAATATAATATATAGTATTTATCTAGATTTATTATGATGTATTAAAGCTGTAAATAATTATGGAATATTCAGGGTTATGAGCTTAATATTTAAGGGGGGAAATTAAGGTAGGTAAGGATAAGAAGGTTGACTTAGATTAGATGATAAAGGAAAGATGTGGGTATGTGATGGGCACCCAAACTGCCACACATGCTACTGCCAATTAATTCTTCTAGTAATCTTATCCATAAAATATAATGACATCTCACTCACCTTTTCTTTTATTATTATTATGCTTTAAACCTTTTACTACTATTTTTAATAATGACTTGCCCTTTCCTAATTCCCCTTTATGTACCAACTGATTTTTCTCGTAAATAAGTCCTATCCGTTTCTCATCTCGTTTTGGGCACGCGGAGTTGATGATGTAGTTCTCTATTTCTAGAAATACAAGTCTGCATATGTAAGGACATAAATGGCATAATTAATATAATAATAGCGAATTTAAATATGTTTCCGAAATGAAAAAATTGGTCGTTACTCATACGACCTGATGAAAAACATAAATTGCGTATTGGAATTTGTAATTTCTTTTTCATAATTATTATCTTTTTAGAATACTAATTTGATACACACCTACTAAATCCACTCGACTGAATTAACATGAAATTAGGCAAATAGTTGCGCATACCAATCTAAAATCTAATAAACCAACTCTTGGACAATCGAGTGATTCTATAAAAATTCTTGGATGATATTTAAGAGATCTTAATGTTAAATCTCTTTTAGTTGTAATAAGGGTGGTTACCAAGCTCTTACCCAACCGATAGTTTTACGGTTCCAAATGAACTAGTTAAGATTCACGTAAGTTGACGAATACCCAATAAACAAAATAAAATAAAAAATAAAAAAATCAAGTTGAACAATACATTTAAATTACTTATTAAATAATAACTCATTTTATTGATAAAAAGCACTTTAACAAAAACAATCAGTTGTAGCCTAATTTGAAATATTAAAGTTTGTGCTTAACTTCAACTCACACTCAAGTTTGCCACTAATCATCCCTAGCAAATAACTTTAGCTCAACCAGAAATAGGAAAGAGGCAAAAATAATATAATACAGTATGTTATTATCTCATTTCCTCGTCATTTTGTTTGGCCCTAATGATGTTTAGTAATTAATTTCATTTTTTTAAGATTCAATATAAACAGCAGAAGGATACCAACATTTCCATTAAGTTGTCTACAACTGAAATATTAAACTCAATCTGTAAGAATAATTTATATAAATCATATGCTTAAAGTGCTATGAAAATTGATATAAGTTGGCAAGACTGATTACTGATACCATGGTAGATTCATATTACCTTCAAATATCATCATTATAGACAAACTACCTTGGATAATTAACAGGAGTTCCAAGCTACCAACCAAAATTCCAAGATCAATGTCCTTGTCTTCAAAATTTTTGATGAAGGGTGACTCTGAAAGCACAAAAAAATCATGCATATGAGACTCCACTCTTCTTAAGAGAAATATATATATATGACTTATAAAACAATAATCAATAATACTATGTGCACTAACATTTTGTACTAATCCAAGTACTAACATTGAAAATTTGAAATTCCTAAAAAAAAAAATTCAAATTTTCACGGTAGTACTTGGATTGTACCAATTAGTTAGTGCACATAGCATTACTCAACAATAATATTGTCAAATGAACAGTACAGTGCAGTTGATTACTAACCAAGAGGTCCAAAGATGATGACCTGTCTCGGGGATCCTCTGTATGCTAAAATGCAAGAAAGTGGCAGTCAAACACTATTTATAACAAATTCTGCTCCAGCAATAAATATTCACAATGGTAGAATGATAAAATAGTTATCAAGACAATTCAAATATTTTGTTTTTTCCAATACAAGCTTCAAAAGTTTCATTGTGTCATTGCAGAAATGTTAATTGACAACTGACCCCCCATTCTCATTTGGAAGAAACTGAAAAACTCGCAATCTATAACCATTTCAACTCAATGACAAAAAGGTAAGTGGCATGAGATATAATTGTATAATTTATCAGGTGCTTCAAATTTCAGAAGCAAACTGTAGAAGTAAGCTCAGGTTATGAGACTCAAATTTCAACAAATTGAAACTGAATTATTGCATATCATCAAAATGAAATCCACAAGCTACGCATCAGATATCCTTTATAGGCTCCAAAAGGAATATAAATAATGGGTTGGTATCTAAAACTACAGCATATGCCGAAAAAAAAAAAAAAAAAAGAATACAAGCAACTAAAAAAAAGACTAACACATTTAGACAAATAATAAATGTAATTGACATCTATTTAAGTTACCAGGATGACACAAATGAACAGAATTTGGTGAGAATTGATCTGGTGGAGCAGTTGGTGGTGGGCTTTCCACAATGGTTCCAACAGCTCATAAAAGCTAGGCCAGCTTTGCTGGTCTTCAGATGCATGTAAGGGAAACGTCCAATAGCACACTCAAGTACTACCAAGCCCAAACTCCACATATCACTGCTATAGTCATAAGTGCTCCCACTAATTCTTTCTGGCTAGACAAGAAAAAATAAAAATTTCAAGTCAATATCTGCATGAAACTTTACGCGTATGTGGTTGGATGTGTGGGAAAATGCTATAAAGACTACAAAGGAAGAAAATACAGATAAGGAATTCAATGTGATAAACGAAATACAGTGAAATAAAAGGCTCACATACCGACATATAATTGTAAGTTCCAACAAATGTATCCCTTTGACCCATAGAGCTAGCTAGCATTGCACTCAAACCAAAATCAGTAATCTTCACTTCCCCTTTTTGATTTACCAGTAAATTGGATGGTTTTATGTCCCTGTGTATTACGTGTCTTTCATTGTGCAAGTAACAAGACCTTGCAAAACCTGAAAAATATACAAAAGGAAAAGGCTATTCAGCCAGAAACAGAGAAGATTTTAAATGTTGCAAGTGAATTTTGTATTGTAGCAAGCTGTCAACATTGAGTTAATAAGAAGGAAGCTCACAGACCTGTTACACAACGCAAGATATGGTTCAGAAATGGTATTAACTTGTCGGATCACATCTGCCAGAGAACCACGATCCTATACTCTAGCACAAGAGAATAACTCCATTGTGATAAAAAAGGTGGTAGCAAACTACAACATGGGAACATTGTGATGCCTGATTATTTTCAGCTCCTGCACAATTTGTTTGCGGATATCCTCTTGTAGTTCATCTGAATGACCTGTAATACACAACTCGGCGAAATTCCAAATGGTTCAGAAATCAATTCCCTATGCATCTCTTTGCTTTGAGAATCGTGTAGTACTAAACTTACAAATAGGAACGCAATAAAAGTTCTTTTAGGATGATGAAATGTGTTTTTTTTTTTTCTTTTTAATAATTTCTAAACATGAAACACCCTAAACCCTCCTATTTTTTTTTTTTTTTTTTATAATATAGAATAAGGAATAAAGGAAAGAATTATCGATTCAAACAAATTAAAAACTCATTCATCTAGCAAATGGTTGGAATATAAGTTAAAGACAAAAGCAAACAGTCAATATAGTTTTATATGCAAGCCCAAAAGGAATCAAAAGCACATTAGTTGTAGTATAATGACCTTCAATGCAAACAGTGTCTTCTATCCATTTATGACGAACAAGTTGTACAACACCGCCACTTCCCTTTCCAATTACTTTGATTGTCCGAGGTCTTCCAAAGAGAACTCAAAATAAGCTCCTTGCAATCGGAATGCTGTTCAAATTACAAATAAGAAGCAAGTTTAAGAGGCTTTAAAACACAAATTGAGGAATAATTGCCGGACATGCGGATGAAAGTCTGATGTACATTAACAAGAGTTTGTGACATCAAGTTCACAGTCATCAGGGCCATTGTGGTTATCGTTTCCTATAAGCAGATGAGTTATAGAGACAAACTTGTAGTGAAAAGAGAATCCTTAAAATTCAAGAATAGTTATTCAAGCGCACTGAAGACTCAAAATATCTTAACCAAAGACCCAAAATAAGACGCAATATAAAATACAGAATCAAATATAAGAACTTACCCTGGATTCTTTTTCTTCAGAAATGAGGCGCAAACCTTTCTGATTCAAAAGCAAATCGCCATCATGAAATGTGCCACTCGCTGTCTGAGATATACAATTCATAAAGATTCATGGTGGCAATTAATCGCATCAAATTAACCAAGAAAACTAACAAACTAATCGTAGAGATTCAAAATTTTCTCCAATTATCGGCCAAATTGAAGACCCAATCAAGAAATATAAACGTAATTAAAATCTAAAAATGTGAAATAATAGACATACAAGAAGGAGGTGATATGGGTTTCTTGAGCTGGAACTGAAAGCTTGAGTTGTTTCATGGCTTCTGGTCTTCATTGTGCGTTCTAGGTTTTAAGAAATTAAGAGCAACTGTTGGGTTTCTAGGGTTTAAAGGGTGGTGAGACGTGAGAGAGAGAGAGTAGATTTTCTTTTCTGGAGAAAGTGAGGCGTTAACAACATAAATTCAAACGAGGAAGGCCGCGAAAAATAACCACTGGCATTACTTGTAATTTAGGAAACAGGTAATAATCAGATGTTTGCGAACGGTATGTTTACGGTGGAATCACCAACAAAACAACCACGTGAAAAGGGTTAGACTAAATAGTGACTTTGTTTCCATACCCTATTCTTATTCCAAATCAAAATGCATATCTATTTCTATTTTTAAAAATCATCTAAATTATTCAACTATTTTTAATTTTAAATTCTACCTTGTAATAATTATCTAACTCTATCTAACAATAATATTTCAAAAATACTACTCCAAATAACTAAAGAAATGAAAATTTTCTAATGTTGTGAAGTCTCACGTTGCTAGTGTGAGAGCGGGTGTGTTTATATGGGGCTAGAGGCCTTAACCAACATAATGCGTTTTGGGTTTGAAGCCCAGGAAAAAACATGTTGAGTCTGAAGTCTAGAAACAAAACGTGAGGTCCTGTAGTGTCAACAGACAAATCATGTTCAGCTATTCACACGTCTAAGTAATTTTTTATTTTTTGAACCAAAAATTAGAAAATTCATTTCTCCTCTTTCAAAATTGAAATACAAAATTTTTAAATAGAAGAAATAAATATTAAATAGACAAAGTCCATCACGGATTTTGCTACCTTACACGAAATTAGGCGGCTTAGACAATGACAAGGGCAAGGGTCAAAATTACTAAAATACTTTTACAACAATAATATCTTACAAGATATCCATACAAAGTGAAGTAGCAAAAATGAATGTAAAAGTGAAACAAAAAGTCAAACTCATTTCACATTCCATTCATTTTTGCTACATACTTTGTAGGAGACTTTGTAAGATTTCTTTATAAGTGTAACATTATTCATATTTTAATACTTTTAAAATTACTTATTTAAATAATATAATATATTCTAAATGTAATTAATTGTTAATCAAGTATCATAAGTGTGAAATGGGATGATAAAAATTTCAACCATAATGTTCAATTTTTTTTTTTTTTTAAAATAGAAAAAAATATAATATATCATAATTAAGGTTTTAATTATTTTAATATAAAATTAAAAAAAACTAAATTTTAATTGGGTACAACTTAAATATTAAGAATATCAAGTTTGATGTTAAATTCTTAAGATAATGTTATTAATATCAAAGTCTTGTTAATTTCAATTTTAATGTTTATAGTTTAACTAGTTGAAAGGCCAGCGCATTGCCGGGTTGCTTATGAAATTGGTTTTGACACCACATTTTTTAATAACTGGAATTAAATAGTGGATTTTTTTTAAGATAATAACAATGGTTCGACATATTATAATGGTTTGAATAATGCACAATTGATAATTATACAATAAGGTTTGGAAATCAGATAAACATTGTTGTGATTTGGGACCAAATCACACTCTAAATCTACTGCCAATTATAACAAACACAAGATTAAAGAAGAATCGAAGACACAAACAATTACCGTGGTTTACTTGTTAAGATTTGAACAAGCTACGTCCACGTTGAGCTCCAGAACACTGAGGCTCGCCTGCACTATGTATCAAGGAAGTGTACGATTAAACTCACAAGAACTCTCAAATCTCTCTCAAACGCTATTACAAACACCACTCAAAGTAATCCTTAAAAACCTAAGAGAAATCTAACCCACTCTCTGAATCTTACCCCTTTAAAGCCCGTGGTTGCAAATTGTCAAAAATTCTCAAGTTTTAAATATATATCTTACCAGAATGTGGAGGTTGTTTGATTTGAATTACTGGCTGTTTTTCATAATTTACAGGAATATTCTGTAGTTGGATCACAAATCAGGGAGTCAATATATTACTGTTGTGTTTGTTGTTTTACTAAGCACATTAACATCTTATTGTGTGAGTGGTGTGGACTTTGCCATGCTTTGTTCTTACATGTACTGATATTTGATTTACAGACCGGATCATTAGTGTTGGATCATGCAGATGAACGTGCGTTGGGACTTCATTTACTACAATTTTCTGAGGTAGATATTTCTCCTTTGCATCTTGACCTTAGTTGGGATGTTATTTAATTAGCTCATCATATAGAATATTTACTTATGATGGATGTGTTTTCCTCACTTTTCAGGTTGTTGAGGAGGCCTGTTCTAATCTGCTGCCTAATGTTTTGTGTGAATACCTTTACAATTTATCCGAATACTTCACAAAATTTTATTCGAATTGTCAGGTATGGTCAAGACTCAATATGGTGGTAGATATTTTGTATTTGATTTCATCATTTTTTTTGGCTTGAGATGAGATAGGGAAGTAGCTCTCTAGGTCATCCTTAGTGTTGAATAGGAAGACAGCAACTAAGTATGATTTAGCCACCTTTATCAACCATATTAACTAAGCAAAGAGTTCACTGTATGCGTCTCCTCAATTTTATTATGATTGCAAGGAAATTTTAATATGTCCTGCTAGATGAAGATGCACTTAAAATTTGCATGAAAATTGTGGAAATGACTTTTTAAATTTCCTATTATGTAACTTCATTTTATTGAAAAATGGCACAGGTTGTTGGGTCAGCCGAGGAAACAAGCAGACTTTTACTATGCGAAGCAACAGCAACAGTTATGAGGAAATGCTTTTATCTTCTTGGGATTGTACCCGTTTACAAGATATGACTGTTTAAATGTGTAACCCGTTATAAAGGGTTGTAAGTTATTCGCTTCATTTAGAGATTGTATACAGAATAGCACTTTTGGCAAATTTTGGTTGGAAAATTTGGCCAGGCAATTTATAAGAAAGTCAGATTTTGAATTTGTATTATTTAATTGTGAACAATGTTTTAATAACCAACCTAGGGTGGAACTCGGCTAAGTTGTTGGGTCTCGGGTTGACTGGTTTGATTAGTCAAACCGGGTGTCAAAAAGTTTAGGGTGCACTTGGTTCATTATTCTGATATTTTTTAGAATAATATTTTGGAAAAAGTAAAATTGGGTGGTTATTACGATGTAGAATTTGGAAATTAACAAAAACATCTTCTAGGTTTGTTTATTTATTAAATACTCTTATAATAAAATATTGAAAATTAACAAAAACACTTTCACCTAACCATTAAATACTGATAATCGGTTATCATTGTGGGAGGGTGGTCGGAGTCGTCGTATTGGCGTATGAATGGTTGGATCTGACCGATCGTGCGTTGATATGATCTTTTTTGGCTAGATCTACGACTAGTCGGTTAGATATGGCTGTTGTTGATAGTCAACGACGACCATATTTTGGCCGTTGTTGATGGTCAACGACGACCATATTTTGGCCGTTGTTGATGGTCAACGACGACCATATTTTGGCCGTCGTTGACAACTGGCTACGGTTAAAGATCTGACATTTTCTGGTCAGATCCACCGTGGATCTAGTGGAAAAGGCTAGATCGGCGTACTATCGGCCAAATCCAGTCGGTAGTGCGCCATTATACCAAATTCCGGCTAGCTGCTGACGGTGGTGGTTGGAATCTGACAAATGTGGGTTGTTGGGGTGTTTTTGTCAATTTCTAAATTTTTTTGGGGGTGTTTTTGAAATTAACAAATCTAGGAGGTTTAAAAATAATTAAATACAAATCTAGGGGGTTTTAAAAGAATTGAATAATATAAAATAATATTTTGAGAACAAGGAAATAAATGTGTATTTTGGATAGAATATGGAATAAAGTAGTGAAAAATTGTGAAACAAAGGGGCCCTTCAAATTCAACAAATACATCCATGAAATTTAGTTAAGTCCCTATAGGTTTGAAATTTAACAAATACATCCCAAATACAAATCGGCTGTCGACTAGTTGACGACAGCGACATACCAAACGCAATTCCAATCACCTCTTGAGTCCACCCCATAGAAAATCTACTCAACATCAAGCCAAAATCGACTGATTTCTGTAGGATCTTACCAACGTTGGCGTTGACCTATTCGCCTAGATCTCACCATCGTTGGTGTTGACAACCCTTTCCATCACCACGAAATACTCTCTTCAGCCTCTTGACCAAAACCCATCTCACCTTACCCTCGTTCACCTTGCCAATCGTTGGCAAAAGTCGACTATTGCTACCATTGTTTTTTTTTTTTTTTAATTTTCGGTTGATTAACTCACCAGAAATCAATTTCGTCGTCACCATTGTACTCACCGGCACTTCCTCTTCAAAAGTCCCAACATCCCGGCTTTTAATATTTTGTCGATTATCATCCAAATTCTTGGGTTTTGGGTGAATAGAGAAATTGTTAACATAGCCCGGTGAAGGTCGTAGATCCAATTTTAATCGGCTGGATTTTAAAACACTAATTGTGAAGCTGGTTTCAAGATCTACCTCTATACTTATGTATTGCAGTTAAATCGGTCACATACAAGCATAACGGAGTCTCTGTACAACAAAAGCTTATGACACTCAAATGTCAGAGGGGAAATTAGTTGACTCATTACCAGACTGAATTGTGAGAAAAAAAAATGCAAGAATAGTAGTGTCAGTTTCATTGCGTAATTTTGTTTATGCGGAAGTAGATGTTCAAGAATCATGCCGTCGAAGTTCGGAGTCTTCACTTGATTCGCATCAATTTTCACAAACAAAATTGCCGAAGACGAGATTTGCCGTTTCCGACTTGGAGTGAAGTACATTATACTTCATTATCTCAAACAAGAGAAGTTGATCCTGATTCTTCAACTTAATCGGACACTTTCTCAATTTCATGTATAACAAACGGATGTAAGAATCTGTATCAACATCAATTCTCAAATGGCTGTATGTCCTGAGCATTAAAGAGGCTACGTGAATTCTATAAGCTTTAACACTTCATATAAGTAGAGTGGAGGTGGATGCAACGATTCAATACTGACGACACCTTCAACAAGCTACAAAGTTGTTGAAAAGAGTCAAATAACTTTTGAGTACATTTTCTGTGTATGGCTATAATCTTTCATCTATTAAATAAGGCCTTCCCTACTATTTATGGCACATGCAAAGATGGTTTGGTATTATTTTGGTTGGAGATCCCATGTCGAATAGATACGGTCAGTCAATAAGTTTATAAGAATGGACAATCATTTCACTCATTAAGGCTTTTTGGGTAAAGATTTAAGCCAAAAACTAACAAATATTATCAAACCATCTCTTTTGAACTGAGTGATTGACCAGAGATTGCCAAACTATCACTATTTATAGGTGCTGCCAAACGACCACTATTCATAAGCAATTACGCTTCGCTTTTATAGTGAGAGAAAACTGGACATACATATTATCAAGGAACGACGCTTTCTTCACATAATCATCCACTATATCAGTCACTCATCAACTGCGATTTTATGTATTTTTATAAATGCCATATATCACTTTTTAATATTGGTCGTTCATTTCACTTGCTGCAATTAGCACTCACATCAGTTTCAATAAGTTTGATAGCCTTTCCTGCAAATCCTTTGTTCATCTCTCATGGTATCAGCTGAGCTGTTTCTTACAAGGCAACAATTAGATGAGTAGAAGCACTAGGGAGCCTTTTGCCACTGATATTTGCAGATCTCTGTATAACGTGAATTTGTAGCTACCTTCCCTTGAAAAATTGTGCTACTTTTCATTTGGTGTTTGATTTGATCTGGGCTAAGGATCAGGATTGAGAAAAGGAATTTTGTTTGTTATTTGCTGGCATTCTACTGCAGATACCTCCCAACTTGTAACTCCATCTGAATATTTGTGATGTTTGAGAACTAATCTTGTGTCCAGTTTTTCTCGAGTTGAACGCTTAATTATAAAAAAATTTCATTCAAGTTTTTGATCTCTTTCTCAAAAAAAAAAAAAAAAAAAAAAATCATCACATAAGGTGTTACTGAAGAATGCAGATAAAGCCTCAGAATGTATTATATATCAAAATCATCTCAAGTTTAACTAGTACAGAAAACCCAAACTAGCTAGCTTGCTACAAAAAACATGCGAGTTTCGATATTCTTTTTGCCCAGATCATAAGTTCTTCTGTACTGAAGGCCTGCAACCATTCACAAAATTACTTCTATTACCCATTGATGATAAAACATCCTCTTGTAAATAGACTTCTTTGAGATAGTAGCCTTGACTGTATGATTTGTGGCCTCTAAACCAGCTGCATAGCTCTTGCAAGACTTCATTTTTAATCTACAAGAAGCTCCCTTCTTTACAAATCTTCCAGGTTCTTCACACTTGCTAAAGATGTAAAGATTGAGACTTCCCCTGATAAACTTGAAAGACCTCTTCTGCATAACAAAATTTATAAGCTTTAGAGAGAACTATAATTATTCACAACAAATGATATCATCATTCATCTCTATGCTTACTTATGGGAGTTGAGCACACAGCTCAGATAATTCATACAGGTCCATTTGAAGATGATGAAGAAGATACACATCCTGAGAAAGATGCATCCTCCATCAACTCCGTTACAAACAATGAGAAGATACAGAGTTCGTTGAATCTTCTAAGGATTCAACAGATGATACTGATCACGAAATTTCATTACTACCTTCTATAATGACCCACTGATCATCTGGTTTATTTTCAAATTACTCAGATGTTCAAAAACTGGTTGCTACCATCCATGACACCACTTCACAAAATTCAGAAGTTGAATTATTGGTTCGATTCTTCAAGATCTATTGAAGACTTTTCTGTTGTATGGTCTTTGAAGAGGAAGCTATATTGTATATATACTAATACCTTTATACTCGGTGGCCAGCAAAGATTGGATAATGTTGACCATTTTATTTATTTGTTTATACATTAAAATCAATATGATGAGATTTGTAATTATCAACTGTGTATGGTTTAAACTTATTGCCTTTCCCATACACAGGAAAAGGATAGGTCTAATTTTGAAGACATCCATATCCGAGTCACCTCTTTTTTTATATGGCTGAAACTCAGGTCACCATCTTTGGCAACTTTGCCTCATAAAGCTATGACAAATTGGCATATTTCCCCATTTCAGGCCAATAACCAAAGTAAAAGTTTATGCCCAAGAATCTCTACACTTAGCAGACCGCACCAATTTTTGTTGGGCATGGATAATACTTCCAACAATCTTGTTTAACTGATATAATTCAAGAATTTCATTTTTCACCTTTTTCACTCATGTGTACAAACTTTATTTGTCTTTACTCATTTCTCATGTGGAAACAATCCCAGATCTTTAAAAATATAATATATAGTATTTATCTAATTTATTATGATGTATTAAAGCTGTAAATAATTATGGATATTCGGGTTATGAGCTTAATATTTAAGGGGGAAATTAAGGTAGGTAAGGATAAGAAGTTGACTTAGATTAGATGATAAAGGAAAAGCATGTGGGTATGTGATGGGCACCCAAACTGCACCACATGCTACTGCCAAATTTAATTCTTCTAGTAATTCTTCCATAAAATATAATGCACTCTCACTCACCTTTTCTTTTATTATTATTAATGCTTTAAACCTTTTACTACTATTTTTCTAATAAATGACTTGCCCTTCCTAATTCCCATTTATGTACCAACTGATTTTCTCGTAATAAGTCCTATCCGTTTTCTCATCTCGTTTGGGCACGCGGAGTTGATGATGTAGTTCTCTATTTCATTGAAATACAAGTCTGCATATGTAAGGACATAAATGGCATAATTAATATAATAATAGCGAATTTAAATATGTTTCCTGAAATGAAAAAATTGAGTCTGTTACTCATACGACCTTGATGAAAAACATAAATTGCGTATTGGAATTTGTAATTTCTTTTCATAATTATTATTCTTTTTAGAATACTAATTTGATACACACCTACTAAATCCACTCGACTGAATTACATGAAATTAGGCAAATAGTTGCGCATACCAATCTAAAATCTAATAACCAACTCTTGGACAATCGAGTGATTCTATAAAAATTCTTGGATGTATTATTTAGAGATCTTAAGTTTAAATCTCTCTTTAGTTGTTATAAGGGTGGTTACCGAAGCTCTTACCCAACCGTAGTTTTACGGTTCCAAATGACTAGTTAAGATTCACGTAAGTTGACCCGAATACCCTAATAACAAATAAAATAAAAATAAAATCTAATGTTGAACTAATACATTTTAAATTACTTATTAAATAATAACTCATTTATATTGATAAAAAGCACTTTAACAAAATCAATCAGTTTGTAGCCTTAATTTGAAATCATTAAAGTTTGTGCTTACTTCAACTCACACTCAAGTTTGCCACCCCTAACTCATCCCTAGCAATAAACTTTAGCTCAACCAGAAATATGGAAAAGGGCAAAAATAAATAAAAACAGTATGTTATTATCTCATTTCCTCGTCATTTTGTTGGCCCTAATGATTGTATTAGTAATTATTTCATTTTTTTAAGATTCAATATAACAGCAGAAGGATACCAACAATTTTCCATTAAGTTGTCTCACAACTGAAATATTAAACTCAATCTGTAAGAATATTTTATAAATCATATGCTTAAAGTGCTATATGAAAATTGATATAATGTTGCCAGACTGATTACTGATACACTGGTAGATTCATATTACACTTCAAATATCATCATTATAAGACAAACTACCTTGATAATTAACAGGAGGTTCCAAGCTACCAACCAAATTCCAAGATCAATGTCCTTGTCTTCAAACTTTTTGATGAATGGGTGACTCTGAAAGCACAAAAAAATCATGCATAGGAGACTCCACTCTTTCTTAAGAAAATATATATATATATGACTTATAAAACAATAATCAATAATACTATGTGCACTAACCATTTTGTACTAATCCAAGTACTAACATTGAAAATTTGAAATTCCTCAAAAAAAAAAATTCAAATTTTCACGGTTAGTACTTGGATTAGTACAATAAGTTAGTGCACATAGCATTCTCAACATAATATTGTCAAATGAACAGTACAGTGCAGTTGATTACTAACCAAGAGGTCCAAGATGATGACCTGTCTCGGGGATCCTTCTGTATGCTGAAAATGCAAGAAAGTGGCAGTCAAAACTATTTATAAACAATTCTGCTCCAGCAATAAATATTCACAAATGGTAGAATGATAAAAATATTTATCAAGACAATTCAAATTTTTGTTTTTTCAATACAAGCTTCAAAATTTTCATTGTGTCATTGCAGAAATGTTTTGCAACTGACCCCCATTCTCATTGGAAGAAACTGAAAAACGCAATCTATAACCATTTCAACTCAATGACAAAAAGGTAAGTGCAGTAGATATATTGTTAATTTATCAGGGTCTTCAAATTTCAGAAGCAAACTTGTAAAGTAAGCTCAGGTTTATGAACTCAAATTTCAACAAATGAAACTGAATTATTGCATATCATCAAAATGAAATCCACAAGCTTACGCATCAGATATCCTTTATAGGCTCCAAAAGGAAATATAAAATAATGGGTTGGTATCTAAAACATCAGCAATGACCGAAAAAAAAAAAAAAAAAGAATACAAGCAACTAAAAGAAAAGACTAACACATTTAGACAATATTAAATATGTAATTGACATCTATTTAAGTTACCGGATGACACAAATGAACAGAATTCTGGTGAAATTGATCTGGTGGAGCAGTTGGTGGTGGGCTTTCCACAATGGCTTCCAACAGCTCATAAAAGCTAGGCCAGCTTTGCTGGTCTTCAGATTGCATGTAGGGAAACGTCCAATAGCACACTCAAGTACTACCAAGCCCAAACTCCACATATCACTGCTATAGTCATAAGGCTCCCACTAATTCTTTCTGCTAGACAAGAAAAAAATAAAAATTTCAAGTCAATATTCTCATGAAACTTTACTGCGTATGTGGTTGGATGTGTGGGAAAATGCTATAAAGCCTACAAGAGAAATATACAGATTAAGGAATTCAATGTGATAAACGAAATACAGTGAAATAAAGGCTCACATACCGACATATAATTGTAAGTTCCAACAAATGTATCCCTTTGACCCATAGAGCTAGCTACATTGCACTCACACCAAAATCAGTAACTTTCACTTCCCCTTTTTGATTTACCAGTAATTGGATGGTTTTATGTCCCGTGTATTACGTCTTTCATTGTGCAAGTACACAAGACCTTGCAAAACCTGAAATATATACAAAAGGAAATAGGCTATTCAGCCAGAAACAGAGAAGATTTTAAAATGTTGCAAGTGATTTTGTTATGTAGCAAGCTGCTCAATGAGTTAATAAGAAGGAAGCTCACAGACCTGCTTACACACAACTGCAAGATATGGTTCAGAATGGTATTAACTTGTCGGATCACATCTGCCAAGAACCACGATCCATATCTCTAACACAAGAAATAACTCCATTGTGATAAAAAGAGTGGTACAAACTACAACATGGGAACATTGTGCTCTGATTTATTTTCAGCTCCTCACAATTGTTTGCGATATCCTCTTGTATGTTCATCTGAATGACCTGTAATACACAACTCGGCGAAATTCCAAATGGTTCAGAAATCAAATTCCCTATGCATCTCTTTGCTTTGAGAATCTGTGTAGTATAAACTTACAAATAGGAACCGCAATAAAAGTTCTTTTAGGGATGATGAAATGTGTTTTTTTTTTTTCTTTTTTAATATTTTCTAAACATGAAACACCCTAAACCCTCCTATTTTTTTTTTTTTTTTTTTATAATTGAATAAGGAATAAAGGAAAATACTTATCGATTCAAACAAATTAAAAACTCATTCACTAGCAAATGTTGAAGAATATAAGTTAAAGCACAAAGCAAACAGGTCATATAGTTTTATATGCAAGCCCAAAAGGAACAAAAGCACATTAGTTGCTAGTATAATGACCTTCAATGCAAACAGTCTTCCTATCCATTTATGACGAACAGTTGTACACCACCGCCACTTCCCTTTCCAATTACTTTGATTGTCTCGAGGTCTTCCAAAGAGAACTCAAAATCAAGCTCCTTGCAATCGAATGCTGTTCAAATTACAATAGAAGCAAGTTTCAAGAGGCTTTAAAACACAAAATTGAGGAATATTGTTCCGGACATGCGGATGAAAGTCTGATGTACATATAACAAGAGTTTGTGACATCAAGTTCACAGTCATCAGGGCCATTGTGGTATCGTTTCCTATAAGCATGAGTTTATGAGACAAACTTGTAGTGAAAAGAGAATCCTTAAAATTCAAGAATAGTTATTCAAGCGCACTGAAGACTCAAAATTATATCTTTAACCAAAGACCCAAAATAAGACGCAATATAAATACAGAATCAAAATAAAGAACTTACCCTGGATTCTTTTTCTTCAGAAATGAGGCGCAAACCTTTCTGATTCAAAAGCAAATCGCCATCATGAAATGTGCCACTCGCTGTCCTGAGAATATACAATTCATAAAGATTCATGGTGTCAATTTAATCGCATCAAATTAACCAAGAAAACTAACAACTAAATCGTAGAGATTCAAAATTTTCTCCAATTTATCGGCCAAATTGAAGACCCAATCAAGAAATATAAACAGTAATTAAATCTAAAAATGTGAAATAATAACATACAGAAGGAGGTGATATGTTTCTTGAGCTGGAACTGAAAGCTTGAGTTGTTTCAATGGCTTCTTGGTCTTCATTGTGCGTTCTAGGTTTTAAGAAATTAAGAGCAACTGTTGTGTTTCTAGGGTTTAAAGGGTGAACGTAGAGAGGAGTAGATTATTCTTTTCTGGAGAAAGTGAGCCGTACGTAACATAATTCAAACGAGGAAGGCCGCGAAAAATAACCACTGGCTTACTTGTAATTTAGGAACAGGTAATAATCAGATGTTTGCGAACGGATATGTTACGGTGGAATCACCAACAAAACAACCACCGTGAAAAGGGTTAGACTAATGGTGACTTTGTTTCCATACCCTATTCTTATTCCAAATCAAATGCATATCTATTTCTCTATTTTTAAAATATCATCCTAAATTATTCAACTATTTTTAATTTTAAATTCTACCTTGTAATATTATCTAACTCTATCTAACATAATATTTCAAAATACTACTCCAAATAATAAAGAAATGAAAATATTTCTAATGTTGTGAAGTCTCACGTTGCTAGTGTGAGAGCGGGTGTGTTTATATATGGGGCTAGAGGCCTTAACCAACATAAGGCGTTTTGGGTTTGAAGCCCAGGAAAAAACATGTTGAGTCTAAGTCTAGAACAAAACCGTGAGGTCCTGTGTGTCAAAACAACAATTCATGTTCAGCTATTCACACGTCTAAGTAATTTTTATTTTTGAACCAAAAATTAGAAAATTCATTTCTCCTCTTTCAAAATTTGAAATTACAAAATTTTTAAATAAGAAATAAATATTAAATAGACAAAGATCCATCACGATTTTGCTACCTTACACGAAATTAGGCGGCTTAGACAATGACCAAGGGCAATGGTCAAAATTACTTAAAAATACTTTTACAACAATCTATCTTACAAAGATATCCAACAAAGTGAAGTAGCAAAAATGAATGTAAAAGTGAAACAAAAAGTCAAACTCATATTCACTATTCCTTCATTTTTTGCTACATCACTTTGTATGGAGATCTTTGTAAGTTTCTTTATAAGTGTAACATTATTCATATTTTAAATACTTTTAAAATTACTTTTATTTTAAATTTAATATATAATTCTAAATGTAATTAATGTTAATCAAGTATCATAAGTGTGAAATGGGTGATAAAAATTTCAACCATAATGTTCAATTTTTTTTTATTTTTTTAAAATAAAAAAAATATTAATAATCATAATTAAGGTTTTAATTTTTTAATATTTAAAATTAAAAAAAACTAAATTTTAATTGGGTACAACTTAAATATTAAGAATATCAAGTTTGATGTTAAATTCTTTAAGTATATGTTATTAATATCAAAGTCTTGTTAATTTCAATTTTAATGTTATAGTTTAACTAGTTGAAAGGCCAGCGCATTGCGCGGGTTGCTTATGAAATTGGTTTTGACACCACATTTTTTTTAATAACTGGAATTAAATAGTGGATTTTTTTTTAGATAATAACAAGGGTTCGACATATTATAATGGTTTTGAATAATGCAAATTGATAATTATACAATAGGTTTGGAAATCAGATAAACATTGTTGTGATTTGGGCCAAATCACACTCTAATCTACTGCCAATTTAATCAACACACACAGATTAAAGAAGAATCGAAGACACAAACAATTACCGTGGTTTACTTGTTTAAGATTTGAACAAGCTACGTCCACGTTGAGCTCCAGAACACTGAGGCTCGCTGCCTATGTATCAAGGAAGTTTGTACAGATTACACTCACAAGAACTCTCAATCTCTCTCAAACGCTATTACAAACACCCACTCAAAGTAATCCTTATAAAACCTAAGAGAAATCTAACCCACTCCTCTTAACCAAAAGGAAACACAACTTTTTTCACGATTCACCAAAATCGCCTAAGAACTACACAAATTGAGTGCAAAGTAGAATCCTAGCAGAGAGTAAAAATACACGAAGAAGAGAGCAAAATATGTTCACACAATAGAGAATTGGCTGCTTTTATATGTTGACTAAATGAGAGGAGGGCAGACATTGGATCTTCACACAATGTGACGCCAGGATTAAAAAAGGACACATTCAAATAGGACGCATGGGATTAAGTCATCTGCACCGTTTATGGCTTCATACTTTAACAATCTCCAACTTGAAGCCAACACACCCTTTTGAACAGTACCAATTAGTGCAACAAGCATCTTTAATGTTCCTTCTTACTCTATTACCTTATCTGATGTGAAGTAAGTTCAAGCAATGCTTGAACTTAGTGGAAATCACCACCTTAGTCCCCATGTCAGCTGGATCTCCTCGGTTGGGATCTTCCGTAAGTTCAATGGCCTCTTGAATAATCTCTCACAAAATGGAACCTCACATCCACGTGTATAGTCCTCTCGTGATACATTGGATTTTTACATAGGTGGATGTGTGACTGTCAGAATATACAATCACAAGCCTTTCCAACTAGTTAGCCTCTTTCGGAATACCTTGCAACCAATTGCTTCCTTAAACGCATCAGTTAAGCCACATATCGCCTCAGTTGTGGATAAAGCAACCAGGGGTTGTAATTGTGACTTCCAGCTCACACAATTCCCACCAAGAAAAAACAATATGCTGTAGTAGATTTTCTAGTATCTCTGTCGCCTGCAAAATCAGAATCTATATACCCAACCAGATCAAGTACAATATTTCTCTTGCAATAATCCAACCACATTGAGACATCCCACATTACTTAGGAAGGAGGCGCCTGAGCTAGTTAAATACTAGGGGAACCCCCTGATAGTCAAGACGCGTTTTGGGCTTGAGCAAGGTTTTCTGGGCCTGAAAATAACCGTGAGGGTTGGGCTTGGGAGTTGGACCACCCAAGCTGCCAAAGCTGATAAATCTTGACTGTGTTAGGTCAGCAGTAGGCCGGGGTGTTACAATTGATATCAAAGCCAACCCCAACCGGAAGTGTGTGGATAGTCAAGAGATCTCGTGGCCTAAGGGATCGCAGCGAGGACGTTGGATCCTGAGGGGGAGATTGAGACTCCCACATTGCTTGAAGGAGGAGCCTGAGCTGTTAAATACTAAACTGTGGAGGGGTTGGGCTTTGTAGTCAGACCACCCAGTTTGCCAAAGTAGACAATATCTTCTATGTTCCGATAGTGGGTCGGGTGTTGCAAACTGCACAAACTGTTTATGTACTTAAAAGCCATTTCAAAGCAACCCAATTCTCAATTCCAAGATTAGACATGATCTACTTAGTAAAGAATAGCAAAGGCTAGGTCTTGTCTTGTCTAATCTAGCTACATTGTTGAGCCTAATGCATTAGCATAGGAATGTTCTCTATGTTTATTAGTTTAGAATCTGTTTTAGGACATTGCACTTTGCTGATACAAAGTGACTTGCTAAGGGTATAGAAACAATTCTAGAGTTAGTCATTCCAAACTTGGATGTAAGTTTATGTAAATATGACATTTGGTGAATTTTCAGGTTATTAAATTCCTTTCTCTCTATCACCATTCCTAGAATCCTCTTTGCACATCCTAACTCCCTCATATCAAATTCAACACTCAACTTTGCCTTAAATATTTATTTTGGACTTAGACTCACATATTAACAACATGTCATCAACATACAAAAGTAAATATTAGGCATGTCATTGAAAAGTGCAAAATAAAAGCATTGTCATATTTACTCATAGTAAACCCAATCCCAACGATAAAAGATCAAATTGTTTATACCGCTGCCTAGGAGACTGTTTAGACCATATGAGATTTATGCAAAGCACACATGTTTAGGCAGATTTCTATCTATAAAACCAATGGCTGACTCATATATATAGTTTCTTCTAACTCACCACGTAAGAATGCAATCTTAATGTCTATTATTCTAGTTCTAAATCCTAGTGAGCAACTATAGACACACTAACTTAATTGTTTAAGTTTTAACACAGAAGAAAATATCTCATTAAATCATTACCTTTTCTTTGTGTGTAGCCCTTTGCAACTACCGTGGCCTTGTATCTTAGAGGGTCAGATTGATTTATCCCTTTCTTTAGCTTGAATAGCCATCTATACTTTACACACTTTTGATCTTTAGGTTTTCAAATCAATGACTAGGTTCTATTTACCTTTAAGGAGTGCATTTCTGTTGGAGTAGGTGCCCTAAAGCAAATCAATTATTGTATAATTGACTCTTTGATAATGTTTATTCATCAATAAAAGACATTTTGTTAGAGTCATAAAAGTGACTCTATTTTGGTGATAAATACCCCATTTGTGATTATTTGAAGTATATTAGAACAATTAAAGAATTTATGATTTATTCACGAAAATCGCTTCCTAATATTTTTTCTTATGAATCTAATGTGTTTGGAATGATTTTGGAAAATATATGATTGATTTAGGTTGTGGTTTATGGATCCAGGGTGATTTTGTCTCATTTATCTGTTTAGGGGGTAAAAGTCATGTTTTAAGGGGCTGATTTTGTCACTTTCAATTGTGCAGGACAACTGAAATTTTGCAATATCCACTATAAAAGAAAGTGCAGATCGCGTGAACAGGAGGCTGCCATCGATAGGTTTTCCGGCGACCCTTCGTCTTCCACCTCCGGCGACCCTTCGTCTTCCTCGACCACAGATCACCATCATCGCTTCATCACCACCGTGAGCCAACCACCACGCCGCGACGCTTCGTCTTCCACCCGTCGTTTCGTCTTCCCGGCCAGTTTTGGCCGTTTTCGGTGACTTTCTAGCTCCCCAGGTAGATCTTCATTCCCCATAGCCGGATCTATACTTCCTAGCTCAGCCAGCCGCCGCGAAAACCGCCGAATCCGTGATTTAGCCGCCGCGACTCTTCATCTTCCAGGCCAGATCCTGTCATTTCCGGCGACTTCTCACCTCCCCGGGACCTGATCTGAACTCCCCTCACCAGAGCTTCCATCGGTACCTTCGGATCCCATTTCCGCCACCGTTTTCTGGAGACCCGCCGGAAAATTAACGGTTTCTGGCGAACCGCACTGTTCGTATCCGGGCTGTCCGTTGCGTTTTCGCCCTTTTTCGCACCATATCGCTGTCGGTTACCTCCTCTCCGCCATGGTCAGCTCCGTTTCCACCGTTTCGACCTCCGTCATCACCACCATGAGCGGCTAGCTCCCGGTTGTCTGTTACGGCATAGGCGAGATCGGGATTGACTCCACACTCTCCTTATCAACTCTCGACTAGTTGGATGAGCCCATTATACATTTGGTAGTTTATGCTTCAGATTATATTTGTTTTCGTTTCATGATTGATTTCGATACTTTAATATGATTGGGCATAACTTGTGATGAATATTGTTGTCCATTGTGATTTAAGTTTTATAGAACTTGCTGAATGATAAACGTTGGTTTGGAATAATTAAATGATGAATATTGCTTACATTACTTTGCATCGATTGTAATTGAGTTGTGTTTGGATTTAATTTAATTTCTACTATTGTTGCGTTTTAGTTGAAGTTGGTTGATTGTATTACGTGTTGCCAGATTGTATTTGTTAATCGCGTACCAACTAGTGGTATTGCCTTGTAGCGTTTACGACATTCATGATAGTCTTTAACCAACGAACTTGAGTGATCGGGTGAGACAGGTAGATTATACCTAGAGTGTCGGGAAACCATTTCATTGATTTACCTTGCCTTGTAGGTTTAGGGGATCGTAGAGGTTAGAGGAGAATTGTGTGAGTCGATCTCGTGTCGAACCAAAACCGTAACGGCAACATTTTTATTATAAAGTTTTTATTAGTTTTAATTGCACTATTTCATTATTTGCATTTAGTCTATTTAGTTTCATTAATCCATTGCCAATTTCATTTCCGCTACTTAAAATACATTAGGTTTTTTGTCTTTCTCCCTGTTGATTCGATCCTGCTTACCGCTACTACGGTATTTAGGTTTAATTTTTAGACTGTGACGATCGGTCTAACACATTTTCTACTATATCATGTAAATCATAATTGTATGTATTGATATATGTCCTTAGAATGGTAAAATCGTGATAAGGGTATCAAGTGTTTCAAATCTTGATAGTGGGAACCCTATAATCACATATGGTGGCCATTCTAGAAATGTTCTTAGCCCCAGTATTATTTTGACTGAGGACACAGATAATACGGTAAGACTATCATAGTGTTGAACGACCCTGTCGAAAACCAATGACTGATCTCACTTGTTAAGGTTGTTTGCCAACAACCAAGTACAATACACAAGTGTTTGTTGCAGGCAAGTTCATTGGATTGACCCACCAGAGGATTCCATATAGATGGAAACCCATTGTCTATGGAATAAATATTTCAACGAATGGTGGTGCATGTGACCCTTAGACTTGAGATCACCGAAGCGCATTGTGCACCGATTGGTGTAGTTTGACACTAGCCTAATGTAATTCTATTTAGAACTATCAATCCGGTAGTGATTGGTTGCATCGAGGAGTGTATCGAGACTACGGTGGATAGACAGAGAATTCATCACTCCCGGTTACGGGAGAAGTTATCTCACGGGGCAATTCAGTATATGACAATGACACTAAAGTTGTGGCCACAGTGGGATTGAGTTGTTGCCCAATCCAATTTATCATTCTGATCATTAGTCTAGTAACTACATACAAAGGTATCGAGGATAACTGAGGTTGACACTATTTCTGTACCTCAGTCTCGATGAGATAACAGATGATTAAAGAATTTGATTGCATAATAACCATATGGTTGATAGGTAGCTGTTTCACTAAATTTGAATTTACTGGGTGACCATGATGCCTTGCTAGGGGCCAATCTTGGTCTGTGTGTAGTGAGACGATTGATTGGTGTCAATTGTGATACTACTCACTGCCGATATGATGAGAAGCCTACAGGTCACACACTTAGAAGACAGTTTAAGAATGGTAAATTTTGTAAGGGCATATTTGTCTTTTAGAAAAATGGGCATATTGGTAATTTTGCTGTGTAATTAAATTTACTGATTTTGTAGCCTATGTCCAATTTTGTTATTTGAGTAATTTAGCAAAATTAAAAATTTAATTATTAGAGTTAATATTAATATTTAACTAAATAATTAAATAGGAACTAATATGTGATTTCACCTACGTTTGGGTTGTTGCTAAACTATGGGGGTGGAATGGAAATTTTGCTTGATTATTTAAAGAAAGCAAAATTTAGGTTTTCCTAGAATTCTCTCATTCTTGCTGTGGGTGCACTTTTGAGAGAAAGATTTTATCTCTTCTTCTTTTCACTCTATCATTCAAATACCATCTTTAAAGCCAATAATTAATTCTAACAAAATTAATTCTTGGTCTCTGACTCGTGTGGAGGACGTGAGTTCGATTCCGTTCTCGAATCAGTAGCAAATCACATTTAGAGACAGTGGCAGAGCCTCCAAACGCTGGTATCCAATATATATATATATACATATTGGATCTTTATTGTTTCAATTTAAGCATGTTATATATATAGACCCTGATCTTGGCAAATCAGAGTGATCGATGGGCAAAAATTTTTATTTTTCCGTTGCCTCTATCGATCGATTTACTAACAACTTCCTCACCCATGGCAGCCAACCATTGCTTGCTATCCTTTGAGCTTATAGCTTCTTCATAGGTGGTAGGTTCAACTATTTTGATTTCAACCCCAACCACCAATGCCCTATAAATTAGGTATGCATAGCTGTATCTTGCAGGGGATCTGATTTCACTCTTGATCTTATCCCTTGCAAGCTGATATTAAGCAAGATCAGCTTGTTGAGGTTCTCTTTCAGGCTCTATTACTTCATCTTCAGTGCCTTGAGTGATACCCGCAGGTTGTGATAGCTCTGCAGGTTTAGTTTCTTCATCAGAATTGGTCAGGTCAGTTCGGTACATTGTTGGCTCCACCTTAATTTGGGTGGTATCAATATGGTTCAGATCATCAGTCTCAGTATTAGAGGTACCTGTAGTGGGGCTAGAAGATTTACAAGGAAAAACACATTCATTAAAGACCACATCACTACTAATTATGACTCTTACCCCCAGAGCCTCTCTCTCTCTCTCTCAAAGCCTATACCCTTCTGTCCCTTCTTAGTATCCTAGAAACACACATCTAGAGACCTTGGGTCTAACATTTGTGTGTGCAAAGGCATTACACCCAAATACCCTTAAGTGGTTGAGCTGGGCTTCCTACTAGACCATCTCTAGTCAGGACATTGGAATTCTATAGCATTAGAGGGGCTCCTCTTTATAAGGTAGGCAACAATAGTTAAGGCTTCTCCCTAAAAGGTTTTAGGCAGCCCCAAGGTGAATATGAGACACCTAACCTTTTCCAACAGTGTTCTTGAGACATCCCACATCGCTTGGGAAGAAGGGGTCTGAGCTAGTTAAATACCAGGGGAACCCCCCAATAGTCAAGACGCGTTTTGGGCTGGAGCAAGGGTTCTTGGGCTGAAAACAAAACCATGAGGGGCTGGGCTTTAGAGTCGAACCACCCAAGCTGCCAAAGCGGACAATATCTTGACTGTGTTGGGTCGGCAGTAGGCCAAGGTGTTACAATTGGTATCAGAGTCAATCCCAAACGGAAGTGTGTAGATAGTTAAGAGATCTCGTCTGTAGCGAGGACGTTGGATCTTGAGAAGGGGAGATTGAGACATCCCACATCACTTGGGAAGGAGGGGCTTGAGCTAGTTAAATACCAAGGGGACCCCCCAATAGTCAAGACGCGTTTTGGGCTTGAGCAAGGGTTTTTGGACCTGAAAACAAAACCGTGAGACTAGGCTTCGAAGTCGGACCACCCAGGCTGCCAAAGTGGACAATATCTTGACTGTGTTGGGCCGACAGTGGGCCGGGGTGTTACAATTCTATTCATTCTCTCTGCAACCCCATTCTCCTAACTGTCCTATACCTTAGGATCCCTAGGTCACTACAGTAGGTATCAAATTCAGAGTTACAAAACTCTAAACCATTGCTAGTCCTAAGGGCCTTAACTCTATTTTTACGCTGGTTTTCCACCAGAATTTCCAGCCTTTAAACTTGGTAAAGACTTCATCCTTAGACCTTTGGAGGTACACCTAAACCTTTCCACTGAAGTCATCTATAATAGACAGGAAATATGAGTTCTCACCATGAAACCTAACCTTCTCAAGACCCCACAAATCTGCATGTAAGTATTCTAAACACCTAGTGGCCTGATGAGTTCCTTTTGGGAAACTCATCCTATGCTGTTTACCCAACACACATATTTCACAAAATTCCAGGTTAGTGATAGTATCATTCACAAAACAACCCTGTTGTCTGAGAATGTTCATACCTTTCTAGCTTATGTGGCCCATCCTCAACTGCCATTTCTCTGTAGCAGACATGTTAGTAGTAAATAGAGCAGTATTAAAGAGTTATCATAGTAATGCTCACATAGTATGTACAACCCATTTTTCTTAATCCCTCTAAGTAATACATGATTATTCTTGTACACTATTATACAACCATTCTGAGCCTTATAAAAGCATCCAGGCTCATCAAGTGTCCCTAAAGATATTAGGTTACGTTTTAGTTCAGGTACGTATCTTACTTTGGTTAGTCTAATTACTTTGCCATCATTCAGCTTGATGGCAATGCTACCAACTCCCTAGACCTTACACGAGTGATTATTACCCATAAAAACAATTTCATTCTCATCACGTTTAAGGTCCTGAAAACAGTCCTTATTTGGACTCATGTGGAAAGAACACCCTGAATCTAAAACCCATTCTTAGCACTAATAGAGTTTAAAATAGTTTGAGCTTCAACAAGCTCAATGCTATTACTAGTACATGCTAGATTGCTTTCAGTATTAGTCTGCTTCTGTTTCTTAATGCAATCATAGCAATTCTTTTTAAGATGCCCAATTTTATTATAGTAAAAGCATTTCCTAGTTTCTGATTTAGGCTTACTAATACCTTTACCCTTTTTTTTATTCTTAAACCCTGGATTATGCTTTATTCTTAAACCCTAGATTATGCTGAAACACTCTTCCTGCCTTTTTTCCTAATTGACCAGTATCAGTCCTACCTTTCACAAATAGGTTATTGCCATTTCGTTTCTGAGTTTTCAGTTCTAGAACTCTAGATTTCGAACCATCCACAATCAAATCAACACTAGGGACAATCTCACTATACTGCAATGCATTTTTAACAACTAAATAGCCCTCAAGCAAGGAATTTAATAGGATCATCATCAAGCTAGAGTCTCCTAATTCTTGGTCAGTGCCTTTAAGAATTAGTGTCATTTTCAAGAACTCGTCTAGATTATCATCTAAAGATTTAGAGACATCCATTTTATATGCAAACAAAGAACCCTTTAAAAAAGCTAAATTAGGGGTAGATTGTAATGCAAATAAAGTTTCGAGTTTACCCAACAAGGCGATTGGATTATCCAGGTCACCTACCTTCTGTAGAACGCTATCTGATAGGTTCAGGATGATGAGATTATATGCCTCCTCATCAATCTCAGCCTTCTTTTTCAGCTTCTCCTTTGGCCACTTTGATGAATCTTTCTCTAGCGCAATTCCCACATTATTGTGAGACAAAAGAACCTTCATCTTCTTTTTCTAACAGCTAAAACCAATTTTCCCATCATACTGGGTGATTTCCAAGCGAGTGGTAGTAGTCATTGTGTGAATTTTCCATTGAACCCTAGAAATCAGAATTAATTTCTGATTCTCACTAATTGACAACCTAATTGATGATTATCAAAACCCAAGATTATCTAGGATCTGTTAAATCAAGAAACCCCCAATTTAACAAACCCTAAAATCGAAAATTTCCCAAATCAAGAACCTGATTGATGATTTCCAGAACCCTTGACTCCCCAAGAACTTTTTAAAACATGAAACCCCAATTTTAACAAACCCTAGGATCAAGAATTTCCCAAATCAGAAACCTAGAAACAAAGCTCTGATACCATTGTTGCGATATGGGACCAAATCACACCCTAAATCTACTGTCAATTCAATCACACACACAAGATCAAAGAAGAATCAAAGACACAAACAATTACTATGGTTCACTTGTTCAAGATTTGAACAAACCATGTCCATGTTGAGCTCCAAAACACTAAGGCTCGCTGCACTATGTATCAAGAAAGTTTTTACAGATTACAACTCACAAGAACTCTCAAATCTCTCTCAAACGCTATTATAAACACCCACTCAAAGTAATCCTTATAAAACCTTAGAGAAATCTAACCCACTCCTCTTAACCAAAAGGAAACACAACCTTTTCTACACGATTCACCAAAATCACCTAAGAACTACACAAATTGAGTGCAAAGTAAGAATCCTAGCAGAGAGCAAAAATACACGAAGAAGAGAGCAAAAAATTTGTTCACACAATAGAGAATTGGCTAGTTTTATATGTTGACTAAATGAGAGGAGGGCAGCCATTGGATCTTCACACAAAGTGACAGCCAAGATTAAAAAAGGACAACATTCAAAACGGCAGCGCATGGGATTAAGTCCTGCGGCACCGTTTATGGCTTCTTACTTTAACATACATTTTTTCTTTTATAGTTGTAGCGAAACCTATATTCGACACAGGCTTATTACATTAATATATTATAAAGTATGGTTTGGCATAACTACAAAAGTAAGAATACATAACAATAATATAAAAATTATAGTTTGGCAATGGCTTTTACAATTATTCACTCAAATTTATGGTTCGAAATTTGGCATATCAAAAATCAATAATAGAGAAATATGTGGATTGACAGTCAAACTGTGAACTAACGTATCTCTTATAACTATAGACAAATTAAATTTCGATACATGGTTTATTACAATTGTATAGAACAATAATAATTAACTTTAAGGGGGCATTTGGATTATATAATGTTTTATTATAGGGGCATATTATATTAACGGAAAGAAAGAACACCTTAAAGATTACTAGGAATGTTTAGAAAATGTGTTTGGTTGGTTAAAGTAAATTGGTGAATAATATGTTTGGTTAGGAGGATAAATTGGTGGATATGTTATATAGATTACTAAATTGCCATCCTTTTTAAATATTAATATAATAATATTTTTTGAATCATTTCTTTTAACCAGGGACATTTAAAATTTTGCTAAAACACCCCAACCATATAAAATTTTTAATTGTAGCAAAATCACCCCCACTCACCCCAAGCCATTGCCGGTTGCCAGCTACCACCATCGGTAGTCGACGAAATGGCGCATGATTGGTCGTATATGGCTGGCCGTGCGCCAACAAAGTCGAAAATGGCCATGGCTCACAAATCTGTGGCCGAAAAATGGATGGATCACAAATCTGTGATCCATGGCCAGAAAAGGCCTTACTAGTGCACGACCGACCAGATCTTATCGATCGTGCGCCATTACAGTGATTGACGCTGATGGTCGACGGTGGTCTTGGGTGGCTGGGGGTATTTTGTTAATTTTTAAACTTTTTTGTGGCTGGGGTGTTTTTGCTAATTTCTCAAATGTAGGGGGGTTGGGAAAATGATAGAGAGGGCAATTGTGTTCGAAATGGTTTTTAATTCCGGGCAAAATAGGTAGAAAAACCAGATTACCCCAATAATGTTTTAATAACATTCCAAACAAGGTAATAAGATTACCCCTCACATTACCAACAATAAACACTATTTGCAATAAAAGATTACCGTAATATTTTATTACTTCCAAACCAAACACAGAAATCTTGCAAAATAAATGAAGATTACCCCCGTTATCTTATCTACCCCCGATCCAAACAGCCGCTAACTAATTTTTTCATATATTGGTGAAACTTATGAAAATCAGAGAACCTATCCAATATATTTTACTCATATTGATGATTCTTCAAAATTTTATTGAAATCAAATAGACATTTTATCTTTTACAATTGTAGTGAAACCTATGTTTGGCAAAGGTTTATTACAGTGATTCATTATAAATTATGGTTCGGCTGATGGCTTGCTACAATTCTATATTAATGAAACGACATGGTTCGGCATGTGCATTCACCTAACATAAATATTAGACAAAATATTGAATAATGGTTTGACATTGTTTGGCTACTGACTTCTTACAATTCAACAGCCAAAATAATGAGTTGCATGATTTTATGAGTCTACTTTTTAATGCATTTAATTTGATAGAAATATTATCATATATTGGTGAAACTTATGAAAACCAGAGTGGATATTTATTGAGCAAGGTATGACCCATTTATTAATGATTGTTTAGTGAAACCCGAGAAACAGGGGAAACCAAAATGCGTGTGATGATAAAAATAAATGGTTTTCTCATCACTAAAATTGAATTTGTTTTATGTGTGTGATGATAAAATTAATGGTTCGGCAGCAGGTCTATAGTTATCCAAATTCATCATATAATATATCAAGTTAAAGCTCTATCTATCTGGTTTCCAAAGATTTAAATCGCTCATCAATTGGATTTTTATTGAGTAAGTTATGACCAATTTACTACTGACTATTTTGTGGAAATCGAAAAATAGGGGAAACTGAAATGTGTGTAATGATAAAAGGAACGGTTTGGTAGTGGGGCTAAAGTTATCCAAATTAAGCATATAGTATATCAACTTAAATCCCTGTCTGTCTAGTCTCTAAAGATTCAAACCTCTCATCAATTGGATTTTTATTGAGCAAGTTATGGTCAATTTACTACTGACTATTCAGTGGAAACCGAAATATGTGCGATGATAAAAGGAATGGTTCAGCAATAGGGCTAAAATTATCCAAATTAATCTTATAATATATTAAATTAAATCCATGTCTATCTAGTTTCTAACTATTCAAACCCTCATCAATTGGATTTTTATTGAGCAAGTTATAGTCAATTTACTACTGGCTGTTCACTGGAAACCAAAATGTGTGTGATGATAAAAGGAATGGTTTGGTAGTGGGGCTATAGTTATCCAAATTAAGTGTATAGTATACCAACTTAAAGCCCTATCTGTCTAGTTTATAAAGATTCAAACCTCTCATCAATTGGATTTTTATTGAGCAAGTTGTGGTCAATTTATCACTAACTATTTAGTGGAAACCGAAATGTGTGTGATGATAAAAGGAATGGTTCGATAGTGGGGCTACAGTTATCCAAATTAAGCATATAATATATCAAATTAAAGCCCTATCTGTCTTGTTTCTAATGATTCAAACCTCTCATCAATTGGATTTTTATTGAGTAAGTTATGGTCAATTACTACTGACAGTTCAGTGGAAACTGAAATATGTGCGATGATAAAAGGAACAGTTTGGTAGTGGGGCTACAGTTATCCAAATTAAGAGTATAATATATCAACTTAAAGCTCTGTCTGTCTGGTTTCTAACAATTCAAACCTCTCATCAATTGGATTTTTATTGAGCAAGTTATGGTCAATTTACTACTGATTGTTCAGTGGAAACCGAAATGTCAATTGGATTTTTATTGAGCAAGTTATGGTCAATTTACTACTGATTGTTCAGTGGAAACCGAAATGTGTGTGATGATAAAAAGAATGATTTACTAAAGCTACATAGTTCAACATAAAAAATCAATTAATATTGGTTAAACAAACAAAATTACTTATATTCAACAACAACCTTTTTTCATGATATGTGTATGTAATATAAAAAAAAATATCAACAATGATAGATAGAATAATTACAATTAAAACTACATATCAATATTTATTTTCCTTTAAGGATAATAATAATGGTTTGGCATATTGCAAATGGTTTACTAAAGCTACATGGTTCGACATCAAACATCAGTTGATATTTGTTAAACAAATAAAATTATTTATATTTAGCAACAACCTCTTTTCATGATATATGTATGTAATATAAAAAAAATATTAACAAAAAAAGATAGAACAATTACAATTAAAATTACATATCAATATTTCTTTCCTTTCTCATTACTAAAATTGAATTCGTTTTTATGGCACAAATCCTCGTTTGTTCATCCTGAAATTGTCGAATGATACCAATCCTCGTAGGTCATCATCACTTGATTTTCCTAAAACAGATGAAAATGAAGATGGAAAAGATGGAGACAATAATTAAAGGACAATTCCAGTGAAAAATGAAAAAAATTCTAAACTAAACAAAGAAATACAATTAAATATTATGCAACAACATTACAATACTATCAACACAAAAAAAAAAAAATAAAAAAATAAAAAAAGCACAACGACAACATCACTTGATATTTGTAGAATAGATGAAAATGATTCTCCTTTGCGGGAACCACTAACTTTACAAAACTATTGATGAACAAATATTAACAAATGGAATATTTGTTTTCCTTTCTCGTCTCTGCATCATGGTACCAATCCTCACATAAATAAATACATATAGATTTAAAGTGAAGGTAAAAAGTTTGCATTTAATTGACAAAGATTTAATTACACCTTTCATATGCCCAACTTTCTAATATCAATATTTTCTCATTAATATCTCTAACCCTTCACATTAATATCAAACACATATAATGTATACATCCCTTTACATTCACATAAATTTATTTCTGCATAAATGAAAATATTTAATGTGAATGTGAAACATCAATGATTAAAGTTATTAATATGTGTCATTAATAAGCCACATGTAACAAAGAATCCAACTCATCACATTATCACCAATAACATGCAGCTAAATATAAAGAATCCACATTATCACCAATCAAATGCAGCCATATGTCTGATAATCTGTCTACGTGTCAAATTGAAGGAATTTTACATCTTCAAAAGGGCCATCATATAGCCTCTCTCTCTCTCTCTCTCTCTCTCTCTCTCTCTCTCTCTCTATTATATTGGTATATATATATATATATATATATATATATATAATGGGAATTTTCATTTTTTTTTAAGTTTCAAGTATCATTCATAATATTTATAGGTTTTCAAGTATGTTATTTTATGTATCAAACTTTGAGTTTTGAGTTTTGAGTTTCATGTATATTGTTCTAGGTTTCAAGTATTATTAAATCGATGTTAAAGTTTCCAAATGCAATGTTATAAGTTTCAAAAGAAATGTTTTTGGTATCAAGTCTCTTAGATTTCACGTTATGTGTTATAAATTTTATGTTTTAAATTGTAGATTTAACGTATAATATCCTAGTTTTTAAATTAACATTAAAAGTTTCAAGTATAGCATTGCCAATTTCGAAATATGACATTATTAATATCAAATCCCTCGAATTTCACGTTCAACGTTAATAATTTCAAGTTTTATGTTATAAGTTTTAACTACGTTGTTTATTGTTTAAAGACATTTTTTTTTTTAAGGTATTAAATATATATTGATTTAAATAAAGATTTTAGAAGGGAGAATGTCATTTTCCCTCCCAAGGTTTGGCGAAACAACATTTTCCCACCCATAAAGTTTCAAAGCGACACTTTCCTACCCAGAAAAATCCATTCTGAAAAAGGGCAAATGGTCAATTCATGAAGCTACTCTTTTTACTTACTATATCCTATCGCTCGACCCAAACATCTCTCTATCACTCCCTTATTTTCTATCTCTAAAGAACTTTCTCTCGCAATCTTGATTTCTCGTTTTCAATTTGTCTCTAGTGTTGTTCTTTTGGAGATTGTCTCTGCGACGTGATTTTTGGATTTCTCTATTGTTGTCAAAGGCCAAACTGATTCGAACTTAAGGTTTACGTTGTGAATTCATAGACTTAGGGGTTTGAGGGTTTGGAATCAGGGGGAGTGGGACCTAGCCCAAAAAGGAAGGTTGTCCCTCCATTAAAGAAGCATGAAATTACAAACCAGAAAGAGAAAAAAGTGTAGACGTAAAAATCTACCTGTATGGAAGGGCGTCTGATCCCGTGAGGATATCTGCTGTACCTGCACACGTAGAAAAACACACGCGTAAAGCAAACGGGAAACACCGGGGTGGTGTTTGCCGTAGGCACTCCGACGCTCAAGTCAACAAGGCTGAAAGGCTAATATAGTGAGGGCTATGGAGTAAGAGGTTACAAGAAGTCTAGTCGGGGACTGTGACTACGGCGGTGATATAAAGCTCTCGAGTAGGAGCTTCGGGTGTGAAGGTGTAATCTCTCCTCCTCTGTGAGAGGGCTGGCCTCTATTTATATAGTGACTGTCTGGTCTCCCAATCCTGGTAGGAGTAGGAGTCCTAATATGACTCTGGTGCAAACCCTAGAAGAATTAGAGCCGTGGTAAGCTGTCTTACCAATGTCCGAATAAGAAGGTGATTCTGATCAGGAAAGTGTTCTGAACAGGAAAATGACTTTGAATAGGAGATTGATCAGGAACAGGAATATGATCAATGGGCCGTGGGCTCGGAACTCGCCTATAAACCCAAGAAGTGAGCTGGAACTGAGGCCGGTACCCAGATAGTTTGGGTCGGCCATATTTCGTATCAAATGGGACCGATCTGGCTTGGGCCTCTTTAGGACTGGGCCCGATCTTTCCTTCACTAGTGGTCCTGTTTGCTTATTTGGGCCAAGGGCGATTTTTGGCCCTAATAGTTTGTCCCCCACTCTCTGAGTTAAGAGTTTCTTAAGTCAGAGAGTAGGCAGTGATCGAGGTGCGCTTGGTCTTCCTTCCTGGATGAACGATTGTCGGCGTGAGTAATCTGATTATTGCAGGTGATTGTTTGGTCGGGTTTCGTTTGGTATCCATTCTTGATCCGATGTAGGCTATCATTGCAAAATGATGTACCTGATCGGTGTGGGGGGCCGAAGGAAAAGAGAAACAGGCTTCGAAGGCTCACGCGCTTGTTCGGTACGTCCGACCGACTAGAGAACTAAGCTGCAGTACTATAGCCGGGGCATTTGTTCAGCATGCCGGGTCAACCGAATCAGGGATCATATTGAACTGAAGGTTCGCTCGGTCGGGGTATATGGGTGATCGAGTGAGTGTAAAATGCGGGTCTCAACCAGTGATTGATTACTTGTTCGCTACAGAAGAACGAATGAGCGAGGCATCCCGGTTTGGTGATGCGTGTTTACTACAACATGCAAAACTAGCAAGTGCACTAGTCGCTCAAGTAATAGAGTGATGGGTAGGATATCTTTCCCACGAGGACTGGTAGCTAAGCACTAATTTTCCTAATGTTAACAAGTTTAAGCAACCGAAAATCTTGGATTTGTGGGAGCAAATTGTAGTTGAAAGAAAACTAAAATAAAATTTAACAAAGAATTAATTCTTAAAAAGGAAAGCAAATGAAACACAGAAATTCAATTTAAGTAAGACGGGCAGGGTTTTGACTTCGTTTGGATTTTTATGGGTTAAACCTAAGAGTTACACTATGTTCACATTCACGTGCAATGGTTGTAAATCGGATTTACTACTATGTTAACATACCCTCTCGGGCTATGTTTTCCTATTCATCCTTATTAACATTCCGCACCCAACAATTTGAAGGTTAATAATTCTAAATCATGAAGCATAAGAATCCTAAATTGATTTCATTAATTCTTGAATCTATCTCTAGCATCCAATACTATAATGGTTATTACCCAAGAAGCTTAACATGAATTATTTCTCAATCTCATCATGTTCATCACATACAGCAATTAATTGCAGAGTAACACACAACCAGAACTTATTCACATGGAAAATAACACAATCTAATACTTAACCCATTTCAAATCCAAACTACAATCAAAACCCTAACCCATAGAAGATTAGTTCATAGCTAAATTAACAGTATAACAACGAAAAATAAAAGTAAACAGATTAAACATAATGAAACTGAAATGAAAGAATAGAAATCTCCCCAAAAGATGAATCTTCCAGTCAAAATCTGAATCTTCCCTTTAACAATCCGAAAAACTCCAGCTTTTTCTCTAAGAAAATGCAAAAGACGGCTAAACCTAACAGCTCAGATCCCCTGGTAAAAAGTTTATGTTTTTCTTTTATACCTAGTCCTAAAAACCCAGTCAAAAACACGCACACACGAAACTGTGCGTTTACAAAACTGAAAACTTTGACTGTCGCCGCGGCGAAGAACGGAAATTCCCAATTCGTCTCTGGCCTACTTCGCCGCGGCGAAGACAATTTCTTCGCCGGGGCGAAGCTCCTTCAAGGGTTCTGAAATTTACAGAACTGCCACTCTGCTTGCTTCTTCGTTCGATTCTTCGATTTTTCGGCTCTCTTCCTTGGAAACAAGCTTCATCGTGCGTTGTCCTGCTCCGGAACTCTCCTATCTTCTGAAACCCGCTCAATTCTGAGTCAAAACTATTCAGTTTTGTCTTTATTCGCTCAAAAAGTCCATTTTAACCTGAAACACGAAAAGTAAAGAATTAAGCACCAATTCAGGTAAAAATGCACTGGAAAGTACCTGAAATCCGACAAAAAGATCAAATGAAAACTGTATAATTTACAGATTATCATTTGGTTGCCTGGAGAACGAGTGTAAGCCGAGCAACTCGAAGCTTCTCAGCCGATCGGGAGGACCTCATGGGCCTGTGTAGATTGGATGCGTGTTGGGTACAATCTGGCTGTCATGTGCTGGCTCGGTTGGGGTGCTCGGGCGATCTAACGCATCTTCCATACGGCACTGCAGTTTCCTAGGTTACTTAGATTCTTGCCACGCGTACGGTGCTTATCCATCTTTGTTCTGGAGGCGGGAAAACGAGGAGTCTCTCTAATCCTCGGCCACTCATGGGTCGCCACGTGTCGGCCTACGTCAGATCCCTTTTATAAAAACGAGTTTACAGACTCTTCGTCTTCCATTTCCATTTTCTGTGTTTCGAAAATTTTCTTCTCTTTCTTTCTTCTTTTCATTTCGGTTTCTTGAAGCGGTGGTGGCCTTCTCTCTGTAGTGTGTCACTTTACGGTAAATCTTCTTTCCTTTGGACTGATTTTTGGTTTGTTTCCGTTATTTGCTGGGTTTTTGGATGATCGGGTGAAGTTTTTGGAAATTTGAGTAGTTTTGACTGGTTTCGAGGAGTTTAGAAGTGTTGGCATTTTGGTTTTCTAGAATAGGCTCAGATTTTCAGATTTTCGGTGTGTTTCCAGCAAGTTGGCTATTATTTTTGGTGTTTTTCTGGGCATTTTGGGTAGAATCGGGAAGACAAAGTCGACTTAAGTATTGTTTGGTTCGGTCAGTCCGTCTGACCGAGTGGTGAGGGGGCGTGTGGCGTGGATTGAATAGGTGATCGGTCATCCAGAGTGAGTAGGTGTTTTTAGGTTGGTGGATTGGTGAGCAGGGTGAGTAGGTACCTAGGTTTGAGCTTGGAGGTGGGTCAGTCGTCTGGGGCGAGCGAATTAGTGCTCTGTTGAACCTAGTTCCAAGGTCAGTCGGTTGGAGGGGTCGATCAAGGGTAGAGAGCGATCTTGTTATCGTGTAGGTCGACTGGTGCTGAAGGGCGATCAGTAGTGTGTGAGCCTCTTCCTTCGGTCGGTTGCCCACTCAGGGCGAGTGGTTCTTTGACAGTTTTTAGGAATTCTGAAGCTAACACAGAGTCAGTCGGTCGATCGGGCTGGGCGATTTGGCCGTCATGTCAGACACCGAATCAGTAAGCTCTAGTGAGGTTGGGGTGGATGCTGGAGATGAATATGAGCGTGCCCTAACCATAGTGATAATGCCTGAAGAGGGCGTCCCAATTGGGGTGCCAACCGGAGTTAGTGTAGCTGCCCCAGGTATGAGTACTCCCGACCCGAGTGGTTCGGGTAGGCATGGGGGAAGTGGGGAAGACTACGAAGGAGTTGGTAGTCCGTCCTCCTCCGGTAGTGGCTCCAAGGAGGCACCGGCCAACAAGACAGCGAGATTTTGACTAGAGACTATCTGCCCGTGCTGAAAGATAGTGATGTGTGGCGCATCCGGACCTTGTATCACATTCCAAGTTCGGTTGACATCCGGATGCCATGATCGTATGAGCGGGTTGACTGGGAGGCTAAAGGTTGGATCAGTGTTTATGAGAAGTGGTTTCACGATGGTTTGAGGCTACCCGTCCGTCGCCTCGTGTGGGAAGTACTCAACCACTTCATGATTGCCCCGTCTCAGCTTATGCCAAATGCTTGGAGACTGCTAATGGCTTTGGAAGACCTCTGTGTTCGGAACCAAGTGAGGTTCGGGCTGCACGAGCTGCTGTACTCATACTTCTTGAAGGAGAATGATAAAGAAAAGGGTCGTTACTTGTTGAACTTGAGGTACGATCGGTCTCACTTGGTGACCGATCTACGGTCCAGTGATAAGAACTAGAAGGACCGATATTTCTATCTGAGGGGTCAAGCTGTATTTGGAGAAAAAGGCCAGGGCGAGATCCCGATCGGCTGGCGAGCTACTGGTGAGAACTTAGTTGTTTCCTTCGTACTTTGGATTACTAAATCTTGATTGTGTTTTTTGCTTGCAGAGCCTGATTTCAATCGTGCTGGACAGAGCGGGGACGACTTGGACGTAGCTACCCAGAGGGTGTTAGCCATCCCATTAGAGCAGAGGGATTGGCGAGTAGTGCTAGCAGAGTCCAACCTGAGGACCAGCATTCTTTGGGCCGGAGTAGAGGCTATACAGAGAGGTACTCCCTTCCCCTCGCTGAAGCAGACTTGGGATGTGCTTCTGAGTCGATCTGCAACTATATCATTTTTGGTGAGTCCAGGCTGAACCCACTAATAGTTGAAGAATTTGCACTTGCAGAATCGCTGATGAAGAAGTTGACCGTCTCGAGCGCGAGTGAATCTATCGCCCGGCGCCGAGAGAAGAGGAGGAGGGAGTCCTTGGCCAGGGAGGATAGGAGGGCAGAGGATGTGTTGGCGACGCCGCCGAGTCAGCAACCGTTGAGTTAGCAGCCTGCCACGGGGGCCGGGTTGTCCCACACTGCAGTTTTGGACGAGGAGTCTGGGACGATTACATTCACGATTCAGGCTACTGCATCGACTTATTCCGATGCGACCTCTATGAGCAAGCTGGCCGACTCTTTCTTGTTTCCGGCAGATGAGGCGTGTCTGAATCAGATGGGGGCAGTTGCTGCTGTTGATTGGGGGGTATCCCGCGCCGTTCAGGTATGACAGTATTACTCGGTGTTCTCGTTTTGAATTTTGTTTTGATGGCAATGTTTTGTTGCGCAGGTACTCACTAGCAGTCTTCACCTGAGGAAGTCTGTTATGGCGCAGGAGAAACGGATACAGGATGTATCCAAGGCCAATACTAGCTTGCGCCAGAGGGAGGCAGCGTCCCGGAAGGCTGAGCAGGAGAGTCAGCAGCACCTCAGGGATAGTGAGCGTGAGGTCGAGAGATTGAGGCATGAGTTGGTCGAGAGAACCGTAGAAGTTGAGTCCCTTAGGGAGCAGTGCATCTCCATTGCTGATGATGCTATCATTAAGGCCCGAGGTGAGCTCATGCTGGAGTTCAAGGAAGGGCGGACCTCTCATTGGGATCCGGATGAAGATATCCAGCTTATGCGGGAGTTGCTGGAAGAAGGAGATAGTCATCCGGGGGGGCAGGACGAGCAGCAGATGCCTGACATTAGCCAGCCAGTGCCACCGGGTGTTGGGAATGCAAGCAACCAGGCTAGCGGGCCAAGTGCTGGCGGTGCGGACATGGCGACCGATTCGGCGATGGAGGATCAGGCTCATGCTGAGGATGCTTAGTGTTTTTCTTTGTTTGTATACTTTGGGGCCTGCGATGCCTTCTTGCCTTGCGTGTGTGCTGCTTTTTGTATTCTGAACTGGGCTGTTTGATGCCATATATAATATATTTGACTATTTTGACTTTTTGGTTCTGTCTTTGTGGATGAGCGAACAGTTCGTTGTTTCTTTACTTGTAGGTGCACTACGTCGTGTATGTTATACTTTAGTGTGGCCCAGTGGCTAAGGCATGTAGGCCTTATGTTGGGCTGGGTTGGTGCTTTACTTGTCAATGGTGTAAAGACCATTCATTCGGTCTGGTCGACCGACTATGCATACCCTTGGATGAACGAAGTTAAACTGTAGTTCCTGGGTCGGATCGGGCCGACTGGGTGGTGTAAATCATAAGTCGTGCTGAGTTTCGTAGACCAAGTGGGGCCAATACTAAGGTGCAACTCGCGAATCGGGTAGGGCCGATCGGAGGATGTCATTGTGAACCGAACAGAGTCGATTCGACGGTGTACATACGTTTATCGGGCAGGGTCGATATGAAGGCCTTAGTACGTTTATCGGCAGGGCCGATCTGAAGGTGTCATCGTGAATCGAGCAGGGTCGATTCGAAGGTGTACGTACGTTTATCGGGCAGGGCCGATCTGAAGGCGTCATCGTGAATCGAGCAGGGTCGATTCGAAGGTATACGTACGTTTATCGAGTAGGGCCAATTTGAAGGTATCCGTACGTTTATCGACAGGGCCGATCTGAAGGTGTCATCGTGAATCGAGCAGGGTCGATTCGAAGGTATACGTACATTTATCGGGCAGGGCCGATTTGAAAGTGTCCGTACGTTTGTCGGTAGGGCCGATCTGAAGGTGTCATTGTGAATCGAGCAGGGTCGATTCGAAGGTGTCATATGTTTATCGGGTAGGGCCGATTTAAAGGTGTCCATACGTTTATCGGCAAGGCCGATCTGAAGGTGTCATCGTGAATTGAGCAGGGTCGATTCGAATGTGTATGTGCGTTTATCGGGCAGGGCTGATTTGAAGGTATCCGTACGTTTATCGACATGGCCGATCTGAAGGTGTCATCGTGAATTGAGTAGGGTCGATTCGAAGGTGTACGTACGTTTATCGGGCATGGTTGATTTGAATGTGTCCGTACGTTTATCGACAGAGCCGATCTGAAGGTGTCATCAAGCAGGGTCGGTTTGGAGACGAAAAACTTCTGAATATTACTTCATTAAATATTTGGCCATGAGACCGGTTGTCTAGGAGGAGGTGGATAGGCCCACTCATCCTTTTTTTTAAAATGAAAAAACGAAAAACGAAAAAGAAAAAGACAAAGTTCACCTAGAAGTAGAAGCGTTTTAGGTGAACGGCATTGCAACTGTTGTTGACATCCTTGCCCTCGGGGGTGAGCTTGCCATGCCACTTGACGGTGGATCCCATTCCTTTCATTATTGCTATGACCTGCGTTGGTTTGACGTTGAGGTTGTACTCTGGTATTTTGTGTTGGTTTGATCCGAACTGCCTAATATCGTTTCTCTCGGGCTAGCGATAATATGGCTTTCTGACTTAGCCTGTATTACGTGCCAGGGGTTGGTACCAATCTCCGCTCTGGCTTCCTGTCATTCTGCCTTGATTCATACCTGGAATGAGCTGCTCGATTCATCTCGTCTTCTTCCCATCTTATTTGGGTCATTGCCCAGGCTAAAGCGTCTTCCGTTGTGGTGCAACCTAGCTTCGTAAGTTCTTTGTACAGTTCTCCGTCCGGTAGGAGGCCTTTCCTAAAAGCGTCCATAGCTGTCTCGGGGCTACACGATGGGATAGAGATCTTTTCTTTGTTGAATCTGTTAACATATTCTCTCAGTGGCTCTCCCCTTCTCTTGTATATTCGGTATCGGTCAGTCGACAGTTTCTCTAGTTTCTTGCTGCTGGCGAACTGTTCCACGAAGGTGTCAGTAAGCTGGGCGAATGAGTCGATGGATCTATTCAAGAGGTTCGTATACCATTGGAGTGCTGGGCCGGATAAGCTCGAACCGAAACTTTTGCACATGTAGGCTTCCCTAAGCGGTCGGGGTATCGAGACGGTGAACATCCGTTGTTTGTACGAGGCTATGTGATCGTCCGGATCGGTTGTGCTGTCGTACATTTTCATGTTAGGGATAGTGAACTTCTGTGGCAAGTCGGCTAAGGCGATCTTGTCCACGAAGGGTGAATCCGCGTAACAATGGGGCCTGCTCTTCTTGGTTGGGACCGGCATTCCTGGAATGCGTCGCATCACTGCTTCCACATCGGCCAATCTCTTGGCTAACACCTGTTCCATAGGAGAAGGGGACACCACTAGGTCATCCCGCGTGATCGGGTCAGCATTTGCACTTATCTTTGGTACATTCCGTTGGGTCATCCCTCTTGGGTAGGCTGACGAGTCCCTTCGTGCGTTCCTTGGTAGCATAAGTCTTCGGTCATTCCTTCTGGTTGGATGACTCCCAGGGTAACTGTTCTGGTATTTCGCCCTACATGGATGGTCAGGGGAGTCCTCTGATAGTCATTCAGTTGATTAGGATGGATGGGCTTGGGTGCTGTTGGTTTTGTTTGGCCGTTCATCCCGCGGGGATGAGCCGAGCCGAGCCGAGCCGAGCCGAGCCGAGTGGAGTATGTGTTGGGATGGTTAGATTGAGCAGGTCTTGTGGATGAGGGCTCTCGGCTACCGGATCGTCTTGGTCTTGATGTTGGGATGAATCGGTTGATTGGTGCTCTTCAGGCATAACTTTATCTCCATGAATTAGGACAGAATTGTCGACCGCAAACAGGTTTAAGGGACGGGGCCTTTTGCCAGAGGCCGAGGGTCGAGGCTCCGGCGTAAGCAGAGGTTGCATGGGCGGAACAGGGGTGCGGAACCAATTGAGGGGTGTTTGGCCGGGAAGGAACTCTAGGTCACAGAATTGACTTACCTTCTCCTTGAGGGATTGGTTTTCTGACTTGATGGACACGTTTTCTGTCCTAATCGCATTGTTCTCAGCTTCCAATGCCGCTACCTTGTCCAAGTTATGTTGCATGACAGCAGTTAGAGCTTCCAGTTTGGCCTCGAGGCCGGGGTTAGCGTTATCGAAGTTGTTAGCCATGGAATGTTCCTTCACGTAGCAAGGTTCGGTGAGCCGAATGATTGCTAGAGGCCTCACGGTGGGCTCCAAACTATAGACGTAAAAATCTACCTGTGCGGAAAGGGGGTCTGATCCCGTGAAGATGAGGCCACTAGCGATCTGCTGTACCTGCACACGTAGAAAAACACATGCGTGAAGCGAACGGGAAACACCGAGGCAGTGTTTGCCGTAGGCACTCCGACGCTCAAGTCAGCAAGGCTGAAAGGCTAATATAGTGAGGGCTAGAGAGTAAGAGGTTACCGGAAGTCTAGTCGGGGACTATGACTATGGCGGTGATGTAAAGCTCTCGAGGAGGAGCTTCGGGTGTGAAGGTGTAATCTTTCCTCCTCTGTGAGAGGGCTGGCCTCTGTTTATATAGTGACTGTCTGGTCTCCCAATCCTGGTAGGAGTAGGAGTCCTAATGTGACTCTAGTGCAAACCCTAGAAGAATTAGGGCCGTGGTAAGCTGTCTTACCAGTGTCCGAATAGGAAGGTGATTATGATCAAGAAAGTGTTCTGAACAGGAAAATGACTTCGAATAGGAGATTGATCAGGAACAGGAATATGATCAATGGGTCGTGGGCTCGGAACTCGCCTATAAACCCAAGAAGTGAGCTGGAACTGGGAGGCCGGTACCCAGATAGTTTGGGTCGGCCATATTTCGTATCAAATGGGACCGATCTGGCTTGGGCCTCTTTAGGACTGGGCCCGGTCTTTCCTTTACTAGTGGTCCTGTTTGCTTATTTGGGCCAAGGGCGATTTTTGGCCCTAACAAAAAGAAAAGATGGAGTTTAGAGGAAGAGGAAGCTTAAGGATTGACGTTGAAAAATATGTTTTTCTGTTTTGACCGTCTTGCCCTTTTTTAGAATGGATTTTTCTAATGGAACATAACGATCGGTGAGAAAGTGTTGTTTTGAAACTTGACAGGTAAGAAAGTGTAGTTTTGCCAAACTTTAGGTGGGAAAATGTCGTTCTCCCATTTTAAAATATAAATTAGGTATACTTATTAACGGGGGCCACTAAAAATTCTATAGGGGCTAAAAATTAGTTTTTTTTTTTTCTTTTGTGACGTATGGATAGACCTTGCAAAACGGGTGGGTGGGCCGGGTCATCACGGGTATGGGTCCAATATGGGCGAGTTATATAGGTCTAAAAAATTAAACCCGTACCCTACCCTATGCGGGTATAGGTGGACCCGCAGGTACTTGTTTTACATACTAGTTTTACTTATTTCTTGAACATCGAAAAGCTACTGAAGTCAACTATTTTTTCATACATTTTCTTAGCAACCAAACAAACCTAGGAAAATGAAAGAACTAAATAATACAACTGAAACTACCTCAAAACTAAACAATCAACTCCCAGTTTCTGATCATCTCAATCGAACAACAAAGCAACAGTTACATTTCGACGACAAGTGTTTAATGCGTGAATAATAAAAGCAAGTGATGTTTAAAACTAAGAGAAAGAAAGCGAAGAAATTTACTGATCGGCGACGGTGACGACGACGATGTGATACAGTGAGAGAGGAGAGCCGCGAGTCTTGCGACGGTGACGACGACGATGTGATACAGTGAGAGAGGAGAGCCGCGAGTCTTGCGACGGTGAGAGAGAGGAGATGACGAGTCGACGACGTGAGAGAGAAGAGATGACAAGCCGACGACATGGTATGTGAGAGAGAGGAGTTCAGAGATGGCGACGTTGCGACGATGGGACTGGGATGACTGAATGTGAGAGAGAAGAGATGACAAGCCGACGATGGTGGGACTGGGATGACAGATGACTGTGAGAGAATGACTGAATGTGAATGAGTATGAGAGATTGAGAGTTAGGGATTTCCCCTGTTTTCTTTTAACAAAAAACGAGTACCCGCAGGTTTACTCGTGTTACCCCTTAATAATACGGGTCGGGTCGAGTAAGGGTTGACCCGCAGGTCTGGATCCGTTTTGCCAGGTCTACATATGGAGGAGGCAGAGAGGGTGGATCCAATGTGAATAAATTTAATTGATTGAGAAAATAATAATAATAAAAAGAAAGAAAAATCCCTAACGTAATAGTTGAAGAAGAATTATTTTGAAAATAGCTTACGTTTTTTTAATTTTACTATTTAAATTTATTTTTCAATAATAAATATTTGTCAAATAATAAAAATTGTTTTCAAATTAAAAGCTATAGAAAACCATGTTTAATCATTTTCTAATTTTACACTAGTTTTAAGATTGTATTTGGAAACTGTTTTCTAAAAACTATTTTACTCATTTTTATAAGAGTTTTTGCATAATTTGTTTTAAAAAACAAAAAACTAATAATAATTATGTCCCTTTTGAATGAGTTTTTGGAAACGTTGTGAGCATATTAATAATAGCTTTTGTTAGCATTCATTAAGATGTGAAAAATGAAGAGTAATTCTTGTCTTCAGATTTGGAAAATGAAGATGAGTGAAAAAGAGGCAGGAGAAATAAAAGAAAATTAATAAAGGGATTTAAGTTCCTCCAGACACTGATAAGGCTGATAAAAATAATAATAAAACTTGATCGGAATGTTGAAGGAGAATATTTTTTTCTTTCAAAATCAAAGCTGGCACTGGATCAATTTGCAACGAGACAAACAGCCATAACATGCACACACCCTGGACTTTAATTTACATTCTTTATTTTTCATACACTTATAAAGAACCACCGACGTACGTTATCAGCAGAGGGTGAGCGTGTGGAGTAACATAGATAGACCCATAATTTGTAACTGTATGAATGACCCACCAAAAAGGTCGTGAAAAAAAATCCAAGCACTCCATTACAAAGATTGTCGGGACCCATAAATAATTACCTATTAAAAGCTCTTATTCAATTTGAAATGTACGAGATTGAAGATGCTAAACCCTATTTACTTCAAATTTAACCAAAGTGGGAGAGAGAGAGAGAGGCGGGGAAATGCCATTACCAAAGCAGGAAACAAAGAACAATGAAATTATAATAATAAATATTTAAAAAAAAAAAATTGCATATGTTTAGGTGCTTTATCGACAATAAGGACCGTTAAACAAAGGCATCCAGTATATACAGTGGGGAACAGACATGCTTATGCGCGGAATCCAGACGCACTCTTAACTATATTTTATTAATACCCTTCTGAAATCCGGTCCGAACGGTCTCACTTACTCCTGAGTCCCGAGTCCTGACACTCAACTCACCCTACATCCAACCCAACCCAACCCAACCCAAAGGGTTCTCTCTCTCTCTCCGTCTCTCGAGCTCCGAGAGAAGCAAAATCTAAAAGCATACAAGGACACACACAGACTGACAGACAAAGACGTTACTCTAGACCAGAAGCACGTTACAACTTCAAAAGCTCCGCCAATACAAGAGCAAAGTGAAGCCAAGTTGAAGATAAAAACACTTTGTTTTGCTCAGCTCTGAGAGAAGGGCGATTTTCAGCAATGGCTAGAGGATTTCAGCTTACTTTTGCCATTTCTTTGTTGTTTCTGCTTCTGGGTATGTTTTTTTTTTTTTTTTTTTTCTTCTGTTTCTCTCCCTCATACTTTGTATCCACTTGTTTTTACATCCATTTGTTCTACTACTGCTTCAGTTTTCTTCTTTTCTCCATCTAACAAGATCTTTATTTTCTGGGGCCTTTGATTTTGAAGGGTAACATGCTTTTCAATAATCAAATCTGTGTGCCTCAACTATTTTTCTTTTTCTTTTGGCACAGTTAACCTCTTTCATTTTCTCTATCTTTTTTCCTAATTGGCTTCTTCTGTAATGCAGTACAAACTTTTTCTTGAAGAAATTTTGAAGTACCAATGGTTTGCATTTTCTTTATCAGGAGTTGATTAGCTAACCTGTAATATGTTCCTCTCTCTCTCTCTTTGATAAGGTGTTACATTTCTTCATTCTTTAACGTGCCACCAAACGATAATACCTTTTTTTTCCCAACAAAAAAACAGGGTAAAATCAAAAGCATTGCGACTAGAAGTTTCCTGCCACTAATTTGGTAAAAAAATTTCGAAATATTATACATGCATTTATAGTCTTACCTATGGTAGGTAGAGTTTCAAATTGATGGACGGCTAGATTGCAATAATCTAGCTTGTGGACCCTCTTGTGATTTTGTTTGATATGTATGTTTTACTTACAACAATGTGATACGCTCTTCTACTTCAGGTGTGTTATCCTCAGTTATTGTGAGAGCATTATTGTCTTTTTACAAGCTTTCATATTTCTAAAAGAGTAAAACTGCTACATTGGGTAAACTTGTGTTTTAGAAGTCATGTATACCTTATCTTATGTTTCGTCAAGTAGTTCATTCTTTCCTTAATGTAGTATTTGATCACAGTGGCGGAATTTGCTGTCGAGGCACTTTTGACTTATGAAATTTAACTTTTCCATAACTAGTTTTGTTGCTCATTATGCCATTGTAACTTTAATAGCTGTGGCTGATCTGAATTTAAGAGGGATGGTTAAATGTGATGGTTCTCCCTGAGTTTCTGGGTAATTAACCTATTAAAGCTTGATTTTACTCCGTTGGAGATGTATGTTTCATGAATAAGTAGTTCAGTTGTGTAAAAGTATATATGTGGTCTGGTAGACTCCATCTCTAACTTCATAATTGAATTGATGTATATGATGGAAAGTTAGCTGACTGGGGTCTCATATGTTTTATGAAGAAAAACCAGTTTTGGGAATTTTCCATGTAGACAATGAATACTCAAGAATGTTCATATTGCAAAAGATGTTTGAAACAAGTTCCCTGAAGTATCGTAATTATTCTCACTGGCACAATGTCAGTCAGTTTGTAGAATGCAACACTAGTTGATGTTCCTCCAAAGTCGTGGGTTTCTGTGGGACAAGAAAAGCAATCACTTTTACCTATCATTACAAATGTAACTCACATCTTTTAGTTGCACAAATGAGAACTTCTCACGTGTTCTCTTGTTAGTGTGTGTGGGCTTGTTTAAATTTTATCAGCAGTTTAATTGGGATAATATGTCTTGTCATATTGTGGCAGGTTTTTGCCGAGGAAGTACGGTTGGAGTTTGCTATGGAAGAAATGCTGATGACCTCCCAACACCTGATAAAGTAGCACAGCTGGTTCAACAACATAACATCAAATATCTAAGGATCTATGATTCTAATATCCAGGTCCTCAAAGCTTTTGCAAATACTGGAGTTGAACTCATGATTGGGGTCCCAAATTCAGATTTATTGCCATTTTCACAGTTCCAATCCAATGCAGAAACCTGGCTGAAGAACAGCATCCTTCCATACTATCCAGCCACTAAGATCACATACATAACTGTTGGTGCTGAAGTCACAGAAATCCCCGGTAATACCTCTAAACTAGTTGTGCCTGCAATGCAAAATGTCCTCGCGGCATTAAAAAAAGCTGGTCTGCAGAAAAGGATTAAAGTTTCAACTACCCATTCCCTTGGGGTTTTGTCCCGATCATTCCCACCTTCTGCAGGGGCCTTTAATAGCAGCTTTGCATTTTTCCTGAAACCCATGCTGGAATTCCTTGCCGAGAACCAGTCACCTTTTATGATAGATATATATCCATACTATGCATATAGAGATTCTTCCACCAATGTGTCTCTAGATTATGCTCTATTTCAGTCATCCTCAGAAGTCATAGATCCGAACACTGGCTTGCTTTACACAAACATGTTTGATGCACAGATTGATGCTCTTTACTTTGCACTTATGGCTCTGAATTTCCGAACAATCAAGGTTATGGTAACTGAAACTGGCTGGCCCTCCAAAGGTTCACCAAAAGAGACGGCTGCAACTCCTGATAATGCACAGACTTATAACACCAATCTGATCCGACATGTCATAAATGACACAGGCACTCCTGCAAAGGCTGGACAGGAGCTAGATGTGTATATTTTCTCATTGTTCAATGAGAACAGGAAACCTGGGTTGGAATCTGAGAGAAATTGGGGTTTGTTTTATCCAGACCAGACAAGCGTCTATAACCTGGATTTAACTGGGAAAGGAGCAGTTGATATGACACCAGATTCAAATGTTACTAGTCTGAATGGAACTACATGGTGCATAGCCTCCACCAAGGCTTCTGAAAAGGATTTGCAGAGTGCATTAGATTGGGCATGCGGCCCTGGGAATGTGGACTGCTCTGCTATTCAGCCTAGCCAGCCTTGTTTTGAACCAGATACTCTACTCTCTCATGCATCTTTCGCATTCAACAGTTACTACCAGCAGAATGGGGCTTCCGATATTGCTTGTAGTTTTGGAGGGAAAGGGGTCAAAGTTGACAAAAATCCAAGTATGTAATTCCACATCCAACTTATTCATTGCTTCAATTGTGTTTGGAGCCTCTTCGTGGATCAATTAACGTGCATTTTCTTTTTTGTGCAGGCTATGACAATTGCTTGTATATGACCGCGGGGTAAGTTCAATACCTCAGAGCAGCCTGTTTAAAAATTTTGTGTAGTCATACTCCATAGACTAAAACTTGTTTTGCAATAAACTTACAGGGCAAACAAAACTGCAGCCAGCAGCAATACAACAGCGATATCTTCTACTTCTTCCTCTGCACGTAATGTGGCCTTTACATGGACTACAAGTTTTTTACTTGTGACTTTTCTGTCAATCCTCTTGAATATTGAAGGATCTGTGAAGAGTTCGATACTAATATGAGAGTGGTGCCTCTCTGAGTTGGAGGAGAAATACTGATCTGGACAATTTTCCGTAGAAGTTTTGATGGGAGAAAATGTAACTACAGTGGAGGAATTCGCCCTCTGGTTTTGTATGATATTTGATAGCTATCACCGCTTCATTCCAGTAGTTAAGATTAATTATATGTTTTTGCACATATCTTGCAGCTTTTGATTGTTGCATATTGCTTGTATTAAAGGGACTGCAATTTCGAGTATGCTGTTTCAGATTTAACAATATTTAATGCCTTGGCTGCTTCTCCCCACTAAAACGGCTTTAAGGGATTCTTCAAAACCAAATCGTTGAAAATGAAATTCTTCTTTCTTCAAAATCAAATCACAAAAAAGTGAAATCGTTCTTATCTTAAACAGTGTAGGGATTAATTCGTAATTCTGCTAGAAAGGACTATTTTGTCGTTGAGAGGTTATTTTGACCGAATAAAAAATTAAATCATTGGCTGTTAAAGCAGTCAGCCATGTAGCTCTCTGGCGCACCTATATCGAGTATACGTCATGGGCATTTCTTAGTTTCGACTTTTCAGTTAGNTAATGCCTTCTTCTCGCCACTAAAATGGCTTCAAGGGATTCTTCAAAACCAAATCGTTGAATATGAAATTCTTCTTTGTCAAAATCAAATCACAAAAGGTAAAATCATTCTCATCTTAGACTTAAACAGTGTAGGGACTAATTTGTCATTCTGCTAGAAAGGACTATTTTTGTCGTTGAGAGGTTATTTTGACCGAATAAAAAATTAAATCATTGGCTGTTAAAGCAGTCAGCCATGTAGCTCTCTGGCGCACCTATATCGAGTATACGTCATGGGCATTTCTTAGTTTCGACTTTTCAGTTAGGGAGAGCTCTTAGTTTCGACTTTTCAGTTAGGAAGAGCGACTTGTGCATACACAAGGTTTGTCATAACGATAAGTTTGTATCCAAAAGGTTTTGAAACAATAAATAGGTATCTTTCGTCATGTTCTGATTTCTGTTTATTAATAGTAAAAAGATTAAAATACCCTTGAAAGTTTGAATTTTAGTTTTTTATAAATTTAAAAATTTCTAAAAACCTCTTAGGTTTACAAATTTAACTAAATACCTCAATATATAAAATTTTTGTAAAATAATAAAAATACCCCCGTCACCTGCAGTGTCAAATTCCGGCCACCACCGCCGGAATCTGGTCTGGAAGTTGCGTTACGACACAGACCCGTCGGATCTGTGTCGTAACGTGCCGATCTTGCCTTTTCCGGTCAGATCTGCCACAGATCTAGCCGGAAAAAGCCAGATCTAGTCGTCGAAACAGCAGTCAGATCTGGCCTTTTCCGGCCAGATCTAGCCGTCGACGCCGCAGATGGAGTTTTGTGACGTCGACGGCCAGATCTAGCCGTAGATTTGGCCTTTTTCGGCCAGATCAGCCACGGATCTGGCCAGAAAAAGCCAGATCGACGCGTTACGACACAGATCCGACTGGTCTGTGTCGTAACACAACTTTCCGGCCAGATTTCGATGGTGGTGGCCGAAATCTGGCATTGCGACTGGCGAGGGTGTTTTTGTTATTTTACAAAAATTTTATATATTGGGGTATTTAGTTAAATTTGTAAACCTAGGTTGTTTTTTAGAAATTTTTAAATTTATAAATAACTAAAATTCAAACTTTTAAGGGTATTTTAGTCTTTTCACTATTAATAAACAGAAATCACTAACAGAACATGACGAAAGATACCTATTTGTCGTTTCAAAACATTTTGGATACTAACTTATTATTATGACAAACCTTGGGTCTGCACAAGTGGTTCGCCCTTTCAGTTACCCTGAAAGAACTTGCAATGGTGCCACTGATGTCATGAGCCTCTGATATTGTCACCCATTTCGAAATTTAAATATTGCTCTAATTGACAAAGCAAAGGGATTACTTTATGTCACCAAAGCCAGCTGGTTGTTGCAACTTTCACTTTCTACTTTCATCTTCTCCTTTAGCTTCACAAACACAACTCGATAATTCCTCAAACTTTGTCCTAACTCCGACTCGAAATTTCCTCAATTTTTCAGTATTCTAAGAATACTGAGGATCTGGATCCCTTGAAAGGGGCTTTGCTTTCAACCGAAGAAGAACAGATAGAATCCATTGTTCATAGCCCAAAACACAAGGGTCAGAGATAGATTGTTAACAAATATAATATAAATATATCTTAACCATCCATCATGATAGTGGGTTACATGTATTCCAATGACCAAGATAAACGCATATAGAAAACGAAGAATACTTTAAAATTTAATGACAATCAAATCAACACATCCATTAGATATGTTCCACTATAATATTCATAAGATAACTCACTTGACAACCACAATCATACATCAAAGTAAGCCATCATATCCATCAATTTCACAGGCACCAAACTATTTCTTTCCACACAGAATTCCCGTGACTTTGAATACTTCCAAATATTATTACATTGCAGCTCGGAAGATGCAAGTTTGTAGAGAAGCCAAGAAGAAGTGAAACAAATAACAGACATACAAACCAACTAAAGACCTTGTTCCACAAGATAATCACCAAGCCTTTCCACAATCATGTTGCACTGTCCAGGAGTCATTGGCTCATCATAGATACCAATAACGAAGGCCATATTGGTCTTCTTGACAGTAACACCACCAGGTCCCTGAAATTAAAATGAAACTAGTCAACAATCAGCTATGAAACAAAACCAAATGTAAGAGGCAACTTAACGTTCCAACATAACAGCATCAGGTGAGAAAGGATAATTTATTCACCTAACTATCTAGTTCTAGATTATTGTACTTCTAGGCAACACTTAGTCCATGGAAGGCACGAGCTAATTATTCAATAATCAAAACCCACTCATTTAGTTGTTTAGAATCATATAAGTTTTAAAGAACTCGCAACTGCACATTAAGGCTTTCAGAAGCATAATGAACAGAGGAAAACCAAAAAAAAAAAAAAAAGATCAGATATAAGTTCACTACCTTCTTTCCCCGAATGACAGCTCCTGCCTCCCCTTGGATCACCATATACTTTGTCCCACCAAGATATAGACCAGTTGGTGCAAGTGAACCAGGTTCATTGAAGTCATTATTGATGCCAGTAACTTCTTCAGGCTTTAACTATAAAAGATCACAACAAAAACATTATGTAATGGGTTGATATGAAAACAACAACATGCATAGCATTTTAAGAATATGATTCATCATGAGCTATTTTGAGCCCCTTTGGAGCCTGACAAGCAAGCTTTGAAAACCAAAACAAAACAATGAATAATAGTTACCATCAAAGGAGTAGAAAATATCTGCAGGGATCCTCATACAGGTGTGCAATCGGGTTTCCTATCTTTTTTTTTTTTTTTTTTTTTTTTTTGGGAAAAAATAAAATAGAGCAAGAAACAAATAAACTGACCTACAAAGAGCATTTTTATTTCCTCATCGTTTCGAATAATTATCATGTGCGATAGGTAAGATCAATCTTAACACGTGAATCCATTTTTTAACCTTCAAACCAGGGATATAGAGCCTCATCCTCCACAACTAAATCTACATGTTCTCAGCTAAATCAACGAACAAGAAAGAGAAACACAAAGAAAGCTAGGCCAATCTATAAAGAAAAAAGGACATGCAGTACTCATTTCCATGAACTACGACCCTATTTTTGACAGGACAGCAAGAACCAGATTGATTGAATCAGCAAAAATCATTGTCAGTTGACCTCAACCAAACCCAAATATCAAATCACCAATACCTCACATTACGGATCCAATCAAAATCAATCATCCATAGTTCCATACGGATCAGTATACATAAACAAGAAACAAAAAAAATATCAACTCAATAAAGAGTGAATAAGATCAGAGCGACGAAGAAAACCAAAAGCAAACACAGCACAATAAAATTCTCCAACTTTAATAAGAAAAATAGTGAAAACCTGAGGGAAGTTAGCGCTCTGGGCCCAAACGCTGCCGTCCTGGCCGAGGATAGCAGCAGCAGTGAGGTGGTTGCCCTCTATATCGCACATGAGATGGTCATCGACATAAGCTTGCCACGACATCTTCTTCTTGTAAGAGAGTTTCCTAGATTTGATTTGGGTGTGTAATTGCTGTAGATTTAACCAGTATTGTATTGAGAGCGTTGGTTTGGTGATGAAAGCTTTGAGTAAAGAGAGACCAGACACACAGATATAGCAACGCGTTGAGACAACGAGATCTACTTCTCCAAATTAAAATAAATCTATTTTTTTTTCGTGCTATTCTTTTTCTCTCCTTTACCGACTCAATTATTTATTAATATTATCCCATATTTATTTATTTATTATAATTACAATCAAGAAAGCAATTAAAGAGCGATTAATTTTTATTTTTTATCTTCACTTTAAAATATTTATTACAAACCATTAATTTACTTAAAAAAACTGTTATAATTACAAAATATCATTTTCCCAATTGTAAGATGTCCACTTCTTTCCTAAATTAGAAATCCCTTATTAGGAGAGCTTTCGTAATTTTAATATTTTAAGAGGATTTTTTTATAATTTTTAAGGGGTGTTTAATATTTTTAAAAGGTTTTTAATATTTGATTTTTTTTTTTTAATGCCGTTTGATGGTTAAGAGGAGTTTTTTATTTTATTTTTTAAGAAAAATAGATAAATTTTATTTTAAATGAGCTAATAAAAAAATTGAAATAAGAATGAATCTCACGTGAAACTTATAAATCTTTAAATAAATAAACTATTTTTTTTCTACTCAAATAATAGTTTAATGACATTTTCTCACTCACATATTTTTAAAATATCACTTTATTACATAAATTTATATTTTGTTTTCGATTTTGACATCGTTACAACCCTACATCATCAACAATCTCTTCTCTGATCATCACTTATCAAATCCCCTTAAGCCATATTTTCCTGACCTGACCAATTGTCGATAATCAAGTAAGTAGGGCTTATATAACTGTCCCTCTAAATTCAAATTTCGATCAATCCCAACCACCAAAATCTAATCTTTCACCGTCAAAAAATTTATCAGTTTCCTCTCTTCAAAAGCTCTTATAATTTGGACTAAGTTTGCTCTCTTTTCATCTTTAGAATATAAATATAAATAATAAAATAATATTTTAAAAATACGTAAATAAAAAAAAAAGTCATTAAATCATTATTTAGTTAGGAAAAAATCGTTATATTTAAATTGCACAATTATCCATACTCATTCATACACTTACGTTTCTTTATTTAAAAATAATAATAATAATTAGAGAGACGGTCTCACTCTTAATCAATATCAAGCTTTATCTTTTCTTCTTTTTGTTTTAAAAAAAAGGCAAAATTGAAAGGGGATTCGCTGGCCATCACTTTCCAACCATGGATTGGCATTGGGTTGAGGCCTTGAGGGGATATACCTTACGAGTTGAGATTGGAATGCTTCAGCTCCACCACTTTTGTTTTTTGTTAACAAAATCCATATTCCCATTTGCCACCAAACCTTTTGCTTTTATAACAACCCGGCCCAATTCAATACAAACCACTTGTTTACTTGAACCATAATGAAATTAAAACTAGTGTGCCAAATCCAATCAGGCAGAAAAAACCCATAAAGGAATAAGCCAAAATCTCACATTTAGTCAAAACAAAACAACCAAACAACAAACAACCATTTAGTCCTCACATGGTTATTATCTGCATCATCCTCACTCAATTCAAGAAGAAGATGCAAACTTGGAACCACAAAGTCCACAAAAATGGAAAAAAAAATTTGTAATCTGAAAAGAAATGCTAGAATAATTGATAGACCTAGGTCTACAGGCCCTGATCAATGAGGTAATCCCCCAACCTTTCCACAATCATGTTGCACTGCCCTGGAGTCACAGGTTCTTCATAGATCCCAAAAACCAGAGCTTGAGCTGTCTTCTTTATGGTGACACCTCCAGATCCCTGACAAACCAAAATACGAGTATTTTTTTTCACAAAACCATTATAAAATATGACTAGTTGCCTTTAAATTAGACTAAGAAAATGCAGAAAGCTCATGAAAAACTTTGACAAGGTCTGGTTCTTTGAATTTGAAGTTTCAGATTTCCAAGCTTGCACCAAACATTTAATATTATCAACTGAGCAACGTTTTAAACTACTGAATTAAAATAAAAAACTTTCAAGTTGTTAAATTAAAGCAAGATACAAAAACCTGAACCTGTAAAAATGAAACCTTAATTATAGTGGATTCTGAAGTGGCAAAAGAGACATTTAGAAAGGTAAAGATGAATTGCTTAGATAACTATGTCTATGCTCAGAAGTGATTGAAAGGTTAGAGTGAATTACTCATTCATTAATACTTAATAAAAAATCATTGTAATTTAAGGATAAGTAACATATTAATATAGCCATATACATCACCTTCTTTCCACGAATGACAGCTCCAGCTTCTCCCTGGATTACCATGTACTTTGTGCCCCCCAGAAATAAGCCAATTGGGGCAAGGTGACCTGGCTGCTCGAAATCTTTGTTGATATTTGTGATTTCCTCAGGCTTGCACTGCAAACACCAAAACAAAAACCACACCATTTAGCAAATCCTCCAAATCTGAAAATATCAAGATATGTAGACAACCCTTAAATGTTGCCACTTTCAGGCACTAATATTTAGAAATTAGGATACAAATAAACAAGAATTACGGACCCCAATAAAATTTTTACCATGAAAAGAGCATTACTGAGATTGCAAAAGAGATATATGCAACAAGACTTATTCAATTAGGGATCAGTCATATCCCTCCCATACCAAACTTGCAGCACGATTTTGATGTCCACATATACATTTATACATAAAATCCTGATTGATCGAAACATATTTGAACCCAAAAATTTTATTCAGTTGATTAAGTAATTCGCGTTTAGAACGTTAATGAATTGATCCCCACAATAGATCCCTACAACAATCAAGATACATATTTTTACATAATGAAAAATAAAAAAGCATAACAATGGGACCATCAACGGGTGGTCCTGCATTCACGGGAATGAAGGTTACCTTAGGGAAGGAAGAGCTCTGGGCCCAAACACTACCATCAAGACCAATGACTGCAGCAGCAGTGAGGTGCTGGCCATCGATGTCACACATCAAATGGTCATCTACGTATGTTTGCCAAGACATTTTTGTGCTCTCTCTGTGTGTGTAATGTTATCTGGTTTCTCTGTTTTGTGTTTGGAGAAGAGATTTGATTTGGTTTGGTTTTGGTTAGTTTGATAGAAATAAAGAGAGAGCGAGAATGATGATGGATTAGTAGGCGTCCGTTAAGCTCTGCTTAAGAAGTGCCATTCACCTCCGCATTCTACGCTCTTACGTGTTTCACAATCCACACTTTCTGTTAAATCAACCATTTTATGTCCCAAATTACCCCAACGTATCCACGGTCAAACCATGACACACATTGCCCTTTATAATCACATAATAAACATAGTTAAAATGTAATTCCTTAAAACAATATGTATAACTATATCTACAAATTTAAAAGCTTATTCAATTATTAATACAACTTATATTCTTGCAAAAATAAATTCAATTCCTGATACCGCATTACTTTAAAAGATTTGCATAGAATCGATGCAGAAATACATCTGTAAACAGTTCCATTTGCATCAATCAATGGTGTTTTTGCTAGTTTTTTCTACAAAGGAACTCTTGGGAAAACACAATCAGAAACGTTAAATGAAAACACAAAACAAAAACTTATCACAAGTGCTATTGATTGTCTGCTCTTGTTCTGTCGAAAATAAACTCCCTCTGTTAGTGGGATCATTTAAAAAAAAAATGGTGAGGAAGTTGCAATAACATGTCAATATTCTGGTTCAGTATGCGATTACTGAAAGTAACAACCATTGTGATTATCCATTAAGTCTGTACGATCTTCCACTGAAAGCCGCACCAGTTGCCCTTTCAGGCGGGGCAGTAGACTGACCACGGTTGACGGATGGGGCTCCAATTCTCCACCTTGCAACAAGTTTATGTCTATAAAAGTTAAGAAATAGCAGCAATCAACAAAAATCATGTACTAGCGATTCATTTTTTGCTTTGCACAGAGTACTATGAGATTATTGTAAATTAATGACCATGGGAAAAATATGGGTTAAAGTGTTGCTGATTCACAGTCTCATTATGAACGGGAAAGAAACTTGGAATAATACAATAAGATAATATGCTGTATGGTTATGCATGAGATATATGGATCAGTGTTGGTGACTCATCAGGTAATGACAGAAATGATTTTCGTGGTGCAGCAGAAAAGATGAGCTGGAAAAAGATTAAGGACATCATATTGTACATGCATGTATGTCCAATGTCCATGACTGCAATAATTCCCTTGTACAATGGAAAAGGATTAGCAGAAAACAGACTAAGATTGATATAACTCTGTGTGTGAGTTGGGTGGGGGTGGGGGGGACGGGGTGGGGTGGGGGGGTGGGTGTGGTTGTGAGAAAGAGAGAAGATGGCTTTCATGATGGTTTCACATTCAGCACCATATGCTAAACAATACTCCGAACTGCATAACTTTTCACACTAAGAAACCAAGCAAAGTAAGGATACACCCATTTCGGAGTCTTCAATAAGTTCTTTCCAGTTGAAAGTGGATGCAACACTGTCAAAAAGTAATATAGATGTCCTGCGATGATTCCCAGCAGGTCTGACATCAGAGGTGAACCAAAAACAACATCCAAAGCCAGCATTGCCCATGGTAGATAAAATGCCTACAAATTAAAAAGAAAAATGAATATGACAGTCCAAGCTAGCTCATAAAACAAATCCAAGAAACCACCCCATTGCATTCATCCTCAAAACTATAGCTCACATACCTTAAGCGTCACGAGGCCATATATATTAATTTGGGCATTCGGAAATTCTCTACTCCAGACATAGATAAGCATAAAAACAAGGGATATCCCCAAATAGCCAGTCTGAAATATGGGGATGGCTGACAACACCTTGAATCCAGAAGACAAGTACCACCAAACAATGACGTTAGCAAGGCAAAATGGTCAAAGATGCTCAGAATTCATAAAGTACAAAGTCACACAGAGCTGATCATTACAACTACAGTCACTATATATTCAAATTATTCACACCAAACACAAAAGATCAAAAAAGGCAATAGAATTGTTCCTTTTTTTTTTTTTTTTTTTCTTGAAAAAGGGTATTTGCATTTTTTGCTTTAGAACCAAAATTTCAAGACTCCAGCTCATATGAGCTTGTGCCACTTAACTAATTAGTCATCTGCATAGTGAATCATCTTTAAGGAAAAAGATCAGTAAAACATTAAATCAGAAAGCTGAACAAGATGAAGGCACACACCAGCAATGACAAGGCTCCAAATATCATCATCCACAAAAAGTCTGCTGTACGTCTGTCGAACGGTCCCTTCTCTAGGTTAACTCCATATCTCGCTCTGTAAAGTTAATAAGAATTACCACGCAAGTTAATGCCGAGGAGAAAAAACAAAAGAAAAATGAAAAATCCACACACATGTTATCAAATTACCACATGGTTGTCATAGCGGAAAGCCACTGGAGTTGCACAATAAAATCAAACTATTTTGATGCTCCGAATTGAAAGTTTTCAAGATATAATACTTACATCATCAGAAGGCGGATCCCAAAATTGATTGAGAAAAAACCAATGAAAAAGAAATTTGTAAACAGCCTCCACACCTATGATTGCAAGTCAAATATAATAAGAAAGTCTACAGGATAATCGAGAAAGAAATTGAAATGTTTTTGTTAACTGAGATCTCATATCAAACTCCAAAAGAAGATACCAACAAAGCCAATCCATAACAGTGCAAATTTGCTGGTATGTTAAGAGCATATGGGTCTATAATTGAGTGTGTGTGCGTGTGTGTGTGTGTGTGTGTGTGTGAGTGTGTGTGTGTGTGTGTGTGCGCGCATGCGCTAGAAAGAGAGAGAGGGAGATTGAATGGAATATGTTCAGGGTCATTTGACAAATCTCAAAAAGGGACTGGCTTGGTTTGCAGATTGTTTCTGGCACATATTTAACCAACAACATGGGAAACACAAATTTCTAGCATTCTGCCATATAGATGCTATGGGAAACACATATATAGTACCCAGTTATACACTTAGGAGCCAAATATCAGTTTAAAATATAAAAATAAAAAGTTGTTTTAAAGTTCGAATTCTCACTAGAGAACTTTGTGGAAATTTGAAAACATCCTTCCCCAGGAAAACAAAGAGTTTTACACCTCAAGGAAATGAGATAAGCACAGCCTTAATATTCAAACACTGTCGAATTGTAAGAGTTTAAATATTTGATATCCTTATGCCAGTTAGAACTATCAGATTGGTACAAGCTATTTTCCAATCCATATACCCTGAACATAATGCAAACGTATTTCAAACACAATCTGGCTATTTGTTCTTTTAAGAACTAGCTCAGCACACAAGAGACGTGATACTCAGAAATTCATGCAAGCTAAACCATCTTCTCAGAAAATATATTTATAACAACAAAGCATTGAATCATAATAAAAGATAAAATTATCCATCAACATCTGTACAAGCCTACTTAGTTAAAATTGTCGGAACATAAACTTCAGAACAATTGGGATATTTTTTTCTTCCAACATCAATAGAATAATCTAGCTAATGGTTTGTAATTCATTAAAATAGAACCCAAACCTGAAGACGTAAAAAGACTAGCTCATAGTCTAATCCAAGATAATTAGGATTCAATAATCTGAGCTGACAAGCTGTAGTGACTGCAAGGCACAATGTCCCATAAGCCTTGCATATTGGTGGAAGTGAGTTATAAAATCTGAAAAAGGAAGAACAACAAGGATTAGACAAATAAAAAATTGTCACTGAAACTATTTCAATTCTTAAAACAAAAATAACATTGAAAAAACCCAGAGTAGAGACTCAAATAGCATGGAAAGCAAAGCTCTGCTATTTCACATACTGTCAGGGAAGTAAAGCATTGAACTAATGGTTAAAATCAAAGCACGCACTATAATTGAGATTCTACACCACAACAAGATATCTTGTTTGATAAGCATGTTCTTTTTGCTTAGTTTTCGTCATTTCTTATTTTTGTACCCTTAGTTTTGCAATAACATAGAAGCAAGCAAACAGAAATCCATCTTGGTCAGCTAGCTGCCACTCGGCAAACTAAAATCTAACAACTGCAACGCTTAACTTTGACTTGCATATGTAAAGACGAAAAACAAACAAAGTTGCAGTGTGAAGATAACAAACCCTTAACGAAGTCTTAAAATTAACTACATAATAAAATAATAACGCTTGAATTTGAATCGGCGAACCCACACTTACAAACCTATCAAGTCCAATACCATAAACCATGTTTGAATTTGAGTATTACATTAGGTAATGAATTAGTAACATAAAAACACGAATAGAAGTGAATTTTCAAGAAAATAAAGACCCAAGTTAATAGTATGAATATGAAGACAAAGAGAAAAGGGTAATACTCAGCAGGTGTAGACATTGGCGACCCAAGAAGCTAATTCAGCTGAAAACCCAGTTTTAGATCTTCCCTTTAAGTGGTGTTAATGGATTGTTTACCCAAGAGTTGAAAACCGGTTGTTAAAAGTTAATAGCATAGGATGTACCAACCAGAAGGTTCTGTAGTAGTCCATCAATCCATTGTATGTGTATTTTATTGAGTAAACCACATGTTCCCACCCAAAGATTAGCGAAAACCCAGTTCCCACCTCTAGTTTCATTTATTTCAATACCCACCCTTAAATTAACACTGTTAATGATTTTTAGGTTCGGGCCAATATGTGAATGTTATTACCAAGCTATCCTTACCAATAAATTACTTTTTAACCCAAACACATTTGGATTTTTTCGACAGTCGCAAGGGAGGGAAAAATCAAGAGAAAATGCTCATATCTGACCAAAATGGAAGCGAACGAGGCTGAGGGATTGATGGGTTTTGTCAAGGATAAGTGGGGGAAGTTAGTGGTGGTGGCAGTGATGTCAAACGACGTCAAAATCTGGCTAGATCTGGATTTTTTCGACAGCTGCGAGGGAGGAAAATATTGAGAATAAAAGGCTCAGATCCGACTAAAATGGAGGCGGACGAGGCTAGGGGATGGATGGGCTTTGTCGGGGATGAGTGGGGGAAGCTGGTGGTGATGGCAATGATGTTAAATGACGCTAGAATCCAGTTAGATTTGGATTTTTCTGACAGCCGCGAGGGAGAGGAAAATTGCAAAGAAAATGCTCATATCCGTTCAAAATGGAGGCGAACGAGGCTGAGGGATGGATGGGTTTTGTTAAGGATAAGTGGGGGAAGTTAGTGGTGGTGGCAGTGATGTCAAACGGCGTCGGAATCTGGCTAGATCTGGATTTTTTCGGCAACCGCGAGGGAGGAAAATATCGAGGATAAAAGGCTCAAATCCGACCAAAATGGAGGCGGACAAGGCTGGGGGGATGGATGGGCTTTGTCGGGGATGAGTGGGGGGAAGTAGTGGTGATGGCAGTGATGTTAAACGACACCAGAATCCAGTCAGATCTAGATTCTTCTGACAGCCGCGAGGGAGAGGAAAATCGCAAAGAAAAGGCTCATATTCGGTCAAAATGGAGGCGGACGAGGCTGAGGGATAGATGGGTTTTGTTGGGGATGAGTGGGGGAAGTTAGTAGTGGTGGCAATGATGTCAAACAATGCCAGAATCCGACCAAATATATATTTTTCCAACAGCCACAAGGGAGGGGAGTGATGAGGGGTGCTTGTGAGAGAAATTTAAGGTGTAAAGGTTTATTTTAAAATTTTTATTTTTATTTAAGATTTAATGCAATTCAAATGATCATTTTACCCATTAACCGTCAGATTAAATGATTTTCTGTTAATTTAAGGGTGGGAATGTAGAATGAATGAAACCAGGGGTGGGAACTAAATTTTGCTAAGCCATAGGGGGGCAGATGTCGTTTATTTTATTTGTTGTGTTATCCCACGTGTAAACCAGTGGGATTGAACTTTGGGCGTTGTTATTGAAAGCTTATAGTCATTCACTAATTGGGCCATTTGGTTACAATTATGAGCATATGTCTTTCTGATAATGAGGGAACTTATTGAATCAAACCTAAAGTCCACAACATCCGAATAACAACGTAGAGCATAGGCCTTCTTGATAATGAGGGAACTTACTGAATCAACCCTAAAGTGATTACGATTTCCTTTTTCATTCAAAATATATGTTAAATCACACTCTTTTTTATTCTCATTTTAATAAACTAAAGTTCGAAGTTATTGAAACTCCTTTCCTCTCTCATTTGTATCCCTTCATTCACTTCTTGTGTAAAACTCTCTATTATTTATAAATCCTAAATAAAGAACAAGTAAAGATGGAGCACGATGAGGTTATATGGCAAGTTATCAGGCACAAAACAATCACTGCAATTTCTTGGCCAAGTGAGTCTTCTGCTTGACCAGGTATACACTGCTTCTTATGTCTCAAGATATATCTTCCACTTGATTGGGAATTACAAACAGCTACTGTCAAAGAGTGCTGAATAGCTCCATAGACTCCTAATTTGATTAAAAGTAAATGGTTCCTGGTGAAATTGTTGACTTACATATCATGATAGCATATGTTCATGGTTCCAGTAAATTATGGCTTAATTGTGGTAACACTTAAGACTTGATAGTTGATAGTACAAGTTTGCTGACAGTTGTTTGTGTCAAAAATGATTCAAACAATCTTATATGCAAATGTCTCATAATTGTTATTTTTTGAACTGAAACAAAATTTTGGAAGCGATTGTCATTGGCCATGGCACATTCTGTTTCTGCATGGTTAAGTTGACATCAATACAATTCAAGCGAATCTTGATATCTCAAATTAAATTTTCTCAGGTTGAGCAAGAAGATGCAGATGAGAGACAAAAGACGGTCCACTGAGAGTGTCAAGTCTATTGCTTAAATTTAATTTCTTACCGAGTAACAGTGTCAATTTTACAGTCATAAGATGTAACTGCACAATTGGTAATGAGAGGAAGCGCAATTGTTCTATTGTTGAGTTGCACTAGTATGCAAAATTTTGACCCAATGTTTGAGCGATACTTTCTTGCTCATCATTCACTTCTATTTCGTTTTTCCAATATTTGTATTGGATCTGAGTTGAGGAGCTGAATTCTTTATTGCTCATAGCTAGTTCTTGCTTCACTTTTTCAATTATCTTGTTGGTAGTAGAAACGAAAGATGAATTGGAATTTCTTATGTGAATGTATTCTAATTATTGATACTTATGTGTGAGAGGAAACTATCATGGACATATTTCTTTCTTGGAAGTTGATTTTACATTTACCTTACCCGCTTTGAGTTGAAAAAACAAAAAAACATACTCAAGACCCCAAATAATACTTCCCTTGTATTGTACAATAGAAGAAAAGTATTATGTGAATTTTTTCTTCAAAAAAACAAAAGGCAATCATGTTTGTTTGTATCAGGCAAGTAAAGCATTGAACTAAAGCAAAAAAACAGGAGCTCTGCTATTTCACAGATAGCATAGAAAGCAAAAGCAAGAGCTTTGCTATTTCACACTGATAGGAACTCCTGCCAAAATGAATCAAACCCAAGCAAACAACACCCAAAATAACAGATTACAATTGAACAACAAACTTATATTAATCAATAGAGGAGTAAAACAAGTATTGAAGAGCAAAATAGACCAAATCAATAAAGTAAACACAAAACAAGGATAATTCCTAGCAATTCGAGGAGCTAGGGACCTCTATTGATAAAGCTTTGATGAAAATACTTAACCCTTCCCCAAGACTCTTCCTAACTATATATACTAGTTATTTTACTGATTTATCCCCACTCTAATCATTCCTTTTAACCTGCCACGTCGAGATTCCCATAACAAACTCCCATTACCACCCATCTACCTTTAGTGTCTTTTATGCCACCTCAACTTGTAGACCTTAGTAATAGGCGGTCTATAAATACCCCCCCTTGAAGAGCCACCTTGTCCTCAAGGTGAAATTAAGGAAACCATGTTTTGATTACATCAAATGGCTCCCATGTAGCTTCAAAGGGATGTAAGTCCTTCCATTTAATGAGAACATCTTTAGAACCATCAAGAAAGGTATGCACTGACAAAACATAAGCTAGTTGAACCTGAAGCTCCAGGTCTTCTATGAGAAAATAAGGTAGTAGTTGATGGATACGTGTTGTAGGAGGGAGATCCAGCTTATAAGCAACGTGTTCAATTTTGTCCCCAACAGCAAAAGGACCATAAAACCTAGGACTGAGCTTTTCATTTAGTTTTTTGTATGGCTAGAGTTTTAGATACATATAATCTCCTGGTGTGAAATTGATATGTCTTCGATGAAGATCAGCCTACTCCTTCATGTGGCCTTGAGCTACTTCTAGGTTGTGTTTGAGCTCATTCAGGATGGCATTTTTGTCAAGTATTTGTTAGTTAACATCTTCTACTAGGGAAGGATAATCGGTGAATTTGAGGAGAATAGGAGGATCTCTCCCATACAAGGCTTTAAACGACATCATTTTAATACAACTATGGTAAGTAAAGGTGGCAGTGAGTCGTGTTGTGCCAAAATTTTCGTAGCCCACTGTGCTACGGATCGTGTCATGCCGTGCCAAACAACCAAAACTCAAGGCTCAAGGCACGGCCCATGGCTCGGTGGGCCGTGCCATGCCTTCATGGATCAGCCTAGGCTTTTCTCAAAAAATTTAAAAATTTTGATTTTGTTAAAATTTTAAAATTTTTAAAACGTTTAAATTTTTAAAATTACATTTTATAAAAAACAAGGACGGTACCTTTGAAATTTTATTAATGCTTCACTTATGACGGACGAATATTGTGGTTACATGATGAAATTAATCCAACAAAATAAAATAAACCTATGCTATGCATAGAAAAATAAACTTATATGTTACATGTACATGTATCATACATTTTCACTTTCATCCGTATCTAAATTTTTGAAAACTTCTAATATATCATCAGCAACAATTCTTCAATAGTGGCTCGTGCTAATTCATCCAACAATTCTTCAATAGTGGGTATGTGAAACTTGTTAGGGATAGTTATACCATTAAGGGCCCTATAGTCTATACAAAAACGCCAACTGCCATCCTTTTTCTTAACTACCAAAATTAGACTAGCAAAAGGATTGGTGCTAGGTTGGATGATTCTTGCCACCAACATTTCTCCCCGCATTCACTCAATCTCATTCTTTTGGAAATAGGGATATTTATAAGGTCTTATATTTGGGGGTTGAGCTCCATCTTTGAGAACTATGGCATGGTCATGTTGTCTTTTGGGAGGAAGTTTAGTAGGCTGGTCAAACAAATGGGTCATGCTCTTCCAACACTAAGGCTACCCTTGGATCCACTGATTCTCCTATCTGCTCTGGTTTATACTCAATGGAGCAAAATTCGACTAAATAACCACCTCCTGAAGTGTATAATGATCTCAGCATGGCATTGAGAGACACCACTGTCTTAATTAGGGGGGGATCTCATTGTAGAACCACTTGTTTGCCTTCAACTTCAAACTTCATCGTCAAATTTTTCTAGTTTCCCCAAACATCTCCTAGTGAGCTCAACCAAGTAACCCCCAAAACTACATCGGTCCCACCCAAATCAAAAGGAAAGAAGTCTTGGTTAATCCTAACCCCTTGTACTTCTAACTGAACTTCCTTAAAAACACCTTCACCTCTCATGGTTAAACCATGGATTTAATCGATGGTCCAAAAAGTTTAAATTCTTACAAACACACCCCTAAAAACTACTGGCAGTCCCTATAGGTTTAAAATATAGCAAATACACTCTTGTGATCTGTTCGAGTTTTGACATTTCCGGCAAAATTCCAGCTGATTTCGCTGGCAAAAATTCAATCCAACACCACCACCTGAACCATCGTCTTCCACTCTACGAAACTCCTCTAACCTCGGAACTTGATAGCCCTCTGTTTGTCGACTGTGACTTGCAAACATCGTCGCTATTGGTTTGATTTTTCCAACCAAATTCTGGCCTCCAAAATTCAATCAAACAAACAAACACCACCAACTAAACCACCGGCCTCCATTTTACAAAACTCTTCTAACCCCGACACTTGGTAGCCCCCCATTTGCTGATCGTGACTTCCATATTGGGTTGAATTTTCTGGCCAAATTTTGGCTTATTTCGACCTCTAAAATTCAATCAAACACCACCAACTAAACCATCGGCCTCCACTCTACAAAACCTTTCTAACCCCGGTACTTGGTAGCCCCTCGTTTGCTGGATGTGACTCCCATATTGGATTGAATTTTCTGGCCAAATTCTGGCTTATTCCGACGTCGAAAATTCAATCCGACACTACCCATTGAACCATCGGTCTTCACTCTACAAAAGCCTTCTAACTCTGGCACTTGGTAACCTCTCGTTTGTCGGCGATCAAACTAGGGATTGAATGAACAATGAAATTGAAATCTTAGACCGAAAAAGAGGTCAATTGTAACGCCCACATTGAGGTACATAGTTTTACTTATGCCCTAATACCCTTAGTTAAATTTTATTAAAGTTATCTTGAAAAAGTGTGAAGAAAATCTCTTAAACTTTCATTAGGGGTAAAATGGTCTTTTCACTCATAATTAGTTGAAAATGTGGGGAGTGAATAGTGAGTTTTACTATTATTTTCCGAGTATACTAGCTAGAGAGAAAGTATTACATTGGTCGACTGTTGGACCGGTTCGATCGGTCGATCTGATCCAGTTTTTAGAATATTGCTTTGACTTGCATATGTAAAGACGAAGACAAACAAAGCTACAGTGTGAAGATAACAAACCCTTAACTAAGTTTATGTTGCCAAGTTGGGTTTAAGTCTTAAAATTAACTACATAATTATTAAAATAATAACACTTGAATTTTGTTTTTCTATTTTATTTTATAGCAATATTTAAGTAATTTTATTTTAACTTATCATTAGCAATCTAATCATTTTTAATATGAGATAATGCCCGTGAAATTTATTGTTTAAGGTTGGCATGAAAAGTTAGTCCTTGAGACTTCAACATTATGTTTTTATATAGCTGTAATTGGATAATAAAAAGGATTTAATGAGCAATTTCTTATTCTTTATTTGCCCTTTTTTCTCTTGAGCATACATGGAAGTATTATTGGAGGTAGGTAGCCATGAGGAGCTGAAATATATTATCTCAAAATTAGAGTAAATAAAAAAAAGGGTTTGTAATACTGATTGATGAGAAAATGGCGTGGTGGTTTAGGCGGTCCTAAACCATGATTATGATGACAAAGAAGCACAATAATATTAGTTTGTTTGGGTAGCAATGAAATCCGTGACAGTTAATTATGATTATTATAATTAACTGTATCATTGGAAATGGGCGGGTGGGTCTGAGTCACACACATACAACAAACCACCTTGCCTGTCTGCCAACTTCATCCTGATGTCACCTTGGCGTTTATCGTTTCCTTGCCTGGATCCATCTTACGTTTTATTTGATTATTATTCTCAATACATCGTTAAATAAAGAGCAAAAGACGCATTGGCATCCGAGGTTTAGAGAAACCCAAGTTTATACATTGGTTATCTTTATTTTAGATTCTCACAAGTCGTTTTCTTTATTATAATAGATTTTTAACTTTTTATTGTAGAACGCATTTTAACGCACTAAAGCACACCAACGCTTTCTGTGATAGAAGATGAGTTTATGTTCGGAAAATAAAGCTTACATTAATAGCATTCAAACCAATGGTTTTTAGTTTTTTTTTTTTTTTTTTTTATTTCAAACATTAAACTTGGTTTATATTTTGTTTTGGGTTGTGGTAGTTTTTTTGTTGATTTCGAAGTCTAAAATCATTTTCAAGATTATTGTTGGACTCTCCATAGTCTCTTTTACAAAATTCATATTCTCACTTGTTGATCTCACCTATCATTTTTTTACCATTTTTAATAGTTACTAACAGTGTTAGTTTAAGAGTGAAAATCTGAAATAAATTAAACCAATAATATCAACTTAAGTTTTGCTAAATCTGGAGTATTGGGAATATGTCGTTTACTCTTAAATAAATAAGGCTTTGTTTGGTTCACATATTGGGAAAACTTTTCTAGTTTTCTTAAAAGTTTTCCCAAAAAAGTTAACTTTATTTCACCTATTTTGAAAATAGTTTTCTAAATTATTCAATTCCCTTAATCCCTCTAAATTTATTAATTTAACTAAACAACCCCCAAAACAAATTTAAAAATTGACAAAAACACTCAAACAACCCAAATTTATCAGATTCCGGCCACCATTGCCGAAAGCTGGCTGGAATTTGGTGTATCGATACACTACCGGCTAAATCTTACCGGTAGTGCGTTAGAAAATGCCAGATCTACAGCCAAATCTTTGGTCGTAGACAGTCGTCAACGACGGTCGTATCTTTGGCTGTCGTTAACTATTAAATGTGACCAGATATGGCCGTCAATGGTCAGATCTAGCCGCATATCTAGTCTTTTCCTATCAGATTCACGGTGGATCTGACAAAAAAATGTCATATCGATGCACGATCGGTAATATCGAGCCAATCATATACTGATATGGCAACTCCAACTACTTTCTAGCGGTGGTGGCCGGTTGTCCTTATTTATGAGTGGATTGGGGGTGTATTGTTAACTTTGAATATTATATTTAAGGTTGTTTAGTAAATAAATAAATATAGGGGATATTTATATTAATTTTTAAAATTTTATATCGTAATATCCATCTAATTTAACTTTTTTTAAAAGATTATTCTAAAACTATCCAATAATAAACCAAACGGAGGCTAAATATTTTGCATTTTGAGAAAATTTGATACTGTCACCAAAGATTTGTGGAGATTGGAGGGAGGGAGCACGTGAGCAACACGCAGCCAAGTGGGGTGTAAGGGAAAGAGAAGTGGAACAGATTGTATATTGTCGTGACTTGGGTTGCGTCAACGGACATTGATGTAACATGTCTGATTTGGATTGCTGAGGCTCCAACATTACACAATAATAGGAAAACCCCCTCTTCTGGATTTTCACAACCCACCCACTACCTTTTAATTACTTGTAAAAAAAAAAAAAAAAGAGGAAAACCTTGTCAATAATAGGAGGCTATGATTTAACATTATGAAACTTTAATTACTTGACCACGGCATCAAGTGTTTAAAGAGTAAAAACTAAAATTTGGGCAGTTGACCAAACTAAAATAAAATGTAGTAATCTTCTTTGTGCCAGCAGCGACCAACCCCACCCATAGTGAATCACCAATCATATCACTCCACCTCACGTACGTGCCATGCATCCATATATCGATCCCATCTAATTGCCTCGCTTACATGGCAAACAGATTAACCAACCCTTGTCCCACTCTAACTAATTAAAATTGCTTTCCACTTTTCTTTTTTCTGTTTATTTATTTTATAATTCATCAACACCGCAACATAAACATGAAAATATTATCTGTGACTGTGACGGTGTCAAAAAGAAAATAAAAAAAAAAATGCTAAAATGGGGCCATGGAATGGAATATGCAAAAGTGGTAGATAAGATTAATGATTTGGTGTTGTTAAGGTGGTAATTGAGGGCGTAAAGTGACCCTCAATCTAAGAAAGCTGGCGTCCATGGGTTGAGTTGACCTCCTTTTGAACTGGAAATACTCAATGAATTTGGTAAGTGTTTGTGTTACTGGGCAAAAAGTGTTTGGTAGCGTAGAAATGAAACAAACATCATGTTGTAAACCTGATTTTGGCAAGCAATAGGGATGGTGCGCCTACACGCTTGCTCCCCACGCTCCGGTCACTGATAAATGCATGCTAAGGGTCCCCTCTTATTCCTGTCAACATTTCCACCTTCCCCTCACTCTCAACTTTCATCATTTAATAAATCAAAACCAAAAGGATAAGGTTTCAAAAACAACCAAACATTATGGAACACTCATAATTTATTTTTAATATTACAAGAAATTAAGGTGAAAAAGAAAAAGTTGTGGATTTGAAGCATGCATGTATTCTTAAATTAAATTTTAAAAATGTTTTTATTTAATTTATTTTGTTGGGAGGATATTGCATTACATTACTTTATATGCAAGCTTCATCCAGAAATTAATTAAGCTCATTTTATTATGCCTATTTATTCAACAACCATCCTTGACCAGACGTGAACCAATTCATAGAGAATAAAAAATGAACACAAGTGATTAACTGCAATTAGCGCCGTCAAGAAGCCGTCCAAAACGGCGAACTGATTGGGAAGGCGTCAACGAATGACACGTCAACAGATTTCTTCTTGTTCTGATATTTAGAGATGGAGACGATTTGGAAATGTAGGAAAATTCTCACCCAATCCAACTCCAGCTACGCATAGCCAGTCTCCCATGACAACGTGGTGACAACCTTAACACAGCTGTAACCCTCCCCACTGCGGGACCCATTTATATTTCCCCCCCGATATTTTCATCTTTCTTTTCTCCTCAATTTATCATTTCCTTTAAAATTATTTACTTTTTTCTTTTAAAACTAAATGACTGAAAAATGTAAAATTATATAATTCTTATTTAATTTTTGTATTTTAATATAGGTATATTTACGGTGATGTTTAAAATGTTATGAAATATACATTTAACACTTAACCAATCAAATCAATATACAATGAATAAGTGATGAAGCATAAACGATATAATTTTCAAATCCTTAAGCAACCTAAAAAGAAGACATAATTGCTAAAATTAATTAAAAATAGTACGTGATAATGCCACACACTACAAAATGTATATAATTTTTGTTTGCAATTAACATAACAATTGACTTGTACGTATTATGAATCTATGATGTTACCTATTGTACCATATATTAACTTCAATTTATACGTCTATGCTCATCAAACAATCAATATTTGTATTAATTAATAATTATGTTACACAATTTGAGTATTCAACAAGCATATTGTACTCAAGATCAGCATTAAATTACAGTCTTATTGCCTAATTAATTAATAATATAAAGGCACCAACAAATTTTAGCAGTGATTTGGTTAACTGGGTACCCATCCAGTGACCCTACATAAGCATCATCTTAACTGTAATTTTTCTCCTACCATTTTCCCGCGAGAAGAAAAGTGGTGAAACCAAAATAATTAAAAATAATAATAAAAGAGAGAAAGTGAAACGTTAAGACAGATGAGCCGACATTCAATTGAGTCCATGAACATAGATGTTTCCTAAGCTCTTGAGCTCCCCTATCTCATCAACTGACGTACATTTCGAGTTTCACTCATCATTCTTCAATTCCTTTTAAATCCAAACATACAGTCAACTACTACAATCACCAATGGATCCCTGCCCATTCGTACGTTTGATTGTCGAATCTTTGGCTCTCAAACTCCCACTTGCCGCCCCTAAACCAGCCGGTCCGGGAGTTCATCCATCCGCCACTCCATGTTTTTGCAAGCTCAAGATCAAGAATTTCCCTTCACAAACTGCTCTTGTACCGCTTTCCACATCTCCCAACGACTCTCCACCCGAATCCTCTACCTCCGCCTTGGGTTTCCACCTCGACGCTACCGCCATCCGCCGCCTCTCAGCCAAGCCCGTCACTCTTCGCGTCTCCGTCTACACGGGTCGCATGGGTAGCTCGTGCGGCGTTAACTCCGGCAAGTTGCTGGGGCGTGTACACGTAATTATTGACCTCTCAGGAGCTGAGTCTAAGCCAATTGTGTTCCGTAATGGGTGGCTGAAGCTGGGAAGTACTGAGACTGAAAAGCCTTCGGCTCGGCTTCACTTAATGGTCCGGGCTGAACCAGACCCCCGGTTTGTTTTTCAGTTTGGCGGGGAACCGGAGTGTAGTCCTGTCGTTTTTCAGATTCAAGGGAATAATAATATCAGGCAACCTGTTTTCAGCTGCAAGTTCAGTGCTGACCGAAACTCAAGATCCAGGTAACAATTCTTTTTCAACATTTTGATTATATGGGTTTTTTGTAGGGTAATGTAACCGTATACTGTTGGCGATGGTGGTGGTGGTGGTGGTGGTGGGGTGGTCAAGAATCATTACTTTAATAATTTTTTTTTTATTTTTTTTCCTGAGAAATTATTGTTTGTCGCATTAATTTGGAGAGTGTTGAGATAATTCCGTATTTGGATATGCTTTTTTGATAAAGTAGGGATCATGTGGGTTGTCAAATTTCTTTGCTTAGCTGGTAACTCACATCACATGTCTTATTATGCTAAGTTGGCCACCACCTTATCTATTTTCCCTTTTTTTGTTTCTTTCATGAAATTAACCTCCATTTTTAGTTTCCTTCATGCTAATTTACTTTGAAAATGGCTGATCAAAGTAACCAACAATTGGCCCCTAGTGGACGCTTTAACTTGGTCCCATTCAATCACAATTCCACCCAATAGTCTTTATCATTTGGCACCACTATTTCTTTTACTTTTCCTAAGTTTAGTAGGTTCAATTAACGCTCACGATTCATTCCTTGATTTCTCTGTTGTTCTTGGTTATCTTGTCTTCAAATAATTTCAGTCTATGGCCAAAAGAGAATGTCAACTTAACTGACCATGCACTGTGACTAATCACGAACTTCTATGGTTAAGAAAATTAAACAATAAAAAGCGCTCAAATTTCTAACTAAAATCACTAATTTGATTATTAATAATGGAATCCGTTGCTAGTTTGGTCAAACGAATCAGAACTTGAAATCTATATATACTGTATCAAACTACTTTTGATTCCCTCCATGTGCAAGAATATTTGGTCGTTACGTACATCACGTTAATTCAATTTCCTGTCAACTGTTCTGACATATCTATGTTTGAAGTCGGTTGGGTTCTAAGATTTTGTTGTTTGTGATTCTTGAAACCAGATCTCTGCCATCAGATTTTACCAACAATAACGCCAACAATCGAGGATGGATGAGAACGTTTTCAGGCGAAAGAGAACGACAAGGAAGGGAGCGCAAAGGATGGATGATAATGATATACGACTTATCTGGCTCTCCAGTGGCAGCCGCCTCCATGATCACTCCATTTGTTCCGTCACCAGGATCCGACCGCGTGTCCCGTTCAAACCCTGGCGCATGGCTGATCCTCCGACCTCACGGTTTCTCCGTAAGCAGTTGGAAACCATGGGGCCGTCTCGAAGCATGGCGTGAGAGATGCCCGATTGATGGGTTAGGTTACAAGTTTGAGCTCGTTACCGATAGCGGCCCTAACAGTGGAATCTCCATTGCTGAAGCGACAATGAATGTAAAAAAGGGAGGCCAATTTTGCATTGATAGTAGGATTATGAGAGATTCTTTAGTGAGTTTAAGATCTCCAGTTAAAGGATTCGTGATGGGTTCGAGTGTAGAAGGTGAAGGAAAGGTTAGTAAACCTGTGGTACAAGTTGGGGTGCAGCACGTGACTTGCATGGCGGATGCTGCACTGTTTATAGCACTTTCAGCCGCCATTGATCTGAGCATGGACGCTTGCAGACTTTTCTCACATAAACTTAGAAAGGAGCTTTGCCACGATGAACAAGATGTCTTCTCTTAAAACNGAAGTATCATTATGTTATCACTGAACTTCCTTTGTTTGGGATCGAAACTAGGAGGAAGCTGAAATAGAATATGTTGAAGGGTATGATGATCTTGAAGAGGAGGAGGATATGGAAGATTTTGGTGGTCTTGCAATTACTAAGTTCCATGCAGATGATGATGATGGTAAAATTGGTTTTCAATGCTTTCTTTTTGTTGCCTTTTTTAATACGATGGGATATGTATGCATCCATCAACTTTTCATAATACATGCGTTCATTAGTTATTCACATATGTGTTGGTTGCTGATTAAAACCTTCATTTAAATGGATTAATTAATCGCAATTGTCATCTGCTAGGAGGCGCTTTTATGTTATAAAATAGCAAGTTACACCTCACTATAACATGTTGTTTGGGTCTCGTACACTTTTGATTGTTCACTCTCTGGTTCTGGAATGTTTTCTTTCAGAGTGTCTGAAACATCAAACTGAAATGATATTTTATTCATGGATATAATTGTGAACTTAATATTGGTGTAATGATACAGTTGGAGTGGATGATGATGAGGAAACAGTAGCAGTTGATCGCAAAAGAGAGAGAAGAGAATCTAACTTGGCTTTGAGAAAGCTTGAGAAAGATGAACCTGGTGCCAAACTAAAGAAGAAAGCAAGGGTACTTGTTGAGGTGAGGGTTTATCTCCAAGTATTTATGTTCTTTCCTCTTGCATTACGAGGTTTAATGATTGATGTAGTTACACCATCCTTCTTTTTGCAAGTGCTATTTTTCTGTTTCTGCATGGTTAAGTTGACATCAATACGATTAGAGTGAATCTTGATGTTTCAAATTAAATTTTTTCAGGTTGAGCAAGAAGATGCGGATGAGAGACAAAAAGCAGTCCACTGAAAGTGTAAGTGTATTGCTTAAATTTGATTTCTTAACGAGTAACAGTGTCAATTTTACAGTCATAAGATATAACTGTACAGATTGGTAGTGAGAGGAAACACAATTGTTGTACTGTTGAGTTGCGCTAGTATGCAAAATTTTGACCCAGTGTTTGAGAGATACTTTCTTACTTACAATTCACTTCTGTTCCATTTTTCCAATATTTGTATTGGGTTTGAGTTGAGGAGCTGAATTCTTTATTGCTTATAGCTAGTTCTTGCTTCACTTTTTCAATTATCTTGTTGGTCGTAGAAACAAAAGATGAATTGAAATTTCTAATGGCTCGAGCTCGAGCTTGGTATTGTAGCAGCCAAGTACACAATTTTAGGATATCAGTCAGAAAGTGTTGTATTACTCATAAAAAATTTAGTTTTAATAAAAATTATTTTAGATAGAAAAATTATATATACAAAATTGTGAATTGAAATAGGTCTTTTAACAAGGATAATCTTCTCGTTTAAGAAAGAAAATGAGATGAGACAATAGTTTATTTTAATGAAAAAGGGCGAAAAAGCATTACCTGGAAGGCTGGAACCACGCAGGAAAGGTGAAAGTTAATCTAGAGAGAGAATGAGAAAAACTTGCTTTGGAGAAATGTCTTCCTTTTTCAACTTTCAGTTATTAAAAAAATTATCAAAGAGACTTTAAACAGATGCATTATCAAGATATTGGTTCCTCCTCATCAATGGCAAATTCCAAACACAAATTGTCTAGCATCCCACTAGATTTCAATTTTTTGACATTTTTTTCCGACTTCCTGTAAAAACTCTATTACGATTTCGTTGTCTTTGAAACCAATTTTCTCCCTAATCGACAGTCCAAATTTCACTTGAATTATTCCATTTCATTAAGATCCCATCTTAGTTTGATTGCCAAAGATTTGAGCCTCTAATCAATGGACCTTAATTCATTCGATGACATCACCCCACTTTATGATCACCACCAACAAAACATCAGCGAAGACACAGAAGTATCTGGTTCATGTAATGGCTTGCTCGCTGGCAATGTTTAGGAGTATTTTTGAAATATTTCAAAACTTTAGGGACAAATGTAATTTTTTGGGTATTTCAAAATAAATGAAAATTTTAGAGGCCAATTTATAATTTTTAGGAGTATTTATAATATACTAAAATTTAAAGGATTAATTTATAATTTTTTAAAAATACTTTTATTATTGAAGAGTTCAACTGACCGACCCAACTGGGTTGGACCAACTGACCCATGACTTGGTCACTTTGCCGGGTCTCACAACAGGTCAGATTTTAAAACAAGCCCCGGGACATCTTCATATTCAACCCTTCAAATAGAAATTTATTCAAGTTAACTTTTGTCTGTAATGACTTTCCCATATTTCGTTTTGCGGTGTTGTGTTTTCGGGATTTGGTTATGACCACATTAATGATGACTACAAAGTTGTGAGAATTGTGAGGTTTAACGGTTGGTTAGTAGATTATGAAATTAATATTTTCAGTTTAAAATCTAATTCCTGGAAAACAATCAATATCTTTCCGAATCGTTTTCGCCATATTTCTGGAACTTATGATCCTCTTCAGCGTAGAAGAATGTATGGAGTTTTTATTTCCAGTGTTTTACATTGGTTGTTTCCTCGTAGTCCAGAGTTGGGTAAAGATAAATCAACAGTTGCGTTTGATGTCAGTACAGAAGCTATTAGTTTGTTGCCTCAGCCTGATTATTTTTACTTTTCCCAAAGCAGTGATTGATTTGGCTGTGGTGGATGGGAGATCATGTTTGATTTGTAGGTATGATGAAGGGCTTCTTGATGTATGGATGATGAAAGAATACGGGGTGAAGGAATCTTGGTTTAATTTGGTTTTGATTGATTGAAGTAACACGATTACTTCCTTTCAGTTTCTTGAATCCACCTTCCCGGGAATGGGATAATGGTGTTGATAATTTTCTCTTGAAAGTGAAAAGGAATGAAGAACTTGTGTTGTATGATCTGAAAAAACANCAGCAACTTGCCCCACGTGAGCCCTAGTAATATATTTACATTAATTAATTTTAATTAGTTGTATTATCTGGCTTTGAAGACTGCGATCAAATCAGATCCTCTGAGAGACCTGGTTTAATTATATTTTAATCTAAATTAATTAATTAACACTTCGTTCATTAATGTTTGAGACCTGTTTAGTCAAAAGGGTGTTGACCTAATGCCAGTTAGCTTCTTCTTGTGACCCGGAAGACGAAGATCTTTTTCAATTAAACTAAGATTTTTAGTTAACAATTAGTGGCGTGATTTTGTCAAATCATTAAATGTGTAATTAGTAAACGTATCATAATCTTGATCATCTTCATCTTCATCTTCTACACGAGGTTTATTGAAAGACGATCCACCGTCCCTGCATGTGCGCAACGTGTTTAAATTTCCATGTAAAATTGAGCCCTGGACATAGTAAAATGGAAGAACCAAACATGTAATTCAGCAAACCAGACCACGACCACTTCCTTTTTCCTCCTAAAAGTTTCCACCTCCCTTTCAGCAATTTCGATGTCCCAGGAACGGAATAACATGTTGAAATTTTATATTTTCGAGAACCCTTTTATTTGTTTTCCCTTGTTAATTAATTGAAACTTTAATTAAGGTAACAAATTAAGAGTAATTAGAAGAAAATAGTGGATAAGGCTGAAATATGGGTTTCGATTGGCTTGCAGAGATTTTGTTTGATATATTAGCTAGTTCCATGGAATCTCCTGACACTACCAACTGGTACTGCAAATTAACAGCTATATATTTCTACTTATATAAATTTGGGATATTCATTTTTGCCCTAACTATTGAAATTATTCAACACTTCCACATGGATTTTAGTTATTTTCAAAGTTGTGAATAAATATGTATATATTTCACTTTCTTGAATTTCTTGTGGTGTGAATTGTGAAAGCCATTTAATTTTCATCCACTCGTACAAGTGAAATAATGGAAACATTAAAACCGACTCTTTTAATGGTTAAACAATTCAGAACACGAGAGAAAGGAGCTGATAATTAATGAAGTAAATGTGAATGTAAAGGTGAGGAGGGAATAGACAGGGGAGAAGATGACAAAAGAATTGAAAAAAAGATGGTTAAAATCCATCAAGAAAATAGAAATAAAGGAGACAAGATCTTATCATAATCTGTAAAATTCATATCACATACATTTATATTTATAGATTCGCACTCAGAAATATATTATAAATATATAATGTGTCACACACTATTATTATTATTATAATATAAACTTTATAATACTGTATATATGATGAGAGTGAGTTAGAGAAGCCGAGAGAAGAGGATCACACGTGTGCATGCAAGAGAGATACCGATACATGGCGAAATGGGCGGTGAGGTTCTGTGTTGGTTGTAGCCATGAGAGTCTAAAGAATTAAGATCTCAAACAAATCAAGTGTTGACTTAAAAAAAAAAAAAAAAAAAAAAAACTAAGACTTTAATTTGCATTGCATTGTAACCTTTTCATTTCCCATGCAGTCAAATTATATTCACGACTGTAATTAAATAAACAGATCTCTTTACAGTTAATTTTTCACCAAATAGAAAGGATAAAAGAATGGAGCATTAATGAAAGTGTCTCGCAAAAGAAGAAGAAGATAGGTAGGGCTCTAAAAATTTCACTGCTACGTGAAATTAAGTAAAAGCTGAGCTACAGTAATAAAAATAAGTATGGCGATGGACCAACCAAGAGGAATTATGAGCCATACCAATTACCAAACGAATATATTTGTATACCTAACAATTGAGATTCATTTATGAAGGAGCACCGTGCAACCAGTACAGAAATGAATTATTCTTTTACCTATTATCCGGACAATGCTATCAGTATCTTAGGTGAATGAATTCAATTTGTTTCCATGGAAATATTATACACTTTTATAGAGATCTGAGCTAAATTAATTTTTCCTGCAATTTTTATATTATATTGTTGGAATTGAATGTACCTCAATTGGACGTTCCATATATTAATACCTAAAGATAAGTTAATACCGTATTGTTTATTATCTTTCAAAACCTTTAAGCATAGTGATGGAATAACAAAAGGATATATATATTTAAGTGTTGTTGTAGTGTTGATTGTTGTTGATGCAGATGACATTAAAGGAATCTTGTTTTGAGACGATGTTCGCTATCGGTGTAGATATCGTGTTACATTGATAATACCAAAGATACGAAGTTATGTTCTTGGTGATTAAATTAATCATATAAGAACCAAATATTAAACCACCATTGGATAGTCTGATGGTAAAAGAGCAAAAAGAGGTTTTATGAGTTTCTGAGTTTGAGTCTCTAGCTTCAAGACCCCGAAAGATTAGTTAAGGTGCGTGTAAGCTAACTCAAACACCCCAGTGATAAAAAAAAAACAAAACAAAACAAATATTATCCAATTAGATTAATGAAAGACAAGTTAATAGGGCTACTAGGGTTTTTACTCGACAGGTAATTCTATGGCCTTAAGAGATTAGTTGAGGTATACGTTAGAGTCTCTCTAGACACTAATAGGGATGGTAACTGCTTATTGAAATTCTTATTCGATCAATAGTTCTAAGGTCTCAAGAGATTAGTTGTAGAGCATGAAAGCCGATTAGGATATTCCCGATGATAAAAACAAAAAAGACGAAATATTATCCCAATAGATTAATGAAAGGCAAGTTAATATTATGATGTTTATTATCTTTCAAAATCTTTAAGCATAGTGATGGAATAACAAAAGATCAAGATCATATGAAAGATAAGATTCAATAGTTAGTTAAAGGAAAATGGGGGGTTGGTTTGGTGGGAATATTAATATTGACGATTCTTAATTAAAGAGAATAACTTGGTGCTTAATCCAATTAATGAAGTTTAAACTGCCCCACCACCACAGCATAAATATATATATCACTTGAACCTCACACCACTCAATCAAACGGTAACTTATGTCTTAATCATACGGTTCTAAGTTTACGTATTCATCATCATAAAAGGAGTATGATTTAGATTTCCCACCAACCATGCATTTAAAGCTTCATCTCACACTCTCGTTTCTTTAATTCTCCGATATCTCCTATATTGTTACTCTTAAACCCATCTCTAAGCAAAAGGGTTTTGGCCGGCGACAACCAAAAAACCCACTAAAATCTCTCTTTTTGAAAAAGGAAAAAGAGTTGATTACGTTGTCACCCTTAACATTTGGTGCGAAAACACTTTTTTTTTCTCCCTTTAATTCAAAAAAATTTAATGTCGATACTCATAAATAGAGGTTCTGTTAAGAAATGTAACGATGTAAGTGGCAAAGTAGACATTTTGAATATACAATTTGCTATTTTGATTAATCAAGTAACCATATTTACATTCAAGAATTAAAACATTTTTTTTTTGAGTAATCAGCTTACGTGTACCTCAACTAATCTTCCAAAACCTTGAAACTACTGACGAGTAAAAGCTCTCGTGGTCACCCCTATTAGCAACCGATGAGAGACTTAAACTTAGGATCTTTTGAGTAATACACCCAAAAGTTTCTATTGAATCACTCGACCGCCCAAAGGTTGGTTAATTAAAACTGTGTGTTGTTCTGCCAAAACTTTGAGCTATTAATTTAAAAGTATTGATTTCCCAAATTGGGAAGAAAGCTTTTGTGCGACATTTCAGGGGTGGTAATGTAATAAATCAAAACTACAACAAAAAAAATTCATCTTAAAGGAGGAAGCCATATTGATTGAGTACGGACGTAGAATCTGCTTTGCTGAAAGAAGAAACAGTCCTCCTTAAAATATGCAGTGATAAGAAAGCAATAAGAGTATTTGAGTCGCTTAGAGAGCCTACCACAAGCTTTTTTAATCTTTATAATAAAATTATATTAATGTAAAAATAGGGTAAAGTTTACCACTTTGGAGCTTCTCTAGGGTTAGAATCTAGCTTTACTTTACTGTGGAATTTGTTCTTTTATGTTTTACAGTTACCTTATGGCAGAATTTTTATTCTAGTTTTTATCAAACCCTGTGGGAGAATAACTTGTTTATTGACACTTTCGTAAATGACAAGGCTAGCCTTATAAAATAATAAACGATCACTGAAGTAATGTATGATAATAATCCTGTTAATATTTGAGGACTGGATTTGATTTAACATTAGATTTGGTAAAGTTTTAATAAATTACCCAAAATAAAGGAAGAGATTTTGGGTTGGAACTGTTGTGGTTGCAGCAAAGTTTATGGTCAATATCAGAGCATGTCGGAGCACTGAAATTAATGTAAGTACAAGTTTTGGTACAAAAGAATTGCACTTCTAAGATAAGAGCAACAAGATAAGGGCATTATTGAGTTTTTTTTGCTGTCAATTCTCATGATTTCTTACCATCCCTCAATAATTTAAAAAAAAAAAGTACCCTAAAGCTAAAACCCACTGGCCAAAAAAATATAATAATAATGTACTAAAATACGAAGAAAGAATTATATTATAATGAATCTTATAATCTATTGAATCTAACACTAAACAGCCAAAGCATTGAGCCACGTACTGTTATTTTTAATTTTATTTTTTCATATATTGTTTACACATAAAACAAAGAAAGCTCACAGGGGAGTTTTTTTTTTTTTTTTAATTTGTTAATTTAATAAGCGTTGTTGGGGTGGGCCAAAGGGGCAAGGTTCACCCTGGGATTTAACCCGTTTCCCAAGCTTGTCGGGTACAGGTCAAGGTGGTCTCTGAAAACCCCCTTTTTTTTTTTATGTTGGAATTGAGATCGAGCCACTCTCGCTAGCCGATTTATTATGAGGCTCCAAGCTTGGAGATTCTTGTCAATTTATAGAGACATAGACATGAAAATTAGTTAAGATAAAACAATTTATGTCAAATCAAACAGTTAATTTCATTAAGATAATATATTCCATCCGACCAGGGGCAAAATTGCCAAGAGCTTCAAATTGAATTTAATTCGCACATTTTTACGAAGAAAAGGATTAAGTTAATCTCAAGCAATAGAAGATTAAGAAGCATTAAAACTAAGAAAAAATCTATTTAAGACCAATAATTTTTTTAGTTATTAAATGTGTTATATAAACAGTACTAATATGATTCAAACTCTTTCTTGTAACGTTATTAAACATATAAATTACATACCAGTATTGTTATAATGTATATTTCATTATTTATTTAGAAAGACATTTTCATATAATTTCATTAGACTGTCATGGGATCAATTAGTATTAAATTCATCCGTTTCTTTCAAAAAAATATTAAAAATACCAAAACTCCTTTAAAAATATCAAACACCCCTGCTCAAAAACGAAAATATGATTATATATATATATAACAACTACAAATACTTAAGGTCTTGTTAATGTCAAATTCCGTACCAACTAAAACGTTGAAGCAATAACATGTCTCCTGAAAAACGATATGAGAACAGAGTGTTTTTAAAGTAGTTCGACTTACAAACAAGGTCTACATCCACTGATATATTATTTGGGTATATGTATGATTTGGATTACAAAGAGTGGATTTTTTCCCACTAGTGAGGGGAATTGGCCGTCGTGTCTATTTATAAGGAACCCTAGTAGTATCGTGATGACAAAGGCGCATTTCGGGCTTCTTAACTAATCCCGGGTTGGAGAATTTTACCACGCAAGATGTCCGAATCTGATTGGTCTGTTTATGTATGTAAATTCCATATTTAGGAAGCTCACATACAAAGAAATCTCAACTAAAATCTAGAATTTTTTTGACTTTTTCTGTTTATCTTCGTCCAGTAGTTTCGGTTTGTTAACACTGTAAAATCAGGTAACGTGGTGCCTAGGCCGAGTCCACATCGACCAGGTTGGCGGAGGCCGGCTAGGAAAATTTCGAGCAATTGAAAAATAAGTTATTTAAGGTGCAAAATTTTGTCATTACATAATGTCATTGTCACCTAATTAATTAAAGATGGTGTAATGTAAAGTATATTCTACCTAACTAATTAAATTAAAGAGAAAAATATAGAAAGCTACAACATTTAATTAGGCTTAGGCGGCGACCCTTCTAAATTCAAAATTAGCACTACGTGTATTGTCTCTTTAGTGGAGAAGTACACAAAATGTTATTTTTACCTACCAAAGTCGAGGTGATGAGAACTCTGAGGAGCTTGCCATTAATGAAAAAAAAAAAAAAATTTTTACCTACCAAAGTCGAGGTGATGAGAACTCTGAGGAGCTTGCCATCAATGAAAAAAAAAAAAAAAAAAAAAAAAAATTTATAATATAAAGTGAAATCAGAATTAAAAAGTTGCTTCCTTTCTGTGTTACTTTTTAGTTGATCATCTTCAAAAGCTACTTCTTCTCTTTGATCTTTCCTTTTCCATCCCCACATCCAAAGCTACTTCATGTATTCATGGCAACAAATTTCACTAACGAAAATGGGGGAAATTCTATTCTTAACTAGGTTAAAATGTGCTTCAAAGTCTTGTTTTTATGTTCTAACGAAAACGCGAGTTTTCTCGGAGTTTCTTATTCATATTTATCATCAAAAAATGTCATTTGATAATGTCTATTTAGTAGACTTTCTAATAACCCGAATACTTCAGTTTTAACCACTTGAATTTTTGATATTCTTTTTTATTTTTCATCAAATAAGTGACATTTTTTTTTTTCTTCAGAGCAATATGTGAAATTGAAAGTGTATTGTTATATTAGTAAAGTTTTAACTGTTACAAATATCTCGAGATATAACAAAAAAATATATATATATTGAAAAATGAGCTGCAGTGTCTGATCAATAACCATGTGACATTATAATGAACTTTCCTCTGCACCTATCATCTTGTTTTCGTGAAGTATTTTAACTATATGCCAATTAATATTTGGAACTTGTCATTTAAAACAATTCTCTCTTTGAGAGAGGGTATCTCATTTTCGATTTCATGTATGTGACATTTCTGTTATCATCGTATAAGGACCCTCTACTTCACGGCCTCACCTCATGACTTGTCATAATAGAGTAATTTTTCTCTCACGTTTATAGTCACAGCAAAATTAATATTTTCCCTTTGAGAGGAGAGGACCACTTCAATTTTTGGGCTGCTCAACCCCACCTGCAATTTCATGCATTCACTTTGATTTTACTTTCTTACCTAATAAATTCCATTTTTTGTTCTTTATTATAAATCATAATTAAGAGAGTAATTAATTAAACTGATAGTAATTATTAGCTGCTATTTAACTCAAGATCAAGGACAAAAGATGGTTAAGTGGAAAAGAACCTGAGATTGGTTACAACTTACACAATGGTTAACAAAACATAAAAAATAAAATAAAAAACTGGTTAATGGCCGTTAACGAGAGGGCTGACGGCGGATTCCTTGCAGGGACTGGGTGGTAAACTGGTCTTCCCAGATGCAACAAGGCTTTGCACAAAGCTCTCGATTCTCTGGCCGTTACTCTCCGTCAGTAACCGCTTCCCGCCAAACGGTAACGACTCCACCCCTCTCTCTTTCAACACTTCTTCCTCCATTCTCGGACCCACCACTCCTTCGCTCATCAAACCGTTTGCCTACAGATTTCACGCCGTCAATCACTCCATTTTTTCACTCAACAAAAAATAAATATTACTAAAAGTATAAGGAAAAATCAAATAAAAATAATTTTCGTTTTCATTTTCTTGCATTTTCTGGGAGACCAAACAGAGTGTAATGATATATAAATGTTTATAATATATACCTGAATTCTAACGTAGTCAGAACGATTCCAACAAAAAGCGTTCCCCAACATCTGGTCTACGGTCTCCGAGACTCCATCAACAACAATGTCAACCACCGATGACGTGGAGCACTCGCCGTTATGACGGAGTTTCCCACCACAAGATCCACCCATTAGCGAACCGTTACCCAAAGACAGAACCAGCAGATCCTCCACACTGTTAACTGACGGAAAATCGCGCTTGTTGTGCAGCACGTGAGTAACCGCTGCAGCCGTTGGATTGTTCATCACCAAACCGCCGTCAACGGCCGAGCAAGTTGTCTTTCCGTCGACGGACGTTAGAGCAAACGGCTTAAACAGGCTCGGCGTCGCTGATGTAGCGCGGCATACTTGCCAGAGTTCGAAGTTGAAACTCGGCGACTCGGACGCGTCGGCACGGGAGAAGACAAACGGAGCCGAACTTTTCAAGTCAAAGCAAGGAACAAGGAGTGGCTTACACATATCTTTCAGAGTGAGGACCTTGCCGTCATTTCTCTTGAAGATTTCCTTCAAAACCTTATCCATGCTCTTGCTGGAGAATCGCCGTCGGCGGCGAAGAACTCCAGAGAACGTAACCTTGAAAATTTCAGAGTTTCTGCAAGTGATCAACTCGACAGCGTCTCTGGCAGTGAAGAGAGGACGGCCAGAGCCATCATCGGCGGCAAGCATGGCAGCAAGGAGAGCTCCAATGCCAGTGCCAGCAATAATGTCAAAAAAATCGGCGATTCGAGCGTCAGGATCGCCAGTTTTGAGACGGATCTGGTCCTCGAGGTGGATTAAAGCAGTGCCAGCAACAATGCATGTGGTTCCTCCGCCATCGATGCTAAGAACTCGAGTTTTCTTGGTGGTTTCACAGTGCGACAACCATTTCTGCTCCAGCTTCGAAAAGATCTCTAACGTAACCTTACTCAACTCCATAGCTCTCAAACTCGCTCACTCAGTAAATAATTTTACAAAATGATTGATTGTTAGCGTGAAAGATTTTGATTAGTCCGTGAAAAGAAAGAGGAGAAGGGAATGGTTCCACGATTTGTTGATGAGACGCATTAAATGAGTGAAAAAAAAACGCGCTCTCTCTAAAATCTCTGTGGGCTGTGGTGTGGGCTAAGTGGAAGTATAAGAGTGAGAGTTGAGAGTTGTTAGTGTTTCTGTACACTCCCCCTCACTGTAGAGTTTCTCTCTGAGTTGTTGAGAGTTAAAACCGGAAGTGAAGTAGTACGCTTTAGGTGTTGGAGGTGGTTATGTTATATACTTATATATACATTTATATAATATTTTAATTTCTTTTTTTATTTTTAATTTAATTTAATTATTTTCCTGGTGGTGGTTCATTTTTTTTCTTTGTCGTGAGAGTCCTACGTGTATTGACTGTCCTTGCACGTGCAACTGTGCGTGTTGTTATCGATTAACGGGAAGCGCGAACCTCGGCTTCTGACTCGGCTCGGCTTGACTAAATTGTTGTTTGGTGTGCCTCTGTTTCCCTTTAATTTATTTAATTAACGGTTAACATTAAACCCCTTTAACATTGATTCAATCACAAAATTTCTCAAAAGGTTTTTGAAATTTAAATATACCACCTACTATTAGTGATAAATTAAAGAGGAATTACACTTTTACTACTTACTAAGGGCCTGTTTGATTTTTATTCAAAAATAATTTTGAAAAACTAAAATATGATTCAAATTTTATAGTTGTATCTTAATATTTTTAATATTTGAAAATTTATTTGATATAATATTTAAAAACGATTTTCATATTAGACGACTGTTAATCATTTTCTATTTTTACATTAATTTTTAGGAATGTATTTGAAAACTGTTTTCATAACAATTTGAGTCATTTCTATCAAATGTATTTTCATAAGATTGATTGTATCTGCATTTAAATTCTATATCAAATGGACCCTTGATATTATAGTATTTTCCTCTTACTATTAATTTTAACACTTAAATCTTAACAATAGAGAGATTTTTGTTGTTTCAGAAAACCTTGGGAAGATTTTTGTGATTTAACTAAACTTTAGGGGTTTTTTGATTTACACTTTTATTAACTCTGATGTGTTGGACTGAACCATTGCAGAAGCAGTAGCGAAACAACATGGAACCAACACATGCTAATTAACAAATAATCCCCCAATAAATATATGATTTATGTATTAAAAATCTTATTTTATTTGCTTAATTAATGGGAAAACCTCGGTTAATACAAGAGGGCTTAGTTATCAGTTCCATAAAGATGTCTCTTACCAGGGATTTTAGTTAGTTTTATTATATTTTGATATTAAATAATTGTTTGCTGGATGCCATAAGTATTTCAATTTAATTAATTCATATTTTCAGTCCTGATCTTTGAATCGTTTACGTAAATGTCCATCATATCGTTTACGGACAAACGGAAAGTAATGTTTCTGTACTGGGAGGGGACGGACTTGATGTCCAGGTGGTGATTGGAAAAATTAAACAAACGTGAAACATGAAATTCTTCTTAACAAATATGTTTGTTCAATAANGACGATGTTCAGATCCAACCCTTCTTTTGTAGATGCCAAATCCGACTTCAACTGCGCATTCTCTTCCCTCAACTCGGAGAGTCCCCCAGTAGCTTCCAGTTGGGTTTTCTGTTGGGCCAGGTGCAGGGCGAGCAAAGACTGCGCAAGTAATAAGAAAGTGTTAGGCTGCTTCCTTGAAAATGAGTAAGTATTAGAAAGTCCTCAACAAGGATAAACCATTTTACCTATCTTTGCAGTAGGACCGCCCTGACGATCAGGTCCGTAAGGTTAGAGGTCATGAGCTCGTCAAAAACTTTGGCAAGCTGGCACTCCAAGTTCACCACCGGTTGAAGGTGCTCCAGAAGCTGACCCATAGAGTCTAACACAGGGATGTCAGCTCCTGTAGCCGAGGGCACCTCGCCAGCCGACGCTTTGCCTTCTCTCCTCCTAGAGGCCATAGTCTGTCCTCTACACGAACAGCTCTGGACAATTGTAAACCCAATCGCACGCCTCGAGCTACCTCCGACATGAAGAGCTTGATAAGGTTGCGACCTCTCAGGCTATACCTCCAAGACCTCCAGCTTATACTCTAACTCTTTGGGCTGCAACACCTTTCTTTTCTTGGCCTTCTGGCCCATGGTTTTCTGCTTTGAGCGAGCAGTTGCAGGCTGAGTAGTTTTAGTTGGTTGTTCAGTGAATGGATGCGCCCCCACCTATGTTCCTTCAATGAGGATGTCGCTAGAGCCCACCTCGACTGGTCCTGTTGCGCCTACTCGGGGAAAAATGAATGCTCTCTCCCTCAATGATTTTGGCACTTTAGGCGGCATGTTCACTGCATACAAGTATTGTTAGTTAAAGGTTTGCTGCACGCAAACGTAAAATCTAAAGGGACCACGGACACTTACGAGGTAAGGGTTCCAAGGTCGCTTTAGAGTTGAAGATGCCGTACTTTCTCAAGTTCGCTGTTGTCATGAGTCACTTCACGTCATGACAGTAATCTGGCAGGGTACCGAATTAAACTATTCAGCTAAGGTTAGAAAGGTCTGTCAACCTGGTTGACTTGTTCCCTGCGAAGAGACAAGAGATATCGTTAGAAAACAAAGCCAAAAAGAAAGGAAAAATTCACCAAGTATAATCAGGGGAAAAACCTACTCGATTCCCTAAAGTGGCAGATGCCATCATAATGAAAAAAGAAAAACTTGGTCTTGTATGCCCCGACATTGCTAGGGTAATTGTGAATGCCTCCCTAGATTGTGGGTCGCCTCGAGAGGTAGTAGAAGTCTTTGTCCTTTCTCTTCTTTAGGTAATCTGCCTAAGTGAGCTCTAGCGCAGTCAGTTGGCCAAGACCTTACTCAATGCACGCGATATACATAGTCACGACTATTATACACGTGTTAGACATAGTTGTAAAGGTGTGACCTCGAAGTGATCAAGAATCGACCTGATAAAGGGATGGAAAGGAATCAGTGCTCTGCACTTGAATATAGCTTCAGAGATCGCAGCCATTCCCTTTGGTGAATTCCGAGTTGTATGCTTCCAGTAACGGTAGATGTCCACCCTAATTGCGAATTGGTCTACCGCCTCCTATACTTCATCTTGGGTAGCTACCGACAGAATCTCTTGCGTAGGACCCACTGAGGCGTACTACGTCTGCGAGCTTGTCCTCTCATCCGATCTGGTCATTATAAGGTCCATATCGTCTACAGTCTGAAAAAGGGGGACACATGGAGATTACTCAGTCTTCGTACAAAAATTTTGTACGACGACGTGGAAGAGCAAAACCCTAAAAACCCTTGGGGACCACCCCCAATGGCTTGGCTCCTAAAAACCTATTCCTTACAGAAACTCGCCATTATCGATCGGTTAACTACACTTGAAAAAATAATTAAAAAAAAAAAAAGCAATGGAAGGACCTTCTTTACCTTTTTCTTTTGGCTGTGGGGGTTGAACTTCTCCCTGTAAGCAGAAGACACGCACCAGCTTAAAAAATTGGAAGTCTGGTCTAGTAAGAGCTCCTTGCTTCTTCTTTTTTTTTTTTTTTCTGAAAATGTAAGTGGTGTGACATTGTTTAAAGGGAGCTTGGGTTTTTATAGTGGGGGAAATGGCAATTGGGATTTTCGAAGCCAAGCAATGTTTAGACGGAATGTGTCTTTGACCGTTGATCGCAACCACATGTCATGAATAAGCGAGAAAGAGTAACCGCCATGCTTCAAGAAATTCAATCGTCACATCTCTCCGTTGAAATAATCGAGTGACAACTTGATTCTCTCCTCCGCATTAAATGCGCTCCCATCCATATTTAATGCCCTAATAAGGAATGTCGTTTCAGCATGGCTTGCATTTAATAGCATGGTTGGCATTTATTGTGTATAGGGCACATTTGTCAGAATAAAGGACTCCTCATTAATGGATTAGCTGTCAAGCGCAACGGATAACATCTAAAGAGGTCATTGGGACAGAACACTCTTCGTCACATGTTAGTTGCGGAGCGATGTGATTTCTTCAGCAGAAATATGCTAAGTATAACCAGGTCACGGACCTCGGTTAAGATAAGAGGCGCATCATTACAGCACTGAATAGGGTCTGATCCAAGTCGTCAATCTTGCGGAAAGAGACCATAACAGGTCATCCGAGGAAGATGTTTTGCGACCTCATTGTAGCTAGGTCAGATCAACCAGACGTCATTCAGGTCATATCAAATAAAGGCATAATTGTGAAGTTCTCAAGGTTCGATTCTCAAACCTTAAAAACTAAGGGACTTCTGTTATGCCTAAAAAAGTAGGGCTGATGCGGAGTCTTGTTAGCATGGGATGGTTAGAACTTGGGAAAGTTTTGCGACCGTTCACGCGCACCCATGTCGTATAATGACATAAGTGGCATGCCCCTGTCAATGTCGTGGGTGAGTGCTAGGCTAGCGAATGGTTGGATATCATCCATGTGTTCAATCCCTGCATAAGTCAAGGAAATCACTCGGGCAGGTGAGCAATGGGACGTAGAGAAGGATTTGCAGGGTATCCACCCATTTGCAGAATTAGTAATCATTACCTTGGTTTATCCCACTATAAATAGAGGCATTCTCTCTCATTTGCGAGATTAGCTAATTTCACTCTAGAATAGCTTACTCTCTCTCTCTCTCTCTCTCTCTCTCTCTCTCTCTCTCTCTCTCTCTCTCTCTCTCCCCTGTATTCTCTAAGCCATAACTTAGCTTACTACCTGACCTTATTCATTAATACTATATCAATGGATGTAGGATTCGTTTCGAGAATCCGAACCACTTTAAACATTGCTTCTCACCCTTTATTTAAGTAAATATCCTCAGAGCACGTGTGACTTCTAAGTCTGCTTAGCATTTCCCACGTGTGAATAGTTGGTGTCCAAATCCAACATCAACAGAAAGAAATGCAAACAAAACAGAATTGATGAATTTGGTGATAACCAAGTGAATCTCGTATACTCCACATAAGAACATGGGAAAGCCAAAAAATAAAATCATTTGAAGGAGATGGCAATTCTTTAGGAAGGTAAAGTTGAAAGTTGAGGTTGGGGTGGCTGTAGATTTGGAGGAGTCTTTTTGGAGATGAAGAGGGATTTTTGGAGTGGCTAGATGAAGAAGGAATCAAATTTGAGAACTCTAAAACAGTCCATGCAAATAAACAAAGTCTTCTACAACTTTTATTTCTTCTTTAGTTCAGATACTTTGCATAAATTAGACAAAATTAAATATGTCTACATAAAAAATGGTAAGATCCAAATGGATCCGATAAATTTTACCACTGATGGAGACCTATAAATGACGTTGAATAGATTCCAACGATTACAACTGAGACAAATTCGATGGCGAGGCAGTGGGAAAGAATGGATTCCGATGGATGTGGTGTCAACGACGACAATGGAGATTTGTTGGTCATGCGATCTGTGTTTAAAAATCATCCCTTTTAAACTATGCATTTGGGATATTAAAAATTAAAAATACAATATGTCAATGCTTGATTTTGACACCAACTAAACGCACTTGTGAAATGCTGAGCTGGCCTAGAAGACACATGTGAATGAGGGATTGAGAATGTAAATGGTGGAAAGACAATGTTTAAAGTGGTTCTGATGCTTAAACAAGCGAATCCTACGTCCACTGATATTGTATTTATATTTGAAAGATCAGGTCGCGACTTAGTGAGCTGACTTTAGAGTGTTGAGAATACAAATGAGACAGAGAGAGAGAGAGAGAGAGAGAGAGAGAGAGAGAGAGAGAGAGAGAGAGAATAAGCTATTACAGAGAGAAGATAGCTAATCAAGAGTAAAAATGAGCGAATCCCACAAACGGGAGAGAAGCTCTCTATTTATAGTGGGATACATTGAGGTAATGATTACTGGATCCGTAAAAAGGGGTCAGGTACCGTGCAAATCCTTATTTGCGTCCCGTTGTTCACCTACTCGAGTGATTTCCTTGGTTCATACAGGGATTGGACACATGGACGGCTTCCAGCCTCTCGTCAGTCTGGCGCGCACCCACTGCACTGGCAAAAACATGTTGCTCACGCCAGCATGCGACATGGCCACACCTGAATGGCTGTAGGATCTGCCTAGACTCTGACCATTTGTGCTGATTGGGCTCTACATCAGCCCTACTTTTCTAGGCATAACAGAAGTCCCCTAATTTTTAAGGTTTGAGAATCGAACCTTGGAAATTATAAATGCCTTGATTTGATGTGTTTGGAGGGATGCTGGTCGAAGCGACCTAATTGTGAAGGAGGCCGAGAGGACATTTNAAGAAACTAAGTAAATTTAATGATTTTTTTTAGTATCAAATCCACAAAGAAGAGATTTGATTGCAGCTAAGGAATGGACTAATCCGATTGAGCAACCGGTTGGTGGTGAAGCTGGTTGGACTTGCCCCTTTTTTAATGCTGAGTGGATCGGCACCAAGGTGGCTGGTTGGACTTGCCCCTTTTTTAATACTGAGTGGATCGGCACCGAGGTGACCGGTTGGAACAAAATCCTTGTTAAAGACACTCTAGGTAATTAAAGTAATTAATTAGCTAATTAATCACCTCTTAAATTGAGTTAAACCTTATTTTATATCATATCGTTAATGGGTAATCTTGTATCCTTTAATTAATGTAGTGTTCAAGTACAACCCCTCACAGCACAGTATGATGATAATTGGCCATCAAGTGTACGAAATCATGCGAAACAAAATCTCCAATTGCGCTCTACAATTCTGGCTTGGACAAGATCACACTCGACAAGTCGGGCAACCATTGCTTCATCTGCGGCATTATTGAGTAGAGGTGAAATCCAGTCAAGTCGAGTCGAGTATCTGGTTAATCAAAATCGACTCTAGTGTTACAGTATCGAATTTGAGTTTGAGCCTGATCGAGCATGAGAAATCGAGTTTGAATTCGAACTCGATACCTGAAATTGGAATTCAAGTTTGTATAATCTAGTTTTAGTCAAATTTTATTCGAGTTCGAGAATATGAGCTTCAATTGAATTTGAGTTTTCAAGTTTTAATCGAATTCTACTGTAATCGAACTTGAATTCAACTCGACTAATGTCAAGCCTAGCTCGAGCCGCTTGTGAGTGGCTCGACTCGATTGTCACCCTTACTCTTGACCACTGTCACAACTCTAAACATAAGGTGCCTATGTTGGTAAACACGGCAAACAAAAAATTTGAGCCAACTTATTAGGAGAAAATGAACATTTTTATCGTTAGACGTAACACGTGTAGAGGACAATGCGAACATAATTTAATTACAATACGGTTCCGGTAAAATTATGGTGTCCTCAAAAACTTTTGGTGAAACAAGGTCGAATATTAATTTCAATGTGTGAGGTTAAAGTAATACTGCAATCGGAGTTATATCTACTTGACATAATCTCTATTTTGGGATGTTAGCGTCACTTTTATAAAATTGGAGGCAGAAAAATTTCACACCAAGCTTTAGGGGTGACCATGTAATTATTTGAACTAAAGTAAATTTATTGTTTAAAGTTTTACTAAAACATTATTATTTATTACTTTGCTACATTTATTAACACTAATATTTTAAGATGGTGCTGTTAGTTTCTCAGACTCTCACTAATTATTTTAGTTGACCCTGTTTATTATATTCTTTTTAATTACACTTTTATCCTTTATGAAAAACTATTAAATAAGACGCAAAATTAATTCATAATTCATACACAATCTATCTAGAATTGATTTTGCTATTAATTTAAAAAAATTTAGTTCCTTTTCTACCTCATAAACCTAATTTTATTTTTAAATAATCAAGATGATTGAATGAATTTGATCAATAACATACAAGCATTACATTTTTTGGCTTTATTTTACTATATCATATTGTTTATAACTTTCAATTGATTTACATAACTTGTGGCTTGTTATTTGTTGATGCGTGATTTTGACACCAACTAACCGCATGTGTGAAATACTGAGTTGGCCCAGAAGACACACATGAATAGGGGATTGAGAATGTAAATGGTGGCAAGACAATGTTTAAAGTGGTTCGGATGCTTGACCAAATGAATCCTATGTCCACTGATATTGTATTTATATTTGAGGGATCAGGTTGCAGACTAGCAAGCTGATGAGAGTATGACTGAGAGAGAGAGAGAGGGAGAGAGCTATTACAGAGAGAAAATAGCTAATCAAGAGTAAAAATGAGCGAATCCCACAAACGGGAGAGAAACTCTCTATTTATAGTGGGATACATTGAGGTAATCATTACTGAATCCAAAAAAGGGGTCACGTACCGTGCAAATCCTCATTTGTGTCCCGTTATTCACCTACTCGCGTGATCTCCTCGCTTTATGCAAGGATTGGACGTCCTCCAGCCTTTCGTCAATCTGGCACGCACCCACTGCACTGGCAGGAGCATGATGCTCACGCTAGCATGCGACATGGTCACGTCTGAATGGCTACAGGATCTGTCCAGACCTTGACCACTTGCGCTGACTGGGCACTACGTCAACCTTACTTTTCCAAGCATAACAGAATTCCCCTAATTTTTAAGGTTTGAGAATCGAACCTTAGAAATTACAAATACCTTGATTTGACGTGCCTGATGCTATTTGAAGCGACTTGATTGTGAAAGAGGTTGAGAGAACTTCACCTCACATGCGACCTAGGGTGATCGTTGCCTTTACATTCAGGGACCTGGATTTAGGGATCCAGTGCTATAATAATGATTCCAACCTGGGTGGAATCCTCGACCTGTTTACACTAAGCAGTTTTCAAGAGGATAAATGGTCGCTGCTTTGCAACTGATTTCTGTTGAGGTCAAAGAATCACATCACTTCGCAACCGAGGCGAGGCAAGATTGGAGAGTCACGTCACCTCGCGACTTACAAAACAAAGAGTTTTTTTTAGAACGACCTCTTCAGATGTCATTCGTTACACTTTTGCAGCAGAACATTAAATGAAACACCTTTTGCTATGACAGACGTGTCTTAAGCATAATAAGTGCTAGCTATGCGCATTAAATGCGAGTCATGTTGAAACGACATTCCCTATCAGAGCATTAAATGCGGACGTGGGAGCATTAAATGTGGAGGAGGGAAAATGTGCCGTCGCTTGAGTATTTCAACAGAAGGGGATGATGATCTGATTTTTCGAGCCGTGATAGTCACTTTTCTTCGTTGATTCATGACACGTGGTCACGATCAACGGTCAGATGTGTTTTCCACCCAAACGTCGTTTGACTCTGAGAAACCAAAACGCCACTTCCTCAGCTATATAAACCCCAAGCTCTTTTCAGGCAAAGTCACAATATTTTCATTCTCAGAGAGAGCTAGAAACTTTTGCAAATCTTGGTTCTTTGCCTTCCAGAGTGGTGTTTGACTGATATTCGGAGTAGAAGAGCCAATCTTTCTCATCCTAATAGGTAAAGACGAATCTCTTCTCGTATTTTGGTTTAATTTTGCTTTCTACAGTCGCCATGCGATGACTGTCCGTTGGTATCTCATCGGAGATGAATAGTCAGGTCCATTGATGGTGGCCCTTTAAGTATTATGTTAGGGTTTTTCTAGGGTTTAAGGGAGGAAACATTTATTTTTTCCTCCACGTCATCGTATGAGATAGTGTACGAGGACTGGATGGTTCCCTACTTGTCGCTTTTACAGACCGCAGTAGAATGGACCCCCCAATGATTAGAGCCGAGGAAGGGACCAGTTCACCCATGCAGGATGCTCCTGCGGGCCCCATTTGAGAGATCTTCTCGATACTTACCGAGGAAGAGCTCGAAAGGGTGATAGACCAATGCGCTATCAGCGTGAAGGTCTTCTGTGATAGGACACGCACAATTTGGTATCCGTCACTAGTGTTGGCCGCGATCTCTGAGGACATCTTCAAGGGGTAGGGGTTGATCCCTTTCCACCTTTTTGTCAGGTCGGTCCTGGATCATTTTGGGATTGCGCCCATGCAACTCACGTCGAACGCGTACATGATTGCCGTGGCCATGGACATCGCTTGTCGTGAGAACGGGCTGGGCGAGCTGACTGCGGTACAGCTCGGTTGCTCATATATCCTAAAAAAGAGCAAAGACAAGGATTCCTACTACTTGTCCAGGTGACCTACCATAGAAGCGGGGATACACAGTTACCTGACTAATGTAGGACAGTATGAGACGAAGTTCTTTTTCTTTCCTCACGACAGCCTCTGCCACTTTCGAGAGCCGAATAGGTCATTTTTCCTTTCGAGTTCATTGAATTTATTTGCCCTTGGCTAACGAGCTGTTTATTTTTCTGGTAGTTAACAAAATGGCCAACTTAGATCTGCTCGCAGACCCAAACAGGATCACAACCTTTGGTTTCTTGCACGAAGCAAGGTGCAACGTGAGGCTGCTCGTGACAAACGCAAACTTGCGAAAATACGGTTTCTTCAACAAAGACGCGGCCTTAGAGACCTTGTTGAGTAAGTTTCTTGACTTCCTTTTTTACTCTTCGCATAGCGAACTATCTTTCTAACGGTGTTCGCATGCAGCGACCATGCCTCCCAAAGTGCCCAACTCACCACGACTAAGGCAATTTTTCTTCCCCTCAAGGGGCACCACCAGATAAGTTGGAGCAGCTCCCAGTAGTCCCTCCGGCAGGGTCACACTAGTGGTGGCTCCGGCCCGACCTGAGGGCGCTGTTCGCCCTAAGTAGAAAACTACGGCCTAGAAGCCTAAAAAGAGGAGGCTAATTCGGACAAAAGAGTCAAAGTCTGAATTAGAGGGCTTGGGCGTCCAGCCCGAGAGGTTGTAGCCCTACCAAGCTTACCGCTTGGGAAGGCCAGCTGGTGGCACAACCGGCATCTCCATCGCTCCCAGGGGTCAGTAGGTGAGGCAATAGACGACCTCTGTTCCCGGGAAAAGGTTGGGAAAGGATCTAGCAGGGGGGACTCTGCCCACGACGAGCAGTGGTACCCCCGTCCTGGAATCAATGGGACATCTATCGGACCATCTGCAGCTGGTAGTCTTTGTGCTGCTTGAATGCGGGCTCGCGAATGTTTTTGAGCAGTTCGTGGCTTCCGGTACCATGGATCTGATGACCACGTCCTTCCACCACCTGAGCCAGGTAAACGAGCTGCCCTTGGCAAGGACATTTGCTTATGCGAAATAATTAACTTTATTCTCTTCGCTATGCAGGCCCTGCTCTTCATGCACCTGTCTCTGCAGAAGGTCCAGCTCGGGACTGCTGAGGGATTGGTAGAGATGAGGGAAGAGAATCCGCGGCTTAAGTGGGACTTGGTGGTCGCTGACGTAGAGAGAGATTTATCCATCACCTCGGCAAACCAGTATTTGAACGAGAGAAATGCTGCTCTTCGCACAGTGAACTTTTAGAAGGTCGATCTGGAGAGGCAAGATGAGGAGATGAATGAGCTTTGGAGGCTGGTGGCTAGACTCACTAGGGAGGTCGATGGCCAGACTCACCAGGAAGGCCGGTGAGAAAGATCAGGAGCTAAAAGCGGCCATTGAGCGAGCTTAGCGAGTAGAATTGGATAGGGGCGAGCTGTGGGAGAATACTGAGAAGCAACTGTCAGAGTTGGAGGTCGAGCTCCACTTTACTCGGGGTCGCGTCACTTTGCTAATTGCAGAGATGCAGCAGTAGAAGGCGAAGATCGAGAACAGGGCTACAGAATGGATGATTCAGTCTATCTTTGCCCTTCCTTCAAGGAATCCTGAGAAGGATCTGTCCGACCTCCCTAAGGATTATAGGAGCGAGCTTGCTTCCATGACGCAGGCTGAAGTTGAGGAAGCGACTTGGGGGCCTAACCCAGAAGATGAACAAGCTGAGTTCGTTCCCGAAGAAACCGCGTCCGATCAGGCGGCCGGCGACCAGCTTGGGGGAGAGGACCATTGATCCACTTCTCTTATTTTCTCCCTTTATGCTTATGTACTTTCTTTCTTTTTTCCATTAATAAAGATATTGCTTTTCATATTCTTTCATAAGTATTTACAATTTTCGCATTCTTTTACATATGAGATCGCATTCTAACTGTTTACAATAATATTGGTACAAGTTTATACGAACAGAATTGTAATGATTACAAATGATCAGAATTGTACACTTGCTATTACAAAGATTACAAAAATTTAAATCGACCTTTACAAGGGAATAATTGAGCTTGGAATTACTGATAATAAGGTCGGAGATGCTCAACATTCCAAGCTCGGGGTACTTCAAAACCATTCAACCTTTTGAAATGATAAGTCCCCAGTCTTATCACTTTGGTGATGCGGTATGGGACTTCCCAGTTCGGTCTCAAAACTCCTGCACTTGGTTCTCTAGTACCGAGAAGAACTTCCTTCAAAACAAGGTCGCCGACCTAGAAGTCTCTTTTCCCGACCTTAGAGTCGAAGAACCTCTTCGTGCATTGCTGATAAGCTGCTATTCTTAGCTGAGCCTTGCTGCAATATTCTTCAAATAGGTCCAGACTCGTGCGCATAAGCGCTTCATTATCGGCTTTGTTGTACAGGTCTCTCCGAAATGAATCGGTTCCTACCTCTACAGGGATCATCACTTCGCAGCCGTATGCTAGCGAAAAAGGGGTTTCTGAGGTAGAGGTTCTCGGAGTTGTCTTGTATGCCCATAAGACTTCGAGGAGGTCATCAGCCTAATTCCCCTTGGCTGCGCCAAGCTTGTCCTTAAGAGTGTGCTTGATGGTTTTGTTGACAGCTTCAACTTGACCATTTGCTTGCGGCCTTGTGACCAAGGCAAAATTTTTTTGAATACCCAGCTTGTCGCCAAACTGCTTGAATTCCTCGTTGTTGAATTGCTTGCCATTGTTTGAGATGAGAGTATGAGGAATCCCATAGTGACACGATGTTCTTGAAGACGAAGTCCTTGAGCTTTCTGGTCGTGATCGCGGCTAACGGTTCTACTTTGACCCACTTGGTGAAGTAATCCACCGCAACCACGACATACTTGACTCCCCCTTTATAAACTGGCATGGGACCAATGAGATCAATTCCCCACATGGAGAATGGCCAGGGGCTGGTCATGGTTATCAGCTGGTGGGAAAGAGCTCGCGATATGTTCGCGAACCGCTAGCAGTTGTCACACCTTTTAACAAAGTTGTAGGTGTTTTCTTGGATTAAGAACCAGTAGTACCCTTGACGAACAACTTTGTTGGCAAGAGATCGTGCGACGGTGTGATTACTGCAGATCCCTTCATGTATCTCCCTCATAATGTAATTTGCTTCTTCGCTGGTTACACATCGAAGGAGAGGGGCACTACACCCTCGCTTGTACAGTTGGTCTCCGATGAGGGTGTAACGAGCAGATCTTGTTCAAAGGGTCCTTGCCTCGACCTTGTCATCAAGCAAGGTCCCATCTATGAGATACTGAATGATAGGGGTCATCTAAGAAACTGATTCTGTTACATTCACGGCCTGTTCGATTGGGCTGATACTAAGGGTCTCGATGAACCGAACAGGAATGTTTCCAGTGCATCTGAATCCAAGAACGAGGCTATCCTTACTAAGGCATCTGCTATAGAGTTGCTATCTCTAGGAATCTGTGTGATCGTGAAGTGCTTGAATAGCTTAAGTGCAGCCTTAGCTTTCTTCAGATAATGGATCATGTTTTCTTCCTTGGCTTGGTACTCCCCCAAAATCTAGTTAACGACCAGCATGGAGTCGCTATGGATACTGATCACGGTTGCACCCATTTTCCTGGCAAACTGCAGTCCAGCGAGTAGAGCTTCATACTCGGCCTCATTATTGGTTGCTTTAAAACCGAATCGGAGAATGCCATCAATGCGAGCCCCTTCGAGACTCAAAAGGAGAAGACGTGCCCCGACTCTCTTTCTGTTCAATGATCTATCAATGTAGAGTCTTCAAGTCGATAGATTTTGAGTAGTTTCCTGAACGACTTCGCTGGGCTGTTGCTTCGACTCATTCGTCGGATGATATAAGAATTCTGATATAAAGTCGGCAACGACCTGCCCTTTGATAGTTGCTTTCGGTCTGTACTTCAGATCAAACTGACTTAATTCCATAGCCCATTTAAGTAACTTACCTGACGCCTTCGGTTTTTGGAGGACCTGCCTGAGTGGGTAATTGGTCATTACATAGATCGTATGGGCGTGGAAGTAAGGTCGTAACTTTCTAGAAGAGATTAGCAGGGCATAAGCTAATCGTTCCATTTCTGGATATTGCACTCGACATCTAATAGACGCTTGCTCGCTTAATACACTGGTCATTAGACCCTGTTCTCTTCCCGAACTAAGGCTGCACTGACCGTGAACTGAGAGACGGACAGATAAAAAAGGAGGATCTCTTACAGGGAGAGGCTTGGACAAAAGAGGCAGCTTCTCGAGGTGTTCTTTAATACTCTGGAATGCCTGTTCGCACTCGGGAGTCCATTCAAACTTTTTGTTGTCCCTTAGAACATTGAAAAATGACAAGCAGTGATCTGTTGCCCTCGATATAAAATGACTGAGTGTTGCTATTCGCCCATTGAGGCTCATGACCTGCTTTTTGTTGGTCGGGCTTTTCATATCAATAAGAGCTTGGATTTTCTCAAGGTTGATCTCTATTCCCCTTTGGTTAACCATGTATCTTAGGAATTTTCCCGAGGATACTCCGAATGAGCACTTGAGGGGGTTTAGCTTCATTTTGTATTTCCGGAGGATGTCGAACATCTCAACGAGATGCGCTATGTGATCTGAAGCGACATGCGACTTGACCAACATGTCATCCACATAGACCTCTATTGATTTCCCGGTCTGTTCGGAGAACATTCGGTTAACCAACCGCTGGTAAGTTGTACTAGCATTCTTGAGGCCGAACGGCATAACTTTGTAGCAGTACAGCCCCCGATCTGTAACAAAGGATGTATGCTTTTCATCTGGTGCATACATCAGGATTTGATTGTATCCCGAGTACACGTCCATAAAACTCAGCAGCTCGTGCCCAGAGGTGGCAACCATGAGCTGGTTGATTCTGGGTAGGGGAAAGCTATCTTTTGGGCATGCCTTGTTGAGGTCGGTGAAGTCAATGTAGGTCCGCCATTTTCCATAAGGTTTCTTTATTGGAACCGGGTTGGCAACCCAGCTCGGATAGAGTGCTTCTCGAATGGGTCAATTCCAAAAGAGATTATCTACCTCAATTTTCAAGGCAGCATATTGTTAGTGTATGCCCTAGGAACCAATCGTGTCATTGGTTCCGAGGCATTATGTTTTGTATATATATGTGAATGTATATAGTTTGTATATACATTTTATCTTATCAATAGAAGAAAGTGTTCTTATTTCACATATGGTTTATTGCTTCACTTATATATATGTATTACATGTGAAATGTCCAGATGATACAAATCTTTAGAAGATCAAAATCATCAAAGTATTCCCTACATAGGTAATATTAATTGGGCAATAATATTACATAGTAGGCATGCTGAATGCCTCCGTAGAATATCATGTGATGGTATTAGTGTGGGTGATTATAAAAGTTATATCACTAGGGCATTAGCATGGATACGCGGTTAGTGAACTGTTTATCGAATATGGCCATTTATGATGAATCACATGGACATTTAAAATGTAGTCAATGATTTATCATAAGTCGTACTATTATATTATTAATCCTTAGACCTGAGATATCACGTTGGATTCTGCATAAAGGCATATGGTTCATATGGTGTATAAACATGAGGCTAATCATGCCATGTGTTAATAAGCCGATTTGGTCATGTGTTGTTTTGTGTGAGGACAAGTGATGTCAAGATGGATCCGTTGACTTGGTATAGATTGATAGCAAGTTCCTAGCAAATGTCAAGATACATTGGAAAGGAAATCTCCGGCGGGGTATATAAAATGTTACATGAAAGGTTGTTTCATGGTGACACGTTTCTATATGTATTGAATAAAAATTAAGATAAGGATTTTGACATACCATGAATCCATTCTTAATTGGGATTAGACAACGGAAGGATTTGATTATACAACGTGTATGATTGTAAAAGTTTTCGTTGGAGTATACTCATTGTACTTAGGGGTTATGGAGCCTTGCTAGATGCCTACCATAATCAGTTGGGAGTTTTGTCCATAAAGTTATGACAAAACATATCGAAATAGACTGTGATATTGGGCCCACGGCTAGGCCACAGTGAACCTAAGAGGTCACACATAAAAACTAGGAGAATGAGAAATAGCCAAAGAGAGTTGATTATCCAAGGTTGGCTAGCACCTACCAAGGGTAATGAAGTTATTTATATTATCATTTTCTTTATATTAAATTGGACTTTATAAGGGTTTGTAATTGTAAACATATAAACAATTTAAGGGTTAATATTATTAGTAAACAATTTAAAGTTAAGTTGTTAATTATGATTAAATGATAATCCAATGTTATAATTTAAAGAAGTTTAACAACTTCATAACAATTATGGAATTGTTTAAGGAATTCCAAAACAATTATTGAATGTTTACAAGGATTCATATATAAAAATGATATATCAATTTTTAAAGGAGAGATCAAAATCTCTAAGAACCCTAAATCTCTCTCTCTTGGCCAAATTTCTTCTTCCCTCGGTGTGGATACTCTTTTGCTTAATTTCTCTTGAAATTAAGAGTCTCAAGGTTGCTAAGGACTTAAGGTAACACGTTCTACCTTACTTATTCAATTTGATTGTTTTTTTTTAAAATGACTATACTTGTTATAGTATGATATGCTTGATTCTCCATGCATCCATCTTTCAAATGGTATCAGAGCCAAGGATTTGATCCTTATTTGTCTAAAGTTGGCCAAAAGTTCATGTTCATATGTTGAAAAATGTTGGGTAATTTTTCCAAAGTTTGATTTGTGAAGTTATATGTAGCTTGCTTTGTAAGGTTGTAGATCCATGCTTTGTAGCCTTTATTTGTCATAAAAAGTTGTTTTTGACCATGTTGGTTGATGAACAAAATTCGGCCAGAGAGACTTCACCTTTTTGAATTTTTTTTTTTTTTATTTCAATTAATGTTCTTATGACTTTTGTTTGAAGAACATGAAGGTTATGGTACAACCATCAATATTTAATGGAATTTTAGTGTTTGATTGAAGTTGGCCATGACAAGTTTGTAATTAATTGTTGATTAATGAGCATACTTGTTTAGACAATTCAAATGAATGTTTTAATAGTGATTAAAATGTTCATGGATACATGGAGATGTTTTTTTTGTGTCATATGAGAATAGTTGCTATTTTTTAGTAAGGTGCAAAAAGGGTTTGTTTGATCTTGATTGGCATAATTTGTTATGTTACATTGTGTTTGTTAAATATGTATTTAATGGACATTAAGGGTATTAAGATAATTTGCCTTAAGAGTTAAGGGTAAAATTATCTTTGTGCCAAAAATATGGGAAAGTAGTGTGACACATTTTAATTGTTAATTATGGTTTGATAAGATTAATTGGATTAATCATTAATGCATATTGATATTCCATGTGATAAGATAAGCATAAATTTACTCACCAACTTTTCATTGCAAATGTTGGTTGTATAATTGCTTATTTAATGTAAGTGTTACATATCCCATAAAGTTAATAAATTTTTATTAATGATTATTAATGGGCAATTTATTAAATATTGAGATATATGTGTTTTATATTAACATAATGTATATTTGTTATGTTTGATAACATATATGCTATATTGAAGCATGCAATATGCTTATATGTTTATGCATATTAATTATGCCATTATATATAGTTAAGTTTTTAAATTTATATGAAGTGTTGTGAAACTTAATTTTATGGCATGACATTTAGTTTTAGGTTTGTATTTGGGGGTTTATGTTTTGTATTTAGTTGATACATATTGTGGGATATGTATAGGTTAGATATTAAACATTAACCTAAAATTAACCTAACCTTTAAATCTTCCCTAATTAAAATATTAAGTCTATGCCTTCCATTATGATCACTTAATTCTTTGCCATAAAATTAGAGATCCCAAGATTTCTATTATGTGAGGGATGCTAATTAGGACTTAGAATTGATTGTCTTAGTTCTTGGATAGAATTCACATTGTCCCAGATTTCTATTATGTGAGGGTATAATAGGATTCTATTTTAAGAAAGCATAATGGGTCGGATTTAACTAGTGAGGGTACCAAGATTTCTATTATGTGAGTGATCTGAAACTAGAGGCAAGGAAATGTACATAGCTTATATGGTGATATAAAAGGAAATAGTTTCCTACTTATTGAAGTTATAGACCAAGATTTCTATTATGTGAGTTTATTAAATTTGATAAGAATTTGATTCCCCACTAGAAATTTTAATCCAGCAAAATTTCCGAATCTTATCCAGGGAAGTATGGATTTGAATAAAATAGTGGGAGCTAATTAGATTAGCTTAATAAAATATATATATAACAAACACTCTAATTTGTTTTTTTTTTTTTTAATTTTCTTGCAGCATCTCTAAAATATAAAATAATGAAAGATGAATAATCTACTGTTGAAAATCCTGGATGATAATAACAAGTTATTTGGCCGTAGTAATTTCAATGATTGGCTGAGGAAACTGACAATAAATTGAATTCAGAAAACGCACCCTATGTTTAAGAACACCCTGTCTGAACCTCCTCCTTCTGAGGCTCCTTCTGATGAGCATAATGAATAAAAAAATGGAAGGAAGATGAACTTAAAGCTCCCTCTTATATGTTGGCATCGATGAGTGACGAGCTTTAGAGAAAGTGTGAAAAGATAAAAGTGCTAATGAAATTTACCTCGCGTTGCAAGAGTTGTATCATGAGAATTCGAGGATAAGGCAATATGAATAAGTTCAACTTTATTCGGAATGAATTGAAAGAAGGCGTGTCACCAGAAGAACTGTCATGAAAATGATTAACTCTAGGGCAATTACATGCCTGAGAATTGTAATGCTGGATACCCTCAAGGAGGATTTGGTTCTCCAGTCTCTACCTCCAAGTTTCACACCTTTCATCAATAATTATCATCTCAATAGGATTGAGAAAAACTTCTTGATTTGTTGATGAGATTCAACAGTTTTATGATCAGGAAAGAAAAGGCAAAAGCCAGGAGGTTGTAAGTGTGCTTCTTCCAGTAAGACAAAAAAAGAAAAAGCCAATGAATCCCAAGAAATTGGGAACAAAACCCAAGGGAAAGGGATTTAAGAAACAGGCTGCTCCTCAAGCCAATAAATCTAATGAAAAAGGCCAATGCTTTTGGTGTAAGAAAGTAGGCACTGGAAGAGGAATTGTCCTCTTTATCTAGAAAGTCTAAGAAGGCTAAAGCTCTTCGCATTGCGAAGACTGGATCAGGTATGTCCCAATGCTATGTCATTGAATTTGAATTAAATGTTAATTCAACTAATTCAACCTGGATATTAGATTCAGCTGCTACTTCACCATTTGTGTTTGTTTGCAGGATCTGCAGAATAGTTCTGCTCTAGCAAAAGATCAAGTCATGTTAAGAATGGCGAATGGAACAAATGTTGCTACCGAAGCCATGGAAACATGCAGCTTAGCTTACATCAGGACACATTTTGTATTTGTACAATGTCCTGTATTTTGCTAAAGCCACTAGAATTAATTTATGTTTCGGTATTAGGTAAAAATGGTTACAGTATACAATTTAATAGAATGACTGTTTAGTTATTTTGGAAATAAACTTATTGGCAAAGCTATCATACAAATGGTTTGTATGTGCTAGAATTAAATGGCATAGCATAATGAATTCCATAACTAATAAACGAACTCGAAATGAAATTAATCCTAAATTACTTTGGCATCATAGATTAGGTCATATAGGAGACAGAGAACAATCCAGTTAGGAGAAATGGACTTTTAAGTTCATTGGGTTCAGACCCTATCCGACCTTGAATCTTGTCTTCAAGGAAAAATGACCAAGTCACCCTTTAAGAGTAAAGGGGAAAGGGCCAAAGAATTGCTGGAATTAATACATACAGATGTATGTGGACTATTTATGAAATGGCCAGAGGAGGTTTTCACTACTTCATTACCTTTACTGATAATTATTCAAGGTATGGGTACTTGTATTTAATGAAATACAAATCAGAATCTTTTGAAAAGTTCAAGGATTCAAGAATGAAGTAGAGAAACGAACTGGAAAGAGTATTAAAATTCTATGATTAGATCATGGAGGTGATACTTGAGTACGAAATTTCGAGATTTTCTAAAGAAAATGGGATTATATCACAATTAACTCCTCCATTTACCCCACAACACAATGGTGTATCTGAAAGGAGAAATCGTACTTTATTGGATATGGTGCGATCGATGATAACCTTTACGGACTTGCCAATTTACTTGTGGGGGTATGCCTTAAAACAGCAGTGCATATTTTAAATAGAGCACCATTTAAATCAGTCCAGAAAACCCCATATGAAGTGTGGTATGGCAAACCACCTAGTCTTAACTATTTAAAGGTCTGGGGTGTGCCAGCTTATGTCAAGATTATTAAACAAACAAGTTGGATGTAAGATCTAAAAAGGTCGATTTATAGGATACCTAAAGAAAGTTTAGGATATTATTTTACTTCCCTACTGACCAAAGAATTTCAATCAGTAGAAATGCACATTTCCTTGAGAAAGAATTCTTAGAAGAAAGGTGTAGGAAGAAAAGTTGAACTCAAAAAATTCCGAAGAGTCTCAAATCGATCATACTCAGATAGGTGACCAGATCAAAACCTTCAACGCATGACACAATGGTTCCAGCCCGTAAATCTTTTAGAATATCTCGACCTCCAGAGAGATATTATGACTTTCTACATGAAAAAGTTTTTGAATCTTTTTCAGTGGAGAGTTGATCATGGAGATGATCCTAAAACTTATGAAGAGGCGATATTAGATATCGATTCTGGAAGATGGCTAGAAGCGATAATTCTGAAATAGAATCCATGTACACTAATCAAGTTTGGACACTTGTTGATCCTCTAGAAGGAATAGTTCCTATTGGTTGTAAAGGGTCTTCAAGAGAAAGGTTGGTGCAAATGGAAAGGTAGAGACCTTAAGGCTAGACTGGTAGCGAAAGGTTATACTCAGAACAGGGTTGGATTATGAGGATACTTTCTCACCATTGCAATGCTTATCCACAGAATCATGCTAGCCATAGCACACACTATGATTATGAAATTTGGCAAATGGATGTCAAGACTGCGTTCCTCAATGGATTTATTGAGGAAAACTATATATGCAACAACCTGAAGGTTTTGTATCCAATGCCGAGAGACATAAAGTGTGCAAATTACATAGATCCATTTATGGATTGAAGCAAGCTTCCAGAAGCTGGAATATCTGATTTGATGAAACCATCAAAACTTTTGGTTTCATAAGAATCCGGATGAACCATTGTATACAAGTGAGTAAAAGATCATGTCATGATTTTCCTCATATTACTGTAGATGACATTTATTAATGGGAAATGATATTGGCATGATGACTGAAGTTAAAATGTGGTTGTCAAACGTTTTCTCAATGAAAGATTTGGGAGAAGCAAATTACATTCTAGGAATTCGCATCTATAGAAATAGAGCGAAAGGATTGATGGCTTATCTCAGAGCATGTATATAGAGAAAATGTTGAAAAAGTTCAACTTGCAAGACTCCAAAAGTGGTGTTTTGCCTTGTGGTCGTGGACTACATCTTTCTAAGTATATGAGTCCTAATACTGATTAGGAGCGACAGCAGATGCGTAATAACCCTACGCTTCAGCCGTAGGTAGTCTTATGTACGCAATGCTATGTACAAGGCCTGATATAGCCTGTGCTGTAAGTTTTGGAGCAGATATCATCAAATCCAGGAGAGAACCATTATCAGCAGTTAAAACAATCTTTAAGTCCTTGAGAAGGACTAAAGATTTAATACTGAGTTGGAGGTTCAAAATTGAAAATCCAGTGATACTTAGATTCTGATTTTCATCAGATATGGATGATAGAAAGTCTACATCCGGATTCATCTTTACATGAATGGAGGAGCAGTTAGTTGGAAAAGTTCAAACAGTCAACCACTGCCGACTCCACTATAGAAGCTGAATATATGCTGCTTCAGAAAGCACAAAGAAGGTGTGTGTGATACGCAAATTTGTAGCTGAACTTGATGTGGTTCTGAACATGAGTTATCCGATAACCTGTTTGTTGACAATAATGGTGCTATTGCACAAGCAAAAGAACCAAGAGCACACCAAAAATCAAAACATATTCAGCATAAATATCATATTTTGAAGAGCTTGTTGAAGCTGGAGAAATTTTGGTGTAGAAAACACCTTCAGCGATAACGTAGCTGATCCCCTTACTAAAGCGATGACACAGAAGCAATTAGATCATCATCTTGAGAAGATGGGTATTAGTACCACAATGATTGGCTCTAGTGCAAGTGGGAGTTTTGTTAGTGTATGCCCTAGGAACCAATTGTGTCATCGGTTCCGAGGCATTATGTTTTGTATATATATATGAATGTATATAGTTTGATATACATTTTATCTTATCAATAGAAGAAAGTGTTCTTATTTCACATGTGGTTCATTGCTTCACTTATATATATGTATACATGTGAAATGTTCGGATGATAAAATCTTTAGAAGATCAAAATCATCAAAGTATCCCTACATAGGTAATATTAATTAGGCATAATTTACATAGTAGGTATGCTGAATGCCTCCGTAGAATATCATGTGATGGTTTAGTGTGGGTGATTATAATTTATTCACTAGGGCATTAGCATGGATACGTAGTTAGTGAACTGTTTATCGAATATGACCATTTATGATGAATCACATGGACATTTAAAATGAGTCAATGATTTATCATAAGATCGTACTAGTTATTTATTAATCCTTAACACTTAGATATCACGGTTGGATTCTGCATAAACGCATATGGTTCATATGGTGTATAAACATGAGGCTAATCATGCCATGTGTTAATAAGCCGATTTGGCCATGTGTTGTTTATGTGTGAGGACAAGTGATAGTCAAGATGGGATCCGTTGACTTGGTATAGATTGATAGCAAGTTCCTAGACAAATGTCAAGATACATTGGAAAAGGGAAATCTCCGGCCGGGGTATATAAAATGTTACATGAAAGGTTGTTTCATGGTGACATGTTCCATATGTATTGAATTAAAATTAAGATAAGGATTTTGACATACTATGAATCCATTCTTAATTGGGATTAGACAACGAAAGGATTTGATTATACAACGTGTATGATTGTAAAAGGTTCGTTGGAGTATATCTTCATTGTGACTTAGGGGTTATGGACCATTTCTAGATGCCTACCATAATCAGTGGGAGTTTTGTCCATAAAGAGTTATGACAAAACATATCGAAATAGACTGTGATATTGGGCCCACGACTAGGCCACAGTGAACCTAAGAGGTCACACATAAAAACTAAGGAGAATAGAGAAATAACCAAAGAGAGTTGATTATCCAAGGTTGGCTAGCACCTACCGAGGGTAATGAAGTTATTTATATTAATCATTTTCTTTATATTAAATTGGACTTTATAAGGGGTTGTAATTGAAAACATATAAACAATTTAAGGGTTAAATTGTTATGTAAACAATTTAAGAGTTAAGTTGTTAATTATGATTAAATGTTAATCCAATGTTATAATTTAAAGAAGTTTAACAACTTCATAACAATTATGGAATTGTTTAAGGAATTCCAAAACAATTATTGAATTGTTTACAAGGATTCATATATAAAGAAAATGATATATCAATTTTTAAAAGAGAGATCAAAATCTCTAAGAACCCTAAATCTCTCTCTCTTGGCCAAATTTCTTCTTCCCTCGGTGTGGATATTCTTTTGCTTAATTTCTCTTGAAATTAAGAGTCTCCAAGGTTGCTGAGGACTTAAGGTAACACGTTCTACCTTACTTATTTCAATTTGATTGAATTTTTTTTTTAAACTATGACTATACTTGTTATAGTATGATATGCTTGATTCTCCATGCATCCATCTTTCACATATCACTTCAGATCCATTGTTGTTCTTTTCTGGCGAACTGATTTGGCTTCATTGTCAATGTTTAGGGCATGACAAATAATATTTAGGTTGATCCCGACCATATCTGTGTGCAACCATGCGAATACATCGATATTCCCTCTGAGGCAACTAGTTAGTTTAGTGGTGAGCTGGGGGTTGAGATTGTTTCTAATCCTTAACACTCTGCTCGACTCACTCTGGTCGACCGATACTTCAGACAGATCCTCAACTGGCCCAATGGAAGGGCATTCCTAAATATAAGGATCCATATTATCCTCGGCTAGGTCAGGCTGTGGCTCGATCCAGTTGATCATCATTGCCTGTCGGGGAATGTCGCGCGAGATGCATTTCCCTTTACACGCCATCTGCACTGCTTTTACATAACAATCACAAGATGCGCGCTGAGATTTGCTAACTTCCCCTATCCCCATCGGGGTGGGGAACTTCATCTTCAGATGGTATATCAAAGTGACCGTTTTTAAATTCCTCAGCAGAGATAGCCCGAGGATACCATTAAAGTGGATGGGCAATCCACTACCAAGAATTCCGTTACCTTGGTCACCTCATCAAAGTCACCCAACGTGACTGGAAGCGAGATCGTTCCTTTGGGGATCAGGTGGTCTCTTGTAAAACCATATAGGGGGATCAAGACGGGCTTCAGGTCGGCCTTGTCTAAGTTCATTCTTTCGAAAGTTGGTTGGAACAGGATGTTCACAGCACTTCCGTTGTCCACCAACATTCTGTGGACGTCGTAGCGCCCTATCAGGGGCGTGATCACGAGAGCGTCATCATGGGGATGATGCAATCGAACTGCATCCTTTTCGGAGAAGGTAATTTCCTCCTCCTTGCGAACCTTTGGTGGTTGTCACCAATGTTCTGAAAATCAGACTGGACCGTCCGATCAGATCGGTTCAACAGGCAACCGGTGGCAAATCCGGTCTGATATATATAAAAAATCGTTATTTGAAGTTAAATCAGATTGGACCGCGGTTGGACCGCCAGAATAGTGCCGAATCGCGGTCCAATCGCCGTCGGATTCCGGCATCTTTTGACGGAGAAAACACCCTCATTCGACAAACGACATCTCCATGACCAAACCCATCCATTTTCGGTCGCCGTCGTCCAGCCTTCATCGATCGCCGTCCACCTAAAGTTTACGGCTTTATGCGACGTCAGATTTCTTTCGTTGATTTCGGCGAGTTTCGACGTTGATGGAACTTCGTCGCACCACCATCTAAGTCACTGGCACCTACACATCAAAAGCCCCAAGATTCCAGCTTTGATTGCCCGTCGATCGTCGTTGCCGCCACACTCACCAGAATCTTCGAGCAACAGGGGTGTTTTAGATAGATTTCAAACCTTAAGGGAGTATTATAGGGTGTTTTTGATGAATTTTAAACCTTTAGGGACTAAAATATAATTTTATTAATTATGGTCCAATCGACCGTTCCAACCGGTCAAACCAGAAACCGGACCCTTGAACAGGTCATTGTCTAGTCCAATTTTCAGAACATTGGTTGTCGCGTCGTGTTCATCACACTAATGGGGTCGTGATGGGTTGCACGAGCATATCTTTTCTGGGCACCTTGCGAGTTCCCCGCGAGGTGCGGTCCACCGAAGATCATTCCGACGCTACAAATACCTTTGCGATCACGATGCTTCTTTCCTGGTTCTCCTTGATTTTTCTCCTGTGCGGGAGTGGAGTCATCAATATATTCCTTGAAATGCCCCTGCCTGATGAGGTCTTTGATCACCTGTTTGAGAGCTCGACACTCATCGGTGTGATGCCTATTATCCCAATAAAAGCGACAGTATTTTTTACTATTTCTGGCTGATGGGGGATTTTTCATAGTCTCAAGCTCTCCGAGCAGGCTGGCCTCTTTTGACTTGTCAAGAATAGCTGATACAGACACATTTAAAGGTGTATACTGATTTCTGTCACGATCGCGACGAGGAACTGGAGCATAAGACTTTTTAGGCTCGTACCACGGTTTCTTTCCTTTTCATTGATCGTCATTATCCCATCTGCGATCAACTCTCCTACTTTCCCCTCGACAAGGCGCACTACCTGAAGTGCCGGGATCACGGTGGTGGAGTGCCGCTAAGAAGTTTTCAATACAGAGATACTTCTCTGCAAGGTTATAGAAGCGGGTGAAGGAAACATCATCCTCAGCCTATAACTCTTTTCACAGGTCAGTTTATGGGCGAACTCCCCTATGATGAGAGTCCGAACAGACTCTTCGGGAGTGTGAGCTACCTTATTGAGTTCTCTGTGGAATCGATCGATGTAAGATTGGAGGGATTCATCCCTCTCTTGCCTTATGTTGCTCAGGTAGCTTAAAGGCATTGAGAACTTTCGGTTCACTTGGAAGTGCCTCAAGAATGTTGCGCTCATCTGAGGCCACAAGCTGATCGATCCCGCTAGGAGCGACCTGAATCACCGTTTAGCATGAGAGGTTAGAGTTACTATCAAACAATGGCCTTTCACCAAATCCGAAACCTGGTGAAGTTTTATCAGGTCGTTGAATTCATACAAGTGATCTTGCGGATCAGAATTTCTATCCAACGCCCGCATATCGGGCATTCTAAATCTTGATGAGAGAGGGGCGGCTAATACCGCCTGAGAAAAGGGAGACGCTGTTGCGATCTGCCCTTGCTCGTTTTGCTGAGCCTTTAACTGATCTAGAGCTAGCTGTAGCTCCTCAATCTGAGGCAGCGAAGCTATTTGGGGATTGCTTTCACCCATACGAGTTCGACTCTCGCAATTGCAGTTGAGAAAATTCCAGAGGTCGAATTCCTCTTCGCCTCGGCCGACAGTTCTGGCCGCCCTTGACACACGTTGACTAGAGTCGTGTGATAGCGATGAATGGTGCGAGGAATTTTTACGACCTCTGTAGTGGTACAAACCGCCCCGCAAAGTGTGGGAACCTCCCGCACAATGATGACCAGGATTGTTTCTCTGGCGGTGATAAGAATCGCCCCGCCCAGCACTTTTATCAGGGTATTCATGAGACGTGGCATGGGACGGCTCGGGCTGTGACCTTTCACTGAGCCTTAAAGCCACGGGTATCTACTCGGGACGTGGTCGGTGTTCGCCGGCCCTTTGGAGCCCTTAGGCCCGCTGTTCACCATTTGCTTACCCTTCCTTTGACATGCTGCAGTGCGCGCGGCTTAGGCTATTGCCCTTCTCCGCACTTTCGCGCGACCTGCATACATTTTTTGCGGTTGCACCACCCCAGCTGATTCGGGTGGCACGCCCCAATCCAAACAGTCCAACCTTCAGTTAACTGTTTGGAGAGTATTGTCGAATCTCTCCAGGTAGCTTCTGATGGTAGGGTCAAGTTGTGAACTTGAAGGAATATCCCGCGTAGCATTTTGTGGAATTTGGGGTACCTCAGGAGAAGTGTCCTCTTGCACTTAGGGGATCTCCTCAGTGTCATGATTGGTTCGCTCAGGTTCAAGTCGGCGAGCCATTTGCTATTGTAGGACCAGTTAGTCAGAAATTCTCCTGATGAATGACGAATACTAAATCATGCCCTCATTCTAACGCCAAACTGTTGATGCGTGATTTTGAGACCTACTAACCGCACGTGTGAAATGCTGAGTTAGCCCAAAAGACACACGGGAATAGGTGATTGAGAATGTAAATGGTGGCAAGATAATGTTTAAAGTGGTTCGGATGCTTGACCAAGCGAATCCTACGTCCACTGATATTGTATTTATATTTGAGGGATCAGGTCGCACACTAGCGAGCTGATGAGAGTACAACTGAGAAAGAGAGAGGGAAAGAGCTATTACAGAGAGAAAATAGCTAATCAAGAGTAAAAATGAGCGAATCCCACAAACGGGAGAGAATCTCTCTATTTATAGTGGGATACATTGAGGTAATCATTACTGAATCAGTAAAAAGGGGTCAGGTATCGTGCAAATCCTCTTTTGCGTCCTATTATTCACCTACTCGCGTGATCTACTCGCTTTGTGTAGGGATTGGACACTTAGACGTCCTCCAGCCTTTCATCAAACTGGCATGTACCCACTACACTGGCAGGATCATGCTACTCACGCCAGCACGCGACATGGCCGCGTCTGAATGGCTGTAGGATCTATCCAGACCTTGACCACTTGTGCTGACTGGGCTCTGCGTCAGCCCTACTTTTCCAGGCATAATGATGGAAACTAAGGAGTTGGACATGTTAATCATACAAGTGGGAATGGAGCTGAAATTGCACAAGATCCTTTCTCACTTCCTAGTGGCCCAATTACAAGACTTAGAGCCAAACATTTCAAGGAAGCATTAAATGGGCTAATCCAAGAGAATTGGGCTGATTCTAAAAAGACCAAGATGGGCTCAACTAATAATCAAGGCCTAGTCCATGTCATCCAAGCAATTGAAAAGGCTAATTAGCATGCAAATTCGTAACCAGCATGGTTTGACCATTAAAGGGTGTGAATTTGTTGAGTTTCAAGTATATTAAATAGAAGAATGACTTGGTCCTGGCTGGGCATGTTAAAATACATTGAATCTAGTCGTTTAGCTATTTTTGGCTATCTTTAGAAGTCCAAGAGTCCAAAAAAACATGGGGACTTGTTTAGGTTAATTTTTGTGTTGTTTTTAAAGCTGCAATTATGACTTTGCCTATTCTTGGAAGGTTGTTCCAAGTATATAGATGGATATTACGAATTTTAGGGGATTTTTAAGCTGCAATTATGACTTTGCCTATTCTTGGAAGGTTATTCCAAGTATATAGATGGATATTACGAATTTTAGGGGATTTTTAAGCTGCAATTATGACTTTGCCTATTCTTGGAGGGTTGTTCCAAGTATATAGATGGGTATTACGAATTTTAAGGGGGATTTTTGGTTATTCAGAAAATTATCATCTTGTGAGGTTTTGTGTTCCTCTTAGTTCTTAAAAAGAACTCTTGAACTTATCAAGTTAATCTTGTGGCGTTCAAACAACCAAACTTATCACCTTGAATTCTTAAGAGAATTTTTTTTAGGTTTTCTTGGTGTTGCGTTTCAAGCCTTCGTAGTCTTGATTTTCATCTTGTTAGGTGACGGGTCAAGTCTCAACAAATCTTGTCTTCACGATCTTTGGGTTTCAATCCATCATTGTTATCAGGTTTCATCACAATTGTTGGTGGAGTTGTATCATTTTGGTATCAGAGCCAAGTTCTAAGATAAGTTTGGCTATCTTTTATTTTCATTCTATTTCCAGACTTCCTGTTCTTTGCTGTAAAAAAAAAAAAAAAAAAAAATTCTCAGTACACAAAGAGGAAAATTTCTCAATTCATATCAATTCTCAGTACACGATTCCAATAATTAAAAAAAAAAATTCTTCCTTTCAATCTTGTTTCTCACCTTATTCAAGTTCTTGATCTTTTTATGAGTATTTGTTGTTTCTCATTTTTGAATTGCTGCTGGATTATTTTGAATTAGTTTCTTGAAGTTCGATTAAGAAGTAAAGAAGACACAAAAGAGTGGAAAAAGGCAAGAGTGTGTGAGACCATAAGAGGGTAAAAGCCGTTTAGAGTGAAAACACGAGTGCAAGTGTATCAATTCTTGAGTGAAATACGTGAGGGAGTGCTTGTGAGGATTCTAACCTTGTTTTGCAGATTCTAAGCATGTTTAATAATCAAGAAGAAGACATAACCGAAGAATATCAACAATCCGTTGCTCTGAACCTCCAAATGCAAGCGTTTATAGGGGAGATGAGGCGTATGTTGAGGGCGGAATTAGAGCCTATTCACGAGAGGTTGGACAAGGTAGAAGCAGCCTAGGGGACAGCAACAAGACATCCCAATAGGCAGCAAGGTGGGTGTGTTCTGTGGCGGAATGTTGAGGAAGAGGCAAAGTCGGAGGAGTTTAATGAGCCATATTTGAACCAGGGCAGGTTCGAGCGTGGGTATGGGAATAGAGAAGCTAGGATGGGTAGGCCTAGGAGGGATAATGATTTAGGGAACATAAAGATTAAAATCCCATCTTTTCAAGGTAAAAATGATCCTGAAGTTTATTGGAGTGGGAAACTAAAATGGAGAAGGTGTTTGATTGTCACAATTACTCGGAGTTAAAGAAGGTTAAGTTGGCTGCAATTAAATTTTCCAATTATGCTATTGTTTGGTGGGATCAATTACTGATTAATAGGAGGAGGAATAGAGAGCCACCCATGGACACTTGCGAGGAGATGAAAATGCTTATGAGGAAGCGTTTTGTACCCAATAACTATTTTAGGGGATTGTATCAAAAGTTGTAGAGGTTAACTCAAGGTTCTAAGAGTGTGGATGAGTATTACAAGGAGATGGAGGTAGCTATGATCTGGGCTAATGTAGAAGAGGACCGGGAAGCCACTATGGCTAGATTTTTTCATGGTTTAAATTGTGAGATTGTGGATATATATGAGATGTAACACTATGTTGAGTTGACGGATATGGTACATCAAGCCATAAAGATGGAGGAACAATTTAAACGAAAGAGATTGGCTAGGAGGGGACAACCTATGGCTACCACCAGTCCGTGGAAGACAGCTCCAAAAAGGGACGAACAGCTACAAAATAAGCCAAAACTTGAACTATCTAAGAATGTCAACTCCAAGACCGTCACTACTTTAGGTAACACCGAGGCTTCGAGTTCTAAAACACGTGATATTAAGTGTTTTAAATGTCAGGGGCAGGGACACATAGCCAGCCAGTGTGTAAACAAAAGGGTGATAGTGATCAATGCTCAAGGAGAGCTTGAGTCGCAGAATGAGGAAGGAGTAGATGATGATGACATGCCATCTTTGGAGGATGTCGATGATGAGCAAAATGCTGTGGTTGGAGATTTATTGGTAGCAAGGCGAGTTCTCAATGCGCAGGTTAAGGAGGAAGAAAGTAACCAAAGGGAGAACTTGTTTCATACCCGGTGCTTTGTAAATAACAAAGTTTGCAGTGTCATTATCAATGGAGGGAGTTGCACAAATGTAGCCATCACTTATTTGGTGGAGAAATTGGCCTTAACTACCTTGAAACATCCTCAACCTTACCGGCTTCAGTGGCTGAATGAATGTGGCGAAATCAAGATGACAAGACAAGTGTTGGTTGCATTATCCATTGGCAAATATGAGGATGAGGTGCTTTGTGATGTGGTTCCTATGCACGCATGCCATTTATTGTTGGGGAGACCATGGCAGTATGATCTGAGGGTTATGCATAATGGATTCACAAATAAGTATTCTTTCACTCTTGAAAAGGCAACCTATTACTCTTGTGCCATTAACTTCGAATCAGGTCAGGAAGGACTAATTAAAGTTACAAAGATCAAATGAAAAAAAAAAAGGGAAAAAGAAAGGAAGGCCGAAGTTGAAAAAAAAAAGGGAGAGAAAAACATTGATCAGAGTGAAAAAGAAAGAGAGAGGATTTCGGCCATAGTGAGAGCAAGAGAGGAAAAATTCAATTATATTGCAAAAAAATGTGAGATCAAGAAAGCATTATTTTCACATCAGCCCCTTATTGTACTCATGTACAAGGAGACTCTTTTATGTACTAATAATCTCATCAGTACTTTGCCGAGCGATATTGTTTCTCTTTTGCAGGAGTTTGAAGACGTCCTTCTTGAAGAGGTACCTTATGGTTTACCTCTAATCCGAGGGATTGAACATCAAATTGATCTCATACCTGGTGCATCAATTCCAAACCGACCTGCTTATAGGAGTAATCCCGAAGAGACCAAGGAACTTCAGAGGCAAGTAGGTGAATTATTGGAGAAGGGGTATGTGCGTGAAAGCACAAGTCCTGGTGCGGTTCCGGTGCTATTAGTTCCTAAGAAGGATGGAACATGGAGGATGTGTATTGACTATCGAGCCATCAACAACATAACGGTAAAATATCGTCATCCCATTCCTAGATTAGAAGATATGTTGGATGAATTGCATGGTTCTTGTGTCTTTACAAAAATTGATCTTAAGAGTGGATATCATCAGATTAGGATGAAGGAAGGTGACGAATGAAAAACTGCTTTTAAGACTAAATATGGTTTGTATGAGTGGTTAGTGATGCCTTTTGGTTTAACTAATGCTTCGAGCACATTTATGCGTTTGATGAACCATGTTTTACGTGCATTTATTGGTAGATTTGTAGTTGTGTATTTTGATGATATCCTAATTTATAGTGAAAACTTGGAAGAGCATGTAATGCATTTGAAATCTGTTTTGGAAATTCTAAGGAAAGAGAGGTTGTTTGCTAACATCAAGAAGTGCACCTTTTGCACGGATAAGCTTGTATTTCTTGGTTTTGTTGTTAGTAAGAGAGGAATTGAGGTGGACGAGGAAAAGGTGAAGACAATCCAAGAGTGGCCAACGCCTACAACAATTAGCCAAGTGAGGAGTTTCCACGGCTTAGCTAGTTTCTATAGACGGTTTATGCGTGAGTTTAGTAGCTTAGCTGCCCCTCTTACTGAAGTCATCAAGAAAAATGTGTCATTTAAGTGGGGGAAAGAACAAGAAAAGACATTTAATCGGATCAAAGATAAGTTAACTAATACACCTTTGCTTGTTTTACCTAACTTTGCTAAAACTTTTGAAATTGAGTGTGATGCTTCAGGAATAGGTATTGGAGCTGTTTTGATGCAAAAAGGCCGTCCAGTTGCTCATTTCAGTGAAAAGTTGAGTGGGGCAGCCCTAAATTACCCCACTTATGATAAGGAGTTGTATGCCTTGGTAAGGGCTTTGGAAAATTGGCAACACTATCTATGGCCAAAGGAATTTGTGATTCACACAGATCATGAATCTTTGAAGCATTTGAAAGGACAGCAAAGGTTGAACAAACGCCATGCCAAGTGGGTGGAATTCATTGAAACATTTCCTTATGTGATCAAATACAAGCAAGGTAAGGAAAATGTGGTGGCTGATGCATTGTCCCGAAGGTATGCTTTAATTTCCATTTTAGATACAAAACTGCTTCGTTTTGAATATATTAAGGATTTGTATGCACAAGATTTTGATTTTGGTGATGTGTTCAATGCATGTGAAAAAGTGGCGTTTGGTAGGTTTTATAAGCATGATGGATTTTTGTTTCGAGAAAATAAGTTGTGTGTGCCTATGTGTTCTTTGCGTGAATTGCTTGTGAGAGAAGCTCATGGTGGTGGTTTGATGGTCATTTTGGTGTAGCTAAGACTTTAGGAATTTTGTATGATCATTTTTTCTGGCCTCATATGAAACGTGATGTGGAAAGAATCTGTGAGAAATGTATTACATGTAAACAGGCTAAGTCTAAGTTAAAACCCCATGGTTTGTACACCCCTTTGCCAATACCTAGTGAACCTTGGACTGGTATTTCTATGGATTTTGTTTTAGGTTTACCTAGGACTAAGAGGGGGAGAGATTCAGTTTTTGTGATGGTTGATTTGCATGTCATAAAACTAATGATGCATCACATATAGCTGATTTGTTCTTCAAAGAAATTGTTAGGTTACATGGTATGCCTAGGACCATTGTTTCTAATAAGGATGCAAAGTTTTTGAGTTACTTTTGGAAGACTTTGTGGGGAAAGTTGGGAACCAAGTTGTTGTTTTCTACTACTTGTCATCCACAAATGGATGGTCAAACTGAAGTAGTAAATAGAACTTTGTCTTCTTTGTTGCGTGCTATCATTAAAAAGAACTTGAAAACATGGGAAGATTGTCTTCTTTGTTGCGTGCTATCATTAAAAAGAACTTGAAAACATGGGAAGATTGTTTGCCGCATGTTGAATTTGCATACAATAGAAGTATACATTCTGCATCTAAGTTTTCACCATTTGAAATTGTTTATGGCTTTGACCCATTGTCACCTTTGGATTTAACTTCTTTACCTTTGAGTGAACGTGTGAACTTAGATGGCAAAAAGAAAGCAGAATTTGTAAAGATGATTCATAAAAAGGCACAGCTGAACATTGAAAGGAGGACTAAACAATATGTCCAACAAGCCAACAAAGGACGTAAGAAGGTAGTGTTTGAACCAGGAGATTGGGTTTGGTTGCACTTAAGGAATGACCGTTTTTCGGAGAAACGGCATTCAAAACTCCTACCTCGGGGTGACGGACCATTTCAAGTAGTAGAACGCATCAATGATAATGCCTACAAGCTTGACTTACCAGGTGAGTATGGTGTCAGTGCCAGCTTTAATATTGCTGATTTGTCTCCTTTTGATGTAGGTGATGATTTGAGGACAAATCCTTCTCAAGAGGGGGAGAATGATGGAAACCAAGGAGCTGGACATGTTAATCATACAAGTGGGAATGGAGCTGAGTTTGCACAAGATTCTTTGTCACTTTCTAGTGGCCCAATTACAAGATTAGAGCCAAACATTTCAAGGAAGTATTAAATGGGTTAATCCAAGAGAATTGGGCTGATTCTAAAAAGACTAAGATGGGCTCAAATAATAATCAAGGCCTGCCTAGTCCATGTCATCCAAGCAATTGAAGAGACTAATTAGCATGCAAATTCGTAACCAGCATGGTTTGACCATTAAAGGGTTGAATTTGTTGAGTTTCAAGTTATTAAATAGGAGAATGACGCGGTCCTGGCTGGGCATGTTAAAATACATTAAATCTAGTTGTTTAGTTATTTTTTGCTGTCTTTAGAAGTCCAAGAGTCCAAAAAAACGTGGAGACTTGTTTAGGTTAATTTTTGTGTTGTTTTTAAAGCTGCAAGTATGACTTTGCCTATTCTTGGAAGGTTGTTCCAAGTATATAGATGGACATTACGAATTTTAGGGGATTTTTAAGCTGCAATTATGACTTTGCCTATTCTTGGAGGGTTGTTCCAAGTATATAGATGGGTATTACGAATTTTAAGAGGGATTTTTGGTTATTTAGAAAATTATCATCTTGTAAGGTTTTGTGTTCCTCTTAGTTCTTAAAAAGAACTCTTGAACTTATCAAGTTAATCTTGTGGCGTTCAAACTACCAAACTTATCACCTTGAATTCTTGAGAGAATTTTTTTTAGGTTTTCTTGGTGTGGTGTTTCAAGCCTTCGTAGTCTTGATTTTCATCTTGTTAGGTGACGGGTCAAGTCTCAACAAATCTTGTCTTCACGATCTTGGGGTTTCAATCCATCATTGTTATCGGGTTTCATCACAATTGTTGGTAGAGTTCGTATCACATAACATTATTATTTTTTGTTTCTTTCTAAAAGAAAATACATGTGATTCCAACATGCACAACTGCTAGATCTTTAAGATAGTTAAATGAAGATTAAAAAAAAAAATTTGAGTATATATAAAACAACAATAAAGATTGACTTACAGTCTAATCTTACAAACTTTCTCTCATAATTCTGACGTGTAGTAGCGGATCCAGAAATTTTGTTAGGGTGGGCCAAAATAAAAACTAATTGTAAATTAATATTTGTGTCATATTTTGTTAGGTGGGCCAAAATCCAAAATTTGTACATATGAGTATTTAAGAAAAAAAATTGAAGGCTGGATCCGTCCCTGTCGACGTGATAGTTTGCAATGGGTTCGCCTGCCCTAATTACAAGCTGACCAACTATTATATCAGGATTGTTAGAAAAAGTTTGTGGAATTAGATTGTAGCTTTATAATCGCCCAAGAGTAAGAAAGTAATCCCAAGATTGAACAATACTGTCCGGAAAAGAAACATCCCAAATACAGGTACAGAACAAGTTTATCCCAAAAGGCAAACAGGGTCCCTGAAGTAACAACGAAACTCTTATCCAAAGTCCAAACCATTCCCCTGTTCTTCTTCGAAGCTTGTTGACAAAGAAAGACCAAGCTCTCATTCAGTTACTGCTACTAACAAAACCACGCATTTTAAACGCTTTTGCTTTTTAGTCTAAGCTTTCATGGCGACGCACTTCTCTTCAACTAGGTCTGTTCGCTCCATTTTCCAGTCTAAACCAAATCCTTCCAAGTCCCTCCTTTTCCTTCCAGGTTCTCCATACAATTCTCTTCGGTATTATTATTACTCTCTTTTTTTTTTTTTTCCTCAAAATATTTTGGTAATTTTGTTTTTTTATTTTCTTAACAGATTCTTATCATAGAAGAGCTGAAAGCGCCTCGTGCCGCGTTGGCAGTGTGAATGTGAGCAAGTGGAGCTCAGCTGCAAACTACGTTAGACTTGTGAAATTCTCTGGAAAATCTGTTGTTGTTAAACAATTGGTGCACAAGAGGTCAGAGATTTTGTAGTTTTAGTTCGATTGATAAAATAGCTTGTTTATTGTTTGTTAAAATGTCCGGCTGAATTTTGATTGTTGTGAACAATGCAGAACAAGATTTGTGAGGTGTGCAACTATTGAAGAAATCGAAGCGGAGAAATCTTCCATTGAAAAAGATGTTGTGAGTGTTTTTGTGATTGTTTTTTACATTCTGTTTAGTGTTTTCTAGAAGCGTGTTGTTGAATAATCACTGCGCTGGATAATTTTTCAGAAAGCTAGAATGGATAAGACTATTGAAATGGTTCGGACCAATTTCAATTCAGTACGGACAGGGCGAGCAAATCCAGCCATGTTAGATAAGATTGAGGTTTGACTCCTGGCAATATTTCCTGTGCTGATTGCATTCTGTCCTGTGTTTTTGAATCTTATTTTTGTGTATGTAAAACTGAGCTTTGGTTTAAATTTAGAGAGATGAATTGTGTTGGAATAGAGCATAACCTAATGAACCAACTATAAATGCTGATATGTGATGTGTACTAATGATCTTAAAGCTAAGACGGTGAAGTCATTACATTAAGTTTTGAATAAAAATTCGGTGTCTCACTTTTGCATCCGTAGAAATTTCCCCAGTTATTTTGTACTCCACTATCTGCTGTTACCCTGAGCCACTTTTCCCATGCGAAGTCCATTTTGTGATAAATCTTATGTGCTATCTCTGCTTCTCTCCTTTCTCATGTTATTTTTTTCTGTTTGCTCTTTCTAGTTCTCAAGTGGATTATTCCTCCACCTGCAAACTCATTATAGAAACTAAAGCTTACATAATAAATGGAGAGGGTAATCAGTAAGCAACAGTAGGAAAATGTACATAGTTTGAAGAAATACTGCAAGACTAAAATCAGAAAAATTGGTATTCATTGACTTGAATTTTTTAAGTAGTGCCTGGCATGCCTCTCTTATAAACCTATATGTCAATGCCTTTTTAGGTGGAATATTATGGAACTCCAGTCGGCTTGAAGAGCATAGCTCAAGTCACTACGCCTGATGCAAGTTCACTTCTGGTTCAACCGTATGATAAATCAAGGTACTTCATAAATACGAGGCCATGAATTAAGTTTGGCATTGTTGAGTACCAACCTATATGTCTAGTTTGTTATATTCTGCAGTAGACACCCCATGCATACTAGGAAATATATATGTAAAAAAAAAAAAAGAAAAAAGGTCTTCTAAAATCTGCTTTGTATGGTAAGCTGAGAAAATAAAGTAAATGTGTATGGACTAGTTAAGCTTCTCCGACCTTTTGACTCATTTTCTTTGACAAGAAAATTAATATAATTTTCTGGAATTATTGAGCAATAGAAAACTTCTGATTCCAGAGTATGTCCTGTAGTGTTTGTATACTTTATCCTGTTAATTCATGTTACCTTTTGCATGTTGTTTGTTTCAGCTTAAAGGCTATAGAGAAGGCCATAGTAAGCTCTGATGTTGGTTTGACTCCAAACAATGATGGTGAAGTGATACGTTTGACCCTTCCTCAACTGACATCTGATAGAAGAAAGGTATCTCCCTTTTTCTTGAGAATGTGAAAAGATTTGTTGTACAGTATTATCACCGATAGTTTAAAGGCGTGTTCAATCCCCATGAAATTATTGATTGGTACATATATTATATTATGTCTTGCTATGTTTGGTTTGGTTGTTTTAAGTAGCAATTGAATAGGTCCACTTTTGTGGAAGATTGCTAACTTTTTTGTGCTTCATCCCTTGGAGAATAGTCTTGGGCACAGGCCGGGGCGGGGCCGGGGACCATTGTCTCCGGCCCCGGCCCAAAAGCCCTAGGGGATTCCCCGGTCCCGGCCCGAAGCCCGTTCGGAGAATTAGGGGAATCCCCAAAAAAAAGCCCGTTCCCCAAACCCCCGAATTCCCTGTTTGGGGGTTTTTTGTATTTTTTATCCTTTGTTTTATACTTTTATTATTCTTTTCTCCAAATTATATATACCAACAAAAAAAAAAAATTAAATATATAATATACATATTAAATATAAAAACCATCATACTAAATTATAGTGATTTATTGATTCATTATAATCAATCAAACAACAAATAATATATTACATATATATTATTATTGTATAATGTATAATTGATTTTCAAATATTAAAATTAATATATATATATATATATATATATAATATACGGGGCGGGGTGGGGAAACACCTATCCCAGCCCCCGGCCCGTCCCCGAATTTCGGGGCCAAATTTGGGCCCGATCCGGGCCCGAATCCTGAAAAATTCGGGGCGGATCCCCACGGGGCCGGGCTTTGTGCCCATCCCTAATGGAGAATAATTAGATCATTATTTTCACTGTCTCCTGAATGACGTTTCTGTATAGAATAGATAACTCTTCTGCCTTTTCCTGCTTTTAGGAGGATCAGATTGCTTTATGAGTTCAATCTTAAAACTCAAGTGTTATATCGATATTTCATGAACTTGACTTGTTTTGAGGAAATGTTAAGATATCCATGTTGCTAGGTCTGGCTATTTTTTATTCATATATTTCCAGTCAGTAATTATAATACAGTTTGTTGTAAGGGTGCATATATTGAAAAGTTTACTGCGTCCTGGGTACTATATTCATGGATCTCACATACATGTTAAAGAACACATTATAAGTAGCACTCTATGTTCCTAACAGTAGTTTTAGCAAGACATTCTTTTCTAAAGTTGACACAGTGACAACATCCATGCTAAATTAATTATTTTTTTCTAGATATTTTGTGATTAATATTGAAGCATATTGTTCTCTAAATATATAAGTGATCACTATAAGTTCATTCGATGTCATTCTAAAAACTGAGATTATGGAATTTATTGATAAATTGCAGGAATTATCAAAAGTTGTGGCCAAACAGGCTGAAGAAGGAAAGGTACTCATGCTTATACCCGTGGTTTGCAAATTCACTCAACTTTGTAAATGATCCTTCATATAGACGTTCTGTAGGGTTTTCATGATCTCTGTGTCTGTACGTTCAGGGATTGACAGATATCAAAGAACTCAACAAGGAAATGTTTTCTTAAATATATAACGTTTTGATCTAAATTTTTTAGATCTGGGTTAAAAATGGGAAAATGAAATGGCTTAAAATCCATTTCTAAGACATGGAATGGTAATTGATTAAGTTTGATCATGGTAATAGAAAACAAACTATATACATGCATTTTAAATTATTTGTTTATAAGATACAATATATCAAAACTTTAGGACAATAAAGTTGCTGAATTGTGCTCTTGAATAATCTTGCCTGATCAACCATTTCAGGTTGCATTGAGGAATATAAGAAGAGATGCTTTAAAAGCCTACGAAAAACTTGAGAAGGTATGACTCCTTAGATCACCTTACTCTCAATGCAAGTCTTGTTATTGCCTCTTTGCTGCATTTTCTCTCTTACTCTACATATATCCTTCTCTTTCACTTCAAGTAGTATTTACTTATCTTCAACATTTTGTTGCAGGAAAAGAAGCTCTCAGAAGACAACGTGAAGGACTTGTCAAGTGATTTGCAGGTAAGTTAGTGCTTGCTTTTGTGTACCATGTTGTTTAGGGAGCTTTGGACCTGGACTGAAGTCCAGGGAACTGCCCAAATGAAGTCTGAGCTTTGCTACATGATCATGAAAACCTCCCTCTTCGGCGCACACAAAGGAAAAGAGGGGGGTTGGGGGGTGGTCGGGGGGTGGGCACAATAATAATTATTCTATTAAGCATAAAAAATTCATCGACCTTGCTTCCCTAGATGCTGTCAAAAATCTTTGGGAATCCTGACTCTCTTTGTTGTATCCTCATTCTGTAATTTCTCTTTTATCAGATAACACCGTCCTAGTGGGTTCTGAAGTTATAACATCCCTTTTCTTTATGCAGAAACTGACAGATGAGTATATGAAGAAGGTTGAGAGCATCTACAAACAGAAAGAGAAGGTATGCTTCCTTTTGATAAAACTGATGGCACTGGATGAATGTCTGGTAAATTTAAAATTAACACAACATTGAAGGGGAAAAAGGAAAAAAAAATTGTTTTCTTTGGAGCTATAAGTTCAAGATGGTGGGAATCCACCGTCCTTTGTATACAATGTTGGAAACCTCTATTACTTGATTAGGGGGTGGTATGCTTAAAATCAGGTCATGTTGATATGACTAGGAGCCTTTCCGTTGTAAAATCTTGCTGAGGAGTTAAAGAATTCAGCGAAATAGAACATGTACTAGACAAATTTTCCTGTTCAAAAGTAGATCTATCTTCTTCGTTCTAAACAGGAATAAATCAACATAACCTTTCCAATATAGCTAGTTGTGCCGGGTGCAATTAAGGTTGAATAAAGTGCTGCATATTGACCTTTTTTAAGTTAAACCATTTATATTCCCATAATCTAGTTATAAATTGCTTTTGTTGGCCTTCACTTGACTTGGTAATGGGACTAAGTTGGGTTGCTAATTTGGTCAGAACTCTCTGGTTATAGTAGCTTTCTATGGAATAAAAGGATATACGGTTTAGCAAAAGGTTTACTAGTACTCCCATTTGAAATGCTGAATGAAAAAATGGGGAAGAAAATTGAAAAAGTTTATGATCGTATACTTTGTTAGGGTGATAGTCATGGATGGATTGTAAAATCGTGTTATTTTGGAGGAAGTGAAAGGTTCTTGCGGTAAACCATAGAGAACTAGGGAGATTTGCAGATTAAAAGGGTGATTGTTTTGTAAATTCATCCAAAATATGTTGCTAGACAATGATAAGAAATTGTCAGATTGCAAGAAGATATTTCATCCTTGGATAACTTCATTCTTCCTCAAAGCAGCCCAAGTGTCTGAGGAAGCAAAACTTAAAATCCCGAAGGCTGACAAACAAGTCAAGCTTTCATAGTTGTTGAAGTTTAAGAACTGTTTAGTCAATTCAAGACAGCTCTTAGTTAGTGAAGTTTAAGGGCTTTTCAGGCAATTCAATCTTCAAAACGGACTACCCATATCTGTCTGGCCAATCCTGTTAATGAACTTTAGTTTTGGACTTGCAGTTTGCTTTTATAGATTTTCAGTATATTAATTTACTTGATGGCTCCCATAGTATGGTGGTTGACACAGCACGTATTTTTTGTTTTCTTTCAGGAGTTGCTGAAGGTTTAATGATTGTTTGCACACAGATGTAAATGGGTGAGCTATGTCTTCAGTGAATCGTACAATTAGCTTTCTTTTTTGGGTGAGTTTATGGTGTATATTGTCTATTCCCCTAGAATGGCATTTTTTATGCTAATGTGATACAATGATACTTTTGCTTTAAAATGAAAGGTGGAAATCTGTTCTCATAAGCTTTTGGTAAAAGTTGTTTTGTATAGCAATTTATGCACTTATTTCCTGTGAACATTGAAAGGTGACCAAGGTATGAGTAGGACTGTTTTAGACGGTTGTCTCACAAATAACTGTGATGTTTACTGTTTAATAACAAACAATGCCAGGCCCCATTCAGTTTCTCTTTTCCTTTGAAGTGTGAGACATTTCTATGACCTATGCTTTTATCTCGATCTGGATTACATCTAGTGATGTGTGAGGTTTAACTTCCAATCATACTGTTCTGCTTATAGTTTACCGTACAAAATGCACGAGGAGTCTGTACCATGCCAGATCCCACAACAAAGACATAAATCACTCCATTCCTGCCTTGGACGAGCCTTGACAGAAAGGCCGCTATATATTGCAAAAGTGCTTGATGGTACAATTATTTCCTGTATTATTTGAGCAATCTAGCTGTAAGTTCATTAGAGCCTGCTAAATAAAGCACATGCATTGCCTATCCCATTCACACCCCCTTGAATGTGTTAATTTTGGGTAGAGTAACAGGAAATAGCTCAAATAGTTTTTAAGAGACTGAATCTGTAGTTATTTGTTATATTTTGTTGCCGGGTCTCATATTTCCTGTGGTTAAAAGATAGCTTTATGTTAGAATGCTGCTCCAAGTGGCTCAATCTTTTGAGATGCGAATGTTGTTAGATGTTTTAGTATTGGATTAGGAATAAAAATGTATTTGTGACATAAAATAGCTTATCCGACTGTGAGTCTTTTAGAAGTTCCATGATTTCCCAGGAGTTTTATCTCAATATACTGTGGAAGTATTGTTCATAGGCATCTCTCTGGGTCCAGGATGTTTAGTTGTCGATATAATTATGATGCTTCCAGTACATTTCCTTTTGCATCTGATTAATTCTTTTCATCCAAGTTAAAGTTGAAATAAAAGATTTCTCGGAAACTTCCAATAACCAAAAATATGTTCAATTTGAGGTCCACCACCACCGTGTTTGGTTCAATTTGTGTGCATATGTTCCTTTTAAATGAAGTTAGTTTTTGAAATTAGTGGACAGCAGAGGTGAGACGTCTCTGGTAAAATCAAGATAAGCAGCTGCTGCTTTTTGGGTATTTGTTTAATTTTAAAGGTGGATTATTATAAGCCATTCTTTTAAATTCTTAAACCCAAAAAAAAAAAAAAGTGTATTTGATTTTGATTCCATTCATCATCAACTTCATTGCTTTTAAGTCATCTCAATTCTATCATGTGAACAAGATTTGAAAGACCCAACTCTAGATTTGTTCAAATATGTTCCGGCCCAGTTTCAATTATTTATACCTACCCTACATTCTTAATCATCACCCTGTCAATGTTTCCACAACCTAAACCATAAATTTTAAGGTTTCCTTCCAAATATTTTATTTATTTTGAATGGTTGTTTACCTAATTATCATATTTAAAATACACCAAAAAAACATCTAGAATACTATCGTTATCACATTCATTCAGTAAATTTGTATCACCTCTGTTTTTTTGTTTTTTTGTTTTTTTTTTCTCTCATCTATATTTATATTCGTTTTGTGGTCAATGATTATTAAAACTTATTGTACGACGTCAACAATACTTCTATGATACTATAGATTTTCTCTATTTTTTAAATGACAGATATACATATAACAAGTCAACAATAATAAATCACATAAATATATAACATATATGCGTGTCTTTATCCATAGATTATATATCTATAACAAATACTATTGACCATTAGATCAATTCAATGTTCAATATATTAATGAAGTAATGTTACCCTACAACATTAAGAAACATAAAGATTGCTATATGTATTTAGCTAATCTACAATATTGTACCATCCTGAGGGCTGAGGTCCACACATATTTTTATTAATTATTTTAATTGGATACAAAAGCTTGACCATATAATTTTGTATATAAATGTATGATTGACTTATCCCCATAATGAATTTAAAAGAAAAGAAAAATAAAATATTATTCACTGGAGCCAATTAGATTTAAGGCATGACATAGATGTATGAAATTAATTCCAATGTTAGGCCATGGACCCCAATTGATATAAATAAAAAAAACCCACGTTATTGCTAGGTCATTTGGTCAGAAAAAGGCCCACCATCCACCGCTTATATTCTCAATAATATATTAAAAAAATAAAATTTAAAGGAACTTATCTCATCTCTAGCTTTGACCATCTCTATTCTTCAACTTATCTTATGTATCTTTAAGATGTGTGTCACTGTCACGTGCTTTGCATATTGTCATTTAAATACAGCTATTTGAAAATAAAAAATTATTTATTGTGATAAATATAAATTTTTTACCTATTTTAAATAAAGTTAACGATTTTTCCCACCAAATAGTGACTCAACCACATTTTTTCACCTGTAGACTTTTAAAATATAATTTTACTATCCAAATTTATATTCAGAGGGTGAACAGAGAGCAAACTTAGTCCAAATTATTAGAGCTTTTGAAAAGAAAAAGTCAATGAGTCTTTTGGTGGCTGAAGGTTGGATTTTGGTAGTTACGATTGATCGAAATTGGACTTAGAGGAGTGGCTATATAAACCCTAATCGCTCCATTGTCGACGATTGACGGGGTTAATAAGAGTAGGGTTTGAGGAGTTTTGGTGAGCGATGATCGGAGAAGAAAATAGTAGTAGTGTGGAGTCGTAATGATGCCAGAATCGAAAACAAAATATAAATTCAGATAGTAAAATAATATTTTAAAAACCAATCGGTGTCATTAAACCACGGGTGATAAAATGCCGTTTACTCATTTTAAATATTCTATTATTTCAAATTTTATAAATTTAAATATGAACATACTTAATTTAATTATATTGTGACGTTCAAGATACCTTCTCATCTCACCACATGTTTTATAATTATTTGTTGAACAAGAACAAGAGACCTAACTAATTATATTAAATTATTAATATAATACAGCTGGAAAAAAGCAATTAAAAAAATATTAAAATATTTAGATGCTGCTTTTGCATTGCACCTTCCCAAAACCTCTTTTGAGTGCCTCTCCAATGCTTAATTAATTAAGCTTAATCAAACAATTAATTAATTAATTAAAGCATTGATAAGTCCGTCAAGACAAAAATATGTTTTCTACTTTTGTCAATAGTATATTAATGAATTAAAACCCAACTTGCATCAGATGCTTTAATTAGTCTTTGATCTATATTTTATTATTTTAATTACTTAATTATTAAGCCTCGATGAGGTTGTCTTGACCCACTATCATATAATATAATTTTTTTGGTTGTGCACGTACTTAAACAATTATTAATAACTAATCTAAAGTCAAATTGGATTAATTAAAAATTAATTAATCCTAGCTTCTTTGATTTTAAGGTATTTTTTTTAATATTATTTAATTTATTGGTTTTTGTATATAGAAAGTTGGAGTGAGGTTTGATTCCTTTAATTATTATTATTATTATTATTATATATATTTTTTAATATAATAAGACTCGAAAGTTGGGCAGCCTAAACTTATAAGAAGCATGCTTTTAATTTAAATATATGATTATATGTCTTTTGAATTAAATAATGCTTGCTTTGATTTGCATCTTTCTTACATAAATTAAATTAATGTGGGGTCATCAACTTTAGTACAAAGTACTATATATTAAATTAGTGACTAATTAAATTAATGTGAAAACTAACAAATGGCATTCGAGGTATATTTGCAAATATAATAGCATATCTTCATGCATATTTTATAGCCCATTATTTTCAAACTTTTTTAATTGGTCAATTAATACACTAAATTAATCCAATTTCAATAGTCCCTTTTTTCTTTTTGAGTTAATGGGTCATTTTTTTTTTTCCATATAAAATTTTTATAATACATGTTGTGTACAATTAAATCAATGATATCTCAATAGTAATTAAGAAATTAATATAATATTATTATGAATATACAAAGAGTCATTATGTGTTTCAATATTTTTAAAGCAATGTTTATTTAATTAAGGAATCAAACTGTAGCCACTTCCTAATCCTTTTTTTTTTTTTTTAAATGAGCTTAAATTTATTTCCACCGTCATTTTATGTATTTAAATCATGGGTTAATTTTATACACTCTTATGTCCAAGCAAATTATCAAATATAGATAAATTTTGATAAATTAATATTCTTGGGACCATGAAAGTTTATTAATTAATCGATATATTATTTAACCGTATAAATTAATAAATTATTAATTTATCGAGACATTCTTTATTTTTTATTTTTTCAAAACACTTAACTTAATACATGTACATATTATATATAGTTAATGTGCCATAGCGAATAGACGTTGGAAATAACATCATCAGCTTAGCTTATAATAAAGAGTTAATGTGATGTAAGGACTAGCTCATAGTTAATGTGATATATGAATTAATCTATAGGAAATTGTTCTCTCTTTGTAAATATCAAACTGTATTTATTCTTGTTGTATACAATTTTGATATATAAGGAGATTATTAATTTATATATCAAAGAATACATATGTGTGTGTGTCTGTTTTAAGGGGGCGTTTGGTTCAGGAATGTTAGATTACTGGGAATGTTGGATTACTGGAAAGATAGATTACCTTGAAAGATTACTGGGAATCTTTAAGAAAATGTGTTTGGTTAGTTGGTGGGTATGTTATATTAATATGGTTGGTTATGGGGAATAAATTGGTGGGTATGTTATTTAAATTACTAAATTGTCCCCTTTACAAATATTAATATAATATTATTTTTATTATTAATTTTTGAATAATTTCTTTTAACCCCCAATATTTCAGATTTAGTTAAAACACCCCTGCTTATATAAAAATTTAATTTATTACGAAATCACCCCTGGCTCCCGCCGCCACCGCGAACCACCACCGGATGTCCCCGAAAGTTCCCGTGAGTACGTCACCGTGACCAAGAGGCTCCGCTATGGCCGTTTTTGGCCATATTGATGGCCGAAAACGGCCGTATCTGGCCAGATCTGGCCGTTAAGATCTGGCCCGATATGGCCGTTTTCGGCCATCAATATGATTGGAAACGGCCATATCGAAGCCTCCCAAAGAATTTCCTTCTTTTTTAGGGACTCCGGCGATTTTCCGACGGTGGTCCGTGGTGGTTGGCCCGCTGTCGACGGTGGTGGCTGTGGTGGTCTGTAAATTATTTTAAATATAAGGGCATTATTGTCCAAATTTTTAATTAAATAAGGGTAAAATTGAAATAGGATATTAATGTAAATTTGTTTTAAAGTAAGGGTATTATTGTCCAAAACTTTTATTAATAAGGGATAAAATTGTAACAAAAAAAGATAACCCTGGTAATCTCAGAAAACCTAAGAAAATGGAAGTAATCAGATTACCTCTTATATTACCAATAGTAACCACTATTGGTATTTGAAGATTACTGGTATCTTAGATTACTTGACAACCAAACATGGTAATCAAGTAAATAAGATGACATTACCCCAGTAATCTCACTTAACCCAACCAAACACCCCCTAAATGTATTATCTTATAAATTTAGTGAATTTTTAATTTAGCACGTTGGTCTCAAGTTGGACAGACAACAAATGTTTTTTAATGAGAATTATTATTTATCGAGATTTAATTAATCTTTATTATTGAGATTAGATGCACAAGTATGGATCACTATGCACTAAACAGAATTTTTATTTATAAGTTATTGATAATGAACCAATTTTATCCCTGCAATTTGATAATCATTGGAGAAAAACATTAGAATAATGATTGGATAATGTATTAAATTAGCTGTTTAATAAAATTTATAATAATTTTCAAAACCATCCTTGTAAAAAAAAAAAAAAAAAAAAAAAAACTATCGCAATAAACTTAGAAAAAAGTGGCACATCTGTTACTTGAAGATTTTTTGATGATAGATAAAATATTTGATAATCTTATGATTAATATCAAAATCAAATTAATCATAATTAATTTGACTGATTTGAAACTGATGTCGAGGGTTAAAGAAAGCCAATTTGGTTTAGTTGTTTGACCTTTCTTGCAGTTACAAGCAACATTTTTTTTGAAAACTACCTTTGCCTTCTCTAGAAGGGATAATAACACTGCCATCCCTAATATTTAACTCAATAACTTTTAATCCAATAAAATATTTTAGTAACACTTTAATCTTTATCAGTGACATTTTAGTACATATCATTAGTATACTTGAGGATTACAATGTTAATAATAGGGATGAAAACGTTTCTAAAACGATGATTGGGTGAAAGTTAATTTTAATTTAAAATCAGTCAATCATATTTTACCACATAATGTTGTATAAAAATATTGTATGTGTAGTATTACTCTTCTAAGAAAGAGTGAATTATATTTTGATCCCTAATCTATCGTAACATGACAATTTTTACCTTTTGGTTTCGAAAATACTTAATACTAACCTCATTTTTCGAATTCAAGTGTTAACATTTAATTGTAAAAGGATGATCTTGTCAATTGATAATATTAGATTAGGTTTATTTATTTATTTTATCTCCATAATGTTAAATATGTAAGGTTTAATAAACAAAATTTTCCTTTTACTATTAAGTTTTAGTGCTTGAATTCAAATAGTGGGGGTCATGCTGGATTTTCATGAAATCAAGGGGAAAGGGTGTTTCACGATAGATTGGGGGTTAAAAAATCATTCGGCATCTAAAAATTTATTATTTTCCCACTCCGGAGAGATTAACTTATAATTTGATTCTCTAATGTGCAAAGATTTGACAAAGAATAAATAAAATTTAAATCTTAAAATTTAAGAAAATAAAAATTAATAAAAAAATATGAACAAGTGGAGCTAACTTAACGAGATCCAAGGCCACGAGTAGTTGTTAAACAACAACACAATCACGGCCCCACCCCTCTCAGTGATTGCTGCCTTGGATCGTGGCCTGCCCGCCACGTGGCCTTTCTCACTTATAATATCCCCCATACCATATGTCAACAACTATCTTCCTGGCCCCACCCTCCCTTATTACTTATTTTAGATACTGCTGCACCCGCACGCACCCTATCATCTCCCCTCTTATAGTTAACTTTACTTGGCATCCAGCGGGAGTGAAAGAGGTAAGGTGTTGACGTCAGCAAATTTAACAAAGGACGTGTTGTGATTGGAAACCATCTTGGGCCCACTTGTTCTCGCGCAACTTCAGTGATTGTGAATTTGTGATTGTGATTGTGATTGTGACTCCTCTTCTCTGCCAAATGATCCTCGGCCGTCCGATTTTGTTCAATTATATGTGATGGTAGGTGGATGGGTTGCCAGGTAGGACTCGCTTTCTGTCCACGTCGGATTTTCAATCTGACGGTACAAATTCTTCTATCTCGAAAGGATCATTTTTTATCCGTCCAACTTTTTTGATGGGTCCCATTTGGAGTTTTTGGAAAAAATAAAATAAAATAAAACTGAAATTTGACCCGCTGGAGCAGGTGAATTTGGGTCCTCAAGTCTCACGTGATTATTCTATGCTTTTTGTGGACTTTACCTTGCCCTCTTTTGATTGGCGGGCAACCGGCTTTACGTGCGACTGGTGATGAACGAGTGGGAAAATATATTTGCTTTTTGTCGCTGCGACGAATCAGGATACGACAGGTGTGAACCTTAGGTGGGATCTACTGATAGTGAATGAACCTGGCATGTCATAAAGCCCCGTGACTGGGATATGTCTCACGCGCGTAGACCGCGTGGTGAGAATGCGGATAAAGAAGATATCTTCACATATTAATATAATGTGCCACGTTGCCATTAAGTGCGCTATGGCTATATTCCATCAGACATTGACGTTTCTGCCATGTTGGCACCTGCCAGATATGACCGTCAGATCAACTTTCCATCCAACGGATAAGATCGTGTTTAAGACTAATCGAGACATCTGAGCCGTCGACTCTTGTTGGAGTAGGTTTCGCGTGAGTGAATGAGAGCATACAAAAAGAAAGAGATGAGATTTCAGCAGAAAAGAACACCAAAACCAGGTGAAAAGAAGAGACGCAACAGAAGAGAGAGAGAGAGAGAGAGAGAGAGGGGAGGTTGAGGCTCTGAAAAGATTGAATCTGAAAACAGTAAGGTTATGGTGAATTGGTGTTTGTGACTTTTAAGTAAATTGGTTGAAGCTTATGGACAGAAGCAGAGAAGCTAGAAGATCAAACATGGCGGCAACGAACGGATTGTCGAGACGTCGGCAAAGAACAAGCAGTCTTCGAGATTCACACGGTTGATAACTCTCTCTCTATCCTATGTTTTTTTTTTTTTTTTCTAGTTAAGGCATACTGAATCGGTGTTCTTACGATTTTTTTTTTATTTTTTAGCAGAAGAAGACGAAGAGATGGAGTTGCAGGATACAGTGAGGTTAAGAGATCGTGCTAACAGAAGAGATAGGGATAGGGATAGAGATAGAGAAAGATATAGAGATCGAGATTTTTCGAATCATAAGAGTCACCACAAGCGTCGGAGAGGCGATAGTTTAACCCAAGGAGAAGAAGAAAGTACAGAAGAAAGTGTAGCGGATGAAGAAGAGTATGAAATTGAGGAAAGAAGAGTAGCTCACATAATTTCTCACAACACCACTTCATATTCTTCTTCGTCTTTGTCCAATCAAAATAGTAGAAAATCCCTACCTCCGACTAGACACGGCCGGCCAACGCCGCCGGCTTTGAAGGCCGCCGATGAGATGAGTGGAGTCAAGGTCCCAAGGAAGGCCCGCTCTGGTACAAGAAATGTGGATTTTTATTTTTTTTATTTTATTTTTTTTATTGGAGACTTGGTCTGATGGGCGTTTGTGTATGGTTTTGTAGCTTCCGTGAAAAGGTCGCATGAGAATTGGGCTTCTGGAAATGGTGGATTTCGGGAAGACCATAGAGCTTCCACTTCGAGTCGGAGCATTNTGTCCAATCAAAATAGTAGAAAATCCCTACCTCCGACTAGACACGGCCGGCCAACGCCGCTGGCTTTGAAGGCCGCCGATGAGATGAGTGGAGTCAAGGTCCCAAGGAAGGCCCGCTCTGGTACAAGAAATGTGGATTTTGTTTTATTTTTAATTTTTTTATTGGAGACTTGGTCTGATGGGCGTTTGTGTATGGTTTTGTAGCTTCCGTGAAAAGGTCGCATGAGAATTGGGCTTCTGGAAATGGTGGATTTCGGGAAGACCATAGAGCTTCCACTTCGAGTCGGAGCATTGAGGGATTTGAGGCTAATTCACCTTCATCTTCTAATGTTTCAGTGAGGAAAAAGATGGTTAGTGTTGTTTTTTGAATTTGATTATTGTTTTCTGGAGGAGAAATTAAAAGGTTGACTTTTTGAGCTTTGTGATGGATGTTGCAGAAACCAAATGGACCTAAGACTCGTCTTCCAAAGGTTGCGAAATCTTCTAGCTCAGTTCAACAAGATGATATCGAGATTGAGATTGCTGAGGTTTTGTTTGGGCTGAAGAAGCAATCCCATAACTCGAAGAAGGAAGATGATAGCATGGGAAAGACAGCGCAAAATCTTGAATCGAAAGATGGTATTAGTAACAATCAAGACACAAAACCATCTGTTTCAGTTTTGGCTCAGAAAGACGGCGCTTCATCAGATCTTGGTGGCGGTGGGTATTATTTCATTTAAGCTTTTAATCCAATATCAATATTTTGTTTTTCTACCCCGCATGTGTTTATGTTTTCTTTTTCCCTTAACTATCGCGTCTGCAGCCACGAAGAAGAAGAAAGTCGAGGTTGATAATTCTTCAAACCCAGTTGGTTCCGTAGTTATGTTTGAAAGCGAGCAGCTACCGACAAAATCGGAAATATCTACACCGATATCGGAAATATCTACACCGAAATCGGAGAAAACATCTCAATTGAATGTGGCATCTTGTGAGGCTTCTAATGAAATAGATGCTCCTAAAGTTGCATTTGTGATGGTGGAGCCACAGGAAGAGCTAGCCAGGCGACGTGATGTAAAACTATCAATTGAAGGATCAGATTGCCCAAACGGTCCAGTGACAGAGAAAAAACCGATTTCGGCTGATAAAGATTCTTGTGCTACCTGCTGTAAAATGGATTCGACAGTGACACAAGCGTGAGCATCAAATAATATTTGCTTTTTCTCTCTTTTTTCTTTGAGAATATGATAGTTTTCAATTTTTTTTCTTAATCTTATTTCTCCTGTAAATTCTCAGGAGTTCAACTGTACTGGAGACTGGGAGCCTAAACGTTGAGAAGTTCAAGATTGATCTGATGGTGAGGTACCTTCTTGTCGCATTCCGGATTAGATTATCGTTGCTATTTTGCTGTCAGATTTCTGAAGAAGAATAGTGCCTTTCAACAGGCTCCTCCTCCTATGGTATTATCTCCTGAACTGGATGGCTTCAATGATTTCGCCTCATATCCTACAAGTACGGCCCAAGATATCAATATGGTGAGTAGAATCAGTGACTCACTCTTTAATAATCTTTGTTGATATATATATATATTATTTTTTTGCTTTCTGGTAATTTAATAATCAATGCTTTTTTTTTTTTCTTTTTATTGTGTAGAAATCTTTGGTTAAGGACGAAGAAAAGGCAGAGAGGTTTGTGAAGAAGGAAACAGCAGTACAGGAAGTCGAAGAAAAGAAGATTGAGCCTATTGAAGGGAAGAGCAAATCGAAGTTTGATTTTGAAAAGCCAAATCAAGATGATGGAAGAGATAATGCCTGTAAATTACAACAGCAGAGTCAAAAGCAGGAACCACCACCTAAATCTGGAGTTCCTAAAGTGGAAAAAACAGGTAATTTGACGATTTTGGTCTTCCCTGTTAATATGAGTTGACTTGAATTATGATTCAATAGATTCATTGATGCTATCTTGTGCTTTGTTTCAGGTCAATCCGGTTCAGTGCCTTTTCATGTTGCTGTAGCTGGCTGGCCAAATGGTCTTCCACCTCTGGGGTGAGACATCTATTCCCTCGTTATGTATCTGTAATTTTTTTTTTTTTTGGGTTTAATATCGTGCAGTAAATATTGCTCCATTATTAAGAAGCAAATTTATGACCAGATACATGCCTCCATTTCAAACAATTATGTCCATGGATGGAAGTGCCAGATCTGCCCCAACTCAGCAGGTATGTCATTGTGTCATGCAAAGTTAAGCTTTTCATAATATTTTTTTCTTGGTTCATTTTTGGTAACTGTTGATATTGGATTTGGCATTGAATAATTGAAACATTCAGCCTCCCCAGTTTATGCTCTCTCAACCTCGGCCAAAGAGGTGTGCTACCCACCATTATATTGCTCGAAATATATACTTGAATCAGCAGTTTGCAAAGATGAACCACTTATGGCCAGCCGGAGCTAGTTCTACTTCTTTAATTGGGGCCAAATCCAACAGTCTCAATGTTATTCCCTCCACTGAAAACTTAATTCATGGAAACCAATTGCAAGGAAGCTTTCCGGTTGTGAACCTCAATTCTGTGCAGGACAAAGGGCAGGGTACGACCAACTTTCCAGGTCTTACTCAGAAAGATAAAAGCTCTGAGAATGCAAGTTTAATGGACCCAGCACAGAGAAAGCAGCTAGTGCTTCAACAAGCTCCACATCCTGCCCCAGCTGGTAACTTTTTGGTATGTTCTTTCCCTTACATTTTTGGTCATGATAATTTTGTGAGCTTCAAAATTTCTGTAAAATTTCAAATTGTTATTTTGAAACTTTTTACTTTGATCTGTAGCATGCCCCTGCTTTCATCTTCCCTGTAAGCCAACAACAAGCAGCAGCAAATCAATCTGGGCCTTCAAAATCTGCTGCCTTGGCCAAAAGTGCATCATTCTCTGGTAATTCAACACCTGCAATTCCGGTAAGCTCTACAGCATTACCAGCAGTAGCTGCAGCTGTGAGTTATAATTACCCAAATATGGCAGCCAATGGAGCACCTTACTTGACCATAGTACAGAATGAAGGGTTTCCATTTCCTGTCCCCACCCCTATTGGAACCCCACCAGCAGTTAGAGGCCATGCTCAACCATTGCCTTACTTTAATGGGTCTTTCTATTCATCTCAGATTTTTCATCCTTCTCAAATTCAGCAGCAACAGCAACCTCCCTCACAACCTTTAATACAAGCAGCTTATCAAAATACAACCACTTCAAGTGCCTCATCATCATCTCACAAGCAAACGCAGTCTCAGCAGCCACGTGGGGGACCAGTTAGTGGTAACTTATTGAGCTCAACAAGCATGCTACCACATCAGCAGCAAAAACAGCACGTGCCACCATCCAATCAAAATCGCAAGCTTGAGCCTGAGATGAGTGGGGAGAATGCCCCCTCACTTGCTGATAGCCGTGCCTCTCACAATCAAACGAGTGTGTATGGTCAAAACTTCACAATGCCACTTCAGCCCCTAAACTTTGCCTTGATGCCATCACAAATTGTTGGCGGTGCAGGTCCTGGTAATCATGGTGAGAAGCAGCAACAATCACAGCAGAAGAGTTTAAAGGGTGGAGTTGAGCTCATCCCTCCTCAGGCATTCGCCATGTCATTTGCATCCTTTGGTGGAAACAATTCTGCTTCAAACCTTAATTTCTCATCTATGGCCCAAAATCCTGCAATCTTTCAGAGCCTTCCAGATATGGCCCGGCAAGGGTACCAGGTTTCACCCGCAGCTCAGGCTGTACAGCAGAAAAATCACCAAATATCTGAGGTGAAGAGTGGAGGAGGTTCATCGAATCATGATGATGGAAAAAAAGCAAGTTTCGGGAAGTCACCTGCTTCAAATGGACAGACACTTGTTTTTGACCATTCACCTAGAACTCTGAACTTTGTTTCATCCCCAGTTACGGGAAATTGGTCCTCACGTCCCATTACTGCGACTACAATAACCACAAATGCCTCTGTCGCTGCTAATTCTCAGAATTTCCAGCAACAGCAACTGCTTCAGCTCCATAAGCAGCAAATGTTGCAACATCCGCAACAATCTGCTGCAGCAGCTCGAAGTAAAGCTCCGTCAACCAACCTGTCTTCATCTTCCATTGCCACCAAGCTCTCGAATAGTGCTCCTATGTTCCCACAAACTCTAGTCCAAAGCAACAGTTCTGGTCAATCACCCCAATGGAAGAACTCAACAAGAACCCAAACTTCTCAAGTTCCTCCAACATCACTGGGATCATCCAATTCCCCAACTCTGAAGAATGTTTCCCAGCAGCAGCAAGTGAGATCCCCACAAGGCCGTACCCAGATATCTTTCGAAAGAAATTCCAAGTCTGGCTTGGCACCCCAAGGGCAACAAATACCCACTAGCAGCCAGTCTCCATCTCCCCTAGTTGTTGGATCTTCGCCAAGTGCCGGAAACCTGAGAACTAGTTCCACCAGCAGCAAAGCTGGCTCATCAATTCCATCTTTGCAACCACAGCAAACTGAGAATTCTTCAGCTAGCTCTGGCCAGAAAAACTCCCCTGTTTGTGGAAGAAACGTACCATCCATCTTGAGCACGTGCCCCAGCCACCTCTCTGAACTCAAGTACTAAACCCTAGATGCAGCAAGAATGCAGGCCCAAAATTTTGTCCAGAATGCCACCATTTTAGTCTCCTGCACATTTTTGACTGCCCACACGTGGGTTTCTTGCAGACATACCAGAAGAGGTGGAAACGAAAGAATGAGCACCAAGTAAAATTACAGTTGCAATAAGATAAAGATTCAGGGAGAGTCAGTCATCTTCTGACAAGATCGTACTGGTACAGAATTTAAAGTGGAGACTGGGGACCTGCCAATATTTAAGGGGAATATGGTTGGCCTGATTTGATACTAATATGTATATAATTTTTAATCTTTTGCATAGAAATTAGAAACTAATCGTTCTAATTCATTATTATTATTATTATTATTATATTAGTATCTTAAACTAATCTTTCTCTTTTCATTTTGGGATTATTGAATGGACCCTTTGTTTGGCATATTGTTAAAGTCAAAATAGAGAAGAAAATCTTGAAGATAGTAGAATTGTTGAAAGCTAGAAGCGATTGATCTTATTGGTCTAATCTTGTTTCTGTTTTCTTATCTCTTGTACCTACCTTTGCTTTATCCGATTTTTGGGACCAACTTGCTTTGCATTCAAGCCACGCAATACCCAACCCACAAAAAGAATTCGCTCCTATTTTCGTTCAACTTACACTTTATTACAATGGATTTAGTGTAAAATGTATTAGTCAGATGATGAATGGGAAAGCCAAACAGTTTGACTATAAAAAATAAATTGTTACTTTAGATGCCTGAGGGGGAAATGTGTTATCTTATGAAACCTTAGGGGAAAAATCGTGATAAACTCTTCAACTTATTGTAGTTGTTTCAAACTAGACTGAGCAAGTTCAACCACAGGCATCCTGGCATCTCTTTCTGAGATGTGAAATCACGTGCCTGACTTTTTGGATGCTAGTTTTGTAGTAAGCACATGGTGGGTTCTTCTTCTTCATTATCTTCCCCCAAGAATCATATAAAGAGTGAAATTGTAATCGTACTGATAGCAACCCATGGGTCCCCGGTGTCTTAAAGTTCTTAAAAAGCTTTGCCACTCCACCAGTGTAAGTGGAGGCTGATATTTTTGCCATTGCTGATTCTGGGAGCAAACCATGATGCTTATTACCTTTGATTTTGTGAATTGTTCATGGGAAAAATAAAATAAAAAATAAAGCAATTTTAAACAGAATTCTTTATTCAAATGCAGAGCATTTAGTTGGTGGAGACAAATTCAATATCTTGGGTTAAATCACTTCTACTTTTTTCTTACGTGAGATGACATATATATATATATATATCAAAGAAATGCAGATTCCTGGGTAGATAAAAAGGTTTAAATACCACATTGATTGGTCGGTAAAGATTCCACCACCAAAAAATTGGAGTTACAACCTAGCCTGAAGGAACGTAGCCCATGAAAGATATCTTCTTCTATCACCAGGTGAAATAAAAAAGTTATATTTAATTATTTTAATATGGTAAACTCCAATCTCACTTTCCAAACGCGATTTTAAACCTGGAGTTACTATTGAACCCTACAATCTTAAAATTGAACTTCTTACTGAGTTGTTTATTTAAAAGCTACCAATTGGCTGCTGGATTTCGCCCTGCAACTAAAAGAAGATTGCTCGGGGTCAGCGTGGCGCGGCTGACTGTAGTGCAGTTCGCCTCTACAACCTTTGATCAGTACATTATTTAGAACTTCCGAAGATTGTCAAGGTTTTTATTCCAAGCTACTGCAATAGATGTATATGTAATCATAGTAGTCGGCCCAGAATGCCTCTGTTCTATACTTCACACCAGGGAACCAAATCACAACGGAATGAAACTCTCATTGCTCTTCCATTTACTGAAATTCTGTCTCTCTCTATCTTGGGAAATTATGGTCGACCCANGTACAGCAGTTCGCCTCTACAACCTTTGATCAGTACATTATTTAGAACTTCCGAAGATTGTCAAGGTTTTTATTCCAAGCTACTGCAATAGATGTGCATGTAATCAAAGTAGTCGGCCCAGAATGCCTCTGTTCTGTACTTCACACCAGGGAACCAAATCACAACGGAATGAAACTCTCATTGCTCTTCCATTTACTGAAATTCTGTCTCTCTCTATCTTGGGAAATTATGGTCGACCCAACTGGATGACCTGGGCCTGAAGAATAACAGATGAAGTAGAATCCACTGAAGGCATGATTCTAATTCTGAACCAAGTGCATGTGAGAGCAAGCCACACGCCTGACTTCTTCAGTGTACTTCATCATTTCAAACTGTTGACTATACATTTCTTAAAGGGTCTGTTGAATATTGTATTATTGGAAAATGTTATATTACTGGAAAGATAGATTATTAAAGGTATTGTATTATTGGAGAATGTTATATTACTGGAAAGATAGATTATTAAAGAATTGTCCTCCGTTTTTAAATAACAATAATAATATTATTATTTTCTTATATTATTTTTTAAATTATTTATTTTAAGCTCTTATATTTGAAATTTTGCTAAAATATGCTAGCCATATAAAACTTTAATTTATAGCAAAATCACCCCCACCCACCCCAAGTCATTGCTAGTAGCCAGTCACCACTGTCGGCAGCCGCCGTAATGGCACACGACCGATTGGATCTGACTGGTCGTGCGCCGATAAGGCCTAATCTGGCCATGGATCTTTGATCAATGGCTAAAAATGGCTAGATCTGGCCGTGAATATGGTCGTTTCACTGCCAAAGATGCAGCCGTGAAACAGTGGCCATTTCATGGCCAGATCTGGTCGTTTTCGACCATGAATCACAAATCCATGGCCGAAAACGTCCTTACCGGCATACGACCGGTAAGATCCTACCACTCTTGCGCCTATATGACGACTTTCGCCGACGGCCAACGATGGTGGCTAACGGCCGATGGTAGTCTTGGGTGGTTAGAGGTATTTTGTTAACTTTTACACTTTTTTGTAGCTAATGTGTTTTAGCTAAATTCTCAAATGTAGGAGGTCTGAGCAAATTGTTATTTGGTAGACATAGAAGGGCAAATGTGTCTAAAATGATAAAAGATTAAGGACAAAATAAAGTCAAAATTAAGATTACCTCAGTAATCTTATATTAACACCCCTTAGGAAGGTAATTTGATTACCCTTAATATTACCAACAGTAAATACTATTTACAATAAAAGATTACGTAATATTTTATTACTTAACAATTAAACAAGAGAATCTTGAAAATTAAACAAAGATTACATGATTAATCTTATATCACCCCAAGAACGAAACCAAAGCAACGTAAATAAACTAACTTTGAGTATATGACGTAGGGATTCATGAAATTGAAAAGTTTCTTTCAATGAATATTTTGTAAGCACTTGTGGTCCTTCATTGATGTAGGATACTATAATTGATGTTATCTGACGTATGTATTGCGATATACTATATTATAAAAGCAATTACTCAAAGTCAAGAGATACAAGTTCTAAACCGTACAGTTAAAAGATGAGAAGATTTAAAAAAGAAAAAGATTACTTATTTACTTCTGAACGAGAGATGCAAGATTGAGCTCAATGTCCTCTTTGGCTTTCTTATCAAATGGATCCTCCCCGAAATACAGATCCATTATTGAGCGACACAAGAGTTTGCTCTGGATACTTCCCACCTCCTTACCATCAACTGCAGAATTTATACAAATTTGAATTTCAAATTAGCATTTGATTGTTTTATTCCTAGCATAAATAGACAAGGGTCAAGCATAAAACAAACTCTTCCCTTCTAGTCTAGCAAATGTTAATCCTTAAAACTAAAATTTCATGTGCCAAAGAAAACAACCCACTTCTTATATTAAGCCTGAACCTTAAATAAATCCTATCACTCAGCTTCTAAGCCAAAGAAACATCATGACCGGTCATCCTCAATCAAAATTTGGTGTAATATAATGTTAGTCCAAATTCCATGGCAGTTGTCTCAACATTCCAATATGAACGAAAAACCACAGGACCAATGAAAGAAAATAAACAGTCTATTAGCTTTATTATCTAAGCTCAATCATAGAAAACACGAATACACTTTACTTGTTGTCCGAAGTACATGGCCTGGTTCCTTTGAAAGATCTATGACAGATCCCCGTGGTATTTTGTATTCATCTTTAAACTGAGAAGTGAACCTGCAATCAAATGCGCCATCAGATTAGTCTGAACAACAATAACACTTTTTTTGATGGAATCACCAGTGAAGCATTAAAGAATGCTATTTCACACCTTTGAAGCAATTCTTTATTATCCGATCCCCCAAACTTCTGGAGTCTGCTTCCAACAGACTCTTCAAAAGCACTTCGAACAGAACCTATGCTTAATTTACTGTAAATAATTTGAAGTCTAACAGTCATGCTTATATCAGCTTCCAAAATATCATCATTAAACTCCTTGTTTTCCTTCAGTTCAGAAATGGATAAATTCCCATATTTCTCCCTCAGCAATTTCTTCACATCACCATGATCAGCATATACACCTGTACAATTTACAAATACATAATTTCACAATGATGCTGAACAATCAAACTCAAAAAATTAAATCTTTTTATAAAATTGAAGTCTGCATTGTGCATTAATAGAATTGAAGAAACTAAAAAATGAAAGAAAAAATTGTTACCAAATGCATAGACATCAATGTTCTTCAATCCCAAGATTCTTTTTTTCCTCAACCCGATTCCGAGAAGTTTCCGAGAACCGCCGAGTTCGGAAGGAAACGAGACGCCGGTTTTGGAGTCAACAACTGTAGCTGAAGAACTGTCAGCAAAAGAGAGAGAAGCCCAGAGGTGGGAGGAGGAAGGATTGGCAAAGAGAAAATTCAGGGCGTTCTCGACAAATGGGTGTTTATGGTTTCGGTAGGCGGCGATGCCAGCCACTGCGGCAGTGGCGGAGGCGGTAGCAACGGCGACGGCGACGGAGATAGGGCGGGAAGTTCCATGTGTTGGGTTGGTGGTGTATTGGTGATTTGTGGGTTGAGAAAACAAGAATGGAAACCTCAGTGAAACCATCGAAATTAGAAAAATGCTTTTTTTTTTTTTTTTTCTTTGTTATCATAAATTAATGTAAATAAGTTGGGTTTTATATAGTATGAATGTGTCACGTGGAAGCACGTGAGAGTAATTAGGTATCTTTGTGGTGGGCCGTGGAGCTTGGGTTGGGCCTTCGGCTAAAATTGCAAAATAACACTTTATAGAGTGATATTTGTAAGCTTCATGCTTCAAACGAAATTAGATCCTTTTGCATAAAGTGATGATTTAAATTGAAATACAAATTCATGGTTATAAATTTATTACAATATAACGGATATGAGATGGAAGTTGGAGATAGTTATTTTTATTGTCACCTCATTAACGGTTGAAAATTCATATCAATAATTTAAGTAAAATATTTAGGTTTAAAAATCCAATCCCATTAATAAATGGTTAGATATCAATATAGTTTTTTGTTTTTATTTTTTTAATTTAAAATGTTAAGACAAGTTTTCAATCTTTGATATAATACAATAAAAAATGGGTAAATAGAAAGTCACAAATAATTATTTTATGAATCATTGTTCTTGCCTGAAACCTTGAAATAATCGTTAATTAAAAATAGATTGAAAAAGAAAGAGCGAGAGAGAAAGAGAGGCAAAGCATGCATGGGACAACAATCCAGAGTTTGACTGATTCCATTCCATGCAGCTAATGTTCACTTCGTCGGTTGTATATAAATATTTACATAGGAGCTTTGGCTATGTATTTATTTTAATTTTTCTGTTCACAGCAAAAATAAATTAAACATCAATATGGCTTCTGGTTCTACGAATCTTTTTGTTGGCTTCTCTCCAGTGGTTTCCGGTGTGCCACAATCTCATTTCTTTAACGTCAATTATCTTCCCCCAAAATCTCTCCTTTTCTCAAGTAAGTTCTTCTGTACGTTGATTGTTTATATATATATATATACATATATATATGTATGTATAATGTATTTCTATTTTTCTTTTACATGGTTTAACGGTATTTTGATATGCATGAGTAACGTGTATACACACATGCACAGGTAAAATCGAAGAAGAAGAAGAAGAAGAAAAAAGTAATCTAATGCTTGTCTAAAAAATCGACTTAAATTAAGATATGAGTAAGGTATAAATTCGAAGAAAGTTTAGATAAATAGAATACAAGGGTATGAATACACCAGGAAAAATAAAAATAAAAATAAAATGTTTTGTCATTTATAAATCAAGAGAATGAGAAAGAAAGATAATACTTAAAATATGAAAAAAAAAAATAATCTAAAATAATAATAGGCTTTTTAAAAGTTTTACTGGTAGATAGATCGTGCAAAAGAGATCATTTTGATACCATGTCAGAATCCATCACAAAACTAGTATACTTTATAATTACATAATAAAAATTAATATACTGAAGAACATAAGAAAATTGCTATATACAATCGTTTATTTGGGGAGTTTTTTTTTAAAGAAATAATAAATATCATTTTAAAGGTGGACTTTATAAGTTTATTATAGGGGTGTCTTTGTAATATTTCTATAAAATGCATTTTTTAAGATAAATAAAATGCTTTTTTTTTTTTTTTTTTGTTCGTTCAGAAAACCCTCGAACAATTTGTAAAAAATCATTGGTAAAGTGTTTCATTCTATTGAAACAATTATGTATATATCAAACTGGAAAAGAAAAAGATAAAAAAGAAACTAATTAATTAAAAGAAAAATATATTTAGCAATAGTTTTTGTAGTTTCACTACTTATTAATACCGTTCAAGCTTTTATGATCGGATTATTAATTTGTCAAATTCATTTAAATATTTTCAATAGTTTTTTAATCAAGACTATATTTAATCGTTAATTAATGATATTTTAATAAATTTTTAGTAAAATATTTATAATAACTTAATAATTAAATGCAAATAATTTGAGATTCATTTATTTCTTTTATATTTTAATCTTAATTTTTGAATATATTTGATATTCTGATTTTAGGATTTTTGGTAATAATCATATATTTTATGTAACACTCTAGTTTTAGATGGGACGTTAGTTTAATAAAGAAGTGGTAAGTTTCATAAAGAGATTGGACAAAGTCTATAATGTATTGTGTATATCATATTATTCATATATCAAATCAATATATATATATATATATATATACACCAAGAAACTAAAGAAACAGAAAGTAGTTGATAAGATTAATTTTTGTGTCTATTTTAATTATTATACAGGAGTTCGGCCGTCCGAGCTTGAAGACAAGATCAGAATTAATATTTACATTTGTCCAAGATGCAGTAACAATAATAGTTCTAAATCCGGTCGCATCCAAGGTACAATGTTGATAGTTATTAATTCATGCAATTATAAATTACTAGTCTGTATATATATTCATCCAAGATGGCTTAGTACCAGTGATAAAGTGGCATGAGACTGAGATTTTGGAAGATGACATTGAAGAGGAAGCAGTTAAGGTCATTTAAGCACAAAACTAACCATTTTTTTTTTTCTTTTCTAGTTAAAAAAAAAAAAAAAAAAAATGATTAAAACATAATGTACTGATGTGATTACTTTGTTTAGTGTGAAAAGGCTTCTTTACCAAATGAGATCAAGGAACGAATCCATATTGTTAGATCCATGTTGGGTTCCATGAACAATGGAGAAATAAGCATTTCGGCTTATGACACAGCCTGGGTTGCTCTTATTGAAGATACTCAAGGCAGTGGTGCTTCTCAATTCCCATCTGCCCTTCAATGGATTGTCAATAATCAACTCCCGGATGGCTCATGGGGTGATGCTAAAATATTTTCTGCTCACGATCGCTTAATCAACACCTTGGCTTGTGTTGTAGCTCTAAAATCATGGAATATCGATCATGAAAAGTGTCAAAAAGTTATCTAGAAAAAGAAGCGATTTGTATTTTTTTTTTTAAATACTTGATGGTTAGACTAACAATATATCGATATGTCACCTTTATCATGGTTTTAGGATTGTCATTTTTCAAAGACAACATATCCAAGCTTGAAAATGAGAATGATGAGCACATCCCTATCGGCTTTGAAATTGCTTTCCCTTCCCTTCTAGAAATAGCTCGCGGTTTAGGAATTGAAGTACCTGAACACTCTCCTGTCTTGCAAGACATCCATGCGAAGAGAAATTTAAAGCTCACAAGGTTAGATTCTAACTTAATACTTTCATTGTGAGTGACAATTTTTTCGTAGTTTTCGTCCACTGGGTTGTTGTTTAATAATTTAAGTCACCAAATGGCTGGTTATTTAAGATTATATTCGGGTAATCATCCTCATATCACTTACATGTGAAATAGGATACCAAAGGACACAATGCACAATGTACCGACAACACTATTGCATAGCTTGGAAGGAATGCAAGACCTGAACTGGGAAAAGCTTCTAAAATTGCAATTCCAAGATGGTTCATTTTTGTTCTCTTTATCCTCCACTGCCTATGCATTCATGCAGACGAAAAATGAAAATTGCTTGAAATTTTTAACAAAAGTTGTCCAAAGATTCAATACCGGAGGTATAGAAAAGTCCTTTGTCAATTATTGACTTGAAATTACTTTCCATACATGTCTAGTTTCTAAATAATCTTGATCGATGTACTTCAATTTAGTACCGACCACATACCCAGTTGACTTGTTCGAACATCTATGGGTGGTGGATCGCTTGCAGCGACTGGGAATTTTAAGATATTTCCAACCGGAGTTGAAAGAATTTATGGATTACGTTTACAGGTACATATTATTCGCTAAAGAAGTAATTCTTTTACTATAATTGCAACCCATCTATGAAAAGGAAATTCCTTCTGCTAAAGGGTACTTAATTAAATTTCAGATATTGGACTGAAGAGGGTATTTCCTGGGCAAGAAATAGCAGGGTTCAAGATATTGATGACACAGCCATGGGATTTAGACTGCTAAGATTACATGGCTATGAGGTTTCTGCTGGTAAGTTTAGGAAATTAAATAAAAAGTTCTCTGAAATTAGTACAATATTGTGTTGCATAGATTATCGTGGTCTTATTGTTCTTTCATTGACCAGATGTTTTTCAGAATTTTGAGAAGGGCGGTGAGTTCTTCTGCTTTGGTGGGCAATCTACCCAGGCTGTTACTGGAATATTCAACCTGTTTCGGGCTTCTCAGGTGCTATTCCCTGGAGAGAAAATCCTTGAGAACGCCAAGCAGTTTTCAGCAAAATTTTTAAGAGAAAAACTGGCAGCTAATGAGCTCCTAGATAAATGGATTATAACCAAGGACTTGCCTGGTGAGGTACGTGCGGAGGCAATGTGTGTAAACTTTCATTTTTTCTGTTATATTTAGAAGTGCAGCCTTAAACTATTTTTGTTATTAAAGGGTAATGTTTTCGTATCAATACACTTATTACTTTAAAAATATATTACTAATTTAATTAACTTAATCCATTTTAATTAATATAATTAATATAATATCTTATATCATAACAGATTATTTGACACTTTACGGATATTAATTAATTCTTTCAATTGTATATATGTATATCAGACCATTTAATAATTGATAATAACAGGTGAGCTTCGCATTGAAGGTTCCATGGTATGCAAGCTTGCCTAGAGTGGAGGCGAGACTTTACATAGAACAATATGGCGGTGAAGATGACATTTGGATTGGCAAGACTTTTTACAGGTTTATTCTTTTATTTCTTTATCCCTTATTTCATTTGTCTTGATTTTAACCAAGAATCTTTATTTGTTAATGCATATGTCCGATAGTATTATTGAGAGGACGCATCCTGATTAATTCAATGATTTAATTTATATACTAATGGCTATATGATTACCCTACAGGATGCCCTACGTCAACAATAACATCTATCTTGAGCTTGCGAAATTAGACTACAACAATTGCCAAGCACGACATCAGATTGAATGGGACAGTATGCAAAGGTATATATATATATATATATATATACATATGATATTCCTTTCTTCTAACAACTCAAATCATGTTAATTTTCCTCAAAAAAACATGCTATGATATACAGGTGGTACAAAGAATGGAAGCTTGACAATTTCGGAACTAGCCGAAGAGCCCTTCTCTTGGCGTACTTTGTAGCAGCAGCCAGTATATATGAGCCAGAAAAATGGCAAGCGCGAATTGGTTGGGCTAAGACTGCAGTCTTGTTGGAGACAATCACTTCTTATTTTCACAATACAAAACATTCTAGAGAAAAGAGGGAAGCCTTCGTTGATGAATTTAGAAACTGTATTTCTATCAACAACTTGTCCCAGCTGTAAGTAATCATTGGAATTAACGTGAAGAACTATTTAGATTTAAGATTTCACTAAAATTCGTGATTAGCAATTATTAAAGAGAATTTACTCCTAATGCGGGTTTAAGATTTGTGTCCCTATACAATTTTCAATAAATTAACATTGAAAGGCACCATTGAAAGTTGCTTGAAATGTGATTTCTGACATACAGGAGGTTGGAATCGGATATAATAGAACAGAGGTTCACTCGGATCTTGCTTGGGACGCTTGACCACCTTTCATTGGACGCACTAGTGAATCAAGGTCGAGACATTAGCCACCATTTACATCAGGCTGTAAGTAATTCATTTATTGCACAATTTGATGTTCAAAATTTTCGATCACTCTGAATTCTTAGATTCTTTATGATCTTGAATTGAAGCTTAAAACATGAACAAACATTTTTCTTGAAACGAACCAAAGTTCATTCAACCGCCAAAACCAATGTAATCGGTTCTGCCCACTACCCAGAAACTCATCCTAATGTGTTAACTCTTCTGTTTCTTCTCTCTCTCTCTCTCTCTCTCTCTATATATATATATATACAGTGGGAAAAGTGGCTGATAAAGTGGCAAGATCAGAATGGGGATATGCATCAAGGAGAAGCAGAGTTACTTGTAAACACAATAAATATAATTGCTGGCCGCTGGTTCTTAGAGGAGCTGTTGCATCATCCTCAGTATAGGCAACTCTCAGACCTCACCAACCGAATTTGCAGCAAACTTGGTCATTACCAGAAGCAAAAGGCCAGTCTTAGAGACATCAATATAAACTAAATAAGGACAAATTGCTAATTCGCCATCTCTTACAAGATTTTGTTGCACTCTTATATTTTCTATTTAGCCTTTCATTGCATCCATTCTTAGTAAGGTTTGCTTAGCATTAAATCTATTAAGACCTCCCCTTTCTCTATTCAAATTTAATTAGCTTCTAATTTTGTTTCAGGTACATGACAATGGTAGCAATAATGATAATAACGATAGCATCAGAATGTTACAGATAGAGTCTGAAATGCAAGAACTTCTGCAGTTAGTGCTCAAACATTCCTCAGACGACATTGACTCTAATGTTAAGCATACATTTCTGATAGTGGCAAAGAGTTTTTATTATACTGCTTACTGTAATACCGAGACTATTAACTTTGACATTGACAAAGTACTGTTTGAGAGAGTGGATTGAATCTCTATCTACACTTCTATCAAAATTAATGTGAAAGGGAAATAATATTGAAACTCGCTTTCATTTATAGTAACACAGTGAGTATATCTTCGAGATCAAACCATTGACTTCCTTTGATGGGATTATCGCTCTAACTTAATGTTCCCTGGATTATTTTTGCCAAGACAAATGGGAATTGGGTACCATAATGAAGTGTTCCTGAAACAGGTCGGTTCTTGATTCCAATTGCTTAATTAGGAAATAGGAAATAATCCCAAAGTCAGCAGAAGTTAAAACAGTAAAAAGGAAAAGCACATGCATGATGATAGTGTTCACTAATCACACTAAAACAATGAAAATAAAAATAATGTGGTCGTGATAAGAGCGGGAATTGGAATCATAATGAAGTGAAAGTTAATCATATTGATCAATTTGGTGGGATTTAAAAATATCTAAAACTAGGAGACACGATAAATTTGGTAGGGCTAAAAATCACTTTTTAATTATTAATTTGGTTGATGGTTGAGATGGGCCTCAGCATACATGATACATGTAACTGACAAAAAGTGTTTCTAATTAAAGCACCTCTTGTGTTGAGAATCTCGTCATTAAGCAGAATAGCAGATAAGCTAATCGCTTAGTGTTGCCAGAAATCAGGTTTGGAGTAAATTGATTTTTTTTTTTTTTTTTGGCTAAGTGAGTAAATTAATTTCAAGAACACAATCAAATTTTCTGTTGATTATTGCGAAGAACAATTTTGTCGTTGGAAGAAAGCATCTATGACTTCTGAGTTCAAATACCGTATGGGTTCTTGTTTAAAATATGAAACCATCTTATTGTTAATTAAAACAAATAAATTATGCTTTATGCTTTATGCTTTATTATTATTATTTCTTTTGCAAACCAACGCATTATTAATTGAAAATTATGACTGAGGGCTCTTTATAATAAAAGAAACACAATAATTTGTTATTATAAAATTTGACTATCACATCTCTACTACAATAATGAACCAGCATGAGTTTTATTTACAGCTGATAAATTCAATTACTGCATGCCTCAAACACGTATATGATAATTAAATTAATGTTATGACCAATATATTTTGGTTAATAAACAGTAATTAATTTTCTTTTTCAAATTAAATTTTACATAATATGAAATCATTGGTTCACTGTATCACCAACATATATACACTCTATATATGCTTTGGCCTGTGAATATATTTTCCTCTACAAAGCAAAAGAAAACATATATTTCAACATGGCTTCCCAATTCTCCAATCTCTTAATTGGCCTTTCTCCAGTCGTTCGCGGCACACCGCGATCTTCAACTTTCTCTAACGTCAAATATCATCCCTCAAAGCCTCTCTTTTTCTCGAGTAAGTTCTTCTGTTGATCCTTTTTCTTTCCTTTTCAACCGATGCCTTGATGCATGGACATACAACAATGGAGAGTCAAGAATACACAAACGTAAAATTAAAGAAGAAGAAGGAAAGAAAGAATACACACACACGCACACACACATATATATATATATTCGCTTTTACTATCATGCTTTATATTTCATGATGATGGCGGCATTGTGTATTCCTTCTAAACAATTAATAATCTTTGTCTCATTTTTATCTATTGTAGGTGTTTGGCCGTCCCGCCTTGAAGGCAAACGAGTTCACTCCGACGTTTGCCCAAGATGCAGTAACAGTAGTTCTTCATCGGAAAATCACATCCAAGGTAAGATGTAGTAACGGATCTTACATCGAAGTTCATTAATACTGCATAAATACATTGATAACATATTTCTCAGATGGTACAAGTATTATTGTCTATTTAATAAAATTTTATCTTCAAGAATATGCAGATGTGTTGCACAATGACCTACTACCAGTGGCTGACATTGAAGAGGACGCTCTTAAGGTTATTTGAGTACAACAAATTTTTTTTTTTTCATCGTGAACTCAAAAAAAAAAAAAAAAAAAAAAAAACTGAAAAATATGGTTTATTGCTTTTGTTTCAATTCTTGTGTGTTAATACAACTGCATTTAGTTGCTATAATTATATATATGAAATTTAATTAATTGGCTGCTCCCAGTTACAAGTGAAAATCTGCCACCATCAAAGTATATTAGCCTTAGAACTTGGAAATCCTGGCCTTAGAAAGAAGGTTGGCTCTTTAATAAATTTGTTAATAAGGTGGATCAGAGTAGAGTCAGTGGAATTTTCAATTATAACATCTAAAAGACTAAAACTTCATATAAAATATTAATGCTAGTGAAATTCCAAATCTATGCTTTTTGAAGGATAATATTGTTTGACTCCAAGCCACCGATAAAAGGAAAAGGCCTCCACCCATAATTACCACAAACGTCTACACGACAATCAACATTTTAATCAAATGCAGGATTTATTTTGGATTTATTCATATTAATAGAAGTTAATGATTTAAATCAAATGCTAGGATATATTATAATCACTTTCACTTTGTTTAACAAATTACAGCAAAAAAAAAAACTCATACAACATAGAAAACATCTCCTTAACTCTCAGCCATCACAAACCCATTTCCATTGCACCATCAGATCATAGTGGGAAATATAATTTGATTTGTTTTTCTTCAAGGCTTCTTACCAAATGAGATCAAGGAACGCGTCCATATTTAAGATCCCGTTAAGTTCCCTGAACGATGGAGAAAATAGCATATCCGCTTATGACACTGCAGGGTTGCTCTTATTGAAGATATTCAAGGCAGTGGTGCCCCTCAATTCCCATCAACCCTTCAATGGATTGCAAATAATCAACTCCCAGATGGTTTCGGGGTGATGTGATATATTTTCAGCTTATGATCGCTTAATCAGCACCTTGCTTGTGTTGCACTAAAGACATGGAATATACATCACGATAAGTGTGAAAAAGGTATATAGAAACAAGCATTATATATATATTATTTAGTCTAAGGATCTCTTCCTAAAGACTTACATGAATCACGTCAACCTTTTGTCATGGCTCTAGGGTTTCATTTTTCAAGGAAAACATATCCAAGTCGAAAATGAGAATGTGCGACATGCCTGCGGCTTTGAAATTGTTTTACCTTCACTTCTAGAAAAAGCTCGCAGTTTAGAAATTGAAGTACCCGATCACTCTCCTGTCTTGCAAGATATCTATGCGAAGAAGAAATTAAGCTCAAAAGGTATAAAACTTTCAAACGTATCTTAACAATTTTTCACAATATTTTTTTTTTGTTTTTTTCTTCTCAAGTGAGGACTGAGGATACCACATCAATCATATAAGAGTCAATAAGTAATGAATTTACTTAGTTCTGAATATTTTTTATTTATTTTTACCATTATACTGTAATTTGTGGTTATTAAACAATCGTGTACGCGTGAATAGGTACCCAAGGACACAATGCACAATGTACCGACAACACTATTGCATAGCTTGGAAGGAATGCAAGACCTGAACTGGGAAAAGCTTCTAAAATTGCAATTCCAAGATGGTTCATTTTTGTTCTCTTTATCCTCCACTACCTATGCATTCATGCAGACTAAAAATGAAAATTGCTTGAAATTTTTAACAAAAGTTGTCCAAAGATTCAATACCGGAGGTATAGAAAAGTCCTTTGTCAATTATTGACTTGAAATTACTTTCCATACATGTCTGGTTTCTAAGTAATTTTGATCGATGTACTTTAATTTAGTACCGAGCACATACCCAGTTGACTTGTTCGAACATCTATGGGTGGTGGATCGCTTGCAGCGGCTGGGAATTTTAAGATATTTCCAACCGGAGTTGAAAGAATGTATGGATTATGTTTACAGGTACATATTATTCGCAAAAGAAGTAATTCTTTTACTATAATTGCAACCCATCTATGAAAAGGAAATTCCTTCTGCTAAAGGGTACTTAATTAAATTTCAGATATTGTACTGAAGAGGGTATTTCCTGGGCAAGAAATAGCAGGGTTCAAGATATTGATGACACAGCCATGGGATTTAGACTGCTAAGATTACATGGCTATGAGCTTTCTGCTGGTAAGTTTAGGAAATTAAATAAAAAGTTATCTGAAATTAGTACAATATTGTGTTGCATAGATTATCGTGGTCTTATTGTTCTTTCATTGACAAGATGTTTTTCAGAATTTTGAGAAGGGCGGTGAGTTCTTCTGCTTTGGTGGGCAATCTACCCAGGCTGTTACTGGAATATTCAACCTGTTTCGGGCTTCTCAGGTGCTATTCCCTGGAGAGAAAATCCTTGAGAACGCCAAGCAGTTTTCAGCAAAATTTTTAAGAGAAAAACTGGCAGCTAATGAGCTCCTAGATAAATGGATTATAACCAAGGACTTGCCTGGTGAGGTACGTGCGGAGGCAAATGTGTGTAAACTTTCATTTTTTCTGTTATATTTAGAAGTGCAGCCTTAAACTATTTTTGTTATTAAAGGGTAATGTTTTCGTATCAATACACTTATTACTTTAAAAATATATTACTAATTTAATTAACTTAATCCATTTTAATTAATATAATTAATATAATATCTTATATCATGACAACTTATTGGACACCTTAGGATATTAATTAATTCTATCAATTATATATATATATATATCAGACATTAATAATTGATAATAACAGGTTAACTTTGCATTGAAGGTTCCATGGTATGCAAGCTTACCTAGAGTGCGAGGCAGACTTTACATAGAACAAATGGTGGTGAAGATGACATTGGATTGGCAAGACTTTTACAGGTCTATCTTTTATTTCTTTATCCCTTATTTCATTTGTCTTGATTTTAACGAGAATCTTTATTTGTTAATGCATATGTGCGATGTATTATTGAGAGGAGCATCCTGATTAATTCAATGATTTAATTTATTATAATGGCTATATGATTACCCTACAGGATGCCCTACGTCAACAATAACATCTATCTTGAGCTTGCGAAATTAGACTACAACAATTGCCAAGCACGACATCAGATGATGGACAGTATGCAAAGGTATATATATACATATGATATTCCTTTTTCCAACAACTCAAATCATGTTAATTTTCCTCAAAAAAAAATGCTATGATATACAGGTGGTACACAGAATGGAAGCTGACAATTCGGAACTAGCCGAAGAGCCATTCTCTTGGCTACTTTGTAGCAGCAGCAGTATATATGAGCCAGAAAAATGGCAAGCGCGAATGGTTGGGCTAAGACTGCAGTCTTGTTGGAGACAATCACTTCTTATTTTCACAATACAAACATCTAGAGAAAAGAGGGAAGCTTCGTTGATGAATTTAGAAACTGTATTTCTATCAACAACTTGTCCCAGCTGTAAGTAATCATTGGAATTAACGTGATGAACTATTTAGATTTAAGATTTCACTAAATTCGTGATTAGCAATTATTAGAGAAATTTACTCCTAATGCGGGTTTAAGATTTGTGTCCCTATACAATTTTCAATAAATTTACATTGAAAGTTGCTTGAAATGTGATTTCTGACATACAGGAGGTTGGAATCGGATATAATAGAACAGAGGTTCACTCGGATCTTGCTTGGACGCTTGACCCCTTTCATTGGACGCACTAGTGAATCAAGGTCGAGACATTAGCCACCATTTACATCAGGCTGTAAGTAATTCATTTATTGCACAATTTGATGTTCAAAATTTTCAATCACTATGAATTCTTAGATTCTTTATGATCTTGAATTGAAGCTTAAAACATGAACAAACATTTTTCTTGAAACGAACCAAAGTTCATTCAACCGCCAAACCAATGTAATCGGTTATGCCCACTACCCAGAAACTCATCCTAATGTGTTAACTCTTCTGTTTATCTCTCTCTCTCTCTCTCTCTATATATATATATACAGTGGGAAAAGTGGCTGATAAAGTGGCAAGATCAGAATGGGGATATGCATCAAGGAGAAGCAGAATTACTGTTAACACAATAAATATAATTGCTGAACGCTGTTCTTAGAGACTGTTGCATCATCCTCAGTATAGGCAACTCTCAGACCTCACCAACCGAATTTGCAGCAAACTTGTCATTAAAGAAGCAAAAGGTCAGTCTTAGAGACTTATAAAACTAAATAAGGACAAATTGCTAATTGCCCATCTCTTACAAGATTTTGTTGCACTCTTATATTTTCTATTTAGCCTTTCATTGCATCCATTCTTAGTAAGGTTTGCTTGTACATAGATTAAATCTATTAAGACCTCCTCTTTCTCTATTAAATTTAATTAGCTTTAATTTGTTTCAGGTACATGACAATGGTAGCAATAATGATAATAACGAGCATCAGAATGTTACAGATAGAGTCTGAAATGCAAGAACTTCTGCAGTTAGTGCTCAAACTTTCCTCAGACGACATGACTCTAATGTTAAGCATACATTTTGAGTGGCAAAGAGTTTTTATTATACTGCTTACTGTAATACCGAGACTATTAACCTTCACATTGACAAAGTACTGTTTGAGAGAGTGGATTGAATTGTCTACACTTCTGTCAAAATTAATGTGAAAGTTAATTATAGGAACACAGTGAGTATATCTTCGGATCAAACCATTGACTTCCTTTGATGGGATTATCGCTCTAACAACTTAATGTTCCTGGATTATTTTTGGGCCAAGACAAATGGGAATGTGGTTTGAAGTGTTCCTGAAACAGGTCGGTTCTTGATTCCTCCACAAAATTAATAGTAAAAGTATCAAATGCAACATTCCAATGCTTAATTAGGAAATGGAAATTATTCAAAGTCGGCAGAAGTTAAAACAGTAAAAAGGAAAAGCACTACATGATGATAGTCCGTCATATTATTAGCTGATGATGCAAATTTCATGTGCTTATTCATTATTCACACTAAAACAATGAAATAAAAATAACGTGGTCGTGATAAGAGCGGGAATTGGAATCATAATGAAGTGAAAGTTAAACATATTGATCTAAAGTAGGAGATACGATAAATTTGGTAGGGCAAAATCACTTTTAATGATTATTTTGGTTGGTGGTTGAGATGGGCCTCAGCGATATGATACATGTAATGATAAAAGTGTTTCCAATTAAAGCACCTTTTGTGTTGAGAATCTGTCATTAAGCAGAATAGCAGATAAGCTAATCGTTTAGTGTGCCAGAAATCAGGTTTGGAGTAAATTATTATTATTTTTTTGGCTAAGTGAGAAATTAATTCAAGACAGAAATCAAATCTTTTGTTGATTATTGCGAAGAACAATTTTGTCGTTGGAAGAAAGCATCTATGACTTCTGAGTTCAAATACAGTATGGGTTCTTGTTTAAAATATGAAACCATCTCATTGTTAATTAAAAAAATAAATTATGCTTTATTTTTTATTATTATTTTTTGAACCAACGCATTATTAATTGAATTATGACTGAGGGCTCTTTAAGTTGTATGAATAATTAAAGTTTAGGCTTTGGTAGAGTATTATAATAGTATTTTGAATAGGTTGAGTTGAGTTGTTATGTGAGAATATGATTTAATTGAAAATGTGTTATATAAATTTGGAAATTTTTTTTTGAAAATATTAGATTATTTTTAATCTCTATTTGTGTAATTAGCTAAACACTCCTTACAAAAGAAAAGTTTTAAAATTAACAAAAACATCGTCATCCACCATTAAATGTCGGCAGCCAGCCACCTATCGAACGGTGGCGAAAGTCGTCAGAATGGCACAACAAGCAATTGGATCTGGTCAGTAGTGTGCCGATTTAGCCTTTCATCTGTCGTTGACGACGGCTATATCTTGGTTGTGCATGCGTCGTTGACGACCAAATGTGATCAGATATGACCTCAATAGCTAGATCTTTGGTTGGAGATTTGACATTTTTTCGGTTAGATCTGGCCAGAAAAGACCAGATTGACGCAGGGCTAGCCACATCCAGCCAGTCGTGCGCCATTTTAAATTTTAGCCACCTTTCGATGGTGGTAGTCGGCTATCGAGAATATGTGGGCGGGGTGGTTTTTGTCAATTTATAAACTTTTATTGTAGGGGTGTTTAGTTAATAACAAACTTAGGAGGTTAAAAAAATTAAATATTTGAGTTGAATAGAATATGATGGATTTGAAAATATTGAAACAAATATGTATTTTGAATAGGATCAGATAGGATAGTAATTTGAATAATAAAACAAACACATATTTTTTTTTTTTTTTACTAATTTGACTATCAGATATCTATTACAATAATGAACCAGCATGAGTTTATTACAGCTGATAAATTCAATTACTGCATGCCTCAAACACGTATTTGCTAATTAAATTAATGTTATGACCAATATATTTTGGTTAATAACAGAATTAATTTCTTTTTAAATTAAATTTTACATAATATGAAATCATTGATTCTCTGTATCACTAACATATATACACTCTATATATGCCTTGGCCTGTGAATATATTCCTCTACAAAGCAAAAGAAAACATTATTTCAACATGGCTTCCCAATTCTCCAATCTTTAATTGGCCTTCCTCAGTCGTTGCGGCACACCGCGATCTTCAACTCTCTCTAACGTCAATATCATCCCTCAAAGCCTCTCTTTTTCCGAGTAAGTTCTTCTGTTGATCCTTTTGTTTCCTTTTCAAACCGATGCCTTGATGCATGGACATACAACAGTGGAGAGTAAAGAATACACACACGTAAAATCAAAGAAGAAGAAGGAAAGAAAGAATACACACACACACACATATATATACATATTTATTTTGAGTTTCATTTTCGCTTTTACATAAGCTTTATATTTCATGATGAGGCGGCGTGGTGTGTATTCCTTCTAAACAATTGATAATCTGTTGTCTCATTTTATTATTGTAGGGTTTGGCCGTCCGCCTTGAAGGCAAACGAGTTCACTCCGACGTTTGCCCAAGATGCAGTAACAGTAGTTCTCATCGGAAAATCACATCCAAGGTAAGATGTAGTAACGGATCTTACATCGAAAGTTCATTAATACTGCATAAATACATTGAAACATATCTCAGATAGTACAAGTATTATTGTATATTTAATAAAATTTCTCTTCAACAAGAATATGCAGATGTGTTGCACAATGACCTACTACCAGTGGCTGACATTGAAGAGGACGCTTTAAGGTTATTGAGTACGACAATTTTTTTTTTCATCGTGAACTTAAAAAAAAAGAAAAGAAAAAATGGGTTATTGCTTTTTGTTTCAACTTGTGTGTTAATACAACTGCTTTAGTTGCTATAATTATATATGAAATTCAATTAATTAGCTGCTCCCAGTTACAAGTGAAAATCTGCCACCATCAAAGTATATTAGCCTTAGAACTTGGAAATCCTGGCCTTAGAAAGAAGGTTGGCTCTTTAATAAATTTGTTAATAAGGTGGATCAGAGTAGAGTCAGTGGAATTTTCAATTATAACATCTAAAAGACTAAAACTTCATATAAAATATTAATGGTAGTGAAATTCAAATCTAGCTTTTGAAGGATAAATATGTTTGACTCAAGCCACCAATAAAAGGAAAAACGGCCTACCCATAATTACACAAACGTCTCACACGACAATCAACATTTTAATCAATGCTAGGATTTATCTTTGGATTTATTCATAATAGAAGTTAATGATTTAAATCAAATGCTAGGATATATATATAATCACCTTTCACTTTGTTTAACAATTACAGCAAAAAAAAAAAAACTCATACAACCTAGAAATATCTCCTTCAACTCTCTCAGCTCCATCACAAACCCATTTTCCATTGCACCATCAGCCATCACTTGTGGGAAATATTAATTTGATTTGTTTTTTCCTAAGGCTTCTCTACCAAATGAGATCAAGGAACGCGTCCATATTATAAGATCCATGTAAGTTCTGAACGATGGAGAAATAAGCATATCCGCTTATGACACTGCATGGGTTGCTCTTATTGAAGATATTCAAGGCAGTGGTGCCCCTCAATTCCCAAAACCCTTCAATGGATTGCAAATAATCAACTCCCAGATGGTTCATGGGGTGATGCTGATATATTTTCACTTATGATCGCTTAATCAGCACCTTGCTTGTGTTGTAGCACAAAGACATGGAATATACATCACGATAAGTTTGAAAAAGGTATATAGAAACAAGCATATATATATATATATTACTTAGTCTAAAGGATCTCTTCCTAAAGACTTACATGAATCAAGTCAACCTTTTGTCATGGCTCTAGGGTTGTCATTTTTCAAGGAAACATATCCAAGCTCGAAAATGAGAATGATGAGACATGCCTAGCGGCTTTGAAATTGTTTTACCTTCACTTCTAGAAAAAGCTCGCAGTTTAGAAATTGAAGTACCCGATCACTCTCCTGTCTTGCAAGTATCTATGCGAAGAAGAAATTAAAGCTCAAAAGGTATAAAATTTCAAACGTTCATCTTAACAATTTTTCAATTTTCAAATTTTTTTTTTTTTTGTTCTTTTTTCTTCTCAAGTGAGGACTGAGTACCACATCAATCATAATAAGAGTCAATAAGTTATGAATTTATCTAGTTCTGAATTTTTATTTTATTTATTTTTACCATTATACTGTAATTTGTGGTTATTAAACCAATCGTGTGCGCGTGAAATAGGATACCCAAGGACATAATGCACAATGTACCGACAATATTACTTCATAGCTTGGAAGGAATGCCAGACCTTAGTTCAACTGGGAAAAGCTTCTAAAATTGCAATTCCAAGATGGGGCATTTTCTTCTCTTTATCCTCCATGCCTATGCGTTCATGCAAACTAAAGATCAAAATTGCTTGAAATTTTTAACAAAAGTTGTTCAAAGATTCAAGGTGGAGGTATATATAAAGACGCGCTTTGTCAATTCTCGACTAGAAATCTCAATTTCTCCTTCAATTTCCATAATTAGCGGTTCTAAAGAATTTTTATGGATTTACTCCAATTTAGTACCAAAGTATACCCAGTTGACCTGTTCGAACGTCTTTGGGTTGTGGATCGCTTGCAGCGTCTCGGAATTTCAAGATATTTTCAGCACAATTTAAAGAATGTACGGAATATGTTTATAGGTACGTATTATTTACAATTTTATTTTTTTAAAGTTACTAAACAGCCCATCTATGAAAAGGAGTTTAATTTCTTCTCCTAAAGAGTACTAATTCATTAATTAAATTTCAGAATGGACGAAGAGGGTATTCTTCGGGAAGAAATGGCAGGGTTCATGATATTGATGATACATCCATGGGCTTTAGACTATTAAGATTACATGGTTATGAGGTTTCTGCTGGTCAGTTTAAGGAACTCAATTTAAATCTCTGACAAGTACGTTATTTTGTTGCATAAATTATGGTGATCCTGTTATTTTTTGGGACAGATGTTTTTCAGCATTTTGAGAAGGGCGGTGAGTTCTTCTGCTATTATGGGCAATCTACCGAGGCTGTTACACCTATATAAACTTGTATCGGGCGTCTCAGGTGCGATTCCCTGGAGAGAAGATCCTGAGAATGCCAAGCAATTTTCAGCAAAATTTTTAAGAGAAAAACTGGTGGCTAATAAGCTCCTAGATAAATGGATTATAGCTAAGGACTTGCCTGGTGAGGTACGGAGCAATGTCTATAAACTTCTTTTCTCTATTTATTAAAAAAAAAAAAAAAAAAAAAAAATGAAGGCTCAGCTATTTGTTATTAAGAGGCATTAATGATTTTATTAATTTACCCTTAATTGTCAATCCACCAAATTTATTTCTAAACTGGAGGGTATTGAGAAAGTTTAACCCATATAAAAGTGAAGCTTAAGTTATTTTTGTTATTGAAATGCATATATTGATTTTATTAATTGACCATCCACGCCGTCTGGTATTTTTTCTAATTGGAAGGGTATTGAGAAATATTAACCCTTACAAAACACATGTTATTTTTTACTGCTTGCTTTTGTAATTAGGGCGCTGCATGATACCTTAGCACTATTTAATAACATTATACAAACACTATTTAAAGATTATATAACTCACTCTCTTACAAATTACAATTCATATATATATATACACACACACCCACATTAAGATCCCAGAGATAAAATAACCTTTCTAATTAATAGAATTGATATAATATCTAAAAGAGTAAACAACTTTTTTCCACCCAAGGTTTGCCTTAATGACACTTTTCCACCCAAAAAGTTTAAAAATGTCACTTTCCCACCCAACGTTTGTATTCTGTTAATAGCAAAAATACACTTTACTTTCTTAGCCAACGTTCAACGAGTTACTAGGAGCTAAGATAAGAGAGTTTTCGTAGAGTGGATGCATGGATCAAATGGTGATGATCGATTGAATATTCATGGTTGAAATCAGCTAAGAATCAACGAAGAACAATAAACCCTAGTTTTGCGATAGTTGGCAATCGGCGAGAAATCAGATGTCGGACTGAGAGGGGCTTTGTAGAGAGGAGATCAATGGTTCAAATGGTGGTGACAGAGAGAATTTGTCATCGGAATCGGTAGAAATCGGCTTTTGGTAGTAATGAAATATAAAAATTGGGTGGGATAATGATATTTTGAAACTTTTTGGGTGGGAAAGTGTCATTAAGACAAACCTTGGGTTGGAAAAAGTCATTTATTTCATCTAAAACCATGGTAGATAATTTGACCTTACGGACATCTGAATTCTATCAATTGTGGATATGTCAAAAAAAAAAAAAAAAAAAGGAAGGACTAATAATTAATGTAATAACAATTACAATACAGGTGAGGTTCGCATTGGAGGTTCCATGGTACGCAAGCTTGCCTAGAGTTGACGCGAGGCTGTACATTGAACAATATGGCGCCGGAGATGACGTTTGGATAGCCAAAGTCTTGTATAGGTATGGTTTTGGTTGTTCATTCCTTAGTTCATTTGTCATGATTTCAACCAAGAGTCCTTGTTTTCGATAAACTGAAATATTAGAAGCAACCAACTTATTAGTTCACGAATCTACCATGCTCAAAATGTTATAGATTAGCTACAACACACAGCGATATGCCATCCTCTTATTTTTTAGTAGACCTTTTGTTTATCATGATTAGCCAGTCTTGTATAGGTATGCTTTTATTTGTTCATTCCTTAGTTCATTTGTGTGATCACTGATCACAATATGATGCATTTCATTTTTCTATCTTCTAATTAATCATAATCATATTTAATTAGTTTTAAAGGTAATACACGTGTAATAGTACTATTGAATGGGTGCACAAATGACTTAGTGCAGTACTCGTACACAATCTTAAACATCTCGATTAATTCATTGATTCGATTTATATTCTAATGGCTATGTAATTACCCCTACAGGATGTTGTATGTAAACAATAACATCTATCTTGAGCTTGCAAAATTAGACTACAACAATTGCCAAGCTTTACATCAGACCGAATGGGACAATATGCGAAGGTATATATATACATCTGACATTCCTTTTTTTCCAACACTCAAATCATGTTAATTTTCCTCAAGAAACATGCTATGATACACAGGTGGTACACAGAATGTAAGATTGACAATTTAGGAGTGAGCAGAAGAGGCCTTCTCTCAGCGTACTTTGTAGCAGCAGCCAGTATATATGAGCCAGAAAGATGTCAGGAGCGAATTGGTTGGGCTAAGACTGCAGTCTTGTTGGAAACAATCACGTCTTATTTTCACAATACAAAACATTCTAGAGAGCAGAGGAGAACCTTCGTTGATGAATTTAGACACTCTATTAATGCAAGCAACTATATAAAAGAAAGATCTGTCAACAACTTATTCCAGCCGTAAGTAGTCATTAGGATTAACATGAATAGTTATTAGTAAAAGTATTCAACTCCAAATGCAAGTTTAAGATTTGTGCCGCATATAAAAGTTTCCAATAAATTAAGAATAAAAGGCTTAACTAAAATGTGCTTTGTGGCATGCATACAGGAGGTGGGGATCTGGCAAAATAGAACAGGGACTCACTCGAATCTTTCTTAGGACGCTGAAACACCTTTCAAAGGACGCTCTGGCTGTGCAAGGTCGAGACATTAGCCACCATTTACATCAAGCTGTAAGTAATTCAAAAAATGCACAATTTGATGTTCAAAATTAGGCTGAGTTATTAACGTGGTGTATTATCCTGATTTCAAGCTAGTACCATGTATAAAACATGAAGAGTTACTTTTCTTGAAACAAACTAAATTTCATTCAGCCGCCAAAACCAAAGCAAAGGATTTTGCCCACAACCCAGAAAACTCATTTCGATGTGCTAACTTTTTTTGTTTCTTTTCTTCGAAATTTAATATAGTGGGAAAAATGGCTGTTGAGGTGGCAAGAGGAAGGAGATAGACATCAAGAAGAAGCAGAGTTACTTGTACACACAATAAATCTAATTGGTGGCCATCCGTTCTCAGATGAACTGTTGCATCATCCTCAGTACAGGCGACTCACAGAACTCACCAACAGAATTTGCTATAAACTTGGTAATTACCAGAAGCAAAAGGTCAGTTTGAGAGACATCAATATAATAACCTAAACAAGGACAAAATGCTGATTCGTTATCTCTTTTGTTACACGTACGTAATTTCTATTTAGCGTTTTCATTGCCTCTATTTCCAAGGAAGGTTTGCTTCTACCTAATAGCACAATATGTCTCATCTGACAGACCCGAAAACATTCTCAAATCATTCAATTAATCTTTGCCCCTTTTTCCACTCAAAAATTAGCCATACACAAATCTTAAAAGTTCTCCTGTGTTGAATTGTTCTTTGGTTACTCCCAATTCCTAAATCTGATATTTTTTCAATTTAATCTACTGATCAGAGGGGCAATCTTTTAGGCTAATATAGGAAAATTCAAATGATTCTTGGACCTTCCTTAATGTGATTAATTTAATTTAACTATATTACTTGTATATAAGTAGTCATATAAATTGATGTGTCTCAAACATAATCAGAAACTCCTTCTCCAGGATTTTTAAAATGGCTCTCAGATTTATTAGAAAGCTTAAACTGATAGCTGATCATGTTGTCATCAACTAGAATATCAAAAGAGTCGGTTGTGATAAATTACATTCGATTTACACCTCCTCGTTCTTCATTCAAATTTATTTATTTTATAATTTTGTTTCAGGTACGTGACAGTGGTAGCCATAATGACAACAGTGATAGCATCACGAACTTACAAATTGAGTCCGAAATGCAAGAGCTTGTGCAGTTAGTGCTCCAACATTCCTCAGATGATATCGACTCTAATGTCAAGCATACATTTCTGACAGTGGCAAAGAGTTTTTACTATATTGCTTATTGTGATACTGAGACTATTAACTTTCACATTGACAAAGTACTCTTTGAGAGAGTGAATTAAATCTGTATTTCACATTGACAAAGTACTCTTTGAGAGAGTAAATCGAATATGTACTTATATCTTGTCAAAATGAAACTTGCTTTTATTTTCTAAGAACATCGTGACTTATATCTTTGGGATGAAAATATCGGTGTTCTCTGACCTCAGTGGTACCCTTGCGATAATATAAATGTTCTCTGTTTGAGATTGACAAATGAATTTTGCACACGTTATATGAACGTCCGCCTAATTGTTAATTCTGTTGGTGGGCTGGGATGGTTGAGATGGGTCTCTGATACGTAAGATTGATATAAAGTATTTCCCGAAGCACTCTAAATAGTTCCAGGTATAACCAATTATGCATTGAAGAGAGCGGGAAAAAACTAGAAAGCAGCATATATACTTAGAAATGGATGGACCGTTGAGAGCAAAGGCATAGTTGGACTTGCTCCAAGCATTCACACTGAATGTGTTGAATAAATGGAATAAAATAAGGTGAGTGGCGCTTTTCTGTTACGTAGTCAGCAGCCACTAAGCAGAAAAGAGATCAAAAGTTTCATGTTCATGCTTACTCTGGTTTATTTCAGCTATTTTTCTGTTCAAGTTCTCTGTTTTCTGTTCTGGAATCTGGTTCAGCTGCAGGTGTGTTTTCTGTTCTGGATTCTTCTACTGTTGTGTTCTTAGTTCTGGAATCTGGAATCTGGTTCAGCTGGTGTTTAAGTTCTCTATTTTATGTTATGGAATCTGGAAAAATTTCAAAGTGTATTGTTTGCGATGAGATATGAATTTACTATACAGCTTTTCTTCAATCTTTGCATGCTGAGATCAAGGATGATTACAGTTTCAATCAATCACCTTAATCCTTGGGATTGATTGAATTAATACGGATTTGTAATTCATTGTCTTTCATATTTTACACTTAGAAGAATTGTATATATTTGCCATTGTACGGGCTTACAAGTAATATAGAGATTCTTTCTCTCTGTTTCAATTACTCTCATTCTTAGCATTCTCTGGTAGTGAGTCTGCTTCTCTTACATCTTCTCTCTTTATCTTCAATCTCTGACATGGTATCAGAGCACTACTAACCAACTTCCGCTTGCCATATCAACCTAACCTCTCTTTTACGTCCCTGAAATCAAACAGATACTCGATTAGAGTGTTTTTTTTAACCATCACAAACTATCAGATTCCAAAATGGAAACCAATCCAAACACCAAAAACCCAATCACCACTGACGGTCCAATCACTACACAAAGCCCAACCAGTACAGAAAGCCCAATCACCACTCATGCCCCAAACACACAATCAAGGCCTGATCCAGCCCACATATCCAGGCCTGACCCAGCCCTTTACCCATTTGGAATGTCGGGTTATAACCTAGGTTCCTTTACCGGTTCAAGGCTTGACCCAGCCTTACTCCCAGGTTATTTTCCTTAACCAGGTTACAATCGGGTCTTTTGCCTCAATTGGGCTAGGATCCAAACACGAATCCCTACCCATACCCATTTCACCTTGTACAAACGGTCGGCAGCAATTGCCTTGAACCAGGCGATATGCTATTCTCGCCGGTTGCAGATGGACCAGAACTAGTCCTCATCAAGCAAGTTCTCATGGGCTCTGACAACTATGCCTTTTGGTCATGAGATTTCCGGCAAGCCCTCATCGCAAATGACAAGGACCATTTTCTCGATGGACCATTCCAATCGCCACCTCAACCACATGTTCAATGCCATTGGAGCCAATGCAATATGCTGGTCTAATCATGGATAAGCAATTGCCTTTCACCAAAAGTGGTGGCAGGGCTCCCACCAATAGAAATGGCCGTCGAGATCTGGGCAAATATTAGAGAGATGTATGTTAAACTGGACTTGGCCAAGGCTTTCATCCTCCGACAACGCCTTGTCGAACTCAAATAGGGGAACCAAAATGTCACCACTTATTTCAATCGGCTTTCTGCCGTTTGGAATGAGTTGGGTGCTGCCGAAGAGACTCTTGAAGGATAACCGGTGACTCTCTAGCAATATTAGAGGATCAGAGATCGCAATAGATTGTTGCACTTCTTGCTTGGCCTGAATGAATTTTTTTTGGCCTTTAGAACTCAGATCTTGGCTACTTCACCGCCACCCACTCTCCACCAAAGTTTCCAATTGGCGATACAAGATGAGAGTCAACACCAGCTAAACACAGATTGTTCAATTGGTGAGTCGATGGTGTTTGCAGGGATTAGAGGCAATGGCGAAGAAGGGCGGCTAGGGTTAAGGCAAACTGAAATAGCAAAAGGGGCCAATTAATATGAAGGGGAAAAAAGATCAAGGGTTCAAGTTCATTGACGCAATTTGACGGCCAAAAATTGATCACGTTTTTAAACGCATCTAACGGCTCAAACAATGCCACATCAAGGTCTAGGTCAAACAGGTCAACAGGCTGGTCAACTAGATCAAACTCTTGGTCTAATGGTTCTAGAAATGGGCCAAACGGGCCAGGAAGTTCAAAATCTGGAAAAGGACAGCTATATTGTGACTATTACAAAATGAGGAACCATGATCGGGACCACTGTTGAAAATTAAATGGTCGCCCCAATTCTACCAAGGACAAAAATGGCAATTCCTCATCATTTCAAGTTGATACTCTTAACTTCGGAAATCAACCAGCTCCCACTCTTAACCTGGATCAGTACAATTAGTTGCTTCAAATGCTGAATAACATGACAAATGCCCCTACAACATCCTATGCAAGTACTTCTTACTGCTTAAATTTTATTACAACCGATATTAAGATTATTGATTCAGGAGCTAGTGATCGCATTATTTGCCACCCAAAATTTTTTTCCACCATTTCCACCACATTATCAACTTTTGTTCGCATGCCGAACGAATGCATAACCTTAGCCACTCATATAGAGATTGCCCAATTATCTGCATATTTAACACTTAGGAATGTACTATGTGCTCTTGCATTCCACTTCAACCTCATTTTAGCATCCAAAATTTGCGAGGACAATAGGTGCACTGTGAAGTTTTGTCCAGATACATGTGAATTTCAGGACCCTTTGACTAGGAAACTGATAGGCTTGGGTAGAGGCAATAGAGGTCTATACTGCTAGGCACTTGCTAAATCTTTTAATAATTTTTCTACTTGTATTACAAACAATAAAGTTTCCAATTGTAATACAATGATTAATAAAACTTCTTTTATTCATCATCAAAGATTAGGTCACAGTGCCACTATCCTTCAACCTTAGTGTCCAATTTGTCCATTAGCTAACAAGCATGCATCACCTTTACACAAAGCACTTCCATCACCACTCAACCATTTGCCTTAATCCATCTTGACATTTGAGGACCATATCACACCCCAAACCATGATGGATCCATATTTTTTCTCACTATTGTCGATGACTTCTCCTGGGGTACATGGACATTCCTCATGCAATCCAAAAGCCAAACACTTACCCACATAAAAAACTTTCTATACATGGTCACCACCCAATTTCATACCTCTGTCCAAAAGGTTACAACTGACAATGCTAGAGATTTTTTTTAATCATTATTGTTCTTCTCTTTTCTTATCGCTTGGCATCTTGCATGAAAGTTCTTGCATATATACCCCACAGCAAAACAGGGTTTTTGAAACAAAACATCACCATTTACTAGAAGTCGCCCGTGCACTTAAACACCAAGCCAATATCCCTCTCTCTTTTTGGGGTGAATGTGTGATCACAGCTATATACCTGATCAACCACATGCCAATCAGAGTTCTTCATGGAAAAACCCCTTATGAGGTATTATTCAAGAATCAACCCACCATTGGTCACCTTCGAGTTTTTTGATGTCTTTGTTATGCTGCTACTCTTGGGTCACATGACAAGTTTGGAACCCGAGCCACTTGCTATATTTTCATGGGATATCCGATGCTCCAAAAGGGTTAAAAGTTGTGATCTGTTGCAAACAGGTTCCTGATTTCTAGAGATGTTGTGTGTCATGAAGACATCTTTTCGTTTGCCACCAAAGACATGGTCTCCTCTCCATCTCCTTGGTGGTCTCCTACAATTGATGAACCTACTCCATTGGATCCCTTATATGATTTGATACCTGCTCCTTAGGTTCCTCAGGCTAACATTACTTCCGATTCAGATACTGACACAACAGTCCTTGACGATTCTCTGGCAGAATCGCCTCCTGCAGTTTCTCCTCCCAAATACCTTGATCCAGTTCCGGTTGTTCCCACACGATGCAATACTTGCTAAACCTGACCTCAGATCTGGACAACTGATTATGAGAGTCCTACCATTTCAGAATCTTCTGGTACACTGTATCCTACCTCCAACTATGTGAGTTAAAATAATAAATAAAAAAAGCACCTACATTACTAAAGTCTAATCGTTACTAAAGCTGACATAAAGGTGTAATGAAAAGTTACAACAGTCACAATATTTAAAAGCACTTCCTTGCTCAGAATCTCATAATTCAGCTAATTATAAGTTAACCATGATCCTCTTCCAATTTTAAATCATATATATGCACATGCGTGGCTTTCTCTCGGATTAAGGTATACATTGATTGTTGTTCAAGTTGAGAGCTGAGAACGAGACACAGCCCAAGTGCACAGGTAATATGGACCATTCAATTGTTTCTCAAAAGAAACTGACGAAGGGCAGAAATTGGGTTTTAAAAATTAATGAAGATGACAACAAAATTTTTTGTTGGTTAGTGGGAAGAACATTTTATAGTTGGAAGAAAGCATCTATATATGACTTTTGAGTTCAAACACTGTAGGGTTCCTTGTCTCCAAATCTTAAGCAAGTCTCAGTAAAGGATTATTCTACTTTTGATTAATGATTTTATTTTAATTAATTTTACCTCTTTTTATATTTTTCAATGATTACTTAAATGGAAATTAATTTAAGTAAACCAAATAAAGGAAAAACGATAGTACGAAATGTAACATAAATATAAGAGAGTTAAATAATTTTAGGGATAAAATTATAAAAAAAAAGTGAACGTAAAAAATAATGAAGAGAGTTTTAAACTTTTAATATGATGTATGCGTGGAATATATATATATATATATATATATATATATAGTAAGCTTTTTATGAGTTTAGATATATGTATAATATATATATATTTTTTTTTAATTCAAAGATAGGTCTGGATATATATATTAATAAAAAAAATTCATCGGACCTATATAACAATTTAAAAAAGAAAATGCCAGGCCTGTCCTCTAAGGGACCCCTCTAAGGGGCTGGGTCCGCTGTATATATAATATAAACGTATAAGCAGCCAGTGGGAAGTGCATTAGATTAATGGATATTAATGTTAATGTCTCGTATTTCATGTAAGACAAGATTAGACTGGATTATATATGCATTTAATGAGTGCATTAGAATATAAAGTTTAATTCGACTATCAAATATTTATAACAATAATGAATTAGTTGGTTAGATTATATTGTTTCGTTAGCATGAGTTTCATTTACAGCTGATAACTTCAACTTTGCATGCATCAAATACGCATAAAAGTTAACTAATATTATGAGCTTTCTTTCAGTGATCATTAAAATTGGACACGATGAGATATACACATATTTTTCTATATACATGTGTGTAGAATAATAAAGAATATAAATAAAAGGATAATTTGAACACAATTGCGTCATAGAAAAAGGTTAAATCAGTTTTATTTAATTATTTGAGATTCATTTTTTTAAACTTTATCCAGAAACTGGAACAACCTCACCAATGCTGCTCTCTCAAACTCAAGGATAAATCGATTAATTTGAAGCATTCCACTGTTTTAAAAAACTATTAGACAACCTCAAATTTGGGCTGTTTGATACTTTTACATGTTCTTGATTCTTCTTTTCTTTTTCAATAAAAATAATCTCAAGGTTTTGTACTTCTAAGGAGTATATAACATTTTCAATCATCGTAGTTGTTTAATTTAAGTGGTCTCACAGCCTAGCTCTCGTCTCTCTTCCTATAGTTATTCGGTAATAGAACATTATTTATCTAATATTTCCACTTTGGCTTCGCCATTTTCTTGAAAATTCCCCTATTTGCTCGTCAGAAATTCCGTGTTTAATGCAATATATATATATATAGAAGCCCGATGGATCTGCATGCCTTAATTTTTATTGTTGTTCCCAATTCTCAAAGATTCATGAAAGTTACAACTCAAGCAGCCGCAGACTGTAAGACCATTTTGTTAAAGTCCGAAGTTAAAAAAATCTAAAAAGACAGCATACAACTTACACATAACAAGCACCATTTGGTTGTATAAGCAGCCCTTGGGAAGTGGAATCATGAAAGTTACAAGCAGCACAGAATGTAAGACCATTCTGTTAAAGTCCAGAATTAAAAAATCTAAAAAGACAGCATACAACTTACACATAAACAAGCACCATTTGTTGTATAAGCAGCCCTTGGAAAATGGAATATACAATTACAGTAATCCAATATTAAATTGAAGTAATGATGCCACTAGAAATTAGATTATTTGTACCAGATCAGACTGCAGGATTATATGCATTGAATAAGTTTGAATTTTACTCATTTGGAATATAAAGACAAATTTGTTGATAAAAAATTTATTACAATAATTAAATAGAGAGTTGGTTAGATTCTATTGCTTCGTTAGCATGACCGGAGCTCTTTTTATAGCTGATAACTTCAATTTCTGCATGCATTAATCACAGATAATGGCACTTAATTAATATTACGAGTGTTTTCATATCATTATTTAATATATTAATATTAAATTAGTTATACGTACAAACTAATGTATACAAACTGATGTAACATAACTTATTAATATAATATTCATCTATATTTATTGAACATTTATTAATTCTACATTTTACATGTATACATACCATTTACTTTTAACATACTTTGTATGAAAAAACTTGTATAAAATGATAAATTAATAAGGAAGCAAAAATTAATTTCAAAACTTCAAATAATATAATTTGAAGTTTGACACAATCTCATTATAAAAATAAGGTAAATCAATTCATTCTTAAATATTTGAGATTATTTTTAAAATTTCATCCAGAAATTTGAATTAGTAAAATAACGGGACGCCACCGCCCAAACTCAAGAATCTTATGTTCTCGCATAAAAATTGAAATAAACGTAATTAATAATTTATCGAAGAAATTTATGTACTACGAAATCATTGATTTTTTATATCTTGTTTGTAGAAAGGAAACTCTATATATACTTTTGGCCCTGAATATATTTTCCTCTGCAAACAAAAGTGAACATATCAACATGGCTTCCCAATCCACCAATCTCTTTCGGCCTTTCGCCTGTGCTTCGCGCCACACCACGATCTTCAACTTCTCTAACGTCAAATTCAACCGAATAAATCTCTCTTTTTCTCGAGTAAGTTCTTCTGATGATTAATATCTGATGCATGAACATATAACAATGGAGGGTAAAGAATACATTACACGTAAAACCAAAAGAATGAAGAAGGAAACATATATTGATATATATACGCCGCATATATTGAGTTTTTTCATTTTCGCGTTTATAAGTCAACCATAAAATCCAATAACTTATTAATTATAGTGAAATTCGTAAATTGAGAAAAAATTAAAAGAAAAACAAAGCTTCAATTTTGTGTATTTGATTGAATGAGTATAATACAGTTAGGATTTGCTACTTAAGTGAATAAGTAGCTCAGAGAGTGTGAAGAAGAAAAAAGGGAAGTGAAATACAGATATTCGTTCTCTTTAAAGAGAAACACAAAACGACAGTGTTTTTGTGTTTGCTTAGTTAAATATTTACTAAGCCCTTAACTTCTGAATTTGACACTTTAATCCACATGCCCATCAAATCTAACTCCCTGGTCCAGGTTTCCATAACCTAGCATTTTAATCCACATGCCCACTCAAAACAATTGCCTCCAAAAACAAAAATTTTTAGCAAGTTCTTCACTAAACCACATTCAGCAGTAATCAGGAGACCAACATTCAATGTCCAGTGCTCCAGTCTTCACAAGACTACATTCAGCAGCAAATTTTTAGCAAGTTCTTCACTAACCACATTCAGCAGTAATCAATGAAGATCACATCCATGTCTAGTGCAACTGAAGCAAAAACTGCATCAGAACTTTCAGCAACTGAACACCAGTAAACACAAACTTCAGAATACTCTGTCCAGTGCAACTTAACCAAAAACTGCATCAGAACATTTCAGCAACTGAACACCAGTAAAAGTACAAGAACAATTACACCAGAATCCATCATCCAGCAGTCACTACACTAGAATTCATCATTCAGCAGTCACTGCACCATAATTTAACATCCAACGGTCACTGCAACTGAAGAACACCAGTAAAAACAATCTTCAGAAGCAACAGAACAACGCACACAAACTTCAGAATACATTGCAAACTTCATCATCCATTGAAGCACATCTGCAATTTTTCAAACATAAAAAAAACACCAACTGCAGAATTCATCAACTTCTCAAAATCACACAAACTACAAGAATCATTGCAGCAGATCAGATTCCACAAAACTATCCATACAATCTGCAACTTCAAACTTCATCATCCATTGAAGCACATCTGCAGATTTTACAAAAGAAACACACAATCTGCAGGAATCATTTGCAGCAGATCAGATTTCTTCAATCAGACATTTAGAAAACTAAAATTCCAGATTGCATTTAGAAACAGCAGCAGATCAGATTCTTCAATCAGATTCACAAAAACCATCCATACAATCTGCAAACTTAAACATACATCATCCATTGAAGCACATCTGCAGATTTTACCAACAAAAACACAAATATGCAGGAATCATTGTAGCAGATCAGATTTCTTCAATCAGACATTTAGAAAAACTAGAAATTCCAGATTGCATTTAGAAACATTCCAGCAGACCACTGATTTCAATCAAACATTTCAGCAGAAGATAATACAGTAGAGCATTTAGCTGAACAGGGTAACTGAATCACAGTAAGTTTTTCCTTCAATTCTTGAAACTGAACTGTAGAGAGTGCCTTGTTAATATATCAGCAATTTGTAACTTTGTAGGAACGTATTGAACCAACAAATGTTTAGCCAATACTTGATCTCTTATATAGTGCGCATCATCTCAAATGCTTAGTTTTGGCATGAAATACAGGATTGGCAGCCAAGGCCCCTGCACTAAGATTGTCACACCATATGACAGGTGCCTGAGGAAAAATCAGGCCTAATTCTGAAAAAATATTCTTCACCATGCAACTTCAGTTGCTGTGTGAGCTAGTGCCCTATATTCAGCTTCGGTAGAGGACAAGCTTTGACAAAGACAAATTGTGAAACGGTGACGTTTGTAAAAGCCAAAGTGTTGCCGTTTTTGAATTTTAATAATCAGCTATTAAACGTTTTGAATTGTAATAATCAGCTATAAGCTGACTTTGTAACACTGTTCATTAATGAAAAACACGGGAATTTCTTATTCTCTTCATTGAGTTTTTGCTCTCAAATCCCTAACCTTCACGAAATCCCTAATCTTCAAAAAGCAACTACCTTTTGTTTCCTAGAGCTCCATTGAATCAGATTGGGACCTAAGAAGATACAAATCCACTAGTAGACCTTCTATCATCAAGATTGCTGCCCCAGTCCGCATCAGCATAACACTCAACGTTTAGAGAAGCTGCTGGTCTAAACTGAAGGCCATGATTCTGAGTTCCTTTGAGATATCGAAGAACCCTTTGCATGCTTGCCATTGTATTTCTGTAGGAGCTTGCAAGTATTGACTTAATTTGTTAACTATGAAGCTGATATCAGGTCTGGTGAGTGTGAGATATTGCAATGCTCCCACTGTACTTCTATACAAAGCTGGATCCTTAAAGCATTCACTATCACCTGCAAAAGCTTGGTACCTACTGCTAATGGTGTAGAACAAGGGTGTGCATCTGCCATTCTTGTTTTCACCAGCAAGTCAAGAATATATTTAGTTTGTTTAAGATGCATACCTGATCAGTTTTAACAGCCTCTATACCAAGAAAGTAGTGAACTGATCCAAGTGTTTAAGTGAGAATTGAGCATTAAGATCTTTGATCAAAGTGTGGATAAAAGTTGTGTTCCCTCCAGTTATCAAGATATCATCAACATATAAGAGAGATATTCTTTTGATCACCTTCTTGAAAAGTAAACAAACTGGAATCTGCCACTGAATTTTGAAAACCTTTACTCATAAAGCTTCCTTTAACTTGTCAAACCAAGCCCTAGGTGCTTGTTTAAGACCATACAAGGCTTTTTCTAACATACAGACAAAACAGGATACTGAGGATGCTCAAACCTTCAGGTTGTCGTATGAATACAGTTTCATTCAGAGTTCCATTCAGAAAAGCATTATTGATGTCTATTTGCTAAATATCCCACCCATTTGTGACAGCCAATGTAACAACTTTCTAATGGTGGAAGGTTTAACACGGGCTGAATGTTTCAAAATAATCAAGCCCTGGAGTCTGCTGAAACCCTTTAGCAACCAACCTAGCCTTGTACTTTTGTAGAGATCCATCTTGATTATACTTAATTCTAAATACCATTTATTGCCTACAATATTCATATCACCAGTAGGAGGCATTAAAGACCAGGTATGTTCTTAAGTAAGGCTGTAAATTCATTGTTCATTGCCTCTTGCCATTCAATACTTTTGTAGAGCCTCTTTAACAGAGCATGGTTCAGGAACAACAGTAAAGGTAGAGGAAGATATTAAGCCAATTTTTGTTGGAGGAAGACTCTGGATTTGGTTCTTGTTGTCATTGGATGGATATTGTGACTGACTAATGGAAAGGCAGCAGTAGACTGTGATGCTTAGGAACTGTTTCAGGTTGGCAGTGGGAAGACAAATGATTACTTGTGGAGTTTGTGAGGAGGTAAGGTAGAGTAGGAAGTAAAATCCACAACTAAAGGAATGTAGGTGAGTTTGATGACTTAGATTGGGAGTTTGAATAGGAAAATAATCTGTTTCAAGAAAGGGCTGTTAAAGAAGGTGATTTAAAGGCAAGAGATGCATCAGAGATAGGAGAAGAGATTTAACTGCTGAGGTTGAATCATGCTGATCATTTGCTGAGCAGGAATTCGAAGGACCACAAGATACAATGGCAGGTAGAGATCCATCAGAAGCAGGTTGTATCAGCAGAACTTGAGGTTTTAACAGACTCAAAAGGAAGCTAATTATAGGTGTGGCAATATGAGACTCTACTGAAGTGTTGGAAGTAGAGGTTGATAGATTAAACTTGTCATCAAAGAAATTCCAGCTCATTGAACTTAACATTTGGTGTGATATAAACTCTACCACTAGGACTTAAACATTTGTACCCTTTATGAACCAAACTATATCCTAAGAAAACACATTTTTCTGAATGAAAATTGAACTTATGCTGATGATAATCTCCTTAATAAGGATAGCAAGTGCAACCAAAAACTTTCAAAGTAGAATAAAGAGGAGAATATGAAATAAAATTTGATAAGGAGAAATAAAATTCAGAACAGAGAAGCATTCTGTTAATTAAAAACACTGCTGTATCAAATGCATTCACCAATATTGCAAAGGCATTGAAGCATGGGCAGCAAAGTTAGTCCGTTTCCACCACATGTCTATGCTTTCTCTTCACTCCTACCATTTTGTTGATGCACATAGGCACAAGAGTGTCTAAACTGAATTCCACACTGGTTAGATAAGAAATAAGTCCTTTATACTCTCCTCTTTGATCAGAATGTAGACACTTAAGTTTGGTGTTGAATTGTCTCTCAACTAAGTGATGAAATCTAATAAGGTGATCTAACTTCACCTTTAGCCTTAAAGGGAAGAGCTAGGTAAACCTACTAAAGTCATCTATAATGCAACATAATATCGGAATCCTTCAAAAGACATTATAGGGCTAGTCCCCAAACATCACTGTGACAAGTTCTAAGGGAGAAGTAGCTTCTGAGTGAGAGAGGGGAAAATATTCCTATGCATTTTACCTAGGTGACAAGCATCACAAAAGGCAGTAGATGATATGCTGGAGTTCTTAAAGGTGGAGGTTGATTTGGGAAGTTGTTCCATGATTTTGTGAAACATCTCAGCAGAGGGTGACAACTCTTTTGTGCCAAAGTAAAGCAGGGTTACTGGTTTTACTAGATGCAGATACTAGGGCTGTTGGACAAGGTGCACTAAAGTCATGTAATTGAGAGTGTAATGTATCATTTATCAAATCAGAATGAAAAAAGAAGTAGCATGTAACAGACCAGCAGATGAATATCAGTTTTGTCAGAGAAAGTGAAGTATCAGCAAGTGAATGAGAATGCAGTGCATCTGTTGTAGAATTATTAGAGATTGTATCATTAAATTATTAGCAGTAGTTGAGCAACATGTAAGAATGCAAAGAATCAGAATCAATGCACACAGTATAGTAGAATGTAGGGAACAGAATGGCATTGAACTGTATTTTATTATTCAGTCAAAGAAGTACATTATTAGAAGTAAAATCACTACATGAGATTCATTGTTATTCTCAACACATGTAATAAAGGGGACTGACTAGAACTAAGTTTTGACTGTACATAGTGGAAACTTCACAGATTCTAAACTGTCTGTGCTGTTTTTGGAAGAAACTTCACAGATCCTAAACTATCTAACGTACTCTTTTCATTAGTGGACTTATTAGATGTGACTTGAGTAGGAGACTTGGAGCAGGCTAAGAAGGTATTAACAGTGGAGACAGTGAGGACAGGGAGATGGAAAATTCAATTGATAAAACCAGCTTTAAGATCTCCCTGCAGCAGCACTTGATTGGTAACCTTGTCCTTAACCACACAACATTCAGCAGAAAATTCAACCACAACATTATTATCCTTGGTAAATTTGGAAATGCTAAGTAAATTTTTTGTAATACGAGAACACACAACACATTTTTCAAATATAAGGATTTAGATTGCAATGTACTAGGTAAGAGGGAAAAACCAACATGTGAGATGTTAAGGAACTCACCACTGCCAACCTGAAGTGTTCTATTCCATCATAGCTCCTACTTGCACTTAATTGTTCAGGTCTGAAGTAACATGATCTGTTGCTCCAGAATCATATACCAGGCTGGATCTTGGATGGTAGTTGATGTGATGTGAGTGGGAAAGTAGGAGACAGGTTATTTGGCAGGGAATGAGGAACAGCAAAATAGGCTTGACTGGAGCTGAAGAATGTTTTTGCTAATTGGGAATTGAGGAATGTGTTTGCTGACTGGATGTGTGTTGAGCAGGTAAGTTGTATGAGTTATGTGTTTGTTGGCTAGGTAATTAAAGGTTGAAGGTGTGTGCGATTAATGGTTGGTGTAGGCTGTTGTTGTTGGGTAAAGTGTGAGACAAACTGCTATTGTTGATAACCACCATTGTTTTCATGGTTTTGATTTCCATGATAAGGCAGGTTAGGACCAGAGCAAGAGAATGACTTTGTGGTTGATGTGTGAAGAACCAATACCAACTTGATTATCCCATAGTTTGTACTCCCAAATTGTGGAGGGGTTCCATTGTAGGTGAGTTATACCGATGATAACACTGCACAGCAGTGTGGCCCATTTTGTTACAAACTTGACAAATGGGTTTTCCTTTAGGATTTCCCCTTGCTCTGCCTCTACCAAAAAAAGGAATGCTAGGGGTCTATAGTTTTGCATAGGAGCTCCATACTGCCCAATATAGGCTGATGCATTAAACTGATCACTAAAGCATTTACATGAGGAACCGAATAGTTGACATGAGTAGGATATTGATATATACATTTGTGAACGCAGCAGTAGTTTGGATAGAGGGAAAATTGTGTGCTACAGGCAAACTACCGTAGATATCATTGGTATAGTTGTGGATGTGTGAGACCCTGGAGTACTTAAGCAGCCATATTGACAGAATTGTTGAAGAACTATGAGAAAATCTGCAGAATTGAACCTCTCTATTCTCATTTCATACCTCTGAAGCAAATATTGTGCTTCTTGTAAGGTTACTGAGTTGAATTTGGACTCATTCTTGAGTAAGGTTAACAATAACTGCATCAAATTCAGGGCCTAGTCCATCTAAATAAACTGCAATAAATCTTCATCAGATATCACTTGGCCACTAGCTGAAAACTTTCGGCTATTCTTTCATCTTTTTAACATATCACTAATGCTTAGGTCCTTTTGAGTGGTTTGAGTAAGGTTTTTAGGTGAAGTGCTCTGGATTTAGAGTCATTTAAGAACTCACTTTCTAGGGTTAGCCAAATTGATGTAGATGACTGACATTTTGACACATAAGCAAACATACATTCTAAGATCGACGCTAATAGCCAAGTCACTAGAAATTTGTTAGTTCTTTTCCAAGAAATATAGCTAGGGTTAACTTTCTCCTTTGATCTAGTTTTCCTAACTCATTCAAATGTTCAAGATCTGCAGTAATTAAAGGTTAGGGCAAGGGACAAGACCTGTAGGTGATCTTCAAGATAGTGAGCTCCCACCGCTGACAAAACTTGTGACTTCTAGAATCGATAATTGTCGCGGTAGTTATCTCTGGTCGTGAGTTAGTAACAACTTGAAGACTTGACGGAAAAGCTGAGCTGATTGAGTTGGAAGAGTTGAGAATCATTTTCTCAAGACTTGTGCCAGATTGATTTGAGTTTGAGATGTTCGCCATTGACGTTAGTCGATAGCTCTGATACCAAGTGAAATTCGTAAATTGAGAGAAAATTAAAAGAAAAACAAAGCTTCAATTTTGTGTATTTGATTGAATGAGTATAATACAGTTAGGATTGCTACTTAAGTGAATCAGTAGCTCGAGAGTGTGAAGAGAAAAAGGGGAAAGTGAAATACAGATATTCGTTCTCTTAAGAGAGAAACACAAAACGACAGCGTTTTGTGTTTGCTTAGTTAAATATTTACTAAGCTCGTACTTCTGAATTCTGACACTTTAATCCACAATATATCCTTAATAAATAAGAAATGATATATAACGTTAGACTATACAGGATTAAATAGTCTAACTCAATCTAGCATTTAAAATTATGATTAAACAGTCTAATTAAAGCATATTAGACCATACTAGACTTGGTAGCCTAAAGCATTTCAGCTATTTTTGTCCTTGATATTTTCATTAATGCCAATTAAGTTAAGTCACGTGAATTTATGACTAAATCAGTCCTTTAAACAAATTTTGATATTTTAGGAATTAAATTAGTAAGAGGTTATATAGGAATATTTCTTTATTTTATTAATTTAACTTGATTTATTCTTACATAACACATTTTGGTAAATTAGTACCCGAAAACTCTTTTACATTTTCCTAACAAACAATTAACAAATTTCTCATAAAAGCTCTACTCATATAAACTTTACTCTAGTATGCTATTGCAAACTGCAGATCAACACTTCATTGCAAAACTGCAGATCAACACTTCAATACCACCGTCATTGCAAACCAATGCAATGACACCGCTCAACATTCAACGTAGACTATAGAAAGACACCACCAAAAATCTTACAGCATCAGACACAATAGAGATTCACCATCATAAACCATCTTAAAATACTGCAGATGCTGCACTTCAACCACTGCAGACCCATCATAAACCATCTTCAAATACTGCAGATATACACTTCAAGCACGAGACCTTGCAATTGTCCAACAACCAACATATCACTACTCCAGTAACTCAGATTCACCATCATAAACCATCTCAAAATACTGCAGAGGCTGCACTTCAACCCCTGCAGACCCATCATAAACCATCTTCAAATACTGCAGATCCTACACTTCAAGCACTGCAAACCCTGCAATTGTCCAAGAGCCAAACATATCACTACTCCACTAGCTCAGATTCACCATCATAAACCATCTCAAAATAACCCTTATATGCATTTATATTTTATTACTTATGTTATATTCTCTCATCCTTGTATATATATTACAAAACAATGTGATAGTGTTCACTAATCACACTAAACAATGAAAATAAAAATAAGTGGTCATGATAAGAGCGGGAATTGGAATCATAATGAAGTGGAAGTTAAACATATTGATCAATTTGGTGGGAGTTAAAAATATCTAAAAATAGGAGACACGGTGAATTTGGTAGGGCTAAAAATCACTTTTTAATTATTAATTTGTGTGATGGTTGAGATGGGCCTCAGCATACATGATACATGTAACTGACAAAAGTGTTTCTAATTAAAGCACCTCTTGTGTTGAGAATCTCGTCATTAAGCAGAATAGCAGATAAGCTAATCGTTGGTGTTGCCAGAAATCAGGTTTGGAGTAAATTAATTTCTTTTCTTTTCATTTCTTTTTTCGCTAAGTGAGTAAATTAATTTCAACAACAGAATCAAATTTTCTGTTGATTATTGCGAAGAACAATTTTGCCGTTGGAAGAAAGCATCTATGACTTCCGAGTTCACATAGAGTATGGGTTCTTGTTTAAAATATGAAACCATCTCATTGTTAATTAAAACAAATAATTATGCTTATTATTATTTTATTATTTTTTTTTTTGGCCAACAAACGCATATTAATTGAAAATTATGACTGAGGGCTCTTAACTTGTATTGAATAGTTAAAGTTAGGCTTGGTAGAGTATTTAAAATTGTATTTTTGAAAAAGTTGAGTTGAGTTGTTATTACGAGAATATGATTTGAATTTGAAAATGTATTTTATAAATTTTTCAAAATATTTAAATTATTTTTAATTCTCAATATTTATTAATTTAGTTAAACACCCCTTACAAATGAAAAGTCTTAAAATTAATAAAAATATTACATATACACATTAATATCGATAATCGATCTCACCATTGGACGGTGATTGAAATCACCATAATGGTATAGACGTACATGATCTTGTCCGTATACGCTGATCTAGACTTTCCATTCTTGGCTGTCACATGACTAATTACATTATGTTCAATGAATTGATTCAAAGTAGTGAAATGAAATTAATATACCAGAAAAACGTGGAACATTGCCGGTTCCATTTATGTGGTTTTGATTATAGTACGTGCACTATTAATTGTCCTGTGAAATTGCAGTGTGATGACTGGCTCACATCACACCCCATGAAGTCTTCATTCCCATCCACATATATTTGTCTCATGTCGGCTACCCATTAATTCGCTTTGTGCTTATTAACTTTTATTTCCAAGAGAGAGAAGCATCATTCAGTATCTTTGTGTTTTCCTAAATTTAGAAAATGATTTAATGAGTAATAGAAAAGAAATAGCATTTAGAAATGATTTTTTAATCTAATTTGACTATCAGATATCTTACAATAATGAACCAGCATGAGTTTTATTTACAGCTGATAACTTCAATTACTGCATGCATCAAACACGTATATGATAATTAAATTAATGTCATGACCAATATATTTTGGTTAAATAAACAGTAATTAATTTACTTTTTAAATTAAATTTTACATAATATGAAATCATTGATTCACTGTATCACCAACATATATACACTCTATATATGCTTTGGCCTGTGATATATTTTCCTCTACAGTATATTTCAACATGGCTTCCCAATTCTCCAATCTCTTACTTGGCCTTTCTCCAGTCGTTCGCGGCACACCGCGATCTTCAACTTTCTCTAACGTCAAATATCATCCCTCAAAGCCTCTCTTTTCTCGAGTAAGTTCTTCTGTTGGTCCTTTTGTTTCCTTTTCAACCGATGCCTTGATGCATGGACATACAACAGTGGAGAGTAAGAATACACACAAGTAAAATCAAGAAGAAGAAGGAAAGAAGAATACACACACACATATATATATATACTTATTTTGAGTTTTCATTTTCGCTTTTACTATCATGCTTTATATTTCATGACGATGGCGGCGTTGTGTATTCCTTCTAACAATTGATAATCTGTGTTCATTTTATCTATTGTAGGTGTTGGCCGTCCCGCCTTGAGGCGTGTTGTGCCCAGGAAATAAGGGCTGACGTGGGAAAGTCACGTGAAGGGCGACCTGCTCCCGTCAGAGCAGCACGCACACGTCAGACCTGCCAAGTGATGTGGAGCCCACACGCGTCCATTCTCCTGCAACAAGTCGTGCGATGTCAGCTTGGAAAAAGGGAAATGGACTAAAGCAGATATTATACTGACAATTACACCAAACCACGGATTTAGTGATGATTATACGCTTCGGTTCAGTATAAAATAGGGAAGACCCTTCATTAAGGGATGGGCCATTTTTACATAAAGCAGCAGAAATCACTCCTCTCTTAAAAACTTTTCTTTGACTTTTCGTCTGATGTAAGTCAGCTCGCGACCGCGACCTGACACCCACTAATATCAATGCAAACCAGTGGACGTAGGACTTGATCTTAGCATCCGAACCACTTAAAAACTCCCTCTACAATTATTCTACTTTTCATATATTCCATTTTCACGTGATCGAACAGTCAATTGATATTATACACGTAAAATTCGTTGGTGTAAAAACGAGCATCAACAGTTTGGCGTAGAAGGAGGGCTTGATTTAGTGTATACCCTTCATCAGGAGAATCTTTGACCTACTGGTCCTACAGCTACAGGCCCGCCAATCTGAACCTGAGCAAGGGAACCAGCATGCAGAAGGAGTCCCCCTGGCCCAGAGGGACACCCCTTCCAACATACCTCTAATTTCGCAAAATGCTGCTGGGAATACCCCAACGCCCCGCAACTGGACCCTGCCATCAGGAGTTACCTTGAGAGGTTCGATAATACTCTCCAGACAGTCAACCAGAGGTGGACGTCTGGACCAAGGCATGTCATCTACGACAGCCAGAGCCGTACAACCGCCAAGACGCCTGCAGGTCGCGCGAAAGCGCGGCAAAGGGCGATAGCCCGTGCCGCGTGCACTGCAGCGCTAAGCGCAAGGGTAAAAGTGGCAAAAAATAAGCCTACGGTTCCCAAGGGCCGGCGAATACCAAGGTGCCCCTAGCAGGTATCAGCAAAGCTGAGACTCGGCGAGAGAGTGGACCCCGAGCTGTCCCAGCACGATGCAAGCAACCCAAGCAAAAATGCTGGGCATGGTGGTCCCGGATCACCACCAACAGAGCAATCCCGATCGTTATGCGGGAGGGTTATCACACCTCGCGGGGCGGTTCGTACCACCGCGAGGTCGTGAAGTACCCCTCACAACCCGTCGTCTTCACATGCCCATAGTCAGATGTGTCGAGTGCGGCCGAAAATGCCGGCCGAGGCGAGGAGGAATCCGATCTCCGGACTGTCCTGAACCGCAACCGAGAAGGGAGGGCTCGCACGGGTGAAAACAACCCCCAATTGGCTCCATTACAGGCAAATTGAGGAGCTGCAGCGAGCTCTGGACAGGTTAAGGAAGCAAAACGAGCAGACACAGGTCGTCTCTACATCCCCATTTTCCCTGAGTGCAGCTCCCCACTTCCACCAGGGTTCAGAATGCCAGACATGCGGCCGTTTGATGGAAACTATGATCCGCAGGATCATTTGTATGAGTTCAACGACCTGATGGAGCTCCACCAGGTTTCGGACCTTACGAAATGCCGATGTTGTCTGTGACGCTGATTCTCACGCCAAACGTGGTTAAGGTCGCTCCCAACGGGTTCGATCAGTTCGTGGCCTCAGATGAGCACGACGTTCTTGCGGCATTTCCAAGCCAATCGGAAATTTTCAATGCCTTGAGACCTCAGCAACATAGGCAAGAAAGAGCGAATCCCTGCCAGTCTTACGTTGACCGCTTCACAGGGAACTCAACAAGGTGGCCCACGCCCCAGAAGATTCCATCCGAACTTTATAATAGCCGAGTTACCCGAAACCGACCTGTGGAAGAACTACAGGCTGAGGACATATTTCCCTCACCAGATTCACAACCTGGCGGAAAAGTATCTCCGAATAGAGAATTCGCTGGCGGCACTTCGCCGCGTCGCGATCACGGCACCTCCAGCAGTATGTCAGGTCGGGAGATAACAGCGAGCTGATCGCAAAGAGACAATGACGATCAGCGAAAAGGGAAGAACCCCGTTACGAGCAGAAAAAGTTCCTATGCTCCTGTCCCCCGTCACGACCGCGACAGGGCCCAATACACCCCGCTGAATGTGTCCATATCTGCGATCCTCGACAAATCCGAGGAAGCCACCTGCTCGGTGAGCCAGAACCCATGAAAACTCCTGCAACGGCCAGGAACAGCAAGAAATACTGTCGGTATCATCGGGATAACGGGCATCACACTGATGAGTGCCGAGCCCTAAAGCAGGCTATTGAAGAGCTTATCAAGAAGGGCATTCAGGAGTATTGACCGACTCCCCAAAAGAAAACCAAGGGGAGAGCGAAAGAACAAGCGTCTGAGCGCAGCGGGTACAGCAGTGTGAACCTGATTTCGGAGGTCCGCACCTCGTGGAAACACGCGGGGGGCGCAGGACAGGTATGCTCGGGAAGCGCATCATGACCCGATCAGTGTCATGAGCACATCGCAGCGACCTCAGAAAGCCAGGAAGGAAGAACCAATCACCTTCTGCGAGAAGGAGGCAGGCTCGCTTGCATCATACGCCGAGGACGCTCTGGTATCACCCCCCTGATTGGATGTCTATGTCTGCAGGATGCTTGTGGACAACGGGAGCGCTGTGAACATTCTGTTCAAGTCAGCTTTCGATAGAATGAACCTGGTCGAGGCCGACCTGAAGCCAGCTTCGATGCCTCTATACGGTTTTACAGGGGATCACCTAATCCCAGCGGAACAATCCAGCTCCCAGTCACCTCGGCGACTACGACGAGGTGACTAGAGTTACGAGTTCCTGGTCGTAGACTGCCCATCGGCCTTCAATGGAATCCTAGGGCGACCTCTACTGAGAACCTTCAAGGCCGTTACTTCCATCTATCATCTCAAGATGAAGTTCCCCACCCGTCGGGATCGGGGAGGTAAGCGGGTCGCAAAGTGCATCACGCGAATGCTATATAAAAGCGGTCCAAATGGCCGACAAGGGGAAGGGCATTTCACGGTGCGCGCCCCGTCAGGCTATGACGATCAGCGGATCGAGCCACAGCCCGGTCCAGCAGAGGATAATATAGATCCACGAATTCAGGAAATCCCCCCGAGCGGCCGGTTGAGGATCTGTCTGAAGATCAGTTGATCCAAAAGAGCCGAGCCGAATGCTAAAGATCGGGAGCTGTCTCAATCCCCATCGCTTCGAGCTGTGAACTTCTTGAAGGAGAACATTGATGTGTTCGCCTGGTCGCACGCCGACATGGTCGGGATCAGCTCGGACGTTATCTGCCACCCCCATGAACGTCAGCAGTGAAGCTAAGCCGGTGCGTCCAAAGAGAAGGGCGATGGATCCAGAGCGGTACGCCGCGTTAAATCAGAAGTGGAGAATCTTCTCCGAAATGGATCATTCGCGAAGCTCTCTACCGACCGGGTCGTCAACCCGGTCTGGTAAAGAAGTGAATGGTAAGTGGCGAACCCGTAGACTCAGTGCTGAACAAGCGTGCCGAAAGACAGTTTCCCCCTGCCAAGAATTGACCAGCCGTGGACGCCACCTCGGGGCACGAGCTGTTAAGCTTCATGGATGCATACTCGGGATACAATCAAATCCCGATGCATAAGCCAGATGAGGAGCAATACGACCTTCATACGGATAGGGGGCTATAACTGCTACAAGGTAATGCCCTTCGGCCTCAAGATGCGGGTGCGACCTACAAGGTTGTCAACCGGATGTTCTCCGACCAGATCGGGAGGACAATGGAGGTCTATGTAGACGACATGCTGGTTAAGTCCCAGGTCGCCTCAGAACATATCAAGCATCTCGCAGAAATGTTTGACATACTCGACTCTACAGAATGAAGCTGAACCCTCTCAAATGTTCATTCGGGGTATCGTCAGGAAATTCCTGGGGTATATGGTCAACCGCGGGGCATAGAAATGAACCCCGAAAAGATTCAGCTCTGCTCGATATGGAGAGCCCGACCAGCAAAAAGCAGGTCAGAGTTTGAACGGGCGAAAGCGGCACTCAGTCTTCATATCAAGGCTAACCGACCGCTGTTTACCATTCTTCAACGTTCTGAGGCCAATAAGAAATTCGAATGGACTTTCGAATGCGAGAGGCATTCCAGAGTATAAAAGAGCATCTAGGGAGCCACCTGTTTCTCTCTAAACCTCTTCACAGGAACCTGCTCGTCTACCTGTCCGTGTTCAGTTCCGCAGTCAGAGCAGCATTAATACGGGAAGAGGGGAAAAGCTCAGTGGCCGGTTTACTATGCAAGTAAACGTCTATCGGATGCGAGTGCGGTATCCAGAAATGGAGCGATAGCTTTCGCCCTGCTGATGCCGTCCAGAAAGCTACGACCTTATTCCATGCCCATACGATCAATGTAATAGATGTACCCCCTCAGCAGTCCTCCAGAAGCCAGAGGCCTCAGGAAAGTTGCTAAATGGGCCATGGAGCTGAGCCAGTTCGACCTAAAGTATATGCCCAGGTCGACCATCAAAGGGCAGGCGTGTTGCAGACTTCATCTCGGAGTTCTCCATCTCCCAAGCGGCAGAGTCCAGCGAAGTCGGGCAAGAAACTATTCAAGACCTATCGACTGGAACCTCTACGTCGACGGGTCTCAAACAGGAAAAGAGCCGTGCGGGGTCTCCTCCTGGTGAGCACGAGGGGGCGAATTCATGGAATTCTCCGATTCGGGTTTAAGGCGACAAACATGAGTCCGATACGAAGCCCTGCGCCGGGTTGCGACTCGCGAAAGGAATGGGTGCAACCGCGATCAGTATCTACAGCGACTCCATGCTGGTCGTCACCAAATTCTAGGAGAATACAAGCCAAAGAAGGGAACATGGTCCGCTACTTGGAAAAAAGCAGGCCTCTGTGGGGTCGTTTAGACGCTTTTAAAATCGCTAGATCCCAGGGAGAGCAACACTATAGCAGACGCCTTGGCAAAGATAGCCTATCATTAGACTCTGAGCCCCTGATAGTATTCCTGTCCGTTTTGTCGACGTTGTCTATCAGCTCGACCGAACAGGCCGTGAATGAGGTTCAGTCAGATTCCTGGAGACTCCCCTTATACAGTACCTAAGGACGGGACTGCTAGCGACAAGGTCAAGGAAGGGTCCTGCGAGTAAGGTCTGCTCGACTCACCACAACGGGGCGCAGCTAACAGGAGAGGATTTCAGTGCCCCTTCCTCGATGTGTAACCAGTGAAGAAGCAGACTACATCAGTGAGGGAAAATCCATGAAGGGATCTGTGGTAACCACACAGCAGCTCGATCTCTCGCGAACAAATTGTTCGTCAGGTATTACTGGCCCAAATCCAAGAAGATGCGTACAACTTTGTCAAGAGTGCGACAAATGCCAGCGGTTCGCGAACATCGCGAGCACCCTCTCACGAGCTGGTTACTATGTCAAGTTCACTGGCCGTTTTCCACTGTGGGGGATCGCTTATCGGCCCCATGCCAGTTGGAAAGGGAAGGGCAGTACGCCGTGTGGGTGGTGGATTACTTTACAAAAGGGGTCGAAGCCGAGCCACTGGCCACGATCACGACCAGGAAGTTAAAAGACTTCGTGTTCAAGAACATAGTGTGCCGCTACGGAATTCCTCACACCCTTATCTAGATATGGAAAGCAATTCGATATAATGAGGAGTTCCAGCAGTTCTGCAACGAGCTAGGCATCCAGAAGAAATTTGCCTCAGTGCCAGGCCGCAAGCGAATGGCCAAGTTGAAGCAGGTCAACAAGACCATCAAGCACACTCTGAAGGCCAAGCTCGGGGCAGCCAAGGGAAATTGTGGTGCGACGCTCCCCGAAGTTTAGGGGCGTACAGGACAACTCCAAGGAGCTCACCTCGGAAACCCCATTTTCACTAGGCTCATGGCTGTGAAGCCATGATCCCTGTAGAGGTGGGACCGGGTCATTCGGAGGGACCTGTAAACGAGGACGGACAATGAAGCACTCTGAGAGCGAGTTTGGATTTAATGAAGAACGTCGCAGCAAGGCTTCACTAAGGGATAGCGCCCCTACCAGCAGCGAGCAAAAAGGTTTCTTACGACTCAAAGGTCGGCGAAGAGACTTTCAGGTAGGAGACATGGTGCTTAAGGAAGTTCTCCTCGGGGAGGAGCCAAGTGCGGGGGTGGGTGCTAGGCCGCCTAACTGGGAAGGTCCGTACCGGATCAACAAAGTGATCAGACTAGGGAGGTACCATCTCAAGAGACTTGAACGGATCCAAGGTACCCCGAGCTTGGAACGCCGAGCACCTTCGGCCATAACTTCAGTAATCCCAAACTCAGCTCAGTTTTTGATAATTTCTTTTTCAAGCGTTACTTTGTTTACTTAAAACAGTTCGAATGTGTTCTGTTCGCATGTCAAAGTTTATATGTAACGCATCATGTGAACCACATTGAAAAGTGCATATTATAAAAAGTAAATTTCAATTGCAAAGAAGTCATTATACAAAAGTTAAGACTCGGGTACAAAGGGAGCGATCTCTAAACACTAAGGCTGGTCGGGAAGATCCTTCGAGCCGGGAGCCACCAGCCTGGTCGGGTACCCGGTCGGGTTCCTGGGTGGCCGCGGCAGCTGGTCCTCCTCGGCCATGATCCGCAAGGTCGCCTGCCAGAGATTCGGGAGGTCGGAGAAGTCAAAATCAGGGTTCTTTGCACAAAGGGCGTAGATGGACCCGATCGCCCAGTCCGCGGCCTTCTCCTCCATCCCTCAGATTGATTCTACATTCCGCAGTCAGTGCAGTGATCCTCTCCCGACTCTGTTGAAGTTCGGCTCAAGGGCCAGCTTTCTTGTTCAAAGGCCCCTTTATCTTCTTCAGCTCGCTGAGCCCGTTCGAAAGTCGCCCGCATTTCCTGGTCTTCTCAGCGACTCCTTGGTGAAGCCGGGCGGTTGTCCTTTGAAAGCTCTTTTATCTCTCCGACCACGACGGTCGAGCTCCGCCTTTTGGAAATCCACCGTTCGTAAGGCGGAGTACTTTTGGTGCAAATACCTGTTCGCCGCTTCGAACAACCGGTTTCTTTCGGCTTCGACGGACTAAGCTCTGCTTCGCTTCGCGACTCCTTTCCAGGTCGCTTGTTCCCTTTGCGTTCCCCAGCCTTGTCTTCCCATAGACATCCTCATCGCAAGCAATCCCTGCGAGCAGGGAAGTACGAGTTAGAAAAAAATCGGATTGAAATTCAAGTTGCGGCTTAGTACTTACCTTGCTCAGATGTGAAACGACGTAGCCAGCAGGTCGTCCCCCGTGTCCGCAAATTAGTAATACGACTCTGATAGCTCGACAAACTAGAAGGCCGTAAACAATTGGTTGCAGGTATTCGGGCAGAACCCCAACGAGTCTAAGAACAGGTGCTCCCTCGCCTTGCGCTAGCACTGCTTCGCCCACGGGCTCCTGCCCGACCTCCGGGATCCCTGGCGACCTCAGAGGTTCTCCATCAGATTCAGTCTCCGACCCTTCGGCCTGAATCTGTTTTTTTTATTCGACTCTGGGCCGGAGCCTTTCGCTTGGGACGATGCGGTCGGCGCCTGACGCGGCCTGACTCCGACCTGGTTGCCCCTTGCGCAGCGGGGCGGGGCTGAGTGGGTGTTCGCACCGGCTGTGCCGGGACGGCACGAGCAGCCTCAGCCTCCCTCCGATCCTCGATCGAGGAAAGAAACAAACGGTGCTCTGCGGGACTGCCGGATCCTTTGGGGGCATCGTCCTGCATTCAAGGTCGGTAGTAATCGAAACCAATCGCGACCAGAAGGAGACAAGTGTGACTTAATTATGAGGTTCTAAAGACGCCGGTCGCTGAAAAAACCGTACTTCGCAAGTTCGCGGTGTCACAAGCTTCCTCGCGTCGCGATATATCCTAGTCCAGTACTCCGAAAGATACAAGCCTGTCCTGCAGGTCAGCGAGTCGCGATGCTCGGTCGTTCTATTAACTGCAAAACAAAGCAGGCGTAATACAGATCGGCGAAGCAGATAAATGAACTCAATAAGAAAACCTACTGGATCTTGAAAAACGGCCAATAGCCGTTGTACTGAAAAAAGAAGAACTTGACTCGTAGGCTCCGCATTGCTGGGGTTAGCTATGATCCCCGCGGCAATGGTAGGTCGCCGAGATAGGTAGTACGAGTCCTTGTCCCTACTCTTTTAAGGTAGTAGGCGACACCGAGCTCTACCGCCGTGGGCTCTCCCAAGCCGCTCTCGCAGCACGCGCGTACATCGCGACAGCGATGACTACGCGTTTGGCGTCAATTGCATCGGTGCGATCCCGAAATGATCCGGACGACATGAGAAGGATGGAAGGAATCTCCCACACCCTTGAAGATCTCCTCTGAGATCGCGGCGAGGCCAGTGTCTGGGCGCCGCGACGATCTGGTATGGTCGAGGAACACCTTCGCGCGATATCGTATGCGTCTTTATTCTATCAAACTCCTCGGAAGTAAGAACCGATGTAAACATCGAGGGCTGCGTCCCGGGGATTGCCAGCGAGGACGAGCTGGCTCACTTCCTCGGGTCTGGATGTTGACGGTTCCATTCCAGTCTGCACTCGAAAGACACGGTCATTAGAGCTTTGTGTTCTCCGAAGTAATGAACGGACGCCTAAAAATCTATCAACGACTCGAGCCGCCGTCCACGGGCTCGAATCCAAGGGCGGGTCGTGTCTCCGGGTGAAACGCCGAGAGACCCAACGCCACTGTTTCACCAAAAAAAAAAAAAAAAAAACAAAAAAAAAAAAAAAAAAAAAAAAAAAAGAGAAGAATATATAGAAAGGAAAAAGGAAAACCTTACTCATCTGAGACGCGAAGCGTGGTGCCGAAATTCGTTTCGATTGCCTGAAAAACGCCGATCGGAAGAAAGTTGTTCCTGGCGTGCGAAGGTTTTCCACTTGAAGCGAAAGAAATTCGGTGGCTTCATCAAAAAAGTGAGTTTTAACGAGGGTTGCGAATCGACGGTTCCCCCTTGGGACTGAAACGACAGCCCACTCTCTCTCCGCATTAAATGCGCCCCACGTCGCATTAAATGACGCAATAATGATCGTCGTGTTCGGTTCTGCGCTGCGCCACTAACGCTGTCAAACGGTGCCAACTCAGACACGCGAGGCATTAATGTGCCTGACAAAAGCTTTAACGTGCGCAGATCGCCTGACAAGCATAAAACCAAGTTCATTGAATCGTACAAGAAGCGTCCATCAGATCCAGGTCGCTAAAGTGAATATTGTCAGGACGCTCTGGCAGAGCGGCGCAAAGTCGTGCTCGCCAGGGTTCTGTACCGAGCTCATCCCATTCAGGTCGGAGCGAGTAAAAACGCCGACGTAATTTAGTTTCCAAGGTCCGACCTTCGAACCTTAAAAACTGGGGTGCTCTGTTGTGCCCCAGGAAATAAAGGGCTGACGTGGGAAAGTCACGTGAAGGGCGACCTGCCTCCCGTCAGAGCAGCACGCACACGTCAGACCTGCAAGTGAGCGGAGCCCACACGCGTCCATTCTCCTGCAACAAGTCGTGCGATGTCAGCTTGGAAAAAGGGAAATGGGACATAAAGCCAGATGATATACTGACAATACACCAAACCACGGTTAGTGATGATTATACGCTCGGTTCAGTATAAAATAGGGAAAGACCCCTTCATTAAGGGGATTGGGCCATTTTTACATAAAGCAGCAGAACACTCACTCTCTTCTTAAAACATTTCTTTGACTTTTGTCGTAGATGTAAGTCAGCTCGCGACCGCGACCTGACACCCACTAATATCAATGCAAACCAGTGGACGTAGGACTTGCTATCTTAGCATCCGAACCACTTAAAAAACTCCCTCTACAATTATTCTACTTTTCATATATTCCATTTTCCCGTGCATCGAACAGTCATGATATATAACACGTAAAAATTCGTTGGTGTAAAAACGAGCATCAACAAAGGCAAACGAGTCACTCCGACGTTTGCCCAAGAAGCAGTAACAGTAAGTCTTCATCGGAAAATCCGTCCAAGGTAAGATGTAGTAACGGATCTTACATCGAAGTTCGTAATACTGCATAAATACATTGAAACATATTTCTCAGATAGTACAAGTTATTGTCTATTAATAAATTTTCTCTTCAACAAGAATATGCAGATGTGTGCACAAGGACCTACTACCAGTGGCTGACACTGAAGAGGACGCTCTTAAGGTTATTTGAGTACGACAAATTTTTTTTTTTTTTTCATCGTGGACTTAAAAAAAAAAAAAAAAAAAAAAACTGAAAAATATGGGGGATTGCTTTTATTCAATTCTGTGTGTTATAAAAAACTGCATTTAGTTGCTATAATTATATATGTGAAATTTAATAATTAGCTGCTCCCAGTACAAATAAAAATCTTCCACCATCAAGGTATATGAGCCTTAGAACTTAGAAATCCTGTCCTTAGAAAGACGGTTGGCTTTTTAATACAGTGGGTCAGAGTAGAGGCAGTGGAATTTCAATTATATCATCTAAAACTTTATATAAAATATTAATGGTAGTGAAATTCCGGACCTAGCCCTCTGTTTGCTTAACTTTTCCAAACCATATTTTATTCTACTATCCTATCCTAAAAATTGAAAAACGTGTTTGTTTTAATATTGTTTTTAAAATCAATATCAATTCTATTTAACTCGAAACAGTTAACAATTACCTTTCTCAATAAAAGTTATAAGGTAACAAAAACACCCCATCGACCCAAGCAATAGTCGCCCGTCAGCAAATACCGCCTTGCCAGTGCCGGAACGATCACGATTGATGGATCTAGTCGATTATGTGCCAATCTATCCACGTTGACGATGACCACATTTTTGGTCCTCATTTGGCCATCAACGATGGCCAAGATATTGTCGTTGTCAACGACCAGATCTTTGACCGTAGAGCTGACTATTTCGGCTGGATCAGCGTACAACGGTTAGATTAGCAGATCATGGCGCATTCTAGGACTTCTGGCCACTGTCCGGCGGTGGTGGTTGGCTACGGAAAATCAGTTGAGTGGGTGAGAGTGTTTTTGTTATTATAAACTTTTATTGTGGGGGCTGTTAAGCTAAATTAACAAATATAAGGGATTAAAAAAAATCTAAATATTTTCAGAAAATATTTAAAGAAATGTACCAAATAACATCCGATCCTTATTTAATAAATCTATTCTATCATATTCAAAATAGAATATTATTAAAAAAGTGTACCAAATAGTTTGGAAGGGTAATATTGGTAGACTCAAGCCACAGTAAAGGAAAAACGGCCACCCATTACCACAAAACGTCTCACACGACAATCAACATTTTAATCAAATGCTAGGATTTATTTTTGGATTTAATCATGTCAATAGAAGTTAATGATAAAGACCTTGATTTAACATTGACCAAATACTAATGGGAAAACAATAATTTTTACATTACTACCGTTCCTTTCATCATCAACAAGACAACAATCCTGTCTTCCATCCCTAGCTCTACAACATTAAAATATTCAAAAATAAATCCAATTAACAGAATTGAATTGATCAAAATCTAGCAATTGGAAGATGAAGAAATGCATCATGGAAGAAAAGACAAGAAAGAAAAAAAATCTGCTTTGATCTATCGGTGAAGATGAAGATGAAGAAATCATCATTTTATATGTTATATATAATAAAATTTTATGGATTATATATATATATAAGATATATAAATCTATATATACATATAAGTGTTGATATTTACCAAGAAACTAAGGAAACAAAGAGTAGTTGATAAGATTAATTTCTGTGCTATTAAATTATTATATAGGAGTTCGGCCATCGAGCTTGAAGGTAGATCAGAACTAATTTTTACATTCGTCCAAGATGCAGTAACAGTTAGTCTAAATCGATCGCGTCCAAGGTACGATGTTAATAGTTATTATTTCATGCAATTATAAATAACTATTATATTATACACAAAAAAAATTATGTATTAATCTTTAGTTTGTTATATTCTCAAATATGTATAACACTAGTACCAGTGATAAAGTGTTGGAGATGAGATTTTGGAAGATGACATTGAAGAGGAAGCAGTTAATGTTATTTAAGCACAAAACAAACTTTTTATTTTTTATTTTTAGTAGTAAAATTAAAAAAAAAAAAAAGACTAAAAAAATGAGACTGATGTCATTACTCTTTCTTTTTGTGCGAAAAGGCTTCTTTACCAAATGAGATCAAGGAACGAATCCATATGTTAGATCCATGTTGGTTCCATGAACAATGGAGAAATAAGCATTTCGGCTTATGACACAGCCGGGGTGCTCTTATTGAAGATACTAAGGCAGTGGTGCTTCTCAATTCCCATCTGCCTTCAAGGATTGTCAAATCAACTCCCGGAGGCTCATGGGGTGATGCTAAAATATTTTCTGCTCACGATCGCTTATCGACACCTTGGCTTGTGTTGTAGCTCTAAAATCATGGAAATCGATCATGAAAGTGTCAAAAAGGTATCTAGAAAAAGAAGCGATTTGTATTTTTTTTTTAAATACTGATGGGTAGACTAAACATATATCGATATGTCACTTTATCATGGTTTTAGGATTGTCATTTTTCAAAGACAACATCCAAGCTTGAAAATGAGAATGATGAGCACATCCCTATCGGCTTTGAAATTGCTTTCCCTTCCCTTCTAGAAATAGCTCGCGGTTTAGGAATGAAGTACCTGAACACTCTCCTGTCTTGCAAGACATCTATGCGAAGAGAAATTTAAAGCTCACAAGGTTAGATCCTAACTCAATACTTTCATTGGAGTGACAATTTTTTAGTAGTTTTCATCCACTGGGTTGGTGTTTATAATTTAAGTCACCAAAGCTTGTTATTTAGATTATATTGGGCAATCATACTCACATCACTTACATGTGAAATAGGATACCAAAGGACACAATGCACAATGTACGACAACACTATGCATAGCTTGGAAGGAATGCAAGACCTGAACTGGGAAAAGCTTCTGAAATTGCAATTCCAAGATGGTTCATTTTTGTTCTCTTTGTCCTCCACTGCCTATGCATTCGTGCAATATAAAAATGAAAATTGCTTTGAAATTTTTTAACAAAAGTTGTCCAAAGATTCAATACCGAGGTATAGAAAAGTCCTTTGTCAATTATTGACTTGAAATTACTTTCAATATATTCGGTTTCTAAGTAATTTTGATCGATGTACTTAATTTAGTACCGACCACATACCCAGTTGACTTGTTCGAAACATCTATGGGTGGTGGATCGCTTGCAGCGACTAGGAATTTTAAGATATTCCAATCGGAGTTGAAAGAATGTATAGATTATGTTACAGGTAATATATATTCGCAAAAAAAAGTAATTCTTTTACTATAATTGCAACCCATCTATGAAAAGGAAATTCCTTCTGCTAAAGGGTACTTAATTAAATTTCAGATATGGATGAAGAGGGTATTTCCTGGGCAAGAATAGCAGGGTTCACGATATTGATGACACAGCCATGGGATTTTAGACTGCTAAGTTACATGGCTATGAGGTTTCTGCTGGTAAGTTTAGGAAGTTAAATAAAAAGTTCTCTGAAATTAGTACAATATTGTGTTGCATGGATTACGTGGTCTTATTGTTCTTTCATTGAACAGAGTTTTTCAGAATTTTGAGAAGGGCGGTGAGTTCTTCTGCTTTGTGGGGCAATCTACCCAGGCTGTTACTGGAATATTCAACCTGTTTCGGGCTTTCAGGTGCTATTCCCTGGAGAGAAAACTCTGAGAACGCCAAGCAGTTTTCAGCAAAATTTTTAAAGAGAAAAACTGGCAGCTAATGAGCTCCTAGATAAATGGATTATAAACCAAGGACTTGCGTGGTGAGGTACGTGCGGAGGCAATATGTACGTAAACTTTCATTTTTTTAGTTATATTAGAAGCGTAGCCTTAAACTATTTTTGTTAATTAAGGGTAATGTTTTCGTATCGATACACTTAATTACTTTAAAAATATATTACTAATTTAATTAACTTAATCCATTTTAATTAACATAATTTATTATAATATCTAATCATGACAATTATTTGACACCTTAGGGATATTAAATCTATCATTAATTATATATATATCGACCATTAATAATTGATAATAACAGGTGAAATTTGCATTGAAGGTTCATGGTATGCAAGCTTACTAGAGTCGAGGCAAGACTTACATAGAACAATATGGTGGTGAAGATGACATTTGGATTGGCAAGACCTTTTACAGGTCTATTCTTTTATTTCTTTATCCCTTATTTCATTTGTCTTGATTTAATCGAGAATCTTATATTGTTAATGAGATGGCGATGTATTTTATGAGAGGATGCATCCTGATTAATTCAATGATTTAATTTATATACTAATGGCTATATGATTACCCTACAGGATGCCTACGTCAACAATAACATCTATCTTGAGCTTGCGAAATTAGGACTCAACAATTGCCAAGCACGACATCAGATGAATGGGACAGTATGAAAGGTATATATACATATGATATTCCTTTCTTCCAACAACTCAAATCATGTTAATTTTCCTCAAAAAAAAATGCTATGATATACAGTGGTACACAGAATGGAAGCTTGACAATGTTCGGAACTAGCCGAAGAGCCATTCTCTGGCATACTTTGTAGCAGCAGCAGATATAGAGCCAGAAAAATGGCAAGCGCGAATTGGTTGGGCTAAGATGCAGTCTTGTGTGAGACAATCACTTCTTATTTTCACAATACAAAAACATTCTAGAGAAAAGAGGGAAGCCTTCGTTGATGAATTTAGAAACTGTATTTCTATCAACAACTTGTCCCAGCTGTAAGTAATCATTGGAATTAACGTGATGAACTATTTAGATTTAAGATTTCACTAAAATTCGTTGATTAGCAATTATTAAAGAGAATTTACTCCTAATGCGGGTTTAAGATTTGGTCCCTATACAATTTTCAATAAAATTACATTGAAAGTTGCTTGAAATGTGATTTCTGACATACAGGAGGTTGGAATCGGATATAATAGAACAGAGGTTCACTCGGATCTTGCTTGGACGCTTCACCACCTTTCATTGGACGCACTAGTGAATCAAGGTCGAGACATTAGCCACCATTTACATAGGTGTAAGTAATTCATTTATTGCACAATTTGATGTTCAAAATTTTCAATCACTAGAATTCTTAGATTCTTTATGATTGAATTGAAGCTTAAAACATGAACAAACATTTTCTTGAAACGAACCAAAGTCTTCAACCGCCAAAACCAATGTAATCGGTTATGCCCACTACCCAGAAACCATCCTAATGTGTTAAATCTTCTGTTCTTATCTCTCTCTCTCTCTCTCTCTATATATCTATATCAGTGGGAAAAGTGGCTGATAAAGTGGCAAGATCAGAATGGGGATATGCATCAAGGAGAAGCAGAATTACTGTTAACACAATAAATATAATTGCTGAACGCTGGTTCTTAGATGAACTGTTGCATCATCCTCGTATAGGCAACTCTCAGACCTCACCAACCGAATTTGCAGCAAACTTGATCATTACCAGAAGCAAAAGGTCAGTCTTAGAGACTTAATATAAACTAAATAAGGACAAATTGCTAATTCGCCATCTCTACAAGATTTGTTGCACTCTTATATTTTCTATTTAGCCTTTCATGCATCCATTTCTTAGTAAGGTTTGCTTGTACATAATAGCATTAAATCTATTAAGACCTCCTCTCTCTATAAATTTAATTAGCTTCTAATTTGTTTCAGGTACATGACAATGGTAGCAATAATGATAATAACGATAGCATCAGAAGTTACAGATAGAGTCTGAAATGCAAGAACTTCTGCAGTTAGTGCTCAAACTTTCCTCAGACGACATTGACTCTAATGTTAAGCATACATTTCTGATGTGGCAAAGAGTTTTTATTATACTGCTTACTGTAATACCGAGACTATTAACCTTTCACATTGACAAAGTACTGTTTGAGAGAGTGGATTGATCTGTCTACACTTCGTCAAAATTAATGTGAAAGTTTAATTTATAGTAACACAGTGAGTATATCTTCGAGATCAAACCATTGACTTCCTTGATGGGATTATCGCTCTAAACAAATAATGTTCCTGGATTATTTTGGGCCAAGACAAATGGGAATTGGATACCATAATGAAGTGTTCCTGAAACAGGTCGGTTCTTGATTCCTCCCACAAAATTTAATAGTAAAAGTATCAAATGCAAATTCCAATGGCTTAATAGGAAATAGGAAAATTATCTCAAAGTCGGCAGAGTTAAAACAGTAAAAAGGAAAAGCACTTACATGATGATAGTCGTCATAATTAAAAGCTGTGATGCAAAATTTCATGTGCTTATTCATTATTCACACTAAAACAATGAAAATAAAAATAACGTGTCGTGATAAGAGCGGAATTGGAAAATAATGAAGTGAAAGTTAAACATATTGATCTAAAAGTAGGAGATACGATAAATTTGGTAGGGTAAAATCACTTTTTAATGATTATTTGGTTGGTGGTTGAGATGGCTCAGCGTAATGATACATGTAATTGATATAAAGTGTTTCCAATTAAAGCACCTTTTGTGTGAGAATCTCGTCATTAAGCAGAAGCAGATAAGCTAATCGTTTAGTGTGCCAGATCGGTTGGAGTAAATTATATATTTTTTGTTGGCTAAGTGAGTAAATTAATTTCAAGAACAGAATCAAATCTTCTGTTGATTATTGCGAAGAACAATTTTGTCGTTGGAAGAAAGCATCTATGACTTCTGAGTTCAAATACAGTATGGGTTCTTGTTAAAATATGAAACCATCTCATGTGTAATTAAAAAAATAAATTATGCTTTATTTTTATTATTATTTTTTGCAACCAACGCATTATTAATTGAGAATTATGACTGAGGGCTTTTAAGTTGTATTGAAAAGTTTAGCTTTGGTAGAGTATTTAATAGTATTTTGAATAGGTGAGTTGAGTTGTTATTGTGAGAATATGATTTAATTTGAAAAATGTGTATATAAATTTTTGGAAATTTTTTTTTGAAAATATTTAGATTATTTTTAATCTCATATTTGTTAATTTAGCTAAACACTCTTACAAAAGAAAAGTTTTAAAATTAACAAAAAATCGTCATCCACCATTAAATGTCGGCAGCAGCCACCACTATCGAACGGTGGCCGAAAGTCGTCAGAATGGCACAAAAGCAATTGGATTGGTCAGTAGTGTGCCGATTTAGCCTTTTCATCTAGTCGTTGACGACGGCTATATCTGGTTGTTGCATGGCCGTCGTTGACGACCAAATGTGATCAGATATGACCATCAATAGCTAGATCTTTGGTTGGAGATTTGACATTTTTTCGGTTAGATCTGGCCAGAAAAGACCAGATTGACGCAGGGCTAGCCACATCCAGCCAGTCGTGCGCCATTTTAGTAAATTTTAGCCACCTTTCGATGGTGGTAGTCGGCTATCGAGAATATGTGGCGCGGGTGTGTTTTTGTCAATTTATAAACTTTTATTGTAGGGGTGTTTAGTTAATAACAAACTAGGAGGTTAAAAAAATCTAAATATTTTGAGTTGAATAGAATATTGATTGGATTTTGAAAATATTGAAACAAATAGTATTTTGAATAGGATCAGATAGGATAGTAATTTGAATAATAAAAAAAACACAATTTTTTTTTTTTTTTTTATCTAATTGACTATCAGATATCTATTACAATAATGAACCAGCATGAGTTTATTTACAGCTGATAAATTCAATTACATGCATGCCTCAAAACGTATTTGCTAATTAAATTAAGTTATGACCAATATTTTGGTTTAAATAAACAGTAATTAATTTCTTTTTCAAATTAAATTTTACATAATATGAAATCATATTCTCTGTATCACAACAATATACACTCTATAATGCCTTGGCTGTGAATATATTTTCCTCTACAAAAGCAAAGAAACATATATTTCAACATGGGCTTCCCAATTCTCCAATCTCTAATTGGCTTCCCTCCAGTCGTTCGCGGCACACCGCGATCTTCAACTCTCTCTAACGTCAAATATCATCCCTCAAAGCCTCTCTTTTTCTCGAGTAAGTTCTTCTGTTGATCCTTTTTGTTTCCTTTTCAAACCGATGCCTTGGATGCATGGACATACAACAGTGGAGAGTAAAGAATACACACACGTAAAATCAAAGAAGAAGAAGGAAAGAAAGATACCACACCAAACATATATATACATATCTTATTTTGAGTTTTCATTTTCGCTTTTACTACATGCTTTATATTTCATGATGACGGCGGCGTGGTGTATTCCTTCTAAACAATTGATAATCTGTGTCTCATTTTTATCTATTGTAGGGTTTGGCCGTCCCGCCTTGAAGGCAAACGAGTTCACTCACGACGTTGCCCAAGATGCAGTAACAGTAGTTCTTCATCGGAAAATCACATCCAAGGTAAGATGTAGTAACGGATCTTACATCGAAGTTCATTAATACTGCATAACATACAGGACATATTTCTCAGATAGTACAAGTATTATTGTATATTTAATAAAATTTTCTCTTCAACAAGAATATGCAGATGTGTTGCACAATGAACTACTACCAGTGGCTGACATTGAAGAGGACGCTTTAAGGTTATTTGAGTACGACAATTTTTTTTTTCATCGTGAACTTAAAAAAAAAGAAAAAGAAAATATGGGTTATTGCTTTTTGTTTCAATTCTGTGTGTTAATACAACTGCATTTAGTTGCTATAAATATATATGAAATTCAATTAATTAGCTGCCTCCCAGTTACAAGTGAAAATCTGCCACCATCAAAGTATATTAGCCTTAGAACTTGGAAAATCCTGGCCTTAGAAAGAAGGTTGGCTCTTAATAAATTTGTTAATAAGGTGGATCAGAGTAGAGTCAGTGGAATTTTCAATTATAACATCTAAAAGACTAAAACTTCATATAAAATATTAATGGTAGTGAAATTCACAAATCTATGCTTTTGAAGAGAATATGTTGACCAAGCCACCAATAAAAGGAAAAAACGGCCTACCCTAATACAACAAAACGTCACACGACAATCAACATTTTAATCAATGCTAGGATTTATCTTTGGATTTATTCGGGTAATAGAAGTTATGATTTAAATCAAATGCTAGGATATATATATAATCACTTTCACTTTGTTTAACAATTACAGCAAAAATAAAAAAACTCATACAACTAGAAATCATCTCCTTCAACTCTCTCAGCTCCATCACAAACCCATTTTCATTGCACCATCAGCCATCACTGTGTGGGAAATATTAATTTGATTTTGTTTTCTCTAAGGCTTCTCTACCAAATGAGATCAAGGAACGCCGTCCATATTATAAGATCCATGTTAAGTTCCCTGAACGATGGAGAAATAAGCATATCCGCTTATGACATGCATGGGTTGCTCTATTGAAGATATTCAAGGCAGTGGTGCCCCTCAATTCCCAGAAACCCTTCAATGGATTGCAAATAATCAACTCCCAGATGGTTCATGGGGTGAGTGCTGATATATTTTCACCTTATGATCGCTAATCAGCACCTTAGCTTGTGTTGTAGCACTAAAGACATGGAATATAAATCACGATAAGTTTGAAAAAGGTATATATAAACAAGAATTTATATATATATATTACTTAGTCTAAAGGATCTCTCTAAAGACTTACAGAATCAAGTCAACCTTTGTTTCAGGGCTCTAGGGTTGTCATTTTTCAGAGAAAAACATATCCAAGCTCGAAAATGAGAATGATGAGCACTGCCTAGCGGCTTTGAAATGTTTTACATTCACTTCTAGAAAAAGCTCGCAGTTTAGAAATTGAAGTACCCGATCACTCTCTGTCTTGCAAGATATCTATGCGAAGAAGAAATTAAAGCCAAAAGGTTATAAAACTTTCAAAGTTCATTTAACAATTTTCCAATTTTTCAATTTTTTTTTTTTTTGTTCTTTTTTTCAAGTGAGGACTGAGGATACCACATCAATCATAATAAGAGTCAATAAGTTAATGAATTTATCGTAGTCTGAATTTTTATTTTTATTTATTTTACCATTATACTGTAATTGTGGTTATAAACCAATCGTGTGCGCGTGAAATAGGATACCCAAGGACATAATGCACAATGTACCGACAATATTACTTCATAGTTGGAAGGAATGCAGACCTTAGTCTCAACTGGGAAAAGCTTCTAAAATTGCAATTCCAAGATGGGGCATTCTTCTTCTCTTTATCCTCCACTGCCTATGCGTTCATGCAAACTAAAGATCAAAATTGCTTGAAATTTTTAACAAAAGTTGTTCAAAGATTCAAGTCTGGAGGTATATATAAAGAGCGCGCTTTGTCAATTCTCGACTAGAAATCTCAATTTTCCTTCAATTTACTTAATTAGCGGTTCTAAAGAATTTTATGGATTTACTCCAATTTAGTACCAAACGTATACCAGTTGACCTGTTCGAACGTCTTGGGTTGTGGATCGCTTGCGCGTTCGGAATTTCAAGATATTTCAGCAACAATTTAAAAGATGTACGGAATATGTTTATAGGTACGTATTATTTACAATTTTATTTTTTTAAAGTTACTAAACAGCCCATCTATGAAAAGGAGTTTATTTTTTTCCTAAAGAGGACTAATTCATTAATTAAATTTCAGATTGGACCGACAGAGGGTATTCTTCGGGAAGAAATGGCAGGGTTCATGATATGATGATACATCCATGGGCTTTAGACTATTAGATTACATGGTTATGAGGTTTTGCTGGTCAGTTTAAGGAAATCAATTTAAAAATCTCTGAATCAGTACGTTATTTTGTTGCATAAATTATGGTGATCCTGTTATTTTTTGGCTGTACAGATGTTTTTCAGCATTTTGAGAAGGGCGGTGAGTTTCTGCTATTATGGGCAATCTACGAGGCTGTTACACCTATATACAACTTGTATCGGGCGTCTCAGGTGCGATTCCTGGAGAGAAGATCCTTGAGAATGCCAAGCAATTTTCAGCAAAATTTTTAAGAGAAAAAATGGTGGTAATATAGTCCTAGATAAATGGATTATAGCTAAGGACTTGCCTGGTGAGGTACGGGCGCAATGTCTATAAACTTCTTTTCTCTATTTATTAATAAAAAAAAAAAAAAAAAAAAATGAAGGCTACAGCTATTTGTTATTAAGAGGCATATAATGATTTTATTAATTTACCCTTAATTGTCACATCCACCACTATTTATTTCTAAACTGGAGGGTATGAGAAAGTTTAACCATATAAAAGTGAAGCTTAAGTTATTTTGTTATTGAAATGCATATATTGATTTTATTAATTGACCATCCACGCCGTCTGGTATTTTTCTAATTGAAGGGTATGAGAAAATTAACCCTTACCAAAAACATGTTATTTTTTACTGCTTGCTTTTGTAATTAGGGCGCTGCATGATACCTTAGCACTATTTAATAACATTTACAAAACACTATTTAAAGATTATATAACTCACTCTCTTACAAATTACAATTCATATATAATACACAACACACCACATTAAGATCCCAGAGATAAAATAACCTTTCTAATTAATAGAATTGATATAATATCTAAAAGAGGTAAACAACTTTTTTCCACCAAGGTTTGCCTTAATGACACTTTTCACCAAAAAGTTTAAAAATGTCACTTTCCCACCCAACGTTTTTATTGTTAATAGCAAAAATACACTTTACTTTCTTAGCCAACGTTCAACGAGTTACTGAGAAAGATAAGAGAGTTTTCGTAGAGTGGATGCATGGATCAAATGGTGATGATCGATTGAATATTCATGGTTGAATCAGCTAAGAATCAACGAAGAACAATAAACCCTAGTTTTGCGATAGTTGGCAATCGGCGAGAGAAATCAGATGTCGGATGAGAGGGGCTTTGTAGAGAGGAGATCAATGGTTCAAATGGTGGTGACAGAGAGAATTTGTCATCGGAATCGAGGTAGAAATCGGCTTTTGGTAGTAATGAAATAAAAATGGGTGGGATAATGATATTTTGAAACTTTTTGGGTGGGAAAGTGTCATTAAGACAAACCTTGGGTTGGAAAAAGTCATTTATTTCATACTAAACAATGGTAGATAATTTGACCTTCGGACATCTGAATTCTATCAATTGTGGATATGTCAAAAAAAAAAAAAAAAAAAGGAAAGACTAATAATTAATGTAATAACAATTACAATACAGGTGAGGTTCGCATGGAGGTTCCATGGTACGCAAGCTTGCCTAGAGTTGACGCGAGGCTGTACATTGAAAATATGGCGCCGGAGATGACGTTTGGATAGCCAAAGTCTTGTATAGGTATGGTTTTGGTTTGTTCATTCCTTAGTTCATTGTCATGATTTCAACCAAGAGTCCTTGTTTGATAAATGAAATATTAGAAGCAACCAAATATTAGTTCACGAATACCATGCTCAAAATGTTATAGATTAGCTACAACACACAGCGATATGCCATCTCTTATTTTTTAGTAGACCTTTTTGTTTATCATGATAGCCAGTCTTGTATAGGTATGCTTTTATTTGTTCATTCCTTACATTTGTGTGATCAATGTCACAATATGATGCATTTCATTTTTCTATCTTCAATTAATCATAATCATATTAATTAGTTTTAAAGGTAATACACTGTAATAGTACTTGGAATGGGTGCACAAATGACTTAGTGCAGTACTCGTACACAATCTTAACATCTCGAGTAATTCATTGATTCGATTTATATTCTAATGGCTATGTAATACCCCTACAGGATGTTGTATGTAAACAATAACATCTATCTGAGCTTGCAAAATTAGACTACAACAATTGCCAAGCTTTACATCAGACCGAATGGGACAATATGCGAAGGTATAATATACATCTGACATTCCTTTTTTTCCAACAATCAAATCATGTTAATTTTCCTCAAGAAACATGCTATGATACACAGGTGGTACACAGAATGTAAGATTGACAATTTAGGAGTGAGCAGAAGAGGCCTTCTCCAGCGTACTTTGTAGCAGCAGCCAGTATATATGAGCCAGAAAGATGTCAGGAGCGAATTGGTTGGGCTAAGACATGCAGTCTTGTTGGAAACCAATCACGTCTTATTTTACAATACAAAACATTCTAGAGAGCAGAGGAGAACCTTCGTTGATGAATTTAGACACTCTATTAATGCAAGCAAACATATAAAGAAAGATCTGTCAACAACTTATTCCAGCCGTAAGTAGTCATTAGGATAACATGAATAGTTATTAGTAAAAGTATTCAACTCCAAATGCAAATTTAGATTTGAGCCGCATATACAAGTTTCCAATAAATTAAGAATAAAAGGCTTAACTAAAATGTGCTTGTGGCATGCATACAGGAGGTGGGGATCTGGCAAAATAGAACAGGGACTCACCGAATCTTTCTTAGGACGCTGAAACACCTTCAAAGGACGCTGGCTGTGCAAGGTCGAGACATAGCCACATTTACATCAAGCTGTAAGTAATTCAAAAAAGCACAATTGATGTTCAAATTAGGCTGAGTTATTAACGTGGTGTATTATCCTGATTTCAAGCTAGTACCATGTATAAAACATGAAGAGTTACTTTTCTTGAAACAAACTAAATTTCATTCAGCCGCCAAAACCAAAGCAAAGGATTCTGCCCACAACCCAGGAAAATCATTTCGATGTGCTAACTTTTTTGTTTCTTTTTTCGAAATTAATTAGTGGGAAAAATGGCTGTTGAGGTGGCAAGAGGAAGGAGATGACATCAAGAAGAAGCAGAGTTACTTGTACAACAATAAATCTAATTGGTGGCCATCCGTTCTCAGATGAATGTTGCATCATCCTCAGTACAGGCGACTCACAGAACTCACCAACAGAATTTGCTATAAACTTGGTAATTACCAGAAGCAAAAGGTCAGTTGAGAGACATCAATATAATAACCTAAACAAGGACAAAATGCTGATTCGTTATCTCTTTTGTACACGTACGTAATTTCATTTAGCGTTTCATTGCCCTCTATTTCCAAGGAGGTTTGCTCTACCTAATAGCACAGTATGTCTCATCTGACAGACCCGAAAACATCTCAAATATTCAATTAATCTTTGCCCCTTTTCCACTCAAAAATTAGCCATACACAAATCTTAAAAGTTCTCCTGTGTGAATTGTTCTTTGGGTTACTCCCAATTCCTAAATCTGATATTTTTCAATTTAATCTAGATCAGAGGGGCAATCTTTTAGGCTAATATAGGAAAATTCAAATGATTCTTGGACCTTCCAATGTGATTAATTTAATTTAACTATATACTTGTATACAAGTAGTCATATAAATTGTGGACTCAAACATAATCAAGAAACTCCTTCTCGGATTTTAAAATGGCTCTCAGATTTATTAGAAAGCTTAAACTGATAGCTGATCATGTTGTCATCAACTAGAATGTCAAAAGACTCGGTTGTGATAAAGTACATTCGATTTACACCTCTCGTTCTTCATTCAAATTTATTTATTTTATAATTTTGTTCAGGTACGTGACAGTGGTAGCCATAATGACAACAGTGATAGCATCACGAAATTACAATAGAGTCCGAAATGCAAGAGCTTGTGCAGTTGAGGCTCCAACATTCTCAGATGATATCGACTCTAATGTCAAGCATACATTTCTGACAGTGGCAAAGAGTTTTTACTATATGCTTATTGTGATACTGAGACTATTAACTTTACATTGACAAAGTACTCTTTGAGAGAGTGAATTAATCTGTATTTCACATTGACAAAGTATCTTTGAGAGAGTAAAGATGAATATATAATCTTGTCAAAATGAAACTTGCTTTTATTTAAAGAACATCGGACTTATATCTTGGGATGAGAAATATCGGGTTCTCTGACCTCAGTGGTACCCTTGCGATATATAAATGTCTCTGTTTGAGATGACAAATGAATTTTGCACACGTATATGAAAGTCCGCCTAATTGTTAATTCTGTGGTGGGCTGGGGATGGTTGAGATGGGTCTCTGATAGTAAGATTGATATAAAGTATTTCCCGAAGCACTCTAAATAGTTCCAGGTATAACCAATTATGCATTGAAGAGAGCGGGGAAAAAAACTAGAAAGCAGCATATATACTTAGAAAGATGGACCGTTGCGAGCAAAGGCATAGTTGGACTTGCCCAAGCATTCACACTGAATGTGTGAATAAATGGAATAAAATAAGGTGAGTGGCGCTTTCTGTTACGTAGTCAGCACCACACTAGCAGAAAAGAGATCAAAAGTTTCATGTTCATGCTTACTCTGGTTTATTTCAGCTATTTTTTGTTCAAGTTCTCTGTTTCTGTTCTGGAATCTGGTTCAGCTGCAGGTGTGTTTCTGTTAGGATTTGCTACTGTTGTGTTCTTAGTTCTGGAATCTGGAATCTGGTTCAGCTGGTGTTAAGTTCTCTATTTATGTTATGGAATCTGGAAAAATTTCAAAGTGTATTGTTTGCGAGAGATAGTGAATTTACTATACAGCTTTCTTCAATCTTTGCATGCTGAGATCAAGGATGATTACAGTTTCAATCAATCACCTTAATCCTTGGGATTGATTGAATTAATACGGATTTGTAATTCATTGCTTCATATTTTACACTTAGAAGAATTGTATATATTTGCCATTGTACGGGCTTACAAGTAATATAGAGATTCTTTCTCTCTGTTTCAATTACTCTTCTTAGCTATCTTGGTAGTGACGTTGCTTCTCACATCTTCTCTCTTATCTTCAATCTCTGACATGGTATCAGAGCACTACTAACCAACTTCCGCTTGCCATATCAACCTAACCTCTCTTTATGTCTCTGAAATAGAAATCAAACAGATACTCGATTAGAGTGTTTTTTTTAACCATCACCAAACTATCAGATTCCAAAATGGAAACCAATCCAAACACCAAAAACCCAATCACCACGACGGTCCAATCACTACACAAAGCCCAACCAGTACAGAAAGCCCAATCACCACTCATGCCCCAAACACACAATCAAGGCTGACCAGCCACAAATCCAGGCCTGACTCGCCTTTACCCATTTGGAATGTCGGGTTATAATAAGGTTCTTTACCGGTTCAAGGCTTGACCCAGCCTACTCCCAGGTTATTTCTTAACCAGGTTACAACCGGGTCTTTTGCCTCAACGGGCAAGATCCAAACACGAATCCTACCAATACCATTTCACCTTGTACAATCGCGGCAGAATTGCCTTGAACCAGGCGATATGCTATTTCTCCGCGGTTGCAGATGGACCAGAAACTAGTCCTCATCAAGCAAGTTCTCATGGGCTCTGACAACTAGCCTTTTGGTCATGAGATTTCCGGCAAGCCCTCATCGCAAATGACAAGGACCATTTTCCGATGGACCATTCCAATCGCCACCTCAACCACATGTTCAATGCCATGGAGCCAATGCAATATGCGGGTTAATCATGGATAAGCAATTGCCTTTCACCAAAAGTGGTGGCAGGGGGCTCCACCAATAGAAATGGCTGTTGAGATCTGGGCAAATATGGGGAGATGTATGTTAAACTGGACTTGGCCAAGGCTTTCATCCTCCGACAAGCCTTGTCGAACTCAAATAGGGGAACCAAAATGTCAACACTTATTTCAATCGGCTTTCTGCCGTTTGGAATGAGTTGGGTGCTGCCGAAGAGACTCTTGAAGGATAACCGGTGACTCTCTAGCAATATTAGAGGATCAGAGATCGCAATAGATTGTTGCACTTCTTGCTTGGCCTGAATGAATTTTTTTGGCCTTTAGAACTCAGATCTTGGCTACTTCACACGCCACCCACTCTCCACCAAAGTTTCCAATTGGCATACAAGATGAGAGTCAACACCAGCTAAAACAGATTGTTCAATTGGTGAGTCGATGGTGTTTGCAGGGATTAGAGGCAATGGCGAAGAAGGGCGGCTAGGGTTAAGGCAAACTGAAATAGCAAAGGGGCCAATTAATATGAAGGGGAAAAAAGATCAAGGGTTCAAGTTCATGACGCAATTTGACGGCCAAAAAATGATCACGTTTTAAAAAGCATCTAACGGCTCAAACAATGCCACATAAGGTCTAGGTCAAACAGGTCAACAGGCTGGTCAACTAGATCAAACTCTTGGTCTAATGGTTCTAGAAATGGGCCAAAGGGCCAGGAAGTTCAAAATCTGGAAAAGGACGCGTATATGTGACTATTACAAAATGAGGAACCATGATCGGGACCACTGTTGAAAATTAAATGGTCGCCCCAATTCTACCAAGGACAAAAATGGCAATTCCTCATCATTCAAGTTGATACTCTTAACTTCGGAAATCAACCAGCTCACTCTTAACCTGGATCAGTACAATTAGTTGCTTCAAATGCTGAATAACATGACAAATGCCCCACAACATCCTATGCAAGTAATTCTTGCTTAAATTTTATTACAACCGATATGTAGATTATTGATTCAGGAGCTAGTGATCGCATATTTGCCACCCAAAATTTTTTCCACCATTCCACCACCTTATCAACTTTTGTTCGCATGCCGAACGAATGCAAACCTTAGCCACTCATATAGAGATGCCCAATTATCTGCATATTTAACACTTAGGAATGTACTATGTGCTCTTGCATTCCACTTCAACCTCATTTAGCATCCAAAATTTGCGAGGACAATAGGTGCACTGTGAAGTTTGTCCAGATACATGTGAATTTCAGGACCCTTTGACTAGGAAACTGATAGGCTTGGGTAGAGGCAATAGAGGTCTATACTGCTAGGCACTTGCTAAATCTTTAATAATTTTTCTACTTGTATTACAAACAATAAAGTTTCCAATTGTAATACAATGATTAATAAAACTTCTTTATTATCATCAAAGATTAGTCACAGTGCCACTATCCCAACCTTAGTGTCCAATTTGCCATTAGCTAACAAGCATGCATCACCTTTACACAAAGCACTTCCACTCACACTCAACCATTTGCCTTAACCATCTTGACATTTGAGGACCATATCACACCACAAACGATGGATCTAGATTTTTTCTCACTATTGTCGATGACTTCTCCTGGGGTAAATGGACATTCCTCATGCAATCCAAAAGCCAAACACTTACCCACATAAAAAACGTCTATACATGGTCACCACCCAATTTCATACCTCTGTCCAAAGGTTAGAATGACAATACTAGAGAGTTTTTTAATCATAATTGTTCTTTCTTTTCTTATCGCTTGGCATCTTGCATGAAAGTTCTTGCATATATACCACACCGCACCAAAACAGGGTTTTTGAAACAAAACATCACCATTTACTAGAAGTCGCCCGTGCACTTAAACACCAAGCCAATATCCCTCTCTCTCTTTTTGGGGGTGAATGTGTGATCACAGCTATATACCTGATCAACCACATGCCAATCAAGAGTTCTTCATGGAAAAAACCCTTATGAGGTATTATCAAGAATCAAACCCACCATTGGTCACCTTCGAGTTTTTTTGATGTCTTTGTATGCTGCTACTCTTGGGTCACATGACAAGTTTGGAAACCGAGCCACTTGCTATATTTTCATGGGATATCCGATGCTCCAAAAGGGTTAAAAGTTGTGATCTGTTGCAAACGGTCCTGATTTCTAGAGATGTTGGTGCATGAAGACATCTTTTCGTTTGCCACCAAAGACATGGCTCCTCTCCATCTCCTTGTGGTCTCCTACAATTGATGAACCTACTCATTGGATCCCTTATATTGATGATACTGCTCTAGGTTCCTCAGGCTAACATTACTTCCGATCAGATACTGACACAACAGTCCTTGACGATTCTCTGGCAGAATCGCCTCCTGCAGTTTCTCCTCCAAATACCTTGATCCAGTTCCGGTTGTTCCCACACGATGCAATACTTGCTAAACACTGACCTCAGATCTGGACAATGATTATGAGAGTCCTACCATTTCAGAATCTCTGGTACACTGTATCCTACTCCAACTATGTGAGTTAAAATAATAAATAAAAAAAGCACCTACATACTAAAGTCTAATCGTTACTAAAGCTGACATAAAGGTGTAATGAAAAGTTACAACAGTCACAATATTTAAAAGCACTTCCTTGCTCAGAATTCATAATTCAGCTAATATAAGTAACCATGATCCCTTTCAATTTTAAATCATATATATGCACATGCGTGGCTTTCTCTCGGATTAAGGTATACATTGATTGTTGTTCAAGTTGAGAGCTGAGAACGAGACACAGCCCAAAGTGCAAGGTAATATGGACCATTCAATGTTTCTCAAAAGAACTGACGAAGGGCAGAAATGGGGTTTAAAAATTAATGAAGATGACAACAAAATTTTTGTTGGTTAGTGGGAAGAACATTTTATAGTTGGAAGAAAGCATCTATATATGACTTTTGAGTTCAAACACTGTAGGGTTCCTTGTCTCCAAATCTTAAGGCAAGTCTCAGTAAAGGATATTTCTACTTGTGATTAATAATTTTATTTTAATTAATTTTACCTCTTTTTATATATTTCAAGATTACTTAAATGGAAATTAATTTAGAAAACCAAATAAAGGAAAAACGATAGTACAAAATGTAATATAATATAAGAGAGAAAAAAAATGCGCATATTTAATTGAAACAAATTGAATTGTAGGTAAGTAGCATTAACTGCCACTCGATTAATTCTATTCTGGATTCAACAAATTAATTGACTACTATTAATTATAAAGTTAAACTTGTTGCATTAAAAATAAAAAACCTTACTTAATTAGAAAAGATAAGTATGCGTAACCCATGAAATTTAATATATTGGAAATCTAAGGTTGAAGGTATACAATAATTATTTTCATGCATATGGCCGAATATGACAGAAAGCTGAAATCATCGTCAGGAATAAAGAGGGTGAGAGATTCCTTGCCAGAAACGGACCACACAATACTATATCGTCTACCATATCTCAAACAACCAGCAAAACTTTAAGAAAATTATCGAACTTAAGTAAAAAAATATTACAATATCAATAATCTGAAAAAAAAATAATAATATAATGTAATAACAAAAATATTTACCACTTGAAAAAAATATATGAGAAACAAAACCTTAAACAAATTATGTTAAAAATAACATTCAATTCACGAAGAAACACAAGAAATTGTACGGTAGAAAAACCTCTTCAATTAAAAAGAGTAAAAAACTACAGGAATCTAATGATATTACTTAAATCTAATATAATTAAAAAAAATTTACAACAATCACAATCCATCAAAAAATTCTACACAAATTTCTTATTTCTCCTTTTTTTTTTTTTCAAAAATTATAATATAAATTTTTATAACTTTGATCAGGCGTAAAGTCAACAAAAACTTAAATTAAGTCAACAGTCGCCTAAAACTTAATTTTCCACCAAATTAGAATAAAAAACCTCAAAAAAAAAGCATGATCATCCCTAAAATAAACTAAAATAAAATGAGCATTATATATACCTAAAAATAATAAATAGAAAAACAAATCTAATTGTGACACCTTGATTAGTGAAAGCTTTAACAATTTTAGTCTTCAAAAGTTTTAATAAACCAATAACATAGAGAAAGTGAAAGAGAGAATAAGAGAGTTAAATAATTTTAGGGATAAAATCATAAAAAACAAGTGAACGTAAAAAATAATGAAGAGAGTTTTAAACTTTTATATGATGTATGCGTGGAATATATATATATATATATTATTATATATATATATATATATATATTATATATATATATATATAGTAAGTTTTTATGAGTTTGGATATATGTATAATATTTTTATTTTTTTTTATTCAAGATAGGTCTGGATTATATATTAATAAAAAAAATTCATCGGACCTATTTAACAATTTAAAAAAGAAAATGCCAGGCCTATCCTCTAAGGGACCCTCTAAGGGGCTGGGTCCGCTGTTATATAATATAAACGTATAAGCAGCCAGTGGGAAGTGCATTAGATTAATGGATATTAATGTAATGTCTCGTATTTCATGTAAGACAAGATTAGATGGATTATATATGCATTTAATGAGGGCATTAGAATATAAAGTTTAATTCGACTATCAAATATTTATAAACAATAATGAATAGTTGGAGATTATATTGTTTCGTTAGCATGAGTTTCATTACAGCTGATAACTTCAAATTTGCATGCATCAAATACGCATAAAGTTACTAAAATTATGAGCTTTCTTTCAGAGTGATCATATAAATTGGACACGATGAGATATAACAACTATATTTTTCATAATATGTGTGTGTATAATAATTAAATAATATAAAATAAAAGGATAATTTGAACACAATTGCGTCATAGAAAAAGGTTAAATCAGTTTTATTAACTATTTGAGATTCATTTTTTTAAACTTATCCAGAAACTGGAACAACCTCACCAATGCTGCTCTCTCAAACTCAAGTGATAAAATCGATTAATTTGAAGCACTCCACTGTTTAAAAAACTATTAGAACACTCAAATTTGGGCTGTTTGATACTTTTACATGTTTCTTGATTCTTCTTTTCTTTTTCAAATAAAAAATAATCTCAAGGTTTTGTACTTCTAAGGAGTATATAACATTTTTACATCGTAGTTGTGTTTATTTAAGTGGTCTCACAGCCTAGCTCTCGTCTTTCCTATAGTATATTCGGTTAATACAACATTATTTATCTAATATTTCCACTTTGGCTTTGCCATTTTCTTGAAAATTCCCCTATTTGATCGCAGAAATTCCGTGTTTAATGCAATATATATATATATATAGAAGCCCGATGGATCTGCTGCCTTAAATTTTTTAGTTGTTTCCCAATCTCAAAGATTCATGAAAGTTACAAGCAGCACAGAGAATTTAAAAAAAATCTTAAAAAGACATCATACAACTACACATAAGACAAGCACCTTTGTTGTATAAGCAGCCTTGGGAAGTGGAATCATGAAAGTCACAAGCAGCACAGAATGTAAGACCATTTTGTTAAAGCCAGAATTTAAAAAAATCTAAAAAATACATCATACAACTTACACATAAGACAAGCACCATCTGTTGTATAAGCAGCCCGTGGGAAGTGGAATATACAATTCAATAATCCAATATTAAATGAAGTAATGATGCCACTAGAATTAGGGTAGATTATTGTACCAGATCAGACTGCAGGACATATGGATTGAATAAGTTTGAATTTACTCATTTGGAATATAAAGACAAATTTGTTGATAAAAAATTTTACAATAATAAATAGAGAGTTGGTTAGATTCTATGCTTCGTTAGCATGACCGGAGTTCTTTTTATAGCTGATAACTTCAATTTCTGCATGCATAATCACAGATAATGGCACTTAATTAATATTACGAGTTTTCATATCATTATTATATATATTAATAATTAAATTAGTTATACATACAAAACTATGTATACAAACTGATGTAACATAACTTATTATTTAAAAATTATTCATCTATATTTATTGAACATTTATAATTCTACATTTTACATGTATACACATTCCTTTTAACATCTTTTTGTATGAAAAAACTTGTATAAAAGATAAATTAATAAGGAAGCAAAAAGTTAATTTCAAAACTTCAAATAATATAGTTTGAAATTGAACACAATCTCATTATAAAAATAAGGTAAAATCAATTCCTTCTTAAATATTGAGATTTATTTTAAAATTTCATCCAGAAATTTGAATAGTAAAATAACGCGGATGCCACCGTCCAAACTCAAAGAATCTTAGTTCTCGCATAAAAACATTGAAATAAACGGTAATATAATTTTATCGAAATAAAATTATTTACTACGACATCATTGATTTTTTATATCTGTTGTAGAAAAGGATAATCTCTATATACACTTTGGCCCTGAATATATTTTCCTCTGCAAAACAAAAGTGAACTATCAAACATGGCTTCCCAATCCACCAATCTCTTCTTGGCCTTTCGCCTGTGCTTCGCGCCACACCACGATCTTCGACTTTCTCTAACGTCAAATATCAACCGAATAAATCTCTCTTTTTCTCGAGTAAGTTCTTTGATGGTTAAATCTTGATGCATGAACATATAACAATGGAGGGTAAAGAATACAGTACACGTAAAACCAAAGAATGAGAAGGAAAATATTGATATATATACGCCTTATAGTTTGAGTTTTGTTTTCACTTTTACCATATAGAGGAGTAATCACTTCAGGGTAGCCATGCTGTATATTTCATGTTGATGGCAGCGCAGTGTACTCCTTTCAAGAATTGATAATTTGTGTTCTCATTTTATATTTAGGTGTTTGGCCTCCGCCTTGAAGACAAACGAGTTAACTTCAGCATTTGCCCACGATGTAGTAACAGCAGTTCGCATCGGAAAAATCGCATCCTAGGTAAGATGTTGAAAGCACTTCTCTCATCTCTTCCGTATCAACTTTTGTGTGTGTATTAATATATTGAATTTCAAATGAAAAATCTACTGTTTTATAATAATTAATTATTATAGTAAAAAAAAAATTAAATCACGAAACGTCACAAGTCACAAGAATACAAACAAAACAATAGATAACATTAGTTTTATTTAAAGTCGTATAATTCTCTGCATCACATAATTAGTACTTGGTAGCTAGCTAGGGATACACAACTAATGTCTTCAAAAATCTAACTTAATATATCCTAGTTAAATTAAACGAAAATAAAAAAAAAAAGACAAATCAAATTAAATATAAATTAAGCAAATATCATAACTTTATTTTGATTATATTTCAGCATAATATTTTTCAAATTTTACAAGTTTTAATGATGTCTATTAGTAAAATTTTCTGTTCAACCTATATGCAGACGTGTTGCACAATGACTAACAAATGATAAAGCGTCATGAGATTGAGATTGTGGAGGCTGACATGACCGAGGAAGCGAATAAGGTATTTGAACACAAAAACAAGTTCTTCTTAGATGAAATCTTAAAAAAAAAAAAAAAAAAAAAAAATATTGTTAATATAATAATAATTAATTGAATTTGTTTTGTTTCCCAAGGCGTCTTTACCAAACGAGATCCAGGAACGCGTACATACTATAAGATCCATGTTTGAGTTCCCAAACGATGGAGGAATAAGTGTATCGGCAATGACACGGCATGGGTTGCTCTAATTGAAGATATTGAAGGCAGTGGTGCTTCTCAATTCCCATCAGCCCTTCAATGGATTGCCGACAATCAGCTCCCGATGGTTCATGGGGTGAAGATAAAATATTTTCAGCTATGATCGCTTAATTAGCACCCAGCTTGTGTTGTAGCACTAAAGAGATGGAATATCCATCAAGATAGGTGTGAAAAAAGGTATCTCCAGTAAAAGAAGCCAAAATAAACAACATATATATATGATCTCTCTTGCTTTTTAAGACTAACATATATCTCGTCAACCTTTTGTTGTGGCTTTAGGGTTGTCATTTTCAAAGAAAACATATCCAAGCTTGAAAACGAGAGTGATGAGCACATGCCTTGCGGCTTTGAAATTATCTTCCCTGCACTTCTAGATAAAGCTCGCAGTTAGAAATGAAGTACCTGATCATTCTCTGCCTGCAAGATATATCTGCGAAGAGAAATTTCAAGCTCTCAAGGTAACAAACTTGGTTGTATCATCTAACAATTTCAATAGTTTTGTTCAACATGAATACCACATCAATCACAATACAAATAATGAGCGAACGAATTTATTTTACTTCAATATTTTTCCTTTTTATTTTTCAATTATATGATTCGGGTTTTAAAATTGAAAGGGTTTTATTTCATTTTTTTCCCTGTGATCACATTAGAATTTACTCAACCGGTTCGTTCAAAACCTATAAAAATATCAAACACCCCCTTATAATTTATCAAAAACCTCTTAAAAGGAGAATTTTATATTTCTTAACCAAGCCGATGGTGTTTAAGAACTTGTTTTGTTAGAATTATCTACTCTTAAAAGAGCTTATTTAAAGCTATAAGCATTTCTAAAAAATAATTTATGTGTTTTGTTACATTTAAAAAATTCTTTAAGGATTTTAAGTAAAATATTTATGTTTATAGGAGAAGCTCAAATTTTGAGCTATTCCATAAAACTCTTTTTAAGCTTTATTTAAAGTGTTTGAAATGTAAAAAGTGATCCTTATTTTATTTTGGGGGTTTGGATATATACAGCCAACTCAATAAATACAATTCCCAAAATGTGCAGGTTTTATTTAAAGTATAAGCCCAATCATAAAATCCAATAAATTACCAATTTACCCTTAAAAACAAAAATGATATATAATGTTAGACTATATAGGATTCAATAGTCTAACTCAATCTAGCATTTAAAATTATGATTTAAGAGTTAATTAAAGCATGTTAAACCATACTAGACTATGCTAGACTGGTAGTCTAAAGTATTTCGGCTATTTGTCCTTGATATTTTTCATTATAGCAATTAAGTTAGTCATGTGAATTTATGACTAATCTATCCTTTAAACAAATCTTGATTTTTAGGAATTAAAATTAGTAAAGATGGTTATATATAGAAATATTTCTGATTTTATTAATTAACTTGATTATTACTTACTAAAACACATTTTGGTAAATTAGTACCCGAAAACTCTTTTACATTTCTAACAAACATAATAACAAATTTCTCATAAAGCTTACTCATATAAACTTTACTCTAGACTGATATTCTTCCAAAAGTTCTAATCGAAGAAACCATACCAAACAAACCATAATACTAAGCGATCTATAGGGGAAAATAAAATAAACCCTAAATTGAAATCTATGTGTCATAATAATTGGCTTGTGTAATATCTTGTGATATTATAAATTCGTCTAGAATTGGTTTTATAATGTTTATTTTCTGTCATCTAGGGCTTGTAATTGTTATTAACATATATTGGAGCAATCTCACATTTCATTAATGGTGTACCGGTAAATAGGATACCAAAGGACAAATTGCACAGTTGTACCGACAACATTACTTGGTTAGCTGGAAGGAATGCAAGACCGAACTGGGAGAAAAGCTTCTAAAATTGCAATTCCAAGAGGCTCATTCTTTCTCCATTATCTCCACCGCCTATGCTTCATGCGAAACTAAAAATGAAAATTGCTTGAAATTTTAACAAAAGTTGTCCAAAAATTCAATACCGGCGGTATAATATTAAGCGCCTTTGTAAAATTTTGACTGGAAATTCAATTATTAGGGGTTTTCTAATTGGTTTTTACGATGTACTCAATTTAGTGCCTACCTTAACCCAGGTTGACGTGTACGAACATATTTGGGTTGTGGATCGCTTGCTGCGCTCGGAATTTCAAGATATTTTCACCGAATTTAAAGAATGTATGGATTATGTTTACAGGTACATAATATTATATATTCATATTAAAAAAAAAAAAAGAAAAAAAAAAGTTTACCATGCAGCCTATATATGAAAAGTAGCTTCCTTCTGCTAAAGGGTCCTAATGATTAATTAAATTTCAGATATGTGACCGAAGAGGGTATTCCTTTTCAAAGACAAGGCAGGTCTCTGATCTTGACGACACAGCCATGGGATTTAGATACTCGATTACATGGTTATGAGGTTTCAGCTGGTAAGTTTGGGAAATTATTAAAAAACTCTCTGAAAATTAGTATATTATTAATGTTTTGGCACAAATGACAAATGATTCCGATCTTGACTAGTGTTTTTTTGTGTACAGATATTTTCCGCATTTGAGGATGGAGGTGAGTCTTTTGCTTTTCCTGGGCAATCTACGAGGGCGTTACTGTTATATTCAACTTGTACGGGCATCTCAGGTGCTATTCCCTGGCGAGAAGATCCTTGAGAATGCTAAGAAATTTTCAGAAAAATTTTACGAGAAACAATGCCGCTAATGAGCTCCTAGATAAGTGGCTTATAGCTAAGGATTGCCTGGTGAGGTACGGGGGGCAATAATCTAGAAACTTCATTTCTCTTGTTATATTAAAAAGTAAAACAGACAATTATAATAATTAAACCAAAACAATTACGATGACAGGTGAGCTTGCATTGGAGGTCCATGGTACGCAGTTCCCTAGAGTTGAGACAAGACTGTACATAGAGCAATATGGCGGCGAAGATGACATTTGGATAGGCAAAGTCTTGTACAGGTATGCGTTATTTGTATATTCCTAATCATTTGTTATGATTCAATCAAGAATATTGTCTTGATAATCTGAAATATCAAAAGCAGTGAACTATTAGTCCACAAATCTACATATCAAGAAATTAAGTAAATACAGGTTTTTTGTATGTATATTGAATGAGTGCACAAATGAGATGCACTCAACACATTTCGATTAATTTATTGATTCAATTATATTCTAATGGCCTAAATAAGTACCCTACAGGATGCTGAATGTAAACACTAAAATCTATCTTGAGCTTGCCAATTTAGACTACAACAATTGCCAAGCTTGCATCAAACTGAATGGAACAGTATGCAAAGGGATATACAACAGATACCTTTTCTTCCAACAACTCAAATCATGTTATTTTTCCTCAAGAAAATGCTATGATATACAGGTGGTACACAGAAATGTACCGCTGAAAATTTCGGAATGAGCAGAGGGCCCTTATATTAGCGTACTTTCTAGCATCCGCCAGTATATATGAGCCAGAGAAATGGTTAGAGCGAATTGCGTGGGCTAGATTCAGTCTTGGTGGAGACAATCACTTTCATTTTCACAAAACAAAACATTCCCGGGAGCAGAGGAAAGCCTGTTTGATGAATTAGAAATTGTACTAATAGAAGCAATTATAAAAATGGAAGAGCTATCAACAACTTATTCCAGCGGAAGTAATTATCGGAATTAATGCTATGTTCATCAATATCGAATAATAGGAATAGTAATTACAATATTCAATAAAACATAAGAATAAAAGGCATACATTTTTTTTTTTTTTTTTTTGGTACGTTAAAAAATGTGTTTTGGGCATACAGGAGGTTGGGATCAGACAAAATAGAGCAGGATTAACTCAGATCGGCTCGGGACGTGAACCACCTTTCATCGAACGCACTTGCGGCTCAAGGTCGAGACATGAGCCACATATACATAGGCTGTACGTAATTCATAAAACACATTCAAAGCATTCAATCGGACTGAATATTTGTTTCTATATAATCCGATGGAAGCTGTTGCCAAGAATTAACAAGGACCGATTATTTCTAGAACAACAATCAATTTCATTAACTTCAAAGCAGAATAAATAGATCTGCCCAATGTGTTTAACTTCTCGTCTTATATCTGAATACTTAATGTAGTAGGGGAAAATGGCCTGATGAAGTGGCAGAGGAAGGAGATAGGCATGAAGGAGAAGCAGAGTTACTGTATACACAATAAATCTATTTGCTGGGCATTGGTTCTCAGATGAGCTGTTGCATCATCCTCAGTATAAGCGACTCTCAGACCTTTACCAACAGAATGTTGCAGCAAACTTGGTAATACCAGAAGCAAAAGGTCATCTGAGAGAAATCTATATAACCATATTATTGGAAAGCTTAAACTGATACCTGGAACATACTGTAGGTTGGGGTAAATTTTCTGTGTAGTCCATTATTCGAATAAGCCCCTCCACCATTAATCTTTATTCAAATAATACATCCTTTAATTTTGTTCAGGTACATGACAATGGTAGCAATAACGCTAATAGTGATAGCATCAAAACCTTCCAAGTAGAGTCGAGATGCCAAGAACTTGTGCAGTTAGTTCTTCAAAATTCTTCAAAACGACATTGGACTTTAATGTTAAGCAGACATTCTAAACAGTGCAAAGAGTTTTTACTACACTGCTTACTGTGATACTCAGACTGTCAAACTTCACATAGTCAAAGTGCTTTTTCAGAGAGTAACCGAATCTGCATAATTATTCTTGTGGAAAGAAATAAAGAAAAAAAGAATTTAAAATCGCTTCCATTCTATAAATCACCACATCTTCGGGATCAAACCGAAAGATAGCCATTATTCAATTTATCGAGTTGTAATGATTAATATCACATAAAATGAATGAAAATTGAGAATATTATGTGAGTAGGAAGTTCCTTGTTAGAAATTTGGTATTTTTTCCTTTATGAATTGAATGTGAAATTCAAACTTTAGACCTTTAGTTATGATACTAGATGAATTTTAGAAGAAAATTTGATAAAGAAAATGTAACTGAAGACAAGAGGAGTTAATGTCATTGAAATATGTTGTGAAATCAGGAGCTTTAAGGTATCTAAAATATCCTAAACTGCCGAACTTCTACTAACTCCAGCTCACTGAACTTTAGTGTGGTAGATTGAATTACTGAATTAGGAAAACTATATTTGACTTTAATGTCAAATATTTGTCATACATTGCTGATTTACTACACACAACCTGATTGTATGGGATTATGATATTTAGGCAGAATGTGTGCATTGTCTTACAGATTGTTCCTCAGTATAAATAGACCTTGTACTTTGCTACTCTTGCCCTTTTCTTCTTACTTCTTCTTCTTTAATTCTAAACATGATATCAGAGCTCTTCTTTTAAGCTCTACTCAATCAATCTCTCTTTATGTCCTAAATTCAAACAGAAAACTTGGTTATTTTTTATCTTTTTGGTTCAACAAAATGGCAGAGGATCAAACCACAAACATCACACTTTCAAACCCCACGGACCAACCCCCTCACGGCCCAATACATCAAACACCATCGTGGCCAAACCGGGCCAATCACAACAAATCAAGCCGGCCCAAACCCAACTACTTTCCATACCCATTTGGATTTCTGGGTCCCACACCGAGTCAAGATTCTCAACCGGGTTCAAATCCCTTCATTCTCATCAAGTAAGTTTTGGCAGGATTTGAGAATTATGCCACTTGGGTGAAAGATTTATGGCTGAAACTACATGTGAGATCACTTGGATCTTTGGATTATTAGGAGATTTGTAGGTACAAGTCAAAAGGCATGTTCAGTTATACTCTAATAATAAGGCAACAAATGATATTACAGCAAATTCAGTTTTCCATGAGAAAACAAAATATATAGAGATTGATTACTACTTCATGAGAGGAAAAATTCAAGAAGAGATTATCAAAACAATGCACATTCAAACTTCGGAGTAGCCGACATTGCATTTATGATATATACAAATCATAAGCTTAAGGGGGAGTGTAGATACAATAATACTATGCTTACTCACAATCTTACTGACGTGTGTAAATATAAAGCATAGTACGGGTACCATAACCATAGTACAGGTACCATATGTAATTTTAACAAAGGTGAGTAAAATGGTTAGTAAGTTCGTGAGTAAGCATAACATTACTCGTGTAGATATATGAATTACTGAATTAGAAAAACTAATATTTGACTTTAATGTCAAATATTATGTTTTGATTACATTGCTAATTTACTGCACATTACATCCACAATTGTATGAGATTATGATATTAAGGTAGAATATGTGCATTGCCTTTTACAGACGAATAATATTATACTTACAAAGTCCTCGTACAAAGATATGTGTACAAAGTTATGTGACATATTATGATTGGGATAGTGAATTTGTAAAATCAACTTTTTAACTAAAGTCAAATTCGTTGTCTCAATCATGGTATGACACATCATTTTGTACACATATCTTTGTATGAGGACTTTGTAGGTGTAATATTACTCTTTACATATTAGTCCTCATGTATAAATAGACCTTGTACAAAGCATATGAAGTATACAAATACAATATACGGAATTATTTCTGCATTTCTTCTCTCCTTTCTTAAGGCATTCTCTGGCAGACACTCTTGCTACTCTTGCCTTCTTCTTCTTTGCTTCTTCTTCATCTTTAATTTCTGACATTTAGCTTAGTGTTGCTGCTTCTTTTCAAACTGACTCAAATTTAGTTTTTACAAAACTAACAAACAATGTTGACTCAGCTTTGTAACTAAGTTTTAACACTTAATAATAATCAACTCATACCTAAATTATCTCATACATGAAAAACCCATATTTTATGAAAAATGTTATCCTTACAAAGACCCATACAAAGAGGGCTACAAAGTGACATCATTCAGAAGAAAGAAACAAAGGAAAAATGGAAAAAGAGAGAGAGAGAGAGAGAGAGAGAGAAATTATGAAAATCAATGATGGAGATTATCTTTGTATACCTCATTTGTATGTGTCTTTGTAAAACTAAGATTGCTCATATTTTATAGCTTACAACATGTGAAAGAATGAGATAAATATCTTTAGTTTAATGTTGAATGAGTGATAATTGATTGATTTGTTTAAAAATATTCATCTATATTTATTGAACATTTATTAATTCTACATTTACATGTATACAACCATTCTTTTTAACATCTTTTTGTATGAAAAAACTTGTATAAAAAGATAAATTAATAAGGAAGCAAAAGTTAATTTCAAAACTTCAAATAATATAGTTTGAAATTGAACACAATCTCATTTAAAAATAAGGTAAAATCAATTCCTTCTTAAATATGTGAGATTTGATTTTTAAAATTTCATCCAGAAATTTGAATAGTAAAATAACGCGGATGCCACCGTCCAAACTCAAAGAATCTTAGTTCTCGCATAAAAACATTGAAATAAACGGTAATAAATTTTATCGAAATAAAATTTATTTACTACGACATCATTGATTTTTTATATCTTGTTGTAGAAAAGGATAACTCTATATACACTTTGGCCCTGAATATATTTTCCTCTGCAAAACAAAAGTGAACTATCAAACATGGCTTCCCAATCCACCAATCTCTCTTGGCCTTTCGCCTGTGCTTCGCGCCACACCACGATCTTCGACTTTCTCTAACGTCAAATATCAACCGAATAAATCTTCTTTTTCTCGAGTAAGTTCTTCTGATGGTTAAATCTTGATGCATGAACAATAACAATGGAGGGTAAAGAATACAGTACACGTAAAACCAAAAGAATGACGAAGGAACAATATTGATATATATACGCCTTATAGTTTGAGTTTTCGTTTTCACTTTACAGTATAGAGGAGTAATCACTTCAGGGTAGCCATGCTGTATATTTCATGTTGATGGCAGCGCAGTGTACTCCTTTCAAGAAATTGATAATGTGTTCTCATTTTAGTATTTAGGTGTTTGGCCGTCCGCCTTGAAGACAAACGAGTTAACTTCAGCATTTGCCCACCGATGTAGTAACAGCAGCTTGCATCGGAAAAATCGCATCCTAGGTAAGATGTTGAAAGCACTTCTCTCATCTCTTCCGTATCAACTTTGTGTGTTGTATTAATATATTGAATTTCAAAGTGAAAAATCTACTGTTTTATAATAATTAATTATTATAGTAAAAAAAAAATTAAATCAACGAAACGTCACAAGTACAAGAATACAAACAAAACAATAGAATAACATTAGTTTTATTTAAGTCGTATAATTCTCTGCATCACATAATTAGTACTTGTAGCTAGCTAGGGATACACAAACTAATGTCTTCAAAAATCTAACTTAATATATCCTAGTTAAATTAAACGAAAATAAAAAAAAAAAGACAAATCAAATTAAATATAAATTAAGCAAATATCATAACTTTATTTTGATTATATTTCAGCATAATATTTTTCAAATTTTACAAGTTTTAATGATGTCTATTAGTAAAATTTTCTGTTCAACCTATATGCAGACGTGTGCACAATGACCTAACAAATGATAAAGCGTCATGAGATTGAGATTGTGGAGGCTGACATGACCGAGGGAAGCGAATAAGGTTATTTGAACACAAAAACAAGTTCTTCTTAGATGAAATCTTAAAAAAAAAAAAAAAAAAAAAAAATATTGTTAATATAATACATAATTAATTGAATTTGTTTTGTTTCCCAGGCGTCTTTACCAAACGAGATCCAGGAACGCGTACATACTATAAGACATGTTTGAGTTCCCAAACGATGGAGGAATAAGTGTATCGGCAGTGACACGGCATGGGTTGTCTAATTGAAGATATTGAAGGCAGTGGTGCTTCTAAATTCCCATCAGCCCTCAATGGATTGCGACAATCAGCTCCCCGATGGTTCATGGGGTGAAGATAAAATATTTTCAGCTGATGATCGCTTAATTAGCACTCCAGCTTGTGGTTGTAGCACTAAAGAGATGGAATATCCATCAAGATAGGTGTGAAAAAGGTATCTCCAGTAAAAGAAGCCAAAATAAACAACATATATATATGATCTCTCTTGCTTTTTAAGACTAACATATATCTCGTCAACCTTTTGTTGTGGCTTTAGGGTTGTCATTTTCAAAGAAAACAATCCAAGTTGAAAACGAGAGTGATGAGCCATGCCTTGCGGCTTTGAAATTATCTTCCCTGCACTTCTAGATAAAGCTCGCAGTTAGAAATGAAGTACCTGATCATTCTCTGCCTGCAAGATATATCTGCGAAGAGAAATTTCAAGCTTCAAGGTAACAAACTCTGCGTTGTATCATCTAAAAAATTTCAATAGTTCTTGTTCAACATGAATACCACATCAATCACAATACAAATAATGAGCGAACGAATTATTTTACTTCAAATATTTTTCCTTTTTATTTTTTAATTATATGATTCGGGTTTTAAAATTGAAAGGGTTTTATTTCATTTTTTTCCCTGTGATCACTTAGAATTTACTCAACCGTGTTCGTTCAAAACCTATAAAAATATCAAACACCCCCTTATAAATTTATCAAAAACCTCTTAAAAGGAGAATTTTATTTTCTTAACCAAGCCGATGGTGTTTAAGAACTTGTTTTGTTAGAATTATCTACTACTTAAAAGAGCTTATTAAAGCTATAAGCATTTCTCAAAATAATTTATGTGTTTTGTTACATTTAAAAAATTCTTTAAGGATTTTAAGTAAAATATTTATGGTTTATAGGAGAAGCTCAAATTTTGAGCTATTCCATCAAACTCTTTTTAAGCTTATTTAAAGTGTTTGAAATGTAAACAAGGATCCTTATTTTATTTTGGGGGTTGGATATATACAGCCAACTCAATAAATACAATTCCCAAAATGTGCAGGTTTTATTTAAAGTATAAGCCCAATCATAAAATCCAATAAATTACCAATTTACCCTTAATAAACAAAAATGATATATAATGTTAGACTATATAGGATTCAATAGTCTAACTCAATCTAGCATTTAAAATTATGATTTAAGAGTTAATTAAAGCATGTTAAACCATACTAGACTATGCTAGACTGGTAGTCTAAAGTATTTCGGCTATTTGTCCTTGATATTTTTCATTATAGACAATTAAGTTAAGTCATGTGAATTTATGACTAAATCTATCCTTTAAACAAATTCTTGATTTTTAGGAATTAAAATTAGTAAAGATGGTTATATATAGAAATATTTCTATTTTATTAATTAACTTGATTATTACTTACTAAAACACATTTTTGGAAATTAGTACCCGAAAACTCTTTTACATGTTCTAACAAACATAATAACAATTTCTCATAAAGCTTACTCATATAAACTTTACTCTGAGCGATATTCTTCCAAAAAGTTCTATCGAAGAACCATACCAAACAAACATAATACTAAGCGATCGTATAGGGGAAAATAAAATAAACCCTAAATTGAAATCTATGTGTCATAAATAATTGGCTTGTAGTAATATCTTGTGATATTATAAATTCGTCTAGAATTTGGTTTATTAATGTTTTAATTTTCTGTCATCTAGGGCTTGCTAATTGTTATTAACATATATGTGGAGCAATCTTCACATTTCATTAATGGTGTACCGGTAAATAGGATACCAAAGGACAAATGCACAAGTAGCGACAACATTACTTGCGAGCTTGGAAGGAATGCAAGACCGAACTGGGGAAAAGCTTCTAAAATTGCAATTCCAAGATGGCTCAGTCTTTCTCCTTTATCCTCCACCGCCTATGCATTCATGCAAACTAAAAATGAAAATTGCTTGAAATTTTTAACAAAAGTTGTCCAAAATTCAATACCGGAGGTATAAATTAATGCGCCTTTGTCAAAATTTTGACTGGAAATTCCAATTATAGGGGTTTCTAATGTTTTTTTATCGATGTACTCAATTTAGCCTGCCACCTTAACCCAGTTGACGTTGTACGAAACATATTGGGTTGTGGATCGCTTGCTGCGCTCGGAATTTCAAGATATTTTCAACCGAATTTGAAAGAATGTATGGATTATGTTTACAGGTACATAATATTATTATTCATATTAAAAAAAAAAAAGAAAAAAAAAAGTTACATGCAGCCTATATATGAAAAAGTAGCTTCCTTTGCTAAAGGGTCTAATGATTAATTAAATTTCAGATATGTGACCGAAGAGGGTATTCCTTTTCAAAGACAAGGCAGGGCTCTGATCTTGACGACACAGCCATGGGATTTAGACTACTCGATTACATGGTTATGAGGTTTCAGCTGGTAAGTTTAGGGAATTATTAAAAAAACTCTCTGAAAATTAGTATATATTATTGTTTGCCAAATGACAAATGATTCGATCTTGCTAGTTTTTTTGATTGTACAGATATTTTACGGCATTTGAGGATGGAGTGTGATCTTTTGCTTTGTTGGGCAATCTACCGAGGGCGTTACTGTTATATTCAACTTGTCGGGCATCTCAGGTGCTATTCCCTGGCGAGAAATCCTTGAGAAGCTAAGAAATTTTCAGAAAAATTTTAAGAGAAAACAGCGCTAATGAGCTCCTAGATAAGGGTTATAGTAAGGACTTGCCTGGTGAGGTACGGGGGGCAATATTCTAGAAACTTCATTTCTCTGTGTTATATTTAAAAAGTAAAACAGACAAGTATATTAATTAAACCAAAACAATTACGATGGACAGGTGAGCTTTGCATTGGAGGTCCATGGTACGCAAGTTCCCTAGAGTTGAGACAAGACTGTACATAGAGCAATAGGCGGCGAAGATGGACATTTGGATAGGCAAAGTCTTGTACAGGTATGCGTTATTTGTATATTCCTAATCATTTGTTATGATTTCAATCAAGAATATTGTCTTGATAATTGAATATCAAAAGCAGTGAACTATTAGTCCACAAATCTACATATCAAGAAATTAAGTAAATACAGGTTTTTGTATGTATTATTGAATGAGTGCACAAATGTAGATGCACTCTAACACATTTGCGATTAATTATTGATTCAATATAATTCTAATGGCCTAATAGTCCCCTACAGGATGCTGAATGTAAACACTAAAATCTATCTTGAGCTTGCCAATTAGACTACAACAATTGCCAAGCTCATCAAACGAATGGAACAGTATGCAAAGGGATATACAACAGATATCCTTTTCTTCAACAACTCAAATCTGTTATTTTCCTCAAGAAATGCTATGATATACAGGTGGTAACAGAAATGTAGCTTGAAAATTTCGGAATGAGCAGAGGCCCTTTATTAGCGTACTTTGCTAGCATCCGCCAGTATATATGAGCCAGAAAATGGTTAGAGCGAATTGCGTGGGCTAGACTTCAGTCTTGGTTGGAGACAATCACTTCTCATTTTCACAAAACAAAAACATTCCAGGGAGCAGAGGAAAGCCTCGTTGATGAATTTAGAAATTGTACTAATAGAAGCAATATATAAAAATGGAAGAGCTATCAACAACTTATCCAGCGGGAAGTAATTATCGGAATTAATGCTATGTTCATCAATATCGAATAATATGAATAGTAATTACAATATTCATAAACATAAGAATAAAAGGCATACATTTTTTTTTTTTTTTTTTTGGTTACGTTAAAAAATGTGTTGTTGGGCATACAGGAGGTGGGATCAGACAAAATAGAGCAGGATTAACTCAGATCGGCTCGGGACGCTGAACCCACCTTCATAGAACGCACTTTGCGGCTCAAGGTCGAGACATGAGCCACATATACATAAGGCTGTACGTAATTCATAAAACACATTCAAAGCATTCAATCAGACTGGAATATTTGTTCTATATAATCCGATGGAAAGCTGTTGCCAAGAATTAACAAGGAGCAGATTATTCTAGAAAACAATCAATTTCATTCAACTTCAAAGCAGAATAAATAGATCTGCCCAATGTGTTTAACTTCTCTGGTCTTATATATGAATCTTAATGTAGGTAGTGGGAAAATGGCTGATGAAGTGGCAAGAGGAAGGAGATAGGCATGAAGGAGAAGCAGAGTTACTTGTAACACAATAAAATCTATTTGCTGGGCATTGGTTTCAGATGAGCTGTTGCATCATCCTCAGTATAAGCGACTCTCAGACCTTTACCAACAGAATTTGCAGCAAACTTGGTAAATACCAGAAGCAAAAGGTCAGTCTGAGAGAAATCTATATAACCATATTATTGGAAAGCTTAAACTGATACCTGGAACATACTGTAGGTTGGGGTAAATTTTCTGTGTAGTCCATTATTCGAATAAGCCCCTCACCATTAATCTTTATTCAAATGAATACATTTTAATTTTGTTCAGGTACATGACAATGGTAGCAAATAACGCTAATAGTGATAGCATCAAAACCTTCCAAGTAGAGTCGAGAGCAAGAACCGTGCAGTTAGTTCTCAAAATTCTTAAAGAATTGGACTTTAATGTTAAGCGACATTTCTAACAGTGGCAAAGAGTTTTTACTACATGCTTACTGTGATACTAGACTGTCAAACTTCACATAGTCCAATGTGCTTTTTCAGAGAGTAACCGAATCTGCATAATTATTATTGTCGGAAAGAAATAAAGAAAAAAAGAATTTAAAATCGCTTCCATTCTATAAATCACCACATCTTTCGGGATCAAACCGAAAGATAGCCATTATTCAATTTATCGAGTTGTAATGGATAATATCACATAAAATGAATGAAATTTGAGAATATTATGTGAGTAGAAGTTCCTTGTTATGAAATTTGGTATTTTTTCCTTTATGGAATTGAATGTGAAATTCAAACTTTAGACCTTTAGTTATGATACTAGATGAATTTTAGAAGAAAATTTGAATAAAGAAAATGTACTTGAAGACAGAGGAGTTAATGTCATTGAAATATGTTGTGAAATCAGGAGCTATTAAGTATCTAAAATATCCTAAACTGCCGCAACATTCTACTAACTCCAGCTCACTGAACTTTAGTGTGGTAGATTGAATTACTGAATTAGGAAAACTATATTTGACTTTAATGTCAAATATTTGGTCATACATTGCTGATTGTACTACAACACCTGATTGTATGGGATTATGATATTTAGGCAGTGTGTGCATTGTCTTACAGATTGTTCCTAGTATAAATAGACCTTGTACTTTGCTACTCTTGCCTTTTCTTCTTACTTCTTCTTCTTTAATTTCTAACATGATATCAGAGCTCTTCTTTAAGCTCTACTCAATCAATCTCTCTTTATGTCCTAAATTCAAACAGAAACTTGGGTTATTTTTTATCTTTTTGGTTCAACAAAATGGCAGAGGATCAAACCACAAACATCACACTTTCAAACCCCACGGACAACCCCCTCACGGCCCAATACATCAAACACCATCGTGGCCAAACCGGGCCAATCAGAGTATATAACATTTTCTAATCATCGTAGTTGTGTTTAATTTAAGTGGTCTCACAGCCTAGCTCTCGTCTCTTCCTATAGTATATTCGGTTAATACAACATTATTTATCTAATATTTCCACTTTGGCTTTGCCATTTTCTTGAAAATTCCCCTATTTGATCGCAGAAATTCCGTGTTTAATGCAATATATATATATATATATATAGAAGCCCGATGGATCTGCATGCCTTAAATTTTTATGTTGTTCCCAATTCTCAAAGATTCATGAAAGTTACAAGCAGCACAGAGAATTTAAAAAAATCTAAAAAGACATCATACAACTTACACATAAGACAAGCACCATTTGTTGTATAAGCAGCCCTTGGGAAGTGGAATCATGAAAGTCACAAGCAGCACAGAATGTAAGACCATTTTGTTAAAGTCCAGAATTTAAAAAAATCTAAAAATACATCATACAACTTACACATAAGACAAGCACCATCTGTTGTATAAGCAGCCCGTGGGAAGTGGAATATACAATTACAATAATCCAATATTAAATTGAAGTAATGATGCCACTAGAAATTAGGGTAGATTATTTGTACCAGATCAGACTGCAGGATTATATGCATTGAATAAGTTTGAATTTTACTCATTTGGAATATAAAGACAAATTTGTTGATAAAAAATTTATTACAATAATTAAATAGAGAGTTGGTTAGATTCTATTGCTTCGTTAGCATGACCGGAGTTCTTTTTATAGCTGATAACTTCAATTTCTGCATGCATTAATCACAGATAATGGCACTTAATTAATATTACGAGTTTTCATATCATTATTTATATATATTAATAATTAAATTAGTTATACATACAAACTAATGTATACAAACTGATGTAACATAACTTATTANAATAAGGCTATTTATAATAATTGCAACAAGTGTTAATGATAACATCACTTAAAAATAAATGAAATTTTTTAAAATATTATTTGAGATATGTAATGCAGCAATTGGAACCAAATTTTCATGTGTCAACCAAAAATCAGTAAAAAACAAAAAAAAACAAATAAACTCTTTAATCTGGGTTGTTTTGTGGGCCGAACGACATGCACCTACCCATAGTTTATCATAACGACAAGTTGGCACCCCAAAAGTTTGAAAATGACAATTATCCACTTTCTATCCAACTCAGTTAATAAAATATGTTTAAGTAAGGGTAATATAGTAATTTTATATCCATTAATTTTAAATTAATCAATAAATCTCTAAAAAAAATTTATCATATTTTTTTATTTCATTTTTCTCTTATCTTCTTCTTCATCTCTCCCTTCTCTTTCTCCTTTTCCCTCTTTCCCCTTCTCTTTTTTTACTTTTCTTCTCCCTCTTTTCCCTTCTCTTTCTTCCCTTTCTTCTCCGGTTCTCCCTCTTTTCCCTCCTCCCCTTTTTTCCTTTTCTTCTCCCTCTTTTCCCTTCTCTTTTCCCTTCTCTCTTTCCTTTCTTCTCCGTCTTTTCCCTCCTCCCCTTCTTTTTTTTCCTTGTCTTCTCTGTCTTTTCCCTTTGGTCGCTAGGCAAGAACTCGTCTTTTCCTCCAGTTTTTTTATTTTTAATTTTTTTTCAAATTTTTATAATTTTTTACAGTTTGGGTTGGATGTGTTTGGAATTTGTGGTGGTGATGGTTGTATTTGGTGGTTCTGGTGGCGAGTTTGGAGCTGGTGGAGGTCCTGACCGAGAAGAAAGGAAGGAAATAGAAGGGGAGGAGGGAAAAGACGGAGAAAAAGAAAGAAAAGGGAGAGATGATGAAGAAGATAAGAGAGAGAAAGAGAAAAATGAAATAAAAAAAAATATGATAAAAAAATTTAGGGATTTATTGATTAATTTAAAATTAATGGATATAAAATTACTATATTACCTTTACTTAAACAGATTTTATTAACGGAGTTGGACAGAAAGTGGATAATTATCACTTTTAAACCTTTTGGGTATCAAATTATAATTATCATTTTTAAATTTTTTGGGTATCAAATTATCCTTATTGTAAACTATAGGTTGGTGGATGTCGTTCAGCCTTGTTTTGTGAGATGTTAATGTACGCCTAATTGTTAATTCTATGTTTGGGCCTCTGTGTACACCTGATTGATATAAAGTGTTTCTAAAACAACTCTAAATAGTTCCAAGTATTCCCACTCCTGCTTTAAAAAGCGAGGAGAAATACTAGAAAGAAAATAGAGGCAAAGTTGGACCGTAAAGGTTTTAATTGGTTTTGGAGTCTGATTGTGGGTATGAACTAAGCCCATTAAAACTGTAACAAGCTGGCCCTGCTTCCTCCCTCAAAAGTAAATTTCTCTAGAAATGCAAAAACCAGAATGCTCAGGAAATAATCTCAGAGTCGGCAGCAGTTAAAACAATAAAAATAAAAAATAAAATAAAAAAAGCACTTCCATGATGACAGCTCCATCATTAAATTAAGCTGTAAAGAAAAAGGTCTAATGAGAAGTTACAACTCAATGAAAGCACTTCCATGGTGAGAATCTCATAATTAAGCTAATAAGTTAACCATGATCCTCTTCCTATATTAAATCCATATGTCTCATAGATAAAAACCAACTTTTTGTTTTTTCTATTGTATAGACTCTTGTTACTTTAACATAATGTTTGTGAAACTAGTGATCGCAAAAATGTATATGCGTAGTGAATATACTCGTTTGTGTTTCCATATATACAAGAAATTATTATTTTATATTTTACACCAACTGAATGCAAATTTCGTCATCATCAATTCTAATATACACCAGGTCAGGGACGCATCCATGCCATTGATACAAAATAAATGGACGCAACTGCTTTGATGATGGAGGAAGGCTACCATAAGAACTAGGGATAGGCACGGACCGGGTCAAAGCCAGAGATCCCTATCTCCGAGCCTGGCCCGAGGCCCAAGGGGATTCCCCAAGCCTTGCCCGTCCCCGAGATGGGGATGCAGGGAAATCCCCCAGCCCATCCCGAGAGAATCCAAGGATTGTATGATTATGGTTTTATTTTACACTTTATTTTTGAACCCAAATTTTGTATTTGCAAGAATATATATATATTTTTTCAAAAAAATTAATAAAATAATAAAAAATTTCTAAAAATTAATATCATCTCTATGATTAATTAACAAATTTTGTGGTATTATTGGATTTAAATTATGGTATTACATAATCAAAATTAATCACAAAATTAAGAATATATATCATTTCCTCTCAACCATTCATATCATTTCTAAAATTAATGTGAATATCTATAACTCCACTTATGTTATTATTATCATGCAAAATGGACAACACATATTCCTTTTCATTTTCTCTATGCAAAATGGGTAAATTTGGGCAGGTTTTAATGAGCCGGGTTGGGTGACCCAGATTTGACCTGAATTTTTTTTGGACCTTTGGCCTAAATTAATAAAGTCATATCGATTTATATCGATATTTTTAAGGATATAAACGGATATGTATCGTATCGGATGATACATATCAACGTATCAAAAGGTTTTGAATACACTCTCTAATACGTATCATTGGCAACCCGTATCGAATAGTATCATAGGATATGTATCGCGTATCGTAGGATGCTAACAACCATGATATTAACATTTACATATATATATTAAGTACTTATATAAATGTATAAATTGAATCACAATAACATAATATCATTTGTCTACTATGGTGATTCGCATGGATTAATGTTGTGGGTAAATGAAATCCTGTGGGTGGGGATTATGTTGATGCGATTCAGAAATGCTTGTTCTTACCAAAGCTCCGCGGAATATGTCATCCTGTCGCTCTGCCCTATGTGAGAATGAAATAGAAAGAGGTGGAATGACAAGTTGGTTTGTTCAGACTTGAGGATGGAATATGCCATTATTTTGGTTTTGGGCCTATATATGAAAAGTAGCTTCCTCTTTAAAGGGTCCAATGATTAATTAAATTTCAGATATGTGAAGAAGAGGGTATTCCTTTTCAAAGCAAGGCAGGATTCTGATCTTGACGACACAGCCATGGGATTTAGACTACTCAGTTACATGGTTATGAGGTTTCAGCTGGTAAGTTTGGGAAATTATTAAAAAACTCTCTGCATGAAATTAGTATATTATTAATTGTTTGCACAAATGCACAAATGATTTCGATCTGCTAGTTGTTTTTTGCTGTACAGATATTTTCCGGCATTTTGAGGATGGAGGTGAGTTCTTTGCTTTCCTGGGCAATCTACCGAGGGCGTTACTGGTATATTCAACTTGTATCGGGCATCTCAGGTGCTATTCTGGCGAGAAGATCCTTGAGAATGCTAAGAAATTTTCAGAAAAAATTTTACGAGAAAACATCCGCTAATGAGCTCCTAGATAAGTGGCTTATAGCTAAGGACTTGCCTGGTGAGGTACGGGGGCAATATATCTAGAAACTTCATTTCTCTTGTTATATTTAAAAAGTAAAACAGATCAATTATAATAATTAAACCAATAACAATTACGATGACAGGTGAGCTTTGCATTGAGGTCCATGGTACGCAAGGTTCCTAGAGTTGAGACAAGACGTACATAGAGCAATATGGCGGCGAAGATGACATTTGGATAGGCAAAGTCTTGTACAGGTATGCTGTTATTTGTATATCCTTAATTCATTTGTTATGATTTCAATCAAGAATTTGTCTTGATAATCTGAAATATCAAAAGCAGTGAACTATTAGTCCACAAATCTACATATCAAGAAATTAAAGTAAATACAGGTTTTGTTATGTATTATTGAATGAGTGCACAAATGACTAGATGCACCTACACATTTCGATTAATTTTATGATTCATATATTCTAATGGCTAAATAGTACCCCTACAGGATGCTGAATGTAAACACTAAAATCTATCTTGAGCTTGCCAAGTTAGACTACAACAATTGCCAAGCTTTACATCAAAATGATGGACAGTATGCAAAGGTATTATACAACAGATATCCTTTTCTTCCAACAACTCAAAATCATGTTATTTTTCCTCAAGAAAAATGCTATGATATACAGGTGGTACACGAATGTACGCTTGAAAATTTCGGAATGAGCAGAAGGGCCCTTCTATTAGCGTACTTTCTAGCATCCGCCAGTTATATGAGCCAGAGAAATGGTTAGAGCGAATTGCTTGGGCTAAGACTTCAGTCTTGGTGGAGACAATCACTTCTCATTTTCACAAAACAAAACATTCAGGGAGCAGAGGAAAGCCTTGTTGATGAATTTAGAAATTGTACTAATAGAAGCAATTATAAAAATGGAAGAGCTATCAACACTTATTCCAGCTGTAAGTAATTATCGGAATTAATGTTCATGTCATCAATATCGAAAATAGAATAGTAATTACAATATTCAATAAATAAGAATAAAAGGATCATTTTTTTTTTTTTTTTTTTTTGGTACGTTAAAAAAATGTGTTTTGTGGCATACAGGAGGTTGGGATCAGACAAAATAGAGCAGGGATTAACTCAGATCTTGCTCGGGACGCGTGAACCACCTTTCATCGAACGCACTTGCGGCTCAAGGTCGAGACATGAGCCACCATATACATCAGGCTGTAAGTAATTCAAAAACACATTCAAAGCATTCAATCAGATGAATTATTTGTTTCTATATAATCCGAATGGAAGCATGTTGCCAAGAATAACAAGGACCGATTATTTTTCAGAACCGAATCAAATTTCATTCAAATTCCAAAGCCAGAATAATAGATCTGCCCAATGTGTTTAACTTCTCTGTTTTTATCTGAAAATTTATGTAGTGGGGAAAATGGCTGATGAAGTGGCAAGAGGAAGGAGATAGGCATGAAGGAGAAGCAGAGTTACTGTTACACAATAAATCTATTTGTGGGCATTGGTTCTCAGATGAGCTGTTGCATCATCCTCGTATAAGCGACTCTCAGACCTTACCAACAGAATTTGCAGCAAAATTGGTAATTACCGAAGCAAAAGGTCAGTCTGAGAGACATCTATATAACCTATTATTGGAAAGCTTAAACTGATACCTAAATACTGTAGGTGGGGTAAATTCTGTGTAGTCCATTATTCGAATAAGCCCCTCACCATTAATCTTTATTCAAATTTAATAATCTTTTAATTGTTTCAGGTACATGACAATGGTAGCAATAACAGCTAATAGTGATAGGATCACAACCTTCCAAGTAGAGTCTGAGATGCAAGAACTTGTGCAGTAGTTCTTCAAAATTCTTCAAAGACATTGACTTTAATGTTAAGCAGACATTTCTAACAGTGGCAAAGAGTTTTACTACACTGCTTACTGTGATATCAGACTGTCAACTTTCACATAGTCAAGTGCTTTTTCAGAGAGTAACCTGAATCTGTAATATTATTGTCTGTGAAAGAAATAAAGAAAAAAGAATTTAAATCGCTTCCATTCTATAAATTCACCACATCTTTCGGGATCAAACCGAAAGATTAACAATATTCAATTATTCGAGTTGTAATGATTATATCACATAAAATGAATGAAAATTTGAGAATATTATGTGAGATAGTTTTTGTATGAAATTTTGGTATTTTTTTCCTTTTATGTAATTGAATGTGGAAATTCAAACTTTAGACCTTGTATGATACTAATGAATTTTAGAAGAAATTTGAATAAAGAAAATGTAATTGAAGACACTGAGGAGTTAATGTCATTGAAATTATTGTTGTGAAATCAGGAGCTATTAATAGTATCTAAAATATCTAAACTGCCGCAAACTTCTACAACTCCAGCTCACGAACTTATGTGGAGATAGAATTACTGAATTAGGGAAAACTAATATTTGACTTAATGTCAAATTTATGGTTTATTACATTGCTGATTTACTACACATCCCTGATTGTATGGGATTATGATATTTAGCAGAAGTGTGATTGTTTTTACAGATTGTTCCTCATGTATAATAGACCTTGTACTTTGCTACTCTTGCCTTTTCTTCTTTACTCTCTTCTTTAATTTCTAACATGATATCAGAGCTCTTCTTTTAAGCTTCTACTCAATCAATCTCTCTTTTCTGTCCCTAAAATTCAAACAGAAAACTTGGTTATTTTTTATCTTTTGGTTCAACAAAATGGCAGATGATCAAACCACCAAACATCACACTTTCAAACCCCACGGACCAACCCCCTCACGGCCCAAATACTCAAACCCCATCGTGGGCCAAGGGCCAATCCCAACAAATCAAGCCGGCCCAAACCCAACTTTTCATACCCATTTGGATTTCTGGGCCCACACCGAGTCAAGATTCTCAACCGGGTTTCAAATCCCTTCATTCTCATCAAGTAAGTTTTGGCAGGATTTGAGAATTATGCCACTTGGGTGAAAGATTATGGCTGAAACTACATGTGAGATCACTTGGATCTTTGGATTATTAGGAGATTTGTAGGTACAAGTCAAAAGGCATGTCAGTTATACTCTAATAATAAGGCAACAAATGATATTACAGCAAATTCAGTTTTCCATGAGAAAACAAAATATTAGAGATTGATTACTACTTCATGAGAGGAAAAATTCAAGAAGAGATTATCAAAACAATGCACATTCAAACTTCGGAGTAGCCGACATTGCATTTATGATATATACAATAATAAGCTTAAGGGGGAGTGTAGATACAATAATACTATGCTTACTCACAATCTTACTGACGTGTGTAAATATAAGCATAGTACGGGTACATAACACAGTACAGGTACCATATGTAATTTTAACAAAGGTGAGTAAAATGGTTAGTAAGTTCGTGAGTAAGCATAACATTACTCGTGTAGATATATGAATTACTGAATTAGAAAAACTAATATTTGATTAATGTCAAATATTATGTTTTGATTACATTGCTAATTTACTGCACATTACATCCACAATTGTATGAGATTATGATATTAAGGTAGAATATGTGCATGCCTTTACAGACGAAATATATTATACTTACAAAGTCCTCGTACAAAGATATGGTACAAAGTTATGTGACATATTATGATTGGGATAGTGAATTTGTAAAATCAACTTTTAACTAAAGTCAAATTCGTTGTCTCAATCATGGTAGACACATCATTTTGTACACATACTTTGTATGAGGACTTTGTAGGTGTAATATTACTCTTTACATATTAGTCCTCATGTATAATAGACCTTGTACAAAGCATATGAAGTATACAAATACAATATACGGAATTATTTCTGCATTTTCTCTCCTTTCTTAAGGCATCTCTGGCAGACACTCTTGCTACTCTTGCCTCTTCTTCTTTGCTTCTTCTTCATCTTAATTTCTGACATTTAGTTAGTGTTGCTGCCTCTTTTCAAACTGACTCAAATTAGTTTTACAAAACTAACAAACAATGTTGACTCAGCTTTGTAACTAAGTTTTAACACTTAATAATAATCAACCATACCTAAATTATCTCATACATGAAAAACCCATATTTTATGAAAAATGTTATCCTTACAAAGACCCATACAAGAGGGCTACAAAGAAATCATTCAGAGAAAGAAACAAAGGAAAAATGGAAAAAAAAAGAGAGAGAGAGAGAGAGAGAGAGAGAGAGAAATTAGAAAATCAATGATGGAGATTTCTTTGAACCTCATTGGATGTGTCTTTGTAAAACTAAGATTGCTCTATTTTATAGCTACAAACATGTGAAAGAATGAGATAAAATCTTTGTTTAATGTTGAAGGATGATAATTGATTGATTTGTGTTTTAGTATGCAAAGAGTTGATGGTTAGAGAGAAAACTGTGTGTTGGATAGATATTTATCTTTAGTTTAAAATCGCTAATAGAATAAAAAGAAAGTTATAGAGTGTAAAACTTTTTAATAGGCTATTTTTCAATTCTCCCATGGAAATAAGGCTATTATAATAATTGCAACAAGTGTTAATGATAACATCACTTAAAAATAAATGAAAATTTTTTAAAATATTATTTGAGATATGTAATGCAGCAATTGGAAACCAATTTTCATGTGTCAACACAAAATCAGTAAAAAACAAAAAAAAAAACAAAAACTCTTTAATCTGGGTGTTTTTGTGGGCCGAACGACATGCACCTACCATAGTTATCATAACGACAAGTTGGCACCCAAAAGTTTGAAAAGACAATTATCCACTTTCTATCCAACTCAGTTAATAAAATATGTGTAAGTAAGGGTAAATAGTAATTTATATCCATTAATTTTAAATTAATCAATAAATCTCTAAAAAAATTTATCATATTTTTATTTCATTTTTCTCTTATCTTCTTCTTCACTCTCTTTTTCCTTTTCCCTCTTTCCCCTTCCTTTTTTTACTTTTCTTCTCCCCTTTCCCCTTCTCTTCTTCCTTTATTCTCCAGGTTCTCTATTGTTAATATAATACTAATTAATTGAATTTGTTTTGTTTCCCAAGGCGTCTTTACCAAACGAGATCCAGGAACGCGTACATACTATAAGATCCATGTTGAGTTCCCTAAACGATGGAGGAATAAGTGTATCGGCATATGACACGGCATGGGTTGCTCTAATTGAAGATATTGAAGGCAGTGGTGCTTCTCAATTCCCATCTGCCCTTCAATGGATTGCCGACAATCAGCTCCCAGATGGTTCATGGGGTGAAGATAAAATATTTTCAGCTTATGATCGCTTAATTAGCACCATAGCTTGTGTTGTAGCACTAAAGAGATGGAATATCCATCAAGATAGGTGTGAAAAAGGTATCTCCAGTAAAAGAAGCCAAAATAAACAACATATATATATGATCTCTCTCTGCTTTTTGAGACTAACATATATCACGTCAACCTTTTGTTGTGGCTTTAGGGTTGTCATTTTTCAAAGAAAACATATCCAAGCTTGAAAACGAGAGTGATGCGCACATGCCTTGCGGCTTTGAAATTATCTTCCCTGCACTTCTAGATAAAGCTCGCAGTTTAGAAATTGAAGTACCTGATCATTCTCCTGCCTTGCAAGATATATATGCGAAGAGAAATTTCAAGCTCTCAAGGTACAAACTCTGGCTTGTTGATCATCCTAACAATTTTCAATAGTTCTTTGTTCAACATGAATACCACATCAATCACAATACAAATAATGAGCGAACGAATTTATTTTACTTCAAATATTTTTTCCTTTTTTATTTTTTCAATTAATATGATTTCGGGTTTTAAATTGAAAGGGTTTATTTCATTTTTTTCCCTGTGATCACTTAGAATTTACTCAACCGGTTCGTTCAAAACCTATCAAAATATCAAACACCCCCTTATAAATTTATCAAAAACCTCTTAAAAGGAGAATTTTATATTTTCTTAACCAAGCCGATGTGTTTAAGAACTTGTTTTGTTAGACTTATCTACTAGCTAAAAGAGCTTATTTAAAGCTATAAGCATTTCTAAAATAATTTTATGTTGTTTTGTTACATTTAAAAAATTCTTTAAGGATTTTAAGTAAACTATTTTATGGTTTATAGGAGAAGCTCAAATTTTGAGCTATTCCCATAAACTCTTTTTAAGCTTATTTAAAGTGTTGAAATTTAAAAAGTATCCTTATTTTTATTTTGGGGGTTTGGATATATACAGCCAACTCAATAAATACAATTCCCAAAATGTGCAGGTTTTATTTAAAGTATAAGCCCAATCATAAAATCCAATAACTTACCAATTATACCCTTAATAAAACAAAAAATGATATATAATGTTAGACTATATAGGATTCAATAGTCTAACTCAATCTAGCATTTAAAATTATGATTTAAGAGTCTAATTAAAGCATGTTAAACCATACTAGACTATGCTAGACTTGGTAGTCTAAAGTATTTCGGCTATTTTTGTCCTTGATATTTTTCATTAATAGCAATTAAGTTAAGTCATGTGAATTTATGACTAAATCTATCCTTTAAACAAATTCTTGATATTTTAGGAATTAAAATTAGTAAAGATGGTTATATATAGAAATATTTCTTTATTTTATTAATTTAACTTGATTTATTCTTATAATAACACATTTTTTGGTAAATTAGTACCCGAAAACTCTTTTACATTTTCCTAACAAACAATTAACAAATTTCTCATAAAAGCTTTACTCATATAAACTTTACTCTAGTATGCTATTCTTCCAAAAGTTCTAATCGAAGAAACCATACCAAACAAACCCTAATACTAAGCGATCTTATAGGGGAAAATAAAATAAACCCTAAATTGAAAATCTATGTTTCATATAATAATTGGCTTGTAATATCTTGTGATATTATAAATTCTGTCTAGAATTTGGTTTATTAATGTTAATTTTCTGCTCATCTAGAGGCTTGCTAATTGTTATTTAACATTATATTGGAGCAATCATCCACATTTCATTAATGGTGTACCGGTAAATAGGATACCAAAGGACAAATTGCACAGTGTACCGACAACATTACTTGGTAGCTTGGAAGGAATGCAAGACCTGAACTGGGAAAAGCTTCTAAAATTGCAATTCCAAGATGGCTCATTCTTCTCCTCCTTATCCTCCACTGCGTATGCCTTCATGCAAACTAAAAATGAAAATTGCTTGAAATTTTTAACAAAAGTTGTCCAAGAATTCAATGCCGGAGGTATATATATTAAGCGCCTTTGTAAAATTTTGACTGGAAATTCTCAATTATTAGGGGTTTCTAATTGTTTTTTATCGATGTACTCCAATTTAGTGCCTACCTTATACCCAGTTGACGTGTACGAACATATTTGGGTTGTGGATCGCTTGCTGCGCCTCGGAATTTCAAGATATTTTCAACCAGAATTTAAAGAATGTATGGATTATGTTTACAGGTACATAATATTATATATTCATAATTTAAAAAAAAAAAAAGAAAAAAAAAAGTTTACCATGCAGCCTATATATGAAAAGTAGCTTCCTCTTGCTAAAGGGTCCTAATTGATTAATTTTCAGATATGTGACCGAAGAGGGTATTCCTTTTCAAAGACAAGGCAGGATTCCTGATCTTGACGACACAGCCATGGGATTTAGACTACTCAGATTACATGGTTATGAGGTTTCAGCTGGTAAGTTTGGGAAATTATTAAAAAAATCTCTGAAATTAGTATATTATTAATTGTTTTGCACAAATGCACAAATGATTCCGATCTTGCTAGTTGTTTTTTGCTGTACAGATATTTTCCGGCATTTTGAGGATGGCGGTGAGTTCTTTTGCTTTCCTGGGCAATCTACCGAGGGCGTTACTGTTATATTCAACTTGTATCGGGCATCTCAGGTGCTATTCCCTGGCGAGAAGATCCTTGAGAATGCTAAGAAATTTTCAGAAAAAATTTTACGAGAAAAACATGCCGCTAATGAGCTCCTAGATAAGTGGCTTATAGCTAAGGACTTGCCTGGTGAGGTACGGGGGCAATATATCTAGAAACTTCATTTCTCTTGTTATATTTAAAAAGTAAAACAGATCAATTATAATAATTAAACCAATAACAATTACGATGACAGGTGAGCTTTGCATTGGAGGTCCCATGGTACGCAAGGTTCCCTAGAGTTGAGACAAGACTGTACATAGAGCAATATGGCGGCGAAGATGACATTTGGATAGGCAAAGTCTTGTACAGGTATGCTGTTATTTGTATATTCCTTAATTCATTTGTTATGATTTCAATCAAGAATATTTGTCTTGATAATCTGAAATATCAAAAGCAGTGAACTTATTAGTCCACAAATCTACATATCAAGAAATTAAAGTAAATACAGGTTTTGTTATAGTATTATTGAATGAGTGCACAAATGACTAGATGCACTCTAACACATTTCGATTAATTTTATTGATTCAATTATATTCTAATGGCTAAATAAGTACCCCTACAGGATGCTGAATGTAAACACTAAAATCTATCTTGAGCTTGCCAAGTTAGACTACAACAATTGCCAAGCTTTACATCAAACTGAATGGAACAGTATGCAAAGGTATTATACAACAGATATCCTTTTCTTCCAACAACTCAAATTTTTTTTTTTTTTCTCAAGAAAAATGCTATGATATACAGGTGGTACTCAGAATGTACGCTTGAAAATTTCGGAATGAGCAGAAGGGCCCTTCTATTAGCGTACTTTCTAGCATCCGCCAGTATATATGAGCCAGAGAAATGGTTAGAGCGAATTGCTTGGGCTAAGACTTCAGTCTTGGTGGAGACAATCACTTCTCATTTTCACAAAACAAAACATTCCAGGGAGCAGAGGAAAGCCTTCGTTGATGAATTTAGAAATTGTACTAATAGAAGCAATTATAAAAATGGAAGAGCTATCAACAACTTATTCCAGCTGTAAGTAATTATCGGAATTAATGTTCATGTTCATCAATATCGAATAATATGAATAGTAATTACAATATTCAATAAACTAAGAATAAAAGGCATCATTTTTTTTTATTTTTTTTTTTTGGGTACGTTAAAAAAATGTGTTTTGTGGCATACAGGAGGTTGGGATCAGACAAAATAGAGCAGGGATTAACTCAGATCTTGCTCGGGACGCTGAACCACCTTTCATCGAACGCACTTGCGGCTCAAGGTCGAGACATGAGCCACCATATACATCAGGCTGTAAGTAATTCATAAAACACATTCAAAGCATTCAATCAGACTGAATTATTAGTTTCTATATAATCCGAATGGAAGCTATTGCCATGAATATAACAAGGACCGATTATTTTTCTTGAACCGAATCAAATTTCATTCAACTTCCAAAGCCAGAATAATAGATCTGCCCAATGTGTTTAACTTCTCTGTTTCTTATATCTGAAAATTTATGTAGTGGGGAAAATGGCTGATGAAGTGGCAAGAGGAAGGAGATAGGCATGAAGGAGAAGCAGAGTTACTTGTATACACAATAAATCTATTTGCTGGGCATTGGTTCTCAGATGAGCTGTTGCATCATCCTCTGTATAAGCGACTCTCAGACCTTACCAACAGAATTTGCAGCAAACTTGGTAATTACCAGAAGCAAAAGGTCAGTCTGAGAGACATCTATATAACCTATTATTTGGAAAGCTTAAACTGATACCTGGCTAATACTGTAGGTTGGGGTAAATTTTCTGTGTAGTCCCATTATTCGAATAAGCCCCCTCACCATTAATCTTTATTCAAATTTAATAATCTTTTAATTTTGTTTCAGGTACATGACAATGGTAGCAATAACGCTAATAGTGATAGCATCACAACCTTCCAAGTAGAGTCTGAGATGCAAGAACTTGTGCAGTTAGTTCTTCAAAATTCTTCAAATGACATTGACTCTAATGTTAAGCAGACATTTCTAACAGTGGCAAAGAGTTTTTACTACACTGCTTACTGTGATACTCAGACTGTCAACTTTCACATAGTCAAAGTGCTTTTTCAGAGAGTAACCTGAATCTGCATAATATTATTGTCTGTGAAAGAAATAAAGAAAAAAGAATTTAAAATCGCTTCCATTCTATAAATTCACCACATCTTTCGGGATCAAACCGAAAGATTAGCAATTATTCAATTTATTCGAGTTGTAATGATAATATCACATAAAATGAATGAAAATTTGAGAATATTATGTGAGATAGTTCCTTGTTATGAAATTTTGGTATTTTTTTCCTTTTATGTAATTGAATGTGGAAATTCAAACTTTAGAGCTTTATTTATGATACTATATGAATTTTAGAAAGAAAATTTGAATAAAGAAAATGTAACTTGAAGACACTGAGGAGTTAATGTCATTGAAATTATTGTTGTGAAATCAGGAGCTATTAATAGTATCTAAAATATCCTAAACTGCCGCAAACTTCTACTAACTCCAGCTCACTGAACTTTAGTGTGGAGATATGAATTACTGAATTAGGAAAACTAATATTTGACTTTAATGTCAAATATTATGTTTTCATTACATTGCTGATTTACTACACATCCCTGATTGTATGGGATTATGATATTTAGGCAGAATGTGTGCATTGTCTTTTACAGATTGTTCCTCATGTATAAATAGACCTTGTACTTTGCTACTCTTGCCTTTTTCTTCTTTACTTCTTCTTCTTTAATTTCTAACATGATATCAGAGCTCTTCTTTTAAGCTTCTACTCAATCAATCTCTCTTTTCTGTCCCTAAAATTCAAACAGAAAACTTGGTTATTTTTTATCTTTTTGGTTCAACAAAATGGCAGATGATCAAACCACAAACATCACACTTTCAAACCCCACGGACCAACCCCCTCACGGCCCAAATACATCAAACCCCATCGTGGGCCAAACCGGGCCAATCCCAACAAATCAAGCCGGCCCAAACCCAACTACTTTCCATACCCATTTGGATTTCTGGGTCCCACACCGAGTCAAGATTCTCAACCGGGTTCAAATCCCTTNTACTCAATCGATCTCTCTTTTCTGTCCCTGAAATTCAAACAGAAAACTTGGTTATTTTTTATCTTTTTGGTTCAACAAAATGGCAGATGATCAAACCACAAACATCACACTTTCAAACCCCACGGACCAACCCCCTCACGGCCCAAATACATCAAACCCCATCGTGGGCCAAACCGGGCCAATCCCAACAAATCAAGCCGGCCCAAACCCAACTACTTTCCATACCCGTTTGGATTTCCGAGTCCCACACTGAGTCAAGATTCTCAACCGGGTTCAAATCCCTACCCGACCCAATTCCCCTTCAACATCCAAATGATTCTAACTGCCAGCTGTAATTATATAATTGTCAAAATTAATGTGTAAGAAGGGAAAACTAATCTTAATTTGCTTTCATTTAATAATATCAAAAACATCTTTCAGTAACCACTATTAGGTGACCTGATGGTAAAAGAGTATAAGAAGATTCCATGAGCTCTTGAGTTCGAGTCTTGTTAGACACTAATAGGGGTGGCTATTAAGACTCTTACACGACTGACAGTTTCAAAGCCCTAATAGATTAGTTAAAGTGTGTGCAAACTGGCTCAGAAACCTCCAGTGAAAAAAACTTCAACCTCCAGCCCCAAATTGCTCGACTTGTATAAATGAATACAAATGAGAAAACACAAACTTTAAATCCTTAAATTGGTATCAAATCCAAAAACATACATCCAACTACAATTAAAAACTATTTGAAGCTAAATTATAATATTTAACACATAACTCATACCTAAATTATCTCATACATGAAAAAACCTATATTTTATAGCTTACAACAGATGAAAGAATGAGATAAATATCTTTAGTTTAATGTTGAATGAGTGATAATTGATTGATTTGTCGTTTATGCATGCAAAGAGTTGATGGTTAGAGAGAAAACTTGTGTTTGGATAGATATTTATCTTTAGTTTAAAATCGCTAATAGAATAAAAAGAAAGTTATAGAGTGTAAAACTTTTTAAAATAGGCTATTTTTCAATTCTCCCATGGAAATAAGGCTATTTATAATAATTGCAACAAGTGTTAATGATAACATCACTTAAAAATAAATGAAATTTTTTTAAATATTATTTGAGATATGTAATGCATCAATTGGAAGCAAATTTTCATGTGCCAACCAAAAATCAGTAAAAGAAACAAAAACAAAAAAACTCTTTAATCTGGGTTGATTTGTGAGATGTTAATATAGGCCTAATTGTTAATTCTGTGTTTGGGCCTCGGTGTACACCTGATTGATATAAAGTGTTTCTAAAACAACTCTAAATAGGTCCAAGTATTCCCACTCCTGCTTTAAAAAGAGAGGAGAAATACTAGAAAGAAAACAGAGGCAAAGTTGGACTTTTTAGTTTGATCCGTAAAGGTTTTAATTGGTTTTGGACCCTGATTGTGGGTATGAACTAAGTCCATTAAAACTATAACAATCTGGCCTTGCTTCCTCCCTCAAAAGTAAATTTCTCTAGAAATGCAAATCTTGACCATCGTTGACAGGACAACGACAGTCATATCTTAGCCGTGAATATTGTAGTCATTGACGGCCAAATATGACCGTAGATCTGGCATTTTCCTCAATGGTGGATTGGCCGGAAAAGGCCAGATATGGCCATCAACAGTCACACAATGTTCATCTTGGCCGAAAAATGCCATATCAACGTCTACCCGCCAGATCCGACTGGTCTGTGGTGTAACGCGATTTTCTGGCCAGATTCCGGTGGTGGTGGCCGAATATGGCACTGCTGGGTGGGGGATTTTTGTCATTTAAAAAAAAATTATATATTAGGGTGTTATAAATTAGCAAACCTAAGGGGTTTCTTATAAATTTTACTCGTAATACATTCTTATTCAACTATCTAATATTATTCCAAAATACATCCAAAATATAAACAAACAGACCCCAGAATGCTCAGGAATAATCTGAGAGTCGGCAGCAGTTAAAACAATAAAAAAATTAAAAAAAAAAAAAAAAAAATGCGCACTTCCATGATGACAGCTCCATCATTAATTAAGCTGTAAAGAAAAAGGTCTAATGAGAAGTTACAACTCAATGAAAGCATCCATGGTGAGAATCTCATAATTAAGCTAAAAGTTAACCATGATCCTCTTCCTATATTAATCCATATTTCATAACAAAACAAAAAAAAAAAAAAAAAAAAAAAAAAAAAAAAAAAAACCAACTTTTTGTTTTTTCTATTGTATAGACTCTCGTTACTTGAACATAGTGTTTGTGAAACTAGTGACAGAAAAAATGTATATGCGTAGTGAATATACTCGTTTGTGTTTTCATATATACAAGAAATTATTATTTTATATTTTACACCAACAGAATGCAAATTTCGTCATCATCAATTCTAATATAGACCAGGTCAGGGACGCATTCATGCCATTGATACAAAATACATGGACGCAACTGTTTTGATGATGGAGGAAGGCTACTATAAGAACTAGGGATAGGCACGGGCTGGGTCAAAGCCAAGGATCCTTATCTCTGAGCCCGGCCCAAGGGCCCAAAGAGATTCCTCAAACCTTGCCCGTCTCCGGGATGGGGATATAAGGGAATCCCCCAGCCCATCCCGAGAGAATTCAAGGATTGTATGATTATGATTTTATTTTACACTTTATTTTTGGACCCAAATTTTGTATTTGCTTGTCAAATTGTGTATCATATCGTGTATCGAAAACTTAATTTTTCGAATTGTATATTGCGTATCGTATCGTATCGCAGGATACGTATTTTTCAAAAAAATTAATAAAATAATAAAAATTTTCTAAAAATTAATATCATCCCCATGATTAATTAACAATTTTTTTGGTATTATTGGCTTTAAATTATGGTATTACATAATCAAAATTAATCACAAAATTAAGAATCTATATCATTTCCTCTCAACCATTCATATCATTTCTAAGATCAATGTGAATATCTATAACTCCACTTGTGTTATTATTATCATGCAAAATGGGCAACACATCTCCTTTTCATTTTCTCCATGCAAAATGGGTAAATTTGGGCAAGTTTTAATGAGCCAGGTTGGGTGACCCGGATTTGACCTGAAATTTTTTTTAGACCTTTGGCCCAAATTAATAAAGTCGTATCGATTTGTATCGATATTTTTAAGGATATAAACGGATATGTATCATATCGGATGATACATATCAACGTATCGAAAGGTTTAGGATACATTCTCTAATACGTATCATTGGTGACCCGTATCGAATAGTATTATAGGATACGTATCGCATATCGTAAGATACTAACAACCATGATATATATATACATTAAGCATGGTTATCAAATTGTGTATCGTATTGTTTATCGAAAACCTAATTTTTCGAATCATGTATCACGTATCGTATCGTAGGATACGCCTTTTTCAAAAAAATTAATAAAATAATAAAATTTTTCTAAAAATTAATATTATCCCCATGATTAATTAACAAATTTTGTGGTATTATTGGCTTTAAATTATGGTATTACACAATCAAAATTAATCATAAAATTAAGAATTTATATCATTTCCTCTCATCCATTCATATCATTTCCAAGATCAATGTCAATATCTATAACTCTACTTGTGTTATTATTATCATGCAAAATTGGCAAAACATCTTCTGATTCACTTTCTCGATGCAAAATGAGTAAATTTGGGTAGGTTTTAGTGAACCAGGTTGGGTGACCCGGATTCGACCTAAAATTTTTTTTTGGACCTTTGACCCAAATTAATAAAGTCATATCGATTTGTATCGATATTTTTAAGGATACAAACGGATACGTATCGTATCGTAGGATATATATCAACGTATCGAAAGGTTTATGATACACTCTCTGATACGTATCATTGACGACTCATATCGAATCGTATCATAAGATACATATCGAATCGTATCATAAGATACATATCACGTATCGTAGGATACTAATAACCATGATATTAAGTACTTATATAAATGTATAAATTGAATCACAATAACATAATATCATTTGTCTACTATGGTGATTCGCAGGGATTAATGTTGTGGGTAAATGAAATCCTGTGGGTGGGGATTATGTTGATGCGATTCAGAAATGCTGGTTCTTAACAAAGCTCCGCGGAATATGTCATCCTGTTGCTCTGCCCTATGTGAGAATGAAATAGAAAGAGGTGGAATGACAAGTTGGTTTGTTCAGACTTGAGGATGGAATATGCCATTATTTTGGTTTTGCGTCCTAAGGTATAAAAGACCTTTCCTCATGTATGGATTATGGAATTAAGGCCGATGTGTGCAGTGTCTTTTACAGATTATTCCTCAGTATAAATAGAATTTCTTTTTCTTCTTAATTTCTAACATGGTATTAGAGCTCTCCTTTAAAGCTTCGCTCAATCGATCTCTCTTTCGTCCCTGAAATTCAAACAGAAAACTTGGTATTTTTATCTTTTTGGTTGCATGCTGATTTACTACACATTATTCCTCATGTATAAATAGGACCTTTCCTCATGTATGGGATTATGATATTAAGGCAGAATGTGTGCATGTCTTTTACAGGTTGTTCCTCATGTATAAATAGACCTTTCCTTTTTCTTCTTTAATTTCTAACATGGTATTAGAGCTCCTTTAAGCTTCCACTCAATCGATCTCTCTTTTCTGTCCCTGAAATTCAAACAGAAAACTTGGTATTTTTATCTTTTTGGTTCAACAAATGGCAGATGATCAAACCACAAATATCACACTTTCAAACCCACAGACCAAGCCCCTCACGGCCAAACCCCATCGTGGGCCAAACTAGGCCAATCCCACCATAAAACCGCCCAAAACCCAACACCTTAACCCAACTACTTTCCATACCGTTGTGATTCCGAGTCCACACTGAGTCAAGATTTCAACCGGGTTCAAATCCCTACCCGACCCAATTCCCCTTCAACATCCAAATGATTCTAAATGCCAGCTGTAATTATATAATGTCAAAAATTAATGTGTAAGAAGGGAAAACTAATCTTAATTTGTTTCATTTAATAATATCAAAAACATCTTTCAGTAACCACTATTAGGTGACCTGATGGTAAAAGAGTATAAGAAGATTCCATGAGCTCTTGAGTTCGAGTCTTGTTAGCACTAATAGGGGTGGATTAAGACTCTTACACGACTGACAGTTTCAAAGCCCTAATAGATTAGTTAAAGTGTGTGGCAAACTGGCTCAGAAACCTCCAGTGAAAAAAACTTCAACCTCCAGACCCAAATTGCCGACTTGTAAATGATACAAATGAGAAAACACAAACTTTAAATCCTTAAATTGGTATCAAATCAAAAACATACATCCAACTACAATTAAAAACTATTTGAAGCTAAATTATAATATTTAACACATAACTCATCCTAAATTATCTCATACATGAAAAAACCTATTTTATAGCTTACAACAGATAAAGAATGAGAAATATCTTTAGTTGAATAGGGATAATTGATTGATTGTCGTTTATGCATGCAAAGAGTTGATGGTTAGAAGAGAAAACTTGTGTTTGGATAGATATTATCTTTAGTTTAAAATCGCTAATAGAATAAAAAGAAAGTTAAGAGATAAAAATTTTTAAATAGGCTATTTTCAATTCTCCCATGGAAATAAGTGATTTATAATAATTGCAACAAGTGTTAATGCTAACATCACTTAAAAATAAATGAAATTTTTTTAATATTTTTGAGATATGTAATGATCAATTGGAAGCAAATTTTCATGTGCCAACCAAAAATCAGTAAAAGAAACAAAAACAAAAAAACTCTTAATCTGGGTTGATTGTGAGATGTTAATATAGGCCTAATTGTTAATTCTGTGTTTGGGCCTCGGGTACACCTGATTGATATAAAGTGTTTCTAAAACAACTCTAAATAGGTCCAAGTATCCACTCCGCTTTAAAAGAGAGGAGAAAATACTAGAAAGAAAAACAGAGGCAAGTTGGAATTTTAGTTTGATCGTAAAGGTTTTAATTGGTTTTGGACCTGATTGTGGGGTATGAACTAAGTCCATTTAAAACTATAACAAATCTGGCCTTGCTTCCTCCCTCAAAAGTAAATTTTCTAGAAATGCAAATCTTGACCTCGTTGACAGACAACGACAGTCTATCTTTAGCCGTGAATATTTGTAGTCATTGACGGCCAAATATGACGTAGATCTGGCATTTTCCTACGAATCTTGGTGGATCTGGCGAAAAGGCAGATAGGCATATCAACAGTCACAAATTCATCTTTGCGAGAAAAATGCCATATAACGTACCTACCCGCCAGATCCGACTGTCTGTGGTGGAACGCCGATTTTCTGGCCAGATTCCGGTGGTGGTGGCGAAATCTGGCATGCGGGTGGTGGGGAGTTTTTGTCATTTAAAAAAAAAATATAATAGGGTGTTTATAAATTAGCAAACCTAAGGGGTTTCTTATAAATTTCTGTATACATCTTCCTTAATTCTACATCTCTATTCAACTATCTATATTATTCCCAAAATACTATCAAAATATAAAACAAACAGACCCCAGAATGCTCAGGAAATAATCTGAGAGTCGGCAGCAGTTAAAACAATAAAAATATTAAAAAAAAAAAAAAAAATGCGCACTTCCATAGGACAGCTCATCATAAATTAAGCTGTAAAGAAAAGGGTCTAATGAGAAGTTACAACTCAATGAAAGACATTCCATGTGGATCTCTAATTAAGCTAATAAGTTAACCATGATCTCTTCCTATATTAATCCAATACTCTCAGATTAAAAAAAAAACCTAAACCAATAACAATTACGATGACAGGTGAGCTTTGCATTGGAGGTTCCATTGTACGCAAGGTTCCCTAGAGTTGAGACAAGACTGTACATAGAGCAATATGGCGGCGAAGATGACATTTGGATAGGCAAAGTCTTGTACAGGTATGCTTTTATTTGTATATTCCTTAATTCATTTGTTATGATTTCAATCAAGAATATTTGTCTTGATAATCTGAAATATCAAAAGCAGCGAACTTATTAGTCCACAAATCTACAAATCAAGAAATTAAAGTAAATACATGTTTTGTTATAGTATTATTGAATGAGTGCACAAATGACTAGATAAACACATTTCGATTAATTTTATTGATTCAGTTATATTCTAATGGCTATATAAGTACCCCTACAGGATGCTGAATGTAAACACTAAAATTTATCTTGAGCTTGCCAAGTTAGACTACAACAATTGCCAAGCTTTACATCAAACTGAATGGAACAGTATGCAAAGGTATTATACAACAGATATCCTTTTCTTCCAACAACTCAAATTTTTTTTTTTTTTCTCAAGAAAAATGCTATGATATACAGGTGGTACTCAGAATGTACGCTTGAAAATTTCGGAATGAGCAGAAGGGCCCTTCTATTAGCGTATTTTCTAGCATCCGCCAGTATATATGAGCCAGAGAAATGGTTAGAGCGAATTGCTTGGGCTAAGACTTCAGTCTTGGTGGAGACAATCACTTCTCATTTTCACAAAACAAAACATTCCAGAGAGCAGAGGAAAGCCTTCGTTGATGAATTTAGAAACTGTACTAATAGAAGCAATTATAAAAATGGAAGAGCTATCAACAACTTATTCCAGCTGTAAGTAATTATCGGAATTAATGTTCATATTCATCAATATCGAATAATATGAATAGTAATTACAATATTCAATGAACTAAGAATAAAAGGCATCATTTTTTTTTATTTTTTTTTTTTGGGTACGTTAAAAAAATGTGTTTTGTGGCATACAGGAGGTTGGGATCAGACAAAATAGAGCAGGGATTAAGTCAGATCTTGCTCGGGACGCTGAACCACCTTTCATCGAACGCACTTGCGGCTCAAGGTCGAGACATGAGCCACCATATACATCAGGCTGTAAGTAATTCATAAAACACATTCAAAGCATTCAATCAGACTGAATTATTAGTTTCTATATAATCCGAATGGAAGCTATTGCCATGAATATAACAAGGACCGATTATTTTTCTTGAACCGAATCAAATTTCATTCAACTTCCAAAGCCAGAATAATAGATCTGCCCAATGTGTTTAACTTCTCTGTTTCTTATATCTGAAAATTTATGTAGTGGGGAAAATGGCTGATGAAGTGGCAAGAGGAAGGAGATAGGCATGAAGGAGAAGCAGAGTTACTTGTATACACAATAAATCTATTTGCTGGGCATTGGTTCTCAGATGAGCTGTTGCATCATCCTCTGTATAAGCGACTCTCAGACCTTACCAACAGAATTTGCAGCAAACTTGGTAATTACCAGAAGCAAAAGGTCAGTCTGAGAGACATCTATATAACCTATTATTTGGAAAGCTTAAACTGATACCTGGCTAATACTGTAGGTTGGGGTAAATTTTCTGTGTAGTCCCATTATTCGAATAAGCCCCCTCACCATTAATCTTTATTCAAATTTAATAATCTTTTAATTTTGTTTCAGGTACATGACAATGGTAGCAATAACGCTAATAGTGATAGCATCACAACCTTCCAAGTAGAGTCTGAGATGCAAGAACTTGTGCAGTTAGTTCTTCAAAATTCTTCAAACGACATTGACTTTAATGTTAAGCAGACATTTCTAACAGTGGCAAAGAGTTTTTACTACACTGCTTACTGTGATACTCAGACTGTCAACTTTCACATAGTCAAAGTGCTTTTTCAGAGAGTAACCTGAATCTGCATAATATTATTGTCTGTGAAAGAAATAAAGAAAAAAGAATTTAAAATCGCTTCCATTCTATAAATTCACCACATCTTTCGGGATCAAACCGAAAGATTAGCAATTATTCAATTTATTCGAGTTGTAATGATAATATCACATAAAATGAATGAAAATTTGAGAATATTATGTGAGATAGTTCCTTGTTATGAAATTTTGGTATTTTTTTCCTTTTATGTAATTGAATGTGGAAATTCAAACTTTAGAGCTTTATTTATGATACTATATGAATTTTAGAAAGAAAATTTGAATAAAGAAAATGTAACTTGAAGACACTGAGGAGTTAATGTCATTGAAATTATTGGTGTGATATCAGGAGCTATTAATATTTAATAGTATCTAAAATATCCTGAACTGTCGCAAACTTCTACTAACTCCAGCCCACTGAATTTTACTGTGGAGATATGAATTACTGAATTAGGGAAACTAATATTTGACTTTAATGTCAAATATTATGTTTTCATTACATTGCTGATTTACTACACATTATTCCTCATGTATAAATAGACCTTTCCTCATGTATGGGATTATGATATTAAGGCAGAATGTGTGCATTGTCTTTTACAGATTATTCCTCATGTATAAAATAGCCCTTTCTTTTTCTTCTTTAATTTCTAACATGTTATAGGCTCTCCTTTTAAGCTTCCGCTCAATCGTCTCTCTTCTGCTCCTGAAATTCAAACAGAAAAACTTGGTTAGTTTTATCTTTTTGGTTGCATGCTGATTTACTACACATTTTCCTCATGTTAAATAGACCTTTCCATATTATGGGATTATGATATTAAGCAGAATGTGCATTGTCTTTTAAGGTTGTTCCTCATTATAAATAGACCTTTCCTTTTTCTTTTTAATTTCTAACATGGTATTAGAGCTCTCCTTTAAGCTTCCACTCAATCGATCTCTCTTTTCTGTCCCTGAAATTCAAACAGAAAACTTGGTATTTTTATCTTTTTGGTTCAACAAATGGCAGATGATCAAACCACAAATATCACACTTTCAAACCCACAGACCAAGCCCCTCACGGCCCAACCCCATCGTGGGCCAAACTAGGCCAATCCCACCATCAAACCCGCCAAAAACCCAACACCTTAACCAACTACTTCCATACCCGTTTGATTCCGAGTCATCCAACTGAGTCAAGATTCTCAACCGGGTTCAAATCCCTACCACGACCCAATTCCCCTTCAACATCCAAATGATTCTAACTGCCAGCTGTAATTATATAATTGTCAAAATTAATGTGTAAGAAGGGAAAACTATCTTAATTTGCTTTCATTTAATAATATCAAAACATCTTTCAGTAACCACTATTAGGTGACCTGATGGTAAAAGAGTTATAAGAAGATTCCATGAGCTCTTGAGTTCGAGTCTTGTTAGACACTAATAGGGTGGCTATTAAGACTCTTACACGACGACAGTTTCAAAGCCCTAATAGATTAGTTAAAGTGTGTGCAAAACTAAGCAGAAACCTCCAGGAAAAAAACTTCAACCTCCAGCCCCAAATTGCTCCGACTTGTATAAATGAATACAAATGAGGAAAACACAAACTTAAATCCTTAAATTGTAATCAAACAAACATACACCAACTACAATTTAAAAACTATTTGAAGCTAAATTATAATATTTAACACATAACTCATACTAAATTATCTCATACATGAAAAAACCATATTTTATAGCTTACAAACATTGAAGAATGAGATAAATATCTTTAGTTGAATAGTGATAATGATTGATTTGTTCTTTATGCATGCAAAGAGTTGATGGTTAGAGAGAAAACTTGTGTTTGGATAGATATTTATCTTTAGTTTAAAATCGCTAATAGAATAAAAAGAAAGTTATAGAGTAAAACTTTTTAAAATAGGCTATTTTTCAATTCTCCCATGGAAATAAGGCTATTTATAATAATTGCAACAAGTGTTAATGCTAACATCACTTAAAAATAAATGAAATTTTTTTATATTATTTGAGATATGTAATGCATCAATTGGAAGCAAATTTTCATGTGCCAACCAAAAATCAGTAAAAGAAACAAAAACAAAAAAACTCTTTAATCTGGGTTGATTGTGAGATGTAATATAGGCCTATTGTTAATTCTTTGGTTTGGCTCGGTGTACACCTGATTGATATAAGTGTTTCTAAAACAACTCTAAATAGGTCAAGTATTCCCACTCCTGCTTTAAAAGAGAGGAGAAATACTAGAAAGAAAAACAGAGGCAAGTTGGACTTTTAGTTTGATCCGTAAAGGTTTTAATTGGTTTTGGACCTGATTGTGGTATGAACTAAGTCCATTTAAAACTATAACAATCTGGCCTTGCTTCCTCCCTCAAAAGTAAATTTCTCTAGAAATGCAAATCTTGACCTCGTTGACAGACAACGACAGTCATATCTTTAGCCGTGAATTTTGTAGTCATTGACGGCCAAATATGACGTAGATCTGGCATTTTCCTACTAATCCTTGGTGGATCTGGCCGAAAAGGCCAGATATGGCACAACACAGCAAATGTTCCTGCTTGGCCAAAATGCCATATCAACGTCCTACCCGCCAGATCCGACTGTGTCTGTGGAGGTCGCGCGATTTTGCTGCCAGATTCCGGTGGTGGTGGCGAAATCTGGCACTGCGGTGGTGGGGATGTTTTTGTCATTTAAAAAAAAAATTATATATTAGGGTGTTATTAAATTAGCAAACCTAAGGGGTTTCTTATAAATTTTACCTCGTAATACTCTCTATTCAACTATCTAATATTATTCCCAAAATACTATCCAAAATATAAAACAAACAGACCCCAGAATGCTCAGGAAATAATCTGAGAGTCGGCAGCAGTTAAAACAATAAAAATATTAAAAAAAAAAAAAAAAAAATGCGCACTTCCATGATGACAGCTCCATCATTAAATTAAGCTGTAAAGAAAAAGTTCTAATGAGAAGTTACAACTCAATGAAAGCACTTCCATGGTGAGAATCTCATAATTAAGCTAATAAGTTAACCATGATCCTCTCCTATATTAAATCCATTATATCTCATAAAAAAAAAAAAAAAAAAAAAAAAAAAAAAAAAAAAAAAAACCAACTTTTTGTTTTTTCTATTGTATAGACTCTCGTTACTTGAACATAGTGTTTGTGAAACTGTGACAGAAAAATGTATATCGTAGTGAATATACTCGTTTGTGTTTTCATATATACAAGAAATTATTTATTTTATTTTACACCAACAGAATGCAAATTTCGTCATCATCAATTCATATAGACCAGGTCAGGGACGCATTCATGCCATTGATACAAAATACATGGACGCAACTGTTTTGATGGATGGAGGAAGGCTACATAAGAACTAGGATAGGCACGGGCTGGGTCAAAGCCAAGGATCCTATCTCTGAGCCGGCCCAAGGCCCAAGAGATTCCTCAAACCTTGCCCGTCTCCGGATGGGATATAAGGGAATCCCCGCCCATCCGAGAGAATCAAGGATTGTATGATTATGATTTTATTTTAACTTTATTTTGGACCCAAATTTGTATTTGCTTGTCAAATTGTGTATCATATCGTGTATCAAAACTAATTTTTCGAATTGTATATTGCGTATCGTTCGTATCGCAGGATACGTATTTTTCAAAAAAATTAATAAAATAATAAAAATTTTCTAAAAATTTATCTCATCCCCATGATTAATTAACAATTTTTTTGTATTATTGGCTTTAAATTATGGTATTACATAATCAAATTAATCACAAATTAAGAATCTATATCATTTCCTCTCAACCATTCATATCATTTCTAAGAATCAATGTGATATCTATAACTCCACGTGTTATTATATCATGCAAAATGGGCAACACATCTCCTTTTCATTTTCTCCATGCAAAATGGGTAAATTTGGGCAAGTTTTAATGAGCCAGGTTGGGTGACCCGGATTTGACCTGAAATTTTTTTTAGACCTTTGGCCCAAATTAATAAAGTCGTATCGATTTGTATCGATATTTTTAAGGATATAAACGATATGTATCATCGGATGATACATATCAACGTATCGAAAGGTTTAGGATACATTCTCTAATACGTATCATTGGTGACCCGTATCGAATAGTATTATAGGATACGTATCGCATATCGTAAGATACTAACACCATGATATATTATACATTAAGCATGGTTATCAAATTGTGTATCGTATTGTTTATCGAAAACCTAATTTTTCGAATCATGTATCACGTATCGATCGTAGGATACGCCTTTTTCAAAAAAATTAATAAATAATAAAATTTTCTAAAAATTAATATTATCCCATGATTAATTAACAAATTTTGTGGTATTATTGGCTTTAAATTATGGTATTACACAATCAAAATTAATCATAAAATTAGAATTTTATCATTTCCTCTCATCCATTCATATCATTTCCAAGATCAATGTCAATATCTAAACTCTACTTGTGTTATTATTATCATGCAAAATTGGCAAAACATCTTCTGATTCACTTTCTCGATGCAAATGAGTAAATTTGGGTAGGTTTAGTGAACCAGGTTGGGTGACCCGGATTCGACCTAAAATTTTTTTTTGGACCTTTGACCCAAATTAATAAAGTCATATCGATTGTATCGATATTTTAGGATACAAACGGATACGTATCGTATCGTAGGATATATATCAACGTATCGAAAGGTTTATGATACACTCTCTATACGTATCATTGACGACTCTATCGAATCGTATCATAAGATACATATCGAATGTATCATAAATACATATCACGTATCGTAGGATACTAATAACCATGATATTAAGTACTTATATAAATGTATAATTGAATCACAATAACATAATATCATTTGTCTACTATGGTGATTCGCAGGGATTAATGTGGTGGGTAAATGAAATCCTGTGGGTGGGGATTATGTTGATGCGATTCAGAAATGCTGGTTCTTAACAAGCTCCGCGGATATGTCCTCCTGTTGCTCTGCCCTATGTGAGAATGAAATAGAAAGAGGTGGAATGACAAGTTGGTTTGTTCAGACTTGAGGATGGAATATGCCATTATTTTGGTTTTGGATCTCCATAGAAATAATCCAACGCCCCAATGTCTCGGCATATAGGACACATGCGTCTACGTGTTGTATTGTGAGGAGAGTATTGTATCACAAATTCACAATATAATGTTTGCAGAAGCGCCTTTTTTGGAGGAGAGATCATATGGTCAGCGACACAAGAGTGCGTTGAGGTAAGAATATAAACATTTTGTTGTGGTGTTAATATGTCATCTGACTGAACACAACATTAACTCAATGCAGACAAATCCGGTTTGCATTATTTGGATGACTCTTACTTTGACATCTAGTGAAGATCACGATCAAGTTTTCTGTTACTTAGTGCCAAATACATTTTGTAGCAGAACAGAAGAAGCTAATTAAGGATCTAGGACTTAAGAAACAAATAGATTATATGCTTTCTGCCAACAAACACAACGTTAACTGAAACATATTTTAGGTTAGGTGAGTGAACCGAGGGCTCTTTTAACTTAACCACTCCATTGACTCTTTATTCAAAGATATCACGTAAAACATGTTATTGTAACTTTCACTTAATTAAAAATATTAACTGAAATTAATTATAAATAAACATTTTTTTACCTAATGTGTTTGTAAATAAACACGTTATTTAAAAATATTGCAAACAAACGTGTTTGATTCTGTATAGTGGATGACATCTCTCAAGTTTATATCGAAAGGTACACACGTTTTTTTTTGTAGCCACATAAATATAAAATTTTTCAACCACTCAAAGGATGACGCATATATATATATATATACATGCATGCATGAAAATATATTGTAGAGGCATCATGGCTAGAGAGGATGAGAGATTCCTTGTTAGAAAAAAACACACACAACACAATATTCTCAACTGGTTTTGTTAGTTTTAAAATTAAAAGGCATTGTCAGAGGCAAAGCTTAACCATGATTTTATTTTTCAAATTAAATCTTTGAACTCTTCCCAATATTTAGTGTCGGGTATTGATCTACCCATCAGCTTTAACATTTTCTTCGCAGTTCGTCACTTTTTGATTTGATAGAATATTAATCTAAAATAAAATGATGTAAATTCAAATGACATATGCTTTGCTTTGAGTTTTGGGATATTTTAACAATGTTTCGAGATTAGTGGTAAGCTATTATAGAGTTCAATATATTTATTTTGAAGAGGCTGACGAATATATATGCCTTTAAATTTTATAAAAATTGATGTTGATACCAACCCTGAAAGCTTCAACTAAGGCATTGCGGTAACAAGGGGAAACTTCGTCCACCTTGAAGTTTTGGTACATTAGTATAGATTCTATGATTTAAAATAGAGTAAACAGACTTTTTTCCACCCAAGGTTTGCCTTAATGACATTTTTTCACCCAGAAAGTTTCAAAATACCACTTTTTCATTCAAAGTTTATATTATGTTAATACCTAAAATATACTTCACTGTTTTAGTCGGCATTCGACGAGTTAGCAAGAGCTAAAATAAGAAGAGTTGTGTAGAGTGGGGACCGATGGATCTAATAGTGGTGATCAATTGAATATTCACTATTGAAATCAGTTGGAAATCAGTTAAGAACAGGAAACCCTAATTTTACAATAGTCGACAATTAATGAAATATCAAGTGTGTGTGAGAGATTTTATAGAGAAGAGACTGAAGGTTCAAATGGTGGTAATAGAGAGAATTTTTATTGTCAAAATCAGTTTAGGTAGTAACAGAATATTAACTTTGGTTGAAAAATAGTATTTTGAAATTTTTTGGATGGAAAAGTGCTATTAAAGCAAATCTTAGATAAGAAAAAGCCGTTTGCTCTTTAAAATATTAAGATTTATGTCTTTGAATTTACTAAATGTTTATATAATCGGTTATTGAAAGGATTAATAGAACTAGACCCCATATGGTAAATGCAATTAACTCAACTTACAAGTTACAAACACGACAAGGACAGACTGTTGGAAGATTTACGATTATTCAGATTGATTTTGGGGATCTCTAGTCCCGTCCAGCATTTCAAAATCCAATTTGACAGAGCAAATAATGTTAGCAAGCATAATTGGACATGAATTGAAGGATCGGTGATTAAACCAGTCATTGCCTCTTATCAATTGGTGGGACTTCTTCAAATTGATTAGACAATTGCATGAATTCTACTGTACGTAATGACATTTTCACAGTAGCTTAGTTTGATTTTTGTAACAAATAGCATCTTTGACTATTCTATTCCACCAACAGGCTGCAGGCAGTGAGATTTGTGCAGTCATAATTAATTTTAATCAATCTTTCTTAATGATCTTTATGCTGAAACTAGTAATATAAAATTGAGTTCCAGGGCCTTCCTCTGGGCTTAAAAATACATAAAATAAGGTTGATGATTGAGACTTGAATACGAGTGGCAAATCAATCAGTCATTTAGTAAACCTTTTTATGGATCTAAACTTGGAGTAGAGATTAACTAAGTGGATTCAAAGGACACATTGAGGTCACTTTAATTAATTTCCCAATAATAGAGAAAAAAAAAAAGTGTTAACAAACCGCCCAACAGGTTCAATCAAAAAAGGTCATATCTTAATATTATCCACCAAATTTGACAAAAAATTTGAAATATATGATGGGCCACTTAGGTTTGCCCTTTCATTATCTAAAAATCTGCTAAAATATTTTTGATATTGATGTCCTGTAATTCGAAATAAATTTCATCTCAAGTTCGCTATGAAATTACAGGTCAACAACCATAGAGATTTTGCTATATATATATATATATATGCTTCAATATGAACCCACTCAGCCCTTAGTGGCTCCGTCCCTGAGTGATGCTCCGATTTGCCTGGCAATAACAAAGCAAAGGTGGCGGAGATGAGTAAATTGAAAGTAGAAGAAGACTCAAAACATGTTATTGTCTTATGGGTTATTGCTGGCACAAATTAACCCAGTTGTACTTGGGGTCTTCACCTAAATGAAAAAAAAATAAAAAAAAAAATTCAAATTTCCATACATATTACACATATAAGAATAATACCACCATATATACACATTTTTTTATACAAACTCGGTCATGAGTTATGTAAACTATTGTCTATTAATATAATTTAATAACTTTAAATTGAAAATAAATTAGCTTGCGTGTGGCTTAATAAGTGTTTGCTCATCACTTTTACCACTGATGCCATTAGAGTCGTATGACTTCGGTCTATCTCACAATAATTATTGTTGTCGACAAGAGTTATACAACAGTTATATATATAAAACCATACAACCTCCTAATTTAACTATTTAAATCTTATCTCAATTCTATTATATAAATGGGTGATATATAAACTCATCATAACTTGTTTTCGGCGGGGGGGTTAAGCAATTATTTTAAGCAAATTTTTCTATGAATTATACCGTTCTTTATAAACTCTCAAAAGCAATAAGATAACAGTAGACATAAGCTCAAGTTCTAACTTGCTAAACCACTTAAAAAATCTTTTTGTCATTTACTTTATTGCATTTATTATTCATCCACTGCTAGTTATCTGTAATCACACACACACTAATTATGATCCTGTCAAGGTCGATCAGATCACTCTAATTCTGATCTCATCAAGGTCAATCAGATCACTCTAGTTGGTACAGATTTCTGTATCAACATTTTGGCATTAGAATGAGGGTTTGATTCACATAAGCTCTCCATGTTTTTCCAGCAAGTCTCAACTTCTTTAGCAAATCCCAGCTTCTTTTTCTAGAATCATGTTATCAAATGTGAAAATCTGAGCAGGATAAAGTTTGAATTTGGCTAAGCGGTAAACACAAGAATTGTAACCCTTCGAGTTAGCTTTCCGATGGTATAAGAATCATCCAAATCTAAGGTCTATAGCTCAAGTTATTGTCAAAATACTGAAGCTTATTCCAAATCAGAGCTCTTAGATCGCGTGGCCAGATTGCTCAGATCACGCGCTTAGATCACTATGATCTTCAGCTTCAGATTGCATGGCCAAATCGCTCAGATCTCTCAAATTAGAAAGATCTCACTGGCTCTCTAACTCTTAAGCTCTCGAGCTCTCGAGCTTCCAAAAAAGCAAAAACAAGTTAAAGTTGTTTGCTTTTTATTTGATTTGGCCACACGGCCCACACCACACCATTAAAATAAGTATGGGAGTTACTGTGAATCCTAACCAAGTTGAAGAATCATCATCGGCCATGGCAGACATATTCTTCGTCGGATCTTAAAAAAAATGAATTAAAAAAAAAAACTGAATTAAAAGCTAGCAGACAATCAGGCGCGCAGTTGCTGCCCATAATTTTTTTTTTTTAATTGAATTAAAAAAAAAACAGAATTATTTGGAGTTGGCTCGCAAGCCGGCTCGAAATATGTTAAAACTATTATCGAGCTGAGTCGAGTCATAATTTATGGCTTGGCTCGGCTCGTTTAGTCCTTCTCTTTCACGAGCAGAGCTCGTTAAGCTAAAACTCGGCTCGGCTCGACTCGACTCGATAACACCCTTACTCTCAGATCAAGTTTTCCATGCTTTTTGATTGAGCTATACTCTCAGATCAAGCTCTTCATGCTTTTTGATCGAGCTATGCTCTCAGATCAAGCTCTCCGCGCTTTCTAATCGAACTCCTCGCACTCTCAGATTGAGATCTTTATGCTCTCTGATTGTGCTCTTTATGTTCTTAGATTGTGCTCTTTATGCTCCCTGATTAAGCTCATAAGCTCTCTCATTCGCTTGAGATCACATGTTCAAGATCTCTTAGATCACACCAAGCATAACTCAAGTTCTTTAGTTTGAGACTGTAACCTATAGTGCGACAGCCATCCAGATCAAAGACATGAGTTTTTGAAGCGCGATTACGCACTCCAAAAACTAGAGGGCTATTGTTGTGCAGTCAATCTGGAGAGGATAATTCCCTATTAGGAGAGAAGATATTTAGATTGGCTCAATTTGAAAGGAAGTTATTTAAATTGACTTAGACTCCAACTAAGGTAGCTGAAGATCATGCAACTTCCTAATTCTACGTATTTGAATCTTATCTCAACTCTATCATGTAAATTAATGCTATATAAACCCATCATAACTTGTTTTTAGGGGGGTTGGGCAATTGTTCAAAGCAAATTTTCTTAGGAATTATACTGTTCTTTGTAAGCTCTCAAAAGTAATAAAATAACAGTAGACATAAGTTCAAGTTCTAACTTGCCGACCCACTTTAAAAATCTCTTTGCCATTTACTTTATTGTATTTATTATTCATCCATTGCTGGTGATCCATAATCACGCACACACCAGTTCTGATCCCATCAAGGTCCATCAGATCACTCTAGTTGGTACTGATTTTTGTATCAACACATAAAATTTAGATTATATTTTTATCTCATTGATAATGAAATAATTGTAGTACATGTAACATTGTTTGAAATCAATAACTTAAGTGTCTCCTCTTACATAAATTCAGGGGTCTTTCCTAACACCAATGATTAATATTAAGTTGATATATATATATATAGGAATTGCGGCGTAATTTATATTTTTATTATATAAAGAGTCAAATATTGGACTAACACATTAAAACTCACCAATTAATAACAATAATTTATTGAAGAGAAATATGTGGTGATACATTTATTAATAAGATTAATTAAAAATGTCACATTTTGATCAAAATTTGACATTTTAATTAATCTTATTAAATTAATAAATTATTTGAGTAGAGTCAAAATGTACGTGATTAATTTAATACTATGGGGACCCTCATAACTCTATTATGTAAATATGTATTATATAAACTCATCATAACTTATTTTTAGGGGGGCTATGTAATTGTTTTAAGCAAATTTTATTAAGAATTATACTGTTCTTTGTAAGCTCTCAAAAGCAATAAGATAACAGTGGACATAGGCTCAAGTTTTAACTTGTTGAACCACTTTAAAAATCTATTTGTCATTTACTTTATTGCACTTATTATTCATCCACTGCTAGTTATCCGTAATCACATACATACCAGTTCTGATCCCATCAAGGTCGATTAAATCACTCTAGTTGGTACAGATTTTTGTATCAACATTTTGCCATTAGAAGGAGGGTCTGATTCACATCAGCTCTCCATGTTTTTCTAGCAAGTCTCAACATCTTCAGTAAATCCCAGCTTTTTTTTTCTAGAATCACGTTATCAAATGTGAAAATCTGAGTAGGATAAAGTCTGAATTTGGCTAAGCGGTAAACACAAGAATTGTAGCCCTTCGAGTTAGCTTTCTGATGGTCTAAAAATCATCCAAATATGAGATCTATAGCTCAAGTTATTGTCAAAATACTGAAGCATATTCCAAATCAAAGCTCTCAGATAGCGTGGCCAAATCGCTCAGATCACTATGATCTTCAACTTCAGATCGCATGGCCAGATCGCTCAAATCTCTTGGATTAGAAAGATCTCGCTGGCTCTCTAACTCTTAAGCTCTCAAGCTCTCGAGCTCCCAAGCTATCGAGCTCTCAAGTTAGATCTCTAGCTCTCAAGCTAGCTCTATAACTCCCAAGATATCGAGCTATCGAGCTCTCAAAATAGCTCTCTAGCTCCCAGAGTGCTCAGATCACACATTCGAGATCGTTGAGATTGAGCGTTCAAGGTCATTGAGGGCATGCGTTCAAGATCGTTGAGATCACACGTTCAAGATCAATGAGAACACACGTTCAAGATCATTAAGATCACGTGTTTAGATCATTCAGATCGCTCTTTCGAGCGGCCAGATCGTGCTACTGAGCATACAGATTGTGCTTCCGAGCATCCAGATCGCGCTTCTGAGCGCTCAAATCACTAACCCTATGCTCTCAAATCAAGCTCTCCATGTTTTCTGATCGAGCAATGCTCTTAGATCAAGCTCTCCATGCTTTATGATGAGCAATGCTCTCAGTTCAAGCTCTCCATGCTTTCTGATCGAGCAATACTCTCAGATCAAGCTCTTCATGCTTTCTAATCGAACTATGCTCTCAGATCAAGCTCTTCTTGCTTTCTGATCGATCTATGCTCTCAGATCAAGTTTTTCATGCTTTCTGATCAAACTATGCTCTCAGATCAAGCTTTCCATGCTTTCTGATCGAGCAATGCTTTCAGATCAAACTTTCCATGCTTTCTGATCGAGCTATACTCTCAGATCAAGTTCTTCATGCTTTCTGATCAAACTATGCTCTCAAATCAAGTTCTCTGCGCTTTCCAATCGAACTCTTTGGACTCTCAGATTGAGCTCTTTATGCTCTCTGATCGAGCTTTTTATGTTCTCAGATTGAGCTCTTAATGCTCCCTGATTAAGCTCATAAGCTCGCTCATTCGCTTGAGATCACATGTTCAAAATCTCTCAGATCTCTTAGATCGCGCCAGGCATAACTCAAGTTCTTCAGTTTGAGACTGTAACCTATAATGCGACAGCCATCCAGATCAAAGACATGAGTTTTTTAAGCGCGATTACGCACTCCAAAAACTAGAGGGCTATTGTTGTGTAGTCAATCTAAAGGGGATAATTCCCTATTAAGAGAGAAGATATTTAGATTGACTCAATTTGGAAGAAAGATATTCAGATTGACTTAGACTCCAACTAAGGTAGCCGAAGATCATGCAACTTCTTAATTCTCCGTATTTGAATATTATCTCAACTCTATCATGTAAATGAGTGTTATATAAACCCATCATAACTTGCTTTTAGGGGGGGCTGGGCAATTGTTTTAAGCAATTTTTTCTAGAAATTATACTATTCTTTGTAAGTTCTCAAAAGCAATAAGATAACAGTGAACATACGTTCAAGTTCTAACTTGCCGGCCCACTTTAAAAATCTCTTTGCCATTTACTTTATTGCATTTATTATTCATCCACTGTTAGTTATCCGTAATCTCACACACACTAATTCTGATCCCATCAAGGCCCATTAGATCACTCTAATTGGTGCAGATTACTATATCAACACATAAAATTTAGCTTATATTTTTATCTCATTGATAATGAAATAATTGTAGTACCTGTAACATTGCTTGAAATCATTAACTCAAGCGTCTCTTATTACATAAATTCAGGGGTCTGTCCTAACACCAATGATTAATATTAAGTTCATATATATATATATATAACTTAAGTGTCTCTTCTTATATATATATGTATATAACTTAAGTGTCTCTTCTTACATAAAATTCAGGGGTCTGTCCTAACACCAATGATTAATATTAAGTGATATATATATATATATAGATATATATATAATATATATATATATATATCTATATATATATATATATTATATATATATAGGAATTGCGGCGTAATTTATATTTTCATTATATAAAGAGTCAAATATTGGACCAACACATTAAAACTCACCAATTAATAACAATCATTTATTGAAGAGAAATATGTGGTGATACATTTATTAATAAGACTAATTAAAAATGTCACATTTTGATCAAAATTTGACATTTTAATTAATCTTATTAAATTAATAAATTATTTGAGTAGAGTCAAAATGTACGTGATTAATTTAATAGTAGGTTAAATTAAGCACGTACATTAATTAAGATTTCACAACCAAAATGCAAATATTTAGAGTCGGTTTGGTTCATTATTATGATACTTTTTAGAATAATATTTTGAAAAAAGTAAAATTAAATTATGTTTACGAGAAATGTAATTATTAATATTTTGTGAGATGAATAAAGTAGAATAGAATTTTGAGAATATTGAAATAAATATATTTTTGGGTTTTAACTTTATTAAAAAAACCAGAATAACATTTAAAAGAGTGTACCAAATGAAGCTAAGATTTTATTAACAAGCCTATTTATAGAAAGGCACGAATCAGATGATGGGCTAGGCTTTCTATAATGATCCAAAGGTTTTATTAACAAGCATATTTATAGTTCTTTTACCAGATTCTCTGTATTTAAGAAATTAATTAAAGGTTTTAATTAATTAATTACTTACTTAACTAGGTGGCCACTAAATATGGAAGTCTGTCAACCATGCAAGGTTTTTGATATTCTTATGATAAGATTAAAGACAGCATAGATATTGAATTACATTACCAATTATCACTTAAAAATTTTTATTGTAAACGCAGACATTTGCAAATATTTAAAAAAATGAAAATTAATGACTTCTTAAAATGATTCTCTGGCTTAATTGCTATTTATATATTATTATAGATAATGGGAGAATGTTAATTGCTATTTATATATTATTATAAATAATGGGAGAATGTTAATTGCTAATTATACATTTTTATAAATTAGCCCTCAAAGTTTAAAAACTTTATCATAGATACCCCTTGGCTCTAACTTCGTTATATTGTCGTTAGGTTAATAAAACACATTTTTATAAGACCAAAGTTATTATTTCACCCATCTCCCACAAATGACAACATAACTGAGTTAGGACAAAAGGGTATCTATGATACAATTTTCAAATTATGAGGGTCTATTTGTAAAACGTGCAAAAGTTGTCATTTGAAATATATAATAAATCTACAAACCTCAAGGGTAGTCTTGCCATTCTCCCTATAAAACATATATATCTGTAGATTTTATAACAAAAAAGGAATAACATTTAATATTTTAATATCACAGCCAAGGTTGTTGTCATGGGTTTCAGATGATATTATGATAAGTCCCATATAAATAGCAGGAACAAAAATTGAGTAACAGTATCAAAGGCATCATTGCTCACCACTAGCTGAGATAAAACCTTGAAAAATAAAAAGTTCAAAGAAAAAAGAGAGAGAGAGAGAGAGAGAGAGAGAGAGAGAGAGAGAGAGAGAGAAATAGAAGAGAAGAGAAGAAGGAAAAGGACAGGACCTCAATTCCATAGTTTTGGATGATCCCATGCAGCTAATAGCGGGAATCTCTTGGGAAGTCGATTCTGTCCGGTTGCTTCCCTCTCTTCTCTTTTAAATACTTAAGTCTTTTGGCTATCTTCTTCTTCACTGCAAAACAAAATACATCATGTCTTCTCATTCCACCTTTGCTCTCTCTCCTGTTGTGGTTCCCGGCACCCCACGATCTTCTTCTTCTTTCTCCAACAATTATCATAATAATCACCATCAGCGATTTCTCTTTTTCTCTAGTAAGTTTCTCTACCTTTTCTTACTTTTATATTTCTTTACTTTTCTCTTTGGAATCCGTTTCAATATGCATATAAACAGAGGCCTCATATGTCAGCAATTCGCTGATTGAACCAGAAGCAAAACAGTAACTATTTGCTAATCTTTTTCTTTTTCTCATTTCAACTTGATAATTATCCAGAATGTCATGTCTGTTAATCAGATCTTTTTTCTGAAACATTTGGTTTGAGGTTTGAGAAAACACATTTGAAAAAGAAATTAGAAGTAATTAGAATTCTTATAAATATAGATTAAGATATGTTCCATTAAGTTCTAAGGTGGCCACTTTCAGTGAGTTTAAAAATGTGTTCATTTTTAATTTCCAGTGAAAAAGAAAAAGAAATCCTTTTTCTTAATGCTTTTTGGTTTCTACTTTTATATTTTGTACTACTGTTGAAAAAGCCATTGGTATTACTTGATAGCAGCATCGTATATTTCCCAAACAAGCAGGCCATGTTTGTATTCTTTGTGTTTTCCATTAACCTGTTTTGCTTTTTAAATTATATGTCAATTTTTAATTACCAGCCAAGAAAAATAAATTAATTTGAATTTTATCTTCTTCTTACAGGTGTTTGGCCGTTTGGGGCCAAAGACAAACGAGTTATCTTTGATATTATTCCAAGATGCAGTAGTAGCAGTGCTCTATCAAGACCTCGAATCCAAGGTACGATGATAGTTTTGATTTTATATTTTTTTTAAATAAATATTGGATCCATACACTTATACATACTCATGTACGTACAAATAATGTTAATTATCAAAATTTGCATACAGATTATGCGGACGTGTTTCAGACTAGTCTTCAAGTGATAAAGTGGCCAGAGATTGTGGAAGATGACATAGAAGAGGAAGATCTTGAGGTTCTTTCAACAAAAAAGACTTTTATTTTTTTTTCCTTTCTTACTTTTTTAACTTTTTTTGTGATATAAGATATGCAATAAAAGGAAATGGAACTTTATGGTAGTTATGATGTGATTTGTTTAATTAAATATATAGGTTTCTTTACCAAATGAGATCAAGGAATGCGTCCATACCATTAGATCGATGTTGGACTCCATGGATGATGGAGAAATAACCATTTCGGCTTATGACACAGCATGGGTTGCTCTTGTTGAAGATGTCAATGGCAGTAGAGCTCCTCAATTCCCATGTAGCCTTCAATGGATCGCCAAAAATCAACTTCCCGATGGCTCGTGGGGCGACGATAAAATATTTTCAGCACATGATCGGTTGATCAACACATTAGCCTGTGTTGTAGCACTAAAATCATGGAATATCCATGAGGATAAGTGTGAGAAAGGTATTGAAATTAAGAAAGAAAAAAAAATTAACTTAGATTAGCTTAGTCTCTAAGTATAGTAATATTCTAAATTTTTACCTTTTGTCATGATACTAGGAATGAGATTTTTTAATGAAAACATATCGAAGATTGAAAATGAGAATGATGAGCACATGCCAATCGGATTTGAAGTTGCTTTCCCTTCTCTTCTAGAGATAGCCCGCAGTTTAGAGATTGAAGTGCCAGGTAATTCAGCAGTGCTGCAAAAGATCTATACAAAGAGAAATTTAAAGCTCACAAGGTTAGATTTCATTGAGAACTCTCAAGCTTCCATCATAATTATGTTGGTTACTTTTATTATTATTACTATTCAATTTTTATTGTAAGACATTATTAAAATGGAGAAAAAAAGTGACCTTATCTTTAAAGAAATAGCTAGGCCCCTTTTGTTATCTGATAACGTGGATCTAATGTAATAATTATGCGTGTGGGATAGGATACCAAGAGACATAATGCACAATATGCCCACAACATTACTCCACAGTTTGGAAGGAATGCCAGACCTCGATTGGAATAAGCTTCTGAAATTACAGTGCCAAGATGGCTCCTTCTTGTTCTCTCCATCCTCCACTGCCTATGCGCTCATGCAAACTAAGGATGATAAATGCTTGAAATATTTAAAAAGAACTGTCCAAAGATTCAATGGTGGAGGTACATGTATACAAATTAACCTCCTTTAATTTAATTTTACTAAAAACTCCCATTTTCACTTAGTTTTTTTTTTTCTAATTTTGTATCAATGTATTTTGATTTAGTCCCGAATGTGTATCCGGTTGACATGTTCCAACGTCTATGGGCGGTGGATCGCTTGCAGCGCCTCGGAATTTCAAGATTTTTCCAGCCGGAGATTACTCAATCTATGGAGTATGTTTACAGGTATGATATATAATAAATAATAAAATAACCAACTACATAATTTATTAATCACAGTAATAATAAGATTATTAAAAGTGTTATTAATTAATTAAATTTCAGATATTGGACTGAAGAAGGTATTTGCTGGGCAAGAAATACTCGGGTTCATGACATTGATGACACAGCCATGGGATTTAGGCTATTAAGATTACATGGTTTTGACGTTTCTGCAGGTAAGTTCAGAAAAAAAATCAATCCCTAAAATTGTATGATTTTTCTTCTGCATATTTGAATTTTCGTGATCTTCCTTTTTCGATGTGTATCACAGACGTGTTTCAGCATTTTGAGAAAGGCGGCGAGTTCTTCTGCTTCGCCGGGCAATCGAATCAGGCGGTAACCGGAATATACAACCTGTATAGAGCTTCTCAAACTCTGTTCCCCGGAGAGAAAATCCTGGACAATGCCAAGCAGTTTTCAGCAAAGTTTTTAAGAGAAAAACAAGCTGCCAACGGGCTTCTGGATAAATGGATCATAACGAAAGACTTACCCGGCGAGGTATGACCAAAAAAGTTCTTCAAACATTTAATATCTTTTCACTGTTGGCACAAAGTGGAGCTGGATTATCTAACCAATCTCATTAAAAAAATCTGATTATTCATAAACAACTGTATTCATCACTGTTAATATTTGATGTTGAGCTTTAATATTGGGGAGTGGCCACTGACAGAACATCCAAAAAAGTGAAATGAAATTACAACTACACGAAAAATTACTCAAAAAGCCTTAATTAGAACAGCTATTTTGGCTGGAAGCAAATCGCCATTGGCATCTGATGAGTCACCAGCGTAAATAATAAACTATACAGGAAAATGACAGATGAATTAAGAAAGTGGTGATTTTGACAGGTGGGTTTCGCTTTGGAGCTTCCATGGTACGCAAGTTTGCCTAGAATCGAAACGAGACTATACATAGAACAATATGGCGGCGAAGACGACATTTGGATTGGCAAAACCCTTTACAGGTATACGAATTGATCGTTTGTTTGTGCTTTTTTAAATGCATTTATATGAATTTTCAAACAAGAATCTTTGTATTTGACGAACCCCAGTTCCAGATACGTCCAGTCAACTCAATCCACGACCTGATTAAAGCTATTCAGTGTTTGCTACAATACAAAGCTTAGCAGGCTTCCATCTTTATCAATTATCATTGTTGTATTTAGACATGTCTGTTAGTAATAATTCATTTAAATTTTAATTTTAATTATCTGCATGCAAGTCTTCCCGACTCACGTGTTCGAGAACACAATTAAGATCAAAGTTTCCAGAAAACTTTGTATTATATTATATTAATTTAATTTTTAACCCCAGGATGCCCTGCGTAAACAATGAGATTTATCTTGAACTTGCGAAATTAGACTACAACAATTGCCAAGCTATACATCTGAGCGAATGGGACTCCATGAAAAAGTGAGTGATTCATTTGATTAATTGTGTATATTTACATAATTTTTCTAATGATATGAACTCATAAACTAATATATTTTCAGGTGGTACTCTGAGTGTAAACTTGAGAGATTTGGAATCAGCGTCGGACGCCTTCTGTTAGCATATTTTGTGGCATCAGCTAGTATATTTGAACCAGAAAGGTGGCAAAAGAGAATGGCTTGGGCGAAGACCGCCATTCTGGTGGAGACAATCACATCTTATTTCGACAACCGGAATGATTCCGGTAAGCTGAGAAGAGCCTTTGTGAATCAGTTCAGACACTATATCAATGCACAAGACTACATCAATATTAATGGAAGGTATATATATGTATTTACATACGTAGCTCTTTTTAATTCTTTTATTATTATTAAATAGGTTTAAAATTAATATTGCATGTGATTTGTGTTACAGAAGGTTGGAATCAGACAAAATAAGACAGGGATTTATTAGGGCATTGCTTGGAACGCTGAACCAAATTTCACTAGACGCATTGGTAACACAAGGACGAGACAATAGCCACCATTTACGACTAGCTGTAAGTATATTTTTTAATTAAACATGTGCAAAATTAAAGCTTTAATTAAGAGAAGACCAACTTAATTTCCTTGGAAAGAGTAACAGAAACCAATTTTTGCCGATAACCAAAGAAACGAATGAATCCAAAGAATTGAGTTAATGGGGTTTTGTTTTGTTTTGTTTGGTTTCTCCGACACAATATGCAGTGGGACAAATGGCTGATGAAGTGGGAAGCAGAAGGAAATAGGCACCAAGGAGAAGCAGAGTTAATTATACAAACAATTAATTTAACTTCTGGCCGTTGGATCTCGGAGGAGCTCTTGTCTCATCCTCAATACTTGAGACTCTCCCACCTCACCAACACAATTTGCCATAAACTTGCTCATTTCCAAAACCAAAAGGTCAGTAATGTCAGACTCATCAAGAAAAAAATCCAATTCTAGTTTTTAATTTCCTTGGGGCATAAAATTTCTTGATTAATCTTGGATTTTTTTTTTTTTTTTTTTTTTCAGGTAAATGACAATGCTGACAGTGTTGGCATCGCAAGCCTCCAAATAGAGTCCGATATGCAAGAACTTGTGCAGATAGTGCTCCAACAGTCTTCAGATGACATCGACTCGGATATTAAGCAGACATTTCTCACAGTTGCTAAGAGTTTTTACTACACTGCATATTGTGATCATGAAACTATCAATTATCACATTGACACCCTACTCTTTCAAAGAGTGGAGTGATCAATGTATATGTATAATTCAATGCCATCTCTGCATGTGCATATTTTGCTTAATTACATTGCGGAAAAAATAAAAGGGTAAATAAAACAAAAGAAGATCGTTGAATATCTTTGAAAAATCAAAGTTCCCATGACGGATTTGTGCAAACAAAGAAAGTGGAAATGAAATGGTATACCACATTGAATTGTTTTGCTAAGAAAGAGGGGCTCTTTTGAAGGTGTTGGTGAGGTGGTTTCCTCCTAAATGAATGGTGAAGAAAAATGGCAGACAGTGAAACACAATAACACGTGACGAGGTTGAATATCATTCTATTCAACTTCAAAGTGGACGTTCACCAAATCCCATATCAAGAGATTTGGTAAACGGGCAATGGCCAAGTCTTTCATTGCATCCACTTGTAAAGTGTCTTGTGTTTGTCCCACCTCTTCATCGTAACCCAACTTGATCCTTTTTTTCTATCTAGAAGAAAACTGCCCTTTTATCATCAATTGACTAAGGCCATAAAATGATGACAAATCACCTTATTATGGGTTTCATTTTCTTCATCGTGCCATAAAAATGGATCACTTTGGTGGGGATTAGGTGAAATAGACACCTAAAAATCATACACTTAAGGGAGCTAGGAAAGGAAAAACCCAAACCAAAAATTACACTAATTTGTTCAAATGCAATTGAAAATGGGTATAATCTGAATTCCCAAATCAAACACAAAGATCGTATTAAAAAGCAGAGGGGGAGAGAGAGAGCTTACGGTTGGCATCATAGTTTGGCATTATTTGAGATGACAAAATGATGAAAAGGGTATAGCATAAAAGCAAATGAGAGGTAGAATCTTGCTTTTGCAAGGTATGTAAGGTAAAAAGACATGATGGAGAATTTCAATGACAAGGGTAAAAGTGCGATGAAAGTTTCAGAAAGAGTACCAAAGCAAAATGGACATTTATTTGGACAGAAACTTATTTTAGTAATGCACCTCCAACCTCCATCACCTCTTTGCTACTTTGGAGTTCGGTTCTTTTCTGAATTAGGAAGAGGGCACGTGAGGACCCCTCCTCTTCTACCTTGTTCCTTTGCCCTGCAAGCGGCGAACATGCAAATCACATGGGACCATCTCACCATATGCTATCAATAATCATATCAACCACCCAAAATAAATATAAATAAAAACAATACCTGTGTTTGTGGTTCCAAACAAGGGGTCAATATCCCATGTTTTTATATCCTGTCCTGCTTACTCAAATGAACCTGATATTCTTGTTCTCAAGTTAAAACTTTCGGTGATTGAATCGGCATTTCCTCTCTCAATTACTTGTGTTAAACATAAAATCAAACAGATACGTACATGTACAGCAATGTTGATAAAGCATCTCGAAATCTTAAATTTGAGAAGCTGTCCACCCTTGTCGCAGACAAGAAACACTCGGTCCATTAAGGCATCCTCTTCTTTACTTGTACGGTTTGATGCTAGGCATTGTTTCAACTCGAAAAAAGAAAATATATGCTAGCGTAATTTTATGGATATGTCCAATATGACTTGAGCCCAATTCAGATTATGGTGTCCGCTTCTGCAATTCAGCTGATATCACTTTGAGATTCGGTCCAACTAACGACTAGTGCATGCTCAACTAAATAACTTGTTTCAACTAATAAGGTCGCTCTACTTTTAGACACAAAGCATAATGAAACGTTAAAATGCAGTGTATTTCCATGAAATTATAAACTTTTAACATGCTCAGACAGAAGTTCAAGCCAGGATCATTCTCTAATCCTGAAAGCTCCTCATATCACCACTTAATCTTAAAGAAAAAGGTAACTGTTCACGTTTGCATGACATATAATAAAATTCATCAAGTACCACACAGATAATTTTTTGTGCAATAATGGAAAACTTAAGTGCCAAAAGAAAATTTCATATAGTACAGCAAAGAATATGCATGTCACCCAAGAATTCTACCAAAGAAAAAAAACCAAACTTTCAAACAAAGCAGGATTAACTTTGAAACCATTAGAAAATAGGAACATATCTTGGTGTTGCAAGTCATTGTGAAAAAATACAACCTCAAATCTCACATTTGACATGCACAAACTTTAGAGTCTACAATATGCCTAACCTCCGCATCTCCATAAGTCACAAGCACATGCTAAAGCATCATCAAGTTCAGAAGGCAAAATCATCATGGGTAGCGCAGCTAATCATACTCCAATTCATCAGGTGTAACTGGCCTTTTGAGGGGGATGATGGATTTCTTTTCAGTGTCACGAGATAACGCTTTCCTCATATCTGAAAATAGACCATAAAGTGATAAAAGATGAAAAACAACACAATGATAAAACAAAATAACGATGTCAGCATTAGACAAAACTGCTCACCTAAACCATCTTCCTCCCCTGAGTAATAGCGTAGAACCCGTCTATATATTACATAGCCAAGCTGTTTAAATAACAAAGGATAAAATGAGCATCATCATGTCATCACACACAACATATGTGGGGTTGAACAGGATAAAATGAGCATCATCATGTCATCACACACAACATATGTGGGGTTAGTTCAAGAGAATAATCATGTTATTGTTTTCCACAGCATCCTTCTTGTTCAAACATGAATTAAGTAGCAAGACAAGTGGTGAATTGGCCATTTTTCACAAGTTGATAACACAGTCTACCGTATTGTCAACCAACCAACCAGAAATATAAATTCTTTTACAANCATCACACACAACATATGTGCGGTTAGTTCAAGAGAATAATCATGTTATTGTTTTCCACAGCATCCTTCTTGTTCAAACATGAATTAAGTAGCAAGACAAGTGGTGAATTGGCCATTTTTCACAAGTTGATAACACAGTCTACCGTATTGTCAACCAACCAACCAGAAATATAAATTCTTTTACAAGCCACACCGGTTTTCCTTCATTCGTCTAGCATCTTTATGGGCTTCGGTTTTTAAAGAATTTCAAAATTCTTTTTTCTTCTTCACTCAGCTTAATTAGGGAGATGTTATTTGATGATTAGTTTCTTGGGGGTGGTTTTGTAGTAAGGATTAGTCACATGGCTCCATGGGCTAATTGTTACATAAGATTCACTCACACAAAGTTTTATAGCTTTTGTCCCTCAAGTGTTATTAGTAACTGTGGACAGCTGGTCCACTTTTGTAGTTCTTTATTAATTGAACTTGTTTCCTATTAAAAAAAATCAGTAGCCTTAGACATCTGAAGAGAGTCCAAGTTCATAGCATATTTCCTACACCCTCAACTGTTGAGCATGTCCTCATAGATCCTCTGTTAGAAGAAAGCAGAAGACTGTTTATGAGAGTCAGGAGGTGTTGGGGTCAAGATAGATGAAAGGGTGCCCAAAGTTACCATAAATTTTTAGGGACAGAGAGAGAAGGAAATAATGACACAGTGCCTCCTCACAAGACAGTAGCTACCATCCTACAAATGCACATTTATGGGAATAACTAGTAGATCATGCATCCGTATGGTGTTGATGTAGAGTACTCAAAACATGCTACTTCAGTAATAACAATTTGACAATGCTGTTCACAAGGAGGGCAACTGGACTTGGTAACCATATCAATAGCATTTATCCATCATTAAAGTGGATATAAGAATCATGTCGACCTCAATTCCAATCTCATATGGCACATAATTGGCAGAAATAAACTTACTAGTACTCTTATGAATTTGAATAACAATGGCATTTAACTCTTATTTGTGGAAAAACTAACTTCAAAATCTTGAACAAGGGTTAAGACTAGAATCTAAAGCAAAAAAGGTTGGTGATAGGAAAAAGATAATGCTATATTGGAAGGGAAAAAAAAAATCATTCCAGCAATTGGGACATATTTGAATCAAATGGCTGTAGCTTAGAAATAATGGAAATAGACGATATAGCAACTAAGCACATATTTAATCACACATCCAAAACTGAAAGAGAAGTTCAAAAGATTCTTACTTTTTCATACATCTTTATGGCTGGTGTGTTTGAAGCTCTCACAAAAAGATCCACAAAATAAGCATTATCGCTGCCAAGATAAAGTTCTTATTGATAAGAAAGCTGGTATTAAAATAAAACAACTAAAAACAACAATAAGAACCATGAAAACTAAACCAGCAACTGCCACACCAATAAGTAACAGAAGAAAAGAAGATGTTACCAAGGGAGGCTTGTAAATTTAGTCAAGGTACCAGTATAAGTTAGCAAACCATAGTTTTGCAAGAGAAATAATATTGAGTACACTTTGCAGCATACGCGGGACAATGCCAATTTCAAACATTGCCATATCATGAACAGTAACATTTTTTAAAGAAAAGCCAAAGGAAAGCGGATATATTTCTCCAAAACACTACTCCAATACAATAGTGCAGTGGTGATGGAAAATGCTAACACAGGAACCAGAGATGCACATGACAGCACATAGTTGACTTGCTCGGTGCACTCATCAATAAACAGTTCAACCTAAATTCACAGCTTGCGGGAAAAAAGACAGAAAAAAAAAAAAACCCCAGACTTCTTGTTCAATCAAGGTAAGTCAACAATACAATAAGCATGATGTCATTCTCGCAATTTCATGTCCACCTATGTATTTATTAAAATCTCCGTGTCAACTTAAAACTCAAATAACAAAGTATAAAGACATGCGAAAAAGTGATTAATATCAGACAGTGAGACAAACCTCCTGACTACATGAATAATCATAGAACCAACCCAGGTTCTGAAACCCGACCTAGGATGTCACCTGGCCAAGGGGTTGGGTCCCGGTTTGCCCGGTCCCACCAGTAAACCGGCAGTCCCAAGGGGTCCAGAAAGTTTGAAATCTTGCAAACACACCCCTGAAAAATACGAAGCAATCCCCGCAGGTTTGAAATCTATCAAATACACCACTGCAATCTGACCCTAAATTGATTTTTCCAGCTGATTCCGGCGGCCAAAATTCAATCCGACACCACCACCTGAACCACCGTCCTCCACTGTACAAAACCCCCCTAAATCCGAAACTTAATAGCCCACCGTTTGCCAGTCGTGACTCGCGAACAACGCCGCAATTGGGTTGATTTTTCCAGCCAAATTCTGGCTGATTCCGACGTCCAAAATTCAATCCGACACTTCCACCTGAACCACCGGCCTCCACTCTACAAATGCCCTCTAACCCCAACACTTGATAGCCTCTCGTTCACCGGCGATCATACTAGGGATTTGGTGAATAGTTTGGAGAGGGTGCTAGTCACCGGTTGGACCAGTCCGACCGGCCAATCCGGTTCAATTTTCAGAACCTTGGAATCAACAGAACACCAAAAGAAAGAGAGAGAGAGGAAAATAAAAAGATAATTTGCAAAAATTACATTAAAATCAATATTCTGTCCTTGAACTTCAATTATTTTATACCTAAGCATCTCTGCCCTTTAATTTTTCTTCTGTGGATTAGGGAAGGGATAGTTATAAGCACCTCAAAAACATCATATAAGTGCTCATAGGCATATAAATATAAATATACACAAAAGAGATGATTTCAACTACATGATTTTTGATTACGATAGTTGTGATTCACAACCAGTCTAATATATAACCTCTGGCATAAGGTATCAAAAGCGCTATCAAATTTATACCTAACAGTTAACAGGTCAACACCTACGTATTATAAGTTCCAGCATGAATACAATTGAGCAGGAGTCAACAAAGCATCCAAATTTGATACATAGAAATTTTCTCATTATCGGTGTCAGGTAGAAACAGTATCACAATATATGAATAGGTTTTAAATGGTCACTGAAAATAGCAAATGAGCCAGTGAAGCTTAAAAATAGGTGGACTTAACATAGAAAAGCAGGTTTGACTTTATCTAGGGTAAAGAATCCTTACATCTTGTCACTGACGTCTTCCAGCAGATTCATCAGTTTCTTAGCCAGTTGCTGCCTGCGGTATTCTGGAGCAACAGTTACTGCAGTAACATGACCATGCCAAGACTCGCCTTGTCCTTCAACTTTTCCCATAACTAAAATCATATTTAATGCATTACGCAAACTTTCATCAATTCACAGGAACCGACCGAAACAGAAAATACAAAGCAAAGAGACATAACAAACAAAACTAACAAGAACAGGGGAAATTCAGATGCTATCCATTACACGTTCTTGTATAACCATCAGTTCTGAAGCTAGCAAAAATTTAGTTAAGACTATTATTCGAGGTGAACAAGAAAAAAACCCCCTTGGCCTACAACAGGTACCAAAATGCAAACAACTTCTCACAAAATTCTAAAAGTCCAAATTACATATCAGCGAACACAAATAGAACAGAATGAGCCCTGCGACCAACACTCCATCAGCCATAAACAACCATCCAATCCTTCGTTTGAACGCTTGACCACAGAATTGAATTCTAAACACGCTAGAAAAATTGGCAAAAGGTTGACTCTTAGCAGAGTAACCAAACACAATTTATCCCTTAATCCCTGGTCTAAAGGCAACAATATTCCAATGTTCACTAAATTTTTTGAAATCCCAAATAGATACTGAACGCAGGTGACACTTCAACAATGTCAATACAGATGAACATTGTACAATAAATTTAAGAAATTAAAAACCCAAGATACAAAATAAATAAATTCTACATGGCAACCCAATCACAGGCAATATCGTGTAAGCAGAAGTACAAAGTTAGAGATGTAATAATCCAAAATTAACCCTAAAATAATAAATAAACAAAAAGTTTGAAGGAAGAGTGAGAGGGAAAGTGCGTACTGTAACCCATGATTCGGTTACCGGGGCCTTCAGCGACGTGAAAATAGTCGGGCCATCTCGCCAAGTAGGTCATATAGAATGACATATTGAACTGTAACATCATGCGTATTTCAAGAAAGAACGAGAATCAGTGTCATCATCACCACGATGATTACGAGTTTCAGAAAGAATAAAAGAAAAAAAAAAAAAGAATTTACGGTTTCAGTAAGATGGTCAAGATTAACCGAAGTGAATCGGAGAAGATCGTTGCAGCAAAATCTGCGAATCGTCGTCATCTTGAAGGTAGGTGAAGTTCGTAAATGGAATCCTGGATTGTTCCAAGGTGGAGTTAAAAGAGAAGCCGGATAAGCGGGCTCGGGTCGGTTGTGTTTAAAATTCAACACCTGTTTATGCAAATTTCGCTCGAGGGTTTTGGCGCCGGGATTGTCCCAAGGTAGAGTTAAAAGAGAAGCTGGATAAGCGGGTTCGGGTCGGTTGTGTTTAAAATTCAATACCTATTTATGCAAATTTCACTCGAGGGTTTTGGCGCAAATGACCATTTCAGCGGGCTAAAATCGCCAATAATATTTTCTTTTACTTTTTGTCTTTTCGACAAAATGAGTTTTTTTTTTTAATCTAAATATTTTCAGTAATCATTCCTATTAAGGTTTATTAGAATTCAAATTCAGGAATCTATGTTAGACATTTTTGTTCTTTTATCATCTAATCACCTAATAATAGTTAAAATGATAATATTTGGTGTAAATTATAAAAAATTACTATAAATTTATATCTTATATATTTTTTTCTTTAATAAAGGTAGGAAAAAAAATATCAACCCTGGTAAGAGTTGGGCTGGGTTATACAATTTGGGCCAAGTAATCCGAAAAGGCTCAAATCCAACCACTAACTTACCCGACTTGGCTCGGTATAATAAAAAGGATCCAAGTGTAACCCTTCCTGTCTTTATTCATCATACATCGAGTAGTCTCTCCCGATCTTCAACAATCAACGATTGTTTTGAAATTGAAAATCCAGAATCAAATTAAACCCTAAGATGGATCTCCTCCAGCAAGAACTCCTAAAGAAACGGAAATCCCTAGCCGAAGACACCGGCGGAAAACGTTTCTTCAAGCGCTCCGAAATCGAGCAGAAACAAATCCAAAAGCTACGCGAACAGGAAAAACGTGAACAAGAAGCCAAACTCCTCCGCCAAAACGCCGCCACCTCCACCTCTAACAGTGCCGCGACTAAATCGAACACTCTCTCTACCTCCACGACAACCTCCGCGACCAGTACGACCACCTCCGCCGCCACCACTTCCAAATCCCTAACCAACGAGCAAAACATCGATAACTTAGTTTTGCCGAAGCAAGAAGTCATTCGGCGGCTCCGGTTACTGAAACAACCGATCACTCTTTTCGGCGAAGACGATGACGCACGGCTCGAGCGGTTAAAATACGTTTTAAAAGCGGGACTTTTTGAGGTTGATAGTGACATGACTGAAGGACAAACGAACGATTTTCTACGCGATATTGCGGAGTTAAGAAAGCGGCAGAAGACAGGGATTTTAAGCGAGAGGAAGAGAAAAGATAGGGAAGAGGGGAAAGAGGATGGAGAAGGAGGAGGTGGAGATGAAGAGTTGAGTGGTGATGGTGGTTCAAGTGGGGTTGATATGGATAAAGATTTGAAGAGAATGAAAGCTAATTTTGATGAGCTGTGTGAGGAGGATAAGATTCTTGTGTTTTTTAAGAGGTTGTTGAATGAGTGGAATCAGGAGTTGGATGAAATGCCTGAAGCTGAGAAAAGGACAGCTAAAGGGAAGTCTATGGTGGCTACTTTTAAGCAATGTGCGAGGTACTTGAATCCTTTGTTCAAGTTTTGTAGAAAGAAGGTATGATTGATGGAAATTTTTAATTACACAAGCTTTGTTGTAATGTTTATGGTATTTTTATTATTGGTAAATCTATATATTGGAGAATAGCTGGGTGTTGGGTGAACTAAGCAAGGTATCAAATCTAGGAAGTGTATCATTTAAAACCTTTTGGGGTGTTTCTATACATATGGGTATTCATTCTTATATCATATTTGGGTTAGGTTGTTAAGAGGTTGTTAAGTTGTAGTAGTGGACTATCTGTTAGGGAATGGTATAACCTTATAGGAGCCTTAAGTGAATTTGCTTGTTAAGTAATGTGGAAAATGTCAAACAAAATGTTGCCTTAGTGTATGTTGCTTAAAGCCATTTAAACTGTATTCGTATAAGATCATGATATATGCCTGCTATATTTAACTTCGGTTATTAATTGATCCATACTTTATGAGCCTTTTTTTAAGTAAACACCAAACATTAATTTGAATGAGGATCTAACATCACAGTTTTACTGAACAAGATCCTGACAACCTAATTATCTCCAGTCTTCCAGGCCTGTTAATACAATGAATTATTGGGTTGGAGTTTACAAGTTATGCCTAATTTTTACTCGGTCATTTCTTGACATTAATTTCTTGAAGTTGCACATCAGTAAATCTTGAATAATAATGATTAACAGTGTTATTCTTTAATGCTGTTGCAACATAACATATTGCATACCCTAGGTCCAATGATCCTCAGTATACAATGTACCTGAATGTTTGTAATCAGAATTTATAGTTTCTGCTTATCTCGTTATCTGTTTCTTAATGATCTCAGTTTTTGTATTATGGATACATTCAATTGTGACATCCATGTAATTGTAGAAATTGCATGATAAAGCATGGTGTTTAGGTGTTCAGAAATGATTTCCAATCAACCCTTTGTATTGATATATTTATTTCATATTTTCCATTGAGAGCTTGCGTACCCAAAAACTGCTTGTTAAGTGCACTTTTGGGGCCAAAAGCAGTCAAGGCTGAAAACCTTCATCAAAGTTGAAAAGTTCACTCTCTTACTACTTGATCATTAGTACACCTTTAATTTGATTTCCAGCCAAAGCAAGTTCCTTGTTCGATTACTTCCCGCACTTATGAAACAACCTGCTAGTGATTGTTTTATTACATGACTGTGTTCCTATCTTTTGACTTTGTTATAAGTTTGTTTGAAAGCTGCTGTTTGAATTTATGGTAGTTTTTATAGATATAGGCCTATGTAATGAAATGAAGTATGTTTTTCTGTTTGTTTGAGTATTCACTTAGACATGAACTGGTATTATGTGTAACCTTATCACTTGGTTTTCATACTTTCTTTTCTTGGTTGTTAGTTTAATGATATGCTGTGAGCCTTAGTTTTTGTGTGGTTGAACATCTACGAAGTCATCTAGATGAAGAGAAGGATAGACGACATGTACTGCTTTTAAGGAACCTTTAATATCCAACAGCTAGGTTTGATGTAAGCTAAGGCACAATTAGGTTTGATGTTCCTTTGGACTGATTGGGATCAGTATTTTGAATGTTACATACATATGATGGGCTGATCTTGATCTATTTGAAAAAACAAGGAACTAAGAACTCTTTATTCTTTGCGAATTGTGGTTCTACTTCAGCTCTCCGGTGTGGTTGGAAACTGGAAAGTCCTTAGCGTGAGAATGAAGCTTAAATCTGTGAATGTACCTTCTAGAAATGATATACGTACGTCTAGTGTTGCTAGATATTTGAATTGAGTGCTTTTCTTCATAAGGAACCGACAATTTCCTTAAGAATTTCTGCTTTGATACGTTGTTATTACTTTTGCACTCCCTCCTTTTTCCTTTTTCTTTCTGATCTTACTGATTATAATATACATAATTTTGGATCTATATAAAGCATGGTTCATTGTATGTTATTTTCAGGTTCTTCCCGATGACATCCGTCAAGCATTAATGATTGTGGTTAATTGCTGCTTGAAGCGAGACTACCTAGCTGCAATGGACCATTATATCAAGCTCGCTATTGGAAATGCACCCTGGCCAATTGGTGTCACTATGGTTGGTATCCATGAACGTTCAGCCCGTGAGAAAATTTACACCAATAGTGTGGCTCATATTATGAACGATGAGACAACTCGCAAGTATCTTCAATCAGTTAAGAGATTGATGACCTTTTGTCAACGACGCTACCCAGCGATGCCTTCAAAAGCAGTTGAGTTCAACAGCCTGGCGAATGGCAGTGACTTACAGTCTCTGCTAGCAGAAGAGGGAGTTCAACAACCCTCGGAGGAAAGGTTACGACTAATGCCTGCACCAAAGGACTAGGCGTTAATCATGTAATAATCTTTATATTTCTTCGGAATTCAATCTACTCACTCATGTTTTGCCTGAATGATAACTCCATATCGTTTCAACCATGTGTTATTATTGTATGATTCTGTGCCAGGGGAAAAATGACTTTGTATCAAATGAATGGCATCACATGCTAGATTTGATAAATTCGCTGTGAACTTACTGCAAATATTTGTAGCAATAATGTGATAGCTGTGAGCATTTAGAGTTTGGCACTTTTTGGTTGTTGGAGAACTAAAGAAGAATTAATCTCTTTAATAAGCTATTGATTTTTTATTGGCAGTACTAGATCAATTGTTGTATAATTTAGGGTACAAATCTGAAAGCCATCTTCTTTCAAATCAGATGCTCCCTTGGAGTTGAATCTTTTATAAAATTGATGGGAAAGAAAGAATTCAAAAAGAAAAGGCTGTTTTAGTTTTTTTTATTCTTTAATTTTAACAAAACAAAAAGGTGGGGTCAGAAACTAGCGTGGGTAAGACCATGAATCAAAATGAAGCACCCTATTGGTCCAAGCAATATCACCTTATCCAAATATCCAAAACCCAAACGCCACCACCCATCTAAATTCCCAACTTTTCTCTATANTCAAAAAGAAAAGGCTTTTTTAGTTTTTTTTATTCTTTAATTTTAACAAAACAAAAAGGTGGGGTCAGAAACTAGCGTGGGTAAGACCATGAATCAAAATGAAGCACCCTATTGGTCCAAGCAATATCACCTTATCCAAATATCCAAAACCCAAACGCCACCACCCATCTAAATTCCCAACTTTTCTCTATAATCCCAATTTCCAACTACCATTTTCCTAAACACCATCTTCGCAACTCAAAATAAAAAATTACATTTTTCATCATGGCAACTCAAGCAGGCCTCTTCACCCCAACAATCACCACCCCAAAAAACAGCAAGCTTCCACTGATCCCATGGAAACCAGCCTCATCATTTTCATTCACCACTCCCAGACCTCTCACTCTGTCCACATCTCAGAGGACAATCAGAGCCGCGGCTGCAGAAGAAGCCCCAGCAACAGCAGCACCCGCAAAGGAAGCTCCGGTGGGCTTCACCCCACCGGAACTAGACCCCAACACCCCATCACCGATCTTCGGAGGAAGCACAGGAGGGTTGTTGAGAAAGGCCCAAGTTGAAGAATTCTATGTTATCACATGGGAATCACCCAAAGAACAAATCTTTGAGATGCCCACCGGAGGAGCGGCGATAATGAGACAAGGACCGAACTTGTTGAAGTTGGCGAGGAAAGAACAATGCTTGGCTCTCGGGACGAGATTAAGATCAAAGTACAAGATCAAGTATCAGTTTTACAGGGTGTTCCCTAATGGTGAGGTGCAATATCTTCACCCCAAAGATGGAGTTTATCCGGAGAAGGTGAACCCTGGACGTCAAGGGGTGGGGCAAAATTACAGATCAATTGGGAAGAATGTCAGCCCCATTGAGGTTAAGTTTACTGGAAAACAAGTTTATGACTTGTAAGATATTGTGAGGAAGCTTATTGAGATTGTGATGATGTAATCTTAGTTTAAGATTCTCTATCTATTTTTTAAGATTTTATAATTATGGTCCGTTTGGTTCATTATTCTGATATATTTTTTTTAATATTTTGAAAAAAGTTAAATTGGGTGGGTATTACGATGTAGGGTTTGGAAATTAACAAAAATATCTTCTAATTTTGTTTATTTATTAAACACCCGTATAATAAAATATTAAAAGTTAACAAAAATACCCCTAACCCGCCCATTAAATACGGACAGTCGGCCACCACCATTGGAAGGTGGTCAGAGTCGTCATATCGGCTCATGACCAGCTGGATCTTGCCAGTCGTGCGTCGATATGGCCTTTTCAGCCAGATCCACCGTGGATCTGGCAGGAAAATACCAGATCTATGGCTAGATCTGGCCGCATTTGGTGGTCAATGACGGCCAAAGATACGGCCGCCGTTGATGGTCAACGATGACCATATCTTGGCTATCGTTGACAACTGGCTACGGCCAAAGATCTGGTCATTGACGGTCAGATCTTTGGCCGTAGATCTGGCCTTTTCCGGCCAGATCTACTGTGGATTTGATCGGAAAAGGCTAGATCGGTGTACTACCGGCCAGATTCAGCTGGTAGTGCGTCATTATTAGACTTGGCAAAACGGGTGGGTAGGTCGGGTCATCATGGGTACGGGCCTAATACGGGTCAAAATATACAGATCCAAAATATTGGACCCGTACCCTGCCCTATGCAGGTACGGGTGGACTCGCGAGTACCCATTTTCTCTCTCTCCAGGTTTTAGTTTTTATAGTTTCAATCTCCTCATCCATAGCTTGCTACCAAAGAGGATCAAGAATTGCCTCTTTATAGGATGAAGGCTCAGAGAGACAATGAATAGAGGCTAAAAATGAAGCAAAAGATGAAGAATAACAAGAATAAGCAAAATCTGGTAATTTTGTGGACTTACGAATGCGTATGGATTGATGTAGAGGTGGATCCACAATCTCAGACGGAGCTTGAGGGACTATAGAAGAAGAGGGAGCTTTAGGTGTGCCGGAGAGTAAAGTGTCAGTACTTGCAGAATGATCAGTACGAATTGGTCGAGTATAATGTAAAGGTAACGGGGTAAGAACATGAGAAGGGGTATTTGAAGTACTAGGAACCTGAGATGAGAAACTATCAGAATCCTCAGAAATATACGAATAAGATCAGATCTAGTCAAGTTATGAGTAATGGATGGAATAAAAAAGAAAGATATATGCTCAAGAAAAACAACATGACGAGACACATAAAGTTTCTAAGTTATTGGATAAAAACAACGATACCCCTTTTTAACTTCACCATAACCAAGTAAGACACAAATAGCAGATCGAGAGGACAACTTGCTGCGTTCTACATGAGGACGAAGAACGAAACAAGTACAACCAAAAACTCTAAAGAAAGAATAATCAGGGGCATACCCATACAACTTTTCGAAATGAGAAAAACCTGAAATATGAGAAGATTGAATTGTATTAATCAAACCTACAACAGTAAGAACAGCTTCACCCCAAAACACACTAGGAATAGAAGCAGACAACAAGAGAGAACGAGCAATTTCAACAATGTGCCTATGTTTTCTTTCAGTAACACCATTTTGCTCAGGAGTATCTGTACATGAGGTTTAGTGAACAGTTCCATCTAATGCAAGCAACTCACAAAATTTATTAGAAGTGTATTCCCCACCCAAATCACACCTAAAACATTTGATAACTGCAGAATATTGAGTTTTAACAAGAGCTCGAAAGGCTGTATATATCTCAAAGAATTCAGAACGATGTTTCATTAAATAAACCCAACAATAACGAGTATGAACATCAATAAAAGAAACATAATATCGAGACCCTCCTTTTGTGGCAACAGGAGAAGGTCCCATACATCAAAATGAATCAAATCAAATGGAGAAGAAGAAACAAAAATACTTCGATTAAAAGGTAAAGCTGAAAATTTTGCCAGTTTACATCCATTACAATTAGAAATATCACAAGTTTGCAAATTTCCTAAAGCCCTTGTGGAGGCCAAAAATCTCAAACGAGAAAACAAAACGTGACCTAAACGAGAATGCCATAAATAAAAATTAGAAGAAGAAGGACTCAAACGAAAAGAAGACAAATCAACACTAGTAGCAGCAGCATCAACACTAGTAGCAGCAGCAACTAGCACTTTTAACTCATCCAAAATATATAGTCTCCCCTTCCTACGGCCTGTCCCAATCAGCTTCCGAGACTGCAGATCCTGCACATAACAAGAAGAAGAGGAAAATGTGACTAAATTACCAGAATCACATAACTAACCAATAGAAGCAAGATTTAATGTAAGTTTTGAAATATGATAAACATTAGAGAGAGACAAGTGAGGTGTGACAACAGAACCAACACCTGCTAAAGGCATAGGAGTGCCATCAGCAATCATGACAGGAATAGAAAACGAAGGAGACACATAAGCAAAAGATGAAGAATCTGGAGACATATGATGTGAAGCACCAGAATCCAAGACCCATACAGAATGTGACATACCTGAAGAACTATGAGGGAACTGACCTACGGAAGAAGAAGCAAACATAGCTTGTGGCTGTAAAGAGAGAAACTTCTGAAATTGCTCAGCCAGAATACTAGGATTGGTGAAAGGACCTGATGAAACAACTACTGCAGTATTAGACTATGGTGGTTTGTAACCCTGAGGTGGTCTATGAGCATTAGATTGTGACTGGTTGCCAAGCTTCCAAGCTTGAGATTGCTGCTGCGATTGATTCTGCTGTCTCAACTTAGGCCATTGAGCCTTCCAATGACCTTTTTGCTTATAGAAACTACACTCGTCGAAGGCAACCCTTGTGTGAGGCTTATTCTGATTATTAAAGAGTGGCTTAGATGGTACTGCTAACACAGAACAACTGAGTCAACAGAAGGAAGTGGAAAACGATGCAAAATTGAACCTCTAAGTCCTTCAAAATCACTGCGAAGTGCCGTTAAAAACTGTACCAACCGTTGCTGCTCTCTACAAGCAATATAGGCACCACATGCCTTTAATTCTTCAGATTCTGTGAGAGCCAATTGATCCCAAAGATCTGTCATAGCAGAATAAAACTCATGAACACTCATATTCTTTTGCTTAAGAGCTCGTATGTCATTCTCCAATTGATACTGCTTTGTAAAATTTGATTGAGTAAATAACTTTTGCAGATGATCCCAAACCTCCTTTGTTGTCTCATACTTCACCAACTGTGTACCTATGGAATGTTCAACAGAATTGTTAATCCAAGTAATAATTTTTGCATTGTTTGCTTCCCAGGCATCTATCAAAGCAACATAACCCTCATCAGTATTCCTAGGTTTCACAGAAGTTCCACTAACATATCCCCACATCTTTTTACCCTTAAGAAAATTTCTCATCACATAACTTTAATACGAATAATTCTTGTCATCTAACCTCACACTCACAGACTGAAGCGAATCGTCTCTTTCAGTAGTCATAATAAAAAAACAAAGAAAATCAGTATGCAAAAGAAAGGAAAATGAAATACCAGATTGCAGAAATTGAACGAATACTAACGAAATACCAGATTGCAGAAACTGAACGAATACCCTCTCAAAAAATTATTTAGGAAATTAAAATAAATTCAATTGGGAAAAAAGAAATTATTCAAGAAATCTACATTAATGTATTGATAGAAAGGGGACAGGGATAGAGATATTATTCAAAAAATTAAAAGATGGACCCTTCACTTTTTGCATATTTATGAAGCATTGGTAACACAATTAAACCTGAGGATCACTACATAAATATCATAACCTATGATTTATTATGGGCTCTAACTACATCAAAATAGTCTCATTTTTTAAGTAATCAATTACGTTAGAGATTTATTAACAATTTTGTAATAATATTACGTGTATCAATTAATGTAAATTGAAAAAGAAATTAATAAATTAAATTAGGTTATGTGATAATAATATTGCAATTTTCAGAATATTAAAGAAAGAATTTCATAATTTAAATTATTTAAAATGATAGTCTCACTGTTCATTACTTTTAAATGGTGATAGATTCTTGACGCAAGCCAAGAAAGTTCTTTTTAAAAATAAATTTAAATTTTTTCTTAAAAAGCAGAAGGCTGCAATAACCTTACCTTAAGTAATACGAAAGCCGGCAACACCCAGTGGTGTTTGACGAACCCAAACGGGACCACGTAATCAGACACGTGTCAGGAAAATGATCGTCCGTACTCTGTCCTCACTCCCTTCACTCTCTCACAAAAAACTCCCCCACCCAATCGCGCACGTCCACCCACTATGGATACCCTCCTCCACCACCACACCTCACCTCCATCACCATCATCATCATCATCACCATCACCATCACCATCACCATCAATGGCCAAGCGCCTTTGCCCTTCGTCTGCCCCATCTCAAATCCCTAACGCCAACGCCAGCACCAAACAGAATCCTTCAATGGACGATCTTCTAGAAACGTTTCTCGATATGGCCGACTCTCCTTCTCTCTCCATCGGCTTGTCCTTCGATAGACTCATCGACTCCACGCCTTGCGACGCCGATCAGTCGCTTCTCATCGATCGCGCTCTCAAATTAGGCTCCTTGCTTCTCGAAGCCGGTAATCGGTCGGCTCGGAAACGCGCCTCCAAGCATAATTCACTTGCCTGGGCCCTACCTCCTGATCTCACCATCAAAGTAAGCAACTAATCTTTTTTTTTTAATTAATTTAGTAAATGAAGCGTGAATTGTTTAAATTGAGTTGGAGAGATTTAAAATTTCTTTTTTTTTTTTGGTGCAGGTGTTTTCTATGCTTGATACTCAGAGCTTGTGCTATGCTGCGGCCACGTGTTCGATGTTCTACAAGTGTGCTATGGATCCTCTGTGCTATGCTAATATTGACTTGAGGACAATTGTTCCTAGGGTCAACAATGCTGTTGTGTCTACAATGATCCAACGAGCCGGAAGATCTCTCCAGTAAGAGATTTGTTCTTCTACTTCCTTATTATTATTATTATTTTTTTTTTTTTTTTAAATTTGTGTTGGAGAAAATTTTATTTTAGGCTTTGTTAAATTCCAGTTATTTTCAATACTGATCTCTTAATTCTGTGTTTGCTGGCTTTATTGGATCTTCTTGCTACATTTAAGGTGATGAAGTTATTAGTAATATAAGTCTAGCTGCTAACCTTATTTATTACTTGATAGTGGCTAGTTTCTTGATTTGTCTCTCCACTAGCTTTCACTTTAAATAAGCATAAACTATGTTGGAGGAGGAAAAGAGAATCATTGTTAATTTGATCTGTTTAGCTGATAGGATAGAACGGAGAGCGACAAAGGATGGTTTTTGCTTTACAGTAACGAAGTACAGAGGAGTTTTTTGTTAAATTTTTATCCCTTGACTGTTGAACTTGGTTACTTGCGAGATTGCAACTAATGTTATTAGATTACTTAATTCTGCCACCAGTCACCTTTTCCTTTCGTAAATGAGAGGAGGGCAAAGAAGAAAGAAGAGAAAGCCAGACATTTTATTCTTGTGTCACTTAACTTATGTTCACAAGGATTTGGAAATGATAGTGATGATAGAGACAATTTTCTTGCATAAAGATCATCTATACATCACTTATTCCATTTTATTCATGTAAAGCTAGCTCTGAAAAACTCAACAATTCTGTTGTCCATCTGAGTTTTGTATTCGCGAATAAGTATTTAGTTGTACAGGTAGCTGGTTTTCTCTTTATGTAGGTCTTCGTTTTGCTATAGATTGGGATACAGTTTTTTCTTCTCTGTGATTTCCAGTCCTCAATCTCTTAAATGGTTGTACAGGTCTCTTCAGCTTGGTATAGTTCCAGGCCCAACTGCCTCGCCTTGGTCTTGTCAGTCACTGGTTTACACCATCAGGAACTCTGTAGATGTATCAAGTTTCTCTTGGAATGATAAAAAGACCCGACAGGGGAAAGAGTCATTCATTCTCACAAGGACTTGTCTAAACCCATTAAGTGGGGAAAGTGGTGCTCCTGGGTATGTCTGAGTATGGTGATTTGTACATAAATCGTCATTTATCAGTGACTTTGTTTTCTTAATATTTGCTTTTTTATATTGTAAGGTCACTTTTGAGAAGGTTGCACCTTTACAACATTGAAAGAATGGATAAAACATCACTTTGTATGGCATTATCAGCCTGCCCATCACTTCTTGATCTGGAAATTGTTGGCCTGTAAGTTGCTCTGAGCTGATCTCTGCTTCACATTTTCTTATGTTTGAGACCAGAAGATGATAAATTTTTTTTTCTAGAAGCTATTGTAATTATAGCCCATGGCATGCATATATGTATATGTTGTTCCCATATGTGTGTAAATATGAGATATTTGTAAGTGTGATGGATATTGAAAACATATGCTTTATTGTGATTTATCTGAGGAAAATTTGTTTAATTCTCATTTTGACAACTTGTTGATGCTTTTGTTTTCCTCTTTTTGAACAAATCTGTCTACTGAATTCCTTAAGAGTTTCATTAGAAGATGATATTTTGTGAACTTTATGGTGCCATTTAAATGAATCAATATTTTTCCTGTTTCCTGGACTTTGTATGTCTAAATTTGTTACCTTAATAGTCTTTGTATCTACAAAATTTAATTCCCTTCCCCCTCTTTTCTTTTCTTTTGGTAACATAATTTATTTTTCTAATTTTTTATCAGTCATGTTGAATTGAGGCAAACGTTGATGTCAGTGAGCGTGAGTTGCCCCTTGATAGAGCGTTTGTTCTTTGAGTCTTCAAAAACAGGTGCAGTGTGTTCTTCATGAGGATTTCCTGACTTAATGGTCCAAAAGTTTCTACTTACAATGCATTTCTTCAATATTAGGAAGAGATGACAGTTTGAAATCGCCTACCTGTGTTGACTTCGTGAACAATTGTCCACATCTAACTTCTTTGGCGCTTAGAGGTTTTAAGCTGCCTGACTATAAAGTTCGCATACTTGTCAAGGTATTTTCCTGTGCAAATGAAGTGTTATTATCTTATTAGTAACATCAAGATTTTGTCAACCCCTTTTAAATTTGCTAAATGTTATTATGCCACTCAAGGTAAAACATAAATGCAGTCTTCTCAAGAAACTTCATATCTGCTTTTATATAAAGTTTATAAGGTTGGATATTGTCTGTGACATATGCCACATGCTACAGAAATGAGTGAATACGGATGGAGTAATTTTTCCTATTTCTTTCTTCTGAAGATGAGCATTTCTATTTTATTAAGCTCTGTTAATACAATTCTATGGGAGATTCGGAATCCCCACAAATGGAATTTACAATATGCAGGCCATGGTTTATATGGCATGTTCCATTCTACCCCTCTAAAGCTGGAGATCCATTAACAGCTTTGCAGTTGTTTGATAGTGAACAAAATTATATATTTCATTGCCTTGAATATCCACATTAGTTAATTTGCTCTATCTTCAGTCTTCTTTTTAATATTTGATTGTAAGACAAGACCTCTCTTCATGTTAACTAACAATGTTAAGTCCCCAATGCATATGATAGATTTGTGATCTGAACTTCATATTGTTGTAGATTGAATTAGCATGTGATACACTATTGATTCACCCACAAAAACACAGATGTCTGCTTTCTATCTATTTTAGGCATATTTGTTTTGGCATCAATAGGTCAAATATTAACTTTACTATTCAGGTTGTCAACTTTCCTAATTCTTATGTACGATCTTAATTTTTTATGTTGAGAAGGATGTTGATTTTATCTGATTGTATTTCATTCAACATTAGTCTCTGACTGGCTGTAAGTAGGCAACTATCCTGATTCAAACAAAAGTGATGGTAAAGGTTTGAGAAATGAAGTATTTGCTTTGACAAATTAATTAGCTGAAACACATTTAGGCATTATGCTCAACAGTTACAGTATAGCTACTTATATTTAGTTTCATTCATACAACTGGATCTGGGGGTAATTTGGTTGGCAGAATGATGTGCATATAAAGCTGGTTGTAAGGGTAGAGAATTATACGAACTTACCTTTTTTTTTTGGGGGGGGAAGGGGGTTGTGAACTTCATTTTCTCAAGTTAGAAATGACAATCTTTCTGGTTACTCTTTCAGGGACTTCGTAAGCTAAAATATGTTGATTTTTCAACATCATACTCGATCACTGGAACCTTTTTGAGGTCTGTGTATCTCATATAGACTATGTCTGCTAAGACTCCTTTTGTCTCCTTCGCATGAAAACATACTCACTTTCACCTCCTCTTATTCAAATTTTGGTTAACCTAGAAATCTTGGAAGTGGAATTGGGGGGAATCTGCTAGAAGTGTTGATTTTACGAGATTGCATGCACCTTAAAGAAGTAAGTTTTTCAATCTCTCTTCCTCAACAAACAAGTTTTTCAATCTCTCTTCCTCAACAAACAAGACAAGCCCTTCCCCTGTATGCCCCTTTTTTTACCCTTTCTAAACTCTGAATTGTGATATGCAGATGGAAGTTGCTCGGTTTTTGACAGCAGTTCTTTCAGGAGATTTCAAATTCCTCCGACATATTGTGGGTAGACAGAAATTGTTTACGTATCGCATTCATAGTTTCTTGGATTCTTACTTCTGTTTTGATCCTCTTGTAGGACGTATCCAATAGAGAAGGTTTAGCCTCTGAAGGTGATTGGTATATGAGGTGCTTCAACTCAAGGTAATCTTTGTCCTCCTGGATTGGTCCTGCTTGTATAACTTCATTGTTTAATATCAAGTTTTGGTGCATACTGTGTGCAGAATCATTCCTTTAAAGGAGGTCTCCAAAGAAAGGCCCGATCTCTGTTTGCTAGCTGAGTTTCCATCGGAAGGAAGGTTCGTTTATTCTTCAAGTTTTATGGTTGAAACTTAAAACTCCATTTTTAACTCTTACTCCATGGGAGATTGGAGAAGAAAGATTGGTTATGGGAATTACATTTGCCACTGTTTTTTGGGATTCTGGGTTTTGCAGCTTCATTGACATTGACCATATGGTCGACAGCGAGTTCCATAGTGAGGTCAGCCTGCCATCCCAACTTAGTAGTCATACCTCAGATGGTTCACTACTTATGAGTTCGTCAGAAAGCAGCTATAATAGTGATCAGGGTAGTGGCAATGAAGAGGGTCAAGATTCTGGTTATATATTTTTCGAGGAAAGCTCAGACGAAGTGGATTTTCTGGCTCTTTAGGTGAACCACCAGAGCAATGCCCAGTATCAAAAATTGGGCCACCAATAAATTAGGTATTCTTTCTTCCTCTTTCTCTCATTGTTAGGAAATCAGAAAACAGTCAGGTTCTGATATTTGTTCAGTGTTGTGGTATTAAATTTTGATGTTTCAGTCGTACAAAATTCCAGTATTCATTGAAATTTATTCTACAATCTTCTCACAGCACAAATGAAAGATATGTCCTACTAATGACTGACTGAGAAACAGAAGAGTAGAGAGGTGCTAATTATACCATTACCACTATGAGCGAGTTGTTTATGGACATGACCGCTTTTTCCAATAAATAAGGAGTGATTACTGATTAGCCTCCTTATTTCCTATTGTTGTGGGGAGACGTTTGTGGTATGATAACATGATACTAACACTTTCTGTATTACCTAAAAGTGTGTTCTGATGATCTAATATCAGGACGGAGGCTTTTTGTAGAATGAAGCTGGACCGAAGAGTGGTTGTGAAATCGACTTTGTTATAAATGGGTATCTTAACTGTCCATTAAAGTTTATACCAACCGTTTTCGGATTCAAAAGCCACACTTGCGGCAATTTTTTGCCAGGTTGGTCAATTAAGTAGGGAACTCTTCGCTCAACTTGTAAAAGCCTTTGGGGAATTTTTTTTTTTTTTTGGGTAACCCCTTTGGTTTCTCGTTTTGCTTCCTTTACTTTTGAGATGTTGATTCTCTAGTGTAATTTGTAGCTGAGATCAACAATGAATTAATTTTAATCATCTATCGTAATTGTAATTACCAGTGTGTTTGCTTGGACGCGCTGATGACCTTCCATTGGCTCACAAATTATTTTGGTCACATGAGCTGATAGGGGTGAGCACGGGTAGCGGATAGAACTGGAACCTGCGGGTAGAATTAGAATCGGAAGGAGAACTAGAACCAGAACCAGAACCTACTCGGAATCGACATTGTGCGGGTAGGTTCTGGTTCCATTTTTTTTGGAACTGACATTGTGCGGTTTCGATTCTATTTTTTTGGAACCGACATTGTACGGTTCCGGTTTTGATTTCGGTTCCGACATGTAGAGGAATCGGAACCGAAACCGAAATCTGGAAAAAAGAACTTGTAGTGGGTACTCGGCTTGGAACCTACTTGAAACTTATAGCGGATACCTGTTGTGGAACCTGTTTTAGAACTTGGGTTGAAATAAAAAATATATGTGAAGAATAGCGGTCTATTGTAATTTTACATATAAACAAATTTAAAATGGAAAAAAGTTAAATTTTTACAATAACCTAATTAAATAAATATTGTTACATATCAACTACATTATATAAAAAACTTTAATATATTATAATATATTAATATTAAAGTTTTTGATTAATTAAGTATATAGTTAGAATTATGACCATTTAAAAGTATTTTAATGTTATTAAAAGAATTATTTTTTAATAAAATAATATATTTGATTGAATAATATAATATTTAGTTATTTACTTCAATTATTAAGTTCTAATTATATCTGTAGTAAATTAGTAATTAATGAATTATATATGATAAATTGATAAATATTAATACATTGTTAGTTAAATGATTACTTAATCAATTATAAAATTATAATATAGTTAAATGATTATTTAATCAATTATAAAATTATAATATAGTTAAATGATTACTTAATTAATTATAAGTTTAGAACATTACATTAATAATTTAGTACATTACTTAATTAAATAATTAGAAATTTAATTAATTATAACATTACATTATAGATATATAGTATGATTATTAATTACTTAACTAATTATAATATTATATTATAAACAGATGATTGTTTAATTAAATGATTAGAAATTTAATTACTTATAACATTACATTATAAATTTATAGTATGATTACTTAATTAATTATAACATTCTATTATAAGCACTAGTACAATAGTTAATTAAATGATTAGAAATTTAATTAATTAAAACATTACATTATAATTAAATAATTATTTAATTAATTATAACATTACATTATATTATAATCATTTAATTAAGTATAACATTACATAGTTAAATGATTAGTTAATTAATTATAAATTTATAACATTAGTAATTCACTACATTAGTACATTACTTAATTAAATAATTAAAAATTTAATTAATTATAAAATTAGATTATAGATTTATAGTATGATTACTTAATTAATTATAATATTATATTATAAACATTAGTACAATACTTAATTAAATGATTAGAAATTTAATTAATTATAATATTAAATTATAGATTTATAATATGATTGTTTAATTAATTGTTTGTGTTTCGGTTTTGATGGAGGAATTTTATGTGAATTGTGATGAATTGATTGAATTCAAGTGTTGTCTAGAGATTAGAGGATTTATGAGTCACATTGGATACAAATAAATGAGTAATCAAAATTTGTTAAGGGTGTATTTATAAACTTTTAAGTTATTTTTGTCATTTTTTAAACTAATAGAGGGTAATTGATTTTTTACAGGGTACCCGGAAAGGAATCGAAACTTGCATTTTAGGTTATGGTTCCTTGAATTTAAGAACTTACATTGTACGGTTCCGATTTTGGTTCCTTTTTTTAGGAACCTGTATTGTGCAATTCTAGTTTTGGTTTCTCTGAAAAATACAGGGTACTCGAAATACCTCACCTCTATGAGCTGAATGCCGAAAGTAAATAAGTTTTACCATTTCTGATGGCGGGTTGGGTCAACCAATGTCACAAGACTTCATGGGGCATAAAGTAACCTAAGGGCAGTGAAATCCTTTGAATTTGTGTAAAAGTAAAAGAAACAAAAAAATTCAGTAAATAAAAGAAACTTGAGTTTAGCGTTTTTAGTATTTGATGTGTAATGTGTTGAATAATTTCTTTTGAAAATGTAATTAAGAAAATTACGATAATGTTTTAAAGGATTTAATTTTATTTAAAGAATTTAAAAAAATAATAAATACGGTAAAAGGATTTTCAATAAATAATTAATAAAAATATATTCATGCATTAAAACTAAATAGTTATGATAATCTCCCAATAGATATTTAATATTTTCAATTTTTATACATACATACATGCATCATTGAGTAACAGTTGCGAAGCTCGAACTGTTCTCTACTTTCCCCTTTTTATATCAACCTGTGGCTGTGGGTGTTCCTGAATATATTATCTTAAATCCTCTTAGCATATACAATCATGCCAATGACCCCAAAATCTGCACAACATTGATTCCTATTAATAAGTTTTAGTTTTAAAAACAAAGATGGTAATGAAAACTGCTTTTCAAAATTAATTGTGAGTGTCACTGAGCATCTAATTAAAAGAGATTTACAGAAGCTCCTTGGTAGTTATTGGCTTTTCTCTGCACCAAATGTGTCTTCAACACCATTCATCACCCTCTTTCTTCGCTCGGCTATCATATCTACATATGCCTGACAAACAAACATAAAACTTAAGATTCAGTTGTGTTTCTTCTACTTTGAAATATATAGTGATCATATCTCATGCTCCAAACCCAAATGGTTTTCAAATATCAGAGAACATGAGTCTATATTGAGCTAGAAATTCCAATAATACACTAAGTTAATGCATGTAGGCGTCCCTTAAAAGCAAGTGAATTCAACATTTAATGACCTATAGGCTTTCTACAGACTTAGGTCTCCATTTCTTCAAAGAAAAATGGATGTACACCATCTTTTAATAACTTCATATATGTCAAAATCAAGTTGAAAAAATTAAATTATCATATTTAAAGTTAATTTGTCCCTAAATTTTTTCTTTCAAATGCTTTGTCTGCAATGATATTAAGGAAACTCGAACTCATAATTCTTCCGCAGCCATCAAACACATTGCTAAGATATGAAGCACTACATGTCAATCATTATTGCTTTGAAAGAGAGATTTTATAAAGAGACCGTCCCTTCACAGGTCAATACTTTCACTTCCTTATCGAAGATGAATTATCACTAAAATTAAAACATGCATGCTTCTGAGTGAGTTAACTGGAAAGAAGGGGGCAATTATTACAAGCAGAATTCAATAATAAGTTTATCAACAACTCTTGCATCAGGAAGATAAAATAGGCCCCCGTATACCCTTCTGTCTTGAAAATTTTAGATGCAAGAACAAACCATATAAAACACAGAAACTACACTAGGCAGGGTAAGTTATAAGAACCGATTAGAAGGGACTTGAGTAAGTACAAGAAAAAGGGAAAAAGGACAACCAGGTGAAGCTCATACCTTGGGATAAGAATACAGAAATATGTACCACCAAGTGCAAACTAATAACAGTATGATCGTTGTAAATAAGAGTGAATGCAAAATTAGCCAGCTACAAGCAATTGCTGATACTCCAGTCAATGTTATCGTCCATGGTTGACACCTAGTGACAAAAAGATGAGAAAAGAAAATCAAATTACATAAAAAATAGTAATTTTTTAAGGGAGTATATTGTTAAAAAAAATAGGGTTTAACTATAATCTTTACTGGAATTTGAGTGGAATGAATGAGCAATTTGATTTATACTTGAATGGAACTATCTGTCTCCAGTTTTTAGACCACAAATCCCATATATATGTTAATCTCCCAATGGTAACGCAGTTCTTTTGCTTAAAACATACCTCACAAAACAATTTGCCTAGTTTAATGGTCACTAGTCACCACCAGTGTATATCGGCCACTACAGAACTAATCTCGTTAACTATTAAAATATGAAATACTGGAATAAATACTCCAGATCTAAAACAATTAATCTTTTCTCAATAGATGTAAGATTCCTCTGCAAACAAATGAAACATAACACAATTTTTCTAGAAAAATGGTGGTAAAGTTTTATTGATATATTCACTGATGTAGCATGACAGCACAGGACAAATCTTCAGAACCGATTTGGGCTTACTAATATATCTTGCCATGGACATGTGCTAAGTAGATGGTAGTAGTCATCTATTTTGTGTTCTATCTTCTGTCGCTATATCTCTATACTGATGAGACTTCGCATCGAATCAGTTTGGGATTCATCTGATTGTCCCGTGAAAACAAAATTGATCATTTAAACTTGTATAAGATCTCATGGTGTGAATGAATCCTTTAACTGATCTTGGTTCTAACCTCCAGGTAAGCATGTTCTTATAACTTCATGGACTAGCTTAAAATGGCATTACCATTTTATGCTTTACTCTATTCCATCTTCCTTAACTAGATTCCTCAAATGGTTAGCACTTATGTGAAATGTAGGCACATGCCGTTTTTACGCATGAATCTATCATCATGGTTCGGAATTTGAAGAAAATTAAAATCAGTATCAAAATTGGCAGTGCAAACTCTGTTGAATGACTTCATTGAATTGCCACAATACTTGTGGTAACAATGGCTCGATATTGACATCATGAACAGTAAGTGATTCGCTACGGCAAGAAGCAAGCATGTATACGCAAAACAAGATTGCCGGAAAAAGCCAGACAATTGCTGTAGCAAAGGTTGAGTTCCCTGTAGCAAGCAAGAATTTATCGTTGCAAGCTGGATATCTCTAATGAAAATATCCTTCGAGTTTTAAGTATATTTCTTCCTACAAGAAGTTGTACTCAACAAAGAAAAGCTTTTATGCCATTGACCACTATAAATAGGAGCCTAAACCTTAGAGAAATATAAGTGTATAAGAGAGTGAAATCTGGGTTACATCAAACACACTTTGTGAGATTAAACTCAGAGGAAAGCTCCATAGAAAGAGAGCATAATGAAATAATTATCATAGAAGACGTACCCCAATTAGGTGAACTGCGTAAATCTTCTGTCTTCTTTTTGTTAAGTCACATATGCAAGTTTCGGTTTCCATAACGGGGTATTCATTGCATACCACTTTAAAAAATAGCTCCTTTTAAGATTCAAAATTCACATTTAAATCCTACGCCAAAACTACAAAATAAAAATACTGAATATTCATTGGATGCCCTTATTGTTCTCTGAAGTGATACATAGCACTGATTATGAAGCTAAGAAGTTCATTTATGGATGGAATTCTAGTTCATTACAAGGATGCCACTTAAAACATAAATTGCAGTTAAGTATAATTGTATAAACAAGAAAATAACTTCAATCAAAACCCACCAAGCTATAATTCACAAACAAGTAAAGGCCAATATTTGAAACTCCAAATACCTCTAAAAACTCAAACTTGACATCAAAGAATGATAAGGATTAGTGAAAGTGATAGTGAGAAAGATGCTGACCAGGAAGGCTTGGTGTCCCAAACAGAATCATACTCGAGAGAGAGGTAATTGAGATAGCCATCCATGTCATCAATAACACCCTTTTCATCCATGAACATGGACTCTTTTGGGTCACTTGACTTTGCTCCAAAAACGACAATTTTGGTGCCAATTTTTGCCATTTTGAGGAAATGTGAAGAAGCACGAGGCCATGAAATGGAGTTTGAGAGATGGGGTTTCCGTGGTCTCAGCGCACAAGAGAAAGAGAGAGGCAAGATAGATAGACTTCCCATTTTTCTAGAAAATAATAATCAGAACTTTCACCTATGCTAAAGCAGCCGGAAGCAAGAAGGATTATGGTTCGCTCGGCGGAGATTCAAACGGTGTCGTTATGCCTTAACTCACCCTGATGTTTTCAATTGTTGTGTTACTTATTACGCATCATTTAATATAGACATGATCTATATTATATATATTAATCCTACGTTCACAATTCAATCTCATAGCTTTCGATATGATAGTTTATAATTAATCAGTTCGTAAATATATAACGAGACCCATAGAAAATTGGCGAGACCTATTTACAAATTGGCCAATCACGAGCTACCACGTCGCGAGTTGTGAGATTGGGTTGTATATGTAAATACTATTCATTTATTTATATTTATTAAACGTATATTAAATTCATTTGTATATTATTATTCAATTCCTTTACGTCTAAGACCCAAACACTTGCACTCTTGTACGTAATTATTCTCTCTCTTCTTTATTTCTGTTTTAGTTAATTCGTAGAAAATAGTTGTGTGTTTTGGATTATTATTTTTCTGTTTGGTTCTTCGGAAAATGGAGGAAAAATAAATTTACTTGAAAGAATTGTCAAAGTTTTGTTTCTTGGTTACAGAATGTCAGAGTATTAATTTTTTTTTTTTTTTTTATGATCTTATCAATTTTTTATGCATACTGTTAATGAAAGAATTGCATCAATTAGAGTGATCTGATTGACTTTGGTAAAACCGAAATTGATGTATGCGTGATTAAAGATAACAAGCAATGCAATATGAATACAACAATGTAAAGAACACGAAAGGTTTTTAAAGTGGTTCGACAAATTTGAATCTTGAGTCTATGTCCACTGTTCTTCTTATTTGCTTAGAGAGTTTACAAGAAAATAGTATAATGCCTAGAACAATTTGTTAACCCCTTTTCCATTGCTGGAATGAATTTATATACAAGTTTTTCACAAAGGAAAGAGCGAAATTAAAGGAATTACGATTAAGATTGAAATGCAACTCCGATATTCTCGTGATTGAGCGCTAAGATCGCACCATTATTGTTTTTCATCTGATCTCTTCTGGAATATCTAATATCTGAGCTTATCTGTGATTTGCTTGAACAACTGTCAAGATTGGTAACGACTAGCTTTTGCTAGGTCAAGCTATATCTCGACGAGCTTATATTGGGTCAGACAGGTGTTGAGCCGAGCTGATTTTGGGTCGAACTATAACCTCGCAAAATTCTTGACTTCTCCAAGCTTAATGGAAAAATCACACACAACATCTGTCCCCTAGTGTTCGGTGCTCATTTCGAGCTTCGAAGACTAATTACTCGATTTGATATTAAGCTCGAACTTCACAGGTTGTATGTTAAATGCATATTTGGCCGAGCTTCATGAGTTAGACTTAATTTCAGTCGACGTGAACAAGATTTAGCCTTTTTTTTGCTATAACATTCAAGACAAACCTGGAATTTGAAATGAGGGGCGTGCGAGTAATTTCCATGCAGTTGTGTTGCATTAAATGCAGCCGGCTTTTGCAGTTACTTTTCGTCATGCGTGGGCGACTATACTTGTTCACGCGCGAAGTCGAGGTGACGTGCGTCGATGGTTATGATTACAGAAGTCTGACAGTTGATCGTCCTTTGTGGATGATCGACACATGGCCACGTCGAACAGTCAAGATTGCTCGATAAATGGAGGGTTGAGATTCGTCGAAGATCAACGGTCAAGGTCGAATCCCACCTCTTCATCTCCCATGCTCACCACTATAAAAACGGGCATCCTTTGTAAGAATTGCACACTTGCAAAAATATTCAGAGTTTATTTGCTTTTGTTCCGTCGTTGTTCTTTCCAATTTTACAACGACTTTCTAGTAAAATCCTAATGCTTTTACACTCTAGTAAGGCTCTTGTCTTCTTCCCTATGTATTTCAAGCTTTTTTTTGTTCTTAAGGGTGGCCATTGTCGTGGCCAAATTAGCCTTTTTAGGGTTTTTTAAGTAGTTCCACTGGTTTAGGTTTTAGAAGGGTTTAAGGAGGTGGCCGCCGGAATCCTGGTAGCTCACTTGTATCTGTCGATCGATGTGAGCTACCTTGGATGCCTGAACTGAAAGCAAAATGTGGATAGGTCACAGAAATTTCGAGCTCTGACACTTGGTCGCTTCTATTTCAGGTATCCAGAGGTGTGCTTTCACCATGTCTTCGTCTAGTAGCCATAGCATAAATCGCCTTTTTGATTCCCAAACAACTTCGGTTGTTCCCGGGGAGGTTGTCCTAGAGGTTTTCAAGGACCTCATTGTAAAAAGTTTGAACAACGACGCTACAGGCTCCTCGGACCATGGTTCAGCGAAGACTCCTCCACCAAGGAGGTCTCAAGTTCACAAGCCATAGAAGGAACCAAGTTCCTTGATTGGGGTTGATAATATTGAGCACATGAAAGACGTTTATGCGACTCAACTTCCATTGAGGGCTCCAAGAGGTTTCTACCGGAAAAATCCCCCCGAAGGTTGGGCCGCGATCTCATATACCCTCTTGAGGTGTGGGATGTCTATTCCCCGTTACTACTTTATTGCCAATGTTTTAAATAGGTTTGACATTGCTCCCCTCCAATTGACGGGGAACTCATATATAATCATAATAGGAATGCACATAGCGTACATGATAGCTGAGTTGGGCGAGCTATTTGTGAAAGAGCTTGTCAACCTATATAGGTTGAAAAAAAGCCATGACCAAACGTACTACCTCTCTAAGGCGAGGAAAGTACACTTTAACAGTTTGGTCGGAGTCCCAAAAAAGGTTTCGAATTGGGACTCCCAATATTTTTTCTATGAGGCAAGGGAGATCGTCATTTTTGCCTCAGAAGCTAGTAAGACTCCGACCTTTGTGCGAATAAAGATGGTTTCCTAGTCCGGCAAGCGAACTAACCCTACATTCCGTTTGTTTTACAGTAAACGTCAAGCAAAACTTCCTGAAGCGAGCTTAGAGTGGCTTTAACGTTTTAGCAACCTTTCTAGCAGTGAGTGCGACATTACCAAGCTCATCGCGCTCGCTCAGCTAACAGCGTACTGCTTTTGCACTGACTCAATGAAGTTTTACACCATTTTTAAGAAAGGTAAGTGCATGGTAGCTTGCTCTTTATGTCCTTATCTTGATAGGTCGCTAACAGCGTATCCTTCTTTGTAGATATGTGGGTCGATAAGCCAAAAGGTTTGAAGAAGAAAGCACTAGCTCGCAGGGTTGCCAAGAAGTCGCTAATCATCTTGGTGAAGAAGTAGCCCGTAGAGACTTTCAGTGCAACCGGGCAAGATGTCTCACTGTTGGCCCTCAAATGCAACGATGGTGAACTAGGGGAGGGCCCAAGTGCAAAGAAGCTTGCGACTGCTTCTAAGGCAGTCAGACAGAAAGGTGCCCCCAAGCTCCTCCAGGGCTTGGCGAATAAAATCTCTGAGCAAGCTGGAGGCTCAAGGAAGAAGAAAGTGACCGAGCAGTAAGAGGGTTCGAGCAAGAAGAAGTCGATCGAGCAACAAGGAGGCTCAAGAAAGCAGAAAGTGACTGAGCAATTGCCAAGCTCGAGAAAAAAGATTGTTGGGGCTACTAGTGGCCTGAAGAACATCTTGGCCAAGAGCACGACCAAGAAGAAGTTTGTCCTGATGGACGAGCCTATCATCCCTGTAGAAAGCAGGGAGAGTTCGCCTCTGCGACATGGTAGAAGGAAAATGAAAGAGGTAGCTCAGGCCACACTAGACGAAACGATTGACGGGCTTCTAGAGCACATAGGCGTTGGAGCCTCGACAGCCAGGGTGGCCATTTCGTTGTGGACCTATGAGATGCTGAAGACCGCCCCTCCTCACGAGCACCTTGCTTATGTGCCTCTAGCTATGTCACCAAGGTATTGGTAGTTCACCTTTGTCACATTGTTTAGAGGCTCTTTCCTTTACTTTTTGCTAATTGCTTCTTTTTCAGGCTTACGTGGTGACTAAGCTCTTCCTTGATGAAAGCTATCTCACCTTGGAAGGTAACCATGTGGGATGGCAAGAAGCAGAGAAGCTGAAGGAAGACGCCTTGGTGAGGGCCGACGTGGTAGAGAAAGAACGGGAGTTGTTGCGAGTTGAGCTTGAGCCATTAAGGATGCAGGCCAATACCTTCGAGGTCAAGGAGAGAGAGTTACTCGACAAACTCTCAGTAAGTAAGGCTACTTGGACAAAGGCTGAGGCGAACTTGACCAAGGTCGAGAACAATTGGCACAACAGCAGGGTGCCAACAACAAGTTGAATTCCGAGCATTTTGTGGCTCAAAAGGTTCTGTCGGACTAGGAATCCAAATATGTGAGCACCTTAGGCCAATTCTTCCAAGAGAGTGAGGATCGCAAATAGGCCAAATCAGAAGTCGTTAACCTCAAAAAAGAGGTTAAGGGGCTGAAGCCAGAAGTGAAGAGCCACGCTTAGGAGACCTCGGTCTACCTGGTTCAGCAGTTGTGGGAGGCCCATCCTTCGCTTGACTTCTCCTTCTTTCTTGTGGTCTACCAGAAGGAGATCGAGAGGTTTAAAGTTGAGGCAGAGGGCTTGGAGTTTGTTTACTCAGACAGCTCTGAGTCCGACGAAAACGAGAATGAGGAAGGAGGCGACGAAGAGGATGCAGTCGTGGTCAAGCGAGAGGTCGAAAACCCGACCCTGCTAGCCTCTTTGCTAGCTGATGTCGACGCTACCAGCTGATGTCAGTGACCTTCGATTAGTCGAGCCACCCAACGATGCCCTGGCTCTCGCCCCCGAGGACGTTGCCCAAACTCTTGCTGCTGACAATGTTCCAACCCATGCTATTTAGGCCTTTTCCCTTTTCCTTTTGCTTTTTTAGTTTAGTTTGTAACTAAACTCTTTCAATTAATGGAAATCTGGTTTTTCCCATTTTTGCCAAGCAATTTTTTTATTTATGCTGAGTAATTTTAGTTGTTCTATTCGAAGTTAGCATAAAAAATTCGAATTTGCTCCAAGTTATACGTAACTCGCTTCTTTAGGAACTTTCAAAATAAAAAAAAGAAAATCTTTCTTGTGACAACATTGAGTTTAGAACAGTTGCATGTCTTGTGTTTTAGTCGCCAATTTATGATTAATTTTCTTTTGACGTGTTTTGCTCGAGCGTTTCCCGAGTTTTAACTTCGTCGTGTCAGGGAATTCCTCCCTTGATGAGTTGAATTATGACGTGGCTTATAAAGCTAACCTACCTTTTTCGAACTCTTGACTCCGAGTTTTGTAGATGTGATCGCTTAGGTCACGATTTTGAAACAACAGACAAATATTAAAAAAACAAAGATAAAAGTTATGAATAATATCTCTTTATTGATAAATGAAAGTTGGCCATGAGAGACCTTACATTGTTTTTTAAGAGAAAGAAGATAAAATAAAATTGAAACTCGAGCTGCTTATTAGTAGTAGTTTCGTAAATGCTCAGCATTCCAAGTTTGCAATACAGCTTCACCATTGAGGTGTTCCACGTGAAAAGTTTTTTGTGCGAGCTTTTCAGAGATCCTAAAAGGATCTTCCCATTTGAGCCCAAGTGCCCCTAAGTTTGGGTTTTGTGTACTCGAAACAACCTTTCTGAGAACCAGGTCGCCCACCCCGAAGTTTTGATTTTTAACCTTAGAGCTGAAGTATCTTTTGGCTCGTTGTTGATAGGAAGCAACCCTTAGCTGAGACTTAGTCTGATGTTCTTCGATTAGATCTAACCTTAGATGGAGAAGATCTTTATTTGTTTCTTCATTAAAGACCTCTCTTCGAAACAAATTGATCCCCACTTCTACGGGGGTCATTGCCTCACATCCATGAGAAAGTGAGAACAGAGTTTCTTTTGTTGAGCTTCCGGCGGTTGTTCTATAGGACCATAGGGCCTCATGCAATTCGTCTGCCTATTTTCCTTTGAGAGAGTCAGGTTTCTTCTTGATAGTGTGCTTGATTACTTTATTAATAGCTTCTACTTGACCATTGGCTTAGGGCCAGTAGACAGCGGAGAAGCTTTTCTTGATTCCGAGCCTTTCACAGAGCAATAGGAAGTCTTTGCAAGTGAATTTTTTCCCATTATCGGTTACGATGGTATAGGGGATTCTAAATCTACAAATGATATTCTTGTAGACGAAATTCTTAAGCTCGTTTGAAGTCATGGTGGCTAAAGACTTTGTAACGCCCCACTTGAGGTACGTAGTTAAGATTTGATGAATGGCTTGAATGTTTGTTGATTTATCCTTAGTTGAAAGGGTGTATTGGTTTGGTTGAGTGAATGCCCTAAAAATTAGTAAGACTTGGTGAAATCTGGATGTTACAGTCTTCGCCGGGGCGAAGAAGAAAGCTTCGCCGTGGCGACGAAGTGCTACATCCCGTGTAACTGCTGTGAGTTTTCGCCGGGGCGAAGAAATAGCTTCGCCACGGCGAAGACTCGACTAAATTTTTCCTTGAGTTTTAGGGAATTCTTCCTTTTGGGACTCAATGACCATTCTACCCCTAATTAGCAGAAAAAGTGGGGAGTGAAATATAAGGAAATTGCATGGAGAATGGGTTGAATGGGGTTGTTTTTGCAAAGAATGAAAGGTCATAAGTGAAATTTCAAAGAAGGAGCAAGGGTATATTGGGAAAGAGTGGAGAAAATATGAGATATTAAGGGTTTAGCTTTAGAAACCCTTTCATTTGCTTCTTCACCACCGTCTCTTTCATCCTTCAATTCTCTCAAATTTTCATTCAAGTTTCCAAGGATCTTTGAAGAACTTTTGACTAGAAGTTGTTACGAGTTGATCCTAAGCACTAAAAGGTGAGAATCCTTACTCTAGATGTAAGTTTTATTGTTGAAAGAGTAGGATCCTTATTGAGTTTGTATTGAAGGTTTAAAAGGAAGTATCAAGCCTTCAAGAGTAGAGAGCTTAAGTGGTTTCTCTTTGAGCTTAAGGTAAGTAAATTCACCTAAGTTGTGATTTACTTGATTGAATGATGTGTAGAGATTTTATATATGTGCTTAATGCTTGAATTTCTATGTTTGAAATGAGTTGATGAATTCATGAATGAGTTCAATGTGGTTATATGAAAGAATTTCCACCATGAGAAGGGTGGATTGTGTTGTTAAAGTTTCGTAGAAGTGTGAATAGACTTAGAAGAATTTGAGAGGAATATTTGAAGTGTGTTTTCCTTGCAGGTTATATGATGTTTTAAATGAGTTGAACTCCTATTTTGGATGATTAAGAAAGAGATATCATTAACAAATACAATAGAGTTTATGTATGCACATATATTGTTTGATGAAATGTCTAAAAGAAGCATGAGTAGAAGTAGAGAACCTTACTTTATGCAACATAGCATATTTGCATGTCATGAATGCATACAAGAAAGATTTTAGGCATTAGCCATCCATATGCATATGTTTAATTGAGTAATCACATGAGAATGAAACACTCTATGAATAGAGATAAAGAGAACTAATTCTCTTAGAATAAAGAGAAAGAAAGAACTAGCACTAGAGAATAAAATGATTATTAAGTGCTACAGAAAAGAAAAGAAAATAGGTCGTGCGATGGGGAACCCGTGAGTGTAGAGTTACCCGCATGTAAACCGCTATGAGAGAGAGAGAGCGGTCTCCGCCATGAGAGAGCGGAATGAGAATGAGAAACAGAATTTGTATAGCCGTGAGAATACATGCGGATGAGGGCTATACACGAGAGAAAGAGTACACTCACATGACCAAGGGTTCCAAATCCATGCATCGACCAAGACCGGCAAAGAATAAGAATAAGAAAAGAATAGAAAGAAAATGCATTGTTATATTTTAATATCTCATCCATGTATGGTTATGATATTCTGCATAGGTGATGAGAATAGAAAGAAAGAAAAGAATAGTAAGAGTTAGAAGTAGAGAAAGAACAAGAGAGATTGAACTAGAGAGAGAGTAACAAGAGTACGAACAGATTTGTACGGGGATTATAGAGTAGAAGATTTACTTACTGAGCATCTTTGTGCTCACCCCATTGTTTTCTCTGTTTTTCAGGACATAGGTGAGAACGTGGTCTGATGGATGTCGGCAAGCGGGGAGACTTGACTGCACTGTCCACTGTCTTTTTGAGAGTCTTTTATACAAATGATGTTGTACTTTGTAAAGAATGTATTTATTAAGTAAAGAAACTTTTTAGACCCAACCTTTTTGATAAATATACTTGTCTTTTTATTGATATATTTTATGAATATGATAGTAGAAAGAAGTTGTTACAGACTTGGCTTCTGCCCACGTCGTGAAGTTATCAACTGCAACCACTATGAACTAGACACCTTCTTTTCTTTGAGGCAATGGGCCTATTAGATCAATCCCTTTGATCGCAAATGACCATAGACTTGTTAGAGTGGTCAACTTTTGGGGTGAAGCTTGCAAAATATTTGCAAAACCTCTTACATTTGTTGCATTTTCGTACGAAATTAGCCGCATTGTCAAAGATAGTTGACCATTAGTATCCTTGGCGGAGTACTTTATATGCCAAGGATCTGCCCTCGATGTGGTTTCCACAGAAACCCTCGTGGATTTCCTTCAAAATGTACTTTGAATCTTCGTGATCAATATATCGTAAGAGCGGGGAATTATAACCTCGCTTATACAACTTGTAATTGATAAGCGTATACCAAATTGATTTTGCTCGAAAGGTTTTGGCTTTGTTTCTTCCCTCGTGCACTGTCCCATCTCTTAGATACGCGGTTATTGAATCCATCCAGCTGTACCTTTGCCCTGTCACTGAAACAAAGTCTTGCAACGCGAGGATGCTTGGACTTGGGATAACAGGAATGGAATCAGTCGCTTCTTTGCTCATTGCTAACCAGCTGTATCTTTGCCCTGTCACTGAAACAAAGTCTTGCAACGCGAGGATGCTTGGACTTGGGATAACAGGAATGGAATCAGTCGCTTCTTTGCTCATTGCTAAAGCCAGGCAAGCTAAAGCATTGGCTACTGAATTCTTCTTTCTAGGGATCTGTAGAACTGCATAAGTCTTGAATTGCTCGAGTTTGGATTTTACCTTCTGGAGATAGGACGTCATTCTATCCTTTTTTGCCTGATACTCTCCAAAAATTTGGTGGACTACAAGCTGAGAGTCACTGTATATTTTAATTGACTCTGCCCCCATTTTTTTGGCGAGACAGATCCTCGTGAGCATGGCTTCATACTCTACCTCATTGTTTGAGGCAGTGAACCCAAATCTAACTATAGCTCGGATTGGGCCTTTAAAACTTTTGAGTAGGAGCTCAGCTCCCGCCCCTTCTCATTCGAGGACTCATCCACGTACAAGGTCCACTCCTATAGATTGTCGAGTTTTGGCTCTGTTGGCTTGTTTTCTTCCGAGGTGCTCGCTTCTGGCGGGCTTGTTTCCCTCTAGGGCTTTGGTAGGAGAATTCTAAGATGAAATCAACCAAAGTCTGCCCCAGATGCCTCTTCAACTCCTGGAATGCTTTCTCATACTCTTGTGTCTACTTGAAACCTTTGTTGCCCTTTAGGGTTTCAAAGAAAGGCAAACACCTATCTATAGCTCGGGAAACGAATTGCTCAATGCGGCCACTCGCCTTGTCAAACTCCTACTTAATATTAGTCAAACTCCTCATGTTCAGAAGAGCTTGAATCTTGTCTAGGTTGACTTCAACACCTCGCTGATTTACAAGAAAGCCTAAAAACTTCCCCAAGCTTACCCCGAAAGCGTACTTCAGAAGGTTCAATCTCATTCGGTATTTTTTAAGGATACCGAACATTTCCCCCAGGAGCTCGATGTGACTTTCAATGACCTTTAACTTGACAAGCATGTCGTCAATGTATACCTTTATGGTTTTGCCAATTTGTTCGACGAACATTTGATTCACCAAACGTTGATAGGACAATCCTGTAACAATAGATACCCCGGTTAGTAATAAATGAGGTGTGTTTTTCATCGAGTTGATACATTAGGATTTGGTTATATCCCAAGTAAGCATCCATGAAGCTTAATAGTGCGTTCCCAGCTGTCGCATCTACTAGTTGATCAATCCGATGTAGCGAAAAGTTGTCTTTGGGATAGATCTTGCTTAGATCAGTGAAGTCGACACAAGTCCGCCACTTGACATTCGACTTGTTCACTAAGACTGGGTTGGCAAGCTAGTCTGAATACTTCACTTCTCAGATGAAGTTGATGTTTAGGTATTTATCAACTTCATCCGTAAGCGCTCTGGATCGCTTAGCGTCCATAGATCTTCTCTTCTGTTTTATTGGTTGAGCTTCTGAGTTGACGTTCAATCTGTAGCACATTACTTCGGGGCCGATCCCTACCATGTCTACATGTACCCAAGCGAACATGTCAAGGTTTTTCTTTAGGAACCTTACCAAACTGTTGGCCAGCTCATTGTTCAAACTGCTCATAATTTTCAGTATGTGAGTTAGGTCTTCCTCACTAATAGGTATTTCTCGCAACTCTTTTGTAGGCCTTACTATGAGCTCTTCTTTGTAAATGCAAGGATCTATGGTGTCCTTTAGTAGTCCAAGAGGCTTTGACTTGGACTCAACAATGATCATGGTTCTCGAGAGCGGTCATTTTTGTACAGCATGAATGACCCGATCATAACACTCTCGAGAATCTTTCCTGCAACTCCTAATTGTTGCAACCCAGTCTGGAGTTGGGAATCTAATTGTTTGGCAATGCACTGAGGTGACTGTGCTTAGGTCATCCAGGATCTGCCTCCCCATAATGACATTATAGGTGGTCGGGCAATCGACCACTAAGAACTCTATCATCACCTTCCTTATCTAATGCTTTTCCCCAAGAGTCACAGGCAAATCAATTGTTCCCTAGTAGACTAAGCTATCCATGGTAAAACTATACAGCTGTGGCAGACATGCCTTCAAGTCTTGTTTTGTGAATCTCGATTCTCGTAAAGCTCCCAAGACAATGATGTTTGTTGCGCTGCCATTGTCAACCATTATCCTGAGTATTCATGCATTGCCAATCCTTACTGCGATAACAATCGCATCATGGTTGTCGCAAGGATATTGTTCACATTCTTCCTTGGTGAATCCTATCACCTCGCTTTCTTGCCTGGGCCGTTTCGACAGCTTTTGCTCATAGCTCATTACTCAGGGGATTGAATCTGTCTTGGCCTCCTACGCATATTGCTTGTGAGAGCACCTGAAGCTCCCTACAATGTCAGGCCCTCGTAGATCATACCCACTAGTACATCGTTGTTCAACTGGGTCTATTGGATCTGATTATTTTGCTCTCTTGGATTTTCGTGAGCTGGCTCCTCCCTGACAAATTCTTTCAAGTGGCCTCTTCTAATTAAATCTTCAATGAAGACTTTTAGAGCCCGACATTCATTAGTGTTGTACCCGATGTCTCAGTGATACCGACAGTATTTTTGGTGATCTCTTCTTCTCGGTGCCTCCCCTCCCCCCCTCTCCCTCTCTCATTCTTTCTGGCGTAGAAACTTCCTAGCCTCACAAGAGACTTCATAGATGTGAGCAATGAACTACATCTTGAGTCAGGGGGTGTACTCTACATATTATAGAAAAGATTGCCTTTCTCCATGGTTTTCTGTTTTCTATTTATTTTGGAACCTATTTTAGTCCTTATCATTGCGATCTTGGCCCTTCCATTTGTCTATTAAGCGATCTTGTCACCTGTCAGTGCTCTCCTAGGTGAGCTTCTAGCCAAAGCCGCCAGCGAACTTTCTACTCATCGATGTTTGGCAGCCATTTGATAGAATTTGGCCTAGCTTACATGGTCTTCGCTCTAAAGCTCTTTCTATAGCTCTGTCTGGGGCCTTATACCTACTATTAGCAAGGTCTAGATTGATTTCTCAAGTGCATTCATGGCATTTGCTTATTCATGCTAGAACCTCGTTAAATACGAGGTCAAAGTTTTGTCTATTTCCTGACGAATATTGCTAGGCTAGCTGAGCGACATTGCAAACTGTCTCCTCGCTTGAAATTATTATAAGTATAGCAAAGAGAACTGTTACCAAGACCATATTGAGTTCACCTTGAGCCTCTTGTACCACCTCAGAGACTTGATGCAGCTCCATCAGGTTATTGAATGAGTATAAGTGGTCTCTAGGATCCCCTTTCCCATCAAACTTGCTCTCTGGAGCCCTGAATCCCTAGGGAAGCGGGGTCTGACAAACTTCCTTCGTAATGGAGAACTTACTATCTCTTCCACCGAATTATTCTGGCAGGCTCTTAGTTCGTCGAGCATTCTCTGTACCCGATCTAAACCCTCTTCATGAGGAGTATTCTGGTTGCAGGCTCTATTCAACCTCACCTCGAGCAGCAAAGTTTGGAGATCAGTTGCTTATGAGCCTGCTATATCTTGCGCATTGGTGCGCGAGGTGGAGTCATGATGGCTGGGTTGATGAGTGCTATCATGCTCGTCTATGCACTACTCGTAACGTTGGTTAAAATCAGAACATCGGTCATTGCCCAAATGACACGTGCGACTCAACTTGCGAGCTTGCGAGGTTTCAGCCCACCTTTGGTGTGAGTTAAAATCGGCACGTTGGAGTTGATTGTTTCATCGATTAGGGCGAGCATTCCTTTGTCGACCATGGGATTCAATTTCCCCCATAGGCTATTTGTCTAGTCGTGGGGTTAACTTGCTCGCGGGATTCACGCTCACGAGTGGAATGCATCCTGTGGTGTTGAGGGTGATGGTCATTCCTTGGTGCCGACGAGCCAGATTGGTCACCGGCTAAGCCATTGCGACTGTTGGAGTAACCTTTGTGAAGCATGGCTAATAGAGGTCTTGGTGGGCCGGTTGTTGATTCCTTAATTCATCCACATTTTATTGCACCGCATGTGCAACCATCGTCCTTATCATCTCCATTAGCTAGCTATTCCCAGGATTCGACATCCCTACCCCTACTGATTTGCGACATGTTGCATTGGTGGTCGACCTGGAGGAGTAGTCTGATGCACCTTCTGATTGGCGATTTCCACGTTGTCATGGTTTCCAGTGATGGTTTTTGATCTGGTACAACCCATTTGAATTTTCAAGTGATCAAGTCACTGAAATTGATTTTTGGAACTTTTGAAAGCAGGCGGAGGCCCTCATAGCGCCAAAATGTTGATGCAAGAATTACACCAGCTAGAGTAATCTGATTGACCTTGGTGAAACCAGAAATGATGTGTGCGTGATTAAAGATAACCAACAATGCAATATGAATATAAGAATAATAATATAAAGAACACAAAAGGTTTTTAAAGTGATACGTCCACTATTTTCTCATTTGCTTAGAGAGCTTACAAGAAAATAGTATAATACCTAGAACAATTTTCTAATCCCTTTTCCATCGTTGAAAGTGGTTTATATACAAGTTTTTCATAAAGGAAAGAACAAAATTAAAGGAATTACAATTAAGATTGAAATGCAACTCCGATATTCTCGCGATTGAGTGCTAAGATCGCCCCATTATTGCTGTTGACCTGATCTCTTTCGAAATATCTGGGATCTGAGATTATCTATGATTTTCTTGAACAACTATCGAGATTGGTAACAAGTAGCTTATCCTGGGTCAAGCTATATCTCGACGAGCTTATGCTAGTTCGGACAAGTGTTGAGCCGGGCTGATTATAGGTTGAACTATAACCTCGCAGGATTCTGACTTCTCCGAGCTTAATGGAAAAATCACACACAACATATACAATACAAGTTATTACTTTTGTTTGAGTTTTGTATTCAATTCTTCTTTATGACGNTATTTAATTGAAGAAGATGAAGTATTGATGTTGATTGTGGCAAAACTTGTAGTATTGGAGGCCACATAGTGATGAATAGTAGCTATTAGAAGTGTTGATGTGTTGTTTGCATTAACTTACAATGTTATAGCAATGATGCGTGATCATGGGAATGAGGCTTTACACTTCCTCTAAGATGTTGAAGACTATTAAGGGGAGGTTTAGTTGATCCATAAATTGACATATTTTTTAGTTGTCAATAGAAGTTGATATGGCATGGTTTAATATGAAAAATTCGGATTTTGTAAGTTTAGGGGTTATGTTAAACATGTTATAGTATTTCAACCATAACTTGCATTATCAAAATTGAAATGAGATGATTCTTGAAGCATTAGAAAGTTAAGACATAGCCCTATAACTTTTATGTTTGGACAAGAGCCAATTTGTTTGAGAAGTGGATGGAAAATAGCCTGAAAAATAAACTTCTGGTTATTAAAGTTTAAGATTTAACATAATTAATTCTTATGATTATTAATTGATTATTAATGTATTGTTGTAATTAAGCCATGTACTAATGCTTACCCATTAGTTTGATGATCTTTTAAAGATATACATGGTCATGGATGTGAAATGGCATGAAGATGCAATGTAATATATGTTTTAAGATGATGAATGTGAGCAAGAGGTAATGTAAATGAATTGATAATCCATAGACAAATCAAAAGGATTAAGCTCACAAAAACATGTATTTACATGCCATAAGATGTTAGAGATGCATATAGACAGCATAGAAAATGTGTGTCAGTTGAGGAATGATTAATATATGCTTTAGATGTTAAATAAAGCGAAAGCACGCCTCCCGATGATATGAGCTCTAGATGAATTTGATGCTAGATGATATGAAGTGCTTAAGACGCTAAGAAAAAGTTTGATTAGCTAGATGCTGGATGATTCATATGCATTTAGTTGCATTACATGAGTTATGTTATTATTTACATCATGAGAAGTTTTGTACTCATGTTAGATGATATTTAGTTGTTATGTCATGACATCTGATGTGTGCACTATGTTTACATGCTTGTATGTGTACACTTGATGTTTTATATGGCCATGGGATAAAATGATGAAAAGTATATGAATTAGTAAGAAAAGGGAAGCATACCTAGATGTAAAAGATAAGATATGTGTTAATAAATATGTTTAAATGAAGGTCGGAGAGCACATTTAGAGTAAAAGGGATCATTCCTTACTAAGCGATTAATGCTCACCCTTTCATTGTTGATTTCTTTGTAAGTATACCAGAAGCGAATGATGCTAGAGACAGCGGGGCTACACATGAGGGGAGATGATTTATTGTCATCCTGAAGTTTTTATCTTGATGTAAATAGTGTAAATGATAAATGTTTTTTTGAAACACCTTTTTGAAGCTTCCAACATATGAATGAAAATGACATTAATATGTTTTGATTGATTGATGCCCAAATGAATTTAAGTTTTTAATATTTTTTGAAGGTATAGATTTTGATCCTGCAGTACATCTTATATTAATGTTTCAGACATTATTATTATTCTTACACAGGTTTTCTATATACAACTTATTCCCCAGACATGAATTTGTTAGATTCCCATTGAGTGATATTCAAAGGGTACCTGACTAGGGAAGGGTTTTATATTTGGTATCAGAGCAAGGATTTTGTTTCTTTAAAAATGGTGTTTTAAGATGTTTTCTATTGCAGAGTCATGCATTTATGAGAATTGTTGATAGTATCCCTCATGTAAAGTTCCGCTACTCCGGTCGTCCAATCGCTATAAGTATGTTTACCTAATTTTAGGTAAGGATTGATTTAGATGACTAACCTTATATGTGTGACTGTCATAGTGAATAAATATGAGGAAAACAAGGAGCACAAATCTAGGTCGTAGTGATGCTTCGAATGCACAAGATGTTCCAACTGCACTTGAAGCTCCTAACCCAACAGCTACTACTTTAAGAGCTGCAGGTTTAGATGTTGCAACATTTGAGTGTATGATCCCATAAGCTGTTAATAAAGCTTTAACGAGAACCTTGCCAGAAAGTACAATGTAATCTCTCACTAGGCAAGTATTCACTGAGTATCCTATAGAGAGAATCTAGAGAATTTCTAGCTTAAAAAGGGTGTTCGTCTAAAATTTTTATCCTTAATCCAGTTATAAAATACTATTACACAATGACCATTTCTCACATATATAAAAATAAAAAGAATTATTTTCTAATGAACCGGAAAACGTGAAGATGTTTTCTAAATATTATTACTACCAAAAATACATACATAAATCCACATTAATTCCTTTATTGTGATAGTGTAAGCAACCCTCTTGCTAGCTTAATGTCTCCTGACCACTACAATCTAATACCTGTAAAAATAAAGAAAGCAACGGGGTGAGCTATAAATACTCAGTAAGTAAATCAAACCTAATTGTGTTCTTACTCCACTGTCCCGTTTTCGCTGTACTGCTTCTAAATTTCTGCTTGCTTTCTCCCTTTATTCTCAGGTGTACTACTTAGCAGTCTTCTATTTTTTTCTCAAATCTTTCTAAATCTTCCTAGTGCTATGCCATTCTTTATCATTTTATTTCTCTTCTCTTCTAGATTACATCTTTCAATTTCCGTCTCTACTCAACGAATCACTAAGTTTCCTTGCTATTTGTCATGTTTCTAATTTATATTCTTTTCTAGCATGTATCTAACTTCTATTCTTTTCTCGTATATCTCTGATTCCTTTTCTATTCTCGTAGGCTTCTATTTTCTTTTCTTGGCTAGTCAAACACGCAATGATAAAATAAACTCTTTAACCTATGCATAAATGCATAAAATGCAATGCACATGAAATGTCTAATGCACATGCAAATGATCATGTTTGTATTCTTTTTGAAAATTATTTTATAATTCTTTCTGAAATTCTTTTTTTCTTCTTTCTGAGATTCTTTTCTTTTTTGTGTTTGCCAATCGGACTAGGCTAAGACATGGATTTGGAACCCTGGCCATGTGAGCGTATTCTGAAATTCTATCTAGGTATAGTCCTCATTCACATGCACTTCTAGCGGATTGTACAATTCTGTTTTCTATTCCGAGGCCGCTCACTGATGGCGGCGTGCATGAGTAAATCTAAAAAATAACTAGCTAGACATTTTGCAATAATTTTAAAAATTTTGAAATACATGCTATGCTATGTCATGTATTTATATGCTGTCTATGCATGATCCCAAAATACGTGTCTGACTCTGGCATGTATTTTATTAATTCTATACCTTTCTGGAAAGCCCAAAGTTCTATTCTTGTAACATGCTTAACTTAAAAAATTTCTATTTTATTCTTTATTTCTGAATTCTATGCATCGTGTGTACGTACACGATTCTATAATTTCTACATAATTCTATAATTCTTCAATTCTATCATGCTATGTAATATGTACACGTACACAATTACATTATCTCTCACAAATTCTACTCTTCTATAATTCTATTAGTGAGATATTAAAACGGCCCAATTCAACTAGGGAATGAATTCTACATTTTGGGCAATCTAATTTCTTCTATAAAAATCTATGCCACAACTTAGGTATTAAGTCTACTAACTTGCCCCATTATGCTACTAGATTTTCTCAAATATATATCACATAACCATGTCATTAAACTACTCTCAAATATTTTTTAATGTTACAAACATGCCTTGTACAACTTTCTAAATACAAATTTTAATGCCATAAATTTGCATTCTCTTAGCATGACCATCAACTTCAATTGTTATACATGCCCTTCTTTCTTCTTTTCTTTTGGCTACATTCCATACATTAATCTATATTGCCATATTAATCATTGTAAATACAATCTAACATATGGCACAACATATATATTTTGGCTAAATTCTAATTTCTTTCTAACATTCTTAACTAAACTTTTGGCCAATACAAAATATTCTCAAGATCTTCTAGCACAATTCTCTAGCTTGTAATATATAATAAGGCATGAAAATTGTACTCATACCAATCAATTTCTAAACTTGTCATGTATTTAATACATAAACCAAACTTCTATTTCTTTGATGTTTCTTTTGATATCTATACTTGGGAAAGCTTTTCTATTCTTTATACAATAAAATCATTTATTACATATTGTTTGTAAGTAATCTCAAAACAAGAAACAACAATATACTCACTTGGCCAAGCCAATATTTGGATGATCTTTCTAATTTTAAGCATACAAGCTTGACAACTTACTGTGGCATATTTTAATATTATAATATAATCTCCCATCTTTTACTATCATCAATACTACACTATTGCAACAATTTAATATGCAATTCTTGCCATCACTTTTCTAAAATCATAGGTTTCAAAACTCATAATTCAATGACTAAATATAATATGTCATTCAAACTAATGCTAAAAGTTCAAGCAACTTGAACCATGCACTAAAGACCATTCATTTCATTTAACTAACATAACCAAGTGTTATTTTAAATTTTGGCATAACAAAATGCACTCTTAAACACTTAAACTTATACTTGGTCAAGTCTAATACAACATTTTAACATCAATTCTTTCCTTTCTCAAACAATATCTTCAATGATATTCAACAAATTTATGCATGCATTTCTTTTTGAAGTTTCATCAAACAGTTTACATGCACATACAAGTACCTGGTTGGCCACACTTCCACATCTCTCCAAATACCTCAAAATTGGAACAAAACTCACCAAAAACTCAACTCCTAATCTGGCCTAAATCATCATTCCTACATTCCATCAATACTTCTTCCATATTTCATCTATAATTGGCCAAATCATCACATACAAATGAACTACTCTTCATGGCTGAACTTTTACACATCATTCAAGCATTTAAATGGCCAACAATTCTCACCATACATCATATACAACCATACAATAATCAACAATTACCATTATGGCTCAAAACAAGGCTTAAGTTTGATTCACTTATCTTTTTCTTGCAAGAATCCTTTTCTTTGCTTCCTTTGCTCACTTTCTCCATTGATTCATGCTTAGAAAGCCATAAAATGAACATATATTCACTTAGGCATGAATTCTCATGTAATTCTCTTGGAAAACTTTGAAGAAATAGAGGAGAAATGGGGGAAGAAGGTGGCTAGTGTTTTTGGTGTGCAAGTGGTTAGGGTTTTGTCAATTGAAGTCTTATAATTAAATAAATATATATTCCCATTTTGCCCTTGCACTTTTATGATAATTTCAATTATGTCATACGTGCATTTACCAATATACCGTCACTTTCAATGGATTTAATACATGTTCTAGGTCATTTTCACTTCCCATCATAAACTCTAATTATAAGTGAAAAGACCATTTTACCCTCATCCTTTAACTTCTTCCTATTACTTTACAAACACACATTTATCTCGGCATCACATCACGTGTATTTTCCATAACCTTTCTACCACTCTATTCTCATGGCTAGCACACTTAATACATTATATTTATCATACTCACTTTTCACTTGAACACGTGATTTTATGTGAAATGACCATTTTGCCCCTACTGAAACTTTTATGGAATTCCTCTAAAAAACTAGTTACATATATTCACTATGACTATAAAATAATCCCTACCATATTTCTAAATATGGGTACTACATACAAGTACTCCAATGATGACGGCGACAACCAATGTGGTACCAAGCTAAGCAACTGGGACGAGTACCCCAGAGCAATGGTTCCTCCGAAGCAAATTGAACCGATTTATGGCTTCTCAAGTAAACATCAGCCTCTAGAATTCAGTGGCACTAATGATCCTATAGTAACAGAACAATGGATCAAGTTGGTGGAGAAAACTATTACTCTATTTCCCATGTCAAACCAGGAAAAGATCAGGCATACTACATACTTGTTGAGAGGAGATGCTATGACATGGTAGGAGCTTATGGACCAGACTCAGGATACCACCACTCTCACTTGGTTAGGGTTCAAGGAAATTTTTGAGGAGTAGTATCGGATAGCAGATATGATATCCTCCAAGCTGTAAGAGTTTACTAGTCTGGAACAGGGAAATATGATGGTCAAAGAGTACTCAATCAAGTTCAACTCTTTGGCTAAGTTTGCACCTATATTGGTCAGTACACCATAGACCCGAATGGAGAGATTTGTGGGCAAACTTCATCCCACTATTGCCAGAGATATTATGTCAGGTCATTAGCCCTCCTAAATGTATAGTGAAGCGCTTGCCATAGCCATTAAAGTGGAGGTGTACTTGAGGAAGGAGACCAGATTATTTCTTTCCCCAACAATGGCAAGCAATCCTCTCCAAATTGGCTGGTCCAATAGTGTAAAACAAGTTGTTGGCAAAGACGATAAAGGTAAAGGCAGGAAAGGAGTCCCACCTAAAGCCAACAAGAAGGACATGAAGAAAAAGGGTCACCAATGGAAAGGTGGGATCAAGTACTATAAGAAATGTCAGAGGAGACATAGGAGTGAATGTCTGGTGGGGACCAATGTTTGTTTTAGATACCGCCAACTACGTCATACTGCTAGAGATTGTCTCATTGGTTCTGCAACTTTAGTACCCACAATTGGAGGCACGATAGCCAAGGTATATAATGTGGCCCAAATGCAGGCATAGGCTAGCCCTTTAACAATCACGGGTAAGTTATTATTCCATGATACTCCCTTGTATGCCTTGATTGATTCTAGTGCTACACATTCCTTCATCTCCTATGGTATTATTAAGAGATTAGGGTTAATGCCTATTAGAGTAAAACAAGTCATTAGGACTGAATTTCCTAATGGTGAGGGTGTAGTGACCAATGAAGTCTTGATGGGGGAGTTAGTGACTATTAAAGGCCGAGATATGACGGTAGATTTGATTGTCTTCAATATGCCAGACTTTGACATCTTTCTCGAAATGGACTTTCTTAGTAGATATGGAGCAATGATAGACTGTCACAAGAAAAAAGTCAAGTTTAATCTAGACCATGGGGACAACTTCATTTTTGGAGAAGGGCACCCAACTAGCATGATGATTAGTGTAGCAAAAGCTAGGAAGATGTTGAAAAGGGGGTGTTCTAGGTGGGCACCCAACTAGCATGATGATTAGTGTAGCAAAAGCTAGGAAGATGTTGAAAAGGGGGTGTTCTAGGTACATTACGCATGTAGTAAATAAGGGAGATAGTCCGAGCACAAGTGTACATGAGGTAACTGTGGTAAATGAATTCATTGATTTGTTTTCCAATGAATTTCCATGTTTACCTCTAGAAAGGGAAGTAGAGTTTAGTATAGAACTCACCCCAAGTACAGCCCCCATTTCAAAAGTTCCCTATCGTATGGCCCCAACAAAGCTCCAAGAATTGAAGAAGCAATTACAAGAGTTGTTAGACAAGGGCTTTATGAGGCCGAGTTATTCCCCATGGGGTGCTCCAATTCTATTTGTGAAAAAGAAGGATAGGTCCATAAGGATGTGTATAGATTATTGTGAACCGAATAAAGTAATGGTAAAGAATAAGTACCCATTGCCCAGGATAGATGATTTCCTAGACTAGTTGAGAGGTGCCTCAGTGTTTTCTAAAATTGATCTGAGGTCAAGATACCATCAGGTTAGAGTGGCTAAGGAATATATACCGAAGATGGCTTTCCAATTGAGGTATGGGCATTATGAATTTGTTGTGATGCCATTCGGATTGACTAATGCACCCGCAGTTTTTATGGACTTGATGAACAAAGTTTTCCATGATGTCCTTGACAAGTTCATAGTGGTGTTTATTAATGATATCCTAGTTTATTCCAAGACTTTAGTAAAACATGTCGAGCACTTGAGATTTGTGTTACAGAGATTAAGAGAGAAACAACTATATGCCAAATTCTCAAAATGTGAGTTTTGGTTGGTTCGGGTTACCTTTTTGGTTCATGTGATCTCTAGAGATGGTGTATCAGTAGATCTTGGAAAAGTAGAGGCAGTGCTCGAGTGGCAGGGGCCAAAGACAGTGAAAGAGGTTAGAAGTTTTCTAGCTTAGTAGGGTACTACAGGAAGTTCATGGAAGGTTTTGTAAAGATAACCATACCACTTACAACTCTCACCAAGAAAGAAGTTCCATTTGAATGGATAGAGGCATGTGAGCAGAGCTTTTATGAGTTGAAGAAGAGACTAACTACAGCTTTAGTCCCTACACTGCCAGAGGAAGGCATCGATTGTGATATTTATGTTGATGCCCCCCATAATAGTTTGGGAGCCATGTTGATGGAGAAAGAAAAAGTCATTGCTTATGCCTCTAGATAGTTGAAAGACTATGAGAGTAGATATCCTACCCATGACTTGGACTTAGTAGTAATGGTTTTTGCTATGAAAATATGGTGACACTACCTATATGGAGTGAAATGCAACATATACACTGACCTCAAGAGTACACTGACCTCAAGAGTTTAAAGTATTTTGTCACCTAGAAAGAGTTGAATATGAGATAAAGGAGATGATTAGAATTGGTGACAGACTACAAATGCGACATCAGATTCCATCCAAGGAAAGCTAATGCAGTAGCAGATGCCCTCAATATAAATTACAATACAAGGACAGTTATAGCAAGAGATCCTCTAAGAAGGAATTGAAATTGTGATCAAAGGAGGATTGGCCCAAATGAAGATCAAACCCACTTTAGTGGAGTAGATCAAGATGAAACAAGCTAATGATGATACCTGTAGGGTGATTTGCCAACGGATGGTAGAGCATAAAGAGACTGACTTTAAAATGGTCAATGGGACACTGATGTTTAGAGATAGAATATGTATACCTTAAGATGAAAAACTAAGATAGAATATGTATACCTTAAGATGAAGAACTAAGGAATAAAATCCTTTGTGAGGCACACGATACACTTTGTACAACCCACCCTAGAGTGTAAAGATGTATCAAGATGTAAAGAAAAGCTACTGGTGGTCAGCTATAAAGAAAGACATTGTCGATTATGTTGTCAGATGTATAACATGTTTGCAAGTAAGGTAGAGTATCAGAGACCATCAGGATTACTCCAACTCTTAGAGATTCCTAAATGGAAATGGGAGGACATTTTGATGGATTTCATTATGGGACTTCTTAAAGTTTAGCGAGGATATAATGCAATCTGGGTAGTGGTTGACAGATTGACCAAGACAACTCATTTTCTACCTATGACAGAGAAGATAGATGCATTTCAATTGGGGCAGTAATATGTCAGAGAGATTGTGAGATTACATGGAGTACCCAAGATGATTATGTCAAACAGAGATACCAAGTTCATATTAGCTTTCTGCGTTGGAATGTAGAGAGCATTGGGTACAAATTTAGCCTTCAGTATGGCTTATCATCCTCAAACTGATGGCCAAACTAAAAGGACTAACCAAGTGATTGAAGACATGCTTAGAGCTTGTTGTATAGATTGCAAGGAAAAATGGAGTGAGATACTTCCACTAATAGAATTTTCCTACAACAACAGCTACCAATCCACTATGTAGATGGCCCCATATGAAGCATTATCTGGAAGAACATGCAGATCCCTTTTATACTAAGATGAAATTAGAGAGAAAGACTCATTGGTTCAAGAAGTTGGACTAGAGATGACCTAGAAAATGATTGAAGATGTCAAGCTCATCAAAGAAAGAATGACGCATGCCTAGGATCGACAAAAGAGCTATATTGACCTAAAAAGAAAAGAAGTGAATTTCCAAGTGGGCAACAACGTTTTATAAACATATTATGAGGTTTGAGAAGAAAGGCATGTAACGCCCCACTTGAGATACGTAGTTAAGAGTTGATGAATGGCTTGAATGTTTGTTGATTTATCCTCATTTGAGTCTGTATGTTGTTAATATTGCATGGTTTATCCTTAGTTAAAAGGGTGTATTGGTTTGGTTGAGTGAATGCCCTGAAAATTTGTAAGACTTGGCGAAATCTGGATGTTACAGTCTTCGCCGGGGCAAAGAAGAAAGCTTCGCCGCAGCGATGAAGTGAAACATCTCGTGTAGCTACTGTGAGTTTTTGCCGGGGCGAAGAAATAGCTTTGCCGCGGCGAAGACTCGGCTGAATTTTTCCTTGAGTTTTAGGGAATTCTTCCTTTTGGGACTCAATGACCATTCTACCCCTAATTAGTAGGAAAAGTGGGGAGTGAAATGCAAGGAAATTGCATGGAGAATAGGTTGAATGGGGTTGTTTTTGCAAAGAATGAAAGGTCATAGGTGGAATTTCAAAGAAGGAGCAAGGGTATATTGGGAAAGAGTGGAGAAAATATGAGATATTAAGGGTTTAGCTTTAGAAACCTTTTCATTTGCTTCTTCACCACCGCCTCTTTCATCCTTCATTTCTCTCAAATTTTCATTCAAGTTTCCAAGGATCTTTGAAGCGCTTTTGACTAGAAATTGTTACTAGTTGATCCTAAGCACTAAAAGGTGAGAATCCTTACTCTAGATGTAAGTTTTATTGTTGAAAGAGTAGGATCCTTATTGAGTTTGTATTGAAGGTTTAAGAGGAAGTATCAAGCCTTCAAGAGTAGAGAGCTTAAGTGGTTTCTCCTTGAGCTTAAGGTAAGTAAATTCACCTAAGTTGTGATTTACTTGATTGAATGATGTGTAGAGATTTTATATATGTGCTTAATGCTTGAATTTCTATGTTTGAAATGAGTTGATGAATTCATGAATGAGTTCAATGTTGTTATATGAAAGAATTTCCACCATGAGAATGGTGGATTGTGTTGTTGAAATTTGGTAGAAGTGTGGATAGAATTAGAAGAATTTGAGAGGGATATTTGAAGTGTGTTTTCCTTGCAGGATGAATGATGTTTTAAAGGAGTTGAACTTCTATTTTGGATGATTAACAAAGAAATATCATTAGCAATTAGAATAGAGTTTATGTATGCACACATATTGTTTGATGAAATGTCAAAAAAAAGCATGAGTAGAAGTAGAGAACCTTACTTTATGCAACATAGCCTATTTGCATGTCATGAATGCATATAAGAAAGATTTTAGGCATGAGCCATCCATATGCATATGTTTAATTGAGTAATCACATGAGAAAGAAATATGAGAAATAAGAAAGAAATGCTCTATGAATAGAGATAAAGAAAAGAACTAATTCTCTTAGAATAAAGAGAAAGAAAGAACTAGCACTAGAGAATAAAATGATTATTAAGTGCTATCGAAAAGAAAAGAAAAGAAAATAAGTCGTGCGATGGGGAACCCGTGAGTGTAGAGTTACCCGCATGTAAACCGCCATGAGAGAGAGAGCGGTCTCCACCATGAGAGAGCGGAATGAGAATGAGAAACAGAATTTGTATAGCCGTGAGAATACATGTGGATGAGGGCTATACATGAGAGAGAGTACACTCACATGACCAAGGGTTCCAAATCCATGCATCGACCAAGACCGGCAAAGAATAAGAATAAGAAAAGAATAGAAAGAAAATGCATTGGTATTCTTTAATATCTCATCCATGTATAGTTATGATATTCTCCATGGGTGATGAGAATGGAAAGAAAGAAAAGAATGGTAAGAGTTAGAAGTAGAGAAAGAACAAGAGAGATTGAACTAGAGAGAGTAACAAGAGTACTAACAGATTTGTACGGGGATTATAGAGTAGAAGATTTACTTATTGAACAGCTTTGTGCTCACCCCATTGTTTTCTCTGTTTTTCAGGACATAGGTGAGAACGTGGTCGGAGGGACGTCGGCAAGCGGGGAGACTTGACTGCACTGTCCACTGTCTTTTTGAGAGTCTTTTGTATAAATGATGTTGTACTATGTAAAGAATGTATTTATGAAGTAAAGAAAATTTTTGGACCCAACCTTTTTGATAAATATACTTGTCTTTTTATTGATATATTTTATGAACATGATAGTAGAAAGAAGTTGTTACAAGGCAAGCTTGCTCCATGTTACATTGGACCCTTTGAAGTATTGGAAAGGGTAGGCAAAGTAGCTTATAGACTTGTGCTTCCAATGAGCATGGAAAGAGTCCATAATGTTTTCCATGTCTTGTTGTTGCATAAGTATGTTAGTGATCCTACAAGTGTGCTTCAGATGGAGGAAGTGGAATTATAGGATAACTTGGTTTATGAGGAACGCCCAGTTTAGATCCTTGACAGAAAGGTAAAAGAGCTCAAAAACAAGCAAATTCCACTAGTAAAAGTGCTTTGGAGGAATCACAAGATAGAAGAAGCTACTTGGGAAATGGAGCAAGATATGAGAAGTTGATACTCAGAGCTATTTTTATAATTTTGGGGACGAAATTATTATAAGGGAGGGAGGAAATGTAATACCCGAGATGTCAAAGATATGTTCCCAACTCAAAATAGTCCTTTAGATGTAATTTTTACGTTAAAAAGCTTAAAATCTAAATAAGGGGAAAATAGTTAATTCATTTGGAACGGTATGAATCAATTACCCATAAAAAGGTATGAGGGGAAAAATAGTCATTTTACCTATGGATAAGCATTGCAGAAAGTCAAGGATGAGTAGGCTTAATTACATTTAATGGAATTAATTAAGTAATAATTATGTCTAGTGCCAAATGACTGAATTGCCCTTATATGAGAAATTAAGGACTTATGAGTTAGATAATTAAAATAGTTGGGCCAATAAGATAATTACATGTTATAAGGGAGATGAAAATTCAATAAATTTTATCCATAAATTTCGTTCAAGGGAAAAGAAGGAACCATTTTCTTCAACCTTTCACCACTTTCTCTCAAATTCCACCATAACTTCTCTAATCCAAGTTTTCTTTCTCTAGAGATCAAAGCAGATTGGCCTAACTTTCTTCAAGGGAACAAGAATTGTGGGGAAATTTCTTCAAAAAGGTAAGGAAGAACCTCCCATGAATTTAGGGATTATGCAAGGGTTTGTAGATTTAATGAAACCTTAAATTAAGGCTTTAAGGCATAGAATTAGTTGATGGCAAGTGTAGTTGAACTCATTAATGTTATTTATTGCCTTGAATTCATTATACATGAAGTTATTTCCATTTATGTTTCATGAGTTGTTATATTTAGTCAAAGAAGTTGAAGTATTGATGTTGATTGTGGCAAAACTTGTAGTATTGGAGGCCACATGGTGTTGAATAGTTGCTATTAGAAGTGTTGATGTGTTGTTTACTTTAACTTACAATGTTATAGCAATGATGGATGATCATGGGAATGAGGTTTTACACTTCATTTAAGATGTTAAAGACTATTAAGGGGGCGTTTAGTTGATCCATAAGTTGACATATTTGTTAATGTTAATAGAAGTTGATATGGCATGGTTTAATATGAAAAATTCGGATTTGGTAATTTTAGGGGTTATGTTAAACATGCTTCAGTATTTTGACCATAACTTGAGTTATCAAAATTTAAATGAGATAATTCTTGAAGCATTAGAAAGTTAAGACATAGCCCTATAATGTTTATGTTTAGGCCAAGAGCCAATTCGTTTGAGAAGTGAATGGAAAATGGCCTAAAATATAAACTTCTGGTTATTAAAGTTTAGATTTAACATTATTAATTCTTATGATTATGAATTGATTATTAATGTATTGTTGTAATTAAGCCATGTACTAATGTTTACCCATTAGATAGATAATCTTTGAAAGATATACATGGTTATGGATGTGAATGCATTATTAATGTTATGAAATGGCATGAAGATGCAATGTAATGTATGTTTTAAGATGATGAATGTGAGCAAGAGGTAATGTAAATGGATTGATAATCCATAGACGAATCAAAAGTATTAAGCTCATAAAAACATATATTTACATGCCATAAGATGTTAGAGATGCATAAAGACAGCATTGAAAACGCGTAAGCATATCCTTGTATACCGGTTGAGGAAAGATGAATATATGCTTTAGATGCTAAATAACACGTAAGCACGCCTCCCGATGATACGAGCTCTAGATGAATTTGAGGCTAGATGATATGAAGTGCTAAAGACGCTAAGAAAAAGTCTGATTGGGTAGACACTGGATGATTTATATGCATTTAGTTACATTACATGAGTTATGACATTATTTACATCGTGAGATGGTTTGTACTCATGTTAGATGATATTTAGTTGTTATGTCATGACATGTGATGTGTGTGCACTATGTTTACATACTTGCTTGTATGTGTACACTTGATGTTTTATATGGCCATGGGATAAAATGATTAAAAGAATATGAATTAGTAAGAAAAGGGTAGGGTACCTAAATGTAAAAGATAAGTGGTGTGTTAATAAATACGTTTAAATGAAGGTTGGAGAGCACATTTAGAATAAAATGGATCATTCCTTACTAAACGATTAGTGCTCACCCTTTCATTGTTGATTGCTTTACAGGTAAACCAAAAGTGAAGGATACTAGAGACAGTAGGGCTACACATGAGGGGAGATGATTTATTGTCATCCTAACGTTTTTATCTTGATGTAAATATGTAAATGATAAATTTTTTTTGAAACACCTTTTTGAAGCTTCCACCATATGAATGAAAATGACATTAATATGTTTTTATTGATTGAGGCCCAAATGAATTTAAGTTTTTATTTTTATTTTTGAAGGTACAGATTTTGATCCTGTGGTACATCTTATATTAATGTTTTTGACATTATTATTATTATTCTTGCACAGGTTTTCTAAATACAACTGGTTCCCCTTACATGAATTCTCTGGATTCTCATTGAGGGATATTCAGAGGGTACCTTATTAGGGAGGGGTTTTATAAGCGGCCCACTTACTCGTAAACGCCTCTCTGTTGCATTAATAGATTCTAAAAAAAAAAAAAAAAAAAAAAAAAAAAAAAAAAAAAAAAAAAAAAAAAACAAAAAGGAAAAAAAAAAAAAAAAAAACAAAAAAAAGAGAAAAAAAAAAAAAAAAAAAAAAAAAAAGTGCATTAATAGATACAAAATAAAAAGAAGGTCTTCAGATAGCTTTTTAAGACGTTTGCTACGGGCGAATTACTTAATGAAGGTGTTTTTCATCTGGCGATGAGGCTATGGAGTTCTATAAAGGTTGGTGTACCATTAGAGGGTTGGACCCCACAGGCTTGAGCCAAAGATCTACAAATGCATGCTTTTCTTAATTCTCGGGGAATGGCGACGAACTTCTTTATTTACAGAAGGCTTTGTGATCATCTGGGTTGGTTGTCATCATAGACTTCATGTTGGGAAGGTAAATTTCTTTGGCATCTCTACAAGGGTGATGGAGTCAACAAAATCGAGTCAACATAGCTCTAGGGTAAACGTTTCTTGATAGGGGTTGGTAATCTAGGTATACGTTGCATCATGGCCTCCATGTCTGCTAGTCTCTTGGCCAAGAATTGCTCAAGGGGTGTTATAGACAACAAGTCGGCATTAAGGATTCTTGTTGGTTTGGGGCACCACTCGACCGATTGTGCGGGTTGAGACAAGTGGGGCCGAGTCGAGAGGGGCCAATGGACGAATAGGCTGGCTACACGCTGATTATTGGGAGGGTGAAGGTTATGGTATGGGATGGTTAGAGTGGCATCGATTGGATGAGTAGGTCTATCATGTGGAGTAGTTCCATTGACAAGGGAGTTTGCATGGCTAAGTCGTAGTGGTTATTTGTTGTTAAGCCAAGCTATTGTTTGGGTTGATTGAGAATGGACGACTGATGGTCTAGAACCGTGAGCTAGGGTCAGGTATCATGAAGGGCTACACGGGGTTCACTTGGACAAGAAATAGTTGTCGGGCACTTGGTTTGGCGTAAGGTCGAGTGAGTAAAATTGATTGACCCTTCTCGAAGGTTTGGTTTTTGGCTCAGATGTTGGTGTTCTCGGCTTCCAACGTTGTGACCTTGTCAGTGTTCTCTTGCATCAGCATAGTAAGGGTCGCGACCTGAGCTACGAGGTCTCCTGAAGGAGTTTTGGTAGTCCCAGTCATGAGAACTGGATGTGCGGAGCAGGGTTATACTAGATGATTGTCAGGCCCTATGATGGACACCAACTGTAGACAGTAAAATCTACAGTTGACTCGAAAAGGAGTGATTCTCTGAGGATAAGGCCACGACGATCTTCTAGACTTGCACACACAAAGAAGTGAACGTGAAGCTCACGAGGGACACTGGTGTGGTGTCTACCATAGGCACTCCGACACTCAAGTCAACAAGGTTGAAGATAATTTAGTGAGAGCTAAGAGTGGTAAGGTTATCGGTAGTGGCTGGCTGGGGCACGGTGGTGGTTGTAGAGTGGCCGCGCATGGCTCTGCGAGTTCACTGAGTTTAGTCGAAACTAGAACTATGGCAAGGAGAGGTGGAGGTTCTTAAGAGCAAAACTTAGGAGAAAGTGAGAAGCATTAGGATTGAATGAATATGAGAGGGTGGACCTCTATTATATAGTGAACCACGGAGGCTTAATCCTAGTAGAACTCTGAGTTCTATTAGTTTAGGAGTTTGAGTAAACAAGAGTTTATGGCTTATCCAAGTAGTACTAGGAATTCTAATTCATGTAAGATTCAGAATCTTGGATGAATTAGGAAGAGTGTGGGATTCAGAGTCCTATTTTGGAATGGACATGGGCTGATAGGCTGGACCCTGTTGGACTTGTGGCAAAGCCCAAATCGTAGAATGGCTTGATTGTGAATTTGGCCCTATTCTAGAATGTCCTAACTCGTTAAGTAGCCCAATTCATTGCATGTGCTAGTCAATAGAATGGTTTTAAGTGTAGGCTCGGCCAGAATTGGATCATGGCACGTGTCGGCCATGTAATGTTTGTTTTGTGTTTGGGCTTGACAAGTCCAATGCGATTTTGGCCCATACAATATTATGCTCATGATTGTATTTGATACTAAAAGATGTATTAAAAGTGATGAGAGATAGCATAGAAAAATTAGAGTTGGTGTCCATTATTACGCTACACCAAAAGAACTGAAACTTTTGAGGAAACAACCCAACAAGTAAATGTGGAGTACACAAAAAAAGAAAAAAATTGGTGTTTGATTGTGGAACAAGATGAAATTCAACTTATTTTATGGTCACTATGCTTTGTTGTATATGGAAGTTTTTGTTTGTTGGCAAAACGTAAATCACATTATATTTGTTTCATGAAGAAATTGAGGTGGAGTTGGCAGAAAAATGTTTGAGAAGAGTACGGTTCGTAATTGACATCAGTGTTTTTAGCATTAATTAAATATCCCAGACTAAGTTGTTTTTTAGACACAAAATTATGAGTTAGACTATCAATGAACATGGGTCACAATTTCTGATGATGGGATAAAAAACATGGCCTGCAAAATAATATAAATTTGAAAAATATTTGAGTGTTATTCATAGAGTATTGGATGTGGCAATTTTTTGCATCCTAGGTTGAAGATGCTTTGGTTAATTTTTATTTCGACAAAATCTATGGGGTTGATGATGCATACTCTCATCGAAAAACAAAGATCCTTTTTCTTTGTCGTGACTTGGTGAAAGACTATGAAAACAATGCTACATCAGAGACTCATTTCGCCGTGGTAATTCTTCCATTGGCATTTCCAATTCTACATCAAATTCGGGTCCTACGTTTGATCCTTTGTACTATGATGAATTTGAATCATTTGCATTTTGAATGATAACCGTCAAGTTAAATTTTACTAGATCATTATTTGGAAGCAGTACTGTAACAAGGTTTGAAGATTTTAGTAGTTTTAGATGATGGAAGATAATTAAGAGTATCATTTATTGTCTCAAATCACTAGAAATATATAGTGATTCTTGTTTCCACGATGGCATCTGAGTCCGCGTTTAGTACGAATGGTAGACTTTCAGCCTTCATCATAGTAGGCTTCTTCCTACGATTGGGTGCGTTAATGTGTATTCAAAATTAGATTGGGGCTAATATTGAAGGTATAAGTTTACTTGAGTTTCTTTAGTTATTATGTAAAAATTATTTATTTTGTTTTTAGTATTAATAGCAATTTAGAAAAAAGAAATATATATATATATATTTGGTTCAACTCTTGAAAGTGAAATGTTGGGAAGTGAAAACGACGATGTTGAGAAATGGAAAATAGTTTACACATTGAATGCAGGACTTTTTTAGTTATGTTTATAGTTAGTCTCTTTAATATTATTTTAGACTTATTAATTCTATAATGTTGATCTAGAACTTGTATGGGGTAGATTGTAACAAAAATTTGTGAAATTTATATAGTTTCATTGTTTTGAAATTTAGATTTTAATTATTATATAAGTACATTGAACTCAGAATGTACAAAATAAATATAATGACGTTATTTCTTATACTTGTTAACCAAATAAATTGCAAATTAAGCCTAAAATAAAATTAATGTAACTACATTCTTTAATTAAAGTATAGATTTAATTGTTTAGTTATTTTCAAAAATAGATAACAATAAAAATTATAGATTTAATTATCTGTAATAAATTTAATATTAATTACGTCAAAATAATGTATTTTAAAATAAATATAATGAATTATAAAAGAATTAAATTTAATTATTTATAATATTAATGATGTTACTCATAAAAATAATACTTGATACTATTATAATCATATTAAAAATACTAATTACCCCAACGGTTGTTGTTACCACTAGCTGGATTTTATGCCTTTTGGATGAAACATATCGAGAATTTTTTGTTATGTTTTAGAATATTATGTGTCTTTTATAATTGAATTTGTTACATGCCCTTGCTCCTTCATTACTTAATATGGTTTTAGCCGAATCATGTATATACTTGTGTGTTTTATTTTTACCGCTTATGATTGTTGACTCATGCTTACCTTGGTAACTATTAACAATTTGGTAAATTTTTCTACAATTTAAAATTAGATATCCTAACGATGAATAGAGTTCACCAATCTAACACTGTTATCGTAATAGTTTATCATCAACGCACAACGAAGGCAAGTTTTTTCTTTCTAACTCAATAATTTATACAATCACGTTATGTTTAATTCTGCCATGTTTTCCTTCCTTTTCAAATAGAGATTTATGCCAGGCTCGCTTGTTCGGAATTTGGCTAAGCTTCCACAGATTCACACTAGGGAATTGTCTCTTTATAATTTTTGTCATTAATTTTTTACAAATAATAGTTAGCTATTTAGAGCAAGAAAATTTTCTCTAGGGTTTTTTTTAAATATCCAATGAAATAGTAATATCATCACAACATCTGAAGCTGCAGATTTCCCAACCACAGCTGATTTATTGCTGTGACATATAGGTGTTAAAGAATTGAAAGCAACAGATACTTGATGATCCGAAAATTTGCACTAAAAAAGTTAATTGAATTGAAAACCAAGATGAAAAAAACAATCAAGCACTGAACTTTATCGAGAAACGAGATCTGACTAACCTTTGAATGAAATGGTCACCAATTGAAACCAGACTTAAAGTATTTACTTTTCTGGTCATTCTGTTTGCAACAGGTAACTCAATTCGAATTTAATTATCGGATACAAATGGTAACCACCAGCTCTGGAATCATCCTCTGTGTGGCACAATTTTACTTCCATTCATTGTTTCAACAGACTTAGGTCCCTCAAAGAAGTTGGGGTGATTAAATGAATAGACAACTGATATTAGAGCTAGGTATGATTTCACTTTTGCTGGTTCCATTTTCTACCCATATGAACACAGATATGAATAAATATATATGGCAAAGTTTGCTTTCTAAAATCAGATTAATGTATAAACTGGCTTTCAAATTTTTGGCCGGTTTCATATATATTAAAGAAATAAGTAATTGAGCCTCAATTACGAAAGAAAAACCTTATAAGAATATACTTCAATCTAACCAGGGGCGGAGGGCGGAAAAGTGTTTCTGGTGGGCAAATGTTATGTAAGTACCAATATTCTATTAAAACAAAAAACAAAAAATTCTGTTTAAGCTGAATTTTGGTCAAACATTTGAAATATATATAGAAAGAAAAATCTAGACTACAACAATTTGAGTTGGTATCACAAACGAGTAATATAAATTGATACTCTTGACTTTATTTAAAATACAAACTAAAATAAAAGAGTGAATTAAAACATAGCATGAACTAAGGATCAAACAAATACAACTAAGGACTAAAATGAAAAAAAAAAAAAAAAAACCCCAAAGAGGCAACAAAACTTGTTCACCTATTATTTTCGGTGACAAAATGATTGGATTTACCGTGGCAACACGGATTGGCAACAATTTGTTCCGTGATTTTTTCTTAATTACAAAGTGAGGAAATATCTAATCATTTCCATTGAAAAAAAAAAAAGGCGTGCTGTTGTTCCAAGCTCAGGAAAGGTAGGAATTAGTTGTCGATTTTGTTGTCAAACTTTGTGTGAGAAAGATATGAAAATTATAACAGTTCGTTGGGAGATTCCGGTAGTATTCAAATGGAGGAAGGTTCAATTTTCGGGTTTTGTTTCTAGATTTTTTTTTGTGGTGAAGAGATGAAAAATCTGAAGGTTAGTTGGGAGACTTCAATGATATTCTTGTGAGATTAGACAAAGTGAGAAAGATTAGACAGTAGGTTTGTATTCTCATCTTATTGAACTCCATTGGCCTATAGTGAATAAACTTTGCCATATTGGCACCATGGACGTAGCCCAATTTCATGGTGAACCACGCAAATGCGTTGTCTCCTTTTTTTTCTATTAATTTCTTATTGTTTTTGTGTGGTGTTTATCTAGTTACAAAGGGCTTGATCATAGGCAGGCTAGTTTTCCGCTACGTTATTTGACAAATGGGTATCTTAGGATATCGATTTTGCAACAATTTTGTCATCACCAAAGACAATAACTAAACAAATAGATCGGTCTCCATTGGGTTGGTTTCGTTTTTATTAAATTAATGTGTTGAATGATTTTTTTTTTTCAATAAAACTTAACAAGTGTCAAGCCATAAGTGGTTTGTGACACCAACTTAGCTATCTAAGTTGGTATTGTGGATCAAAGTGTCAGAAATCAACATATAAGGGTCTGTTAATATTTGCTCAAAATGACGTCGTTTTGATGCTACTTAAATCTGTAAGAATCAGATTTCTATTTTCACTAAGTGTTGCTACTAAGTTCAGTGTCTTTGAAACCTCAAAACATTTGCATCTTCTGTAATCACTCATTCAATCAATCAAGAAGTAAAACTCATTTTTGCTTTCTATTTTTCTTTAAACAAATTCTCTCCAATTTGCAAAGTTCACATGGTATCAAAACCATCGACTAACGTCAATGGCAAATACCTCAGACTCTAATCAATCTGGAACCAGTCTTGAAAAGATGATTCTCAACTCCTCCAGCTCAATTAGCTCGACTTTTCCATCAAGTCTTCAAGTTGTTACTCCGAAGTTAACCAGAGACAATTATCACGATAATTATCACTTTTGGTAGTCACAAGTTATGCCAGTTGTGGGAGCTCATGAACTTGAAGATCATCTCACAGTTCTTGTTCCTTGCCCTCTACCTTTAATTGCTTTAGATCTTGAACCTTTAAATGAATTAGGTGAAACTAGATCAAACGAGAAAGTTAATACTACCCATATTTGTTGGAAAAGGACTGAATTTTTTTTAGTAAATTGGCTATTAGCATCATTTTCTGAATGTATGTTTGTGTATGTGTCGAAATGTCAATCCTCTACATCAATTTGGTTAACCCTTGAAAGTGAGTTCTTAAATGACTCTAAGTCCAGAGCACTTCATCTAAAAACCTTGCTCCAAATCACTCAAAAAGGAAATTTGAGCATTAGTGACTATGTTAAAAAGATGAAAGGAGTAGCGAGAGTCTATCAGCTAGTGGTCAAGTGATCTCCGATGAAGATTTATTGCAATTTATTTTGGATGGACTTGGTCCTGAGTTTGATGCAGTAATCGTTAATCTTACATCAAGAATTGAGTCCAAGTTCGACTCAGTCACCATACAAGAAACACAATATTTGCTTCAGAAGTATGAAATGAGGATTAAGAAGTTTAATTCAACATATTTCCTAAATAGTTCTATCAATAGTTATGTTAATATGGTTGCTATTAGTACTCCAGGATCTCATCCTTTCCCCTTTTAGTATCCTTAACATTTATCCCTATGACACCTACTAGAGCATTTACCCTGCAACATAACTTTCCATCTATGTAACCTACTGGTGGTTCACAAATACATCACCAATACCTTTCTCATGTTAGTTATTCAGCCCCTAATGTGACTACATTAAGTGATCAGTTTAATGCCTCGTACGAATGGTAGACTTTTCAGCCTTCATCATAGTAGGCTTCTTCCTACGATTGGGTGCGTTAATGTGTATCAAAATTAGATTTGGGCTAATATTGAAGGTATAAGTTTACTTGAGTTTCTTTAGTTATTATTGAGAATATTATTTATTTTGTTTTTAGTATTAATATGCAATTAGAAAAAGAAATATATATATATATATTGGTTCAACTCTTGAAAGTGAATGTTGGAAGTGAAACATGACGATGTTGAAGAATGGAAGAATAGTTTACACATTGAATGCAGGACTTTTTTAGTTATAGTTTATAGTAGCTCTTTAATATTTTAGACTTATTTAATTCTATAATGTTGATCTAGAACTTGTATGGGTAGATTGTACAAGAATTTGTGAAATTTATATAGTTATCTCATTGTTTTGAAATTTAGATTTTAATTATATATGAAGTACATTGAACTCAGAATGTACAAAATAAAATAATGCGTTATTATACTTTATACTTGTTAACCAAATAAATTGCAAATTAAGCCTAAAATATTAATGTAACTACATTCTTTAATTAAGTATAGATTTAATTGTTTAGTTATTTTCAAAATAGATAAACAAAAAATTATAGATTTAATTATCTGTAATAAATTTAATATTAATTACGTCAAAAATAATGTATTTTAAAATAATATAATGAATTATAAAAAGAATAAATTTAATTATTTATAATTTAATGATGATTACTCATAAAAATATTTCTTGAAATATACTATTATAATCATATTAAAAATACATAATTCCCCAACGGTTGGTTTTACCACTAGCTGGATTTTATGCCTTTTGGATGAAACATATCGAGAATTTTTTGTTATGTTTTAGAATATTTATGTGTCTTTTTTATAATTGAATTTGTTACATGCCCTTGCTCCTTCATTACTTAATATGGTTTTAAGCCGAATCATGTATATACTTGTGTGTTTTATTTTTACCGCTTATGATTGTTACTCAGCTTACCTTGGTACTATTAATCAATTGGTAAAATTTTTCACTACAATTTAAAATTAGATATCCTAACGATGAATAGAGTTCACCAATTCTACCACTTGTTATCGTATATGTTATCATCACGCACAACGAAGGCAAGTTTTTTCTTTCTAACTCATATAATTTATCAATCACGTTAGTTTAATTCTGCCATTGTTTTACCTTCCTTTTCAAATAGAGATTTATGCACAGAGCTCGCTTGTTCGGAATTTGGCTAAAGCTTCCACAGATTCACTATGGAAATTGTCTCTTTATAATTTTTGTCATTAATTTTTTACAAATAATAAGTTAGCTATTTAGAGCAAGAAATTTTTAGGGTTTTATTTAAATATCCCAATGAAATAGTTAATATCATCACAACATCTGAAGCTGCAATTTCCCAACCACAGCTGATTTATTGCTGTGACATATAGGTGTTTAAAGAATTGAAAGCAACAGATACTTGATGATCGAAAATTTGCACTAAAAAGTTAATTGAATTGAAAAACCAATGAAAAAACAACAAGCACTGACTTTATCGAGAAACGAGATCTGACTAACCTTTGAATGAAATGGTCACCAATTGAAACCAGAAACTCTAAAGTAAATTTACTTTTCTGGTCATTCTGTTTGCAACAGGTAACTCAATTGACAAATTTAATTATCGGATACAAATGGTAACCACCCAGCTCTGGAATCATCCTCTGTGTGGCACAATTTTACTTCCATTCATTTGTTTCAACGACTTTAGGTCCCTCAAAGAATTGGTGTATAAATGATATAGACAACTGATTTAGAGCTATAGTAATGATTTCACTTTTGCTGGTCCAATTTTACTACCCATATGACACAGATATGAAATAAATATAATGGCAAAAGTTTGCTTTCTAAAATCAGATTATGTATAAACTGGCTTTCAAATTTTTTGGCCGGTTTCATATATATTAAAGAAATAAGTAATTGAGCCTCAATTACGAAGAAAAACCTTATAAGAATATACTTCAATCTAACCAGGGGCGGAGGGCGAGAAAATGTTTTCTGGTGGGCAAATGTTATTGTAAGGTACCAATATTCTATTAACACAAAAACAAAAAATTTCTGTTTAACTGAATTTTGGTCAAAATTTGAAATATATATAGAAAGAGAAATCTAGACTACAACAATTTGAGTTGGTATCACAAACGAGTAAATTAAATTGATATCTCTTGACTTTATTTAAAATACAAACTAAAATAAAAGATGGAATTAAAATAGCATGAAACTAAGGATCAAACAAATACAACTAAGGACTAAAATGAAAAAAAAAAAAAAAAACCCCAAAGAGGCAACAAAACTTGTTCCTATATTATTTTCGGTGACAAAATGATTGGATTTACCGTGGCAACACGGATTGGCAACAATTTGTTCCGTGATTTTTTCTAAATTAACAAAGTGAGGAAATATCTAATCATTTCCATTGAAAAAAAAAAAGGCGTGCGTTGTTCCAAGCTCAGGTAAGGTAGGAATTTAGTTGTCGATTTTTGTTGTCAAACTTTGTGGTGGAGAAAGATATGAAAATTATAACAGTTCGTTGGAGATTCCGGTAGTATTCAAATGGAGGAAGGATTCAATTTTCGGGTTTTGTTTCTAGATTTTTTTGGTTGGCCAAGAATCGCTCAAGGGGGTGTTATAGACAACAAGTCGGCATTAAGGATTGCTTGTTGGTTTGGGGCACCACTCGACGCATTGTGCTGGGTTGAGACAAGTGGGGCCGAGTCGAGAGGGGCCAAGTGGACGAATAGGCTGGCTACACGCTGATTAATTAGGAGGGTGAAGGTTATGGTATGGGATGGTTAGAGTGGCATCGATTGGATGAGTAGGTCTATCATGTGGAGTAGTTCCATTGACAAGGGTTGAGTTTGCATGGCTAAGTCGTAGTGGTTATTTGTTGTTAGAGCCAAGCTATTGTTTAGGGTTGATTGGAGAATGGACGACTGATGGTCTAGAACCGTGGATCTAGGGTCAGGTATCATGAAGGGCTACATGGGGTTCACTTGGACAAGAAATATGTTGTCGGGCACTTGGTTTGGCGTAAGGTCGAGTGAGTAAAATTGATTGACCCTTTCTCGAAGGGTTTGGTTTTTGGCTCAGATGTTGGTGTTCTCGGCTTCCAACGTTGTGACCTTGTCAGTGTTCTCTTGCATCAGCATAGTAAGGGTCGCGACCTGAGCTACGAGGTCTCCTGAAGGAGTTTTGGTAGTCCCAGTCATGAGAACTGGATGTGCGGAGCAGGTTGTTATAACTAGATGATTGTCAAGGCCCTATGATGGACACCAAACTGTAGACAGTAAAAATCTATAGTTGACTCGAAAAGGAGTGATTCTCTGAGGATAAGGCCACTGACGATCTTCTAGACTTGCACACACAAAGAAGTGAACGTGAAGCTCACGAGGGACACTGGTGTGGTGTCTACCGTAGGCACTCCGACACTCAAGTCAACAAGGTTGAAGATAATTTAGTGAGAGCTAAGAGCGGTAAGGTTATCAGGAGTGGCTGGCTAGGGCACGACGGTGGTTGTAGATTGGCCGGAGCACGGCTCTGCAAGTTCATCGAAGTTTAGTCGAAACTAGAACTATGGCAAGGAGAGGTGGAGGTTCTTAAGAGCAAGAACTTAGGAGAAAGTGAGAAGCATTAGGATTGAATGAATAATGAGAGGGTGGACCTCTATTTATATAGTGAACCACGGAGGCTTGAATCCTAGTAGAACTCTGAGTTCTATTAGTTTAGGAGTTTGAGTAAACAAGAAAGTTTTATGGCTTATCCAAGTAGTACTAGGAATTATAATTCATGTAAGATTCAGAATCTTGGATGAATTAGTAAGAGTGTGGGATTCAGAGTCCTATTTTGGAATGGACATGGGCTGATAGGCTGGAGCCCTGTTGGACTTGTGGCAAAGCCCAAATCATAGAATGGCTTGATTGTGTAATTTGGCCTCTATTCTAGAATGTCCTAACTCGTTAAGTAGCCCAATTCATTGCATGTGCTAGCCAATAGAATGGTTTTAAGTGTAGGCTCGGCCAGAATTGGATCATGGCACTGGGTCGGCCATGTAATGTTTGTTTTGTGTTTGGGCTTGACAAGGTCCAATGCGATTTTTGGCCCATACAATATTATGCTCATTTATTGTATTTGATACTAAAAGATGTATTAAAAGTGATGAGAGATAGCATAGAAAAATTAGAGTTGGTGTCCATTATTGGACTGCTACACCAAAAAGAACTGAAACTTTTGAGGAAACAACTCAACAAGTAAATGTGGAGTACACAAAAAAAGAAAAAAATTGGTGTTTGATTGTGGAACAAGATGAAATTCAACTTATTTTATGGTCACTATTGCTTTGTTGTATATGGAAGTTTTTGTTTGTTTGGCAAAACGTAAATCACATTATATTTGTTTTCATGAAGAAATTGAGTGGGAGTTGGCAGAAGAAATGTTTGAGAAGAGTACGGTTCGTAAATTGACATCAGTGTTTTTTAGCATTAATTAAATATCCCAGAACTAAGTTGTTTTTTTAGCACAAAATTATGAGATTAGACTATCAATGAAAACATGGGTCACAATTTCTGATGATGGGATAAAAAACATGGCCTGCAAAATAATATAAATTTGAAAAATATTTGAGTGTTATTCATAGAGTATTGGATGTGGCAATTATTTTGCATCCTAGGTTGAAGATGCTTTTGGTTAATTTTTATTTCGACAAAATCTATGGGGTTGATGATGCATACTCTCATCGAAAAACAAAGATCCTTTTTTCTTTGTCGTGACTTGGTGAAAGACTATGAACAAATGCTATATCAAGAGACTCATTTCGCCGTGGTAATTCTTCCATTGGCATTTCCAATTCTACATCAAATTCGGGTCCTACGTTTGATCCTTTGTACTATGATGAATTTGAATCATTTGCATTTGTAAATGATAACCGTCAAGTTAAATTTTTGCCAGACCATTATTTGGAAGATAGTACTGTAACAAGGTTTGAAGATTTTAGTAGTTTTAGATGATGGAAGATAATTAAAGATTATCATTTATTGTCCCAAATCACTAGAAATATATAGTGATTCTTGTTTCCACGATGGCATCTGAGTCCGCGTTTAGTACGAATGGTAGACTTTTCAGCCTTCATCATAGTAGGCTTCTTCCTACGATTGGGTGCATTAATGTGTATTCAAAATTAGATTTGGGCTAATATTGAAGGTATAAGTTTACTTGAGTTTCTTTAGTTATTATTGTAAGAATATTATTTATTTTGTTTTTAGTATTAATATGCAATTTAGAAAAAAGAAATATATATATTTGGTTCAACTCTTGAAAGTGAAATGTTGGGAAGTGAAAGCATGACGATGTTGAAGAAATGGAAGAATAGTTTACACATTGAATGCAGGACTTTTTTAGTTATATGTTTATAGTTAGTCTCTTTAATATTATTTTAGACTTATTTAATTCTATAATGTTGATCTAGAACTTGTATGGGGTAGATTGTAACAAGAAATTTGTGAAATTTATATAGTTATCTCATTGTTTTGAAATTTAGATTTTAATTATTATATGAAGTACATTGAACTCAGAATGTACAAAATAAATATAATGACGTTATTATATTCTTTATACTTGTTAACCAAATAAATTGCAAATTAAGCCTAAAATAAAATTAATGTAACTACATTCTTTAATTAAAGTATAGATTTAATTGTTTAGTTATTTTCAAAAATAGATAAACAATAAAAATTATAGATTTAATTATCTGTAATAAATTTAATATTAATTACGTCAAAAATAATGTATTTTAAAATAAATATAATGAATTATAAAAAGAATTAAATTTAATTATTTATAATATTAATGATGATTACTCATAAAAATAATTTACTTGAAATATACTATTATAATCATATTAAAAATACATAATTACCCCAACGGTTGGTTGTTACCACTAGCTGGATTTTATGCCTTTTTGGATGAAACATATCGAGAATTTTTTGTTATGTTTTAGAATATTTATGTGTCTTTTTTATAATTGAATTTGTTACATGCCCTTGCTCCTTCAGTACTTAATAATGGTTTTAACCGAATCATGTATATACTTGTGTGTTTTATTTTTACCACTTATGATTGTTGACTCATGCTTACCTTGGTAACTATTAATCAATTTTATAAAATTTTTCTCTTCATTTTAAAATTAGATATCCTAACGATGAATAGAGTTCACCAATTCTAACACTGTTATCGTAATATATTTATCATCAGCGCACAACGAAGGCAAGTTTTTTCTTTCTAACTCATATAATTTATCAATCACGTTATGTTTAATTCTGCCATTGTTTTACCTTCCTTTTTAAATAGAGATTTATGCACAGAGCTCGCTTGTTCGGAATTTGGCTAAAGCTTCCACAGATTCACACTATGGAAATTGTCTCTTTATAATTTTTGTCATTAATTTTTTACAAATAATAAGTTAGCTATTTAGAGCAAGAAAATTTTTTGTAGGGTTTTATTTAAATATCCCAATGAAATAGTTAATATCATCACAACATCTGAAGCTGCAGATTTCCCAACCACAGCTGCTTTATTGCTGTGACATATAGGGTGTTAAAGAATTGAAAGCAACAGATACTTGATGATCCGAAAATTTGCACTAAAAAGTTAATTGAATTGAAAACCAAGATGAAAAAACAACCAAGCACTGAACTTTATCGAGAAGAATAATACTACACATACATCATTCCCATACAACATTTTTCATACAACATTATGTGGCAAGGTGTGATTGGGTGAAAGTTTAATTTTAACTTTAAATTAGCCAATCATATTTTGCCACATAATGTTGTATGGGAAATATTGTATGAAAATGATGTATGTGTAGTATTACTCTATCGAGAAACGAGATCTGACTAACCTTTGAATGAAATGGTCACCAATTGAAACCAGAAACTCTAAAGTAAATTTACTTTTCTGGTCATTCTGTTTGCAACAGGTAACTCAATTGACAAATTTAATTATCGGATAAAAGTGGTAACCACCCAGCTCTGGAGTCATCCTTTTGTGTGGCACAATTTTACTTCCATTCATTTGTTTCAACAGACTTTAGGTCCCTCAAAGAAGTTGGGGTGATTAAATGATAATAGACAACTGATATTAGAGCTATGGTAATGATTTCACTTTTGTTGGTTCCAATTTTACTACCCATATGAACACAGATATGAAATGAATATATATGGCAAAAGTTTGCTTTCTAAAATCAGATTAATGTATAAACTGGCTTTCAAATTTTTTGGCCGGTTTCATATATATTAAAGAAATAAGTAATTGAGCCTCAATTACGAAAGAAAAACCTTATAAGAATATACTTCAATCTAACCAGGGGCGGAGGGCGAGAAAATGTTTTCTGGTGGGCAAATGTTATTGTAAGGTACCAATATTCTATTAAAACAAAAAACAAAAAATTTCTGTTTAAGCTGAATTTTGGTCAAACATTTGAAATATATATAGAAAGAGAAAATCTAGACTACAACAATTTGAGTTGGTATCACAAACGAGTAATAATTAAATTGATATCTCTTGACTTTATTTAAAATACAAACTAAAATAAAAGATGGAATTAAAACATAGCATGAAACTAAGGATCAAACAAATACAACTAAGGACTAAAATGAAAAAAAAAAAAAAAAAAAAAAAAAAAAACCCAAAGAGGCAACAACAACTTGTTCTCCTATTATTTTTCGGTGACAAAATGATTGGATTTACCGTGGCAACACGGATTGGCAACAATTTGTTCCGTGATTTTTTCTAAATTAACAAAGTGAGGAAATACTAATCATTTCATTGAAAAAAAAAAAAGGCGTGCGTTGGTTCCAAGCTCAGGTAAGGTAGGAGTTTAGTTGTCGATTTTTGTTGTCAAATTTGTGGTGGAGAAAGGTATGAAATTATAACAGTTCGTTGGGAGATTCCGGTAGTATTCAAATGGAGGAAGGATCAATTTTCGGGTTGTTTCTAGATTTTTTGTGGTGAAGAGATGAAAAATCTGAAGGTTAGTTGGGAGACTTCAATGATATTCTTGAGATATAGACAAAGTGAGAAAGATTAGGCAGTAGGTTTGTTTCATCTTATTGAAATCCATTGGCCTAAAGTGATTAAACTTTGTCATATTGGCGCCATGGATGTAGCCCAATTTCATGGTGAAACGCAAGTTGTCTCCTTTTTTTTCTATAATTTCTATTGTTTTGTGTGGGGTTTATCTAGTTACCAAGGCTTGATCATAGGCAGGCTATTTCCGCTACGTTATTTGACAAATGGGATCTTAGGATATCGATTTTGCAACAAGTTTGTCATCACCAAAGACAATAAATAAACAAATAGATCGGTCTCATTGGGTTGGTTTCGTTTATTAAATTAATGTGTGTGAATGATTTTTTTTTTCTAATAAAACTTAACAAGTGTCAAGCCATAAGTGGTTTGTGACACCAACTTAGCGATCTAAGTTGGTATTGTGGATCAAAGTGTCAGAAATCAAAATATAAGGGTCTGTTATATTTGGTCAAAATGACGTCGTTTTGATACTACTTAAATGTAAGAATCAGATTCTATTTTCACAAGTGTTGCTACTAAGTTCAGTGTCTTTGAACCTCAAAACAGTGTGATCTTCTGTAATCACTCATTCAATCAATCAAGAAGTAAAACTATTTTTGCTTTCTATTTTCTTTTAAACAAATTCACATGGTATCAAAACCATTGACTAACATCAATGGCAATACCTAAACTAATCAATCTGGAACCAGTTTGAAAAGATGATTCTCAACTCCTCCAGCTCAATTAGCTCGACTTCCATCAAGTCTTCAGTTGTTACTCTGAAGTTAACCAGAGACAATTATCGCGATATATCACTGCTGGGAGTCACAAGTTATGACTATAAGATATTAGGCTTCTCACAACAAAATAATTGTCACTATAAATATCAAAATTGTGAAATTCTAATGTGAGGAATTATATGGTTCCAGGTTGTCACATTAAGCTGTACTCTTAAGTGTATGGTGGCGAATGACCGTTTGGTCACCCTAGCCTAATTATTTATTGTGACATAATAATTTGTCACTTTAAACTAATTATTGTGATAAATTATTTGTAACAATAGAAAGCAATTTTTATCACTACAAGTAATTTTGTCACAATTGATTTATATTTAAAGACCAAATGATAAGTTTATGGTGAAAAAATCATTATTATGACAAATTGATTTTCAAAATTGTGAATGGTGACTAAATTATTTGGTCATAATTTTAATAGTGACAGAAATTTATTGTCATTGACTTTATTGTGACAACATTTATTTCGTTACATGTTTGTTTATATGACAATATTATTTGCAAAAATTGTATAGTGACAAAAATAATTTTGTAAAAAATTTAATAGCATGACAAATAATTTTGATACAAATATTTTTACATGACAGATTTTTATTGTCAAAATAATATAAGCGTGACAAATATTTTTGACATCTCATAATGATAAAAATATTCACTCTATGCTTCTAAAATGTGACGAATCTTTTTCGTGAAAAGAATATTCAAGTGAAAAAAAGAAATTATGGGGAAATTAAAATCGTGATAATTATATTTATCAAATTTTTTAATAGCGACAGAAATATTTTTGTCAAAAACATGAAAAGTGTAGTGACAAAAATTTAAGTCATTAAATTTTGAGACTTATATAATTTTTTGTTAATATAAAAGTGACAAAAATATCTTGTCAACAATTTAAAAGAGTAACAAGTTATTTTATATCAATTGATTGACAATTTTATATACACATTCACATTAATAAATAAAATTATAAATAATTATCTTTTTTTCCGCAATGGAACGTACAGTTATTATATTATCAAAACTATGAATCCATATACCTTTTAACTAGAGATGAAATATATCAGGAAATATTTATTAAAATATATAAAGCAACAACATTATAATTTTATATGTTTAACACATAAAAGCTAAAGACCGTTTACTACAGTTATTATGATATAAATATGAAAGCATCCATGTGTGATGGTCCTACTTGATCATTTTTTCATTCTGCGAAAAAAAAAAAAAAATAATGTCATGGAATATGATATATGACAGAGAGAAGGAGAAAAAAATAACAATAACCTCTATATAATATTACATTAATTACCAGAAAGGCTTTTAATTAAAACATAATTTTCTTTATTATGTTTATTATATCCAAAAGTACATGAAGAAGAAAACTAAAAAAATTATTTAGACCTATTAATTAAGTAATGATTTTACCTTCGGGGGAAATAGAACCATCTCGTCCACTCCTTTGTTGGCTTATCAATTCATCAACCTTCGAGATGAGATTTTCATGAGATTCTTGTAAAACATTGATTATCGCCTGTTGATTTTGTATTTGCTTATGTTGATCTTGTATTTGCTCCTTCAATTGACCATTTCGTTATTCGAATTCGATTTTTTCAGCATGTAAAAGAGCCTCTAATTTTGAACTTCTATTTTGGTTTACTCCCAAAACTTTCTCTAAAATATCCTCAATCAAGGAGAAACGACATTGCTAATCAAAGAATAAAATAAGAGAGACTGAAGATGAGGTGAGAAAAGACGATAAAACAAAAAAAAAAAAAAAAAAGCAATATTTGCATTAAGATAAATGATAAAAGTGGAGCAAAGAGGGACTTACAAAGAAGTTTCACTGAAAAGGATGTTGGGGGCGTTCATAGTAAAAGCAAAAAGGAGTAGTTGGTTTTCAAATATGCTTAAAAATAGAATTCAATTTTTAATTTTATATATATAATTGACTTAAGAAAGATATTTAAAATAGGAAGGATATTTAAATATTGTTTAGAATTTTAATTGTATATATATAATTGAATTAAAATAGAAAAGATGTTTAAAATAGGAAAAATATTTAAAAATAGTTTAAAGCTTTAATTTTTATATATTCAAGAGGGAATTAAAAAACAAAATTGCCGGCTCCTTATAAATTACCTCCAAAATTTTTACTTTCTAATTCTACTCAAACTGCATTTGTCTTCTTCTTCTTTATACCCTTTTTATTTTTATTTTCATTTCACCCATGTTTCTTTCTTAATACTACCATAATGCCATCCTTGTCCAAACAAATTCATTTATTACACAAAGGTCAAGTCGCAGATTTAAGAAGTCCAATAAACACAAAAAAGGTCTTAGTTCATTATTGACTGAAATATGAATAAAGAATGATCCAAATTTTTTTTTTCTAATTTAGTCACATTACACACTGACTTTTTTCTCTTTATGCTCACAAAATTGTCTCAATCTTCTTTCTAAATAAACAGAAAGAGCAGAGCAATCAGCCAAGAATCCAAACAATTTCCAACAATTTATGACAAAAATGAATACAAGCGGATTTTCCAATAAGATAAAGCCTTACTTTCTCAAGGCCACAAGTCCAACTTTGATCACCAAGTCATACACTTCTTTATAGGNGGCGTTCATAGTAAAAGCAAAAAGGAGTAGTTGGTTTTCAAATATGCTTAAAAATAGAATTCAATTTTTAATTTTATATATATAATTGACTTAAGAAAGATATTTAAAATAGGAAGGATATTTAAATATTGTTTAGAATTTTAATTGTATATATATAATTGAATTAAAATAGAAAAGATGTTTAAAATAGGAAAAATATTTAAAAATAGTTTAAAGCTTTAATTTTTATATATTCAAGAGGGAATTAAAAAACAAAATTGCCGGCTCCTTATAAATTACCTCCAAAATTTTTACTTTCTAATTCTACTCAAACTGCATTTGTCTTCTTCTTCTTTATACCCTTTTTATTTTTATTTTCATTTCACCCATGTTTCTTTCTTAATACTACCATAATGCCATCCTTGTCCAAACAAATTCATTTATTACACAAAGGTCAAGTCGCAGATTTAAGAAGTCCAATAAACACAAAAAAGGTCTTAGTTCATTATTGACTGAAATATGAATAAAGAATGATCCAAATTTTTTTTTTCTAATTTAGTCACATTACACACTGACTTTTTTCTCTTTATGCTCACAAAATTGTCTCAATCTTCTTTCTAAATAAACAGAAAGAGCAAAGCAATCAGCCAAGAACCCAAACAATTTCCAACAATTTATGACAAAAATGAATACAAGCGGATTTTCCAATAAGATAAAGCCTTACTTTCTCAAGGCCACAAGTCCAACTTTGATCACCAAGTCATACACTTCTTTATAGGTTCGCCACACATATTTACCAGCCTGAACATACACATAAGAAAGCCTTAAGTAAAAACAAGCAATACAAACAGACTAAAAGTTAAAGGCATCTACCATGTTCAAATTAAGTACAATATACCTGCCCATTTACAATCTCCCGGTGACCAAGCATCGGATTGTTTGGATTTTTCGCCACCGACATCCTGTAACAATAACATAAAATTACAAAGTTCAATTGAAGCAAAGAAAAATAAAAAAGCAATTTATCATCTAAAAAACGTACTAAACATGTTGTACTAACGACTTGACTAAGTGAATTAAGCCCAAATCTTTCCCAGAATCATGAAGCATACGCAACAATTTGAATTTCGTATAATCACGTGACCATCACTTGATTTGGAAAAAAAAAAAAAATCAATAATTTTCCTAATCATATTTAGTCCTTCAACTTAACCGTAAAGTACAATTGAACAAACTATTCACTGAAATACAACAACAACAAAAAAGAAATTAATTAAAGAGAGAGGAATGGTGAAGAAAATGAGTAAGAAGGAGAAAGTGAAAAAGATTGAAGTTTGTATGTATTCAATAAATTTTTTTTTTTAATGATGTAAACGGTCCAATCGCCAGTTAAACTGAAAATCAGACTCTTGACCAAGTTTGCGTCCAGTCCGGTTTTTAAAACATTGAAAATTAGATGAGCTTGTTATTCATTTTTTAATAATAACTACTTAGTGTTGGGCTAAAAACAAAATTCAATGCATATATAGCAAATAAAATAATTTTATTTTGTTACGATTGTATATTCTCTTTTCACGTTTGCATTATAGATTTTTTTTCTACTTAGTTTATATGCTTATTGTATTAGATTGATTTAACAACACAAACTTTTCAATTAAGCTTTTCTCAAGTTTTTGTATCTGTTTAATTACTCAATTATTTATGCTTATTAAAAAAACAAAATTATCTATCTTTAATATATAAAATATATATTATTATTTGAAATAACTATAAATATTATAATTGATTTTTTTTTTTTATAATTTCAAGCTAATATATATTCATCATTTACGTGTATATATATTCTCACTCGCCCCATAAAATTAGAAGTTTAAATCAATTATTCAATTGAAGTCCTAATTGAAATAAATTAGAAACAGCACATTAAATAAAGTAGAGTATTAACTAAACCACATATCAAATACTCACCTCAAGGGTAGCTTGAATTACATAATTTACCTAAATATTCTAATTTCATATGATTATATACTATATATATTTTAGTACATGACAGCCTAAAAGAATGAAAGTGTTCCAAAGAGGATGAGACAATCGTCTGTATGGTCAAATACTGGTTGTAGGGTTTTTTCTGATATTAATTAATTTAGTCAAGTTTTATTAGTCTAGAGTTATTATTATAAGTTGGAGTAGTATTAGGATTAAGTATTACTAGCTATGGTTAGGAATATTACTCATTATATTATACAATTATAATCATTTTAGGATTATGAATTGGGATAAGATGTAAGTCTATATAAGAAGCCTAAACTATGGATTATCATTGTATTTTTATTGGATTAAGATATATTCTAATATGCTAAAGTGGGTTTTTTCTTTTTTCTTTTTCCAAATTAAGAGTAAATAACATGCAAAAATCATTGGTGGAGCTGATAAATATTAATGAAACGGATTAAAAAAAAATTAAAAAAAGACCAAAGGTTAAAAAACCATTTTTTTTTTAAAATGAGGACCATGAGATTCGAACCACTCTTCTCCCATGTCTTCCCCTTAACCCCCCGGGCAAACTTGATCATTTGTTTCATTTCCTTATTAACTATATATATGATACTTAGTTTCTTTATATCTATCTAACTCAGCTGAAGTGTGAGAGAAACGCCTCGTTTTAGACAACTAGTACGTCTCCTCGCCCTGCTTATTTTCCTTCTAGCCTTTCCTCTGCCACCTTGCTCCCAATTTATTTTTCTTATTTTAGATTTGGTTTTTCCAATTCAAATTTACAAAGAAAAGAAGAAATCAAAGGCAGCTTACTTTACCCAATTTAATTTTTCCCTTTTTCGCCCAATTCAATTTAATATTGTACATTTGATTGTATGGGTACTTCCTTATCGTTTGGTGGGGGTAAACTTGATTGTATAATTTGTATTTTATTTCAATTTGATTGTAATGAATATTTTGCAACTGATTGAAGAAACCCCCTTGTCTTTAATTTCAGAATATAATATGGATGAACTGATTTATTTTTGTAATTTCATCTTTGAAGTGAATGTGTAATACAAACATTAATATTTAACATGTGATCCAAATATTAAGTCTATAATATTAAAGCAAAAAATGTAAATATTTGTATTCAGTTTGAATTTGATTTATATTCTTTTATCATGAAAGCCGAAAATGGTACATAATATTTGCAATGGATTCAAATTTGTTGCTATGATTTTACAAACAGATTTTTTTTTTTTTTCATTGCTAATTTGTTGGTAATTTGTTTTAGAATGGATTTATTTGATCTAGTTAGATATAGCAAAACTCGACCTGCCCCTGATCACCCCCGATCCTGACCAAATTTCTTAACCCATTACCTTGTACCCGATCCTATGTGTTAATGAGTTTTTTTTAGTGACATATATACTAAAATTATTAATGATTTTTTTTTTTAAATGACATATATGTTATTGCTAAAAACTTGAGAGGATTGACAAATAGTTGTACACATATTAATTATGTTTTTTTAGCAAATTTTTTTCACAAAATATCACATTTAATTTGACTCAAATATTTTGTCATTAATACCTTGATTTTAACATTTATAAATGATATATATATATATATAATAATAATAATAATAATAATAATAATAATAATAAAAAATAATTCTTTTGTGACAAATTAGTTTGTAATTATAGCATGTATTACTAAATATAGTGACTAAAGTTTTTGATGACAAATATGGTTTGCACGATAAAAAATTTATCTCGGCTCTTAAATTTTGACTGAAACATTTGTTATTAATACTTCCATTTTAGCATATATTATGACAATTTATTTTTGTAGCAATAAATAAATTCTTTTGTGACAAAATAATTTGTAGTTATAGCATGTATAACTAAATATAGTGACTAAAATGTGTTATGACAAAATATGTTTGTCACAATAAACAATTTACCTAGGTGCCAAAATTTGGCGCCAAAAATTTGTGATGAAATATTATGATAAATTTGTTTTTGTTCAATATATTTCTTATGGATTTCTTTATTGTGATAAAATATTACGAAAATATTTGTTTTAGTCACTATATATTCCTTTTGTCATACTTAATGTGATATTTTTTTTTTATTTTGTCATAATACCTATATTACTTGTGACGAAATAGCTTTTGATAAAATTAATTTTGTCACAATATAATATATTTCTTGTAGTGCTTGTATATGCTTGTGCTCTTTACGTGTCATGCTTTTGTTTGTTGATTCATACTTAACTTGATAATATTTAATCAACATGGTAAAATCATTTGTGCCGTGCTTTAAAAATGGGAACCTAAACATTGACTAGAGATTATTAACTTTAACAAGTGGTATCAAAACATGTTCTGATTATTTATTTCAGTTGATCCTCACCCATTTGGTTGTGTTTTTCTATTTGAACTTGATCTGTTATTGTGTTTCTGGTGTTTTCTGCTTTCCTCTGTGTGTAAACATCTATTTGTCTATGCTCACATCTGTTATCATGAACTTCTTTAGTGAAGGAGGGTCTGCTAACAAACCACCCTTGTTAAAATGACCTAATTACCGTACTTGGAGGCAAAGAATATGTACTTTTTTAAAGTCCATTGATGAAAGAGTATCGGTCTCTCTTGTGAATGGTTGGACTGCCTCTGTTATTGTCAAAAATGAAGTGTCTAGACCAAAACCAATTGGTGAATGGACAAATGCTAAGTTAGATCTTGCCAATCATAACTCAAAAGCTATTCATGCTATTTTGAATGCTGTAAATGTGAATCAAATGAAAGTCATTACTAGTTGTGAGCTAGCAAAGGATGCTTGGACAAGTTTCAAGTCAAAAATGAAGGAACTAGTGCTGTTAAAAAAAATTAGACTTAGAACACTTGTGACTGATTTTGAAAATTTAGTGATGCATGAAGATGAAACTAAAACTGACTTTCAGGTAGGCTTTGTGATGTGTCTAATGAGTGTTTTGCTTTGGGAAAAAAAATTATACTAAAGTTGAACTTGTGAGGAAAGTTCTTTGCTCTCTTCCCTAGAGAATCATGTCAAAAGTGACCTCCATAGAAGAATGTCATGACGTGGACTCCATGGATATTTGTTGAACTCATTGGTTCTCTTCAAACCTTTGAGAAGAATATGAAAAGATGGGACAATTAGAATCGATCAAAGGTTTGACTCTCAAACATGAGGTAGATTTTGAACCTTTTGAGAATATAGATGCTAGTAATTTGGATGATAAAAAATGTGTTTAACTCACAAAAAACTTTGCAAAATTCGTAAAGAGAAATATGAAAAAGCCAAATTTTGGTAGAAATGGCAAACAACCTTTTGTGAAAAAGTACTCTGACCAGCCCAACCTTGGTGCCTTTTCAAAAAAAATTTCAAAAGAAAATAAAAATAAAGGCATCAAGTGTTTTGAGCATCAGGGGTACGGACACATCTCATCTGAGTGTGCTAACACCCTGAAAAAGAAGAAGGGCAAAGCACTAGTTGCTACCTTGAGTAAGAGTGATGAGGAAGAAAGTGAAAGTGAGGGAGATGAGTCTGTTGACAATGAAAATGTTCTAGCATTTACAGTAAACCAAGGAGATGAGAAGAGTGGCTCTTCTAATAACTCCAATGATGTTTATGTTGAACAACAAGTAGCATATCACAAAAAGTATGAACAATAGTTGAAGGCTGTCAAGAAGATGCAATCTCTTAAAATTGAAAATGCAACTTTGTTGAAGGAGAAGAAAATCTTTTCCAAAAAAATTATTTTCATTATTGTTGAACTAACTGAGGCTAAGGCTGTTGTTGAGAAATTTAATGCAGGTTCAATCAAGCTTGAGGAAGTACTTGGGCAAGGAAAGTCATTTGGAGATAGGTATGGTTTGGGATTTATTCTTGGTGCTAGCACTTCCTCTTTTGGTGAGCGCACATTCGTTAAAGACACTAAAATCCCTGTTGATGTTGGTGTTAGGAAACAACTTATGAAGGTAAAGAAATTTATTCCCATTCGTCATTTTAACAGAAAAGGTCACATCAGACCTAAATGTTTTGAGTTCATTGCTTATTTAAAATTGTCTCGAAAACCATGACTTGTTTTCTAGTGTGAGCACTTATGCTAAGAATGGCTTTTCCTTCAAAAGGGTATGGAAACCCAAGTATGATGTGAACTGCTTTGTTACTCATACCTCTTACTTGCATTTCAAGATGATCTTTGGTATTTTGATAATGGTTGCTCTAGACACATGATAGGAAATAAATCTCTTTTGTCTAACCTTGAATGCATGCATAGTGGACATGTTACATATGGTGATGGTAAGAAAGGTAAGATTTTTGGAAAATGCTCAATTGTTCTACCTAGTTTTCCTGTTTCAAATGATGTTTTGCTTGTTGAGCGTTTGAAAGCCAATCTGATTAACATTTGTTAGATTTGTGATAGGAACTTTGTGGTTCAATTTTCTAAGAAAAAAAATGTCAAGTCTAGAATGGTGAAGGTGTCTCCTTACTTGAAGGGAAAAGATCTAATGACAATTATTTTTTTCTCTCTAACCATCTTTCATGTTTCAGCACTAAGATCGATTGCACTAACTTGTGGCATAAGAAGCTTGGTCATATGAATTTCAAGGACTTGGTTAGGCTCTCAAAAAGGATGATGTTAGAAGGTTACCAAAACTTGAACCCCCCAATGGTAATGCGTGTGGTCCATGTCAACAAGGTAAACAAACCAAGAACTCCCATAAAGTTTTATCTTATCTCAATACCTCAAATGTGTTGGAGTTACTTCATATGGATCTAATGGGTCCTATGCAAACTAAGAGCTTAGAAGGTAAGAGATATGTGTTTGTTTGTGTTGATGATTTCTCTAGATACGCTTGGATTGACTTTTTGAAAGAGAAGTATGATTCCTACAATGCTTTTCAAAAACTAGTGAAAAGGTTACAAGTTGAGAAGAGTTTCATGGCAAAAAAGATTGTGAGAATTTGGAGTGATCATGGCAAGAAATTTGAGAACACTAACTTTGCCAGGTTTTGTGGTATGTAGGGTATCTCCCATGAATTTTTTGCCCTAAAGACACCCTAACAAAACGGTATGGTGAAGAGGAAAAATAGAGTTCTATAAGAGATGGCAAAGGTAATGCTTAATGTGAAAAAGTTTCCCAAGAGACTTTGGGCAAGAGCTATAAGTATAGCATGTCACATTTCCTTAGAAAAGGTACCGATCAAACTTCTTATGAGCTATGAAAAGGTACAAAACCCAATCTCTCTTATTTTTCATGTGTTTGGATGTAAATGTTTTGTGTTAAATGATAGAGAGAACTTGGGTTAGTTTCATTCAAGGAGTGATGAGGGGGTATTTCTTGGATATTCCTCCAATAGTAGAGCATTTAGTATCTATAACATGCATACTGAATGCATTATAGAATCTATTAATATGGTGTATAATGATGCAGAGGACTTTTTGGAATTCTTACAAGAAATTGAAATTGAAATTGGTGAAATGTATGCTCTAAGTGTGCCCATAGAAGAAAACGGTGTGAACACACCTGAGCCTTGAGAACCAAGAACTCCTATAAGTGTGCACACATCTTCGAATGCTAAAGCAATTGGACCTCAACTTGGCGATGAACTTATTTCTGATTCATCTTTGCGTAATGATGGGATTGAGCTAATTGTTGATCTGACTGAGGAGATTACATAGAAAAATACTTCAAGAAGAAAATATTCTTCTACTTGGATTAAGAAGGCACATCCTCCATCAATCGTGATTAGAGATCCCAATGAGGTAATAGTTACTAAAAGGAAAAGATTGTTAGTGTAGATGCCCCTGAGCCAATCATATTATTGTATGTTGACTCTGTGGATCATGAATATTCATTATATATAAAAGGCATTGATTATATTATGTAAAGCATATTTCATATATATTTACTAATACATGCCCTTAGAGTGGTTGAACCATGATGAGGGAATTAAGCAATGATAAGTATTGATTGTGAGATCTATATGATCACTTATGGTGGCCATTCTAGAAACGTCCATAATCAGAGTATTATCTTGACCTAGGGCACAGATAATACGTTAAAGCTATCATAGTGTTGAACGATCCCACTGGAAGGTAGTGACTGATCTCACATGTCAAGGTTGTTTGGTGACAACTTGGTGCGGCGCATGGGTGCTTGTTATTCATGAGCTCACTAGACTGGCCCATCAGAGGATTCTATATAGATGGTAACACCAGTGTCCATGGAATACATCCTCTAACAGATGGTGGTGCATGTGGTCCTTAGACTTGAGATCACCGGAGCATCGTGTGTACCTATTGGTGTAGTTTGACACTTACTAAACATAATCTTGATAAGGTTATCAGTACGGGAGTGATTGACTACATCAAGAAGTACATCAAGACTATGGTGGATCGATAAAGGATTCATCACTCCTGTGTACAGCAGATATTATGTTGGTGAGATTCCGATGAAGGATAACGACCTTGGAATCTGTGGCCACAGTGGAATCGAGTTATAGCTCGAATGGTCGATTGGTCTAATAATCGAATTTGAACAGGTCAAAGAGGTTTATACTTGAAGCTGACATTACTTTTATGCTTCAAACCTTGATAAGATAATAGATAATGAAAGGATTTGGTTACATAGTAACCACACTGTCGACAGGTAGCGAATATTTTGAATCTGAATCTATCAGATGACCTTGATGCCTTACTAGGAGTCAATCTTGATCTGTGTGTAATGAGACGATTGATTGGGTGTCGATCACGATATTACACATTGCTAGCATGATGAGGAGCCTTCAGGTCACACACATAAAAGGCAATCTAAAGAAGATAATATGTGAGGGGCATTTTCATCATTCGAAGGGGTATTTTGGTAAATCTTACGAAGCAATTAAATTTGTTGGAAAGGTTGTTGCCTGGATCCAATCCCGTATTGGATTTAATATGTAAGATTGGTTATCTATTTAAATGTGTATATATTATTAAAGGATAAAAATAATAACGGCTCAATACCTGGGATATGATTTTGTTCTGGAATCATGGACATTAATGATTTAATTAGTGGAAGGGCATTTTGGTAAATAACCCTTTAAGGGATTTTTAAGGCAACCCTATAAAAGGGCACTTTTCCCTAAAAATCAGATATCACTCTCATTTCTTTTCTCTTGGCCGTGGAAAGCATAGGTTTGAGAGAATTTTTTCTCTCAACCCCAATCTCACTCATCTTCTTTAGAGTACACAATCGATCTAGTAAATCTCTTATGTTGAATCTTACCTTTGTGTGGATACCGTGGTTCGATCCGACACTTGGATCATGAGCATTTTTCATCAGGATCCTGAAAAAGAGGTGGAGCCTCCAAATGTTGGTAAGATTCTCAATCATTCATGGGTCTTGGTTGATTTGTAGCATATGAACATTGTTATGCTCATATTTGGATTTTGGGGCTTATAGTGCTTAGTTGGTAAATTTTTGTTTTCTGCTGCTTTTATCTTTGATTAAAACACTAACAAAGACAAAGTGAGATTAACCATCTTTGTTATGTGTCTCTTGCAGAGCCAAAGAACGCCAAACAAGCTCTTGAGGATGATTGCTGGATAGACGCCATGCATAATCAGCTTGAGCAATTTGAAAGGAATGATGTGTGGAGTCTAGTGCAACGCCTGAAGGAATCAACATAATTGGAACTAAGTGGATTTTCAAGGAAAAAACCGATGAATTGGGTAATGTTGTAAGGAATAAAGCCAAGCTTGTGACGCAAGGATATACTCAAGTGAAAGGGATAGACTTCAATGAAACATTTACTCATGTAGCTTGACTTCAGTCAATTTGTTTGCTGATGGCTATTGTTTGTTGCCAAAAGATAAGTTGTCTCAAACAGATGTAAAAAGTGCTTTCTTGAATGGAATGTTGTCAAAAGAAGTTTATGTGGAACAACTGGCTGGTTTTCAAGATCCACACAAGCCAAATCATGTTTACAAATTGAAGAAGGCTCTTTATGGGTTGAAAAAAGCCCCTCGGGCTTGGCATGAGAGATTGACAACTTTTCTTCTAGAGCACAATTACAAGAGAGGTAATACAGATAAAACTTTGTCTGTCAAGCATGTCAATGGTGAAATTTTGTGCGCACAAATCTATGTTGATGATATTGTGTTTGGCTCAACTTCTCGCACTCATTCACATGAGTTCATTTGTTTGACTAAAAACGAATTTGAAATAAGCATGGTAGGTGAGTTAAATATGTTTCTAGGTCTTTAGATCAAACAATTGGAAAATGAAATGTTTGTGTCTCAATCTAAGTATGCTAGAAACATGTTGAAGAGGTTTAGCTTAGAAAGTGCAAAACATGCTAGAACACCCATGAGTTCTACCCTTAAGTTGTCCAAAGATGAACATGGTAAGAAGGGAGACAATAAATTGTATCGAAACATGATTGGAAACCTCTTATACTTAACTACAAGTAGACCTGGTTTGTGCTTTAGTGTTGACATATATGCTAGGTTTCAAGCTAATCCAGCTGAATTACACCTAACCGCAGTGAAAAGAATTATCAAATACGTTTCAGGTACTTTTGAATTTTTTTTATGGTATTCATATGATTCAAACTATTGCTTGGTTGGTCATAGTGATACTGATTGGGCAGGGAGTCTGGATGATCGAAAGAGCACTTTGAGAGGCTCTTTCTACCCTGGAAACAACCTTGTCACATGGTATATGATAAGAGTGTAATTTATATATTTTTATTCCTTCCATATTATGTTTTTTGTTATGTTTTATGCCTAGTTGAGTTTATTTTGTAAGTTTGGCATATTTGGATAGACTTTATGAAATAATTGAGAAAAGATAAGGAAATTCCAGATTTTCTGTTATTTTGACCAGTGCTGCGTTTTTCAAGTTTTTCATGGAGTCAAATTTCTCGATTGCAAAAGTGTTCTTTAGAAAAAGTAAAGTAGATGAATCAAGCCTTTCAGGAAGGTACTATGGGCAAGAATCCGAGTCCGTTTGGGCCCTCATTAGTTGTTGTAAAACCAGACTTGGAATCCTATTCGCAGAAGGATTTCCTAGCTGAGTATTGAGTATTCGAATCGGCCTAACTAGAGCTTCAGATATTGAAAGCAGGTGATTCAAAAGCCCAAATTCATTACACATCCAGGACTACAACTTTTATGAAGTGAACAAGCCTAGAAAAGTTATTTTACATTGTGAAAATCCTGGTGCAAGCTGGATTACAAATTCTGTTTTCCATATCTGATAAGATTTTGACAGTTTTGGAAGTCTATCGTTTAGGAAAGATCTAGGAAAGTAATTTCCATTTTTCCTGGGGCAGAATTAAGGAAAAAAAGACATTATTTATTTATGAGTTGTTAGGTTAAACGGGGGGAGAACAACAGTGGAGGTTTATTTTTAACTTTTTACTTTCTACGCCAATATGTGCGGTTGATCTTTCTTCTTCAGTTCAAGAGGATTTTGAAGTCTGAATTCATGTCATTGGTGTAACTTAACTTCAGTAACATTGTTCTTAATCTCGTTCTTATTGGAATTGTTTATGTTATTCTGTTTTAATTGTTTATGATTCTTGTTTGGGAGATTTAGTAATGGCCTGCTAAATTGTTTAATCGGAATTTTATCTGTTAGAATTAGGAATTGTGATACGTAATTGTCCTCTTTCTATTCAATGAGTAACACATGATGATAGATGATTATGGACAAGTTTTCAGTCTGTCACCCTTAATAACATAACCTAAGTTAAATAATCCGATCTTGCGTGATTGTTGCTTGGATTGATCTATTTTCCTAATTCTTAAGGCTGCCATTGAATTAAACTTAGAGAGCTTATTCTAGGTTGTTCAAGGGTTAGGATCTATTTGAAGAGCTTATTTCAGTAGCGACTATTAAGAGAAAATTTAGGTAACAGAGCTTGTTGTTTCCTAGGGTTAGTAATTCCATAATAATGAGATAGAATAATGTTACTGTTAGTTCATGTCCAATGCATGTTTAGGTGGATCTTGAACCGAGAACTGGTTGTTTTTAATTTGATATTTTCTACCATTGGAGATTTATTTGTTTCACTTTAGATTGCATTGTCTACAACCCCTTTCATTATTTTGTTGTCATGTTTACTGTTTAGGATCTTATTTTATTTTATTTTTTTGTTGTTTCGGTTGTGGTTATTGGTTAGAATATAGGATTTAATGGAATCATTCCCTGTGGGATCGACCCTTGCTCACCCTATATGCAATTTAGTAGTTAGGTTAGTAAGGTTATTAATTTGGAGCATTCGGCACGCTACCAGTATGCAAGAAACAAAATGCTATCTATCTTTCCACTGCCAAGGCTAAGTATATTTCCGTAGGGAGTTGCTGCACACAGGTTTTGTGGTTAAAGAAAATGTTAAGTGATTGTTGTATTGACCAAGAATGTGTGACTGTGTTATGTGATAACACTAATGCCATTAACATCTCTAAGAACTTTGTTCAACACTCTAGAACTAAGCACATTGATAAAAGACATCACTTCATTATTAGAGAGTTAGTTGAAGAAAAAGTCATTACACTTGCACATGTGAGCACAAAATCCCGACTGACAGATTTATTTACAAAAGCACTTGACTATGATATTTTTGTTAACTTGAGGAAATCCATTGGACTACTTCAACTTGAGTAATTTGTTTTTGTTTTGTTGAATAAAACATGAAGGTGTTTCCTTTCTTTTATTTTGTCAGGATTGTTTACTTGTCACCTTGTGAAAGAGCTACCTTGCTTGTAGTGTGCAAATCAGTTTTGAGTAATTTTCTAAAATGTAGAGAACCCTATGCTTTGGAAAATCTGCCATTAAGAGGACTACCTTCTTGCAAGTGTGAAAGCTACACTTGGTTATATTTTGAGAGTTATTTGCCATTTGTGTCATAAGGAAATAGAAAAAGAAAAAGTTCAAGACAAACCATTTGTCTTGAATTGCTTGAAAGAAAAATGCAATTTTTATGGGCGATGGGGCAAAGGGGAGTTTCCTTGTAAAAATCTTGCTCGACCAATGTGTCAATTATCCCCCTTGAGGACACTATTACACAAGCTAGATGAGCTTTTATAACTATTCTTCTCTTGATTTTGGTTAAGGAAGTGTTCTTTCAATTGTTAAAATTGTTTAGATTATTCCTAGCGATTTGTGTGCATTTCAAGATTGAGAACTGGATACATAGTTTTTCTTTGCACATATTGATATTTCTTGGTCTTTTAAAATCAAGTGAAACTTCTTATTGATTCATCTTTTTAAAATTTTTTATTTTTAATAAAGTTTGCTGCTTTTGGAAAATTATTGTCACATTGGGAGATTGTGCGCACATATTCTTTTAATGACTTATAATCTTCATGATTGTTCTTTGTGCGTCCACATGAATTGAATGCTTACACATTGTTGAAGTTACTCTTTGTGTGTCCACAATGTTTCACGGTGCGCACATCTGTTTGAGTAGAGTTTTTATTTGAGTGAAGTTTGTTTTAGGATTTTCTCTTTTATTGTGCTATCACACCTCTTGTCTGTGATAAAACCTGATAATCCGAGGATTATACTGTTTTATTTAGGCTTTTTGGCTAGATTTTGGATACTTCTTATTTCGTTTGTGCCTGAATTGCAACTTAATTTCACATATTTTATGTTTCAGGCCAAAACGTGCACTTCAAGCAAATAATGAGCGGAATCAAGTTTTTGGACCCAAAAGCAAGCGAACCTCAGAATTCAAGGAAGTTCTAAAGCGGATTTGAAGCATTATGAAGCTTGTTCCTATTGGAGAACATCGAAGATTGAAGATTTAAGCAAGGAAGCAAGCGGAGGGCAATTCCATAAATTTAGAATTGTTTAAAGGTTCGCCGCGGCGAAGTTCTTTCTTCGCCGTAGCGATAGACACTCGGCATGAGATTTCAACTTAACTTGTAGCCACGGCGAAGTCTGCGATTTTCAGTTTTTAATTAAAATGCACAGTTTTATTTTAGGAAAGTTTTTAGGTTTTGGACCAACTATATAAGAAAAACTTAGCCATTTTTAGGAGGTTGGTCACTTTTAGAGTAAGTTTAACATTATAGGAAAGAAGGAGAGAAGATTGAGATTGAACCTTGTGGATTCATCAAAGAGGGAAGATCTTTGTTCTCTTTTCTTAGTTTCAATATGTTGAATACATTGCTCACTGTTTTTACTTCGATTTGTGTTAATTTTAGTATGAACTAACTCATCTTGGGTTAGGGTTTTGATGTAATTTTGGATTTCTATGTTTAATCAATGAATTAGTGTTGTTTCTACATTCTATTGCATGGATTTTGTGATTTCTCTTATTTTTCTTGAAAGATTTTGTTGAACATGATGAGATTTAGAAATGAATCATGTATGAGCTTCTTAGGGAAATCACCATTGTTATACTGAACGCTAGAGATAGGTTTGAGAATCAATGAAATCAATCTAGGATTCCGTTAGCTTAATGAACTTGGATCTATTAATCTTCAAATTGTTGGGTGCGGAAGCTTAATAGGGAAAAGTAGGAATTCATAGCCTGAGAAGGTATGTTTTACACATTAGGGAATTAGATTCACAATCCGTGCATGTGAGTGTAGAAGTAGCATAATTCGTAGATTAATTCACAGAATCCTAATGAAGTCAAAACCCTAACCGTTTGCTTTACTTGATATTACTCTTGCTTTAATCTAGCTTTCATTAATTAGCCCTTTAAATACTTGGTAAATTTTGTTTTCATTTTAGTTTAAATTCCTCCCGTCAATCCAAACACTTTTCGATTTCTCCAACTTGATAACAATTAGGAAAATCGGTGCTTAACAACCAATCCTCGTGGGAACGATACTTTTCTTATCACTTTATTACTTTTTGCGACTAGTGCACTTGCTATATTGCATGTTGTAGTTACAACGCAACAAGTTTTTGGTGCCGTTGCCAGGGATTGATTTTTGTGTTAACATTGAATTTTTCTTCTGTAGCTAGATTGGAGTTTTTTTTTTTTTTAATTGTTTTATAGTTTAATTTTTTTGTTGTTCTTTTCTGTTAGCTTGTGATCTCACTTTTTCTCTCTTTCTGTGTAGTTTATGCGAAGAGCTAGATGCCAGCTAGTGGTTCCTGTTGATCCAGAGATTGAAAGAACCGCAAGAAGACTTAATAGAGAGAGAAGAGAACAAGAGGCCATAGTTGTTGAGAAGGCAGAAAATAGAACATTGAGGGAATTCTCAGTTCCCACGGTTGATGGTAGTGGTTGAAGTATAACTAGACCAGCAGTACAAGCCAACAACTTCGAAATAAAGCTAGCAATCATCTAGATGATCCAACAATCAGTACAGTTTAAGGGAGATTTGAAGGAAGATCCAAATATGCACATTGCAAACTTTTTAGAGATCTGCAATACCTTCAAGTCAAATGGAGTGTCAGATGACGCCATCAGATTGAGATTGTTCCCTTTTTCATTAAGGGATAAAGCAAAGGGATGGTTAATGGCACTACCACCAAGAACGATCACTACATGGAATGGATTAGCACAAAAGTTCCTAACCAAATTCTTTCCTCCAGCAAAATCTGCAAAGATGAGAAATGATATCACATCGTTTCTACAAGAAGAGTCTGAATCATTATATGAGGCTTGGGAAAGATACAAGGAACTATTAAGGAGGTGTCCACACCATGGGTTGCCAATTTGGATGCAAGTCCAAATGTTTTATAATAGGTTGATGGTTAATGTGCAAACGATGGTGGATGCAGCATCAGGAGGAGCATTGCAAAACAAGACACTTGAAGAAGCTCATGAGTTGCTTGAAGTTCTGGCAAGTAACAATTATCAAAGACCAAATGAGAGGATACAATCGAAGAAATCTATGGGTCTTAATGAAGTTTATGCATACACGGCCATTTCAGCCCAACTTACAGCACTTCAGAAGCAATTAGGAGGTATGCAAGTGAACTCTATTCAAGCACCTCAATTAACTTGTGATTTTGTGCAGGTAACCACATGAGCAATGAATGTCAAGTGGGGAACATGTTTGCTTCAGCTTCATGATCATCAGAACAAGTTAACTACTTGGTAGGAAATCAGAGGCAATAGAACAATCCGCATTCCAACACGTATAATCTTGGTTGGAGGAATCATCCGAACTTGTCTTGGGGCAATCAGAATCAACAGAATCAGCAGAACAACCAATGGAACCAAAGAGCGATGCCAAACAACCAAGCGGGGGTGAAAATCAACCAAGGGAGCAAAGATGACAAAACTAGAGGATATGTTTAGAAAACTCATGCAAGAGATCACAGGTTTCATGAATGAGACGAGGGCAAATTTCAGAAACCAAGGCACGTCCATTCAGAACTTGGAGGTACAGGTGGGTCAATTGGCCGATAAGCTAAATGAGAGACCACAGGGTTCCCTACCAAGAAACACAGTGACAAACCCACGTGAACAAGGGAATGCAATAACTTTGCGGAGTGGGACAGTCTTGGAAGAGGTGGAACAATCAGGGAAAAAAGAAAGTCTACCAAAGGAAAAGGAAGATTCTGATGAGGAAGTTGATGAAGAGATCATTGCTGAAGAGAACCCAACCAGTTCTAGGGAAGATGAACAAAAGCGGGAAGAGAGGTAAAGGCAAAAGAAAGAAAAATTGCTATTTCTCGAGATACCACCAGAGTTAGCACATCACACCCCTCCCGTGCCTTTTCCTCAGGATAATCAGTTTACCAAATTCATTGAAATATTTAAAAAACTACATATCAACATTCCTTTTACAGATGCATTGCAACAGATGCCGAGCTATGCAAAATTTCTCAAGGATATTTTATCAAATAAAAGGAAGTTAGAAGATGAGGAAACAGTGATGCTTACGAAAGAGTGCAGCGCCATTCTACAGAAGAAGCTGCCATCGAAACTCAAAGATCCAGGGAGTTTTACTATTCCTTGTGTCATAAGAGACATTACTTTTGATAGAGTTCTATGTGATTTAGGTGCAAGTATAAATCTAATGCCTTTTTCTGTTTTCAAGAGATTAGGGATTGGTGAAGTGAAGCCAACGACCATATCTTTGCAGCTTGCAGATAGATCCATCAAGCATCCAAGGGGCATAGTTGAAGATGTTTTGGTGAAGGTGACAAAATTATCTTTTCAGTGGACTTTGTTGTGTTGGACATGGAAGAGGACAAGGAAATGTCTCTCATCTTGGAGTGACCATTTCTGGCCACCAGAAGAGCCTTCATTGATGTGCAAGAAGGAAAATTGATGTTAAAGGTCCAAGATGAAATAGTAACATTCAATGTTTTTGAGGCCATGAAATTCCCATTAGAGTCAGATTCGTGTTTTAGTGTAGACATGGTGGATAGACTTGTAGCAGAGGCTATTCAAGAAAACACCCCTCAACTACCTCTAGAAGCATGCATTACCCAATAAAAAACAATAGAGGTAGATGAGTCGGCGAAGAATGAGTGTGCTAGATTTTTGGAAGCACTTCAGCCAATTAATGCAAGCCAAGATTCAGAATTTGAAGAGTTTGATATTGAGAAAGAGAAGGAAAATGCAAGAATGGAAGAACCACCAAAACTTGAACTGAAACCTTTACCTTCTCACCTCAAATATGTGTATCTTGGTGAATCAGAAACCTTCCCAGTGATCATCAATTCAAGGCTGAGTAAATTGGAAGAAGAGCGGTAGATTCGGGTGTTAAGGGAACATAGATCAGCAATTGGATGGACTATATTGGACATTAGAGGCATCTCTCCCTCTTTTTGTATGCATAAGATACTCATGGAAGATGATGTCAAACCTAGGGTACAACCACAACGGAGATTGAATCCTTCTATGAAGGAAGTGGTGAGAAAGGAGGTGGTGAAACTTTTAGATGCAGACATAATTTATCCTATCTCAGACAGTCCATGGGTGAGCACGATGCAAGTGGTTCCAAAGAAATGAGGTATCACGGTGATTAAGAATGACAACAATGAATTGATACCAACTAGGACAGTCACGGGTTGGAAGGTGTGCATTGACTACTGGAAATTGAATGAAGTGACAAGGAAGGATCATTTCCCACTTCCTTTCATCGATCAAATGTTTGAGAGATAAGCATGGCATGCTTACTATTGTTTCTTGGATGGTTTTTCAGGTTATAATCAGATTGCCATTGCTCTTGAAGATCAAGAGAAGATGACATTCACTAGTCTCTATGGCACCTTTGCGTACAGAAGGATGCCCTTCGGGTTGTGCAATGCACCGGCCACATTTCAGCGATGCATGATGTCGATCTTTGGTGACATGGTGGAGCGGTTTATAGAAGTCATCATGGATGACTTCTCTGTTTTTGGTTCTTTTGACAATTGTTTATCTAATCTCTCATTTGTTTTGCAATGATGTTAGGAGATGAATTTGGTGCTCAACTTGGAGAAATGCCATTTCATGGTACATGAAGGATAGTACTCGGTCACAGAATTTCAAAGGACGGCATCGAAGTGGATCGGGCAAAAACTAAAGTGATTGAGAAGCTGTTGATGCGTTGTTAGTATAACATGCAAAAATAGTAATTGCACTAGTCGCACAAAGTAATAAAGTGATGAGTGAGTATCGTTCCCGCGAGGATTTGTTGCAAAGCACTAATTTTCCTAATTGTTTTTCAAGTTGGAGCAATCGAATTTGTTTGGATTAACGGGAGAGAATTAAACTAAAACTAAAACAAAATATGCTAAGTGTTAAAAACAAGGGTAATATCAATTTAAACAAACGGGTAGGGTTTTGACTTCATTTGAACTCTATGGACTAAGCCTACGGATTATGCTATTTCCACATTCACATGCTCTGATTGTAAATCGAATTCTCTAAGTTATAAAACATACCTTTTCAGGCTATGTTTTCCTACTTTTTCTTATTAAACTTCCACACCCAACAAATTGAAGATTAATAAGTCCAAATTCATTAAGCACAAGGAATCCTAGATTGATTTCATTGATTCTTAAATCTATCTCTAGCATTCAATACTACAATGGTGATTATTCAAGAAGCTTAACATGATTCATTTCTCAATCTCACCATGTTCAACAAATACAAGCAATACAAATCAGAATAACCACACAATCTGTGCAATAGTAAATGAAAATAACAACAATCAATTGATTAATCCATGGAGGTCTGAATTACACCAAAACCCTAACCCAAAATTGGTTAGTTCATAGCTAAATCAACACAACAAGCAAGAAAAACAAATAATCCAACAATCAGCAAATTGAAATGAGAGAAAAGAAAGGAGATCTCCCCTAGTTGAAGACTCCACCAGATTCAATCCCAATTCTTCTCACTTCTCAACCAAAAATCGTCAAATCTCTCCTAAGGAAAACGAAAACAAGCTACTCTAAACGAACTTCAATCTAAAAAACGACCTTACTAAAATGGTAAAGTTTTTCTTTTATACCTCACCCAAAGACCTAAAACTTTCCTAAAATAAAACTGTGCGCTTTGGAGAAACTAAAATTCGCAGACTTCGCCACGGCGAAGGAAGAGTTTCGGCGCGGCAACGAGGTAAAATGGAATCTTGTGCTTAACAGTTTTTGCCTCGACGAAGAATAGACTTCGCCGCGGCGAACCTTCGTGAAGAATTTTGAAATTACAGAATTGCCTTCTGCTTGCTTCTTTGCTTGACTCTTCGATCTTCGATGCCTCCCATGGGAACAAGCTTCATAGTGCTTCACTCTGCTTCAGAACTCTCCTAACTTCTGAGATCTGCTTACTTCTGGGTCCAGAAACTCCAATTTGCTCACTATTTGCTCAAAATGTCCATTTTGGCCTGAAACACAAAATGTAAAGAATTAAGTAGCAATTCAAGCAAAAATGAACTAAGAAGTATCTACAATCTGGCCAAAAAGCCTAATAAAAACAGTATAATTCTCGGATGATCAAATACCCCGAAACTAAAGACATGCTCGTCCCTGAGTATTAGGTACAAAACACGAAGAAAGAAAAACAACAAATGCCCAAAACAACACAAAATAACAAAACTGAAAATAAATAAAACATTAGACTCAACTCAACACAACGAACTACCTAGAACAACAAACGCCCAAAACAATGCAAAATAACAAAACTAAAAATAAAATAAAACATTAGACTCAACTCAACACAACGAACTACCTAGAATTTAAACAAGTCTCAAAGATCATTGAAAAATTATTACTAGAAAAATGTTCAACGCTCCAAAAAGTTATAAGTTGCAAAGACTATCTTCTCTATTGTTCCCCGAGTAGGTGATCCCCACTTCAATCCACATTCCAACTTCCTGGATTATTTTATGCAGAAATGCAGAGTTTATCAAATGGCGGCAGTCTCTATAAGCCTAAGTATCGAACTACTCTCCACTAATGAGGATTAGACATTACTAAAGATCGGAAGGTCTTTACAGGCTTGTAATGTTAGGCTAAGTTAGTGGGCTTAAAAAAAAAAAAAAAAAAAACGGATAGGATTAACAAAGCAAGAAAACTCAGTTTTCTTTAAGCAAACATCAAGACTCAAATCAACTTCAACTTTCTTCCTCAACCACCACTACAAGTCAACCAATTTATAACCCTCAAGCATGTGCACTCCTTATTCACACAACTCTCCAAGCTCTTTGTGTTTGCATTAGGTTTAGAATTCTCTTAAAGGTCGCTGACGTGTTTAGGATGAAAGGTTCGGGCATTATTGGTTGCACAAGAACACAAAAAGGGACACTGATGATTTCATAAGGTTCAAATGGGTAACTAGGGATAGAATTCATGGTCGGCTGGAAAGGCTCAAACGTTCCGAACAATCGCCTAAATCACTTCATTAATAATGTCTATTCCTAGAATTAGCCCCTCAAGCATTTCTCTACTAGGTTCTAGAGTCCACCAACATTATCAAAACTTTACCTAACCACATAAAATGAATCTAAGCATGCCCAAAAAAATGAAAATGGTGGTTGAACCACTCAACAAACCTCAATCAAAATTCAGTCAATCAATATAAACTTGAAGCAATGCTTAACATTTTTATACAATAAAGTCCTAACAACCCTATTCACATCATAGATTTATACAATTCATCATTGGCATACACAACAAAACATGAAAATCAAATAAACACAAATCAAAAATCAAATCAAAAAATTTCAAATTTTTCCTACCCCCAAACTAAGGATGACATTGTCCCCAATGTCACATTATACACAATTTAAGAATAGAAAAACAGAAATCTATAAAGGTACGAGATAGTTCCCTAATTAATCCGTGAAGTCAAAGTTTCACTCAACAGCATGCACACCCGGTCCTTGGCTTTTTCATCACCAAATTCTGAAAAACAATTGAAAAACTGTGGTGTCCACAGTGTTAGAAAAGTTCACTGACTAATGTCAAAATATTACAACCCTTATCTCGCCTTTTCAACTATTAGGAAACTAAAACAAAATTTAAACAATCCACAACAAAAAGCAAATTAGTTCACCGTTCAAAATGAAAATACAAAAACAACTAAAACAAGAAAAAATTAAAATAACAAAAACAGTTGTTCATGTTTATTCTTTGGCCTCCTCATCTCCCTTGGCGTCGTCCTCTTATGAGTTGGAGCCCATCCATTCATCTAAATCCCAGTCAGCCCATTGGAATTCCGAAGCATCAACGTTGATCTTGGTGAAGCAACTGTTCTGCATGTCATACATCATCTAGGTCTGCTTTGCCAGCCAATCCTGACGTTTTGCCATCCGTTTCATCTGACCCATCATTTGCTGCATCATTTCCTTCATAGTGGCTGTGGAACTGGATGATGTGGTAGTGTCTTGTGTGGTTCTCTGTCGTTTTGTCCTGGCGTTGGGTTGCTCACTGGCTGGACGTTCAAGATGCTGGTGATAATAGTTTGAGTCAAGAACTGGGGCAGCATGGATAAGTGGCTCATCATCATTTGCCTCGACTCCTACTCGAGTGCACAACTCTGTAATGAGATGTGGGAAAGGGTAACTCCCTTGCCCTGGTTTGGCTGCATGCTGAATGTTGTTCAGGATGATTTTTCCCACGTCCATTCTCTTTCCTGTGGAAATAGAATAGAGCAATAATGCCTTCTCATAAGTCACCATACTATAGTGCGTCTCCGGCATCATCATCGTACAAATAAAAGTACTGCCACAACTGAGCCACCAGTGTCAAATTAGTTCCTTGATGCTCTTCCTGCCCTTTTTTGAAATCTCCCAAGTGGTATCCAGTTTTGTAATGACTGGAAGAATAATATCGTCCTCAAATTGTGTCTTCCTAAAATCCTCATAATCATTACGGTCAATCTTAGGCAGGTTATAAAACTCAATGATAACCTTCGCATCAAATGCCACATCAGTACTCCTCACAAACGCAACACCAGATTCACACTCCGGGAGGTTGGCATAAAACTCTCGCACTATCGGCTCTACGGCCGCATGTGCAGGTTCACTCATAAACAATTCCCAATGTCTCCCTCGACTCTAATCCTTAGCCTGGCTCGCGGTCAATCCACGCTCAGGAATAAATCCTTTATCTTTCCTTTGGATTGCCCCTTCATATCGTTTCCGAGCCTTGTCATCCACAAATCGGTTGTCCACTTTTTTTCCTTTTCCTTTCCCCTTGGACAACACTTTGGGTGGCATTTTCCCAAACTACCAATCAACTCAATAATTCAACTCTAAGCACCCTACGATAACCACAATCAATTCTGCAATAAAAACAACACTTCCAAAATTCACACCTAGACCCCCAAATTGTCTCTTCTTCCAACTCAACCAAACACTCCAAAATTCAAAACCCAAACTCCTCAACACCACACAATTCACAATCTACACTTCCACAAACAAAATCAAAGCACAAAAACTATAAAAATCCACAACTCAATCAACAATCAAAATTTTCAGATCTACAACTCTAAACTCTAAATCAATTTCAATTGATTTGTTTTTCTTCTTAATCTTGAAGGCAAAGAGGATCTAGCAAATCCCTCTTTGGTTCTTTTAAGATTGTCTTCATGTGGACTACGCAGGTTCGATCCTACACTTGGATCGATAACAAAACATTCGTCGACAAATTTGGAGGAGCCTCCAACGTGCGTTTGTTTCTCTTAACTCATGTTTAATATTTCTGCAGATTCTTATTATGATAAAATTTTAAAATTATACCCTTGATCTTGGCTCATGTAAACGATCCTTGAATTTTTGTTTTTGTTTCCGCTGCGTATACGGGACCGTTTACTAACAGAGCTTAGTGAAGCAACTGTTCTGCATGTCATACATCATCTGGGTCTGCTCTGCCAGCCAATCCTAATATTTTGCCATCCGTTTCATCTGACCATCATCTGCTGCATCATTTCCTTCATAGTGGCAATGGAACTAGATGATGTGGCAATGCCTTGTGTGGTTCTCTGTTGTTTTATCCCGGCGTTGGGTTGCTCAGTGGCTGGATGTTCAAGATGCTTGTGATAATAGTTTGAGTCGAGAACTGGGGCAGCATGGATAAGTGGCTCATCATCAATTGCCTCGATTCCTGCTCGAGTGCACAACTCTGTAATGAGATGTGGGAAAGGGTAACTCCCTCGCCCTAGTTTGGCTGCATGCTGAATGTTGTTCAAGATGATTTGTCCCACATCCATTCTCTTTCCTGTGGCAATAGAATAGAGCAACAATGAATTCTCATAAGTCACCGTACTATAGTGCGTTTCCAGCATCATCCTCGCACAAATAAAGTATTACCACAACCGAGCCACCGGTGTCAAATTAGTTCCCTTGATGCTCTTCCTACCTTTTTTTTTTTTTTAAATCTCCCAAGTGGTATCCGGTTTTGTAATGACTGTAAGAATAATATCATCCTCAAACTGTGTCTTCCTAAAATCCTCATAATCATTACGATTAATCTTAGGCAGGTTATAAAAATCATTGATGACCTTCGCACTAAATGCCACATCAGTACCCCTCACAAACACAACACCAGATTCACACTTCGGGAGGTTGGCATAAAACTGTCGTACTATCGGCTCTATGGCCGCATGTGCAGGTTCACTCATAAACAATTCCCAACATCTCCCTCGACTCCAATCCTTAGCCTGGCTCGCGGTCAATCCACGCTCAGGAATAAATCCTTTATCTTTCCTTTGGATTGCCCCTTCATATTGTTTCCGAGCCTTGTCATTCACAAATCAATTGTCCACTTTTCTTCCTTTTCCTTTCCCTTTAGACAACATTTTTAGCAGCATTTTTTTCCCAAACTACCAATCAACTCAACAATTCAACTCAATAATTCAACTCTAAGCACCCTACGACAACCACAATCAATCCTGTAGTAAAAACAACACTTCTAAAATTTGCATCTAGACCCCCAAAATTACTCTTCTCCCAACTCAACCAAACACTCCAAAATTCGAAACCCAAACTCCTCAACACCACACAATTCACAATCTACACTTCCTCAAACAAAAAATCAAAGCACAAAAACACTAAGAATCCACAACTCAATCAACAATCAAAATTTTCAGATCTGCAACTCTAAACTTGAAATTGTGCAATTAAAAGCTTAGGGAACTTGAAATCTTACCAAAACTAGGGAGTATTCAGCACCAAATTAGCCAAAATCAGCCTAGATTGCAAAATCCTCAAATTCTTGAATCCATAATTTTCTTCAATTTTTCGCAAAGATCTTTGTTAGAACGAGTTGTTTTGGTGTTTAGAAAGGTCAAGGAGTGAGAAACTTTGCTAGAAAATCACTAGGAAGGCTCTGGATCGAAGATGGAAAAGGTTTTCTCTCGGATGTGTTTGAAATGCGTTGTGAAAAATGAAAAGTCACGATGCGTATTTATAAAAAGCAGGTTTTGCCGCGGCGAAGAACGAGCTTCAATTCAAAAACCCTAGATTTTAAACCCAGTCGATGCCTTACAGAAGCTCATCGCCTCGACAAAGAACAAGCTTTGCCGCGGTGAATTTCGCCCAACTTGCTTAACCGCAGCGAAACAAAATTCTTCACCGCGGCAGAAAAATACAGAGGCTCATCGCCTCGGCGAAAAAATTACTTCACTGCGGCAAAGTCTAGGAATTTCCGACTTCCAATTTTTGCAAAATGTGCTTCGTCGTGGCGAAAACTGGAAGAATTTCATTTTTCGCCTTGATTCGATAATTCACCTGAAACACCCAAAAACACACAAATTAAACTTCATCTCAAAATCATAAGAAAACTAAACAACTTCAAAACAATAAATAAACAACAACAATTAGAGACACTTTGGTTGCCTCCCAATGAGCGCTTGTTTATAGTCGAAAAGCTCGACTTTCTCAAGTTCTCATGTCAATCTGGACTATCCAAATACATCAACTCCCGAGCATTGTCCTTGCACCGAAACTTCACTTGTTGATGATTTTTGTCACATGGGGCCTTTGTTGAGAGCTTAGCCACGCATTTCCATTCCTTGGTCATTCCTTTCATGGCTTGAACATTCTTACCAATAGCTTTCCGTTTTCTTGATTTTTCTTCACCCTTTTTGAGCGGAGGAATCCGTCCCTTGTGAGGACACATGCTTTGTTGTGGCCTATCTTGGAATGGTGTAAAATTCTCTGGGTTGTGGTCCTCTTCTTTGAATTGCCTTGACTTGACTGTGCATCCTTTAATTGACGAATTAGGATCGTTAAGTTAGGAAGTTTCAATTGTTGACTGACCCACCGAATCAATTTTGAAACATGACTCTTGCTTCAGTGGAGCTTTCAGAGACTCAAGGACATTGAATGTCACTTCCTCATCTTTCATCCTTATGATCAACTTCCCCTCTTGAACATCAATTAAAGCTCTTCCGGTTGCCAAAAATGGTCATCTCAGGATGAGAGGAATCTCCTTATCTTCTTCCATATCCAACATAAAGAAATCTGCCGGAAAAATAAATTTGTCCACTTTGACCAACACATCTTTAATAATGCCCCTAGGATGCTTTATAGATCTATCTACAAGCTGCAAGCATAATGTTGTTGGCTTCACTTCACCAATTCCTAATTTCCTGAAAACAAAAAAAGGCATAAGATTTATGCTTGCACCTAAATCACATAAAACTCTATCAAAAGTAATGTCTCCTATAACACAAGGAATAGTAAAACTCCTTGGATCTTTGAGTTTTGGGGGTAGCTTCTTCTGGAGAATGGCGTTGCACTCCTCCGTGAGCATCACCGTTTCCTCATCTTCTAACTTCCTTTTGTTTGATAAAATCTCCTTGGGAAATTTTACGTAGCTCGACATCTGTTGTAATGCATTTGCAAAAGGAGTGTTAATGTGCAGTTTTTTAAATACATCAAGAAATTTTAAATACATCAAGGCACCGGAGGTGTGTGATGTGCCAATTTTGGTGGTATCTCGGGAAATGGCAATTTTTCTTTCTTTTGCCTTTGCCTTTCTTCCCGCTTTTATTCATCTTTCCTAGAACTGGTTGACTCCTCTTCAACAATTATCTCTTCGTCCACTTCCTCATCAGAATCTTCCTTTTCTTTTGGTGGGCTTTTTTCTTTCCTTGATTGTTCCACCTCTTCCAAGACTGTCCCACTTCTCAAAGTTATTGCGTTCACTTGCTCTTGTGGGTTAGTCACTGTGTTGCTTGGTAGGGACCCCTGTGGTCTCTTATTTATCTTTTCAACCAATTGCCCCACCTGTACCTCCAAGTTCCAAATGGACGCCCCTTGATTTCTAAAATTTGTCCTCGTCTCATTCATAAAACCTGTGGTCTCTTGCATAAACTTTCCAAACATGTCCTCCAATTTTGTCACTTTTTGCTCTTCTGGTTGATTGTTCGCCCCTGTTTGATTGTTTGGCAATGCTCTTTGGTTCCATTGACTGTTCTACTGATTCTGTTGATTCTGATTGCCCCAAGATAGGTTCAGATGATTCTTCCAACCAGGATTATATGTGTTAGAGTACAGATTGTTCGGTTGCCTTTGATTTCCTGCCAAGTAGTTAACCTACTCCGATGATGATGCTGAAGCAAACGTGTTCCCCACTTGACATTCGCTACTCACGTGATTACCTGCACAAAATTCACAAGTTATTTGAGGTGCTTGAATGGAATTTACCTGCATACTTCCCAACTATTTCTGAAGTGCTGTCAGTTGGGCTGAAATGGCTGTGTATGCATCAACTTCATGAAGACCCATAGATTTCTTTGGTTGCACCCTCTCATTAGGTCTTTGATAATTGTTGCTTGCCAGAACTTCAAGCAACTCGTGAGCTTCTTCCGGAGTCTTATTTTGCAGTGCTCCTCCCGATGCTGCATCCACCATAGTTTGCACATTCACCATCAATCCATTATAAAATATTTGGACTTGCATCCAAACTGGCAACCCATGATGTGGACACCTCCTCAGTAATTCTTTGTATCTCTCCCAAGCCTCATACAATGATTCCGACTCTTCCTGTAGAAACGATGNCTCACTATCAAGATTTGAAACACTTGATACCCTCGTCACGGTTCTACCATTCTAAGGACATATATCAATACATATTGCAATAATAATGATTTACGCGATATAGAATAAAATGCCTTTTATTATTGATTAATGAACATTATTACAAAGAGTCAATTCCACAATAATTGATTGGCTTTAGGGCATCTACTCTAACATCTTGCATAAACTTTCCAAACATGTCCTCCAATTTTGTCACTCTTTGCTCTCCTGATTGATTGTTCACCCCTGTTTGGTTGTTTGGCAATGCTCTTTGGTTCCATTGATTATTCTGCTGATTCTATTGATTTTGTTGCCCCATGATAGGTTTGGACGATTGCTCCAACCAGGATTATATGTGTTAGAGTACGGATTGTTCGGTTGCATTTGATTCCCTACCAACTAGTTAACCTGCTCTGATGATGATGCTGAAGCAAACTTGTTCCCTACTTGACAGTCACTGCTCACATGATTACCTGCACAAAATTCACAAGTTAGTTGAGGTGCTTGAATGGAATTTACCTGTATACTTCCCAACTGTTTCTGAATGGCTGTTAGTTGGGCTGAAATGGCTGTATATGCATCAACTTCATGAAGACCCATAGATTTCTTTGGTTGCACCCTCTCATTAGGTCTTTGATAATTGTTGCTTGCCAGAACTTCAAGCAACTCATGAGCTTCTTCCGGAGTCTTATTTTGCAATGCTACTCCCGAGGCTGCATCTACTATAGTTTGCACATTCACCATCAATCCATTATAAAATGTTTGGACTTGCATCCAAACTGGCAACCCATGATGTGGACACCTTCTCAGTAATTCTTTGTATCTCTCCCAAGCCTCATACAATGATTCCGACTCTTCCTGTAGAAATGATGTGATGCCATTAACCATCCTTTAGCTTTATCCTTTAATGAAAACGGGAATAGTCTCAATCTGATGGTGTCATCTAACACTCTGTTTGACTTGAAAGTATCACAAATCTCCAAAAACTTGGCAATGTGTAGATTTGGATCTTCCTTCAAATCTCCCCTAAACTGTACCGACTACTAGATCATCTGAATGATTGCCGACTTTATCTCAAAGTTGTTGGCTTGTACTGCTGGTCTAGTAATACTCGACCCACTGCCATCAACTGAGGGAACTAAAAACTCCCTTAGTGTTTTATTTTCTGCAATCTCTACAACTATGACTTCTGGTTCCACTGTAGCCTCTCTTTCTCTTCTTTCTCTATTAAGTCTTCGAGTGGTTCTTTCAATCTCTGGATCAACAGGAACCATTGGTTGACGTCTTGCTCTTCGCATAAACTACACAAAAAAATATAAAGAGCAAGATCACAAACCAACCTAAAAGAATAACAAAAATTAAACAAACAACAATTAAGCAAAAATAAAGCTCCAATCTAGCTAACACAAGAAAACTTTAATGTTAACACAAAACTCAATTCCTGGCAACGGCGCCAAAACTTGATGCGTTGTTACTACAACATGCATAAATAGCAAGTGCACTAGTCGCATAAAGTAATAAACTGATGAGTGAGTATCGTTCCCATGAGGATTGGTTGCTAAACACTAAGTTCTCTATTGTTTTCGAGTTGGAACAATCGAATTTGTTTAGATTAATGGGAGAAAATTAAACTTAAAACTAAAACAAAAATTGCCAAATATTCAAAGCTAAATTTTGAAAGCAAGATTAAAAACAAGGTAATATCAATTTAAACAAACGGGTAGGGTTTTGACTTCATTCGGACTCTATGGATTAAACCTACGGATTATGCTATATACATATTCACATGCATTGATTGTAAATCGAATTCTCAAAATTGTAAAACATACCTTCTTAGGCTATGTTTTCCAACTTTTCCCTATTAAACTTCCGCACCCAACAATTTGAAGATTAATAGTTCTAAGCTCATTAAGTGTATGCAATCCTAGATTGATTTCATTGATTCTCAAATCTATTCTAGCATTCAATACTACTATGGTGATTACCCAAGAAGCTTAACATGACTCATTTCTCAATCTCATCATGTTCATCAAATAAAAGCAATAAAATAAGAATAACCACACAATCCATGCAATAGCATATGAAAATAACAAAACTCAATTACTCAATCCATGGAAATCCGAATTACATCAAAACCCTAACCCAAAATAGGTTAGTTCATAGCTAAATCAAAATACATAGCAAGAAAAACAATAACCACAAGGTTCAACATATTGAAATGAGAGAAAAGACAAGAGATCTTCCCTAGTTGAAGAATCCACCAGATTCAATCCTAAATCTTCTCACTTTTCAACCCAAAAATTCGTCAAATCTCAAACTAAGCAAAATCAAAATAAGCTCCTCTAGACTAAAAACGACCTCCACTCAAAATAGCAAAGTTTTTGCTTTTATACTTCGCCTAAAAACCTCAGACTTTGCCTAAAAATGAAACTGTACGTTTTAAAGAAACTGAAATTCGCAGACTTCGCCACGACGAAGAAGGAATCTTGTTGTGGCGACGAAGTAAAAATTGACTCGTGCGTAACTCTTTTCACCGTAGCGAAGAAACAACTTCGCCGCGGCGAATCTTCATGAAGAATTCTAAAATTACATAATTGCCCTCTGCTTGCTTCTTTGCTTGAATCTTTGATCTTCGATGCTCTCCCATGGGAACAAGCTTTATAGTGCTTCACTCTGCTTTAGAACTCTCCCACCTTCTGAGATCCGCTTACTTCTGAGTCCAGAAACTCCAATTCGCTCATTATTTGCTCAAAATGTCCATTTTGGCCTAAAACATAAAATGTAAAGAATTAAGTAGCAATTCAGGCATAAATGAACTAAGAAGTATCTAAAATCCGGCCTAAAAGCCTAAATAAAACAGTATAATCCTCGGATTATCACATACCGTCTCAAATGAGGGTGTATCAATGGATCCAAGTAAGGTAAAAGCAAATATGGAATGGCAACAGCCGAAGATAGTAAAGGAAGTTAGAAGTTTCTTAGGGCTAACAGGTTATTATAGGCAGTTTGTAGCAAGGTTTGCTCAGTTGGCCAAACCACTTACAGCTCTCACCAAGTAGAGAACTCCTTTCATTTGGTCGAATGCCTGTGAAGAAAGTTTTCAAGAGTTAAAAAAAAGATTGTCCACAGCTCCTATTCTTGTGTTACCACAGGAGGGTGTAGATTATGACATTTATACAGATGCTTCATTTCAGGGACTTGGTACAATATTGATGCAGTTGGGTAGAGTAATAGCCTATGCTTCTCGTCAGTTAAAAGAGTATGAGACAAGATACTGTACACATGATCTAGAGTTGGTTGCTGTAGTTTTTGCACTGAAAATATGGAGGCATTATTTGTATGGAGCAAAGAGTAACATTTATATAGATCATAAAAGCTTGAAGTATTTCTTCACCCAAAGAGAGCTGAATATGAAATAGAGGAGATGGTTAGAGTTGGTTAAAGATCATGACTGTGAAATTAAGTATCAACCTGGGAAAGCCAATGTAGTAGCCGATGCCTTGAGTAGAAAAGCTTACTTGTCCCGACTCACAAGGCAGAAAGAATTAATAGAAGAATTGTGCAAAGAACAGATTAAGGTCGTACCAAGAAAGATTGCCAAGTTAGAGGTTCAGTCTATATTACTAGAAGAAATCAAAGGAAAGCAAGCTGCCGATGAGTGGTGTCAGAAAATAAGTCAACAAGTGCTTGAGGGTAAGATGCTAGAGTTCCATCTGTTATATGGTGTCCTCCGTTTCAGGAGTCGTTTGTGCATTCCTCGAGATGATGAGTTAAAGAAGAGAATTCATACGGAGGCTCATGACACACCATACATTGCTCATCTTGGAGCAACCAAGATGTATCAAGACTTAAAGAAATGATATTGGTGGCCAAGTATGAAGAAGGATATTGGAGATTTTGTAGCTAAGTGCCTGGTTTGTCAACAAGTGAAAGCAGAACACCAAAGGCCATTAGGGTTGCTTCAGCCGCTTAGTATTCCTGAATGGAAATGGGAGAGTATTTCGATGGATTTTATTACAGGTCTCCCTAGAGTGCAGAAAGGGTTTAATGTTATATGGGTGATAGTAGACAGATTGACCAAGTCAACCCATTTTCTTCTAGTAAAAGAGAGCACTACTTCGGATCAATTGGCTTAGATTTACATTAAAGAGATAGTGAGACTACATGGAGTACCTTAGACAATAGTATCATATAGAGATTCCAGATTTGTCTCAGATTTGGGTACCAGATTGGCTTTTAGTACCGCCTACCATCCTCAAACAGATGGCCAGACAGAGAGAACAAATCAGATACTTGAGGATATGTTGAAGGCTTGTTGCATGGATTACAGAATGTCCTGGCATGAGATGTTACCCTTGGTGGAGTTTGCTAATAATAATAGCTATCATTCTGCAATTAAGATGGCTTCTTACGAGGCTTTGTATGGTAGACGTTGTAGATCTCCACTACATTGGGATGAGATAGGCGAGAAAGATGAGTTGAATACAACTCTTGGGCTAGAACTAACTCAGAAAATGATGGAAGATGTCAAGTTAATAAGAAGTAGAATGAAACAAGCCCAAGACAGGCAGAAAAGCTATGCAGACTTGAAGAGGAAAGATGTTGAATTCGAAGTGAGTGATAAAGTGTTTCTAAGAGTTGCCCTCTACAAACGGGTGATGCGTTTCGGTAGCAAGAGAAAGTTAGCACCAGGATACATTGGTCCCTTTGAAGTATTATAGCGAGTGGGAAAGGTAGCCTATAGGTTGGCTTTACCACCTAGCATGGACAGAGTACATAATGTATTTTATGTCTCGATGCTTCGAAAATATGTAAGTGATCCCTCCCATATATTAAGTGTAGAAGATGTGGACTTAGAAGAAAATCTTGTGTACGAGGAGCGTCGAGTTCAGATATTGGACAGACAGATTAAAGAGCTCCGAAACAAGAGTATCCCTTTAGTGAAAGTCCTCTAGAGAAATCATAAAGTTGAAGAAGCTACATGGGAGGTAGAGGAAGACATGTAGAACCATTACCCGGAGTTGTTTCTTTGAATTTCGGAGACAAAATTCTTATAAGGGGGGGAGAATTGTAACGCCCACATGGAGGTACGTAATTTAATTTATGCTCTTATACCTTTAGCTGATTTTTGCTAAAGTTATTTTGAGAAAATGTGAAGAAAATGCCTTAAATTTGCATTAAAGGTAAAATGGTCTTTCCACTCAAAATTAGTTGAAATTGTGGGGAGTGAAAAGAGATAGAATTTCATGGAGAATGCAATAAAAATGAGGGCATTATGGTAATTGACTAAGGGACATAGATGAAATTTTAAAGAAAGTGTAAGGGCAAAATGGGAAACTATATATAATTTTTATGTTATATCAAATTAAAGAGTGAAACCCTAGCCACTCTTACCCATTTGCACGCCACTTTCACCTCCATATTCTCTCAAATTCTTCCATTCTTCTTCAAAGGAAATTCATAGGTTTTGGGTGTTTTTGAGCGGATTTTCAATCTTAAGCTTCTATAGGTAAGATCCTTGCACTAAGAAGTGAATTTTAGTTTCTAAAGTGTTGATTTTGATGGTTTATGCTCATAGGATTTAAGAGGAAGAGTGTTTGATCAAAGAAGATTCTTAAAGGGTTAAGTTTGCTCATATCAAAGGTAAGTAAATCCTACCCTAAGCATGATTTAAGTTATGTTGTGTAGAGAACTTTCTTTATGCATATGTATGTGTTATATGTATAATTGTTGATGGATTTGGTGTTGAATAATGATTAGAACCTATCCATGAGAAGTTGTGTTGGTGTAGTTGTTATTTGATGAATGTTTGGATGAGATTTGGAAGAATTGAAGTAAAAATTTTGAAGTGTGAATCTTGGGCAGATTTGGTGCTAATTATGGAGGAGTTTATTCCAAATTTTTGGTGGCCTAAAATAGAGATAGAAGTGTAGCCAAATTAGTGTTGATTTGTGCACATGAATTGTTTGATGAAATGCCAAAGAGAAGTGCATGTATGAGAATGATTATGTGTTACTTTGGGATGTGTTTGTAGATGGTTGAGAATGACATGTTTGCATTCCATGATGCATAATTGCATTTAAATATGTGAATTTGAAAGAATTATAAGCATGGAAACCATCTACATGCATACATATTCATAAGAGCATGAAAATGCCCTAAATATGTTAAAGAAATAGAAAGAAATGAGAATATTAAAGATATTCAAATCTGAACTTTTCTTAAAGAAATGTAATAAAAAGATAAAAAGAAGAAACGTTGTTGCGATGGGGACGTGAGTGACATAGTCCCACATGCACGCCCCTTTAGTGAGCGGCCTCAGAATTCAGAAAGAAGAAATGTACAATCCATTAGAAGTATGTGTGTGATGAGGACTGTACCCAGAATTAGAGAATTCACTCACACGGCCAAGGACCCAAATCCATGCCTCAATTGAGTCCGATTACAGAATAGAAAGAAGAATAAGAACAAGAAAGAATAGAAAGAAAGAAAGAATAGAAAAGAATAAAAATATAAAAGAAAAAAATCACAAAGAATGAAAGAAAGAATAAAGAAAACAAATAAGGAAAAAAAAAAAAAAAAAGAAATGCATAATTTATGCATTTGTGCATTTGCATCATGAATATGGATAATACCATGCTCATTATCGGGTAGTGAAATTTAGAAAACAGAGAGCAAAACAGAGAAAGAATAGAGAAAGAACAGAGAAAAACAGGAGAAACACAGGGAAAGAATAGAGAATAATCGGGAAATGTGATGTAAGAAAGAAAATTAGGAATTTTAAGCAACGGAGAGAGAGAAGGGTAGCATGGTGGGTTTACTTACTAAGCCATTAGTGCTCACTCCGTTGTTTTTAATGTTTTGTAGGTAATAGGTGAGTTGCAGTCGTCGGAACATCACCAATGGAAGAGGCGGGCTACACTGTCAAGTTTTATTTTTGAAATATTTGTAATATTTGTATATAAAGAAAAATTAAATATGGGCCCATACTTTATTACTCGTATATATATGTGTTTTTCTTATATATATTTTTAATGAGTTTTAGTGATTATTTTACGAGTATACCAGCTAGAAAGAAAGCATTACACGTTCGCTGCGGCGTGTAACCCATCGTCGTGGCATGCGTGTTTGGTGTTCACACTGATTACGAAACCAGGGCTCACCGCTGAATATAAAACCATCGCCGCAGCCATCGTCCTTAGGACAAGTGTTGCACGAAATTACGCTCTGCTGTGGAGGACGAGCGCTGTACGAAATCACGCTCACCGCGACATCGCACGTAGAGTGTGAACTCAAGTTAACCAGCCACGCTGCGACGATCTAACTCATCACCGTAGTGAGCGCACTTCCGTTGCGTAGGGGCCAATTGTAAAGTTTTCAGAACTTTTGGACCAAATACAGATCTACAAATTGTCAGGGGTAATTAATTAACCCACCAATTTCAAAAATTGATTTTTTTGAAATGTATGCTATGTACTTGTTTGTATATTGCATGGTGCTCGGTACATGAGCCTTAGACCTATGGTGAATGTTTTAAATGTTTTTTTTTGGGTATGTATGGTTGTAATTTATTAAATAGGGCTTGCGTGTCCTGCCTTTCTCCTCTTCTCAATGTACATTCTCTTCTCATCTCAGTCCCCTCGAATGTAAATCGAGGTTTCTAAATTTGTTGATGTAAAATTAGTTTAATATTAATTTTATTATAAATTTAGAATGATGTTTTTGTAATGTACTTGGAGACGGAACAAAGGACGAGGCAACCATACTTGAAGACTCAAGATAGTTATTATAGGACCCCTAGGTGACCCACCGATTCCTTTAGGCTCGAGGAAATCGGTTTTAGTTGGGCCATGTACTGGCACATTTCAATATGGTTTTTAGAATGCATGCTAAGGTTGAATGTTGAATAACATGCCAAACAATGTCATTCTAACAAAGATAATAATCTGGTGAGACATTAAATAACAAACCCTCAATTAAAGTATATTAAGTCACGTAAGCCTTCCGTCACCATGGTTTTAATCAAACCACTGTTCGTCGAAACCTTGTTCGCCAAAGCAAAGGGTACATTTCTACCAGTGGGAGGTTAAAATGCATTGGAGTTTTCCTTAATAGTGATGGGTCAACTTAAAATGACAGTTTTGCTTGTTCGCCAAAGTGAAGGTTGATAAACGTGTCATAGGCATAGTAGAATAGTACACATATTGTGTGTACCAGGTGACATGTAGTGTCCACTCTATTGATACTAAGAATCACACTTGAGGACAATGGTTGGAGCTATTGGATTGTGTGATTGGCTTGTTGGCTTTTTCACATTTGAGGTTGATAGTATGAGCTATCAACTGGTGTGGATTAAGTTTGTTGGCCTACCTAATCAACTCATTTTGGCTTGTTCACCAAAGCGAAGGTATGAAATGGGCAGGATGGGATCTCAGCTCACTAGGAAAGTCAACGGGCTTTCCCAAGTCAATAGTGAGGGCTATTGACTTGAGTAAAATAGTGGGAGCATCGTTTAATAAAAGACCGTATTAAATAATAATGAACTTTATAATGACTTTATCTTTTTTGCAATTGTAGATTCACAAAAATGAGCATTATGAACCTGAGATCGATAATCGAGAAAGAAAATAGGTTGGATGGATCCAATTTCTCAAACTGGTATCGTAATCTTTGGATTATACTCAAGTCGGAAAAGAAATTGTATATCCTTGAAAAGCCATACTTGGCTGAGCCTGATCCTGATGCCATTTAGGAAGTAAAGGACACTCATCAAAAGTTCCTTGATGATGCTGATGGCATTCAATGCTTGATGTTAGCATCGATGACACCAATGCTGTAAAAGCAACATGAGAATATGGACGTTGCTTCCATTATTCTACACCTCAGGGAGCTTTTCGAAGGAAATGCTCGACATGAGAGGTACAAGGTGTTGAAAGCACTGTTTGGGAGTCATCTAACTAAGGGAGCCCAAGTTGGTCCTCATGTGCTCAAGATAATCGAGCACATAGAGAGACTTGAGACTTTAGGATTTGAGTTGGATGCAGAATTACAAATGGATTTGATTCTACAATCCTTGCCTGACTCTTATGCACCATTCATAATGAATTTTAATATGAACACGATGGTGAAAACCCTGTCGAAACTTTTGAACATGCTGAGGACTGCAAAGCAGGACTTGAAGAAGTCCAAGCCTATTTTACTAGTTGTTGCCAATAAAGGATAGGGTAACGGCAAGGTTAAGGCCAAGGCCAAACCCAAGCCCAAGCTCAAAGGACAGGTTGCTCTTGGGCCTGAGAGTGGCATAGGGAAAGGCAAAGTAGTCTGCTTCTTTTGTGGCAAGCCTTGCCACTGGAGGAAACACTACAAGGCTTTCCTTGCAAGCAAGAAAAAGTCAGATGCTACAACTTCAGGTATGTTTATGATTGAGATTAACTTCTCTCCCTCAACATCTTGGGTCATTAACACAGGATGTGGTACTCACATTTGTACTGATGTGCAGGGACTAAGGTAGAGTAGAGTGCTTGCCAAGGGAGAGGTGGACCTACGAGTTGGAAATAGAGCACATGTGGCTGTATTGGCTGTAGGGACTTACTGTTTATGTTTGCCTATGGGCTTGTTGTTGGAACTACATAACTTTTATCACGTACCTTCTATTTCTAGAAATATTATTTCAGTATCCACTTTGGATAATATGGGGTATCATTTTGAGATATCTAATGGATTGTTGTCCTTTAGTTTGAATGGTATTCTATATGGAATTGCAAAGTTATATAATAGATTATATGTTTGACTTAAACAATAAAGATATTCTTAATATTGAAACCAAGAAAGCTAAACATAGCAATCAAAACTAAACATATCTCTGGCACTATAGATTGTGTCATGTTAATAAGACTCGCATTGCAAAACTTCAAAGGGATGGAGTTTTGGACCCTTTTGACTTTCAGTCATTTGAGGTATGTGAGTCATGCCTGTTAGGCAAGATGACCAAGTCTCCTTTCACACGACAAGGTGAAAGGGCTACTGGGCTGTTAGACATCATCCATAGTGATGTATGTGGTCCACTAACAGTTGAAGCCAGATGTGGATATTCATACTTCATCACATTTACTGATGATTTTAGTAGATATAGTTATGTCTACCTTATAAGACATAAATCTTAAGCCTTTGATAAATTCAAGGAATTCAGGAATGAAGAACAGAATATGTTGGGCAAAAGTATTAAAGCTCTTCGGTCAGATTGAGAAGGTGAATACTTAAGCTCAGGGTTTTTAGAGTACCTGAAGAAATGTGGGATAGTATCATAACTCACCCCTCCTTATACACCCCAACACAATGGAGTGTTAGAAATGAGGAACAGGACCTTACTTGACATGGTTAGGTCCATGATGAGTTTTAGTGATTTACCTGCATCGTTCTGGGGTTATGCCCTAAAGACTGCAACTCACGTTTTGAACTGTGTGCCGTCAAAGTCTGTAGATAAGACTCCATATGAGCTATGGAGTGGGCGAAAACCCAGCTTGTCTTATCTAAGGATTTGGGGTTACGAAACTTATGTTAAGAAATTGACTTCGAACAAGCTAGGCCCAAAATCCTGTAAATGTATATTTGTGGGGTATCCAAAGGAGACCAAAGGATACTACTTCTACCACCCAAAATAGCGCAAAATTTTTGTTGCTCGGTCTGGTGTCTTCCTAGAAAAGGAATATTTTCTAAGAAGTACTATTGGGAGAAAAGTAGAACTTGATGAAGTTCTAGAACCACAAGATATACTAGATGAAGGACTGGATGATGTGCCACAGGAAGTGGTTGAGCATCAAGAGGAGGTTACTCCATAACTTGTGGATCAAAGTGAACCACCTCAGGTAGCATAGGAGCTACATAGATTTGGGAGTGTACACCATGAGCCCGAGAGATACAGTTATCTTATGACTCAACATGGTGACGTACTAGTCTACCAAGACGATGAACCCAGAACCTACGAAGACGCTATATCAGATCCAAAGTCTATTAAATGGCTTGAAGCCATGAAATCTGAGATGGACTCCATGTACCAGAACCAAGTGTGATCTCTGGTAGAACCACCTGAAGGGGTAAAACCCATAGGGTGTAAATGGGTCTTCAAGAAGAAGACTAACATGGATGGCAAGGTGCATACTTATAAAGCACGACTGGTTGCCAAAGGTTTCAAACAAATTCATGGCATTGACTATGAAGAAACCTTTTCGCCAGTTGTCATGATTAAATCCATCTGGATTATGCTTGCGATTGCTGCATATCATAACTATAAGATTTGGCAAATGGATGTCAAAACAGCTTTCCTGAACAGAAACCTTGAGGAGGATGTGTATATGACACAACCTGATGGTTTCGTTCTTGATGGGCAAGCTAATAGGGTATGCAAGTTGCAGAGATTGATATATGGACTCAAGCAAGCGTCAAGGAGCTGGAACATTCATTTTGATAAAGCTGTAAAAGAATTTGGTTTTATCAAGAACGAAGATGAGCCTTATGTTTACAAGAAAGTGAGTGGGAGCATAGTGGTATTCCTAAATTTGTATGTCGATGATATACTTTTGATCGGGAATGATATACCGAACTTGCAGTCGGTAAAAACTTGGTTATCCAAGTGCTTTTCCATGAAGAACATAGGGGAAGCAGCCTACATCCTTGGAATAAAGATCTATCATGATAGATCACGTAGGTTGCTTGGCCTAAGTCAGAGTGGATATATTGACAAAGTACTGAAAAGATTCAGTGTGGAAGAATCCAAGAAGGGATTTCTTCCGATGTCATATGGGGTTTATCTCTCTAAGGAATTGTGTCCTATAACACAAGATGAGAGAGATAAGATGAAGAGGATCCCATATGCATCAGCAATTGGATCCATCATGTATGCCATACTATGTACTCGGATTGATGTCTCATGTGCCTTGAGCACTTGTAGTAGATATCAATCGGATCCAGGTGAGTGTTACTGGATGGTTGTCAAGAGTATTCTTAAGTACTTGAAGAGGACTAAAGATATGTTCTTGGTTTATGGAAGGGAAGATGAGCTCACTGTAAGACTCTTACAGTGATGCTAGTTTCCAAACAAACAAAGATGATTATCGATCGCAACCAGGGTTTGTATTTTGTCTCAATAGCGGTGCAGTGAGCTGGAAGAGCTCCAAGCAAAGCACTGTAGCTGACTCTACAATGGAGGCTGAGTATATTGCATTGTCAGATGCGACCAAGGAGGCAGTCTAGATTAAGAAGTTTGTTACTGAACTTGGTGTGGTTCCCACGATTGTTGATCCTATAGACATCTATTATGACAACAATGAAGCAATTGCTCAAGCCAGGGAACCGCGGTCTCATCAGAAGTCCAGACACACACTCAAACGATTCCATCTCATTAGAGAGATAGTTGAGAGGAAAGACATGCAGATTAGTAAAATGCATACTGACGACAATCTCGCAGATCCACTGACAAAGCCTCTGTCGTAGTAGAAGCATGAAAGGCACTTGAGATCATTTGGTCTTAAATACATGAATGATTGGCTATAGTGCAAGTAGGAGATTATTAGAGTAGATGCCCTAGAGCCAATCACTTATTGTAGAATTGACTCTTTGTAATAATGTTCATTGATCAATAAAAGGCATTTTATACTATATCGCGTAAATCATCATTGTATGTATTTATATTTGTCCTTAGAATGGTAGAACCATGACGAGGGTATCAAGTGTTTCAAATCTTGATAGTGATAACCCTATGAGCACATATGGTGGCCATTCTAGAAACGTCCGTAGCCTCAGTATTATTCTGAAGTAAGGGCACTGATAATACGGTAAGGCTATCATAGTGTTGAACGACCCTATCGAAAGCCAGTGACTGATCTCACTTGTCAAGGTTGTTTGGTGACAACCTGGTGCAACACATAGGTGCTTGCTTTAGGCAAGTTCACTGGACTGACCCACTAGAGGATTCCATATGAATGGTAACTCTAGTGTCTATGGAAAAAATCCTCTAACGAATGGTGGTGCATGTGATCCTTAGACTTGAGATCACTGGAGCGCCTTATGCACCGATTGGTGCAGTTTGACACTAGCCTAACGCAGTTCTATTCAGAGCTGTCAGTACGGTAGTGATTGGCTGTATCAATGAGTGTATCAAGACTATGGTGGATAGATAGAGGATTCATCACTCCCGGGTACGGGAGAAGTTATCTCACGGCGTAATTCAGTAAATGGCAATGACACTAAAACTGTGGCCACAGTGGGATTGAGTTGTTGCTCTATCCAGTTTATAATACAGGTCATTGGACCAGTAACTGAATACACAATATCGAGAGTAATTGAAGGTTGACACTATTTCTATGCCTCGGTCTCGTAGAGATAATGGATCGAATTGCACGATAACCATATAATTGACAGGTAGCTACTTTGTTGAATCTGAATCGATCGGGTGGCCATGATGCCTTGCTAGGGGCCAATCTTGGTCTATGTATTAGTGAGATGATTAATTGGCGTTAATCGCGATACTATACACTACCGGTATGATGAAAAGCCTATGGGTCACACACATAGAAGATAATTTAAAAGCCAGGAAGTTAGAAGGGCGTTTTCGTCTCTTTGGGCAAAAGGGTATTTTGGTAATTTCACAATGCAATTAAATTTGCTGAGGTCGTAGCCTTTATTTAATTTGTTAGAAAAATTAAATAAGTGAAATTACGTTTAAATATGTGTTAGCATATATTTAAATAAATTATCATTATTGTTAAATGTTAATATATATATATATATATACATTAATTGATTTTAATTGAGATAATGATGAATTAAAATAAATATCTAATTGGGAGTGTTTGGAAACAAGAGGTGTTTGGGTTGGAGCCCAAGCCTATTCCATATGGGAATAGGGCAATTAAACTTTACTATAAAAGAAAAAAGGTTAATTGGAAAAAGGTAAGATTTTTCATTTCACTCATTCATTGAAAAAGAGAAAAACCTCCAGCCCCTTAAACACTCTCCCACACCAGAATGGTTTTTGCCTAAAATCAAATTTCTTTGATTTTTCTTCTTTGTTCTTAAGGCTAAAGAGGATCTAGCAAATCCCTCTTTAGTTCCTTGTGATTGTCTTCGTGTGGACTACATTGGTTCGATCCTACACTTGGGTCGGTAGCAAAATACATTCAGATACAACTTGAAGGATCCTCCAAACGTGCGTATGATTCCTTAAAACTCTAAACTAATTTCTGCAGATTCTTATTTTGATATAAACTGTAAATTCATACCCTGATCTTGGTTCTATGGAACAATCCATGTTGTTATTAATTTTTGTTTTCAGCTGCCTCAATGGATTGTTTCCTAACACAATGAGCTTCTGTTGAAGAGTTAGGCACATATCAGTTGGATGCCCTATTACCGAACAAATCCCACAAGCCTTCACCAGTTGCATATTACCTACAACCATTTGATGAACAAGAGAAGTTAGACTCGTAATTTGTTGTTCAAGGGAGGAAATATTTACCTCATTATCACGCCTAGATGGAAGGTCAAGCCTAGTGCCAAATTATTGAGAATTGGCTGCCGTATTTGTAATCAAGTATCTCGCGACCTCGGGAGTTTTATTCACCAAAGCTCCTCCACTAGCAACATCAATCATGCTCCTATCAGTGTGTAGAAGGCACTCATAGAAATACTGGATAAGTAGCTGCTCACTAATTTGATGATGGGGGCAGCTTGCACATAATTTCTTAAAACGTTCTCAGTATTTGTGTAGGGACTCTCTGTTGTGCTGCCTTACACCACAAATTTCTATTTGAATGTTGGCTGCCCTTGAAGCTGGGAAATATTTCTCTAAAAACAACCTCTTCATCTCGTTCCATGTTGTAATACTCCTAGAGGGTAGATAATAGAGCCAATCCTTAGCCGAATCCTTCAAAGAAAACGGAAAGGCTCTTAATTTAATTTGCTCTTCAGTTACCCCTGTAGGTTTCATACTCGTGCAAACCACATGAAGCTCCTTTAAATGCTTGTGAGGATCTTCACCTGCAAGGCCATGAAAAGTGGGCAAGAGATGTATTAGTCCATATTTTAATTCAAAAGTAGTAGTAACATCTAAAATAGGCAACATTATGCATAAAGGTGGTTGATTCAAATCGGGGGCAGCAAGCTATTTCAAAGGTTGATTTCCAGCCATGACTTCCTCCTTTTTCTAAATCAGAGTTGCTAGCAAATCGGGAATCAAAAGCCAAATTGTTTTCCTCAGAATTTCTCCGAGCATCCCTCATAAACCTATGCAAAGTGCTCTCTATTTTTGGGTCGAATGTTAAATCACCAAGATGAGAGGACCTGGTCATAAAACAAAAAATCTCATAAAAGAAATAGAAAAAATAAATGACAAATAATAAAACCGACTACAAAATCTAAAAAAAAAATATTTTTTTTTATGACCAAAAACACAAAAATGGCCAAAAACCCTATCAAATGTTGTTTTTTGGCCTCGAGAGGGTGGGGCTAGTGAATCCAAAATAGTACTACCGAATTTTTATTTTTTTTAAAAAAAAAAAAACAAAAATGAAATAAGAATCACAAGAAGCACAAAAACAAAAAATCAACTAGAATCACTCCCCGGCAACAGTGCCAAAATTTGGTGTGCTGTCGCAGGCAACCAAAATTAAAATCTATACTCCAAAAAAAAGAATACATGTAGTAGTGCAAGTAAGGATTGTTCCCACAGAGAGTGTCTGGCCTAGTTTTATGCTACGTGAACAAAGATGAGGGGCAGGGGAGGGGATTGTGTATAACGAAAACAATTTCAGGAAAAACAACTAAGGGATAATTCAAATCAAATTATCGAAATCAATCAAAAGAACAAACCTTTGTCTAAGTCAACATCCACCACCAGAATTTTACAATTGATCATCGATACAAGTACATATCAATTCATACTTTGAATAGTCACCGTTGGAACTATTTTCCTATCTCTCCTTAGTTGCATTAAGAAGCAAGCAATCTAATTAATCTTACTGCTAAACAACCCAAGACAAGTGCTAAAGGTTTAATCTAGTAGTAGCCTTAAGAACTAGAGAGATCGATGAAGCTGAACAACACAAACACAAGCGGTTGTATTTAATTTGGTCGAGCGTTCTTCTTAAGATTTAATAATTCTTGACGCAACAAATTCTTAAATCTTAGTTACTCACAAATTAGAGGGATCAAACAATTACAGATTTGATATCTAATTTAGCGATAGACTGCAACAAATAATAAACTAGTAGGCCTCCTTGTAATTCAATGAGACAATCATGAAAATAGGCATAGAAGAACATCCAATACTCAAAGCATATATTGAACACTAAAAACATATTAGATCTCACAGTTTTATTGATTCCGAGGCCTCCGTTTCCTTCGACCAAGTTATGAAAATTTAGCCGCTCATGGCCATCATGAAAACTCAAAAGAGAAGTTGAAGAAGAGAGGAAGGAGAGGCGTGTATAGTATATCCCAGTCTTATCTCTCTCCCCCTCTTAAAATATCCAATTCAAATCTTTGAATTCTACTCAATCTCCAAAAAATATTCTAAGTTTTATCCTAAAATAACATTTATCCAAATCTGATTAATTAAAAATAAAATAAAGTCCTAATATAACTAGGAAAGTGGTGTTTCCATTTGTAACTTTCGTGCACCAGATCTTCAAAACTTCCAATAATAAACGTGACACGACCCTTCCCGACCCTCCTTATCCCATAGGCTCTGGGCACACCCATGAGACTCGGGTGATCGAGACGTGCCATTTGGGAAAACTATAAAACCTGTTTATGAATAAAAACATCATAAAACTCTTCTAGCCAAAACATTTATAATCTCTCTTTTATTTTTTTCGCACGAATAGATGTAACGTCATTTGCAAATAAACAAATGCAACTAAAATTTTCACAAAATGAAATGTATGGAATCAGATTTTTTCATATCTTTAATAATACAGAACAAGAAATAAATGCATCATGAAGAAAACATAAACTTTGCAGCAGAAAAACAAAACACAACTATAGAATATATGATAAAATGAAGTCGTGTGGCCCAACCTTGAGTGAGATTCACTCCTCTGCACGATCTCCTTCTTGACCTAGTGGGGGGAAAAGAAAAACATTTGAAAACAAGGGGTGAGCAAGAAATGTTTGGTGAGTGGGGAATGGGTTAGTATGTAATAAAACATTTCAATATACAATAAAAGCAGTCATGCTTATAAAATTTCATTTCCATAAACACATTTTATAATATAAGCCATCTTTCATAACACATGTTGAAATCTCTCATGGCGAGACCTCTTTCTGAACACTATTATGGTAAACGAATCAATACTCATGTTTCTCTAAAAATATCATTTTTAAGAAACAGTTCATATACGGATAACATTTACATTTATAAGTTCCCATTTTCAAATAAATGATATACATATATATACATATCCAAACCATCTCTCAATCACATGTGAAAACTCTCACCCAACTAGTACCTAAGGGTAAATCCATCCAACCTGGCAAGATCTAAAATCGTGCGGATTGAACCACTAAATCCATCCTGCTAGGCAGAATCAGTCACCGCTCAAGCCTTCGACCCAATGAGTCCAAGCAACACTCGGGCTGACAAAATCATATCCCGTGTAGCGATATCTGCCTCACTCAGGCCTTTGACCCACTTGGGCCAGCAAATCAAATCATGTGTAGCGATGTTTGCCTCGCTCGGGCCTTCAACCCAGTTGGGCCGAAAAAATCCATCCAATGTAGCAATATCTGCCTCACTCAGGCCTTCGACCCACTTGGGCCGGCAAAACGACCAACCATGCGCATGCGTAGGATCCAATCAATATCATGAGGGGGATGGCTACTATATATGAGGGTTTGAAACTACTATAATCCATATACATGTTTTGTATTTACAACTTTCCATAGATCTCATGCCTTTATTCAAAACGAAACATATCACATAATACTAATTCACATTATACAATAAGAGGCTAAAAAAATACAAGTCTTAATAACAATTTTAGCCAATTTTCATCGAAAATTCAATCATTCAATAATCTTGTATTAAACACATTTCCATAGAAAAAAAAAGGATTTAAGCAATTTAAACATTAATAAGGCTAGAGTAAACCATTTATATCATATTTTGCTAAAAATAAAAGATAGGGTTTAGATTTTCCACTCACAGTTTGAAGCTCGACCCTTAAGCCGAAAAATGATTGAAATCTTCTAATAATGCCCCCTCTTGCCTCTCTATATACAAAATCCAATAAATCCTCCATACATAAGTCCCCATAAGGTAACACCTCAATATTAAAATCATTGGACACTTCACACACCAAAAAGATTAACATAACTTCTTCTTTAACAAAACTGTCTCATAATTGAACATCGACTGCTCTCGGATTTTTCTTAAAACTTCTATTCATCATTTTAAGCCACAATTTTAATGGGGCATTCTAGAGACACATAAGTTGTTTCATAATTTTCTCAAGTCATAGTCCTTAACCAGCTCTAACCACCTTCTCTGTCTCATATTCAGCTCCTTTTGAGTGAAGAAGTACTTTAAACTGTTATGATCAATATAGATGTTACTATTTGCACCATAAAGGTAATGCCTCCAAATCTTTAATGCGAAGATCACGACTACCAACTCTAGGTCATATGTAGGGTATCTCGTCTCATACTCTTTTAATTGTCGAGAGGCATATGCTATCACCCTACCTAACTGCATTAACACTACACCAAGTCCTTATAGAGAGGCGTCTGTATAAACGTCATAATCTACACCCTCCTATGGTAACACTAACACAAGAGCTATTATTAACCTCTTCTTCAACTCTTGGAAACATTCCTCACATGCTTCTAACCATACAAAAGAAGTCTTCTGTTTGGTGAGAGTTGTCAATGATTTAGCCAACTGGGCGAACCTTTCAACAAATCGTCTATAGTAACCTGCTAGGCCTAAGAAACTTTTGACCTCTTTTACTGTCTTCGGCCTCTGCCACTCAAGGATTGCCTTTACCTTACTCGGATCTACTGAAATCCCGTCCTTGGACACTGTATGGCCTAGAAATATTACTTGGTCGAGCCAAAACTCACATTTAGAAAACTTAGCATACAACCGTTTTTCCCTCAACCGTTGTAGCACTATTCTCAAATATTCCTCATGTTCTTCTCTCAACTTGGAATAAACCAGAATATCATCAATGAATACTACTATAAACTGATCCAGACATTCACGGAATACCTGGTTCATCAAATCCATAAAAACTGCTGGGGCATTAGTCAAGCCAAACGGCATCACTACGAACTCATAATGCCCATACCTTGTACGGAAAGCAATCTTAGCTATATCCTGCTCGGCCACTCTTACCTGATGCTACGCTGACCTCAAATCAATTTTGGAGAATACTACTGCTCCCTTCAACTGATTAAACAAATCATCTATCCGAGGTAACGGGTGCTTATTCTTCACTGTCACTTTATTTAGCTCTTTGTAATCAATACACATCCGTAGTGACCCATCTTTCTTCTTTACAAACAGAATTGGAGCTCCCGAGGAAGAATGACTTGGATAAAACCTTTATCTAAAAGCTCTTGAAGTTGCTTCTTTAATTCCTAAAGCTCTGTTGGGGCCATTCAGTAATGGGCTTTAGATATGGGTGCTGTTCCTGGTGCTAGTTCAATACTAAACTTAACCTTTCTTTCTGGTGGCAAACCTAGTAAGTCTTCCGGAAACACATCTAGGAATTCTCGAACTACCAGCAACCTCTGAATTTCTGACTGTGGAACGTCACCACTCTGTACTATATGAGCAATATATCCAGAACACCCCTTTCTCAACATCTTTCTAGCCTTCACACTACTAATCAACATGCTTAACTGATGGCCCTCTCCAAAACTAAATTTATCTCCACTATCGAGATTAAATCTCGCCTTCTTCTTCCGACAATCAATTTCTACTCCATAGCTCCCTAGGAAATCCATGCCCAATATCACATCAAAGTCAAGCATATCAAAAACTAGTAAATCAACTGCTAACTCTCGACCATGGATCACTACGGACTCTCTTAACAACATCTCCTAAGTCAGCACACTCAACCCATCAGGTGACTTTATCTTAATAGGTTGACTCACTCTAGTAGGTTTCAAACTTAATCTCTCTATCATTCCATGAGATATAAAAGAATGGGTAGCTCCAGAATCAATTAAAGCATATAAAGGAACAGCATGAAATAACAACTAACTAGTTACAACTGAGGGACTGGCCTCGGCTTCACCCTATGCCACTGTAAATACTCCAGCATTTGTACTTCTAGGAGTCTGAGCTATCTGTGGGAGAGGAGCTTTACAATCCCTTATCAAATGCCCTGGCTTTCGGCACCTGTAACACATAATTCGGTCCCTCAAACACTCTCCTGAATGGTTCCTCCCGCATTTAGCACAAAGGGGAAACCCTTCTGTCCTAGGTCGTTTCTTCTGCCAATCTCTCCTATTCTTCCTGGGTTGAACCTTCTTCTTGGCCCTTACTTCTCTGTTCTTTGTGGCATCTACTCTCTCCCTCTGTAAGGTGGTGGATGGCTTACTAGATACTGTTGAAGCTAACCCTTCTGCAATGTATTTATTTACATAGATCTCTGCCCTTAAAACCCATGTTAGAGCTTCACTGTAGGTATGAGGGGGCTCAGCTCCTATCATTACATCTCGGGCAATATCTGATCTCAACCCTTGCAAGAACTTGTCCCTCCTTAACTCTAGTGTGTACACTATCCCGGGTGCAAAGCGAGCAAGGGAGTTGAATCTTATTGAATATTCTTTCACCGTACTAGTCCCCTGCTTCAAATTAGTAAATTCTTAGACCTTCTCATGTATTCGATCTTCTGTTTGATACTCGGCCTCAAACAATCTCCTGAATTCCTCCCAAGTCATCGAGGCCATGTCATGAGTCTCTTCCATTAATTCCCACCAAATTCGGGCATCTCTTCGAAATAAGAAACTGGCATATCTGATCCTCTCTCTATCATTCATGGGAAACAGTGCCACTGTCCGCTCTATGGACTTAAACCACTCTTCTGCTTTTAACGGGTCCCTAGTACCCCTAAACTCTGGCAGCTGGTGTCGGTTTGCAAGCCCTTGAATCGGATCAACTCGACTCTATACTATCTGAGGTACCGGCCCTTCTCGCTCTTGTCTTGCGGTTAGTACTCTGCTAAGGGTCTCAGTTCTTTCTGTACAGCTCTCCCTGACTCTCAGCTAACACCTGCTGTACAATGGTTCGAATCCTCGTCTCATCAAAAGTAGGGGGAGTTGGTTCTAGTGGGTTGGAGGATTCTCCCTTGTTCATCACACTCTTACCTTTCTTCCTGTTACTACGCCTCATCTACAAAATAACCACACTTGATCAATTCAAGAGAACACTTAACGTAAGGAAAGAATTAACTTACACAGTGGGCTCTTGGACATCGTAGCCACGAGAATGGTACGCTGTCAAATCCTAAAATCTCGGCTCTAATACCAAAAATATAATAACTACTTCTTACTCAAATACTCATAAAAATATACATAATAAAATACATGTATAATAACATAAGTAGTTGGGCCCAAATTTTTCTTTTATTAAACATATACATTCTTTATACAAAATTAGTATCATAAACAAAAACTATCAAAAACTAAGTAGACAGTGTAGCCATGCCTCCTCGCGTGCCGACGTCCATCCGACCGTGTCCTCACCTAAATCCTGCAAAAACATAGAAAGATAATGGGGTGAGCACAAATAATGCTCAGTAAGTAAACCCTCTAGTCATCTATCCCCGTAACTCTCTCTCTCTAAGTCTTTCCTTACAATTCTCATTTACTCTCTCTTTTATACTTCTCTCTGTTTTCTGTTTCTGCTTCTCTCTCTCTGTTTCTCTTTCTTAGAACTCTTTTCTACTAACTTTCTTTAGTAAGTCACGGCCCCATCTAACCGGGGGCACGGCCGGGACTCGCTCTCACTCTCACTTTCCGTGACTTCTACTCGTTCTTAGCTGATCAGACTCGATTATGCATAGATTCAGAACCCTTGGCCATGTGAGTATATAATCTCTCTCTTAGGTACTCTCGGGTATAGCCCTCATCCGCATGCACTCTCACGGGCTACATCACTTCTCTCTCTCATACTCATGCTGCTCTCTCAATGCGACGTACATGCGGGAATACTCTACCTATTACTCACGGGTTCCCCATCGCACAACCTACTCTATCCTCTTTTTCTCTCTTTTCTCTTAATAAAGCTCACACTCAAAGTTCTCTACTCTTTTTCTACTTTTTCTCTAATGCATAATTAATGCATATGGATGATTCATGCTCATTAATGCACTCATGAAATGCACAAATGCAATGTTCCATCAAGATAGTCATTCTCACACTCAAGAATGTATAACTTGAGTTATACATATCGGATTGCTACAATTTTGGTCTCGTTTTAAAGCTTAAAGACAGGGCTACAACGTTTATGTTTTGGTCTCAACCCAATTAAATCTGTAAGATGCCCAAAAATCACTCAGAAGGTCACGGCTGTGATAGGGAAGTTTTCACTTAGGCATTTCATCAAACATAATGCATGCATACTTTAATTCTATTTTTGATACATCTCTACTTCCTTTTTTAACCATCCATTCATGGAGCAAAACTTCTCCACAATAAATCTAAACATGGCCAAGAAAAACACTTCAAATATTCTACTTAAATTCTTTCTAAATGTAACCAAACTTCACTTGGTTACCACAACTTCATTTCTACTTCTCATGGCTCAAATCTTCTCATCAAAAGCCATCAACTCATCAATAATATCATTCTAAACAATCAATCTCAAGCTCATAAACATAAGCATTCATATCAATCATTTGATTACTTGAACCTTAACTTGGGTTGGATTTACTTACCTTATGGGTAAATGACTTCTCTAGCACTTCTCCTTCCCTTTTGTATCTTGTCTTCTATCTACAACTTTAAACAATAACAACATAAGACTTTAACAAATCATAAGCAAATTCTCATCTAAAGCAAGAATCCTTACCTTAGGATGCTTTAGATTAAATCTCTACTAAAAACTACCCCAAAAATCCTTAGAAATTCTTGGAAGATTGAGTGGAGGATTGAGAGAAATTAGGGAATGAGAATGGCGGTGGAGATGGTGAAGAATGAAGGGCTTTCAACACTTAAACCCTTTTTAGCTCAACTTACATACAATCATTCCCATTTTGCCCTTGCTCTTTCTTGGAAATTCCATCTATGTCCCTTAGTCAATTACAATAATGCCCTCATTTTTATTACATTCTCCATGAAATTCTATCTCTTTTCACTCCCCAATTTTTCAACTAATTTTGAGTGAAAAGACCATTTTACCCCTAATGAAAGTTTAAGGGATTTTCTTCACATTTTTCTCAAAATAACTTTAACAAAATTCAACTAAAGGCCAACCAACCAAAAATAACAACATGCAAGCTCAAATGAGAACAAATTAATAAACATTCAAGCAATGCAATAATAATTTAACTACATACCTCAAGTGGGGCGTTACAGTTCTCACTATAAAGATTTGAAACACTTGATACCCTCGTCACGGTTCTTCCATTTTAAGGACATATATCAATACATACAATGATGATTTACGCAATGTAGTATAAAATGCCTTTTATTGATTAATGAAGATTATTACAAAGAGTCAATTCTACAATAATTGATTGGCTCTAAGGCATCTACTCTAACAAGGGATACGTGACTTAATTTTCTTAAGTTGAGGGTTTTTATTTAATGTCTCACCAGATTATTATCTTTGTTACAATGTCATTGTTTGGCATGTTATTGAACATTCAACCTTAGCATGCATTCTAAACAAAATAAAACATGCCAGTACATGGCCCATTAAAACCGATTTCCTCGAGCCTAGAGGAATCGGTGGGTTAACCTAGGGGTTTAAAAGTAAATCTTGGGGTTTTCAAATTATTGCTCTTCATAGCTCATTCATTTCTTCTTCACGATCATAACAAAGTATTTTATAATAAAAACCCTATTCTAATTTACATTGATAAAATAGAAACCTTACGTCACGTACAAGGGGAGTAAGATGAGAAGAAGAAATACATGGAGATACAAGAGAGAGGCAGAACATGCAGGTGCTATTTCTTTATAAAATTACAAGCAAACCCAAAATTACAAAAACATACCAAAGGTCTAAGGCTCATGTACCTTGCACTATGCAATTTCAAACAAGAACATTGCATACATCTAAAATTAACATATTGAATTTGGGTGGGTGGAATTATTAAATTACCCTTTTTATATGTACAGAATTATTATTGGCTTTATAGGTTCAAAAACTGCAATTTGGCCCCCTATGCGAAAAACAGAAAAGTAAAATGGAATAGTAGCTTTCTTGCTGCGGCAAATGAATTATTCACCCTGGTGAAGTTCATACACACATGGTTGCTACGGCGAAGTTTTATTTTGCCGTGGCAAATACCATAAACTTCTAGAAAACACAAAACATTCCAGAGACTTTTATGGTGCGGAAAAGTTTTATTTCGCCACAACTAGATCTACTTTTCCTGCAGGTCACCACGGCTAACACTGTAAAACAGTGAATCGCATAGTAACCCTTTTTTGTAGTTTTTCATGTAACGATATAGATCCAAATCAAATCGAATGCACAAGCATTCAACCAGGACATCAACCAACCAATAAGACACTTATCAACATATCATTAGCCAATTGATCAATTAAACAAAATTTTACAGATTTAAAAACAATCAATTTATGCATCAGCATGTTATCAATCAAATATATATGTTATCAATCAACGATTAAACATTATAATCAGGTACCCGAGGCTCTGATACCACTGTTAGTGACTGACCGGATTCACACAGTGGAAAAATGTAATATTTTAAATGAATCGATCAATTACATGAACCAAGATCTGAGTACAGATTATAACGTTTTCATGCATAAACTGAAACATAAGATAAAACTGTATTAAAAACAAATCCATACAAGGATTTAGTTCATACCGATGTTTGGAGGCTCCTCCGAATATCTTTGACTTCGGACATGAACACTGTTCACTAGATATTATTCATCGACACTGTTCACGTGATTCTTTTCTCCACATGAAGATAATTCGCAGAACCCTTGATTATTTTGCTAGAACAATCAAGGGCTTCAAGAATCAAGAAAGAAGAATAAGAAAAATGTTTTTCTTCACACAAGAGTGTAACGTGAGAGAGAGAGAGAGATAGGGTGGCTAGGGTATTTTTGATTGAATGAATATATTACCTTGTTTTAATTTTAAGTTGCATTTATATAGTGCAATAATTAAAACCTTATTCCACTTAGGAATAGTCAGTTACTAGACCAATGACAGGAATGATGAATCCTTTGTCGATCCATCATAGTTCGATACACTTCTCAATGTAGCTAATCACTACCGTATTGATAGCTCTGAATAGAACTATGTTGGGCTAGTGTCAAACTACACCAATTGGTGCACAAGGCGCTCCGGTGATCTCAAGTCTAAGGACCACATGCACCACCATCCGTTAGAGGATTTATTCCATAAACACTAGGGTTACCATCCATATGGAATCCTTAGGTAGGTCTATCCAGTGAACTTGCCTCTAGCAAGAACCCATACGTTGCACCAGGTTGTTGGCAAACAACCTTGACAAGTGAGATCAGTCACTGTGTTTTGACAGGGTCGTTTAACATTATGATAGCTTTACAGTATTATCCGTGTCCTTAGTCAGAATAATATCGGGGCTATAGAAGTTTCTAGAATGGCCACCATATGTGATTATAGGGTTCTCACTATCAAGATTTGAAACACTTGATACTCTCGTCATGGTTCTACCATCCTAAGGACATATATCATTACATATAACTATGATTTACATGATATAAAAGAATATGCCTTTTATTGATAAATAAACATTTATTACAGAGTCAATTTTACAATAACATATTGGCTCGAGGGCACCAACTATATGTTATCTCATCGAGGCTGAGGTACAGAAATAGTATCAACCTTAGTTATTCTCGATATCTTTGTATTCAGTTACTAGGCCAATGACTAGGATAATAAATTAGATTAAGCAACAACTGAATCCCACCGTGGCCACAGATTTAATGTCATTTCCATTTACTGAATTATGCAGTGAGATAACTTCTCCTGTACCAGGGAGTGATGAATCCTTTGTCAACCCGCCATAGTCTTGATACACTCCTTGATGTAGCTAATCACTACCGTATTGATAGCTCTGAATAAAACTACGTTGGGCTAGTGTCAAACTATACTAATTGGTGCACAAGGCACTTTGGTGATCTCAAGTCTAAGGATCACATGCATCACCATTCGTTAGAGGATTTATTCCATAGACACTAGGGTTACCATCCATCTGGAATCCTCTAGTGGGTCTATCCAGTGAACTTGCCTATAGCAAGCACCCATGTGTTGCACCAGGTTGTCGGCAAACAAACTTGACAAGTAAGATAAGTCACTATCTTATAACAAGGTCATTCAACACTATGATAGCCTTACCATATTATCTGTGTCCTTGATCAGAATAATACTGGCGCTACGGACATTTCTATAATGGCCACCAGATGTGATCATAGGGTTCTCACTATCAAGATTTGAAAAACTTGATACCCTTGTCACGGTTCTACCATCCTAAGGATATATATCATTATATTAAACTATGATTTACACAATATAGAAGAATATGCATTTTATTGATAAATAAACATTATTACAAAGAGTCAATTTTACAATAATTGATTGGCTCTAGGGCACCTAATCTAACAATATCCATTTGATTAGTGTAGTGAAGTTGTCAAATCTTATTACTCAATTTTACAGTGACCTTTTAATATCCATTTTCGTACTATCCTAATTCTACTAAAACAATTAATTGAAATCCTAATACTACTAAAACATGAATTAGAATATAAGAAATCGAAACAATAATTCTTGTAACTACACCTTGATTAAATTATAATCTCCTTATAGTAATAAATTTAATTGGTCTCAACATTATGACTATAGAGAGGTTTTACTCTATATATTTAAATAATGACAGTTTATTTATTTACAACATATATATGACAATATACATATTTAAATAAATAACCAATCTTATTTATTAAATCCAGTACGGGATTGGATGTAGGCAACAACCTTTCCAACAAATTTAATTGCTCTGTAAGTTTTACCAAAATACCAAAAATGCCCCTTACTAGTTATCTTCTTTAAATTTCCTTTTATGTGTGTGATCTATAGGCTCCTTATCATGTCAGTAGTGAGTAATATCGCGATCAACACCCTATTAGTCGTCTCATTGCACACAGACCAAGATTTGCCTCTAGTAAGGCATCATGGCCACCAGATAGATTCAGATTCAACGTATTTGCTACCTATCAACAATATGGTTACCGTGCAATCAAATCCTTTCCTCATCTATTATCTCATCAAGGATTAAAGCATAGAAGTAATGTCAGCTTCAAGTATAAAACACCTTGAAATGTTTAGATTCGGCTATCAAATCATTCGACCAACCAAGCATTAACTCGATTCCACTTTGGCCATAGATTCAAGGTCATTATCTTTTATTGAAAATCTCACCGAGATAATTTCTCCTATACCTAAGAGTGATGAATCCTTTGTTGATTCACCATAGCCATGATGTACTTCTCAATGCAGCCAATCACTACCATATTGATAACCCTATCAAGATTATGCTTGGCTAGTGTCAAACTACACCAATAGGTACACACGGTGCTCCAGTGATCTTAAGTCTAAGAACCACATGCACTAATGAGAATGCAAAATGTCATATTTACCCCCCCTTAATGTCTCATATTTTATACCTATTTGTTGCTTAAATGTACTCATTATTATTCCATTTTGATTTTGGATGCAAATGGAGGCGTTAAATGCAAAACGGAACCAATTAGGTGAATTCGGATAGTTTCAGCATCACTTTGTAATCTGGACATAACTCTCTCATCCGAGCTCCGATTGAGATAATTCAAAATGATGTGGAACTATGAGAAAGAGATCTACAACTTTCATGTTTTGAATTTGGAGAGATAATTGCTGGATCAAGGTTTTAATCAGGCTTGAAGTTGATGCACCTGCACTGCTGATGTATCTGCACTGCTGATGTTCTGGAACATGCTGCCCTATCATGCAAGTCAATTAGGCAGTTTATTATTGGAAGTTTTGAAGACCTGTTGCACACAAGTTACAGCTTTATGTCCCTTAGTCAATTACAATAATGCCCTCATTTTTATTACATTCTCCATGAAATTCTATCTCTTTTCACTTCCCAATTTTTCAACTAATTTTGAGTGAATAGACCATTTTACCCCTAATGAAAGTTTAAGGGATTTTCTTCACATTTTTCTCAAAATAACTTTTAACAAAATTCAACTAAGGGCCAACCAACCAAAAATAACAACATGCAAGCTCAAATGAGAACAAATCAATAAACATTCAAGCAATGCAACAATAATTTAACTACATACCTCAATTGAAATTATTATTCTGGTCATTAGACTAGTAACTGAATACAAATATATTGAGGATAACTGAGGTTGGCACTATTTCTGTACCTTAGCCTCGATGAGATAACGGATGATGAAAGGATTTGATTGCATAGTAACCATATCATTGATAGGTAGCTATTTCGCTGAATCAGAATCTATCGGGTGGCCATGATGCCTTGGTAGGGGGCCAATCTTGGTTTGTGAGTAGTGAGACGATTAATTGATGTTAATCGTGATACTACTCACTACTAATATGATAAGGAGCCTACAGGTCACACACTTAGAAGATAATTTAAGAATCGTTTTTGTGAAAGGGGTATTTTCGTCTTTTAGGATGAAAAGGTATTTTGATAATCTCACATTGCAATTAAATTTGCTGAGGTTGTTGCCTGTATTTAATTTTAATATTGAAATTAAAATTAGTGAGATTATATTTAAATATATGTACGCATGTATTTAAATGGATTATTATTAATAATTAAATGTTAATATACTTTTATATATTAATTGATTTTAATTATATTAATAATTAATTAAAATTAAAATTCCATAAAGAGTGTGTTTGGTTGCAAGGATGGATTAACTTGAGAGTTCATGGCTATTCCTATTAGGATTAGGGTTTTAATTAAGTGACACTATATAAGTGAAAATTAAACATAAGATTGAAGGAGTTGAAGAAAAACAAGAAAAGAAGCAAGAAAAGCAGAGAGAAAAACGAGAGCCTGTTTCAACTGAAGAGAAGTGAAAAACTTTACTTAATGAATCAGTTACAGGACTTAACAATATTCATACACATTATTAAGCCAAAACACACCGCATTTACATAAGTCTAATATTTTACAGACACACCCCCAAGGTTACATAAGTTTGATATATTGCCAACACACCCCAAATATACTTCATATCCTCTCTTAAACCAAACTACTACAATGCCTCTATATTTCATATCTTCCGTTAAACCAAACCACTCAACAACCTTCTCAGCATTCTCACAATGGCAATATTTTTCTGCTAAAAAATGTATCGCATCAACTTAACATTGAACATAACAATCAAGCAAAGCTACTGCATCTGCACCTTCAAATCTGCTCAACAAAAAAAAAAAATCTGCAGCATAACATATTCACACCTTGCAACTTCAAATCTGCTAAAAAAGAAAAACTCTGCAGCATAACAACTTCAAATCTGCTTTAAAAAAAAAAAAAAAAACTCTGCAGCATAACATATTCACACCTTGCAACTTCAAATCTACTCAAAAATGAAAACTCTGTAGCATAACAACTTCAAATCTGCTTCAAAAATAAAACTCTACAGCATAACATATTCAGCATAACATATTCACACCTTGTAACTTCAAATCTACCCAAAAATGAAAACTCTACAGCATAACATATTCACACCTTGCAGAGATCCTATCAACATAATACAACTTCCCTGCAGACACCTAATTAGCATACCATAAAACAAAGTCTTATCAGCATACCACAACCTTAGTCATTCTCACAGTAGACTTTTATCAACACAACACAATCTTATCAGCATTCTACATTCACACATTGTAATCACTACAGACTACTCTAAATCACTGTAGGCTACTCTGAACCAGAAAAATTCTTCTTAACTGTCAGTACTGCTTGGCAAAGAAGAGCTGACTTTTAGCTTGTCCCTTAACATTGCAAATCTAGTACTAGCTAGAGCCTTTGTTAAAATATCCGCTATTTAATATTCGGAAGCAATATACTAAACATTCAGCAATTTCCTGGTGACCAGCTCCCGTACAAAATGCACATCAATCTCAATGTGTTTTGTGCGGGCATGAAAAATAGGGTTGGATGACAGTGCTCCAACATTCATGTTGTCACAACAAACTACTCGGGTATGATTTATAGTAACCCCAAGTTCAATAAACAAATGTTGCACCGATACCAATTCAGTAGCAGCTTGACTGAGTGATCTATACTCTGCCTCAGTAGAAGATAATGACACTACCTTCTGTTTTCTGGAAGACCACTAAATCAAGTTTCCATTGAGGAATACATTGTAGCTATTGGTTGACCTGCAATCAGTCACATATCTAACCCAATATGCATCCGAAAATGCTTCCAAAGTAAAAGGTTTATCTCTTGTAAACAGAATACCATACTCCAAAGTACCCTTAACATACCTTAGAACTCTTTTACATGCTATCCAGTGAACTACTGTAGGATGCTGCAAAAATTGACTTAATTTATTGACAGAAAATGCCAAATCTAGTCTGGACAGAATGAGGCACTGCAGCCCTCCAATAATACTTCTATAGAGTGTTGGTTGATAAAAAACTTCACCATCTTCCTTACCAAGTTTTAGACCTATAGCTATAGGTGTTAAGCATGGTTTACAGTCTTGCATACCAGCTTTGTGTAACAAATCCTGGGCATACTTAGTTTGGGTCAGTAATAGTCCTAAAGTACTCCTCTTTACTTCAAAACCAAGAAAGTATTGAACTTCACCAAGGGTCTTTAAGGAAAATTTGTTGTTCAAATCAGTCACCACTTGAGAAATAAGCCGAGAATCATTACTTGTCACAAGAATATCATCAACGTATACTAAGAGATACAGCACAACAGACTCCTTTTTGTAAAAAAGTAGACTAACATCAGAAGTTGAATTGACAAAACCCTAGTCAAGCAGAGCATTTTTCAGCTTATCAAACCATGCTCTAGGAGCTTGCTTCAGACCATATAAGGCCTTATAAAGGCTGCAAACCAGTCTAGTGTGAGAAGAACCTGAACCTAAAAAACCTTTTGGAGGTGACATAAAAACTTGTTTCGTCAAATCCCCATTTAGAAATGCATTATTAACGTCAAGCTGTTTTATAGGCCAATTATGATGGACTGCTAAAGACAACATAATCCTAATTGTGGCAGCCTTGATAACAGAGGAGAAAATGTCAAAATAATCCAAACTTGGAGTTTGTTGGAAGCCTTTGGCAACCAACCTGGCTTTATATTTATGTAATGTACCATCTGAATTAACTTTGGTCTTAAAAACCCATTTACTTCAAACTACATTCATGCCTTCTTCATACGGAACCAATTCCCATCTCTTATTTTTCTATAATGCTTGATATTCATTCTCCATGGCCTGTCTCCACTCAGGAGTTTGCAGAGCTTCAGTTACAGATTTGGGCTTAGAAAGTATGGTGGATGATGACATTAAAGCTTGATACTTGGATGTAGCAATGTGACTCTTGGACCTAGTGACCATAGGGTGAACATTAAGTGTTTAAGTAGATGAGCAAGGTAGCAGTACCTCTAGTTGTATGCCAGAAAATTTATCCCCTGAAGAAGAGCTTGGTATTAAATCAGAAGCTGGACACACTGCATCAAAACCAAGAGATGCATTCATTGAATCAGACAGGGCATTTAAATCCTTTGAAGAAGAATGTGGTACTGAAGCAGATGGTGGATGTATTGTATTAGAAACAGTAGCTGCATTTGAAGGAATAATGAAGACCCCGGGAGTGAAATTTGGTGAGTTAGAAGCAGAGTTAAGAGTAGTTGAAGCAGAGTTAAGAGTAGTTGAAGTAGATGGACCAAACTCAAAACCAGATTTATCAAGGTCTCTTAAAATATGTCGAGGAACATCCCAAGGTTGAGTTGTGTTTTTCTTAGATACTGAATTTGGAGAAAGAATACTAGCAGAAACATACAACTTAAAATCAGCTTTGAAAGGAAATTCAGCTTCATTGAATTTCACTTGTTTGACAATAAACATTCTACCGGCAGGAGAGAGACACAAATAACCCTTGTGAGATAGACTATACCCAAGGAAAAGACATGATAAGATACCTTATGTTTATTGTGGGGTCTAAGATATGGATAACAACTACAACCAAAGACCCTAAACTCATCATAGTTAGGTTCTTGGTTGAATAGAGTATAATAGGGGGAGACAAACTCAAGGGCTGAAGTAGGTAATCTATTAATGATGTAGGTAGTTGTACTAAAGGCTGACCACTAATATTTCAGAGGCATACCAGCATGTACCAAAATAGACAGACCATACTCCGTAATAGACTTGTGTTTTCTCTCTACTCTCTCATTTTGCTGATGAAGATAAGGACAAGGGTGCCTAAACATGATCTCATTTTGTTGTAAATAGCCAGAAAAACTCCTAAACTCTACACCCCAATCTGTTTGTAAGCATTTCAATTTCTCATTCAACTGTTTCTCCACAAACAAGTGAAACCGAACAACCACAGCACATGCCTCAGATTTCAGTTTTAGAGGATAGATCCAAGTAAACCTACTAAAGTCATCTACAAAAATGACATAATATCTATAACCTTCCCTAGATAGCACAGGTGTTGGGCCCCATAAATCAGAATAAACCAACTCTAAGGGGGCCTGTGCTCTAAATTTAGATGTTGGAAAATGAGACTGTTGTAGTTTCCCATACTAACAGGCTTCACAAAAGGCCGCAGTTTTATTACTCACATTATGCTTTACATTTAATTTTTCCAACACAGCATGAAGGGTTCTCATATTTGGATGCCCCAATCTTGCATGCCATAAAAAAGAAAAATCTAGACTTGTATCTTTATTACAACTAAAACTACAGATAGTAGAGTTAATAGCACTTTTTAGTCCTGAACTAGAAAGTTGAACAGCTTTAGAGCTCAAGCCAACACCAATCGTGTGAGGTCTAGCATTGGAATAACACTCTGCTTTTATTGGTAAAAAAGAAATTGCATTGCTGTAGACTTGTGTAGAAGGGCTAACATGAGTGGACAGTTCCAGTTGGTAAAGGCCATTCTTCATAGTCCCTTGAAGTAGCACAGTCCCACTATCCTTATCCTTTACCAAGTAAACATCAGTATGGAACTCTCCTATAACAGGATTATCCCTAGTAATCTATGAGATACTTAAACAGGTTCTTTGCAATCTTTGGAACACACAGTATATTCCTAAGTTTAACAACTTTATGAGTATCAAAGGAAGGCACCAAAAACATACCTGTATGGGTAATGGGAATAGATTCTCCATTAGCAACTTGAACTTTAGAACATCTTGGATAGTTGGCTTGAAACATTAGGTTAGAGCCATCTACTGTCATGTGATGAGAAGCACCTGAATCCATATACCAGGCTTGATCATTCACTGTCTGAGGAGTTGCTACTGCTTCATAAGTGTTTCCTGCAGGTACCGATGACTCAAGAGCAGCCTTAGAGAATGAAGCATTTGAGGTATTACTATTTGTGTTTTGATATTGAGGTGTGCTTTGATATGAAGAGGAAGCATCAGGTGCTATGTAATTCTGATTTGCATTAATCAGTGCAGGAGCAGAGTGATCATGAAAGCCAATAAATGAGTTATTCAAGGAACTATGTTGAGGACAACTAGCAGCTAGTAACCCCTAGATAGAATCACTAGAAATTGGAGAAAAATTATCTTGTGTAGGAGCTACTGCATTATAGTGAGAACCTGCTACATTATAGTGAGAATTCTGCACTGGTGAGCCATAAGAAGGTGTAATAAAGCTTTGATACTCTTGCTCAAACCTGTGGTAACACTATAGAGCCGAATGCCCAGATTTGCCACATACTTGGCAAATTAATTTTGGCTTAAAGTATCCTCGACCTCTGCCTCTTCCTTTCATCATATTACCATGAAACTAAGTAACACCAGGAGCAAAGGACTGTGGTGGTACCGTTGAGTAAAAGGTTGGATTAAATCCAACTCTTTGATAACCTGTATTCACAGAATTTATACTTGCATCTATAGGATGAGATATCCTATTCCCATGAACACCAGGTGAGTAACCATGCTGATATCCTAGTCCAGACGTAGGGGAATAGTTTGATACTCCAGATTGTACCATATGTGAGCTATTTTCAATTGCAGTCCCTGTCATATTAGAATTCACCGGCATTCCTATAGGAGAATCTACTGATCCTTGCTTGGAATCTATTAGTGCAGCTGTTAGATGCTCATGAAAGTTTGTTAAAGCCCTATTCTGTCGCTCCAGCCTTATCTCATGCTTGTGGAGCAAAAATTAAGCTTTCTGTATACTGGTTGTACTGCTATTGTGTGTTAAACTAGCTACTACAGCATCATATTTTGGTCCAAGACCATCCAATATGTACAAAAACAATTCCTCATCGCCAATATTTACTCCACTAGCCACTAGCTCATCACCTAACTCTTTCATCTTTAAAACATACTCATTGATACTCAAAGAGTCCTTTGTTGTGGTTTGTAACAGATTTATTAGGTGTAATGTCTTGGCCTTTGAAAAAGACTAGAAATGTAATTCTAGGGTATTCCAAATTTCATACGAGCTAACACATTTAGCTACATGCCTGAACATAGACTCAGATATGGACAAAAACAACCAGCTAACTAAGAATTGATCTGTGTGTTTCGAATTAAAGTACTTAGGGTTTGATCTTTTAACAAACTCTTCACATGCAGTAGACTTTTCAAGTAAAAACATATGAGGACATGTATTCTCACTGGTAATGAAGCCATCGAGGTCGTGTGACGCAGGAGCAGGAAAGACTTGGGACTTCCAGTACCCATAATTCTTCTCCATTAGCTTCACCGAGAGTGTCGGTAGTGTTGAATGAGTAGCTAAATTACAAGCTCCAGAGCTAGCAACTTGCTCAGATTCTGGTTTCACTGCAAAATTGGAAGATTCGGGATTAGAATCAGCCATTGACGCTTGTCTATAGCTCTGATACCATGAAGGAATTGAAGAAAAACAAGAAAAGAAGCAAGAAAAGCAGAGAGAAAAACGAGAGAGTCTGTTTCAACTAGAGAGAAGTGAAAAACTTTACTTAATGAATCAGTTACAGGACTTAACAATATTCATACACATTATTAAGCCAAAACACACTGCATTTACATAAGTTTGATATTTTACAGGCACACCCCCAAGGTTACATAAGTCTGATATTTAGCAGACACACCCCAAATATACTTCATAGATAACAATTATTCATTCATTGAACAAAAAAAAAAAAAAAAAAAAACCTAGCCACCCTTTCTCCCTCTCTCACGTTTTCAAAGTGTGTGAATCAAAGAATTTCTTTCTTTGATTCTTAAAGCCTTCTACTTGTTCTAGCAAAACAGTAGCAGGTTCTACAAATTATCTTCATGTGGAGGACGTTTGTGCATTTCTCTTCTTGAACCGACAAGCAAAACTAAAGTATTGAAGGAGCCTTCAAACGTTGGTAATGTATTCTTGATCCTTGTATGGATTATTTATTTTTTATTTATGTTGTACAAATTTTCTGTTTATTAACATGTAAGCAATATAATCTACACCTGGATCTTGGCATAGAAAAAGTGATTGATTTTTGCTTTAATCTTTAATTTTTCCCTTGCCTTCTGAAGATCAATCACTAACAGTTGTATCAGAGCCTCGGGTATTAGATTATGTTTTTTAATTGATGTTTGATAACATGTGTATTTGCTTGATAACATGTTATTGCATGATTTCAAAGTTTTTTTTTTTTATTTTTTTTTTTAATCTGGAAAATTCTATATGTTGCTTGTTTTAATTAATCAATTGATTAAATACTGTGTTGATTGAATGGTGTATTGGTTGGTTGGTATCCTGGTCGAATGCTTCTGCATTTGATTCGATTTCGATCCGTGTCATTACATGAAAAAATTGCAAAAATGAGTACTGTGATTCATTGTTTTGTGGTGTTGGCCATGACGAAATAACACTTCGCCGTGGTGAGATGCGAAAAGTGGATCTCGCTGTGGCATGAAACTCTCTGGAATTTTTGGAGTTTTCTGGAAGTTCACGATCACCGCGGTGAATAAAACTTCGCCATGGCAAATAATTTCTTCACCACGGCAAGAAAGTTGTTGCACCTTTTTTTTTTTTTTTTTTCGCACAGGGGCCAAATTATAGTTTTTTGAACCTTTAAAGCCAATAATGATTTTGCACATTTAAGCGGGTAATTTAATAATTTCACCCACCCAATTAAAAAATGTTTATTTTGAATATATGCAATATTCTTGTTTGAAATTGCATGGTGCCCGGTACTTGAGCCTTAGACCTTTGGTGTGCTCTTTAGAATTTTGGGTTTGTTTGTAAAGTTTTAAATAAATAGGACCTGCATTTCCTGCTTCTCTCTATAAATTCTCTATGTATTTCTTCTTCTCATCTTACTCCCCTCGTATGTAACGCAAGGTTTCTATTTTATTGATGTAAATTAGAATAGGATTTATTTATTATAAATTCTATGTAACGCCCGTGATGAAGAAATGGAGGTGAGACGAGGCAAACTTAAAGACCCAAGTTTATTTTTAAACCCCAAGGTTGACCCACCAATTCCTCTAGGCTTGAGGAAATCGGTTTTAGTCGGCCATGTACCGACACATTTAATTTATGTTTAGAATGCATGCTAAGATTGAATGTTGAATAACATGCCAAACAATGACATTCTAACAAAGATAATTAATTGGTGAGACATAAAATAAAACCCTTAAACAAAGGATATTAAGTCACTACAAAGGCCTTCCATCACCATGAATTTAATCAAACCACTGTTCGTTGGAACCTTGTTTGCCAAAGCGAAGGGTACACTTCTACTAGTGGAAGGTTAAAGCTCATTGGAGTTTTCCTTAATGGTGATGGGTTGACTTAAAATGACGTGTTTTGCTTGTTTGCCAAAGTGATGGTTGATAAGCACGTCATAGGCATAGTAAAGAAGTACACTTGTTGTGTGCACGCGGTGACATGTAGTGTCCACTCTACTAATTCTGAGAATTACATTTGAGGACAATGGCTTTGGTCATCATATTGTGTGATTGGCTTGTTGGCTTACTTCACATTTAAGGTTGGTAGTGGGAGCTATCAAATGGTGTGGATTAAGTTTGTTGGCCTACCTAATCAACCCATTTTGGTTTGTTCGCCAAAGCGAAGGTTTGAAATGGGCTAGATGGGATCTCTATCCACTAGGAAAGCCAATAGGTTTTCCAAAGTTAATAGTGAGGGCTATTAGCTTGAGGAAAATAGTGGGAGTGTTTTTAATAAAAGACCATATTAAACAATAATAAACATTATATTGACTTTACTTTTCTGCATTGTAGATTCTCTTAAAAATGAGCAATATCAACATGTGATCGATAATCGAGAAAGAAAATAGGCTTGATGGATCTAATTTCTCAAACTGGTATCGAAATCTTCAGATTATACTGAAATTCAAAAAGAAATTATATATCCTAGACAAGCCTTATATGGCTGAGCCTGATCCTAATGCCACTCAGGAAGTAAAGGATACTTACCAAATGTTCCTTGAAGATACTGATACTGTCCAATGTCTTATGTTAGCATCGATGACACTTGAGTTGCAAAAGCAGCATGACAATATGGACGCTGCTGCCATAATTCTACACCTCAAGGAGCTTTTCGAAGGAAACGCTCGACATGAGAGGTATAAGGTGTTGAGTGCATTGTTTAGAAGTCGCATGACTGAGGGAGCCCAAGTTGGTCCTCATGTGCTTAAGATGATAAGGTACATAGAGAAGCTTGAGACTTTGGGTGGTGTGGATGCAGACTTACAAGTGGATTTAATTTTGCAATCACTACCTAATTCCTTTTCATTGTTCATAATGAACTTCAATATGAACACGATGGTGAAATCCTTGTCAGAGCTTCTAAACATGCTAAAGACTGCAGAGCAGGACATGAAAAAGTCCAAGCCTGTTTTACAGGGTTTAATGGTTGTTGCCATCCATAAGGATAAACCCCGCAATCTTTCGTGTGGGATTTAGAGGGTTGAAAAGGACTTATCCCATTGTTGTGGGATAAGGGTATTTTAAGGAATGGAGAAAAACATTCTGAACTTTTATGCTTAGCCATCAATAGAAGAATAAGTTGTCGTTGTTTTGGACTATTTAGTCATTTTTCAAACTAGATAGGGACTAAACTATAATTTTGCAAAGTTTAGGGACCATAGAAACTCTAAAAAATTAAAGGGGGTAAAGTTAAATTTACCTGACAATTAAAATATGGTAAATTTGAATTTATGCATTCTACTATTGGTGCCTATTATGCATGGTGTTTGGTACTCCCCCATAGACCTTAGATTTATTATTTTGGATTTGTTTATTTCAAATAGAGCCTATGTGTCCTGCCTTACCTCCCGTTCTTCAATGTAAATTCTTTTTTCATCTAAATCCCCTCAAATGTAACTTGAGGTTTCTTTAATATTTATATGTAAAGTAGAATAAGCTTTGAAGACAAAGCGAAGGCGTGATGAATCTCGAAGATGTTTTATTCTTTGTAATAGAATAATAAACCTAGGGTGACCTACCAACTTCCTCTAAGCTGAGGAAATTGGTGCTAGAATGGCCATGTACTAACACGAGTTTATGGAGTGTTTTATTTGTAGAAGCATGCTAAGGTTGAATGTCAAACGATAAAATGCTAAATAAGATAATATAATGGTGAGATTTTAAAGCATGAACCCCTCATAAAAGATATTAAGTCAAAAATAAATCGAGTCTTCCATCCCATGGGATTAATCAAACCATTGTTCGTCGTGATCTCACTTGCTCCTACAGGGAGCTACTTCTACCTTTAGGAGGTTAATCATCATTGGAGTTCTTCCTTAATGGTGATGGGTTATGACTTAACTAGGTGTACTTTGCTGGATTCGCCTCTGTGAAGGGTTGATAAGTATAACTAAAGGCATGGTAGAGTAGTGCATATTTAAAATGCACGAATGGGCATGTAGTGTCCAAACTTACTGATCCGAAAGTTACACTTGTGGCCAATGGTTAGTGCCATTGGATTGTTTAATTGGTTTGTCTGCAATACTTACATTTGAGTTTAATAAGTTGGTGCTATTAAATGGTGTAAGCTAGAGCTTTTGGCCTATCTACTCATCCTACTTTGATCTACTTGCCCCCATGAGAGGTCAAATTAGGAATGACGGGATTTCGGTCCATTAGGAAGACTGATGGACCTTCCCGAGTTTAATAGTGAGGGCTATTAACTTGAATAAAAATATTCTTGGAGTAGGTGCCCTAGAGCCAATCAATTATTGTAAAATTGACTCTTTGTAATAATGTTTATTAATCAATAAAAGACAATTTTCTTCTATATCATGTAAATCATAATTGCGTGGATTAATATATGTCTTTAGGATGGTAGAACCGTGATAAGGGTATCAAGTGTTTCAAATCTTGATAGTGAGAACCCTATGATCACGTATGGTGGCCATTCTAGAAATGTCCGTAGTCCCAATATTATTCTAACCAAGGACACAGGTAATACAGTAAGGCTATAATAGCGTTAAACGACCTTGTCGAAAGATATTGACTGATCTCACTTGTCAAGGTTGTTTGCCGACAACCTAGTGCGACACATAGGTGCTTGCTGTAGGCAAGTTCACTAGACAGACCCACCAGAGGATTCCATATAGATCCTTAGTGTCTATGGAATAAATCCTCAAACGAATGGTGGTGCATGTGATCCTTAGACTTGAGATCGCTAGAGTGCCTTATGCACCGATTGGTGTAGTTTGACACTAGCCTAAAGTAGTTCTATTCAGAGCTATTAATACAGTAGTAATTGGCTGCATTGAGGAGTGCATCAAGACTATGGTGGATTGACAAAGGATTCATCACTCCTTGGTACGGGAGAAGTTATCTCATGGCACAATTCAGTGAATGGCATTGACACTAAAGATATGGCCATAGTGGGATTGAGTTGTTGCTCAATCCAATTTATTGTTCTGGTCATTGGTCTAGTAACTGAATACAAAAATATCGAGAATAACTGAGGTTGATACTATTTCTGTACCTCAGCCTTGATGAGATAATAGATGATGAAAGGATTTAATTGCATGGTAACCATATCATTGACAGGTAGCAATTTCGCTGAATCTGAATGTATTGGGTGACCATGATGCCTTGCTAGGAGCCAATTTTGCTCTGTGAGTAGTGAGCGATTAATTGGTATTAATCACGATACTACTCACTGCCGATATGATAAGGAGCCTATGGGTCACACACTTAAAAGATAATTTAAGAATCGTTTTGTAAAAAGGGTATTTTCATCTTTTATGATGAAAGGGCATTTTGGTAATCTCATAATGCAATTAAATTTGCTAAGAAAAACGTGATGCGTTGTTACTACAACATGCATAAATAGCAAATGCACTAGTCGTACAAAGTAATAAAGTGATGAGTGAGTATCGTTCCCACGAGGATTGGTTACTAAGCACTAAGTTTTCTACTATTTTCAAGTTGGAGCAATCGAGTTGTTTGGATTAATAGGGGAAAATTAAACTTAAAACTAAAACAAAATTTCGAAATATTCAAAGCTAAATTATGAAAGCAAGATTAAACACAAGGTAATATCAGTTTAAAACAACGGACTCTATGGATTAAACCTACAGATTATGATATTTCCATATTCACATGCATTGATTGTAAATCGAATTCTCTAAATTGTAAACGTACCTTCTTAGGCTATGTTTTCTTACTTTTCCCTATTAAACTTCCGCACCCAACAATTTGAAGATTAATAGTTCTAAGCTCATTAAGCACCTAGAATCCTAGATTGATTTCATTGATTCTTAAATCTATCTCTAGCATTTTATACTACAATGGTGATTACCCAAGAAGCTTAACATGAATTATTTCTCAATCTCATCATGTTCATCAATTAATAACATTAAAAATAGAATAACCCCACAATCATTGCAATAGCATATGAAAATAATAAAAATCAATTGCTTAATCCATGAGAATCCGAACTACATCAAAACCCTAACCCAAAATGGGTTAGTTCATAGCTAAATCCATACAATAAGCAAGAAAAACCATAAACACAAAGTTCAACATAATAAAAATGACATAAAAGACAAGAGCTCTCCCCTAATTGAAGAATCCACCAGAGTTAATCCTAAATCTTCCCACTTTTCAACACAAATTCGTCAAAAATCAAACTAAGAAGATGAAAAAGCTGTTCTAGACTAAGGAAAACGCAACTCCCTCTCAAAATGGTGAAGTTTCGCTTTTATATCTCACCCAAAAACCTAAAACTTTGCCTAAAATTGAAACTGTGCGTTTTAAAGAAACTGAAAACTGCAGACTTTGCCGCGGCGAAGAAGAAATCTTGCCACGGCGACGAAGTGAAATGGATTCTCGTGCGTGACTCATTTCGCCGTGGCGAAGAACAAACTTTGCCGCGGCGAACCTCCATGAAGAATTCTAAAATTATAGAAATGCCCTCTGCTTGCTTCTTTGCTTGAATCTTCGATCTTCGGTGCTCTCCCATAGGAACAAGCTTTATAGTGCTTCACTCTGCTTCAGAATTCTCCCAAATTCTGAGATCCGCTTAATTCTGAGTCCAGAAATTCCAATTCGCTCATTATTTGCTCAAAATGTCCATTTTAGCCTGAAACACAAAATGTAAAGAAATAAGTAGCAATTCAGGCATAAATGAACTAAAAAGTATCTAAAATCTAGCCTAAAAGCCTAATAAAAATAGTATAATTCTCGGAATATCAAATACCCCCAAACTAAAGACATGCTCGTCCTCGAGCATTAGGTACAAAACAAAATGAAAGAAGAACAACAAACGCCCAAATAAACGCAAAACAACAAAATTAACAAAAATTAAAAAGGAAAACATAAGACTCAACTCAACACACAAACTGCTTAGAATTTATACAAATCTCAAAGGTTGTTGCAAAATTATTACTAGAAAAATGTTTAACACTCCAAGAAGTTATAAGTAACATTGACTATCTTTCTCTATTGGTCCCCTGAGTAGGTAATCCCCACTTCAATCCACCTTTCGACTTCCCGGATTATTTTATGCAGAAATGCAAAGTTTATCAAATGGCGGCAGACTCCATAAGCCTAATTATCGAACTAATCTCCACTAATGAGGATTAGACATCGCTAAGAATCAAAAGGTCTTTGCAAGCTTGTAACATTAGGCTTGGGTAGTGGGCTCCAAAAGGAAATGAAAGTATAAACAAACAAGAGAACTTAGTTTCCTTAAAGCAAACATTGAGACTTAATCAAACTCCCACTTCCTTTCTCAACTATCACTCAAGATGTCAACCAATTAACAACCCTCAACCATGCAAAATTCTTATTTTTGCTTCTGTAATGCAGTTCTTAAAGAAATTTTTTTTTTTTTTTAAATAATAAAAATCAATTCAAATTGAGGTTAACTACCTCTCTTATTCTTTTTGCTCATCTCACAACCCCCAAACTATTCTTTTAGTTCATTCATACAACTCTTCAGGTTCCTTGTGTTTGCATTAAGTCCAAAATTCTCCTAAAGGGTATGATTATGTGTTTAGGGTAGTTGGATTGGGAAATTTTCGGTTTGCAAGAAAATAAAACGCAATGATAATCTCATAAGGCTCAATTGGGTAACTAGGGAAAAATTCATTCGTGGGTTGGCTGGAAAGGCTCAAACGTTCCGAAAAATGCCTAAATCATTTCCTCAACAATGTCTATTCCTAGAATTTCGCCTCAAGCACTTCTCTACTAGGTTCTAGAGTCCACCAACATTATCAAACTTTACCTAACCACATAAAATGAATCTAAGCATGCCAAAATAAATGAAAATGGTGGCTGAACCACTCAACAAACCTCAATCAAAATCCAGTCAATAAACAAAAACTTGAAGCAATGCTTAACATTTTTCAACAATAAAATCCCAACAACCCTAATCTTATCATTGATTTATACAATTCATCATTGGCATACACAACAAAACATAGAAATAAAATAAAATAAAAGTTCAAAAATTCTCAAATTTTTCCTACCCCCAAACTAAAGATGACATTGTCCCCAATGTCACATTATGCACAAATTAGTAATAGAAAAAAAAAAAAAATCTATAAAAGTACGAGATAGTTCCCTGCTTAATCCGTGAAGCTGAAGTGTTGTACAACAGTGTGCATACCTGGTCCTTCACTTTTTCATCACCAAAATCTGTAAAAACAATTGAAAACTGTGGTGTCCACTGTGTTAGAAAAATTCACGAACTATTATGGAAATATTACAACCCTAATCTCATCTTTGCAACTAAAAAGTTCAACAAAAATTTAAACTAAATGAAAAACAATCTACAAAACAAACCACAAACAAATCAAAAATCAGTTCAAAGTTCCACAATACCCAACAATAAACCAAAATCAAAACAAACAAAAACAAAATGCAAAACAGGTGTTTCAACTCATTCGTCGGCCTCCTCGTCTCCCTCGATGTCGTCCTCTTCTGACTCGGAGCCCATCCACTCATCTGAATCCCAGTCATCTCATTGAAATGCCGTAGTATCAACATTGAGCTTGTCGAAGCTACTTTTCTGCATGTCAAACATTATCCGGGTCTGCTCTGCCAGCCATTCCTGACGTTTTTTCATACGTCTCATTTGACCCATCATCTGCTGCACCATTTCCTTCATAATGGCTGTGGAACTGGATGATGTGGCAGCTCCCTGTGTGGTTCTCTATCGTTTTGTCCCAACGCTAGGTTGCTCATTGCCTGTACGTTCAAGGTGCTTGTGATAATAGTCTGAGTCGAGGATTGGGGCAGCATGGATCAGTGGTTCATCATCAGACTTCTCGACTCCTGCTTTGAGGCATAATGCTGTAATGAGCTGTGGAAATGGGAAACTGCCTGGCTGTGGTTTAGTTGCATTCTAGATACTATTGTTCCCCACATTAATTTTCTTCCCTGTGGCAATGGAATAATGTTAACACAAAACTCAATCCCCGGCAACGGCACCAAAAACTTGATGCGTTGTTACTATAACATGCATAAATAGCAAGTGCACTAGTCGCACAAAGTAATAAAGTGATGAGTTAGTATCGTTCCCACGAGGATTGGTTGCTAAGCACTAAGTTTTCTACTGTTTTCAAGTTGGAGCAATCGAGTTGTTTGGATTAATGGGAGAAAATAAAACTTAAAACTAAAAAAAAATTTCTAAATATTCAAAGCTAAATTATGAGCAAGATTAAACACAAGGTAATATCGGTTTAAAACAACGGGTAGGGTTTTGATTTCATTCGGACTCTATGGATTTAACCTATAGATTATGCTATTTCCATATTCACATGCATTGATTGTAAATCGAATTCTCTAAATTGTAAACATACCTTCTCAGGCTATGTTTTCCTACTTTTCCCTATTAAACTTTCGCACCCAACAATTTGAAAATTAATAGTTCTAAGCTCATTAAGCACCTAGGATCCTAGATTGATTTCATTGATTCTTAAATCTATCTCTAGCATTTAATACTACAATGGTGATTACCCAAGAAGCTTAACATGGATTATTTCTCAATCTCATCATGTTCATCAATTAATAACATTGAAAACAGGATAACCCCACAATCATTGCAATAGCGTATGAAAATAATAAAAATCAATTGCTTAATCCATGAGAATCCGAACTACATCAAAACCCTAACCCAAAATGGGTTAGTTCATAGCTAAATCCATACAATAAGCAAGAAAAACCATAAACACAAAGTTCAACATAATAAAAATGAGAGAAAAGACAAGAGATCTCCCCTAATTGAAGAATCCACTGGAGTTAATCCCAAATCTTCTCGCTTTTCAAAACAAATTCGTCAAAAATCAAACTAAGAAGATGAAAAAGTTGTTCTAGACTAAGGAAAACGCGACTCCCTCTCAAAATGGTAAAGTTTCGCTTTTATACCTCGCCCCAAAAACCTAAAACTTTGCCTAAAATTGAAACTGTGCGTTTTAAAGAAACTGAAAACTATAGACTTCGCCGTGACGATGAAGTGAAATGGATTCTCATGCGTGACTCATTTCGTCGTGGTGAAGACCAAACTTCACCGCGGCGAACCTCCATGAAGAATTCTAAAATTACAGAATTGCCCTCCGCTTGCTTCTTTGCTTGAATCTTCAATCTTCGATGCTCTCCCATGGGAACAAGCTTCATAGTGCTTCACTCTGCTTCAGAACTCTCCCAAATTCTAAGATCCACTTACTTCTGAGTCCAGAAACTCCAATTCACTCATTATTTGTTCAAAATGTCCATTTTAGCCTGAAACACAAAATGTAAAGAAATAAGTAGCAATTCAGGCATAAATGAACTAAAAAGTATCTAAAATCCATCCGAAAAGCCTAATAAAAATAGTATAATTCTCGGATTATCAGTTGCCTGTATTTAATTTTAATATTAAAATTAAAATTAGTGAGATTATATTTAAATATATGTGCACATATATTTAAATGGATTATTATTATTAATTAAATGTTAATATATTATTATATATATTAATTGATTTTAATTATAATAATAATTAATTAAAATTTAAAATACCAGTTAAAAGGTGTTTGGTTGCAAGGGTGAATTAAGGTTGGAGCCCATGGCTATTCCTTATTGGAATAGAGTTTTAATTGTTGCACTATATAAGTGCAACTTAAATTAAAACATTAAAACATTTTTTTTTTATAATAAAAAACCTAGCCACCCCTTTCACTCTCTCTCTCACATTTTCAAAGTGTGTGTGAATCAAAGAATTTCAGTTTTGATTCACTTGATTCTTGAAGCCTTCTGTTTGTTCTAGCAAAACAATAGTAGGTTCTATGGTTATCTCCGTGTGGACGACGTTCGTGCGATTATATTCTTGAATCGATAAGCGAAATTAAAGTATTGAAGGAGCCTCCAAACGTTGGTAACGTATTCCTAATCTTTGTATGGATTATTTGTTTTGATTTATATAGACTTTTGTTTACACTGTTTTCGATTATAATATGCAAATTTGTTATAATCTTTGCTCGGATTTTGGGTTTTAGTGTGATGACCAAATTCGTTTTTGAATATTGTGTTTTCTTATTGTTGTTTTTCTGCTGCGCGAATCTATTCACTCACTTACAAATAGTGGGAGCATATTATTGATAAAAGGTCTTATTAATTAATAAAAGAATATTAACTCTGTTTAAAATTTGTACTTGTAAAAATCCATTTAATGGGTTGATGCCCTTTGTGATCGATCATCAAAAGAAACAGGCTAGATGGTGATAATTTTTTAGACATGTATTGATTATACTAGTGGTTTTATTGTAAATTTTACCATTAGGTAAGATCTGCCTCAAGAGCAAGTTAACAACAAGATGGATAAGGGTGCCAAAATTGGTCCTCATGTACTCAACATGATTGGGTATATCAAGAGATTTGAGATTATGGGCTCTTGTTTGGACAGTGACTTAGCGATCGACTTAGTCCTTACCAGATTCTCAGTTCATATATAACATGAGCATGAATGAGAGATCCCTCCTTGCTCGTTTAAGGACTATAAGAGCAAAAAGTCAACGCCAATAGTGATTGTAGTTGCTAACACTTATTGAAGGGCAGGCAAGAGTAAGGGTGAGGCTAACACCAAACCCAAGCTCAAATCCAAAACCTTAGGATACTCTGAAGTCTTTATGCAAAGATGAAAAGGTTGTTTGCTTCCATTGTGGCAAGCCAAGCCACTGGAAGGAACATTGAAAGGCCTTCCTAGCAAGCAAGCAAGAAGAAGAAGCCTACATCTTATTCTAAACGTATGTACATGATTGAAATCAATGTATCTCCTGTTACATCTTGGGTTATTGACACAAGATGTGGTTCTCATATTTTCACTTTTGTGCAGGGACTGCGACGGAGTAAACTGCTTGGTCAAGGAGAGGTGGACCTACAAGTTAGGAATGCAGCACGCGTTGTTGCATTAGCTATAGGGGATTATTATTTGAGTTTTCCTTTGGCCTTGAACAAGAACTTTCTAATTGTTTTTATGTACCTTCGATTTCAAAAAATATTATTTCTGTGTCCGCTTTGGACAATGTCGGATATCAATATATGATAACTAATGGATTGATGTCAATTAGTTTGAATGGTACTCAATATGGAATTGCAAGATTACATAATAGTTTGTATGTTCTAGAATTAAATAATAATGAGATTTTCAATCTAGAGAATAAGAAAACCAAGGTTGATGGCTATAATCAAATTTACCTATGGCATTGTAGGCTTGATCATGTGAACTAGACTCGTATAGCAAAACTCCATAAGGATGGAGTTTTGGACCCATTTGACTTCAAGTCTTATGAGGTATGCAAGCCATGCCTAGTAGGTAAAATGACCAAGTCACCTTTTACTAGGCATAGTGAAAGGGCAAAGGAACTGTTAAGCATCATCCACAGTGATGTATGTGGACTGCTATCAATACAAGCTAGAGGTGGATATTCTTACTTCATCACGTTTACTAATGACCTCAGTAGATTTGGATATGTCTACCTAAAGGAAACATAAGTCTGAATCCTTATACAAGTTCAAGGAATTCAAGAACGAAGTACAAAATCAATTGGGCAAGAATATCAAGATTCTCTGATCTGATAGATGAGGAGAATACTTGAGCTCTGAGTTTGATGCATACCTTAAGGAATGTTGGATTATATCTTAACTACACCTCCTTACACACCTCAGCACAATAAAGTGTTTGAGGGGAGGAATCAAACCTTGTTGGATATGGTTCAATCAATAATGAGTTTTACAGATTTACCCACATCGTTTTGGGGCTATGCCCTAGAGGCTGCGACATATACACTGAATCGTGTACCATTGAAATTAGTAGATAAGACACCATGTGAAATATGGAATGGGCGAAAACTTGTTTTGTCTCATCTAAGAGTTTGGGGTTGTGATGCTTATGTCAAGAAATTGACTTCGAACAAGCTTGCCTCAAAATCAGAGAAATGTATCTTTGTGGGGTATCCTAAACAGACAAGGGGATAATATTTCTATAATCCAATTGAGCAGAAAGTTTTCATTACTCGAACTAGAGTTTTCTTAGATAAGGATTTCCTTCAAAGAGAAGATGATGTAAGAAAGGCAGAACTCGATAAAGTTCTAGAGCTACAAGATGCATCAAACGACAGACAAGATGATGTGCCATAAGAGATTGTTGAGCTTCATAAGGAGATCGCTCCACAGGGAGTGGAACAAAGCAAACCTTTGACACAAGAGCCATGTAGGTCTACCAGAATACATCGTGAGCCCGAGAGGTATGGTTTTCTTATGACTCAAAGTGGCCACATATTGGTCTATCAAGACGATGAGCTTAGAACCTACAATGGTGCTTTGTCGAATCCAGATTCCGCAAAATGGCTTGATGGCATGAAATCTAAAATGACTCCATGTACCAGAACCAAGTACGGGATCTGGTGGATTCACATGTCAGGTCTAACACATATGGTGTAAATGGGTCTTCAAGAAGAAGATTGACATGGATGGGAATATTCAAACTTATAAGGCATGACTGGTTGCAAAAGGTTTCAAATAAAAGCATGGGATTGACTATGATGAAACCTTTTCTCCAGTAGCAATACTAAAGTCCATTAGAATTATGCTAGATATTGCTGCATACGATGACTATGAAATTTGGCAGATGGATGTCAAACCTACTTTCCTGAATGGAAACCTTGAAAGGGACATCTATATGACGCAACCCGATGGTTTCATTCTTGATGGACAAGCAGAGAAGGTATGCAAGTTAAAGAGATCCATTTATGGACTCAAGCAAGCATCAAGGAGATGGAACATTCATTTTGACGAATCTGTAAAGGAATTCGTGTTTATACTGTTAGGAAACGATCAAGTTATGGCAATGGAAAACAAAAACATAAACAACATGGATCGTTCCTTAGAACCAAGATCAGGGCACACATATACAATTTATACAATATATATTAGAATATGCAGAAAAAATCAATTTAAAGTTAAGAAACCATACCCACGTTTGGAGGCTCCTCTAGCTTTAACTCTAAATGGGTTTCGCTATCGATCCAAGGGTAGGATCGAACCACCGTTAGTCCACACGGAGATAATCCCAAGGAACTAAAGAGGGATTTGCTAAATCCTCTTTAACCTTAAGAACCAAGAACAAAAATCAAATGAAATGTTTGATTCAACCAAGAGCAAACTGGCATGGGAAGAGAAAAAGGGGGCTGAAATTTTTCAATCAAATGAATATAAAAGACTTTATTAAAAAAAATTATTTAATTAATGGAACACATGCACTTATATAGTGCATGCGAAACCCTATTCCACTTAGGAATAGGCTTAGGCACCAACCCAAACAGCCCCTATGTCCAAACAACCCCATTTAGATATTTTAATTTTAATTATCATTATTTCAATTAATATATATTTAATATATTAACGTTTAACAATAACGATAATTCATTTAAATATATGCGAACACATATTTAAATATAATCTCACTTATTTAATTTTAATATCAAATTAAATAAAGGCTACGACCTCAGCAAATTTAATTGCACTGTGAAATTACCAAAATACCATTTCACCTAAAAAGACGAAAACGCCCTTCTTATAAGCTGGTTTTTAATTTATCTTCTATGTGTGTGACTCATAGGCTCCGCATCATACCAGTAGTGCGTAGTATCGCGATTAACACCAATTAATCGTCTCACTACACACAGACCAAGATTGGCCCCTAGCAAGGCATCATGGCCACCCGATAGATTCGGATTCAGCGAAGCAGCTACCTGTCAACGATATGGTTACCGTACAATCCAATCCTTTCATCATCCGTTATCTCAATGTGACCGAGGCATAGAAATAGTGTCAACCTCAATTACTCTCGATATTATGTATTCAGTTACTGGACCAATGACCTAAATTATAAACTGGATAGAGCAACAACTCAATCCCACTGCGGCCACAGTTTTAGTGTCATTGCCATTTACTGAATTACGCTGTGAGATAACTTCCCTTGTACCCAGGAGTGATGAATCCTCTGTCGATCCACCATAGTCTTGATACACTCCGTGATGCAGCCAATCACTCCCGTATTGACAACTCTGAATAGAACTGCGTTGGGCTAGTGTCAAACTATACCAATCAGTACACAAGGCGCTCTAGTGATCGCAAGTCTAAGGATCACATGCACCACCATTCGTTAGAGGATTTGTTCCATAGACACTAGGGTTACCATCCATATGGAATCTTCTGGTGGGTCAGTCCAGTGAACTTGCCTATAGCAAGCACCCATGTGTTGCACCAGGTTGTCATCAAACAACCTTGACAAGTGAGATCATTCATTGCCTTTCGACAGGGTTGTTCAACACTATGATAGCCTTACCATATTATCTGTGCCCTTACTTCAAAATAATACTAGGGCTACGGACATTTCTAGAATGGCCAACATATGTGCTCATAGGGTTCTCACAATTAAGATTTGAAACACTTGATACCCTCGTCATGGTTCTACCATTCTAAGGACATATATCAATACATACAATGATGATTTACGCGATATAGAATAAAATGCCTTTTATTGATCAATGAACATTATTACAAAGAGACAATTCTACAATAATTGATTGGCTCTAGGGCACCTACTCTAACATATACAAAATAAAGATGAGTCTTGTGTATACAAGGGAATTAATGGGAGTGCAGTGGCATTCATAGTGTTGTATGTCGATGACATATTGATCATTGGAAATGATATATTGAACTTGCAAACGGTAAAGACTTGGGTATCTAAGTGCTTCTCCATGAATGACTTAGGGGAAGCAACCTACATTCTCGGTACAAAGATTTATCGTGATATATCTCGTAGGTTGTTAGGCTAAATCAAAGTACATACATTGACAAAGTACTGAAAAGATTTAGTATGAAAGATTCAAACAAAGTTTATCTTCCAATATCACATGGCGTGTATCTCTTTAAGGATATGTGTCCTAAAACACAAGAAGAGAGAGATAGAGGAGAGAGATAGGATTGGAGGTATTCCTTATGCTTCGGCAGTGTCGCAGACCCACTTACGGAAGCTTTGTCGTAGCAGAAGCATGATAGGCACATAGCATCATATGAGATCACACATATGAATGATTGACTATAGTGCAAGTGGGAGATTGTTAGAGTAGGTGCACCAGAACCAATGATTTAGTTCTTGTAAACTCATTTCAAATTAATGAATAAAAGGCATCGCTTATTTATAAGCATATACTGTAGCATCTATTTACTACATGTAAAGAAAATAGTATATGTCCTTTGAAAGTTTGGAACCAGTGACGAGGGAATTAAGTGTTATAAATCTTAATTGTGAGAAACCTATGAGCACAAATGGTGACTCTTCTTAAATCGTCTATAGTCATAGTATAAATCTGACCAAGGACACAAATTATAAGGAAGACTATCATCGCGTTAAACATTCCTATCGAAATGTAGTGATAGATCTCATATGTCAAGGTTGTGGGCATCAACTTGGTGCAACGCATGAGTGCTCGCTTGTGCAAGTACACTAGACTAACCCATCAGAGGATTCCACATGAGATGGTAAACATATATCTTCTTAAGGATGGTGGTGCATATGGTCCTTAGACTTGAGATCACCGGAGCATCATGTGTAAATATCGATGTCATTTGACACTAGGCTAACCCCGTCTCTTTTAGGGATTACCAAAACGGTGGTGATTGGTTGAATCGAGAAGTACACTATGGCTATGGTGGATCAATAAAAGATTCATCACTCCTGGTTACAGGAGATCTTATCCCGACAAGATATTTGGTTAAAGAACTACGACCTCAAATCCGTGGCCACAGTAAAATCGAGCTGGTGCTCGAATCCAATAGTCGTTAGATTCAAGAAGCAAATATAGAACATGTCAAGGTAGCTTTGAGGTAGACATTATTTCTGTACCTCAAACCTTGATGAGATAAAAGATGATGAAACGAATCGAATTGCATGGTAACCATACCAAAGACAAGTTAAGCTTAAATCGCTGATTCTTTACTTACCGAGGAATCATTTTGCCCTGCTAGAGGCCAGTCCTGATTGGTGTACGAAACCACTAATTGCTTGATGCTTAATTAGTTATCGGGACACTGCAGGCAAAGTGAAGAGCCTTTGGGTCACATACATAAAAGGTAGTTAAGTTAGAAACGGAAATGGAAGGACAATCTTGTCCTTGGGCCGAAAAGGGTATTTTGGTAATTTGGGAGTCTAGGGGCATTTTCGTCATTATGGGCAAAAAGGGCACTTTGTTAATTTCGCTAAGGGGTTGATGCCATTATCCAATTATTGGGAGAATTTTAGCAAAATTGGAATCATATTAATTTTAATTAATATGGAGAATATTTGTTTAATTTAATTAAATATATATTAAAACCCATTTATTCAAATATATATATATATATGTGGATTAAATAAATATTAATATTTATTTAATTAGAATATGTATTTATATAGGAATGAAATAAATAGGAATATTTATTTAATTAGGATTCATGTTTTAGGAGAATATCTTTAAGAGATATTCTAATCCCTTATATCAAGGCTTGTAATCTAATCCAAATAGGAATTAAGGATTTACAATCCTTATTGGACTCTTATTTGGGATTGTCTATATAAAGGGTCATTGGGTTTTGTTTTAAGAGAGCTAATATCAAAAGTTAATTTTGCAAATAAAATAGCAAAATTAACTCTTCAAAAAATCCTAGCCGCCACCTCCCTTAAGCCCTCCGATTAATCTAGTAGTCAATCCTAGGGTGATCTTGAGTCTACCTTCGTGTGGATACCAACAGACTCAATCCTACATTGGATTGATAGCAACTAGTTTGAAAAATCCAGAGGAGGAGCCACCAAGGAAGGTAAATCACATAACCTTGTTTGGTTAATCTTTATGTTGATTAATATAGCCGAAATTGTGATCTTGGGTAATGGAATCATGGCATGGCAAGAATTTTTTTTTATTATTATTATTATTATTCTACGCTTGCAATGACATGGTTCCTACATAAAGCCTCGACAGCTCATCTATCCATCTTCCTTTGAGAGAATCAAGCTTTTTTTTGAGGGTGTGCTTGATTACCTTATTAAGGCTTCTGCTTGACCGTTAGCTTGAGGCCAGTAGATGGCGGAGAAGCCTTTCTTGATCCTGAGCCTTTCATTGAGCAATTGGAAGTCTTCGCAATCGAATTGTTTCCCATTGTCAGTTATGATGGTTGTGGGATTCCGAACCTACAAATGATGTTTTTGTAGACAAAATCCTTTAGTTTGTTCAAAGAGATGGTTGCTAAAGGCTCAGCTTCTACCCACTTGGTGAAGTAATCGACTGCGACTACCATGAACTTGACACCTCCTTTTGCCTGAGGTAAAAGGCCTATCAGATCGATTCCCCAAATTGCAAACGACCTTTGGCTTGTCAGAGTAGTCAGCTCTTGGGGTGGAGCTCGCGGAATATCTGCGAATCTCTAACACTTGTCACATATTTGCACAAAGTCGATTGCATCGTCAAAGACTGTCGGCCAATAATATCCCTGGCAGAGTACCTTGTATGCTAAAGATTGGCCCCCGATGTGTTTTCCACAAATACCCGTATGGATTTCCCTCAAGATGTACTCCACATCCTTATGATCTACACACCGCAAAAGTAAGGATTTATAGCCTCACTTATACAACCTGTCATTGATAAGCGTATATCGAGCTGATTTTGCTCAGAGAGTCTTGGCTTTGTTTCTTCCCTCGGGGACTATTCCATCTCTTAAGTATGTTGTTACTGAATCCATCCAGCTATACCTTTGCCTTATTACCAAAACTGCTTCTTTTGATGCGAAGATGCTTGAACTTGGCAGGAATTTGATGGGGATGGAATCCGTTGTTTCTTTGCTCATCACCGAAGCCAGGCGAGTGAAAGCATTGGCCATTGAATTCTTTTCCCTTGGAATCTAGAGGATTGCATAAGTTTTCAAATGCTTAGCTCGGATTTTACCTTCTAGAGATAGGACACCATTATATCCTTTTTAGCCTGGTATTCCTCAGAAACTTGATGGATGATGAGAATGCAAAATGTCATATTTACCCCCTTAATGTCTAGTCTTGTATACTTATTTGTTGCCTAAATGTACTCATTGTTATTCTATTTTGATTTAGGATGCAAATGGAGGCGTTAAATGCAAAACGAAACTAATTAGGTGAATTCGGAAATAGTGCTTTATCCTGCTTCAGAACTCTCCCAACTTCTGAGATCCACTAACTTCTAAGTCCAGAATTTCCAATTTTGTCCTTATTTGCTCAAAATGTCCATTTTAACCTGAAACACAAAATGTAAAGAATTAAGCAACAATTCAGGTCAATATGAACTAGAAAGTACCTGAAATCTGACTAAAAAGTCTAATGAAAACGGTATAATCCACGGATTATCACGTATCTAGGTGAAATCAACACCCTATCATTTTTTTAGCATTGTTTAATTAACTAAGTTGTTGGGCTTTACTTTAATTTCATTATCATTCATTTGTATTTTGTTAATTTGTATTTAGTTTGTTAATTTTCCATAATCCAACTGATTGTTGCTTCAATTAGGATTTAACCTAGAGAAATCGGTACTTAGTAACACTATCCTCGTGAGAACGATACTCTATTCATCATTTTATTACTTTTTGCGACTAGTGCAGTTGCTATATTTGCATGTTTGTCAAGGATTATATGCCTCGCACTACGTGCGTGGGCCTAGTGGGAGTGGGCCTTTTTGGGCTACTAGGGTTTAATGGTTGTTGCCATCGATGATGATAAACCCTGCGATCTTTGGTGTGGGATTTAGAGGGTTGAAAAGGACTTATCCAGTTGCCGCAAGATGAGGGTATTTTAGGGAATGGAGAAAAGCATTTTAGACTTTTATGCTTAGCCATCAATAGAAGAATAAGTTGTCACTATTCTGAAATGTTTATTTATTTTTCAAACTAGATAGGTACTAAAATAATTTTACAAAGTTTAGGGACCAATATGAAACTCTACAAAATTAAAGGGGGTAAAGTGAAATTTGCCCCACAATTCAAATATGGTAAATTTGAATTTATGCGTTATATGATTGGTGTATATTATGCATGGTGTTTGGTACTCGGCCATACACCTTAGGTTTATTATTTTGGATTTGTTTGTTTTAAATAGGGTATGCGTGTCCTACCTTACCTCCCATTCTTCAATGAAAATTATCTTCTCATCTAAATCCCCTCGAATGTAACTTGAGGTTTCTTTAAATTTAAATGTAAAGTAGAATAGGCTTTGAAGACGAGGCGAAGGTGTGACAAATCCTGAAGATATTTTATTATTTGAATAATAAACCTAGGGTGACCTACCAAGTTCCTCTAAGCTCGAGGAAATTGGTGTTAGAATGGCCATGTACCAACACGAGCTTATGGAGTGTCTTATTTGTATAAGCATGCTAAGGTTGAATGCCAATTGATAACATGCTAAATAAGATAATAAAATGGTGAGATTTTAAAGCATGAATCCCTCTTAAAAGATATTAAGTCAAAAATAAATTGAGTCTTCCATCCCATGGGATTAATCAAACCATCATTCATCGTGGTCTCACTTGCCCCTGTAGGGAGCCACTTCTACCTTTGGGAGGTTAATCATCATTGGAATTTTTTCTTAATGGTGATGGGTTATGACTTAACTAGGCGTACTTTGCTGGATTCGTCTCTACGAAGGGTTGGTAAGTACAACTAGAGGCATGGTAGAGTGGTGCATATTTAAAATTCACGAGTGGGCATGTAGTGTCCAAACTCGCCAATCCAAAATTTATACTTAAGGAATGGTTGGTGCCATTGGGTTATGTACTTGGTTTGTCTGCTATACTTATATTGGAGTTTAATAAGTTGGTGCTATTAAATGGTGTAAGCTAGAGCTTGTGGTCTACCTACTCATCCTACTTTGGTCTACTTGCCCTTGTGAGAGATAAAATTAGGAATGATGGGATTTTGGCCCACCAACAGGCCTTTTCGAGTTTAATAGTGAGGGATATTAACTTAAATAAAAATAATGGGAGCTTATTAATTGACAAAAGGCCTTGTCGATTAATAATAATATTAACTCTATTTCAATTTTGTACTTGTAGAAATCCATTTAATGGGTTGACCCCCATTGCAATTGATCATCAAAAGAAATAGGCTAGATGGTAGTAATTTTTCAACTATGTATTGATATCTTTAGATTGTACTAAGGGTCTGAAAGTAAATTACAGCATTGGGCAAGCTTTGCCTCAAGAGCAAGGTGATGACATCACCTGGAAATAGCAAGATTGATAAGGGTGCCAAAGTTGGTCCTAATGTACTTAACATGATTGACTATATTGAGAGATTTGAAACTTTATGTTCTGGTTTGGACAGTGACTCGATAGTCAATTTAGTCCTTACCAAATTCTCAATTCATATATAACGTGAGCATGACTGGGTGGTTCCTCCCTGAGCTCGTTTAAATACTGTAGAGCAAAAGGTTGAGGCCAGTAGTGATAGCAGTCGCTAACACTTAATGAGGGGCGGACAAGAGTAAGGGTAAGGCTAACACCAAACCCAAGCTCAAATCCAAAGCTTAGGATACTCTTAAGTATATATGCAAAGATGAAAAGGTTGTTTGCTTCCATTATGGCAAGTCTGGCCACTGGAAGAAACATTGCAAGGCCTTCCTAGCACGTAAGCAAGAAGAAGAAGCCTACATCTTCTTCTTGGTATGTACATGATTGAAATCAATGTATCTCCTATTACATCTTGGGTTACTAACACATGATGTGGTTCACATATTTGCACTTCTGTGTAGGGACTACGATGGAGTAGACTGCTCGGTCGAGGAGAGGTGGACCTACGAGTTAGGAATAGGACATGCATGATACATTAGCTGTAGGGGATTATTATTTAAATTTACCACCGGGCCTTGTACTAGAACTTTCAAATTGTTTTATGTACCATTAGTTTCTAGAAATATTATTTTTGTGTCTACTTTGGACAACATTAGATATCAATTTATGATAACTAAAGGATTGCTGCCAATTAGTTTGAATGGTATTCAATATGGAACTGCTAAACTGCATAATGGTTTATACGTTCTAGAATTAAATAATAATAAGATTTTCAATCTAGAGAATAAGAAAGCCAAGGTTGATGGCTTTAATCAAACTTAACTATGGCATTGTAGGCTTGGTCATGTGAACTAGACTCGCATAGCAAAACTCCATAAGGATAGAGTTTTGGACCCATTTGACTTTAAGTCTCATGAGGTATGCAAGTCATACCTAGTAGGCAAAATGACCAAATCACCTTTTACTGGGTACAGTGAAAGGGCAAAGGAACTGTTAGGGATCATCCATAGTAATGTATGTGGACCACTATCAATACAAGCCAAAGGTGGATATTCTTATTTCAAAGTTAGAGAAATGTATCTTTGTGCGGTATCCTAAATAGACAAAGGGATACTATTTCTACATTCTAGCTAAGCAAAAGGTTTTCATTGCTCGAATTGGAATCTTCTTAGACTGGGATTTCCTTCAAAGAGAAGATGGTGTAAGAAAGGTAGAACTCGATGAAGTTCTAAAGCCATAAGATGCATCAAACAATGGAGACGACGACGTGCCATCAGAGATGGTTGAGCATCAACAAAGCGAACCTCTAACACAAGAGCCACGCAGGTTTGGGAGAATACGTCGTGAACCCGAGAGGTATGGTTTTCTCATGACTCAAAGTGGTGACGTATTAGTCTATTAAGACGATAAGCCCAAAACCTATAGTGATGCTTTGTCGAATCTAGATTCCGCAAAATGGCTTGATGCCATGAAATCTGAAATGGACTCCATGTACTAGAACCAATATGGGATCTGATGGATCCACCCAAAGGAGTCAAACACGTAAGGTGTAAATGGGTCTTCAAGAAGAAGACTGATATGGATGGAAATGTTCAAACCTATAAAGCACAACTAGTTGCAAAAGGTTTCAAACAAAAGCATGGGATTGACTATGATGAAACCTTTTTCTCCAGTAGTTATGCTAAAATCCATTAGAATTATGCTAGCTATTACTGCATACCATGACTATGAAATTTGGTAAATGGATGTCAAAATTGCTTTCCTAAACGGAAACCTTGAAGAGGACGTTTATATGACACAACCCAATGGTTTCATTCTTGATGGACAAGCAGGGAAGGTAAGCAAGGTGAAGAGATCCATTTATGGACTCAAGTAAGCATCAAGGAGCTGGAACATTTGTTTTGAAGAATCCATAAATGTAACAACTTCTTTCTACTATCATATTCATAAAATATATCAATAAAAAGACAAGTATATTTATCAAAAAGGTTGGGTCCAAAAAAAATTTCTTTACTTAATAAATACATTCTTTACATAGTACAACATCATTTGTACAAAAAGACTCTCAAAAGGACAGTGGACAGTGCAGCCAAGTCTCCCCGCTTGCCGACGTCCATCCGACCAGGTCCTCACCTATGTCCTGTACAACAAAGAAAAAAACGGAGTAAGCACAAAGATGCTCAGTAAGTAAATCTTCTACTCTATAATCCCCATGCATTACTCATCAATTCTTTTCGTACTCTTGTCACTTTCTCTAATTCTAGTTCTCGCTATTCTTTTCTTTCTTTCTATTCTCATCACCCATGGAGAATATCATAACCATGCATGGACGAGATATTAAAGCATAACAATGTATTTTCTTTCTTTTCTTTTCTTTCTATTCTCATCACCCATGGAGAATATCATAACCATGCATGGACGAGATATTAAAGCATAACAATGCATTTTCTTTCTTTTCTTTTCTTTCTATTCTTATTCTTATTCTTTGCCGGTCTTGGTCGATGCATGGATTCGGAACCCTTGGTCATGTGAGTGTACTCTCTCTCGTGTATAGCCCTCATCCGCATGTATTCTCACGACTATACAAATTCTTTTTCTCATTCTCATTCCGCTCTCCCATGGCGGAGACCGCTCTCTCTCTCATGGCGGTTTACATGCGGGTAACTCTACACTCACGGATTCCCCATCGCATGACCTATTTTTTTTCTTTTCTGTAGCACTTAATAATCATTTTATTCTCTAGTGCTAGTTCTTTCTTTCTCTTTATTCTAAGAGAATTGGTTCTTTTCTTTATCTCTATTCTTAGAGTGTTTCTTTCTCATTTCTTATATTTCTTTCTCATGTGATTACTCAATTAAACATATGCATAAGGATGGCTCATGCCTAAAATCTTTCTTATATGCATTCATGAAATGCAAATATGCTATATTGCATAAAGTAAGGTTCTCTACTTCTACTCATGCTTCTTTTAGACATTTCATCAAACAATATATGTGCATACATAAACTCTATTCTAACTTTAATTATACTTCTTTCTTAACCATCCAAAATTAGAGTTCAACTCCTTTAAAACATCACACATCCTGCAAAGAAAATACACTTCAAATATTCCTCTTAAATTCTTCTAATTCTATCCATACTTCTACCAAAATTTAACAACACAATCCACCCTTCTCATGGTGGAAATTCTTTCATATAACAACATTGAACTCATTCATGAATTCATCAACTCATTTCAAACATAAAAATTCAAGCATGAATCATATATAAAATCTTTACACATCAATCAATCAAGCAAATCACAACTTAGGGGGATTTACTTACCTTAGGCTCAAAGAGGAACCACTTAAGCCCTCTACTCTTGATGGCTTGATACTTTCTCTTAAACCTTCAATACACACTCAATAAGGATCCTACTCTTTCAATAATAAAATTTACATCTAGAGTAAGGATTCTCACCTTATAGTGCTTAGGATCAACTTGTATCAATTTCTAGTCAAAAGCTCTTCAAAAATCCTTGGAAAATTGAATGAAAATTTGAGAGAATTGAAGGATGAAAGAGGCGGTGGAGAAGAATCAAGTGAAAGGGTTTCTAAAGCTAAACCCTTAATATCTCATATTTTCTCCACTCTTTCCCAATATACCCTTGCTCCTTCTTTGAAATTCCACCTATGACCTTTTATTCTTTGCAAAAACATCCCCATTCAAACTATTCTCCATGCAATTTCCTTGCATTTCACTCCCCACTTTTCCTGCTAATTAGGGGTAGAATGGTCATAGAATCTCAAAAGGAAGAATTCTCTAAAACTCAAGGGAAAAATTCAGTCGACTCTTCGTCGAGGCGAAGCTATTTCTTCGCCCCGGCAAAAACTCACAGCAGCTACACAGGGGTTGTAGCACTTCATCACTGTGGCGAAGCTTCTTCTTTGCCCCGGCGAAGACTGTAACATCAAGATTTCGCTAAGTCTTACAAATTTTCAGGGCAACCACTCAACCAAACCAATACACCCTTTCAACCAAGGGTCAACCAAACCATATTAACAACATACAGACTTAAATGAGGATAAATCAACAAACATTCAAGCCATTCATCAAATCTTAACTACGTACCTCAAGTGGGGCATTACAATAAAGGACTTCGGGTTTACACAAAGCGAAGACAAGCCTTATGTGCATAAGAAGATCAGTGGGAGCGTAGTGGCATTCCTGGTGTTGTATGTCGATGACTATTGATCATTGGGAATGATATACCGAACCTACAAATAGTAAAGACTTGGTTATCCAAGTGCTTCTCCATGAAGGACTTAGAGGAAGCAACCTACATCCTTGGTATAAAGATCTATTATGATAGATCTCATAGGTTGCTAGGCCTAAGTCAAAGTACATACATTGACAAAATACTAAAAGGATTCAGTATGGAAGATTCAAAGAAAGGTTATCTTCCAACGTCACATGGCATGTATCTTTGTAAGGATATGTGTCCTAAAACACAAGAAAATAGAGATAGGATTGGAGGTATTCCTTATGCTTTGACAGTAGGATCTATAATGTACACCATGCTATGTAATAGGATTAATGTCTCATATGCCTTGAGCATTTGTAATAGATATCAATCAGATCTAGGTAAAACATACTGGATAGTAGTAAAAAATATCCTTACGTATCTTAAGAGGACTAAGGATATGTTCTTGGTCTATAGAGGAGAAGATGAACTCACTATAACATGATATAGTGATGCCAGTTTTCAAACTGACAAGGTTGACTATTGATCGCGGTCAGGTTACATGTTCTATCTTAATAGGGCTACAGTTGGCTAGAAAAGTTCAAAACAAAGCATTGTAGTAGATTCTACCATGGAAGCCGAGTATATTACATTAGGTTATGAGGCAAAAAATGTTGCTTGGATCAAGAAGTTTGAGACCGAACTAGAGGTGGTTCCAAGCATTGTTGATCTACTTGTGCTTTACTGCGACAACAATGGTGCAATAGCTCAGGCTAAAGAACCACGATCTTACCAAAGATCCAAGCACATACTCTGGTGATATCAACTCATCTGAGAAATCTTAAAGAGAGGTAATGTACAAATCAACAAATACCTACTGACGACAACATTGTAGACCCACTTACGAAAGCTCTATCGTAGTAGAAGCATGAAAGGCACATAGCATCATATGGGATCAAACATATGAATGATTGGCTATAGTGCAAGTGGGAGATTGTTAGGGTAGGTACACTAGAGCCAATGATTTAGCTCTTGTAAACTCATTTCAAATTAATGAATAAAAGGCATCGCTTATTTATGAGCATTTATTGCAGCATCTATTTACTACGCAAAAAGAAAATAGTATATGTCCTTAGAAAGGTTGGAACCAGTGACGAGGGAATTAAGTGTTATAAATCTTAATTGTGAGAACCCTATGAGCACAAATGGTGGCCCTTCTTAATCCATCCGTAGTCATAGTATAAATCTAACCAAGGACACAGATTATACGGAGAGACTATCATCGCATTGAACAACCCTATTGAAAGGTTATGGGCATCAACCTGGTGCAATGCATGGGTGCTTGCTTGTGCAAGTACATTGGATGACGCACCAAAGGATTCAACACAAGATGGTAAACCCAGTGTCTATGGAATATATCTTCTTACGGATGGTGGCGCATGTGGTCTTTTAACTTGAGATCACCAGAGCATCATGTGTAAATATCGATGTGATTTGACACCAGCCTAATGTCGTCTCTCCTAGGGATTACGTTACATCGAGAAGTACAGTATGGCTATGGTGGGTAAAAAAAGGATTCATCACTCCTGTTTATAGGAGATCTTATCTCAGTGAAATATTTGGTTAAATAACTACGACCTCAAATCTGTGGCCACGATGAAATCGAGTTGGTGCTCCAATCTGTTAGAGTAGGTGCCCTAGTGATGAGAATGCAAAATTTCATATTTACCCCTTTAATGTTTAGTCTTTTATACGTATTTTTTGCCTAATTGTACTCATTATTACTCTATTTTGATTTAGGATGCAAATGGAGGTGCTAATTGCAAAACAGAACTAATTAAATGAATTCGAACAGTTTCAACATTGTTTCATAATCGGGGCATAACTCTCTCATCCGAGCTCATATTGAGATTATTCAAAATTTTGTGGAACTCTAAGAAAGAGATCTACAACTTTCATGTTTTGAGTTTGGAGAGATAATCGCTGCATCAAGGTTGTAATCGGGCTTGAAGTTGACGCACCTGCACTGCTGACGTCCTGGAGCATTCTGCCTTGTCATGCAAATCAATTAGGCAGTTTATTATTGGAAGATTTGAAGACATGTGCCACGCAAGTTACAGCTCAGAATCACCACTTTCATATTTTATTTTAGGACTTTATCTTATTATCAATTAATTAGAATCAGATTATGATTAATGTTATTTTAGGATATTAGAATATTTTTTTTAGGAGATTTAGTGGGATTCAAATACTTGAACTGGATTTTTGTTAAGGGGATCAGATTAGGGTTTTTGAGGGGGACCACACCTCTCTTTCTCTGGTTGGTGAACTTTTCCTTTGAATTTTGGTGATGGCCATGAGCGGCTAATTTTTATAACTTGGTCAAAGGAAATGGAGGCCTCGGAATCAATAACTACGAGATCTAATCCGTTTTATTTCAGTGTTCAATTTTATGCTTTGAGTATTAGATGTTCTTCTATGCTTATTTTCATGATTGTTTCATTTAATTGCTAGGAGGCCTACTAGGTTATTATTTGTTACAATCTACTACTAAGTTAGATATCAAATCCGTAATTGTTTGATCCCTCTAACTTGTGAAGCAATTAGGGTTATTAATTTGCTGCGTCAGGAATTAGTAATCTTAAGAGGAACAGTCGACTAAATTAAATGCAACCCCTTGAGTTTGTGTTGTTTAGCTTCATCAATCTCTCTAGTTCTTAAGGCTGCCACTAGATTAAATCTTTAGCGCTTGTCTAGGGTTGTTTAGTAGTAAGGTTAATTAAGATCGCTTGTTTCCTAATTAATTACAACTAAGGAGGGATGGGAAAATAGTTCCAACGGTGAATATTCAAGTATGAATTGATTTAATTTTGCACCAATGCTCAATTGTAAGATTCCGATGGTGGATGTTGACTGAGACCAAGTTTAATTATATTAATTGATTTTGAATTGAATTGTTTTTGTTTATGTTTTTGGCTAAGATTGTTTTCTATTTTACTTAAAATCCCCCAAACTTATTCACATCATTGAAAATTTGGCTAGACACTCTTCATGGGATCGACCCTTGTTTACCCTATTTATAGTTCAGTAGTTAGGTTAGGAAGGTTTTTAATCTTGGTTGCCTACGAAAGCACACCACCTAGTGCCAATCAATTATTGAAAAATCGACTCTTTGTAATAATGTTCATTGATCAATAAAAGGCATTTTATTCTATATCGTGTAAATCATCATTGTATGTATTGATATATGTCCTTAGAATGGTAGAACCGTGATGAGGGTATCAAGTGTTTCAAATCTTGATAGTGAGAACCCTATGAGCACATATGGTGGCCATTCTAGAAACGTCTATAGCCCCAGTATTATTCTTAAAGTAAGGGCACAGATAATACAGTACGGCTCTCATAGTGTTGAACGACCCTGTCGAAAGGCAGTGACTGATCTCACTTGTCAAGGTTGTTTGGTGACAACCTGGTGCAACACATGGGTGCTTGCTGTAGGCAAGTTCACTGGACTAACCCACCAGAGGATTCCATATGGATGGTAACCCCCAGTGTCTATGGAACAAATCCTCTAACGAATGGTGGTGCATGTGATCCTTAGACTTGAGATCACCGGAGCGCCTTGTGCACCGATTGGTGTAGTTTGACAATAGACCAACGCAGTTCTATTAAGAGCTGTCAACACGATAGTATAGGCTACATCAAGGAGTGTATCAAGACTATGGTGCAACGACAGCGGATTCATCATTCCCGGCTACGAGGGGAAGTTATCTCACAACGCAATTCAGTAAATGGCAATGACACTAAAACTGTGGCCACAGTGGGATTGAGTTGTTACTCTATCCAGTTTATAATCCAGGTCATTGGTCCAGTAACTGAATACATACATATTGAGAGTAACTAAGGTTAACACTATTTCTATGCCTCAGTCTCGTGAGATAACAAATGATGAAAGGATTGGAATGTACGGTAACCATATCATTGACAGGTAACTACTTCACTGAATCTGAATCTATCGAGTAGCCATGATGTTGTGCTAGGGGCCAATCTTGGTCTGTGTGTAGTGAGACAATTAATTGGTGTTAATCGCGATACTACACACAACCGGTATGATAAGGAGCCTACGGGTCACACACATAGAAGATAATTTAAGAACTAGTTTATAAAGCAAAAGGGTATTTTGGTAATCTCATAGTGCAATTAAATTTACTGAGGTTGTAGCCTTTATTTAATTTGATATTAAAATTAAATAAGTGAGATTACGTTTAAATATGTGTTCGCATATATTTAAATAAATTATCATTATTGTTAAATGTTAATATATATGTATATATATATATATATATTAATTGAATTTAATTGAGATAAATATCTAAATGGGGCTGTTTGGATACAAGGGGTGTTTAGGTTGGAGCCCAAGCCTATTCCATGATGGAATAGGGCAAAGTGTTCACTATATAAGTGCAACACTTTGTGAATTAATTAATCAGTTCATTCAATCATTAATATAAAATATTCCAGCCCCCTTTCTCTTTTTCCCACGCCAGATTGCCTTTTTGCTTAAATCAAATATCTTTTGAATTCTTCTTGGTTCTTAAGGTTAAAGAGGATCTAGCAAATCCCTCTTTAGTTCCCTGGGGTTATCTTCGTGTGGACTTCATTTGTTCGATTCTACTCTTGGGTCGGTAGCGAAATCCGTTCAGAGACAAGTTGGAGGAGCCTTAAAACGTGCATATGATTTCTTAACTCTATACTGAATTTTTTGCAGATTCTTATTTAATGTATAAACTGTAAATTTGTGCCCTGATCTTGGTTCTGAGGAACGATCCATGTCGTAAATTATTTTTGTTTTCCACTGCCATGACTTGATCGTTTCCTAACAATGTTATCAGAGCCTACGGTTCCAGATTTTACAGTTTTTATGAATGGTTGATTACATGTATTTGATTGATAACATGTTACCTTGATGAATTTGCACAAAATTTGCCATGAAAGCATGTTTTAAAAAATCAATTAATTGATTAATTTGATTTGTTGATGATCTGCAATTTTGGAATATATTGGGTTATGGATTTTTGTTGAAATCAGTAGCTAAGATTGATTACAAAATCCATTTGGCGTATTTTTGGTGGTTGGTTGAACTTATCAGATGCTACAAATTAGTGTACGCTCGCTGGGCAATATAACCCATCGCTGCGGCGATCGTTGTTTGGCATACTCACTGATTAAAAAAATCAGCGCTTGATGCGTTGTAACTACAACATGCAATGTATAGCAAGTGTAGTAGTCGCACAAGTAATAAAGTGATAAGTGAAGTATCATTCCTACGAGGATTGTTTGTTAAGCACTGATTTTCCTATTTGTTTATCAAGTTGGAGAAACCGAAAATGTTTGGATTTGCGGGATGAATTTAAGCTAAAGTGAAAACAAAACTTACTACATATTTAAAAGGCTAATAAATGACAGCAAAACTAAATCGAGAGAAAATATCAATTAAAGCAAACGGTTACGGTTTTGACTTCACTAGGATTCTATGAATTAATCTACGAATTATGCTACCCTTACACTTACATGCACGGATTATAAATCGAACTCCCTAATGTGTAAAACATACCTTCTCAGGCTATGTTTTCCTACTTTCCCCTATTAAGCTTCCGCACCCAACAATTTAAAGATTAATAGATTCAAGTTCATTAAGCTAATGGAATCCTAAATTGATTTCATTGATTCTCAAACCTATCTCTAGCGTTGAATACAACAATGGTGATTACGCTAAGAAGCTCATACATGATTCATTTCTCAATCTCATCATGTTCAACAAATAAATTCAATAAAACCAAGAGTAATCACACAACCCATGCAATAGAATGTAAAAGCAACAATAATCTATTGATTAAACATAAAAATCCTAATTACATCAAAACCCTAACCCAAAGTGAGTTAGTTCATAATGAAATTAACACAAATTGAAATAAAAACAGTAAACAAAGTATCCAACATATTGAAATAAGAAAAGAGAATAAAGATCTTCCCTAATTGATGAATCCCAAAGAGTTCAATCTCAAATCAACCTCAAATCCTCTCTCTTTTCTCCAAAATGTCTAACTTACTCTAAACAATGACAAACTCCTCTAAAAATCGCTAAGTTTTTCTTATATAGTCCATCCAAAAACCTAAAAACTTTGCGTTTTGATATAAACTGGAAATCGCAAACTTCACCGTAGCAACGAATTCCTGAGAGTTTATTGCCGCGGTGGCGAACCTTCCTAAACAATTATGAATTTATGGAATTGCCCTCCACTTGCTTCCTTGCTCGAATCTTCAATCTTTGATGCTCTCTAATGGGAACAAGCTTCATAGTGCTTCAAATCCGCTTCAGAACTTCCCCAAATTCTAAGATTTTCTTGCTTCTAGGTCCAGAAACTCGATTTCGCTCATTATTTGCTCAAAGTGCATGTTTTGGCCTGAAACATAAAAGATATGAAATTAAGTTGCAATTCAGGCAAAAACGACATAAGAAGTATCCAAAATCTGACCAAAAAGCCTCAATAAAATAGTATAATCCTCGGATTATCAACGCTCGTCGCGGCGATATAACCCATCGCCGCGATGATCGTCTTTAGCGCGATCGCTAATTAATATTAGCGCTCGCCGCGGCGATATAACTCATCGCCGCGACAATCGCAGTCTATGGTGCGCGCTGATGAAAATCAGCACTCGTTGTGGCGATATAACCCATCGCCGCGGCGATCGCACATGGTGCATGTACACGATGTAAATCAACACACGCTACGACGATCTAATCCATTGCCATAGCGAGCGCACTTTCAAGTGCGTAGGGGCCAAATTGAAAAGTTTGAAAACTTTTGGACCAAATGTAGATCTGTAGATTGTCAGGGGGTAATTAATAATTAACCCACCCAATTCAAAAATTATAACGCCCCACTTGAGGTATGTAGTTAAATTATTGTTGAATTGCTTGAATGTTTATTGATTTGTTCTCATTTGATCTTGCATGTTGTTATTTTTGGTTGGTTGGCCTTTTGTTAAAGTTATTTTGAGAAAAATGTGAAGAAAATCCCTTAAACTCTCATTAGGGGTAAAATGGTCTTTTCACTCAAAATTAGTTGGAAAATTAGGGAGTGAAAAGAGATAGAATTTCATGGAGAATGTAATAAAAATGAGGGCATTATTGTAATTGACTAAGGGACATAGATGGAATTTCATAGAAAGTGCAAGGGCAAAATGGGAAACTATATATATATAATAAGAGTTCAAGAGTAGAAACCCTAGCCACTCTATCCCTCCATTCATGCCATTCTGTACTCAAATTCTCTCAAATTTCTTCAATAGATTTCCAAGGAAATTCATAGATTTTGGGTATTTTTGAGTGGATTTTCAATCCTAAGCCTCCAAAGGTAAGATTCTTGCATCAAGATGTGAGATTGAATTTTAAAGTTTTAAATTCTTATGGTTTTATATGCTTAGGGTTTAAGAGAAAAGGAATTCTATCAAAGAGAGATTATAGTGTTGGAGTTGCTCAAATTCAAGGTAAGTAAATCCAACCAAGTTAAGATTTAGGAAAATCAAGTGAGTAGAGACTTCTTTTAATTATGTATGTGTTATGATTATTGAGAAATTGAGATGAGATTGACCATGGATCAAGCTTGTTGTTGGATATATTTGAATTATGAGAAGTGCTTTTGATTGTATGATGATGGGTTGAAGTTTGATTGAAGTTGAAATTAGTTTGAGTAAACTTTTGGTATTTTTTTTCCTTGACAGGTTTTGTGATGATACAAGGGAGCTTTACTCCCATTTTGGGTGGTTAAAGAAAGAAGAAGAGTTATAGCTAAAGTAGAATTTATGTTTGCACATTTATTGTTTGATGAAATGCCTAAGTGAAAAGCCTAAGTGAAAACTGCCCTGTCCGTAAGCTTTAAAACGAGACCAAAATCGTAGTAATCCGATATGTATAACTCAAGTTATGCCTTCTTGAGTGTGACCTGTGCAGAATGACTATCTTGATGCAACATTGCATTTGTGCATTTCATGAGTACATTAATGAGCATGAATCATCCATATGCATTAATTATGCATTAGAGAAAGAGTAGAAAAAGAGTAGAGAGCTTTGAGTGTGAGCTTTATTAAAAGAAAAGACACAAAAAGAGGATAGAGTAGGTTGTGCGATGGGGAACCTGTGAGTAATGGGTAGAGTATTCACGCATGTACGCCGCATTGAGAGAGCGGCATGGGTATGAGAGAGAGAAGTGGTGTAGGCTGTGAGAGTGCATGCGAATGAGGGCTATACTCGAGAGTACCCGAGAGAGAGATTATATACTCACATGGCCAAGGGTTCTGAATCCATGCATAACTGAGTCCGATCGGCTAAGAATGAGTAGAAGTCATGAAGGGCGGGAGCGAGTCCCGGCCGTGCCCCCGGTAAGATGGGGCCATGACTTACTAAAGAGAGTTAGTAGAAAAGAGTTCTAAGAAAGAGAAATAGAGAGAGAAACAGAAAGAGAAAACAGAGAGAAGTATAAAAGAAAGAATAAATGAGAATTGTAAGGAAAGACTTAGAGAGAGAGAGTTACGGGGATAGATGACTAGAGGGTTTACTTACTAAGCATTATTTGTGTTCACCCTATTGTCTTTCTATGTTTTTGCAGGATTTAGGTGAGGACATGGTCGGATAGACGTCAGCACGCAAGGAGGAATGGCTACACTGTCTACATAGTTTTTGATAGTTTTTGTTTATGATACTAATTTTTTTTTATAAAGAATGTATATGTTTAATAAAAGAAAAATTTGGGCCCAACTACTTATGCTATTATACATGTATTTTATTATGTATATTTTTACGAATATTTGAGTAGGAAGTAGTTATTACATTTTGGGATTTGACAGTGTACCATTCTCGTCACTACGATATCCGAGAGCCGACTGTGTAAGTTAATTCTTTCCTTATGTTAAGTGTTCTCTTGGATTGATCAAGTGTGGTTGTTTTGTAGATGAGGGGTAGTAACAGGAAAAAGGGTAAGAGTGTGATTAACGAGGGAGAATCCTTTAATCCACCAAAACCAACTCCCCCTACTCTTGATGAGATGAGGATTTGAACTATTGTACAGCAGGTGTTAGCTGAGAGTCAGGGGAAAGCTGTACAGCAGAGAACTGAGACCTCTAGCAAAGTACCAACAGCAAGACAAGAGCGAGAAGGGCCGGTACCTCAGACAGTACAGAGTCGAGTTGATCCGATTTAGGGGCTTGCAAACCGGCATCATTCACCAGAGTTTAGGGGTACTAGGGACCCATTAGAAGCAGAATAGTGGTTTAAGTCCAAGAGCAGACGGCGGCACTGTTTCCCATGAATGATAAAGAGAGGTCAGATATGCCAGTTTCTTATTTCGGGGAGATGCCCGAATTTTGTGGGAATTAATGGAAGAGACTCATGACATGGCCTCGATGACTTGGCAGGAATTCAGGAGATTGTTTGAGGCTGAGTATTGAACAGAAGATCGAATGCACGAGAAGGTCCAAGAATTTATTAATTTGAAGCAGGGGACTAGTACCGTGAAAGAATATTTAGTAAGATTCAACTCCCTTGCTCGCTTTGCACCCGAGATAATGTACACACCGGAGTTAATGAGGGACAAGTTTGTGCAAGGGTTGAGATCAGATATTGCCCGAGATGTAATGATAGGAGCTGAGCCCCCTCATACCTATAGTGAAGCTTTAACACGGGCTTTAAGGGCAGAGATCTATGTAAATAAATACATTGCAGAAGGGTTCGCTTCAACAGTATTTAGTGAGCCATCCACCACCTTACAGAGGGAGAGAGTAGATGCCACAAAGAACAGAGAAGTAAGGGCCAAAAAGAAGTTTCAACTCAGGAAGAATATGAGAGATTGGCAGAATGAACAGCCCAGGACAGAAGGGTTTCCCTCTTGTGCTAAATGGGGGAGGAACCATTCAGGAGAGTCTTTGAGGGAACGAAATGTGTGTTATAGGTGCCGACAGCCAGGGCATCTGATGAGGGATTGTAAAGCTCCTCTCCCACTGACAGCTCAGACTCCTAGAGGTACAAATGTCATAGTATTTACAGTGGCACATGGTGAAGCCGAGGCCAGTCCCTCAGCCATAATTGGTCAGTTGTTATTTCATGTTGTTCCTTTATATGCTTTAATTGATTCTGGAGCTACCCATTCTTTTATATCTCATAGAATGATAGAAAGATTAAGTTTGAAATCTATTAGAGTGAGTCAACCTATTAAGATAAAGTTACCTGATGGGGCGAGTGTGCTGACTTAGGAGATGTTGTTAGGAGAGTCCGTAGTGATTCATGGTCGAGAGTTAGTAGTTGATTTAATAGTTTTTGATATGCCCGACTTTGATGTGATATTAGGCATGGATTTCCTAGGGAGGTATGGAGTAGAAATTGATTATCAGAAGAAGAAGGCGAGATTTAATCTCGATAGTAGAGATAAATTTAGTTTTGGAGTGGGCCATCAATTGAGCATATTGATTAGTAGTGTGAAGGCTAGAAAGATGTTGAGAAATGGTGTTCTAGATATATTGCTCATGTAGTACAGAGTGGTGACGTTCCATAGTCAGAAATTCAAAGGGTGCTGGTAGTTCGAGAATTCCTAGATGTGTTTCCGAAAGACTCACCGGGTTTGCCACCGGAAAAAGAGGTTGAGTTTAGTATTGAACTAGTACCAGGAATAACACCCATATCTAAAGCCCCTTACCGAATAGCCCCAGCAGAGCTTCAGGAATTAAAGAAGCAACTTCAAGAGCTTTTAGATAAAGGTTTTATCCGACCGAGTCATTCTCTCTAGGGAGCTCCAATTCTGTTTGTAAAGAAGAAAGACGGGTCACTACAGATGTGTATTGATTATAGAGAGCTAAATAAAGTGACAGTGAAGAATAAGTAACCGTTAGCTCGGATAGATGATTTGTTTGATCAGTTGAAGGGAACAGTAGTATTCTCCAATATTGATTTGAGGCCAGGGTACCATCAGGTAAGAGTGGCTGAGCAGGATATATCTAAGACTGCTTTCCGTACAAGGTATGGGCATTATGAGTTCGTAGTGATGCCGTTTGGCTTGACTAATGCCCCAGCAATTTTTATGGATTTGATGAACTGGGTATTCCATGACCAAAATGTTTGTTAAGTTTTAGATATTTTCTTCCCTAAGGGCAATTTGACCATTCTACCCCTAATTAGTAGGAAAAGTGGGGAGTAAAATGTAAGGAATTTGCTTGGAGAATATGTTAATATGGGGATGTGTTTGTAATGAATCAATGGATATAGATGGAATTCCCAAGGGAGAGTAAGGGCAAAATGGGAATGCTTGTGCATAAATTGTATTAAAAGGAATTATGTCATTGCAAACCCTTCATTCTTCTTCTCCACCGCCACTCTCCTTTTTACTTCCTCTCAATTTCTCTTCCAATTGTTCAAGGATTTTTAGAGGGCTTTTGGAGTGATTTGGGGTAGAAAATCAATCTAAGGCATCCTAAGGTAAGGATTCTTGCTTTGGATGTGAAGTTTTGTGAGATTTTATGTATATTTGAATATTGAGGTCTTTTGGTTGAATTGTTGAATGTTTAAGGGTAGAGTAGAGAAAAATCAAGCAAACCAAGAGAAAGGAGAGCTAGTGAGATCTCTCCATCACAAGGTAAGTAAACCACACCCAAGTAGAGATTTGAGAACTTTTGAATAGAGAGTTAATAGCAATTAGTGTGTATGTATATACATGTGATATGCTATGTTATTAAGATTTAAAAGGAGATAATTATTGCTTTATGGTTGTTCAACACTTTAATTATGAGAAGGGAGAGGGGTTGAGAATGTGTTTGAGATGGAATTGAAGGATATTGAGAAATCTTTTTGGCAGCGTTATTCTTGGCAGGATTTAGGTTATGTGAGGGAGTTTTCTCCATTTGGATGGTTAGGGAAAGACATGATTATTGTTATAGTCGAGTCTTGTTATGCACTTGAGTGTTTGATGAAATGCCTAATAGAGGTTTGAGTATGAGTAGGAACCTTAATTCCTGCAACATTGCATGTTGGTATTTCATAAGTGCATTAGTGGAGATGAACCATCATATGCATTATTTGTGCATTGCGAAGTGACTTAAGAAGGGTAAAAAACCTTGTGTATGCAATTGCTATATGTAGAGAACTTTGTGAATGCAACTACTCTACGGGTAGAGAGAATGAGAAGTGCTAGAGTAGAGAAAGTCATTAGAAACGGGTTGATGCTTGTGATCGTCACCATATTTAGTAAAAAAGGGTTGATGCTTTGTGATCGTCACCCGATATTTAGTAGAAACGGGTTGATGCTTTGTGATCGTCACCGATAGTTATTAGAAACGGGTTGATGCTTTGTGATCATCACCCAAAAGTCTGAGAAACGGGTAGGTGCTTTGTGGTCTCCATCCGATAGTTATGAAAACCGGGTAGATGCTTTGTGTCCCCACTCGGTAGTCACTAAGAGCAGGTTGGTGCTGTGTGAACTCCACCCGACAATCATGAAGAGTGAGATGGTGTGTGTGAAGCATCGGGCCATACCTCCGGTAAGATGAGGCCATAACGTTAGTAGAAAACAATAGAAAGAAAGTGTGAGGAAGGAATTACGAAAAATAGTTACGGGGATAGACAAATAGAGGGTTTACTTACTGAGCATTATTTTGTGCTCACCCCGTCATTTTCCTTTGTGGATGCAGGATCTAGGTGATGGTGCAGTCAGAGGGGCGTTGGCAAGCGAGGAGCAATAGCTACACTGTTTCCCCTATTTTTGTCTTTTAAATGGCATTTTGTAAAATAATACTCTTTGTGTATAAAAGACTTATTACATATAATGGAAAGAAAAGTTTTGGGCCCATTTTCTATTATTATTATGCAAGCATTTTACTAGTTTACAGCAGTTGGTACAACCATTGACAACTCTTACCAAACAGAAGACTCCTTTTGTATGGTCAGAAGCATGTGAGGAATGTTTCCAAGAGTTGAAGAAGAGGTTAACAACAGCTCCCGTGTTAGTGTTACCAAAAGAGGGTGTAGATTATGACATTTATACAGATGCATCTCTGCAAGGACTTGGTTCAGTGTTAATGTAGTTAGGTAGGGTGATAGCATATGCCTCTCGCCAATTAAATGAGTATGAGATGAGATACCCTACGCATGACCTAGAGTTGGTAGCCGTGATCTTCGCATTAAAGATTTGGAGGCATTACCTTTATGGTGCAAAAAGTAACACTATACGGATCATAAGAGTTTAAAGTACTTCTTCACTCAAAAGGAGCTGAATATGAGACAGAGAAGGTGGTTAGAGCTGGTTAAGGACTATGATTGTGAGATCAAGTATCAACTGAGGAAAGCCAATGTAGTAGCAGATGCCTTGAGTAGAAAAGCTTATTTATCCCGGCTCACTAAGCAGAAAGAGTTGATAGAAGAATTATATAGAGAACCGATTGCAGTGATTCCGAGAAGGATTGCCAGGTTAGAGGTTCAGTCTACTTTATTGGAGGAAGTCAGAGTTAAGCAAGTGGCTGATGAGTGGTGTTAGAAAATAGTTCAGCAAGTACATAAGGGCAAGGTAACAGAGTTCCATTTAGTGGATGGTGTCCTCTATTTCAGAAATCAGTTGTGTATCCCTCAAAATGATGAGTTAAGAAAGAGAATTCTTATGGAGGCTCATGACATACCATACACTGCTCATCTTGGAGCAACCAAGATGTACCAAGATGTAAAGAAAGGCTACTGGTGGCCAGGTATGAAGAGAGACATTGCAGAGTTTGTAGCTAAATGCCTAACTTGTCAACAGGTGAAAGCAGAACACCAAAGGCCGTCAGGGTTGCTTCAGCCACTTAGTATTCCAGAGTGAAAATGGGAGAGCATTTCGATGGATTTTATCACAGGTCTCCCTAGAGTATAGAGAGGATATAATGCTAAATGGGTGATTGTCGATAGATTAGCTAAATCTACCTATTTCCTCATATTAAAGGAGAGCACCACTATGGATCAGTTGGCTCATATTTACATTAAAGAGATAGTTAGGTTGCATGGTGTGCCCAAGACAATAGTGTCAGACAGTGATTCCAGATTTGTCTCAGCTTTCTAGACTAGTTCACAGAGAAATTTGGGTACTCGTTTGACATTCAGCATTGCCTATAATCCTCAGACAGATGGCCAAATAGAGAGAACAAATCAGGTGCTTGAGGATATGTTGAGAGCTTGCTGTATGGATTATAAAGCATCCTGGCATGAAATGTTACCTTTAGTGGAGTTTGCCTACAACAACAGTTACAAGTCTACAATTAAGATGGCGCCTTACAAGGCTTTGTATGGTAGACGATGTAGGTCTCCACTACATTGGGATGAGATAGGTGAAAAGGATGAGTTGAGTACCGCTCTTAGGCCAGAGGTGACTCAGAAAATGATAGAGGATGTTGACTTAGAAGAGAGCCTTGTGTATGAGGAGCGTCCAGTATAGATTTTGGACCGAAAGATTGAAGAGCTCCAGAATAAGAGCATTCCATTAGTAAAAGTCCTTTGGAGAAATCACAAGGTAGAAGAGGCCACATGGTAGGCAGAGCAAGACATGCAGAAACGTTACCCGGAGTTATTTGTGCGAATTTCGGGGACGAAATTCTTTTATGGGGGGAGAATTATAACGCTCTACTTGAGGTATGTAGTTAAATTATTGTTGCATTGCTTGAATGTTTATTGATTTGTTCTCATTTGAGCTTGCATGTTATTAGTTTTGGTTGGTTGGCCCTTTGTTAAAGTTATTTTGAGAAAAATGTGAAGAAAATCCCTTAAACTCTCATTAGGGGTAAAATGGTCATTTCACTCAAAATTAGTTGGAAAGTTGGGGAGTGAAAAGAGATAGAATTTCATGGAGAATGTAATAAAAATGAGGGCATTATTGTAATTGACTAAGGGACATAGATGAAATTTCATAGAAAGTGCAAGGGCAAAATGGGAAACTAAATATATATATATATATTTCGATAGGGGGAGAGTGGTGTATGCACAGAAAATAAGTTGAAAAAGTGGGAGGAGCAAAGAGATAGAATTTCATGGAGAATGTAATAAAAATGAGGGCATTATTGTAATTGATTAAGGGACATAGATGGAATTTCTAAGAAAGAGCAAGGGCAAAATGGGAAACTAAATATATATATATATATGTGTGTGTGTGTGTGTGTGTGTGTATGTGTGTGTGTGTGTGTGTAATAAGAGTTCAAGAGTAGAAACCCTAGCCACTCTATCCCTCCATTCATGCCATTCTCTACTCAAATTCTCTCAAATTTCTTCACTAGATTTCCAAGGAAATTCATAGATTTTGGGTATTTTTGAGTGGATTTTCAATCCTAAGCATCCAAAGGTAAGATTCTTGCATCAAGATGTGAGATTAAATTTTAAAGTTTTGAATTCTTATGGTTTTATATGCTTAGGGTTTAAGAGGAAAGGGAATTCTATCAAAGAGAGATTATAGTGTTGGAGTTGCTCAAATTCAAGGTAAGTAAATCCAACCAAGTTAAGATTTAAGAAAATCAAGTGAGTAGAGATTTCTTTTAATTATGTATGTGTTATGATTATTGAGAAATTGAGATGAGATTGATGATGAATTATGCTTGTTGTTGGATATATTTGAATTATGAGAAGTGCTTTTGATTGTATGATGATGGGTTGAAGTTTGATTGAAGTTGAAAGAAGTTTGAGTAAACTTTTGGGAGTGTTTTTCCTTGACAGGTTTTGTGATGATACAAGGGAGCTTTACTCCCATTTTGGATGGTTAAAGAAAGAAGAAGAGTTATAGCTAAAGTAGAATTTATGTTTGCATATTTATTGTTTGATGAAATGCCTAAGTGAAAACTGCCCTGTCACAGCCATGACCTTCTGAGTGATTTTTGGGCATCTTACAGATTGAACTGGGTTGAGACCAAAACATAAAAGTTGTAGCCCTGTCTCTAAGCTTTAAAACGAGACCAAAATCGTAGCAATCCGATATGTATAACTCAAGTTATGCCTTCTTGAGTGTGACCTGTGCAGAATGACTATCTTGATGCAACATTGCATTTGTGCATTTCATGAGTGCATTAATGAGCATGAATCATCCATATGCATTAATTATGCATTAGAGAAAGAGTAGAAAATGAGCAGAGAACTTTGAGTGTGAGCTTTATTAAGAGGTAAGAGAGAAAAAGAGAATAGAGTAGGTTGTGCGATGGGGAACCCGTGAGTAAGGGGTAGAGTATTCCCGCATGTACGCCGCATTGAGCGAGCGGCATGAGTATGAGAGAGAGAAGTGGTGTAGCCCGTGAGAGTGCATGCGGATGAGGGCTATACCCAAGAGTACCCAAAAGAGAGATTATATACTCACATGGCCAAGGGTTCTGAATCCATGCATAACCAAGTCCAATCAGCTAAGAACAAGTAGAAGTCACAGAGAGCGGGAGTGAGTCCCGGCCATGTTCCCGGTAAGATTGGGCCGTGACTTACTAAAGAGAGTTAGTAGAAAAGTGTTCTAAGAAAGTGAAACAGAGAGAGTAAATGAGAGTTGTAAGGAAAGACTTAGAGAGAGAGAGAGTTACAGGGATAGATTACTAAAGGGTTTACTTACTGAGCATTATTTGTGCTCACCCCGTTGTCTTTCTATGTTTTTGCAGGATTTAGGTGAGGACACAGTCGGATGAAGGTCGGCACATGAGGAGGAATGGCTACACTGTCTACATAGTTTTTGATAGTTTTTGTTTATGATACTAATTTTGTGTAAAGAATGTATATGTTTAATAAAAGAAAATTTTGGGCCCAACTACTTATGTTATTATACATGTATTTTATTATGTATATTTTTATGAGTATTTTAGTAGGAAGTAGTTATTACAAAAATTGTTTGTTTTTGAAATGTATGCCATGTACTTGTTTGTATATTGCATGGTGTTCGGTACATGAGCCTTAGACCTATGGTGAATGTTTTAACATTTTGGTATGTATGGTTGTAATTTATTAAATAGGGCATGCATGTCCTGCCTTTCTCCCCTTCTCGATATACATTCTTTTCTCATCTCATTCCCCTCGAATGTAAATTGAGGTTTCTAAATTTATTGATGTAAAGAATCTAGTATAAGTACTCTCACTGTAAATTTAGAATGATGTTTTTGTAATGTACATGAAGATGGATCAAGGAAGAGACGATCATACTTGAAGACTCAAGATTTTATTACAAGACCCCTACGTGACCTACCGATTCCTCTAGGCTCAAGGAAATCGGTTTTAGTTGGGCCATGTACTGGCACGTTTTAATATTTTGTTTAGAATGCATGCTAAGGTTGAATGTTCAATAACATGCCAAACAATGTCATTCTATCAAAGATAATAATCTGGTGAGACATTAAATAATAAACCCTCAATTAAAGTATATTAAGTCACGTATGCCTTCTATCACCATGGTTTTAATCAAACCACTGTTTGTCGGAACCTTGTTCGCCAAAGCGAAGGTTACACTTCTACCAGTGGGAGGTTAAAATTCATTGGAGTTTTCCTCAATGGTGATGGGTCAACTTAAAATGATAGTTTTGCTTGTTTGCCAAAGCAAAGGTTGATAAACGCGTAATAGGCATAGTAGAGAAGTACACATATTGTATGTACGTGGTCGCATGTAGTGTCCACTCTACTGATACTGAGAATCACACTTGAGGACGATGGTTGGGGCCATTAGATTGTGTGATTGGCTTGTTGGCTTCTTTACATTTGAGGTTGATAGTAGGAGCTATCAACTAGTGTGGATTAAGTTTGTTGGCCTACCTTATCAACCCATTTTGGCTTGTTCGCCAAAGCGAAGGTTTAAAATGGGCCAGATGGGATCTCAGTCCACTAAGAAAGCCAACGGACTTTCCCGAGTTAATAGTGAGGGCTATTGACTTGAGGAAAATAGTGGGAGCATTGTTTAATAAAAGACCATATTAAATAATAATGAACTTTATAATGACTTTTTCCTTTATGCAATTGTAGATTCACCAAAATGAACATTATGAACCTGCGACTGATAATCGAGAAAGAAAATAGGTTGGATGGATCCAATTTCTCATACTGGTATTGTAATCTTCAGATTATACTCAAGTCGGAAAAGAAATTGTATATCCTTGAAAAGCCATACATGGTTGAGCATGATCCTGATCCTGATCCTGATGCCACTTAGGAAGTAAAGGACATTTATCAAAAGTTCCTTGATGATGCTGATGGCGTTCAATGCTTGATGTTAGCATCGATGACACCAGTGCTACAAAAGCAGCATGAGAATATGGACGCTGCTGCCATCATTCTACACCTGAAGGAGCTTTTGGAAGGGAATGCTCGATATGAGAGGTACAAGGTGTCAAAAGCACTGTTTGGAAGTCGTCTGACTGAGGGAGCCCAAGTTGGTCTTCTTGTGCTCAAGATGATCGAGCACATAGAAAGGCTTGAGACTTTAGGATTTGAGTTAGATGCAGAATTAAAAATGGATTTGATTCTGCAATCCTTGCCTGACTCTTATGCACTGTTCATAATGAATCTCAACATGAACACTGTGGTGAAAACCCTGTCGGAGCTTTTGAACATGCTGAGGACTGTAGAGTAGGACTTGAAGAAGTCGAAGCCTATTTTATTAGTTACTGCAAGTAAGGGAAAGGGTAACGGCAAGGGTAAGGCCAAGGCCAAACCCAAGCCCAAGCCCAAGCCCAAGCCCAAGCCTAAGCCCAAGCCCAAGCCCCAAGCCCAAGCCCAAGCCCAAGCCCAAGCCCAAAGGACAGGGTGCTCTTGGGCCTGAAAGTGGCATAGGGAAGGCAAAGTAGTTTGCTTCTATTGTGGCAAGCCTGACCACTGGAGGAAACACTGTAAGGCTTTCCTCGCAAGCAAGAAGAAGTCAGATGCTACAACTTCAGTTATATTTATGATTGAGATTAACACCTCTCCCATAACATCTTAGGTCATTGACACAAGATGTGGTACTCACATTTGTACTGATGTGTAGGGACTAAGGTAGAGTAGAGTGCTCGCCAAGGGAAAGGTGGACCTACGAGTTGGAAATGGAGCACATGTGGCTGCATTGGCTGTAGGGACTTATTGTTTATCATTGCATACGGGCTTGTTGTTCGAACTACATAATTTTTATTACGTACCTTCTATTTCTAGAAATATTATTTTAGTATCCGCCTTGGATAATATAGGGTATCATTTTAAGATATCTAATGGACTGTTGTCCCTTAGTTTGAATGGTATTCTATTTGGAATTGCAAGGTTATATAATGGGTTATATGTTCTTGATTTAAACAATAAAGATATTCTCAATGTTGAAACCAAGAAAGCTAAACATAGCGATCAAAATCAGACATATCTCTGGCACTGTAGATTAGGTCATGTTAATAAGACCCGCACTGCAAAACTTCAAAGGGATGGAGTTTTGGACCCTTTTGACTGTCAGTCATTTAAGGTATGCGAGTCATGCCTGTTAGGTAAGATGACCAATTCTCCTTTCACAGGACAAGGTGAAAAGGCTACTGAAATGTTAGGCATCATCCGTAGTGATGTATGTGGTCCACTAACAGTTGAAGCCAGAGGTGGATATTCGTATTTCATCACATTTACTGATGATTTCAGTAGATATGGTTATGTCTACTTTATGAGACATAAATCTAAAGCCTTTGATAAGTTCAAAGAATTCAGGAATGAAGTACAGAATATGTTAGGCAAAAGTATTAAAGCTCTTCGGTCGAATCGAGGAGGTGAATACTTAAGCTTAGGGTTTTCTAAATACCTAAAGGAATGTGAGATAGTATCACAACTCACCCCCCCGTATACACCTCAACACAATGGAGTGTCTAAAAGGAGGAATAGGACCTTACTTGACATGGTTAGGTCTATGAGTTTTAGTGATCTACCTGTATCATTCTGGGGTTATGCCCTAAAAATTGTGACTCACGTTTTGAATCGTGTGTCGTCAAAGTTTGTAGATAAGACTCCATATGAACTATGGAGTGGACGAAAACCCAACTTGTCTTATTTAAGGATTTGGGGTTGCAAAGCTTATCTTAAGAAATTGACTTCGAACAAGCTGGGCCTAAAATCCTGTAAATGCATATTTGTGGGGTATCCAAAGGAGACCAAAGGATACTATTTCTACCACCCAGAAGAGCGCAAAATTTTTGTTGCTCGTTCTGGTGTCTTCCTAGAAAAGGATTTTTTTTCTAAGAAGTACTAGTGGGAGAAAAGTAGAACTCGATAAAGTTCTAGAACCACAAATTATGGTAGACGAAGGATGGTATGATGTGCCACAGAAGGTGGTTGAACATTATGAGGAGTTTACTCTGCAACTTGTGGATCAAAGTGAACCACCTCAAGTAGCACAGGAGTTATGTAGATCTGGGAGAGTACGCCATGAGCCCGAGAGATATGGTTATCTCGTGACTCAACATGGTGACATACTAGTATACCAAGACGACGAACCTAGAACCTACGAAAATGATGTATCAGATCCAGATTCCATTAAATGGCTTAAAGTCATGAAATCTGAGGTGGATTCCATGTACCAGAACCAAGTATGGTCTCTGGTGGATCCATCTGAAGGGGTAAAACCCATAGGGTGCAAATGGGTCTTCAAGAAGAAGACTGACATGGATGGCAATGTACATACTTATAAGGCATGACTGATTGCCAAAGGTTTCAAACAAATTCACGGTATTGACTATGAAGCAACTTTTTCACCGGTTGCCATGATTAAATCCATCCATATTATGCTTGCGATTGCTGTATATCATGACTATGAGATTTGGCAAATGGATGCCAAAACAACTTTCCTGAATGGAAACCTTGAAGAGGATGTGTATATGACATAACCTGATGGTTTCATTCTTGATGGGCAAGCTGATAGGGTATGCAAGTTGCAGAGATCCATTTATGGACTCAAGCAAGCTTCAAGGAGCTGGAACATTCTTTTCGATGAAGTTGTAAAAGAATTCAGTTTTATCAAGAAAGAAGATGAGCCCTGTGTTTACAAGAAACTGAGTGGGAGTGCAGTGACATTCCTAGTGTTGTATGTCAATGACATACTTTTGATCGAGAATGATATACTAAACTTGTAGTCGGTAAAGACTTGGTTATCCAAGTGCTTCTCCATGAAGGACTTAGGAGAAGCAGCCTACATCCTTGGAATAAAGATTTATCGTGATAGATCGTGTAGGTTGCTTGGCCTAAGTCTGAGTGCATATATTGACAAAGTACTGAAAAGATTCAGTATGGAAGAATCCAAAAAGGGATTTCTTCCGATGTCACATGGTGTTTATCTCTATAAGGAAATGTGTCCTAGAACACAAGATGAGAGAGATAGGATGAAGAGGATCTCATATGCATCAGCAATTGGATCCATCATGTATGACATGCTATGTACTCGGATTGATGTCTCATGTGCTTTGAGCACTTACAGTAGATATCAATCGGATCCAGGTGAGCATCACTAGATGACTTTCAAGAACATTCTTAAGTACCTGAAGAGGACTTAGGATATGTTCTTGGTTTATGGAGGGGAAGATGAGCTCACTGTAAGAGGATACATTGATGCTAGTTTCCAAACAGACAAAGATGATTATCGATCGCAATCAGGGTTTGTATTTTGTCTCAACAGGGGTGAAGTGAGTTGGAAGAGCTCCAAGCAAAGCACCGTAGTGGACTCTACAATGAAGGCTAAGTATATTGCATTATCAGATGCAGCCAATGAGGCAGTCTGGATTAAGAAGTTCATCACCGAACTTGGTGTGGTTTCCACGATTGTTGATCCAAAAGACATCTATTGTGACAACAATGGGGCAATCGCTCAAGCCAGTGAACCACGGTCTCATCAGAAGTCCAGACACATACTCAGACGATTCCATTTCATCAGAGAAATAGTTGAGAGGAAATATGTGCATATCAGTAAAGTGCATACTGATGACAATCTCGCAGATCCACTAACAAAGCCTTTGTCAAAGCAGAAGCATGAAAGACACTTGAGATCATTTGGTATTAAATACATGAATGATTGGCTATAGTGCAAGTGGGAGATTATTAGAGTCGGTTGGTGCCCTAGAGCCAATCAATTATTGTAGAATTGACTCTTTGTAATAGTGTTCATTGATCAATAAAAGGCATTTTATTCTATATCGCGTAAATCATCATTGTATGTATTGATATATGTCCTTAGAATGGTAGAACCATGACGAAGGTGTCAAGTGTTTCAAATATTGATAGTGAGAACCCAATGAGCACATATGGTGGCCATTCTAGAAACGTCTGTAACCTCAGTATTATTCTGAAGTAAGGGCACAAATAATACGGTAAGGTTATCATAGTGTTAAACGACCCTGTTGAAAGGCAGTGACTGGTCTCACTTATCAAGGTTGTTTGGTGACAACTTGGTGCAACACATGGGTGCTTGCTGTAGGCAAGTTCACTAGACTAACCCACCAGAGGATTCCATATGGATGGTAACCTCAGTGTCTATAGAACAAATCCTCTAACGAATGGTGGTGCATGTGATCCTTAGACTTGAGATCACCGGAGAACCTTGTGCACCGATTGGTATAGTTTGACATTAACCCAACGCAGTTCTATTCAGAGATATCAATATGGTAGTGATAGGCTGCATCAAGGAGTGTATCAAGACTATGGTGCATCGACAGAGGATTCATCACTCCTAGGTACGGGGGGGAGTTATCTCATAATGTAATTTAATAAATGGAAATGACACTAAAACTGTGGCCACAATGGGATTGAGTTGTTGCTCTATCCAGTTTATAATTCAGGTCATTAGTCCAGTTTATAAGAAGGGTGTTTTCATCTTTTTAGGCAAAAAGGTATTTTGATAATCTCACAGTGTAATTAAATTTGCTAAGGTTGTAGCCTTTATTTAATTTGATATTAAAGTTAAATAAGTGAGATTACGTTTAAATAGGTGTTTGCATATATTTAAATAAATAATCATTATTGTTAAATGTTAATATATTATATATATATTAATTGAATTGAATTGAGATAATGATAATTAAAATTAAAATATCTAAATGGGGCTGTTTGGATACAAGGTGTGTTTGGGTTAGAGCCCAATCCTATTCCATGATGGAATAGGGCAAAGAGGCAAAGTGTTCGCTATATAAGTGCAACACTTTGTGAATTAATTAATCAATTCATTCAATCATTAATATAAAATATTCCAGCCCCCTTTCTCTTCTTCCCACGCCAGATTGCCTTTTTGCTTAAATCAAATATCTTTTGAATTCTTCTTGGCTCTTAAGGCTAAAGAGGATCTAGCAAATCCCTCTTTAGTTCCTTAGGGTTATTTTCGTGTGGACTTCATTGGTTCGATTCTACGCTTAGGTCGGTAGCAAAATCCATTTAGAGACAAGTTGGAGCGTATGATTTCTTAACTCTAGACTGAATTTTCTACAAATTCTTATTTAATGTATAAACTGTAAAATTTTGTCCTGATCTTGGTTCTAAGGAATGATCCATGTAGTAAATTATTTTTGTTTTCCGCTACCATGACTTGATCGTTTCCTAACAGAATCCAATAGTTGTCAGATTTAAGAACCAAATTTAGAACATGTCAAGGTAGCTTTTGAGGTAGACACTTTCTGTACCTCAAACCTTGACGAGATAAAAGATGATGAAACTGATCGAATTGCACAGTAACCATATCGAAGACAAGGTAAGCCTAAATCGCTGATTCTTTACTTATCAAGGAATCATGATGCCTTGTTAGAGGCCAATCTTGATTGGTGTACGAAAACACTAATTGTTTGATGCTTAATTAGTTATTAGGACACTGCCGGCAAAGTGAAGAGCTTTTGGGTCACACACATAGAAGGTAGTTAAGTGAGAAAAGAAAATGGAAGGACAATCTTGTCCTTGGGCCAAAAAGGGTATTTCAGTAATTTAGGAGTCCAAGGGCATTTTCATCATTACGGGGAAAAAGGCACTTTGGTAATCTTGTTAAGGGAGTTGATGCCATTATCCAATTTATTGGGAGAATTTTTAGCAAAATTGGAATCATATTAATTTTAATTAATATGGAGAATGTAATAACTCCTTTATACTATGATACTCATAGAAATACATAAAGTAAAATATATTTATATCCACAAAAGTAGATGGGCCCAAAATTTTCTTTTAGTACATATAAACGTTTTACAAAAAGTTATCAAAAATAGTGGATAGTGTAGCTATTGCTCCTCACTTGCCAACGCCAATCCGACCGTGTCCTCACCTAGATCCTGTAAACACAAAGAAAAACAACGGGGTGAGCACAAAAATAATGCTCAGTAAGTAAATCCTCTACTCGTCTGTCCCCGTAACTCTTTTTCTTAATTCTTTCCTTACACATTTCTCGTCTCATTTATTTTCTCTTTTTGTTTCTCTTTCACACAGCTCTCTTTTATTAATTTTCTATTGTAAGGCACGGCCTCATCTTACCGGAGGCACGGCCGGGTGGAGTTCACAAAGCACCAATCCGCTCTTCGTGACTCTACTAATTCTCTCTTTATTCTTTCTCACTTGAATGTCACAGCCTCATCTTACCGGAGGCATGGCTGGGTGGAGTTCACAAAGCACCAACCCACTCTTCGTGACTACCGGGTGGAGTTCACAAAGCACCAACCCACTCTTCGTGACTGCTGGGTGGAGTTCACAAAGCACAACCCACTCTTCGTGACTGCCGGGTGGAGTTCACAAAGCACCAACCCGCTCTCTGTGTTTTTCTCATTCTCTCTACTCTTAGAGTAGTTCATTCACAAAGTTTTCTACTCTTTCTCAAGCTACTTCTCAATGCACAATTAATGTATAAGGATGGTTCATGCTTAAAATTTCTTACTTAAGGCACTTATGAAATGCCCAAATGCAATGTTGCATCAAGATAGTCATTCTGCACAGGTCACACTCAAGAGGGCATAACTTGAGTTATACACATCGGATTGCTATGGTTTTGGTCTCTTTTAAAGCTTAGAGTCAGGGCTACAACTTTAATGTTTTGGTCTTAACCCAGTTCAATCTGTAAGATGCCCAAAAATCACTCAGATGGTTACGGCTGTGACAGGGCAGTTTTCACTTAGGCATTTCATCAAACATAATGCATGCATACTTTAATTCTATTTTTGATACATCTCTACTTCTTTCTTTAACCATCCATTCATGGAGCAAAACTCCTCCACAATAAATCTAAACATGGCCAAGAAAAACACTTCAAATATTCTACTTAAATTCTTTTAAAACTATCCATACTTCTATCAATTATCAACACAATCCATCCTTCTCATGGTGGAAATCTCTCCATAAAATTAACATTGAACTCATTCATAAATCCATCAACTCATCATCAAACCATCACATACACTTCTCATATTCAAATATATCTAACAACAAGCATAATTCATCATCAATCTCATCTCAATTTCTCAATAACCATAACATATGCATACTTAAAAGAAATCTCTACTCACTTGAATTCTTAAACTTTAACTTGAGTTGGATTTTGAGTGGAATTTACTTACCTTATGCTTGAGTCTTCTCTACTAAGCTCTCTACTCTTGTTGGATTCAAAACTTCTTCTAACCCTAAGCATAAACTTCATAAGAACTCAACTTTTACACAAATAAATCATAGATAAAGAGCATGAATTCTTACCTTTTGAAGTCTTGAATCAAAACCCTATTAAAAATCACTCAAAAGCCCTCAAAATCCTTGGAGGATTGAATGAAAATTTGAGAGAAAATGGGGGAGTAGTGTGGCGGTGGAATGAAGGAAATAAGGGTTACAAACCCTTATCATCTTATTTTATAAACTCACTTTCCCATTTTGCCCTTACACTTTTTTGGAAATTCCATCCTTGTCCCGTAGTCAATTACCATAATGCCCTCATTTTTATTGTATTCTTTATGAAATTCTACCTCTTTTCACTCCCCACTTTTCAACTAATTTTGAGTGAAAAGACTATTTTACCCTTAATACAAGTTTAAGGCATTTTCTTCATATTCTCTTAAAATAACTTTAATAAAAATTAACTAAGGGCTATAAAACATAATTTAAATCATGTACCTCCATGTTGGGCATTACAATTCTCCCCCCTTAAAAGAATTTCATCCCCGAAATTCAAACGAACAGCTCTGGGTAACGGTTCTGCATGTCTTGCTCTGTCTCCCATGTAGTTTCTTCAACTTTATGATTTCTCTAGAGGACTTTAACTAAAGAAATACTCTTGTTCTGGAGCTCTTTAATTTTTCTATCCAAAATCTGTACTGGTTGCTCCTCATACACAAGATTCTCTTCTAAGTCCACGTCCTCTATGCTCAGAATATGGGAGGGATCACTTATATACTTGCGAAGCATCGAGACATGAAATACATTGTGAACTCTGTCGATTTTGGGGAGTAGTGTTAATATGTAGGCCACATTTCCTACTCGCTATAACACCTCAAATGGACGAATGAATCTTGGTGCTAATTTTCCTTTATTACCAAAACACATCACTCGTTTGTAGGGGGAAGCTTTCAGAAAAACTTTGTCACCCACTTCAAACTCAACTTCCTTTCTTTTCAGATCAGCATAGCTTTTCTGCCTATCCTGGGCTTGTTTCATTCTGCTTTTGATCAGCTTTACATCTTCTATTATTTTCTGAGTCATTTCTGGCCCAAGAGCTATATTCAACTCATCTCTCTCGCCCATCTCATCCCAATGCAGTGGAGATCTACACCATCTACCATACAAAGCCTCATAAGGAGCCATCTTAATTATAGACTGGTAGCTGTTATTATAAGCAAACTCCACCAAGGGTAACATCTCATGCCAGGATACTTTATAATCCATACAACATACTCTCAACATGTCCTCAAGTACTTGATTTGTTCTCTATATCTGGCCATCTGTCTGAGGATGATAGGCAGTACTAAAAGCCAATCTGGTACCCAAATTCCTCTATAAACTCATCCAGAAAGCTGACACAAATCTGGAATCTCTGTTTGATATTATTGTCTTGGGTACACCATGAAGTCTCACTATTTCTTTAATATACATCTGGGCCAATTGATTTGAAGTGGTACTATCCTTTACCGTAAGAAAATGGGTTGATTTCGTCAATCTGTCTACTATCACCCATATAGCATTGTATCCTTTTTGCACTCTAGGGAGACCTATAATAAAATCCATCGAAATACTCTCCTATTTCCATTCAGGAATACCAAGTGGCTAAAGCAACTATGATGGCCTTTGGTGTTCTGCTTTCACTTGCTGACAAGTCAGGCATTTAGCTACAAACGCTGCAATATCTTTCTTCATCCCTGGCCACCAATAGCCTTTCTTTAAATCTTGATACATCTTGGTTGCTGCAAGATGAGCAGTGTACGGTGTATCATGAGCCTTTGTCAGGATTCTTTTTCTCAACTCATCATCCTGAGGAACACACAACCGACTCCGAAAACATAGAACATCATCTAACAATCTAAACTCTGATGTCTTGCCCTCATGCACTTGCTGAACTGTTTTCTGACACCACTCATCAATTAGCTGCATTTCTTTAATTTCTTCCAATAAGGTAGAATGAACCTCTAATCTGGCAATTTTTCTTGGTATGACCTCAATTTGCTCTTTACACAACTCTTTTATTAACTCTTTCTGTCTTGTGAGTCGAGACAAATAAGCTTTCCTTCTCAGAGCATCGGCTACTACATTAGCTTTCCCCAGTTGATACTTAATCTCACACTCATAATCTTTAACCAGCTCTAACCATCTTCTCTGTCTCATATTCAACTCCTTTTGAGTAAAGAAATACTTTAAACTCTTATGATCGGTGTAGATATTACTCTTGGCACCATAAAGTTAATGCCTCCAAATCTTTAATGCAAAGACCATGGCTGCCAACTCTAAATCATGCGTATGGTATCTTGTCTCATACTCTTTCAATTATCGAGAGGCATATGTTATCACCGTACCTAATTGCATTAACATAGCACCAAGTCCTTGTAGTGAGGCATCTGTATAAATGTCATAATCTACACCCTCATGCGGTAACACTAATATAGGAGCTGTCGTTAACCTCTTCTTCAACTCCTGAAAGCTCTCCTCACATGCTTCTGACCATGCAAAAGGATTTCTCTACCTGGTAAAAGCTGTCAATGGTTTTAGGCAACTGGGCGAACCCTGCTACAAAGCGCCGATAGTAACCTGCTAGGCCTAAGAAACTTCTGACCTCTTTTACTGTCTTCGGCCTTTGCCATTCTAGGATTGCCTTTACTTTACTAGGATCCACTGAAATTCCCTCACTAGAAATAGTATGGCCTAGAAATATCACCTGATCAAGCCAAAACTCACATTTAGAAAACTTGGCATACAACTTCTTTTTCTCTCAATCGCTACAGCACAAATCTCAAGTGTTCCTCATGCTCTTCTCTTGACTTCGAATAAACTAGGATGTCATCAATAAATACCACTATAAACCGATCCAGACAATCATGGAATACCCTGTTCATTGAGTCCATAAATATTGCTGGGGCATTAGTTAACCCAAACGACATCACTACAAACTCATAATGCCCATACCTTGTACGGAAGGCAGTCTTAGCCACATCTTGCTCGACCCCTCTTACCTGATGGTACCTTGACCTTAAATCAATTTTGGAGAACACTACGGCGCCTTTCAACTGATCGAACAAATCATCAATACGAGGTAGCAGGTACTTATTCTTCACTGTCACTTTATTCAATTCTCTATAATCAATATCCGTAGGGACCCATCTTTCTTCTTCATAAACAAAATTGGGGCTCCCCATGGAGAATGACTTGGTCGGATAAAACCTTTATCTAGGAGCTCTTGGAGTTGATTTTTCAATTCCTGGAGCTGGGCTGGGGCCATTCGATAAGGGGCTTCAGAAATTGACGCTGTCCCTAGTGCCAATTCAATACTAAACTCAACTTCTCTTTCCAGTGCAAACCCGATAAGTCTTCCGAAAATACATCTGGAAATTCTCGGACTACTGGCACACTCTGCACTTCTGGTTACGGGACATCAAGTTATTCTGCATAGGTCACACTCAAGAAGACATAACTTGAGTTATACATATCGGATTGCTACAGTTTCAGTCTCGTTTTAAAGATTAGAAATAGGGCTACAACTTTTATGTTTTGGTCTCAACCTAGTGCAATCGGTAGAATGCCCAAAAATCACTCAGAAGGTCATAGTTGTGATAGGGCAGTTTTCACTTAGGCATTTCATCAAACATAATGCATGCATACTTTAATTCTATTTTTGATACATCTATACTTCTTTCTTTAACCATCCATTCATGGAGAAAAACTCCTCCACAATAAATCTAAACATGGCCAAGAAAAAAACTTCAAATATTCTACTTAAATTCTTTTAAAGCTATCCATACTTCTATCAAATTTTATCAACACAATCCTTCTCATGGTAGAAATCTCTCCATAAAATTAACATTGAACTCATTCATAAATCCATCAACTCATCATCAAACCATCACATACACTTCTCATATTCAAATATATCTAACAACAAGCATAATTCATCGTCAATCTCATCTCAATTTCTCAATAACCATAACATATGCATACTTAAAAGAAATATCTACTCACTTGAATTCTTAAACTTTAACTTGAGTTGGATTTTGAGTGGAATTTACTTACCTTATGCTTGAGTCTTCTGTACTAAGCTCTCTACTCTTGTTGGATTCAAAACTTCTTTTAACCCTAAGCATAAACTTCATAAGAACTCAACTTTTACACAAATAAATCATAGATAAAGAGCATAAATTCTTACCTTTTGAAGTCTTGAATCAAAACCCTATTAAAAATCACTCAAAAGCCCTCAAAATCCTTGGAGGATTGAATGAAAATTTGAGAGAAAATGGGGGAGTAGTGTGGCGGTGGAATGAAGGAAATAAGGGTTACAAACCCTTATCATCTTATTTTATAAACTCACTTTCCCATTTTGCCCTTACACTTTTTTAAAAATTCCATCCTTGTCCCATCAATTACCATGATGCCCTCATTTTTATTGCATTCTTTATGAAATTCTACCTCTTTTCACTCCCCACTTTTTCAACTAATTTTGAGTGAAAAGACCATTTTACCCTTAATACAAGTTTAAGGCATTTTCTTCATATTCTCTTAAAATAACTTTAATAAAAATTAACTAAGGGCTATAAAACATAATTTAAATCATGTACCTCCATGTTGGGCGTTACAGAGAATATATATTTAATTTAACTAAATATAAATTAAAACCCATATATCAAATATGATAAATATATATGGATTAAATAAATAGTAATATTTATTTAATTAGAATATGTATTTATATAGGAATTAAATAAATAAGAATATTTATTTAATTAGGATTCATATTTTAGGAGAATATCTTTATGAGATATTCTAATCCCTTATATCAAGGATTGTAATCCAATTCAAATAGAAATTAAAAGGATTGTAATCCAATCCAAATAGGAATTAAGGACTTACAATCCTTGTTGAATTCTTATTAGGGATTGCCTATGTAAAGGGTCATTGGGTTTTGATTTAAGAGAGCAATTATCATAAAGTTAGTTTTGCAAATTGAATAGCAAAATTAACTCTCCCCAAAACCCTAGCCGCGGCCAACCCTAGAGAGAGAAATTTTCTCTCTAAATTCTGCCACCTCTTAAATTCTTTCTAAATTCTAAGCCCTCCAATTGATCTAGTTGTCAATCCTTGGGTAATCCCAAGCCTGCTTTCGTGTGGATACTATCGGACTTGATCCTACGTTGGATTGATAGCGAAGTACCTGTCAACAGTACCTATGAATAGTGCTGGTGAACAATGCCTATGAACAGTACCCGTGAACAATACTGAAAGCTCTAATCCAGAGAAGGAGCTGCCAACGAGAGGTATAATCCTATCCTTGTATGGGTTAAATTTTGTGTAGATTAATATGTCAAAATCATGATCTAGCGTAAGGGAATCGTGCCATGGCAAGAAATTTTTTTATTTTTCCGCTCTTGCCTCGACACAGTCAGACACTATATTGGATCCAGATTCCATTAAACGGCTTAAAGCCATGAAATCTGAGATGACTCCATGTACTAAAACCAGGTATGGTCATTGGTGGATCCACTTGAAGGGGTAAAACCCATAGGGTTTAAATGGGTCTTCTAGAAGAAGATGGACATAGATGGCAATATGCATACCTATAAGGCACGATTGGTTGCCAAAGGTTTCAAACAAATTCATGGTATTGACTATGAAGAAACCTTTTCACCGTTTGCCATGATTAAGACCATCTAGATTATGCTTGCGATTGCTGCATATCATGACTAGGAAATTTGGTAGATGGATGTCAAAACAACTTTCCTAAATATAAACCTTGAAAATGATATGTATATGACACAACCTAGTGATTTCGTTCTTAATGGACAAGCTAATAAGAAATGCATGTTGCAGAGGTCCATTTATAGACTCAATCAAGCTTCAAGGAGTTAGAACATTCATTTTTTGAAGCCGTAAAAGAATTTGGTTTCATTAAGAACAAAGATGAGCTTTGTGTTTACAAAAAGGTAAGTGGGAGTGCAATGGCATTCTTGGTGTTGTATGTCGATGACATACTTCTTATCGGGAATGATATACTGAACTTGCAGTTGGTAAAGACTTGGTTATCTAGGTGCTTCTCCATGAAGGACTTAGGAGAAGCAGCCTACATCCTAGGAAGAAGGATCTACCGTGATAAATCACGTAGGTTGCTTGGCCTAAGTCAGAGTACATACATTGATAAGGTACTAAAGAGATTTAGTATGTAAGAATCCAAGAAGAGATTTCTTCTGATGTCACATGGTGTCTTTCTCTCTAAGGATATGTATCCTAAAACATACGATGAGAGAGATAAAATGAAGAGGATCCCATATCCATCATGTATGCCATGTTGTGTACTTGAACTGATGTCTCATGTGCATTAAGCACTTGTAGTAGATATCAATCGGATCCAAGTGAGGATCACCGGATAATTATCAAGAGCATTCTTAAGTACCTGAAAAGGACTAAGGATATGTTCTTGGTTTACGGAGGGAAAGATGAGCTCACTGGAAAAGGGTATAGTGATGCTAGTTTCCAAACAGATAAGGATGATTATCGCTATTTGGGTTTGTATTTTGTCTCAATGAGGTGCAGTAAGCTGGAAGAGCTCCAAGCAAAGCACTATAATGGATTCTACAATGGAAGCCGAGTATATTGCATTATCCAATGCGACCAAACAGGCGATTTGGATCAAGAAGTTTGTCATTGAACTTGGTGTGGTCTCCACTATTGTTGAGCCAATAGATGTCTATTGTGACAACAATGGAGCAATAGCTCAAGCGAATGAGCCACGGTCTCACCAATGATCCAAACACATACTTAGGCGTTTTCATCTCATCAAAGAAATGGTTGAGAGGAAAAATGTGTAGATCAACAAAGTACATACTGATGACAATCTTGCTGATCCACTAACAAAGCCTCTGTTGCAGTAAAAGCATGAAAAGCACTTAAGGTCATTCAACATTAAATACATGAATGATTGGCTATAGTGCAAGTGGGAGATTGTTAGAATAGATGACCTAGAGCCAATAAGTTTTGTAGTATCGACTCTTTTAATAATTTTTATTCATCAATAAAAGGCATTTTCTACTATATCGCATAAATCATAATTGTATGTATTGATATATGTCCTTGGGATGGTAGAACCATGACAATGGTATCAAGTGTTTCAAATCTTGATAGTGAGAACCCTATGATCACATATGGTGGCCATTCTAGAATTGTTCATAGTCCCAGTATTGTTATGACCAAGGTCATAGATAATACGGTAAGGATATCATAGTGTTGAATGGCCCTGTCATACGGCAGAAACTGATCTCACTTGTCAAGGTTGTTAGCCGACAACCTGGTGCAATGCATGGGTGCTTGCTATAGGCAAGTTCACTGAACAAAGCCATTAGAGGATTCTATATAGATGGTAACCCTAGTGTCTATGGAATAAATCCTCTAACGAATGGTGGTGCATGTGATCACTAAAGCGGCTTGTGCACCAATTGGTGTAGTTTGACACTAGCCCAACGTAGTTCTTGTAAGTAATTGATCTACCATATGCAACGGAAAACAAAAATTCAATTGGTAAATCAATTACCTTTCTTTGCCTAGATCCGAGTATAGATTATACCATTTACATGTTTATAAACAAAAATCTGTATAAAGTAAATCCATTCAAGGATTAGAATACTTACATATGTTTGGAGGCTCCTTCGAATATCTCTAATTTCGAACACGAACACTGTTCACCGCACTGTTCACGGTTACTGTTCATTGTCTACTATTCACGTGCTTTTTTGTCAATCAATCCAAAGTAGGATCGTACTCACGGAAGTCCACACGATGATAATCCACAAAACTCTTGATTATTTTGCTAGAACAATCAAGGACTTCAAGAATCAAGAAAGAAGAATAAGAAAAGTTTTCTTCTTGAGAGAAAGAGAGTAGGGTGGCTAGGGTTTTAATTGAATGAATAACTGCAACGCCCACATCGAGGTATGTAGCTTTGCTTATGCCCTTATATCCTTAGTTGAATTTTGTCAAAGTTATTTTGAAAAAAAAAATGTGAAGAAAATCCCTTAAATTTCATTAGGGGTAAAATAGTCTTTTTAATCAAAATTAGTTGAAAATGTGGGGAGTAAAAAGAGATAGAATTTCATGGAGAATGCAATAAAATGAGGGCATTATAGTAATTGACTAAGGGACATAGATGGAATTTTATAGAAAGTGCAAGGGCAAAATGGGAAACTAATAAATAATATTATGTTATATCAAGAATTGAAGAGTGAAACCCTAGCCACTTCTTCTCCTCTTTCACACCACTTACCACCCAAATTCTCTCAATTCTTCAATTTTTTTCAAGGGAAATTCATAGATTTTGGGTAATTTTTAGTGGATTTTCAATCCCAAGCATCCTTAGGTAAGATCCTTGCACTAAGAAGTGAGTTTTAATTTTTAAAGTGTTGAATTTTGATGATTTGTGTTCATAGGATTTAAGAGAAAGAGAGTTAGATCAAAGAAGATTATTAGATTGTTGGATTGCTCACATCTACGGTAAGTAAATCCTACCCTAAGTATGATTTAAGTAATATTGTGTAGAGAATTTCTTTTATGCATATATGTGTTCTTATATGAAGAATTGTTGATGGATTTGGTGTTAAATGAAGATTAGAACTTATCCATGAGTAGTAGTGTTTGTGTATTTGATATTTGATGTGAGTTTGGATGAAATTTGGAAGAATTGGAGTAGAAATTTTGGAGTTTATAATTTGGGAAGGTTTGGCGTTAAAGATAGAAGATTTTATACCAAATTTTTTGTGGCTTAGAAAAGAGGTAGAAGTGTAGCCAAATTAGAGTTGATTTATGCATATGAATTGTTTGATGAAATGTCAAAGAGAAGTGCATGTATGAGTTTGATTATGTGTTACCTTGGGATGAGTTTGTAGATGGTAGAGAATGACATGTTTGCATTCCATATTGCATTATTGCATCTAAACATGTGAATTTAGAAAGAATTATAAGCATGAAACCATCTACATGCATACATACTCATAAGAGCATGAAAAAGTACTAAAGAATGTTAAAAAGTAAATAAAAAGAAATGAGAATATTAAAGAAGTTCAAATCTGAATTTTTATTTAAAGAAGTGTAAAAAAAATAAAAAGAAGAAAAGGTTGTTGTTAGAGTAGATGTCCTAGAGCCAATCAATTATTGTAGAATTGACTCTTTATAATAATGTTCATTAATCAATAATAAAAGGCATTTTATTCTATATCGCGTAAATCATTATTATTACAATATGTATTGATATATGTCCTTAGAATGGTAGAACAGTGACGAGGGTATCAAGTGTTTCAAATCTTGATAGTGAGATGAGCACATATGGTGGCCATTCTAGAAACATCCGTAGCCTCAGTATTATTTTGAAGTAAGGGCACAGATAATACGGTAAGGCTATCATAGTGTTAAACGACCCTGTCGAAAGGCAGTGGCTGATCTCACTTGTCAAGGTTGTTTGGTGACAACTTGGTGCAACACATGGGTGCTTGTTGTAGGCGGATATACCGCAGCAAGTTCACTGGACTGACCTACCAGAGGATTCCATATGGATGGTAACCCCAGTGTCTATGGAACAAATCGTCTAACAAATGGTGGTGCATGTGATCCTTAGACTTGAGATCACCGGAGTGCCTTGTGCACCGATTGGTACAGTTTGACACTAGCCTAACGCAGTTCTATTCAGAGCTGTCAATATGGTGGTGATTGGCTGCATTGATGAGCGTATCAAGACTATGGTGGATTGACAGAGGAGTCATCACTCCTGGGTACGGGAGAAGTTATCTCACAACGTAATTCAGTATATGGCAATGACACTAAAACTGTCGCCACAGTGGGATTGAGTTGTTGCTCTATCTAGTTTATAATACGGGTTATTGGTCCAGAAACTGAATACATAATATCGAGAGTAATCGAAGGTTGACACTATTTCTATGCCTTCGTCTCGTCGAGATAACGTATGATGAAAGGATCGAATTGTACGGTAACCATATCGTTGACAGGTAGCTACTTTGCTGAATCCAAATCTATCGGGCGGCTATGATGCCTTGCTAGGGGCCAATCTTGGTCTGTGTATAAGTGAGACGATTAATTGGTGTTAATCGCGATGCTATACACTACCGATATGATGAGGAGCCTATGGGTCACACACATAGAGGATAATTTAAGACTCAAGAAGAAAGAAGGGTGTTTTCGTCTTTTTAGGCGAAAGGGTATTTTGGTAATTTCACAGTGCAATTAAATTTGCTGAGGTCGTAGCCTTTATTTAATTTGTTAGAAAAATTAAATAAGTGAAATTCCGTTTAAATATGTGTTTGCATATATTTAAATAAATTATCATTATTGTTAAATGTTAATATATATATATTAAATATATATTAATTGATTTTAACTGAGATAATGATGAATTAAATTAAAATATCTAATTGGGAGTGTTTGGCAAATTTGGGGGTGTTTGGGTTGGAGCCCAAGCCCATTCCATATGGGAATAGGGCAACTAAAATAACACTATAAAAGAAAAGGTTTTAGTTGAAAATGATAATTGTTATTTTATTATTTCATTCTTCATTGAAAAGAGAGAAACCTCCAGCCCCAAATACTCTCCCACGCCAGTTTTTGGTTTTTGCCAAAATCAAATACCTTTTGTTTTCTTCTTGATTTCTTAAGGCCAAGGAGGATCTAGCAAATCCCTCCTTGGTTCTTGTTGATTGTCTTCGTGTGGACCTCTACGGTTCGATCCTACACTTGGATCGGTAGCAAACACGTTCAGAGACAATATTGGTGGAGCCTCCAAACGTGGGTATGGTTTCTTAAACCTTAAACTAATTTTTCTGCAGATTTGATTATTTATATAAACTATGATTTTTGTACCCGGATCTTGGTTCTAAGGAACGATCCATAGAGTTTATGTTTTTGTTTTCCGCTGCGTAACTAGGTCGTTTACTAACAGTTGTTGCAATGGGGAGCCCGTGAGTGACATAGCCCCACATGCACACCGCCTTTGGTGAGCAGCCTCAGAATTAAAAAAGAAAAATTGCATAGTCTATTAGAAGTGCGTGTAGATGAGGACTATACCCAAAATTAGAGAATTCACTCACACGGCCAGGGTTCCAAATCCATAGCTCAACTAAGTCTGATCGGCAAGAAAGAAAGAATAGAAAGAAAGAAAGAATAGAAAAGAAAAGAAAGAAAGACTAGAAAAGAAAGAAAGAAAGAAAGAAAGAAATACAGAAAAGAAACAAAAAACAGAATAAGAAAAATAGAAAAGAAAATGCACATTTTATGCATTTTTGCATTTGCATCATATATATGCATAATACCATGCCCATTATCTTGAGTAGTGGGAATTAGAATAGAGAAAGAACAGAGTGAAACAGAGAAAGAATAGAGAAAGAACACAGAGAAAAATGGAGTAAGAGTAGAAAAAGAATAGAGAAGAATGGGGAAGTGTGAAGTGAGGAAATAAATTTAGAATTTAAGCAACGGAGAGAGAAAAGTAGCATAGCGGGTTTACTTACTAAGCAATTAGTGCTCACCCTGTTGTTTTCAATGTTTTTGTAGGTAATAGTGAATGCGGTCATTTGGAACATCACGCAGCGGAAGGGTTGGGCAAAACTGTGGAGTTATTATTTTGAGATTTTATTATATTATATAAAGATTTGTATATAAAGAAAAATTAAATATGGGCCTATAATTTTATACTTGTTTATATGTATATTTTCTTATATATATATTTAGTGAGTTTTACTGTTATTTTACGAGTATACTAGATAGAAAGAAAGTATTACAATAATTCTTTTTTTTTTTTTTTTTGTTTTAATTTTAAGTTGCACTTATATAGTGCAACAATTAAAACCCTATTCCATTTAGAAATAGCCATGGGCTCCAACCCTAGTTCACCCTTGCAACCAAACACACCTTTTATAATATTTTAATTAATTAATTATTATGATAATTAAAATCAATTAATATATTAACATTCAATTAATAATAATAATTCATTTAAATATATACATAGATATATTTAAATATAATCTCACTTGTTCAATTTTAATATTAAAATTAAATACAGGCAACAACCTCAACAAATTTAAGTGCACTATGAAATTACCAAAACACCCTTTCATCCTAAAAGATGATAATGCCCTTCTCACAAAATTGATTCTTAAATTCTTCTATGTGTGTGACCCGTAGGCTCCTCATCATATCGGTAGTGTGTAGTATTGTGATTAACACCCATTAATTGTCTCACTACACACAGACCAAGATTGGCCCCTAGCAAGGCATCATGGTCACCCGATAGATTCTGATTCAGCGAAACCACAGCCTATCAACAATATGGTTACTGTGCAATCAAATCCTTTCATCAACCGTTATATCATCGAGACTGAGGTACATAAATATTGTCAACCTCAGACATCCTCGACATGTTTGTATTCAGTTACTAAACCAATGACAGGAATATTAAATTGGATTGAGCATCAACTCAATCCCACTATGGCCATAGATTTAGTGTCATTGCCATTTACTGAATTACCCAGTGAGATAACTTCTCTTATACCCAGGAGTGATGAATCCTTTGTCAATCCACCATAGTCTCGATACACTTCTCAATGTAGCCAATCACTACCATATTGATAGCTCTAAATAGAACTACGTCGGGCTAGTGTCAAACTACACCAATTGGTGCATAGGGCACTCCGGTAATCTCAAGTCTAAGGATCACATGCACCATCATCCGTTAGAGGATTTATTCCATAGACACTAGGGTTACCATCCATATGGAATCCTCTAGTGGGTCTGTCCAATGAACTTGCCTCTAGCAAGCACCCATGCGTTGCATCAGGTTGTCGGCAAACAACCTTGACAAGTGAGATCAGTCATTGCCTTTCGACAGGGTCGTTCAACACTATGATAGCCTTACCGTATTATCTGTGTCCTTAGTCAGAATAATACTAGGGCTATGGACGTTTCTAAAATGGCCACCATATGTGATCATAGGGTTCTCACTATCAAGATTTGAAACACTTGATACCTTCGTCACAGTTCTACCATCCTAAAGACATATATCATTACATACATGATACAGAAGAATATGTCTTTTATTGATAAATAAACATTTATTACAGAGTCAATACAATAATTGATTAGCTCTAAAGCACATACTATAATAGTTCTATTAAGGACTATCAGAATGGTGGTGATTGACTACATTGAGAAGTGTATTAAGACTAGGGTAGATTGACAAAGGATTCATCATTCTCAAGTACGGGAGAAGTTATCTCAGTGCGCAATTCAATGAATGGCAATGACATTAAATCTGTGGCCACAGTGGAATTGAGTTATTGCTCAATCCAATTTATTATCCCAGTCATTGGTCTAGTAACTAAATACAAAGATATCAAGTATATCTGATGTTGACACTATTTATGTACCTCAGCCTTGATGTGATAATGAATGATGAAATGATTTGATTGCATGGTAACCATATGTTGATAGGTAGCTAATTTGTTGAATCTGAATCTATCGGGTGGCCATGATGCCTTGCTAGGGGCCAATATTTGTTTGTGAGTAGTAAGATGATTGATTGGTGTCAATCACGAGACTGCTCACTTTCGATATGATAAGGGGCCTATGGGTCACACACTTAGAAGACAATTTAAGAATCAGTTTGTGAAAGGGGTAAATTCATCTTTTAGGATGAAAGGGTATTTTTGTAATCTCACAGTACAATTAAATTTGCTGAGGTTGTTACCTGTATTCAATTTTAGTATTGAAATTAAAATTGGTGAGATTAAATTTAAATATATTTATACATATATATTTAAATGAATTATTATTATTTAATATTAATAGATATTAATATTTGTGGATTTTAATAATAACAATTAATTAAAATTAAAATACCATTATGGGTTGTTTGGTTGCAAGGGTGGATTAGGGTTGGATCCCATGACTATTCCTAAGTGGAATAGAGTTTTAATTATTTGCACTATATAAGCGCAACTTAAATTAAAACACAATAACACTTATTATGAAAGTAAAACCCTAGCCACCCACCTTTCTCCCTTTCTCATTTTTCACATTAGTGGTGAGAAAAAAATTATTTTCTCTTATTTGATTCTTGAAGCCTCCTAGTAGTGGGTTTTATGGATTGTCTTCGTGTGGACGATATGAGTGTAATTCTACTTTGAATCAGGAAGCGAGTTCAAAAATCAGAGATATTGAAGGAGCCTCCTATGTTCGTAAGTAAATTGGACTCTTTGTATGATTTATTGTTTAACTGTTAAATTGATCATATATATAAACGTTATAATCTTTGCCCAGATTTTGGGTTTGAGTAGTTGATCGATTCGTTTTAATTGTTTGTTTTTCGCTACATGAGTCCATTTACTTAAATTTCGACCCACTAGGAAGACCAACGGGTCTTCCTGAGTTTAATAGTGAGGGCTATTAACTTGAATAAAAATATTTGGACCACATTAATTGATAAAAGGCCTTATTAACTAATAAAAGACTATTAACTCTGTTTAATTTATACTTGTAGATTTACATTATGACTACAATTGATCATCGAAAAGGAAAGCAGGTTCGATGGTACAAACTTCACTGGCTGGTATAGAAATCTTTAGATTGTACTAAAGTCAGAAAAGAAGTTGTGCATCCTAGATGAACCTGTTGTGGAAGCACCTGAACCTGAAGCTACTCAAGAAGCTATAGATGCTTATAGAAAGTATCTAGATGATGTTGATATTGTACAGTGTATTGTGTTTGCATCATTGACACTTGATCTACGAGAGCAACATGAGAATTTGGATACTGGCTCCATCATCACACATCTCAAGGAGCTCTTTCAAAAGCGTGCTAGACACTAACATTATGAGGTGTCAAAGGCATCATATAGATGCCAAATAACTAAAGGAACCATAGTAGGCCCGCATATAGTCAAGATGATTGGCTACATACATAACCCTGAAATACTAGGATTTGGTTGTAGGAACCATGTCGTCGCGAGTGTGGAATTACAACAAAAATTTTCTTGCCATGGCATGGTCTTGTTACCCAAGATCATGATTTCGATGAAATTAATCAACATAAAGATTAACCATACAAGGTTATGTGATTTACCTCCGTTGGTGGATCCTCCTCTAGGTCTTTCAAACTAGTTGCTATCAATCCAATGTAGGATTGAGTCCGTCAGTATCCACATGAAGGTAGGCTCAGGATCACCGTAGGATTAACTGCTAGATCAATTGGAGTGCTTAAGGGAGGTGACGGATTAGAGAGATAGAATTTCTCTTTCTCGGGTTGGCGGCTAGGGTTTTTGGGAGAGTTAATTTTGCTCTTTAATTTGCAAAATTAACTTTTGATTATTAGCTCTTATAAAATAAAACCCAATGATCCTTTATATAGACAATCCCAAATAAGAGTCCAATAAGGATTGTAAATCCTTAATTCCTATTTGGATTGGGTTACAATCCTTATTTGAATTGGATTGCAATCCTTGATATAAGGGAATAGAATATCTCTTAAAGATGTTCTCCTAACATATGAATCCTAATTAAATAAATATTCCCACTTATTTAATTCCTATATAAATAAATATTCTAATTAAATAAATATTACTATTTATTTAATCCATATATATTTATATATATTTATCATGTTTAATATATGGGTTTTAATATATATTTAATTTAATATATATTCTTCATATAAATTAAAATTAATATGATTCCAAATTTGCTAAAAATTCTCCCAATAAATTGGATAATGGCATCAACCCTTTAGCAAAACTACCAAAGTGCCTTTTTGCCCATAATGACAAAAATGCCCCTGGACTCCCAAATTACCAAAATACCCTTTTCGGCCCAAGGACAAGATTGTCCTTCCATTTATGTTTCTCACTTAACTACCTTCTATGTGTGTGACCCGAAGGCTCTTCACTTTGCTGGTAGTGTCCCTTTAACTAATTAAGCATCAAGCAATTACTGTTTTCATATACCAATCATCATCGGCCTCTAACAAGGCATCATGATTCCCTAGTAAGTAAAGAATTAGTAGTTTAAGCTTACCTTGTCTTCGGTATGGTTATCATGCAATTTGATCCATTTAATTATCTTTATCTCATCGAGGTTTGGGGTACAGAAATAGTGTCTACCTCAAAAGCCACCCTGACATGTTCTATATTTGGTTCTATAATCTGACGACTGTTGGATTCAAGCACCAACTCAATTTCATCGTGGCCACGGAGTTGAGGTTCTAGTTCTTTAACCAAATATCTCACCAAGATAAGATCTCCTATAACTAGGAGTGATGAATCCTTTGTTGATCCACCATAGCCATAATGTACTTCTCTATGTAACCAATCACCATCGTTCTAGTAATCCCTAAAAGAGACAACGTTAGGCTAGTATCAAATCACATTGATATTTACAAATGGTGCTCTAGTGATCTCAAGTCAAATGACCACATGCACCACCATCGGTAAGAGGATATATTCCATAGACATTGGGTTTACCATCTCGTGTGGAATCTTATGATGGTTCAGTCCAGTGCACTTGCATAAGCAAGCTCTCATGCATTGCATCAGGTTGATGCTCACAACCTTGACATGTAAGACTTGTCACCACCTTTCTATAGGGTCGTTCAACGCGATGATAGCTCTTTGTATAATCTGTGTCCTTGGTCAGATTTATACTATGACTACAGACGGTTTAAGAAGGGCCACCTTGTGCTCATAGGGTTCTCACAATTAAGATTTATAACACTTAATTTGTCATTGGTTCCAACCTTTCTAAGCACATATACAATTTTCTTTACATGTAGTAAATAGATGCTATAATATATGCTCATAAATAAGCGATGCCTTTTAGTCATTAATTTGAAATGAGTTTACAAAAGCTAAATCATTTGCTCTAATGCACCTACTCAAACATTGGTATGGAGGCAGAACTATCAATAAATCTTGTTCTACAATCATTGCTTGATTCCTTCTCCCAATTCATAGTGAACTTCAATATGAATTCTATGGAGAATTTTCTCTCAAAGCTCTTTCATATGCTAAAGAAAGCAGAGAAGGACATGAAGAAGTCCAAGCCATTGATGCTAGTTGATGCTGCACCGTGGAAAGGAAAGGTGAAGCGAGGCAAAGGAAATGCCAAGGGCAAGTCCAAAACTCAACCCCAAGATGCCGTTAAACCTACTAGAGGCATGAGCAAAGATAGAAAGGTTGTTTGCTTCCATTGTGGCAAGCCTGGCCATTGGAAGAAACATTGCAAGGCCTTCCTAGCAAGCAAGAAGAAGAAAAAGCCTGCATCTTCTTCTAAAAGTATGTACATGATTGAAATCAATGTACCTCCAGTTACATCTTGGGTTATTGACATAGGATGTTATTATCATGTTTGCACTTTTGTGCACGGACTACAATGGAGTAGACTGCTTGGTTGAGGAGAGGTAGACCTACGAGTTAGGAATGGAGCACGCGTTGCTGCATTAGCCATAGGGGATGATTATTTAAATTTGCCTTCGGGCCTTGTACTAAAACTTTTAATTGTTTTTATGTACCTTCGATTTCAATGAATATTATTTATGTGTCCACTTTGGACAACATTGGATATCAATTTATGATAACTAATGATTGCTGTCAATTAGTTTGAAGGGTATTCAATATGGAATTGCAAGATTACATAATGGTTTATATGTTCTAAAACTAAATAATAATGAGATTTTCAATCTAGAGAATAAGAAATCCAAAGTTGATGGCTTTAATCAAACTTACCCATGGCATTATAGGCTTGGTCATGTGAACCAGACTTGCATAGCAAAACTCCATAAGGACGAAGTTTTGGACCCATTTGACTTCATGTCTTATGAGGTATGCAAGTCATGCCTATTAGGCAAAATGACCAAGTCACCTTTTATTGGGCATAGTGGAAAGGCAAAGGAATTGTTAGGCACTATCCATAGTGATGTATGTAGACCTCTAACAATGCAAGCAATAAGTGGATATTCTTACTTCATCACGTTTACTGATGACCTCAATAGATTTGGATATGTCTACTTAATGAGACATAAGTCTGAATCCTTTGACAAGTTCAAAGAATTCAAGAACGAAGTACAGAATCAACTGGGCAAGAATATCATGGTTCTCTTATCCGACAGGGGAGGAGAATAATTAAGCTTAGAGTTTGATGCATACCTAGGGAATGTGGGATTATATCTCAACTCACACCTCCTTACACACATCAGCACAATAGAGTGTCTAAGCGGAGGAATCGAACCTTGTTGGATACGGTTTGATCAATGATGAGTTTCACAGATTTACCGACATCCTTTTGGGGCTATGCCCTAGAGGTTGCAATATATACACTGAATCATGTATTGTTAAAATTAGTGGATAAGACACCATATGAAACATGGAATGGTGAAAACCTGTATTATCTCATCTAAGAGTCTAGGGTTGTGACGCTTATGTCAAAAAGTTGACTTCGAATAAGCTTGCCTCAGAGTTAGAGAAATGTATCTTTGCCTAAATAGACAAGAGGATACTATTTCTACAATCCAGCTAAGCAAAAAGTTTTTGTTGCTCAAACTGGAGTTTTCTTAGAGAAGGATTTCCTTTAAAGAGAAGATGATGTAAGTAAGGTAGAACTCGATGAAGTTCTAGAATCAGAAGATGCATCAAAAGACAGACAAGATGATGTGCCATCAAGGATGGTTGAGCATCATGAGGAGATAGCTCCACAAGGAGTGGAACAAAGTGAACCTCCAGCACATGAGCCACGTAGGTCTGCAAGAATACTTCATGAGCTTGAGAGGTATGGTTTTCTCATGATTCAAAGTGGCGACGTATTGGTCTATTAAGACGATGAGCCTAGAACCTACAATGATGCTTTGTCGAATCCAGATTCCGCAAAATGGCTTGAAGCCATGAAATCTGATATAGACTCCATATACCAGAACCAAGTATGGGATCTGGTGGATTCGCCCAAAGTGGTCAAATCCATAGGATGTAAATGGATCTTCAAGAAGAAGATTGGCGTGGATGGGAATGTTTAAACCTATAAGGCATGGCTGGGTGCAAATGGTTTCAAACAAAGGCATGGGATTGACTATGATGAAACCATTTCTCCAGTAGAAATGCTAAAGTCCATCAGGATTATGCTATCTATTGTTGCATACCATGACTATGAAATTTGGCAGATGGATGTTAAAACTATTTTCCTAAACAGAAACCTTGAAGAGGACGTCTATATGATGCAACCCGATCGTTTTGTTATTGATGGACAAGTAGGGAAGGTAAGCAATGTGAAGAGATCCATTTATGGACTCAAGCAAGCATCAAGGAGTTAAAACATTCATTTTGATGAATCCGTAAAGGAATTCAGGTTTACACAAAGCGAAGACGAGCCTTATGTGTACAAGAAGATCAGTGGGAGCGCAGTGGTATTCCTGGTGTTGTATGTCGATGACATATTGATCATTGGGAATGATATACCAAACTTGCAAACAGTAAAGACTTGGTTATCCAAGTGCTTCACCATGAAGGACTTAGGGGAAGCAACCTACATCCTCGGTATAAAGATCTATTGTGATAGATCTCGTAGGTTGTTAGGCCTAAGTCAAAGTATATACATTGACAAAGTTCTAAAAAGATTCAGTATGGAAGATTCAAAGAAAAGTCATCTTCCAATGTCACATGGCATGTATCTCTCTAAGGATATGTATCCAAAATCACAAGAGGAGAGAGATAGGATTGGAGGTATTCCTTATGATTCGGTAGTAGGATCCATAATGTATGCCATGTTATGTACTAGGATTGATTTCTCATATGCCTTGAGCATTTGTATAGATATCAATCGGATCCAATTGAAACACATTGGACAACATCAAAAACATCCTTAAATACTTAAGAGGACTAAGGATATGCTTTTGGTCTATAGAGGAGAAGATGATCTCACTATAAGAGGATACAGTGATGCTAGTTTTCAAACTGACAAGGATGACTATCAATCATAGTCAGGTTATGTGTTTTGTCTTAATAGGGTTGTAGTGAGCTGGAAAAGTTCAAAACAAAGCACTGTAGTGGATTATACAATGGAGGCCAAGTACATCGCATTGTGCAATGCAGCCAAAGAGGCTGTTTGGATCAAGAAGTTCGTGACTAAACTAGAGGTGTTTCCGAGCATTGTTGATCTAGTTATGCTTTATTGTGACAACAATGGTGCCATAACTCAGGCTAAAGAACCATGATCTCACCAAAGATCCAAGCATATACTCTGGCGATACCATCCCATCAAAGAAATTGTGAAGAGAGGTGATGTACAAATCGACAGAGTACCTACTGATGAAAAAATCACAGACCCACTTACAAAAGCTTTGTCCCAGGAGAAGCATGATAGGCACATAACATCATTTGGGATCAAATGTATGAATGATTGTCTATAGTGCATGGGTGATTATTAGAGTAGATGCACTAGAGCCAACGTTTTAGCTCTTGTAAACTCATTTCAAATGAATGAATAAAAAGGCATCGCTTATTTATGAGCATATATATATTGTAGCATCTATTTACTGCATGTAATGAAAATAGCATATTTCCTTAGAAAGGTTGAAACCAGTGATGAGGGAATTAAGTGTTATAAATCTTAACTGTGAGCACAAATGGTGGCAGTTCTTAAACCGTTCGTGTGAGAGCCCCCTCATCTTGGACCATGGGCTATCCCAGTCTTGGCCTACTGTGGCCTCATGGGCTTTCCACATGCGCCCGATCATCTTGGGCCTCACTCATCCAGATATCCCCACCTCTACAAGTGGGTTTCTTTCGCCTTCCCCACCTTTCGAACACAAGACCTGCAGGCTAAGTACTTGTGAGAAGAGAGGTGAGTACCATTAGGCTAGCTAGCCTAATGGTACTCACCTCTCTTCTCACAAGTACTTAGCCTGCAGGTCTTGTGTTCGAAAGGTGGGGAAGGCGAAAGAAACCCACTTGTAGGGGTGGGGATATCTGGATGAGTGAGGCCCAAGATGATCGGGCGCATGTGGAAAGCCCATGAGGCCGCAGTAGGTCAAGACTGGGATAACCCATGGTCCAAGATGACGGGGCTCTCACAGTCCATAGTCATAGTATAAATTTGACAAAGGACACTGATTATATAGAGAGACTATCATCGCATTGAATGACCTATTGATGCGTTGTTACTACAACATGCAAATATCGCAAGTGCACTAGTCGCACAAAGTAATAAAGTGATTAGTGAGTATCGTTCCCACGAGGATTGGTTGCTAAGCACTGAATTTCCTATTAGTTTTCAAGCTGGAGAAACCAAATATTATTTGGATTTATGGGAGAATATAAAACTAAACTGAAAGAAAAATTTACTAAATGTAAAAACAACTAAATTATGAAAGCAAGATTTAACACAAGAGTAATATGAATTAAAACAAATGGTTAGGGTTTGACTTCATTCGGACTCTATGGATTAATTCTATGGATTATGCTACTTTTACACTTACATGCACGGATTGTAAACCGAATTCCCTAAGTTGTAAAACAAACCTTCTCAGGCTATGAATTCGTACTTTTCCCTATTAATCTTCCGCACCCAACAAATTGAAGATTAACAAATCCAAGTTCATAAAGCTAAAGGAATCCTATGTTGATTTCACTATTTCTCAAATCTATCTCTAGCATTGAAATTAACAATGGTGATTATCCAAGAAGCTCAACATGACTCATTTCTCAATCTCATCATATTCAACAATTAAAATCAATAAAATTCGGAATAATCACACAATCTATGCAATAGAATATAAAGGCAATAATCATCAATGGATTAATCCATAGAAATCTGAATTACATCAAAACCCTAAACCAAAATGGGTTAGTTCATAACTAAATTAACACAAACAGCAAGAAAAACAATAAACCCAATAGTCAACATAGTGAAACACAAAGAAAAGAGTAGAGATCTCCCCTAGTTGAAGAATCCACAAGATTCAAGCTCAAATCTTCTCTCCAAATGTAAAAGCTACTCTAACCCAGACGAAAACCAGATGAACCCCTACGAAAATGGCAAGGTTTTCCTTATATAGTTCCCCCAAAAACCTAAAACCTTTCCTAAAATAAAACTGTGTGTTTTGGAGAAAACAAAATTTCATAAACTTCGCCGTGGCGACGAACTAAAGTGAGTCTCGTGCCTAGCTTATTTCACCGGGCGAACCTTCTTGGAAAATTTTGAATTTACAGAATTGCCCTCTGCTTGCTTCCTTGCTTAAATCTTCGATCTTCGATGCTTTCTCATGAGAACAAACTTCATAGTGCATCAGAACTTTCCCAAATTCTGAGATTCGCTTGCTTCTGTGTCCAAAAACTCCAATTTGCTCATTATTTGCTAAAAATGCACGTTTCAGCCTGAAACATAAAATATATAGAATTAAGTAGCAGTTCAGGCATAAACAAACAAAGAAGTATCTAAAATCTGGCCAAAAAGCCTAAATAAAATAGTATAATCCTTGGATTATCAAATACCCTCAAACTAAAGACATGCTCGTCCTCAAGCATCAGGTACAAAACACAAAGAAAGAAAAACACAAAACAACAAAACTGAAAATGATAAGACAAAAATTAGACTCAACTCAACATAAGAACTGCCTAGAATTTATACAAATCTCAATAATTGTTGAAAAATTATTACTGAAAAATGCATAACACTCCAAGAGGTTATTACTTGCATCAACTAACTTTCTCTAGTGGTCCCCCGAGTAGGTGATCCCCACTTCAGTCCACATTCCGACTGCCTGGATTATTTTATGCAGAAATGCAAAGTTTATCAAATAGTGTTAGACTCCATAAGCCTAAGTATCGAACTACTCTCCACTAATGAGGATTAGACATCACTAAAGATCAAAATGTCTTTACAAGCTTGTAACATTAGGCTCGGTTAGTGGGCTTCAAAGAAAAGGAAAGGATAAACTAACCAAGAGAAATTGGTTTCCTTTAAGCAAACAACAAGACTTAAATCAACTTCCACTTTCTTCCTCAACCACCACTTAAGAAATCAACCATTTAATAACCCTCAAGCATGTGCACTTCTCATTTTTGCTACTGCAATGCAATTCTTAAATTTTTTTTTTTTTTTAACAACAATAACCAATTTGAAGTTAATTACCCCTCTTATTCCTCTTGCCCTTCTCACAACCCCCAAACAATTCTTTTAGTTCATTCACATAACTCTCCAAACTTTTTGTGTTTGCATTAGGCTTAGAATTCTCTTAAAGGTTGCGGACGTGTTTAGGGTAAAAGGTTTGGGCATTATTGATTGCACAAGAAAGATATGACAACGATGATTTCATAAGGCTCAAATGGGTAACTAGGGATAAAATCTATGGTCGGCTAGAAAGGCTCAAACGTTCTGAAAAATTGCCTAAATCACTTCCTCAATAATGTCTATTCCTAGAATTTCACCTCAAGTACTTCTCAACTAGGTTCTAGAGTCCACCAACATTATCAAGACTTCACCTAACTGCATAAAATGAATCTAAGCATGCCGAAATAATGAAAATGGTGGTTGAACCACTCAACAAACCTCAAGCAAAATTCAGTCAAACAACATAAACTTGAAGCAATGCTTAACATTTTTCAACAATAAAATCCGAACAATCTTATTCTCATCATAAACTTATGCAATTCATCATCGGCATAACACAACAAAACATGAAAACAACAAAACATAAACAAAAAATTTGTTCAAATTTTTCCTACCCCCAAACTAAAGATGACATTGTCCCTAATGTCACATTATGCACAATTTAGGAATAGAAAAATAGAATTTACAAAGGTACGAGATAGTTCCCTGATTAATCCGAGAAGTCGAAGTTCTGCTCAACAGCATGCACACCCGTTCATTGGCTTTCTCATCACCATAATCTGTAAAACAATTGAAATGCTTTGGTGTTCACTGTGTTAGAAAATTTCACTTACTAATATGAATATATTACAATCCTAATCTCGCCCTTACGACTACTAAAAAGTTCAAACAAAATTAAACAATCCAAACCAAAAGAAAATTAGTTCAATGTCCAAAATAAAAGACAATACAACTGAAAATAAAAATAAACTACAAAACAGGTGCTCCTATTTCATTCTTCGGCCTTCTCCTCTCCTTCGATGTCGTCATCTTCTGTGTCGGAGCCCATCCATTCCTCTGAATCCCAGTCTGCCCATTGGAAGCTCGAAGTATCAATGTTGAGCTTGGAGAAACAGTTGTGCTGCATATCATACATCATCTGGGTATGCTCTGCCAGCCAACCTTGATGTCGTTCCATCCGTTTCATATTACCCAACATCTGCTACATCAGCTCCTTTATTATGGCTATGGAACTGGATGATGTGGTAGTGCCTTGTGTGGTTCTCTGTTGTTTTGTCCCGGATCTGGGTCCTTCACTGGGTGGACGCTTAAGATGCTTGTTGTAGTAGTTGGTGTCGAGGACTGGTGCATGATAAATAAGTGGTTCATCATCCGACTTCTCCACTCCCGCTCGGGTGCACAGCTTGGGGATAAGATGTGGGAAAAGGAAACTGCCTCGCCCTGGTTGGGCTGCATTTTGTATACTCGTCATGATAATCTTCCCCACATCTATTTTCTTTCTGGTGGCAATGGAGTAAAGCAGCAATGCCTTCTCAAAAGTTATTGAACTATAATGTGTCTCCAACATCATCCTTGCACACACAAAGTACTGCCACAACCTAGCCATAGGAATTAGATTAGTTCCCTTAATGCTCTTCTTTCCCTTCTTCAAAACCTCCCAAGGGGTATCCGATTTTGCTATGACCCTAGGTATCTCATCCTCTTCAAATTGTTTCTTCTTAAACTCTAGATACTCATCATGGTCAATTGAAGGCAAGTTGTAAAAATCATTGATGACCTTCACATCAAATGGCACATCAATACCCCTCACAAATACATGCCCAAGATCACACTCAAGGAGGTTGGCATAAAACTCTCTCACTATCGGCTCTATAGCTGCATGTGTAGGTTCACTCATAAATAACTCCTAATGTCTCCCTCGACTCCACTGTTCGTCCATGGTCAATCCACGCTCGGCAATAAACCCTTTATCCTTCCTTTTGATTGCTTCTTCATATCGTTGCCGAGCCTTATCACTCACAAATCTATTTTCCACTTTTTTTTTCCTTTTCCTTTACCCTTGGACGGTACTTTGAGCGGCATTTTTGGTTCGATAACTCCAATTTACCCCTAAACTAAGATACTAAATAGACAATTCAACTCTAACTGCCCTCGCTACCTACCACAATCAATCTTACAAAAACACCAAAATTTCAAAAAATTGCACCTAGACCCCCAAAATCACTCTTCTCCAAACTCAACAAACCACTCCCAAATCGAAAACCCAACCTCCTCAACACCACACAAATCAAGATCCACACGTCTCTACTCAAAATCAAGGCACAAACAACAATAAAAATCCACAATTCACGCAAATAATCAAAATCTCAGATTCAAAACTCTAATAATCAAAATTGATCAATTTAAAGTTTGGAGAACTCAAAATCTTACCAATCCCAAGATGTATTCACCACCAATTTAACCAAATTCGGCCTAGATCGCAAAATCCCCAAATTCATGAACCCAAGGGTTTCCAACAATTTTCTTCAATTTTTCGGAGAGATCCTTGTTAAAATGAGTTGTTTTGGTGTTTGTGAGGGTTAAGGAGCGAGGAAAAGTGATGGGAATTCACTGGAGAAGCTATGGAAAAGTTTTGCTCTCGGATATGTTTTGAAGTTTTCACAAAAATGAAGAGCCGCGACTCATTATTTATAAAAAGCAGTTTTCGTTGTGGCGAGTTCTTCAATTATGAACAAAAATGAACCCAATCGATGCGGCAAAAAATTCCAAAGCCTACAACGCTGCGGCGAAGAAAGTGCTTCGCGTCGGTGAAATTCCCTTAGTCAAATTTCAATAAACTCTTTCTGCCACGGTGAAGAAAATTGTTTCGCTGCAGCAAAAAATTACAGGTAGCACGTCGCCTCGGTGAAAAACGAACTTTGGCGCAGCAAAATCTGGAAGTTTTCGAATTCCATTTTGTGCAAAATGCATTTCGCAAATCTAGAAAATTTCCTTTTTGTTAGTAAACGGTCCCGTATACGCAGCGGAAACAAAAATTATAATATAACAGGATCGTTTACGTGAGCCAAGATCAAGGGTATGATTTTACAATTTATATTAAATAAAATCTGCAGAAATATTCAACATGAGTTAAGAGAAACAAACGCACGTTTGGAGGCTCCACCATGATTGTCTTTGAACGTTTTGCTACCGATCCAAGTGTAGGATCGAACCTGCATAGTCCACACGAAGACAATCTCAAAAGAACCAAAGAGGGATTTGCTAGATCCTCTTTGGCTTCAAGATTAAGAAGAAAAACAAATCAATTGAAATTGATTTTAGGCTAAGAGTGTTTCTGCCGTGGGAGTGAAAAGAGAGGGCTGCTNTGTTAAATCATCCCTGTTGTGCATTCATCATCTCTAACACCTGTCATACCATCAAAATACACCTAAAATTTTAAACCAGATTTGAATTCCTGCTTCTCCAAGCCATTACAGCAGTAGATGCCTCTAACCCTGCATGAAACATTAGCTTCAAAATCTTTCATCCGAACTATTGCAGCTGCATAAATCAAAAAGGTTTTAAAAGTAATATGGAGGTGTGCGTAACCCAAACCTATAGAGTTAGCAAAAGAGAGTGTTTTAATTTTATGGGCACATATGTAAATTTATCATTTAAAAAAACTGTCAGAACCGTTGGAAAATAAACTCCCAAGCACAGGTTAGGTATTTTAAAAACCGTTACTAAAAACCCCTCAAAACCGCTACGATGATTTACCCTCAAAACCGCTACGATGGTTTACCCTCATAACCGCTACCATAAAACTCTTAAGCAGGCCCTAAGGGAATGCGTTAACGACTTTTTCGCACCAAAATAATGATTTAATGATATTTTTTTATCATTTATATATTTTTAAAATATTATTTTAGTATCAAATTTATAATCTGGTAATGAACAGAGAATAAACACAGTCAAGATTGTTAGAATTTTTAAAAATAGGATATCAATGAGTCTTTTGGTGGTAAAATGTTGGATTTTAATTATTCGGATTGATCGAAATTTGACTTGAGAAGGGTGGTTACGCAAACCCTAATCACTTGATTGCCAGCTATTGATGGAGTCGGCGAAAGTAGGGTTTGAGAGGTTTTAGTGAGTGATGATCAAGAAAGAGAATAATGGTGGTGTGGGGTTACAACAATGTTGGAATTGAAAATGAAATATGAATTTGGGTAGTAAAGTGGTATTTTAAAAATATGTGGGTGGAAAAGTGTCATTAAACCATTATTTGGATGAAAAAAATAGTTTACTCTAAGGGAGTGGATGAAATAAGAAAAAAAAAATGGTCGAGTGGTTGGAAATAAACTCTTAGGTGTATTATTCAAGGGATTCCAGATTCGAATCTCTCTTCAGTTGCTAGTAAGGGTAGCCTCTGGGTCTTTATCCGACCAATAGTTCTAGGGTCTCGAGGGATTTTGTAGTTACATTTAATAGTTTTTTTCTAAATTTAAAATGTTTTTATTTATTTATTTCAGTCGATTTTATTAAAATAGGTTCTAACGTTAAGATGTGTTCAGAATTTAAAAAAAATTCAAATTAAGAAAATAGTAAAAATACTATTTAGAAAACTAAAATAAAAAAAAGGGAGAAAAACCAGCGCAGCCGGCATAGGCTTTTCCTTTTTCTTTATTACGACTTTATGTTTTTAATTTGCTTTTTAGTCTTTTAAATTTAAAAATAAAAAAATGATTGTTCTTTTTTAAGTTTTTGAATTTAAAATTCAAAGACTAAAACCAACTAAATAATTAAGGGTATTTAAGTCCTTTTGTTGTTTTCTATTAATGTTAACGACAAATCAGAATTAAGTATCATTAAATTGAACAAAATGAAACTCATCTCCCTTTTCATCATTTCCCAAATCGAAGAAACAAATTCAAAAACTCTAAATTCTTTACCTTCATAAACCTTATTTTAACGCTTTTTCCCTTTATGAACCTTACTTATTTTACAGCATATCTAAAACCCTAAAACAATTTGTCATTTTTTACAATCAAGGAAACAAATTCAAATTCGTTACTCTACATGTCGAAACAATTCATGTTTATTATTTTATTGTTATACGTATTGAAACAATTTGTATTTAGAGAAGAATAATTACTTAAAAAACGTTGATGTGGGGAGATTACTATCCTTTATTATTATTATTTGATATTGTAAATTTTTATATAACATGTTATTCCAAACGCTACAAAGGATATGTTTGTAGTAGTGAAAAGGTTGAGCGCTTTTGTTATTACTTTATTTTATGCAATTTTAACTGAAAAATATGCACACATCTTTTAAAGACTCTTTGTTTATGCAAAGAACTCTATTATTGTTAATACTAGCAAAAGATCTTATATATTATCTTCATTTATGTTCTTAATGTATTTTATTTTTACTAGACCCATCATCTAACCAATAACGTCGTATAGTATCACCACGAACTTGTGTCACCAAGTCCTTATATTCGGCATCTTGATCGGCAGCCATTCGCAACCTATCTAACATGTCAGATTCCACCCGAGTTATTGCATATAGAACAACAACCACATGTTTCCTGCTCAAAGCATCAACAACTTGATTGTGCCTTCCTAGCTTGTGTTGCCATGCAAAATCATACTTAACCAAAAGTTCTTGCCACCGAGCCTGTTTTGGGGATAACTTCTTTTGTGTCTTGAAGAAAATATTGGCCACATTGTCTGTCAACACTACAAATTTCGTGCCCAGCAAGTACACTCTCCACACTTGCAAACAATGCACAACAGCCACCATCTCTTTCTCATGTGCAGAATATCATTGCTCTGCCCCGTTTAACTTTCGACTCTAAAAAGCTATGGGATGTCCCTCTTGTACCAACACCCCACCAATGGCTTTCTCCGAAGCATCCGCATGCACTTCGAAAGGTAACTCAAAATTTGGCAATCTCAACATCGGTTCTAATGCAATGGCTTCCTTCAACTTTTCGAAAGCCTTGGAACATGATTCTGTCCACCCCCACTGTTGCCCCTTTTTCAACAAGTCTGTCAACGGTGCAGCCTTCTTTGAGTACCCCGTAATAAACTTGCGGTAATAGTTTGTCAAACCCAAGAAAGATCTCAACTCAGGAACTTTTGTAGGAGCTGACCATTCCATAATCGCATGCACCTTCTTTGGATCCATCCTCACTTGGCCCTTACTCACCAAGTGCCCCAAGAACATGATTTCCTGTTTAACAAACTCACATTTTTCCATCTTTACATATAGTTGATGTTCTCTCAATCGCATTAGTTCCCTTCTCAAATGAATTAAATGCTCATCCAAATTCTGACTATAGATCACAATATCATCCAAGTATACAACCACAAATTCATCCAAGAACTCATATAGTACATCATTTATCAAATTGCAAAATGTAGCTGGTGCATTTGTCAAGCCAAACGGCATGACTAAGAATTCATAAGAACCATACCTAGTCACACAAGTGGTCTTAGGCTCATCTCCTGCAGTAATTCTGACTTGCCAATATCTCGACCGCAAGTCCAACTTAGTGAAAATCAAAGCCCCACTCAACCTATCCAGGAGATCTTGAACAAGGGGAACATGATACTTGTTCTGAATTATAACTTTGTTCAACGCCCTATAGTCTACACACATTCGAAGGGAACCATCTTGCTTTTTCTGAAACAATACAAGAGCACCATAAGAAGCCTTGGAAGGTCTCACTGCACCTGCATCAAGTAATTCATCAAGCTATTTTCAGAGTTCTTTCAACTCCATGGGAGACATTCTATATGGTGGACGAGCAGGTGGAAACGCCCCTGGTTCCAACTCAATCTTGTGATCAATTGCTTGCCTTGGAGGAAGTTCTTTGGGCAACTCCCGTGGCATAACATCAGCAAAATCTTGTAATAACTCTGCCACAGCATCCGGCACTTCAACCTTCTTATCAGGCTTTATCTCTATCATTTCTGCCAAATACGTTTCCTGCTCTTTCTTCATCCCACGCTTCACTGCCGTGGCTGAGATAGTAGTAAGCTTAGCTTGTCCTAGTTTGCTACTCACCCCTGATGAACAACAAGATACAAAACAAGGACTTGATTCATGATTTATCATCATGCCACCCAAGTAAGGTATCACCGACACCTTTGCTGCCTTAAAAAACTCTATCCCTAAAATAATATCAAAATCATCTAAAGGAACAACAGTCAAGTTGATCTTACCCGTCCAACAGCCCACACATACCTGCACATTGTAAGCTATTCCAGTCACCCCGCGTGTACTAGAGTTCACAACCTTCATCGTCGTAAGACTCTTGGAAAGTGCTAGCCCTAACTTTGAGACAACTCTATCTGCCACAAAATTATAAGTTGCTCCCGTATCTAGCAAGGCTTTAACTTGACTGTCTCTCACTTTCAAATCAACAAACAGTAGAGCATTTTGAGCGGCACCTTTACTCACCACTCTAAGGTAAGTATCACCCTTCTTCTTCTTTGAATCTGTTTCTACCCTCATAGCATTCATTAATTGCATCAGATTCATAGTGATCTACTCACCACTAGACTCTCCCTCTTTACCCATCAAAGCATTAAGCTTTTCTCTCTTTGGGCAATCTTTTGCCCTATGTGGTCCTCCACAAATGAAACAACCGGACATCATTTTACTCTTTTTGTTTTCCTTGGAGAAATTACTACCAGCAACTACTTTCCCCTTTTCACTAGTAGAATTTCTCTTTTGAAAGTGGAAGTCTTTCTTCTTGCTTCCCTTGATTTCCTAGTGTTCCTTCTTCTTTGCTTTTGTTGCAACAACAGGTTCTCTCTCCTCGCTACTTTTGAAGTCTACCAACCCATCCGTTGCAGCAATAGCACTAGGCAAATCCTACACTTTTTGCCTTCGTAATTCAACTTGCTCCCAGCCTTGCAAACCTGACATAAAGTTAAACAACTTGTCCTCCTCGGACATATTTTGAATGTCTAACAACAAGGAACTAAACTCCTTTACATACTCCCTCACAGTACCCTTTTGCTGGAGCCTTTTCATCCAGTCCCTAACATTCCATGATGTATTTCCCGTAAGAATTGACCCTTCAATTCCTGGGTCTACCCACACTCACATCATCTGCCAATCTTGTGTGCCACCATAATTTAGCATCACCAGCCAAATACATACTTGTTATTGAGACCTTCTCTCCAGTAGGGACTTTTGCGGCCTCAAAATACTGCTCCATATCCTACAAGAAATTTTCTAACTCCTTGGCATTTCTAGCACCCTGAAAAGCCTTTGGTTTGGGTACTCTTATCTTGGCAGTACTTCCCCTATCAAGACTACGAGGGAGAGCATGCTTCAGCAAGGCATTGCCATTCTCTAGGGCCTTCAGTCTTTTGTTAGTCATGTCCACCATTTCCATAAATTGCTTATGGAGAATTTCGAAACTTTGATCAGTCTGATCTAGTCTCTCATTGATGGTCGCAGCCTAGCCATCCTGAATTTCACCTAGCATCTCCTCTAACTGAGTCACTCTTTCCCTTGAAGCATCTATCTTAACTTTTCTTGGCATGAAATAACAATAAGGAAAATATAAGAACGAACCTGGTTACAACCAGGCTCTAATACCACTGTCATAGGGCCTAAACTCGCTTCTAGGCACTACACGGCACAAGCACACCAAGCACTTGTCAACCTTCCTCAAGTTGTGCATATCCCTGTTACAAATTGCAAACACAATACAAGAGAAGCTAATGAGAGTATATTGCACAACATATACGGGAAAACCCAACCTTATATTATATAATTCCAAATACAAGAAAACTCATGCACCCACACATTGTTTCCCACTATTTATAATTTGATCCCAATCATAGATTCAGCACCCAAGTTACAACAATGTATATACACACATATATCCCTTGCCCTCTCTCACTCTCTCTCGAATTTACAACTTGCTTGCCTTTTATACATGTTGGCATAGCAGTTACAAAGGTTACAACAGTAGTTACAACTCTATCTAGCAGTTACATAGCAGTTGACTTACATACAAGTCTATCTAGACAAATATAACCGTCTCATAGCCTTTGTCCAGCAACCATTCAGCCTTGTCTGATCATTCCATCATCTAGTGCACAACCACATGCACCCCAAGCACATTGCTCTCTATCGCTTAGCCTGCCCATGGGCGCCCCACACCCATGTTAATACATGCATGTGCGCTCATGTTCTAGCTTGCAAGTGCCCACACCCGCTAGCCATCTCATCAATGAGTACTTGGCGTCCCAACGTTCAAACACCCATACCTGATATCGCCCATCCTTGTTTAGCATACACCTGTGTGTTGTCTTGGCAAGGCTGTGGCCAAGGATGAAAGCCACACGCCTACCCTTGCCCTTGGCATCCTTAAGGGTCTTACAAACCACCCCCACTAGAAGAGCCCGAAGTCCTCATTGGAATGGTGGAAATGTACTCCTATACAATGTTCTCAAACTGTGCCACAAATCTATATCTCTTTCCCACGAAACCTCACTTTCTTTCCCCATTTTCCACTTCACTAAATACTCAATTCGGCGATTCTTCTTATGCTGTCCCATCCTCCGATGATCTAATATCTTCTCAATCTCATCATCAAACTGTTTTCTGATCATGGGAGGAGCTCTCTTAGCTTGGGTCCTTAAAGAGTCCTTTTTGTCCGCATGGAATGGTTTCAAGAAGCTCACATGAAATGTGGGATGTACCTTAATCTGTTCAGGCAGTTTCAACCTATAAGCAACAACACCTACTTCGCTTACAACCTCAAACGGTCTATCATACTTTGGAACCAATGCCTTATACTTTGGAACATGTGAAAACGTTGATGTGGGGAGATTACTATCCTTTATTATTATTATTATTATTATGATTTGATATTGTAAATTTTTATATAACATGTTATGTTGGAAAATAAACTTTTTAAATGATTGAAGGATTTGAAAAGCAAAATTATTCCAAACACTACAAAGGATATGTTTGAAGTGGTGAAAAGGTTGAGACCTTTTGTTATTACTTTATTTTATGCAATTTTATCTGAAAAATATGCATACATCTTTTAAAAACTCTTTATTTATGCAAAGAACTCTATTATTGTTAATACTAGCAAAAGATCTCATATATTATCTTCATTTATGTTCTTAATGTATTTTATTTTTTACTAGCTCTTTTAGATGATGTTAGAAGATGTATGGGTGTAATTGTGTGTGGGATAAGAGGAGAGCCTTGACCATAATTTTGACCAATCATTATGTTGATTGGTTTCATATAGGTCGACTATTATAGTTTTTCACATGCATAAACTCCATAACCAATCTTTTGGCACCATCTCTGAGGTAAGATCTTTCAAAATAAAAATATGTTAAAAACACTATTCTAATTTCTAAATACTCTACCAAACACACCCAAAGAGTGTGTTTGGTAAAATATTTAGAATAGTATTTTTGAAAAAGTTGTGTTAGGTTGGTATTACGAGAATAGGATTTAAAAATGAAAATTTGTTTGGTAAATTTTTGGAAAATACATTATGAAAATATTTAGATTATTTTTTAATCTCCTACATTTATTAATTTAGTTAAACACCTCTTACAATAAAAGTTTTAAAATTAACAAAAATACACCTCCAACCACCCCTTAAATGCTGACAGTTGACCACCATCGCAAGACGGTGGTTGGAAGTCGCCGAAATGGCGCACGACCGACTGGATCTGACCGATAGTGTGCCAATTTGGCATTTTCCAACCAAATCTATGGCCAAAGATTTGACCATTGACGGCTAGATCTAGCCAAATATGGCCATTAAAAAAGGTCATATCTTGGCCGTCGTTGACAACCAAATCTGGCCGTCAACGACCAGATCTTTAGCCATAGATCTGGTCTTTTCTGGCCAGATCCATGGTGGATTTGGCTAGAAAAGGCCACATCGATGCACATCGGCCACATCCAATCGGTCCTGCGCCTTTCTGGAAGATTTTGACCACCTTCCGGCAGTGGTGGTCGGCTGTTAGGAATATGTGGGTGGGTGGGTGGGGGTGATTTTGTCAATTTATAAACTTTTATTGTTTGGGGTGTTTAGTTAAATTAACAAACCTATGGGGTTGAAAAAATATAAATATTTTGAATTGAATAGAATATGATTGAATTTTGAGAATATTAAAACAAATATGTATTTTGAATATGATTGGATATGATAAGATTGAAAATAGGTTAACAAACACAACCTCTATATTTACTTTTGTATAAATGTTTCTCACTCTTTAATTTACTAACATAAATAATTATATTTTACCAATTTGTGATTTTCTTTTTACATCATTTGTATACGAATCAAGATAAGCGGTTTGATTTTTTTATCGGTAATTCACATATTTTTAATTTGTTTTTATTTTAAAGAGTATTATCCCACACCTCTCCTAATGTTTCAATTTAAGTTACTCACACCCTCAGGCGCATTTGGTTCATGAAATGTTATATTAATGGAAAGATAATTTACCTTGAAGATTATTGGAAATATTTAGAGAAATGTGTTTGGTTAGGTTGAAATAAATTGGTGAGTATGTTATATTGATAGATTTGATTGGGAGGATAAACTAGTGGGTTTGTTATATTGATAGATTTGATTGGGAGGATAAACTAGTGGGTTTGTTATATAGATTATTAAATTGCCCTCCTATTTAAATATTAATATAATATAATATTTATTATCATCATTTAATCCCCTACATTTGAAATTTTGCTAAAATACCCCACCATATAAAACTTTAATTTGTTACCAAATCACCCTCACCCATCCCAAGCTACTACCACTAGCTGCCATCGACAGTCACCGTAATGGGGCACGACCGGTCAGGTCTGGCCAATCGTGCACCGGAAAAGCCTTCTGATAACTGCGGACGACGGTCGACAATGGTGGCTGGCAATAATCTTGGGTGGCTCGACTGGTAGTTGGGCTGGCTGTGGTCTTGGGTAATTTGGTTGAAGTACAAGGGTAGTTATGTCTTAAAAATCCTAAATATGAGGTTAAAATTGTCCATAAATTTATTGTAAATTGTTTAAATAACAAGGGTTATCGTCCTAAAATTTTATTAATAAGGAGTAAAATTGTAACAAAATTAAGATTATTAAATAATCTTAAAATACCTAAGAAAATGGAAGTAATCAGATTACCTAATAAATAATTAGTGAAAAACAAGATTAATATGAATGAAATAATTTTGAAAGATTATCGTAATTTTATATTACTTGATAACCAAATGTGGTAATCAAATAATATAAGATGACATTACCTGATAAATAAGGAGTTACCCCTAACCAAGCGCACCCCACAAGTATAAAAAATTACATAACCACCCTTCACATTTGTGGAGTTGTCAAATACCTCCCCTTATTGGATTAGTTGATAGAATTCTTTATCTGGTGTATTTTTTGTCCCATATGAGATCGGTTAATATCCAATTCACCCACTTTATTTTGAATATGAAAAACACCTCGGTGTTAGTGATACCATTCAATTTAAAATTAAAAGTCTATTCCACCCCCTCACCTCACGTCACTTACCAACTTAACAAAATTCTTAAATCTTTCACTTAATAAATATCCAAATCCACAAAGTCAACCTTTAACTTACAATTATATTATCATAAACAAGGTATACATTTAGTTGATTTTTAGATAAAAGAAAACATATGATAATTGTGTTTTTAAAGTGATAAAGTAACTAAATAGTTAGTGAAAAACAAGATTAATATGAATGAAATAATATAAACTAACACTAAGGGGTTAGTCTGGTGGTCAAGGAGATTTTCTTCTTTCATTGACTTCTTGGGTTCAAACCACTTTGAGACCACTTACTACATATTTGTGGCTTACCTTAGAATATTGAACTTGTATGGTGTTTAATTAGTCTCAGGAATTAGTTGAGGCGTGCGCAAGTTGGCTCGGACATCCTAGTCATAAAAAAAAAAAAAAAAAACTTGATTAAATAAATAAGAGACGTTGAAATATTGGTTTATCAACTTTAGAAATAATTACATTTTAGTCAAAACATTACAAGTTTTACTTGTTATTAAAACTAGTCATTTAGAAAGAAAAAATAATTAGATAGTTTGCTGTAATTATTTAAGACAAATTTTATTGTAATAGAATGTTTTGAAATTTGTATTATGAGATTAACAAAAGCTAGATCAAAATAACGGTGTTTTAGCAAAACTAAGTTTTATTGTTAATTGATAATTTAAATAAAATTATTTTTCAAATGATTTATTAAAATAATGGGAAACAAAAAAAAAATATATTTTTTTAGTTGGTAAGTCATTGAAGGTGTAAAGTTAACTTTTAATTTGAAAATTGGATGAAACTTTAACATATCACTAGTAACAGGGATAGTTTAACATATTTGGATCGAAGTTAATGAGTTGGATATTATTTGATCTCAAGGGGGGTAAATAAAATACACTAGATGACAAAATATGTCAACGGCTAAAATGGGAGGTATGAGATAATTCTTCAAATGTGAGGGGAGGTCAAGGTAGTTTTTCATATTTTTGGGGTGGGAATAAACCTAAAACCTCAGGGTCGGTGTGGGATAATACTCCTTATTTTAACTAGTTTAACCTTAAATCAAATTACTAAGGACATTATAGGTTCTGACCCCAATTCTATTTTATATTTTTCCTTTTATTTAGTATTTCTTCGAATTTCTAAAACTCATAATTTATCCTTTTAAATTGCTTAAAAAAAAAAAAATTCACTTTTGACTTCTTCATTAGACTTAAACTTTTTAGTTAAATCCAAATACGATTTCTATTTTCCATGTCTTTCTTTTTTCTTTACAATGATACACTAAATATGTTTTGTTAAGAGACCAAACGCTTACCGCAAAGCCAAAAGTTATAGCTGCAATGAGCACAATATGAAATGCTCGTATACAACTTAAATTTGCTAGCTTGTAGAATAAATCAAATCTTTCACAAAATTACAATATAAAATAATAAATGTAAATGTAAATATTTTATAGATTAATATGAAAATAGAGATATGAAAAAGAAAATAATAAAAAAATCTACACATTTTACTTTACGAGTTGAGAGAAATAATAAAGTATATAAAAAAAATTAAAAATAAAATAATAAATAAGTTATTATTTTTTTTTCTTTTCAAAATATAGTTTTTTTAATATCTTTTTTCATTAATGTTTCATACCAATTTGTGAATAATTGTTTATGATAACAATTTTCAAGAATGTTATAAGCAAAATCACATTAAATAAGTTGATAGAGAGTGTGGTGTGAATAATTGGTGTAATTGGCATCGGTACGAGTTCACACCACCACTATTGTATTTCTCAACCATCACTCATCAAAACCCTTAAAATCTTGCTTCTGTTGACCCCATCAATTGCCAACAATCAAGCGATTTGTGAAACGCGTAGCTGCCCCACCCAAGTTAGATTTCGACCAATCCCGACTATCAAAATCCAACCTGCCACCACCAAGAGACTCACTGACATCCCCTCTTCAAAATCCCTAATAGTCTGGACCGAGTTTGCTTTCTGTTTGCCTCCAAATCGGATAGTGTATCATGGGTTGTAAACAAAATATAAACTTTGGCTAGTTAATTGGTATTTTGAAACTTTTTTGGTGGGAAAGTGTCATTAGGGCAAACCTTAGGTGGGAAAAAAGTCGCCTGTTCCATAAATTTTGCATGAAAGTATATATTTCCTCATACCCAAAATATTATTCATTAAAGCTATCATATGTCGATGACAAACTGATCATAAACAGATGATACTTGTTGATGTGTGATTTTAACACTAACGACCTCGCACGTGTAGAGTGTTAAGAGAGTCTTAGAAATTACAGGTAAACTATGATGAGAGGTTGATTAGGGATTACTGTTTTCACAGTTGCATGCAAGAACTTAAAAGTAAATGAGACGATGAGAGTTTTATAGTGGTTCGGAGGCCTAAAACGAATCCTGCATCCACTGTTTTCTTCTGTATGAGTGTTTTTGGTGATTAACCAAGATTACAAGAGGTCGCGAATTATGAACTGGGTTACAAGTGATTGGTATTCTTAGAGAATATTAAGCTAGTCTCTTTTCTATAGTGTGTTTTTGCTAATTGCTTTGTTGAATTCAGAGTGTCTCATCCCGATTTAATGAGAGGGAGCTGTCTATTCATACCCACTGAACTCAAGGTAATGATTACATATCTGCAAGTGGGTTGGTGCTGTGCAAATCCCTCATGGCATCCCATTGGCTGATAACGTAGGAAATTTCCTTAAGTTAAATGGGGCTTGGACAGGTGTGCGAATCAAATTCATTCGCAAACAAAAATTGAGTCGATTGGGTTGTTACCAGCTATATTCTTTCTGTCTTGGGTGACGTGGCAAACTCTAGATGGTACAAAACCTTCATGAATTCTGATTAGTACTCGTTGACATTGAGTTATGTGAGCCCTGGTTTTTTAGGCATAACAATACCAAAGATAAATTTCGAAACAAATTAAAAAGATTTGAGATTAAATTTTCTTTAACTTCTTTAAGGTTACAATTCTGAAAAGCACTGCAATCATCTTAATTAAAATCTTTAAATCCCTTATAGCCTGCTAGAACAAAAAATTAAAAATGACCTCTTTATGAATTCAATGGTAGTAACATTAAACCATGATATCTATCACACCATCAGCAAAAGCAGAGGCCACAAAACCATCAGAATAACAACTGATGATGATCCAAAAATGGCTGCACCAGGTGCTGCTCCCGATGCAGACCCCTCTTTAGCGTCGTCCCGAGACGGTGGACTGTTGTCAGTTGGAGCACCCGGTTCCGGTGGCGATGAGTCCATTGGTGAAGGAGTAGGAGCATCAGAAGGTGACATTTCTTCGGAAGGCGCATCCGAAGGCGATTCGTCATGGACAGGTGCTTCGGCCCCATGCTTTGGTGCCGGAGCCTTTTTCGGAGATCTCATAGGCGCATACGAAGGCGCCGTTGAATTTGAAGAGCCTATTACACTGCTTACTTGCAGTACTGACACATTATAAGGTTGAGAAGCTACTGACTTAATTAAATTGGAGTTGAGAGTGGAGTCCGGAGCAGCCGGACCGAATGCGACATCACCAGAGCTCAAAACTGTGGCGTTTATGAATCCTTGTTTCTGCCCACTGGCTTCGCCGCTGGCCTGGAAAAGTGTGGTGAGTATGGTGGATTTATTGTTTAACCTTTCGAGCTTTTTCGTGTCGTAATAATCGAGAACCACGTGGAGGCTCAAGGTGTTCTTGGCATCGTCCTCTGACAAGCCGGAGAGGTAGGAGACGGCGCCATTGTCGACGGCGAGGACGGTGATAGTCTCGCGCTTGTTGATTTGGTCTGCGAGTTTGGTTTTGGATAAGAGGTCATTGAAGGAGGAGAATTCAGAGTGGTCTTCGAGAATTTTTGTGATGTTGAAAGCATGGGAGGCTGAAATGAAGAGAAAAAAGAGAAGAACAATGGTTGATGTTGAGGAAGAGGAAGCCATGTTTGAGTTTGAAGAATAATGGTGGAGTGAGGGAGGGAGGGAATGAATAATTTTATTTGGAAATGGGTGGATTCAAATGGAGGTGTGATCCGCCAAAGTTGGAGTGCATTTTAGCTTTGTGTTTTGTTTGGTTAAAATTTAGAGAGAGGATGGTGGTGTTTACTCGCCTAATGCTAGGCAAATTTTTTAGGGTTTCATTTGGTTATAATGGTAAGGTTCGCAAATTATATAAGTTGACTTCATATAATAGATTATGTCATTTAATTTTCTTCTTATGTATTTTAAATATCATATAATATAATAAAGTGAGAAAGTCTATCGACACTAAAGCAATGTTATGAAAACCAGAGCGAGCCTTGACTTGATCAAGGGCTTGATACTCGGGTTGACGAGTCTGACCAATCAGACCGATCGATTGGACAGGTGATGTCAGAAACAAACACACCCCTATAAAATTACAAATTAGTCTCTAAATTTTCAAATATTGCAAAAACCCATAAAATTCAATCAGTCCCTAAATTTTGAAATCCTGCAAAAACACCCCTAAAATTAACAATTATTCCCTACAGGTTTGAAATATAGTAAAAAAACCCCCTACAATTTAAACTAGACCGGAGAGAATGCCAGTTCTTGATCGAACCGGTCGAATTGGTTGGTTCGGTCTGGTTTTTAGAACATTGACACTAAGTGGTATTATTGACACAATATCACAAGTTGATGATTGCATATGAAGTAATTATTGCATTTAATCACTCCAATCATAATAATCTAAACCTAAATTTGAGATGTGGATGATGTGATACCAAGTAGTATTCTAGATTCTTTTTTTTTTTTTTTTTTTTTTTAATTAATTTCCTCAAATGTGAATATCTAGAAAATAATATTTTTGTGACAATAATTTTATGTATATAATGTTAGGATTCCAAATGACAATGTGACTTTTATATGTTGATATTACGCATATTAAATTAATTATATAAAAGTAATATATTCATCCCATCGTCCTATAATTTAATAATAATAATATTACCAAGAATCTCAATTTTGAAAGCGTAGTATTTATTTATATTTTATGATAAATTCAAACCTATCTCATTTAATTTTATAATTTTATCACCATTAAAATGCATGCTCTCTTATTTGTCCTGTATACAACGTGTACGTGATTCATGAGAGGCTTTTCCTTCTATTTAGAGTGCATATAATATTATATACATTTTTTTTTAGATAATCGAGGGTGTTCAAATCAGTTTATGTACACTTCAACTAATCCCTTAAGACCTTAGAATTACCTGTCGGGTAAGAGCTTTAGTGGCTAGCTCTATTAGTAGTCGAGGAGAAACTCAAACTCAGGACCTCTTAAGTAATACAGCCAAGAGTCTCTATCAAACCACTCAGTCACCGACAGATAGTTATATTATACACTTTATCATGCTGAAACTTGGATTGAACCTCCACTTGAAGCTATCAAAATTTCTTCTCAACTCTCATTTTTCAATTTTTAAACTCAAATTTATGTAATTCTCATATTAATTATGATTTATAAACTAAAGAAATTGAGGGTATTGATCAATAAAAAAAATGGGTACATAATTCTCTTAATAAATTATTATGATACATAGATACCAGTGCTTGTGATTAATAAACAAATAAAAAATTAGTAAAACACTTCAAAATAAATTTATGAACTTAAATATAAAGAATCGAGATCGGTTACTCCTTATTAGAAAAAGATTTACAAGCAATTTGGGAACAAATAATAAAGAAACTATATATTATACATGCATTATAGGACTTCTATAAAACCCTAATTCTCTCCCACCAATTATAATAAACGATTTTTATAAATTGAATCTTATAGCTTGTGTTAATTTTCACTAGTCTTCTTTCATCCACAATGGAATTGTAATTTGTAATACAATTATACGAAAACTTAATTGTATTAACTTGTTAAGTCATTAAAAACTTCCAAACTTATATATATACACGAACCTCGACCATAACCCGAACATATCTCACCTTTCTCCGGCTTTTCAACCAACCCAACAGCAGCACCTATAGAATTCACTGCAGTTATTGCAATTGATTCCATGGTACTAGGGACAACTCCAAACCCATAGCCCGAGCCCAAACTCGAGCGATAACTCGAACCAGTGTCACTACCACTTTTGTTTTTAGCCATTGTATGGTATCATTGGTATGTTATGAAATGAGATTAAGTGATTGAATCTGAATTTATAGGGAAGGCTTAGCCCTTTTTTAATATTCTATAGTTAGGTATATACTTTTAGAAAGATGAAGTTATGAAATTATGGATATAGATTTTGTTTGACCCGTTTGGGCAAAAGGGACCGTGGCTTGCCCCCCATTAATTTTTTTTATTTATAGATGTTTTCATTTTTTAAATATTAGTTACCCTAATCTTTACAAAATTATTATTCAAATATAGAATTTTCTTTTTTAATCACATTTCACCCTTAATATTTTAAGAAATCACAAAACTTCCCCTAAATCCTAATGTCGTTTTCTTAAAGTTAATGTTTTAGGGTTTAAAGACGATATCATCCTTAATTAGATAATTTATTTATTTAATAAAATTATGATACTTAGTTTGATTTAACTGATCGTTTCAAGTATAGTATACTTACACTTGATGATAACCTCCCATGACTTATCAAAATTTGTTTCAAAAAATTTTATAAAAACATTTTTTAGTTTTTACTAATAAAATCACTGTTATTTTTTCATATTTTGGATATTCATCAATATTTGTCTATAATTTTTTCCCATATATGATATAACACGCTCACTTTAACTTTTTTTAAAAAATAAAATACAATATTTGGATAAATTACGTTGCTAGATTTTTCTTTTTTTAAATTAAATTATTCTCTAAATTATGTTAGAAATTAAATATCAAAATTTCTTTAAGCTAACAAATAAATTAAATAATTATATTTGATTAAAACTAAGATATAAAATATATTAATTTTAAAAAAGGAATAGTAAATGTATAAAAGAGTTATTTTAATTTTCTAAAAATAAGAAATGAAAAAAAAATAAAATTAATCCAGTGCTAGAGTCAACTGGACTCTGGCGACTCAAGCACTAGAGTGGTTTTCCGTAGCTGCTAGAATAAAGAGGGTAAAAGTGGAAAGAAATTGAACAAATGATCTTATCTACTAATCCAATAAAAACAAAGTAATTATTTCTTGTCTTAAATTCAACTTAATTTATTCTTGCTCTCATATATACACTTTTCACATTCTATTCTCAAAGTCAATGACAGACTAAGAAAGCTTGTGGTACATAGCTTTTAATTTCCTCAAATATGAAAAGCGAAAACTGTTCTTTTTTTTTTTTTCATAGTAGTCAAACCTCTTACCTCTAGGGTGTTCAAAAGCGGTTAACCAAACCGGTTAACCGCTTTTCTAAACCAACCGGATTTCGGTTCGGAAAAATTCCCGAACGAAACCAAACCGGTTTTAGGGAAAACTGGTTTTGAATCGGTTTTCCCTTTTTTTTTTTAAAACTTTTTTTTTTAATTTTGTCCTAAATTAAATTGTAAATATAGACAATACATTGGAAATAAGAAAAAAATTTGGGTTGGGATTTTAGATTGAGTGAATTAGGGATTTATTTTAGTTTATGTTATTATTTATTTATTTAATATAATATAATATATATATTTGAAAAACCGGTTTAGAAAACCGGTTTTCGGTTAAACGTTTCTAATTTTGCCCGAACCGGTAACCAAACCGAAAATTCGGTTTTTTGAATTTTTCGAACCGTAACCGAACCGTTTTTTTGGTTAACCGGTTTTTCGGTTCGGTTAGCGGTTCGGTTCGGTTTTTGCATTTTTTTGAACACCCCTACTTACCTCAATAGAAAAATATTATATAAATTTAATATAATGACTAAATTTTTTTTTTTTTTTGGTAACGTGGTGTCAAGGGCTCGGGCTAACTTCCTCGCACCTCAATTAATTTCTGGGTCCATTGTATACCTTACAAACCTAAAAGACTAAATAAACCATAATATTATTGTAGTAGATAACTCAAAGATTTGAACTTAAGAACTTAAGGAAGGAAGCACACATTCTTCATTGTTAGGCCAACTCCTTGGGGTTTATATAATGACTACTTTTGTCCTCAATTTCTTTATATAATCTAAATGTGTAAATAAAAAAAAAAAAATTTGCACTTTCATAAGAGGCTAACAGTTGGTAAGTGTATTGATTGAACTAAATAATTGGTGGGATATCATGAGAATTCTAGAGTGATGTAAACTTGTTGGGAACAATTCACTTCTTACAGGGACCTGTTAACCGAAGCTTAAGCTTATATGTCCTATTAATGGAATTAGAATCCTCTATTGATTTAAGTAGATTATCAGGTCTAATCTCTAATCTCAAATCAACAAATAATATTATAAATAAAATAGTTTTATGAATAAAGGTTATTAAAACTTAAATATTTAATAATTTTTTTCTCAAACTTGTAATTATATATATATAATCATTTAGATGTCATTTTTAGGAAAAAAAAAAAAAAAGAAAAAAAAGAAAGAAAGAAAAGGCATAATATCAAGCCTAAAGTTAGGGGAGGATTTACCCCTATTTTCATTGTTCCATTAAATTATTAATTTATGCCTTCTTGTCAACTATTCCATTTGGGTTTTGTTGTTTAATTCAACTGATCAAGGGCAAAATGTGTTAATCAGATTTCGGAAATTTTAACAAAACAATAAGAATAAAAGATAAATTATTATTTGAAAAATACTTGAAGGGGAATTTTTTAAATTTATACATTTATTATTAGGTTTCGAAATATGAAATGCTTTTCATATTAGAGTAAATTTATGCTACGGTAGTTTAATTATTTAACATATATCAGCGAAGGGATAAAGTTAAAACTCCAATAATTTAATCGTTTATCTAAAAAGTCTTGACTTAAATCTTAATGTATGATTTTTTTTTTTTGCAGTGTTTTAAATCCCAACCTATGGTGAGACCTGACAAACCGAGTTGGAGTCTCGAGTTGACTAGCTTAACCGGTTTGACCAGCGAGTCAAACCGGCGTCTAAAAGTTTGAAATCTAACAAAAATGCCTGTAAAAATTTTGTAAGTCTCTATAGGTTTGAAATCTTACAAAAACACCCCAAACACCACCGTCGATGTTTTCAAATAGGGCCTATTTCCGGCGATGACAACACTCCCCATCACTATGAAAACACTCCCTTCAACCTCTTGACCAAAACCCATCTCACTCCTTCCTCGTTCGCCTCCCCAATCGTCAGCAATAGCAGGCTTTTTTCGACAACATAGTTTTGTGATTTTCGGTTGATTTACTCATCAGGAATCACCATTGTCGCAACCAATGCACTCACTGGCTATTCCTCTTCAAAAGCCCTAACATTTAGGCATGACAATGGGGATCTCATTCACCGTACCCATCCCCACCCTCAAAATCACTCCCCACCCCCGCTCCATCCCTGCTATAAGGATGACAGGAATTCCCCTTCCCCGCCCTAAAGGGAAATGTTGGAGGCTCGTCACTGCCCCGTTAATTTTACATAAATATAAATTAATTTGAGCATTATCAAACACAATAGTTAATTCTCGTTCACATGACAAACACTTAAATTAATCGTTTAAACATAGTTAATTTTACATAAATATGGGTTAGGGTTTGTTCTTGTTCAATTGTTTAGGGTGAGGGAAATTGGGAAAATATGAGTTTATATATATACAATGTTCTGAAATCCGGACCGGACGATCCGGTCGGACCGGTTTGACCGGTAATCGATGGCATATCCAGTCTGGTATCTTTAAAAAACTGTTAATTTCAAACCGGATTGGATCGCAGTTGGACCGCCGGAATAGTGCCGAATCGGGGTCTAATCGTAGCTTAATCCCGCCGGATTCTGGCATCGTTCGAGGGAGAAAACACCACCATTAGACTTGACGGCATCTCCACGACAAAACCCAGCCATTTTCAATCGCCTTCGTCGCTCGTCGTCCACCTAAAGTTTACGCGACCGTCGGACTTCTTTTGTTGATTCCGGCGTTCCGGCGTCGATGGAACTCCCTAGCACCACCATCAGATTCGTCGGCAACTATACATCAAAAGCCCCATGATTCCAAACCTCGATTGACCGTCGATCGTCATTGCCGCCACTATCACCAGTCTCTTCGCGTGACAAGGGTGTTTTGGACATATTTCAAACCTTAAGGGAGTATTATATGGGTGTTTTTGATGAATTTCGAACATTCAGGGACTAAAATTTTTTTATAGAATACGGTCCAATCGACTGATCCAACCAGTCAAACCAGAAACCAGACCCTTGAATGGGTCATAGTCCGATTCGTTTTTCAGAACATTGTATATATATATAATTTTAATTTTATATATTATATACGGGGCGGGGCGGGGCAGGGCATGTCGGGGCAAGGAGAATGCATCACCCACCCCCACCCCATCCTCAAGGACGGGGATTAAAACGCCCCCCACCCTTGCACCATATGGGATGGGGCGGGACGAGTCCTCGGAATTCCGGGGAACATTGCCATGCTTATTAACATTCCAACTTTCAATTATTCACAGATTAATGTCCTAATTTCTAGGGTTTTCAATGATAGGAAAATTTGTAATCAGACTTGGTGAAGGATCCAGGTCCTAGTTAAACCGGTTTGATCGACTGAGCTGGGTTAGGTTTTAAAACACTGTTTTTTTGAATAATTTTAAATACTATAAGGTAGGAGTGTTGAGACGAGCTCGAGCTCGAGTGGCTTAAGTGCCCATTCGAGGCGAGCCCAAGCCACCCAATATTGGCTTGAGAGGCCTGCGAGCCTCCACGAGCTCAAAAGGGCATAGATGCAAGGTTTTCAATTATGAGGGGGATATACATCATTTACCATTTTACATATAAACTATTTCAATTCAAGAAACCTTAACTTCTTATTCTTTATCTGCCTGCCACTTCTCCTTCTCTATTCTTCTTCCCTTTCTTTTTTCTTCTGCTTCTCTCTTTTTCTCCTTTTTCTCTATCTCTCCTCTTCGAGCCGGCTTACAAACTCCTTCTCTTTTCTTCTTCTTTTTCCTTCTTCTTTCTTCTCCTTCTCTTTCTCTCTAGTCTCTCCCTTCAAGCCGACTTTATTTTTGATTATATGAATGTTGATTGTTTTATCTTGATTTGTTTTTCATTATATTGAAGTTGTGAACAACTCAGGTTAAATGGTTGGAGTTTTGTGATTTGTGAATGTGTAGAATTAGTACTAGAGCTCGAACTTGAATAAGGCTAGACTGGTAAACAAGTCGAGGGTCGAGCTCGTATTTTTATAACGAATCGAGCTCAAGCCCGACAGTGTTCGGCTCGACTCAATTTGTTTGCACCCTTACTAGCCTGACAACATTTGACTCGGCTTAATTTGTTTGCACCCCTACTATAAGGGGCTCCTTGCATCAAAAAATTTCAAACCTTTTAAGCATCTTCAATAATAGAAAAACTTTTTGACAAATCACAATTATGCTATACCCCAAGCTTGTATAACATTATTCTTTAGTATTGCACATATATCTTCAAAATAATGATATAATTCGGAATGTAAAACTTGGAATATCGGTGTGATTTAACATCAAATAAAAATGGTTGGATTTTAAGTTTATAAAGTCGGTTAAGCAAAGCCATCTAATAGGTTAGTCTTATAGTAGTATATAATGTTAACAGATGCCTAATCTAATAACAAACAGCATCAATGCAATCAAGTAGAAATAGATTTTATATTAGATAAAATAGCATCACCTTATATATATATATACATATATATATATATTTTTTTTGGTGGGGGGGCGCGGCGGGGGTAATCGGGGTGTCGGAGCCAGTTTGTGTGCATCTGAACTAATTCCCAAGGTCCATTGAATGCATTACAAGCCCAAGAAACCAAGTAAACAACAATATTATTATGATAGGTAACCCTAAGGTTTGAACGAAAAAACTTAAGAAAAATAGCAAACCTCCTTGACCGGTAGCACTGTTTTAAAAACCGACCTGTTATAAGGCCCGGCAAGATAACCGGGTTGCGGGTCAGATGAGATTGAAAGAATTTTTTGAGTCTATTTAATTGTGTTTTCTAGAATTTAAAAATGCAAATGGAGTAATGGACGTATAGCAAAATGGGTTTTTATTACAACTCATGGAGCCTTTATGTTTTGTTGGAAAATGAAGGCCCAATCCCAATTATACGTACACTTTCTATCATTTTAAATTATTAGATGATACATGTATGCTCATAATTGTTGGCATGTGAGAGGTAGGACAGACACTGCTTAACTCCAGCCACGTGTGGGTGAGGGCATCTATGAATACTCTAGAAAATCTCCGACACAACTCAAAAGATTTGTGATTGTGATGGAGACGAACAAAGAGAGAAGAGAGCAAGTGCAGAAGCAGAAGGTTGAGGAAGTTGAAAGAGATGCGTAGAAGAAGAACGATTTTGATACAAAAACAATGGGTGTTGGAGCAATGGTAAAGGAGCTGATTCGTGAATCCATAATTACTAAACATGATGATGACCGAGATGAGCAAGCTCAACATCCTGATGATGGATTAAGTGTCTACTCTACTGTCTAAGAGCGAAACGAAGCCGACGTTGTGCCGTAGTCACGATTTCATTAACGAATTCCAGGTCTTCAATTTCGATGAAGAAGATTGGATTTCGATGGAGGAAGTAAGTTGAAGAAGATGAAGAAGATAAGGAAGTAAGTGTAAACTTTACACTTTAGAGAAGATGAAAATGGAGGTTGCGACGACTGAAATGGCCTATGGCGAATGAAACTAATGCAGGGGAATTAAGATTAGGTTTTTTTTAGGGCTCAATTAATGGACCAGAATAAGTTTTGGACCGGTCAGATCGGACGGTTTGTAGTGTAACATCGGTCCAAAGCGGCTCTTTTAATATTAATAGGTTTGATAATAATCCGGATCGGAGTGGAGCCCGAGTCCCAGTCGGACCGTCTGATCCGGTTTGGGTTTTAAAACAGAGACTTGTAGGCCAACCCCTTAGGGTTATCACCTAATATATTATTCTTTTCCAATCTTTTAGGTAAATTGACAAACCACCTCGGCCTCCTTTGAGAATATATAGTATTATTTTTTTTAGTAAAATAGTAAAAACTAAAAAAGAATTTAATTGCAATTAATTTATAAAATAAGATAAAATTGACTAAATGATTGAATATACCAATCATATCTTCTGAAATAACAGTTTATGAAGAGAAAAATAAAAAAATTAGAAAGCAGTATAGATATTAGTGTTAACCTTTCTGATTAGCTAACATTACTTAAAGTTCCATGGAAAACAAAAGGTAAAAAGTAACCAACAAAATAAAGAAAAAAGAAAAGAAACTACAAGAATTTAAATAAATGAGAGAAAAGAACACTACTTTGTTTCATAGGCAAGCAAAAAATAAGCCTTTTTAACGTTTGGTTGTTACATTTATAAACTTACATGCTGAACTACACAAATATAAAAATCATGTACAAATATTAGATGTCATTTGGTGATTCGGCATCCAGTTGGAAATTTCTATTTAAACCAAACCTACAACTTCATACAAACCTATAACACAAAGAAATAACACTGTGCTACTAATGCATCTTCGTATACTGTTCCTTTTTCTTTCCTTTTTAGTTTTGTTTAATGTTTAATTGTTTGATCTAGGTCCATTTGAGCACCGGTTGGAAATGGTATTATACCTGAAAACGATAGGTTAGAATCTATAATTCATAACCCAAAGGTAGGAGACGCAAAGTTCGTTAAAGATTAACCTGAGCGTTTTCTGTTTTATATTTTTGAAGTTCATCTTGGGCACATATGAGCCTAAATATAACAACCAAAACCAATATCGTAAATGTTAGCATTTGAAACCGTCAATCGTTTGCGTGTACGTATGTTCGTACACGTAGGTGAAACAAAATTTTACCTCCATTGCAACTCGGTTATTTCATGAAGCAACTCCTTCTCCCTCTCATGAGATGCTTCCAGCTGCAATATAACAAAATCAATCTTTACTCACATTCAAGATCAATAAAAACTCATTGAGAATATTGACACCAAATCTCAATTTGAAAAAATTGAATATACATCAATGATAAGGATAGATAGAAATCCAAGAAGATGAGGATTTTTAAGCCAAAGAATCTCATAATCATCGCCATAAACTTATAACTTAAACGTACTCCTATGTTAAAAATGGAATTAGTTTATCTAGCAGCACTCATCTCATTGCAAACTAAACAAGCATCAAGATAACCAACAGGTTTTGACTAGCTTAGATTTTCCAACTCTATCATTAATTTAGAGATCTAGAGATTATGTCAAGGTGACACGAGTATAGCACGATACAAACACTATAGTTACACTCGGGATACAACACATTTCTCATGTTATGTCTTACTCATGTTCAAATTTCATATGCTTAAGCATGATACTCATTAGCACAACTATTTAGTAAAATCTATACTATAAAATTTGTAATCAATTAGTACTTCACTGTATTTGATTTTTTATTTCATACATGTGTACTTAAAACCCATATCTATCTCCTTGTAAATATGAAATCTCGGTTCTAGAATTACCGTTCTTTTTCTAGGGCTCACAATAATAACAGTTTATACACCACACAAGATGGAAGAATAAAAAAAAAAAGAGTCAACAAAACCTAAAAGTATATATACCAAGCAAGAAGGAAGAGAAGTGAGTCAACAAAACCTAAAGAAGTATAATTACATACCAAAGATCTTTCTCCTGAAGCCATATTTGTTGATGTTCCGCTTCCATCAACTGCACGATTAGCTGGGTAACAGAAAACAAGATGATATCACCTCACTTGAACAAAATGAGCAGATCTAATTTACATGAATTTTTTGTACCTGTTGAGTCTCCAACTGAGATTTGCTTCATTAGACCAAGAATACTCTCCTGTTGAGAATGACACAAAAAAAGGAAATAAAAGAAACATCAGTAACAATAAGAATGCACAAAAAGATGAAACATATATGGCTAACCCATACCCTTTGAAGAAGATTTGTCTGCAGTACAGAATTCAACAGCGGGAAAAGAGAATTGCCAGAAAGACTTGGTTGCATAACATCTGATGGTGTAGATAAAGTAGTTAAAGCAGGATGTTGAGTAAGCACCTACATAAGCAGTAAAATTCTATAAGACACTCAATATAATAAAGGTATAGATACATTATATTTGAGGCATATCATGAAAGGAATACTACACATTCAATGGCATGTGGTTATGAGATAATCCAACAATCAACATATATTCACATGCTATTATAATTAAACAACCACACTCCATTGGATATTAGACTTGAGACAATAAGGTGAGAAGTGTAGCATTACCTCTATAACACTGAATATTATTTAGCAGTAAATAACCTATACTTAGTTTGCTTCTTGCACGTAAAGCTAGTCTCAAATTGAATATAAATTCTAAAATAGCAAAATATTCCCTAGATAATAATATATTACCACACATATATAGGTTGATTGCCACTCTATTGGTGAATTAATTGACGAGGAAGCAAATTGCCACACCTTATTGGAAGACTAAAGATCAACTGATAGATATTTTCACCAAACATCTAGCTTGTACTTCTTTTACTATATTATTGAGCTCAATGGACCTGTTATATTTTATTATCAGAACTATTTTTGTATTTGATAGGGTTTCTAGTAGGAACCCATTCCCAAAATGATAGAGATTGGGCTGGACAGTGGACCTTTGATAGGAATTGGGCTAGAAAGTGGTCATTTTGTGGGCTTGGATAGAACTTTCATTGGAAAACCGACTTGCCAAGGAGGGTATCCAACTCCTTATAAACCAAATGCCCACCCTTTTTCTCTCTCAATGTGAGATCCTAACATTTTAACATGCTAGTGGAATCCTAACATTCCACCACGCTAGTGGGATCCTAACATTCCCCACGCTTCGAGACCCAACGCCCTCGTTGGTCTTCTTTCTAGAGACCGAACGCCCTCACCGGCTACCCCACCCTCGTCGGCCTTACTTCCCTTCCTTTTGGTCTTACTTCGCTTACAATCCTTAGAAGCCTGTCAGCAACTCTCCTTCTCGACCTCTCGGGAGGCCTATTGGGCCCTACTGCGTGGGTTAGAAAGGTGGGGCTTACTCTGATACCATTTGGTAGGAACCCACTCCCAAATTTATAAGGATTGGGCTAGACAGTGGGCCTTTGATAAGAATTGGGTAGGACAATGGGCCTTTTGTGGTCTTAGGTATAACTCTCCTTGGAAAACCAGCTTGCCAAACTCCTTATAAACCACATGCCCACCCATTTTCACTCTCAATGTGAAATCCTAACAGTTTCTAATATATATATATATATATATATATATATAGTAAAGAGAATCAGTCAAGAACAAGCCAACTTCTCCATTTTCTTTTAATTTCTTCTCTTCATCCGTTGTTTTTCCTCTTTATTTTATTTAATATTTCACTATATCAAATAATAAATTAATTGTTATGAGACGTTATAGAGTTATTAATTACCTAAACTTAACCAAATTAAAAAGGAAAACAAAATAATAGCTTTGATAGAGAAGAAGTTTTCTTGCACAAATGTGGTTATCAACTGCTTTGGGCTAAGGCTTACAGAGAAGATAACTTCCAAAGGGCCATACCAAGATTTTGCTCTCCCCTTTTAGCAAAAGGTATTGTGCTTTTGATAAAGAGAAGAGAGTCAAGACCTTATAGAAGTGTGTGGTGCTGATGCTAACTTAGATGATTTAGCATGAAAGAAATAATGAGATGTTTGAATATGTTAAAAGTTTGAAGATACCAATGTGTATTATAGGTCACAGTGCCTTATTTCGCACTCTAATGGGCTTCAATTTTAGGAGTTTCAAGACTCTTGTTTCTTCTCTACTAACTTTAATCGGAACACGGACATTACTTTGCCTATACAAATGCTATATTTTATTTGTCTTTTCACACAACCTATACAAAGTTTTTGGACCTCTTTTTTGTATATACTTCACCTCCTCCTTATGGGGTGATTCAACACCTTAGAGGATATCCGATCCACTTTTGTAGTTCTCTTATTTTATAAATATGGTTTGTTTTTCTTTTTTTTTTTCTCTTTCCTTGTCAAAAAGATTTAGCTAAAAACTAAAGTCTACAATCTATTGAAGAGTCTTTTAAAAATCCATTAAGTGGACAAGCTATAAGTTCTTCGGCACAAATGTGCAGACCTCAGTACCTACCTGCAAACTGTGACTCTTTTGCAATGTAGGAGATGGTGCCACCTGAAAAGAGAAGATGAATTCATGTCCAAACTAAACAAGAGAAGGAACATCAGGATCAAAATCTTAAGTACCTTTTCCAAGTACACATTCTCAGATGTAACCTTAAAGCGTCCCTTTTGCTGAATAACTGGTGGTTTTGCTTTCTCATCAAGTTCATCATTGTTTGCTGCCATAGTGATAATTAAAATGAATAGGAAAGCAGACTTTGGATTCAAATATTGAGACCATATTAATCATCAAATCAATTGAGAAAAAAAAAAAAAAAAAATCTTATAAATTCGTATGGAATGAGAGAAAGTTAAATTGAATGAAGAAACAAGCACTTGCCTGATGATTTAGACCCTTTTGAAGGAATTTCATTATGTAAACCCTCTGCTGCTGGAGATGTTGCTGTTCCGTTGCAGTATGAACTGTTTTGAAGCTNACATCAGGATCAAAATCTTAAGTACCTTTTCCAAGTACACATTCTCAGATGTAACCTTAAAGCGTCCCTTTTGCTGAATAACTGGTGGTTTTGCTTTCTCATCAAGTTCATCATTGTTTGCTGCCATAGTGATAATTAAAATGAATAGGAAAGCAGACTTTGGATTCAAATATTGAGACCATATTAATCATAAAATCAATTGAGCAAAAAAAAAAAAAAATCTTATAAATTCGTATGGAATGAGAGAAAGTTAAATTGAATGAAGAAACAAGCACTTGCCTGATGATTTAGACCCTTTTGAAGGAATTTCATTATGTAAACCCTCTGCTGCTGGAGATGTTGCTGTTCCGTTGCAGTATGAACTGTTTTGAAGCTGATTTTGTAACTTATCACTGAAAATTCCATGAACATTAGTTCTCACTTGTATAAGCATACACTGGGAGAGATAAAAGAGAGACAAAAAGAGGTGACTCAGCAGTCCTCTGATTACAGCATAAAGTACAAGATAAACTCTCTCGCATGATCAAAATTATGAAAAATTACAACAAAAAGAACGTACTCTCGATTTTCATAAATAAAGAGAAGAAAAATCTAAGTATTAGAAACCAAATCCCAAAGATATGCCTATAAGAAAAACTTCATAAGTTACAGTAATAACAATATTAAATGAATGAATGAATATATATGTTACAAATGTATTGAGGAACTACTACTATGTTTGATAAGAGGAGAGGAAAAGTTAAAAAGGAAGAAGGAAATGTCACATGGGAAGGAAAAACAAAGGAAGGGAAGACAACTCGCCTCATTCTTTAGTTGAATAGAAATAGAAAGGGGAAACTGGGCTTAGGCCCCTTTTTTCACCAAAAAAAAAAAAAATAATAATAATAATAATAATAATAGAAAGGGGAAAGAAAAGATGATGGTCATTTTCCACTACTTTAACGTGGAAGATACCAATACATTTATTCAGAACAACGCACATAATTTAATCAATTAATCTGGATTTTTTTTACCAACTATCGTCAGGTTTAAAGGAATTTAAAGTTATTTGTTGCTCCATCTATTAGATGTTTCCAATTTATTTTGTCCCTAAACAAGATTAGGATATATATTCTAGGAAATATCTAGTGCAACTTTACCATTCATGTAAACAACTTTACTCCTATAATGATATGTCCGACAATTTATTTATCAATTACCTGAATTGGTTTAGACATCTCCTCCTGAATGATAAAACATAAACGTATGACAAGCTATTCAAAAGATATACGACTTGCAATTTAAAACTGCCTTATTGAACTTTTACCCTTTTGTTTACCTTTTATTAACCATATTAACTTAACATTACAGTTTTGTAATCCTACTCAACAATATACGAAGTATTAGATACTAAGTTTTGTATTCTTGGCCTTAAAGAATATTTTAAAGTCCACATTTCTTTTCAGAGGTTGGATCAGGGATCTGTTTGAGTTTTAACAAAAACATGAACTTATCTAACTCTATTTCACAGAATATATGTTATGATTTCAAAACTGGTATGTTTAGCATAGAAAACAAGCATGATTGTCATTTGGTCAGTTTAAGATCTCTAGTTAAATCACAAAAATGAAAGAAGGAAAAACAGCAAGGAAATTGGCAATTATTTGGGTCCATAGAAAACCAATAGCTTAGTCAGTTATATTAGCAATTAGAAATCTGGCATGCTCCCAACCAATATAGTATGGCATGACCATCACTAACCTCTCAAAAAAGAACATTTTGACCTAGAAAACTTTTAATAAATATGTAAATGAAGTGGCAAACCTCTCTTTGCTAACCGGAGAAACAATACTTTCTGTGATGTTGAATGATGAACTCCCATTTATTTGGAGAGCAGGAACAGCAGTACTCTCCAGATTCTTTACACTGATCTCTAAAGAAGGCATTTCACGCAAACTTTTTTGATTGCAATCATCAAGATGGGGTGAGGTATTTGGCATAGCATATTGTTCAAAACATGGACTCGCTATGCTGGAGTCATCATCGGATTTATCATATCTAACTCTGAAAAATGAAACATTAGTTTGATCAATTAACTTTAAAAAGCCTTAGCCTTAGTAATGGACTTCAAATAACAATTGAAAAACTTCAGCATTTAAGTTTGATCTGGCACAAGTTTGCTCTTATCTTTGCAGCTAATTGACTGTAGATGAATCAACAATTAAGTAGAGACATAAATGTGGATTGTTAATTTATTATCAGTACAACTGGCAAGTTTCTAAGTTAAAAGACGTACTTGGTAATGACAATTGTTGAGTCACCTGACTGATGAGGATTCTGCACCAGATCATTGTCAGCCTGTGAAATTCCAGATCATTCATAACCATTAAAGACCATAAAGAGAAAAGTTAACAATATTATGAAAAAAAAATAGTAGAGACCTATCTCCCACTACAAAGCACTAAAACCAGAGTATTGATATACCAAATCTGCAACTTGGCTCTCTAATTGTTTCTCTTGCGTGGTGTCAAGGCTAGACAAAAAACTCGAGCTCCCTGCTTGACTGTTATCAGATACCATGTCCTCATCTTGGATCTAATAGAAAGAAGCATTATCAACAGAATTCCAAAAGGATAACCACACAGCCCAAAACATTTTCATTAAATAATGAAATGGAACACTGTTATGTACCAGGGAAGCTTGAGCCTTCATATCTTCAAGGTTGAAGTTCCAACCACTAATCCCTCGTTTATATTCATTCTATATATAAATAAAAGATGACAAAAATAGCTAGTTATGACATGAAAAGAGCAAACAAGTGAAGAGAGAGGATCCTACTTGCAAGTAATGAGTTACATTGAAGAAACAGTCTAACTAGGATAAAATTCAGTCAAAATATGAAGTGAGATGGTCATCCATAGCCAATTAAGAAAAAGTGAAACTTCAAAGAGAATAACATACATTGGCCAACAAGTAAATAAGAGAGGAAAATATGTTCAGTTATTAAAACACCGATCAAAGGCAATCAGTCTGATAACTAAGGACTTGAAAATTCTAGAAAAAGAGGAAGAGCAAATCAAGCAAAATTGAGCTCCTAGCCGGTCACAAAAGCTTATATAATATACCCTAAGATTACCAAAAAAGAATTAAAAATTAAAACAAAACAAACAATTCCAAATTATTTAGTTTCTTCCTTTATCAAGAACAACCCAAGCAATGCTTAATTGCTGAAGAACAGGAAAGAGTGAAAAAGATTATGATCATTTCCCCTTAATAACTACTTGAAAAACTCTTTTTACCAAAGACTGATTCATAGCCACTCCATCAGACCATCTCTATGGTTAAATCATCATCTACTTCTCCTTAGCCATCCTAATGTTTCTATAGTGGGTAATATCACATATGATAGGTGCACTTATATCGATCAAAGAACCAAAGCACCACATCCTCAATCATCCTAACATTTCAAGGCCAAATAACATAGCATTCAAACATCCAAAAACACTCTTATTATCCAAAATAACCTCACGCCTGAATTTTGTTAGGTATACACACATCATTTTTTATCATTACATAAGAAAATTCAAAGCAACTTTGGTACTAATTTTAGCTGAAATATTTCAGTCTTGTGAATCCATGGAAAAAGAAAAAAAAATTCCTTTTTTGTGCTAGGGCACAGAGACAAACTGGATATAGCCGACATGTTTTTATTTCATTCAAGGATGATTTATTTATAAAACAGGACCAAGTCCAATTGGTTATGGAGGCCATCTTCGCAATTAGATTTAGGCATGAATTCAAGCTGAGTTGTTTTAAGTACAATCTAGTCATCACTCACCTCATGAGATGTATAAAACAACAAGGAAAGGCCCGAAAAAGAAGTCTCTATTCTTTATCAAATGTCAGAGCTAAAAAGGACAAAATATTATTTATCTTACAAATGGATGTTCTAACATCAAAATAAAGTGAAAGCACCTACAACGTGTTTCACTCAAAAAAGGTAAAAAGAGATCTAAATTATGACCAATTGCAAACGGAAAAATGATAAAGGTTTAGCTCATCAATTATAAGATAGAGCATAAACAGGTGCCTAAAATGTTTGTGAGGGCTATGCAAAATTGGTTTAATAGAATTTTCACATATTTGCAAGCTAGATAATTATTTAACTTTCCCCAGTTCTACAGGCAAACTAAAAATGATCATGATGTAGTAAATATGTTCTTCATTGAACTTGTCAAGTTTACTGTTCACCGAAATTCTAACCTGTGATATTTCCTCCTTTTGCCCATCTGGCATTTTCTTCTGTGCAAGCATATCTTCTTCCTTTCTCTGTGGCTCAAAATCAATCTTTCTATTAGAACATTATAAAAGAAACAACTTGTGGTACAAAGATTGAACCCTCAAAAGTTAACATGCTAACCTTCAATGCCTTAATACGATCACCAAGAGCAGGCAGCCCCTCCAAAAGCGTTCGTGCTATATAATCATTTGACCTCGCTTGTTTGAAAAAGGAATGCTTTAATAACTTCTTTGCAGAAGGCCTTTTTGAAGGATCTTTCACCAAGCAACTAGCAATCATCTGCTTAAAAGACTAAAGAGACAAGAAAAATATATTAAAAAAATCATGCAACATTATTATAACCGAAGAGCTAATCATATAAGATTTCTGAGAGCATACCTTAGAGAACTTCCTATCTCTTTCATAATCAAGGCCAGGAGGTGCGTTTTGCAAGGTCATAAGCAGTACCTAGCAACATTAGATGTGCTTGAGGTTATTATAGTCTTGGTGTTCCACAAAAGAAATTCTAACAACATTCATTTATTTATAATGTATCACCTTTATTGGAGAATATTTTGAGAAAGGAGCATGGCCATGGGCAAGCTCTAATGCAGTTATACCAAATGACCAGATATCAGCCCTGCAGGGAAGTGTCAGACATACATCAGCATTATTCCATCTACTCAGTATGAAGTGGAGTCAATCTTTTGAGAAAACAATAGACTGACTTAAAGTCATAACCGTGTAACTGCTCCATAACCTCAGGTGCCATCCTGCAAAACAGTGAAGAACCATTAAACACATAATAATAACAAACAATAAAAGCTTTGAGTGTCCAAGTCTCTGATAAGAAAGTTCAGATTTTAATATACAATCTATACCACCATTCAAGATGTATATGTATTAGTTAAAGCAATTTCTATTTCAGTGAGGTACAAAATAGTTGCAATGAAAACTTTAAGAACTAGAACTTGATGATGTGTTTGAGTATTTAACAGTAAAAGCTTACCAGCAAGGTGTTCCAACAATAGTATTCCTCATGCGTTGTCTATCACCAGACTCAAAAAGGCAAGCAGAAACACCGAAATCGCCAAGCTTCACTCCACCACGTGCATCCATGAGAATATTCCCAGCCTATTGGAAACATAAAATAAGATAACAATGATCAATCAATAAATATAAATAACTTCTTATCAAATATAAAATAAGAAATAAATGAACAGAAAGGAAAAAGACATTACTTACATGCATATTGAATACAAGAATTATTTTTATCTAATCCAAGTAAAGCGAGTTTACAGCATAATGATGACTCAAGCTTTTATGTAAACAAATGCTGTCAGCAGTACAGCAATTTATTAGAAATCATTTCCTCTGTCTTCGCATATAATTGTTTCCTACAGGTATGGAGTTTGACTGGGGCCTTCACTTAACCAACAAACATAATTCCATAATCTTATTGATTCTCATGCACTCTCCTAAAGTTCCGTATTTTATGAAAATATAGGACGGTCATAATAATTTGAGAATCCATTCATACCCTGTGCAATGTAATATTACACTCAGCTTCTCAAAATAATGAATCAGTTTTTAAATTTCCACCATATCTGTATAAATCAGAGGAAAATATGAGAATGAATTGCATTTTTCTTATGTATTGCAGATGTAGAATATTCTTTTGCTGTAGAGTGTGCATACACACATACACACATACACACAAGACTTATCATAAATATAATTATGTTTTTGACAAGTAATAAATAACACAAAGTCACTGAGATAAAGAAACTAATATAAGATTATGAAAATTAATGGCCTTTCGGTTTTGTTTTGCAAAGTTGTTGTGGAAAAATAACTCAAAATAAAAAAAAAAATATGTATTTTCTATTTTCATAATTTGAGAATATGTCAGCCTCATTTTCAAAGAAAAAAAAAAAAAAAAAAAAAAAAAAAAAATCCTGAAATGAAAATGAGAACGTGTTTGGTAGAGCATTTTAATAATTAAAAACAGTGTCTATAAATATTTAAAAAATACCTTGTTAATGTTCTTATTGATTAAAAAAAAAAAAAACATAATATTGAATTACTTCTTAAATATTATAATATATCAAGCAACTCAAAAGTAAATTATTTTTCCCTTTTTACCCTTCTTTTTTTAGAAAGAGAAAATGAAATTCTCCAATTTTTCAAAATGTTTTCCAAAAATTACCAACTAAACACATTTTCTCCATTTTGAAAATGAAAGTGAAAAAATGTTTTTTAAAATGCATCTGCACAGCTCCTTAACTGCAGCATACCTTGAGCTGCCTCATATAGCAAGTAAAGTTAAATATAAAGATAGCATGCAGCTCATATAAAAATCATCAAGTTATAATAAACAAGTACTCACTTTGACATCTCGGTGTATGTGTCCATGATGATGGAGATATTCTAAACCCTTCAATACCTCACGGAGTATGGTTGCTATAGCCACTTCCTCAAATCCATCAGGATATGCAGCCTTCAGCATGTGAAGACAAGATCCCCCCGCCATAAACGGCATAACAACCCACAGATTATGGTCACTAACAAAGGAGCAGTGTGATTTAAGCACATTAGGATGGTCAACCAAGACCATTGTCTGTGCTTCACGAGAAATATTACTCTGTGGATATAATAATTGAAAAAATCACAAATGAAAGCTTCAAAAATATTAATCACACCATGCATAAACAGAGCATGAACAAAATTTTTAAAATTTCAGAGAGAGAGTGAGATGAATTATGTATAATTACATTAAAAGTTATTTGATAGCAGTCCCAGACACTAAATTACATCCACATACTCCAGAAATGAACAATACACCAAATACAACAAAGTTCAGTAAATAAGTTTTTCCCTAAGCAATTTAAAACTCTCCTGGAAAATGAAACTCCTATTCATCAAATAGGCATTTCAAATGTAAATTTATCACCTAAAATCGCATAGTTATAAATGACAGGCATGACAAAGCTGCTGCCAAGTGAAAACATGAAATAGTAGATTTCAAGAAATCATAAAAAGAGTTTAACATATCATTAATTTCGTTCAAGGATTCAATTTTCTTCTCATTCAACATGATAGATTCATATTCTTCTACCCAATTTAAATTTCAATACATCCAATCATTGTCAATGAGAAAGCCAATGACAAACACCTCTCTTGGGACAAATTTAGCTCAAAATATCAGTTCCTTTTTAATAATTACTTAAAAACACATCCACCTATTTCCCAAAATTGTGAAAACAAATCTTCACAGCGCAATCCAGGTAAAAATATAGGCAATCTAGATACTTAATTAACATAAACTTCAAGCACCGAGGTTAAATAAATTAATTAAAAAGTCAGTTGAATAACTCTAAAGTGTTCTTCTCTCCTCTTTACGTTTCAAATCCATATTAAACTCTCAAACAAGAAATTTGCTAAAATGCAGAATTCTGTAAACTTCTTGCGCCAAAATTTCGTCTTCAAGTAAATATAAACTCTTAATTTTACACGAAAAATTACACGTCTACATACAGAAGAAAATACATAACTCCGTTTATTTCTGAAATTACATTCATCTAGCGTAAAACAACGCAACGCAATTGAATAATCAAAGAGAAAAAATCAATTGAACAAAACTAAAAATTCAAAAAAACTGATGAGAAGACGGAAATAGATATTACCAGATCACTATTGTTACGTTCGAAATCAAGAATCTTGATAGCAACAACCTCACTGAAAGGAATACACAGAGCACGATGAACCGAGGCGCTGACGCCACAACCGACCTCTTCATAGAGCGTGTAATGCTCCGCTCCAATCGGATACTTCTTCCGCTCCATCATGACTTGAAAATTTTGTAGCTCAAAATGTGAGGATTTGTATTGGCGAAGAAGAGAGAACGAAAATGAATGCGAGAGAAAGAGAAGGTAAAAGAGGAAGAACTAATGATAAAGGAAATGTGAAAAGGAAAAATGAATGAATATGAATGATGATGAGGAGAGGAGAGGAGAGGAGAGGAGGTTTGTTGTCTCCGCTTTCTCGTGAGAGAGAGAGAGAGAGCGAAAAGAGAAACGCGACGCTATCGGATCACCGCTCATATGGGAAGACGTTCGTACGCGGGAATCCCACCACTTGTCTTTGTTTCTCTGCACAGTATATTCATTCTTCCCTTTTTTTAATTTTTTTTTTTTTTTTTTTTTTTTTTTCTTTTTTTTTTAAATTTTTTTAAAAAAGAAAAGTTGTAACAATAATTTAGACATAATATGTTATTTTATAACTTTTATAAGGTATAAAACACTTTTTCATTATCGTCTATTAGACAATGTGTTGAATACAATTAAATCAATTGTCGTTTTAAAATATTTTATATGATAAATTTGATCAAATACTTAAAATACTTGTTTCAATTTTAATCCTAAAAACTAGTATGAAGTTAGAAAACAAAAAATTTTAAAATATTATATTGAATAGATTTAAACTATTTTTGAATCGTACTTCAAATTTTGAAAATGATTCTTAATCACAAATTTATCAGGTATAATTTATTATTATATGTATAACTAACAATTAAAATAGGTGGTGTAGTATAATGATAAATATATATATATTTTTTTTACAATTTAAATTGTTTCTAATTATTTTATTATAATTTTAAATATAATTATAGCATTTTTTCTGTTATTATAACTGCATTTTTTTTTTCAAATAAAAAGATTTATTTTTTGGGGTTAAATACTCTATCTGTAAAAACTTAAATTTATAATTGCATGTTAAAGGGTCACGGATTAATTCAAGATTCAGTGTAACAAGAGATACTTTTTATATATTTATTTATGGGAAATGCAACAAAAACAGACTTTAAAGTTAACAGTAGCTTTTTACGTTACCCGTGACATAATGAAGCCAAAATTAGAAAATTGACTCGTCCTGAAGTACGTAGTCAGTTGTGACTCTGCACTGCATGGTTATTTTATTTTATTTTAAAACTTTATATTAAAATTATTTTTTGTGATACTGGCAATATATTGTAGAATAATGGGCCAACAACAGAAACGGTTATATCTGTTATTAATTTGTTATTTTTAAGAGTTTGATAATATTATTGAGAGTTATTTTCGGGTATTAAATTTCTCTCAGAGATTATTGAAAATCTTTTAAAAAATAATAAAATCCTCTAAAAGTATCATGAACCTTTTTAAAATATCAAAAACCTTCAGTTTTTAATACTTTTTGAAAAATTACTCATGTTATTGTATTAGAGTAAACAACTTCCCACCCAAGGTTTGTCTTAATAACGCTTTTCCAATAAAAAAGTTTCAAAATACCACTTTCTCACCTATAGTTTATATTTCGTTAATACCCAAAATATACTTCACTTTCTCATCGGCAAGTTACCAGGAGTTAGGGTAAGAGAGGTTTTATAGAGTAGAGACCGATGGATCTAATAATGGTGACTAATTGAATATTCGTCATTGGAATCAGTCAGAAATCAACTAAAAACAAAAAACCATCGCTTTGCGGTAATCGGCAATCGACGAGAAATTAGGTGTCGGAGTGAGACAATTTTTGCAGAGAGGAGACAAGAGGTTCAAATGGTGGTGACAAATAGAATTTTCATCATCAGAATCGGTTTTGAGTAGTTACGAAATATTATCTTTGGGCGGGAAAGTGATATTTTGAAACTTTTTGCGTGGGAAAGTGTCATTCAAGCAAACCTTGGGTGGGAAAAAGTTGTTTACTCTATTGAATTAATATTAAACTTTCCATTAGAATTTAAGTAATCAATGGTTATAAAATTAGTATCATAGTATTTTTAATAAAGAATAATTCTCTAGTCAAAATGATATTAATTATATAATGACTATGTTAATCACCCTTAGATTCTTATCTATAAACTATCATTTTAATCCAATAAGTAAATCCAATAATATTTCAGCATGATCTTTAAAAAAAATAATACGAGGATGTTTCAACCCAAAAAATTTCATTCTTTTAAATATAAGACATTTATTATAGAGTTAACGACTTTTTCCCACCTAAATAATAGTTTAATGACACTTTTTCACTCGTAAACTTTTAAAATATCATTTTACTACCAAAATTTATATTCCGACAACAAACAGAGAGCAAACTCGGTTCAGATGTTGAGGTTTTTGAAGAAGGGAGGTCGATGAGTCTTTTGGTGGTGTAAGGTTGGATTTTGGTGTTTAAGATTGATCAGAATTTGACTTAGGAGGGACGGCTGTGCAAACCCTAATTGTTCAATTGCGAGCAATTGGAGGCGTTGATAGGAGTAGGGTTTAAGATGACTTTTGGTGAGTGATGATTAAAGAAGATAATTGTCTGGTGTGGGGTCGCAACGATGCTAGAATCGAAAACGGAATATAAATTTGGATAATGAAATGGTATTTTAAAAATCTGTAAGTATAAAAATATCATTAAGTCATTATTTGGGTGGGAAAATTCGTTTACTCTTTATTATATGTTAATTGTTATATTTCTTTACGTTGGAGGGGAATCTTTGTGCAATTAACAAGTCAATATAAACCGTTGATTGAAAGTTAATTAAAAAAATAAATGTCAGTTAAGGTGGTAGATGAAATGTTCCAAAATGATGTTATTTGTTATTTATTCCTTTATTTATTATATGTTACTCTTTACAGAAAATTAGGTCAAGATATTTTTGAATTTTGGACCTAAAATTAACATAAATAAATGGTCTTGGGAAATGTTCGTCGCAATGGTGGTTACTTGAATTAAATTATTAAGTGGAAATTTCGTCATATTTGTCTTTATCAGGTGATTTAATATTTTAACGTGTCAATGGTCTATACGTATTGGGCAGTGGACAAATAATTTTATTAATTCTCTAACAATTTTTACTAAATTTGGAAATTTTGTCACATTTGGGGGAAATCAGAGTTTCTATATATGAGTGTTACTTATTTAGTTTTCTTGCAACATTATTCTATGATTTTACTTAATCTGAAGATTTAAAATTAAGTTGGCATTTAATTCAAAATTACAGGTAAATCAACTATATCTTATTAATTTCAGTAATTCTTATGCTAGTTTACTTATATCATGCACATCTATTCCGATCCCATCAAGATTGATTGAAATTCTCTGATTGATGCATATTTTTGTATCAACACAAACTTCATTACAGGACACTTACTCAACCACAAAATTACTCCATTTTTTTTATTTTTTTATTTTTTTATTCATCATATTGCTATCACCGGAAGCAACTTGAATAAGAAGCAATTCTTGTTATTTATTTGTATTTTGTTAATGTTCATTGCTTGTTCAATTAAAAATTTATTCATTAATAGTAATTTAACTAAGTCATGGGGTACAATCATCATGACTACCACTTAACATTAAAATAGATATTTTTAGGTTTTTATTTTTTCTTATTTTAGGAGAGTTTATGATAATTTTAAGGTTGATTTTAATAGTTTTCAAAATTATTAAAGCGTTTAAGATTTGTTAATTCTTTCGGGAATGATGAAGTTAACTCGATATTATATACGTACAGTATAAAGTATAAACACTTTAAAGAAAAATAATTTTTTATTTTATTTCTATTTTAATGTTAAGTGGTAGTCATGATGATTGTACCCCATGACTTAGTTAAATTACTATTAATGAATAAATTTTTAATTGAACAAGCAATGAACATTGGCAAAATACAAATAAATAACAAGAATTGCTTCTTATTCAAGTTGCTTCCGGTGATAGCAATATGATGAATAAAAACATAAATATAAAAAAAAAACGGAGTAATTTTGTGGTTGAGTAAGTGTCCTGCAATGAAGTTTGTGTTGAAACAAAAATTTACATCAACCAGAGAATTTCGATTGACCTTGGCGGGATCGGAATGGATGTGCGCGTGATTACGGATAATTAGCGATTGACAAGTATTGAATGCAATAAAGTAAAAGGCAATGAGAGTTTTTAAAGTGGTTCAGCGAGGTAAACTCTTAAGCCTACGTCCACTGCTTTTTGTATTTGCTATAAGAGCTTACAATGAGAATTATGTGAAAATTTTGTAATCCCTTTTCCATAATTTGAGGGGGTTTATTTACAAGGTTTGTACAAATAAAAGAGCAAAAATAAAGGGATTACAATTGATCTAAACTATAATTCCGATATTCTTACGATTGGGTGCTGTGATTGCGTAGAGATTGCTGTTGATCTAGTCATTCTCGTGATATCTGGGATCTGAAGTTATCTGGGAATTAATTGAATGATCATTCAAGTTGTTCGTGACTGGCTTGTGTTGGGTCGAGCTACAGGTCGATGAGCTTATGCTCGAACAACTGGTGGAGTTGGACTGATCCTGGGTCGGGCTACATCCTCGCAGTAGCCCGAGCTTGGTGGAAAAATCACACACAACATCTGCCCTTAGTGTTCAATGTTTGTTTCAAGCTTCGAAGACTATTGCTCGATTTGATACCAAGCTCGCCATTAACAACAGGTCTCTAGATGCAAGTTCGACCGAGCTCTTAGGGTCGACATCATGTCCGGTTGACGTGCTTCATACTTGTTTACTTCCTGCGATACCTATCGAACTTAGAATATGAAAAGCTAGGACAAATATGTAATTTCCATACGGTCATGTCGCATTAAATTTGATAGCCTTTGTTAGTCACGCTTCGTCGCGCATGGGCGTCTATAGTTGTCAACGTGCAAAGTCGAGGCGACGGTTATCAGTGCAATAGTCTGACGGTTCATCACCCCTTGCAGATGGATGACACGTGGCCATGTCTAAGGGTCGAGATTGCTTGAAGAATGAAGGGTCGAGATTCACTATAGATCGACGGCTGCGAGTAAACCCCGCCCTTTCGTTTTCCATGCAAACCACTATAAAAGGTGGCAAAGTTGTCAGAATGCTCATTCAGTCCACAAAAGTTTTCTAACGCCTTTGTTCACTTCGCTATTGCTTTGTCGTCGTCACGGTGCTCTTGCTGGAGAGTTTCTATACTTCTTTTATTTCGGTAAGGTTTTTTTTCCCTTTCTTTATCCATTTTTCCAACTTTCGTTTTGAATGCATCTCCAGCAGTCTTGGGTTTAAGGAGGGCTTAATGCAATGGTCGTCAGAACCTCGGGTAGGTCGCCTGCGTTCATCATGTGGCGTAAGCTATCCTAGGTGCCTGAAGTGAAAGCAAGTGTGAAATGATTGCCGAGTTTTTCGAGCTCTGACACATGTTCGCTTCTGTTTCAGGTACCTAGAAGTGAGCTATAACCATGTCTTCTTCCAACAGTCACACAATCGATCACATGTTCGATTCGCCTATGGGCTCGGCAGTCATTGGGGATTCAACTCCCAAGGTCTCCGAGAAAATCATCACATGAAGTCGGACCTTGACGCAGTAGACTCTTCCGATCATGCCTCGATACAGTTGGCTCAATCCAGGTGGTCTTCAGTTCATAGGCTGCGAAGAGAGCCACAATCCTTGATTACCGTTGGGGATTTGGAGCGCATAAGAGCGGTCTATGCACCACAGCTTAATTTGATGGTTGCGGGGGACTTTTCTCGAAAGAATCCCCCACTCGGATGGGTGCTGATCTCCGAGACCCTCTAAGATGCGGGGTATCCATTCTCCCTCATCGTTTTGTTGACAACATGCTGAAGCGGATTGACATCGTTCCTCTCCAGTTGTCCGTAAATTCGTATGTAATTATCATCGCTTTATACATGTGTACATGATTGCTGAATTGGGCGAGCCATCTGTTGAGGAGCTCGTTCATCTGTATAGGCTTAAGAAAGGGCAAGACTAGGCGTACTACCTTTCCAAGGCGAGGAAGGTACATTTCAACGGGCTGGTCGATGTCCCAAAAAAGGTCCAGCACTGGGACTCACAATTTTTCTTTTACAAAACCCAGGAGACCGGTGCCTTCGCTTTAGAAGCAAGTAAGACTTTGATTTTCTTTGCCTGTGAGGATCGCTTTCGAGCTTTGTGTTCTAGCTAACTGAGTTGCTTTGTTTTGAGTTAATGTCGAATAGAACAATCTCCCTGTCGCGAGCTTGTAGAGGCTCCAGCGTTTCAAAGACCTTCTCGACGGACAGCGTAATGTTAACGAGATCATTACGCTCCCTCACCTGCGAGCATAAGGCTTCTGTCGGGATGACGCTAGATTTCTTACGATTTTGGAGAAAGGTTAAGTTATCGTTTACTTGCACTTTTTTCCTGTGCAGATAAGTCACTCATTATTTGTTACTTTTTTGCAGAAATGTGGGCTGAGAAACTGAAAGGCCTAAAAAAGAAAACGACATTTTCGACGGCTGCCAAGAAAACATCGGCTGCTTTGGCGACAAAGTAGCCCGCTAATGTCGCTGACGTGAAACGCGAAGGTGGTGAGCTTGGGGAAGGCCCAAGTGCAAAAAAGCCCTCAAATGCCCTAAAGGTAATTGGCGAGAAGAACGCCTTTGAGCCCTAAAAAGGATCGGTAAAGAAAACACCCGAACTGATCGGAGGCTCAGAAAAACAGAGGACACCCGAGCAGCATGATGGCTTAGGTAAGAAGAAAATGACCGAGCCTCTAGAGGGCTTAGGCAAACAAAAAATGGCTGAGTAGCAGGTTGGATCGAGCAAAGAGGTTGCCATGCATGCTAGTGGCCTAAAGAAAGCAATGGCTAGGGACTTGGCCAAGAAGAAGTCTGCTCTTACGGGCGAGGCTGGCGCTGTCGGGGGGAGTAAATCTAGCTTGTCCCAACTGAAGAGTAAGAAAGCGGATGAAACGGCCCAAACTGTGTTTGATGCACTGATCAATTAACTTCTTGGTCATATTAGCATTGGGGCCGCAACGGCCAGAGACGGAATCACCCCGCGAACCTTCGCTACCGTTAGAGATGCTGGCCTTGGTGTGTAGCTACGCGACGAAGGTATCGATAATTCGCTCCTCTTTTCTTTTACTAGCATGATATCCTCGCTTCTTGCTGACTTTCCATCTTATTCTTTTAGGTTGCCATGGTGAGCAGACTTTTTTATAATGAGTGCTATGTCACCTTGGAGTGCACTCATAAAGGATGGCAATTGGTAGAGACGGTGAAAGAGGATGCTTTGGCTAGGGCCGAGGTTGTAGAGAAAGAAAATAAGGCCAATGTAATAGCCGCTTTCTACTCAAATACTCATAAAACATGTACATAATAAAATACATATAAAGTAGTATAAAAAGTTGGGCCCAAATTTTTCTTTCATTAAACATATACATTCTTTATACAGAAAGTTGTATCATGTACAAAAGGATCAAAACAAGGTGGACAGTGTAGCCATTTCCCTTCGCTTGCCGATGCCCATCCGATTGTGTCCTCACTTAGATCCTGCAAAAACATGGAAAACAACGGGGTGAGCACAACTAATGCTCAGTAAGCAAATCCTCTACTCATCTATCCCCGTAACTCTCTCTCTCTAATTTTTTCCTTACAATTCTCATTTACTCTCTCTTTTATACTTCTCTTTATTTCCTCTTTCTCTTACCTCTTTCTACTAACTCTCTTTTGTAAGTCACGGCCCCATCTTACCGAAGGCACGGCCAGGACTCGCTCTCGCTCTCCATGACTTCTACTCGTTCTATCCGATCAGACTCGGTTATGCATGGATTCGGAACCCTTGGCCATGTGAGCGTGTAAACTCTCTCTCGGGTACTATCGGGTATAGCCCTCATCCACATGTACTTTCACGGGCTACACCACTTCTCTCTCTCATACTCATGCTGCTCTCTCAATGCGGCGTACATGCGGGAATACTCTACCCATTACTCACGGGTTCCCCATCGCACAACCTACTCTATTCTTTTTTTCTCTCTTTTCTCTTAATAAAGGTCATACTCAAAGTTCTTACTCTTTCTATAATGCATAATTCATGCATATGAATGGTTCATGCTCATTAATGTACTCATGAAAAGCACAAATGCATTATTGTATCAAAGACAGTCATTCTGCGCAAGTCACACTCAAAAAGGCAAAACTTGAGTTATACACATCGGATTGCTACAATTTTTGTCTCGTTTTAAAGCTTAGAGATAGGGCTATAACTTTTATGTTTTAGTCTAAACCAGTTCAATCCGTAAGATGCCCAAAAATTACTTAGAAAGTCACAGTTGTGACAGGGCAGTTTGGTAACATGCTTTCACTTACGCATTTCATCAAGCAACTCATGTGCATATAAACACTCTACTATAATTACTACTATACTTCATTTTCTAGCCATCCAAAATGGGAGAAAACTCCCTCATATAACCATAATCCCTGTCAAAGAAAAGCACTTCCAAATAGGTTTACACAACATCTCTCAAACTTCATCTCAATTTCCATTTCTCAATACACATTAAAACACTTCTCATACATGAAGTGTATCCAACAACCACCAATTAGCTACTTATCTCAACTCAATTCCTCAACAAGTATAATACATATTTATACATGCATACATCTCTACTCAATCTCTAAATCTCTACTCAAAAGCTTATTCAAAACTCAATTTGGTTGGATTTACTTACCTTGTGAAAAAGTAACTTCTCTACCACTTTTCCTTCCCCTTGTTGTCTTGTCTTCTCCCTTCAACTTAAAACAACAACAAGAACAATAACAACAATATAAGACTTCAATATAACCATAAGCAAAACTCATATCTAAAGCAAGAATCCTTACCTTAGGATGCTTTAGATGAAATCTTTACTCAAAATTACTTAAAAGCTCTCTTAAACCCCTTAGAAATCTTACGAAAATTGAAAGGAAAAATTGAGAGACTTTAGAGAATGGGTATGGCGGTGGAAATGAATGAAATGGAGGATTTATTTCACTTAACCCTTTTTAGCTTAAAAGATACCCATCACTTCCCAACTTTGCCCTTGCTCTTCCTTGGAAATTCCATCTATATCTTTTGATTCATTTCACTCACACCCCTACACTAACCTATTCTCCATGAAATTTCCTTACATTTTACTCCCCACTTTTCTTGCTAATTAGGGGTAGAATGGTCATTATGCCCCAAAAGGAAGAATTCTCTAGAAACTCAATACACTTTTTGTCAAGCCCTTCGCCGCGGTGAAGAATCTTTCTTCGCCCCGGCGAAACTTTACAGAACCCATACCGTAGGTAGCAGGGCTTCATCGCCGCGGCGAAGCTTCTTCTTCGCCTCGGCGAAGTCTGTAACACAAAACTTCACCAAGTTTTTTCACATTTCAGGGCAACCACTCACAATATCCATTCAACCAAGGGCCAACTAAATATTAGGAACACTAACCAAACTCAATTAAAGCTGAATCAATGAACATTTAAGCCATACAACAAATCTTAAATGCGTACCTCAAGTGGGGCGTTACAGCCAAACAGGTTGAGCTCAAACGGCTTAGGGGAGTTCCTTGACAAGTTCAACGTGAGCGAGGCTGCTTGAGCGAAGGCTGAAGCTAAGGCAGTGGAAGCCGAGAAGAATTTGGCATAGCAGTGAGGTGTCAATAATAAGTTAAATTCTAAGATTTCTTTGGCTCAAAAGGTTGCCTTGGACTGGGAGGCCAAATCTAAGCAATCCTTGCTCGACCTTGTTTAGGAGGCGAAAGGTCGAAGCTGAGGCCGGGCAACTCAGACTTCAAATTGAGGAGCTGAACGAGGCCATCACTACTCGAGCCTAGCAAACGTTGGTCTTCCTTGTACAGAAACACCCCTCGATCGACTTCTCTTTCCTTTCGCGAGCTTATCAGAAGGAAGTCGAGAGGATGAAGGTTAAAGCCCAAGGAATGGCCTACGTGTACTCGGATGACTCAGAAGATGATGGCGAGGGCTAGGAAGAGGTCGAGGAAGGCAAAGAAGGGATCGGGCTCAAGTTGGAAGTCAAGGATCGGGCTCAAGTTGGAAGTCAAGGATCCAGCTCCCCTGACTAGACTTCCCCCGAGTGATGCTCTCAACCTTGGAGAAACTATTGCCGTCCCTCCTGCTAAAGAACCACCTCTTCTGTGACGAGCTCCTTGGATCGGTCAAGGATGATCGCCCTGCTCCCCCAACTGCTTGAAACATCATCATTTTTTTTTTACTTTTTTATTTCTTTTTTAGAATGTAATAGAATTCTATCAATGAAAATAATTTTTTTCAAAATGTCCTTATTGAGTAAAGATTGTTATATTTCTGCGGAGTTATTTCATTTGTCCTAGTTGGGCTTGTAAGAGAAGATCCGAATTCGCTCTAAGTTATGTGTAGCTCACTTCTTGAAGAGTTTTTTCGGATGTGTGCGAGGAAATCTTTTGTGACAAGCAACTTAATTCCGGATCAATTGTCCGTTTCAAGTTTTGGTCACCGGCTTAAGGTCGATTTCCTTCGATGTGTTTTTTCTCAAATTTTTTCAAGTTTAACTTCGTCGATTTATGATGTTTCATCCTTAAAGAGTTGGATTTTGGCGTGGCCTTTTGAGACAAGCTGCCTTTTCTGAACTCTTGACTCTGAGTTTTCTTTTTGGAATACCATCGCGTAGGTCGCATTCTTTGAAGCGATGAATAAATGCTAAACAAACTAAGAACTTTAACAAAGAAAAATCATTATTGATCAAGCGCTTTGGCCGTGAGTGGCCTTACAATGAATAAAAAGAGAAACATAAGTGGAACCCAAGCTGCTTATTGGTAATACCTTCACAAATGCTCGACATTCTAGGCTCGCGATATCGTTTTGCCATTGAAGCGTTTCAGGTAAAAAGATCTTGGTACAAGCTTTTCTGAGATCCTGAAAGGACCTTCCCATTCAAGCTCAAGTGCCCCCAAGTTCGGGTTTTGGGTATCTTGGACAACCTTTTTGAGAACCAGGTCACCCACTTCAAAGTCTCTATTTTTGACTTTAGTGTTGAAATATTGTTTGGCTTGCTGCTGAAATGAGGCGAGCCTTAATTGAGACTTGGCTCGGTGCTCTTCAATTAGATCTAGTCTCAGGCAGAGAAGGTCTTCATTTACTCTCTCGTTGAAGACTTCCCTTTAAAACAAACGGATTCCCACCTCAACCGAGACCATTTCTTCACACCTGTATGATAAAGAGAACAGGGTTTCACTTGTTGAACTCCTGGCTATTGTTCTATAAGACCACAAGGCTTTGGGAAATTCTTTGACCCATCTTCCTTTCAAGGCGTCGAGCTTCTTTTTAATAATGTGTTTGATGACTTTGTTTACAGCTTCCATTTTACTGTTGGCTTAGGGCCGATAAATGGCGGTGAAACTCTTCTTAACGCCGAGTTGTTCACAACAAGATCTGAAGTCTTCATTATCAAACTGTTTCCTATTGTCGGTTATTATAGTGTGGGGGATTCCAAACTGACAAATAATGTTTTTGTAGATGAAGTCCATCAGCTTGTTCGACGTGACGGTAGCCAAGGGCTCAACCTCTGTCCACTTGGTGAAGTAGTCAAGAACGACCACCGCAAACTTGATGCCCCCATTTCCTTGAGGCAAAGAGACGATCAGGTTAATGCCCCAAATCACGAATGGCTAGGGGCTTGTTAGAGTAGTCAATTCTTGAGGTGGAGCTTACAGAATATCTGCAAACCTCTGGAACCTATCACACTTACACACATAGTCTGCCGTATCGTCGAGAACTATCAGCCAATAATATCCCTGGTGAAGTACTTTGTAGGCTAAAGATCTACCTCCTGCATGATTTCCACAAATTCCCTCATAGATCTCCCTTAGAACATAATCAGCGTCTTCATGGTTAATACATCGTAGCAACGATACATTGAATCCACGTTTATATATTTATCATTGATGAGTGTATATTGGGTTGCCTTTGTACGAAGTGTCCTAGCTTTAGTTCTCTCCTCTGGTAGTGTACCATCCTTTAGGTAGGCAATGATTGCATCCATCCAACTGTATCTCCAACTTGTTGTTAAAACTGGCCCTTGCGAGGCAAAGACACTCGGTCTTAGGAGGAACTTAACTGGGATAGAATCAGCTTTCTCTTGGTTCATTGTAGAGGCTAAGCGGGTTAATGCATCCACTTGCGAGTTCTTCTCCTTTGGGATCTGGTGAATTGTGAAGGACGTGAACTGTTTGAGCTCGGTTTTCACTAGTTGGATGTAAGACGCCATCATGTTTTCCTTTGCCTGATTTCTTCGATAATCTGATGGACTATGAGCTGTGAGTCATTATAAATCTTAAAGGACTTTGCCCCCATTTCTTTGGTGAGGCGGATCCTTGCGAGTAACGCCTCATACTCAACCTTGTTGTTGGAGGCGACGAACTCGAATCTTACTGCGGCTTTGATCGGGTTTCCCTTTGGATTTTCAAGTAAGAGCCCCGCTTCTACTCTTTTTTCATTTGAGAAACCATCCATATATAAAGTCCATTTCCATAAATCGTTAAGCATCGGCTTCTGTTGCTTGAATTCTCTTGAGGTATCTGCCCTTGGCGGGCTTGATTCACCTTCTGGCTAGTAGGAGAATTTAGATATAAAATTTGCCAAGGCTTGACCTTTGATTGCTATCCTCGAGATGTACTTCATCTCTTGCTGACTCATCTCCATTGTCCATTGGATTAACTTACCCGAAGTCTCAGGCTTTTGTATTATCTTTTTCAAGGGAAAGTTGGTCAGCACGTGAATGGAGTGTGCCTGGAAATAGGGCCACAACTTCCTGGCAGCGATGACAAGGGCAAAAGGGGGCTTCTGAAAGATGGATGCATGGAGAATCAAGCATATCATGCTATAACAAGTATAGTCATAGTTTAAAAAAAAAATTCAATCAAATTGAAATAAGTAAGGTAGAACATGTTATCTTAAGTCCTTAGTAATCTTTGTGACTCTTAATTTTAAGAGAAATTAAGCAAAAGAGTATCCACACCAAGGGAAGAAGAGATTTGACCAAGAGGGAGATTTAGGGTTCTTAGAGATTTTTCTCTACACAAAAATTGATATATCATTTTCTTTATATAGGAATCCTTGTAAACAATTCAATAATTGTTTTGGACTTCCTTAAACAATTCCATAATTGTTATGAAGTTGTTAAACTTCTTTAAATGATAACATTGGATTAACATTTAATCACAATTAACAATTTAACTCTTAAATTGTTTACATAACAATTTAACCCTTAAATTGTTTACAATTACAACCCCTTGTAAAATCCAATTTAATATAAAGAAAATGATTAATATAAATAACTTTATTACCTTTGGTAGGTGCTAGCCAACCTTGGATAATCAACTCTCTTTGGCTATTTCTTCATTCTCCTTAGTTTTTATGTGTGACCTCTTAGGTTCACTGTGGCCTAGCCGTGGGCCCAATATCACAGACTATTTCGATATGTTTTGTCATAACTCTTTATGAACAAAACTCCCACTGATTATGGTAGGCATCTAGCAATGCTCCATAACCCCTAAGTCACAATGAAGATATACTCCAACGAACCTTTTACAATCATACATGTTGTATAATCAAATCCTTCCGTTGTCTAATCCCAATTAAGAATGGATTCATGGTATGTCAAAATCCTTATCTTAATTTTAATTCAATACATATGGAACGTGTCACCATGAAACAACCTTTCATGTAACATTTTGTATACCCCGGCCGGAGATTTCCCTTTTCCAATGTATCTTGACATTTGTCTAGGAACTTGATATCAATCTATACCAAGTCAACGGATCCCATCTTGACTATCACTTGTCCTCACACATAAACAACACATGGCCAATTCGGCTTATTAACACATGACATGATTAGCCTCATGTTTATACACCATATGAACCATATGCGTTTATGCAGAATCCAACCGTGATATCTCAGGTCTAAGGATTAATAATACCCTAGTACGATCTTATGATAAATCATTGACTACATTTTAAATGTCCATGTGATTCATCATAAATGGCCATATTCGATAAACAGTTCACTAACCGCGTATCCATGCTAATGCCCTAGTGATATAACTTTTATAATCACCCACACCAATACCATCACATGATATTCTACGGAGGCATTCAGCATGCCTACTATGTAATATTATTGCCCAATTAATATTACCTATGTAGGGAATACTTTGATGATTTTGATCTTCTAAAGATTTGTATCATCCGGACATTTCACATGTAATACATATATAAATGAAGCAATAAACCACATGTGAAATAAGAACACTTTCTTCTATTGATAAGATAAAATGTATATACAAAATATACACATTCACATATATATACAAAACATAATGCCTCGGAACCGATGACACGATTGGTTCCTAGGGAATACACTAACAACTTCTCCATCTCAAGGTATCTCGTCTCGGCATCAAGTAGTCTTTTGCTCACATAGTATACCGGCCATTGCACTCCCCCCTCTTCACGTACTAGTGCTGCGCTGATAGTAGACTTTGATATCGATAAGTATAATAACAATGGCTCGCCCTAGATGGGCTTTGACAACAAAAGTGGTTGTCCCAAATGTTTCTGCAGCTCTTGAAAGGTTCTTTCACACTTCTCTGTCCATTTGAAACCTTTCTTTCTTTTCAAGGTCTCAAAAAATGGTAAGCATATGTCTATGGCTTAGGAAACAAACCTGCTGAGTATGTCCACACGCCTTGTCAAGCTCTATACCTGCTTTATTCTGTCGGGCTTTTCATGTCAAGCAGAGCTTGAATCTTCTCTAGGTTGGCTTCTACATCCCATTGGTTCATGAGGAAGCCCAGAAATTTCCCTAAGCTCACTCTGAAAGCACATTTTAAAGGGTTGAGTTTTATTTGGTATTTTCTGATGATGTTAAACATTTTCCCAAGATGCCAAACATTTCCCCTAGATGCTCAACGTGGCTTTTGACGACCTTTGACTTGACAAACATGTCATCGATATATACCTCTATGGTCTTACTGATTTCGTTGGCAAACATCTTGTTCACCAAGTGCTGGTAGGCCACCCCAACATTCTTGAGGCCAAATGGCATAACCCTGTAACAATAAATTCTACGGTTAGTAATAAATGAGGTATGCTCTTCATCGGGTTGGTACATCAAGATTTGGTTATATCCCGAGTACGCATCCATGAAGCTAAGTAGTGCGTTTCTGACTGTTGCATCAACTAGCTAGTTGATCTATGGTAGCAGAAAGCTGCCTTTGGGAAAGGTTTTCCTCAAATTCGTGAAGTCGACGTAAGTCTGACATTTGCCATTCGACTTACTAACTAGGATTGAGTTGGCGAGCTAGTTTGGGTACTTGACTTCCCTAATGAAGTTAATTTTTAAGAGTTTGTCAACTTCATCCTTGAACGGTTGTGAGCGCTCTACATCCATAGACCTTCTTTTCTGCTTTATGGGCCGAGCTTTAGGGTCGAGGTTCAACGTGTGGCACATTACCTTGGGGCTTATCCCTACCATATTTGTATGCACCCATGCAAAAACATCAAGGTTTTTCCTCAGGAACTCCACCAAATTATCGGCCATTTCTCTGCTCAAATTGCTATCGATTTTCAGTACGCGAGTTGGATCTTTCTCACTGACACTTATTTCTCGCAACTCTTCTATCAGCCTTGTTGTAGGCTCTTCTCTATGGATACGAGGATCTATAGTATCCTCGAGTGGCCTGGGGTTTGGCTTGGATTCTACTATAACCATTGTCCTCAGGAGCGACCACTTTTGTGCTGTATGTATGGCTCGGTTGCAACATTCCTTTCTGTAGCTCCTGATTGTTGCGACCCCCCTGGGAGTTGGAAACCTCATTGCTTGGTAGTGCATCAATGTGACTACGCTCAAATCATCAAGATCGACCTTCCAAGGATGACATTGTATGTGGTAGAGTAGTTTACCACTAAAAATTTGGTCATCACCATCTTGATCTTGGGCTCCGTCTTGAGAGTTACAGGGAGGTCGATCAACGCCTTGGGAACCAGACTGTCTTCAATAAATCAATAGAGCAGCGATGGGCACACCCTTAGGTCTCTTTTTGTGAACCTCATTCCATAGAAAGCTCCCAAGAAAATGATGTTCATTGCACTCCTATTATCGACCATTACCCTTTGTACTCGAGCATTGCCAATTCTGGCCATGATTACAATTGCATCATGATTGTGGTGAGGGGATTCTTCACATTCCTAGATTGTGAGCCCTACTACCTCACTCTCTTATCTGGGCCACTTGGGCGGCTTTTGTTCATAGCTTATTATTCAGGGGATCGAGTATGTCTTGGCCTCTTGGGCATATTGCTCGCGAGCACGCCTTGAGCTCTTTACTTTGTCTGGCCCCCCATAGATCATGCATACCTAGACTTCGTTGTTGGCGTTTGGCAGGGCTTTCTGGACCTAGTGTTGGGCTTGGCTTTAGTCTTGGCTCTGGATCTAGCTATTTTGCTTGCCAGGATTTTTACAAGCTGGTGTCATCTTAACGAATTCCTTTAGGTAGCCCCTTTTTATCAAGTCTTCGATGGCATCCTCCAAAGCTCGACACTCGTTTGTGTTGTGCCTGACATTCGGTGGTATCGGTAATACTTTTGCTGATCTCTTCTGTCTGGAGCCCCCTTCATTCTTTCTGGAGTGGGTAGTCTCTTCGCCTCATGGGAGACTTCGTCGATATGGGCGATGTCTTGAATAAGGGGGGTGTATTCTACATATCGTAAGAAGAGCTGCTTGTCTTTGCAGTTATCTGTTCTTTGTCTTTTTTGGAACCTCTTGCGGTCCCTATCATTGCGGTCTTTGCTCTTGCACTTATCCGATGGGTGATCTTGTTGCTTGTTCGAGACCTCTTGTGCCAAACTTTTGGCCAATGCTGGTAGCGAGCTTTCCACCCGCTGATGTTTCGCAGCTATTTGGTAAAATTTGGCTAGGCTTACATGATCTTCACTTTTGAGCTTTTTCCACAGCTCCATGTTTGGCCTAATCCCTACAATCAGCAAAGTTTGGATGGACTCCTCGGATGCATCTGCAACATTTGCCTGCTCGTTTTGGAACCTCGTTAAGTACGAGGTTAATATTTCGTCTCTCTCCTGACGAACGTTGCTCAAGTAGCTAAGCGGCATTGCAAACTGTCTCCTCGCTTGAAACTGCTATAAGTACAGCTAGGAGAATTATTGCCAAGAGTTGATGGAGTTCACCTTGAGCCTCTTATACCACCTCTTGACATCCCCTACTATTGTGACTACGAAGCACCTACACTTCACCAAGTTAGAGACCTAGTGCAGCTACATCAGGTCATCAAAATTATTGAGGTGGTCTCTAGGGTCCCCTCTGTTGTCGAACTTACTCTCTAGCACCTTGAATCCTTGTGGAAGCGGGGCCTAGTGAACTTTTTCTGTAAAGGGGGAACTTAATATTTCCTCTGCTATGCTATTCTGGCGGGCTTTCAAATCGTCAAACATTCTCTGCATACGATCTAAGTCTTCATTGTGGTTGTATTGTTTGGCTCTGTTCAGCCTTGCTTCGAGCAAATAAGTTCGCAAGCCCGTTGCCTGCAAAGCCCCTCTATTGTGCGCATTGATGCACGAAGTTGAGTCATGAAGGCTAGGTTGATAGGTGCTATCATGCTCCTCGGTTCATTGCTCGCGACGTTGGTTATAACCAGAATGTCGGTCATTGCCAGATTGGCGCACATGGCTCATCTTGCAAGCTGGCGGGGATCGATATTGTCTTAGGCGTAGGTTAATACCAGCACGCTGATGCTGGGAATATCACCAAGCATCTTGGGGATGACCGTTGCCTTCACTTTTCTCCAATGGTTGCTTCCCTGGCCATCTCCCGGGGTTAGTTTGCACACGGGACTCACATTCGTGAGCGGAATGCAGTTTGTGATGTCGAGGGCATTGGCCGCCTCTTGGCGTCGATGAACGGGACTGGCCACCTGTAGAATTCATACCTGTTGGGGTGGCACTGGTGAAGCACAGTTGGTTGATATTTTGGGCAGTTGGTTGCTGATTTCTCAGCTCAGCATGTTTTGTTACAGCGCCTATGCAACCATTATTCTGATCATCTCCACCAGCTGACTGTTTTTGGGGTTTGATGTCCTTACCCCTTGGTTATTTGTGACGTGCTAAGTTGGAGGTACGAGCGGTTAGCATTCAGCGGCGTCCTATTGTACTTGCTGGTGGATGGTCTCTACATTCTCAAGGTTTCTGAAGGTGGTCTTTAATTTGGTGTACACCATTGTGGGCTTGGATTGGGTAGGTTGTTGCAACTGTTTGTAAAAATTGCAGAGATGTTGGCGGAGGCCTTCCTTTTAGTGCCAAAATGTTGATACAGAAATCTGCACCAACCAGAGAATTTCGATCGACCTTGGTGGGATCGGAATGGATGTGCACATGATTACGGATAATCAGCGATTGACAAGTATTGAATGCAATAATATAAATGGCAATGAGAGTTTTTTTAAAGTGGTTCAACGAGGTAAACTCTTAAGCCTACGTCCACTGCTTTTTGTATTTGCTGTAAGAGCTTACAATGAGAATTCTGTGAAAATTTTGTAACATCTTTTCCATCATTTAGGGGGTTTATATACTAGGTTTATACAAAGGAAAGAGCGAAAATAAAGGGATTATAATTGATCTGAACTGCAATTCTGATATTCTGGCGATTGGGCGTTCTAATTGCGTAGAGATTGTTGTTGATCTAGTCATTCCCGCGATATATGAGATCTGAAGTTATCTGAGAGTTAATTGAATGATCATTTAGGTTATTCACGACTGGCTTGTGTTGGGTCGGGCTATATGTTGACGAGCTTATGCTGGGTCGGACAACCGGTGGAGTCAGATTGATTTTGGGTCGAGCTACATCCTCGCGGTAGCCCGAGCTTGGTGGAAAATCACACACAACATTTGACTTTTTCTGCTCTAAGCTTTGAATAATTTATCATAATAAAATATTTTTAAAACTTATTAAAATAACTGAACAAAAACCAATTAAAAAAATACAGAATAAACAAGATTAATTTGGGCATCTTTATATTTCAGTTACTATATTATTATTAATTTTGAGGTATCAGAGATGTAACTTAAATACTAACTTTTGAGACCTTAATAATTTTAGTTGTCAAATTTTTGGTTTTGTCCTGGAAATTGTTTTCAGTTTCACACTTCAATAGTATTTTATGAATATTTTAATTGTTTGTATGTTAGGAAAATTTATTTAAGTCGGTGCCTCATAATTTAATAGTTTAATTTTCTAAATAATTTATTAAAAATGTGTTTTATTAGTTCATATTTGTTTTAATGTAATTTAAGTGAACGAGCAATTTGTTACTATTAAAAATACTAATAAATAATTTTTTTCTATTATTTTATCTCTATTAACATTTTAAAATGGTGGGATTGGTTATGGATAGCAATTTCAATTTCAATTTCTGAAGTGAACTCCGAATTTGTCTATTGGGTTTATATAGAAAGATGGGTCTGATTATATTTTAGAGTAAATAACTTTTTCCCACCCAAGGTTTGCCTTAAATCCCCATTCCCACCCAAAATGTTTCAAAGTATCACTTTTTCACCCAAAGTTTATATTCTGTTACTACCGAAAGCCCATTCTGGCCTCGAAAATTCTCTCCATCACCACTATTTGAACCTCTGGTCTCCTCTCTACAAAACCTCTCTCACTCTGATACTTGATTTCTCATCGATTGCCGGCCACAGCAAATCTAGGGTTTCCAGGTTTTTAGTTAATTTTCGGCTAATTTCAACAGTGAATATTCAACCGGTTACCACTATTAGATCCACTGGCCTCTACTCTACAAAACTCCTCTTACCCTGGCTCCTAGCAACTCGTCGAATGCCAGTTCAGAAACTAAAGTGCATTTTGGGTATAAACGGAATATAAACTTTGGGTGGCAAAGTGTCATTATGGCAGACCTTGGGTGGGAAAAAGTGATTTACTCTATTTTTATTTGATTAATTAAGTTTTAATGACGTTAATGTCAATTTTTCTCATAATTCATTTTACATGAATGCTTCCGGCACTCAACCTACATTTGCCATGTATTAGAAGAAGTTTGTTTATGAAAAAAAAAAAAAAAAAAAAATCTCGTGATTAAACACATTTTTGGTAAAATTTAATAATTTATCATACACCCTCTTTTAGTTCTACATTTCTCTTCTTCATTTTTTTAAGATGTTAAATTAAAAACAAATTTATATACCTTATTTTTCTATTAATAAAACGTGTTCACATCAACAAGATCAATAATGGTTTTTTATGCATATTTTAAAATTTTGTTAACCCACCTGAAAATCAATTTATGGTTTCGTTCTTGTTAGTAATTAGTTTACTAATTTTTGAATTAGGGTTTCCTTTTAGTGTCATTTTGACTTGAACGAATTTATTGTTTATACAAATCCTTTGTGCAAAATGTATTCAAAATTCTTCATGTGATTGTAGCTTTTGAATTTACCAATTTCATTTCAGTAGTTTTACTTGATGATTAGGAATATGACATTTGATTATGAAGCAATGAATGAATAATGAAAAAATAATTAACACAAATTTAAATGTAAGATACCTTAATCATAAAGATGTAACAATTATAATGCTTTTTTCTTTTTCTTTTTCTTTTTCTTAAATTTCAATTGTGATTGACTCTCAAGTTCAATGATCAAATATATATAAGAATGTTAAAGGCATGAAATTCCAAGGGATTAGGCTGATGATTGAGAATGTTTGTTTATTGACTTTCGTGGTTTACCTTGGAACATTGTGTTTATAAGATATTCAATGAGCTTCAGAGATTAGTTAAAGTATACGTAAATTAGCTCGGACACCCCGATCATAAAAAAAGAAAATGTTAAAGGCACATAACAAAAAAAGGGTAAAGACGTGAAACAAAGAAGCGTGTGTAAATTAATGACCGAAATCATAAAATATATGCGAAAAAATATGTAAGAATAATAGCATTTTATACATAATAATTTAATTATTGAAGTTGGTAAGATGACACAAATGATACTTAGGTTCAGTTTTATCTCAAATTTATTATATTCTTAGTTGATAATTATTGTCATTATATTTGTGAAAATTTTAATAGTTCTTCCACATACAAAGCTATGCTAGTAACCATTCTATTCCTAAGGTTTGAGATAATACACATATATGATAACATGGTAATAAACAAATAACCTCTTAATTTACATCAAAGGGGATTTCGATTTGCCATTTTATTCATAACTAATAATCGAGTTAATGACTTTTTCCCACCCAAATAATAGCATAATGACACTTTCACACTCACAGATTTTTAAAATACCATTTTACTATCCAAATTTATGTTGTGAAAGTGAACAGAGAGCAAACTCGGTTTAGGTTGTTTGAGCTTTTGAAGAAGGGAGATCGATGAGTCTTTTAGTGGTGAAATATTAGATTTTGGTGGTTTGGATTGATCAGAATTTGACTTGGGATGGATGGCTGCGTAAACCCTAGTTGCTCAATTGTCGGCGATTGGTGGGGTCTACGGGAGTAGAGTTTTAGGGGTTTTGGTGAGTGATGAGCATGAAAGAAAATGGTGATGGTGTGGGGTCGCAACGATGCTAGAATAAAAAATGGAATATAAATTTAGATAGTAAAGTTGTATTTTAAAAGTATGCGGTGCTAAAGTGTCATTAAACCATTATTTGTGTGGGAAAAAAATCATTTACTCCTAATAATCTAATATTAAAGAATGTTGCTAAGTAATGAACATCTAACTCTTCAATTTAGATTTAAAATTATATAAAAATGAACAATAATTGTTGCCTTACAGCTATATTCTAATGTATGAGAATTGAGAATAATAAAACTGTCATAACCAATTGAAATATGAAAAGGTCATATACAAATGACCATGCATTAAATGATGACAACCAAAACAACTCATAAAATCAACAACTTCTCCTAAATATATCATGTAATTTGTACTATATTACTAATTCCCCTTAACCCCAATTATCCCCACAGCCTCAATCAATCATCAATCATTTGATTTCAAAGGAGATTAATCAATAATGGGAGCGTGTGCAAGCAAACCTAAGGAGATTGATAATGCTCCATGTGAGGCTCCTACCACTCCTAAGAGCAATCACAAGAATAACAATATTAATAGAGCCCCTTTGGTTGATCATTCTAAACCCAAAAACAAAACTGTTGGTGCTGAACCTGAACCAAAAACTGAAAAGAAGTTTAAAGTTGCGGTGGTTGATGATGCGGAACCTGCTTTTGCCGGGCCAGCAAAGGCGGAAACTGGGAATAAGTTTATTGAGGAAGCAAATGCTGATCAGAACGTTGAAGAAATTGGAAAGAAGGTTGAACTAACAAATTATGAGAAGGCTGCTATTGACGCCAAGCCAGCTTTTGCCAGACAAGCAGTGGAGAAAAAAGTTGAAACTACCGAACCCGGACCAAACACTGAAAAGACATTTGAGGTTACGGTGGTTGCTGATGCGGAACCTGCTTTTGCCAGGCCAGCGAAGGCGGAAACTGAGAATAAATTTATTGAGGAAGCAAATCCTGATCAAAACGTTAGAGAAATTGGAAAGAAGGTTGAAGGAAAAGTAGAGAATGTTAAAGAAAGTGATAAGAAGATTGAACTAACAAATGATCAGAAGGCTGCTATTGACGCTGATCCAGCTTTTGCCAGACAAGCAGTAGAGAAAAAAGTTGAAACTACTGAACCTGAACCAAAAACTGAAAAGAAGTTTGAGGTTGCAGTGGTCGATGATGCGAAGCCAGCTTTTGCCAGGCCAGCGAAAGCAGAAACTGAGAATAAGTTTATTAAGGAAGCAAATGCTGATCAAAACGTTAAAGGAATTGGAAAGAAGGTTGAAGGAAAATTAGAGAATTTTAAAGAAAGTGAGAAGAAGATTGAGCTAACAAATTATCAGAAGGCTTCTATTGATGCTAAGCCAGCTTTTGCCAGACAAGCAGTAGAGAAAAAAGTTGAAACTACTGAGAAAACTGAAAAGAAGTTTGAGGTTGCGGTGGTTGATGATGCGGAACCTGCTTTTGCCAAGCCATCGAAGGCGCAAACTGAAAATAAGTTTATTGAGGAAGCAAATGCTGATCAAAACGTAAAAAAAATTGGAAATAAGGTTAAAGGAAATGTAGATAATGTTAAAGAAAGTGAGAAGAAGATTAAGCTAATAACAAATTATCAGAAGGCTGCTATTGACGCTGAGCCAGCTTTTGCCGGACAAGAAGTAGGGGAAAAAGTTCAGAAAAAGGATAAGGGTGTTGGAGAAAAGGCTAAAGAAATTGAGAAGGTTGAGGGTTTAGCAGAGAAGGCTAAAGAGAGTGCAAAAACCGTTGACAAGAAGGTTGAGGCTAAAGCTACTGCAAAAGAAATTGAGAAGAAGGTTGAGGCCGCTTCAATACCATCAAAGGCTAAAGAAATTGAGAAGGTTGAGAGTTTAGCAGAGAAGGCTAAAGCGAGTGCAAAAACTGTTGAGAAAAAAGTTGAGGCTAAAGCTACTGCAAAAGAAATTGAGAACAAGGTTGAGGCTGCTGCAATACCATCAAAGGCTAAAGAAAGTGAGAAAAATATTGAGGAGAAGGTTGAGGCTAAAGCTATTGCAAAAGAAATGGAGAAGGTTGAGGCTAAAGCTATTGCAAAAGAAATGGAGAAGGTTGAGGCCCCGATTGTGGGTAAATTTGACAAAATAGATGAAGCCCCTCAAAAATCAGAGAAATTAGACCAAAAGTGATTTATCATTTGTGGCTGCATGAACTTTATTGGGTCTAAATTTTATGTGTTTTTTCTTTTTATATATTTATTGACGGGACTTGTATGTCATGATTTGTGACAACTGACTTCATTCGTTTTTATTTTATAAGGTGCTATATTTGACTTTTCTTATAGAACAAGCTTATTTCTTTATTTTCCTTATTTTTTATCATTTAAGCTAGAGTTAACAACTTTTTCCCACCCAAATAGTAGTTTAATGACACTTCCCCCCGCAAATACTTTTAAAATATTATTTTTTATCGAAATTTATATTTTATTTTCGATTATGATATCGTTATGACTCTACGCCATCATCATTTTCTTCCTCGATCATCACTCATAAAAACCTCTCAAACCATACTCTCATCGACCGTGCCAATCGTAAGCAATTGAACGATTAGGGTTTGCGTAGCTGTCCTTCTCAAGTCAAATTCTAATCAACCCAATCACCAAAATCCAACCTTCCACCCCAAAAGACTCATTTGTCTCCCCTCTTCAAAAGCTCCAACAGTCTAAACCGAGTTTACTCTCTGTTCACCGTCGAAATATAAATTTGAGTAATAAAATAACATTTTAAAAGTTTATGGATGAGAAAGTATCATTGAGTCATTATTTTGATGAGAAAAAGTTGTTTACTCTTTAAACTATTTCTTTTTTATTATTTTTTTCCAAAATGTAAACTGACAAATGCTAATCCTTTACATGGGATTAAATTATAATCCCACTTAAATTAGTAATCCTAATACAGTATTAATTAAATAAGTCTAAGATAAGGATTATTAAACTAAGAAATAGTCTATTTAAAATATAGTGCCCAAACTCTATATTCTATTTATACATTTACACTGAATTGACAATCGTTTTTATACGACTTCTTTTGATGCCTCCAATACTTAATTTCCTAAACGTAATTGCTTGAAAACTGTGTGTACACGCAGAGTGGATTATCAAAATGAAGAGAAAGACGTTGGGCATTTATAATTTACCAGAAAATATGATCATAATATAGTCAAGGATAACATATTGATAGTAATAACATCAACACGCACAGTTCCTTGTTGTTTGACTGTAGTGATTAATGGAGATTGAATGACGGGTTTTTTTTTATTGGATTGTTTGTTTGCTGTGTTCGTTAGGACTCTTTGCCTGCCGCCCACTGCCGCTGGCAACCCACAAGATCTCCCCCAACTACAATGCCCACAAGCTGTTCGATAAAATTCCCACAAACCAACCACCCACAACCTGTTCGAGCTACAGTCGCGATCGATCGTGCAAGGACTGCTGGAGTTGGCTTTTGCGGTGGCCGGGAGAGGTGTTTGCAGCTCAAGGGAGGCTGTCGCTTTTAGGCCGACTGGCCTGATTCCGGTGCCGTTGGACCCAGCCGCCACGACCATCAGCTACCTCGTAATTTATTTGGCGGTTGGTTATTTTTCTAATTCTACAAATTTGGGGGTTACAAAAAAATTTATTAATTTATTTGTCAAGGACAATTTGATAATAACACTTTTATACCTTTATCAGAATTCAAAATTCACTTAACGGTTTTGATTTAAGGTTAAGAATCTAAAATTTATGAAACCAGGGTGAGAACTTGTAATCTTAGGTGGGAATATGTCTTTACTCTTTTCTTTATTACGAAGGTCAACAATGAAGATCACATTTTGCTTTGTAATTAAATCTCCTCTTATCTCGCTCTCTTTTTTATTTGCTGTCCCCTAATTCATAATTTTACGTAAAAGTTTTTACATTAGTCTTATCATCTAATCAATTAATTATATTTAAAAGTTATCTTCTTTGCTTTCTACCGAAATTTAAGAGAAAATAGAAACTAATCATGTTTTATAATATCAAGAAATTAGCTCCTAACACTTTATATATGTCTTGATACCAGTGTTTTAAATCGTTTTCATTCAGCTTCACAAAAGTTCAAAAATACTTCAACAAAAGGTGTACCAAAAAAAAAAAAAAAATTCATCAAAAAAAAAAAAAAAAAATTCATCACAACTTACCAATTACTTGAATTAATGGCCAACTTGATGATCCAATTACTTAAATTTAGTTGTATCTAGAGTCGCATAATAAATGAATTTGGCTAAAGTTCATTGATGTTCAATAAATGTTACTTCCAAAATTCCATGAATCCGGAGACCTTCAACTTGAGTTTATCAGAGAAGATGACCGATGAGAAAGTGCAATTTAACTATTCTTGCCCACCAGGAGCAACATCCTTGGAAGGACCTTCCTCAGGCTTCGTGTCATCCTTTACGGCTAAAATGACAAGAAGTATAAGCAATGGATAACTAACCGTAGTCAGAGACCAATTAATAATCAATTGGGAAAGCAATGAAACTTTTTGTGTATCAATTTGCCAAGCCACTGCAGCCCCTGCACTTTGCACCCCCTTGTAGAATCCAGTATACCTGCAACAACACAGGAATACAATTTCAACAACACATGAAATCAATTTAATTGAAAGGGAAAAGTATCAAATACCATTTCCGCATATGCATTCATCCTATCGAACAAGTCATGTCAATGCACATAACCCATAATTGTAAGAGCATATACATCTGATCAATCATATCAGCACGCACAAAATGATGGCTATGCTTAAGCAACAATCAAGTTTTATAACATGGTTATTACCTGCTAAGAGTCTCAGAATCATTAGCCAAGGTTCCAATGACCCAGTAAACCGTACTTTGAAACATGGCATCCAGCAACCCATAGCTGAAATACAACACAAAGGGGCTAGCAAAATCACTACCAGATTCCTTGAAATCCAACTTCACTTGTTTAGCATGAGAATAAGTGAGTTGATTAGCAAGTCCACCTCCCCAAATTGCTGTACCAAACAAAGCCACAACACCAATCCCAACAAAACCCCTTCTCCTCCTACTTCGAAAACTAAAATCCAACACATAACCAATCCCAGCAGAACCCACCATTTGAGCAGACCAATAGAAAACACTGGTCAAACCCCTAGTCCTTAAATTAAATAGCGCTCCATTAACATTATTAAACTGGTAAGTAGCGAAAAAATTACTAGCCCAAGAAGCAGGCACAATCAAAAGCATCTTCCAATTCAAAAACAACTTAGCAATTTCAGTAGCCTCAATGGTGACACTAGAGTACTTAATGTTAGTACACCGGCTCCCATCATCACGCACTACTAACCTAGGTGGCAAAACGGCCAAGGAAAGAAGAGCACCAACAGACATGAAGCACATGAACCCAATATAAGTTCCATCATTAACAGAAGCAGCATCACTACCACGATTGTAATTTAGAAAAAAAGGAATAAGTCCACCAATAACACCACCGGTACTAAAAATAGCCCAAAAAATTGAAATATAAGTACCCTTCCATTTTGGTGGAGGGTACGAGGTCATAATGGCCCCTTCCGCAGCCCACAAAAAGCCAGCGCCAACGCCCAATAGAGCACCGGCAACTATAGGAAAAACTTGATGCGGGTAATGATTATAGTAAAGAAAAGCGCCGGCATAAAGCGTGTAAGTGGAGCAGGCGAAGAGGAGGGTCACTTGAGGGCCCAAAAGATTGTAAATGCCGCCACTCAGAATGCTAAAAATGGTGAAGGTGGTGTAAAGGGCTGTATTGGCATTATTAGCAGCGTCAGGGTTCACTTGGCCACCACCACCCATTCCTGACAAAGCACAGAACATTCCAGGACAGCAGAAACAGACAACACCAATTAGACACACCTGTGCCAAGGGTGAGTTGTACCTGAAACGTGAATTGGGTGGAATCGGTTGAGCAGATTCTTCATCAGAGTTGATTGTTTCCATGGTTGTACGGGTGTCGAGATGAGGAATTTAGATACTACGATGAAACAAATTCAGTGAGAGGTGAACTTAAAGACAATGTTTCGGGAGAAATGATGATGGTGACACAGTTGCACATTCCAACTCCATGTGAATTATATAATGTATATAATGTAGTTTAGTTACTTGTGAGATGATGATGCACTTCGATCCTGACATTTCAACTGCATCTTCCTCTATTATTTCTGTAGCTTTGATTAGAAACTCAGCAGTCACTGTAATGGAGTTACTATAATGGACTTGTGACAAAATTGTCTTTAGAGGTTGTTTGGCTTTGCCAATAAACAATAATTGATTTGATGCATTGTAAAGTTGTTCATTTCAATTGTCTAAAAGCCCTTTCCAAAAAACATAGTTTTCAATTTTAATGATTTAACAAAAGAGTGGTCCAAACAAAAGATTGTGTTCCCTGTGTTGTCTTTTTGTACTGCTTATTTTGACATTTCCTTCTCAATTTTTGCTCTTGGAAGCTTGTAGACGACTCTTGCTGTCTTACATCAAAACCACAACGCAAGCTTTACAAATTTCTTCATATTAGAATTGCAAGGCGAGCATAGTCCAAACTCCAATTAACTAATGGCATCATATTACTTGATACAAAAATTTGCATTAAAATTGGAAACCTTACTTCTGACCTTCTTCTCCCGTCCTGGCCTTGGTAGCTGCCTCTAGAATGTGAAAAAGGTCAATAAACTTTTTAACCATCATTGGGTGATTGAGTGGTCAACTAGGACTTTTAAATGTATTATTCAAGAGATCTTAAGTTTGATTAATCTTAACAGCTAATAGGGGTGGCCAGATGATCTCTTACCTGACCGGTAGTTCTAGGCTGCCAGAGGATTAATTGAGGTGTGCGTAAGTTGACTTAGACATCTTCGATCATTAAAAAAAAAAAAGGTCAATGAGAGCATATTCCTGCAAAACATAACCTCTACGTGAAGGCATTAAAAATTTGGATTTGAGGGCAATCAAAATCTCGATGGAATACTCAACTGTGAGTCTTTACCTAATTCAATAAAGATTGGCTCACAACTCAATCTTACAAACTTTCTCTTATAATCCAATCTTACAAACCCAACATGATAGCTTGCAATTGAATAGGCGGGACCTATTGTTGGGCAGGTGAGACCCATTACAAGCTGACCAGTTGCTAACTGCAACGTCGGAATTATAAGAAAAAGTTTGTAAGATTGGGTTATAAGTGTAGTATTACTCTTACCTGATCATAGTCCCCTTTTATATTGTCGTTGATATCCACTTTTATTAAGAAGGTCTAACAAGGCTCGAAGTGATTTGAAGACAATTTAACAAACCATATTGTGCTCCATTTAAAAGTCTGTTTCTCTCAACTTTTTCCAGAGGCTGGTGAAGCCGTTTCAATGGGGTATTTTGGGTGGAGTAATGCTACAGTTACTGGAAGGAGTGCATTGAATGACGTGACGTAATCCTGACTGACGATTAATATTAACTCATAATTAATCTACCATCAGAATTTTATTATGTCATTCGATACACGAATTTGGTATGCTTTCTTCGATAACTGTATTATTTTCCATTTTAGGTGAGTTGAGTTATAGTAGATTAAAGCGTTCAATAACGCTTTACTGAGACCAAAGTATTTCTTTGAATTCAACATATTTGAGGGACCCTAATTGGATAGGCAACGAAAGCCCGTTTTAAAAAAGCCCAAGTCAAAATTGTTCGAAATTATTTTTCTAAAAATCTCCCAAAATGGCATTGCATGTGAATGCGTATTCCTACATGCATTTGGGCATAAAATTGTAATATTTTTTAGGGTTTTAATTTATCAAAAATAGGATTTAAGGGAAAAAAAAAAAAAAATTGTTTCTACTGTTTAGTCAACTTTTTTATACAAAATGTTTTCCATTATTTTTTTTTCTAAAATCTTAGAATATTATTAATTGTTCCAGCTTTAAACTTCATAATTTTCTGATTTATTTTATTTTATATAAATATTTATTTACAAAAAAAATTCACTATTTAATTTAACGGGTTTTTCTTTGTCTTTATCTTTTTTAAAAGAACGTTTTCAAACCCTTTTTATGTTTTAAAACCCTCTTCGAAAAGTCCTTATTTTATTGTTTTTACTAATTCTTTTTATTTAAAATGTTTATAATAAAAATTCCAAAACAGTTTCCAAAATGGTATTTCAGTTTGTTGTAAAATTGCGCTTTATATTAAGTTTGGGTTTTGTAAAATTTCTCAAATTCGAAATTCATTCACAGGTGATCTAAGAGATTTAAGAATTTTAAATCTCTATTTATTTCTTTCAAAAAAATACTTTTTTTTTTATTAAACTCCGTCTCCTAGTCTCTGTAAACTGTACAATGTTGTTTTTTCCGCTAAATTCTTCTGTCAAACTATTTCTAAATATCTAATCATTTTATCAATTTCTTTAATATATTTTAATTTAGTTCCCTATATATATATATATATATATTATATATATATATATCTATATTTTAGTCTCATCAAAACCCCAATTTTTACACTCTAAGTATCTCTTATTTTATTTATTTTAATTAGCTTGTTTGTTGAAGAATATTTTTGTCAAGGAGGGACAATGTTACATCACACGGCTCAGACATACTCTGATGAAGACCTTAGAGAGACTCTTTTCAGTTTTCACATTCAAGGCTGGAATAGTCACTTTCTGAGTTATCGAAGCCAAACCTAGACAATTGATTCCTATGATATATTTTTTGCATTCAAAGACCGAACAATTGATTTTCGGGTTGTTTAATTATAAATCCAAGATAGTTAGTTCCTAGGGTTACGTCTCACAAAGGGCCAAATAGTTTATTCATGGGCAAAAACTAGATAATTGATTCTCGAGATTATTTCACAAAGGCCTAAATAGTTGATTCTTGGATTCTACAAATAAAAGTCCATCCTTGAGGCAAATATCATTCCATAAGTTCACCCTAACCAAAGGGTTTGACTACAAGTCCACCTTTGTTGAAGGCAAATGGTGTTATGCCTAAAAAATCAATGTTGATGTTAGCCTACATCAACAAGCACCAATCAGAGTTCATGAAAGCTTTGCGCCATCCAAGAGCTGCCACTTTGCTCTATGACAGAAAAAATATGGCTGTCACCAACTTAATAGATTTAAGTTTTGTCTATGAGTGACTGAGGACCGCACACTTGTCCAAGCCCTAGATAATTTGAGGATATTTTATAAGTTATTAGCCAATGGGAGACAAGGAAGGACTTGCACCACACTTACCCACTTGCAGATTTGTAATCATTATCTTGAATTCCTCTACTATAATAGAGGACTCCCTCTCTCATTTTCGGGATTCTGATCCTGAACCCTCATTCTGATTGTAATATTTATTTTTATAGCAAAGATAACCTATGAGAAAGAGACTGACTTGATATTTTTTCTGAATCATAAGCTATTATTCATCTGCTATTCGCTTTACACGACCTCTTGTAATCTCTCATATATAAAAGAAACAATGGATGTAGGATTCATTTTAAGCATCCAAACCACTTTAAAAATCATATCTCTCATTTATTATTTAGTCTTTGTATTTGATTATAATCATTCACTATAATTTCTAAGAACTGCTTAGCACTTTGCATGTGCGAGTCGTTTGTGTAAAAATCACGCATCAACAATTTGACACTAGAAAGAGGGCTTGATTTTATATCCACTCTTCATTTAGAATCTCTGATCAATCAGTTTCACTTGTGAACAAATGGCTTGTGATCTTGAAACTGAGCGAACTAGCACTAATAACGAGGAGATCCCTCGGATAGAGGATCTTACTTCTCCCGAAGTACCTCCAATTCCTCAAGGCACCGCGGCAAACATCCCCTTGACCTTTCAGCTCAATCCAGTTGTGATGAATTACCTAAAGAGGTTCAATAATACTCTCCGAACAGTTAACTAAAGGTTAGATCGTTTGAATCAGGTCGTATCGCCCAATTTTGACAAGACGGTACCATCTCCAAAAACACCTGTAGGTCTAACAATGGGCCAAAAGGCTCAAAGGGGCTAGTGAATACCGATCGTGAGGCAGGTAGAATACATATGGCTTTGTAACTTGGCGGTATGTCACATCATGAGCCGTCTCACGCCACTAAAGGTGGAAAAGTAACCCGCCCAGCCCGGCCCGCGGCGGGTTACATTCTTTGGCGGGTCGGGCCTAACCCGCCCGCCAACAAAGGAGGGCCGGGTTAGGCCCGGCAATTTGGGGGAGATGGCTGGCCCGGCCCAGCCCGGCCCGCCAACCCTAACCCGCCAGGTTAGGCGCGGTCCGGGCCGGGTTAGCTCGATTTTCTTTATTTTTTTTGTTTTTTTAATTTAACTTTTCAAATAAATAATTATAAATATAATTGTTTTTAGTTAACTTTTCAAATATCAATAATTCAATTCAATTCAATTTTTTTTTTTTGTTAACATTTCAAATATTAATTCAATCTTAATACAATAAAATTGTAATATAAGAAAAATTAGACTTATTCATTTATCAAAAAATAAAATAAGAAATTACAACAATTATTGCCTCATTAAAAACCTCACCAAGAAAAACCCAATGGGAGAAAAACTTGGTAAAGAAAAAAGAGTGCAATAATTGACAATTAATTTACAAATTACATTTTACAAAACAACTAAATTGGGGGTGGTTCACTAGGACCTCCCTCATCTGTATCATCTATATTACAAAATTGAAATGATTCTACTAAAGCATTGTCGATAACCTCGTATTGATCTTGATGGCGCGATCGTTCCCAATCTCGAAGACATGTGAGGACTTCAATCATTTTTGGAGCAAGTTTAGTCCTCCTTTCATTTAAAATCCTTCCACTTGCACTAAATGTTTGTTCGGATGAGACGGTTGAGACAGGAACAGCGAAAACATCCAAGGCAAGTCTTGATAATACCGGAAAAATACATTTTCTGGCTCTCCAATACTCTAAGAGATCAAAGTGACCTGTTGAAAACATTTCGGGGGTTGCCAAATATTGTTGAAGTTCATTACTCTGCGACTCCATGGAGGACAGCATATTAGTTGTTGTTGTTGTTGGTGGTGGTGCGTCTGAAGAGGAGGCTGTGCTTCGGACTCGGGTCCTCTTCGGCCTATTCAGTGCATTCCAAGAGAATAAGTCTTCATTTGTTTCTTCTGCTACAGCTTCTCTGGATATTTCGCCTCTTTGCGACTGCGGGTTCCCATACCTGTTTTCATATTGGAAATATACTTCGAAAAGACTATTTTTTACCTCTCCTATTTGATTGACATATGATTCGTTTTGTAAATTTTCACTTAAATTGTCAAGACCATTTTCTAAACGTGCTAATTTAATTCTAGGATCAAATATAGCACCTAAACAATAAAGAAAAGGAACGGGTTTCCAATATTTCAAAAAAAAAATTTCCATTGCCTTTATTGGTGCATGTAAAATTTCATTGTCTTTGTTTTTTGTAAATAACTCGGAAATTTTTATAATTGCATGTATTACCAATGGACTAGTAGGATAATACACACCAGAAAGTTGTAAAGTGGCTTGGTAAAAACATTTGAGAAAAGAATGAAATACTTTAGCTATCTTCCAATCATTTTCTACCAAATGATGAGGACCTCTATTATTTGCTACAAAATAACTAATTATATTAGCATAAGGTAAACATGAATCAAGCATTAAATAAGTACTATTCCATCTAACAGGCATATCTAATGCAAAAGTTCTAGGAGACATATTTGATTTTATACAAGCTTCTTGAAATTCAGCATTTCTTTTATTACTACTAGTAATCCAAGCTAAAGATTCCCTAATTCTATCAATATTTTTTTTAATTGTTTTCATACCACTTTTCACAATTAAATTAATAACATGACATGCACAACGTTGGTGAAAAAACTTCAAATTATTATATAAAAGATAATTATTTTGAAAAAATTCTATAGCTTTACTATTAGAACTTGCATTATCTAAAGTTAAACTTATCACTTTATCAATAATATCATAATCTTCTAAAACTTCAATAATTTTATTATAGATTTCTAAACCACTATGATCCACATCCATTAATCTAAATCCTAATAAAGATTTATTTAATTTAAATTCATTATCAAAATAATGACTAGTCACACAAATATAATCTTGTTTAGCTCTACCACTCCAAATATCAGCAGTTAAAGCCACACTAATATGACAAGTATGAAATTTATTTTTTAATTCTAATTTCATTTTTTTAAACAATTTTATTAAATCATTTCTAGTTGCAGTTTTAGAATAACTTTTAAATCCTGGAAAAAATGAATTTTGAACAAATCTTTCAAAATATTTATCTTCTGCCATATTAATAGGTTGATCAGATGCAGCAATATATAAAGCTAACTGTTCCCTATATACATCAGAATTATAACGCCAAGTAGTACCCATATTAGTTATTTGAGTTTGATTGCTTTCTCTATTTCCATGTTGATTAATATGTTTATTAGCATGCCTTTTTAAAGTACTAGTACCATTACCTGAATCAGCTTTATAAACATTTGCACAATATTTGCATCTTGCTTTCTTGACTTGAACGCCATTTTCTGTCTCGTAAAACTTGTCGAAATGCGCCCAAACGTCTGATGTGTGTCTGTTTTCGCTTTCGACGGCAGTTGATGATCCCGCCTCAGCTTGAGATGAAGTTGGACGAGGACGACGATTACGAGGACGACTTCTAGAACCACCGGGCGCTGTTGGAATCGACGGCATATTTTGAGGTGTATCGGTTTCTGAGACTGGGATTGGGACAGCGGGACTATTTGAATCTCCTGCATTCATAGTAAAATCAGCGGGACTAGGACTAGGATAATAGTTTTCTTCCTCATTGAAATTGATGGGAGAGAAATATCTATCCATTGTAGACTTGTAGTTAAAAAAAAAAATGATGTAGAAGAAATAAAAATTAAAGAAAGAGATTTGGAATATGGAAATTGGAAATTTGGAATTTGGAAAATTGGAAATATGAATTGAAAATTGCAAAAACTAATAAAAATTAAAATAAGAGCAAATTGATAACAAAAATATTAAGAGAATAAATGAATAATTGAGACTTGAGAGTTGAGAGAATAGAGATTAGAGAATAAGAGAAAATGAGAGAATTTGAGTTGTGAGAAAAATATGAGAGTTTAGGGCCAATTTATAGAAAAAAATAGGGAAAGAAAATGACGAAAAAGACCCCTCCAACGGCTATATTTCAAGGGTAAAAGGGTAATTGAAAAAAATAAAAAAAATTTACATTTTTTTTTTATTTTTTTTGGGCCAACCCGCCGGGTTGCAGTCCTCTTGCAGAGAGGGCAAAATAGCAACCTGCGGGCCGCCGGGTTGCCATTGTGCAACCCGGCCTGCTTGGGGGTTACTGGCGGGTTGAGCCCTCTTTTTTACGGGCCGGGTTAGGGTTGGCCCATCTAACCCGACCCATTTTTTCCACCTCTACACGCCACATCACATGGGCTCCCCTACAAGAGTGCACAACAAATTTCCACTATCCTCGGAATGATGGTTTCGACCATCACTGTGAGGAAAATACCCACCGAATGCGGGTTGGTTCTGCCCACCGCGGAGGTCGACATAACTCCTCAAGCCATATAATGCCTTCACATGGCTCTAGCCAGCATGTGCCAAGGTATGCCACAAGCTCCGGCTGAGGTGAAGAAGAGTTCGATCTACGGTCTTTAATCAATCATAATTGTGGGGAGCGAACCCACCTTGCAGAAAGTGATCCTCAAGTGGCTCCGTTTCCTCAGATTGAGGAGTTATAACGAGCTCTAGATCAGCTTAGAGCTTAGTAGAATGAGCGAGGGCAAGTATCTGAGGCGTCTCCCTTTTCTCCAGTAGTTTTGACTGCTCCTCTCCTGTCGAGATTTAGAATGTCTGATATGTAAGCATTCGACGGGAATTCTGATCCGTAGGATCATCTCTATGAGTTTAACGACCTCATGAAACTTTACCTAGTTTCCAACTTGGCTAAATGTTGCTGTTTAGCAGTGAATCTGACTACCCATGTTAAGCACTGGTTTAGATTGCTTCTGCCAAGATCTATCAACTCATGGTAGCAAATGAGTTCATGTTTTTGAGACACTTACAAGCTAATAGGAAGTTCTCAATGTCGTTGAGCTATTTGAGCAACATACGACAGAAGAGAAATGAATCACTTCAGTCCTATATCGACAGGTTCTTCAAGTGGCTAATACACCCGAAGATTCAGTTCGAACTCTTATTATTGTAGGAGTTCACTTGCAAACCAACATGTGGAAGAAATTGCAATCCGAGGACCATATTTCCCTCACATGCTTCTACAACCTCACTGAGAAATATCTCAGAATTGAAATTCAGTGGCTGCTTTAAATCGCCACGACCTCGGTCCTTTGACTAGCGCTCCCAGTCAGAGGGAGGAAAACTGGGGGGAAAGTAATAGAAGGCTTAATCGCAAATGGGCTAATGATGATTAGAGAAAGGGAAAGAAACAACGGTTTGAGCCTAAGAAATCTTATGCCCAAGTCTCTCATCGCGATCATGACAAGAATCAGTATACTCCATTAAATGCATCGTTATCAGCATGCTGGATAAATTAAAAAAAGCTAATTTGCTCGGAGAGCTAGAGGCCATGAAAAATTTCCCTTTAATAAAAAACAGCAAGAAATATTATTGTTATCATCAGGACAATGGGAACCATACCGATGAATGTCGAGCTCTTAAGTAGGCTATTGAAGACCTCATTAAAAAGGGACACTTCAGGGAGTATGTTGATGGTCCAAATCCAATTCGGGAGAAGGATCAAAAGGACAATGGGAAGAAGCATAGTGGTCGCAAGGGTCTCCATTTCGTTGGGATTATATTTGAAAGATCACACCTCGCAGGGAATTCTCGAGGTGCTTAGGAGAAGTACCATCGTGAAGCTTGCCATGACCCCGTGAGTGTCTTAAACACTACGCAGCGATCTGCTAAAGTGCGTAAGGAGGAGAAGATTACCTTCTCAGAGAAAGATGTGGTATAATTGCATCACCCTCATGAGGATGCACTCGTCATCACGGCTGAAATAGGTCGGTACGAAGTCCATAGAATGTTGGTGGATAACGGGAGCGCCGTGAACATCCTATTTCAGCGGGCATTCATGGAAATGCAATTGGAACAGGCAGATCTGAAACCTGCCTCTATCCCCCTCTATGGTTTTACAGGGGATCATTTGATTCCTAAGGGAACGATTGCATTTCTTGTCACTTTGGGTGAGACCCACAAAGTGACCAAGATGACAAAATTTCTAGTGGTAGACTACCCATCCACTTTCAATGGCATATTGGGACGATCTTTACTTCAGAAATTCAAGGCTGTCACCTCCATCTATCATCTGAAGATGAAATTTTCCACTCTGACGGGGTGTGGGGAGATTAAAGGGTCTTAGCGTGAATCTCACAACTACTATGTAAAAGTAGTGCAGATGGCATGCAAAAGGAAAGGGAAGCCAGTGGGCATTCCCGAGCAAGCTATGGCAATCAACAGGATCGAACCACAACCATGTCCAGTGGAAGAAAACATAGATCCTCATGTCAGAAGGAGTATTCCCACAGTAGGCTTGTTGAGATTCTACCTGAGTTATCAGTCGACCAAAATGAGCTGACTTGTGTGTTGAGAATCGGAAGCAATCTCAGCCCTTAGCCTTCAACTCACTACCGATCTAACAAGCTTCCTCAGACAAAATATAGATGTTTTTATATGGACTCATGCTGACATAATCAAGATTAGCTTGTAATATGCCATGCACTCAACATCAATAATGAGGTCAAGTCAGTTAGCCAAAAAAGAAGAGCCATGGACCTAGAGCGTTATGCTACTTTTAAGGTTGAGGTAGATAAGCTCCTCTCAATAAGGTTCATTCGAGAGGCTCATTACCCGAGTTGGGTCGCCAATCTTGTTTTGGTGAAGAAACCCAATGGCAAATGGCAAACCTATGTTGATTTAACGGATCTCAACAAAGCTTGTCCGAAGGACAGTTTCCCTTTGCCCAAAATCGATCAGCTCATCGATGCCACTTTAGGGCACGTGCTTTTAAGCTTCATGGATGCCTACTCGGGGTATAATCAGATCCCGATATACATGCTTGAGGAAGATCATACCTCCTTTATTATAGATCGAGGATTTTACTGTTATAAAGTCATGTCTTTCGGTCTGAAATACGTTGGGGCAACCTACCAACATCTAGTTAACCGTATGTTATTTGAGCAGATCGAGAAATCAATGGAGGTATATGTTGATGACATGATGGTCAAGTCGCATGTCACTTTAGATCACATAGCTAGCCTAGCAAAAATGTTCGATACACTTCGAAGGTATAAAATGAAACTTAATCCTCTTAAGTGTTCATTCGGAGTATCCTTAGGGAAATTCTTGGGGTATATGGTTAACCATCAGGGAATTGAAGTTAACCCTAAGAAGATCCAAGCTTTCCTCAATATGAAAAGTCCCGCCAATTGAAAGCAAGTTCAAAGCTTGAATAGGAGAATAACGGCTCTCAATCGTTTCATATCGACAACAATAGATCGTTGTTTGTTTCCTTCAATATACCCAGGACCAACAAAAGATTTGAATGGACTCTAGAGTGTGAGCAAGCCTTCTAGAGCATAAAAGAGCATCTCAGAAAGCCACCTCTTGTGTCTAAGCTCCTTCCCAAGGAAATTTTATTTCTCTACCTGTCCATCTTTTAGTATACGGTCAACGCAACTATTATTTAGGAAGAAGGCAAAATTTAGTGGCCAATGTATCACACGAGCAAACGATTGCTAGACGTCGAGAGTCGGCATTCAAAGATGAAACGATTAGCTTATGCCCTGCTGATCGCTTCCAAGAAGCTGCGACCTTATTTCCATGCCCACACCATCTATGTATTAACCAACTACCCACTCAAGTAGGTCCTTTAGAAGCCAGAGGCTTGGGGTAAGTTGCTTAAGTGGGCTATGGAACTGAGTCAATTCGATCTGCATTACAGATCGAAAACAGCAATTAAAAGGCAAACTGTTGCTGACTTTCTTTCAAAGTTCTCTCATTAGCTAGATCGGGAATCCAAACAACTAGCCAGTGAAGTTGTCCAGGAAATTGTTCAAAACTCGTCAACTTAGAGTCTTTACGTTGATGGGTCTTCGAATAGGAGAAGAGCTAAAGCTGGTCTTCTGCTCATCAGCCCTGAGGGAACTTGCATTTATGGAGCCCTTAGGTTTGGATTCAAAACTAAGAATAATAAGGCCAAATATGAAGCGCTATTTGTTGGTCTACGACTAGTAAGAGAAATGGGATCAAACACAATCGACATTAATAGCGATTCCCAGCTGGTTGTCAATTAGATTATGGGAGAGTATCAAGCCAAAGAAGAGAATATGATCAATTACTTGAAGAAAGTCAAGGTCGTACTCGAGCCTTCAAGCACTATACGATCATGCAAATCTTGAGAGATAGTAATTCTATCATAGATGATTTGGCAAAGATAGCCTCATCACTGGACTCCAATGCTCCAGATAGTATTCTAATCAAGAACATTGAAGCTTCTAGCATCAACTCACTTGATTAGGTCGTAACAGTAACTGAATTCATTTCCTGGATAACTCCGATTATTCAGTATCTCAGAGATGGGGTTCTTTCTAATAGCAAGACTAAGGCAAGACTCCTGCGAACTAGAGTTGCTCGTCACACTCTCATCGGAGATCAGTTGTATAAACGAGGGTTTAATACTCCCCTCATCTGATGTGTAACGGATGATAAAGTAGACTATATCATGAGAGAGATACATGAAGGGATCTATGGTAATCACACTGCTGCATGATCTCTCGCTAATAAAATTATCCGTCAAGGATATTATTGGCCCTTACTTCATGAAGATGCCTTCAATTTTGTGAAGAAGTGTGATAAGTGCCAGAGATTTGCGAACATGCCGCGAGCTCCTTCCCACCAGTTAATGATGATATCGATCCTTAGCCATTCTCTATGTGAGGAATTGATCTCATCAGACCCATACCAATCAGTAAATGTGGTGTCAAATATGCAGTGGTTGCAGTGGATTATTTCACTAAGTGGGTAGAAGCAGAGCCTTTGGTCGTGATCACTACAAAAAAGCTCAAAGACTTTGTTTTCAAGAATATAATGTGCCGCTATGGGATTCCTCACACACTCATCTCTGATAACAAGAAACAGTTTGATGATGAGGAATTTAAGCAATTTTGCAAAGAACTGGGAATTAATAAGAAATTTGCCTTAATAGCAAGACCGCAAGCTAATTGTCAAGTTGAAGTTGTCAACAAGACTATCAAGCACACATTGAAGGCCAAGCTTGGCACAGCCAAGGGCAATTAGACTAATGATCTCCTAAAAGTTCTATGGGCATATAGAACAACTCTGAAAACCTTTACTTCAAAAACACTCTTCTCGCTAGCATATGGTTGCGAAGCAATGCTAGTTCGCTTTAGAGAGGGTCCTACAATGAAACAAACAATGAAACACTCTTATGTGAAAGTCTAGATTTAGTTGAAGAACACCGCGACAAGGCTTGGTTAAGGATAACTTCCTACCAAAAGTGGACAAAAAGATTCTTCGACTTTAAAGTCAAGAGAAGAGACTTCTAGGTTGGCGAACTAATGTTAAAAGAAGTCTTCTTGATAAAAGAGAACCATGTATGGGGGTATTGGGACCTAACTGGAAAGGTCCTATCGTGTCGCTAAGGTGATATGACCTGGAACGTATCACCTCAAAAGACTTAATGGCTTTGAAGTGCCACGAGCTTGGAATGCTGAGCATCTTTGCCCTTATTATCAGTAATTCTAAACTCGTTTATAGCTTGATCATTTTTTACTTGTAAAGTTTTCATTGTTGTAAATTCTATGAATAAGATTATTCCAATTCTTCTAAAAAAATTACTTGTGTCGTAATCTCAAGTTTTTAATAATCTTGTTATTTATAACGTTTTACAAGTTTTTTGATCAGATATGCTATATTTGTTTTACGAAGTACTTGAGTTATAAAAGTGCTATCAAAAGTGGTCAAAAATTCGATTTATATATTTGAAAATTATTTACAAGGGACAACCAGAAGCTATATCAGAAAAAAGAATAAGCATAAAAGACTCTATTCGAGTAGAGGAGAGAACAATCACTAGTCTTGATCACCAGGACCCCTGACTTCAGCCATCTCGACCTCTGGGTTGTCTGGCTGATTGCCAAACTTTGGGTCGTCTGCTTGATCTTTAGGGACTTTTATTTCTTGTTGATTGTCATCTGGGGTAGGCTTTTGTTCTTCTTGCTCATCAGCCTCGACCATAGAAGTAAGAGCAACTTGGTATTCCTCGGGGAGATAAGAGATATCCATGTTAGGATTGTATAGCCGCAAGCTATAAATAGCTTGTAGTGCCTAGTGAGCAGCCTTCCTCTCCATTTCGAGGTTTTGTTGCTTCATTTGCTTGGTCAACGAAGTGATTCGCCCAGTGCCTTCTTCACTTTCCCTGAGTTTTCCCATAACTCAGATCAGGTCTTTTCTGCTACTTTTTTGTGCTTTGAGCTCGCTTTCAACTCCTTTTCTCTTTGGCCCAACTCTTTAGTGAGCCTTGCTATTGTTCATTGGAGCTCCTTATTGTAGTTCTCTTTCTTCTTGAGCTCGATCTTCTGGAAGTCTATTGCTTGTAGAGCAGAATTCCTTTCAATCATGTACACATTTGCTTGAATGTGGGCTGCCTATGCCTCTGCATCTGAAGCCATAAGATCTTGCTTCAATTTGGCAATTTCCTCTCTCATCTCGTGGAGTTTGCCAGTAGAGTTGATCTTCATCTTGTTATGGCCCACATTCAGGGCGAGCAAAGACTGCATAGAAAAGAGTAAAAAGTTAGTTTTTTCTTAAAAAGCTAAAAGATCAATTCATATGAAAGAGTTCTCGAAGAGAACAAGTCATTTTACTTGACTTTGCATCTGAAGTATTGTAGTCACCAAGTTGGTAGGTCGAGAGGCCACGTACCTGTCAAAGGTTATGGCAAGTTGGCATTCTAAAAGGGTGTAAACCATCAGCCATAAATGGTCTAGTATTTTTCTTAAAAGATCCAACATAGATGGACCCTTTCGACTTGTTACTTGTTTGCGTGCTACTAGCCCGCTTCCCCTTGAGTAGCCATAGTTGCTTCCTCTTTCATTTGCGAGCTCCCGGGGGCAGTCGAGGGCCCGAGAGCGTCCTTCGAGGTCATCCTCGCAGAGAAGAGTTTATAAAGCTGTAGCTTATATGGCAATATCTTGAAACCTTCTAGCTTAGATTCGGTTTCCTTTTCAGTAGGTATTTTCTTTTTCTTCTTTAACTTCTGGCTCGTGGTTTTCTTCCTCGGTGGACGAGCAGCGGTAGGCCAGGGAGCTTTTTTGCGGCGCTTGGTGGGTTGTTGCCTTTCGGCACCAATTTGTATCCCCCTTACAAGGATATCACTTGAGGTCGCTCCAGTTGGTTCAATTAGATTAATCTTTGGGAATGCGAACCCCCTAGGCTTCTTCGTCATTTGCGCAACTTTTGGTAGCATAATTGCTGCATGGCATAAAGATGCATCAACAAAAAGAGTCTTCTTTGTTAAAAAAGACTTAGAGTTTTTTTGTGTAAGAAATACTTACAAGCTAGATCATCCAAAGATACGTCGAAACTGAAAAACCTGTACTTCTGAAGGTTGGTAGTAGTCATGAGCAGCCTTGTGTCATGACTCAAATAAGGTAATCGACCAAATGCTTCAATGCGGCTACAATCAATTAGCGTCGACAATCTGGTCATTTTTTTTCTTGCAAGAAAGCAAAAGATTCGTTAGCCTAATATGTTAAGGAAAAGTTAAAGTTAAAAGATGAGCGATCTGGAAATTAGAAGGAAAACCTACTCGGCTCCTTAAATTTATAGACTCCATCATACTCAAAGAAAAAATAATTGGTTTCGTAAGCCCTAACGTTCCTAGGGTAACCAAATATCCCTCCCTCAATTGTTGATCGCTTGGAGAGGTAGTACGAATCTTTGTCTTTACTCATCTTTAAGTAATAGGCGTAGCTGAGTTCCTATTTTGTTGGCTCACTAAAGTTGTGTTCGCCAAATGCGATATATATAGCAACCAGTATCATATATGCATTTAGTATTAACTGGAATGGCGCGATCTAGAATTGGTCAAGGACCGACCTCATGTAGGGGTGAAAGGGTGTCCTCACTCCACATTTAAAGATCACTTCCGAGATTGCGGCCAATCCCTCGGGAGGATCCTGAGCAATGCGCAACCTTTGTTGGAACACATTTATGTTAATTGCATACTGTTCAATTGCTCTTTGGATTTCGTCTTTCGAAATTGTTAATCGTATCACCTTTTTGGGACCCGCTAAGGTGCCTGGTGGTTGCGAGCTTCTGAGACCCGCTGCGGTGCTTAGTGGTTGCAAGCTTCTAGGACCCGCTGAGGTGCTCAGTGGTTACGAGCTTCCCTCTCTGGCTTTTCTCACCTCAGGATGTCCATTGCTCTTAGAGTTTGTAAAGGGGTTACATGTATGGGTGACTCAAACTCCACATAAGTTACCTCGTATGATGACTCAGAAGAGTAGAATAAACCTGGTCCCTCTTCCATAGCCGCAAAAACCCTAAAAAATTTTAAGGAAGATTTTCTAAAGACATGTGCCCTAGGTTTGACTCTTAAAAGTGTTTCTTTTCAAATACGACCCAAGAATGTTCATCACCTAAACCTACCAGACGTTTACACCCACTATTATTATAAAAACTAAGTTTTTTGACAGGAATGAAAAAGAGAAAGAGAAGAAATTTCTTTACCTCTTGATTGCTAGGAACATATATTCTGTCGTAACATTGAGTGCGCATCAACCGGGAAAAGAACAAACTAATATTTTGAGTGCAAAAACAATGTTTTTCTCTCTGAAAGTTTGAGTTCTATGAAAAAAACTTAGAATGGGCTTTGGGTTTTATAAGGTGGGAGATGACGTTTGGTTTCTTTTATAAGCAACTTTTGGGTGGGAATGCGTTACTAGCCATTGATTGTGACCACGTATCATTGATCTGTGCGAAGAGTAACCTTCATGCTTCATGAAGATTAATCAACGTTTCTCTTTATTGAAATCACCAAACACCAACATGATTATCTCCTTCACTAAATGCGTCCTCATCCGCATTTGATGCTTCAAAAGGGAATGTTGTTTTAGCATGGCTTGCATTTAATGCTCATGGCTGACACTTATTACGCAGAGACACGTCTGTCAAATAAAGCTTGTTTTATTGACCAAGACAGTTGTTAAACGCAACGGATAACATCTAAGGAGGTAGAGTACGAAACACATTTTCGTAGCACTAATTATGATCTAGATCAGGTCGCCAAACCTTTGTGAACGATCATGTTAGGTCAATTGTGCAATTCTCAAAATCTATGTCACAATGTACACTCAGTTTGCTGGTCGGATCAAAGTATCAGCTTCATGTCGTTTGTAATAATACAGCTGTTCTCAATTGTTAGTTCGGGCAAACACTCCTCGAGACAAGTTAGGTCGCAGCATAATCATGAAGTTCTTAAGATTCAATCTTTCAACCTTAAGAACTGGAGAGCTTCTGTTATGCCTAAAAAATCAAGGTTGACATTAGCCTACGTCAGCAAGCACAATCAGAGTTCAGGAAGGCTTTGTGTCGTCCAGGAGTTTTCATGTTGCTCCATGACAAAAAGAATATGGATGTCACCAACTTAGCAGATTTAGGTTTTGTCTATGAGTGACTAAGGACTGCACACATGTCCAAGCCCTAGATAATTTGAGGATATTTCCTAAGTTATCAGCTAATGGGAGGCAAGGAAGGACTTGCACGACACCTATCTACTTGTAGATTTGTAATCATTACCTTGAATTCCTCTACTATAAATAGAGGACTCCCTCTCTCATTTTTAGGATTTTGATCCTGAACCCTCATTCTGATTGTAATCTTTATTTTCATAACAAAGATAACATACGAGAAAGAGACTGACTTGATATTCCTCTAAATATTCAGTTATTGTACCTTTGTTCATTGTTCGCTTTACGTGACCTCTTGTAATCTCTCATATATAAAATAAATAGTGGACGTAGGATTCGCTTTAAGCATCCGAACCACTTTAAAAATCATATCTCTCATTTATTATTCAGTTTTTGTATTTGATTATAATTATTCACATATAATTTCTAAGAGCTACTTAACACTTTACATGTGTGAGTTGTTGGTGTCAAAATCACACATCAACAAATGGCATACCATTAAGTCTTCCCTAACTAAAGGCTTTGACACTCTTTATTTAAGGAGTAATGCTGGCCTTACTCACTCCCCCTACTCACTTCTCTTACTCACCTTTGTAAATATAAAACATAGTAAGGGTACGATAAGCATAGTATGGATACCATATGTCATTTTAACAAAGGTGAGTAAGAAAAGTGAGTAAGGGGAGTGAGTAAGACTAGCATTTTTCTTATTTAAGTCCACCTTTCTTTAGGCTATAGGAAAACAAGTCCACTTTTTCCAAAGGCAAATGACGTACAATAAGTCCACCCTAGCCAGAGGCTTTGGCATACCAAGTTTGTCCTAACCAAAGGCTTTGTCACGATTTATTCTAATACCACCCTTCTTAAGAAAGTCCAACAAGGCTTATTAAATTTGAACTATTGTTTTGAATTAGGCCCATTTGAGGGACCATAATGTAGACATTTCGATTTTAAAAAGCGTGAAAACCTTTCGCAAAAAAATAAAAAATAAAATGTAGTTTCAAAATTATTTTAAAATTACTAAAAATCTCCCAAAACTATTTCGAATCAAATTTATCATTCTTTATCATTATGGGCATCAAGAGTATGAATTTAATCATTGAAATTCGAAAAATCAGATTTTACAACCCCAAAAAAAAAAAAAAAAAAAATTACTATTAATTAGCTACAGTAATTTTGACTTTTTGAAAATTCAATTTTTCCAGATTTTATATATTCAAAATTCATTAAATAAATTTATTTCTTTCCAAAAGTACGGCAATTTTAGAATATAGCATCAGTTTTTTTGTTTTTCAAAGAACGTCCAAGTTCTCTTATGCTAAAAAAAATAAAATAAAATAAAAACCCTCTATAAATCATTTTTATTTTTGTTAGGATTAATTTGTATTTATTATTATTATTTTTGGTTGATGTCCACTTTTGTGAAGGAGGCCTAATAAGACCCAAATGGGGTCAGTTGAAGAAATAGCTCAAAACCACCTCAGGTCAAAGTTCACCAAACCACTTCAATAAGACCCACAACCTTTCCAAACACAAGGCTCAACTTATTTCAACATGAAAACCTTGCACATTCGACTTCAAAAGGTGTGCCACCATAAACAAGAGTAAGTATCTCTTTCTCTTTCAGAAGGTCGGTGGACCCAAACCACTTCAATGGGGGCAATTTTATGGTTTAAGAAGTGGAGGTGTTAGAGAATCCACCAAAAAAAAAAAAAAAAAAAAAAAAAAAAAAAAAAAAAAAGCTTATTCAACAAGAATATTTCTTTAAATTAGACCCACTTAAGGGGTCCCTTTATTCTTACATTATTAAAATTTGAGATATTATGTAATAATTATGATGTGTATTCTTACCAAATACTTTATCATTATTAAAATGGATATAAATATTAGATAATATTTTTTCAAGTGTTAGGTTTAATTTTGGTAACTTTATCTCGATAAAGTGATCTAATGTTATTATTGTTTGTTTTAATTCTGTAAATAATTGATTAATTAATTGATATTGGTTTAAGATAACTCAAGTTAAAGATAAATCTATTGTTATAAAAAAATACGAAGTTTCTTTAGGTGGTGAGTGCTTATTAGGCCCAGTCAAACTTACTTGCAAATCCAATTAATAATAAAATTAATTTTAAAATTGTGTTTATATATGTATTATATTTTATTCCAAATTTACTTTAATGATTAATTCATAAACTTATAATATTTCATCCCAAAATTACCCACTTTCAATCTTCTCTCAACTACATATATCTATTTGTTAAAATTCAAGTATATTTGTTTTTCTTGTAAAAAAGTCTAACTAAATTAGTATTTGTTTTTTTAGCTCTCTAGCAGAATAAAATTTCATTCTTATTCCATATCCCATTTTTTTCCTCTTCAAAACACCATCATAAAGAGAAAAATAATTGATTTATGAACATGTACTTTTTAGTACTTGATAATTTAAAAAAATTGATAAGACTTACAAAGGGATTTAGTGATACATAAAATAACATTTTCTTTTTTTTTTTCTTTTTTTTTTTTTAATATACTTACTCATGTTATTTTCCCATTGGGGCAAATCCCAATTTACACACTCTAAAATATAGCTCCTTACCTATATCAATCATAAAAATAATGTGAAATCAAGTTACCATCACTTTTGTAGTTGAGAAAGTTAAGTAGTCATGTTAATTATTTGGGGTTTAAACATATAAACAAGAGATATTTCCATAATATTTGTTTCATCAGTTTACATTATTTCTATGGTGAATTTTTTTCTTCTTAAGAAATAACAAGTTATTTCAGATATTGCATAAGATGTATTATAACTTGTTATGCCTAAAAAATATAGGGCTGAGGCAAAACTCGGTCAGCATAAAAGGTTAGAGCTTGGGTAGGCCTACAGCCAGTTAAAAGTAGCCACGTCGCGTGGTGACCTGAGCATCAGTAAAGTGGGTGCGCGCCAGACTAGCCAAAAGCCATAGTGATTCCACGTGTCCGATCCTTGCACCAAATTGCGTAAATCACTCTAGAAGGTGGACAATGTGACATAAAGAAAGATTTGCACGGATAATCCCACTAACTCACAGATTTAGTAATGATAACCTTAATCTATCCCACTATAAATAGAGAGCTCTTCTCTCATTTATGGGATTAGCGACTCTTTCTAAAAAATATATAGCATTCTCTCTCTTGTACAATCATTTGTAAGTCAGTCCGCTAACGCGACCTAACCTCTATCATTAATACAAAAAAGTAGGATTCGCTTCCTTAGCATCTGAACCACTTTAAACACTATTTTCCATTGCATTTACTCTCATTTTCATATTCACGTGTGTTCTCTGGGCCTGCTCAACATTTCACACGTGCGTTTGGTTGGTGTCAAAATCCCGCATCAACAGTTTGGTGCTAGAAGGAGGGCCTGATTTAGTATTCGTCCTTCATCAAAAGAATCTCTAACAAACTAGTCCTACAATAGCAAATGGCCCACTAACCTGAACTTGAGCGAACCAACCAAGGTGTTGAGGAGATTCCCCAAGTCCAGGATGACACCTCTTCCGAGGTACCTTTGGTTCTGAAAAATGTCGTAGGGGATATCCTATCAAGTTTAGAACTTGACCCTGCCATTATGAGCTACCTGGAAAGGTTCAATAATACCCTTCAGATGGTCAACCGAAGGTTGAATCGTTTGGACCAGGGCGTGCCACCCAAATTAGCTGGGGTGGTGCAACCGCCAAAAACGCTTGCAGGTCACGCAAAAGTACGACAAAGTGAGATAGCCCATGCCGCGAACACTACAATGCGTTGAAGAAAGGGTAAGCAAGTGGCAAAAAACGGGCCCAAGGGCTCCAAAGGGCCGATGAACATTGACCACGTCCCGAATAGAATACCAGTGGCATTAAGACTCGGTGAAATGACGCAACCCGACCTGTCCCATGCCACGTCGCATGTACACCCCCATAAAAGTGTTGGGCGGGTTGATTCTTATCCTCGCCAGCAAAACAATCCTGATCGTCATCGTGCGGGAGGTTCCCACACTTCGCGGGGCGGGTCGCACCAACGCGAAGGTCGTGAAAATTCTTCGCACCATTTATCGCCATCATATGACTCTAGCCAGCGTGCATCGAAAGCGGTCGAAACTGTCAGCCGAGGCGAAGAGGAATCTGACCTCCGGACTTTCCTTAACTACAATCGCGAGGGCTGAACTCGCATGGGCAAAAGCAATCCCCAAATAGCTCCACTGCCTCAGATTGAAGAGCTTCATCGAGCTCTAGACCGACTAAGAGCTCAGCAAAATAAGCCAGGGTAGGTCGCATCTGCGTCTCCCTTTTCTCCAGAAGTGCTAGCTGCCCCACTACCATCAAGATTTAGAATGCCCAACATGTGGGCGTTCGATGGAAATTCTGATCTGTAGGATCAATTATATGAATTCAACGACCTGATGAAGCTTTACTAGGTCGCAGATTTAGCGAAGTGTCGTTGTTTGGCAGTAACTTTAACCTCTCATGCCAAATGGTGGTTCAGGTTGCTCCCAGCGGGATCGATAAGCTTGTGGCCTCAAATGAGCGCGACGTTCCTAAGGCACTTTCAAGCGAACCGAAAGTTCTCAATGCCTTTGAGCTACCTCAGCAATATAAGGCAAGAAAGGGATAAATCCCTCCAGTCTTACATCGACCGATTTCACAAAGAACTCAACAAGGTAGCTCACACTCCCGAAGAGTCTGTTTGGACTCTCATCATAGCAGGAGTTTATCCACAGACTGACATGTGGAAAGAGTTACAAGCTGAGGATGATGTTTCCCTCACCCAATTCTATAACCTTGTAGAGAAGTACCTTCGAATTGAAAATTCAATGGTGACGCTCCACCGCCGTAACCCCGACGCTTCAGGTAGTATGTCTGGTAAGGGGGAAAGAGGAGAGTTGATCGCAGATGGGCTACTGACGATCAATGAAAATGAAAGAAACCGCGCTGTGAGTCCAAAAAGTCTTATGCTCTTGTTCCTCGTCGCGATCACGACAGAAACTAGTATATGCCTTTGAATGCATATGTATCGGCTATCCTTGACAAATCAGAAGAAGCCAACCTGCTCGAAGAGCATGAGCCCATGAAAAATCCCCTGTCAGCTAGAAATAGTAAAAAGTACTGTCGCTTTCATCGGGATAATGGGCATCACACCAATGAGTGTCGAGGTCTCAAACAGGCAATCAAAGAACTCATCAAGAAGGGGCATTGTAAGGAATATATTGATGACTCTACCCCCGCACAAGAGAAAAATCAAATGGAACCAAGAAAGGAGCGCCGTGATCGCAAAGGCATATGTAGTGTCAACTTGATCTTTGGAGGGCCGCACCTCGCGAGGAACTCGCGAGGTGCCCAAGAGAGATATTCTCACGCGGCCCATCATGACCCTGTCAGTGTGATGAGCACGACGTAGCGACCACAAATGGTTCACAGGGAGGAGGAAATTACCTTATTCGAAAAGGATGCAGCTCATTTGCATCATCGCCACGATGACGCTCTTGTAATCACGCCCCTCATAGGGGACCATAACGTCCACAAAATATTGGTGGATAACGGAATTGCTATGAACATCTTGTTCCAAATAGCTTTCGAAAGAATGAACTTAGAGGAGGCCGACTTGAAGCCCGCCTCAATCCCCTTATGTGGTTTTACAATGGACCACCTGATCCTCAAAGGAACGATCTCGCTTCTAGTCATGCTAGGTGACTTTGACGAAGTGATCAAGGTAACCAAATTCTTGATAGTGGATTGCCCATCCGCTTTTAATGGTATCATGGGGCGACCTCTACTGAGAAACTTCAAAGCAGTTACTTGGATATACCATCTGAAGATGAAGTTCCCCACCCCGACGAGGATAGGGGAAGTTAGCGGATCTCAGTGCATAGCTCGTGACTCTTACGTAAGAGCAGTACAGATGGCGTGCAAAGGGAAAGGTATCTCACTTGGCATTTCCCGATAGGCAATGACGATCAGCCAGATCGAGCCATAACTTAGCCCAGCCGAGGATACTATGGATCCTCATATTCAAGAATACCCGTCCAGTGGGCCAGTTGAGTATCTGATTGAAGTGTTGGTCAACCAAAGCGAGCCGAGCAGAATGTTAAGGATTGGGAGCAATCTCAATCCCCAGCTCACTACCAAGTTGACCAGTTTCCTCAGAGAAAATATCGATGTGTTCACCTGGTCGCACGTAAATATAGTCGGGATCAGCCCGGATATTATTTGCCATGCTTTAAACATCGATGGTGAAGCCAAGCCGGTTTGCCAAAAAAGAAAAGCGATGGATTTAGAGCGATATGCTGCCTTAAAAGTAGAGGTGGATAACCTCCTTCGAAACAGATCCATTCGAGAAGCGCTTTACCCGACCTGGGTTGCAAATCCAATTTTAGTAAAGAAGCCCAATGACAAATGGCGAACCTGCGTTGACTTTATCGACCTCAACAAGGCATGCTTGAAAGATAGCTTTACCCTACCCAGAATCGACCAACTCGTGGATGCCACCTCGGGGCACGAGCTGCTAAGTTTTATGGATGCATACTCGAGATATAATCAAATTCTGATGTACGCGCTGGACGAAGCGCATACATCCTTTGTTACAGATCGGAGGCTATACTGCTGTAAAGTTATGTCCTTCGGCCTCAAGAACGCTAGTGCAACCTACCAGTGGTTGGTTAACCGAATGTTCTCCAAACAGATCAGAAAATCAATGGAGGTCTATGTAGATGACATGTTGGTCAATTCCCATGTCGTTTCAAATCATATAGCACATCTTGCTAAGATGTTTAATATCCTCCGACAATATTGAATGAAGCTAAACCCCCTCAAGTGCTCGTTCGGAGTATCCTCGGGAAAATTCCTAGGGTACATGGTTAACCAACGGAGAATAGAGATCAACCTCAAGAAAATCCAAGCTCTCCTCGATATGGAAAGCCTGACCATAAAAAAGCAGGTCATGAGCCTTAATGGGCGAATAGCGGCGCTAAGTCGCTTCATATTGATGTTAACAGATCGTTGCTTGCCGTTCTTCAATGTTCTGAAGGCCAATAAAAAGTTCGAGTGGACTCCCGAGTGCAAACAAGCGTTCCAAAGTATTAAAGAACACCTCGGGAAGCCACCTCTCCTATCCAAACCTCTCCTGTAAGAGATCCTCCTCCTGTATCTATCCGTTTCTCAGTTCGCTGTCAGTGCAGCTTTAGTTTGGGAAGAGAAAAAGGTCCAATGGCCACTGTATTACGCGAGTAAGCGTCTGTTGGATGCCAAGATGTGGTATCCAGAAATGGAATGGTTAGCCTATGTCTTGTTGATTGCTTCCAGAAAGTTGCGACCTTGCTTCCACGCCCATACGATCCATGTAATGATTAATTACCCGCTAAGGCAGGTCCTCCAAAAATCGGAGGCATCGGGTAAATTGCTTAAACGGGCCATGGAATTAAGTCAGTTCGAAAAGCTGCAGAACCCAGAGGAACGACTATTCTAACATCAGGAACAAACATTCTTGATACCAATAGTCACTTTACTTTGAAATCTAGGGTTTGGAATGATCGTTCCCCTATATGGACTGGTCGTTACCCTATCGCGAATGGGAGTTCCTTTATCGCGAATGGGGCGTTACCATCTTGGACCTCTTGATGTCCAAAAAATTCAGAACCTTGAACAGCTTCCTAGAATGGCATTGTTCCTTTTTGGAACGGACTGAATAATTCTGGGAATGGGCGTTTGTCGAGGTGGTTCTTGATTCAATTGAAGTTTACATAACCTTGACTTGAGCTCAAAAATTCTAAGTCCAAAATCTTAACTTTACCTTGGAACGGGCATTCCTCTCATGGAACAAGTGTTCCTCTTCATGTCGCAAAAGGTGTCAAGATCCCAGAGTTATGGATGAGGTGATGGAACAACGTCGTTCATGTGGAATGGGTTGAATGAATGGTCATTCTTCTTACATCATAAGTGATGTCAAACTGTGGGTGTGTGTTAGCCTCTTTTGGATAAGTCTTGATATGTCTGGAATGGTCGTTCGGTTTGGTCATTCCATTTCTGACTTGAGTTTGCTTGAATGGATTTTTGCTTCACTTTGGACAGAATTATAAATTTGCATGAGGAATGATGTCGTTCCAAAATGGAGCGCTTGACTAAATCTATTTTCTAGAAAAACTGAATGGAATGGGCGTTCGATCTGTGTGAATGGTCATTTCACCCAAAAAATCTACATTTTTGTTTTGGTAATGACTTATGTAATATCTTTGCACCTTGTTAGTTCATTAACCCTCTTTTTGATTAGTTTTGGCACATCAAAACACATGAGGGCTTGACATGGAAGATAGCTCCTATTGAGGGTGAAAAGAGACAAGAGGATGAGACAGAATCCTTAAATGAAGGAATAATGATGGAGAGAAAAAGAACAAGGACAGAGGCTGGATTGAGTTCTAAGCCTACAAGCCACGCAGATGAACTTATTGAGAGAGTAATGTCTCACTTTGATGAGAAATTCGAACGGTTGAGTAATCAATTGTCTGAGGTAGTCAATGACCTTTGTCGATGTAGAGACTAGAAGCCAAACTAGCCACCACCTCCACCAAAGCCTTAGAGTCTTAGGATTTATTTCATTTGATGTTTATGACTCTTACTTTATATTTTGTAGATGATGATACATTTTGTGTACTTTTAGTACACTTGATTTTTATCATTGTTTAAACTTTTGATTCTCATGACTATGAATGAATGGTTTACCTTCTTTAAATTTATTTGCATCGTTATTATGTTGATATGGAATTTGAATATGCTGATGAGTTTTGATACTTGGACTTATTTTTGTTTGATGTCAAAAAGGGGGACAAGTATTGAGGTTGCTTGATTGGCGTTTGTGTTGAGTTGATGAAATGAAACTTTTAGAAGTGTTTGTGCTCATTGTGTATATTGAGAAGTTGTTAAGGAAGTTTGTGGATGATAATGTTCATTTGAAGTGTTTGTGTTGATGAATGATTTGTTAATGAATATTTGTATGTGTTGAGGCCTTTTTGCGCTTATTTTGATATGTGTATGGAATGCTTGTTGTGAGGGGGAGCTTTTACTAAAAACTAGAAGTCACTTTTGTTTTAAATTTGTTTAAAGGCTATGCTTATTGTTAGGGGGAGTTCTAGCATTTTCTTGTTTATTTTTATTAAATTAATTTTTTGCTTAATTTTGTCATCAATCAAAAGGGGAGAGATTGTTGAGCCCTCATGTGTTTTGATTTGCCAAAACTAATCAAAAGAATGTTTAAAGACTGACAAATGTGCAAAAGTATGACATAAGTCATAACCTGTAATACCCAAGATGTCAAAGGCATGTTCCAACTCAAAATAGTCCTTTAAATGTTAATTTTATGTTAAAAAGAAAAAAATCTAACTTAGGGTGAAATAGTCAATTCATTTGTAACAATATGAATCAATTATCTATAAACGGGTATTAGGGGCAAAATAGTTATTTTGCCAATGTATAAGCATTGCAAAGGTCAAGGATGAGTATACTTAATTGCATTTAATGACATTAATTAAGTAATAATTATGTTTAATGCCAAATGACCAAAATGCCCTTATATGAAGAATTAAGGACTTATGAGTTATACAATTAAAATAATTGGGCCAATAGCATAATTTTGAAAAATTAATGAAATATTTTCCTATAAATGAGAGGAAATCCGTTCAACCCAAAAGAGATATCATTTCTTCAACCTTTCTTCCATTTTCTCTCAAATCTTCCATGGAACAAGCTTTCTCTCTCTAAGTTTTAAAGGAGTTTTGCATAATTTTTCAAGGAGAACAAGATAGGAGCCTTGGATATTCAAGTTGAAGGGTTTAAGGTGAGGAATAAAAACCCTAGTTTTGATGTGATTTGAAGATTTGAGGTAGATATTAAGGTATGATGTTATATAGTAGGAATAAAGTGTAAAAGAAAATAAAGGCAAAGGATTTGGTAGGGGAATTCTTTAAAAAGGTAAGGAAGAACCTCCTATGACTTTAGGAATTATGCTAGGGTTTGTAGATTTTAATGAAACCTTAAATTAAGGCTTTAAGGCATAGAATTAGTTGATGGCAAGTGTAGTTGAACTCATTAATGTTATTTATTGCCTTGAATTTATTATACATGAAGTTATTACCATTTATGTTTTATGAGTTGTTATGTTTTAATTGAAGAAATGAAATATTTATGTTGATTGTGGCAAAACTTGTAGTATTGGAGGCCATATGGTGTTGAATTGTTGCTATTAGAAGTGTTGATGTGTTGTCTGCATTAACTTACAATGTTATAGCAATGATAAATGATCATGGGAGTGAGGTTTTACACTTCTTTTAAGATGTTAAAGACTATTAAGGGGAGGTTTATTTGATCCATAAGTTGACCTTTTGGTGAATTGTCAATAAGAATTGATGTGGCATAGTTTAATATGAAAAATTCGGATTTGGTAAGTTTAGGGGCTATGTTAAACATGCTTCAGTATTTCAACCATAACTTAAGTTATAAAAATCAAAATGAGATGATTCTTGAAGCACTAGAAATATGTTTAGGCAAGAGCTAATTCATTTAGGAAAAGGATGGATAATGGCTTGAAGTATAAGCCTCTAGTTATCAAAGCTTAAGATTTAACATAATTAATTCTTATGATTATGAATTGATTATTAATGTATTATTGTAATTATGCCATGTACTAATGTTTACCCATTAGTTAGATGATCTTTGTAAGATATTTATGGTCATTGATGCTAATGCATGATTAATGTTATGAAATGGCATGAAGATGCAATGTAATATATGTTTTAAGATGATGAATGTGAGCAAGAGGTAATGTAAATGGATTGATAATCCATAGATGAATCAAAAGTATTAAGCTCACTAAAACATGCATTTACATGCCATAGGATGTTAGAGATGCATATAGATAGGATTAAAAATACGTAAGCATGCCTGTCAACGATATGAGCTCTAGATGAATTTGAGGCTAGATGAGAGGAAAGGTGAATATATGCTTTAGATGCTAAACAACGCATAAACATATCCTCATATATCGATTCAGGAAAGATGAAAATATGTTTTAGATGCTAAATAACGCATAACATGCCTCTCGATAATATGAGCTCTAGATGAATTTGAGGCTAGATGATATGAAGTGCTTAAGACGCTAAGAAAAGTTTGATCGGCTAGACGTTAGATGATTCATATGCATTTAGTTGTGTTACATGAGTTATGATGTTATTTACATCATGAGATGATTTGTACTCATGTTAGATGATATTTAGATGTTATGTCATGACATGTGATGTGTATGCACTATGTTTACATATTTATTTGTATGTGTACACTTGATGTTTTATAAGACCATGGGGAAGATGATGAATAGTATATGAGTTAATGAAGAAAAGGAACCACACTTAGATGCAAAAGAGGTGTGGTATGTGAATGAATGTGTTTGAATAAATGTCAAATAACATAATTGGTATTAAATGGATCATTCCTTACTAAGCAATTAGCGCTCACCCTTTCATGGTTGAATGTTTTACAAGTAATCCAGAAGCGATTGATGCTAGAGACAGCAAGGCTATGCATGAGGGGACATAATTTATTGTCATCCTGACGTTTTATCTTGATGTAAATGACAATTTTTCTTGGAAACATCTTTTTGAAGCTTCCACCATATGAATGAAAATAACATTAATATGTTTTGATTGATTGATGCCTAAATGAGTTTAGGTTTTTACTTTTATCTTTGAAGGTACAAATTTTGATCCTGCGGTACATCTTATAGTAATGTTTCAGACATTATTGTTATTCTTGCACAGGTTTTCAAAATACAACTCGTTCCCCAGACATGAATTCTCTAAATTCTCATTGAGGGATATTCAGAAGGTATTTGATTGGGGAGGGGTTTTACATAACCAAAAATGAAAATGCATTTTTCCAGGTGAAATGACTATTCACATAAATGGAGCGCCTGTTCCAATAATTTATTTATGAGCAATAACTCCCAGTCAAGCTATTCCAAGTTGGAACGACATCGTTCCATGATATCATTCATCATTCTGCCCAAAAGGAAGCAATCTTTCAGTCAAGTTGTTCCAAGCCGAACAACTGTCCAGTCAAGCCATTCTGAACATTTGTGAAGACTTAGACAAAATGGTTGAAACACATACCTAAAGAAGGAACGACCAAACCGAATGACTGTTCTTCAAGCCCGTTCCACATGAATGATGTAGTTCCATCACATCATTCATCACCCTAGAATCTTGACACAATTATACAATCCGAAAAGAAACACCCGTTCCACAAAAGGAATGCCCGTTCCACATCAAATCAAAACTTTGGACTTAGAATATTCGAGCTCAAGTCAATGTTTTGGAAAAGCAAAGAGTTAGACCCAAATGACCTCGATGAATGCTCGTTCCCAAAGTTCATCAAGCCATTCTAAGAAGGAACAACACCATTCTAGAAAGTCGTTTAATGTTTTGGAAGTTTTGGACTTTAAGAGATCTAAGATGGAATGCCCACTCGCGATGCAAGAATGTCCGTTTACGATAGGGGAACAACCATTCTAAGTAGGAGAACAAACTTTTCGTACCCTAAAATTCGAAGAAAAGTGACCGTTGGTGTCAGGAACACCCGTCCTCGATAATGGAACATTTGTTCTTCTAGGTTCTGCAACTTTGTAGAAAGCTGCAATAGTGTATTAAATGAAGCAACGACTCTAATTTGTTTCAAGGGTTAGTGAAGACATAAATAGACAGAGTCATTACAAGAGAAATAGAGAGAGAGAGAGAGAGGAGTGCAAAAATCAATCATCATTCTTGCAAACCCTAGAGCTCAACCTCAAACAAAAAATTACTCTCTCATTTGTACCAAAACTCATATCCTTAAAGAGAAACAGAAACCCATTCATGTGTATTAGTCTAGCTTAGAGGCGATCATTCACAAAAACATTTGCTTTATCTTTATGAGCAAAATATTGTAAATCTAGAGGTGAAATCCTGTAAATATGAAGGCGAAATCCTGTCGTAAGTATTTTGATTTGTTAACCGATTCATTCAAATTTGTGCACAATCTATTTAGTTTCAATTTAAAGGTGGTCACAAACAGAATCGCAGTGATCACATCACATCTGACAGATTTTATTTTAATATTTATGCATATCGCACCTACCTTAATTAAATGTGATTATATTTCCTGTTGTGGAAAATTTTATGTGGACATTATATATTATGTGAGCTGGAAAAGATTTTATTCCATTAAAATCTCAAGAATCCTTTTCCTAAAAGAAGATTAAGATTTCAAGAATCCTTTTCTTAAAAGGAGATTATGAGTTCAAGAATCCTTTTCTTAAAAGGAGATTATGAATTCATGATTCCTTTTCTGAGAAGGCAAATCTAAAAAGGATTTTTTCTTATTTCCCAATCCTTGTCACAAGTATATATATTACCCTTTTATTATTGTGACTTTTTAAGGAAGCCAAAATATATCTCTGTTCTCTCAGAATATTTTTGTGAGGTTTTTTAGATCCTTAATGGCGGTTTCCCTTATGCTTTGGTAGGCTTAAATTACCTTTTATTATTCTTGCTTTATTTGAGTTGGTTTGGGAACGTGGTTCCATTGTTGCTGCTTGGAGGAGTTCAAGTCGTTGAAGCCAAAGTTGATCTTCATCATTGAAACTTGAGAGGAGCTTAAGTGTGACCATGTGGTCTCATGGAAAAGAAGCTAGCTATGGTGGTTTGAGGTTCAACCAAAGAGTGAAGATTGAAGTGTTGTCTAAACAAAGAGTTTTACAATTAATACTTATTCCCGTCTTTGTAATTGATGTTGGGATTCATGTATTTTGGACATGGAAATGGAGAGAAAATGATGATCAAGATGATGGATATATAAGGTAGAACACAAACATAACATCAATGGCAATTTTTTAAAGAAAAAGAATAGTATATTACCTACTCTTTTTGCTATTAAAAGCTTGATGTTGAAACTTGGAGTCTAGATTCTTCAAAAGAGAATGAAGAAACTCAAAATAAAATCCGCCCTAGCCAAAGATGAGAGAGAGCCGAGAGAGTGAGAGAGTGCATTTTGTTTTCAATTGTTGCAATTGAATTAAAATGGTATAATCCTTAATTTATATACCATGGGCACAAAGTGTAATTGTAAATTGTCTTGGGAAAACAATTTAGAATTAATCTTGGAAAAGAGCATTTATGTCAAGTCCTTGGTTTTATGGTTAATTCATAATTAGCCCAAATTTTAATCCTACTAATTATTCTAACTCTTTAGAATAAAACCAATGCACTTTTGCCCCCATTATTGAATCCGATTCAATAATAATATTTAATAAATCCTTATTACCTTTAGTTAGTTCTAGCTATCCATAGATAATCATTTCTCACCAATACATTATTTCGGATGCAACTGTTTACACCCGAACATCATTAATCCGATCAATGATATGTATTACTCTCTCTCCTTGAGCTTGGTTTTATGTGAGACCATTTTGGTTCATTGTGATCTAGCCGTGGGCCCAATATCGGATTCCAATATGTTTCGTTATAACTCTTTATAATCAAAACTCCCACTGATTATGGTAGACGTCTAGCAATGTTCCATAACCCCTAAACCACAATGAAGTGTAAACTCCAATGAACCTTTTTTGATTGTGCGTACTGTGTAGTAAAATCCCTCCGTTGTCTTATCTCAATTAAGAATGGTTCATGGTATGTCAAAACCCTTAACTTAATCTTTAATTGAATTGTCAATCGATACAATGGAACTCATCAACATGAAACTACTTTTCATCTGACATTCATTATTTTTTGGCCAGAGATTTCCTTTTTCCAATGTTTATTGACATTCGTCTGGGAACTCAAGATTGGACTATTTTGAGTTAATGGATCATATCTTGACCATTACTTGTCTTCACACATGAATAACATATGACCAAATTGGCTTACTACCTAAGACATGACTAGTCTACACCATATGAACCATTTGCATCTATGTTGAATCCAATCGTGATGTCTCAGGTCTAAGGATCAGTGGTACATTAGCACGATCCTATGATACATCATTGACCACATCCATGTGATTCATCGTAATTGATCATATTCGATAAACAATTCACTAACCATTTATCCATGCTAACGCCTTAGTGACATACCTCTTATAATCACCAACACTAATACCACTACATGATATTCAGTGGAGACATTCATCATGCCTACTATGCAATGTTATTGCCCAATTAATATTACTTGCGTAGAGAATTCTTTGATGATTTGATCTTCTAAAGATCCGTGTCATTTGGACATTACACATGCAATATTAAATATAATATAAATGAAGCAGTAAATTAACATGTAAAATAAGAACATTTTCTTTTATTCATAATACATTTACAAGATGTAATGTCCTGAAACCAATAACACGATTGGTTTCTAGGGCATACACTAACAATTGAACACATAATTATTTCATAGTGGATTAGCTTTTTCTGGACTTGGTCCCATGGATGTAGGCATGTTGTCGAACCATGTATTTATTTTATCTTGTGGATGATTTATATATTTAATCATTAGTTTAGCAACTCATTAAGCACAATGTGAACAAGTAATCTTAATTGCACATAAGTTTTAATCAACATGATAAGGGTTTAAAACTTTCACTGTCAAACTATTGTATTAATGAAATCCAATTCTAGTAGAACCTCAAGGAGGTTGCCTTGAAGAAGTGGTGTAGGAGGCTCTTGATCAAAGCTTCAAACCACTATAAATCTCTGAGCATTTCTCTTCTCTCAAATAATTTATTACTTGTTGCTTTAACTCCTATTCATCCCCCTTGGGGCCGTGGGAGTATTTGCCATATTAGGGTTTTACAGCCTTATTTAGGTCTGTAAAGTCAACACATGTCCACAACTTGCCATTCGACTTCTTTACTATGATAAGGTTGGCAACCTATTATGGATACTAGGCTTTTCAAATAAACTCGATGGATAGTAGCTTGTTTACCTATTTTTTAGCGCCTTATAGTGCTCTACATCCCTTGCCCTTCGCTTGTAGCAAAAAAGGTGCACTTCAAGATCAACATTTAGCTTGTGACAAATTACTTCAAGACGAATCCCAACCATTTCCGTGTGAGTTCACAAAAAAATATCTAGATTTGGCTTTAGGAAATTGACCAACTGCCCGGCTGGCTATTGAAATCACCTCTTATTTTCAGTATGTAAGTAGGCTCACATTTCATTAACTAGGACTTCGACCAGTTTCTCAACTGGCCTGCTAATAGATTCTTCCTCAACAAGACTAGGTTGTGGCTCTCCCTTTTCGATCGCTATCATCTGTGGTCGCTTGTTCTTCAATGCAATTTGATTTGCTTTGTTGTAACATTGCTAGGATTCAATCTGCAATCCCTTTACTACCCTAACTTTGTTAGGGGTTGGAAACTTTACCATATGGTGATAGATGGATGTGATTGCCTTCAGACTGTGTAGGATAGGCCTTCCTATCACTACGTTGAAGGCAGACATGCAATCCATTACCAAGAAATCTATCATTTTTGTCACATTGCTTCTTTGGCTGACTATGACTGGTAGGGTGATCATGCCTTGGGGGAAGACGTGATCCCCTGTGAATCCACATAAAGTATGGCAACCAATTTCATATCTGCATCCTTGAACCCCATTTTCTCAAATGTAGACTGGTAGAGGATGTTAACTGCACTATCATTATCCACCAATATCCGGTGGACCCCATATTTCCTACCTAGGCAATAATGACAAGTGCATCATTATGAAGGTGATGTACTCATCTCATGTCTTCCTCTGCAAAGCTGAATGTCTCAACTTCTCCTCTTGGACACTTCGCTAGTCACAACTCGAGGCTAAGCACACTGGCAAAAGGCTCAAACCTCGCTTCTCTTGCATAGAGGTCCTGGGACGTCTAGAACTACCTCTAACATGCAATCCTCCAAAAATTGTTTTGATTCTATTGACTTCTTCTTGGGGATCCTATCATTGCTCATCATTGCCACTTCGCCCCTTGTGACTTCGCTGGTCATTGATAAATTCTTTTAAATGACCCATTCAGATGAGGTCTTCAATTACATCCTTTAGTGCTTGACACTCATCAGTGTTATTTTCGATGTCTCGATGGTATTAACAATTCTTCTTGGGATCACGCCTCTTACGTTTCTGCTTCAAAGCTACTGATTTTAGAAGCAGTCTCGCGTCATTAGAAATTGTTAAGACATACCATAGAGCCAACTAAAGGAGTATAGTTGTAATGAGGAAACAATGGGATTGTCTTCTTAGACTCTACTCATTATTTCTTTGATACCTTCCTCCTGTCCTTGTTATCCCTTCTATCCTGATTGTCTCTTCTCTTCTCACCCAGATTGTCCTCAATCTGGACATGAGCATTGGTTGAGGCCTAGGAGTCATTGTGACTCAAGGTGGTCATATAATTCTCTATTTGAAAATGTTTTTCAACCATCTTGTAAAACCGAGCGAAGGATGCCTAGTCCTCAACTTGAAGCTCTTTCCACATGTCTATCTATGGTCAAACACCAGCAATGATAAGGGTATGAATTGATTCCTCAAGAGCATTGGCTACCCTGTTCAACCTGAAGTTGAATCTTTCTAGATAAGACTTTAGTGTCTTATCCCTTTCTTCCTGGATGTTACTCAGGTAGCTCTTATTGGATGTGCTCAAGTAGCTTAAGGGCATCGAAAACTTCATGTTTGCTTGAAAATGCCTAAAGAATTTTGAATCCAAGAGGATATAGATCCTGTGGGGAGTAATTTGAGCCATCTCTTTGCTCTTGTGGTCAAAGTGACAACCAAATAGCAACATTTGGTGAGATCAAAGACCTGGTGTAACCTCATCAAGTTGTTAAAGGCATCTAGGTGATTTTGGGGATCGCCATTCCCATCAAAAGCCTTCGTGTCGAGCATTCTAAACCTTGATGAAAGAGGTGCACATAGCACCATGGTAGAATATTAAGATTCTTCGTGTTTGGTTCCATGCTCGTCATGTTGAGCCCAAAGCTTGTCGAGGGCTTTCTGCAAGTCATCCAATTATTGGCCTGCTGGATGGCTTCTTTTTGTGACCTCGATATGGGTTTTTCGGTTGTATCGTGTTGCATTTATGTGGTCACAAAGTTCTTCACTTGGGGTAGGTCGCCCTACTCATCCCATTCTCTTGAACACGCTTGGACGCATGTTGTTGCTTGAGAATACCAAATTGTCAATGCGAGGTGGGCTATCATCAGCACATTGTTTGCGGGTGCCTTTGCGGTGTGAGTTATACTCAACGCGCCAGTTATCGGTACCACAAGCGAGCTTTGGATTGCTAGTGTTTTCGCAATGTGAGTTATGCTTAGCATGCTGGTTATTAACAACGCGAGCGAGCTTTCGGCATGGGTTATTGCCAACACGACTGGGAGAGCTTAGGATCCCATGCCTAAATGCATCGTGATTGTGACCAAGGTGGTTGGGTCCCTGTTGCCACCATCTGGACAACACCCTGCTAGTTTAGGGCCAAGGTCATTGATGCCACCACTAGGACTGCATCCAAATGATGTACTAGCATCTAGAGCACGAAAGTAAGCATCCCAATGGCGTCCATTATTTGCGGATCTGTTTGAGGGCCAACTGGCCTATATTTTGATATTGGTGGGGTATGCTTGTAAGAGAATTCCCTCAAACGGCTTGTAGAAACCTCTTCGACCCGGCTGGTGATAACCTGGTTCTTTGAGTTGGCTCTAGTGGCACAAGTCATGGTGGATATCACACAAGCTTGGTAAATAGAATAAGATCTACTGAAAAATTTGAAGAGGTATGTGGAGGGCCTTCCTCTATTGTTAAAATGTTGATGTTGTAATTTGCACCAACGAGAAGTACGTAGGATCTGTGGTGGGGTCTACGTAAGAGTTTGTACGAAACCCATGATTTTGATGATGGATAAATAGACAAATAAGAAATCAAACAACAACACAAGGAAAATATTTTTAAAGTGATTTAGATGCTAGGTGCAAATCTTACGTTCATTGTTCTTGTACTGCTATCTGTGTTTTCTTTACGCACAGGTACAACTTACAAAGTATCAATAAAAAATCATATCCCTAATTTGAGTAAAAAGTAAGTTTATGTACTATTACAATAACAAACTTGTAAATAAAGTTAACACAGATAGAAAAATGTTGGTAAATGAAATAAGATCTATTAGAAAATTTGAAGAGCTCTATGGGGGCCTTGCTCTATTGTCAAAATGTTGATGTACCAACGAGAAGTACATAAGATCCATGATGAGGTCTACATAGGAGTTTGTACGAAACCCATGATTTTGATGCTGGATCAACAGATAAATAAGAAACCAAACAATAGCACAAGGGAAATATTTTCAAAGTGATTGATATGCTAGGTACAAATTTTACTTCCATTGTTCGTGTATTGCTATCTATGTTTTCTTTGCGTGCAGGTACGACTTACAAAGAATCAATAAAAAAATCATATACCTAATTTGAGTAAATAGTAAGTTTATATACTATTACAATAGCAAACTTGTAAATAAAGTTAACATAAACAAAATAACACATAGTGTGGTTCCACAGAATGACATATGATATGAATCCATACTTCAGGGATTTACCACACAATAACATGGATAATGGTAGAACATGGGGTTATTGTTTACTATTTTAATATATGTTGTTAATTCTTTAATTAACGTTTTGCTTATCAACTATTAATTCTGAATAGTAAACATCCATTTTAAAGAAGATTATAATCTTTTAATTTTTTTAAAGTTGTTAATTTTGTAATATATTTTTTTATTGTATGATGTATAAAAAAAATCATGTATATTTAATGAATATAGAAAATGCTGTTTTTTTAATGTTTTCAAATTAGATAAATAAATATATAAATGTTATAAACATAGGGATGAAATTAGTATTCAAAGATACTCGATGAAATGAGAAAGTTAGAAAACTGAAACTAACATTACACTTGGGGTGGCAGTGTTAAGTTTCAAAACATAGAGGTACTGTTATTATTTCATAATTCGTAATGAGAGAGAGATGTATGAGAGTTGACTATCTTTAAGGAGTTTGACTTTTTATTTCATCATTCCATTCATTTTTTGTCACCTTACTTTGTATAAAATTTTTTGTAAGGTTTCTTTGTAAGTATAGTATTATTATTTGAGTAATGTTATTCTTATAATTGAGTTGTATAACTGAGTCACATAAACATACAAAAAATAAATGATAAAGTAATTATTTTACATAAATTTTGTGTAATTTTTGTCCGTTTGTATAACCTAATTATAAAACTCAATTATAAACAAAACATTATTATTATATTTTTAACTCTATGTTTTACGGATGAATATTTGTCGCCCCTAATTTAAGAAACAAGGTTTTAAATATTTTTTAAGGGTTAATTTTATTTGCCCTAATAAATAGTTAAGTTTCAAGGGTCGTAACGATTTTATTATATATTTTCCTAAAATTATCAAAAGCCCTCTTAAAATTATTATAAACCCCTAAAAATATCAAAAAAACCAAATTAAGTGTGTATTTAATATTTTCCAAAAATGTATTTTAAACGTAGCTAACTAAAATAAACTCTTTTTTTTTTTTTTTTTTTAAATTTAAACATGAATTTTAACGTTCAAATGATATTTTCATAATTTTATGCAAAGCATTTACTGTTAAACAAATTGAGATTTAGATTAATTTTGAATAAATTGATATGATATTGCATAATAATAGAAAAATAGGTATTTCAATAGTCAAAGTCAGGCAATCCTAAATTTAATTTGGCAAAGACTAACCATGAGATGAGACTAAAAATGGGTGGAAAGTGATAGCTCCAAATTTAAGTTGTTGAAATGATATTCAGACAGAAACAAAAGTAGCAGGCTTCAACTGAGTAGAGAAAATTGAGTTGCTCACCTCTACTTAGGGTAGAGAAAATTGAGTTGCTCACCTCCACTTAGCTCAAGTATTATATTAATTGGCTATAAAAAGAGAACAAGAGAGACAGAGACGGAGACGGAGAGAATTAAGATAAAGATAATAAATGGGTTGGAAAGGGATTCTGGGTTTTGAATATGGAATTGTTCAGGGGCCATTGGGACCTGATATTTCAGGTCCAGAGCTTGTAGCTGCAGTTGCTAATGCTGGTGGGCTTGGTCTCTTAAGAGCCCCTGATTGGGTACTTCAACTACTCTTCTCTCTTCTTTTTTAATATCTTCATTGTGTCTTGCAAATTATTGTTTGCAATTATATGAGTTGGGTATGGTGTGTTTCAGTTTAATTTTTGAGCACTTCTATTGATTTTCTCAAACTTTTCTCTGATCAGGAATCACCAGATTACTTAAGGGAGCTAATAAGGAAAACCAGAGCATTAACGGACAAACCGTTTGGGGTTGGTGTTGTTCTGGAATTCCCCCATGAAGAAAATATAAAGGCTATATTGAAAGAAAAAGTTGCAGTTTTGCAAATTTCATGGGGTGAATGTTCAAAGGAGCTTGTACACGAAGCTCATAGTGCTGGTGTAAAAGTTGTTCCCCAAGTGAGTGTTGCAGCTGCTTTTATATATCAGTCAAAATCTGTTTATTGAAATCCATATGGCATTTTGTCAATAAATGTGATAGCCCTGATACATAGTTAATAGGAAAGTACTCATTTAAAGAGTTTGTGTTGAGTATCAATCAGTCTATTCGGTTTTGTACTTGTGATTTTCTCCTGATGTATTTTATGAACTATAAATTTAATTCGGTTGGAGGTCGGGAGTTTCGAAGAAGCAAGACAAACAATTGAAGCAGGTGTAGATGCGATTATTGTCCAAGGACGTGAAGCCGGAGGGCATGTACTTGGTCAGGTATGAATTCCTTTAGGTTTCATAAGTTTAATCGTGTTTCCATTTTCAATGAAATTGAGAAAAGTAATAGCTGCTACCAGCAGGATATTAATTACAATTTGATTTGATTTTGCATCTGTTACATTTTTTATGTCTGAATTTATAGGAAATAGATTGTCTTGACTCTTTCTCTGACATTTAGATTTCTCATTTGGTTATCGAAAGGAAAAGCATATAATAGATTTGTATTTTTTGATGGTCAAAGGGCACCCATTACCAGTCTTTTACTTTGATGAATGAAGTGATATTCTACTTCTATTTAAGTCACACTGACACAGCCTCTTGATTGTATGATACGTAGTTGGTTGAAGTTTTGATCAAGCTGGTTGACGGATATATCCTTGTGGTCTTTATTCTTTTTTCTAGGATGGTATAATTTCATTATTGCCAAGGGTTTTTGATCTTGTCGGCGATCGAGATATTCCTGTGATCGCTGCAGGAGGAATTGCTGATGCTCGTGGTTATGTTGCTGCTCTGGCACTTGGTGCTCAAGGTGTCTGCCTAGGCACAAGGTTAGAAAATTTTCAACTTACATGAACATATTGAACTCCTTTCAGTTATCTTAAAATTATGTGTTGGCAATCATTCAAACTTTTGAAAGATTAGTACTACCACGTAAATGGTACATGCACATGTTATAGCAACTAACTTTGTTTAATTTTTAATCAGATGTGAAAAACATAATGGTATGATAAAGCTTAGTAGATTTCTTAGCTGAGGCAATCACAGTAATTTTAAGCTTTGAAGTCTGCAGTATTTTTTCATAGTATCTGTAATATTTTTGTATATTGGCTAAAATTAAGTCTGAAAGTTAATTGCAGATTTGTTGCAAGTCTGGAAAGCTACGCGCATCCTACATACAAGAGGAAGTTGGTTGAACTCAATGAAACGAAATATACAGATGTATTTGGCAGGGCAAGATGGCCTGCACCAGAACGCGTTCTGCAGACGCCTTTCTTTAATAATTTGGGAACCATCCCTGCTGATGAAAATGAACTAAACCAACCAGTGATTGGTCACTCAACAATTCATGGCACAGTGAGCATTAACTTTAGTTTTTAAGTTTTATCCAAGCGCTGCAATGCAATTTAAGTCATGAATATGTGGTTTCGAGCTGCTCAAACTGCAGTAAAATATACTCACATTATGATCGACTTGTTTTGTTCTTACACAGGAAAAAGAAGTTCGCCGTTTAGCAGGTACTGTTCCTAATGCGTCAACAACAGGCAATATTGAGAGCATGGCGATGTATGCAGGCGAAGGCACTGGTCTCATCAAGGAAATCCTACCTGCAGGAGAAATAATAAAGAGGCTGGTTGAGGGTGCTCAACTTCTGATCCAGAAACAATTTAATTAGTGGCTTAAAATTGTAAAGGTGTCCAGCCTAACTAATAAATTTGTTTGTACCCAAATCGAGTTTCTCATTGGAGCAGGGGATTTGTAAAATTTAAAGCTGGAATTAATAAATTTGGGAAAGAAATTTGAATTTGCAAATCTTGAATTTATCTCATTTACAGCTTGTTAGATCGTTTAATATAAAAACACATCTACAGTGATTGAAAGTATATATATACCTCCCTAAAATTTAGGGTACAGAATGGAATCATATTAAAACTTCATTAGAGATTGAATATGTGATAGAGTGAACTCTTAACTAGAATGTTTTGTAGAATTAAAATACTAGAACTAGATGTATTTTTACAGGCACAAATTTTCTTTGTGGTGAATTTCATAAATTCAAACAAGTTATAACAAATTTATTGGAGAGCATTGAAGGTAAAAGGAGGAGATGAAGTTGGTGAGGCCTAATCCAAATTGATTAATGCCAAATTGGTTGACCTTTTATGTCAAACAAACTGGCGCCAATTGCTTCTCATTGATTAGCTCTACATTATTGGTTCATTTCGCTGTGTTATATAATCTATTTCTAACCACAATTACTCTCTAATACGCCATAACATCACATTCAAATTATTAGAATCAATAATATTGGCTCCGTTTGGTTGCATTTTGGGAATATTACTTTTAGTATTCTCAAAAAAGTTAAATAGTAAAATATCAAAAAACTTACAATATTATTCAACTTTTTTAAACCCCCTAAATTTGTTAATTTAATTAAATACCTTTAAATACTTTTTAAAAAATTGCAAAAACACTCTAACAATCCACATTTACCAGATTCCGACCACCACTGCCGAAAAATAGCCAGAATCTGGTAGGATGGCGCACTACTGGCTGAATCTGACCGGTAGTGCGCCGATCTAGCCTTTTCCGGCCAGATCCACAGTGGATCTGGCCAGAAAAGGCCAGATCTAAGGCCAAAGATCTAGCCGTTGACGGCCAGATCTTTGGCCATAACTAGTCGACAACGACGGCCAACAAATAGTTATCGTTGACCATCAACGATGACTGTTTGTTGGCCATCATTGATGAGCAAATACGGCTAGATCTAGTCGTAGATCTGGCCTTTTCTGGCCAAATCTATCCATATCGGCGTACGACTGGCAAGATTCAGTCGGTCATGCTCCGATACGGCGACTCCGGCCACCCTCCGGCAATGGTGGCCGACTGTCCGTATTTGAGGGTGGGTTGAGGGTGTTTTTGTTAACTTTTAATGTTTTATTATAGGAGGTATTTTGTAAAAAAAACATAGGGGGTATTTTATAATTTGTAAATTCTACATCGTAATACTCGTCTAATTCAACTTTTTTTAACTTTTTTCAAAAAACTTTTCCCAAAAATATAAAATTGTAAATCAAACGGAGTCATTATATTCACAATCCAATCTCGTAAGTTTCTTTTACAATTTTCGACATAACAACTTGTTATTGGTAGCTCACAATAAGCAGACGAGACCTATTCTAGAACTAATTAATAAAGAATTGTTATGTTAAAGGTTATGGGATTGGATTGTAGACTTAAAATTATTCTTATCGTAAATTTACACCTTTATCCTTGAGATTTGGGATTTGTTCCAGCAATATAAGATACACTTTGAGATTTGGATAAATTTGGGTTTGAAATTTCAAGTGGTGGCACAATTTCCATTAATGAATAACTCATGGAAAGTCGGAAATTGGGAAAATTTTCATCGAGTTTTGGAATAATGTCTGCTACAAAATCAGCCGTCAAATAAAAATGGGTTAGTCTCGATTTGTACAATTAACTCAATTCGACAATATGAAGACAAGCAACAACTATCAAATTAAATAAGGAAGAGCATGGAAAGTAGGAGAAAGTGGCAATAATATAATAAAAAGAAAGATTAAAAAAAAAAAAAAAAGAATAATAATTTAATCTCATTATCGATGTCCAGGGAATGTCTAGGGAATGATCAGCTAAAGGACTAAAGAGGTATGACTATCGTCATTCGTTAGTCTGGTAGGTGAATGTTAAGCTTGTGAGTAGTTAAAAATTGTCTATCTATCTAAGTCCTACGTGATTTAAGGATGTCTCTCATGCAGACAACCAATAGGAAACGGGCTAAAAATTGTATCACACCTACCTGACTGTAGAATCATGATTACTATCTTGGATCCATCAACTATAAATAGAGAGCTCCTCTTTTATTTACGTGATTGACTCATCTTCAATCTTCCAAAGAATACTTTCTCTCTCTTTCTCTCTCTTTCTCTCTATCTATTAACATAACCATCGTGGACGTAAGATTTGCTTTTGAGCATCCGAACCACTTTAAAAACTGCTTCTTATTTATTTTCTCATTGTATATTTTCATATCACGTGTAATTTTCAAGTCCGCTTAACATTTTGCACGTGTGAGTTGTTGGTGTCAAAATCAAGCATCAACGAGAATAATCCTCAATAATTAGGAACAATGAAACTGGATAATCTAAAAGGTCATTTTCTCACTTTATTATTATTATTTTTTAAATATCTTTTATAGTTCTATTATATTATATATACCTAATTTTGGGATTAATTGTATCAACCCACCAATCTTTCAGATGGATGCATAGGACCGGCCGACATCGAATTGTAAGCATCATTTCCCATCAAATAATTTAAATTAATTAAGTACGTGTTAATTAATAGCATGAACACAAGATTTCCAAAATATATAATAACATTAATTAAGTATGAACTTAAACTTATAATTAAAGTTTTTTTTTTAACAAATTAATGTTCCCTACATAAACTAGTATTGCTGAATAATCTAACTCATTAAGTAGAATAATTTTGAAGACTCGTTATTATCAGATAGATACCAAGATCTTGAATTAAATTGTATTTTTTTAATCATCAAGGGTATCTGGGCTAGCATGCATATACTTCAACTAATCCTCTTAGATCCTGGAATTGCCGGTCGAGTAAAAAATCCAGTAGTTATCCTTATTAGTGCTTGGAGAACTGAAACTCAGGAGTTCATAGAATTCTTTTTTACTCTTTTACTATTAGACCACCCAATGATGATTAAATTAAATTGTATTTCCCTTTTATTAATTTGTATATTATGGAGTAGGCAACTTGGCTTGTCCTAATCCCTTTGAATAGATGAGTACCCACACAAACACATTATAGCGAGTTGGTAGCTGGCTCCATCATTTCCTTATGTATCATCCATTGATTTTGACTATACTCTAAAGTTGTTATTGGTGGTAGGGTTAGAAATAACAAGTTTTTTCAGATATTGGAGAAGACTTATTATAACTAATTTGATTGATTCGAGTTTATGACTTCATTAGGTCATTGAAAGATTTTGCTAATTTTTTTATTCTAAATATTTTTCAAAAAACAAGTTATTTTGAGATGTTGGAGAAAACTAATAAATAAAATAGTGATGTGTTCAGTTTTTCTTTGTAATTTTCAAGAAACAGGATTGGGGTTTTCTGAAGCTGAGTAATGGGACAAATTTTGCCACTTGAAAATAGAAGACATGGCAGGTGGTGGCGAATACGGTGGCGACCTGTTTTGACAATATAACCATTGAAGCATCTTTAGTGATTATGTTGTGATATGATCCCCTCAAAACTTGACACCAAGTACTGTGAGTATTGTCACAATAAGACTGCAATTAATTTGATTTATCCAGCCTATAATTTTATATTATGAAAATTTTTAATAGTTCTTCCACATACAAAGTTTTGCTAGTAAGAATGCTTCTACCTTCCAGTATCCATTGTATTCCTAAGGTTTGAGATAGTATACATATATGATAACCTAGTAGTAAGCAAATAACCTTTCAACCTTACAGTAATATATATATATATATATATATATATATATAGTCACAAAAAATTCTAATCCCAATTTGGGATAGTTATAAATAAGAAATACTCTACATTACAATAAGTTATAATTCTTTTAATTTTCATCTTAAGAAAGTTGCCTCCACATAGTAATAATTGTTTGTATATAACACAAAAAATATATGTTATATTACATTAAAAGTTTAAGATGAAATAAAATATCTATCCAAAATTAGTTGGGACAATGATTTATGTTTTATATTCATTACCACATCTTTTAACTTAACTCGTTAGCATGAATACCTACTTGTTAATGCCAAAATATTTCTAACTTCCAAGCATGTTTAGAACTTCTTGGCATGAAACTTTTTGTATTTCCGTACTATCATCCTCAGGACTACTTCTTTTCTCTTCTTGTCTAATTGCAGCAATGACTATTAAAACAATGTGTAAGTTTTAAAGAGGTTACCAAGTGATTAAAAATTACGCGGAATTGGTTGTTTGTTCAATTTTTATAGCAAATGAGTTGTGAGAGACATAAACAAAACATACATTAAAGCAAGTAAAGGACACACTCATTTTTAATGGTTAGGCATCAAGCCTACATCCATGGGAGCAAGTCCAGAGGAAGAAAATTCACTATGAAATACTTATGAGTTCAAATACAAAGCAAGATAGCCAAAGTTGCAAAACACTCCCTGCTTTCTACACGACAACTCTATCTTCTTTGGTTGAACTTCAAGTCCTCACAACAAGCTTCATGTGCACAACATCACCATGTTGAAAATGAGCTCCTCTCGAGTTTCAACAATGAAGACAGATCTTTAGGATACCAGCTTACACACAAGCACTCATCATCATGGAATCAAGTTCCAAAGTCATCACACAAGAACAAGTGAAGAGGGTAATTTAAAGTCTACCAAAGCATAGTAAGAAACCATAGCCAAAACGAAGACCTCAAGGAGTATTCTAAGAGGAAAACAAGGGTAATCAGATTTCTTGAGAAAGACACCGGAAAAGTATGAATATATAGAGAACAAGGTGACTAGAGTTAGGAGATAAAAAAGTTAAAGTAAAACTTTTTTGTTTTTCTTTTTGAAAAGGAAAAACACAAAAGTTTTACTTTAACTTTTTTCTTTTTGAAAAAGAAACTTGGAACCACAACCAAAAGCAAAACAACTTTTCTTACACAACGAATTATAAGAGGACAAATAAAAATGTACCATAACAAAATATCAAAAAGGAATATTCTTGTCCCAAATCAGAACGGGTGCGAATTGTGCATTTATGAAAAAAATCTACCAGATGCATTGTGACCACACATACTCTAAAGTGCCCACACTGGTGAAGGTGGTCACCTTTAGAGAGAGAGTGGCCACATTGGCAGATAAGGTAGAAAATTGTGCAAGACCAAAAACAAGATCATAAGATGACAAAAACACTTACAATCTCCCCTTTTGTCACTTATGATCAAAGTACAATTTTTTACACAAAAGAAAAACATTTATCAACTATAAGAGATCAAATGGAAAGTTAACAAAAACACAACAACTCCTCCTCAACAATAAAACTCCCCCTAAGTAGAAACATTAGTCAAGAAAGAGTTACCATAAGTTTCCACATGAGGCAGTTCAACATGAGGAAATTTGCACAATCACAGAACCAACCAAACAGCCACAACAAAAGAAATATTCATCAGTTAAAAAAAAAATATCCATAAGAGGTTCTATAAAGAAGAGTTCTACATAAAATATGATGTGAGCACATAGAAGCAATAGTGATCACAATGAAAAAGCAATAAACAGAAAGGAAAAAAAATATGTAAACAGTAAAAAAAAATCACATTGCCTCAGCAACAACAAAATCTCCCCCTCTTTGTTCATAAGTGATCAATCTTTATGCCCAGAAGATCTTTTTGTGTGGGGCTTCCTACCAACAGATTTGCCACGAGTCTTAACAGAAGCTCGAGGGGGATCAATTGCAAAGGTGGACACAGGTGGAGGAATAGTAACAACAGGAACAAAGGTGTCCATACCGGGATCATCTTCTTCAGTTTGAGAGATAGATGGAGGGACCACTTCTTAATATTCTTTCTCCCTGTTTGGAGAATCAATTTCTGGAACAAGCACGAAAGAGATAGTTCCTTTTGCACTCTCATTAGCAACAATTCCAGAATCAAGTTCATCCACAATGTTTTCTTCATTAGTTTCTAAAATGTCTTCAGGAATGACAAAATTAAGATCCTCAGGCACAATATTTGCAGTAGTTGGATTTGCATTCAGATCAATCAAAGGCTCAGAAGGAACAACAATCTTCTCAGCAGGAACAAAAGCATCAGGAACATCTTTGGAACCACTTGAAGAACCTTTGCTCAGAAACTCAGCCCTGGTTTCCTTTAGTGCAGCTTCAAGGGAGTCAACATGACCTAGCAAAGTGGTGTGATATGCATCCACTTTCTTGTCAAGACCCTACCATAGTTCAAAAATCTTGGACTGACAAGCACTGGACTTTGTTGGAGGTGCTTGAGAGAAAGATAGGACATCCACAACAGGCACAGACGTTGAGACAAAGTACTTAAGAGTCTTAGAAGAAATGGTTCTAATCTTAAGGAAATGATCATTTGATTGTTTTGGAGCCCCATAGGAATCAACAAATATTGAAACCAAAGAAGGAAAAGGCAACATAAAATTTTTTCTTTCTGACTAAGTAGCCATTTTGATCAACTTATACAAAACAGATGCAAGATCAATTTTCTTTCCTTGCACAATGCCATATAGGAACTAAGCTTTATCAAGCCTAATTGATGAATTATGCATAGAGGGTGACCAGTTAGAGATGGTGATTTTGAAAAGAGTCTTGTAAAAGGAAGTGAGCACATTGACAGGGAGAAAACCACTGTCAAGCCATTTAGTCACAACACCACCACTAAGGTCACTAGCCATGAACTTACGCTCCTCTATTGGGATAGACAAGTCATCCTCATTCTTTACAACAAGAAGCTTTAAAATAGTCCTAATAATATCAGGGGTAAACTCTATCCAAATACCCCTTACCCAAACCTGGTTTTTACAGAAAGAGACTTGGTCCAAGTCTTTCCTGAAATGTGCATAGAATTCTTACACAAACCCCTGACATGGTGGCATGGGTTTAACAACAGTTGCTTTCCATTTTCGTTCAACCACAATTTTGGCAATTTCAAGGAACTCAAAGAGTTCAACATGAGACTCACAAACAATAGGTCTAAAAGCAACAGAGTCCTTAAACCTAGACTCAACAGAAGGAGAAAGAAAGATCTTATGTTTACCAAGAACCTCAGATTGAGGTGGCACTTTCACCTTTCTTTTTCCCTTGGCAATTTCAACTTGTTTCTTTTTCTTCGCTTGGGATTCAACAAGAGACCTTTTCGAGCGCTTCAGTTTCTTGATGAGTGGTTGATCATCAAATGGTGTGGATCTTGAAGATTAAGAGTTTGACATCGATTTTGAAGCAAAGAGAGTGCCTTCACTTTAAGCAAAAGAGTGCGCACTTTCCTAGGCATGTGAGGACTTCCCTGATCTCGTTCTCTTCTTTGATCCAGTAGCCTTCCTAATGTCGTCAACAAGCCCCTGTTGATGTTCCATTGAATCTCACAAAAAGGGTAGTTAGGCAGAGAATATTGAGAATAAAAAAAAAAAAAAAAACACAGACTTTAGGTTTGACGGCAGAAAAGAACAAGAGGCGACTTTAAAAAGAAAAAGTTTGAAGCCCTAGAAAAACACGAAACGTTTTCATTGAGCAAAGGCGAGCACATCAAAATTCAATATGCGCACAATAAACAAAAAGAAAGGAAATCACACATGTGAACACATAACTGAACAAGGTGCACACATCGAACCAAAGATAAAGCGCAACAATAGTAGAGATGCTTAGGAGAGAAATCAAGGATAGAAAACCGTAGGCATGTGAACACACGAACTCTCAAGGTGGTGACATTGAACAAAGGAAATAGACAAGAGACACAATAATGAATAAAAATTACCATGAGATCAATTTCATTAAACAAAGATTTATAGAGGCAAGTAATGACAATTAGTGTGACATTAGAGAAAAAATCACCAACTTGAGGATGCAAAAAAAAAAAAAAAAAAAAAAAAAAAAATTGTTCTCAAACAAGTCACTTTCACACACAAGAGCAATTATTCCTTTAATCAAACAATGAGCAAGAATGCAAGAATTCTTTGTCATAAGTGTGTGAACGGTCCTCAAAGGGAGACATGACTCATTGGTCAATTTAACTTCATTTGATTCCCACTTCCCTCATGCGCTTTTCATTTTTCAATTCATTTGAATTCTTTCTCATTTCTTTTTCAATGAACTTCGCAAGCATTAAGCAAAACAAAATCTCTCAACAGCAACCAAGTGTAACTTTCACACTTGCAAGGAGGTAGCCCTTTAAATGGTAGATCTTCTATGAACATAAGGATCTCTACATCTGAGAAGATTACTCAATTATGACTTTCACACTATAAGCAAGGTAGCTCTTTCACATGGTGACAAAGTCAAGCAATAAAAACTCATGGAGAGAAAAGTCATAAATGCTTTTAGATATGAAAGCACAAGGTGGACACATCGCAGCAGCATACTACCACAAGACTGGAGCAATTCTCATATATTAGCACAATTAAAAAAAAGAAACTTGCAACAATAAAAAATTGGAAATTTTTCTCATGGTATTTATTAGAAAAGATAGAAACACTACTCAATTTCAATAAGTCCAATGGACTTCCTCAAATTTATGAAAGTTTACAGGTCTAAAGCCTTAGTGAACAAGTCAGGAAGTTTAGAGTTTGTGTTAACATGTATAAGAGTGATCACTTTCTCATCAACTAAGTCTCTTATAAAATGATGTCTAATGTCAATGTGTTTGGTTTTGGAATGCTGAACTGGATTTTTAGAGATGTTTATTGCACTTGTGTTATCACTTAAAATAGTTATTCATTCTTGATCAAATCCATAATCACTTGGCATTTGTTTTAACCAAAGAACTTGTGTACAACAGTTCCCTGCAGCAATGTATTCAGCCTTTGCTGTGGAGAGTGAGATTGAATTTTGTTTCTTGCTATACCAGGTGATCAGGTTGTTGTCGAGAAAAAAAAATCCTCCAGATGTGCTTTTTCTATCATCTAAGCACCCTGCCTAATCAGCGTCACTAAAACCCACAAGAGTAGCATTAGAATCATAAGAAAACCAAAGTCCAAAATCAGATGTTCTAGCAACATATTTCATAATCCTCTTTACAACTTTAAGATCACTAGGATTAGATTGGAACTTTGCACACACACCTACACTAAAGCACAAATTAGGCCTACTTACTGTCAAATATAACAAACTTCCTATCATGCTTCTAAACAACTTGTTATCAACTTTTTTACATTTTTATCCTTAGGGAGTTTAAGAGTGGAGCTCATTGGAGTGTTAGCATGCTTGGCAGATTCGAGATTGAATCTCTTGAGCATTTTTTTGGCATATTGGACTCCGAGACAAACATGCCACAATCAATTTGTTTGGTTTGAAGGCCAAGGAACATGCTTAGCTCTCCAACCATGCTCATCTCAAATTCATCTTTCATCAATGCAATAAATTTTTTCAATTGAGTATGTGAAGTAGAACCAAAAATAATATCATCTACATAAATTTGAGCACACAAAAACTCACCACTTTCATGCTTTATGAGCAAAGTTTTGTCAGCATTACCTCTTGAGAAGTTATGATCAAGGAGGAAGGAGGTTACTCTATCATACCAAGCTCTTAGTGCTTGTTTCAATCCATAGAGTGCTTTCTTTAGTTTGAAAATATGTTCTAGCTTGTGAGGATCCTAAAATCCTACTGGTTGTCTAACATAGACTTCTTCCATGAGCATCCCGTTCAAAAAAACACTTTTCACATCCATTTGGTAAAGCTTCAGCTTCATACAACAAGCAACTCCTAGCATTAATCTTATGGATTCAAGTCTAGCCACAGGTGCAAAAGTCTCATCAAAATCAACTCCTTCAACTTAGGTATACCCTTATGCAACAAGTCTTGCTTTGTTTCGCATAATGTTCCCAAACTCATTGGATTTGTTCTTGAAAATCCACTTTGTTCCAATGACATTAATCCCTTCAGGCTTGGGAACTAGTTTCCATACGTCATTTCTCTCAAACTATTCCAGCTCCTCATGCATGGCAGTAATCCAACAATCGTCTTCAAGAGCTTCTTTAGCATTCTTAGGTTCTGAAAGGGAAACATATCATAAGTTATTAATTTCAATCAATCTTTTTCATCTAGTGACCATTACCTGTTCCAGATTTCTAATCACCGTAGACAGTGGATGAGCCTTTTTTATCTAGGAGAGTGGTTCTCTGGTTTTGGGTGTCTTTTGTTGAGTGATATTATTGGACAAATTAACAATCAATTCGAGTCTTTGTCTCTCCAGAAGAAATCCTTGTTGAGCTACAAAGGTGTTCACATCAGATTTCGAAGTGGTCATATCTTTTGGTGAACTCGGAGTGGACACATTGTCTTGGGTTGTGGTCACCTCAGTAGGTGATATTAAGTCATCAATATCATCTTCATGAGAAACCTGTGAGAAATCTTCTGAATAAGAGAAAACAACATTAAATTATTCAATTATGCCTTGAGTTCTCATATTAAATATCCTATATTTCTTACTATTTGAAGAGTACCCGAGAAAGACACCTTCATCACACTTGGAATCAAATTTTCCTAGGAGATCTCTATCATTCAACACATAGCCCTTGCACCCAAAGACATGAAAATAGGACAGATTCGGCTTCTTACCTTTCCATAACTCATATGGAATTTGAGAAGTACCTTTCCTTAGAAAAACTTTGTTGGCAATGTGACACGTAGTGTTGATTGCCTCAGCCTACCATCTTATTGGTAAATTCTTGGCATTTAACATGACTCTTGCAATTCTTGAAAAAACTCTCTTTTTTCTCTCCACAACTCCATTCTGTTGGGTTGTTCTTGGAGCAGAAACTCATGCCATATACCCTGCGAATCACAAAAAAATGGAAAAGTTAGAGTTCTCAAACTCCTTTCCATGATCACTTCTTATACTTACAACTTTCTTAACTTCACAATTTGTTCAAGTTGAAGTATTTTGATCAGATTTTGAAAGGCTTCAAATGCATCAGACTTGTCCCTTAAAAAATCAACTCAAGAATATCTTGAAAAGTCATCAACACGCATAAAAACATATTTCTTACCTCCTAAACTTTCAGTTTGCATAGGACCCATCAAGTCCATATGAAGAAGTTCTAAGACACGTGAGGTACTTAACCGAGACAAAGATTTGTGAGGAGACTTAGTTTGCCTATCTTGTTGGCATGGGCCACAAACTTTATCTTTTGGGAACACAAGTTTCGATAAACCTTTCATAGCATCCTTTTTAGAAAGTTTCACAAGGTCTTTGAAATTCATGTGTCCAAGCTTCTTGTGCCAAAATATCAACACAACCTGATTTAGAACTTAAACAAGAAACTTTATTAGTCAATAGATAGCAATTATCATTTGATCTCTTTCCTTCAAGTACTGAAGTACCATCATCATTCAAAACTTGACACAAATTTTTTGAAAGTTTCACAACACAACCTTTATCACAGATTTGACTGATGCTTATAAGATTAGATTTAAGACCTTCTACATAGGACACATCATTTAGAACAGGGAAACCAAAAATAACAATAGATCCTTTGCCAAGGATTTTACCTCTTTTGTCATTACCATAGGTCACATGACTAGCCTCAACTAATTTAAGATTAGTTAACAAACTTTTGTTGCCTGTCATGTGCCTTGAACACCCACTGTCAAAGTACCATTGCTAATTTTGAAAGCAATGATGTATGAGCAACCAAACAGTTGCTACTAGACTTGGATCTCCATATTTTTCTATTTTTGAAAAAATTGTTTTGATGAGGTGATTTTTAAGAGGGAAAACCATGATTTCCAATGCATCTTTTCAAGTATGAAATGAGTTTGAAACAATTTGGTTTGATGTGACGTTTCTTTTAAGAAATGAAAACTGGAGTAAACCTTTTTACCTTCAAAGGAGGATCAGGAGGAGCAGCAAAAACTTTTGGATCAGAATTTGTGTTGACTAAGGTGGTCACAACTGGTTTGAGGTGCTCACCTTAGTGAAGGTGGTCACACCAGGTTTGGAAGTGCTTGCTTCAAGGGAAAAACCCAAACCAATTTTGTCACCAAAAGACTTCCCTTGGCCAAGAACTTCATCAAGTTTATATGAACCTGCATTCAATCTTTCAACAATGGCTTTGGCCTCAGTTAGTTCATTTAAAGTTGATTTAATAAAAGTTCATTGTTGGATAAATCAATAAACAATGCTTTCAACTTATCATTCAACACTTTATTATCTTTTATTAAGGTGCAGTTTTCAAATTCAAGAGATTTGATCTTCTTGATGGCTTTCACCCACGACTTATACATCTTGTCATAAGCCTCTTGCTACTCTTAACAGACATCATTTGAGTCATCCGCGGACACGTTTCTACTGTCCTCTTGATTAGCCGTAAAAGCCAAGAAATGCTCATCCTCATTTGTGTCATCACCTTCACTCTTACTGTCATCACTTTCTCTTAGTGTGGTAGCCATGGCTTTTCCCTTTTTCTTTAGAGTGTTCTTACACTTTGATTGAATGTGTCCATACCTTTCACACTCATAGCACCTGATCCATTTGTTTCTCTTTTCATTATCTCTCAAAAATCGTTTCAAGAAAGCACCTGACATACCTAGTCAGAAGACTTCTTCACAAAAGGTTGTTTACTCTTTTTGCTCAAATTTAGCCTTCTCATATTCTTTTTCAAGAATTTGGCAAAAACATTTGTGAGTAAAATGCACTCATCTTCCTCACCACCATTAGAAACAACACAAGCAGAAGGTTCAGTTATTACCTCATGCTTCAGTGCTAAACCCTTTCCTGGTTTTTTCTCCCATCATTTTAGATTAAGTTCAAACGTTTGAAGTGACCCAATGAGTTTGTCTAGCTGCATCTCATCTAGATTTCGGCATTGTTCAATAGGGGTTGCTTTGGACATGAACTTCATAGGTAGGGAACTCATCACTTTCCTGACAAGTTCAGCATCAGTATAAATCTTACCCAAGGCAAAGCATTCATTCGTGATGTCATACAAATGACCATGAAAATCAGTGATAGATTCAACATTATGCATAAAAAGGTTTTCATAATCAGTGATCAATCTCCTAAGTCTAGTCTTTTAACCGTGTCTCTTCCTTCATTCTTAACTTGGAGTATGTCCCATGAATCTTTAGCCATTTCATAGTTGGCAATATTTTTCATTTGGCCAATACTAACAACATTAAAGAGAGCAGGGAGAGCTTTTGAGTTGAAATTAGACTCTTCCAACTCAACCTTGGTCCATTGATCTAGGGGTTTTCCTTTACTACTACCTTCTTCACCAACAACTTGTGATTCTTTCCAACCAACAACACAAGCATTTCAAGCCCTTTCATCAATAGATTTTAAGAAGGCTTTCATCCTAGGTCTCCAAAAGGAAAAACTAGTTCCTTCCAATAATGGTGGTCTATGAGTAGATCAACCTTTACCAAAGAAACTCATAGTGACAAGACAACAAATGCAGTCACATAGAAATGAGGTGATCACATAGCTCGAACTGAGCAAATCTGCTCAAAAGGACAGGAAATAAACGACAATGCAAACAGACACAGAAAAAACAAGCAAGGATCAATTGAAATAACTTTTTAGAATGCGCTCTGATACCAATTGTAAGTTTTAAAGAGGTTACCAAGTGATTAAAACTTATGTGGAATGGGTTGCCTGTTCAATATTTAGAGCAAATGAATTGTGAGAGACATAAACAAAATGTACATCAAAGCAAGTAAAGGACACTCATTTTTACATGGTTCGGCATCAAGCCTACATCCATGGGACCAAGTCCAGAGGAAGCAAATTCACTATGAAATACTTATGAGTTCAAATACAAAGCAAGATAACCAAAGTTGCAACACACTTCCTATTTTCTACACAACAACTCTATCTTCTTTGGTTGAACTTCAAATCCTCATAGCAAGCTTCACGTGCACAACATCACCATGTTAAAAAAGAGCTCCTCTTGAGTTTCAACAACGAAGATAGATCTTTAGGATACCAGCTTACACACTAATGAGTGCTTGGAAGTGCACTCATACTTAGTGATTTTAAGGGTATTTTGCGTGGGAATTAGGTTTAATTGGTTAATTTTACTTAATTTCTATATCTCTTTTACTTTCTAGAATCATGAGTATGTTTAATGAATTTTCAAGTATTTATGCACTGAAAAATGAGGATTTCAAGTATGCATGTTGAAGAGTAGAGAATCAGAATCATGTAGGAACAAACGGTTCGAGAATCGAAGCTCTCAAACGAAGAAGTTATGGATTTTTGAAGATTGTTCACTACAGAAAAACTATTCCCATGCCGCAGCATAAAAAAAGTTGTAAAATGGACAAAAACCTCATGTCGCAGCGCCACAAAATCATGTCGCGGCGCAATGCGGGAAATTTATGTTGGGAAATTTTTCTGCCAGAACATGCTGCATGAAAATGATCATAACTTGAGCTACACAACTCCGATTGACTGGCTCTGGTGGTGTTTTAAAGCTAAGAGACAGAGGTATAATTTTTATGTTTTGATAGTGGCCTAGTTCGACTTGGAAGATGGTTAAAAATGGAGACGAACACTACATTAGTGCTTAGAGATGTATAGATTTGTTATTATGCATTTTTAATTGAAGTATAACTTTTTACCATAATACCCTCATGACTTTAATATTATAAATAGGTGTCCTTAGCAATATTTTAGGGGCTAGGGTTTATAATATAAAATATAATTAGGAAGAGGCAAGGAGAGGAGATCTTAGCTATGGTTTCATCTTCTTCTTCTTCTTGTACTTCATGGTTTTCAAGATTTTGAGGTTTGATTTCCTTATGATTATGTGTAACTAAATACTTTTCTAGGGATCCAATGTTTCCTAATAAGAAGGTTTTATGTCTTTATTAATTCTATTTGTCTTATCAATCCATTGCAATTCTAGTTTTATTCATTATCCTTTATTCAATCTTTAATTGATGTTATTGTTTGATCACCTTTAATGTTAATTAATTGATTGTGTGAGACAAGGTTAGACTACACACCCTAGCTAATCTTGAATAACTTGTGTGAATGAATGATTAGTATTTTGTGCATACGCCTTGACAAATGTGCCTTTATTCATGATTTCGAGTGCTCTTGTGTTTAATGGGATTTTAATCATCAGGCTAGACTATACGCCCTAGCTAGTCTCGTGTTAAAGATATTAGGTTAATCTCGAACGCCTTACGGTAATACCTTAATTATGTGAGTGCGAACTCTAGAAATTGGATTGTGATAACAATAGTTTGATAGTAGGCATAAAACTGGATTATTATGGTGAAATTGGATACCTAGGTTGTAGTTCATTGGTTCCTAAATTAGTTTTTATTGGTGTTATTTTGGCTTAGTCAGTAGTAGTTAATTTTTATTTTCTTTTTAAATTTAGTTTTAATCACTAGTTCTTTAATTTTCTTGAATTTATTTGTTTAATTAAGGCATAGTTATTAGGATTACTTGATAACTTACAAATCTCTGTGGGATCGACCCTTGCTTTTGCACACTATACTGTGATAGTGATTCGTGCACTTGCGAGGAAGTAAAACTGTTCATCACACACAAGCACTCATCATCATGGAATCAAGTTCCAAAGTCATCACACAAGAACAAGTGAAGAAGGTAATTTAAAGCCTACCAAAGTATAGTAAGAAACCTTAGCCAAGACAAAGACCTCAAAGAGTATACCAAGAGGAAAACAAGGGTAATCAGATTTCTTGAGAAAGACACTAGAAAAGTATGAATATATAGAGAACAAGGTGACTAAGGTTGGGGGACAAAAAAGTTAAAGTGAAATTTTTGTGTTTTTCTTTTTGAAAAAGAAACTTAGGACCACAATTAAAAGCAAAACAACTTTTCTTACACAACGAATTATAAGAGGACAAATGGAAATGTACCATAACAAAATATCAAAAAGGAATATTTTTGTCCCAAATCAAAAAGGGTGCGAATTGGGCATTTGTGAAAAAAAATTTCTAGATGCATTCTAACCACACATACTCTGAAGTGGCCACACTGGTGAAGGTGGTCACCTTTAGAGAGAGAGTGGCCACATTGGTAGATAAGGCAGAAAATTGTGCAAGACCAAAAACAAGATCATAAGATGAAAAAAACACTTACACAATGAATTGATATCCTAATACATAATGCTAAAACATGAATTATAAAATAAAATATCAAAATAATAATTTTTGTAACTCCTAATACATACTACTAAAACGTGAATTATAAAATAAGAAATCAAAACAATAATTGTTGTAACTCCTAATACATTCTAATTGATGAGAAAAATAAAACTATCATAGCCAATCAAAATATGAAAAGGTCAGTTACATTAATAATACAAATGACCGCATTAAATGATGGCAACCAAAACAACTCATAAAATCAATAATTTCTCCTAAATATATCATGTAATTCCTACTATATTACTAATTCCCCTTAACCCCAATTATCCCCATAGCCTCAATCAATCATCAATCATTTGATTTCAAAGAATTTTTTGAGTTCAGCATTAAGATTAATCAATAATGGGAGGGTGTGCAAGCAAACCTAAGGAGATTGATTTTGCTCCATGTGAGGCTCCTACCACCCCTAAGAGCAATCACAAGAATAACAATATTAATAAAGCCCCTTTGGTTGATCATTCTAAACCCAAAAACAAAACTGTTGATGCTGAACCTGAACCAAAAACTGAAAAGAAGTTTGATGTTGCGTGGTTGATGATGTGAAACCTGCTTTTGCCAGGCCAACGACGACGGAAAATAAGAATAAGTTTATTGAGGAAGCAAATGTTGATCTAAACGTTAAAGGAATTGGAAAGAAGGTTGAAGGAAATGTAGAGAATGTTAAAGAAAGTGAGAAGAAAATTAGCTAACAAATGATCAGAAGGTTGTTGATGCTGAGCTAGCTTTTGCTAGACAAGTAGTTGAGAAAAAAGTTGAAACTATAAAGGAAATTGAGAAGAAAGTTGAGGTTGATAATAAGGAAAAAGAAATTGAGAAGAAGGTTGATGCTGCTGCAATATCATCGAAGGCTAAAGAAAGTGAGAAAAATGTTAAGAAGAAGGTTGAGGCTTGTTATGCCTAAAAAATTAGGGCTAACGCAAGCTTACATGAGCAAGCACCAATCAGAGTTTAGGAAGGCTTTATGCAGTCCAAGGGCTGCCACGTCGTCCAAAGACAGAAAGAGCATGGCTGTCATCAACTTGGCAGACTCAAGTTTTGTCTATGAGTGGATGAGAGTCACCTACCTGTCCAAGCTTTACGCGATTTAAGGATATCTCCTATGTAATTGGCCAATGGGAAGCGCGGTAGGAATTGTACTACACCTGCCCACTTGAATATTTGTAATTATTACCTTGAAATCTTCTACTATAAATGGAGGGCTCCCCCTCTCATTTTCAGGATTTTGATTAAAAAAAAAAAAAAAAACCCGCATTCTGATTGTAACCTTTCATTCTCAAAACATAGATAACCTACGAGAAAGAGACTGACTTGATATTCTCTCTGAATAATCAGTCATTTGTACCTCTGATCATTCGCAACCTCTTGTAACCTTATAAATATAAAAGAATAGTGGACGTAGGATTCGTTTTAAGCATCCGAACCACTTTAAAAATCATCTTCCATTTACTTCATTGCATTTTTCATTCACATGTAATTTCTAAGCCAACTTAGCACTTTGCACATGCGAATCGTTGGTGTCAAAATCAAGCATCAACAATTTAGCGCTAGAAGGATGGCGTGATTAGTATCCACTCTTCATCAAGAATCTTTAATTAATCAGCTCTACATGCTAACGAATGGCTCGTGGTTGGGATAGCTCCCATAGCCGTTCAGTGCCTACACATGGCTCCAACCATCGTGTGTCAAGGCATGCCGAAGGCTTTGGTTGAGGTGAGAAAGAGTCCGACCTGTAGTTTTTCCTCTATCGCAATCATGAGGGTCGAACCTATATTACGGAAAGCGATTCCTGAGTAGCTCCGCTTCCTTAGATTGAGGAGTTACAGCAAGCTCTCGATCAGCTTAGAGCTCAGTAGAATGAGCGTGGGCAAGCTGCTAAAGCGTCCCCCTTTTCGCCAACAGTGTTAGTTGCTCCTCTCCCATCAAGATTTAGAATGCCCAATATGTGAGCATTCAATAGGAATTCAGATCTGCAGGATCACCTCTATGAGTTTAACGACCTCATGGAGCTTCACCAAGTTTCCAGATTGGCCAAATGTCGTTGTTTTGCAGTGACTCTAACTACCCATGTCAAGCATTGGTTTAGATCGCTCTCGCCAAGATCTATCAACTCGTGGCAGCAGATGAGTTTGTTATTCTTGAGACACTTCTAGGCTAATAGGAATTTCTCAATATCATTGAGCTATTTGAGCAACATACGGTAGGAAAGGAATGAGTCCCTCTATTCCTATATTGATAGGTTCCATAGAGAGCTGTAGAAGGTGGCTAATACACCCAAGGAGTCAGTTCAGACTCTTATTATTGTAGGGGTTTGTTTGCAAACTAACTTGTGGAAAAAGCTACAATCTGAGGACGATATTTCCTTCACCCGCTTCTACAATCTTACTAATAAGTACCTTCGAATCGAGAATTTCGTGGCTGCTCTAAATCTCCACAACCCCGGGTCCTTCGACTAGTGCCCCTAGCCAAGGGAAAAAATGCCGGGGGGAGAATGGTAAGAGAGCTGATCACAGATAGGCCAATGATGATCAGCGAAAAGGAAAGAAACAACGGTTTGAGCCCAATAAATCTAATGCCTAGGTTCCTCATTGCGATCTCACGACAAGAATCAATATACTCCATTGAATGCATCGATATCAACTATTCTGGACAAATCAGAAGAAGGTAGTCTGCTTGAAGAGCCAGAGCCCATGAATAACCCCCCTATGGCAAGGAACAACAGGAAATATTGTCGTTATCATCGAGATAATAGGCATCATACCGATGAATGTTGGGCTCTCAAGCAGGCAATTGAAAACCTCATTAAAAATGGACACTTCAAGCAGTATGTTAATGGTCCAACTCTTATTCAGGAGAAGGATCAAGGGGATGAGGGAAAGAAGCGATGTGGTCGCAAAGGCCTCCACCTTGTTAGGATCATATTTGGAGGGCCACATCTACAAGGAATTCTTGAGGTGCTTAGGAAAAGTACGCTCGGGAAGCTCATCATGACCTCATGAGTGTGATGAGTACAGTATTACGACCTACTAAGGTGCGCAGAAAAGAAGAGATTACCTTCTAAGAGAAAGACGCAGTGCAATTGCATCACCCTCATGAGGATGCACTCGTTATCGCGCTTAAAATAGGTTGGTGCGAAGTCCATAAGATGTTGGTGGACAATGGTAGCATTGTGAATATCCTATTTCAATGAGCTTTTGAGGAAATGCAACTAGACGAGGCAGATCTGAAGTCTGCCTCTATCCCTCTCTATGGTTTTACTAGGGATCATTTGATTCCCAAGAGAATGATTACACTTCATGTCACTTTGGGTGATACCCACAAGGTGACCAAAATGACAGAGTTTTTAGTAGTAGACTGCCCATTCGCTTTCAACGACATTTTGGGATGATCTTTACTATAGAACTTCAAAGCCGTAACCTGTATCTATCATCTGAAGATGAAATTTTCCACTCCAACGGGGTTTGGGGAAGTTAAAAGAACTCATAGTGAATCCCGCGACTGCTATGTAAAAGCAGAGCAGATGACATGCAAAGGGAAAGGAGGCTAGTGGGCATTCTCGAACAGGCTATGGCGATCAGCAAGATCGAACCACAGTTGGGTCCAGTGGAAGACATCATAGATCCTTGTGCTCAAGAGGAGTATTTCTACAGTAGACTTGTTGAGACTCTATCTGAGGTATCGGTTAACCAGAAAGAACCAACTCAGGTGTTAAGGATTAGAAGCAATCTTAGCCCCCAGCTCGCTACCAACCTAACGAGTTTCCTCAGACAGAATATTGATGTTTTTGCATGAACTCATGCTGATATGGTCAGGATCAGCTCGAATGTAATATATCATGCACTCAACATCGATAGCGCGACCAAGCCGATTCGCCAGAAAAGAAGAGTCATAGACCCAGAGCGTTATACTGCTCTAAAAGTCGAGGTAGATAAGCTCCTCTCAAACGGGTTCATTCGAGAGACTCATTACCCAAGTTGGGTCGTCAATCCTATTTTGGTGAAGAAACCTAATGACAAGTGGCAAATTTGCATTGATTTCTCTGATCTTAACAAAGCTGTCTGAAGGATAGTTTCCTTCTATCCAGAATCGATCAGCTCATCGACGCCACCTCTGGGCACGAGCTGTTAAGCTTTATGGATGCCTACTTAGGGTATAATCAGATCCCGATGTACACACCCGATGAAGAGCATACCTTGTTCATTACAGATCGAGGATTGTACTGTTATAAGGTCATGCCTTTCGGTCTAAAAAATGTTGGGGCAACCTACTAGCGTTTGGTTAACTGTATGTTTTGCTAACAAATCGGGAAATCAATGTAAGTCTATGTTGATGACATGCTTGTCAAGTAGCGTGTCGCTTCAGATCACATAACGAATCTCACAGAGATGTTCGACGTACTTCGAAGATATAGAATGAAGCTTAATCTTTTTAAGTGTTCATTTGGAGTATCCTCAGGGAAATGCCTAAGGTATATGGTTAACGACTAGGGAATTGAAATCAACCCCGAAAAGATCCAAGCTCTTCTAGATATGAAAAGTTCCACCAATCGAAAGCAAGTTTAGAGCTTGAATGGGAGAATAACAGCTCTCAGTCGCTTTATATCATGAGCAACAGATCGTTGCTTGCCATTCTTTGATATACTTAAGGCCAACAAGAAGTTTGAATGGACTTTGGAATATGAGCAAGCCTTGCAGAGTATGAAAGAGCATCTCGAAATGCCACCTCTTCTGTCCAAGACTATTCCTAAGAAAATCTTATTTCTCCACCTATCCGTCTCTCACTGTACGGTCAACGCAGCTCTCATTTGGGAAGAAGGTTAAGTTCAGTGTCCAATATATTATACGAGCAATCGACTATTGGACGTTGAAACGTAGTATCCAAAGATGGAACGATTGGCTTACGCCTTGCTAATCACTTCCAGGAAGCTGTGACCTTATTTTCATGTTCACACCATCCATGTTTTGACCAACTATCCACTCAGACAAGTTCTTTAAAAGCCAGAGGCTTGGGGTAAATTGCTCAAGTGGGTTATGGAACTAAGTCAATTCGATCTGCATTATAGACTAAAGACAAAAATCAAAAGGAAGGCTTGTTGATTTTATTTCAGAGCTCTCTTACTAGCCAGATCGGGAACCCAAACAATCAGCCAACAGAGTTGTCCAAGAAACTATTCAGAACTTATCAACCTAGAGCCTCTATGTTGATGGGTCTTCGAACAGAAGTAGAGCTGGAGCTAGTCTTCTCTCCTTAGTCTCGAAGGGACCCGCATTCATGGAATCCTTAGGTTTTGGTTCAAAGCTACCAATAATAAGGCTAAATATGAAACACTACTTGCTGGTCTGGGACTAGCAAGAGAAATGGAGTCAGATGCAATTGACATCAATAGCGACTCCCAACTGGTTGTTAATCAGATTTTGGGAGAATATCAAGCCAAAGAAGAGAACATGATCAACTATCTAAAGAAAGCTAAGGCCGTACTCGAGACTTTCAAGCATTATATGATCAAGCAAATCCCCATCGCAAAAGCTTTGGCGAAAATAGTCTCATCGTTGGATTCTGATGCTCCGGATAGTATTCCAATTCGGTACATCGAGGTTCCCAACATCAACGCACCTAAGCAAACCGTAGCTGCAACCAAATATACTTCCTGGATGACTCCGATCATTCAATATCTCTAAGATGGGACTCTACGCAGCAATAAAACTGAGGCGAGACTCCTACGAACTAGAGTTGCTCGTTACACACTAATCAAGGATTAGCTATATAAGCGAGGGTTTAGCACTTCCCTCCTACGATGTGTAGCCGATGATAAAGCAGACTACGTCATGAGAGAGATACATGAAAGGATCTGTGGTAATCACACTGTTGCACGATCTCTCGCTAATAAAATTGTCCATCAGGGATATTATTGGCCCCTACTTTACAAGGATACCTTCAACTTTGTGAAGATGTGTGATAAGTGCCAGAGGTTTACGAACACCCCGCAAGCTCCTTCCCACCAGCTAACGACAATGACTAGTCCTTGGCCATTCTATATATGAGGAATTGATCTCATTGGGCCCATGCCAACAAGTAAATGGGGCTTCAAGTATGCAGTGGTCGTAATAGATTATTTCACTAAGTGGGTCGAAGCAGAGCCTTTGGCCATGATCACTACAAAAAAGCTCAAAGACTTTGTCTTTAAGAATATAGTGTGCCGATATGGGATTCCTCATACACTTATCTCTGATAATAGGAAGCAATTCGACAACAAGGAATTCAAGTAGTTTTGCGATGAGTTTGGGATTCATAAGAAATTCGCCTTAGTAGTAAGACCGCAAGCCAATGGCCAGGTTGAAGCTATTAACAAGACTATTAAGCACACATTGAAAGCCAAGCTTGGCGCAACCAAGGGTAATTGGGCTGATGATCTCCCAATGCAAAATGTCATATTTAACCCCCTTAATGTCTAGTATTTTATACCTATTTGTGGCTTGAATGTACTCATTATTATTCTATTTTGATTTAGGATGCAAATGGAGGCGTTAAATGCAAAACAGAACTAATTAGGTGAATTCGGATAGTTTTGACATCGCTTTGTAATCTGGGCATAACTCTCTCATCTGAGCTCCGATTGAGATTATTCAAAATGATATGGAACTTTAAGAAAGAAATCTAAAACTTTCATGTTTTGAGTTTGGAGAGATACTAGCTGTATCAAGGTTGTAATCGGGCCTGAATTTGATGCACCTGCACTGCTGACGTTCTGGAACATTCTATCCTATCATGCAAGTCAATTAGGCAGTTTATTATTGGAAGTTTTGAAGACCTGTTGCACACAAGTTACAGCTGGAAACATCACTTTCCTATTTTATTTTAGGACTTTATTTTATTTTCAATTAATCAGAATCAGATTAGGATAAATGTTATTTTAGGATATTAGAATATTTTTATGCGATTTAGTAGAATTCAAATACTTGAATTGGATATCTTTAAGAGGGAGAGAGATCAGATGAGAAAAGATCACACACGCCTCTCTTTCTCTCTTCTAGAGTTTTTCTCTTTTCGAGTTTTGATTATGGCCATGAGCGGCTAAAACTTTCATATCTTGGTCGAAGGAAACGGAGGCCTCGGAATCAATAAAATTGTGAGATCTAATCTGTTTTTTTAGTATTCAATTTATGTTTTGAGTATTTAATGTTCTGCTATGCCTATTTTCATGATTGTTTCATTTAATTACTAGGAGGCCTCTTGGTGTATTATTCGTTGCAATCTATTGCTAAGTTAGATATCAAATCCGTAATTGTTCGATCCATCTAACTTGTGAGTAATTAAGGTTTAAGAATTTGCTGCGTCAGGAATCATTGAATCTTAAGAAAAACATTCAACTAAATTAAATACAACCGCTTGTGTTTGTATTGTTCAACTTCATCGATTTCTCTAGCCCTTAAGACTGCTACTAGATTAAATCTTTAGCGCTTGTCTAGGGTTCTTTAGTAGTAAGGTTAATTAGATCATTTATTTCCTAATTAATTACAACTAAGGAGAGATAGGAAAATAGTTCCAACGGTGAATACTCAAAGTAACAATTGATTTATACTTGCATCGATGATCAGTTGTAAGATTCCGATTGTGGATGTTGACTTAGACGAAGGTTCGTTATTTTGGTTTATTTCAATAATTTAATTAGAATTGTTTTTTAATTGAAATTGTTTTTGTTTTACTCAACACCCCCCCCCCCCCCCCCCCCCCCAGCCTTGTTCACGTAACATTAAACTCGACTAGACACTCTCCGTGGGAACGATCCTTACTCACACTACTACATGTGTTTTTAGGTTTTAATCTTGGTTGCCTACAATAGCACACCAATGGGCATATAGAACAACTTTGAGAACATCTACTTTAGAAACACCTTTCTCGCTGACGTATGGCTGTGAGGTGATAGTTCTAGTGGAAGTACGAACTGGTTCACTTCGAAGGGAATTTTTCAATGAAACAGACAATGAGGTACTCTTACGTGCAAGTCTGGACTTAATTGGAGAATACCGCAACAAGGCTCAGTTAAGGATAGCTTCCTACTAGCAGCAGGCAAAAAGATTCTTCAACTCTAAAGTCAGAGGAAGAGATTTTCGGGTTGGCGACTTGGTTTTGAAAGAAGTCCTTTTTGGCACAAGGGAACCAAGTGTGGGGGTATTGGGACCTAACTGGGAAGGTCCATATGGCATCGTTAAGAAAATACGACCTGGAACGTATCACCTCAAAAGGCTTAAAGGTTCCGAAGTGCCGCGAGCTTGGAATGTTGAACATCTTCACCCTTATTATCAGTAATTCCGAACTCGCTTATAGTTTTGATCATTTTTACTTGTAAAGTTCTCACTATTGTAAATTTCATGAATAAGATTGTTCTAGTTCTCTTCGAAGAAACACTTGTGTTGTAATCTCAAGTTTTTAATAATCTTGTTATTTATAACTCCCTGCGAGTTCAATGATCATATATGTCATATCTGTTTTTGTTAGAGTAGATGCCCTAAAGCCAATCAATTATTGTATAATTGACTCTTTGTAATAATGTTCATTGATCAATAAAATGCATTTTATACTATTTCGCGTAAATCATCATTGTATGTATTGGTATATTTCCTTAGAATGGTAGAACCGTGGCGAGGGTATCAAGTGTTCCAAATCTTGATAGTGAGAACCCTATGAGCACATATGGTGGCCATTCTAGAAACATCCGTAGCCCTAGTATTATTCTAAAGTAAGGGCACAGATAATACGGTAAGTCTATCATAGTGTTGAACGACCCGAAAGACAGTGACTGATCTTGTCAAGGTTGTTTAGTGACAACCTGGTGTAACACATGGGTGCTTGCTGTAGGCAAGTTCACTGGACTGACCTACCAGAGGATTCCATATAGATGGTAACCCCAGTGTCTATGGAACAAATCCTCTAACAAATGGTGGTGCATATGATCCTTAGACTTGGGATCACCGGAGTGCCTTGTGCACCGATTGGTGTAGTTTGACACTAGCCTAACGCAGTTCTATTCAGAGCTATCAATACGGTGGTGATTGGCTACATCAAGGAGTGTATTAAGGCTATGGTGGATAGACAGATGATTCATCACTCCTGGGTACGGGAGAAGTTATCTCACGGCGTAATTCAGTAAATGGAAATGACACTAAAATTATGGCCACAGTGGGATTGAGTTGTTGCTCTATCCAGTTCATAATATAGGTCATTGGTCCAATAACTGAATACACAATATCGAGAGTAACCGAAGGTTGACACTATTTCTATGCCTCGATCTCGTTGAGATAACGTATGATGAAAGGATCGAATTGTACGGTAACCATATCGTTGACGATAGCTACTTTGCTGAATCTAAATCTATCGGGTGACCATGATAACTTACTAGGGGCCAATCTTGGTCTATGTTTAGTGAGACGATTAATTAGTGTTAATCGCGATACTACACAATGCTGGTAAGATGAGGAGCCTATGAGTCACACACATAGAAGATAATTTAAGAGCCAGAAAGGAAGAAGGGTGTTTTAGTCTTTTTAGGCGAAAAGGTATTTTGGTAATTTCACAGTGCAATTAAATTTGCTGAGGTCGTAGCCTTTATTTAATTTGTTAGAAAAATTAATTAAGTGAAATCACGTTTAAATATGTTTCGTATATATTTAAATAAATTATCATTATTGTTAAATGTTAATACATATATTAAATGTATATTAATTGATTTTAATTGAGATAATGATAAACAAAATTAAAATATCTAAATGGGAGTGTTTGGAAACAAGGGGTGTTTGGGTTGGAGCCCAAGCCTATTCCATAAGGGAATAGGGCAATTAAAATTGCACTATAAAAGTAAAAGTTTAATTGAGAGATATAAGATTCATTCATTTCATTTTTCAAAGAAAAGAAAAAGCTACAGCTCCCAAAACACTCTCTCACGCCAGATTTGGGTTTCGGTTTTAAATCAAATACTCTTCATTTCTTCTTTGTTTTTAAGGCTAAAGAGGATCTAGCAAATCCCTCTTTAGTTTCTTATGATTATCTTTGTGTGGACTACATCGATTCGATCCTACAGTTGGGTTGGTAGCAAAATACGTTCAGAGACAAAGTTGGAGGAGCCTCAAAACGTGCGTATGATTTCTTAAACTCTAAACTAATTTTCTGCAAATTCTTATTTTGATATAAACTATAAATTTGTACCCTGATCTTGGTTCTTTGGAACGATCCGTGTTGTTAAATTAATTTTTATTTTCCACTACATCAATGGATCGTTTCCTAACAGTTTTGTGAAGTGCTTAAGTATAAAAGTACTATCACAAGTGGTCAAAAAGTTCTTTTTATATATGTTCGATAAATGTGTAGAGAGGAGCAACCAAGAATTACAATAATGATAAGCAGGAAAGACTTAAAGCAAAAAGGCAAGAATAACTGGTCTTCGTTCTCGGGACCCCTGGCTGCAACCCCATGATCCTCTTGCTAGTCACCGACCTTCGGTTCATTTGTTCAATATGAAGGAATGCCCATGTTCGACCGATCATCTTCCGGGGGAGGATCTTGTTCCTCTTGCTGTTCGACCTCTTCGGCTTCAAGGATAAAAACAGGAGTGGCTTGGTAATCGTCAGGGAGGTTAAAGATGTCCATTTCCGGATTCCTTGCCCGCAAGCTATAGATAGCTTGAATTGCCCAGTGCACAACCTTCCTCTCAAGCTGAAGATTTTGCCACTTCATCTACTCGGTTAATGAAGCGACTCACCCCTGAAGTAGCTCGAGGTCCATCTGCAGCACCTTCTTCTGCTTTTTTGTGTTTTCCCATAACCGAGCAAATTCTCTTCTACCACCTTTGTGTGATCAGTGCTCACTTGTAACTCCTTTTCTCTCTCGCTCAACTCTTTGGTAAGTCTTGCTAATATTCGTTAGAGCCCTTTATTGTCATCATCTTTCTTCTCAAGCTCACCCTTCTGAAAGTCCGTTGCTCGAAGAGCATAATCTCTTTTAGTTAGGTACTAATCCGCCTAAATGCGAGCCGCTTTTGCCTCTGCATCTACGGCTACGAGTTCTTGCTTCAGCTTAGGATTCTCCTCCTTCAGCTCATGGAATCTCTCGACAAAGTCCATGTCACTCTTCTAATGAGTCATGCTTAATGCGAGGAAGAACTGCACAAGAAAAGAGACAAAAGTTAGTTTTTAAGATCTTAAAAAACTAAAACATCGGTTCGTATTGAAAAGTTCTCAAAGAGAACAGGTATCTTTACCTGACTTTGCCACTGGAGTGTGATGGCCACCAGGTCAGCAAGTTGAGAGGCCACGAACCCATCAAAGGCTGCGGCGAGTTGGCATTCTAACAGGGTGTATACCACCGAATGTAAGTGTTTCGACAGTTGCCCTAGTGAATCCAACACAAACAGGTCTAACCTCGATGAGGCAAGCATATTTTCGGTCCATTGTTTGCCCGCTCTCCTCTGGGAAACTATGGTCATTCCTTCTCCCTTACGCAAACTCTCGAGGGCAGTCGAAGTGCTAAGGGCATCCTCGAGTGAAAGACATGGTAGAGCTGAGATCTTTCTGGCAATACCCCAAAGCCCTCTAATTCAGACTCTGATTCCTCTTCGGTGGGTAGTTGCTTTCTCTTGTTGGTCTTCTAGCCCACAGTCTTCTTCTTTGAAATGCAAGCAGCCACAAGCTGGGGAGCTTCTTCGTGCTGCTCCATGGGTTATTGCCTTTCAGCACCAATTTGTATCCCTCCCGTGGGGACATCGCTAAAGGTCGCTCTGGTCGATTCAATTGGGTCAATTTTGGGGAATGTGAATCCCCTAGCTATCCTGGATGTCTTCGGGACCCTTGGTGGCATGGTTATTGCGTAACATAAAAGTGTGTCAGTAAAGAAAGTCTTTTGTTAATAAAGACATAGACTTCTCCTGCATGGGAAGATACTTACGAGTTGGAGCTTCCAAGGACACCTCGAGACTAAAGAAACCGTACTTTCGTAAATTGGCAATGGCACAAGCAGCTTCGCGTCACGACTTTGGCCAAACAATAGACCGAATGCCTTGATGTGGCTAAAATCTGTCAGAGCTGACAGCCTGGTTGTTTTTTTTCTGCAAGAAAGCAAAGGGTGCATTAGCCTTATTTATTAAGGAAGGGTTAAAGATAAGGGATAAACAATTTGGAAATTAAAAGGAAAACCTACTCGGCTCTCTAAATTTACAAAGACCATCGTACTTGAAGTAGAAATATTTGGTTTCGTAAGCCCCCACGTTGCTGGGGTAACCAAATATCCCTCCCACGATCGTTGATTGTTTTGAGAGGTAGTATGAATCCTTATCTTTAATCCTCTTCAAATAGTAGGCACATCCAATCTCCACAACTGTCAGCTCGCCGAGCTTGTATTCGTCACATGCGATATACATAGTGATGCCTATCATATACACATTGGGTGTTAACTAGAACGGTACGACCTCGAAGTGGTTAAGTATTAACCTGATGAAGGGGTGAAAGGGTATCGTACGATGACTTAAAAGAATAAAAGAAACCCTAGTTTCTCTCCCATAACCCTAAAACCCCTAAAAATTCTTAAGGATGATTTCCCAAAGATCTGTGCCCTAGATTTCAACTCTTAAAAGTGTTCCATTTCGAACACTGCCCGTGAATGTGCATTTTGTAATCCTAGCAGACATCTACTCCCACCATTACTGTGAAAAACTAGATTTTTTTAACAAAACTGAAAAAGAGAAGAAACTTTCTTTACCTCTGGATTATTGGGAGTGGATGTTTTGTCGTAGCGACGATTGCACATTGATAATCCATAAATTATACAGTTTATTTTAGATCTTTTTGTCGGATTTCAGGTACTTTCTGGTGCATTTTGACCTGAATTGGTTCTTAATTCGTTACTTTTCGTATTTCAGGTTAAAATGGACATTTTGAGCAAATAAGCACAAAATTGGATATTTTTGACTCAGAAATTAGTGGATTTCAGAAGATAGGGGAGTACCGGAGTAGGATTAAGCACGATGAAGCTTGTTTCCAAGGAAGAGCACCGAGAATCGAGGAATTAAGCGAAGAAGCAAGCGGAGTGGCAGTTCTGTAATTTCAGAACTCAGGAAGAAGCTTCGCCCCGGCGAAGGAAATGTCTTCGCCGTGGCGAAGTAGGCCAGGGACGAACTTATCTGATTCATTCTTCGCTGCGGCGACAGTCAATTTATTCAGTTTTGTTAAACGCACAGTTTCGTGTTGTGCGTGTTTTGGCTGGGTTTTTGGACTAAGTATAAAAGAGAAACTTAACCTTTTTGCCCAGACCGGTAGTCTGTTTAGGTTTAGCCGTTTTTAACACTTTTCTTGAGTAAAGCTTTGAGTTTTTCGGATGTTTAAGGAGAAGGTTCAGATTTTGACTTGAAGATTCATCTTTTAGGGAGATTTCTTATCTTTCATCTCTTTCATTATGTTTAACTTGTTATTTCTATATTTCGTTTTTGTAATATTAATTTAGCTATGAACTAATCTTTTATGGGTTAGGGTTTTGATTGTAGTTTGGATTTTAATGGGTTAAGTGTTTGATTGTGTTTTTCCATGTGAATAAGCTTGGGTGTGTGTTACTCTGAAATTGAATGCTGTATGTGTAAACATGATGAATTGAGAAATATTCAGGTTAGGCTTCTGGGTAATCACCATTATAGTATTGGATGCTAGAGATATTTCAAGAATTAATGAATCAATTTAGGATTCTTGTGCTTAATGATTTAGAATTATTAACCTTCAATCTGTTGGGTGCGGAATGTTAATAAGGATGAAGGAAAACATAGCCCAGGGTATGTTTACATATGAGAATTCGATTAACCATTGCGCATGAATGTGAATATAGTGTAATTTTATGTTTAACCCTAAAAGTCCAAACGAAGTCAAAACCCTACCCGTTTTACTTGAATTAATATTCCTGTGTTTTTATATTGCTTTCTTAATTAAGTTTCTCACCTTAGTAAATTTCATTTGTTGTTTTTTTAAATTAAAACTTGCTCCCACAATCCAAAGAATTCGATTACTTCAACTTGATAACGTTAGGAAACTTAGCGCTTTGCTAACAGTCCTCGTGGAACGTATCCTACCCATTTTATTACTTGAGCGACTAGTGCACTTGCTATTTTTGCATGTTGTAAGAAACCGCATCAAGTTTTTGACGCCGTTGCGGGGGAGCTGTTTTTAAGTTAACATTAAGTTTTTCTTTAAGTTTAGCTAGATTGAAGTTTTAATTTTTGTTTTTAATTTTCATTAGTTGTGATCTCACTTTTCTTCACTTGTGTTCGTTCGTTTTGCAAGAGCAAGACGTCAACCAGTGGTTCCTGTTGACCTTGAGCTTGAAAGGACTGTAAGAAGACTTAACAGAGAGAGAAAGAAAGAGATAATCTTACTGCAAAATCGGAAGAAGTTGTTGTTGAAATGGCTGAACAAGAAAACAGGACACTGAGGGAATTTTCAGTTCCCACAGTGAATGGAAGTGGGTCAAGTATTACTAGACCTACAGTACAAGCAAACAACTTCGATGACAACCGGCAATCATCCAGATGATCCAGCAGTCGGTTAATTCAACGGTGTTTGAAGGAGGATCTGAATCAGCACATTGCAAATTTCTTGGAAATTTGCGACACCTTCATCAAATAAGTGTTGGATGATGCTATTAGGCTGCGTTTATTCCCATTCTCATTGGGAGATAAGCAAGGGGTGGTTATGGCATTACCACCGGGAATGATAACAACGTGGAATGATCTGGCACAAAAATTCCTGACCAAGTTCTTTCCTCCAGCCAAGTCGCGAAATTGAGAATGATATCACTCATTTCCCAAGAAGATGTCAGTCGTTGTACGAGGCTTGGGAGAGATACAGGAATTAATGAGGAAGTGCCCACACCATGGTCTGCCAGTTTGGCTTCAAGTCCAAACATTCTATAATGGTTTGTTGGGTAATGTGCAAACCATGTTTGATGCAGCGTCAGGAGGGGCCGTGCAGAATAAACACCAGAGGAAGCTTATGAGTTGCTTGAGGTTTTGGCAAGCAACACTATCAAAGACCGAATGAGAGAGTTACAACGAGGAAATCTTCGGGTCTTCATGAAGTTGATGCTTTCACAGCCATCTCAGCCCAACTCACTGCACTTCAAAAACAGTTGGGAACTATGCAGGTAAACTCTATACAACACCCTCAACTAACATGTGAATTTTGTGCAGAAACCATATGAGCAGCAAGTGTCAAGTTGGGAACACATTTGCTCCGTCATCTTCATCAACGGAGCAAGTCAATTACTTGGCAGGAAATCAAAGACAACCGAGCAACCCGTTCTCCAACACATACAACCCAGGGTGGAGAAATCATCCAAATCTGGCTTAGGAAATCAAAATCAACAAATAACCAATGGAACCAGAGGCAAGTTCTAAATAACCCGCCAGGGTCTAATCAACCGGAGGTCAAAGAGTGACGAAGTTGGAGGATATGTTCGGTAATTCATGCAAGAGACTACAGGGTTCAGAATGAGACAGGACAAACTTTAGAAACCAAGGGGCTCCTTCGGAATCTTGGTTATGATGGGCCATTGGCCAAAAGCTGAATGATGGACCACAGGGTTCTCTACCAGCAATACCGTAACCAACCCACGTGACAAGCAAATGCCATAATTTTGAGAAGGGACAGTTTTGGAAGAGGTAGGCCACACTACCAAAGAGTTGGAGTAACCCGAAAGGAAGATTCTGAAGAGAATTGATGAAGAGAGAATTGATGAAGAGAGAATTAATGAAGAGATCATTTGTGGAGAGAAACCAGGTTACTTGGGGGAAAGAAAAGAAAGAGAAGAAAGGCAAGAAGAAGGAGAAATTGCCATTCCCCGATTACCACCAGATTAGCACATCACACCCTACCCGTGCCTTTTCCTCAGAGATTGAAGAAGAGAATCAGCATAAGCAATTTTCAAGGTTCATTGAAATTTTCAAAAAAATTGTATATTACATTCCTTTTGCAGATGCATTACAGCAAATGCCAAGTTATACGAAGTTCCTGAAGAATCCTTTCGAACACAAGGAAATTAGAAGATGAGGAAACGGTGATGCTCACGGAAGAGTGCAGTGCAATCCTCCAGAAGAATTACCCCCGAAGCTCAAAGATCCAGGGAGTTTTACTATTCCTTGTGTTATAAGGTATACTTTTGATCGTGTTCTATGTGATCTAGAGCTAGTATAAATTTGATGCCCTTTTCTGTTTTCAGAGATTGGGGATGGTGAAGTGAAGCAAACGACAATGTCGTTGCAACTAGCGGATAGGTCGATAAAGCACCCGAGGGGGATAGTTGAAGATGTATTAGTGAAGGTGGAGAAGATAATTTTTCCAGCGGACTTTGTGGTGTTAACATGAGAGGATAAGGAGATTCCTCTCATTTTGGGCCGCCATTCTTGGCCATGGGGAGCACTGATTGATGTGCAGGAAGGAAAGTTGTTGTTAAGGGTTCAAGATGAAAACGTAACTTTCAATGTTTTTGATGCAATGAAGTTTCCATCTGAATTGGATTCATGCTTTAGTGTCGATGTGGTGGATGAACTGTTATAGAATCCATGGAAGAAACACCCCTGAATTCCCTTTAGAAGCTTATATAGCCAAATCAAAAACAGTAGAGGTGAAAGATTCGGCAAGTAATGATTGTGCTAGGATGTTAGAAGCACTTCAACCGTAGAGAGTCAAGATATAGAATTTGAGGAGTTTGATTTTGACAAAGGAGGGCAAAGGAAAATAATGAAGAAGCTCCAAGTCTTGAACTGAAACCTTTACCGCCTCACCTCAAATATGTCTATCTTGGAGACTCAGAAACTTTTCCGGTGATTATTAGTGCATTTTGAATGCCTTATAGGAAGAGAGAGGTTGATTAGAGTTGTTGAGGAACTAGACTAGCAATTGGATGGACCATTTCGGACATTAGAGGTATCTCACCCTTATTTTGCATGCATAAGATTCTCATGGAGATGACATTAACGCTAGGGTACAACCACAACGGAGATTGAATCCTTCAATGAAGAAGTGTGAAAAGGAGGTGGTGAAACTCTTAGATGCGGGGATTATTTATCCGATCTCCGCTAGCCCATGGTGAGCCCGTACAAGTAGTTCCGAAGAAAGAAGGGATCACTGTTGTGAGAATGAGAGTAATGAGTTGATTCCAACAAGGACGGTAACGGGTTGGAGAGGTGCATTGATTACCGTAAACTGAATGAGGCGACAAGGAAGGATTATTTTCTATTGCCCTTCATCGATCAGATGTTGGAGAGGTTGGCAGGACATGCCTATTATTGTTTCCTGGATGTTATTCGGATATAACCAATTGCCATCGCTCTGGAGGATCAAGAGAAACTACCTTCACTTGCCCTTACGGCACCTTTGCCTATCGACGGATTGCCATTTGGGCTATGCAATGCACCAGCACATTCCAAAGATGCATGATGTCAATCTTTGGAGACATGGTGGAACGATTTATAGAAGTCTTCATGGATGACTTCTCAGTTTTTGGTTCATCATTTGATAACTGTCTACAAATCTGTCTCTTGTTTTGCAGCGGTGTAAGGAAACAATTTGGTGCTGAATTGGGAGAAATGTCACTTCATGGTCTAAGAGGGAATAGTGCTTGGCATAGGATTTCCAAGGATGGATTGAAGTTGATCGGGCAAAGACAGAAGTGATTGAGAAGCTACCACCACCATCAAATGTCAAGTAATCCCAAGTTTCTTGGGGCATGCGGGGTTTTACAAAACGCTTCATCAAGGATTTTTCTAAGATCTCTAAACGCCTTTCAATCTTTTGAATAAGATGTTGTGTTTGATTTTAATGATGATTGCATGCATGCTTTCCTAACTCTGAAAAAATTACTAGTATCTGCACCTATTAATCGGGACTGCCCTTTGAACAATGTGTGATGCTAGTGACTTGCTTTAGGGGTAGTATTAGGACAGAGAAAAAAAAGTGTTGCATGTAATTCATATCAGAGCAACACTCGTTGATGCACAACTGAATTACACCACCACTGAAAAAGAATTTTGGCTGTGGTGTTTGCTTTTGATAAGTTTCGTTCTTACTTATTAGGTGCGAAGGTGATCGTATACACGGACCATTCAGCACTCAGACACCTATTGACGAAGCAAGAAGCAAACCTCTGTTGATAAGATGGATTTTGCTACTTCAAGAATTTGAGTTGGAAATTCAAGACAAGAAGGGGTCGGAAAATGGTAGCTGATCATCTGTCGAGAATTGAGAGACCAATCAAGGGAAATAAGGAGGAAATGCCAATTTCAGAAACATTTTCGGATGAGAAGCTGATGAGAGTGGAGGAAGCACCATGTTATGCGATTTTGCAAATTATCTATCATCAAGTGTGCTCCCAAGTGGTATGACATTTCAACAGAAGAGGAAATTTTTCTCTGATTTAAAGTACTACTTTGGGAAGAGCCGTTCCTGTACAGGCACTGTACGGATCAATGAATGGAGATGTGTCCCGAAGGAAGAAATGGAGAGCATTTTAAGGCATTGTCATGAGAAGGAAGTAGGTGGCCATTTTGGGGGAGCTAGAACAACAGCGAAAGTGCTACAATCTGGGTTTTATTGACCAACCCCTTTAAGGATTCCTTCCGGATGATTCAGGAGTGTGACCAATGTCAACGGATGAAATATTTCAAAAGAGATGAGATGCAGTTGAACAATATCCTGGTGGTTGAAATTTTTGACGTTTGGGGGAGATTTCATGGGTCCTTTCCCAAGTTCTTTTGGGAACACGTATATCTTGGTAGCGGTGGATTGTGTCAAAATGGTTTGAGGCAGTTGCTCTGCCAATAATGATGCTAGTGGTGATTAATTTCGTGGGGAAGAATATTTTCTCAAGGTTTGGTGTACCACGAGCAATCATTAGTGATAGAGATCGCATTTTTGCAATAGGCAAATGGATGCATGCTGAGTAAGTATGGAGTGACACATAGAGTTGCAACACCCTACCATCCACAAACAGCGGGCAGTGTGAACTGTCGATAGAGAACTAAAGGGGATTTTAGAAAAACAGTTAATCCCTCAGGAAGGATTGGTCAAGAAAGTTGGACGATGCTTTATGGGCTTATCGCCACTGCCTTCAAACCCAATTGTATGTCTTGTGTTCAGATTGGTTTATGGGAAAGCAAGCCACTTGCCGGTAGACTTGAACATAAGGCATATTAGGCCGTCAAGCAGTTGAACATGGACTTGAAAGCCGCGGGAGAGGGAGAATGCTGACTTTGAACGAGCTTGATGAGTTTCGTCTCGAAGCATATAAAATCCCGGAATTATAAAGAGAAGACAAAAGGTGGCACGACAAGCACATCCGGGTCAAGGCTTTTGAAGTTGGACAGAAGGTATTGTTGTTCAACTCTAGACTTAGGCTTTTCCTGGAAAACTTAATTCTAGATGGTCCGGACCATTCACTATTACGAAGATACATGCATTCAGAGCAGTGGAAGTCACACATGAGGAAAAGGGCACTTTCACACTTTAATGGACAAGGTTAAAGCCATACATTGGGGGGTGATGATTGCAAGTTCATCCCAATCCGGCTTGAAATCCCAACTTGAGAATTGAGAGTCGAGCTTTCGACTATAAACAAGCGCTTCTTGGTAGGCAACCCAAGTGTTTTTTTTTACTTTTTGATATTAATTTTGGTTGTTCGAATTTATTTTATTTCATTATGAGTTTGTATAAAATTTGTGTTTTTATTGTTTTTGGGTGTTTCAGGTGAAGTCTTGAGCCAAAGGAAGGTATAAAATTTCCAGACTTTGTCGGCGAAGAAAATTTCTTCGCCGCGGCGAAGAGACATGAAGAAACCAGGTTAGCTACTGGACGATTTCGCCGTGGCGAAGAAAAGGAAGTAAATTGCTGAAAATTGGCAAAGGTATTTCGCCGCGGCGAAGAAAAGGCGAAGTGAGCCTTGTGCTCTTGGGAAGTTTTCCGCCTCAGCGAAGAATTTTCTTCGCCCGCGACGAAACCTGGGAATTTTAGGGTTCATGAACATGAACTTCACCGCGGCGAGACCTGGAAAAGTTGATTAGGTTTTATGCATGATGAACTTCGCTGTTCTTCGCCGCGGCGACGAGCTTTTTTTATAAATACCAACTTTTCTTCTTCATTCTTCCACGTCGCCTTGCATTTTGAGTTGAGAGAAAATTTTTCAACTTTCAATCTTTTGCTTCTATTTTGCTTTTCCAACCAAAACTCTTACTCTACAACATTCCTAAACACCAAAACAACCCGTTCAACAACAAATTTCACGAAAATTTCACAAAATTTTTGGATCAAAAAATTGGGGCTTTCTTATTTGGGTCGTTTCCGTTGTTCAATTGGTGGTGCAAACTCCTTCATATGGTGATCTCGAAAACCCAAAGCTTATATTTCGGAAAATTTTAAGGCTATAATCAAGATCTAAGAATTTTGTTGAACTTTTGACTTGAGAATTTTGGTTATTTTGAGTTGTGATTTTGATTGATGTTGAGAAGTTTGTGAATCAATTGATTGTTAGAAGTGTGGTTTTGATTTTTTTTGGAGTGTTTGTGTTGAATTGAAAAATTGTAGTTTGGGGGTTGAATTGCAATTTTTTGGAAGTGTGGGTTGTTGTTGCAGTTTGACTGGCTGTGTATTTGTAGGTCTAATTCCTTGGGGTCAATATTTTGGATTGAATTTCAGTTGGATCAATGGCTCCAAGGGTTAAGCAACCATACAAGGGAAGAGTAAGAGTAAGGGAAAAAGTGTAGGTAACCGTTTTGTGAACGATGAGGCCCGGAAGAGTATGAGGCACCATTCAGAGGAAGACAAGGGATTATCTCGGAGCGCGGTTTAACCGCTACTCAGGCAATTGAGTCGAGTAGAGGAGCAGTGGGAGATGTTTATGCGAGCTCCTGATCAGTTGGCTGTCGAGCCGCTGGTAAGGAATTCTATGCCAGTCTCCTCGAGTGCCAGGAAGCAACGGTTGTATGTAGAGGGGAGGAAGTGCCTTTTCACTAGAAAAGAAATCAATGATTTCTTTCATTTGCCGAAAGTCCTGATTGATACTACTTCAATTCAGAGATCAGTATTGACGACGACTTGATTCCCCAGTGATTGCAAAACCGGGTACACAGTGGGCAGTGTCCAAGAAACAGAAAAAGACTCTTAAGGCACACAGTTGACACATATGGCTAGGCTGTGGCAATACTTCATTGTGCGAGACTCATGCCGGAATCACATTACAGTACTGTGACTCGCGAGAAGGCCTTACTACTCTATTCGATTGCCACAGGAAGAATATGATGTAGGGGATTTAATTTTTAACAGTATTAAGCTGGCAGCAAACCCAGGGTGAGGAAGTTACTGTTTCCCGCACTCATCACAGCCCAATGTCTAAAAGCTGGGGTCGCGATTCAGGATGACGAGCAGCGTATTCATGCTGCTCCCAACCTTAGATTCGGATTATTACACAAACACCTGGACCTAACGGAAGCTGCCCAACCAAGAGCAGCGAAAGGCAGAGACGAACCTTGCCACATCATCAGCTCCACAGGCACAAAAAGAGATGATGCAGAAATGATGGGCTCTGAAGTACATGAAAAGACGCCAGATTGGATGATGGAGCGGACTGAGAGATGCATGATTGCTGACAAACAGTTTCAGAGCTGAATGTTGACACTTCAGCATACCAATGGGTTGACTGGAACTCGGATGAGTGGTTGGACTTCGAGGAGGACAGAAGATGAGGGCTCCAAGAGGAAGCAGATGAAGAAGAAGATTGACCAGAGCACCCGTTTTATTTTATTTTTGTTTAACTCTGTTCATTTAATTTCGTGTCAGTTGAAACGTTAAACTCAGTTTATTTTGGTTTTGAACTTTGTTTATTTTGTTAGTTTTTAGTTGCTGTTTTAATTCGTAGTTGTGAAAAGGACGGGATTAGGTTGTAATATTTTCAAGATTAGTTGTGAATTTGCTAACATAAAGGACACCGCAGTTTGATTGTTTTGACAGATTCTGGATGATGAAAAGTCCGACACCGGGGGTCATTGTGAACGACAATTCATGGATTAACCAGGAGAATTCTCGCACCTTTATTGTTTAATTATTCTCTATTCCTGATTTTTTGCATAATGGAACATTGGGACAATGTTATGTTTAGTTTAGGGGTAGGGAATAGAATTAAACCGGGTTTAAGGTTATATTGGCTGGAAACCAGTAACCGCCTTAAAAACTGCATGGCAGTATTTGGCGACCTCGGGTATAACAACGCCACATACACCTTAACTTGAAAAAAATAAAAAAATAAAAAAATAATTTTTTTTTTTTAGGTTAATTGTTACTTTCTTTGTTTCATTTAAGGTATATTGGCTGGAAACCAGAACCGCCTTAAAAACTGCCTGGCAGTATTTGGTGACCTCGGGTATAACAACCCACATACGCCTTAACTTGAAACCTCTTTGTGTTTTGTTTGTTAACTTTGTTGTTTGTTTGCCGATATGAATTGTATAAATCAATGATAAGAAAAGCTGTTGAATTTTTATTGTTGAGAAATGTTAGCTTGCTTCAAGTTTTTGTTTATTGATTGGATTCTGATTGAGGTTTGTTGAGTGGTTCAACCACATTTTCATTTTTTTTCGGCTGCTTAGATTCTTTTTATGCGATTAGGTAAAGTCTTATAATGTTGGTGAACTCTAGAACCTAGTTGAGAAATGCTTGGCAAATTCTAGGATTAGACATGGTTGAGGAGATGATTTAGCATTTTTCGGAACGTTTGAGCCTTTCTAGCCAACCCAACGAAGTTATCCCTAGTCACCCATTTGAGCCATATGAACTTTGCTTTATATTTCTTGGAAAACAACAGATTGTAATTCCTTTTGCCCTAAACACTTTATTGTACTTTAGGAGAATTCGGTCCTAGTGCAAACAAAGAATGAAACGAGTGTACAAATGAGCAAAAGAATAGTTTGGGGGTTAGAGAAAGAAAAATGAAGAAGAGACCAAAAAGAATGATGTAGGTTGAGAGAAAAGAATAAAACAAAGGAGGTAGTCACTCAATTCAATTCTATTGATCAAGAAAAAAAAAAAAAAAAAAAAAAAAACCAATTCTGCCTCGTTCAAGGTATACCGGCTGAACCCAAACCCGCCTTAAAAACTGCCTAGCAGTACTTGGCAACCTCTGGTATAACAATGCCACTATGCCTTAAACGATCCACCCACGTTTATGTATCCAAAAGTTTTTAAGGATACGCGTTTGAAGGCTGTGAACTAGTGGACTGTCGATTGGTGTTGAGAAAGTGTGGGTTTCGATGTGATTTTAGTTTTGGTTTAGGACAACCGAGTTCTCTTACTTTGTTTCCTATCCTTTTATTGGAGCCATGACCCAGCCTAATGTTACAAGCTTTTAAAGACCTTTTGATTCTCATCTGTGTTTAGTCCTCATTAGTGGGAGTAGTTCGATATTTAGGCTTTGAGTCTGCCACCATTTGATATAACTTTACAATTTTTGCATAAATAATCCGGGAAGTTGGAATGTGGATTGAAGTGGGGATCACCTACTTGGTGGACCGATTGAGAAGACAGTCGATGTAGCTATAACTTCTTGGAGTGTCGAACATTTCCTGATAATAATTTTTCAACAATTTTTGAGACATGTGCAATTTCTAGCACTTCACTGGTGGAATTTGAGTTGGTTGGTTTTATTTTTTTTTCAGTTTTTGTTGTTGTATTTTTTCATGTTTTTTTTTTTTGTTTATTGTCTTGTTTCCGTTAGTTTTATACTGTATGCTTGGGGACGAGCATCTCTTTAGTTTGGGGGTAGTTGATAATCCGTAAATTATACAGTTTATTTTAGATCTTTTTGTCGGATTTTAGTACTTTCTGGTGCATTTTGACCTGAATTGGTTTTTATTCGTTACTTTTCGTATTTCAGGTTAAATGGATATTTGAGCAAATAAGCACAAAATTGGATATTTTTGACTCAGAAATTAGTGGATTTCAGAAGATAGGGAGTACCGGAGTAGGATTAAGCACGATGAAGCTTGTTTCCAAGGAAGAGCACCGAGAATCGAGGAATTAAGCGAAGAGTAAGCGAGTGGCAGTTCTGTAATTTCAGAACTCAGGAAGACCTTCGCCCCGGCGAAGGAAATGTCTTCGCCGCGCGAAGTAGGCCAGGGACGAACTTATCTGATTCATTCTTCGCAGTGCGAAGAATTCTTCTTCGCCGCGGCGACAATCATTTATTCAGTTTTGTTAACGCCACAGTTTCAGGTTGTGCGTGTTTTGGCCGGGTTTTTGGACTAAGTATAAAAGAGAAACTTAACCTTTTTGCCCAGGATCGGTAGCTGTTTAGGTTTAGCCGTTTTTACACTTTTCTTAGAGAAAGCTTTGAGTTTTTCGGATTGTTTAAGGAGAAGGTTCAGATTTTGACTTGAAGATTCATCTTTTGGGGATTTCTTATTTTTCATCTCAGTTTCATTATGTTTAACTTGTTTATTTCTATATTTCGTTTTTGTAATATTAATTTAGCTATGACTAATCTTTTATGGGTTAGGGTTTTGATTGTAGTTTGGATTTTAAATGGGTTAAGTGTTTGATTGTGTTATTTCCATGTGAATAAGCTTGGGTGTGTATTACTCTGAAATTGAATGCTGTAGTGTGAACATGATGAGATTGAGAAATAATTCATGTTAGCTTCTTGGGTAATCACCATTTAGTATTGATGCTAGAATAGATTCAAGAATTAATGAAATCAATTTAGGATTCTTGTGCTTAATGAATTTAGAATTATTAACCTTCAATCTGTTGGTGCGGAATGTTAATAAGGATGAATGGAAAACATAGCCCGAGAGGGTATGTTTAACATATTAGTGAATTCGATTTACAACCATTGCGCATGAATGTGAATATAGTGTAATTTTAGGTTTAACCCATAAAAGTCCAAACGAAGTCAAAACCCTACCCGTTTTACTTGAATGATTATTCCGTGTTTTTTATTGCTTTCTTAATTAAGTTTTCACCTTAGTAATTTTCATTTTGTTGTTTTTAAATTAAAACTTGCTCCCACCAATCCAAAGAATTCGATTACTTCAACTTGATAACGTTAGGAAACTAGTGCTTTGCTAACAGTCCTCGTGGGAACGTATCCCCCCATCATTTTATTACTTGAGCGACTAGTGCACTTGCTAGTTTTGCATGTTGTAAGAAACACGCATCACACATCAACCAAGAAAAGGATGAACTAATTTCTCGAGTATGAAAACGTTGTTTTTCTCTCTAAAAACACAAGTTCTGTGAAAAATGTGGAATAGGCTTAAGGTTTCATAAGGAAGAAGGCGACGTTTGGCTTCCCTTGTAAGCGACGTTTGGGCGAGACTCGTTTCTAGCCATTGGATGCAACCACATGTCATCAATCCTTGTGAAGAGTAACATTCACACTTCATGAAGATCAATCAATGTTTCCCTCCATTGGAGTTGTCAAACGTCAGCATGATTATCTCCTCCACATTAAATGTGTCCTCATCCGCACTTAATGTTTTAAAAGAGAATGTCGTTTCAGCATGGCTTGCATTCAATGCTTATGGCCAACACTTATTGCCCAAAGACACGTCTGTCAGATAAAGCTTATTTTATTGACCAGGACAATTGTCAAGCATAACAAATAAACAGTTGAAGAGGTCGTTCAAATAAAACACTCTTCCGATATATCAAACTCGGAGCGTAGTGATTTCTAGCTTTCGACAATAAAATACTCTAAGTACTTTCAGGTCGTGGATGATAGGTAGAGTTCAAAACACATCGGTATAGCACTAGGCAGGATCTAACATAGGTCGTTGAACCTTTTGGGACGATCACCTCAAGTCGCTTGTGTAACTCTCGAAGATCCATGTCGCGACCTCTATTTAGTTCACTAGTCGAGTTAAGTCATCAACCTCATGTCATTCGGGCTGTTCTCAACCGACAACTCGAGCAGATGCTCTTCGAGACACAAGTCAGGTCGCGGTATAATCATGAAGTTCTCAAGATTCAATTTTTGAACCTTAAGAATTGCAGAACTTCTGTTATGCCTAAAAAATCAGGGGTGACGATAGCTTACGTCAACAAGCACCAATCAGAGTTCAAGAAGGCTTTGTGCCGTCCAAGAGTTGCCATGTCGACCAAAGACTGAAAAAGTATGGCTATCATCAAGTTGGCAGATGTAGGTTTTGTCAATGAGCAGATAAGAGTCGCCCACTTGTCCAAGCCCTATGCGATTTGAAGATATCTCCCATGTAATCAGCCAATAGGAAGCGTGGTAGGAATTGTACTATACCTGCCCACTTGCAGATTTGTAATCATTACCCTGAAATCTTCTACTATAAATGGAGGGCTCTCCTTTTCATTTTCGGGATTCTGATAAAAAACATGTATTCTGATTGTAACCTTTCATTCTCAGAACATAGATAACCTGCGAGAAAGAGACTGACTTGATATTCTCTCTGAATAATCAGTCATTTATACCTCTGCTCACTGTTCGCTATACGCAACCTCCTGTAACCTTATATATATATAAAAGAACAGTGGACGTAGGATTCGCTTCAAGCATCCAAACCACTTTAAAAATCATCTTCCATTTACTTCATTGCTTTTTTCATTCATGTGTAATTTCTAAGCCAGCTTAACACTTTGCACGTGCGAATCGTTGGTGTCAAAATCAAGCATCAACAAAGCTAAAGCTATTGCAAAAGAAATGCAGAAGAAGGTTAAGGCCGCGGTTGTGGGTAAAGTTGACAAAAAAGATAAAAGTCCGTAAAAAATTAGAGAAATTAGACCAAAAGTGACTATCATTTGTGGCTGCATGAACTTTATTGGGTTTAAATTTTGTGTTTTTTATAATTATTGATGGGACTTGTATTCATGATTTGTAAGAATTGAATTGATTCGTTTTTATTTATGTAACTTGTTTAATTTTATGGGGTGCTATAATTAAATTATGTCTATACTTCTCTTTTATAACTATGTCTCTTTTATTTTTATTTTTATTTTTCCAAAATGTAAACTGACAAATGCTATTCCTTTACATGGGAGCTAAATTATAATCCCACTTAAATTAGTAATCCTAATATTAATTAAATAAGTCTAAGGTAAGATTATTAAACTAAGATAAAGACTTGGAGTTGTCTATTTAAAATATTTTGGCCAAACTCCATACTCTATTTCTACATTTACAATTATTTGACAATCGTTTTTATATGACAATTCACTCTTTTCTTTTGATTCCTCCAATACTTAATTTCCTAAACTTAATTGCTTGAAAAATGTGTGTACATGTAGAGTGGATTATCAAAATTGTTGTATGGGAAATCAAGAACAGATAAAATCCTCTTTTGACATGTAGATATCTCGCGATATAAATCTCATAATCAAGGCTGAAGATCACGCAACTCCTTATTTAATTGAATTTGTGTTTATCTCCAAATCAACAATGTATTTGACACTATATAAACCCGGTTGTAATCTATTTCTGGGGATGGAAAATAGGGCTCAAAAAACAAACTACAAACTCCTTGTAAATCGAATTGTTGTTTCAACATATTCAAAACATAATAATGTACGTAGGCCTTGCATTACGAGCCAATTAATAATCAATTGGGAAAGCAATGAAACTTGTTGTGTATCAATTTGTCAAGCCACTGCAGCGCCTGCACTTTGCACCCCCTTGTAGAATCCAGTATACCTACAACAACACTGGAATTCCAGTTCAACAACACATGAAATCAATTTAATTGAAAGGGAAAAGTATCCAATACCATAACCGCATATGCATTTATCATATCTTACAAGTCATGTAAATGCACATAACCTATAATTGTAAGAGTACTATGTACATCCGTTCAATCATATCAGTATGCACAAAATGATTGGGCTGGCGCTATAGTGAAACTTTCAAATACTAGAACTACAAATATCTTTCAGTGTTATTTTGAGATGTTGGAGAAGACTAATAAATAAAATAGTGATTTGTTTTGTAACTGCAACATGCAATATGTAGCAAGTATACTAGTCGCACTAAGTAATAAAGTGATGAGTGAGTATCGTTCCATGAGGATAGTTTTACTAAGTACCGATTTTTCTAGTTTAAGTCCTAATTGAAGCAACAATAAATTGGATTGATGGAAGATTAACAAACTAAATACAAATGCAAAACCCAACAACTTAACTAATTAAACAATTCTAAAACAAATGCTAGGGTGTTGAATTCACCTAAATACGCTAACCCAAATCATAGAATCTATTACCCAAGTTCTAATTCCTTGATTGAAAATCGAATTCCCTAAGTTGTAAAACATACATTCTCATGCTACATTTCCCTACTTATCCCTATTAAGCTTCCGCACCCAACAAAATGAAGATTAATAGTTCAAAGGATTTTAAGCTTTGTGGAATTCTATCTAGATTTCATAGATCGCTAAACCTATCTCTAGCGTTTGCTAATCTATGGTATTTATCCCAAGAGGCACAATCACAAATCACTTCTTAGTCTCATTGTGAACAACACACATTTGAATGGTGATCAAGCATCCAAAAGACATTAAGCAAAGAGATAAACACTCAATCATGAAATTAAAACTCAAAGTAATTCAATCCATATAAATTTAAATCATTGTATCAAGATTACATCACACCCTAGCTAAACAACTCAGTTCATACTCAAAAACTAAATAAAACAACAAAAACAAACTGAATGAAGATTCATCATTGAAAAGCAAGCAAAAGATGGAGAAATCTTCTCTAATTTGAAGCTCAAATCTTCAATAATCTTCTCCTTCCATGAGCTGCCTCCCAAATCACGAACCAAGACCATTTTCTCTTCCTTTTCTCTCTAATTTATACCTCTCTCACTTAAGGACGAAGCCCTAGCAAGCCAAAACGCGTCGTTTTATTTTTAGATCTGACGCAGGTCGCTGCGGCGAAGAATTGTCTTCGCCGCGGTGAAGACTTTCGGGCCAAAAATGAGCATGATAGAGTCTGAATCTGGAAAAGTGTTAAACATATGAATTGTATCCCTTTCAATTATATTTCTGGTCGTTCAAGAATAAATACAATCCAAGGTCTACAGATCAAGTTATGGCAGAAATACTGAAGCACGTCCAAAGACGTTTTTCTTCAGTTCCCAGCGTACTTTTCACGACTTTAAGCCAAGTTTTCACCCTTGTCCAGTTAGAATTAGGAAAAACCAAAAACATGAAAGTTGTAGCTCTTCTTCTTAGCTTTCCAAAGTTTCTAAATTTAGGTCATTCCGAGTTTCCAAGCTCAAGTTACACAATTTACGCTCAAAACTGTCATTTATGTTAAAAATCATCGTTTAAACCTACAAAAATAAATTAATAGAATTAGGTAGCAATTATGGCCCAAATTGTATGAAAAATATCCTAAATCCTATCAAAATTCAATGCAAAATTATAGTGTAAAATATGCTTATCATTTAATTAGTTTTTCTTTGTGATTTTCAAGAGACAAGCCTGGGGTTTTCTAATGTTGAGTAATGGGCTAAATTTTGCCACTTGAAAATAGAAGGTGGTGGCGAATACGGTGGCTCCCTGTTTTGCCAATTATTAACCATTGACATCTGAAAAATCCATCTTGTATTTGTATTTGTAAAATAAAAATTAAAAAAAAAAAAAAAGAGAGACACAAGAGACAAGAGAAGAAAATAGTCTAATACATATTCATTAGTTTAGAGGTCATTGATATTTATAAGAATGCTTTTTATATATTTTCCTTAGAGGAACAGTATTCAGAACCAAAGTAGGAGTAATAATTTAGAACTGAAGTAGATTGTTCTTATTCGGACCAAAAATAGGAGTCATTTATTAATTTAGTCTTTTATTTAGGAGAAAAAATAGGGAGAATTTTTAAATCACTTTTTTTGTCCAGACAAGCAAAACTTTTAACAATTAGACATTAATAGTTATATTCCAAAACTAAAAACAGAGTTGCAAATTGAATAGTACAAAAACATGAAACCCAGACTTGATGAAGTCCCATTTAAGTATGGGGCTAGCTCTACTTCGTGTCCTCGTGTGGAATATTAACAAAAAGAAAAAGTAACTACCGCTGGGTAGTTAAGTGGTTCAATAGAGGACTCTTGGGTGTATTACTCAAGAGGTCCTGAGTTCAAATTTCTCCTCGGTTGTTAATAGGGATAGTCACTGGAACTTTTAACCGGTTGGTAGTTTCAAGATTCCGAAAGATTAGTTGAGGTGTGCTTAAACTAGCCCAAACACCCTAGATCATTAAGAAAACAAAAAGTTTGACATAAAAATCCAATTACCTCTTAGAGACCTCTAGTGTGTGAGACTAACGTGATGATCAACCACACCACATAGCCAATGGGAATATTATTGTTAATTAATAATCATACTCTTATGCTGTTCCCATATCTTCCAGAAAATTAAAGCCAATCACTATTTGGAGGAGTGACAGTATGGCAATCTACAGCTCACGTGGAAACCAAGTCAGCAATGACATGGACTAGCTAGCACTGTCCTTATGCCTGTAAAAAGGAATTGGTTGTTGAATAATCCTACACATACATCATTTTCATACAACATTTCTCATACAACATTATGTGGCAAGATATGATTGGCTAATTTAAAGTTAAAATTAAATTTTCACCCAATCATATCTTGTCACATAATGTTGTATGAGAATGATGTATGTATAGTATTATTCTTGGTTGTTATCTATTTTCTCCCTATTTATTGTTTTAATCTTAAAGAGCAACATCTCTTGAAATATTTACATATATTCTCAATAGGAATTAACAGACATCAAGAAGCCAAAAAGAAGAAAACCTTGTATATTTAGGTTAACCACAAATAAAATTCTTGAAAAATTTTACAATACTATATATATATATATATTTGAAAACTTAGCATCTCAAATAGAAAACGTAGCATATTCACTATAATTTGGGAACCCACCAAATGGATGTCTTTTCTGCAGTACTACTGTTTAGACAGAGTGGCTTAAGTTTGGACTGTCCCAAGTCATAAATTCCCACGTCGTGGCCACGACGGATGCAATTTGTTGTAGGCGTTATCATGGCTAAAATATATATGATTTGCTTGTACTGTTTTGTTGTATAATCTTGTTTGTGAACTTCAAATTTAATAGTATCATAACAAGTCGTATTATGGCGAACTATTAACAATTCACCTCCACAATGAACCATGTGAGAATGATCAGATGTTTGTTTAACCCTATCTAACTCGGTCAGTCTTGGACAAGAGGAGTTAAGATCAGAGGTAAACATTGTTCCTGCTCTTTGTAAAGCAAGAAGCTGTCCCATGTGATATATGACATCGGTTTAGCCACCGTATATTGCTAAATCTGATATTCTTAAATGAGTCCAGGTTGCATCTCCAAGCTTGCAATAGAACAAGTTAGCTTGAGAACAAATAACCGTGACAAAGCAGCTGGACGACGGGGAAGAATCACGAGAAGAAATAGGTTGTGAGGATAAAATAGCCTTCGTAACTGGCCACCTAAAAATATCATGATAACGATGGAGTTTAGGATATTGATGATATAAAAAAGGTGCAAGGGGAGGGAGTGCAATCCGTTGGCCAGAGACAGGGTTTTGCAAATGCATAGTCATATCTCAATTCAGATTCAAAATGGCGAGCCATCCTCCGTAAGAGCCTCGGCATACGCTATTTTGAGGCAATGAGACGCTGGTAATTTCGAAGGATAGGGATTCTGAAGTTGAGTGATGGGCAAAATTTTGCCACTGGAAAATAGAAGACATGGTAGGTGGTGACGAATACAATTGCTATATATTTTGCCAATTGATCTCCATGGCGAACAAACACTACAAAATCGAATATAATCACTTACATTGTCTAATTTTTCAAGTACAATGAATAATAGATCTTGAGGAAGTTGAGACCAATTAGACATTGTGACATGAATTTCAAAGGAAGTAATAAAACATTTTATTGAAAATCTGGTTGAATAACTTGAAACATAACAACCCTATTTATAGTAGGCTAATCATAATTGCATTAGAAAAAGTAAGTAAGAAATTCTAATACTACTAAAACAATAAATTGAAATCATAATTACTACTAAAATATGAATTATAAAATAAGAAATCAAGAGACTTCCTAACCAAGAATGGAATAGTAATAGGAAAATCTTTTTCTGAGTAAAAAGAAAATTTCTTTTCCTTAAAGGTAGTACTTTGTTTCTAATTGTTGTAAAATGTGATCCAAAACAGTATAAACATGCAATAACCCAGAAACATTCATCCACCCAAAACAAGTACAAGAAAAACAATTAAGCAGCAATATAAAAGAAAGAGAAATAACACCAGATTTATAGTGGTTCGGTAATCTTAAAGATTACCTACATCCACTCTTCAGAGCAACTAGAAAAAGGATTTCACTATGAGTTTGAGAAACCTTACAGAAGAATCAGCTCACCCCTTTACACAAGGCATCACCCTGATACAAAACCCTCTGATTTTACACCCGTATACCCAGGTGCTCTCACCACTCATACATCATCAAATAGGCAGAAATCAGTACATATTTATACAGTAAAAGAAAGACTAAACAATAAGGACAGCTCACACCTACCATCACCGTTGATTCCATGGACGAACCTCGAATTTCCAACACAACACCTCTAACTGATTTCTCTCTCTATTAACCAAGAGAGAATTGAGAGAAGTGAGCTGCGCACAAAACCTAAAACAGATTAGGTCGTTCGAAGATAGCAAAAACACTGAACTGCCCCTCAAGCCTTAACAATTTACATTTGACCAGCCAAACTCCAAGTTGACTTCCACATGTGTCATCAGAATGCCACATCACAACAAATCTCCACCTTGGCATTTGATCTTCTCCCTTCCTTGCCGCCCCTAAAAAATCTTCTTAATTCTCTTCAACATGAAAAAGGCTCTTAAAGAGCCTTAACTTGTCTAAGGTTACTGACTTGGTGAACATGTCTGCTGGGTTCTCCCTACCAGGAATTTTCTCCACCTTGATAACTTTGTCTTCGATCAAGTTTCTTATAAAATGAAGTCTAACATCTATGTGTTTCGACCTCTCATGAAATACCTGATTTTTACATAGAAAAATGGCACTCTGACTGTCACTCTTAATAGGAACTTGTTGCTGAACCAGTCCCATTTCAACAAGCATTCCCTTGAGCCACATAGCCTCCTTGACTGCTTCTATAGTGGACAGAGTTACAATAACCTGCAGATTAGCTTTCCAGCAAACCAGGTTATTCCAAATGGTAAAACAAAAACTAGTCATGGACTTCCTATTATCAATGTTTCCAGCATAATCAGCATCTACACATCCCATGATGGGGTTTTCTTGAATTTTCCCTTTACTATAAACTATACCAGTGGACAGGGTACCTTTCACATAATTGAGAACCCATTTTATTGCTTCCCAATGAGTTTTTCTAGGATTACTCATAAACCTACTAACTGAACTAACAGCAAAAGCCAAATCTGGTCTGGTATAGACCATTAAGTACATCAGACTCCCTATGGCATTGGCATATGGTATACAAGCCATTTCTTTCTTATCTTCTTCAGTTTCTGGACACTGGGTTATACTAAGCTTAAAATGTTGACCTAAAGGTGTTTTGACAGGCTTAGAGTCAATCATATTAAACTTTCTTGATTAGTTTTTTAGCATATTCTTTCTATGACAATATGAGACTTCCAGTTTTCCTATTTCTCTCAATGTTCATACCCAAAATCTTCCTAGCTTGTCCTAAATCTTTCATCTCAAAATGTTTACTCATTTCTCTTTTAAATTTATCAATTTTAGAGAAATCCTTACAAGCTAGCAGCATATCATCTACATATAGTGACAAATATATATAGCATTCTCCATATAAACATTTGAAATAAAAACAGCCATCAAAACTACTTCAGATGAAACCAAAATTAAACATGAAAAAGTAAAATTTCCTATACCACTGCCTAGGGGACTGCTTCAAGCCATACAAGGATTTTTTCAACAAACATACCTGATTCTTAGATCCCCTTTCAAAAAGTTCAGGTTGTTCCATCAGAATCTTCTCCTCTAAATCACCATTTAAGAAAGTTGTTTTAATGTCTAGCTACTCTAGTTCTAATCCAAACTGAGCTACCAAAGATAACAATATCCTAATGGTTGTATGTCTCACCACAGGTGGGAAAATTTCATTGTAATCCACCCCTTCAACTTGTGTAAACCCTTTGGCCACTAATCTTGCTTTAAACCTAGGTGCTTCTACCCCTGGTATGCCCTCTTTCCTTTTAAAAACCCATTTACATTTTACTACCCTGCTGCCTTTAAGTTTGTCAATCAAGATCCAGGTTTAGTTTTTAATTAAAGAATCAAACTCCTCTTGCATAGCCAGTTTCCACTGCCTAGATTCCCTATAACTCATGGCTTCCTTAATACTTCTAGGTTCCTCATCAATGTCTTCAGCAACTTGAAGAGCAAAAGCAACTATATCAACATGTGAGTACCTCCTGGGCAACCTGATTTCTCTTCTTTCTCTATCCCTAGCTAGTTGATAATTTTGCAACTCATTTTCAACTCTATCACTATCATCACTATCCTCTAGGCTAGGTTCATCTTCCAGGGTCTGAACATCAGTATTGGAGTCTGGTTCGGTACTATCCAGGTTTGGGTTGTCTCTACCTAAATCTAGGTTTATGGTTTCTGCCCTTATTGTGTTTTCACTTTCACTCAAACCATTTTAATTTAGGCCAATCACTTCATCCTCATTAAACCTAACATCTCTACTGATTATGCACCTTTGTCCTACAACATCCCAACACCTATAACCTTTTATACCATCAGGATACCCTAAGAAAAAAAATCTAATTGCCCTTGGTTTAAGCTTGTCAGTTTTCTCATGCACAAAAACAGTGCATCCAAACACCCTAAGATTGCTATAATCTGCAAGATACCCAGACCATTTTTCCATGGGTGTTCTGAAACTAAGAGCAGAGGATGGACTCCTATTAATCAGGTGAACTACTGTGTGAGCAGCTTCTGCCCAAAACCTGGTGGGTAGTCTAGAATCAGATAAGAAGCTCTTAACCTTCTCAAGAATGGTCCTATTCATCCTTTCTGCTAAGCCACTCTGCTGGGGTGTGTGTCTAACTATTCTATGTCTCAGAATTCCACTCTCCCTACACAGGTTATCAAACTCTACATTAATGAATTCTAGCCCATTATCTGTCCTTAGTTTCCTGATTTTCTTCCCATATTGGTTTTCAATCATGATCTTCCAATCCTTAAACTTCCTAAAGGCTTATCCTTTGGTTTTCAAAAAATAGATCCATACCCTCCTAGAAAAATCATTTATGATGCTAATGAAGTATCTACATCCTCCCAAAGATAAATGTTTGGTTGGCCCCCATACATCAGAGTGAATATATTCTAAAATACCCTTAGAACAATGGTTTCCCACACTGAACCTCATTCTGCTCATCTTCCCATAAACACAATGATCACATAACTCTAGCTTCTCAATTTTATCCCCTCCTAAAGTATTCTGCTTACTTAACTCAATTAAACCTCTCTCACTAATGTGTCCCAGCCTTTTATGCCAAATAGAAGTTTTATTAGGCTTCTGAGATGTTACTACTGCTGTTCCAACAATAATGGATCCATTTAAGACATATAAACCATTCCTTTTCTCTCCTTTCATAACCACCAATGACCCTTTGGTAACTTTAAGAACTCCACCTTGAGCTTTGTAACTAAACCCATTTGAGTCTAGACTACCTAGGGAAATCAGATTCCTTTTTAACTCAGGTATATACCTAACTTCTGAAAGGATTCTAGAACTGTCATCATGAAGACTTAATCTGACATCCCCAATGCCTAATACACTACACACTGCATTATTCCTCATTAGAACCTTGCCAGATTCTATCTTCTTAAAGTTCATCAATGAACTCCTATTTGGAGTCATATGGAAAGTGCAACCAGAGTCCAAAATCCACTCAAATTCAGATTCCCTATCGGAAGCTACAAGAACATCAGAGCTTTCATACCTATCTGAGGCTATATCAACACTGCCACTAGCCTCTTTCTCCCCTGATCTCTTCTTCCTATCTGGACAATCCCTTTTAAAGTGTCCTTCTTTATGACAATGGAAACACTTCCTGACAAACTTGGATTTTGACTTAGATCTATTTCTAAAATGACCTTTCTTAAACCCTTTTTTCTCAGATTGCCCTTGACATTCAGTCTTTTTCCATCTAACTTACCCTCCTTTCTAAACTCAGCATCCTTAGTAGTAATAGCTACTACAACTTCATCTAGCTTAAGAGTTTGTCTACCATACTTAAGAGTATCAACAAAATTTGAAAAACTTTTGGGAAGAGAATTTAGAAGTATTACAGCTTGATCCTCATCCTCAATGGTAACATTGAGACCTTCTAAGTCCTGAACAAGTTTCCTAAAGTCATTAATGTTGTCCCCTAAGGCTTTGTTTTCATCCATTTTGAAACTGAAAAATTTTTGTTTTAGGACTAACCTATTAGGTGAAGATTTTGATAGGTACAAGGAGTCTAACTTTTCCCAAATCTCTACTGATGTTTCCATATTCTTAACCTCTCTTAGAACTTTATCTCCTAACCCTAGGATTAGTGAACTGTAAGCCTTATCAATTAGCTCTTTCTTCTCTTTTTCAGACAAGGTAGTTGGTAAGGTATCCTCACCCTCTAAGGTTGCAGACAGACCATCCTTAACTAAGACAACCCTCGTCTTCATTTTCCATAACCCATAATTTTTATCTCCTGTAAAGTTCTCAAGTTCATACTTAGACATTTCTAGGTTTCTAACCTTCCTAGTAACTTAGAAACCAAAAGTCCCAATTTCTAGAGACTAGCCGAAACCCTAAGTAACAAACAGAGCTGTAGAAAATAGTCAAACCCTAGATTATTGCAGATTCATAAAATTGGATCTCACAACCTAGAATTGATGGAACCTAGGTACTCGAAGACAAAGCTCTGATGCCAATTGTTGTAAAATGCGATCCAAAATAGTATAAACATGCAATAACCTAGAAACATTCATCCACCCAAAACAGGTACAAGAAAAACAATTAAGCAGCAATATAAAAGAAAGAGAAACAACACCAGATTTATAGTGGTTTGGTAATCTTAAAGATTACCTACATCCACTCTTCAGAGCAACCAAAAAAAGGATTTCACTATGAGTTTGAGAAACCTTACAGAAGAATTGGCTCACCCCTTTACACAAGGCATCACCCCGATACAAAACCCTCTGATTTTACACCCGTATACCCAGGTGCTCTCACCGCTCATACATCATCAAATAGGCAGAAATCAGTACATATTTATACAGTAAAAGAAAGACTAAACAATAAGGACAGCTCACACCTACCATCACCGTTGATTCCATGGACGAACCTTGGATTTCCAGCACAGCACCTCTAACTGATTTCTCTCTCTGTTAACCAAGAGAGAATCGAGAGAATTGAGCTGCGCACAAAACCTAAAACAGATTAGGTTGTTCGAAGATAGCAAAAAGACTGAACTGCCCCTCAAGCCTTAACAATTTACATTTGACCAGCCAAACTCCAAGTTGACTTCCACGTGTGTCATCAGAATGCCACATCACAACACTAATAAAACTACTACTAGACAATGGTAAGTGCCTTTATCCTTCCAACTCATTAATACCTAAAACCAACTTGATTATGAATTTATGTCCAATGAGAATTTGAAGATAATTTTGACCAACTTATGCCTTTGAAGAAATAGGAAAAAGAATTATGAATTTTTCCATACTAAGTTTACAACAAGTTTAGTCATTTACTACGAAATCTAGAAATTTTGAATTTCTACAATTTATTTATTAAAAAAATAATAATTAGTATATTTTGAAGTATATAAGATAGTCGATAAATCCTAAAATGAAAAGCATTTGAAATTCTTTTAATCCATGAAATTTTGTAACTTTTTAACATAGAGTCTAATAATACAAATCAACAAAGGATCCTAAAATCAATCAAATTCCTAACCAAGGACGACATATGGACAATAATTTTCAAATGAAGTAGAAACTAGCTAGTTCCCGATTCAACAAGAAATTTATTTCCTTAAAAGGGAGGATACTAGATAATAGTTTTAGTAAATGAACTTGAATTACGTCATCTTGTTTTATTTCTTGTAACTTAATAGGCTGTGAAAACTAACGATCTAGAATCGAGGTTTTCCATACTTCTTCCTACTTTTGCTAGCAAGCATAATGTTGATGTGTGATTTTGACACCAACGACTCGCATGTGCAAAATGTAAAGTTGTTCTTAGAAATTACATGTGAATAATTGTAAAAGAGAGTTAATCAGTATGATTGAATGCAGAGACTGAATAAATTCAAGAGATGATTTTTAAAATGGTTCAGATGCTTAAAGTGAATTATGCGTCCACTGTTTCTTTTATATATAAGAGATTACAAGAGATCGCATATAGCAAACAGTGACCAAAAGTACAATAACTGAGCATTCAGAGAAAATATCAAGTCAATCTCTTTCTCTTAGGTTATCTTTGCTCTGAAAATAAAGAATACAATCAGAATGAGGGTTCAAAATCAGAATCCCGAAAATGAGAGGGAGTCCTCTATTTATAGTAAAGGAATTCAAGGTAATGATTACAAATCTGCAAGTGGATATGTGTCGTGCAAGTCCTTCCTTGCTCCCAATTGGCTGATAACTTAAGAAATATCCTCAAATTATCTAGGGCTTGGACATGTGTGATGTCCTTAGTCACTCATAAACAAAACTTGAATCTGATAAGTTGATGACAACCTTATTCTTTCTGTCTTGGGTCGACGTGGTAGCATCTGGAGGCGCAAAGCCTTCCTAAACTCTGATTAATGCTTACTGATGTAACCTTACGTCAGCTCTGATTTTTTAGGTATAACACATAAAGAGATTAAAGCAAATTTAAACATATTACAAAGATAAGAAGATGGTAAAAACCAACATATAATTTTACACTATGAACCCTTTTTATTTTGATTTTTTTATTGATATTACAAAATGAGAGGCGTCCAATTACCTCTTCTCTTCCGGTACAAGAATGCTTGTGTAAAAAAAGGTGTCTGGGCTCGGGTTCGAACCAGGGACCCCTAGTATTACCATTGTATATTTGTATTCTTACATTACTAAAATCTGAGATATTATGTAATACTTATGATCGTGTATTCTTACTAAATACGTTATCATTATTAAAAATGGATATAAACATTATATAATATTTTTTGAAGTATTAGGTTTAATTTTGGTAAATTTATCTCGATAAAGTAATTCAATGTTATTATTGTTTGTTTTAATTCTGTAACTAATGTATTAATGAATTNCCAATCTGTTTGTTTAATAATTTCATCCCAAGTTAATCTTTTTGGTGTAAAGGTTTTATGTTTTGTTTTATCGGCTTCCATTATAACTGTGTGTCCTGGTGGGGACATTCTAATGGCTCTTGGACTTATTGTGGTATTCATAACTTTGTAATAAATCCTATATATTAATGCTACTGGTTGGGCTTTATCTTGATAAGTAAGATTAGAAGCTTTTAAATTAATAGTTAATGCAGATAGTGGACTTGATGTATTGGACTTATTGTGGTATTCATTTTTTTTTATTTTTTCATTTTCAAGCCCAAATTTCTACTTATCTTGTTTTTTCAAATATCAATTCCATGCACTTGTATAAGTTAGTTTACATATTAAACTTGAGGTTTCTTAGTAAAGCTTCTATTTAATTCTTAAAATATTATTTGTTATGATATTATATGCATATTTATCTGTTGAAAGGACTTTTCAATTTACCAAAATTATAATTTAACTTGGTTGTAGATATATGAATAAAAAAAAAAAAAGTATAGGATATATTATTTTACTTTCTTTTATGCACGTAATTTTTTTTTTTTTATATATATATATCTAGAGTTTTATGTAAATTACTAAATTAGTGTCATACGGCTTCACATATGAAATGAGACGCAATGTATTAGGGAGCATGGTTTAAGATTGATTTTTAAAATTTAAGCAGAAAACATCAAATTAATTACACATAAAAATTTTAATATAATTTATTGCAAAAATAATTAATTACACTTTCAATAATGTTATGTTTACGTTAGAAAACTTGTAACAATGTCCACTATCGTTATTTGAATGAAATTAGATAATACAAAATTTTGAATATTATCTTTTGTAAATGTTTAATCTTATAAAGAATGTGTTAAACATGGGTTCATATACATCGTGTTTTGAAGATAATTGAAAATATCGATCTAAATCAAGGTTTTATAATTTAGAATGGAAAATAGGGATTTTGCAATAATTACATATCTTGATTAAATTTGTTAATTTTAATTTGTTTAAATTAGTCATTTTATAAGAGGATAAAGCTGGAATTAAGAAGAAAAAAAATAAAGGTCTAATAAGATAAAAGCTGGGGAGCTAAATGCTAATAGCATCACTACTCTTAGACAATACCATCCTTTTTAACACACATTTTTATGTCATGTTAAATAGTACAATGAAATATGCATTGACTACTTATACATTGTATTAGACTATATAATATAAACTATAACCGAACAAAATATTTTGTATTATTTGATTCATATAAGTAGGCATGTACAATATAATAAGAGTATACTACGGACAAACTAAATTAGCATGTCCTTAGACCATGTTTAATGCACCTAGTTGTATTAGATAGTGAATGTATAATATATCAAATACAAGGATGTGTTTGTTATATTAAATTTCCTTTATATTCTTAATTTAAAAAATTATTTAGCTAAATCAAATCCCCATAGTAAATTCATAGATAGATAACTAATAGTTATTTAATTATATTCATATTATTAACCATAACAATTAAAATAATGAGTTTTTATAAAATAGTAGAATATCGTGTCTAACTCATCTTTTTGTTAAGGGACTAATACTCTAGTACTTGTTGGGGTAAGGAATGTTTAGCGGAAGCGTCCGATTGCCTGGATTTTAAAACTTCTTCTCCAAATGTGTTATTATGATCGAAATAATAACGATTTAATACAAATAACACATACATGTATAAATATATCAAAAACATAAAATACAAAACACGAGTAAGAAAATGTTACCGACTCCTTTGCTATTTTCTTTCTCCTTGTTGAATTCTCACTAAGTACTCCAAGTGTGGTACCTCTATATCGATACACANTCGACCTACAAGTTTCTAACCAGGTAAAATTCTGCATTTTTTTCTCTTTATTTTTCATTTCTTTAATATTTTTTCACTTTTAATTTCATTCATTCAATAATCATCTAGCTACATTTCTTGTCAGGATCTGTCACCGACTACCACCAGTAGCCACCACCAAGCCGACCTGCAACTAATAATATTTGAAATCTTTTTCTTTTTGGTTAATTAATATTTGAAATCTTTTTAAAAATTTTGTAACCAAACAATTTAAAAAATTCGGATACCAAAATCGGATACCCGGTTTGTGACCCAAATTTTTGGGTACTGCAAAACCGGATAGTCTAAAACCGGTTCGGTTAGCGGGTATATTTTTGGAGGTACCTGAATTTTCGGGTACCTGGTTTTTGGCCAAAATCGGAGCGGATACTCGGTTTTGCACAGCCCTACCTCGAACGATGTCGGAATTCAACGGGATTGGGTTGTGATTGGACTGCGATTCGACACTATTTCGACCGTTCAACTGCGGCTCAATCTGTTTTGATTAAAAATACCGGTTTTCAAAGGACATTGGACCGGAGATGCCATCGGCTCCCAGTCGAACTGGTTCGATCGGACGGTCCGGTTTTCAGAACACTGCTTTACACCCGTTCTTATACAAGGCCTTTAAAAGTAGTTATGGCGTCGTTTACCATCACTTACTAAGACTAAGACTTTCACGTCTTTGTAACCACCTACATAGGGTGATTGACATGTAGTGATTCTGATATTTCTTATACAACATTTCTCATGATGTGATAAAAGATAATTAATTGATTTTAAATATAAAATATAATTTTACCCAATTATCTTTTAACGTAGTCATAGGTGAGCTGCGCCAACAACATCAGCAACCATGGTTTTCAAGTACGTCTCTTTCTCATCATAATTCCTTTGTTGTGGCTTTTCTCGTTCTTTACAATTTGCCAATGTCTCGTAATTTTTTTAAGCCATCATTTGTAGCTTCTTTATTCGTCACTTTCTCTTCGCATTTGCCTGTCAACTATCATACACTTTTGCCGGCAAATTTTTATAATTTTATTTAATAGGTGATTCATTCATACACCTATAAGCTATAACTCGATAGCACTGTTGATCTAAGTCCACGGTATATGCAGAAAGTATGTAGATAAGGAAAAAATGAAACTATTATTAAAAACGTGTAATGAGAATATAAATTTAGCCCAATATTATGTGGTTGTTGCCTATGTTGTAATTTTTTTAACTCAAATTTACATTTTTTTTTTAATTAAGACTGAGCTTTGCCGATTCAGTGGAGCCAAGATTTACCTTGTTAAGGGTATCAGATTTGTTCGCTCTAATTCTCAGGTATTTTTGCTTTCGGTCTCTTATGTTTATTTGTGATTTGTTTACTATTGGCGCAAATTTCTTTAAGGCATATGTCTGGTGGTTCTTTTTCCATGTTTTTATTATGTTGTGGAATTTTATTAAGTGTACAAACAGTTGATTAATTGTATATGTTAATTGGAAAATTTGTCACGTCTATAGTATATGTCAGAGTAGACCTTGTTTTAGTGAAAAATTTTAATTTATGAGTATTTGTCACCACAGATAGACTACGGTAATTGATGGATTCAGACAATTGACGCCCTCTTTGTTATTGGTATAGGTTTTCCTTTTCTCCAATTCGAAATGCAAGAGGTACTTCCACAACCGCTTGAAGCCTTTAAGGCTTACATGGACAGCCATGTATAGGAAATAACATAAGAAGGTACTTTCTTGTGTGGAAATGCCCTTTAGTCATATATGGAAGAAAAGAAAATTCTCCTAAAACCTTTGTCTCCTTGAGTTCCTTATTCAGTCACTAGTTACATTTGGTTTTAGTTGTTGATCATAGGACATTGCTGCTGAAGCTGTAAAGAAGAAGCGCCGATCCACCAAGAAACCATATTCAAGGTCTATTGTTGGTGCCACCTTGGAAGTCGATTCAGAAGAGGAGCACTGAGAAGCCTGAAGTCCGAGACGCTGCCAGGGAAGCTGCACTTCGATATGTACTTATATTGTTCATTTGTTATGTTTTACTCGTATGGGTATTCAGAATAAAGTTGTGTGTTTTGCTAACTTTGTGAACTCTGAATATCTGTTATGGTGATCAGTGAAATTAATGAGAGGATCAAGAAGACTACGGATGAAAAGAAGGCAAAGAAAGCAGGGTTGATGGCTAAGACACAGAGTGTTGCGTGCCCGGAGGAATCAAACTCTCGCTCGGCCTCTGCCCCATCGTGGAATGCTTGCAGACGGTGAGAAGCTCTCAAGGAGATGTGAATAGCTTATAAAATATTGTAGAGTAAAATCAAAAGTCTGCTTCTTTCATTCATCCTTCTGTTTATATACATTGTAACAACTCTATATGGTGCCTAGAATAGGGGAAACGTGTTAACAAATTCAGAGAAATATTCAAAAGTAAAATAGGGGAAACGTGTTAAGAAATTTAGAGAAATAATCAAAAGTGCAACCATGCATGGGAAACTAACTCACTACACCACTAACTCCTAAAGAGAAGGTAACAAACCACTATCTCCTAAAGAACAGGCCTTCCCGTTGGTAAGGCACGTAACATTCCTCCCTTCTCGAAATCGGCCTTGTCCTCAAGGCTACTAAGGACATTTGCTTCGCTATATTCATTGTTTAATTCCAGCAACTCATCTTCGACTACAGAATTGTTTTTGAGCTGCTTCTTAAGTAACAAAACATGTATGACGGGGTGGATCTTACTTCCTTCAGGTAAGAGTAACTTGTAAGCCATTGAACCTATGCATTCAGTAATTTGATACGGCCCATAATATTGGGCAGAAAGTTTGTGCCGTCGTTTTCCCATTAAAGAAATCTGCTCGTATGATTGCAACTTGAGATAATCCCAGTTGCCAACCTCAAACTGACGATCTGTTCTACCCTTGTCATTGGTAACCTTCATCCTTTCTTGAGTCTTGGAAATATATTGCTGAAGTTAGACAATGATTTAATCCCTCTGCCGTAATTCCTTGTCCACGCTTGCATCTTTTGTTGTCCCAAATTCATAGAACGTTAAGACTGGCGGTGGTTGTCCATAAACTGCTTCACAAGGAGTGGATTTTGTGGACGAATGCTAGCTAGTGTTATAACAAAACTCTGCCCATGGTAACCATCGCGTCCATTGTTTTGGGTTATCCCCGGTAAATCATCGTAAATACATTTCAAGAGTATGATTAGTTACCCCAGTTTGTCCATCTGTCTGTGGATGGTAAGAGGAAGAAAAGCAGAACTTAGTGCCTTGCAGCCGAATAACTCTTTCCAAAATGCACTTGTGAACAGGGGATCACGGTCGCTTACGATTGACTTTGGTACTCCATACAACTTGAGAACATTCTCATAATAAGCTTAAGCGACACTATTGGCAGTAATGGGTTGTGACATTGCGATGAAGTGCACCATTTTGGATAGGTGGTCCATTACCACCATAATAGCAGTCTTTCCTTTCGAGGGCGTAAGTCCAATAATGAAATCCATTGATACCTCAGTCCATATGATCTTAGGAATGGGTAGCGGTTGAAGAAGTCCAACTGGTGCTCCTTGCTCCTGTTTATTTATTTGACAGATATCACAAGCTTTGATGGCATGCAGTACTTGCTTCTTCATTCCCTGCTAGTAAAATTGTGATCGAATGCGTCGAAGGGTTTTATGTAACCCCTCATGAGTGGCAGAATGGAATCCTTGTATAATTTCAGTCGTCAATGGGGAAGATGAGAGTAAAAAAATGCGGTCTTTGAAGAAAAGTACCCTGTTTTTGCAAGTCCAAGGGCCTAATATTTCCCCTTCTCAAAACAACTTATGTGTTTTTGCATATCTACATGGGCTCCATTTTCTTCCCGAATGGTCTCGATCCAACCTGGTTTTCATGCTGATATTGCCATTACGTGCACGGTTTCCATCTTCCGAGAAAGTGCATCTGCTACTGAATTATCTTTACCCTATTTGTACTCGATGATGGAAGTCATATCCATCAACTTACAAAGCCCGTTGTTGTGCTATGGTGATGATGCGTTGGTTCCATAATACTTGAGGCTTTATGATCAGTGCGTACCACAAATGTCTTTGCCAAGGAGGTAGGGTGGTCGCCATTTCTGTATTTGCTAGAGCCAATGCCAATATTTTCTCAACATATGTGGACAAGGATACCGATTTTCCTTTAATATTCGTGGCTAAAGAAGGCTATTGGCTTTTTCTCTGCATGAGGGACTGCATCGACTCCAGAGTTGGACGCATCGCATTCGTAATAAATTTTTTGCAAAGTCTGGTAAGGTCAATAGGCCCTTTACATCGCCTGTTTCAAACTCCTCGAATGCAGATCAACTCTTGGGTCTAGGCAAAGTTATTTCTTTCAGCATATTGGTCCATGGTGCTGCAATTTTTCCAAATCCTTTAAGAATTTCGATAGTATCCCGAGAGTTTTAAGAAGGCACGCTGGCCGTCACTGTGGTGGCCATTCTTTTATTCGCTGCAATTTTTGTCTAGATCCATCTCTACTTCTCTTCAGGAATGATGTGTCCAAGTAATGAATTTTTGCATCCCCCAAAGCAACACTTTTCTTTTTTTACATAAAGCTGGTAAGTGGCTAGAATGGAAAATACAATTTCAAATGTTTAAATGTGATTCCCAATTTGAAACTATAGACAAGAATGTCATCAAAAAAATATAGATAAACTTGCCAGATATGGACAAAAATATCATTATAATGCTGAAATATGATGGAGCATTGGAGAGACCGAAAAGCATTACCAGAAAATTCGTAGTGTCTTCGTGGTGCGAAATGCAGTCTTCTCAATATCTTCAGGATGCATGGGTATTTGGTGATATCCTGCTCGCAAGTCAATTTTGAGAAAAATTTGGCATGTAACTCCTAAAAATTCATCAACACTGGTGTTAGAAATTTCTCATTGAAGAGGCTAAATTTAGAGCCCAGTAGCCATGCAAAATCTCCAAGAGCCATCTTTTCTAACTAATAGCACTGGTGAAGGTAGGGCTCATGCTGGCCTAATTATTTCGTCTTTCGTCATTTCCACACAATTTCTCACTTCTCATTTGTTAATATGGTAGCAATAAGGTATGACAGAAAATTGGGCCGACACCTGTTGCGAATGATCTTATAGTTATGGGTTCGGTCTGGTGGAAGCCCCTTGGGTTTTTGAAACAAGCCCTTGTATAGTTGTCCATTTGCTGCTGTTGGGTCCCACTGCAAGGTTTTGGCCTTGCCTTTTTTGTTTGGTCAAGGGCATTAAGAGTTTTTATCTGCATCAGCGTTCCTTGTCCTCCATTTGCTCGAAGTTCCTTTTCCATTCTTTGCCTATTGACCATATGATTTTGTGGGGATTGAGCGCTGGTGAGAGTCACGGTTTTTCCTTGCCATTGAAATGTCATTTTGAGCTGGGAAAAATCCCACATAATTTGTCTTAATGTCTCAGCCACTGTGCGCCAAGGACGACATCGCAGCTTTCCAACTCAATGACGAAAAAATCCACCCGAAATAGTCTTCCTTGGATGGTAATTGGAGTTTCGGGAAACCGTCCCATGCACTGTAACTTTTCGCCATTAGCCACCATAACATTCATCTTCTCTTCTTCCTTAGTCTTAAATCCAAATCGGGATGCCTATGCACGATTAAGGAAATTATGGTTGCTCCCTGTGTCTAACAACACCATTAAAAGACGGCCATAAATCTTGCCTGGAACTCTCATGGTTTATGGTTTCGTTGTGTCAGTGATGGCATTAAGGGATATCTCGGCCACTTCGTGATCCTCCTCGATTTCTTTCGTCTCCTCCACCACATCGTCATGTGCACAGTCAATAAGAAATAGTCGCTTGCAAAGGTGTCCGGGAGTGTATGTCTTGTTGCAATTATAACATAAGTTGCAGCATCGTCGGTCTTGGATTTCATTAGGGGTGAGTCTTTTAATTGGCGGAAAGGTTGGTTTTTGGTTTTGAGATTGTGTTGGTGGGGTGTTTGGCAAGAATGGTGGAATTGAGTTGAAAATGGGTCGTTTTGTTTCTGGGTTCATGGTATTTCTTCGTAGAGTTTAATTCATCCATCTGGGTGTGGAGTTGTATAAACATTTCGTGCATTTCCCATTGTATTTGTAGCATCTGTTGTTGTGCGGCCTGAATGGATTCTTCTATTGGTTGTTTTGTTGGACTGCGTTGGGTAACCCCATTATCAGATCCCTGCTTTGATACCATTTTGTTGTGTGCCCGAAGTAGTCGAGCTCTCGCCGGCCTCTGCCCCGTCGTGGAATGCTTGCAGATGGTGAGAAGCTCTCAAGGAGATGTGGATAGCTTATAAAATATTGTAGAGTAAAATCAAAAGTCTGCTTCTTTCATTCATCCTTCTATTTATATACATCCTAACAACTCTATATGGTGCCTAGAATAGGGGAAACGTGCTAACAAATTCAGAGAAATAATCAAAAGTGCAAACGTGCATGGGAAACTAACTCGCTACACCACTAACTCTTAAAGAAAAGGTAACAAACCACTATCTCCTAAAGAACAAGTCTTGCCATTGGTAAGGCACGTAACACAGAAGATCAAGGGTAGCATGTAGGGCCCCAAGCTTGGTAGAGGTGGTGGTCGAAAGCGATAAACTATTTTATCTCGACTTCTGCCTTGAGTAGTATAAAACAAAAAAGATTTTGTTTGTGTATTTCATGTATGGATTCATTAGTCTTTATGATCTTATCTTTATTGTTTTGTTGGGAGTTATAGCTGTCTACTATTTACTTGAATCAAAGTTTACCAATGCATCGTTTGTTAACACCATTTTGAGTAATAGCATGACTGTTGGTGTTTGATGTTTTGTTTTCTGTTTCAATGCATCGTATTTTCAACTCTTTTTGTCTTCTATAAAGCATGTCATGTAATGACAATTTGGTAGCTTGATCGAGCTTTCACTTGAGGAGCTCATGGGGGCAATTTCATGATGAGCTTCAAAACCAAATCCATCCCTTTGTAAATACCTGAATGACTCTGTTAATATATTTGATCGTTTATTGTCCTCTTATCTTTCATGTTCTTCCTAATTGCAATTGCTTTCTTGCGTGTTGAATACATAAGAATGGTTCCAGTTCACGAGAGTGTCAGCTTATTTGTCAAAAAATACGTATGGCTATGAACCGTTATGCAAACATACAAACATAATGTCGACCATCGGAACCAAATGATATAGATTACCTGATGTTATTTGTCTTTGTGAAATATAAGAACGAATCCATAACCATTCACCTTGATCCAATTTGTTGTCTCGGTGAAATGTAAGAATGAATCCATAATCATTCACCTTGATCGAAAGCAACCAAATGACAAGAAGCTGTGAGTACACTCACAATGGCAAATCCATGTGACTTTATCTTCAATTCTTGCATATGTGGAAATAATTCCAACACATCTGTATCCAACCGCTCTTGCAGATCAATCACTCATCAAATTCAAAGTTATGAAATCCTTCATTTCGATTAACGTAAACACAGTCCTAATATTTCAAGATATCAAACTTTTCCCTTCCACCTGATCAAATAATCCTCTTGCTTCCTCTAATAATCGCCCCTTCCAATACCTATCAATCAAACAATTCCGAAGTAAAAACACTATTCTTTAACATTCCATCAAACAACCACCTTCCTTACTCCAAAAAAAGGGTCACCAATCAATCCACAAGATGAATAAGAACCAATCCTATTATTTTGTATGAAAACATCAACACTCAACCCCGAGTTTTAGAACTGGACCATGAGCCTATTTATCTACTTTGCTTATTTTTAACTTTTGTCATGGGTTACAACATTCCATATGTGTCATGATAATCCAGTTACTTTTGAATCATGATAAGGGTCTAAAAAGATATTGTCATCCTTGAATCATGAATTTTTTTTTCCCAATTTAACCCAATAAGAAGTGTCCAACAAGTAATTTTCACATATTTTCAATTATCAATTACACATATTGTTGATACAAGATTTTGCACCAACTAGAGCGATCTGATTGATCTTGACGGAATCAGAACTAATGTGTGTTTGATTACAGGTAACCAACAATGTAATGAATCAAGAGCAATTAAGTAAATGACACAGAGAATTTTTAAAGTGGTTCGACGAATTAAACTCTTGACCCTACGTCCACTATTTTTTGTATTTGCTGTGAGAGCTTACAATAATGATCCTGGAATAATTTGCGAACCCCTTCTCATTGCTGGAGAGGGTTTATATACAAATTTTGTACAAAGGAAAGAGCGAAAATAAAGGGATTACAATTAAGATTGAAATGTAACTCCGATATTCTTGTAGTTGAGCGTTGAGATTGCACCAAGATTACTATCGATCTAATCTCTTTCGAGATATTCGGGATCTAAAGTTATCTGTGAGCTGGTTGAACAACTGTAGGGATTGGTCGCGACTAGCTTGTGCTAGGTCGAGCTACATCTCGAGAAGCTTATGCTGGGTCGGACAATCGATTGAGTCGAACTGATTCTAGATCGAGATATAACCTCGCAATTCTCTAAGCTTAATGGGAAAATCACACACACCATATGTCCTCTAGTGTTCGGTGCTCGTTTCAAGCTTCGAAGACTATTGCTCGATTTGATATCAAGCTCGGACTTCATCGGTTGTGTGCTGAATGTAGGTCTGGTTGAGCTTCATGAGTCGGACTCATCTCCGATCGAAGTACTCAATACTTGGCTTTTCCTCTGCTGTGATACTCTTGACAAAATCGGAATTTGGAATGAAGGGCATATGTGTAACTTCCACGCGGTCATGTCCCATTAAATACAATAGCCTTTGGTAGTTACTTTTCGTCATGCGTGGACGACTACAGTTGTCCACGCGCGAAGTTGAGGCAACATGTGGTGATGGTTATGATTGTGGCAGTCTGACGGTTAATCAACCCTCACGAATGATTGACACATGACCATGTCCTATGGCTAGGATTGCCAGACGAATCAAGGGTTGAGATTCACTGTAGATCGACGACTACGGTCAAATCCCGCCTCTTCGTCTCCCATGCAAACCACTATAAAAGCGAGCAACTTTGTCAAATATCCTACACACTTTGCAAAAGTTTCCAAATTTCTTTGCTTACTCCGTCGCTGCTCTTTCAATTTCACGGCAAGTTTCTTCCACCTTCAAACTTTGGTAAGGCTTTTTTCTCCTCCTTTACTTATTTTTGTGCCTTTTGCGATTGAGGGTGGCCATTGCTGTGGCCACATTGAGTTTTTTAGGGCTTTTCTAGGGTTTTTTTAGTGTTTCCGCTAGTTTTTGGGTTTAAGGAGGGTTTACAGTGGCGGCCGTCGGAATCCTAGTAGCTCGCTTGTGTTAGCTGTCCGACGCGAGCTACCTTGGGTGCCTGAACTGAAGGCAAAGTGTGGATAGGTCACCAAATTTTTGAGCTTTGACACTTGTTCACTTATGCTTCAGGTACCCAAAGGCGAGCATTCACCATGTCTTCGTCAAGTAGCCATAACATTGATTGCATGTTCGACTCTCCAGCAGGCTTAGTGGTTCTTGGCGATGTAATTCTTGAGATTTTTGAGATGTCGTTGCTCGAAGCTCAGACCCCGATGCAGCGGGCTCTTCTGACCACATTTATGTGGAGATTTCTCAACCGAAGAAATCTCCAGCCCATAGGCTCCAGAAGGAACCACATTCCTCGATTGGGACCGAGGATATTAGATGCATAACTGAAGTTTATGCGCCTCAACTTTCCTTAAGGGCTCTAGGAGGCTTCTCTTGGAAAAATCCCCCAGCTTATTATGTGGCGGTCTCTGATACCCTCTTGAGGTTCTGGATGTCCATTCCTCCTCACTACTTCATCGCCAACGTTTTGGAATGATTTGGTATTATCTTTCTTCAATTGTCGGTAAACTCGTACAAAATTATCATAGGCATGTATATAGCGTACTGAGTAGCTAACTTGGGCGAGCTATCTATAGAGGAGCTCGTCCATCTGTATAGATTGAAAAAGAGTTAGGACCAAACATACTATCTCTCAAAAGTGAGAAAAATACATTTTAATGGTTTGGTCGACGTCCCAAAAAAAGTTCCGTACTAGGAATCTTAATATTTTTTCTACGAGGCCGAGGAGACTGTCATTTTTCCTTTAGAAGCTAGTAAGATTCTGACCCTTATGTGTACAAAGAATGTTTCGAAGCTTGACCGTTGAATTAACCAAATTCTTTTGCTTTGCAGTAAACGTCGAGCAAAACTTTCTTCCTGAAGTGAGCTTAGAGCAGCTTCACCGTTTCAGCAATCTTTTTAAGGATGAGTACAACGGTACCAAGCTTATCACGCTGCCTCAATTGAGAGAGTATGACTTTTGTGCTGGCGAAGCCAAATTCAATACCATTCTTGAGAAAAGTAAGTGCTTACTTGCTCACTTTTTTTTTTTTTTTGCTCTATTAGGTCGTTGACTGTTTGCTTCTCCTTCTGCAGATATGTGGGTTGAAAAACGCAAGGGCCTAAAGAAGAAGAAGACGACAGTGCCTAAGGTTGCCAAGAGACCGCTAGTCACTTTGGCAAAGAAGCAGCCTGCTGATACTGTTGGGATGTTCGGGTGGGGTACCTCGCGCCCAGTCCTCAAGCGTAGCAGTGGCAAGCTTGGGGAAGACCCAAGTGCCAAGAAGCCCATAACTGCCTCTAAGTAGTCAGGGAGAAGGGTGCCCCCAAACTCCAAAAGGGCTTGGCGAAGAAAACCCTCGAGCCAACTAGAGGCTCGGGGAAGCATAAAATGTCCAAGTAACATGATAGCTCGGGCAAGAAGAAGGTGTCAGAGTAGCAAGAAGGCTCTAGCAAGAAGAAATCGACAGAGCCCTAAGGGGGCTTGCGAAAGCAGAAGGTTGCCGAGCAGCGAGGTGGCTTGGGCAAGGAGGTTGTAGGGCAAGTGGTGTGCTGTTGTAGGCAACCAAGATTAATAACCTTTCTAACCTAACTACTAAACTGTAAATAGGGTAAGCAAGGGTCGATCCCACGAAGAGTGTCTAGCCGAATTTTCGATGATGTGAACAAGGCTGGGGGGGTTTGAGTGAAACAGAAAACAGTCTTAGCAAAAATCAAAACAAAAACAATTTAAATCGAAATCAATTAATATAACAAAACTTGGTCTCAGACAACATCCACCATCGGAATCTTACAACTGATCATTGATGCAAAATTAAATCAATCCATACCTGAATATTCACCGTTGGAACTATTTTCCTATCTCTCCTTAATTGTAATTAATCAAGAAACAAGCGATCTTAATTAATCTTACCACTAAACAACCCTAGACAAGCGCTCAAGATTTAATCTAATGGCAGCCTTAAGAATTAGAGAAATCGATGAAGCTAAACAACACAAACACAAGCGGTTGTATTTAATTTAGTTGAATGTTCTTCTTAAGATTACTAATTCCTGACGCAGCAAATTATTAACCCTAATTGCTTCACAAGTTAGAGGGATCAAACAATTACGGATTTGATATCTAACTTAGCAGTAGATTGCAACAATTAATAAACTAGTAGGCCTCCCTAGTAATTAAACGAAACAATCATAAAATTAGGCATAGAAAAACATCCAATACTCAAACATGAAAATTGAACACTAAGAAAAATATATTAGATCTCACAGTTTAATGATTCCGAGGCCTTCGTTTCCTTCGACCAAGTTACAAAAGTTCTAGCCACTCATGGCCATAACAAAAACTCAAGAGAAAGAAAAATTCCAGAGCAGAGAAGAGAGAGGCGTGGTCCCCCTCAAAAACCCTAATCTGATCCCTTTGCAAAAATCCAGTTTTAGAATTCGAATCCCACTCAATCTCCTAAAAGAAATATTCTCCTATCCTAAAATAACATTTATCCTAATCTAATTAATTGGAAATAAAATAAAGTCTTAATACAAAATAGGAAAATGGTGATTCTGAGCTGTAACTTGCGTGCCACATGTCTCCAATAATAAATTGCCCAATTGATTTGCATGACAAGGCAGAATGTTCCAGGATGTCCAGTGCAGATGCGTCAACTTCAAGCTCGATTACAACATTGATGCAGAGAGTATCTCTCCAAACTCAAAACATGAAAGTTGTATATCTCTTTCTTATAGTTCCACAGAATTTTGAATCATCTCAATCGGAGCTCGGATGAGAGAGTTATGCCCAGATTACAAAACAACGTCGAAACTGTCCGAATTCACTTAATTAGTTCCGTTTTGCAATTAACGCCTCCATTTGCATCCTAAATCAAAATAGAATAATAATGAGTATATTTAGGCAGCAAATAAGTATAAAAGACTAGACATTAAGGGGGGTAAATATGACATTTTGCATTCCCATCAGCAAGTTGGTGGCCCTAAGAAATTTCTAGCCAAGAACTTGGCGAAGAAAAAATCTATTCCCATGATTGAGGCCGTCATTCTCGTGGGAAGTAAATCGAGCTCGCTTCAGTAGGGAAGCAAAAAGGTTGACAAGGTAGCTCAAGTTACGCTCGATGCAATGATCAATGAGCTCCTCAAACACATTGGCGTTGGGGCCTTAGTGGTTAGGGATGCCATCACCTCACAAAATTTCGCGAGTATTAAAGATTTGTCTCCTCACCAGTAGCTTGCTTGGGCATGCAGCTACGTGACCAACGTATTAACAGTTCTCCCCCTTTCATTTTTTATATGCTTCTCCTTCTTCTCCATTAACTCCCCTTTCTTTTCAGGCTTGTGTGGCGACCAAGCTTTTCTTCGATGAGAGTTACCCCACGTTGGAAGGTACTAACTTGGGGTGGCAAGAGGTGGAGAAGCTAAAGGAGGATGTCTTGGCTAGGGTTGCAAAGAAGAGAAAGACTTAAAGCAGACCGAGCTTGAGTGGCTCAAGGAGGAGGTTGAGGCCTTTGGGGTCAAGGAAAGGGAGTTCATTTGCAAAATCAAGGCGAGTGAGACTACTCGAGCAAAGGTTGAAGCAAAGATAGTCGAGGCTGAGAAGAGCTTGGCACAACAGTGGGGTGCCAACAACAAGTTGCCTTCCGGGCTTAGTTTGGCTCAGAAGACTGCATTGAACTAAGAGGCCAAGTATGAGAATGCCTCACTTGAGCTTACCAAGGAGGTAGAAGGTTGCAAATGGGCCAAGGCTGAGGTTGAACAACTCAGGCTTGATATTAGAGAGCTGAACTTGGACATCACGAGTCGTGTTTGCGAAATGTCAGGCTTCCTAATGCAGAAGCTGTGAGAAGCTCACCCTTCACTTGACTTTTCCTTCCTTTTATGAGCTTATCAGAAGAAGGTCAACAGGATTAAAACTAAGGCCCAGGGCATGGAGTACGTCTACTCAGCGACTTCGAGCCCGACGGTGAGGGTGAAAAAGAGGTCAAGGAGAGAGAGGAGGATGCTAGTGTTAAGCAAGAGGTCAAAAATCCACCTCCTCTAGCTACTCTCCCGCTTATTGCTGTTGACCTTCCCCTGGTTGAGCCTCCAAAGGATATACCAGCTCCTGCCCTTGCAGAGGTTGCCAAGACTCTCACTGTCGACAATCCTCCTACCCCCATTGGCGATGATCTCCCACATCTTGCTGCTTATATTCTCTCTCTCTCTCTCTCTCTCTCTCTTTAGTTTAGCTTGTAACTAAACTAAATACAATTAATGAAAAATTTATTTTGTCCATTCTTGTCGAGCAATGTTTTTATTTCTATAGAGTCATTTCAGTCGTCCTAATCGGATTGAACATAGGAAATTTGAATTTGCTCCAAGTTATGCGTAGCTTGCTACTTGATGAACTTTTCAAACATATGAGAAAATCTTATGTGTGACAACTCTGAGTTTAGACTAGTTGTCTGTCTCGAGTTGTGGTCACTAGTTTATGACTGATTTTCCCTCGACGTGTTTTATTCGAGTTTTTTCCAAGTTTAACTTCGTCGATTTGGGGAATTCCTCCCTTCATGAGTTGAATTTTAGCGAGGCTTATGAAGTTAAGCTGCCATTTTCGAACTCTCGACTATGAGCTTTGGATGCGATCGCGTAGGTTGTGATTTTGAAACCATGAATGACGAACAAAATAACAAAAAATAAAATTTAACATACAAAATAGAGTTTATGAATGATACCTTTTTATCATTGAAGGAAATTTGGCCATACAAAACCTTAATATGAATGAAAAACAAAACATGGTTGAAACCCGAGTTGCTTATTGGTAATACCTTTGCAAATGCTTAGTGTTCTATGCTCGTAGTATAGCTTCACCATTGAGGTGTTCTAGGTGGAAAGTTCCTTGTACGAGGTTTTTAGAGATCCTAAAAGGACCTTCCTATTTGGGCCTAAGTGCCCTCAAGTTCAGGTTTTGTGTACCCTAGACCACCTTTCAGAGGACTATGTCACCCACTCCGAAGTCTCTGTTCTTGACCTTGGAGTTGAAGTATCGTCTGACTCACTACTGACAAGAGGCGAGCTTCATTTGAGACTTGGCTTGATGTTCTTCGATTATATCTAGCCTTAGGCGGAGAAGATCTTCGTTTGTTTCTTCATTAAAGACCTTCCTTCGGAACGAACTAATCCCCACTTCAACTTGGGCCATTGCTTTACATCCGTATGAAAGCGAGAATGAGGTTTCTCCTGTCGAGCTTCTGGTTGTAATTTTGTAAGACCATAAGGCCTTGGGCAATTCTTAAGCCCACCTTCCTTTAAGGGCATCGACCTTCTTTTTTATGGTGTACTTTGTTTACAACCTCTATTTGGCCATTGGCTTGAGGCCGATAAACAGCGACGAAGCTTTTCCTGATACAGAGCTTTTCACAAAAAGATTTGAGGCCCTCACAATCGAATTGTTTCCCATTATCAGTTATTATAGTATAGGAATTCTGAATCTACAAATTATGTTTTTGTAGACGAAATCCTTTAGTTTGTTCACCGTGATGGTAGCCAAAGGCTCGACTTCTGCCCACTTGGTGAAGTAGTCCCCTACGACCACTATGAACTTAACACCTCCTCTTCCTTGGGGCAAAAGGCATATCAAATCAATTCCCAGATCGCAAACAACCAAGGGCTTGTTAGAGTAGTTAACTCTTGGGGTGGAGCTCACGGAACATCTACAAACCTCTAGCATTTGTCGCACCTACACATATAGTCTGCTACATCATCAAAGACTGTTGGCCAATAATAACCCTAGCGAAGTACCTTGTATGCTAAAGATCTGCCCGCTGCATGATTCCCATAAATGCCTTTGTGGATCTCCCTTAAGACATATTCTGCATCCTCGTGATCAACACACCGCAAGAGTGGCGAATTGTACCCACGGTTGTATAGTTTGTCATTGATGAGCCTATATCAAGCTAACTTTGCTCGGAGTGTCTTGGTTTCACTTTTTCCTTCAGGCATTGTTCCATCTCTTAGGTAAGCAATTATTACATCCATCTAGCTATATCTCTACCTTGTTACTAAGACTGATTCTTGTGAAGCAAGAATGTTGGGACTTAGAAGGAATTTGATAGGTATTGAATCAGTCTTTTCTTGACTCATTGCTAAAGCTAGGTGAGCTAGAGCATCAGCCATTGAATTCTTCTCTCTTGGGATCTGAAGAACAGTGAAAGTTTGAACTACTTGAGCTCAAATTTCACTTGCCGGAGAGAGGATGTCATTCTGTTCTTTTTTTCTTGATATTCCCAGAAAAATCTGATGGACCACGAGCTAAGAGTCGTTGTAGATCTTTATAGACTCTGTCTTCATTTCTTTGGCGAGATGGATCCTTGCGAGCATTGCTTCATAATTTGCCTCATTGTTTGAGGCAGCAAACCCAAATTTGACTATAGCTCGGATTGGGTTCCCTTCAAGACTTTCGAGCAAAAGCCCAACTCCTGCTCCCTTCTCATTTAAGGACCCATCTACATACAGAGTCCACTGCCATAGACTATCAAGCCTTGGTTTCTCTAGTTCACTTGCTTCCGAGGTGCTCACTTTTAGTGGGCTCATTTCTCCCTTGGGTTAATAGGAAAACTACGAGATAAAGTCTGCCAAAGCTTGCTCCTTTATTGCTATTTTTTGGATGTACTTGATAACATGTTGACTTATCTCCATGGTCCACTGAATCAATCTACTCAATGCCTCGGGCTTCTGCATTATTTTTCTCAGTGGAAAGTTTGCGAGCGGCAATGACTAGTGCATAGGCGAGTTTCTCCATCTTGGGGTATCTTGTCTCAGCATCAAGCAACCTCTTGCTCACATAGTACACCAACCATTGCACTCCTCCCTCTTTGCGTACCAAAGCTGCGTTGATTGCAGACTTAGATACCGATAAATAGAGAAGTGAAGGTTCGCCCTAGATGAACTTTGATAGCAAAGGAGGCTACCCTAAGTGCTTCTTCAGTTCTTGGAATGCTTTCTCACACTCTTCTATCGATTGGAAACCCTTGTTTTTCTTCAGGGTTTCGAAGAAAGGTAGGCACCCATTTGTAGCTTGGGAGGCAAACTTGCTAAGTGCAGCTACATGCCCTATCAAGCTCTAAACCTGCTTTATGTTGGTCGGGCTCTTCATGTTCAAGAGAGCTTGAATCTTGTCTAGGTTGGCTTCGACACCTCGCTAATTAACAAGGAAACCCAAAAACTTTCCCGAGCTTACTCCAAAAGCACACTTCAGTGGGTTAAGTCTCATTCTATATTTTCTGAGGATGTGGAATATTTCCCCCAGGTACTCAATGTGGCTCTCGACGACTTTTGATTTGATGCGTCGTCGATATACACCTTTATTATTTTGCCAATTTTCTCGGTGAACATTTTGTTCACCAGAAGCTAATAGGTCGCTCCAACATTCTTCAAGCCAAATAGCATTACCTTAAAACAGTAAATATCCCAGTTAGTAATAAATGAGGTGTGTTCTTCATCAGGCTAATACGTTGGGATTTGGTTATGTCATGAGTATGCATCCATGAAGCTGAGTGGTGCGTTCCCGACTGTAGCATCTACTAATTTGTCGAACCAGGGTAGCGGAAAACTATCTTTGGGAAAGGCTTTGTTCAGATATGTGAAGCTGACATAAGTCATTCCCTTGCCATTAGACTTTTTCACCAAGACTAGGTTGGTGAGCCAGTTCGGGTATTTCACTTCCTTGATGAAGTTGATGTTCAGAAGCTTGTCAACTTCATCTTTGAGCGCTTTGGACCGCTGATGCGTGTTTCTTACAACATGCAAAATGTAGCAAGTATACTAGTTGCACAAGTAATATAATGATGAGTGAGTATCGTTCCCACGAGGATTGTTGCTAAGCACTAAGTTTTCTACTGTTTTCAAGTTGAAGAAATCGAATTCTTTTGGATTAAAGGGAGCAATATAAACTATAATTAAAACAAAATTCTACTGAAATAAACTTAAACTATGAAAGCAAGATTTAAACGGGATAAAATCAATTCAAATAAACGGGTAGGGTTTTGACTTTATTCGGACTCTATGGGTTAAACTTTAAGAATTAAACTAAATTCAAATTCTCATGCATTGATTGTAAATCGAACTCTCTAAAGTGTCCAACATACCTTCTCAGGCTATGTTGTCCTACTCTTCCCTATTAACCTTCCGCACCCAACAAAATGAAAGTTAATAAATCTAAGTTCATTAAGCACAAGAATCCTAGATTGATTTCATCGGTTCTTGAATCTATCTCTAGCATCCAATAATACAACAGTGATTACCCAAGACGCTTAACATAAATTATCTCTTGATCTCATCATGTTCATCACATACAAACAATAAATACAGAATAATCACACAATTAAAGCAAAATCATATGAAATTAATAATCATCAATTTTCTAACCCATTAGAATCCGAACTACATTAAAACCGTAACCCAAAATAGGTTAGTTCATGGCTAAATCAATAAAAGAAATAAAAGAAATAAAAAATTCCAGGTTCAACATAATGGATACAAAAGAAAAGGAAAAGAATCTCCCCAATTTGATGAATCCACTGGTTTCCTCGAATCTTCCAACCTTGTTAATCCAAAATCACTCAAAATCAATCTAAAAATAATGTGAAAAACTCTTTCTATCACTCCACGAACGCCCTAGACAAATAGACTAAGTCTCTCTTTTATACCTTGCCCAAAATAATACAACTTAGCCTAAACACGAAACTGTGCGTTTTACAAAAAGTGGAGTACGCATACTTCGCCACGGCAAAGAAAGAATATGAATCTGGTGCGTCACTGGCCCATTTTGCTGCGGCGAAGCTTCCTGAAGAATTATGAAATTCCAGAATTGCCCTCCGCGTGCTTCTGAGTCCAAAAACTCCAAATCTACCTTTATTCGCTCAAAATTTCCATTTTTAACCTGAAACACGAAATGTAAGGAATTAAGTATCAATTCAGGCAAGAATAGACTAAAAAGTATCTAAAATCCGGCCTAAAAGCTTAAATAAACTAGTATAGTCCTCGGATTATCAACCGCTCTATATCCAAGATCTTCTTTTCTGTCTAATTGATCAAGTCGTTGGGTCGACGTTTAATCTGTGGCACATTACCTCGGGGCTGATTCGTATTACGTCTGTATGTACCCAAGTGAACATATCAAGGTTTTTCTTTCGGAACCCCACCAGATTGTTTGCCAGTTCATCGCTCAGACTGTTGCCAATTTTCAACACACGAGTCGAGTCTTCCTCGCTAACAGATACTTCTCATAGCTCTTATGTTGGCCCTGTTGTGGGCTCTTCTTTATGGATATGAGGATCTATGTTTTCTTCCAAGGGTTCGGGATTTAGCTCGGACTCAGGGTTGACCATGGTTCTCAAGAGCGACTGTTTTAGTACAGCATGAATGCCTGGTTGTAGTATTCCTGAGATTCTTTCTTGTAACTCCTAATCGTTGTGACCTCGCTTGGAATCAGAAACCTTATTGCTTGGCAACATACCGAGGTGACTACACTCAGATCATCCAGGATCAGTCTTTCAAGAATGACGTTGTAAGTAGTTGGGTAGTCCATTACTAAGAATTCTACCATCAACGTCCTGATCTTGGGGTTTTCCCCCAAGGTCATGGGCAAGTCGATTGTTCTCTTGGGGACTTGGTTGTCCTCAGTGAATCCATAGAGCAGCAATGGACACACCTTTAGGTCTTGTTCTGTGAACCCCATTTCTCGGAAGGCTTCCAAGAAGATGATGTTTGCTGCACTGCCATTATCGACCATCACCATGAGTACTCGGGCATTGTTGATCGCTTGATCCTTGCTGCAATCACGATCGCATCATGATTGTGGCGAGGAGATTCTTCACACTCATCCACGATGAATCCTATCACCTCGCCTTCTTCTCTATGTCATTTTGGCGGCTTCTGTTCACAGCTCATTACTTAGGGGACCGAGTCTGTCCTGGCCTCTCACGTATATTGCTCGCAAGAGCGGCTTGAGCTTCCCACAATGTTAGGACCCCCATAGATCATGCCTACCAGGGCTTCGTTGTTGGTCGGGGCTTGTTGGATCTAGTTATTTTGCTTGCTTATACTTTTGTGAGCTGGTGCCTCATTGACAAATTCTTTTAGGTGGCCCCTTCGGATCAAATCTTCGATGGCATCCTTTAGAGCTTGACACTTATTGGTGTTGTGCCTGATGTCCTAGTGATATTGGCAATATTTTTGTCAATCTCTTCTACCCGGAACCCTCTCATCCTTTCTAGAATGGGCAGTCTTTTAGCCTCACAAGAGACTTCATACATATGAGCTATGTCTTGAGTGAGGGGTTGAACTTTGCATATTACGAAAAATGTTGTCTTTCCCCGCAATTTTCAGTTTTTTGCCTTTTTTGGAACTTGTTCTGGTCCCTATCATTGCGGTCTTGACCCTTTCGTTTATCTACTAGGTGATTTTGTCACCTGTCCGAGGCTCTTTATGGCAAGCTTCTGGCTAGAGCCGCTAGCGAGCTTTCCACTTGTTGATGTTTAGTAGCCGTTTGGTAGACTTTTGCTAGGCTTACATGGTCTTCACTTTGGAGCTCTTTCCAGCTCTGTCTATGGCTGGATACCCACGATTAGCAAAGTCTGGATTGGCTCTTCAGGTGCATCTGCGACTTTTGCCTGCTCGTCTTGGAACCTCATTAAGTACAAGGTCAGTGTTTCATCTCTTTCCTGATGAATATTGCTCAAATAGCTGAACGACATTGTGAACTGTCTCCTCGCTTGGAATTGCTATAGGTACAGTGAGGAGAACTGGTACCAAGAACTAATTGAGTTTTCCTTGAGCCTTTTGTACCACTTCTTGGCTTCCCCTACCAATGTGACCATGAAGCAGCGACATTTTGCCAAGTCACAGACTTGGTGTAGCTATATCAGGTCGTTGAAAGAGTCAAGGTGGTCTCTGGGATCTCATTTCCTATCAAACTTGCTTTTTGGCGCCTTGAATCCTTTGGGAAGCGGGGCCTGACAAACGTCCTTTATGAATAGAGAGCTCACTATCTCTTTCGCCACATTGTTCTGGCAGGCTCTTAGATCATCGAGCATTTTTTGCACCCGATCTAAGTCTTCGTTATGGGGATTGCCCTGATTGGCCCTATTCAGCCTTACCTCGAGTAAGTGAGTCTGCAAATCTATTGCTTGTGAGCCCCTTCCATTGTGCGCATTGATGCGCGAGGTTGAGTCATGATGGCTAAGCTAGTAGGCCTAGTTAGTAAATTCACGTTTTATACGTGAATTATACAGCTTACCTTTTAATTCGCGTATAAAACTCAAATTTACGTATTTTATCAAGGCTGTCATATAATACGTGAATTATATGCCCAATCTATATAAGTCACGAATTATACACGTATTATTGCACGCAAAAAAAAAAAAAAAAAAAAAAAAAAAAAAAAAAAAATAAGTGAAAGCCAAAACAACCAGTTTGGGTGGCGTATGACTAAAAAATTGTAATAAACTATCTAACTAGTAATTCTTTAAGATATATGACAAAATCCACTAAAATAACTTTTGTAAACTATTACTATCTGTATATAATGTAACCCCAAAAGTTCTAATTTTATTCATATAAGTATATACACCAAATAATTGATATACTTTAATAAGTACAAGATAGTCTTGGACAGTGCCACCAACTCCTTTGCTTCTTCGTGACGTCCCACCCGACCGTAAATCATCTAGTACCTGCAAAACAGTAAATAATGGAGCGAGCACTAATTGCTCAGTATAAATGGTGTGCTGTCGTAGGCAACCAGATTATAACCTTTCTACACTAACTACTAAACTGTAATAGGATAAGCAAGGGTCGATCCCACGAAGCGTCTAGCCGAATTTTTCGATGATGTGAACAAGCTAGGGGGTTTTGAGTAAAACAGAAAACAGTCTTGGCAAAATCAAAACAAAAACATTTAAATCGAAATCAATTATAAAACAAACTTGGTCTCCATCAACATCCACCATCAGAATCTTACAACTGATCATTGATGCAAAATAAATCAATTCTTGCTTTAAATATCCCCGTTGGAACTATTTTCCTATCTCTCCTTAATTGTAATTAATTAGGAAACAAGCGATCTTAATTAATCTTACCATATAAACAACCCTAGACAAGCGCTGAAGATTTAATCTAATGGCAGCCTTAAATGGAGAAATTGATGAAGCTAACAACACAAACACAAGCGGTTGTATTTAATTTGTTGAATGTTCCTCTTAGATTACTAATTCCTGACGCAGCAAATTATTAACCCTAATTGCTTCACAATTAGAGGGATCAAAAATTGCGGATTTGATATCAAACTTAGCAGTAGATTGCTACAAATAATCCACTAGTAGGCCTCCTAGTATTAAATGCCTCAATCATGAAGATATGCACAGAATAACTTCAATACTCAAACACGAAAATTAACACTAAATAAAATGATTAGATCTCACAGTTGGTTGTTCGAGGTCTCCGTTTTCCTTCGACCAAGTTACAACGTTTAGCCGCTCATGGGCAAAACAAAAACTCAAAACAGACAGAGAAATTGAGAGAAGAAAGAGAGAGGCGTTGGTGTGTTTTTTTCTTCCAACCCTAATCTGATCCCCTTAACAAAAATCAGTTCAAGTATTTGAATCCACTCATCTCCTAAAAGAAATATTCTAATATCCTAAAATAACATTAATCCTAATTTAATTCTATTAATTGATATAAGATACAAGTCCATAAATAAAATAGGAAAGTGGTGATTCTGAGCTGTACTTGCGTGCCACATGTCTCAAACCTTCCCCATAATAAATTTCCAATTGTTTGCATGGCAAGGCAGAATGCCCAGGACATATCCAGTCAGATGCATCAAATTCAAGCTCGATTACAACCTTGATGCAGTGATTATCCTCAAAACTCAAAACATGAAATTATAGATATATTTCTTAGTGTTCCACAGAATTTTGAATCATTCGTCAACGAAGCTCGGATGAGAGAGTTATTCCCGATTACGAAACAACGTTGAACTGTCCAATTCACTTAATTATTTTCCGTTTGCAATTAACGCCTCCATTTGCATCCTAATCAAAATAGAATAATAATAGTACATTTTAGGCAACAAATACTGTATACAAAGCTAAACATTAGGGGGGTAAATAGGACATTTGCACTCCCATCAGTAAAACCAAACTGCACTACTGTTTTTCCCTTCGTTACTAATATTCTGACTTTCCTTTTCTCACTTTTTTTTTTTTTTGTTTTTCTGATATTCTGGCTTCTTTTCTTTTAATATTTGGCTTTCTTTTCTGGTATTCTGATTTACTATTACCAATGTGCAAAGACATTAAACAAACTGTAACTCGTCGAGCACATAAAATGCTAAATCATGCAAGTAGCTAATACATATGTAGATAATAACTTTTCTGAGAAATAATTTTCTTTTCTTTCTGTTTCTGTCTCTTATGCTGTATCTCTCTTTCTTTCTTTTCTGTATCTCTTTCTTTTCTTTTCTGTTTCACTTTTTTTTTTTTTCTGTTCTGTTTGCCAATCGGACTAGGTTGAGGCATGGATTTGGAACCTTGGCCATGAGTGTATACTGGGTAAGTCCTCATCTACATGCCTAATGACGACTGTAACTAATTCTGTTCTGCTATGCTGAGGCACTCACTGATGGTGGCGTGCATGTAGGTATTTTCTGCAGGTACAGTCCTCATCCACATACACTACTGACAGACTGTACAAATTCTGTTATGCTATGCTGAGGCCCGCTCACGCGATGGCGCGTGCATGTGGGAATTTCCTGCATCTACTCTGTCACTCACGTTCCCCACGCAACATCTTTATAACATCACATGTGTAGACTAAATGAATTGCAAGCTATGGAAATTCTATCTACCTTGGATTCTTTAGTAAATGAGAAAATTACATATTGCATGTTGCTTTAAAGAATCTATAAGCCATTTTTCTTTCTTTCTTTTCTCATTCTTTGCTAACATTTTCTTTAATATTCTCATTTACAAAATCAAGGCTATAAAAATAAATCATATGCATATAATGCATGATCAAGCCCATTCTGTGAATTCTTCCATTTCACATCCACACACTTAAACTCATTATGACATAATGATATGTCAGGACATATTCTACCTTCCTCTACTATACAAATGCCTATCAAAGAAACACTTTAACATGCAATTCTTTTCTAACACTTTCATGTACTATTCAAGAAGTAATAAATTTTCAAGTAACTAAGAACCAAACACTAGGGCCATTATCTCATGGAACCGTAACATGACCATTATATTCTAAATTTTGGCATAACAATATGCACTCTTGAATACTAACATTTACACTTATTTAAGCCCAACATAATCTTTCTACTTCAATTCTTGCCTTCTCTAACCATTTCTTCAGTAGGGTTTAGCCAACTCATGTATGCATTTTCTCTTTGGATTTTCATCAAACAATTCATATACACATGCAACTACTAAGTTGGTACACTTCCACATCTCTCTAAATCCACCAAAATTTGAGTAAAAACTCATTAATTATAGCCATAACCTGGCCAATTTCACACATCTCCACACTTCAAAATTTCAACACTAATTCTTCCATAATTCCACCAATTCAATCACTACTCGGCACTACTTCTCATGCTGGAAATTATACATCATTCAACATAAAAAACAGCCACACTTCTCCATACAACAATGCACAGAATCATCTACACAAGCTTTGCTCATCAAGGCTAAATTGGGTTTACTTACCTTGAATGTGTGATATAATCTCCCTTTGCTAAAAGTCTCTCCCTCTTGACCTAGATCATATAAAAACCATAAGAATTTAAAACTTTAAATTTTAATCACACTCCTTGTGCTAGAATCTTACCTTTGGATACTTTCGGATTGAAAATCTATAAATCCAAGCAATCCTATGATTTCCCTTGGAAATTTAGTAAAGAAAATTGAGAGAAATGGGGTGAAGGTGGCGTTGAACAAGCTGCATATAAAGCTAGGGTTTCTGCATGACACCTTATATCAATATTATAACCATGTATTCGCATTTTGCCCTTGCACTTTCTATGAAATTTCATCTATATCCTTTAGTCAATTCCATATACCCTCGATTTTATTATCTTCTTCACATTATTTTGCTTCCTTTCACTTCCCACTTTTCATCTAATTATGAGTGAAAAGACCATTTCACCCCTATGATTTTTAAGGATTTTCTTCACATTATCTAAAATACTTCAAAGAAATCCAGCTAGGGTATTAGGGCATAAAATAAAATACGTACTTGTTGTGGGTGTTACAAGAATTAAAAGATTTTCTTTACTCCTTCCTCCTCTTTCGGTTCTTCCTCAGTTCTCTTCCACAGTTCTTCAAATCATCTCTTCTTCAAATCTTCAACAAATCTTCATCTCTTTAACTCTCTTTTCTTCTCTCTTAAGTCGGATTCTGATCTTCTCTCTTCTCTTTTTTAACTCTCTTCTCCAAGGTCCAACACTTCAACTCTTCAAGCCTCATGGTCACGATACACATTTTCTTCTCTTCTCTTTTTAACTCTCTTTGAAATCTTGTATGTTTGGTGATTTGCTTGTGTGTTTGTGCTGGTGTGTGAGTAGTAGTAAGGGCTGGTGGATTGATGTTGTTATGTTGTGGATTGATGGATTTGTTTGACATGTTCGATGAAATGCTGTGTGAAGTTATTTTGCTATTTGGTATCGTTTTAGCATAATATTCCATTAGTTTTGTTGTTTTGTATTGTATGGTTTAGAATGAATGTATAACAATTTTTGTTTATACAAGTTTTAAACTTTAAATTTATAACTAAGTATTAGCTTTTTAGAAACTAGTTAGGCTATGTATAACATATACCCACTACCCAATAATGTGTAACAAGAACACTGAAATGCTATATTGATTTTAACCAAGTGGTCCATGAAAGTGCTATAACCAAGATTTATATTCCGTTATTTCAAAATGTATTATTGACAATGTGTCGTATTAACCTGTTGGAGTAGGTGCCCTAGAGCAATCAATTATTGTAAATTGACTCTTTGTAATAATGTTCATTATCAATAATAAAGGCATCTATTATATATCGCGTAAATCATTATTATTGCAATATGTATTGATAATGTCCTTAGAATGGTAGAACCGTGACGAGGGTATCAAGTGTTCAAATCTTGATAGTGAGAACCCTATGAGCACATATGGTGGCCATTCTAGAAACGTCCGTAGCCCCAGTATTATTCTGAAGTAAGGGCACAGATAATACGTAAGGCTATCATAGTGTTGAAACGACCCTGTCGAAAGGCAGTACTGATCTCACTTGTCAAGGTTGTTTGGTGACAACCTGGTGCAACACAATGGGTGCTGCTGTAGGCCATTACACCCGCAGCAAGTTCACTGGACTAAACACACCACTAGAGGATTCCATAGGATGGTAACCCCAGTGTCTATGGAACAAATCTCTAACGAAATGGTGGTGCATGTGATCCTTAGACTTGAGATCACCAGAGCGCCGTGTGCAACCTAATTGTTGCAGTTTGACACTAGCCTAACGCAGTTCTTTTCAGAGCTGTCAATACGGTGGTGATTGGCTGCATCAAGGAGTGTATCAAGACTATGGTGGATTGACAGAGGATTTATCACTCCCGGGTACGGGAGAAAGTTATCTCACGGCGCAATTCAGTATATGGCAATGACACTAAAACTGTGGCCACAGTGGGATTGAGTTGTTGCTCTATCCAGTTTATAATACGGGTCATTGGTCCAGAAACTGAATAAATAATATCGAGAGTAACCGAAGGTTGACACTATTTCTATGCCTTCGTCTCGTCGAGATAACGTATGATGAAAGGATCGAATTGCACGGTAACCATATCGTTGACAGGTAGCTACTTTGCTGAATCCGAATCTATCGGGTGGCCATGATGCCTTGCTAGGGGCCAATCTTGGTCTGTGTATTAGTGAGACGATTAATTGGTGTTAATCACGATACTATACACTGCCGATATGATGAGGAGCCTATGGGTCACACACATAGAAGACAATTTAAGATCCAAAAAGAAAGAAGGGCGTTTTCGTCTTTTAAGGCAAAAGGGTATTTTGGTAATTTCACAGTGCAATTAAATTTGCTGAGGTCGTAGCCTTTATTTAATTTGTTAGAAAAATTAAATAAGTGAAATTACGTTTAAATGTGTGTTTGCACATATTTAAATATATTATCATTATTGTTAAATGTTAATATATATTTAAATATATATTAATTGATTTTAATTGAGATAATGATGGAAAATAAAATAAATCAAATTGGGAGTGTTTGGCAACATGGGGTGTTTGGGTTGGAGCCCAAGCCTATTCCGTATGGGATTAGGGCAAATTGTTTTTACTATAAAAAGAAAAGTGTGTGATTTTTCATTGAGTTTTTTTTTTCCCTTTGAAAAACAAAACACACAGCTCCCATTTTACACTCCCACAGCAGAATCCAATTTTTGCCCAAAATCAATTCATTTAAAAATTTGTCTTCTTGATTCTTAAGGCTAAGGAGGATCTAGCAAATCCCTCCTTAGTTCTTTTGAGATTGTCTTCGTGTGGACTACGTGGGTTCGATCCTACACTTGGATCGGTTGCAAAACATTCGTCGACAAATTTGGAGGAGCCTCCAACGTGCGTTTGTTTTCTCTTAACTCATGATTAATATTTTGCAGATTCTTATTTTATGATAAAATTGTAAAATAATACCTTTGATCTTGGCTCATGTAAACGATCCTGTTATATTATTTATTTTTGTTTTCGCTGCGTATACGGGACCGTTTACTAACAGAACCCATATATACCGATATCGTATTCTTCTCGTATTTGAATTTCATAGCCAAATTTTTACAAACGTATTTTTCACCATTTGTTGTATCATACCTGTAAAATTCTCATACCATTTTTTTGTTGTACCCATATTTACTAACTAGGCTAGTAGGTGCTATCATACTCATCAGTGCGTTGCTTGTGACGTTGGTTAAAACCAGAACATTGATCATTGCTAGATTGGTACACATGACACATCTCGCGGGCTTTTGAGGTCTTAGTCTGCCTTTGGCATGGGTTAAAACTGGCATGCTGATGTTGGGGATATCGTTGAGCATGGCGAATATCCTTCTGGCGACCATTATCTTCATCCTCTCCTATGGGCTGTTTGTTGGGTCGCTTCCTAGGGTTAGTTTGCCTACGGGACTCTCGTTCATGGGCAGAACATGCTCGATGGTACTGGGATTATCGATCGTTCCTTAGTGCCGGCGAACCAGATTAGTCACCTGCTGAATTCTGACCTGTTAGGGTAACATCGGTAAAGTGCGATCGGTCAAGGTCTTAAGGGGTCAGCTGCTGATTTCTCAATTCAGCCACGTTTTTTGCACTGCCTATGCAACTATTGTTCTGATCATCTCCACCAGTTGACCATTTTCAGGATTCAACGTCCCTGACCTTTGCTAGTTCGCGACCTGCTACACTGGCCCGACAATGTCTTGATGCACCTCTTAGTGGGTGGTTTCCACGTTGTCGTGATTTCTGGTGGTGGTTTTTGATCTTGTACGAACCATTGCAAGCCTTGAGTGATCGGGTCACTGGGATTGTTTACCGGAAATTCTAAAATTTTGGCTGGAGGCCCTCCTTCTAGCGCTAAAATGTTGATACAAGATTTTGCACCAACTAGAGCAATCCGATGGACCTCGACGGAATCGAAACTTATGTGTGCATGATTATAGGTAACCACATGTAATGAATCAAGAACAATTAAGTAAATGGCACAAAGAATTTTTAAAGTGGTTCGACGAGTTAAACTCTTGAGCCTACGTCCACTGTTTTTTGTATTTGCTATGAGAGCTTACAATAATGATCCTAGAATAATTTGCTAACCCCTTTCTCATTGTTGGAGGGGGTTTATATACAGATTTTATACAAAGGAAAGAGCGAAAATAAAGGGATTACAATTAAGATTGAAATGCAACTCTAGTATTCTAGCGGTTGAGCACTGAGATTGCGCCAAGGTTACTGTCGATCTGATCCCTTCTGAGATATCTGGGATCTGAAGTTGTCTGTGAGCTGGTTGAACAACTGTAGGTATTGGTAGCGACTAGCTTGTTTTAGGTCGAGCTACATCTCGACGAGCTTATGCTGGGTCAAACAACCGATTGAGTCGAATTGATTCTCTTCGAGCTTGATGGGAAAATCACATACAATACATATAATTCGTAAAGCATGTGACATATTGACATGAAAACCTCAAATCATCCTCTGATGCCAATGTAAGATATAATTCAATATGAGCAATGCTAGTTTTACAAAGACACATACAAAGGGGGCATACAAAGACAAACCCTTGATTTTCATGATTTCTCTCTCTCTCTCTCTCTCTCTCTCTTTCCGTTTTTTCTTTGTTTTTTCTTCTTGATGATGTCACTTTGTAGCCCTTTTTGTATGGGTCTTTGTAAGGATAACATTTTTCATTCAATATAATGCAAAATTGTAAAATCATAAATACCTCGTGAAAGGACTTTTCTTTCAAGAATCATAAAGGAAGAGAAACAAAGAAAAAAAATTGTGTGAACTTTGATCAATTTGTTGCTCTGTTTAACCATATGTAAGATCATATTGAGCAGTGGATATGGAAGTTAATTAACTATTAAGCTGTTACTAAATAATTGTATGTATCATTATTTAATATAACTCTCTTTTATGGGCTACTTGGGCTGTGAACTCATGAATGTTCTGTCGTTTGACAATATATATAATCCCGAGGCATGGATCATATTAGAGATGGGCGTTTGCCCCGGCCCACGGGGATCTGTCCCGACCCGGCCCGAATGGGCCGGGGAATCCCCGAAAAAAACAGGGATAGGGCCGGGGATGGTCCTTAGTTATGTCCCTGCATTCGGGGACGGGCCGGGGAAAGGGATAGTGTAATCCCCGGCCCGCCCCGCCCCGCCCCGGACCGCCCCGTCCCCATGGAGCCCCGGCCGCCCCGCTTTTTTGAGAATTTTTTTTTTTTTTTTGTTTCCTTTACAAAATTGTATATAAAGTTAAAGTTTAAATCATAATTTTAAGTAATGTATCTAAATTTATGATATATACTTTTATAATATTTTCTAATGTTTGTATTAAATTTATAGAAAAATAATTTAAACGAGGGAGTTTAATAATTAAATATATGTATTATTACTTTGTGAATTTCACAAAATAATAATACATGGGACATGGCCCAAAAATAAATTTAATTAGATTATTACAATTTACAAACCAATATAAGAATATATACAATTGCTTAACGACTTACAAATTACACAAATTCAATTATCCTTGTAATTAATTAATTGATCAATTAAATATGATGTTAAACTTAATCAAATAATGGGATTTGTCCCTTTCACAAATGGACTAATTTTATTAGTTGTAGTGGAGATAGTGTTTTATGAATTAATTCACCAATTTACCTAGTAAATTATGTTAAGATTGAATTTAGTTATGTTAATTTCATGAAAAATTAATTAATTAACATGGCTAACTAAACCTAAGCCTCCATACAATTGAATAACTAAGCAATTTACCTAATAAATTATGTTAAGATTGAATATAATTATTGTATCAATTCTTGATTTCTTGTTGGAGTTGTCTGAGTACTCCAGCGGCAGCAATCCAACATTTTAACTTTCCGTAAATGGACCTGGCTTTTTCCAGTCGTTCAATGGCCCCTCTCTACAGTTCTTTTGAATTTCAAACAGTATTTAAGATCCTTAGTTTTCGATTATCTAATAAATCACTTAATGAAAGTAGATTATCGTTCCAGCTATTCAGAAATTGGATGACATTTAACTTTAACAAGTTGTTAAGAAATTGGAAATATATGGTTTACAAGCTTTTTGAATTGTGAATGGCATAGACGCATAGTTGTAGCAATGTAGCCTGAATGATGATTATATTTTGTTGCTTTGAAATCCATGAGTATGTTCCAATTTTTACCAAGAAATTGTTATTCACTATATTCAATTATTCATATCAATTTGCTTTTTAAATCTTAATTTAAATGTTATAAGAAATCGTTAGACTTTATATTTTCTTATCTTAAGTTTTGCATTTTTAATAAATTAAGTTAATTAACTATTGAAATTAAACAGTCAAATTGTTAAATATAATACTTATCAACGTACTAGTATTTCACAATTAAAAAAATTAATTTTACGGAAAGTTTTGATTTACACGGGGCAAAAATCCCCGTTCGTGGGATAAATCCCCGCGAAGCCCCGGTTATTGGGCCGGGCCGGGATGGGGATGGTCATGATTTTGTCCCCGCGGGCCGGGGATGGTCATGAGAAAAATCCCCACCCGCAGGGACGGGCCGGGGATGCTCCTCGGAGAGGGTAACGGGGACGGGCCCGGGGCATGGGGTCCCCGGCCCCGACCCGGCCCGCGCCCATCTTTAGATCATATCATTGCCATTTTGAAGAGGTAAAATTCCTTCATTTTGCCACCTAAGCAAATTGTTTGACACTTGGCTGCATTTGATTAGTGCTGATTTGAATTTTTGATATTTGGTTAGATGTTATTAGTCATGATGTGGTATAGATTAATGAATTGGATTCGATACTATACGTGATTTATTGTAATTGGTGTTTGATATTGTTTGTTATTATAACCTTATTGATTGTTATGTGAATTTAAAGGGTTTGTGGTATAGATTAATGAATTGGATTTGATAGTATATGTGGTTTATTGTAATTGGTGTTTGATATTGTTAGTTATTATAACTTTATTGATTGTTATGTGAATTTAAAGGGTCTGTGAGTATGAAAGGTTTGATAAGTTTTATTTCGTTACATTGTATTAATAGCACATATTTGACATCCAANTTCTTTTTTTTTTTTTTTTTTATTGCATTTTACTAAGTGCAGCAACATGTAATGCATTCCCTGCCCCTAAAATGTCTTTTTCCAATTTGTTCCGATTCTTAAAACTGACCAAAACAAGTGTCTCCGAAATCTCTTGCACCATGCCTCATGCCAGCTAAAATGACCTTTATTCTGTCAAAAACTTCCCAACTTGACCTGACCGTCACCCTTGCAGGGAAATAGGGTACCTTCTCACTTATAGGCTCCAACTCATAGTCTCTACAATTTACGGTCCGCACAATCAGCACAATCGATATAAACAAAATGTCAACAACAAAAATAAACCAAAACAACTAATAAACAAAATATTAGCAACAAAAAATTACCACTGTAGTTGCTTAAGCGATTTCGGATCGCTTAAGAGATCTTGACTCTGCCTTGTGCAAGATCGCTTAAGCGATCTGAAATTGCTTAAGCGACCAAGAGTAAACTAAGAATCTCTTAAGCGATACAAAAGATCGCTTATTATATTTGTGATTCTGCCTTGACAAGATCGCTTAAGCGATCTGAAATCGCTTAAGCGACCAAGAGTAAACTGAATCAATTGCTTAAGCGATCATGAGTGTGATCATGAGTAAAACAGATTATTCGCTTAAGCGATACAAATGATCGCTTAAGCGACAGTATAAGCAATACTCCCAAACAATGTACCCTTTCTTCGCTGGCCTCCTCCTCGTCGCCTGAATCCTCGGACGACTCCTCCTGGCCTGAATTCTCGCCGGAATCCTCCTCCTGGCCTGAATCCTCACCTGACTCCTCATCTTCAGAACCGTTTGCTGATTCTTCCCTCTGTTCTTGTGCTGCCGGCATCTCCTCTGCGTGTGGACCACCTTCACTGATCAGATGATCCATCGGAGCAGCCATCGAACTACTTGCGCCACCGGAATCTAGGATTCGAAGTGGTGTTGGGTTTTCCTCTTCATTGTGAGTGTCAGCCATGGTTTTGGATTGAATTTGGTGTCAAAGTTTGCAGTTTCGATCGAAAATGTGGACTGTATCGTCGGAAATTGCACAGATTCCGTTTAGGGTTAAGGAAATCGATTTTAGGGTTCAACAAATCGATCGAAAATCGCAACTGTATTCGATTTAGGGTTCAAGAAATTGATTTAGGGTGCAAATTTGCAAGTGTTCGATCGGAAAAAATCGCGTCTCCCTTTCGTTCAAGATATCGCTTTTGCCCCTAATGAATTTCGAGTAAGCGAGGTGAATACTGGGGCTTTTTTTGAGAAATTTCAAATTTTAAAAACTTTCCTTATTTCTGATTCGGCCCACATATGTTTTAATCTTTTTATTTTAACTCATTTTACGTGTTTAATTAATCCTAACTATGCCACGTCATCTTCTCTAAATAAAAAAAAAAATGAAAAACAGTTTCAAGGCCATTTTCTTAAATCGAAACTTGAGATGGCTAGGCAGCTAAATTTTCTCATGTTTATCGCACCTTTGTGGATTGTTGTGATTGTTGGGATATTAGTTGGCTGGGCGTGGAAGCCCAAATGGATCAATTTGGGTTGTAGGATTTGGTGGATGCTTCTGGCTTCACTTTCCAAGGTTTCGAATTCATCTTCTATTGGCTTGGCCTCTATTCCCAGCCTCAACATTTTGAAGTTTCAGTTCCCCACTTACATATGTGGGGTTTCTGATGATGGGCTTCAAACGAATGCTTTCAACAACCAATCTACCATCCGTTCTGATTGCAGGTTCTGGTAATTTAATAATCAATGCTTATTTTTTCTTTCTTTAATTGTGATTGCAAGTTCTGGTAATTTAATAATCAATGCTTATTTTTTTTCCTTTTTATTGGGTAATCTTTGGTTAAGGACGAAGAAAAGGCAGAGATGTTTGTGAAGAAGGAAACAACAGTAAGGAAGTGGAAGAGATGAAGATTGACCCGATTGAAGAGGAGAGCAAACTGAAATTTGATTTTGCAAAGCCAAATCACGATGATGGAGCAGATAATGCCTATAAACCACCTAAACCTGGAGTTCCTAAAGTGGAAAAAACTGGTACTTTGTCGATTTTGGTCTTGCCTATTAATATGAGTTGACTTGAATTATGATTCAATAGATTCATTGATGCTCTCTTGACATTGTCCAACTGTCAGCTCCCTTTTCATTGAAATCGAAATCGTTTTCTTCTCCATTCAGTTTTACAAATTCATCACGGGGTTCGCCTTCTTCGCCTCAAAAGAGCGGTTGTTTTTGGTGTTCTCTTAAGAAAATTATCCAGCCAAAGAGCAAGGAAGATTGATCAGTGATTAGCAAAAATGATGAGTTCTTATCGGATTTGGGTATATTCTTAGCGAAAGAGTAGCAAAAGATGCTGAAGAAGGCAATGAAGGAGGAAGAAAAGGTTAGCCGATAGGCAGAGAAGATCGTGAAATGGGCAAAACAAGAGTCAATGAGAATGAGCGCTTGCGAACATTGAAGATGAGCTCAGTGATGATTAGAGTGCAAACTAATGAGTGTGGTTTAAGGGTTTTGATTTTTGTTTAAATTCATCTTTAATACTGTAAGCTTTTCTGTTTTCTCTTTGATGCTATAAATATATAGTTGCGTTGTAAGGGTGATAATCTTTTCAATATGCTTATATACATTTTGAGAAATAGATGGAATTTTTTGTTAATGGAAGTTCCAAAATGGTATCATTTGCTGTATTCATCTGTTGAACTTGTTTGATATTTTACTATTTCCAATTCATTTGTTTGTCTGAATTGGAATTTTGACAATGTTATAGGCTCCGTTTGGTTCACAATTTTGTGTTTTTAGGAAAAGTTTTTTGAAAAAAGTTAAAAAAAAAGTTGAATTGGACGGGTATTACGATGTAGGATTTACAAATTGTAAAATACCGCCTATGTTTGTTTTTTTACAAAACACTCCTTATAATAAAATATTAAAAGTTAATAAAAACACCCCTAATCCACCCTCAAATACGGACAGCCGGCCACCACCGCCGGAGGGTGGCTAGAGTCGCCGTAACAAAAATATTAAAAATATTTAGGGGTATTTAATTGAATTAACAAATTTAGGGGGTTTAAAAAATGTTGAATAAAATTGAATAATATTGTGAGTTTTTGGGTATTTTACTGTTTAATTTTTTTGAGAATACTAAAAGTAGTATTCCCAAAATCCAACCAAACGAAGCCATAGAAAGTTATTGTTGTGGTGTGGTTGGTTTGGCACTTTGTTTTCAATGAGATTCTTTGTTATAGTTTAAAATTTTGATGACTCAATAAAGAGAATGATTAGCTGATTTTCACTAACACCTGACAGAGATTATACTTGTGAAGATGATGCTGAAGAAGTTGGTTGGAAAAGGGTTGGTGTGAAACCGTGACTATAAAATTTGGACTACTTACTGCTAAAGAACAACCTGAAATACATGACTTCGTGATACAAGAGAATTATAAGGATTATGTGAAACCAAAATTTGGATTAAAGCAATTTTTGTAATCTTACCTGTTTTGATCATTGCAAATTTACAATCATTTTTTGTCATATCACTTTGTATAAAAATCTTTATAAGTGTAGTATTACTCTTTATATATACTCACAAGTTGAAACGTCTGTGCATTATGCGGGTTGTTTATGAAAGTGTTCTTTATAAGTATAATATTATTGATTTAGAGTATAAGTAATACTACACTTACAAAGATCTCCATACAAAATGATGTGGTAAAAAATTATTGGAAGAGTTAATTTAATGACTTTAATTTTTTGTTTTACTCTTTCATTCATTTTTTGTTATCTCACTTTGTATGGAAATCTTTGGAAGATTTCTTTGTAAGTATAATATTATTGATATATAAATATGAAAAAATTAAAAAGAAAATTACTATTATTAATTGTTGAATTCAAAATATATAAAAAAAATACAATAAAATATTTCTTTTTCAAATAAAATTAAAATAAAGTATTACTTATTAATTGAACATTTTCTTAAGCACTACAACAAATATTTGATGATATATAATTTGAAACATAATGTCAAAATCAAATTCATAAGCAAATCCAACATAGAAATGCAACACGGAGACAAGACGTAATTAGGTTAAAAAAATTTAATATTATCCAAAACAATATTCACTATAATTAATATTAGCAAATTCGATTCAATGAGTATATATAAAGAGCTATGCTAGTTTTACAAAGACACGTACAAAGATAATCTTCATCCTTGATTTTCATGATTTCTCTCTCTCTCTCTTTCTCTTTTTCTATTTTTTCTTTGTTTTTTTAGATGATGTTACTTTGTAGTCCTCTTTGTATAGGTCTTTATAAGTATAATATTTTTCATATATAAATGTGTAATAATGATAAAAAAAATTATTATTATTAATTTTTTTATTCACTGTATCTACAACAAATATGTCATAATATATTATATCAATCAAAACTATTACCAAAATAATATATAAAATAAAATATAAATAGCAATAAATCAAAATATGAAAATTTCAAAAAAGAAGACATAATATCAAAATCAAATTCATAACCAAATAAAAGATAAACAAACCAATTTCAAAAACAACCCGTGCAAAGTGCGGGCCTTTTATCCAATGACATTGATTGGAAGTTCAGTTGCTGAAAATTCCCAGTCGTTGACGTCATACTAGAAGCATCTTCATCTTCCCCCCCAAATCTTCCAAAATAAAGGAGCAAATTATAATAATAATAATAATAATAATAAAAAGAATCATTTAATTCAAATCTCAAATTTCCTCTTACACACTTCCCAGCAGATCTTCACTCGAGCCCATTTCTTTCTCTATAGTTCAATCACTTTGAGACGGATAGAGATTGAGATTAGGGCACGAGGACGAACACAAACATGGAGGTGGAATCAAGTGAAAGCAAGACTATTAAACGACGCGTGGGCTTACTCTACGACGACAGGATGTGTAAGCATCACACGCCTGATGGTGATCATCATCCTGAGAATCCCTATCGTATTAAAGCTATTTGGAACAAGCTTCAAAAGGCTGGCATTCCTCGAAGGTGTATTTTGATATTTATAATGTTTTTTAATATCAAATTATGTTCTTTTAGCTGTAGTAATTGGTNTGAAGGATTATGTAACATAGATTTTTAAGGATCTAGAAGAGAGGAGAAAGGAAGAAAAAAAAAAAAGAGAAAGAGGATTAGTTTTTCATCTCTGGTTTTGCAATTTGGAGGATTGAGAAAAGGGAATTTTCTATGCAAAGCTGTATTTTAACTTGGGTCTACAAGAGGTATTTATTAGTGATGGCAATGGGCCGGGCCGGGACCGGGTACCCCTTGGCCCAGGCCCAAGCCCAACCTCATGACACAGGCCCAAGCCCGCTACGAGTATGATAGGCAAAGCCCAAGCCCAGCCCCAATGGGTTTTTTATAACCACAGGCTCGGCACAAGCCCACCTTTTTTAATAATGTTTATTTTAAATATTAATAAATTTCAATTTTTTTTTACATTTTAAATTTTAGAAATAGTTTTTAAATATTAATTGAAGCTATTTCTACAAATATTTTAAGCAATAAGTGAGCAATTAAAACTCCATAATATTTGATTATACTAACTTTTCAGTTGTGCATAATATGTTATGGTGAAATCCACTTTTATAAGTTGAACCAAACCCATCTAACTCATTTAAAGGCAATTTTAACATATTAAATCTTCAATATGGGATGAAAATTGAGGTTAGGGTATATATATATATATATATATATATTGTAATTAAATATATAGTATAAGGGTAAATTAGTAAAATTAATACTAAAATTTTTGGGTTGGGCCGGGCCTAAAGATATACCCATGCCCGGCCCGTACCCGAGGTCAGACCTTAAAATCAAGCCCAGGCCTAAGCTCAAGCCCGCCAACCTCGGGTAAAGCCCGCTCCTTTCGGACTGGACCGGGCCTGGTACCCGAAAATGTCAGGCCCATTGCCATCTCTAGTATTTATGCTGTGATTTTGTTTATTGCAATTCGTTAATTATATTAATGTGATTGCATTGATGAACATGTTAACATGATCTTGGGATTAAATTAAAAAATTTATTATTTTTAATTTACTAACAACATACTCCAATTAATTATTAATATAGTGCATATATATATATATATACACACTAATTATTTATAAAAAAACACCCTTAACTAATTAAAAATAAATAAGCAACAAAAATCCTAGAAATCAAAATAAAGAGATCAAAATTAGGAAATTCTTTGAAAAATATGAAAGCAAAAGAATTAATTTTGTTTGTATATATTTGAGGATTAATTTAAGAGGACATTTGATATCAATTTTCCGAAAATGAAAATAATGAAATATATTCGGTAAATTCTTATAAAATTGAAAGGTACAGTTTTAATACATAATTATTAAAATATCATAATTATGTACAGAAAATCTAGAATGAGGGATGGAAAATGTTTTGTGAGATTAGAACAGTGGGAACAATTAATATAAATATGTTTTCAGTTTCGATCCCTCTTTTTCTTTGTTCACAGGAATTTTTAAAACAATAATATTTATATTTCTTAAATGCAAAATGAAATGAACACCGAAAAAGTTTTTCACATTTTCCGGAATTTGAGGATACAAAAACTTTGGCTTTGTTATCCTTTCGATATGCCAAGGAATTTTTATTTTATTTATTTTTTTCTGGATTTCAACTAGTTCAAGATGCATCATGCTTTTTATATTTGGATTCATTAAGATAATTACACTCTTAACATTTCAGTGGCAAGTAACGTGAATCCAATTACATAAAAAAGATAGATAATCAAAGGTTCTTCCCGCCGCTCGACCTTAAAAAATAGTTTAAATGAAGCAATGTTTATCATAAGAGGTGCAAGCGCAAATATATTAAAACCAACCCAAAATTTGGCTTGTTTTTCGGTATTAGAAATTTGTTTGATATGTTATTAAGTTATATTGTCAACCAATGAGACCATGAACTAAAATATATATAAATCCTTGGTTCATTGGGTTCGTAGGGTATTCCGTGGCTTTGAGGATTAGACAAGCTTCAATGTAAGCCTAGATATCTCAATTACCTAAAAAAAAAAAAATATTGTTGGGGAGAGAGTTGGAGATTTAACTCACATTAGAGAGTGTGGTTGCCTATTTTAAGTGCAGCGGAATATTTATCAAGTAGATTAAACATTTCCAATTTGAACACATCAAACACAAGTGCCAAAAAAAAAAAAAAAAAAAAGAATATAGCCATATACATGGTTTGGCTAAATCCACTTTTAGCCTACATCCATGGAACCTTGTCCAGATTGAAGCAATCTACTAAGTTAAAAACACATTACAATATATAGTTTAAAGCTGATCTAAGTTACAGTAAAAAAAAAAAAAAAAATCCCTGTTCAACTTTACACTTAGCACTACACTTTGAATTTTTAACGTGTAGCAACTTCTTTAGATCTTCTTCACACCGGGAACACACCCGTGAGTAGCTTGTGGATCAATAACGTGTTTGACATGGTGAGGTTTTGGCACAAAATATGGAAATGAATCTTGAACCTCAAGAGTGAAAAATACTTTAAGAGAATCAGAATACAACCAAACAAAGTGTCAAAAGGTTAGATTCATACATGCAAGAAGGGGAATTATATAATGAAGGATTTCTTGCTCAACAATATAGTGCCAAGTCAGCCAACAAGGGACTGATGCATGTTTGTCTAAATAAGGAAAGTTTTCCTTCTTTTTGGTTTGGACCATGAAGCAAATTGGGAAAAATACTTTATTCCTTAGGACCATTTAAGGATGTTATGACACATGTAAAAATGTCCTAAAAAGTGAGAGACAAAGATAAACAATATTTTTTTCACTTTTTCAGTCATGCAACTCGTGCTGGGTTGCAAATATCAGAATCAAGAGTGAGAGCACAAATTGTTGTGCATACACACTCTAAACGAAACAAGCCAAGACTCAAGTCTCACAATTAGTGTGCACCCATATCATATATTGTAACGCCTACTTGAGGTACGTAGTTAAAGTATATAGTATCGCCTAAATGTTCATTGATTTGCCCTTAATTAAGTTTGTATGTTGTTAATATTGTTTGGTTGACCCTTAGTTGAATTAGTAATTTGGTTTGGTTAAGTGGTTGTCCTGAATTTGGTGAAGACTTGGTGAAATCTTGGAGTTATAGACTTCGCCGGGGGGAAGAATATTCTTCGCTGCGACGACAAGGTTCTGTAATTTTTCGCCAGGGAGAAGAAAAAGTCTTCGCCGCGGCGAAAAGCCGGCTGAACTTCTTGATGAAGTTTCTAGAGAATTTTTCCTTTGGGGCAAAGTGACCATTCTACCCATAATTAGCAGGAAAAGTGGGGAGTGAAATGCAAGGAAATTTCATGGAAAATAGTTTAGAATGGGAGTGATTTTGTAAAGAATTAAAGGACAAAGATAGAATTCACAAGAAAGAGTAAGGGCAAAATGGGAAAGAGTGTTACTTATATGTGATATTAAGGGTTTAGTTGTCTAAATCCCCTTCATTTCCCTTCCTTCACCGCATCTTCTATTCTTCATTTTCTCTCAATTCCTCACTCCATTTTCTAAGGACTTTTAGAGGGCTTTTGAGTGGTTTTTTGGTAAAGAGTTAAGCCAAAGCATCATAAGGTAAGATTTCTTGCTATATATGTGAGATTTATTTATAGAAGTGTTGAAGTCTTATAGTATTATTATTTAAGGTTTTAGAGAAAGGACTATCTACCAAAGGAAAAGAGATTCTAGTGGAGTCACTCAATCACAAGGTAAGTAAATCCAATCCAAGTTAAGTTTTAAGAAATCACTTGAGTAAAGATTTTTTTATGTATGTATATGTTATGCTTGTTGAGAAATTGAGATAAGATGTGTACTTATTTATGGTTGTTGAATATGTTTAAATTATGAGAAGTGTTTTTGGATGTGTGATGAGAGATTGAGGTTGGGTTAAAGTTGTAGGAGTTTTAAGTAAACTTTTTGGGAGTTTTTGCCTTGACAGGAATTATGATTATTCAAGGGAGTTTCCTCCCATTTTGGATGGTTAAAGAGAGAAGTAGAGTTATAACTAAAGTAGAGTTTTTGTATGCACACTTATTGTTTGATGAAATGCCTAAGAGAAGCACGAGTATGAGTAGGGAACCTTAAATTCTTGCAACATTGCATATTTGCATTTCATGAGTGCATTTAATGAGCATGAGCTATCCACATGCATGTATTTTGCATTTGTGTAATAGCTTGAGAAAGAGTATAGAATTCTAAGAATAAAGCACTTTAAGAGTAAAGAGAAATAGAGAATAAAAGAAAGAGAAGTGCTAAAGAAGAGAATAGAAAAGGTTGTGCAATGGGGAACCTGTGAGTGATGGGTAGAGTATTCCCGCATGTACGCCGCATTGAGAGAGCGGCCTGAGCATGAGAGAAAGAATTGGTATAGCCCGCGAGAGTACATGCAGATGAGGGTGATAATCCGTGGATTATACAATTTTTATTAGACTTTTTAGTCGGATTTCAGGTATTTTCTAGTTCAAATTGACTTGAATTGTTGCTTAATTCTTTACATTTCATGTTTCAGGTTAAAATGGACATTTTGAGCTAATAAAGACAGAATTGGAAATTATGGACTCGGAAGTAAGCAGATCTCAGAAGTTGGGAGAGTTCTGAAGCAGGGTAAAGCATTATGAAGCTTGTTCCCAAGGGAGAGCACCGAAGATCGAAGAATCAAGCGAAGATGCAAGCAAAGGGGCAATTCTATAAATTCAAAAATTGTCAGGAAGTTTCGCCGCGGCGAAGTGCGCCAGTCACACACCAAGTTTGCTTCTTTCTTCACCGCGACGATGGTTGTAATTTCCAGTTTTGTAAAACGCACAGTTTAACTTTTGCGTGTTTTGCTGAGGAATTTGGGGCGAGGTATAAAGGAAAAAGACTTAGCCTTTTACCTGGGGAGTCTTCGAATAGGGTTAGAGCAGCTTTTACATTTTCTTAGTTTCATTTTGAGGAATTTTGAGATTGAACAAGGGTTAAGATTCGATTTCGAACTAGGGGATTCATCATTTGGGGAGATTTCTTATATTTTCATTATGTTAAACTTTAGTATTTTCGTTTCTTTCATTTGTGTTGTTGATTTAGCCATGAACTAACCCATTTTGGGTTAGGGTTTTGATTGTAGTTCGGATTTTAATGGGTTAAGTTATTGATTATTTTCTTTTCATATGATTTCGCTTTGATTGTGTGTTTATTCTGCATTTACTGGTTTTAGGTGATGAACATGATGAGATTGAGAAATGAATCATGTTAGGCTTCTTGGGTAATCACCATTGTAGTATTGGACGCTAGAGATAGATTCAAGAACCAATGAAATCATTTTAGGACTCTTGTGCTTAATGAGCTTATTATTATTAACTTTCAAATTGTTGGGTGCGGAAGGTTAATAGCGAAGAGTAGGAAAACATAGCCTGAGATGTATGTTTGACACTTTAGAGAGTTCGATTTACAATCAATGCATGTGACTATGATTTTAGTTTAATTCTTAAGGTTTAACCCATAAAGTCCGAATGAAGTCAAAACCCTACCCGTTTGTTTGAATTGATTTTATCCCGTTTAAATCTTGCTTTCATAGTTTAATTTTAATTTAGAAAATTTTGTTTTAATTAGTTTTAATTGTTCCTTTAAATCCAAAAGAATTCGATTGCTTCAACTTGAAAACGGTAGAAAACTTAGTGCTTAGCGACCAATCCTCATGGGAATGATACTCACTCATCATTATATTACTTGTGCGATTAGTATACGTGCTACATATTGCATGTTGTAGGAAATACGCATCAAGTTTTTGGCGCCGTTGCCGGGGATTGAGTTCTAAGTTAACATTAAGTTTTTCTATAGTTAGCTAGATTGAAGTTTTAATTTTTGTTTTAAATTTTTAGTTGGTTTGTGATCTCACTTTCTTTCATTAATTCTGTGCAGTTTATGTGAAAAGCGAGACGTCAGCCAGTGGTTCCTATTGATCTTGAGATTGAGAGAATTGCCAGACGACTTAACAGAGAGAGAAGAGAAAGAGAGGATATCGTGATTGAAACAAAAGAAATAGTTGTTGAGATGGCAGAACTAGAGAACATGACGTTAAGGGAATTTTCAGTTCCCACGGTTAATGGCAGTGGGTCGAGTATTACTAGGCCTACGATGCAAGCCAACAACTTTGAGATTAAGCCGGCAATCATCCAGATGATCCAACAGTCGGTAAGGTTTAATGGTGATTTAAAGGAAGATCCGAATCGGCATATTGCAAATTTCTTGAAAATTTGTGACACCTTCGAAAGAACGGAGTATCAGATGACTCCATTAGACTGAGGTTATTCCTATTCTCATGGGGGGATAAAGCTAAGGGGTGGTTAATGGCACTACCACCGGGAACTATCACAACTTGGAATGATCTAGTACAGAAGTTCCTTCCCAAGTTCTTCCCTCCAGCTAAATCAACAAAACTCAGAAATGATATCACATCATTTCAAAAAGATGAGTCCGAGTCATTGTATGAGGCTTGGGAGAGGTACAGGGAGTTAATGAGGAAATGTCCACACCATGGGTTGCCAGTTTGGCTTCAAGTCCAAACATTCTACAATGGACTGATGGGTAATGTGCAAACCATGGTGGATGTAGCATCATGGGAAGCCTTGCACAATAAGACACCAGAGGAGGATTATGAGTTGCTTGAGGTTTTGGCAAGCAACAACTATCAAAGACCCAATGAGAGAGTAACACAAAGAAAATCGTCGGGTCTTCATGAAGTTGATGCCTTCATAGCCATCTCAGCCCAACTCACAGCACTTCAGAAACAGTTGGGAAGTATGCAGGTAAACTCTGTACAAGTACCTTAACTAACTTGTGATTTTTGTGCAGGAAACCATGTGAGCAGCGAGTGTCAAGTGGGGAACACATTTGCTTCGTCATCTTCTTCATTGGAGCAAGTGAACAACTTGGCAGGAAATCAGAGGCAACCAAACAACCCATACTCCAACACAGACAACCCGGGGTGGAGAAATCATCCAAATCTGGCTTGGGGAAATCAGAACCAGCAAAATAATCAATGGAACCAGAGGACAGTTCCAAATAACCAACAAGGGGTGAATAATCAACCGAGAGATCCAAGAGTGACAAAGTTGGAGGACATGTTTGGAAAATTCATCTAAGAGACCACGAGTTTTATGAATGAGACGAGGACAAATTTTAGAAATCAAGGGGCGTCCATTCGGAATCTTGAGGTACAAATGGGCTAATTGGCCGAGAAGTTAAATGATAGACTTCATGGTTCTTTATCTAGTAATACTGTTTCTAACCCACGTGAGCAAGCAAATGCCATAATTTTGAGGAGTGGGACAGTTTTGGAAGAAGTTGAATAAGCTAGAAAGGAAGATTTTGAAGAAGAAGTTGATGAAGAGATCATTGTTGATGAGAAACCAAGTGGTTTAGAGGAAGAGAACAAGAAGAAAGAAGAAAGGCAAAAGAAGAAGGAGAAATTGCCATTCCTCGAGATACCACCAGAGTTGGCACATCGCACCCCACCCGTACCTTTTCCTCAGAGATTGAAGAAAAAGAATCAGGATAAGCAATTTTCAAAGTTTATTGAAATTTTTAAAAAATTGCATATTAACATTCCTTTTGTAGATGCATTGCAGCAGATGTCGAGTTATACAAAGTTCCTTAAGGAAATCCTATCGAACAAAAGGAAGTTAGAAGATGAAAATGGTGATGCTTATGGAGGAGTGCAGTGCCATTCTCTAGAAGAAGTTACCCCCGAAGCTCAAAGATCTAGGGAGTTTTACTATTCTTTGTATTATAGGAGATATTACTTTTGATTGTGTTTTGTGTGATTTAGGAGCTAGTATTAATTTGATGCCCTTTTCTGTTTTCAGGAGATTGAGAATTGGTGAAGTGAAGCCAATGACCATGTCATTGCAACTAGCGGATAGGTCAATAAAACACCCGAGGGGGATTGTAGAGAATGTGATGGTGAAGGTGGACAAGATAATTTTTCCAGCAGATTTTGTGGTGTTGGACATGGAAGAGGATAAAGAAATTCCTCTGATTTTGGGCAGACCATTCTTGGCCACAGGGAGAGCACTTATTGATGTGCAGGAAGGAAAGTTACTATTGAGAGTTTAAGATGATACAATAACTTTCAATGTCTTTGAGGTGATGAAGTTTCCCTCTGAATCAGATTCATGTTTTAGTGTCGATGTGGTGGACAAATTGGTTGTGGACGCTATTGAAGAGAGCACCCCACAATTACCTCTAGAAGCATGTATAGCCAAATAAAAAATAGTGGAGGTCGATGAGTCAGCTAGTAATGAATGTGCTAGGATGTTAGAAGCACTTCAACCGATTGATGAGAGTCAAGATGTAGAATTTGAGGAGTTTGATTTTGACAAAGAGAAGGAGAAGGAAAAAAAATGAAGAACCTCCAAAGCTTGAATTGAAACCCTTACCTTCCCACCTCAAATATGTATATCTTGGAGACTCAGAAACTTTCCCGGTGACCATTAGTTCAGGTTTGAGTAAATTAGAGGAAGAGCGGTTGATTGGGGTGTTGAGGGAACATAGACTAGCAATTGGATAGACCATTTCGGGCATTAGAGGTATCTCGCCATTATTTTGCATGCATAAGATACTCATGGAGGATGATATTAAGCCTAGAGTGCAACCACAATGGAGATTGAATCCTTCGATGAAAGAAGTGGTGAGAAAGGAGGTGGTGAAACTTTTAGATGCGGGGATTATTTATCTTATTTTCGACAGTCCATGGGTGAGCCTAGTACAAGTGGTTCCGAAGAAGGGAGGTATCACGGTAGTAAGGAATGAGAGTAACGAGTTGATACTAACTAGGACGGTGATAGGCTAGAGAGTATGCATTGACTATCGAAAACTGAATGAGGCGACAAGGAAGGATCATTTCTCACTACCTTTTATTGATCAGATGCTAGAGAGGTTGGCAGGACATGCCTATTACTGTTTCCTGGATGGGTATTCAGGATATAACCAGATTGCCATCGCTCCTGAGGATCAAGAGAAGATGACCTTCACTTGCCCTTACGGCACCTTTGCTTACTGAAGGATGCCTTTTGGGTTATGCAATGCACCAGTGACATTTCAGAGATGCATGATGTCGATCTTTGGAGACATGGTGGAACAGTTCATAGAAGTCTTCATGGATGACTTCTCAGTTTTTGGTTCATCTTTTGATAATTGTTTAACTAATCTTTCTCTTGTTTTGTAGCGATGTAAGGAGACAAACTTGGTGCTGAATTGGGAGAAATGTCACTTCATGGTCCAAGAGGGAATAATGCTCAGACATAGGATTTCCAAGGATAGAATAGAAGTTGATCGAGCAAAGACAGAAGTGATTGAGAAGCTGCCACCACCATCAAATGTCAAAGTAGTCCGAAGTTTCTTGAGGCATGCAGGGTTTTACAGACGCTTCATCAAGGATTTTTCTAAGATTTCTAAACCCCTTTGCAATCTGTTGAATAAAGATGCTGTTTTTTACTTTAATGATGATTGCATGCATGCCTTTCTAACTCTTAAAAAATTATTAGTATTTGCACCTATTATTGCAGTTCCCGATTGGAGACTGCCATTTGAATTAATGTGTGATACTAGTGATTTTGCTTTAGGGGTAGTTTTAGGACAAAGGAAAGACAAAGTGTTGCATGTAATTTAGTATGCTAGCAAAACACTCATAGATGCACAATTGAATTACACCACCACTGAAAAAGAATTGTTGGCTATAGTTTTTGCTTTTGACAAGTTTCGTTCATATTTGTTAGGTGCAAAGGTGATCGTCTACACGGACCATTCAAAACTCAGGCACCTTTTGGCAAAGCAACAAGCAAAACCTCGGCTGATAAGATGGTTCTTACTACTTCAGGAGTTCGAGTTGGAAATTCGAGATAAGAAGGGGTCGAAAAATGTTGTGGTAGATCACTTGTCAAGGATTGAGAGACCAATCAAGGGAACTGAGGAGGAAATGCCAATTAGAGAAACATTTCCGGATGAGAAATTGATGAGCGTGGAAGAAGCACCATGGTATGCGGATTTTGCAAATGATTTGTCATCAAAGGTGCTCCCAAGTGGTATGACGTTCCAACAAAAGAGAAAATTCTTTTCAGATTTGAAGTATTACTTTTGGGAAGAGCCATTTCTATACAGACACTATGCTGACCAAGTAATACAGAGATGTGTCCCGAAGGAGGAGATGAAAAGCATTCTACAGCATTGTCACAAGAAGGAAGTATGTGGCCATTTTGGAGCAGCTAGGACAGCAGCCAAGGTTTTACAATCGGGGTTTTATTGGCCAACCCTCTTCAAGGATTCCTTCCAGATGATTCAGGAGTGTGACTAATGTCAACAGGTGGGTAATATTTCAAAAAGAGATGAGATGTCGTTGAACAACATCCTGGTGGTTGAGCTTTTTGATGTGTGGGGGATTGATTTCATGGGTCCCTTCCCAAGTTCTTTTGGGAATACATATATTTTGGTGGCGGTGGACTACGTGTCGAAGTGGGTCGAAGCAGTTGCATTACCGACTAATGATGCTAGGGTAATGATTAGGTTTATGAGAAAGAATATTTTCTCAATGTTTGGGGTACCACAGGTATTAGTGATGGAGGATCCCACTTTTGAAAAAGGCAAATGGATGCGTTGTTGAGTAAGTATGGAGTGACATATAGGGTTGCAACACCTTACCATCCACAAACGAGCGGGCAAGTAGAACTTTCTAACAAAGAACTTAAGGGGATTCTAGAAAAGACAATTAATGCATATAGGAAGGATTGGTCAAGGAAACCGGATGATGCATTATGGGCCTATCGAACTGCCTTTAAGACTCCGATTGGTATGTCTCCATTCAGGATGGTCTATAAGAAAGCATGTCACTTACCGGTTGAACTCGAGCATAAAGCATACTAGGCAGTCAAGCAGCTAAACATGGACTTGAAAGCTGCTGGAGAAGAAAAGATGCTGACTTTGAAAGAACTCGATGAGTTTCATCTCGAAGCATATGAAAATGCCTGGATTTATGAGGAGAAGACAAAAAGGTGCCATGACAAGCATATCCGGAAGAAGGATTTTGAAGTAGGACAAAAGGTGTTGTTGTTCAATTCTAGACTTAGGCTTTTTCTCGGAAAACTTAAGTTTAGATGGTCCGGACCATTCACAGTGACAAGAATTCACCCGTACGGAGCGGTGGAAGTGTCACATGAAGAAAAGGGCACCTTTACAGTAAATGGACAGAGATTGAAGCCACACATAGATGGGATGCTGAGTTGCAAATCAACCCCAATCCGGCTTGACATTCCGACATGAAAGACATAGGAGATCGAGCTATCGACTATAAACAAGCGCTTCTTGGGAGGCAACCCAAGTGTTTTTAATTATTTTTTTTTTCATTTTGGTTGTTTGAATTTCTTTGAATTTTAATCGATATGTTTTTGGGTGTTTCAGGTGAAATTTTCAGCAAAGGAAAGGACACAAAATGCTCTAGACTTCGCCGGGGCAAAGATGTATTCTTCGCCGCGGCGAAGCAACCTGGAAAACATATCAGCTCCTGGAAGTTTTCGCCCTGGCGAAGAAATTGTCGTCGCCGCAGCGAAGAAGGTGGGTTAAATTTGACTAAGGCATTTTGCCACGTCTTCGCCGGGGCGAAGTAAGCTGAAAAGAGAGTGTGTAGCCTCTGGAGGTTTTCACCCCGGCGAAGAATTTTCCTTTGCCGCGGCGAAACCTGGGTTTTTTAGGGTTCTTGAAAGATGAACTTCGCTGAGGCGACGAGCCTTTTCTATAAATACCCATTTTTTTTTCTTTTCATTCTTCACGCAACTCTTCATAACCACTTGAGAGAAAAAATTTCAAACTTCAATCCATTGCATTCCCAGTGTTTTCCCAACCAAATTTCTTACTCCTTAACCCTCCTAAACACCAAAACAACTCATTTCAACAACAATTTTCGCAAAAATTTCAAGAAAATTTTTGGATCAAGAATTTGGGGCTTTTCAATTTGGGCTGTTTCTAGTTCAATTGGCGGCGAATACTCCTTCATATTGGCAAGATCTCAAGTTCCCTAACCTTTTTATCGCACAATTTCAAGTTTTAGTTTGTAGATCTGAAAATTTTTGTTGCAGTTGAGTTGTGGAATTTGGGTGATTTTGAGCATTGATTTTGTTAGAGGAAGGGTTGTTTGTTCATTGGGTGATTGTGAGGAGTGTGGGTTTTGAAATATTGGAGTGTTTGTGTAAATTTAAAAATTCAAAGTTTGGGGGGTGAAGTGCGAATTGTTGGAAGTGTTGTTTGTTTTTGCAAGATTGAATATGTTGTGTAGAACACTTAGGCTTGAATTATTGGGGGGCATTTTTGAGTTGAACTATAAATTTAGAGAAAATGCCGGTCAAAGCCAAGCATCAATATAAGGGCAAGGGAAAAGGAAAAAAAGTGGATGAGCGCTTCGTGAGTGAGGAGGCCCAGAAAAGATATGAACGGGCTATCAAAAGAAAGGATAAGAGTTTTGTTCCTGAGCATGGGTTGACCGCGAGTCAGGCCCTGGACTGGAGTCGAGGGAGAAAGTGGGAAGTGTTTATGAGTGCTCCTGCACAACCGACTGTAGAGCCGCTAGTGAGGGAGTTTTATGCCAATCTCCTGGCTTGTGAAGAGGGTACGGTATTTGTGAGAGGGGTTGATGTGCTGTTTTCGGAAAAGGTGATCAATGAGTTTTGTAAACTGCCTAGGATTTTCCAGGATGAGTACGCAAGGTTTAGGATGTCAAGTTGTGAGGATGATATCATTCTCCTGGTCATTGCAAAACCAGGTGCAACTTGGGCAGTGTCGAAGAAACAAAAGAAAACCCTCAAGGGCACTGATTTGACATCGATAGCTCAACTGTGGTAGTATTTTGTTAGTGCGAAGATAATGCCGGAAAAGCACTATAGCACTGTAACTAAAGAGAAGGCAATATTGATTTATTCTATTGCCACAGGAAAGAGTATTGATGTGGGAGATATTATCTAGAACAGTATTCAGCATGCCTCAAAACTAGGGCGAACAAGTTACGCTTTCCCACATCTCATTACAGCTTTGTGCATTCAAGCTAGAGTCAAGGTGTCTAATGATGAGCAATGTTTACATGCTGCCCCAACTCTCAGCTCAAATTATTATCAAAAGCATCTTGAACGTCCAGTAGCTGAGCAACCAAGAGTGGGGACAAAACGGCAGAGAACCACACAAGGCCCTGCCACATCCTCTAGCTTCACAGCTACACAGAAAGAGATGATGCAGCAGATGATGGGCATGATGAAACGTTCGACAAAACGGAAGGATTGATTGGTTGAACAGAACCGGATGATGTATGATATGCAGAAGAGCAGTTTTAGCAAGCTCAATGTTGACACTACGGAATTCCAATGGGCTGATTAGGACTCAGATGAGTGGATGGGCTCCGAGGAACAAGAGGAAGATGAGGAAGATGAGGAAGGAGAAGAATGAGCACCGTAGCACCTGTTTTTGTTTTTCTTTATTTTATTTTGTTTTAGTTGAATTGGTTTTTCATTTGAAACATTAAACTCAGTTTATATTTTTGGTTTTGGATTGTGTAGTTGTTTTAGTTGTTTTCTTTTAATTTAGAGTTGTTGCAAAGACGAGATTAGGTTGTAATATTTTCAAGTTAGTTTGTGAATTTTTGCTAACACAAGGGACACCACAGTTTTAATTGTTTTAACAATTCTGGGTGATGAAAAGTCCGAGACCAGGTGTGCATTATGGAGCGACACTTCACGGATTAACCAGGGAGCTTTCTCATACCTTTATTATTTTTGATTTTCTATTCCTGATTTATGCGTAATGGAACATTAGGGACAATGTCATATTTAGTTTGGGGGTAGGAAATAGAAATAAAGCCTAGTTTAAGTGTATACCGTCTGGAAACCAGAACCTGCCTTAAAAACTGCCTAGCAGTACTTGGCAACCTCTGGTATAACAACGCCACGTACACCTTAAACGCAATTCCCCTGCCGCATTTGTGGTATCCGAAATAAGAAAGATACACGTTGAGGGATGTGAATTAGTGGACATTTTGATTGGTGGTTGAGAAGAAGTGGAGTCGATTTGATGTTAGTTTTTGCATTAGGAAAACCGAGTTTTCTTACTTTGTTATTCCTATCCTTTTTCTTGGAACCCACTACCCGAGCCTAATGTTACAAGCTTTTAAAGATCTTTTGATTCTTATCTTTGTCTAGTCCTCATTAGTGGAGAGTAGTTCGATATTTAGGCTTATAGAGTCTGCCACCATTTGATAAACTTTACATTTCTGCATAAAATAATCTGGGAAGTTGGAATGTGGATTGAAATGGGGATCACCTACTTGGTGGACCGATAGAGGAAGACAGTCGATGTAGCTTATAACTTATTGGAGTGTTGAACATTTTTTGATAATAATTTTTCAACAACTTTTGAGACTTGTGCAATTTCTAGGCAATTCGCATGTGGAGTTTGAGTCTTGCTTGTGTTCGTTCATTTTTCAATTTTATTGTGTGTTTCGTAATTTGTTTGTTTGTTGTTTTTGTTTCCGTGAGTTTGTACCTTATGCTCGAGGACGAGCATATCTTTAGTTTGGGGGTATTTGATAATCCGTGGATTATATCGTTTTTATTAGACTTTTTAGTCAGATTTCAGGTACTTTCTAGTTCATTTTGACTTGAATTGTTGCTTAATTCTTTACATTTCATGTTTCAGGTTAAAATGGATATTTTGAGCTAATAAAGATAGAACTGGAAATTCTGGACTCGAAAGTAAGCGGATCTCAGAAGTTAAGAGAGTTCTGAAGTAGGGTAAAGCATTATGAAGCTTGTTCCCAAGGGAGAGCACCGAAGATCGAAGAATCAAACGAAGATGCAAGCAAAGGGGCAATTCTGTAAATTTAGAAATTGTCAGGAAGCTTCGCCGCGGCGAAGTGCGCCAGTCACGCACCAAGTCTGCTTCTTTCTTCGACGCGGCGACGGTTGTAATTTCCAGTTTTGTAAAACGCACAGTTTAACTTTTGCGTGTTTTGCTGAGGAATTTGGGGCGAGGTATAAAGGAAAAACACTTAGCCTTTTACCTGGGGAGTCTTCGAATAGGGTTAGAGCAGCTTTTACATTTTCTTAGTTTCATTTTGAGGAATTTTGAGATTGAACAAGGGTTAAGATTCGATTTCGAACTAGGGGATTCATCATTTGGGGAGATTTCTTATCTTTTCTTTTATTTTCATTATGTTAAACTTTAGTATTTTCGTTTCTTTCATTTGTGTTGTTGATTTAGCCATGAACTAACCCATTTTGGGTTAGGGTTTTGATTGTAGTTTGGATTTTTATGGGTTAAGTTATTGATTATTTTCTTTTCATATGATTTCGCTTTGATTGTGTGTTTATTCTGCATTTACTGGTTTTAGGTGATGAACATGATGAGATTGAGAAATGAATCATGTTAGGCTTCTTGGGTAATCACCATTGTAGTATTGGATGCTAGAGATAGATTCAAGAACCAATAAAATCATTTTAGGACTCTTGTGCTTAATGAGCTTATTATTATTAACTTTCAAATTGTTGGGTGCGGAAGGCTAATAGCGAAGAGTAGGAAAACATAGCCTGAGAAGATATGTTTGACACTTTAGAGAGTTCGATTTATAATCAATGCATGTGACTATGATTTTAGTTTAATTCTTAAGGTTTAACCCATAAAGTCCGAATGAAGTCAAAACCCTACCCGTTTGTTTGAATTGATTTTATCCCGTTTAAATCTTGCTTTCATAGTTTAATTTTAATTTAGAAAATTTTGTTTTAGTTAGTTTTAATTGTTCCCTTAAATCCAAAAGAATTCGATTGCTTCAACTTGAAAACGGTAGAAAACTTAGTGCTTAGCGACCAATCCTCGTGGGAACGATACTCACTCATCATTATATTAGTTGTGTGATTAGTATACTTGCTACATATTGCATGTTTTAGGAAACACGCATCAGAGGGCTATACGCAAGAGTACCTAAGAGAAAGAATACACTCACATGGCCAAGAGTTCCGAATCTATGCATAACCGAGTCCGATAAGATGAGAGTAAGAGAGCATGAGAAATAACAGAGAAAGAGAATGAGAATTAGTAGAAAAGAATTGGGAGAAACAGAGAAACCGAGCTAGGGAATAGATAGAATAAGAAGAGAAAGAAAATGAGAAGAGAGTAACGTAAGGAAAGAATTAAGAAAAGAGTTACGGGGATAGAGGAGTAGAGGATTTACTTACTGAGCATTGTTTGTGCTCACCCCGTTGTTTTCTTACATATATGCACACACACAATTCATAAGTTTGACAAATATGAGTGTTTCACACATATATAAACCCTAAGATGCATCAATTATTGGATGTAAGATATTTAATTAAGATTCAAAATAAATTTGTGAAAGTAAAAGACGTTTAGTTTTATGTAAAATCTAAACAGATATATTTGTATTTGGTTGATCCAGACCGACTTGGTAGTTTAGTAAAAGACATGTTTAAAGTAAAATTAAATGAATAAAATGTGTTCATAAGTGTTAATGTTCAAAAGATGAAAAGTTGTCTTACTCTACATTTCTAATGAGGAAGAGTTTAGGTTAAGTTGGATGTTAGGATCCTACATTGAGAGGAAGAGGGGTGAGCATGTGGTTTATAAGGGTTTGGGCATCCTTCCTTGGCAAGTCGGTTTTTTTAAGGAAAGTTTTACCCAAACCCACAAAAGAATCACTGTCCAACCAAATTGATTCTTATCAATTTGGGAGTGTGTTCTTATCATTAAATAAGGGTGAGAACTCTAGCAGAGGATATATAAAGAGTTTATGCTAGTTTAAATTGGAGAGTTTTTTCACATCCTAACTCATTAGTAAATGTTGAAGTGAAGACTGAAACTATGTAGTTTTAGAGATTAATGAAACGCTGTGTTTTGGTATTTGTCTGTGTTTAATCCTGGTCATTGATCCAAATCTGATATGATGGCTGATAATCTTTATTGAGTCAACAATATAAAAAATGCAATGCACAGTCAACTTAAAGGAGTTGCTTTTTTGTCTCTGGTTGAAGAACTTTACATTCTCGGTTTTTCTCTCTGTTAAGCAGTCTAGATTGATTTGTGAAATCCTTGTAACTTGGGTTGATTGGGTAATCTATTAATCAATCAGGAGGGCTTCTTTGCTCTTGTTCTTGGGGATTCCTGGTAAGTGTCTCTAGGATTAGTTACTGTGAGGATTTCTTGTAATCGTTGAGCGTTTGATTGGGATTTGTGGATGTTCTTGGTTGAATCTTGATCTAATAGGTAATGCAGTGAGCTCTCCAATTTTCGGAACTCAACATGGACGTAGCTTATCCAATTTGGATAAGTGCATCACGGTAAAAATCTGTGTTGTGTTTGTTCTTGATTTCTTTGTGGTTTGTGTGGTGGATTGATCTGTGTGTTTTGTTATTTAGTTACTGCATTAAAGGATTATGCAACATAGAATTTTAAGGATCTAGAAGAGAGGAGAAAGGAAGGGAAAAAAAAAAAAAAAAAGATGCTTTTAATAACTGGGGCTATGCTATGTCTATCTATATATAATACATGTTAGAAAGCATATTCTTACTCCGTAGCCATTGAAGCACAGAAAACTATTCTACTAAATAATCCACATTAATGTCATCATTATTGGCAGTGTTGATAAGAAGCAAAAGTGGTGTCATTTTTACTCTGTTTCTGTCACCGTTGTTAGCTCACCAAAGGCACCAAAGAACTGCTATCTCTTCACGTCATTCAGCATCAAAGTGCTGTCACATTTACATTACTGTTCTTGCTTCTTCGCAAATGTATAAAACGTGTGACTCTCAGTTAGTTAGTTAGTTAATGAAAGAAAGAAGAAAAGTTGAATTTGTCTTTCTCAATTCTCTCTAAGATTCTTGACTTCTCCTCCAAAGTCTTTCATGGTATCACAGCCAAAGACTAGCGTCAATGGTGAATTCTTCATCCTCCAATACTTCGAACAACAATTTGAACAGAGTGATGGAGAACACTTCAGTTACTTACTCTTCAGCATTTCCGTCCAGTCTTCAAATGGTTACTCCCAAGCTCACATGTGATAATTACCGTGATAATTATCGGTTTTGGAAGTCACAAATTCTTTTTGCAGTAGGTGCTCACGATCTTGATGGTCACTTAACAAGTTGTATCCCCTGTCCTGAATCTTTAATTTTGTCAGAACCTGAAATTCTTGTTGAAGAAAATGTAGTTAGGTCAACATCCGAATGAAAATTGAATGAATCTGGTACTACAGAACGCATTAATCCAGCTTATCTAGCTTGGAAACGTAATGATAAATTCCTTGTTACATGGCTGTTGGCCTCCATATCTGAATGTATGTTTAGTTCGGTATCTAAGTGTCAAACTTCCACTGATATTTGGTTCAGTCTTGAAAATGAATTTTAAGTGACTCAAAGGCTAGAGCTCTGCACCTTAAACATTTGTTATAGAACACACATAAAGGGAACTTGTCTATCTATGATTACTTTAAGAAGATGAAAGGTATTGTAGAAAGCCTAAACTCTAGTGGTCAAAATGTCTCTGATGAAGATTTGCTTCAGCATATTCTTGATGGTTTAGGACTAGAGTTTGACGCTACTGTTGTAAATTTGACGTCTAGAGTAGAATCCAAGTTTGATTCTGTTACAATCCAAGAGGCACAATATCTACTACAAAAATATGAAATGCGAATTGAGAAATTTAATTTTGTTGATTTTTCAAATAGTTCAGTTCATCTTGCTACAATTAGTAACTCTAATAGTTCACCAACTCTGCACAATGGGTCAAATATTGCATCCCATGTTGGTTGTGCTTCTCGACCTATACCGATACCAGCTGCAAATCTTATGCCAACTACTCAAGTGCATCAGAACTATGTCCCACACTATCCACCTCCTAGACAGTTTGTTTCACATGGACAGACATATCAGCCTTCCCATGCTGGATAGTTTGAATCTCAATTCAATAATTACAGACCACCAGTGTTAAATAGCTACAACAGAGGTCGTGGCAGACGGAATGCTAAAAGGAGACCTATTTGTCAAGTATGTGGGAAAATAGGACACACAACTATTCAATATCACCGGTATAATTCTACTTACAATGGAGTTTCTCCAGAGTCTGCATCTTCTGGTGGTATTGTCTTCAACAATGGACAATCAAATTCTTTTCTTGACAAATCTTTTTGACATGGGAGAGGACTTGATTCTACTTATTCTGGCAATCAACATTTGTCCTCTGATCACTTCTACTCTGGTAATCAAGCACAACCAGGACCAACATTTGTGAATTCCTCAAATTGATTTCTTCTTCACAAGATTTCTCCAGAGGGCAACAACCTATTGCTTCAGTCCCCAACACTGATAATACAGCTTTCAAAGTTCCTAGTCAGCAACCTACTTCATCCAGTCAGGTTTATTTTGCTGCACCACATCTGCCAATACTTCCTATTGAAGAAAAGTGTTGAGGTGTCTTCAGCAGAGGTGGTCCAGCTCAAGGGGAAGTATTGAAGTAAAGTGTTGAGGTGTCTTCAACAAAGGTGGTCCAGCTCAAGGGGAAGCATTGGCAGTGTTGACAAGAAGCAAAAGTGGTGTCGTTTTTACTCTGTTTCTGTCACCGTTGTTAGCTTACCAAAGGCACCAAAGAACTGCTATCTCTTCACGTCATTCAGCATCGAAGTGCTATCACCTTTACATTATTGTTCTTGCTTCTTCTCAAATGTAGTATAAAACATGTGACTCTCAGTTAGTTAGTTAGTTAATGAAAGAAAGAAGAAAAGTTGTATTTGTCTTTCTCAATTCTCTCTAAGATTCTTGACTTCTCCTCCAAAGTCTTTCATGTTCCTTTAAAACTGCAAATTGCAGATAGTTTAACTAAGCCTTTGCCTACTGCTCAGTTCCATGAACTGAGAAATAAACTCACTGTAATACCAGTTGATGCGCACAAAGAAACTTCATGTCTTGCTCAGCATACTTCATCAAATGTCAATGATAATGTTCATTTCAGTATTGACAAAGTCACCTGCTCTGATGAAGAAACAGAGTAATACCGATTGCTGATGCTCTGTTTTTCACTTCTTGGTTCATTACTTATTGGATAGATTGCATGCATACTGCAACACATGATTCTGAGAGCTGATATATCTCACAAGAAGGAAAGTATTTGAAGGAACGCGTTGAGATGTGTCTTTAGCAGAAGTGGTCCAGCTCAAGGGGAAGTATTGAAGTAAAGTGTTGAGGTGTCTTAAGCAGAGGTGGTCCAGCTCAAGGGGAAGTATTGGCAGTGTTGACAAGAAGCAAAAGTGGTGCGTTTTTACTCTCTTTCTGTCACTGTTGTTAGCTCACCAAAGGCACCAAAGAACTACTATCTCTTCTCGTCATTCAACATCAAAGTGTTGTCACCTTTACCAGGGCCGGCCCAAGGGGTAGGCAGGTAAGGCACCTGCCCAGGGCCCGCGAAAAAAGCCCCAAAAAGGGGCCTAAATTATTTAAAAAAAATTTTAAATAGATTTATCTACAAAAGTTTATAATTTTTTATCCAAACCGGTCCAAAGAGTCCCAAAAAAGCCAAAAAGGCCCAAGTTCATTAGAATTTTTTTTACATAAATTTACAAAAAAAACATGTTTCATACTTTCTATTCACACCCGTAAATTAACTAAGATAGTTATTTAAATGTCTAAAATTTCAAAACTCCCATTCAATCCCTAAAATGATGAAAACATTGCATCTCCTCCCCTCTACACCGCCATAGTGTCGTTGTCATCATTAAAGTGATGATTCCGGTCAATTTTCTCACCAAAATCGACCGGTATCACCACTTAATCAGTTATGAAACATTTTCTCAGCCTTAACAACCCCCAATTTGGCCGATTTTTGCTAATTTTCGCAACCCATTTTCATTCTTCACCGCGTTGACACCATCATCTTCGTCCCCTCAAGCCCCTCCCCAAAACCCCTCACTTACCTGACCCCGATAGCCCGTCATCCACCTCTTACCCTCACAAGAAAGATTAGGTAATTTGACTATATTATCAATTGAAAAAGATTTGGTTTATAAAGTTGAATATAAAAATTTAATTAGTGATTTTGCATCTCAAAATAAGAAAAATAAATTTGAAATAATTTTTTAATATATGTTTATATTATTAAAAGGGCCCTAAAATAATTCTTGTCTAGGGTCACAAATGTTTTTGAGACGGCCCTGACCTTTACATTACTGTTCTTGCTTCTCTCAAATGTATAAAATGTGTGACTCTCAGTTAGTTAGTTAGTTAATGAAAGAAAGAAGAAAAGTTGTATTTGTCTTTCTCAATTCTCTCTAAGATTCTTGACTTCTCCTCCAAAGTCTTTCAATAATGTCTCTTCAGGTTTCAGCACTTCCTACTTCGCCCAAAAATGCAAAGCAAGACATAAATCGATGCTCAGCAGATTATCATCCTTGCATTTGAGGGATCATTTCCTCTCTTATGCCAGTAACTTTGTGGTAAAATATACTGCTTATATCTTCTAATTTAATTTCAGCATGCTTGTAACAGTTTCTGTACAAGGTCTTTTTTGAATACTTTAAAACGGGGCTTTGCTAAGTTATACTAGGACCACTGAATTAATTGCCCTTTACAACATGCTCTGGAAGTCCAGTGGTCCTCATTTCCATATATTGCCAACTCCAGTAAAACCCTTGTACAAATAAATACCTGCCAATTACCAAGTGCCCATATATCATATTTAAAAAATTAATTAATGTTTTAAAGTAGTTTGTTTCTCTAGTCGTGTCTGCATTTTCTTCTTATAATTTGGATAACGTTAGATGATTTTGATTTTGGTTCAATTATTCTTTTGTATTGAAAATTGAAATTTTTTTTAATTTTTAATTTTTATTTTTACGTTTTATTTGTGCCATTTAACAGAAGTTCAATTTTGTTTACGTACACAATTGAAAATTTTCGTTTTTTTGAAGTATTCTTAATTTTATATATATACATAATCCTACATAGTAATATTTACTAATAACCATCTTTGATCCATTTGATGATCTAGGAGAGTGCTGATACAAAGAAGCTACAAGAACTGAGGGAAGAAATTAAGAGAATTCTATTTGCCATCGTGATTAAGCCTGCACAGAACTTGATTTGTTGATGCGATACAGTGCTTAGGTGTGTTATAAATTTGTAACTGAGGTCGATGAACTTTTAGAGCAAATCTATTGGGCTCACCGAGACAAAGATCTCAGAGATGACAACGATGAGTTATATTTCATCTCTCTTGAATTTCAATTACTTAGACAACATGGTCCCTTTATTCTTTATATTTAATTATACCGTTCACAGGTGATGTGAAACAGGCAATGGGTGCTGAATTAATAAGCAGATGTCTTCAAGGAAGGCAATGGGAACTTCAAGGCATCTCTTGAAGAAGACGTTCGAGGAATGTTGAGCTTGTATGAAGCCTCACATCTCAGGATGCATGGAGAACTATACTAGAGGGAGCGCTCGGTTCCTTCTGATGTAGTTTTTGTAATATATTATAGTCTAACTTCGCGCAGAGTAACAGAAGTTCACTTTGCGAAGGTTCTTCTTGACAGACAGTCATGTAATTTCTAGCCTCTAGCCTTGGTATCTCCCTGCGAAGATCGAGGTTGATTTAAGGCATGCTTAACTTGAGCTGCAAGTGGAGTGGTGAGTTGGGTTGCCATGGATTCAAGGTGAGTAGTAGTGAAACCAAGCGCTTCCTTTTGTATAGTTTCTTCATACTAGCTTAACATTCCTCGAACGTCTTCCTCTAGTATTTTTTTTTTTTTTTTAATTGTATTTATTCTTGGAGTTAATGGTATTGTCGTCCCTGAGGTTTGAAGAATATGACTTTGGTCCAGTAAAATCCGCAAAAAATCATTTGTCTCTGTAAGACTGCTGCCGTTAGGGAATTCTAGAATGAGTTAATGCTTTTGAAAGCAAATGTCCACTGTACCCCCCATTTCTCATATTAGGAAGAATAAATACAAAATAAAAAACTAAGACCGTAGAGATTAATATAACGAAATAATAATGAATAAAATAAAAAATAATATGAACTGGATTTGTAACAAATTAAAACATCTTCACAACTATAACTAAAAATTAAATATTTTAACTAAAATTTTCTACCTTAAAAAAAAATTCCATGTATTATCAAGCATCCAGATAATAATACTAATAATAAAAAAAACTAGAAAAATCATTCAAATCCAAAACCCAAAACTCAAAACTACACAACAATAATTCAACCATAATAAAGCCGCCACCACTGCACCACTAACAAAGCCATCAAAAAATTCAAGAACCAAACTCCTTAAAACCCAGTTAACGCATGAAACCACCACCACGGCAACACCACTATGACAGCCTCCATCACCATTACAAACACCAAAATTGGGTTGGTGAGGGCGAGGGTCCCAACTCTTGAGGGATGGTGGGGTGTATGGGTGGGTCATTATTGTTTCTTTTTTCTTTATTGAATTTTTTTATTATAATTGAAAAATGTTTCTTTTTTATATTATAATTCTTAGAAAGAGTGAAATGTCAGCTTTATCCTTATATATTGTTAATTATTATAAATGGCAGCAATCTGATAGGGACTATATTGACTTTTTTGTATTTTATTGGACCAAAGTTTTCTTCAAACCACAGGGATGAAAATGTTATTAACCCTTTATTCTTGGGTTCAATTAACTCATTTGTCATCAATCATAGTTTTTTTTATTTTTTATTTTTTTAACGAAATTTGGAAAGATGATGTGGTGCATCCATGACATCTATATAACAGTCAAGACTTTATCATTTTAGCTGCATGGAGATTACCATGCATATCATATTGAATTGAACAATATCATTTATTAAACTGTTAGATTCGCACAAGTATTATTGATTGAAAAATATAAAGCATCATGATGTGGGAAGTGGCATAAAGGTATCTTCTTCTATTCGGCTTATCTCTTAATTACTATCAAAGGCTACATCAAATTCATTCTTTTTTTACTATACTGCCAAATAATATTGGTAAAGGAGAAGTCATCTTTTTTGCAATACGGAGAATCAATTAGGGTGTGTTTGGTTGGGGGTAATGGGGATTACTAAGATAATGTTATTTTATATTACTTGATTATTAGTTTGGTTGTCAAGTAATATAAGATTTTGGTAATCTCTCAAAACCAATAGTATTACCATTGGTAATATAGAAGACAATATGATTAACTTAGTTTTCTTACGCCATTTCATGTCTAAGGATGTGGCTGTGAAAGGGCCACAAATCTGGCCGTGAAAGGGCCACATCTTTGGTCATGAAATGGTTAGATATAACCGTTTTTGGCTAGATCTTGCAGGTGTGCCCCATTTTGGCGAATTTCGGGGGGCAATCAACGGTGGTGGTAGTTGCCGACACTGGCTTGAGGTGGATAGGGGTGATTTTGTTACAAATTAAAATTTTATATAGTTGGGGTGTTTTAACAAAATTTCAAATATAGGGGGTTAAAAAAATGATTTAAAAAATAATAATAAAAATAATATTATATTAATATTTGAAAAGGATGGTCATTTAGTAATCTATATAATGTACCTACCAATTTATCCTCATAACCAAACATATCAATGTAACATAACTACCAATTTATTCCAAACTAACCAAACACATTTCTATAAACATTCTAAGTAATCTTCAAAGTAATTTATCTTTCTATTAATATAACATTCCTAATAATACAACATTTGTTTTAATAATTAGAAATTACTCAAATTATTAAAACAAATGTTGAAATTGTTTAGATATTACGATTGTTAATAGAGGTTGTTAATTTACCACTCATCCTTATATAAAAGTTTAGCATAACCAAAATTATCAATTGTGCAATACACATGGCTATTAAGTTGTCGCTCTACCTCGATTCTTAGGTAAAGCTTAAGGTGTGTATTCAATTTTAGCAAAAAGTTTAAGGGTTAGTTTGACGGTGCTGTAGTTTTCCGTTTAATCAACTTTAGAAATAATTAACCTTTGAAAATAATTTTTGTAAAACATAATTTTGAAATAGCTTTAGGTTTGGTGAAATAAAGGTTGAAATCATTGTGGCATGTAAAATGACCAAAAAAAGGCATTTTATATCTTAAATTATTTTTGTTACTCTATTTTGTATTTTGATAAGTATTTAATAAATATATAAAAAAATTATTAAAATAAAGAAATTGAAAACTATTGACTGGCCGATGCTGGTCAACATTCGTTGACCCTCGATCAACGAAAGGGCAATCACAATTGATCGGAGGTCGACGCCAATCAAGGGTGGCACGTTGGTGCCATGCTGATCCCATCGAAGCTGAAATGTTTCTATCCATTGGAATCTGGCGATTTCATTAGATTTCAATGCTTCATTTGGTTGAAAAATGCGGTGAAAGATTCGGCCTCAAATTTGAAATATGGTGGAACCACCAGATTCATGTAGATCGGCTTTTCTTAGTCCTGATGGGACCATCAGTGATGCCAAAGTGTCATAGTTTTCCAGTGTTAACTACCGATCAATGGTGGTTGACTTGTCATCTACCGTCGCCAATGGTGCCATTTCAGTTTTTATTTTTTAATTTATAAATAAATGATGAAATTATTTATTCAATAAATTATATGTTTATTTAAATTTATTTCGTCATTAAAAAAATTTATATAAGGGTACACTTGTCTTTTTATATCAACAAATCAGCTTTTAGAATCCTTTTACAAATCTGATTCTTTTATAATCAACTTTGAATTTAATCAGTTTTAAATGAAGTTTATCAAACACTTTTATTATTGTAACTTAAACTAAATTGATTATTTCTTAAATTACAACAATCTCAAACACATTCTGTTAATAGGTTGAGGCTCATAAATAATATAGCTAAAATTATAAATTGTGCGACAAGGCAAGGTTGTTAAATTGCCTCTCCACCTTAGGTAAAAGCATAAGCTACAAGGATGAGGCTCATACTCTAACTACCTTAGCTGAAAGCTTAAGTTAGTTGATAACGGCTCATCAACCTCACATAAAACTTGAATTTTTTTATTTGTTTTACTACATTGAAATGTGATGATTTAAATTTGTGATCTTTGACTTTGATATTATATTAACTTATCATTCTACCGAAAGATTAAGGTAGTAGACAGGGGCTCATGGACATCAATATTTAATCTAATTAGAATTGCAATAAGAGCAAGGTGGACTGCCTTCTTCTGTGGTTGATAATTATTAAGTGGATTTTTTTTTTTTCCTTTTATATTTGCTTGTTCATCTTTCGATGGTTGTAAATTTGCGGTTTTTCTAGTCAGTATAATTATCATCAGTAGATGTGGTGGAAGAGGCAAGGCTAAGCAACCTGCTAAAATATATACTACAAAACGCCTGAGTGAAAACTGTTGAAAGATTTTGTCTTTATTGATACGCTCTTTATCAGTAATTCAGCATAAGTTTCAGGTTTTTGAGTATGATGTCTCTCACACATTTCTATTAATAGTAAATGATCAGAATGAAAGAATTATACATGACTGAAGTGGCCTGGTTGCGAAGTCTTTTTGTAGAATTAGGCCTCACACTTAATAAATTCCCTGTCATCTGGTGTGGCAACATAAGTGCTGGTGCATTGGCTTCCAATCCAGTGTTTTATGCACGAACTAAGCACGTTGAGATAGATGTTCACTACATAAGTGAACAAGTACTTGCCAAGAAAATTACAGTACAATATGTTCCCTCCAATCTTCAGATTGCTAATATTTTGACCAAGACATTGTCAGCAGCTCAATTTAATACACTGAAAAGTAAGTTGAATATGGTGGCAGTCAGTGAAACAAATAACAGCAGTGCTCTCGTAAACAAATGACAGCAATGTTTCTGCACAGCAATGTTTATGCTCCTTTTGTTCAAAATCGAAGTTACTGACTGTTCTTGATTGTTCCTAATTGTTTGTTTTCAGGCTGCTAATCAAAAGTTGAAAGCTCCAATTTTCTCTTTGTTGAAGTAATAAATGTTGGAGTAGCAATGGCAGCTTTGTTTGCTGAGTTTGGTTGTTTGAAAGCTCCAATTTTCTCTATGTTGAAGTAATAAGGGTTGGAGTAGCAGTGGAAGCTTTGTTTGTTAAGTTTGTTTGTCGAGTTTGTTTGTTTTCAGGCTGCTAATCAAAAGTTGAAATCTCTAATTTCCTCCATGTTGAAGTAACAGTGTTGGAGTAGCAATGGCAGTTTTATTTTTTGAAGTTGCCGATTAACAGTCTCTGTAATGAAGTATATAATGAGCTCTGTTTCAATACATTGATGAAGATCTTGTTAAAGCTTACAGATGTTTCTAATGTTAACATTATTATGATTGAAGATAGAGTAGGAGTGTTGAAGACACATCTCATTTGCTGCTTAAAGAAAAAAAAATTAGTGTGACAGTTGAAGAAAAATTTGCTGCTCCAACTGAAGAAAAGTTTCACTTGCTGCTATAAAATTTTGCTGCTATTGTCAATTTCTTTTTATTTCTGATTTGATAATTGTACCAGGCTAAGATTGGAAACCCAGTCTAGCTTGAGGGGGGATGTTAGCCACAAAAGTTGTAAGGTTACTTCCTCAATGGCGTCATTTTCAGTAAGTTGGTTCAATAAGAACTAACACTGTCGTTTTGAGTAAACTAGTGAGTAGATAGGTGTCAGTCGTTGGACTCACTGTAGCTAAGCTTCATTTTCAACGATATTCTAGAAAATTTCAGCTCAAACACTCTCTGAACTAACTCTCAAATCCTCTCTCAAACACTCTCTAAACTGACTCTCAAACCCTAATATTTACAAGCACACTCAAGTCTACTGGCTTATAAGAAGGGTTAATCCTCCCATTCAACAAGGCCTTATTGGGTGAGGAGTCAGGCCTACCTCAAATTCTATCATAGTATTAGAGTTAGGCCTAGTTGAGCTGAGTGCTTGACTAGTAGGTGAGAAGTTAGAGCCAACAACTACCTCTATTAACAGGCATGACCCAACATATGGGCTTGACCGTGAGGCAGAGTGTTGGAGTCTCATGCCGACTAGGCACGCTCAAGCCTATTGGTTTATAAGGGGGGTAACCCTCCCATTTAACAATGACTTATTGGGTGAGGAGTCAGACCCACCTCAAATTCTATCACACTAGCCCCTGAAATTTTGAAGCACTAGAAGCCACTAAACAAACTACACTATCACCAACTAGAACTAAAATAGTGAAATGTCTCTTCAAGTTTCAGCAACTTCCACCTTAAGCCAAAATTCTAAGCCAGATGGTAATCGTCACTTGGCAATTCGATGTGGTAGCACAACATGATGGGAGAGAAAATACCTATAAGTTAGAGAAAGATGGCGTCAAATTCACCTTGCTGCCAATGAAAAAGAGTTCCAAAACCAAAGCTTCTAAAGTGGAGGAGCAGACCTTCTTTACTGTTACACATTTTGGGACAGAGTTAGTAGTTGCTTTCAAAGTGTCAAGGGTGATGTATGAACTAATTGTGAAGCAAGTATTAACCACTGAAGGGGAGTTGAACACAAAAGAGTACCCAGAAGCAATCAAGCCATTGTTAGAAGAATTTAGTGAGGTGATGCCAGAGGATTTACCTGCACCTATGAGGGATATTCATCACCACGTTGATCTAATTCCTGAAGCTAGTTTGCCAAACCTACTTCATTATAGGATGAGTCCAAAGGAGAGCGAGATTCTAAAAGAAAAGGTGGAAGAATTTCTAACCAAGGGGTACATCCAAGAGAGCATGAGTCAATGTGTAGTTCCTACCTCATTAATGCTAAAGAAAGACGAGAGTTGGAGGATGTGTGTAGATAGCAGGGCCATCAATAAAATTACTATAAGTTACAAGTTTCCAATTCCTAGGCTAGATGACATGCTTGATAGGTTACATGGGGCACAAGTGTTTACAAAGATTGATTTGTGAAGTGGATACCACCATATTCGAATTAGACATGGGGACGAGTGGAAAATAGCTTTTAAGACAAAGGAGGACTTGTATGAATGGCTTGTGATGCCATTTGGTTTGACAAACATGCCAAGTACTTTTATCAGAGTAATGAATTGGGTATTGAAACCTTTTATTGGAAAGTTTATAGTTGTTTATTTTGACGATATTCTGAATTATAGTCAAGTAGACAAAGAGCACATTCAACACTTGCACGAGATACTAATAGTTTTACAGAAAAACAAGATGAATGTGAACCTGAAGAAGTACAGTTTTATGACAAATAGGTTGTTGTTCCTAGGCTATATTGTTGGGGCATATGGTATTCAAGTGGATGAAGACAAGATTCGAGCAATTAGGAAGTGGCCTACCCCAAAAACAATAAAGGATGTCCGAAGTTTTCATGGGTTGGCGACCTTCTATAGGCATTTGATTAGAAATTTTAGTAGCATTGCAACACCTATTATAGAATGTCTAAAGAAAATGAAGTTTCAATGGAGTGAGGAAGCTAAAACTATCTTTGCTGTGTTAAAGGAGAAATTATGCATTGCCTAATTTTGAGGCCTTGTTTGAAGTTGAGTGTGACGCTAGTGGTGTGGGAATATGAGCTTTCCTTTCACAAAATAAGAGACCAGTAGCTTATTTAAGTGAGAAAATCAATGATGCAAGGCGTAAATGGGCTATGTATGATGGAAGTTTTATTCTGTTGTGCATGCTTTGAAGACTTGGGAGCACTATTTAATAGGGTGTGAGTTTGTTCTATACTCTGACCATGAAGCCTTGAAGTATTTAAATAGTCAGAAGCAAATTAGTAGAGACATGCATGCTAGGTGGACTCAGTTTCTACATAAATTTCCTTTCAAGCTAAGACACAAAGTAGGAATACATAATAAAGTAGTAGATGCATTGAGTGGACATGTTGATTTATTGGTGACCATGACACAAGAAGTTGTGCGGTTTGAGACAGGGAAGGAACTATATGAAACGGATGAAGATTTTCAGAAAATATGAGAGCAGTGTGTTACAAACCAACCTGTTGAAGATTTTCACATTCATGATAGGTTTCTCATTCGAGGCAACCAGCTTTGAATCCCTAAAATTTTCTTGGGAGAGAAGCTTATTTGAGATTTGCATGGTGGATGTCTTGTTGGTCACCTAGGGCATGACAAAACGCTTGCTATTGTGGGTGATCGATATTACTGGCCACATCTGAGGAGAGACATGACAAGGTTTGTGCAGCGATGTTATATATGCCAAACTGTCAAGGGGCAGTCTCAAAACACTGGTTTGTATATGCCTTTACCTGTTCTAGAAAATATTTGGGAGGATTTATCTATGGATTTTGTGCTTGGATTGCCTTGGACACAAAGGGCGTAGATTCTGTTTTTGTTGTGGTTAACAAGCTTTCTAAGATGGCACACTTTATTCATTGTAAGAAGATGTCTAGATGTGTTAGGAGTCGATCTACCCAACGTAGCAGAAAAACAAAGATCAAAAGGATGAATCGATTCCTTTTATGCCAAGATCTGGGTATAGATTATATAGTTTACATGTTAAATCAAAATTCTGCACAAAAAAAATATCAATCCATTCAAGGATCAGAGATCTTACGCACGTTTGGAGACTCCTTCAAATGTCTCTAAATTTTTCTTCGCTACTAATTCAACGCAGAACCGTACGAACGGTAATCCACACAAAGACAATCCGAAGAACCAACCCTTGTTTTGCTAGAACAAAGGGGTGGCTTCAAGAATCAAGTTGAATCAAAGAAAAACTTTGATTCACATAAAGGGAAACGTGAGAGAGCGAGAGTAAAGGGGTGGCTACCTTTTTCTATTCAATAATTGATTGAATGAATTATGAATGAATATTTTTAACTCAACTTGCACTTATATAGTGCTAGAGTTAAAACCCTAGTCCTATATGGAATAGGCATTGGCTCCAACCCTAATCCACCCTTGTATCCAAACACTCTTGCTATGGTATTTTATATTTAATTAATTATTATTATAATTAAAATCAATTAATATATTTATAAAATATATTAACATTTAATTAATAATAATAATTCATTTAAATATATGCGTACATATATTTAAATATAATCTCACTAATTTAATTTTAACATTAAATTAAATACAGTCAACAACCTCAACAAATTTAATTACACTGTGAGATTACCAAAATACTTTTTCGTCCTAAAAGACAAAAATACCCCTTGAACAAAACGATTCTTAAATTATCTTCTAAGTGTGTGACCCGTAGGCTCTTCATCATATCGGCAGTGAGTAGTATCGCAATTAACACCAATTAATCGTCTCATTACACACATACCAAGATTGGCCCCTAGCAAGGCATCATGACCACCTGATAGATTTGGATTCAGCGAAATAGCTATACATCAACGATATGGTTACCATGCAATCAAATCCTTTCATCATCTATTATCTTATCGAGACTCAGGTAAATAAATTGTGTCAACCTCAGTTACTCTCAATATCTTTATATTCAATTACTGAACCAATGATCGAATAAATAAATTGGATTGAGCAACAACTCAATCCTACTGTGGCCACAACTTTAGTGTCATTGTCATACATTGAATTACGCTGTGAGATAACTTCTCCCATACTCGGGAGTGATGAATCCTCTGTCGATCCACCATAGTCTTGACAAACTCCTCGATGTAGCCAATCACTACCGTATTGATACCTCTGAATAGAATTACGTTGGGCTAGTGTCAAATTACACCAATTGGTACACAAGGTGCTTCGGTGATCTCAAGTCTAAGGATCACATGTACCACCATTCATTAGAGGATTTGTTCCATAGACACTAGGGTTACCATCTATATAGAATCTTCTGGTGGGTCAGTCTAATAAACTTACCTACAGCAAGCACTCATGTGTTGCACTAGGTTGTCAGCAAACAAACTTGACAAGTGAGATTAGTCACTACCTTTTGACAGGGTCGTTCAACACGATGATAGTCTTACCGTATTATATGTTTCTTTAGTCAGAATAATATTGGGGCTATGGACATTTCTAGGATGACCAACATATGTGATCATAAGGTTCTCACTATCAAGATTTGAAAGACTTGATACCCTCGTCATAGTTTCACCATCCTAAGGACATATATCAATACATACAGATATGATGTACATGATATAGTAGAAAATGTCTCTTTATTTATTAATAAACATTATTACAAAGAGTCACTTCTACAATAATTGATTGACTCTAGAACACCTACTCCAACAAGATGCAAACGGAATTGCCAAATTGTTTTTCAAGGAGATTATCCATTTGCATGGAGTACCTAAATCTATTACTTCTAATCAAGATAGCAAATTCCTTGGCCATTTTTGGAGAACATTGTGGAAGAAGTTCAATTCATCTCTGAATTACAGCAGTACTATTCATCCACAAACTGACGGTTAAACTGAAGTTGTGAACATAACTCTTGGCAATTTGATTCAAAGTATTTGTGGCGATAAACCAAAACAATGGGATGTAGCTTTATCACAGGCTGAATTTTCCTACAACAGCACTACTCATAGCGCCACAGGGAAGTCTCCTTTTTCAGTTGTGTACACCAAGCCCCCGCAGCATGCTCTTGACTTGATCAAATTATCGAAAGTCCCTGGTGTTAGTGCAATTGCAGAAAATATGGCTACTTAGTGGCAAGATGTTCAAGTTGAGGTGAAGTGGAAGTTAGAGCAAGCTAATACCAAGTATAAGAAAGCTATAGAGTAACATCGCAGAAAATAGATTTTTGAAGTTGGGGATTAGGTCCTAGTGTTTCTTCGAAAGGACAGATTTCTAGTAAGGACTTATTATAAGTTGTAGCCTAAGAAGTATGGGCCTTACCAGGTTTTGCAAAGATCAATGACAATGCCTACGTTGTGGATCTGCCAGACACAATGGGAATTTCTAAGACATTTAACGTGGCAGATATTTACCCATTTCACTATTTTGACGAACCTTTGTATCTCGATGCCCAACTTAACTCAGGGTCAAGTTTTTCTCAAGTGGAGGGGATTGACATAGAACGTTTAGCGGATGAATTCATGGAGCGGGCTGAGCGTCAGAAGTCCACACGTAAAGCCTAAAGGTCCTAAATGAGCATGTCTCATTCAAACGACTATAACTTTTGATCCGAGAGGTGTTATAAGGCTCATAAGATATCGACGGAAAGCTTATTTCAAGCCTGTCGATGTGAAAACCCACTTTATCTGATTGGAGGTCGTTTTCAAGGGAACAATCCACCGTTTTGACATGTTTTGGGGCTGTTTTAGTTGTCTGCGCATTTTTTTCTATTTTATTTGGGGTTTTCTTGTTTTAATTAATTTAGATTTTGTTTCCTTTTGTTATTATGAGCCTTATTAAGGTTAGTTGTCACCTTATATAAACTTATTTTTTGTTTTGGATGTTATTCAATGAATTATTCAGATTTATTTCATATTTTAAAGCTTAAGTTTTTGTGATTAAGATTCGTTATCAACCCTCACTACAAGGAAAAAGACTCTTCTTAACGAGGATTCCCCATTAAGAAAGGGGTACAATGACAGTTTTTGAACTATCAATGTAGCCCCTGTCAAAAAAGGGATATGACAGTTTTTGAACTGTCAAGGACCTCTTGTCAAATCCTTGACAGTCAAAGATTTAGCAAAATTTGAACCAAATCCATGACAATTCAATAATTGTCAAGAATTTAGCTGAATTTTCAATTTTTGTTTTAGAATTTTAGCCAAAATGTTGACAATTTTCACACTTTCGAGATTTCGTTTGTTAATTTTTTTAAATTAATGAAATTTCTTTATTATTACGTATTAAATTGTAGAATAGTCGAATGAAATGCTTCACAATATTATGACCATTCCAGAATATGTAATGAGACATCGAACAATTGATCGAATAATATATATATCACTGTTGCTCTGAGTAGACAAAATTGAACAATAGTATAAATTTTACAATATTGCATAAACAACAATGAAAAGTAATCAATTCAGTAATGAAAAGTTTGGTGCATAGTTTTTGCCCTTATTGGCCTCTGACATCACTAAAACAACAATAACTGAAAAAAGTTTGATACGTACATTGCCCATTTTGCTCTTCATCATAAAAAGACAATTTTTGAAAAATCCAACCTGCAAAAGGTGTCTCTTGTGAAGGCAAGAGCATTTGTTTTCCCTGGTCATGCATCATGCTTATAGCTGCCACATTATTGTTTCAAAAAGAAAAAAGAATAGAAAAATATATGGAAGAAAATTATACAATTAACACATTCAAATATCCCAAAATCTAAAAAAGAGATTAAAGAGGTCTACACACAAGTTGCAGCTCTCAAGGGCAACAGCTTATTAAAATTTCTTAATTTAGCATTCTAAAATATCAAGGAAAGAAATGGAACCTAATAGAATGATGCTCTGATATTACAGAGAAGAGCCCACAAAAATTTCTGCAATATGCTCCTTGAATGACCAAAAAGGTCTCTAACATCATCAATGCCATTCATATTCACCAGTGTAAACTGCTCAAAAATAAAATAAAAAGAACAAACATTCCGCATCTAGTTCTACCTTTTCCTCTATCTTGGGGAGATTTCCAACTGTTATTCATATCAGACATTTCAGATAAGAGTGAAGTTAGGTTTTTTATGTCTTTTAAGGGCAAAATGAAAATTCCATACTGGAATTACCTCTTGCAACAACAGGCATCTTTTTAACTGTAACATACAAGCAGAACATATGAAGCTGCTATTAAAATGGATAAGACTATTTAGACTAATTTTTATAAAAGGATTGCAACCTGTCCTGTAGCTTCATCAAGGTCAAACACTTTGGGTGGACTACTTTCAACCCAGGCTTGTCTCTCTACAAGCATCAGAGTTTCCATTAAATCTTCATTGATGTGGATCTCTGGTTCGTACATGAAAGTGACAGTTGCAGCAGGTGACCATTTTGCATGATCTTTGCCAATCCCTTTTCTGGCTATTGCTCTAAGCCTCAGTTCTTGCCCATGACGCAACTTCACAATGATAATGCCCCCAGATGCAAAATAAACCAACTAAAATTCAACATGTGAATTATGTAGCCAACTGCATAAATCTTCACAACAAGCCAAAACATCATATTGCAGTTTCAAGAGGAAAAGGGAAAACCAAGGGAGAAAAGACAAGTTTTGAAAAAACCAACCTGCAAATGACCAACTTTTTCAACCTTGGGTTTGGAATTTTCTTCTTGCGGCACATCTGGCTACATCTGCTCCCAAACCTACTGCTCTGCAAGCCACTACTGGATATACTTCTCCACGTACTCTGGAAACATTTTCCTGAATGCTGCACTGTGAAGAAAGAAAACATTAGATTGAATAACAATTAAAAGTAGACTCCCATAAAAATTCAGAAAGAATAATTTCATGCAGCATTTCCCTATCATTATCAAAAACTTATTTAAATGAAAAAATTGGCAGGATTATTAAGCAAGCAACAACCAAGCTAAGGTTACAGGAAAGGGCTACTCTATTCACTCTGTTATGAATCAAGCCAGATCTAGAGACAACTAGTTTAAACACTCAATATAGATAGAACCCAAATTTAGGCAGCAGTATGTAAAGAAATACAAGGAATATATTTTATCAGTGACCTGCCCTTACATGAAGAAATTTAAAATCAAAGTACGTTTACTCATCTCACTTCTAAGACATGGGCTTTAATCCCCAATCATAGGTGCATATAATGTAGAAAAACAACTGAGGCAGTTCTATATCGTCTGAACCAGGAAGGAAAACAAAGTCCTTGGAACAATACACTTACTTCTTACAATTGAAAGTGAGAGATGCTTTAGCTAGACGCCGCTTCTCGGCAGGGGTTGAATTCACGCTGCCCATGGTAGGACTAGTTTCCATCTGCATAAGAAAAAGATAAAGCAACCCTACATTAAGAAACTTCACGAAATCTAGAAAAACTTCAGATATGCTTCTACAAAAAAAAATTTCTTATAAAAGAGATTTCAGTTAAATTTGATTGAGATGCGCCAGCTTAGGCTTCAATTTGACAAAGGGAGGTCTAAGAGATTTCCATTTTCAGTGCAAATAGAATCAAGTCCTAGTTAGCAGCCCAACTAAAGTTATTAATCTGTACAAGTGAAAGAACATAGTGTAGTTCAAAGCATTTCCAAGAAACAACCCTATACAATGATTCATTTTAAAGCTTCAAGCATGCCATCATGGCATAACAATGAGGCAGAAATAGTCTTCCAATGACTGAAACTCACTACCAGAACAGACTATGCTTACCCTAGAACATTAATAATTAATTGAAACCTCAAGATGGAGGACAAAGGCAAGTAAGACATATCCAAAAGAAATGGAGTGACCCTTGAAAGCAACTAAGAATCAAGTTACCAAAGAGCTTACCGTGAATGAGAGAAGCCCTGTAAGTATCTTGCATTTGGAGAATATGAAGAACGTTAGTCAAACATACAAAAAATGATACAATCTACGCAACTTAATATAAGAAATTTTATATGAGCACAAATAATAACAGTATCAGAAAAGAACATCACAAAAAGATCACATACAACAATTCTGTTTATTAAAACTTCTACACAGGCAACAGATTTAAGGTGGAAGAACTAGTGATTACATGTAGGTGGAACTTATATAGCAAACCATTATTTTAGCAACCACAACATGTTACACATACTTTTAGCATATGAAATTGTGTTCTCCCACAATTTTCTATGCAATTGCAACAAGGGTTTTGTGTTCTCAAGTCTTTGGCACAGCATATTTCCCCAATTCAAATTTCCAACAGGAGCAATGTCCTGCAACTCATAGTAAAAAAATCTCCTCCTTTATTTAAGTAGCCAATTCTTTCAACACTCAACCTTCCAACCCAGATGCTCATAAATCTACAATGCTACTCAACCATACAACCAGGGTTCTAATAACTAAGTGATGATTTCATGAAAAAGCAAAAATACTAAAAACAGATTCCTCTTTAGTTACATTACTCCATACCCAACCCTCAACAAATCCTAAATTTTTACCTTTTTCTTTTCTTCTTTCAATCTTCTATTGTCTACCCACAAATCCATAATAAACATAATCCAAAACCCATTTTGCACAAACAAAAACTCATCTTTGTGCATATTTCTCTGCAAAAAATTAATCCCACAAGGAGGAGAAAACAACCCATCAGAGCAAAAAACCATTAGCACGAAGCATCCATTTTTCAAATCAGAACCCATTAGCATCAAGATAAAACATGGAAATCAATAAAAAAAAATCAAACAAACACATGATCCACAGCAAAAACAAACAAAAGAAATTAAAAAAAGAAAAAAAAAACCAATAGAAATCACTTCTTAGTTGGCTTACGGGGGTAGAAAGAGAGACCTTTATAATACGAGATTCCATCCCTCACTGACAGGAATTGCTACTTGAACTGTCAGCGGTGAACTTCATGCCTCAGCTTGCTTAGCCTCTGTTCCGTCTGGCTTTGCTCGAGAAAAGGACCTGCTCTTGCCGTTCATTAGGGATGATGGGCTAGGCGGGAAGCGTACTGAACCAACCTGTTTGTTTAAGCGGATCACCACTCTTCGAGGAATAGTCTCGGTTAGGCGGGTTTTCTCTCTCTTCTCTTCATTGTTACCTCTGACAAACACCGCCAGTAGATAAAGCTTCAAAGGGTTCGAAAACCCACTTTCTTCATTAGGATTCCTTGAGGGAGGGTTTATAATCTACCCTCCCAGCCCCGTTTTGAAACAGACAGGAAGTTCCTTTTTGGGGCTGTGGTCCATTTTTTTTTTTTTTTTTTTTTTTTTTTTTGTACCAGTTTGTTTTAAGAAGAGATTTGGCGGAAGTTTTTGGGTGGGAGAGATTTGGGTTTTTTCTTGCCCTAGGTTTGACTTGGTCGAAATTTGGGGGGAAAATGGGTGTTTTGGGTCGAAAGAATTTGCCTTAGCAAAATTTCACGGTGAGAAGCCTTAGCCAAATTGGCGTGTATTTATTTTTTTTTTTTTTAACTTAATCCTCGATGATTAAACACAGTCAATGATTAAGAGTATAACAATCGAGGAATGAATTTCATTTTTTCAAAATCTTTGACAGTTAAAAACTGTCAAGGATTAAGACTATAATAATCAAGAAATGAAATTGGTCAACTTAATTTTTATAAAATTTTGACAGTTAATAACAGTAAGGATTTGTTAAAACAATCAAGAATTGTCTCAAATCTTTAACAGTTGAAAAAAAGTTAAGAAATTGTTAAAGAAAAGATTTATTGACTATTTTTAAAAACAGTTAAGAAATTCTGTCAAGAAAGGTCTTTTTCCTTGCAATGCCTAAAGGTGTAATCGAGTGTTATCCTTGTTTATTATGCTAACTCGCTGCGTCAATGTCTTCCAATGTTGATGACATCTATGATGCATATGGTGCAATCGAAGAACTTGAACTATCAACCACTGCAATTCAGAGGTTTGATTTGTATTTCCTCAATTTTTGCTATGTCGTATCCTTAACTTATAAGTAATTATTTATTATTTTATTTTATTTTATCGTTTCCAGATGGGATATCAGTGCTATAGATCAGCTGCTAGAGTAAATGAAAGTTAGTTACAGGGATCTCCTTGATGTTTATGATGAAATTGAGAAAGAGATGGCCAGCCAAGGAAATTATACAGCCTTGATTATGCAAAAGAAGGGGTAAATCTCATTTTAGTTTATTAATTGAAGTAAGTAAGATTCTTGTCAATGATTTGTACTTGCAATACAAATTTCGATTAATATTTTATGGTTTCTTAGATAAAGAATTTAGTGAGAAATTATATCATTGAAGCTAAATGGCGTGACCCAAATTATGTATCGACAATGTAAGAGTTCTTGTCTATTGCATTACTTAGCTACGGTTACTTAATGTTAGCAGTGTTGGGGAGATTTAATTGAATACTAGCAAATCCTAAATTCCTGAAAGCGAAAAATAGTGCGAACAAATGACTCAACATAACCACACACACAAACACAAGATTTATAGTGGTTCACTCTCCATATGAGAGCTACATCTATTTTGCCGTTGCGGAATTTCACTATGAAAAATAAGAAAATTACAAGAATCTCTCACAAGCCTCACAAATTGACTCACTCTCTAAAACCCTATTTGGTGGCTCTTACTCTCTAATTGTGGCTTTGCCTTCTTTTCAATTTGTGTTATCTAACTCTAGGACTTAACCCATTTTTATAGGTAATACATGCGACACTATTCCTAATAGGACTCAAATCTCATATCCTAATAGGAGTTATATTTTAATTCCTAATACAATTATAATCCTATTCCCAATTGTATTTCTAAAGGAAAATAATTCTACTTAAAAACAAATTAGGAAAACCTATGTCCTATTCCGACTCTAATTTGGATTGAATTTGGCTCCACAATCTCAATAATCTCCCACTTGGAGACTAATTCAACACATGTCTTCAATTCTTCACTTCCATCAGCAACGGCATCAACTTTTCTTTCTTCAAGCAAGAAGTCCAAAACTTCAGTTTCTCAATGGTAACCATCTTCGTAAACATATTAGCTGGATTTTTACTTCCTTCAATCTTCTCGAGAGCTATAACTCCTTCTTCCAAAACTGAGCATATGAAATGGTAACGAACTTCTACGTGTTTTGTCCTAGCATAGTAGACTGTGTTCTTTGCCAAGTGAATTGCACTTTGACTATCACAATACAAAGCGCTCCTCTCATAATTCTAACCCAAATTCTTTTAAGAACCATTGTAACCATATTAGCTCCTGACTAGCTTTTGTCATAGAAACATACTCTACCTCTGTAGTAGAGAGAGTAACATTCTTTTGTAACTTTGAAACCCAACTAACTGTTGTACCACCTAACGTAAAGACACAACCCGTGGTACTCTTGTGGTTATCAATGTCACCAGCCATATCAGCATCCACATAACCTTGCTCTAAGTCTGACTTCCTAAAGCATAATGCTAAATCTATAGTACCTTTCAAATATTTGATAATCCACTTTACTGCTTCCCAATGTTGCTTTCTTGGATTGCTCATGTATCTACTCACAACTCCCACTGCATGTGCTATGTTTAGCCTTGTACACACCATGGCACACATAAGACTACCAATCATTGATGCATAGGGTACCTTGGCCGTGTAATCTCTCTCATGCTCTTTTGTAGGTGGCTGATCTTTAGATAGTTTAAAGTGACTAGCCAAAGGAGTACTTACTGGCTTTGCTCTATCCATGTTGAACCTATTGAGTACTTTCTTCGCATACTCTTCTTGTGACAGCTTCAAGAAACCTTTGGCTATATCTCTGGTAATCCTCATACCAAGGATTTGTTTTGCAGCTCCTAAATCCTTTATAGCAAACTCCTTTGATAATTGCCTTTTTAGCTTGTCTATTTCCTATTTACAAGCCCTTCTAATCAATGTGTCATGTACATATAGTAATAGGATGATATAGGAATTAAAGTTCTTGAAATAATAGTAATGGTCTGCTTGCCATCTGAGGAAACCATTTCTACACATAAATCCATCAAACTTCTTGTAGCACTATCTAGGCGCCTATTTGAGCCCATATAGGCTCTTTTGAAGTTTGCACACCATTCTCTCCTTTCTTGGACTTTAAAACCTTATGGCTGCTGCATATAAATTGCTTCATCTAGTTCTCTATGAAGAAATACCGTCTTTACAGCTAACTACTCAAGATGAAGGTCTTCTTTTGCCATTAACCAAGTACTGTTCTTATTGCAGTCAACTTGATAGCTGGAGAGAAAATTTCAGTACAGTCAATGCCTTCTTTCTACTGAAATCCTTTCACAACTAGTCTTGCTTCATATCATTTGCTGCCATCATATTCATCTTCCACCCGATAAACCTACTTGTTTTGCAATGCCTTCTTCCCTTGTGGTAGCTCTGTCAACTGCCAGGTTTGATTTGTTAATAATGAGTCCATCTCATCCTTCATAGCTAGCTCCCACTTGATTGAGTCATCAATTTGCATTACTTCCTTGTAACACTCTAGTTCACCACCATCAGTTAGTAAAATATATTTCAACGAAGGGGAGTACCTCTGTGGTGGTCTTATAGTCTTAGAAGATCTTTTAGGTTCAAACACGGGCATTTGTGGTTCAACTTCTGGAGCTATATTATCTTGATCTTCCTGGTCATTATCTTGCATGTCATTCATTGGGAAGTCTTTCAAAGGAACTACCTCTTGCTTCTTCACTTCAGTATTTGGATTTTCTAATTCATATTGAGTCTATCTTTGTACATCACTTCTTCATTGAATATGACGTCGCTGTTCCTTATAATCTTGTAGTTTTGGTCATCCCAGACACGATAACCAAACTCAGCATCGCTCTAACCAATGAAAAAACATTTGTTAGATTTAGCATCAAGCTTACTTCTAAGAGTAGAGTCAATGTGAACATATGCTAAACAACCAAACACTCTTAAGAAAGAATAATTTATCTCTTTGCCGCTCCAAACTTCTTCTGGGATCTTGCAATTTATCGGTACAAAAGGTCCTCTGTCGAGCAATTAGGCTATGGTATTAATTGCGTCAACCCAAAACGTCTGTGGTAGCCTAACATGCAATCTCATGCTTCTTGCACGCTCATTTAAGGTTCTATTCATCCTTTTGGTGACACCATTCTGTTGAGGAGTTACAAGAATGGTTTTCTCCATCTTGATCCCATTATTGACATAATATTCTTTGAACCCTTGATCATGTACTCTCCCCCATTATCAGATCGCAAGCACTTCACCTTTAGGTTTGTCTCATTTTCAACCATGGCTCTCTACTTTTTAAAAGTATCAAAAACATTATATTTATTTTTCAAAAAATAAACCCATACCTTTCTACTTGCATCATCAATGAACGTCACATAGTACTTTGAGCCTCCAAGGGATGACACATGAGAGGTCCCTACATGTCTGTATGAACCAACTCCAACTTCTTTCCTTTTGGTTCCCTTGCTACTTTGGAAAAACTTACTCTTCTCTGTTTGCCAAAGATGCAACCTTCACACAAACTGTGATCAATCGACTTCAACTCTAGTAGTATTCCCTTTGATCGAAGCTCCTTCATTCCTTTCACGTTCATATGCCCAACTCTATAGTGCCATAAACTCGAGGTAACACTAGTATTTACGATTGTAATTGAATCTCTGCAACTAGAAGTCATGTAAAAAGTTCTAGTTTTATTTCCACGAGCAACCACCATGGCTCCTTTAGTTACTTTCCATGCACCACCTAGAAAAAAACACACTATGCCCTTCATCGTCATGTTGCCCAACTAATATTAGATTGCACATCAATTTTGGTACATGCCTTACTTTCTGGATTTTTCACACAGATTTGTTTGCCATCTTCAACCTAACATCACCCATACCTACAATATCCAAAGGTTCTCCATCTGCCACGTATACCTTTCCATGATTTCTAGCCACATAATTTTCTAGAATTTCATGATGTGTAGTGGTATGGAATGAGGCTTCTGAATCTAAAACCCAAGCGTCAATAGAACTATCAACAGATACAAGTAAAGCATCTTGTACCTCTTTAGTTACGACATTGGCAGCGTCGTTATTGTTGTCTCTTTTTTTGGTGCTTTGCAATTCCTCTGTATGTGACCTTTATTGCCACAATTCCAACACTCCAATTTTTTTCCCAAACCTAGACTTGCTTCTTCCGTACCTTGATTTTGATCTTCCTCAGTTTGAATTTCTATCATAGCCCTTGCCTCTTGTTTCAACATTCAAAGCATTCGATGTTATCTCACCTGAATCTTTCCTGCAAACCTCCTCAACGAGAATTTTATCCCTAACATCAATGAGTTTTAATTTTGTACTACCTGTTAAATTACTAATTGCTGCTCTCATAGGCTCCCAACTATTTGGTAGGGAGGCCATGAGAATTAGGGCACAAACTTCTTCATCAAAATCAATTTTTACAGACAACAATTGATTAATAATTGTATTAAAATCATTTATATGATTTGTCACGGAAGCACCTTCTTTCATCTTAAGATTAAATAATTTTTTCATAAGATGTACCTTGTTATTCGCAGAAGGCTTCTCATACATATCAGACAAGATATTCATCAACCCTGTTGTGGTTGTCTCCTTTGCCACGTTTTTGGTCAATGTTAACCGAATGACTCCTAATACTTGTCTATCAAGGAGTGCGCAATATTCATCTGACATCTTTTCGGATTGTGCTCTTAAGAGAGATAGATGTAATTTTCTACCATATAGATGATCTTTAATCTGCATCTTCCAAAACGCACAATCTGTTCCATCAAACTTGTTGATCCCAGGTGCAGATCCTCCTTCTTCTCCAACCATCACTTTCTTCCTCAAACCTTAATTTTATACTAGTTGGGGTTTTTTGGGGGGGGGGGGGGGGGGGGGTTGTGTGGTTGGAATTTAATTGAATACTAGCAAATCCTAAATCCCTAAAAGCGAAAAATAGTGCGAACAAAGGACACAAAATGACCACACACACAAACACAAGATTTGTAGTGGTTCACTCTCCATATGAGAGCTATGTCCATTTTGTTGCTACGAAATTTCACTATGAAGAAGAAGAAAATTACAAGAATCTCTGACAAGCCTCACAAATTGGCTTACTCACTAAAACCCTATTTGGTGGCTCTCACTCTCTAATTGTGGCTTTGTCTTCTTTTAAATTTGTGTTATCAAACTCTATGACTTAACCCCTTTTTATAGGTAATACATAGGACACTATTCCTAATAAGACTCAAATCCCATATCCTAATAGGAATTTTATTTTAATTCTTAATACAATTATAATCTTATTCACAATTGTATTTCTAAAAGAAAACAATTCTACTTAAAAACAAATTAGGAAAACCCATGTCCTAATCCAACTTTAATTTGGATTGAATTTGTCTTCACAATCTAAACAAGCAGCCACATCATTTGTGGGAATGGGAGATGTAGTAGCCAAAGAATCATTTGAATGGGTACTCAACAATCCTAAAATTGTTAAGGCCTCCTTAATAATTTGCAGACTCATGGATGACATTGCAGGTCACAAGGTACTGCATTACCTCATTTGATTCATACTCTTCATTCGAGCCCAATTTAGATTAGACACTTCTTTCTTCAATTTAATATTATTTTTTTTTTTTGTGTAGGTTGAGCAAAAGAAAGAGCATGTTGCCTTAACAGTTGAATGATACATAAAGCAGAGCATGGTGTTTCGGAGGAAGAGTTTGCTAAATTGTTTCACGAACAAATTGTGAATGCTTGGAAGCATATGAATGAGGAATTTCTAAAACCAATTGATGTTCCAATGCCTTTGCTAATTTTGCTCGCTTAATGGATCTATTATACAAAGAACATGATAGCTACGCCAACTCTTCTTTGATGAAGGACCATGTTGCCTCACTACTTAGGGACCCTGTTATGCTCTGATTGTAAAATACTCCATTTGGTCCTTCCCAATTTTAGACCGGATAAATACTATATGGTTTACAATTGAAACAAATAAATAATTTTTCCGATGGTTATCATTAAGAAGCTCAACATGGTTCTTTCATAACCAGTCAACCGCAAAAAAGTGAACCTTTATGCTGTGTGCGCAAAAAAATATAAGAAAAAAATAGATCAGAATCGTCCAGTTGTGAGTTCTCTGAATTCCAGGACCATCAACAAGAATTCATTCCATTCCAAGACAACAACATATTATTATTTATCTTTAGCATAAAGCTATAGAAGTTAAATTGCTATCCTAATTATATATAAAATTCATGCAATTAAATTACATACCTACTTATATTAAAAAAACTAACCTTGTTATATTCCAAATATTGATTGATCTATGGTGACAATTATTCGCTAAAGCTGCAAACTTTCCCCAAATGTAGAATAAAAATTGTTAGAACCCTAAGGGGTAAGCTTGGTGGTTAGGAAGATTTGCTCATTTCATTAACTTACTGGGTTCAAACCACCTTGGGGCCACCTACCATATTTGTAGCTGATCTGAAACATTGGGCTTGTAGGATATTCAATGGGTCCTGGGGATTAATTGAGGTGCGTGTAAGTTGGCCTAGACACTGTGGTTATAAAAAAAAAAAAAAAATTGTTAATGGAGGAAAAATTGTCTAATATGATCATATAGTTTTAGTTACATCACTCAACTTTATGGAACATATAGAATTAATGAGAAATAAAAATTAGTGTTTAGTTATTAATTAGTTGGAAATGTCAACCCATCAATTTATGTTTATAAGAACTCACAGCTAGCCTAATAAGCAATACATATTATATATTAATTTATAGTGTACAAAATTTCTAATAGTTGAATTGGAAGACCACCTCTTAGGTAAAGCTCGCTGCCCCTCACTAGTTCTAATTGGTGATTTTGAGGTAAGTGAACAACTTAATCCAGCTTATGTTTTGTGGAAACAAGTTGATAAATGCTTAGTAAGCTGGTTACTTGCATCGATATCAGAAAGCATCTTCTATGTTGTTTCAAAATGTAGATTAGCTACTAAAATTTGATTAGCTTTAGAAAACGAATTCATAGCGGATTCTAAGGCTTGAGCTCTTCATCTTAAAAACTTGCCTCAAACAACTCAGAAAGGCAGTATGAGTATTGGTGATTATGTTAAAAAAATGAAAGATATCTTTTAAAGTTTAGTAGCAAGTGGAATGATTGTATTTGATGAAGACTTGCTTCAAGACATGTTAGATGGGTTAGGCCCTGAATACGACATTGTTGTTATGACCCTTACATCCGGATTAGAATCCAAAGTTGACAGTGTTATGCTTCAAGAGGCACAGTTTTTGCTTCAGAAATATGGGCTTAGACTTGAGAAATTTAACTTGGTTGATCTCTATAATAGCTCTGTTAATGTAGCCTTAGCTAGTCATTCTAATGCCTCTGGTGTTTTTGGATCAAAAGACCAATCCAGTCACAACAAAGCTACATACTCTAATCATTTTTCCAATACTATACCTTCCTTAATTTCACTAGGAAATCCTCACAACTCATAGACTTACGTTACTCCACCAATATTCACAACCTCAAACTTTTATACCTTTTATTGGTAATGGATTGAATCCAAACTAGTCTGGACCTGCTATTTATGGAAGAGGTAGAGGCCGTGGTTGTGGGAGAAATAAACTCATTTTTTAGGTATGTAATAAGGTTGGATACTCTGCTGTTCAGTGCTATCATCGTTTTAATACAACCTACAATGGTGTTCCACAGCAGCAGCAACCTGTTCATGTTTCACAGTAGCAACAACCTGTTTTCTCCCCTCAAGGCTACCAGAATGTATTACCTCAGCATTATCAAAATTCAAATTATCCTCAGCATGCTCAACACAATGCTTTCTCTGCTTCTAATCTATTACACACTGCTCACTTACCACCAATAACTTACAGTGGTTCAGCACAGTTCAATCCTCCTTCCATCGGACAATTAAGCAACACCTTTGCTCTTACGTCAAGTTTTGGAGTACCTAGTTAGTAGAATTCTAGTTATAACCAAGCTCACTTTGTTTCTACTGGACGAAGGCTTGGAATTCAAATTGATAATGGTGCAGTGGTTGGACATTCTGGTACTTATTATAACTCACCATCTCATGGTTCAGATGTTGCTACAACCTTTACTTCAACAAATCCAACATGGTATATGAACTTTGGAGCAATCGATCATGTGACCTTTGATCTTGGACAACTGCAAATCAACAAGACTTATGAAGGCCATGCTCAACTTCAAGTAGGTAATGGTAAGCACCTTTCTATCTCTCATACAGGTCATTTACCTTACCTAGTTCATTGCATTCCAAATGTTTACATCTTAGGAGTATACTTTGTGTGCCAAACATTACAAAAAAAATCTGCTTGGCATATCTAGGTTTACCAAAGACAACAATGTTATTGTTGAGTTTGATGCAAATTGTTGTGTTGTTAAGGACAAATCCACAAAGGCAATGTTACTGCAAGGGGCCTTAAAGGAGCCTTATATCAACTGAATATTCCAACTGCTTTGTTCCCTTCCACTACCCCATCCTCTACAGCCTTATTCGTATCATCTACCTATTGTTCATCATCCAATAAAGTAGCTCCTTCTGTCCAACTCGTAGGAGATGCGTTGTTTAGTCAATGTCATAGGTCTAATAGTCAAAATAAGTTGGTTGTACCTACTGATGTTACTTTACATTGTAATCAGTCTCAAATGCAAGCTACTAATAATATGTCTTCCTTATCACATTATAATATGTTACATAATAAAGCACATCTCTCTTGTAAAGAAGTTTGTAACACACTCGATGCTAATAAAATTTATCATTTGATTTTTCAAAATGCTCCAGTTTTTGATTTTCACTTTGATAATGATATATGTGCTCCTAATATGCACAATTCTGATGAGTTATCATCTACATGTGTCACTACTTTGGATAAGTCTAAAGCAAATTTTATGAGTGATACATCTATGTGTCATAGGTCTGATATGTCTTATGATATTTAGAATAAACTAAGTTTGCTGGGAACTGTGAAGTTAACTAATTCTAGAACTGTGAAGTTAACTGATTTGCGTGCTCTTAATGAGTCACATAGTAATATGCATGAGCAAAATTTTGCTAAGTCTGAATCTCAACATACTACTCATTGTCTTGTTGTTAATAAACAATCCTCTTCTCATATGATTTGGCATAAGAGGATAGGACACCCCAAATCTATTGTTTTTTTGCAAAATAATGTCTTGTTTCTCAAGTACACAATCACAATCCTCACAATTTCAAAAATCTGAAAGCTTCTTTTGTGAAGCTTGTCAATTAGGCAAGCTACATCAAAACATTTTTCTTTCCTCTCAATCACATGCTCTTGAACCTCTTGCCTTAATACATATTGATGTTTGGGGTCCTGCCTGTTGGAGTAGGTGCCCTAAAGCCAATCAATTATTGTGGAATTGACTCTTTGTAATAATGTTTATTAATCAATAAAAGGCATTATCCACTGTATCACGTAAATCATATTATATGTATCGATATATGTCCTTAGGATGGTAGAACCGTGATGAGGGTATCAAGTATTTTGAATCTTGATAGTGAAACCCTATGATTACATATGGTGGCCATTCTAGAAATGTCCGTAGCCCTAGTATTATTCTGACCAAGGACACAGATAATACGGTAAGGCTATCATAGTGTTGAATGACTCTGTTGAAAGGCAGTGACTGATCTCACTTGTCAAGGTTGTTTGCCGACAACTTGGTGCAACGCATGGGTGCTTGCTAGAGGCAAGTTCATTGGATAGACCCACCAGAGGATTCCATATGGATGGTAACCCAATGTCTATGAAATAAATCCTCTAACGGATGGTGATGCATATGATCCCTAGACTTGAGATCACCGGAGCGCCTTGTGCACCAATTGGTGTAGTTTGACACTAGCCCAACATAGTTCTATTCAAAGCTATCAATACGGTAGTGATGGGCTACATTGAGAAGTGTATCGAGATTATGGTGGATCGACAAAAGATTCATCATTCCTGGGTAAGGGAGAAGTTATCTCACTGGGTAATTCAGTAAATGGCAATGACACTAAATCTGTGGCCACAGTGAGATTGAGTTGATGTTCAATCTAATTTAATATTCCTATCATTGGTTCAGTAACTGAATACAAACACGTCGAAGATATCTGAGGTTGACACTATTTATGTACCTTAGTCTTGATGAGATAACAGTTGATGAAAGGATTTGATTACACAGTAACCATACCATTGACAGGCTATAATTTCGTTGAATCTAAATCTATTGTGTGGCCATGATGCCTTGCTAGGCGTCAATCTTGGTCTGTGTATAGTGAGACGATTAATTGGTGTTAATCGCGATACTACACATTGCCGATATGATGAGGAGCCTATGGGTCACACACTTAGAAGATAATTTAGGAATCAATTTGTGAAAAGGGTATTTTTCATCTTTTGGGACGAAAGGGTATTTTGGTAATCTCACAGTGCAATTAAATTTGCTGAGGTTGTTGGCTATATTTAATTTTAATATTTAAATTAAATTAGTGAGATTATATTTAAATATATCTATTTATATATTTAAATGAATTATTATTATTAATTAAATGTCAATATATTATTATATATTAATTGATTTTAATTATAATAATAATTAATTAATTAAAATACCATAAAGAGTGTGTTTGGTTGCAAGAGTGAACTAGGGTTGGAGCCCATGGTTATTCCTAAGTGGAGTAGGGTTTTAATTGTTGCACTATATAAGTGCAACTTAAAATTAAAACAAGGAGAATTATTCATTCAATTAAAAACCCTAGCCACGTAAAAGGTTCTCTCTCTCAAGTTTTCTTCTTCAAGTGAAGAAGAAAATTTTTCAATTTTGATTGTTCTTGATTCTTGATGCCGGCAATTGTTCTAGCAAAACAATTGTCGGTTCTTCGGATTATTTTTGTGTGGACTTCCGTGAGTGCGATCCTGCATTTGATCGATTAGCGAAGAATCACGTGAGCAGTAGACGATTAAGAGTACATCCTTCATTCTGATTTTATTTCCTTGTTGTCATGATTATTATAATATTATCTTTCCTTATATTTTTTATAATTTCATTATTAGGATGATTGTATCTCCTTGTATAGAATATGTTGGACCTATATATTGTACATTTTTATCAATATTCCATACACAAGCATTTATACAATTCTTCAAAAAAGGACATCGCTTCCTTGCTTGTGGACCGAATTCCCCTATGAAGTATGAACCAACTGCATATATAGCTCTTTTGTTTGCCTAAATAAATCTGTACTTCAGTTTTAGTGAAGATACATTTAGCATGTTATTCTCTACTATATATGTTTTGTTGCTTGCCTAAATAAATATGTACTTCAATTTCAGCGAAGATATATTTTGCATGTTATTCTCTACTAGATATATTTATCTCAATCTGTAATCATGTTCATGATTGAATGGTAATGTTAAAATTTTCTGATTTGTGCTTCAAGAGTTCTATTGATCGTATAATTGTATTTAAAATTATAATCACTAACAACTCATTATTTACAAACCATTTAGTAATAATTCATAGTATAAACTACCACATAATTACTAGGATGTCAGGCCTTGATGAACACAATTGAATTTGATTGTACCAAATTATAAAATATAACTCTAAACTATATAATTTAGTGATAATAAGTTATCCTTAGAACGAGTTCTAAGATTACTGTCTCATCTTTGACAGAAAATAGGAAAGATAATTCTTTAATGTTGAATAATCCTAATTGTAATAGTAATCAAAAAGCAAAAACAAATCCAATCTTAATTCTTTAATGCTGAAGTGAATGAATTAAAAGTTGAGTTATATAGATAATATGAATATTGATATCGTACGTAACAGTAATGGCATAGATTATAGGAAACATGGAAAGGAGTTTAAGAAAACAATTAATGTTGTTAGAGTTGGTGAACTCTAGTTAGCGTTAGGATACCCATTTTTAAAGTGCAGCGGAAGATTTTATCAAGTTGTTTAATGGTTATCAAGTTTAAGCATAAATCAACATCCATAAGTAGTAGACATAAAACATGCCAGTATATACATGGTTTGGCTAAAACCACTCTTAGCCTACATCCATGGACCTCATCCAGATCAAAGCAAATCCACTAAACAACAAACATTACAAGATATAGTTCAAAGTTGATTTTAGCTATAGCAAAGAGAACTCCCTGTTCTAGTTACACTAAACAGCACCCTTTGAATCCCTAATGCTTTGTTGGTTTTAGGATCTCTTCATGTCAGGGACACACCCGAACAATGCTTGAGCTCCACCCAAGCTTCACACGCCAAAGCCACACTCCAGCATCAACAATGGAACCAAGTTCTAGCCGCCATTCAACAAAGATAAAAGATGATGAGTGTTTGGAAAAAAAACATAGTATGAACCTTTAAGGAGAATACTTTCTGAAAAGTTCAAAGCACAAGCAAATATAATATCAAAGGTTAGCTTTACAAATAAGCAAGAATGATGATGATATAGGCCAATTTTGTGCACAACAATTTATGCCAAGTCAGCAAATAAGGGCTAACATATGTTGGTCCAAAATGGAAAAGATTCCATCTATCTTTTGGGACCACAACCAAAATGGGAAAAAGCTGATTTCCCTGGACCACAAGAGGATATTGGGACACATGTAGGTGGTCCTCATGATAGTACAATAGATGGATAAAAATATCTCAGTTGATAAAGACAAAAACACAACTTGTGAAAAAGTGAGTCAGACATATGATGTTAGCACAAAGAAGCAGTGTGCTCACAGTCGCGATTAGAAGTCACGATCAAGATGTCTGACGCAAGTGTGCAAGCACAAGACTGTTGTGCACACACTTGAAATAAAAATCATGACTAGAAGTTTGCGATCACACACGAAGTAAAAGTCGCGATTAGACATGAGTGTGCAAGCATAATACTGTTTTGGGGGGGGGGGGGGGTTAATTAGATACTAGCAAATCCGAAATCCCTGAAAGCGAAAATAATGCAAACAAAGGACAAAAAAAAAATAACCACACACTCAAACACAAGTTTATAGTGGTTCACTCTCCGTATGAGACTGCGTCCACTTTGCTGTTGCAGAATTTCACTATGAAGAAGAAGAAGAAAATTACAAGAATCTCTCAAGTCTCACAAATTGGCTCACTCAGTAAACCCTATTTGGTGGCTCTTACTCTCTAATTATGGCTTGCCTTCTATTTAATTTGTAATGTCTAAATCTGGGATTTAACCCCTTTTTATTGGTAATACATGAGACACTATTCCTAATAGGACTCAAATCTCATATCCTGATAGGAATTACATTTTAATTCCTAATACAATTATAATTACATTTTAATTCCTAATACAATTATAATCTTATTCCTATTGTATTCCTAAGGGAAAACAATTACATGAACACATATTAGGAAAACCCATGTCCTAATCCAACACAAATTTGGATTGAATTTGGCTCAACAATCTAAACAATCTCCCACTTAGAGACTAATTCAACATATGTCTTCAATTCTTCTATTCCATTAGTAGCGGCATCAATTTCTCTTTCTTCAAAGTCCAACTGAAGTTGTACAAAACTTCAATTTCTCAATGGTAACCGCCTTCGTAAACATATAAGCTGCATTTTTACTCCCTTAAATCCTCTTGAGAGCTATAACTCCTTCCAAACCTGAGCTTATGAAATGATATCGAACTTCTGTGTGTTTTGTTTTAGCATGGTAGACTGCCAGGTGAATTGCACTTTGGCTATCACAAAACAAAGTGCTCTTCTCATAATTTTGACCCAATTCTTCAGGAACCATTGTAACCATATTAGCTCCTTGCTGGCTTTTGTCATAGCAACATACTCTGCCTCCAAAGTAGAAAGAGCAACAAGCTTCTATAACTTTGAAATCCAACTGATCGTTGTACCACCTAATGTAAAGACATAACCCTTGGTATTCTTGTGGTTATCAATGTCATTAGCCATATCAACATCCATATAACCTTGTAGCTCTAAGTCTGACTTCCTAAAGCATAATGCTGAATCTATAGTACCTTTCAAATATCTGAGAATCCACTTTACTGATTCCCAATGTTGCTTTCCTGGATTGCTCATGTACCTACTCACTACTCCCACTACATGTGCTATGTCTGGCCTTATACACACCATGGCATACATAAGACTATTAATCACTGATGCATAGGGTACCTTGGCCATGTAGTCTCGTTCATATTCTGTTGTAGGTGACTGGTCTTTGGATAGTTTAAGCGACTAGCCGAAGGAGTACTTATTGGCTTTGCTCCATCCATGTTGAACCTATTGAGTACTTTCTGTGCATACTCTTCTTGTGACAGCTTCAAGAAACTTTTGGCTCTGTCTTTGGTAATCCTCATACCAAGGATTTGTTTTGCTGCTGCCAAATCCTTTATATCAAACTTTTCTATTTCCTGTTAACAAGCCCCTGCAATCAACATGTCATCTACATATAGTAATAGGATGACATAGGAGTTACCAAGTTTCTTGAAATAACTGTAATGGTCTGCTTGGCATCTGAGGAAACTGTTACTACACATAAACCCATCAAACTTCTTGTACTATTGTCTAGGCGCTTGTTTTAGCCTATATAGACTCTTTTGAAGTTTGCACACCATTCTCTTATTTCCTTGTACTTTAAAACCATGTGGTTGTTGCATATAAATTTCTTCATTTAGTTCTCCATGAAGAAACGTTGTCTTTACATCTAATTGCTCAAGATGAAGGTCTTCTTTTGCCACTAACCTAAGTAATAATCTTATTGTAGTCAACTTGGCAACTGGAGAGAAAATTTAAGTGTAGTCAATGCCTTCTTTCTGCTAAAATCCTTTCACGATTAGTCTTGCTTTATATCGTTTACTGCCATCATGTTCATTTTTCACCCAATAAAGCTACTTCTTTTACAATGCCTTTTTCCTTTGTGGTAGCTCTGTCAACTGTCAGGTTTGATTTGTTATTAATGAGTCCATCTTATCCTTCTTAACCGCTCCCACTTGACTAAGTCATCAACTTGATTGCTTCCTCATAACACTCTAGTTCATGACCATCAATTAGTACAATATAATTCAACGAAGGGAAGTACCTCTGTGGTGGTCTTATAGTCCTGGAAGATCTTCTAGGTCCAAACACGGGCGTTTGTGGTTCAACTTTTGGAGCTATATTATTTTGATCTTCCTGGTCATTGTCTTGCATGTCATTTCTTAGGAAGTCTTTCAAAGGAACTACCTCTTGCTTCTTCACTTCAATGTTTGAATTTTCTAACTTCATGTTGAATCTATCCTTGTACATCACTTCATTACTGAATATGACATCTCTACTCCTTATAATCTTTTGGTTTTGGTCATCCCATAAATGATAACCAAACTCGGTGTCACCATAACCAATGAAAAAAATTTGTTAGATTTAGCATCAAGCTTACTTCTAAGAGTAGAGTCAATGTGAACATGTACTAAACGACCAAACACTCTAAAGAAAGAATAGTTTACCTCTTTGTAGCTCCAAACTTCTTCTAGGATCTTGTAAAAGCTACTTGTTTTACAATGCCTTTTTCCTTTGGTTTTACAATGTTTTGAGCAAGTAGGCTGCAGTATTATTTGTGTTAGCCCAACATGTTTGTATGTAATCTCATGCTGCTTGCATGCTTATTTAGGGTTTTGTTCATCCTTTCAGCGACACCATTCTATTAAGGAGTTGCAGGAATGGTCTTCTCATCTTGATCCCATTATTGGCACAATATTCTTTAAAACTTTGATCAATGAACTATCCCCCATTATCGGATCGCCAGCACTTCACCCTTAGGTTTGTCTCATTTTCAACCATGGCTCTCCACTTTTTAAAAGTATCAAAAACACCTGATTTATTTTTCAAAAAGTAAACCCATACCTTTCTGTTCGCATCATCAATAAACGTCATAGACTACTTTGATTGTTAATAGAGGTTGTTAATTTACCACTCATCCTTACCTAAAAGTTTAGTAACTAAAATTATCAATTGTGCAATATGCAAGGCTATTAAGTTGTCGCTCTACCTCAATCCTTAGGTAAAAGTTTAAGCTATTAGGTGTGTATTCAATCTTAGCTAAAAGTTTAAGGTTAGTTTGAGATTGTTGTAGTTTTCTGTTTAATCAACTTTAGAAATAATTAACTTCAAAAATAATCCTAGAATGTGTTTGGTAAAACATAATTTTGAAATAGCTTTAGGTTGGTTAAATAAATGTTGAAATCGTTGTGGCTTGTAAAATGACCAAAAAAGACATTTTATATCTTAAAATATTTTTGTTATTCCATTTTGTGTTTTGATAAGTATTCAATAAATATATAAAAAATTTATTAAAATAAAAAAATTCAAAACTATTTATTGGCCGGTGTCGGTCAACACTCGTTGACCCTCGATAAACAAAAGGAGGTCAAGACCAATCAAGGGTGGCACATTGGAGCCACTGCCAATCCCATCAGAATTGAAATGTTTCTATCCATTGGAATCTAGTGATTTCATTAGATTCCAATGCTTCATTTGGTTGAAAAATGTAGTGAAAGATTCAGCCACAAATCTGAAATATGGTGGAACCACTAGATTCATGTAAATCTGCTTTTCTTAGTCTTGATAGGATTGTCGGTGATGCCAAAATGCCATAGTTTTCCAGCATTAACTGCCGATCAATGGTGGTTGACCTATCATCTACCATCGCCGGTGGTGCCATTTCAGTTTTTATTTTTAATTTATAAATAAATTATTAAATACTCATTCAATAAATTATATGTTTATTTAAGTTTATTTTGTAATTAAAAAAAAAATTATATAAGGGTATACTTGTCTTTTTATATCAACAAATTAGCTTTTAGAATCCTTTTACAAATATGATTATTTTATAATCAGCTTTGAATTTAATCAGTTTTAAAAGTTGTTTATCAAACACTTTTATTGTTGTAACTTAAAACTTAATTGATTACTCCTTAAATTACAACAATCCCAAACACATTAGGTTAATAGGTCGAGGCTCATAATTAGGGGTGGAAAAAAAAAACTGAAAACAAAAACTGAAAACAAAACCAAAAAACCGGTCCGAAAATTTTAGTTTTTTTTGGATTTGGTTCAATTTCGGTTCGGGGTAATGGGCAAACCGAATATTTGGTGTTGTTTTGTTTTTTTTTTTTTTTTTTAAAATAAATGGTTAATTGAATTTGGATTGCTAAACCCCTTTTGTTTTTAAATTAATTTTTTATTCTTCAATTCTAAAACCTAAGTCTAACCCTCTCTCATTCCCAAACCCGCAAAGTTTGTCTCAAACCTGTGTCTTTAGTGCCGACCAACTATTTTTCTTTTTAGCTCACTATCAGCTGCCACTTGCCGTCTTTCCAGCCACCGTTGATCGTTGTCGCTTACCCTATGTGAATCTTCACTTGAGTCTTGATGACACACAACAATAGCACTACAGCAGGTGTCCTCTCGATTTATTCTCAATTTTCTCCCAAACCAATTTTCATTTCATTTCAGGAATAGTTGCCATCTTTCGAGTCACCATCGACCGCTGTCGCTCACCCTTTGTGAATCTTCACTTGACAACAACACTACAACAGGTTCTTCCCTTCGGTTTTTGTATTAGATTGGTTTTTGTTTTTTGTTTTGTTTTTTTTTTGTGTTTTTTGCTTTTTTTTATTACAATGATGATGATGAAATCTATATAAACATATATGATTCAATTTCTCTCCCTTCGTTTTGTTTTTTGCTTGGATTTCTTCTATGATCTTATTGCCTTTCCATCTGCTATGTAAATGTATTTGTTACTTGTATATTGTAGCCTATCTTCAAAGTTATTAAGGATAACAAAGATGAAAGAATTAATCCATATTTTAAACTATTGATTGTTGACACTTGACAATGGCAACCGCAGGTTCTGGGTGAGTGGCATTTTGAGCTATACCAAATTGGGCCAAAGTGGAAGGTTTTATTGAATTGGGCCAATTAGTCCAACCCATTTTAAAAAACCAGTTTAAAATTGGTTAACCGAACCGAATTTTCAGTTCGGTTACAAACGGGTTTAATTAAGTGAAAAACTGGTCTGGTTTTGGTTCGGTTTTTCACCTAAACCAGAATCTGGTTCGATTCAAATATAGGATAAACTGGTTCGGTTAATCGGTTTTTTCCACCCCTACTCATAATATAGCTAAAATCATAAATTGTCCGACAAGGCAAGGTTGTTAAGTTGCCTCTCCTCCTTAGGTAAAAGCATAAGCTACAAGGTTGAGGCTCATACTCTAACTACCTTAGCTGAAAGCTTAAGTTAGCCGATAACGGCTCATCAACCTTACATAAAACTTGAATTTTTTTATTTGTTTTATCTCATTGAAATGTGATGATTTTAATTTGTGATCTTTGACTTTGATATTATATTAACTTATCATCCTTCGTAAAGATAAAGCTAGTAGACAGGGGCTGATGGACATCAATATTTAATCTAATTAGAATTGCATGCAATAAAAGCAAGGTGGACTACATACTTCTGTGGTTGATAATTATTAAGAAGATTTATATACACACACACACACACACACACACACACACACACACACACACACACACATATATATATATATATATTTGCTTGGTCATCTTTCGAAGGTTGTAAATTTGTGGTTTTTCTAGTTAGTATAATTATCATCAGTAGATGTGGTGGAAGAGGTAGAGTTAGGCAACCTACTAAAATATATACTACAAAATGCCTAATTGAAAGCTGTAAAAGATTTTGTCTTTGTTGATAGGCTCTCTATCAATAATTCAGCATAAGTTTCAGGTTTTTGAGTATGGTGTCTCTCACACATTCTTTTTAATAGTGAATGATCAGAATGAAAGAACTATACATGACTGAAGTGGCTTGGTTGTGAAGTCTTTTTGCATAATTAGGCCTCACTCTTGATAAATTCCCTATCATCTGGTGTGATAATATAAGTGCTGGTGCATTGGCTTCCAATATAGTGTTTCATGCATGAACTAAGTACATCAAGATAGATGTTCACTACATAAGGGAACAAGTACTTGCCAAGAAAATTACAGTACAATATGTTCCCTCCAATCTTCAGATTGCTAATATTTTGACCAAGACATTGTCAGCAGCTCAATTTAATACACTGAAAAGTAAGTTGAATGCGGTGACAGTTAGTGAAAGAAATAACAGCAGTGCTCTTGTAAACAAACGACAACAGTGTTTCTTCAAAGCAATGTTTCTACTCCTTTTGTTCAAAATCCAAGTTACTGAATATTCTTGATTGTTCCTAATTGTTTGTTGAGTTTGTTTGTTTTCAGACTACCAATCAAAAGTTGAAAGCTCCAATTTTCTCTATATTGAAGTAATAAGTGTTGGAGCAGCAGTGACAGCTTTGAAAGGTTGGGTTTGTTTGTTTGTTTGAAAGCTCCAATTTTCTCTATGTTGAAGTAAGTGTTGGAGTAGTAGTGGCAGCTTTGTTTGTTGAGTTTGTTTGTTTTTAGGTTGCTAATCAAAAGTTGGAAGCACCAATTTCCTCTATGTTGAAGTAATAGTGTTGGAGTAGTAGTGGCAATTTTATTTTTTGAAGTTGCTGATTACCAGTCTCTGTAATGATGTCCATAATTAGCTCTGTTTTAGTACATTGATGAAGATCTTGTTAAAGCTTATAGATATTTCTAATGTTAACATTATTATGACTGAAGATAGAGTAAGAGTGTTGAAGACACATCTTATTGGCTACTGAAAGAAAAAAAATTAGTCTGACACTTGAAGAAAAATTTGCAACTTTAATTGAAGAAAAATTTCACTTGCTGCTATTGTCAATTTCTTTTTATGCCTAATTTGATAATTGTCCCAAGCTTAGACTAGAAACGTAGTCTAGCTTGAGGGGGGATGTTAGCCACAAAGGTTGTAAGGTTACTTCCTTAATGGCATCGTTTTCAGTAAGTTAGTTCAATAATAACTAACGCTGTCATTTTGAGTAAAACAGTGAGTAGATAGGTGTCAGTCGTTGTACTCACTGTAGCTAAGCTTCATTTTCAATGATATTCTAGAAAATTTTAGCTCAAACACTCTTTGAACTAACTCTCAAATCCTCTCTCAAACCCTAACATTTACAGGCACACTCAAGCCTACTGGTTTATAAGATGGGATAATCCTCCCATTCAACAAGGCCTTATTGGGTGAGGAGTCAGGCCTACCTCAAATACTATCATGGTATCAGAGCTAGGCCCAGTTGAGCCGAGTGCTTGACTAGCAGGTGACGAGTTAGAGCCAGCCACTGCCTCCATCAACAAGCATGACCCAACATATGGGCTTGATCGTGAGAGGGAGTGTTAGAGTCCACACCGACTAGGCATGCTCAAGCCTACTGGTGTATAAGGGGGGGATAACCCTTCCATTCAACAAGAACTTATTGTGTTAGGAGTTAGGCTCACCTCAAATTCTATCATACTAGCCCCTAGAATTTTAAAGCACTAGAAGCCACTAAACAAACTACACTATCCCCAACTAGAACTAAAATAGTGAAATGTCTCTTCAAGTTTCAACAACTTCCACCTTAACCCAAAATTCTAAGCCAGATGGTAATCGTCACTTGGCGAATTTTCATCCTACTATTTGCGGAGATTATTTCCTCTCATTTGCTTTTGATAACTCCATGGTATAATTAATACTTCTTTGACTTGGTTACTTGCTCTTACTAATACAAATAAATACTAATCGCTTTGTAAATATCTCAAATCTGGTTAAATATGAAATTGATGGTGATGCAAAGCATGCAGAACTGAAGGAAGAAATTAAAGGAATGTTAATGACTGATGTTAATAGGCCTGAACAGAAACTTGACTTATTGATGCAGTTTAACGCTTTGATGTGTATTGCCATTTTGAAAGTGAGATTGATGGAAGTCTTGGAGAACTTTTATGATGCACAAGATGATGATTATGATTATGATCTCTATTCTATCTCTTTGCAAATTTGATTACTTAGACAACATGGGTATAAAATTTGTTGTGGTATGTCCTCTTCCTCCTTGTTCCTTTGTTCTTTAAAGCCTGTCACATTGTTTGTACCTTTTGCCAAAAAAGCATCTTTAAAAATTTCATGAAATATAATTCAAGTGGCTATAGCTCTTGCATATGATTAGAGTTCATGTTATATATGTTGTATGGTGAGGCAGATGTCTTTAGAAAGTTCAAGGACATCCATGGGAACTTCTAGGCATCCTTTTTAGGAGATGTTCTAGGAATGTTAAGCTTGTATGAAGTTGCACAACTCAGGGTGGATGGAGAAACTATACTACATGAAGCGCTTGCTTTCACTACTACTTATCTTGAACTATTTGCAACCCAATTCAGCTATCAACTTTTAGGACAAGTTAATCATGCCTTAATTGGACCTCTTTGCTAAAGCTTACCAAGGCTAGAGGCAAGATATTACATGCCTATCTATTGAGAAGACCCTTTGCACAATGAAGTTCTTTTAGAATTTGCAAAATTAGATTTTAATGTAGTACAAAAAGTGCACCAGAGAGAACTCAATAACATCACAAGATATATATGACTCCATATTATTAAGGATTTTTCAACTATTTCTTATTTAAATGCTTCTTACTATTGTTGTTTAATTAGGTGGTGAAAACTTTAGATGTTGAGAATAAGCTACCTTTTTTAAGAGACAAAGCGGTAGAGTTACACTTTTGGGTAATGGGAGTTTATTTCGAGCCTTGTTATGGGTTGGCTAGGAGGATTCTAACCGAAGTGATTGCAATTTCTTCCATTATTGATGACATCTATGATGCATATGGTGCAATTGAAGAACTTGAACTTTTCGTCATTGCAATTGAGAGGTTTGATTGAATTTCCCCAATTTTTACTATGTCGTATCCTTAACTCATATGTAATTATTTATTATTTTATGTTTTTTAGATGGGATATCAATGCTATAGATCAGCTATCAGAGTAAATGAAAGTTAGTTACAGGGCTCTCCTTGATGTTTACGATGAAATTGAGAAAGAAATGGCTAGCCAAAGAAAATTATGCAACCTTTATTATGCAAAAGAAGGGTAAATCTCATTTTAGTTTATTAATTGAAGCAAGTAAGATTCTTGTCAATGATTTGTAATTGCAATGCAAATTTTGATTAATTTTTTGTGGTTTCTAAGATGAAGATTGTTAGAGTAGGTGCCCTGGAGCCAATCAATTATTGTAAAATTGACTTTGTAATAAATGTTTATTTATCAATAAAAGGCATATTCTACTATATCACGTAAATCATATTATATGTATTGATATATATCATTAGGATAGTAGAACCGTGACAAGGGTATCAAGTGTTTCAAATCTTGATAGTGAGAACCCTATGATCACACATGGTGGCCATTCTAGAAACGTCCATAGCACCAATATTATTTTGACCAATGACACAAATAATACGGTAAGGCTATCATAGTATTGAACGACACTGTCGAAAGGCAGTGACTAATTTCACTTGTCAAGGTTGTTTGCCGACAACTTGGTGTAGCGCATGGGTGCTTGCTAGAGGCAAGTTCATTGGACAGACCCACTAGAGGATTTCATATGGATGGTAATCCAATGTCTATGAAATAAATCCTCTAACAGATGGTAGTGCATGTGATCCTTAGCCTTGAGATCACCGGAGCGCCTTGTGCACCAATTGGTGTAGTTTGACACTAGCCCAACATAGTTATATTCAAAGCTATCAACACGGTAGTGATGGGCTACATTGAGAAATGTATCAAGACTATGGTGGATCGACAAAGGATTCATCACTCTTAGGGTTGTAAACGAGCTGAGCTGAGCTGAGCCGAGCTTTGGTCTTATCGAGCCTGACTCGTTTACAATAGTGTAGAGCTCAAGTTCGAGCTCGAGCCTGTCAAGCCTCAGAATTGAGACTTGAACTCGAGCTCGGTCAAGTTCAAGTCGAGCTCGAGCTCGAGCTCGATAAGGCTCGCGAGCTCGATAAGGCTCAGTCAGGTTTATGAGAAAATATTCTGGTAAATTTTGTTTAAAACTGTAGCAGGTTTATAAGAAATTCAGGTTAACTTTAAAGAAATTATGGTAACTCAGTCTGTGGATTAGCATAACCCACTTGCCAAACGGAGCATCATGAAGCAACAGAGATACAAAGCATTTACTCTTACTCAAAGTCTCAAACAACTGCCATCATTATCTGACTTTTCCTTTCTTTCTTTATTGATCAATCAATCAATTAATTTATTATTTACATTCAAACAAAACAAGAAACAAGAGGAAGCAACAAAGAAAAGGAAGATGAGATTGAGATTGAGAAAGAGAAAGAGAAAGAGAAAGAGAAAGAGAAAGAGAAAGAGAAAGAGAAAGAGAAAGTCGCAGCTGCTGCTCCTGGTCTGGCAAAAATGGCAAAACAAAACCCAAATCAAACAATCTACTATCACCCAACCCAAACTCCAACTCCAACAGTTAGACGATCCACTCACAAGCAAACAACTAACTATCACACACAGGCACAACAAACTAACTTGGAAGTTTCAGAATGTCTGCGCTGTGATTTTAGGCCTTCTTTTCTGGTTGCCAAGATCGGAGATGGCAATGGAGATTACCGATTTCAAAGTGCCTGGTTCGTGATTTGGGATTTAGGGCAACTTGGATGGGGAACTGAAATTGACGCTCTATTTTGGTGTTTCGTGTTATTTCAAATTTGCACTTTGGGGGGGGAGGAACTATCATTTTTTTTTAACTTTTTTCACTAGAAAATATTAGTTTAATACTAATAGTTTAAAAAATCATCAAAACACCCTGCGTAAGTGTACAGTGCTTAATCGAGTCAGACCAGGCTCGTGAGCCCATGAGCCGAGCTTCACTGTGTTCGAACTCGACTCGGTTAACGAATCGAGTTCGAGTCGAGTCAAACCAAGCCTTATCAAGCCGAGCTCTAAACGAACTTTTATCCTTGACTTGGCTCGTTTATAGTGATTCACTCTTGGGTACCGGGAGAAGTTATCTCACTGGGTAATTCAGCAAATGGCAATGACACTAAATCTATGGCCACAGTAGGATTGAGTTGATGCTCAATCCAATTTAATATTTCTATCATTGGTCCAGTAACTGAATACAAACATGTTGAGGATATCTAAGGTTGACACTATTTTTATACCTCAGTCTCGATGAGATAACAGTTGATTAAAGGATTTGATTACAAGGTAACCAAACCGTTGACAAGCTATGGTTTTGTTGAATCCGAATCTATCAAGTGGCCATGATGTCTTGCTAAGGGCCAATCTTGGTCTGTGTTTAGTGAGACGATTAATTGGTGTTAATCGCGATACTACTCACTGCCGATATGATAAGGAGCCTATGGGTCATACACATAGAAGATAATTTAAGAATCAATTGTGAGAAGGGTATTTTCATCTTTTAGGATGAAAGGGTATTTTGGTAATTTCACAATGTAATTAAATTTGCTAAGTTTGTTGCTTGTATTTAATTTTAATATTAAAATTAAATTAGTGAGATTATATGTAAATATATCTCTATATATATTTTAATGAATTATTATTATTAATTAAATATTAATATATTATTATATATTAATTGATTTTAATTATAATAATAATTAATTAATTACAATACCATAAAGGGTGTGTTTGGTTGCAAAAGCGAACTAGGATTGGAGCCCATGGCTATTCCTAAGAGGAATAGGCTTTTAATTGTTGCACTATATAAGTGCAACTTAAAATTAAAACATACGTTGATTATGCATTCAATTAAAACCCTAGCCACCCCCTCTCTCTCTCTCTCTCTCTCTCTCTCTCAAGAAGAAAACTTTTCTTGTTCTTTTTTCTTGATTCTTGAAGCCCTTGATTATTCTAGCAAAATAATCAATGGTTCTATGGATTATCTTCGTGTGGACTTTCATGAGTGCGATCCTACTCTGGATCGATTGGCAAAAAGTCATGTTAATAGTAGACGGTGAACAATGTTCTTGTTTGAAATCAGAGATGTTCAAAGAAGCCTCCAAATGTACGTAAGTGTTCTAATCCTTGAATGGATATACTTTGTACAAATTTTGTTTATAAACATGTAAACGGTACAATCTATATTCAGATCTTGGCAAAGAAAGGTAATTGATTTACCGATTGAATTTTTGTTTTCTGCTGCGTATGGTAGATCAATTACTTACAGTGGTATCAGAGCCTCAGGTATTAGATTATATAGTTTAATTGATGTTTGATAACATGTATATTTGTTTGATAACATGTTATTGCATGATTTGAAGTTTTTTTTTTTTTTTAAATATGGAAAAATTATGTATGTTGAATGTCTTAATTAATCAATTGATTAAATAATTTGTTGATTGACTGTGTATTGGTTGGTTTGTGTCCTGGTCGAATGTTTAAGCATTCGATTTGATTTGGATTCGTGTCATTATGTGAAAAATTGCAAAAGATATTACTATGCCTGATTCACTGTTTTGTACGTTAGCCATGGCAAAATAACACTTCACTACGGTGAGATACAAACAGTGAATCTGGCCATGACGAAATAAACCTTTGCTGCTACAAAGTTCTGTAAAAGTAGATCTAGCCGCGACGAAATAAAACTTCACCACAGCATAAAACTCTCTGGAACGATTTGTGTTTTCTGGAAGTTCATGGTCGCCGCGGCAAAATAAAACTTCACCGCATCGACCATGTGTGCATGAACTTCGTCGGGGTGAAGAATTTCTTCGCCATGGTAGGAAACCTGCTGTTCCATTTTTGCTTTCCGTTTTTCACATAGGGGCTAATTGCAGTTTTTGAACCTTTAAAGCCAATATTCATTCTGCATGTTTAAGGTTGTAACTTGATAATTCAATAATTCAACCCACCCAATTTAAAAATTTATTGTTTTTGAATGTATGCAACGTTCTTGTTTGATAATTGCATGTTGCCCAGTACATGAGCCTTAGACCTATTGTTTATTGTTTATTGGGTTTATTTGTAATTTATAAACAAATAAGATCTGCGTGTCCTGCCTCTCTCTCTCTCTCTCTTAAATCTCCATCTATTTCTTCTCCTCATCTCACTCCCTTCATATGTAACACGATGTTTCTATTTTATTGATGTAAATTAGAATAGGTTTTTTATTATAAAATTATTTGTAATGATCGTGAAGAAGAAACGAAGGAGCTATGAAGAGGAATAACTTGAAGACCCAAGATTTACTTTTAAACCTGTAGGTTGACCCAGCGGTTCTTCTAGGCTTGAGGAAATCGGTTTTAGTGGGCCATGTACTGGCACGTTTAATTTTTTGTTTAGAATCCATGCTAAGGTTGAATGTTCAATAACATGCCAAAACAATGCATTCTAACAAAGATAATAATCTAGTGAGACATTAAATAAAAACCCTCAAATAAGATATATTAAGTCACGTATGCCTTCCATCACCATGGTTTTAATCAAACCACTGTTCGTTGGAACCTTGTTTGCCACAGCGACGGGTACACTTCTACCAATGGGAGGTTAAAATTCATTGGAGTTTTCCTTAATGATGATGGGTCGACTTAAAATGACAATTTTGCTTGTTTACCACAGTGAAGCTTGATAAACACGTTATTAGCATAGTAGAGAAGTACACATGTTGAGTGTACGTGGTGACATGTAGTGTCCACTCTACTAATACTAGGAATCACACTTAAGGACAATGGTTAGGCCGTTGGATTGTGTGATTGGCTTGTTGGCTTACTTCACATTTGAGGTTGGTAATGGGAGCTATCAACTAGTATGGATTAAGTTTGTTAGCCTACCTAATCAACCCATTTTGGCTTGTTCGCCACAACGAAGGTTTGAAATGGGCAGATGGGATCTCAGTCCAATAGGAAAGCCAATGGGCTTTCTCGAGTTAATAGTGAGGGCTATTGGCTTGAGGAAAATAGTGGGAGTGTTTTTTTAATGACAGACCATATTAAGAAATAATAAACATTATATTGACTTTACTTTTCTGAATTGTAGATTCACTTAAAAATGAGCATTATGAACTTGCGACCGATAATCGAGAAAGAAAACAGGTTGGATGGATCCAATTTCTCGGAATGGTATCGCAATTTTTAGATTATACTTAAGTCCGAAAAGAAATTGTATATCCTCGATAAGCCATACATGGCTGAGCCTGATCCTGATCCTGATGCAACTCAAGAAGTAAAAGATACTTATGAAAAGTTCCTTGATGATGCTGATGGCATTCAATGCTTGATGTTAGCATCAATGACACTAGTGCTGCAAAAGCAGCATGAGAATATGGATGCTGCTACCATTATTCTACACCCCAAGGAGCTTTACAAAGGGAATGCTCAACATGAGAGGTATAAGGTGTCAAAAGCACTATTTGGAAGTCGCTTGACCGAGGGAGCCTAAGTTGGCCCTCATGTGCTCAAAATGATCGAGCACATGGAGAGGCTTGAGACTTTGGGGTTTGAGTTGGATGGAAAATTACAAGTGGATTTAATTCTGCAATCCTTGCTTGACTCTTATGCATCATTCATAATGAACTTCAATATGAACTCTATGGTGAAAACCCTATCGGAGCTTTTGAACATGCTAAGGACTACAGAGTAGGACTTGAAGAAGTCCAAGCCTATTTGTTGGTAGCTGCTAGTAAAGGAAAGGGTAAGGGCAAGGGAAAGGCCAAGGCCAATCCCAAGCCCAAGCCCAAGCCCAACCTAAAGGATAGGATGCTCTCAAGCCTGCGGGTGGCGTTGGGAAAGGTGGGAAGGTAGTTTGCTTCTATTGTGGCAAGCCCAGCCACTAGAGGAAGCACTACAAGGCTTTCCTCCAAACAAGAAGAAGTCAGATGCTTCAACTTTAGGTATGTTTATGATTGAGATTAACTTCTCTCCTTCAACATCTGGGTCATTGACACAAGATGTGGTACTCACATTTGTACTGATGTGCAGGGACTAAGGCATAGTAGATTGCTCGCTGTGGGAGAAGTGGACCTACAAATTGGAAATAGAGCACATGTGGCTGCATTAGCTGTAGGGACTTATTGTTTGTCTTTGCCTTCGGGCTTATTATTAGAACTCAAAGACTGTTATTTTGTACTTGCGATTTCTAAAAACATTATTTCAGTATCCACTTTGGATAATATAGGATATCGTTTTAAGATTTCTAATGGATTGTTGTCCTTTAGTTTGAATGGTATTCTATTAGGAATTGCAAGGTTATATAACAGATTATATGTTCTTGATTTGAACAATAATGATATTCTCAACGTTGAAACTAAGAAAGCTAAACATAGTGAACAAAACCATATATACCTCTGGCATTGTAGATTGGGTCATGTTAATTAGACCCGCATTGCAAAACTTCAAAAGGATGGAGTTTTGGACCCTTTTGATTTCCAGTCATTTGAGGTATGTGAGTCATGCCTTTTAGGCAAGATGACCAAGTCATCTTTCATGTATCTTTTTGACAATATAGTTTGCTTCATCATCTATTACACATCGGAGGAGGGGAGTGCTAAACCCTTGTCTATACAACTGATCTCCGATGAGAGTGTAACAAGCAGCTCTAGTTTGCAGGAGTCTTGCCTCGATCTTGCTATTAGGAAGAACCCCATCTCTGAGATACTAAATAATCAGAGTCATCCAGAAACGAATTTAGTTATAGCTATGACCTGTTCAGGTAAGCTGATGCTAGGAACTTTGATGTATCTGATTGGAATACTATCCAGAGTATCGGAGTCCAGTGATGAGACTATCTTTGCCAAAGCATCCGCAATAGAATTAATATCTCTCGAGATTTGCCTGATCGTATAATGCTTAAGTGCAGCCTTAGCTTTCTTCAAGTAACTGATCATATTCTCTTCTTTAGCTTGATACTCTCCCAGTATCTGGTTAACAACTAGTTGGGAGTTGCTATTGATGTCGATCATATCTAACCACATTTTTCTTTCTAGTCACAAACTAGCAAATAGCGCCTCATATTCGGCCTCATTATTCGTAGCTTTGAATCCAAACCTATGGGCTCCATAAATGCAAGTCCCTTCAAGGCTAATGACCAAAAGACCAGCTCTGGCTCTTCTCCTATTCAAAGACCCATCAACATAGAGACTCCAGGTTGTCAAGTTCCAAATAGTGTCCTAGACAACTGCGCTAGCTAGCTGTTCAAATTCCCAATTTGGCTGATAAGAGAACTTTGAAATAAATTCAGCAACAACCTACCCTTTAATTGCTACTTTCGGTCTGTAAGGCAGATCGAACTGGCTTAGTTCCATAGCCCATTTGAGCAACTTACTCGAAGCCTCTAGCTTCTGAAGGACCTGCCTGAGTGGGTAGTTGGTTAATACATGAATGGTGTGGGCATGGAAGTAAGGTCGCAACTTCCTAGAAGCAATCAACAAGACATAAGCTAATCATTCCATCTCTGGATACAGTGTTTTGGCGTCCAGTAGTCATCTGCTCGTGGAATATATTGGCCACTGAATTCTGCCCCTTTCTCGAATGAGAGCCACACTGACCGCATACTGGGAGACTAACAAATAGAGAAATAAGATTTTCTTAGGAGGAGGATTAGACAGAAGAGGTGGTTTTTTCGAGATGCTCTTTTATGCTCTGGAAGGCTCGCTCTCACTTTGGAGTCCACTCAAATCTCTTGTTGGCCTTGAGTATATTGAAGAATGACAAACAACGATCTGTTGCCTCGATATAAAGCAACTGAGAACCGTTATTCTCCTATTCAAGCTCTGAACTTGCTTTTGATTAGTGGGACTTTTCATATCTAGGAGAGCTTGGATCTTCTTGGGTTGACTTCAATTGCCCAATGGTTAACCATATACCTTAGAAATTTCCCTAAGGATACTCCGAATGAATAGTTAAGAGGATTAAGTTTCATTCTATATCTCCGGAGTATATTAAACATTTATGCAAGGTTAACTATGTGATCTGAAGCGACATACGATTTGACCAATAAGTCATCGACATAGATCTCCATTGATTTCTTGATCTGCTCAGAAAACATACGGTTAACCAAATGTTGGTAGGTTACCCTAGTGTTTTTCAGACTAAAGGGCATGACTTTGTAGCAGTACAATCCTCAATCTGTGATAAACGAGGTATGCTCCTCGTTCGACATGTACATCGAGATTTGATTATATCCCGAGTAGGCAGCCATGAAGCTTAACAGCTTGTGCTCGAAAGTGGCATCAATGAGTTGATCGATTCTAGGCAAAGGGAAATTGTCTTTCGGACAAGCTTTATTGAGATCCATGAAATCAACATAGGTTCGCCACTTGCTATTGGGTTTCTTCACCAAAATAGGACTGACAATCCAACTTGGGTAATAAGCCTCTTAAATGAACCCGATTGAGAGGAGCTTATCCACCTCAACCTTAAGGGCAACATAACGCTCTAGGTCCATGGTTCTTCTTTTTTAGTGAACTGGCCTGACCTCACTATCGATGTTAAGTGCATGACATATTACATTTGGGCTGATCCCGACCATGTCAACATGAGTCCGTGCAAAAACATCTATATTTTGCCTAAGGAAGCTCATTAGATTGTTAGCGAGTTGAGGGCTGAGGTTGCTTCGGATTCTCAACACATAAGTTGGCTCGTTTTGATCGACTGATACCTTAGATAGAGACTCAACATGCCCATTATGAGAATACTCCTCTTGAACACGAGGATCTATGTTGTCTTTCACTGGACTTAGCTATGGTTCAATCTTGCTGATTGTCATAGCCTGCTCGAGAATGCTCACTTACTTCCTTTTCCCTTCGCAAGTCATCTACACTACTCTTACATAGCAATCATGAGATTCATGCTAAGACCCCTTGACTTCCCCACACCTTGTCAGAGTGGAAAATTTTATCTTCAGATGATGGATAGAGGTGACAACTTTGAAGTTTCGAAGTAGAGGTCGTCCCAATATGCCATTGAAAGCGCACAGACAGTCTACTACTAGAAATTTTGTCATCTTAGTTAGTCGTGGGTCTCATCCAAAGTGATAGGAAGTTTAATCGTTCCCTTGGGAATCAGATGATCGCCAGTAAAGCCAGAGAAGGGGATAGAAATCTGCCTTTCCAATTGCATTTCCTCGAATGCTCGCTGAAACAGGATGTTCACGATGCTCCCATTATCCACCAATGTTCTATGGAATTTGCACTGACCTATTTCAGTCACGATGACAAGTGCATCCTCATGAGGGTGATGCAATCACACAACGTCTTTCTCTGAGAACGTAATCTCCTCTTCTCTACGCACCTTAGCAGGTCGCGGTGTCATGTTGAATACACTCACGGGATCATGACGAGCTTCTCAAGCGTACTTCTCTTGGGCACCTCAGGAATTTCCCGCGAGGTGCGGTCCTTCAAATATAATCCCTAAGAAATGGAGACCCTTGCGACCACGGCGCTTCTTCCTATCGTTTTCTTGATCCTTCTCCCGAGTAGGAGTTGGACCATCAACATACTCCTTGAAGTGCCCCTTTTTAATGAGGTCTTCAATAGCCTACTTAAGAGCTTGACATTCATCGATGTGATGCCCATTATCCTGATGATAACGACAATACTTGTTGCTTTCTTATTGAAGGGGGATTTTCCATTGGCTCTGGCTCTCCGAGCATATTAGCTTCTTCTGATTTGTCCAGAATAACTGATACCGATGCATTCAATGGAGTATACAAATTATTTTCACGATCGTGACGAGGGACCTGGGCATAAGATTTCCTAGGCTTAAATCGTTGTTTCTTTCCCTTTCTCTAATTGTCATTAGCCCACTTGTGATCAGGTCTTCTAATACTTTTTCCTCGATTTTCCTCCCTCTAACTGAGAGCGTTGGTCGAAGGACTGGGGTTGTGGTGATTCAAAATGGCTCCTAAATTTTCAATTATGAGATATTTCTCAATGAGGTTGTAGAAGCGAGTGAGGAAAAATTGTCCTCATATTGCAGTTTCCTCCACATGTCAATCTGGAGCGAACTCTTGCAATAATAAGAGTTCGAACTGAATCTTCAGGTATATTAGCCACTTTATTCAGCTCCCTATGGAACCTGTCAATATAAGACTGGAGGGATTCTTTCCTCTCTTATCGTATGTTGCGAAGATAGCTCAACGGCATTGAGAACTTCCTATTAGCTTGGAAGTGTCTCAAAAATAATGAACTCATGCTTCCACGAGTTGATAGATCCTGATAGAAGGGATCTAAACTAGTGCTTAGCATGGGCAATTAGAGTCACTGCTAAGCAGTGCTCCATGAGGTCGTTAAACTCATAAAGATGATTTTACAGGTCAGAATTCCTATCAAATGCTTGCATATCGGGCATTCTAAATCTAGATGGGAGAGAAGTAGTCAAAACTACTGGAGAAAAGGGAGATGCCTCAGTGACTTGCCCTCGCTTATTTTGCTAAGCTCTAAGCTTATCCAAAGCTCAATATAACTCCTCAATCTAAGGAATTGGAGCCACCTGAGGATCACTTTCTGCAATGTGGGTTTGCTCCCCACGATTGCAATTAAGGAAAGACCATAGATGAGACTCTTCCACGCCTCCGTCAAAGCCTTTGGCATACCTTGGCACATGTTGGTTGGAGCCATGTGAAGGCATTGAGTGGCTTGGGGAGTTATCCCGACCTTTGAGGTGGTTAGAACCGACCTGCAGATAGTAGGTATTTCACTCGCGATGATGGTCGGAACCATCATTCCGGTAATAATGGGAATCTCTATGCCGTGCACTCTTGTGGGGGTATCCATGTGATGTGGCGTAAAATGGCCCATGATGTGACATACCGCCAAGTCGTAAGGCTATAGGTATTCTACTTGCTTCATGACCGGTATTCACTGGCCCCTTCGAGCTTTTTGGCCCATTGTTAGCCACTTGTTTTCCCTTATTTTTATGTGTTGTAGTGCGCGTGGTATGAGTTTTCACCAATTTCCATGCTTTAGCGTGACCTACAGGCGTTTTTGTAGGTGGTACCACCTTATCAGAATTGGGTGGTACCACTTGATCCAAACAATCTAACCTTTGATTAACTATTTGGAGAGTATTGTTGAACCTCTCTAGGTAATTCATGACAGCTAAATCGAGTTGAGAGGTTGAGGGAACGTCTGTCGTGGTACCTTGGGGAACTGGAGGTACTTTGGGAGAAGTAACATCCTGTACCTAAGGGATATCCTCGTTGTTGGTGCTAGTTCGCTCGGTTTCAAACCACAAGCCATTTGTTCACAAGTAGAACTGACAGATCAGAAATTCTGAATGAAGAGTGGATATAAAATTTCAGGAGCCCTTCTTCTAACGCCAAACTATTGATGCGTGATTTTGACACCAACGACTCGCACGTGCAAAGTGTTAAGTTAGTCTTAGAAATTACATATGAATGATTAATTCAAGAGCTAATGGATATAATCAAATACAAAGACTGAATAATAAATGAGAGAGATGGTTTTTAAAGTGGTTTGGATGCTTAAAGCAAATCCTATGTCTATTGTTTCTTTTATATATGAGAGAATACAATAGGTCATATACAGCGAACAACGAGTAGAGGTACAGTAACTAATTATTCAAATAGAATATCAAGTCAGTCTCTTTCCCGTAGATTATCTTTGCTCTAAAAATAAAGATTACAATCAGAATGAGGGTTTAGGATCTAAATCCTTAAAATGAGAGGGGGAGTCCTCTATTTATAATACAAGAATTCAAGGTAATGATTACAAATCTGCAAGTGGGTAGATGCCATGTAAGTTCTTTCTTGCCTCCCATTGGCAGATAACTTAGGAAATATCCTCAAATTATCTGGGGCTTGGACAGGTGTGCGGTCCTCAGTCACTCATAAAAAAAACCTGAATCTGTTAAGTTGGTGACAACCATATTCTTTCCATCATGGAGCAACGTGGCAGCTCCTAGACGGCGCAAAGCTTTCTTGAACTCTGATTGGTGCTTGTTGATGTAGGCTAACGTTAGCCCTGATTTTTTAGGTATAACAGACGCTCCCCAGTTCTAAAGGTTCAAAGATTGAATCTTGAGAACTTCATGATTATGCTTGTGTGCGCCAAAAAAAAAAAAAAAAAAAAAAAAAAAAAATATATATATATATAATTATATATATATATATATATATATAAGCAAAAAAGGGATCAGAATCGCCCAGTTGTGAATTCTTTGAATTCTAGGACCATCAGCAATAATTCATTACATTCCAAGACAACAACATATTATTATTTATCCTTAGCATAAAGCTATAGAAGTTAATTTGCTATCCTAATTATATATAAAATTTATGCAATTAAATTACATACCTACTTATATTAAAAAACTAACCTTATTGTATTCCAAATATTGATTGATCTATGAAGACAATTATACGCTAAAGCTGCAAACTTTGCTCAAAAGTAGAATAAAAAATTGTTAGACCCCAAGGGGTTGGCTTGGTGGACTAGAAGATTTGCTCATTTCATTAACTTGGGTTCAGACCACCTTGGGCTCACCTACCACATTTGTGGCTGACCTGAAACATTTGGCTTGTAGGATGTTCAATGGGTCCTGGGGATTAGCTAAGGTGTGCACAAGCTAGCTCAGACACTGTCATTAAAAAAAAAAATGTTAGTGCAGGAAAAATTGTCTAATATGATCATATAATTTTAGTTATATCACTTAACTTTATGGAACATACAGAATTACTAAGAAATAAAAACTAGTGTTTCGTTATTAATTAGTTGGAAAGGTCAACCCATCAATTTATGTTTATACGAACTCACAGCTAGCCTAATAAGCAATATATATTATATATTAATTTATAGTGTAAAGAATTTCTAACAAACAAAATTTGTTTACTTTTTCAATTTAGAGAATTTAGAATCATATTAATCTTTACGATATAAACAATTATTTTTTGTTTTATAATTATTATGAACTTTAAGAAACAATATAAACTTCTTCACAACAGAGAATTATCAATTTGATCCCCTCATGATTATAGTTTGGATTAAGTAATTATTTATCGTGATGCAAGAGTTAATTAACTGTTAAAGTTCAATTCTTTATGTTATCTTTACATCTGAATCTTGTTTGACTTGTGGTTGCATATGTATTTTCTATTTGGCTCCAATTGACCCATTTGTTTGTTGCAGTTTTTCTCAACTGGTCCATTTGTCAACTATCTCAAATTTATTAAACATAACTTAAAGGGTGTCTTTGGATAGGAGGCACATAAGATAACGAGGGTAATCTTCATTGTTTTGCAAGATTTCGGTGTTTGATTTGCAAGTAATAAAATATTATGGGTATCTTTTTTCACAAATAGTGTTTATTGTTGGTGATGTAGGGGGTAATCTGATACCCTCCCCCACCCCTAGGATTAAAACAATACTGGGTAACCTATTTTTTGTACCATTTAACCCTTAATTAAATACCGTTTTGGACACAATTACCCTCAAATGTCTACCAAATAACAATTAGCCTAGGCCCCTACATTTGAGAAATTAGCTCAAACACCCCAATCACAAAAAAGTTTAAAAGTTAACAAAATATCCCCAACCACACAAGACCACTGCCAGCCGTTACTCATCATCGCCAGCCACCAATGGCAGTCACTGTAATGGTGCACGACCGGTTAGATCTGGCCGGCCGTGTCCCGATAAGGGTGATCCATGGCAAAAAACGGCCAGATCTGGCCGTATGGCCGTTTCACAGCCACATCTTTGGCCGTGAAATGGCCATAGATTTGGTCGTGAAACAGTCATGGATTTGTGATCCATAGTCATAAATGGTTTTGTCGATGCACGACCGACCATATACGGCTATAGTGGTGCGCCATTCCGTCAACTACTGGCGGTGGTGGTTAGCTGCTGACAATGACTTGGGGTGGGTGGGGATGATTTTGCTACAAATTAAAGTTTATATGACTGGGGTGTTTTATCAACATTTCAAATGTATAGGGTTAAAAAAATGATTCAAAAAATAATAATATTATATTAATATTTATAAAGGAGGGCAATTTAGTAATCTATATAACATACTCGCCCATTTATCCTCCCAACCAAAGATATTATTCACCAATTTATTCAAACCAACCAAATACATTTTCTAAACATTCCCAGTAATCTTCAAGGTGACCTATCTTTCCGTTAATATTACATCTCCCTATAATAAAATATTATATGATCCAAACGCGGCGAAAAGGATATGTGCGGAAGAAAATTATACATGGATTCTATCAACATTTAATCAAACAATAAGAATAGAATCTAGTCATAATCAACAATATGCCAAAAGATCAACACAAAGATTATAGAATACGGAATCAATGATTAAAGGCTATAGACAAACCTGTTTGTGCCATGATTTCTTATTCTTGAATTCCTTATAGAAGAAGTGGCAGGTTTTCCAGAAGCGACCGAAAGCATTGGTCTTCCTTTCCAATAACATTGAATGACAACTTACAGTGGGTTAAGTTGTTTTGATGCGTTTGGAAAGGAAACCTAGCCAATTTTAATGTTGGTTAATTGGGTTCTCCCATTAAAGGCCCAAGTCCACACTAGTTGTCTACCCATATTTTTATAATGAAGTGTATTGGGAAATCTTGGAATGATCACACAAAGTCCATGTGGATATCTTATTTGGACTACACATTTATCTGATTTTAAATAAAACAGAATTATAATTAATATTAGCCCACAATCAAAAAATTTTCTAACAATGTGATCCATTCATCAGATCTATCATCCATGTACAACATCACATATATATGGCACCAAACATCTCATTTTCACGAGGTGTAATATGAATATATATAAAATGTTAATTAATAAATAAAAATTTAATGTGATAATAACATAATTATATCTTGTTAGTAAAAGAATTTATACATTCAATTAGAATATGAAATGTCACTCTTTGTTTTATACATTCAAGATGGACCCGAGCTATAGAGGAAGAAATGGAGGCACTACTAAAAAATGATACATGGACTCTTGTTCCATTACCTGAAGGAAAATAGACCGTGGGATGTAAATGGGTGTTCTCCATTAAACACAAAGCAGATGAATCTATTGAGCGGTACAAAGCAAGACTGGTAGCGAAGGGATATACGCAGACGTATGGGGTTGATTATCAAGAGACTTTCTCACCTGTAGCCAAGTTGAATACAATTAGAGTGTTATTGTCTCTTGCAGCAAATCTTGATTGGCCTTTGCATCAATTTGATGTGAAAAACGTTTTTGTCAATGGTGACCTCCAAGAAGAGGTGTATATGGATGTTCCTCCAGGTTATACATCATCTTCAAATAATGGAGTAGCGTGTAAATTGCAGCGAGCATTGTACGGACTAAAGCAATCACCATGAGCATGGTTTGGAAGGTTTAGCTTGGCAATGAAGAAATATGGCTTCCAACAAAGTAACTCAGATCACACTTTGTTCTTGAAGCACCAGTTGGGTAAGGTAACTGCTTTGATAATCTATGCAGATGACATGATTATTACATGAGATGATGAAGAAGAAATCTCTCTGCTTCAAAAGCAATTAGCAACTAAATTTGAGATGAAAAATCTGGGAGGATTCAAGCATTTCTTGGGAATTGAAGTTGCTAGGTCTAAGTAAGGTATATTTCTCTCTCCATGGAAATACATATTAGACTTGCTAACCGAAGTAGGGATGTTGGAGTGTAGACCTGCAGACACCCCCATGGTTCAAAATCACAAACTTGGAGCATACCCAGACCAAGTACCAACAGATAAAGGTAGATACCAAAGTTTAGTTGGTAAACTCATTTATCTCTCCCATACTCGTCCAGATATTGCATACGCTGTAAGTGTTGTAAGTCAGTTTATGGATAATCCAAGTCAAAGCCACATGGAAGCAGTGATTCGAATACTTAGATACTTTACGTCATCTCCAGGCAAGGGACTTATGTTCTCAAAACATAACAGTAAGTTGATGATTTATGGATATATAGATGCGGATTGGGAAGGTAATATCACTGATAGAAAGTCCACCTCAGGATATTTTACATTTGTGGGAGGGAATCTTGTAACCTGGAGAAGCAAGAAGCAAAAAGTGGTAGCTTTGTCAAGTGTTGAAGCTGAGTTTAGGGGAATGGCTAAAGGTCTATGTGAACTGCTTTGGCTAAGAAAGCTACTTACCGAAATCGGGTTTGCCTTTAATTCTGAGATGGATCTCTTGTGTGACAATAAAGCTGCAATTGCAATTTCCCATAATCCCATTCAACATGATCGTACTAAACATGTGGAGGTAGATCGACACTTCATCAAGGAAACTCTTAAAGAAAAAACAATTAGGTTTCCATTTGTGAAATCCGAAGATCAATTGGCGGATATCCTTACAAAAGCTGTATCGAGCAAAGACCTCTACAACTCACTTGACCAGTTGGGCATGCGAGACTTCTATGCATCAACTTGAAGGAGAGTGTTGGCGTGAGCTGTTATTGTAAACAATCAAGATTTTAGGCATTTAAAATATGTAACATCTCGTAAATAAGGGTGGTTAGCGTGAGTCTAGGAGACGGATTTGTATAGCAAATATTTGTTTAGGTTTTATTCTTTGAAATGTATATAACCTATGTAAAAACATATGAGGAATAATATGAAAGACATAATTTTTGACAAATAATTTTTAATAAAAGATTTTCTAGTAGATATTATTTGTCAAGAAACGAATAAATAAGGTCTAGATTTTATAAAATAAATGAAATAATCAAGAACATCATGTTAATAAAAATCTTCACAGGTTTTATCATTTCTGAGTAAAAAAAAATAAATTGTTGATTACCAAATTGGACTTTGCTTAAATCTTCCAGAACATCGTACATGGTAAGAGTAAGTGAACATCATAAACTGTTGACAAATAGCATACTAAAAGCAAAACATATGGTTGATGTTACTTTGTAATTTTATAATTTTAAATTTAATTAAAGATACTTACCAAAAATAAATAATGAGGAATAACAAATGTTTTCTGAGATGAAAACGATGGCAACAATATACATGTGTTCATCGTATTTTGGATCCCTCTCTTAATTTCTTTGTTAATAAAGAATACTTAAAGCAATATTGTTTTGTATTTTCTAAATGCAAAATGAAATGGACACCGAAAGAGTTATTCACAATTTCACATTGTATATTTTTATTTTATTTTTAAATTTTTTATTCCTTAAACTTTATAATTTGAATAAATTCTATATACGTTAATAAATATTTGTTATTTATTAATATAAAACTTTTAGCTTTTTTATATTTGTTTGTGTTGATCAATTGGGTTATAGCTCACACCTTAAATATATAATTTATAATGTTAGACCTAATTAAGTTTATAGTCCTTTGTCAATTTCGAACTATGATTTTAACAGGTGATTTAATAGATGGTTATCATTATCATCATTATTAATTTAATACAACATTAGTAACTTGTACACCATGAGATATTCCAAACTGGATTAAACATGCACCAAGTACAAAATAGTTTTTTCTTTCTTTTAATAGGGAATTAATTGTGAGACTATAATAATAAAAATCATCCTATCAATCACAAATTAATTATTGTTTTATGCCCATGAGGGATTTTAAATAAAAGACTTTTTGGTAGATATTATTTGTTAAGAAAAAAAGAGGAGAGTCTAGATTAATAAAATAATAACAAATATTGTGTCAAGAAAGATCTTCACATTTTTTGTAAGCATCATGTGTTTTTGACTGATAGCATTTTAACAAAGAATACTTAAAACAATATTTTTTTTTTTTTCTAAATGCAAAATGAAATGAACAGGGGAAGAGTTTTTAGTCAAAACAAACGAAAGAATTTGTAAAAAGGAAGAACCAGAGAGTAAAGCTGATTCAGTAGCGTAAAGTATTCATTAATCTTGAGTTTACAATTTCTTCTATTATATAAAGAAGAATGAAACTACACCGTATAACATCTGCGCCTAATTACTCAGCTGCGTCTAATTACACAAACAGCATAACATTTGTGTTTATTTACAAAACTGCCACTTTCAACATTTTGTCAACATGCCCCCTCAAACCAAGCTACGTATCTCTACACTTTTGACCTGAAAACTAAGCTAGTTAAGGAGCAGTTCTGAACTGATCTGAGAAAACAATTTTGCAGAAAAATCACTCTGTACTTTACTCTGCTATTCAACATCACACTCTGCACTTTGTAACAAACACACACTGCAACTGCTCATTTTTCTTTTGTACCAGCATTGCTATATCACAGATTCACACAACATTTTAGTCATCACAGCATAATCAACACACTCTGCTTATTCTAGTAATTCTGATGCTGCAACATTACACAATATACACCAGAAAATACTTCTATAACTCTGCATTTTTCTTTTGTAACAAACACACACTGCAACTGTTCTAACATCACACCTGCAGATACAATACTTCTTAACTTCAGCATTTTTCTTTTGCAACACACACACACTGCAACTACTCTAACACCACACCTGCAGATACTACATTATTTTTCTTTTGCAACAAACACACACTGCAACTACTCTAACATCACACCTGCAGATACTATACTTCTTAACTTCTGCATTACCAGAAAACACTTCTACAACTCTGCAACACCAACAGATCACACTCTTTAACATATCAATACCAGCAAGTGGCTTCTTTAACAGATCACACTTTGCAACTACAACATAACATTGCAACTCTCCAACATTTTGCAAACAGCCATTCTACAACATCATTCTCTGCATAAAACATTTCGCAACAGATCACCTGCAACTCTTCAGCATTTAACAGAAAACACTTCTACACCTGCAACACCAACAGATCACACTCTTTAACATATCAATACCAACAAGTGGCTTCTTTAACAGATCACAATGCAACTACAACATAAACATGCAACTCTCCAACATTTTGCAAACAACCATTCTACAACCATCATTCTCTGCAATAAACATTCTGCAACAGATTACCTGCACACTCTCAGCATTTTGCAAACAACCATTATGCAACAAACATTCTCTGCAATAGACACATTGCAATTTTCAAAAAACCCAAAAACTGCAATTATTGATGCATGTCACCTTGCTACTACATTTAGTTTTTCACGTATTTGCAAAATGGGCAGCAGACAGCGCCTTTGTCAACAGATCTCAATTTGCAACTTAGACGCACATATTGTATAGCTACTTATTAGCCAACACCTGTTCTCTAATAATGAGCATCTATTTCTATGTGTTGGTCCGGCATGAAACACGGATTAGATGCCAAGGCAGAGCACCAACATTATCGACCAAATGACAGGTTTAGAAGTTATGGGAAACCCAATTCAGCAAATAAAATTTGTAACCATGCAACCTCGTTCCATTGAGCTAAAGCCCTGTACTAGCTTCAGTAGAGGAAAGGCAACTACTTTTTGCTTCCTGGAGCTCCATGTATTAAATTGGACCCATGTACACACAATACACATTGTGGATCTCCTATCTTCCAAATTGCTTCCCCAATCTGCATCAGCATAGCACTCAATTGCAAGCTCCCTGAGGCTTGAAATGCAAGCCATGATCTAATGTCCCTTTCACATATCTCAAAATTCTCTTTCAAGCCTCCATTTTAGATTTGTAGGAGCTGATAAAAACTGACTTAATTTGTTAACGGGAAAGGAGATCGGCTGGTAAGGGTGAGGTAATGAAGAGCCCCAATTGTACTACATAAAGACAGGGTTCTCAAACAGTTCACTGTCATTGGAAGCTATTTGTACCACAGCCAAGGTGTACAGCAAGAATTTGATCTAGCTGCTGGTCTTTGTACAGATCAGAGGCATACTTAGTTTGCTTCAATGAATACTTTGCAAGTTCTAGTAGCCTCTAATCCAAGGAATAACGCAGGGAGCCAAGAGTTTTGAGAGCAAACTCTTCATTAAGTTCTTGATTAGCTGTGAAATGTAAGCTGGATTGGACCTGTTAGGAGGATATCATCAACATAAACTAACACATAAGTTAGACAAGAATCTTGCTTACATACAAAGACTAGAATCAGAAATAGAATTCAGATCCTTGCTAAGCAAGGCTTTTCAACTTATCAAACCAAGCCCTTGGAGCTTGTTTAAGACCATATAAGCTTTTTGTAACTTGCATACAAAAGTAGGTGAGAAGAATCTTCAAACCCAATCGGTTGGCATATACACTTCTTCATCAAGGTCCCATTCAAAAATGCATTATTCACATCACTTGCTGAATATCCCAACAATTTGTTACGCCAAGTCAGAATTATTCGATTGTAGACGGTTTAACCACGGGACTAAATGTTTCAAAATAGTCAAAACCGGGGTTGTTGAAACCCCTTGGCAACAACTTGCCTTGTACTTTTGGAGTGTACCATCAGCATAAATTGGTGCGAAACACCCATTTGTTTCCTACCATTCATATTAGGGATTAAGGTACAAGCACCCAAGTGTCGTGAACAAGTGCATCAAACTCAGATTTCATGGCTGCTTTCCAATTAGGACTAGCTAATGCATCAAAAACTGAAGCTGGTTCTTGTTCAACTGGAGTTGTGAAGAAACGACAGAGAAGCAGAAGGTTGTAGGAAAAACCAATGCTGAATCTAGAAATTTGTCCAGGATAGTAGCAGAATAGGTACCACATCCACATTTGTTGTGTAAGGCAAGCAGAGTAGATGATCAAGTCAGCACTATGATCAACATCAGCACTGGTTGAAGGTTATGGCAGCAGCTTTGCTCTTGTCACCATAGAATGAGTATTTGTTGCTGCGACTGAGAAGACATTGATCTTTGGAGAATTTTGACCGTGTAAGATCAACTTCAAGTGAGCAAGACGGAGGTATAAAATGGGATGGTATAATGGCAGAGAGGAATAACTAATGGATGGAGCAGTATTAGTATGAGAGACTATTTAGAGGTTGATCAAAACTGAAGAAAGAGGTTAGATGCAACAGGGAATTGTACATCAGAATTTGAAGAGAAGTGCAGATGCAACAGGTATTGTTCACCAAATTTGAAGAAAAAGGTGCAGACGCAACAGGTGATTGAACACAGAATTTGATTGACTTTAGTAGTTGGTGAAATACCAGAATTAGAGTGATCTTGCTGCAATCTGGAAACAGAGGAGTAGACTTTAATGTAGTACAGAGTTGAATGTTACTCCTTGTTACACCATTGTCAGACTTGTTTGCAGGGCTGAATACTGTAGGGAAACCAGAAGCTTGACCAGAGGAAGTTGGATAAACACAACAATGGGAAAGAAGAAGGGTTCAGTGAGTTTCAATGTGAGTTCTTGGTAGTAGGTGATGAGAATGTAGAACAAAATGGCCTTGGGCAAAAGGAAACTCAAACTCATAAATTTGACACTTGGAGTTATTATAATTTTTCCATCAGGTTTTAAACATATAACCTTTGTGAACAAGACTATACCCAACAAAAAACATTAACGGAATGAAAACCAAACTTATTATATTTACATTCGAGAAAAGGAAAGCAAGTACAACCAAACACTTTAGGAGTCATAAACAGGCATATGATTGATAATTTCTGTAAGGTGACATGAAATTAATAGTGGCATAGGCATCCTATTTATGAGAAAAAGCGTGTTCAAAAGCTAACCACCAAAAACATAAAGGCATAGAAGCATGGGCAAGAAGAGTTAATCCGGTTTCTACTAAATGCCTATGTTTCTTTCACCTCTTCCATTTTGTTGATGAATGTATCACATGAATTCTAAACCGAATACAATTCAGTAGATAGGGTTGTAATGCAATGTACTCTCCCCCTGATCAGATTGCAAACACTTGAGGTTGTACCAAATTGCCTTTCGGCAAGATGATGAAACTTGATAAAAACAGATTTTACTTCTGCCTTTGTGCGAAGAGGAAACAACCAAGTGTATCTACTAAAATCACTAAGAATTTACATAATAACGAAAACCTCGCAGAAGGTAGGGGTGCAGGACCCCACACATCACTATGTACTAACTCTAAGGAGCAAGTGGTCATGGAAGAAGAAGATGGAAAACTGATAGATGCAGTTTTCCCATTTGACAGGCATCACAAATTAGGTGCAGAAGTTAACTTAGATTGAGACTGAATAACAATGTTTTTAGGAAAGTAGCAAGAATTTTATGTAGAAAAAGGAATGTGGGTGTCCTAGTCTCATGTGCCATGTCATATATGCATTTTAGTAGTATCAGCAGTAAACAATGAATTCCAAATTAGAATTAGAGTAACCAGATTACATTGAGACTTAGAAGATCAGAGGAACTGTCAGAATTTAACTGAACCATAGTAAAATCTTTATTGCTGAAGAATTATTACATGTCATAAGACCCCCAGAATTACTATCATAACTGGAGTTACTACATTTCATAAGACCATCAGGATTACTATCATCACCAGAATTAGTAAAAGATTATTTAACTCTACATCATTGATGACAACCGGACAATGTAGAGCAGGATACACCAGGTTTACAGTTGCCTTGACTACATAACGTAAAACCTGATTTATCAGACTGAGAAGTTTCGGTGCGACTTATTTGAACTAGAAAGATTGGAACAAAAACCACTAGAGTAAGGTGCATCAGAATTGGATAAACAGGGCACAGCAGACCTAGGTGAGATATTAACGGTACAAGCCTCTTTAGTTCCCCTTGCAGCAAAGTAGCCCTGGTTAACTTGTCCTTAACAATGCAACATCAGCATTAAACTCTACCACTACATCAATTTCCTTAGTAAACTTAGAGATACTTAGCAAATTTTTTGTGATTTTAGGCACACATAGAATATTTTTGAGCATTAAACATTTGGAATGAAGATGACTAGATAAAGGAGTAAAGCCAATATGAGATATGTTAAGAAACTCACCATTCCCCACTTGAAGTTGATTTGCACCATCATAACTCTTGCTAAGACTCATGTGACTCAAATCAGCAGTGACATGATCTGTTGCGCCTGAATCCATGTACCACACAGGATCAGTAGGGGTGGAAGATGTAGCAAGAGCAGAATGTAAAGCTAGCTGAGGATGAGCTTGCTGATTATACACAGAACACCCAGATTTAGAGCCAGAAAATGGGACATCTGAACTAGCCACAAAAGCTTGACTATCCCCTGCTAGCTGCTGACTTGGAACATTTAACAGTGAACTTCCAGGATTATCAGCACTTTGATGAGAAAACTGTGACTGTTGTGTATTCTGAGCAAAAGACCCTATAGGACCAGCAGATTGTTCAACAAGTTGTGGCTGCCTAAACTGTTGGGATTAAGAGTTCATAGGATTTTGTGAAGGCATTAAACCACAAGAGTATCCTTTGGTCACATATGATTGAGAGACAGACTACTGTGGAGAATAAAATTGTGATGGTTGTAAGTTGGAATGTGGTGACTGTGAGTTGGTGTAGACACTGCTATAGGTACCATTATAGGCAACATTGAATCTGTGATAACACTGCACAGCGGAGTGTCCTGCCTTATTACACACCTGACAGATTAGCCTGTTCCTCCCAAAGTTTCTGCCTCTTCCTCTGCCATACTGTTGAAAGGGAGGTCTTTGAGTGAAATGTTGTGTGTTGTAGGTAAATTGAGGTTGGTGTTCTAGTCCAGCATTGTAAGCAGCAGAAACAGGTATGGCATAATTCTGTTGAAAGTGTAGATTTCCTAGTGACACTAGTGAAGGAATTGGAATAGATTTGTGTTCAGATGTTTGTAGTGTGTTAGGTAAGTTTTTTGTATTGAATTGTTGAGTGGAAGGAGAGTTGGTATTAGTGACATCAGTAAGAGTTCCTGTAACACCCCACTTGAGGTACGTAGTTAAGATTTGATGAATGGTTCAAATGTTTATCGATTTATCCTTAGTTGAGTCTGCATGTTATTAATTTTGTTTGGTTTATCCTTGGGTGAAAAGGTGTCTTGGTTTGGTTGAGTGTTTTCTTGAAGGTATGTATGACTTGGCGAAATTTTAGGGTTACAGTCTTCACTGGGGCAAAGAATATTTGTCGCCGCGGCGATGAGGGAGTGCTTCAACCCGGGTGGCCTCTGTGAGTTTTCGCCGAGGCGAAGAAAATAGCTTCGCCGCGGCGAAGACCCGGCTGAATGTCCCCCTTGAGTTTTTGAGATCTCTTTCTTTTGAGACTCAATGACCATTCTACCCCTTTTTAGCAGGAAAAGTGGGGAGTGAATTGTAAGGAAAATTCATGGAGAATAGTTTGATTGGGGTTGTGTTTGCAAAGAATGAAAGGTCTTAATGGAATTTCAAAAAGAGAGTAAGGGTATTTTGGGAAAGAGTGGAGAAAAATATGTGATATTAAGGGTTAGCTTTAGAAACCCTTTCATTTTGTTTCTTCACCACCGCCCCTTTCATCCCTTTTTCTCTCAATTTTTTTCATTCAAGATTCTAAGGATCTTTGAAGAGCTTTTGACTAGAAAGTGTTACAAGTTGATCCTAAGCACAAAAAGGTGAGAATCCTTACTCTAGAAGTATTTTTTTTATTTGTTGAGAAGAGTGGGATCCTTATTAAGTTATGTATTGAAGGTTAAGAGAAAGTGTCAAGCCATCAAGAGTGGAGAGTTTAAGTGGTTTCTACTTGTGTCCAAGGTAAGTAAATTCACCTAAGTTGTGATTTACTTGATTGAATGATGTGTAGAGAGTTTTAGATCTATGCTTGATGCTTGAATTTCTATGTTTAAAATGAGTTGATGAATTTAAGGTTGTTATAAGAAAGAATTTCCACCATGAGAAGAGTGGATTGTGTTGTTAAAGTTGGGAAGAAATGTGAATAGAATTAGAAGGATTTGAGAAGATTATTTGAAGTGTACTTTTCCTTGCAGGTTGTATGATGTTTTAAAGGAGTTGAACTCCTACTTGGGATGATTAAGAAAGAAGTATAATTGAAGTTAGAATAGAGTTTATGTATGCACACTTGTTGTTTGATGAAATGTCTAAAAGAAGCATGAGTAGAAGTAGAGAACCTTACTTTATGCAACATAGCATAATTGCATGTCATGAATGCATATAAGGAAGATTTTAGGCATGAGTCATCCATATGCATATGTTTAATTGAGTAATCACATGAGAAAGAAATATGAGAAATGAGAAAGAAACACTCTATGAATAGAGATAAAGAAAAGAACAAATTCTCTTAGAGTAAAGAGAAAGAAAGAACTAGCACTAGAAGATAAAATGATTCTTAAGTGCTATAGAAAAGAAAAGAAACTAGGTTGTGCGATGGGGAACTCGCGAGTATAGAGTTACCCTCATGTAAACCGTTATGAGAAAGAACAGTCTCCGCCATGAGAGAGCGGAATGCATGTAAATCGCTATGAGAAGGAGCGATCTCCGCCATGAGAGAGCGGAGTGCATGTGATCCGTTATGAGAAAGACGGACTCCGCCATGAGAGAGCGGAATACATGTAAACCGCTATGAGAGAGAGAGAGCGGTTTCCGCCATGAGAAAGCGTAATGAGATTGAGAAAAAGAAAAGAATAGAAAGAAAAGAAAAGAAAGAAAAATGAGAATTTGAATTAGAAATTTGATAAGAATACAAAGAGAATTGATGAGTAATGCACGGGGATGATAGCGTAAGAGACTGTTTTACTTACTGGGCATCTTTGTGCTCACTCTGTTGTTTTCTTTGTTGTACAGGAAATAGGTGAGTACTTGGTCGGATGGACGTTGGCAAGCGGGGAGACTTGGCTACACTGTCCCTTGTTTCGTTTTGTTTTGAAAGTCCTTGTACATGTGATGTTTTGTTTTGTAAAGAATGTGATTATTAAGTAAAGAAAATTTTTGGGCCCAACCTGTTTTTGATAAATATGCTATCTTTTTATTAATCGATATTACGAATTTGGTAGAAAGAAAGTAGTTGTTACAGTTCCAGTGTGATGAAGTGATGCCACATTTACAGAATTGTTATACAAATCTGTTGTGTTAAGTTTTTCCAACCTAAGCTCATATTTTTGCAACAGAAACTGAGCTTCCTGCAGAGACACAGTATCAACTTTGGATCAAGTCTGGAGGTTAAATTGACAATAATTGCATCATATTCTGGTCCTAAACCATCTAATACGTACTGCAACAAATCCTCATCAGCCACAATCAATCCACTAGCTGATAAACTTTCTGCTATTTCCTTCATCCTTTTAACATAATCAGAAATACTCATATTCCCTTTTTGAGTGGTTTGTAATAGGTTCTTAAGGTGTAAAGCTCTAGCCTTAGAATCATTTAGGAACTCAAGATGCAAGGTATTCCAAATATCAGTTGATATCCTACATTTTGATATTACTCCAAACATACTTTTAGAAATGGAAGCTAAAAGCCAACTGACAAGGAACTTATCTGTGCGCTTCCATAAGATATAGGCAGGATTCACCTTATTACTAGCCAAATCATCACCTAACTTAAGTTCACCTCTAATTTGCCCTAACTCATTTTCAATATCTGAATTCGATACAAGTAAAGGAGAAGGACAGGGAACTTTACCAATGAGATGATCCTCCAATTCATGCGATCCTACAGCGAAGAGAACCTGTGAGCTCCAGAATCGATAGTTGTTTCTTGTGAGCTTTGGACTAATGGTTTGCAAACTGGAAGGTAAAACTGAAATTCCACGATTTGAAGATTCCTTGATCAAATGCGAAGTAGAACGATCGATTGACTCTCTTAGAAGCTCTTCTATGCTTTTAAGAGAGTTTGCCGAACCAGAATTAGTTGCCATTGACACTTAGTCAGTGGCTCTGATACCAAGTCAAAACAAACGAAAGAATTTGTAAAAAGGAAGAACCAGAGAGTAAAGCTGATTCAGTAGCGTAAAGTATTCATTAATTATTTAGAGTTTACAATTTCTTCTATTATATAAAGAAGAATGAAACTACACCGTATAACATCTGTGCCTAATTACTCAGCTGCGCCTAATTACACAAACAGCATAACATTTGTGTTTATTTACAAAACTGCCACTTTCAACATTTGGTCAACAATGCTTAATGCCATCCTACAAGACTTTGGGCCGAAGCGATCAAAGCAACATGTCATATATCCAATAGAGTTTACCTTAGAAAAGGTACTATTCAAACTCCCTAGCTATGAGCGGTGGAAAGGTAAGAAACCTGATCTCTCTTACTTTCATGTGTTTGGATGCAAATGCTACATTTTGAATGGTAGAATGAATTTAAGTAAGTTTGACTGTAGCAGTGATGAAGGAGTTTTCATTGGATATTCTTCCAATAGTCATGCATTCAGGATCTATAACATGCGTTTTGAAAAAGTTTTAGAATCTATTAATGTTGTGTTTAGTGATATAGAAGACTTTCAGAATTTTCTCAAGAATGTGAAATTCAAGACATGTGTGCTCCTCGTGTGCCCACACAAGATGGTGTGAACATTAATGAATCTCTTGAACCCAAACCTTTGGCAAATGTGTTATACCTTACTTCTGGTGCTACAACAACTGGATTTGCTCCATGCAAAGTTCATCTTCTGATTCCTCATTGTAGCATGAAGGGATAGAGCTAGTTGTTGATCTTTCTGATGAAAGCATTCGAAGGAGAAACCAAAAAATAAAAGATCCATCGACATGGGTTCAAAAAGCTCATCCACGTTCAACCATGATAGGAGATCCAAATAAGGTAATGGTTACAAGAAGGAGAAGACAAAATGAAATTAACCATTTTTGTTATGTGTCTCTTGTAGAATTGAAGAATGCCAAACAAGTGTTGGAAGATGAAAATTGGATTGAGGCCATGCAAGAAGAACTAGAAAAATTTGAAAGGAATGATGTTTGGATGCTTGTGCTAAGACCAAAGGGAATCAAATAGGTACCAAATGGATTTTTAAGAATAAAACTGATGAGTTTGGTAATGTTGTCAGGATCAAAGCTAGGCTTGTAGTTCAAAGATATACTCAAGTTGAGGGAATTGGCTTTGATGAAAATTTTGCCCCTGTTGCTTGACTTGAATCAATATGCTTGCTGCTTTCTATTACCTGCTATCTCAAGATCAAATTGTTCCAAATAGATGTCAAAAGTGCCTTCTTAAATGGGATGCTCACTGAAGAAGTGTATGTTGAACAATCGATTGGTTTTCAAGACCCCCACAAACCTAATAATTTATTCAAATTGAAGAAAACACTTTATGGTTTGAAACAAGCCCCACGAGCTTGGTGTGAAAAGTTGATAAGTTTCCTTCTTGAGCATAACTATGAAAGAGGTAATGCCGACAAAACCCTATTTATCAAGCATGCTAACCATGAAATCTTGTGTGCACAGATTTACGTTGATGATATTGTGTTTGGTTCTAGATCTCATTCACATGCACTTGAATTCATTAGCTTGATGAAAAATGAGTTTGAGATGAGTATGGTAGGGAGGGGAATATGTCTCTTGGACTTCAAATTAAACCAATGGATAATGGCATGTTTGTTTCCCAATCAAAGTATGCTAGAAACATGTTGAAAATATTTTGTCTAGAGAATGCAAAACATGCTGGAACCCCTATGAGTGCTATCCTTAAGTTGTCAAAGGATGAATATGGTAAAAGGGTAAACAATAAGATGTACCGAAGCATGATAGGAAGTCTACTTTACTTAACTGCAAGCTGACCGGATATTTGTTTTAGTGTTGGTGTTTGTGCTAGGTTTCAAACTAACACATCTGAGTTGCACTTGAATGCAGTGAAAAGAATCATGAAATATGTTTCAAGTACATATGATTTTGGTCTTTGGCGTTTTTCATTTATGTTGATGAATAAAGCATGAACATGCTACTTTTATTTTTGCTTGTCAAGTTCCATGATCTGTGCTAGCACTCTAATTGTCATTTATTTTCTCTTATCTGTGTGCTAACTCTGGTATGTTGTGTCCACTGAGACTCTCTCTATAACATAACCTTATCTCATCATGAGTTGATTGTCCATTCTTGTCACCATTATGAAAGAGCTACCTTGCATGAAGTATGAAAATTGTTTTAAGTAATTTTCTGATTTGTAGAGACGCCTATATCTTCGAAAATCTACCATTAAGAGGACTACTTTCTTGCAAGTGTGAAAGCTACATTTTGGTTACAGTTATGAGAGTAATTTGCCTTTGATCAAAATGAAAAGAAAAATCTTTATTTTCTATGCTGAAAATGAAAAATGAAAAATTATAGTAGGGCATGAGGGAAGGGGGAGTTTCTTTTACAAAATTTTAAATTGACCAATGTGTAATTTAACCCCCTTGAGGACACCATCACACACTTAGACAAGCCCTAGGAATTTATCTCACTTGTGTGCAATTGAGGAAGTATTGTTTTGATTGCATTATGTTGACAACTTCTGTACGAGTTTTTGTGCCTTTTTAAGATTGAAAATTTGATCTATTAGGATGATTTGCACAAATTGACTTTCTTGACCCTAAAAAATTCATGTGAAGCATTTCATCATTTTAATTTTATGTTTTTAGAATTTGTTCAATAAAGTCCAGTCTTTTGAAAATTTCTGATGTTCTTTTGGGATGTTGTGTGCACTCACATAGGATAGAGTTCTATTTTTGGTATAACTCTCTTTAGGGCATCAGAACCACCGCTTGCCATAAATGCAAGCCCTAAAACCTTTTGCATCAGTCTTCACGTTCTAAACCTTATTGTGCCGCCTATGTTCTCTGTTCTTCACGATTTTTTCTCTCAAAATTTCACTGATTTTTCTTTGTTTTCTCACATGGATTCAAGAAAGAAAGCTATTGAGAACCCAAAAAGAAAGGCCATGGAGGAATCACTTAAAAAAAAAGATTTCAAGACCTGAAGAAATCCAACAAGAAAAACGCAAGGAAAGAAAAAATGCCACTGGAGTTTGATTTTGTGACACCAAAGGAGTCCTACGAGGAAGAAACCAGTTATTCATCCTCACCTATCTCTTCCCCTATTTCGAGTGATAACTAGGACTCTATGCGCTCACCAAAGGGATCTGCTCTTGCCTCACCTGAGAAGTCACCTAAAAAATGCCCTTCGGCGTCCGATAGTGCTCAAACAACACTCCAATAGCCACTCTAAAATCACATAAGGGTGCTTCTGCAAAAGATGCTCCTTCAAAGCCCCTGACTCCAGCAGAGTTGGTGAAGAAGAAAGGAAAGGTTGTCATGGATGAAACTTCAATTGGTAATATCTCTCAATTTGTTTTGCTTGCTGCCGAGATTAAATTTAAGAGCCACATTATCAAAAAGACAATTGTGAGCAAGGAAAATGTTAGGTTAGAGGATTTTGATGTATTTCATGCTATGATGAAGAAAAGAAAATGGCTAGGTACTGTCATGGGTCTTACTGCACCCATTCAAACTCTAGTTCAAGAGTTTTACGCCAATTTTGGCTTTGATAATGTTGGACCAAACTCTAATGTGCATAATGATTGAGTATATGTTTGAGGAAATTGGGTTCTATTTAATTGGTAAGGATGCTCTAGGTCTGAAAAAGAGTAAGAAGAATTTTGATTTGACCAGTTTAGATTTAGACAAAATTGTCGAAGTGATTACTGGTGGTTCGGTTGCAAAATGGCCTAGGAGTGGTGTTTTTCAGCTTGGTGTGCACACGCCCCTTTATAGGTTGTTGTTTAAGATATCTTTAACCAATTGGTCTCCTTCCATCATAATTTGACTGTTAGACCAGAATGAGCACAACTCCTATATGGGATTGCTCAAAGGAAGAAAATCAATTTGGCTGCATTGATCTTCACTAGTGTTAGGGTGGCAGCACAATCCACTCACTCTCTCTAGGTTCTATCATTTCCTTCCCTGATTTACAAGATCATTTCCACTTACAAGCCAAAGTTTTATGAAATGGAACCATTACTAAAGATAAAAATTGTCACCAAGAAGTCTTTTAGGCAACCTTCAAGGAACCTGCCTTCCACCTCTTCAGCTAAACAATCTAGGACTAACACTTGGTAGTCCAAGATTTTTATTGCAATGCAGAATTTGGAAACTTCCATGGAGATTGTTCTGTAGTATGTGAAGGAAATTCATATTTCCTTCAGTTCTCGAATGGACAAATTAGAGACTGATTTGAAGAAAAAACAAAAGAAGAAGAAGAAAATAGCTTCCCTTGTTCTAACTAAACCCTCTGATCAAAATGACATGCCTCCAGTTGCTCCTGCTGTCCTTCCTGCTCTTGCCGTGGCTATTAAGGATGCTACAGCTATCATTCAAGAAGAACAGGTTGCTCATGAAGTTGAGGAAGAAGCTGCTTATAGAGATGAGAAAGAAGCTATTAATGCAGAAGAGGACAATGCTGCTTATGAGGAAGAAAAAGAAGCTACTAATGAAGAGGAAGAAGAACCTGAAGATGTTCCTGCTCAAGACAAAGCACATCAATCTGAAGAGAAGAAGGATTCCCATGTGCGCACTAAAGATGTCCCTTCTTCACCAATCAAAGAGAAAACCCCTCCAGTCCAAGATGAAGCTGCTAACACCTCCTCTGCTGCTACTCCAAATGTTCAAGTGGAGGATGCTCATGTTACCATTACTGCTTCTACCAAGAAAAGAGTGAAGAGGAAGGCCAGTCACACTTCACTACCCTCTCGGAAGTCTTCAAGACTTATGAACAAAGAAGGGGAGTAAGCCTTATGGGGGAGTAGTAGTGAAAGTTTATTTTCTGTTTATTGTTAAAACTTTGAACTGCTTTGATGTTGTCTCTCCATGGGGGAGTTTGTTATTTGTTTTTACTGTTTTTGTAGAACCTTTTTAGTTAGTTTATCTTAATGCTTTTATTGACTAACCTTGTGTTCATATTTTTGTTGTTTTTGTTGTTTTGTTGTATGTTTGTTTTTGCAAATCTGCAGGTTTGATTGGTTGATTGAAATAGGTTTGCTCTTAATCTTCTTTATGTTCTTTGTTCATAAGTTTGACAAAAGGGGAAAATGTGGAAAACTCATATTTGTCAAACTTATGAGTTGTGTGTGCACACTTGTTGAGAATCTAATGATTTGGCTTGTTTCCTCTGTTGTATGTGTGCACATCGGTTTTGCATGCACACTGGTTGCTAGACTTATGTCTTGGCCTATTTCGTTTAAAGTATGTGTGCACAACAGTTTGTGCTTACACTCTTGCTTCAGACATTTGTAACCTAGCACGAGTAGCATGTCTCATAAAGTGAAAAAGATATTGTTTATCTTCGTCTCTCACCTTTTATGACCTTTTTATATGTGTCATAGTATCCTTAAGTGGTCCTAGAGAATAAAGTTTCTTTTCCTAATTTGTTTTGTAGTCCAAACCAAAAGAAGAAATATTTTCCTTATTTGGACAAACATGGGTCAGCCCCTTATTGGCTGACATGGCTACACGTTAAGGATTCACAGTATGATGCTGTAACGCCCCACTTGAGGTACGTAGTTAAATTGTGTTGTATTGCTTGAATGTTTATTGATTTGTTCTCATTTGAGCTTACATGTCGTTATTTTCAGTTGGTTGGCCCTTAGTTGGATTGATGAGTTGTTTTGGTTAAGTGTTTGCCCTGATTTTGGTTGAGACTTGGTGAATTTTTGAAATTCATTCTTCGCCGCGGCGATGTCGGTTTTGTGATTTGCAGGTCAGTTTTGTAATGTTTCGCCAGGGTGACGGAAAGTTCTTCGCCGCAGCGACGGGTCAGTTGAAAAGTTTAATGAAGTTTCTAGAGAATTCTTCCTTTGGGGCACAATGACCATTCTACCCCTAATTAGTAGGAAAAGTGGGGAGTGAAATGCAAGGAAATTGCATGGAGAATAGTTTAAATGGGGGTGCATTTGCAAAGAATTAAAGGGCAAAGTTGGAATTCTTAAGAAAGAGTAAGGGTAAAATGGGAAAGAGTGGAGAAAATATGAGATATTAAGGGTTTAACTTTAGAAACCCTTTCATTCTTTCTTTTCCACCGCCTCTTTCATCCTTCAATTCTCTCAAGCTTTCATTTAAATTTTCAAGGATTTTTGGAGGGCTTTTGACTAGAAGTTGATACAAGTTGATCCTAAGCACTTAAAGGTAAGAATCCTTACTCTAGATGTGAATTTTATTGGTGTAAGAGTAGAATCCTTACTAAGTTTGTGTTAAAGGTTTAAGAGAAAGCATCAAGCCACCAAGAATGGAGAGCTTAAGTGGATTCTACTTGAGTCTAAGGTAAGTAAATCCACCTAAATTGTGATTTGCATGAATGAATGATGTATAGGATGCTTGAAATTTTTATGTTTGAAATGAGTTGATGGATTTATGAATGAGTTCAATGTTGATTCATGGAGAGATTTCCACCATGAGAAGGGTGGATTGTGTTGATAAAATTTGGTAGAAGTATGGATAGAATTTGAGAGGAATATTTGAAGTTTGTTTTCTTTGCAGGATGTGTGGTGATTTGAAGGAGTTGAACTCCAATTTTGGATGGTTAAGAAAGAAGTAGAATTACAGTTAGAGTAGAGTTTATATATGCACACATATTGTTTGATAAAATGCCTAAAAGAGGCATGAGTAGAAGTAAAGAACCTTACTTTATGCAACATAGCATATTTGCATTTCATGATTGCATATAAGAAAGATTCTAGGCATGAGCCATCCAAATGCATATGTTTATATGTGTAACCATCAAAGAAAGAAATATGAGTAATGAAAAAGAAACACTTTAAGAATAAAGATAAAGAAAAGAACTAATTCTCTTAGAATAAAGAGAATTAAAGAATTAGCACTAGAGAATAAAATGAATCAAAGTGCCAAAGAAGAGAAAAGAGAATAGGTTGTGCGATGGGGAATCCGTGAGTGTAGAATTACCCGCATGTAAACCGCCGTGAGAGAGCGGTCTCCGCCATGAGAGAGCGGAATGAGAATGAGAAAAAGAATTCGTATGGTCCGTGAGAATACATGCGGATAAGGGCTATACACGAGAGAGAGAGTACACTCACATGGCCAAGGGTTCCAAATCCATGCATCAACCAAGACCGATCGGCAAAGAATAAAAGAAAGAATAAGAATGAGAAAGAATGAGAAAACATGAGAGAAGAATAAGAGAAGAATAGAAAGAAAAGAAAAGAGAGAAAATGTATTGCTTTGCATTAGTGCATATGCATCTCATCCATGCATGTTATCATGATATCCCTCATGGATGATGAGAATAGAGAGAAAGAAAGAATAGAAAGAAAGAAAAGAACAAGAGAAATTGATTAAGAGGAAGTGACAAGAGTAAGGAAAAAATTGAAGAGTGACACGGGGATAGTGGAGTCGAGGATTTGCTTACTGAACATCCTTGTGCTCACCCCATTGTTTTCTATGTTTTTGCAGGACATAGGTGAGGACGTGGTCGGATGGACGTCGGCAAGTGGGGAGACTTGGCTACACTGTCCACTGTTTTGAGAGTCTTTTTGTACAAATGATATTGTACTATGTAAAGAAAATTTTTGGACCCAACTATTTTGATAAGTATACTTGTATTTTATTTAATATTTTGTACGAATATGATAGTAGAAAGAAGTCATTACAGTACCACATTTGGTGGGTGTGAGATCCCAATATGGGATCCTAATGTAATGACATCTGTCATTGATTATATTAATTACTTTGGTATATAAAATATAAGCTTTATAATATCAATAGGACCATTATTTATATAACCTCTTAATTAGTCTATTTAACGTATTTAAGATTTTGAGTTGTTTAATCAATAGATAATTATGCATAAGAAATGGAGTACAAATTTGATTCTTGACCAATTAAACTTATTATAACTTGTGTAATTAGAAAGAATTACAATATATATATATATATATATATGTGTGTGTGTGTGTGTGTGTGTGTGTGTGTGTGTGTGTGTGTGTGTGTATTTCAAAATTTGAGTCCATTTAACATAGATTTAAAGCAAATAAATAGTGAACAATGCATTTGAAACTTGTAACACATAAACATTAAAATTGAAATTCGAGGAATTTGATACTATAGACGGTAAAATCTACCTGGAAGTCCTTTTGGATTTGATTGTGTGAGAAATGAGCCACTAACAATCTCATAGACCTATAGAGACAAAGAAGAGTCAATACGAAGCACTTTGGGACACCGGTGTGGTGTCAGCTATAGGTACTCTGAGGCTCAAGTTAGTGTAGTTGTCAGATATTTAGTAAGGCTGAGAGTGGGAAAGAGTTTACCAAGAGTGTGAAGCTAAGGTGCTACTTATTGGCATAAAGTGGTCGAAACTCAGCTCTACAGCGATTACCAACATAGAGTGGTTAGAACTCGACTCTACAGTAGGGAAAGGTAATGGTTCTTAGTAGCAAGAACTTAGTGAGCTAGAGAGAGGGGTTGTGATTGAATTAAAAATGAGAGGGCTAGCCTTTGTTTATATCATGAGCCAAGGAAGCTTGAGTCCTTGTAGAACTAGGTGTTTTCATAATAGGAGTTTGAGTAAACAGGAAACTTGTAGTGCTAATCCATGAAGGAGTAAGGGTATTAGTTCATGTAAGACTAGGAGTCTTTGATAAACTAGGATATGTATGGGACTTATTCCTATTGTGGGATTGTTAGTAATTGATGTACCATACGCAGCGGAAAAAAAATTCAATCGATAAATCAATTACCTTTCTTTGCCAAGATTCATGTATAGATTATACCGTTTACATGATTATAAACAAAATCTGTATAAAATAAATCCATTCAAGGATTAGAATACGTACATACGTTTGGAGGCTCCTCCGAATATCTTGACTTCAGACAGAAACACTATTCACAATTACTGTTTGCCATACTATTCACCGTCTACTGTTCACATGATTTTTCGCTAATCGATCCAAAGGAGGATCGCACTCATGAAAGTCCACACGAAGATAATCTGCAGAACCTTTGGTTATTTTGCTAGAACAATCAAGGCCTTTAAGAATCAAGAAAGAAGAATAAGAAAAGTTTTTTCTTGAGAGAGAGAGAGATAGGGTGGTGATAATCCGAGAATTATACTGTTTTAATTAGGCTTTTGGCCGGATTTTGGATACTTCTTAGTTTGTTTATGCCTGAATTGCTACCTAATTCTCTATATTTTATATTTCAAGCCAAAACGGGCATTTTGAGCAAATAATGAGCAAATTGGAGTTTCTGGACCCAGAAGTGAGCGGATCTCAGAATTTGGAAGAGTTCTGAAGCAGATTGAAGCATTATGAAGCTTGTTCCAATGGGAAAGCATCGAAGATCGAAGATTCAAGCAAGGAAGCAAGCGGAGGGCAATTATGTAAATTTAGAATACTTCAGCAAGGTTCGCCGTGGCGAAGGAAGTTAAGCACGAGAATCCCATTTACCTCGTCGCCGTGGTGAAATTCTTTCTTCGCCGCGGCGAAGTCTGCGAAATATTTGTTTCCTCCAAAACGCACAGTTTTATTTTAGGAAAGTTTTAGGTTTTTGGGCGAACTATAAAAGGAAAACTTTGCCATTTTGAGAGGGGGGTCTAAGTTCGCCTGGTTTTCATTTTTCTTTGAGTAGATTTGACATTTTTGGAGAGAAAGTGAGAAGATTTGAGATTCAACCTTGTGGATTCTTCAACTAGGGGAGATATCTTTTCTTTTCTCTTTATTTCAATATGTTGACTGCTATGTTTACTGTTTTTCTTGCTGTTTGTGTTAATTTAGTTATGAACTAACCCATTTTGGGTTAGGGTTTTGATGTAATTCGGATTTCTATGCGTTAATCAATTGATTATTGTTATTTTTATATTCTATTGCACAGATTGTGTGGTTATTCTGTTTTTATTGATTTTATTTGATGAATATGATGAGATTGAGAAATGAATCATGTTGAGCTTCTTCGGTAATCACCATTGTAGTATTGAATGCTAGAGATAAATTTGAGAATTAATGAAATCAATCTAGGATTCCATTAGCTTAATGAACTTGGATCCATTAATCTTCAAATTGTTGGGTGCGGAAGTTTAATAGGGAAAAGTAGGAATTCATAGCCTGAGAAGGTATGTTTGACAACTTAGAGAATTAGATTTACAATCTGTGCATGTGACTGTGGAATTAGCATAATCCATAGAATTCATCGATAGAGTCCGAATGAAGTCAAAACCCTAATCGTTTGTTAAATTGATATTACTCTTGCTTTTAATTCTTGCTTTCATTAATTAGTTTTTAATACTTAGTAAGTTTTGTTTTTAGTTATTTTTCATCTCCCATTAATCCAAACAATTTTGGTTTCTCCAACTTGAAAAACACTTAGGAAAATTAGTGCTTAACAACCAATCCTCGTGGGAACGATACTCACTCATCACTTTATTACTTTGTGCGACTAGTGCACTTGCTATCATTGCATGTTGTAGTAACAACGCATCAAGTTTTTGGCGCCATTGTCGGGGATTGAGTTGTGTGTTAACATTAAATTTTTCTTGTGTTAGCTAGATTGGAGCTTTATTTTTGTTTAATTGTTTGTTAGTTTAATTTTTGTTGTTCTTTTTGGTTGGCTTGTGATCTCACTTTTTCTCTCCTTCTATGTAGTTTATGCGAAGAGCAAGACGTCAGCCAGTGGTTCCTGTTGATCCAGAAATTAAAAGAACCACTAGAAGACTTAATAGAGAGAGAATAGAATGATAGGCTATAGTTGAAGCAGAGGTCATAGTTTTAGAGATGGTAGAAAATAGAATACTAAGGAAATTCTCAGTTCCCACAGTTGAAGGTAGTGGTTCGAGCATAAATAGACTAGCAGTATAAGCCAACAATTTCAAAATAAAGCCGGCAATCATTCAGATGATTCAGCAGTCGGTACAGTTTAAGGGAAATTTGAAGGAAGATCCAAATCTGCACATTGCTAATTTTTTTGAGATTTGCTATACTTTCAAATCAAATGGAGTATCAAATGACGCCATAAGATTGAGACTGCTTCCGTTTTCATTGAGGGATAAGGCTAAAGGATGGTTAATGGCACTACCATCAGGACCGATCACAACATGGAATTACTTAGCACAAAAATTCCTAACTAAATTCTTTCCTCTAGCAAAATCGGCAAAACTGAGAAATGATATCACATCGTTTATATAGGAAGAGTCTGAATCATTATATGAGGCTTGGGAAAGATACAAGGTGTTACTGAGGAGGTGTCCACAACATGGGTTGCCAGTTTGGATGTAAGTCCAAACATTTTATAACGGATTGATGGTGAATGTGCAAACTATGGTAGATGCAGCATTGGGAAAGAGCATTGCAAAATAAGACACCGGAAGAAGCTCATGAGTTGCTTGAAGTTCTAACAAGCAACAATTATCAAAGACCTAATGAGAGGATGCAACCGAAGAAATCTATGGGTCTTCATGAAGTTGATGCATATGCAACCATTTCAGCCCAACTAACAGCACTTTAGAAACAGTTGGGAAGCATGCAGGTAAATTCCATTCAAGCACCTCAAATAACTTGTGAATTTTGTGCAGGTAATTACGTGAGCAGTGAATGTCAAATGGGGAACACGTTTGCTTTAGCATCTTCATCATCAGAGCAGGTTAACTACTTGGCAGGAAATCAAAGGCAACCGGACAATCCGTACTCTAACACATATAATCCTAGTTGGAGGAATCATCCGAACCTATCTTGGGGCAATCAGAACCAATAGAATCAACAAAATAATCAATGGAACCAAAGAGCATTGCCAAACAACCAAGCAGGGGTGAACAATCAATCAGGAGAGCAAAAAGTGACAAAATTGGAAGACATGTTTGGAAAGTTTATGCAAGAGACCACAGGTTTCATGAATGAGACGAGGATGAATTTTAGAAATCAAGGGGCGTCCATTCAGAACTTGGAGGTACAAGTGGGTCAACTGGCTGATAAGTTAAATGAGAGACCACAGGGCTTACTACCAAGCAACACAGTTACAAACCCACGTGAGCAGGCAAATGCAATAACTCTGAGAAGTGGGACAATGTTAGAAGAGGTGGAAAAATCAAGAGAAGAAGGAAGCCCACCAAAAGAAAAGGGAGATTCTGATAAGGAAGTTGAAGAAGAGATTGTTGCTGAAAAGAAACCATCCAGTTATAGGGAAGAAGAACAAAAATGGGAAGAGAGGTAAAGACAAAGGAAAGAGAAATTGCCATTTCCCGAAATACCACCAGAGTTGGCACATCACACTCCTCCTATGCCTTTTCCTCAGAGACTCAAAAAAAAGAATTAGGATAAGCAGTTTTCCAAATTCATTAAAGTAAAACTGCATATTAACATTCCTTTTGCAGATGCATTGCAACAGATGCCGAGCTATGCGAAATTTCTGAAGGAGATTTTATTAAACAAAAGGAAGTTAGAAGATAAGGAAACAATGATGTTCACGGAGGAGTGCAACGCCATCCTCCAGAAGAAGCTACCCCTGAAACTCAAAGATCCAGGGAGTTTTACTATTCCTTGCATTATAGGAGACATTACATTTGATCGAGTTTTATGTGATTTAGGTGCTAGCATCAATTTAATGCCTTTTTCTGTTTTCAGAAGATTGGGAATTGGTGAAGTGAAGCCAACGACCATGTCGTTGCAACTTGCAGATAGATCCATAAAACATCCGAGGGGTATAGTTGAAGATGTGTTGGTGAAGGTGGATAAAGTAATTTTTCCGGCGGACTTTGTTGTATTGGACATGGAAGAGGATAAGAAAATGCCTCTTATTTTGGGCCGGCCATTTCTGGCCACAGGAAGGGTACTCATTGATGTGCAAGAAGGAAAGTTGCTGTTGAGGGTTTAAGATGAAACAGTAACGTTCAATATGTTTGAAGCTATGAAGTTTCCAACTGAGTCGGATTCGTGCTTTAGTGTTGATATGGTGGATAAACTAGTAGAAGAGGCTATTGAAGAGAACACTCTACAACTACCTCTAGAAGCTTGTATTGCCCAATCAAAAACCATAGAGGTAGATGAGTCGACAAAGAATGAATGTGCTAGATTGTTGGAAGCACTTCAACCGATTGATGAGAGCCAAGATCTAGAATTTGAGGAATTTGATTTTAAAAAAGAGAAGGAAAATGAAAGAAATGAAGAACCTCCGAAGCTTGAACTGAAGCCTTTACCATCCCACATCAAATATGCGTATCTTGGGGAATCAGAAACCTTCCCAGTAATCATCAGTTCAAGGTTGAGCAAATTGGAAGAAGAGCGGTTGATTCGAGTATTAAGGGAACACGGATCAGCAATTGGATGGACTATTTCAGATATTAGAGGCATCTCTCCATCGTTTTATATGCATAAGATACTTATGGAAGATGATGTCAAGCCTAGCGTGCAACCACAATGAAGATTGAATCCTTCGATGAAGGAAGTGGTGAGAAAGGAGGTGGTGAAACTTCTAGATGCGGGCATAATTTATACTATTTCTGATAGTCCATGGGTGAGCCACGTGCAAGTGGTTCCGAAGAGGGGAGGTATCACAATGACAAAGAATGAGAGCAACGAATTGATACCAACTAGAACGGTCACGGGTTGAAGAATATGCATTGACTACCAAAAATTAAATGAAGCGACAAGAAGGGATCATTTTCCACTTCCTTTCATCGATCAGATGTTGGAGAGATTGGGAGGGCATGCTTACTACTGTTTCCTGGACGGTTATTCAGGATATAATCAAATTGCCATTGCTCTTGAGGATCAAGAGAAGACGACTTTCACTTGTCCCTATGACACCTTTGCTTATCGAAAGATGGCCTTTGGGTTATGCAATGCACCAGCCACATTTCAAAGATGCATGATGTTGATCTTTGGTGATATGGTGGAGCGGTTTATAAAAGTCTTCATGGATGACTTCTCTGTTTTTGGTTCGTCTTTTGACAATTGCTTATCTAATCTTTCATTTATTTTGCAACGGTGTCAGGAGATGAACTTGGTGCTCAACTGGGAGAAATGCCACTTCATGGTCCAAGAAGGAATAGTGCTTGGTCATAAAATTTCAAAGAATGGAATATAAGTGGATCAAGCAAACACAGAAGTGATTGAGAAGCTGCCACCACCTTCAAATGTTAAAGCAGTTTGGAGTTTCTTGGGGCATGCGGGGTTTTATAGACGGTTTATCAAAGATTTTTCTAAGATCTCTAAACCCCTTTGCAATTTATTGATTAAAGATGTTGCTTTTGATTTTAATGATGCATGCATGCATGCCTTTCAAACTCTAAAAAAATTATTAGTGTCTGCACCTATTATTGCAGTTCCCAATTGGGGACTACCATTTGAATTGATGCGTGATGCTAGTGATTTTGCACTAGGAGTAGTGTTAGGACAAGGAAAAACAAAGTGTTGCATGTAATTCAGTATGCTAGCAAAATACTCACTGATGCACAATTGAATTACACCACCACTGAAAAGAATTGTTGGCTGTGGTTTTTACCTTTGACAAATTTCGTTCATATTTGCTAGGTGCTAAGGTGATAGTCTACACTGACCATTCAGCACTCAAGTACCTATTGGCAAAGCAAAAAATGAAACCTCGACTGATAAGATGGATCCTACTGCTACAAGAGTTTGAGTTGGAGATACGAGATAAGAAGGGGTCGAAAAATGAAGAGGAATCCCAAATCAAAGAAACTTTCTCGAATGAGAAATTGATGAGAGTGAAGGAAGCACCATGGTATGCAGATTTTGCAAACTACCTGTCATCGAGAGTGCTCCCAATTGGCATGACCTTCCAACAAAAGAGGAAGTTTTTCTCATATTTGAAGTATTACTTCTAGGAAGAGTCATTTCTGTATAGACACTATGCTGATCAGATGACACGTAGGTGTGTCCCGGAAGAGGAAATTGAGAATACTCTATGGCATTGTCACGAGAGGGAAGTGGGTGGCCATTTTGGAGGAGCTAGGACAACAACCAAGGTTCTTCAATCTGAGTTTTATTGGCCAACTGATTCTTTCCAGATGGTTCAGGAATGCGACCAATGTCAACGGAATGGGAATATTTCAAAGCGAGATGAGATGCCACTGAACAATATCCTAGTTGTTGAGCTGTTCGATGTTTGGGGAATTGACTTCATGGGTCCTTTCCCAAATTCTTATGGGACCATGTACATTTTGGTAGCGGTGGATTACGTATCAAAATGGGTGGAAGCAGTTGCATTGCCATCCAATGATGCCAGGGTGGCTGTTAATTTTGTGAGAAAGAACATTTTCTCAAGGTTTGGGGTACCACAGGCAATCATTAGTGATGGAGGATTGCATTTTTGCAATAGGCAATTAGATGCATTGTTGGGGAAATATGAAGTGAAACATAAAGTTGTGACACCCTACCATCCACAGACTAGCGAACAAGTGGAACTATTGAACAGAGAACTGAAGGGAATTTTAGAGAAGACAGTCAATGCATCTAGGAAGGATTGGTCATGGAAGTTGGATTATGCATTTTAGGCCTACCGCACTGTATTTAAGACTCCGATTGGTATGTCTCCATTTAGGATGGTCTATGGGAAGGCATGTCACTTGTCGGTAGAGCTTGAGCATAAGGCATACTGGGCAGCCAAGCAACTACACATGGACTTACAAGCTGCTGGGGAGGAAAGGATGCTGACTTTGAATATAATCGATGAATTCCGTCATGAAGCGTGTGAGAATGCTAGGATGTACAAGGAAAAGACCAAGAAGTGGCATGACAAGCATATCAGGGAGAAGAACTTTGAAGTGGGTCAGAAAGTGTTGTTGTTTAATTCTAGACTTAGGCTTTCCCTGGAAAACTTAAGTCTAGATGGTCTGGACCCTTCATAATTACAAGTGTTTACCCATACGAGTCGATGGAGGTGTCACATGAAGAAAAGGGCACATTTAAGGTCAATGGATAGAGATTGAAATTGTACATTGATAGGGTGATGAGTTGCAAGTCATTCCCCATCCAACTTGACATCCCGACATGAGAACTTGAGAAAGTCGAGCTTTCCAACTATAAACAAGCGCTCCTTGGGAGGCAACCCAAGTGTTTTCATTTGTTGTTATTTGTTTCTTGTTTTGAATTTGTTTGGTTTTCTTATGATTTTAATTGAAGTTTAATTTGTGTGTTTTTGGGTGTTTCAGGTGAATTTTTGAATCAAGGCCAAAAAAGGAAATTTTCCAGTTTTGGCCATGGCGAAGCATTTTCTTCATCGTGGCGAACTGCATTATGCAAGAAGTGGAATTTGAAAAGTCCCAGACTTCGTTGCAATGAAATTTTGTCTTCACCGAGGCTATGTGGTCTCTAGAAATTTTCGCCGCGGGGACACAATTGTCTTCACCGCGGCCAGAAGTGTTGTGCGAAATTGACTAAGGAAAGTATGCCGCGGCGAAGGTTTTTCTTCGCCTCGGTGCTATAGGCTCTGTAAATTTTCGCTGCAGCGACACATGTTTCTTTGCCATGGCATCGACTAGGGTGAATTTTTGTAATGCCCACATGGAGGTACGTAATTTAATTTATGTTCTTATACCCTTAGTTGATTTTGTTGAAGTTATTTTGAGAAAATGTGAAGAAAATGCCTTAAACTTGCATTAAGGGTAAAATGGTCTTTTCACTCAAAATTAGTTGAAATTGTGGAGTGAAAAGAGATAGAATTTCATGGAGAATGCAATAAAAATGAGGGCATTATGGTAATTGATTAAGGGACATAGATGAAATTTTAAAGAAAGTGCAAGGGCAAAATGGGAAACTATATATAATTTTTATGCTATAACAAATTGAAGAGTGAAACCCTAGCCACTCTTACCTATATGCACACCACTTTCACCTCCATATTCTCTCAAATTCTTCAATTCCTCTTCAAAGGAAATTCATAGATTTTGGGTGTTTTTGAGTGGATTTTCAATCTCAAGCTTCTATAGGTAAGATCCTTGCACTAAGAAGTGATTTTTAGTTTTTAAAGTGTTGATTTTGATGGTTTATGCTCATAGGTTTAAGAGGAAGAGAGTTTGATGAAAGAAGGTTTTTAAAGTGTTGGATTGCTCTTATATAAGGTAAGTAAATCCTACCCTAAGTATGATTTAAGTTATGGTGTAGAGAATTTCTTTTATGTATACATATGTCTTATATGTAGAAATTGTTGATGGATTTGGTGTTGAATGATGATTATAATTTACCCATGAGTAGTTGTGTTGGTGTATTGGATGTTTGATGAATGTTTGGATGAGATTTGGAAGAATTGGAGTGGAAATTTTGAAGTATATATTTTGGGCAGATTTGGCATTGAATATGGAGGGTTTAATTCCCAATTTTTGGTGGCTTAGAAAAGAGATAGAAATGTAGCCAAATTAGGGTTACTTTGTGCACATAAGTTGTTACATGAAGTGTCAAAAAGAAGTGTTTATATGAGTATGATTATGTGTTGTATTGAGATGAGTTTGTAGATGGTGGAGAATGACATGTTTGCATTCCATATTGCATAATTGCATTTAAACATGTGAATTTAGAAAGAATTATAAGCATGAAACCATCTACATGCATACATATTCATAAGAGCATGAAAAAGCACTAAAGAATGTTAAAGATTAAATAGAAAGAAATGAGAATATTAAAAAGTTCCAAATCTGAATTTTATTTAAAGAAGTGTAAAAAGATAAAAAGAAGAAAAGGTTGTTGCGATGGGGAACCCATGGGTGATAAGGAGAAGATTCCCACATACATGCCGCCTTAAGTGAGCGGCCTAAGAAGAAGAAGAAGAATTTGTACGGCCCGTAAGAGTGTATGTGGATGAGGATTGTACCAAGAAGAATTTCCTACACGCACACCACCTTAATTGAGTGGCCTAAGAAGAAGAAAGAATTTGTACAGTCCGCAAGAGTGCATGTAAATGAGGACTGTACTCACTCACACGACCAGGGTTCCGAATTCATGCATCAACTGAGTCCAATCGACAAAGAATAAGAAAGAATGAGAAAGAATGAGAAAGCTTGAGCAAGCAAGAAAAGAAAAGAAACAGAATAAGAAATAGAAAAAGAACAAAGAAAATGCATTTCTTTGCATTAGTCATGTGCATCTCATCCATGCATGTTACTATGATTTCCATCATGGTTAGTGAGAATAAGAAAGAATAGAAAGAAAGAAAGAAAGAACAGAGAGAAAGAAAGAACAGAAAGAAAGAAAGAATAGAGAGAACGAAAGAACAAAGAGAAAGAAAGAAAGAACAAAGAGAAAGAAAGAAAGAAAGAAAGAAAGAAAGAACAGAAAGAAAGAAAGAATAGAGAGAACGAAAGAACAAAGAGAAAGAAAGAAAGAACAAAGAGAAAGAAAGAAAGAACAGAGAGAATCAGAAAGAAGGAAAGAACAATGAGAACTAGAAACAGAGAAAGAAAAGAGAAAGAACAAAGAGAGAATGAAGAAGAGAAAGAGCAAAGAGAGAATGAAGAAGAGAAAGAATAAAGTAAGGAAAGAACCAAAGAAAAAGTCACGAGGATGGAAGAGTAGAGGATTTACTTACTGAGCATTTTGTGCTCACCCCGTTATTTTTCCATGTTTTGCAGTGAATAGGTGAGAAGCAGTCGGATGGACGTCGAGAAGCGGAGAGAAATGGCACTACTGTCCACCGTTGTAAAAGCTTTTGTTTATCTTATTTTTGTATGTAAAGAATTATATGTTTAGTAAAAAAAAAATTTGGGCCCATCTACTTTTCATATAATAAATATGTGTGTTTTCTTAATATATTTTTTAAAGTATACTAGTAGAAAAGAAGCTATTACAATTTTAACCTAAATGAAGAACTTCGCCGTGACAAAAACTGTTTTTTATAAATAGTGAGCCACGACTCTTCATTTTCGCGAAACGCTTCAAACACATCCGAGAGCCAAACTTTTCCACCTTCGATCTAGAGCTTCTCTAGTGATTTTCCATCACTTTTCCTCACTCCTTAACCTCCCCAAACACCAAAACAACTCATTTTAGCAAGGATCTTTGCGAAAAATTGAAGAAATTTGTGGGTTCAAGAATTTGGGGATTTTGCGATCTAGGCCGAATTTGGCTAAATTGGTGGTGAATACATCTTGGGTTTGGTAAGACTTCGAGTTCTCCAAACTTTTAATTGAGCAATTTCGATTATTAGAGTTTTGAATCTGAGATTTTGATTGTTTGAGTGAGTTGTGGATTTTAGGTGTTATTTGTGCTTTGATTTTGATTGAAGAAGTGTGGATATTGAATTGTGTGGTGTTGAGGAGTTTGGGTTTGAAATTTTGGGAGTGTTTTGTGAAGTGTGGAAGAATCGTAGTTTGGGGGGCCTAGGTGCAAATTTTTTAAAATTTTGGTGTTTTTACAGGATTGAGGGTGGTAGGTAGCAAGGGTATTTAGAGTTGAATTGTCTATTTAGAATCTTAGTTTGGCGGTAAATTAGAGTTATCGAACCAAAAATGCCGCTCAAAGTACCTTCCAAGGGTAAAGGAAAAGGAAAAAAATAGACAATAGATTTATTAATGACAAGGCTCGGCAACGTTATGAAGGAGCAATCCAAAGGAAGGATAAGGGGTTTTTTGCTAAGCATGGATTGTCCACTGTCCATGCTGAAGAGTGGAGTCGAGGGAGAAGTTGGGGGTTATTTATGAGTGAACCCACACATACGGCCGTAGAGGCGATAGTGAGAGAGTTTTATGCCAACCTCCCTGAGTGTGATAAGGGGTATGTTTTTGTGAGGGGCATTGATGTGCCATTTGATGCAAAGGCGATCAATGATTTCTATGGATTACCTCAAATTGACCGTGATGAGCACAAGGAATTTCAGAAGAAACAGTTTGAGGATGATATTATACTTCCGGTCATAACAAAACTGGATACCCTTTGGGAGATTTCAAAAAAGGGAAAGAAGAGTATTAAGGGAACCAATCTGACACCGATGGCTAGGTTGCGGCAGTACTTTGTGTGTGCAAGGATGATGTCGGAGACGCATTATAGCACTGTAACTCATGAGAAGGCATTGTTGCTCTATTCCATTGCCACAGGAAAGAGAATTGATGTGGGAAACATTATCATGACGAGTATAAAGAATGCAACCCAACCAGGGCACGGGAGCTTCCCATTCCCACATCTCATTACAGAGCTATGCACTCGAGCAGGAGTCGAGAAGGCTGATGATGAACCACTGATCCATCCTGCCCCAGTCCTCGACTCCAACTACTATCACAAGCATCTTGAGCATCAACCTGGTGAGCAAACCAGATCTGGGACAAAACGACAGAGAACCAAACAAGGCACTACCACATCATCTAGTTCCATGGCCACTATGAAGGAGATGATGCAGCAGATATTGGGTAAGATGAAACGGATGGAATGCTATCAAGAATGGCTAGAAGAGCAAACCCTGATGATGTATAATTTGCAACAGAGCTATTGCACCAAGCTTAACATTGATACTTCGGAGTTCCAATGGGAAGACTGGGATTCCGAGGAGTGGATGTCCTCTGACAAAGAAGATGACTACTTCGAAGGATAGGAAGAGGCCGAAGAATGAAACCTGAGCACCTGTTTTGTACTTTATTTATTTTTCTTTGTTTTGGTTGTCATTGTCATTTATTTTGAACAGTGAACTAATTTTCTTTTTGTTTTGGATTGTTTAAATTTTTGTTGAACTTTCTAGTAGTTGTAAAGGCAAGATTAGGATTGTAATATTTTCATATTAGTCAGTGAAATTTTCTAACATAGTGGACACCATAGAATTTCAATTGTTTTACAGATTATGGTGATGAGAAAGCCAAGGAAAGGGTGTGCATGCTATTGAGAGAAACTTCGACTTCACGGATTAATCAGGGAACTATCTCGTACCTTTATAATTTCTATTTTTATATTGCTAAATTGTGCATAATGTGACATTGGGGACAATGTCATCTTTAGTTTGGGGGTAGGAAAAATTTGTGTTTATTCTGTTTTCATGTTTTGTTGTGTATGCCAATGATGAATTACATAAGTCTATGATGAGAATAGGATTGTTGGGATTTTATTGTTGAAAAATGTTAAGCATTGCTTCAAGTTTATGTTAGTTGATTGAATTTTGCTTGAGGTTTGTTGAGTGGTTCAACCACCATTTTCATTATTTTTGGCATGGTTAGATTCATTTTATGCGGTTAGGTGAAGTCTTGATAATGTTGGTGGGCTCTAGAAACTAGTTGAGAAGTGCTTGAGGCAAAATCCTAAGAATAGACATTATTGAGGAAGTGATTTAAGCGATTTTTTGGAACGTTTGAGCCTTTCCAGCCGATCATGAATTTTATCCCTAGTTACCCATTTGAACCTTATGAAATCATTGTTGTCCCTTTTTGTTTTCTTGTGCAACCAATAATGCCCAAACCTTTCACCCTAAACACGTCCACAACCTTTAAGAGAATTCTAAACCTAATGCAAACACAAAGAGCTTAGAGAGTTGTGTGAATGAACTAAAAGATTAGTTTGGGGGTTGGCAAGAAGAATTTGAGAATTGCATTGCAGTAGCAAAAAGGAGAAGTGTACATGCTTGAGGGTTAATAATTGGTTGACTTCTTAAGTGGTGTTTGAGGAAGAAAGTGGAAGTTGATTTAAGTCTTGGTGTTTGCTTAAAGGAAACCAAGTTCTCTTGCTTAGTTTATTCTGTCCGTTTCTTTGAAGCCCACTAACAGAGCCTAACGTTACAAGCCTGTAAAGACCTTTTGATCTTTAGATATGTCTAATCCTCACTAATGGAGAGTAGTTCGATACTTAGGCTTATGGAGTCTGCCGCCATTTGATACACTTTGCATTTCTACATAAAATAATCCAGGAAGTCAGAATGTGGACTAAAGTGGGGATCACCTACTCGAGGGACCAATAGAGAAGGATAGTCGATGCAACTTTTAACTTCTTGGAGTGTTGAACATTTTTCTAGTAATAATTTTGCAATGATCTTTGAGACTTGTTTAAATTCTAGGCAGTTCATTGTGTTGAGTTGAGTCTAATGTTTTTATTTTATTTTCAGTTTTGTTGTTTTGCGTTGTTTTGGTCGTTTGTTGTTTTTCTTTCTTTATGTTTTGTACCTGATGCTTGGGGACGAGCATGTCTTTAGTTTAGGGGTATTTGATAATCCGAGAATTATACTGTTTTAATTAGGCTTTTTGGCCATATTTTGGATACTTCTTAGTTCGTTTATGCCTGAATTGCTACTTAATTCTCTATATTTTATATTCATGCCAAAACAGGCATTTTGAGCAAATAATGAGCGAATTGGAGTTTTTGGACCCAGAAGTGAGCGGATCTCAGAATTTGGAAGAGTTCTGAAGCACTATGAAGCTTGTTCCCATGGGAAAGCATCGAAGATCGAAGATTCAAGCAAAGAAGCAAGCAGAGGGCAATTCTATAAATTTAGAATACTTCAGCAAGGTCACCGCGGTGAAGTCTATTCTACGCCGCGGCGAAGGAAGTTAAGCGCGAGAATCCCATTCACCTCGTCGCCGCGGTGAAATTCTTTCTTCGCTGCGGCAAAGTCTGCGAAATATTTGTTTCCTCCAAAACGCACAATTTTATTTTAGGAAATTTTTAGGTTTTTGGGCGAACTATAAAAGGAAAACTTTTCCATTTTGACAGGGGGGTCTGAGTTCGCCTGGTTTTCATTTTTCTTTGAGTAGATTTGACATTTTTGGAGAGAAAGTGAGAAGATTTGAGATTTAACCTTGTGGATTCTTCAACTAGGGGAGATATCTTTTCTTTTCTCTTTATTTCAATATGTTGACTGCTATGTTTACTATTTTTCTTGCTGTTTGTGTTGATTTAGTTTTGAACTTACCCATTTTGGGTTAGGGTTTTGATGTAATTCGGATTTCTATGGGTTAATCAATTGATTATTGTTATTTTTATACTCTATTGCACAAATTGTGTTGTTATTCTGTTTTTATTGATTTTATTTGATGAATATGATGAGATTGAGAAATGAATCATGTTGAGCTTCTTCGGTAATCACCATTGTAGTATTGAATGCTAGAGATAGATTTGAGAATCAATGAAATCAATCTAGGATTCCACTAGCTTAATGAACTTGGATCTATTAATCTTCAAATTGTTGGGTGCGAAAGTTTAATGGGGAAAAGTAGGAATTCAAAGCCTAAGATGGTATGTTTGATAACTTAGAGAATTCGATTTACAATCCATGCATGTGAGTGTGGAATTAGCATAATCCGTAGAATTCATCCATAGAGTCCGAATAAGTCAAAACCCTAATCGTTTGTTAAATTGATATTACTCTTACTTTTAATTCTTGCTTTCATTAATTAGTTTTTAATACTTAGTAAGTTTTGTTTTTAGTTATTTTTTATCTCCCATTAATCCAAACAATTTCGGTTTCTCCAACTTGAAAAACACTTAGGAAAATTGGTGCTTAACAACCAATCCTCGTGGGAACGATACTCACTCATCACTTTATTACTTTGTGCGACTAGTGCACTTGCTATCATTGCATGTTGTAGTAACAACGCATCAGGTGGCTAAGGTTTTAATTGAATGAATGATTTTCATATTTTTTAATTTTAAGTTGTACTTATATAGTGCAACAATTAAAACCCTATTCCACTTAGGAATAGCCATGGGCTCCAACACTAGTTTACCCTTGCAACAAAACACACCCTTTATGGTATTTTAATTAATTAATTATTATTATAATTAAAATCAATTAATATATAATAATATATTAATATTTAATTAATAATAATAATTCACTTAAATATATACAGAGATATATTTAAATATAATCTCAATAATTTAATTTTAATATTAAAATTAAATACAGGCAACAACCTCAACAAATTTAATTGCACTGTGAGATTATCAAAATACCCTTTCGTCCTAAAAGGCGAAAATACCTTTCTCACAAATTGATTAAATTATCTTCTAAGTGTGTGACCCGTAGGCTCCTCATCATATCGATAGTGTGTAGTATCGCGATTAACACCAATTTATTGTCTCACTACGCATAGACCAAGATTGGCTCCTAGCAAGACATCATAGCCACCCGATAGACTCGGATTCAGCGAAACTGCAACCTATCAAACTACACCAATTTGTGTACAAGGCGCTCCGATGATCTCAAGTCTAAGGATCACATGCACCACCATTCATTAGAGGATTTATTCCACAGACACTGGGGTTACCATCCATATGGAATCCTCTAGTGGGTCTGTCCAGTGAACTTGTCTCTAGCAAGCACCCATGCATTGCACCAGGTTGTTGGCAAACAACTTTGACAAGTGAGATCAGTCACTGCCTTTCGATAGGGTCATTCAACACCATGATAGCATTACCGTATTATCTATGTCCTTGGTCAGAATAATACTGGGGGCTACAGACGTTTCTAGAATGGCCACCATATGTGATCATAGGGTTCTCACTATCAAGATTTGAAACACTTAATGCCCTCATCATAATTCTACCAGAGCTATTGCACCAAGCTTGACATTGATACTTCGGAGTTCCAATGGGAAGACTGGGATTCCGAGGAGTGGATGTCCTCTGACAAAGAAGATGACTACTTCGAAGGATAGGAGGAGGCCGAAGAATGAAACCTGAGCACCTGTTTTGTACTTTATTTATTTTTCTTTGTTTTGGTTGTCATTGTCATTTATTTTGAACAGTGAACTAATTTTCTTTTTGTTTTGGATTGTTTAAATTTTTGTTGAACTTTCTAGTAGTTGTAAAGGCAAGATTAGGATTGTAATATTTTCATATTAGTCGGAGAAATTTTCTCATAGTGGACACCACAGAATTTCAATTGTTTTACAGATTATGGTGATGAGAAAGCCAAGGAAAGGGTGTGCATGCTATTGAGAGAAACTTCGACTTCACGGATTAATCAGGGAACTATCTCGTACCTTTATAATTTCTATTTTTATATTCCTAAATTGTGCATAATGTGACATTGGGGACAATGTCATCTTTAGTTTGGGGGTAGGAAAAATTTGTGTTTATTCTGTTTTCATGTTTTGTTGTGTATGCCAATGATGAATTGGCATAGAAGAAAATGTCATTTATTAATAAATAAAAATTTATTATAGAGTCAATTTTACAATAATTGATTGGCTCTAGGGCACCTACTATAACAATCTCCCATTTGCACTATAGCCAATTATTCGTGTATTTAATACCGAATGACCTTAAGTGTTTTTCATGCTTCTGCTATGACAGAGGTTTCATCAGTGCATCGGCGAGATTGTCATCAATATGCACTTTACTGATCTGTAAATCTTTCCTCTCAACTATTTCTTTGATGAGATGAAACTGTCTAAGTATGTGTTTGGACTTCTGGTGAGACCGTGGTTCCTCTGTTTGAGCAATTGCTCCATTGTTGTCACAATAGACATCTATTTGATCAACAATCATGGAAACCACACCAAGTTCGGTGACGAACTTCTTAATCTAGACTGCCTCCTTGGCCGCATCGGATAATGCAATATACTTAGTCTCCATTGTAGAGTCCGCTACAGTTCTTTGCTTGGAGCTCTTCCAACTCACTACACCCCCATTGAGACAAAATACAAACCCTGATTGCAATCGATAATCATCTTTATCCTTTTGGAAACTAGCATCATTGTATTGTCTTACAGTGAACTCATCTTCCCCTCCATAAACCAAGAACATGTCCTTAGTCCTCTTCAGGTACTTAAGGATGTTCTTGACAGCTATCTAGTGATGCTCACCTAGATCCGATTGATATCTACTACAAGTGCTTAACGCACATGAGATATCAATCCGAGTACATAACATGGCATACATGATAGATCCAATTGCTGACACATATGGGATCCTCTTCCTTCTATCTCTCTCGTCGTGTGTTTTAGGACACATATCCTTAGAAAGATAGACACCATATGACATCAGAAGAAATCCCTTCTTGGATTCTTCCATACTAAATCTCTTCAGTACCTTGTCAATGTATGTACTCTGACTTAGGCCAAGCAACCTACGTGATCTATCTCGGTAGATCTTTATTCCGAGGATGTAGGCTTCTTCTCCTAAGTCTTTCATGGAGAAGCACTTGGATAACCAAGTCTTTACCGACCGCAAGTTCAGTACATCATTCCCAATCAAAAGTATGTCATCGACATACAGCACTAGGAATGCCAAAGCGCTCCTACTCACTTTCTTGTAAACACAGGGCTCATCTTCGTTCTTGATAAAACCGAATTCTTTTACGGGTTCATCAAAATGAACGTTCCAGCTCCTTGAAGCTTGCTTGAGTCCATAAATAGATCTCTGCAACTTGCATACCTTCTCAGCTTGCTCATCAAGAATGAAACCATCGGGTTGTATCATATACACATCCTCTTCAAGGTTTCCATTCAGGAAAACCATTTTGACATCCATTTTCCAAATCTCATAATCATGATATGCAACAATCGCAAGCATAATCTGGATGGATTTAATCATGGAAATCGGTGAAAAGGTTTCCTCATAGTCAATACCATGAATTTGTTTAAAACCTTTGGCAACCAGTCGTGCTTTATGAGTGTGCACCTTGCCTTCCATGTCAGACTTCTTCTTGAAGACCCATTTACACCCTATGGGTTTTACCCCTTCAAGTGGTTCCACCAGAGACCATACTTGGTTCTAGTACATGGATTCCATCTCAGATTTCATGACTTCAAGCCATTTAATGGAATCTGGATCTGATATAGCATCTTCTTAGGTTCTGGCTTCATCGTATTGGTAGACAAGTACGTTACCATGTTGAGTCATGAGATAACCGTATCTCTCAGGCATGGCGTACTCTCCCAGATCTACATAGCTCCTATGCTACTTGAGGTAGTTCACTTTGATCCACAACTTGTGAAGTAACCTCTTCTTGATGTTCAACCACTACTTGTGGCACATCTTCCCGTCTTTTATCTAGTATATCTTGTGGCTCTAGAACTTCATCAAGTTCTACTTTTCTCCCACAAGTACTTCTTAGAAAAAATTTATTTTCTAGGAAGACACCAGTACAAGCAACAAAAATTTTGCGCTCTTCTGGATGGTAGAAATAGTACCCTTTGGTCTCTTTAGGATACCCTACAAATATACATTTGTAGGATTTTGGGCCTAACTTGTTCGAAGTCAATTTCTTGACATAAGCTTCACAACCCCAAATCCTTAGATATGACAAACTAGGCTTTCGCCTATTCCATAGTTCAAATGGAGTCTTATCTACAAACTTTGATGGCACACGATTTAGAATATGAGTTGTGGTCTCTAGGTTATAACCCCAGAATGATGTAGGTAAATCACTAAAACTCATTATGGACCTAACCATGCCAAGTAAGGTCCTATTCCTCCTTTAAGATACTCCATTGTGTTGGGGTGTATACGGAGGGGTGAGTTGTGATACTATCCCACATTCCTTCAGGTATTCAGAAATTCTTGAGCTTAAGTATTCGCCTCCTCGATCCGACCGAAGAGCTTTAATACTTTTGCCCAACAGATTATGTACTTCATTCCTAAATTCTTTGAACTTATCAAAGACTTTAGATTTATGTCTTATGAGGTAGACATATCTACTGAAATCATTAGTAAATGTGATGAAGTAGGAATATCCACCTCTAGCTTCAACTGTTAGTGGACCACATACATCACTATAGATAATGCCTAACAGTTCAGTAGCCCTTTCACTTTGTCCTGTGAAAGGTGACTTGGTCATCTTGCCTAAAAGGCATGACTTACATACCTCAAATGGTTGGAAGTCAAAAGGGTCCAAAATTCCATCCCTTTGAAGTTTTGCAATGCGGGTCTGATTAACATGACCCAATCTACAATGCTAAAGGTATGTATGTTTTTGTTCGCTATGTTTAGCTTTCTTAGTTTCAATGTTGAGAATATCCTTATTGTTCAAATCAAGAACATATAATTTGTTATATAACCTTGCAATTCCAAATAGATTACCATTCAAACTAAAAGACAACAATCCATTAGAAATCTCAAAACGATATCCTATATTATCCAAAGCGGATACTGAAATAATGTTTCTAGAAATCGTAGGTACAAAATAGCAGTCTTTAAGTTCTAATAATAAGCCCAAAGGCAAAGACAAACAATAAGTCCCTATAGTTAATGCAGCCACATGTGCTCCATTTCCAACTCGTTGGTCCACTGCTCCCTTGGCGAGCAATCTACTCTGCCTTAGTCCCTGCACATCAGTACAAATGTGAGTACCACATGCTGTGTCAATGACCCAAGATGTTGAAGGAGAGAAATAAATCTCAATCATAAACATACCTGAAGTCGAAGCATCTAACTTCTTCTTATTTGCGAGGAAAGCCTTGCAAGGCTTCCTCCAGTGGCCAAGCTTGCCACAATAGAAGTAGACTACCTTCCCACCTTTCCCAACGCCACCCGCAGGCTTGAGAGCATCCTGTCCTTTAGGCTTGGGCTTGGGATTGGCCTTGGCCTTTCCCTTGCTCTTTCCCTTACCCTTACCCTTACCCTTACCTTTTCCTTTACTAGCAGCTACTAGTAAAACAGGCTTGGACTTCTTCAAGTCTTGCTCTGTAGTCCTTAGCATGTTCAAAAGCTCCGACAAGGTTTTCACCATAGCGTTCATAATGAAGTTCATTATGAACGGTGCATGAGAGTCAGGCAAGGATTACAGAATTAAATCCACTTGTAATTCTACATCCAACTTAAACCCCAAAGTCTCAAGCCTCTCCATATACTCGATCATTTTGAGGCACATGAGAGCCAACTTGGGCTCCCTTGGTCAGGTGACTTCCAAACAATCCTTTTGACACCTTGTAACTCTCATGTCGAGCATTCCCTTCATAAAGCTCCTTGAGGTGTAGAATAATGGCAGCAACGTCCATATTCTCATGCTGCTTTTGTAGCACTGGTGTCATCGATGCTAACATCAAGCATTGAACACCATAAGCATCATCAAGGAACTTTTGATAAGTATCCTTTACTTCATGAGTGGCATCAGGATCAGGCTCAGCCATGATGGCTTATCAAGGATATACAATTTATTTTCGGATTTAAGTATAATCCGTAGATTACGATACTAGTCTGAGAAATTAGATCCATCCAACCTGTTTTCTTTCTCAATTATCGGTCGTAGGTTCATAATGCTCATTTTTAAGTAAATCTACAATTCAGAAAAGTAAAGTCAATATCATGTTTATTATTTCTTAATATGATCTTTATTAAAAACACTCCCACTATTTTCCTCAAGCTAATAGCCCTCACTATTAACTCAGGAAAGCCCTTGGCTTTCCTAGTGGACTAAGATCCGATCTAGCCCATTTCAAACCTTCACTATGGCAAACAAGCCAAAATGGGTTGATTAGGTAGGCCAACAAACTTAATCTACACCAGTTGATAGCTCCCACTACCAACCTCAAATGTGAAGTAAGCCAACAAGCCAATCACACAATCCAACGGCCTAGCCATCATCCTCAAGTGTGATTCCTAGTATCAGTAGAGTGGACACTACATGCCGCCACATACACTCAACATGTGTACTTCTCTACTATGCCTGTGACGTATTTATCAACCTTCGTTGTGGGAAACAAGCAAAACTGTCATTTTGAGTCGACCCATCATCATTAAGGAAAACTCTAATGAATTTTAACCTCCCACTAGTAGAAGTGTACCCTTCGCTGTGGCGAACAAGGTTCCGACGAATAGTGGTTTGATTAAAACCATGGTGATGGAAGGCATACGTGACTTAATATATCTTATTTGAGGGTTTTTACTTAATGTCTCACCAAATTATTATCTTTGTTAGAATGTCATTGTTTGGCATGTTATTGAACATTCAACCTTAGCATGCATTCTAAACAAAATAAAACGTGTCGGTACATGGCCTACTAAAACTGATTTCCTCGAGCCTAGAGGAATCAGTGGGTCAACCTAGGGTTTAAAAATAAATCTCGGATCTTCAAGTTATTCCTCTTCATAGCTCCTTCATTTCTTCTTCACGATCATTACAAATAATTTTATAATAAAAAACCTATTCTAATTTACATCAACCTCACGCTACATACGAAGGGAGTGAGATGAGGAGAAGAAATACATGGAGATTTAAGAGAGAGAGGTAGGACACGCAGGTCCTATTTGTTTATAAAAATTACAAACAAACCCAATAAACAATAAAAAAAAATAGGTCTAAGGCTCATGTACCGAGCACCATGCAATTATCAAACAAGAACATTGCATACATTCAAAACATGCAATTTTTGAATTAGGTGAGTTGAATTATCAAGTTACCACCTTAAACATGCAAAATGAATATTGGCTTTAAAGGTTCAAAAAATTACAATTCAGTCCCTATGCAAAAAAAGGAAAGCAAAAATAGAACAGTAGGTTTCTTGCCACGGTGAAGAAATTCTTCGCCCTGGCGAAGTTCATGCACACATGGTCGTTGCGGCAAAGTTTTATTTTGCCGCAGTGACTGTGAACTTCCAGAAAACACAAATCGTTCCAGAGAGTTTAATGCCGCAGCAAAGTTTTATTTCGCTGTAGCTAGATCTACTTTTCTGGAATTTTGCCGTGGTGAAGGTTTATTTCACTGCAGCTAGATTCACTTTTTACATCTTGCCGCGACGAAGTGTTATTTCATTGCAGCTAATGCGCAAAAGAGTGAATCAAGCACAATAACATCTTTTGCAATTTTTCACATAGTGACACGGATCCAAATTAAATCGAATGCTTAAACATTCGACCAGGACACCAACCAACCAATACACATTCAATCACCACATTATTTAATCAATTGATTAATTAAGACATTCAACATACATAATTTTTCCAGATTAAAAAAAAAAAAAAAAAAACACTTCAAATCATGCAATAACATGTTATCAAACAAATATACATGTTATCAAACATCAATTAAACAATATAATCTAATACCCGAGGCTCTGATAGCACTATTAGTAATTGATGTACCATACGTAGTGGAAAAACAAAAATTCAATCGATAAATCAATTACCTTTCTTTTCCAAGATTTATACTGTTTACATGATTATAAACAAAATCTGTATAAAGTAAATCCATTCAAGGATTAGAATACTTACGTATGTTTGGAGGCTCTTCCAAATATCTCTGACTTCGGACAGGAACACTATTCATAGGTATTGTTCACAGTTACTGTTCATTATCTACTATTTACCGTCTATTGTTCACGTGATTTTTTGCCAATTGATCCAAAGTAGGATCGCACTCACGAAAGTTCACATGAAGATAATCTGCAGAACCCTTGATTATTTTGCTAGAACAATCAAGGGCTTCAAGAATCAAGAAAGAAGAACAAGAAAAGTTTTCTTCTTGAGAGAGAGAGATAGGGTGGCTGGGGTTTTAATTGAATGAATGATTCTTCATATGTTTTAATTTTAAGTTGCACTTATATAGTGCAACAATCAAAACCCTATTCTACTTAGGAATAGTCATAGGCTCCAACCCTAGTTTACCCTTGCAACCAAACCCACCCAGAGATATATTTAAATATAATCTCACTAATTTAATTTTAATATTAAAATTAAATATAGGCAACAACCTTAGCAAATTTAATTGCACTATGAGATTACAAAAATACCCTTTCGTTTTAAAGACAAAAATACGCTTCTCACAAATTGATTCTTAAATTATCTTCTGAGTGTGTGACCCGTAGGCTCCTCATCATATCGGCATCTTTCATTAACTGTTATCTCATCGAGACTGAGGTACAGAAATAGTGTCAACCTCAGATATCCTCGACATGTTTGTATTCAGTTATTAGACTAATGACAGAAATATTAAATTGGACTGAGCATCAACTCAATCCCACTGTGGCTATAGATTTAGTGTCATTGCCATTTACTGAATTACCTAGTGAGATAATTTCTCCCATACCCAAGAGTGATGAATCCTTTGTCGATCCACCATAGTCTCGATACACTTCTCAATATAGCCAATCACTACCGTATTGATAGCTCTGAATAGAACTATGTTGGGCTAGTGTCAAACTACACCAATTGGTGTGCAAGGCGCTCTAGTAATCTCAAGTCTAAAGATCACACGCACCACTATCCGTTGGAGGATTTATTCCATAGATATTGGGGTTACCAGCCATATGGAATCCTTTGGTGGGTTTGTCCAGTGAACTTGCCTCTAGCAAGCACCTATGCATTGTACCAGGTTGTCAACAAACAACCTTGATAAGTGAGATCAGTCACTGCCTTTCGATAGGGTCGTTCAACACTATGATAGCCTTACCGTATTATCTATGTCCTTGGTCAAAATAATACTGGGGCTACAGATGTTTCTGGAATGGCCACCATATGTAATCATAGGGTTCTCACTATCAAGATTTGAAACACTTGATACCCTCGTCATAGTTCTACCATCTTAAGCACATATATCATTACATACACGATATAGAAGAATATGCCTTTTATTGATAAATAAACATTTATTACAGAGTCAATTTTACAATAACTTATTGGCTCTAGGGCTCCTACTCTAATAGGGATGATGGTAGACTGATGGGTTGGAGCCTAAGATAATTTATCCTGTAGAAATGCCCAACTGGAAGAGTGGCCTAAAATGTAGGTTGGCCCAATTCGTAGGGTGGCTTTGATTGTAGGGTGATCCAACTCGTAAAGTAGCCTAACTCATGGAATAGGTTGACTCGTGGTGTGGACTAGCTCATAGAATAGGTCAACCCATAGAGCGATCTTCCTTACAGAATGGGCCATCTTGCTGGATGGTCCTCTCACAAGATGAGTTTTGATATGGGCCCAACCGGAGTCGAGTTGTGGCGCTAAGCCTAAAGCTTTATGTAACACCCACATTCAAAAATATGGTAGGGATTATTTTATACTCATAGTGAATATATTTCACTAGTTTTATAAAGGAATTCCATAAAAGTTTCAATAGGGGCAAAATGGTCATTTCACATAGAATCACTTGTTCAAGTGGAAAGTGAGTATGATAAATATAATGTATTAAGTGTGCTAGCCATGAGAATAGAGTGGTAGAAAGGTTATGGAAAGTACACATGATGTGATGCCGAGATAAATACGTGTTTGTAAAGTAATAGGAAGAAATTAAAGAATAAGGGTAAAATAGTCTTTTCACTCATAATTAGAGTTTATGATGAAGTGAAAATGACCAAGAACATGTATTAAATCCACTGAAAGTAAGGGTCTATCAATAAATGCACGTATGGTGTAATTGAAATTATCATAAAAGTGCAAGGGCAAAATGGGAATATATATTTATTTATTTGATTATAAGACTTCAATTGACAAAAACCTAACCATTTGCACACCAAAAACGCCAGCGACCTTCTTCCTCCATTTCTCCTCCATTTCTTCAAAGTCTTCCAAGAGAATTACATTAGAATTCATGCTTAAGTGAATATATGTTCATTTTGTGGCTTTCTAAGGTAAGAATTTTAGCAAAAGTTTGTGATTTGTGTTTTATAAGTATGAGTTCTCATGAATTTATGTGTTTTAGCATGAATCAATGGAGAAATGAGCAAAGGAAGCAAAGAAAAGGATTCTTGCAAGAATAGGTAAGTGAATCAAACTTATGCCTAGTTTTGAGCCATAATTGTAATTATTGATTATTGTATGGTTGTATATGATGTATGGTGAGACTTGTTGGCCATTTAAATGTTTGCATGATGTGTAAAAGTTCAGCCATGAAGAGTAGTTCATTTGTATGTGATGATTTGGCGAATTATAGATGAAATATGGAAGAAGTATTGATGGAATGTTGGAATGATGATTTCGGCCAAATTAGGAGTTGATTTTTTGGTGAGTTTTGTTCCAATTTTGAGGTATTTGGAGAGATGTGGAAGTGTGGCCAGTTAAGTACTTGTATGTGCATGTAAATTGTTTGATGAAAATTCAAAAAGAAATGCATGCATAAATTTGTTGAATATCGTTGAAGATATTGTTTGAGAAAGAAAGAATTGGTGTAAAAAGGTTGTATTAGACTCGACCAAGTATAAGTTTAAGTGTTTAAGAGTGCATTTTGTTATGCCAAAATTTAGAATAACACTTGGTTATGTTAGTTTAATGAAATGAATGGCCTTTAGTGCATGGTTCAAGTTGCTTGAACTTTTAGCATTAGTTTGAATGGCATACTATATGTAGTCATTGAATTATGAGTTTTGAAACCTATGACTTTAGAAAAGCAATGGCAAGAATTGCATATTAAATGGTTGCAATAGTGTAGTATTGATGATAGTAAAAGATGGGTGATTATATTATAATATTACAATATGCCACAATAAGTTTGTCAAGCTTGTATGCTTAAAATTAGAAAGATCGTCCAAATAATGGCTTGGCCAAATGAGTATATTGTTGCTTCTTGTTTTGAGATTAGTTACAAACAATATGTAATAAGTGATTTTATTGTATAAAGAATAAAAAAGCTTTCCCAAGTATAGATATCAAAAGAAACATCAAAGAAATAGAAGTTTGGTTTATGTATTAAATACATGGCCATTTTAGAAATTGATTGGTATGAGTATAGTTTTCATGCCTTATTATATATTACAAGCTATAGAATTGTGCTAGAAGATCTTGAGAATATTTTGTATTGGCCAAAAGTTTAGTTAAGAATGTTAGAAAGAAATTAGAATTTAGCCAAAGTATATATGTTGTGTCATATGTTAGATTGTATTTACAATGATTAATATGGCAATATAGATTAATATATAGAATGTAGCCCAAAGAAAAGAAGAAAGAAGGGCATGTATAACAATGTTGATGGTCATGTTAAGAGAATTCAAATTTATGGCATTAAAATTTGCATTTAGAAAGTTGTACAAGGCATGTTTGTAACATTAGAAAATATTAGAGAGTAGTTTAATGACATGGACATGTGACATATATATTTGAGAAAATCTAGTAGTATAATTGGGCAAGTTAGTAGACTTAATACCTAAGTTGTGGCATAGATTTTTATAGAAGAAATTAGATTGCCCAAAATGTAGAATTCATTCCCTAGTTGAATTGTGCCGTTTTAATATCTCATTAATAGAATTATAGAAGAGTAGAATTTGTGAGAGATAATGTAATTGTGTACGTGTACATTTCACATAGCATGATAGAATTGAAGAATTACAGAATTATGTAGAAATTATAGAATCGCATACATACACACGATGCATAGAATTCATAAATAAAGAATAAAATAGAAAATGTTTAAGTTAAGCGTGTTATTAGAATAGAACTTTGAGCTTTCCAAAAAAATATAGAAATAAAAGCCTTAGAATTAATAAAATACATGCCAGAGTCAGACACGTATTTTGGGATCATGCATAGACAACATATAAATACATGACATAGCATAGCATAGCATGTATTTTAGAAATTTTAAAATTATTGGAAAATGTCTAGCTAGTTATTTTTCAGATTTACAGAGCATGTTTTCAGAGGACTATAGCGATAGGGAACCTATGAGCATTTGTTGTGTTAGCTTGTGGCGATAGAGATGCAGAAGTTTCCCACATGCATGCCACCATCAGAGAGCGGCCTTAGAATAGAAAACCTAATTGTACAGTCCACTAGAAGTGCATGTGGATGAGGACTGTACCCAAAAAGAATTTCAGTATACGCTCACACGACCAAGGTTCCAAATCCATGACTCAGCCTAGTCCGATCGGCAAACCAGAACAGAATACAGAAAGAGAAAAAGAAAGAAAAATAGAATAAGAAGTAGAAAAAAAAAAAAGAATTTTAGAAAGAAAAGAAAAGAATTCCAGAAAGAATTAGAAAAGAATTTTCAGAAAGAATACAAACATGATCATTTGCATATGCATCAGACATTTTATGTGCATTGCATTTTATGCATTTATGCATAGGCTAGAGAGTTTATTTTATCATTGCGTGTTTGACTAGCCAAGAAAAGAAAATAAAAGCCCATGAGAATAGAAAAGAAATTATAGATATACGAGAAAGGAACATAAATTAGATACATGCTAGAAAAGAATAGAAATTAGAAACATGACAAATAGCAAGGAAACTTAGCGATTGGTTGAGTAGAAGGAAATAGAAAGATGTAATCTAACAGAGAGAGAAATAAAATGATAAAGAATGGCACAGCACTAGAAAGATTTAGAAAAATTTGAGAAAAAATAGAAGACTGCTAAGTAGTACGCCTGAAAATAAAAAGAGAAAGCAAGTAGAAATCTAGAAGTACAGCGAAAACAAGGACAGTGGAGTAAGAGCACAGTTAGGTTTGATTTACTTGCTGAGTATTTATAGTTCACCCCGTTGCTTTCTTTATTTTTGTAGGTATTAGCTTGTAGCGGTCGGGAGACGTCAAGCTGGCGAGAGGGTTGCACACAATATCTTAGTGAAGGAATTAATGTGGATTTATGTATGTATTTTTGGTAGTAATAATATTTAGAAAACATCTTCACGCTTTCCGGTTCATTAGAAAATGATTCTTATTATTTTTATATATGTGAGAAATAGTCATTGTGTAATAGTATTTTATAACTGGATTAAGGATAAAAATTTTAGATGAACACCCTTTTTAAGCTAGCAATTCTCTGAATTTTCTATATAGGATACTCAGTGAATACTTGCTTAGTGAGAGATTACACTTTCGAGTCAATTGGGGTTGGGCTTTTGGTGTGATCCCATCCAAAGTTGGGTTGTGGCATGAAGCCATTTGCTATTGCGCCAATAGAGTCAAAGGTCCAATACAGATTTTTGCATCTACAATTTGTCCCCCACTCTTTAAGTTAAGAGGCTTATTAACTTTAGAGAGTTGTTTGAGTCGGGTGTAGGTGTTGAGCGAGTGATGTAGTGCCCATAATAGGGTAAGTCATCTTACCTCTTTCATGCTTTGTATGAAGAGGATGTCCATTTGATGCTAAGTCAGGTTTGAGTCGACTAAATATGGAGTAGTCAATTAAGGATTGAGTTATTGGCTCGACATGCTTTATTGAGTGGAGCACATGACCCTTTCGAGTGAGGGATATAGGCACTCCATCTCAATGAATGTCATGCTAAATTGAATGTTGGAGTTACACTCAACATGTTTTGTTGAGTGGAGAATGAGGAGTTGTGATCTTGGCTCTAAAGCTTGTGGACCTTGTCTCAACACATCGTTTGTATTAGGATAGGTGCCCTAGAGCCAATCTGATGTTAGTTGACTACTTGTAAAAGCATGTTGATATTAATAAAAGGCAATTTTACTATATTATGTCTAACTATATTATGTAAATCATATTTCGGATATGTTATAATATATGTCCTTAAAATGGTAGAATCATGACAAAGATATTAAGTGCTTTAAATCTTGATTGCAAAAACCCTATGATCACTTTAGATGGCCATTCTAAAAATCTTTGGTAGCCCTAGTATTATCTTGAAGTAAGGGCACATATAATACAGTAAGACTATCATAGCGTTGAATGACCCTATCAAAAGATAGTGACAGATCTTGCATGTTAAAGTTGTTTGGTGACAATTTGGTGCAATGCATGGGTGCTTGCAGTTGGCAAGTCCACTGGACATGACCAACCAGAGGATTCCATATAGATGGTAATCCCAATGTCTATGGAATATATCTTCTAATGGATGGTGATGTATGTGATCCTTAGACTTGAGATCACTAGAGCGTTGTGTGTAAATATCGGTGTAGTTTTATGCTGGCCTAACGCAGTCCTATTTAAGATTATCATTATAGGAATGATTGGCTACATTGAGAAGTACACTATGGCTATATATTGTGGATCGACACAAGATTCATTACTCTTGGTTACAGGAGAATTTATCTCATTGAGTAATTCGGTAAATGACAATGACCGCAAAACTGTGGCCACAATGGAATTGAGTTAGTGCTTAAGTTCGATTAAGTCATTAGTTTGAATTATCGAATATGAACATATCAAGGTATCATATTTGAAGTTGACATTATTTTTGTACTTCAAACCTTGATGAGATAATAGATGATGAAAGGATTTGATACATAGTAACCATACCATTGACAAGTAGTTGATACGCTGAATCTGAATCTAGCAGGTGGCCTTGATGCTTGGCTAGAGGCCAATCTGGGTCGGTGTGTAATGAAACAATTGATTGAGTGTCAATTACGATATTACCCACATCCGATATGATAAGGAGCCTACGGGTCAAACAATTAAAAGAAAAATCAAAGAAGATTTGGTATAAGGGCATTTTCGTCATTTTAGGGTGAAAGGGTATTTTGGCAATTCTTATGGTGTAATTAAATTTCCTGAATGTTGTCGCTTGGAAGGTTGTTGCCTATGTCTGATTTTAATATTGGATTTTAATTTGTAAGATTACATATTTATTCAAATATATATATTGGTGTATATATATTAAATATAATAAATAATCATTATTTAAATTAATATATTGGTGTATATGCATATTTTAAATAGTGAATTATTATTGTATGATTAAATCAATAATAATAAAATACCAAAACGACATTTTCTTAGACACTAAGTAAAGTCTAATTATTCATTTATAAATAATGGATATCAGTGGGAATATTCTTTAGAATATGTCAAGGGAATATTAGGGTTAGGGTTTGCCTATTAATAAGGGACCTTAACCCTTATTTTCCAATTAGTTCATTCTTGCCTCCCAAGCTAAAAGTTCTAGAGGGAAAATTTCCTAGAAAATTTTCTTCCCTTTTTCTTCTTTGAATCTTCACTCTCAAACTAGCAAATTGATTGTATGGGTATTCTTGTCTTTGTGTGGATCACCGTTCGTTCACTTCTCCTCTTGAAGTGCAAGCATTTTTCTTCAATCAAAAATTGGTGGAGCCTCCAATCAAAGGTTTGACCATAACGATTCTTTATTCTTTTATATATATTTGTTTTGAATGGGTTATTAACATCAATCTATGATCCGGGATTAAATGGGTTTTGAATAAATTTTTTATTTATTATTCTAAACTTTATTCGATTAAATCCTTACAATTTGAAGGCCTTGACCTCACTCAACATTGAGTCAAGTGGAGTTGGTTTGTACCTGAGATGTAGCAGTCAAGTGTAGTTATTTGATGTGGTGATGTCTGAATTGTCATACCAAGTCGAATATAGAGGTGTTTTGGCTTGCCATTATGTTGATCCATGTGTCGTCGGCCGTTGTTGGGTCGAGTGGTATTTGAGGAGAAGGGTTTCTATTCTATGTGCTGACTTGACATTAGGTCGAGTGGAGAGTAAATTGAGTGTGTTTTTTGCCTTGGCTCTTCATTAGGCCAAGTGGAGAGAGATTGAGTTTGTTGGCTGTACATTAGGTCGAGTAAGAGGCACTTTTGAAAATCGCACTGACTTCACATTAAGTTATTCTTAGTCGAGCTGAATAATGTGGGGTCGTCATCTAGACTTCAAAGATGAACTAACTTGTGTCATGTGGAGAGAAGGAGACTCCTAAGGGGAGTGCTATAAAGGATGTTGGGGTTATTGTGACGTTGTCAGGAGACCATGTCAAGTGGAGCGTCGATGGGGCTGCCGAAGAGGTCGAGCTGACCAATTTAGACCTCGATGAAGCTCAAGAGTTGAGGAGCCCGAGAGAGATGATAAAGGCCCTTGATGTCACGAGCCATGTATCAATCTTTAGTCTTTCATTCCAAGGGCTACTACCTCCGTACATTTAATAAAGAACCGGTCTTTAATGTCACGTCGACTAGAATAGAGGATGGGCAAGTATGAACCAACACCAGCTTGTCCTTGCAAAGTTGATGCCTAGTCGATCTTTGATAATCCCAAGACGATGTTACTCGATTTGGAGTAAAGCTAGTTGGAACTACGTAGGCTGAGTCGACTAGAGCTGAGAGAGCAAAGTGAACTTGAACTACGAAAGCTAAGTCAACTAAAGCTGAGATAGCGGAGTCAACTGGAGTTGAGAGAGCGGAGTAGATTGGAATTGCGAAGGCTGAGTTAACTAGAGTTTAGAGAGCAAACTCTACTAGAACTACAGAGGCGGAATTGACCATGACTATGAGAATGGGGTCGACTGGAGTTGTGGAGACAAGCTAAGGGGGCTTTTAGTGTTTCCAGTCATGACTCGAGTCATCTATGCAGAGCAGGTTGTTGCTAACCGGATGATTGTCAAAGCCTCATGGTGGGGACCAAATGTAGGCGGTAAAATCTACGGTTGAATCGAGTGAGGTTGATCTTGTGAGGTTGAGACCACTGACAATTGTGTAGACCTATGAGACAAAGAAAATGAACGTTAAAGCTCGGCGGACACCGATGTGGTGTTTGTCGTAGGCACTCAGATGCTCAAGTAAATATGGTTGAAGACAATCTAGTAAAGGCTAAGAGTGTGAAAGAGTTTACCGAGAGTGTTTGGCTAGAGCAAGACTATCATAAAGTGGTTGGAGCACGGCTTTATAGTGGCTACGGGGAGTAATGTTAGTCAAAACTAAGCTCTACAATAGGGAAAAATGGTGATTCTTGATGTTGACATTTTTGTTAAACTTATGTTATGGTGGACAATGAATTGTTAAGCAAATATGCGCACACATTTTCTTTTGTGCAAGCATCTACTGTCTGACACATTTCGCCATGTGGCATTTTCTCTTTGCTATCTTGCCCATCAAACTTATTTTGATTCATGATATTCTTGTGTGAGCTAACTTTATAGGTGTCACATTTTCCTTATGTGGTCCTAAAAGGTTGTAAGACTTTGTCTGTGGTCATGCACAAAAGAGAAAAATTATGTTTTATGGTCCTACAAAAAGTTCGAGTGTTAACATCGCATGTTTGACTCACTTTGCACAAGTTATGTTTTTATCTTTATCAACTAAGATATTTTTGTCTATTTATTATACTGTCATGAGGACCACCTACAGGTGTCCCAATATCCTCTTGTGGTCTAGGGAAATAAGCTTTTTCCCTTTTTAGTTGTGGTCCCAAAAGATAGATGGAATCTTTTCCATTTTTGGACTAACATATGTCAACCCTTGTTTGCTGACTTGGCATAAATTGTTGAGCATGAAATTGGTCTATATCATCTTCATTCTTGCTCATTTGTAAAGCTAACCTTTGATATTTTATTCGCTTGTGCTCTAAAATTTTCAAAGAGTTTTTTCTCAAAGGTTCAACTTAGGTTTATGTGCTAAACCTTTACCATCTCTTATACTTGATAAATTGGTTGCTGGAACTTGGTTCCATTGTTGATGCTGGAGCGTGGCTTTGGCGTGTGAAGCTTGGGTGGAGCTCAAGTGTTCTTCGGGTGTGTTCCTGAAGCGAAGAGGTCCTTGGAGCAACAAGATGTTAGAGATTCAAAGGGTGGTGTTTAGTATAACTAGAGCAGAGAGTTCTCTTTGCTGTAGCTAAAATCAACTTTGAACTATATCTTGTAATATTTGTTGTTTGGTGGATTTGCTTCAATCTGGATGAGGTCCTATGGATGTAGGCTAAGAGTGGTTTTAGTCGAACCATGTATATGTTGGTGTGCTTTACTTTTGTTGCTTATGTATGTTGATTCATGCTTAACTTGATAACCATTAATCAACTTGGTAAAAACTTCCAATGCACTTTAAAAATGGGTACCTAAATGCTAACTAGTGTTATCAAACTCCTAACACTTGAGAGCAAGGATTTAGGAGCTAAAGAAAGGGTTTGTATGTGAATGAATCATGATAGGCTTAACCATTTTTTATATAGTGAGCCTAGGAGGCTTGAATCTTAGTCAAAGTACAAACACTAGTTCATGTAAGATTATGAATCTTGGACGAACTAGGAAGTAACTAGGACTTTGATTACTATTTTGGAACGAGTATAGACTAATGGGCTGGAGCCCAATTTAGCTTAACTTATAGAACCACCCAACTTATGGAGTGGCCCAAAGCACAAGTTGGCTCAATTCGTAGGGTGGCTATGATCGTAGAGTGATCCAACTCGTAAAGTAGCCTAGCTCGTGGAGAGGGCTGACTTGTGGTGTGATCCAACTCGTAGAATGTGCCGACCCATAAATGAATCTTCTTACAAGATGGGCTATCCCATTGGATGGTCTTTTCCACAAGGTGGCTTTCAGCGTGGGCCCAACCAAAATTGGGCTAAGGCATTGGGCCGTATAATGTTTATTTCACTAATGGGCTTGACAAGGTCCAGTACGATTTTTGGCTCATACAGATATAGATGATGCTATGTTTGAAATTGATAAGATTATACTTGAAACTTTTTGTGTGAAATTGAAAATTAGGATAGTCTATATGAAATACATAATCTAAAATATGAAACCAATGATATACTATATATAACTTGAAATTAATCTAAAGGACTTGAATCAAAAATATTTCTCTTCAAAATTATAACATTACGCTTGAAACTCTTAACGTTGATTTAATACCTATAAATAGTACTTGAGTTTCAAAATAATATACATGAAATTCATAATATACAACTTGATACTTATATTATTGAGTTTGACGCTTACAATAACACAATTAAACCCTATAATTAGCATTTGAAACTTAAAACAGTATAATAGAACTTTGATGATAATAACATTACACTAGAAATTTTTAATATTAAGATTGAAATTAATAAAACTTGTGACATTTGAGTTGCATCTAATTAAATTTAAATTATTCTATTTTAAAAAAATGAAATGAATTAAATTATTATTTTTGAAATTTTTTTACTTTTATTTTCTGATCACCAATTATAATAATATAATTATTAATTTGAGAAGTCATATTTAATTTGACTGCCACATCGATCATGACTCAAAATCTGAGATGCTTAGCCTTAGGCAAAATTTGATTTTACATTAAAAAGGAAGAAGATAAAATTTGAGTACTATAAATAGATGATGTATTGGGTCTTTTGTAAGTACTTTATTAAGAGGTTGTGAGTAGTTTCTAGGTAGAGAAAGTGAGAAATCAAGGATATTGTATTTGTCTCCTAGTAAATATTTTTTACTCTCAATAGAGATCCTTGATATTAATAACAGAGCAAATCCCTTATTTGCTGCTTTAGTTGTAACTGGGTTTTGAATCTTTTTGAATATTTCTTTATCTGACTTTGTATAAGTTGTTTCTGCTGAGTTAGTTTTGCTGATTTAGTTTACACATTTAAACACTTTTGTATTCTATAAATACTCAATATCAATAGAACAAATATACCATTATTCCTCTCAATCTCCTTCTCTTATTATGGTATCAGAGCTTTAAGATTTTATTTTTTTTCTCTTCTCTTTTAACCTGTTGCTATGACAAGCGAGACTACCAACAACTCTTCTGCTACAACAATTTCCAATACCAATGATCCACACAATACTATGATCAGCATTAACATTGCAGCTAAGCCCCTCTCAAACTCACCACTAAGAACTATATCCCCTGGAAGTTACAATTTCAGACACTCTTTATCGGATATGACCTCCTTGGGTATGTTGACGGATCAAAAGCATGCCCAACTGCAACTATCACTCAGAATGAAGCTGTAATACCAAATCCAGCCCACATAATATGGATTCGGCAGGATCAACTCATACTCAATGCCATAGTTGGTTCCCTTTCTCCTACCCTTATTCCTTTTATCGCTCGAGCCAAAACTTCACGGCAAGCTTGGACTACATTAGCCAATACTTATGCTTAACCTTCTTGTGGACGAATCAAGCATGTTAAAAGTCAACTCAAAAATCTCACAAAGGGCTCACAAACTATTACTAAATTTCTACAGATAGTTAAAACCCAAGCTAATGAACTCTCAATCCTTGGAGCACCACTTGATGATCAAGATCTAACCAAGGCAATACTTGATAAACTTGGTGATGATTACAAAGAACTTGTTTGTGCAATTCAGGCTAGAGATAATCCAATTGGATTCGATGAACTACATGAAAAGCTACTGTGTTTCGAAGCATCTCTACAAGGTACCAAATCTGAACCATCTTATTTTCCTACCCCTGCTAACCCAACAAGTCGAACCTATACTGGTTCTCACTCACTAGGCAACAATGGCTGGAAACCACCACCAAACAATGGTATCAACAACACCACTTGGCGCCCATCACCCACCTATGGTGCTCGCCCTCCCACTCCAAACACTGCTGGGTGCTCGACCTCCTTCATGGCCTTACCTTGGCTATTGTCAAATTTGTAGAATCCAAGGACACACTGCCAAGCGATGTCCTTCATTTCGCTTAGTCACAGTTGAACAATTCAATAACACAAATACAGTAGCAGTACCACCTTCACAATGGTAGCCAAGAGCTCATTTTGCTTCTAACAATTCCAACACTCCAGCATGGCTTCTGGACAGTGGTGCTTCTCACCATGTCACTTCTGACTTGAGCAATATTTCCCTTCATTCTCCTTACACAAGTTCTGGTGACATAATGATTGGAGATGGCACGGGTCTTCCCATTCCTAATACTGGTTTCACCTCTCTTAAAACTCCTACTATTAAATTTTCCTTAAATAATGTTTTGTGCATACCTAGCATGAAAAAAAAAAAAACTTAATATCTATCTCTCCATTTTGCACTTCCAATAATGTTTCCATTGAATTCTTACCCTTTTCTTTTTTGGTGAAGGAACTTCACACGGGAACAACACTTTTGAAAGGTCCAACTAAAGATGGCGTGTATGAGTTGCTGATCTCCTCCCCATTATTTGCATTTCGTAGTGTCAAGACCACTTAGTCCGGGTGGCATCACAGATTGGGCATCCAGCGTTTCCCATTTTGAAGCAAATAATTTCCAGATATCAATTGGATTGATCATCTTCCATTTCTTCTCATTTTTCATGTAATGCCTGCCATTGCAATCAAAGTCATAAACTTTCTTTTTCTAACTCAACTCTTGTCTCTACTCAACCTCTTCAAATAATATTTTCTAATGTGTGGACCTCACCAATTCTTTCTCATGATGGCTTCAAATATTATGTGATTTTTGTTGATCATTTTACCAAATATATTTGCTTTTATCCACTCAAACAAAAGTCTGAAGTAAAAGAGGTGTTTATTCGATTTAAATCCATTGTGGAAAAACATTTTAATCTCCCATTAGCACACTCTATTCCGATAATGGTGGTGAATATATAGCTCTTAATAATTTTCTTGCTACTCATGGTATCTCTCGTTTAACTACTTCCCTCACACACCTGAGCATAATGGCTTTTCTGAGAGACGACATCTTCATATATTTGAGACAGGACTTAACTTACTTTCTCATGCATCCATTCCTTTAAGTTATTGGTCTCATGCTTTTGCTACTGCGGTATATTTCATTAATCGCATGCCAACTTTGACATTAAATTTTTTTCTCCCTACGAAAAGATTTTTGGTGCCTCTCCAAATTATTTGAAACTCAAAGTATTTGGTTGTCTATGCTATCCTTGGCTTAGACCATATACTTCTCATAAACTTAATTCGTGTTCTAAACCATGTGTATTTCTTGGGTATTCTCTAACTCAAAGTGCTTACTTTTGTTATGATCCTACAACATCAAAAATTTATGTTTCTAGACATGTAAAGTTCATTGAGTCTATTTTTCCTTTTGCATCTTTATCCATTTCATCTCCACGTCTAGAATCCAATACCATCTCTATAAGGGTTCCACCAATAATAAAAGTCAACACTAACACTTGCTCTTCATCACCTCATGCAACCATCTAACATATTCAAAGGCATTCCAATTGTGAGGCTCTAACACAAACCATCACCCCTGAAATCATATCATCTAACTCTACACTCTCTACAGATGACCTTTCAAACCAACCAATGCCATCAAATCAACCAACACTCAATCCACCACCAAGACAACCCGCCTGTATCCCTTCCCATCCAACACACTCAATGATCACTCGAGCCGAAGACAACATTCACAAACCTATCAAGAAGCTTAATCTTCATACCCAATTATTCAAATCCACCGATATTGAACCCACAACCGTAACCCCAGCTCTCAAAGATCCAAAATGGTGTGGGGCCATATTGGAAGAATATGATGCTCTAGTTCGAAATGGGGCATGGGAATTAGTACGTTCTGATCCTAGTCATAATATTGTTGGTTGTAAATGGATTTTTAGAATCAAACGTAACTTTGATGGCTCCATTGATAGGTTTAAGGCTCGCTTGGTTGCAAAAGGTTTTCATCAACGCTTGGGAGTTGATTATCATGATACTTTCAGTCCTATGGTTAAACCCACCACCATTCGCCTAGTTCTAAGCCTAGCTGTGAGTCACAGCTAGCCTCTTTATCAACTTGATATCAATAATGCATTCTTGCAGGGTCACCTCTCTAAGACTGTTTACATGGCTCAACCACAAGGCTTCATTAATCAAGATTATCCATCTCATGTTTGCAAACTCAGAAAAGCCATTTATGGTCTCAAGCAAGCTCCCGAGCTTGGTATCAAGCACTTCGTACATTTCTCCTTAACTCTGGTTTTAAGAACTCTCATGCTGATACATCTCTATTTGTACTTACCTCGAATGGCCATCTAGTCTATTGTAACGCCCCACTTGAGGTACGTAGTTATTGTTTCTTCTTTTGCTCTTATTTGAGTTGGTTTCTTGGTAATATTTTTTGATTGAGTGTTGTGTTGAACACTTGCCCTGAAATTGGTTGAAAATAGAAGAAGTTCAGTGTGCCAAGCTTCGCCGGGGCGAAGAAGAATCTTCGCCGCGGCGAAGAGGTGTTGAAACCACGGGGAAACTCTCTGGACAGTTTCGCCGCGGCGACAGAAGCTTCCTCTCCACGGCGACAGGCCAACCAAAATGTTTGTTAAGTTTTAGATATTTTCTTCCCTAAGGGCAATTTGACCATTCTACCCCTAATTAGCAGGAAAAGTGGGGAGTTAATTGTAAGGATTTTTCATGGAGAATATGTTGATATGGGGGTGTGTTTGTAATGAATCAAAGGATATAGATAGAATTCCCAAAGAAGAGTAAGGGCAAAATGGGAATGCTTGGGTATAAATTTCATTAAAAGGAATTAAGAGTTAGCAAACCCCTCATTCTTCTTCTCAAAAACGCAACTCTCCATTCTTGTTCCTCTCAACTTCTCTTTCTTTTGATCAAGGAGTTCCAAGGGGTTTTTGAAGTGATTTGGGGTAGAAAATCAACCTAAGGCTTCCTAAGGTAAGGATTCTTACTTTGGTTGTGAAACTTTGTGAGTTTTAGCTTATATTGAAGTTTGAGGGTTTTTGTTCTTTTGGTTAAGAGTAGAGAAAAAGTCAAGCAAACCAAGTGAAAGGAAGAGTTGGTGAAGTCTCTCCATAACAAGGTAAGTAAATCCCAACCCAAGTTGAGATTTAAGAATTTTCTTGATTAGGGTTTTGATAGCAATGATGTATGTATGTGATATACATGTTATATGCCATGTTATTGAGGCTTAAATAGAGATTTCTAGTGCTTTGTGATTGTTTATACCTTTCAAATATAAGAAATGAGTTGTGGGTTGGAAAGGTAGTTTGAGATGGAATTGAAGGGGTATTGTGGAACCCTTTTTGGAAGTGTCTTTCTTTGGCAGGTTTTGTGGCTATGTGAGGGGGTTTCTCCCCATTTTGGATGGTTAGAGAAAGATTTAGAATCATTGTTATAGTAGAGTTTTATAATGCACTTGAGTTGTTTGATGAAATGCCTAATAGAGGTTTGAGTATGAGTAGTGAACCTTAATTCTTGCAACATTGCATGTTGGCATTTCATAAGTGCATTAGTGGAGATGAACCATCCATAGGCACTATTTATGCATTGAAAAGTGACCTAAGAAAGAGTAGGAAACTTTGTGTATGCAATTACTCTATGAGTAGAGAACTTGGTGGATGCAACTACTCTAAGGGTAGAGAGAATGAAAAATGCTAGAATAGAGTGAATGAGAAGAGTAGTAGAAATGGGTTGATGCTTTGTGATCATCACCCGACAGTTATGAGAATCGGGTTGATGCTTTGTGATCACCACCCGAATAGCCATTAGAAATGGGTTGATGCTTTGTGATCATCACCCGATAAGTATTAGAAACGGGTGGATGCTTTGTGACCACCACCCGGTTAGTTTTTAGAAAAGGGGTTGATGCTTTGTGATCATCATCCGACATTTATTAGAAGTGGGTTGATGCTTTGTGATCATCACCCGACAGTGATTAGAGACGGGTTAATGCTTGGTGATCGTTACCCAAAAGTCATGAGAAACGGGTAGGTGCTAGGTGGACTCCACCCGATAGTTACGAAAACCGAGTAGGTGCTTCGTGATCCCCACTCAGTAGTCACTAAGAACGGGTTGATACTGTGTGAATTCCACCCGATAGTCATGGAGAGTGAGATGGTACTGTGTGAACGCCATCCGGCCGTACCTCCGGTAAGATGAGGCCATGACGTTTAGTAGAAATAGAAATAGAAACAGAAACAGTATAAGGAAAGAATTAAGAGTAATACATACGGGGACAGGCAGATGGAGGGTTTTACTTACTGAGCATTATTTTGTGCTCACCCCGTTATTTTTCCTTTGTGGATGCAGGATCTAGGTGTTGATGCAGTCGAAGGGGCGTCGGCAAGCGAGGAGCAATAGCTACACTGTTTCCCCTGTTTTGTCTTTTAAAAATGACTTTTTGTAAATAATACTCTTTGTGTATAAAAGACATATGACTTATAATGAAAAGAAAGTTTTTGGGCCCCATTTTCTATTGTTATTATGCATACATTGTATTAGCTTACAGCAGGTGTTACATCTATCTACTTGTTTATGTTGATGACTTGATTATAACGGGAGATAATAATTCTTTGGTGGAAAGGTTTGTTACTCTTTTAGCTGATCGTTTCTCTTTAAAGGATCTTGGTCTGTTGACATATTTTCTTGGTGTGGAGGTTGTCCCAAACAACCATGGTATTTTACTCTTTCAGCATCGTTATCCAATGGATATTCTAGCAAGAACTCACATGAATGATGCTAAACCGGTGGCAACTCCTCTTCCAATGAGTTCCTCTTCTCTTACATTGCATTGTGGGTCTTCTCTTTCTGATCCAACAGAGTTTTGGGTAACACTAGGAAGTCTTCAATAGCGTCTTCTTACTTGCCCTGATATTGCTTTTGCAGTTAATAAGCTTTCACAATTCATGCATAGACCTAAAACTGAGCACTGGGCTCTTGTTAAACGACTACTTCGTTATCTTTGTGGCACTATAAATGATGGCCTTCAGCTGTTTAAGGACTCTCCTTTATCCTTACATGCCTTCTCTGATGCTAATTGGGTTGGCAAGCCGGAAGACTTTTCCTCCACCAGTGCCTATATTGTTTATCTTGGCCGAAATGCTATCTCTTGGAGTTCAAAGAAGCAGAGGATGATAGCTCATTCCTCCACCGAAGCTGAATACCGATCAGTTGCTACCACAACCATGAAACTTAATTGGGTTTCTTTTTTGTTACATGATCTGCATGTTCATCTCTCTACCAGTCCTATTGTGTATTGTGATAATGTTGGGGCTACTCAACTCTGCTCTAATCCCATTTTCCACTCACGAATGAAACATGTAGCTATTGATTTTCATTTCATTCGCTCTTCGGATTGCACATGTTTCCTCTACTAATCAACTTGTTGATGCTCTAACCAAACCACTTCCCCGAGCCAGATTTCTTCTTCTCAAAGACAAGATTGGACTCTACTCCCGAGCTCCATCTTGAGGGAGCATAATAGAGCAAATCTCTTATTTGCTGCTTTAGTTGTAATTGGGTTTTGAATCTTTTTAAATACTTCTTTATCTGACTTTGTATAAGTTGTTTCTACTGTTACCTACAATCTAGGAGTTAGTTTTGCTGATTTTGTTTATACGTTTAAACACTTTTGTATTCTATAAATACTCAATTACATCAATAGAATAGATATACCATTATTCCTCCCAGTCTCCTTCTCTTATTGATTAATAGATGATGTATTGGGCCTGTTTGATTTGTGATTTAAAAATAATTTTTAAAAACTAAAATACGATTCAAATTTTTTAGTTGTATTTTAATATTTGGAAAAGTGTCTAATATAAAATTTAAAAATTGCTTTCATATTAAAAACTATAAAAAACTATGAATTCGGTTGTTTTCTAACTTTACACTAGTTTCTAGGATTGTATTTGAAAACTGTGTTAAAAAAATTGTTTTACTCATTTTTACGATACACATTTTCATAAGATTTGTTATATCCCTTGTTTTCAAAAACAAAAAACAGTATTTAAATTCTATACCAAAAGGACTTTAAGATTTTCTTTTCGGAAATAAAAATAATAGTGGAGACGCGCAAGCTGGCTCGGACACCTGGGTTACCAAAAAAAAAATAATAAATTAAGATTATAAATATTTTGTTTTGAAATAAAAATTGAATAAAGGGTATTAACATTGTTTAACATTCAAACAATGATACTTTTATTTTAAACTTGAAAAAACAAGATATGCATTTATATTGTATCAATAATAAACATTTTATCATTCATGACATTTCTATATCAATAACGATAATTTTTTGACACTTTTAATTGGCAAATGACACTTATTCAAAACATTTTTATAAAGGATGTTTTGAGTGATAAAAATGCAGCTCGAGTTTTTAGTTTTTAAATTAGTGTTTTTTAGACGATGGTACTCATTGTTAAAGGGTAATCATAGAATTTCGTGGGAACAAGAATGTTAAAAAAAACAAAACTTATAAATAATGCGTCTGAAAGAATGTGGTTTCTTTAGCTAAATTCTCACTACTCTAATTTTATTCTTGAGACCCATTATATTAACTAATCTTAAATCTTCAAAGAAAAAGAAAATAATTTCTTTAATTATTATATCTTTATAGAGATTTTTTTTTTTTTTTTTTTGGTCGTTTTATTATTTTCAGAATAAAATTTATGTTTTAAAACAGATTCAGATTTGAAAACATTTTTCTGAGTTTCAATATTTGTTGGGCTTTGAATGAGAGAGTGACAACAAATGTACACCTTCAGATATATTAAAAAAGAAGAAAGAGGTCTACTACTTTGGAATAATGTTAAATAAAGAAAAAAGTAGGTACCCACTTTTAATTTGATAAACGGACAGTCTTGGATCGAGTGTCTTCATCAACTTCCCCTTCTTTTATAGTTGTTCAATTTCCTTTTTATTGATTTCTTAGTCGTTAAAGGAGCCGACACTAGTGGTTCCTACCAAATGGTTTAATACCTTTTATTTGAAGGGTGTGTTTTGGTGGGTAATCCTGTATTACTTCTGTATATCCCTTACTATTATTGATGTTATTATGTTTGATTGTTAAATAATAAAAACTTCTAATAGTTTTTTTTCAATACCAATATAATCATTTTAAAATTATAATAGTATCTAAATACCATCATTTTTTAAATATTTTAAAGATTTTTAATAATCTTGATTTTGTTTATAATTTGACTTCTAATATAATATTATTATATTTTATAATATAATATCATTAACAATATAAGTTTTGTTCATTCAACTTCCCCTTCTTTTATAAGTTGTTCAATTTCCTTTTTATAGTTTCTTATTCGTTAAGGAAGCCGCAAACATTGTTTTTATTTTATTTTTTAGTTTATTTAGAGATTATCTACTAAAACTATCTTGCTCAAGTTTTGAATTGTGCGTCCCTTCCTTTCTTTTTACTTCTCTTTATCAACTTACTAATTTATCAGTCATAAATCAATGTTAAGAAAGCTTTCATATATTTATGTATTTTATTCCTGGATTGTGCTGATCTTTTGTAGGATAAATAGAAATAGTAAGAAATTACTATTTTCTTGTTTTTTTCTTTTAAAAAAATTTCTGTTGAAGTTTATTTATTTTTACTTTAATTTACAAAAGCATGTGTAAAGACCTTTTGTCTTTCATAACACATCATCAAGCTTCGTTCACAAGTTATAATTTTTTTTTCATTTTTTTTTAAATATGATAATAATTATCTTTTTCTCCTATGTTCACACTTGTAACTTACTGATTTTCTAATTTTGATATTTAACTTCGTTCACAGTGTTACTGATTTTTAGAATTTTTAATCCAAATTTGATATTTCAAATTATTGAATTTGAAATAGTTTTAATGAATTATTAACATTATTTAATTCAAATCTTAAAGCTATATTAAATATATAGAATTTAATCTAATATGCGGACTAATGTGACAACACTATTAGATAATAAGAATATGTATGTGAGATAATTTTGTTTGTTGATGTTTAACTCCATATCATATTAGGTAACTACTTGTAATGAGTTCTAATGACCAAATATAATATTTAGCATGATTAAACATCTCCAATATTTTTTATTTTAAAGAATATCTTTCCATATAATAACAAAGTATCTTCATTAATTTCTAATTATAAAAAATAAATTATTTTAATTCAAATTTAATGGACTCTATAATTTTTTAAGAAAAAGACTTATAAGAGAGAATTACAAACTAACAGTATAGAAATAAGAGTAAAATTTAACTCTTTAATATGGAGAAATCAACTTACTCTTTAATTTAATATTTAAAGATAAAAAGTCTGTTAGACTCTATTTATATGAATAACTCTTATAAAAAGTTTGTGTCACATAAAGATCTTTTTGATGTTTATAAGGTTTAAAAGTTAGATTTTAGGCATGAAATGGATGGATCAAAACATAAATAAGTTTTGTTTAGAAAACTTATTTACAATTAAAATATTCCCCTAGGTTAATATTGTTTTGTATCTTAGTGAAATAAATAAAATTAAAAAAAAAAAAAAAGAGAGAAGACCAAGACTTTTTGGTAATCACTTGGCCTTTACAAAGTTTTCCAAGGTTTGTGTTTGTCGTTTTGAAAGGAACAAAGCTGACTGAGCTTTTCGCTTTCGATGCTTTTATGTTTATAGAGATTCCTTCGTTTCCTTCTTTGCATGATTCAGTTTGCTTACTAAAGAAGCAATACCTCATTTTTTTCTATTTCTAACAAACGAGAAATTATTTTTAACACTCTGATCAAATTGTTATTTGATAATACGAGAGGTAGAACTCCGTGATCGTGGAAAGCAAAGTCGTAGCAAGAGAACCCAGTTTTTCAGTGACTATGGCTTCACTGATAAAGTTCTTTCTTGGACTCTTGATGACATTCTTAATCCAAATCGTTTTTCAAGGACAAGTAAGTTTTCCTCTGCTTCTTTCGTTTACAATTTGCAGTTTTTTTTTTTTTTTTTTTTTTTTTTTTTGGCCCAATAAGTTTTGTTGAAGCATCACTCACATTATAAATTAGTTTTTGTTGATTGTGTTTTAGTTATGTGATTTTCTCATTCATTAATGAATTTACATTAGATTATAAAATGTTTGATGCCATTTTCTGTTTATAAAAAAGAAAAATGTATATCCACTTTGTGCTACAATGCGTGAATCAAAATTCATACTGACTCCAATAGTATATTCTTGAAATTCTGGTTTTGAATATTTCCTGATATTTTTTCGCTTTTAGGGGAAAAATTCCAATCATTTCAATCTAGGAATCAGTAATTTTCGGTCATATGATTTTCCTCTACTGGAAGAAACCTGAGCTCAACCTGCATTCAGGCATGAACATTATCTCAGAACACCTTTTTCCAAACTTGTTTCTTTAAAAGCAATCCCTGGCCTTTGGAAAAAAGTTGTATGAAGATTAAGATTGATTACTGGCGGAACAGCACGAACCGCAGAAAGACACTAATAAAACATTGCCGGGTATGTTTTAGTTCTAGCAGATGCTAAGCCTGAAACTGCTTCTGATTTGCAAGGGGTCGGAAGGATTGGACTTTTGTAGATCCGTCCCAAACACACTATCTGGCAGTGGTAGTACTATTTCTTTAAAAATCCAAGACCTCGAGACATCGAAGTAGATGATGAGAGATAAATTCTGTGGCTATTTATTGCTTGAGCGAACATGACTCCGAACAAAAGAATCATGAGCTCATTGGCATATGTCTCAGAATTCAAGATTATCGACAAGTTTTATGTCGTAAAACATGGTAAGTTTTTGAAGACTATTATATTATTATATATATATATGATATATATATTATTTTTTTTTTTTTTTTTTTTTCAATTTTTGTAGATTTTAGACCACGGTGTGTGAACCATTACATTTCATGAAATGTACAGGTGCGGAAATTGTGACCTATGTTCTCAACACAGGAGGTGCTGTGCTGAGAAATTCGGTTCTAATTTATCATCTACCCTGAATGATTCTCAAGTAAAAGTCTGTGTTTGCTTGTCTTCGTAGACAATTGTAACACACAAGGCCAGCATTGACTTATATTGGGACCCCCATGGCGGGAAAAACTAAACTGTTAGTATGCTGCTTTTAGACTCTTAAGATGAAATGCAGAACCCTTGTTTGTTGCTCCACACAATATTGCAATTACAGAAGTGGCGCCGCGTGGTTGGGAAGTTGGTGAAAGAATCATCTGAAGCAGATACTGGAGAAGCCACTCTGTTTTCTGTCCTTGGGAGATATGATCTTATTTGGAAGAAGATAGACTTAATGTTGGTGCGAATTGAAGAGATCTACTTAGACTACCCAAAAAAAGTATTGAAAGGCTTGTCGAGTGCTTGGGACTGGTAACAGGTTGAAGACGTTGCCCTTTCACTTCCATGACAGAATTTTTAGAAGTTGGTTTCTCATATTCAAACTTTTCTGAACAATGAAAATAAAAAAAAGGGAAAAAATGCAAGAAAAAAACGGAAGCGCAAAATTGCACGTCATTTCTTCGATTTGTTGAATAGAATTTAGTGAATTTGCATCTTCACTTAAAAATTGGCATTAAACCTTTGCCACGATAACCCATTTCGGAAAAATTTTCAAAACATGTTAGGCCTACTAGTTTACTTGATTCTTTTGAAACTCGCTTTTTCAAGGCAATTTGGTTTCTGAAGACTGAAGCGGCGTTTTTTTTCACATTCACTGGTAGTCGAAGTTAAGATTTGTCTGAGTCAATTGTGGTACAAAGTCTTGTGCGCAACCAGAAGTAATGTCATTTTGGCTTTGAAATACTCTTGGGTTTCCTTAATGAACTGGCTACCAAAGCTTAAAAAAAAACCTTAAAGGTGTCTGTTTCAAAAGCTTCTTTGTTATTTTTGCACTGCTTCAGTCACATCTTCCTGCACCCATTGTAAAGGAACCCGCTGAGCTTTCTGGTTATGATGAAGCGCGCATGTGAAAGAAAGTGAGTCACATCATGCCTATGCAACTCCCTGTATAAAGCATAGCTTTCTAATCGCGCGAACCACAATACCAGCAACGTCGAGCAATGTGTGTTATTTAAAATGTTTTTTTTTTTTTTTTTTTTTTTACATTTTCCCTCTTTCCCTCGCTTGGTTTCCTACACTATCTTCTCCATTCCTTTAACTTGAGTTCGTGTAGTTATTTTGCTTTTCTCTTTAGTTTCTGCGAAGCTGGTTTTTGGTAGAAGTTTATTTGGAACAGGTTGCAGCTCATTAGGACACCCAAAACACGCTCATACAACAATACAGAATGCACCATCAATTAGCTCCTTTGCAAATCCTTATTCTATCAAAATCAATCTAGATGGTCCCAATGTTGAAAGAACAAGTCTACAGGAGAACAGTATTTACCGGGAAAATGTTTTGGTTTCCTATTCCATTCATTATGTAGTTGGTGGAAAGAAGAGTTCGTACGATATTGGCCATAAGGGAGGCCGTAATATGGTGAGTATCCTGTATTGCTGCAATACTGCAGAATGTCAAAGGTATTGTTTTCTTGAGTCCACCACTTGTTTACCACTCAGGTTTTTCTTTTTTTTTTTTTTATTAACTTACACTAACAGCTTGACCCTTTGTGTCTTGTTAAATTTTTTAACGTTTTCATATTGATTCTTTGAGATACAGATATGTTGCTGTTCAGCTCCCTTCTACACAAAACATGATGTTTATTTGGTATTTTCGATCGATTTTGTGATTTTCATTGATGCAGTTTTTCTACTCGGAGCAGATCACATACAGAGGCTTCAATAGTTATGTAATATTTCAACCACTAGTTTGATCATTATAGAATGGAAACTAAATATTTGATGTAGTCCAAAGAGACTGTATTCAATTATTCGATGAGAACATGGAAGGGTCAGTGCTTTCTGTATGGAAAAGCAGCCATTAATGTTAGTGTTTCATTTTTCCATGTGCTTATATTCCTTTTTGGTGGCTCTGTAATATCAGCAGCTTGGCTCGCTCCAAAATAAGCCTCAGGCCATTGGTATCGTGTCTCCCTATAATGCTCAAGTACTTGCCTATGTCCAGAAAACTTGGACGTAATTATGAAAACGGAGATGGATTTTGTGTAAAATGTGAAGTCAACTTGATGGGTTCCAGGGTGGGGGAGGACTTAATAATATCCACTGTAAGATCGAACAGTGGCGGATCGATCGGGTCATCATGTCCAAGCCACAGAGGACATAATGTTGCGGTTACAAGGGCGAGGTAAACTTATGCAAAACTTATGATAATGGGTTTTGGATCATTCTGGCAACTAATTGTCAATAACTACTATTCCTTTGATGATTTTATAGGCACTGTCCTTGGATTTTGGGAATGACACAACCTTGACTGAAGCGAATCTGTTTGGGAATCCTTATCCTTGATGCTAAAGCATCGAAGTGTTTTCTTTCTGCTTGATGAGATAAAGATTTGTTTTTGCTTAAGTGCTATTAGAGTTCAATGAGCGAATCTGATTAATTTTGCTTAACTGTGGGAATTATACGTACCAGACATCAGAGGTGGAGGTATGAAAGTTTATGAGTTATAAATCCAGACATGGGAAATATATATTATTTTTTTAAGATTTAGCATCGTACTAGTATTTTTGTGAGTTCGATCTTGACAAATGTAGTTATTTTTGACTTTCTTATTTAAGTTGATATAGGTTTCTTCTCAATTTTACTGGGTATGTGGCGTTTTCAAAATTCATTCATTTCTCTTTGACTGGTTAATCACTGTAAAAAACTAATTACATTGAGCAATTATAATTGTGATTTATACTACATGCAGCCTAAGAGTTTTTAACTAGATATGGTTGGTTATTGCTGAAATTGTCAATATTTTTTTGCTCTCCTTATCTACCAGGTTATTGCTGACAGGAGATGAGTTTGCTGAGGCTGAACGATTGAAAAGGGTCGTACCCCGAATGGAGATCAAAGACTTGGTACACTGAAGTACTTCCTTGGTATGGAATTTGCTAGGTCTAAGTGGGATATTTTATTTCTCAACGAAATATGTTCTTTGCTTGCCGAAGAAACAATTTCTAAGTTGTTAAAGTGGCTGAACCCCATAGGCCACACTTGAAAATTGCAACCTGCCAGCCGAATATCAGTACTGACAAGAAAGTTTCAAGGCTGGTTTAGTAAGACTGATTTACCTTTTACGTCACTCGTCCTTTATATAGATTTTGCAGGCGGCGTGGTAAGTCATTTTATGCCTCACCCGAAAGGAACACTTTGATGTTTTTTTATAGAATGCTGGACCATACTAACAGGTATTCCAGGAAAAAGTCTTCTATATTGAAAATTTGTGGCATCTTCAAGTTGAAGCTTACATAGATGCCAGATTGTGGCTGGATAAAATAATAGACGATACTCTGTGTATGCATGTTTGAGATTCTCGCCAACTCACGATGATTGCAAAGAGTGAAAGAAGTGGGTTTGATCTGTTTGCTGAAATGAAGACCAAGTCGTCCCTGGACACTGGTTTATAGGAGCTGTTTATAGTTGGTAGCGATCACTGCTATTAGGGGCATTTTGTTTTTTTCTTGAAGTTATCTTTATCACTATAATGTAGTTTCAAAATCAGGCTTTAATATAATACATCTACCAAGCACTTCTTCTGCTTTCGTACCCATATTTCGTTTTGTTTTTGTCTACATTTGGTATCAAGCCGGTTGTTGAGGTGTTTAGTCCTACTGTTTACAATTAGTTTGGTCAAAGCTTCCTCCCCATCTGTGGAGTCTGCATTCAGTCAATGGAGTTGAAAAATTAATTCACAATTGTTGATCCGAAATTCACACCGACTAAAAAATCGGACAAGACACTCGTCCACCAGATATACTCATTTGCCTCCAGAGAGAACCGAGCATTTGGTGCGTGATTCCTAGGACCAACAAAGAAAACTTGACCCCAACGCGGAGGTTGGCCAAGTGGTGATGCCCACCTCCTGTAAATGGTGGAAGACTGGACCTTTTCTAAAGTGGTTCGACTAGTAAATGAATAGGCCATGTCCATGTCGAGCTGATCGTCCCAGACTACAAATTATAATCTAATATACCATAGTTTAAAGTAAAAATTGTCCAAATCCATAAGGGAAGAAGATATCGATCTAATGTACTATTTGAGTTAAGAAAGGGAAATTGACATTTGATTAATAACAACTACGGAACTAAATTACTAACAAGTAATAAAAAGGCTTAATTAAAACTCTAAATAAGGCATTGCCCTTATGGATTTGGTTCGATTCAATACCAAATCTTACAATTCCTCCCTCGCTCTTCGATTTCCTAACCTACAAGGCTTAGTCAAATCAATAAAAACATCTCCCCGCATCTAGGTATATATATTTTGTCTCCTACTAATGTAATCATAGATATGATTGGTTTAAAGATTAGATCTAAATATAAGCTATCTGTCTCTCCCATTGACTCAACCACAGTTCGATGGTTAAAAACTATCATCGCTACCTGAAAAATGCTAACCGTTAAAACACCACTATTGGTACATCTAACCAAGTAACAACTATCACTTTTATCATCCATCAATCATTCAACACAACTAATGCCTCCTAGGTAAAAAATGATATTAAACGCGAATACAACTTGATTGCAATCCGCATCGAAGCAATTAAAGGCCAAACAAATTCAATGAAACTCAAACCAACATTCAATTGTGCAAAAGTGTCTATATCAACAAACGTCTCAATGGACAAATCAATCTCAACTGTCACAAGGCATCATAATAATATTAAAGTATCTCAAACAAACTCACGAATGTAAATATAATCTTAATACAAGAAACTTAACCAATGTCCAATGTTTTGCTCAATCCAACTAGTCAAGAACTGCCAAGAAAGCACCATAAGCGTCCGATCCTAGTCTCCTAACACCATAACTGCAACTGGGAGTTCAGCCACTCAGTGGTGTCAATGATGCTCAGAATTGGAAGAGAGATTGTCATGGTGAGAGGAGTGACCGACAGTAGGATGAGGTACGAAGGTATAAAATTACAAGAAACACCCTAAAGTCACAGTTGCAACTCTGTCGGAATCTGGAGACGGCTCATCGAATGAAGATTCAAGCACGACTATAAGATAGATCAGGACCTGGGGCAGCTAGACCGATTGGTTGGAAGTGAAACCATTGGAAAGGTGCATGAAGCAGGCCTAGAAAGCGAAACATCGCCATGGGTTAAATGTGAAACATCATCCGGCATTTCTCGACGAGAAACTGTGGGCTAAAGCTATGTGAAGTTATATAGCTCTAGAAGGTGAAACAATGGCCAGATGACTCAAGAGTCATTGAAAACACGATAGCTGTGGAAGTGCCAACGTATCGCCGCCAAACGCGCAACACATAACGAGAGATGATATGATTGGTGGCAAGGGGAAGCTGGAGATTGCCGAATGGAAACCGAGAGCCGGCGGTAAGCTAGGGTTTGGGTGAGCGGCACTACCTTGTCACTACTATTCACCTTTCCCTTTTACAAAATTGTGGTAAATTCTTTTAGTCCCTGCCATTTAAAAGTGACAAAATCACCCCTTTAAACTGACAGTTTTAACCCCCTGATAAACCTAATGCGATAAAAGCACCACTATCCTAACTCAACCTAATATCAACTCACGCCATTTCCAAAATCATTTCCAAACATGCAAATTCATAAGAAAACTATTAGAATGTGATTTTTCATAAATAAATTCATAAATTGTTTTCAATATATATTCAATTAAATAATACAAGGGTATAATCCTTTATGAGTCATTCTCATGACTGTCCATGCGCCTCTTGGAGAAGGTGTGAACAACTAGACTTTTTAAAGTGGTTTCGCCACAAAACGAATAATGCATCATGGCATATGTCCCTGATTTTTTTATTTGATATGTGATGTCGGCATACAGGAGAAGGTCTCCCCCACTAAGTTTTTTTTTTTTTTTTTTTTTTTTTTTTGGAAGGGGGAGGGGTGGGATATTTCCATTTGGTTTCTCTGCGTAGACATGATGCTTGGACTAAAGGTTTTTTCCTCTATCCTCACTCCTGTCTATCGTCTCTTATCCCTTCTCTCTCCTTCCCTAGTCCTCCTCCTTCTCCTCTATAGTAGGTGTCTTTTACAGGTCTCCCCTTGGATAAGCTTCAGGAGAGCACGTGGAGTTTGCACTGTTGTGTGCTGCTGTTGAGGTGTGGGGCATATAATGCGGTAAGATTATCTACCCGATGAGACATATTTCATATGACAAACCACTTTTTTTATCTCGTCACATGTTGCTCCTATCTAAAAATTTTAGTGCGATGTAGGCAATTGCTCGTCGGCTCTTCTATCGAGCCAGGTGTGGATTTTTATCATACAACATTTGCCCCTATTTTTCTAAGGTCAAGACAAGCTTGGAAAACTAAGTCTTTTGTGGTCTAGTCCCATAAGTGATGTCATGTCTAATCTTGTCACTTGTTGTAGACTTTTCATCTACCTGCAGCTTTATGGTAATCGACGGGATTTCAAGTGTCGTCTGACATTGCATTTAATGGGACGTGACTGTTTTTTCATCCCGTAACCCGAAGTGTTAGGGGTTGCAGCTGTTTTGGGGATATCAAAGTGACGTTATAGTGCTTTTGCCCTTCTATAAATACAAGTGTTTTTGGGTTGGATGTTCATCCTTCATCATTCTTGCTTTGTTTTGAACCCATCAAGCGGTTTATAGCCTTTTGGGGTTTCCTTTCTTTTTGTTACTTTTCTTCCCTACTCTAAAGATTTCATTCGGCAATGGTCGCTTTCGCAAAAATGTTGGTTTCCCAAATAATGAGGTCCCTGCGATGTCATCGCTATCGTCGGGAGAGGTTCGGACTAGTCCATTCCGTAACGGCCTTCTTCATGATGACAACGTCAACCCTTCACATGCATGCTAGAGGCGAGGAGGTCCCAGGCTAGTTTAGCCTCCCTATCATATGTGCTGATATTTTTTGTCAAACTTATGTTATGGTGGACAATGAATTGTTGAGCAAATATGTGCACACATCGTTCTTCTGTGCAAGCATCTACTATCTGAAACATTTTGCCAAGTGGCACTTTCTCTTTGTTGTCTTGCCCATCAAGCTAATTTTAATTCATGATATATTTGTTTGAGCTAACTTTACAGGTGTCACAATTTCCTTATATGGTCCTAAAAGGTTGTAAGACTTTTTCTATGGTCCCACAAGAAAGAGAAAATATATGTTTGTGATCTAACAAAAAATTGGAATTCTTTTTGTCCTCCACGTGTTCAACTATGTCAGGCTTATGCCTTTTACATTTTCATTTCATGTGTGTTCACAGTGGATGTGTGCTTGCACACTTATGTTAGACATATGTATGTTGCATTTCATTTTGCATTTTATTTCGTGTGTGCGCACAGTTTTCTGCTATACTAACATCGCATGCTGACTCACTTTTGCACAAGTTGTGTTTTTTTCTTTATCAATTGAGATATTTTTTTTCATCTGTTGTGATGTCATGAAGACCACCAACAACTGTCCCAATATCCTCTTGTGGTCCAGGGAAATAAGCTTTTTCCCTTTTTGGTTGTGGTCCCAAAAGATTGGTGGAATCTTTTCTATTTTTTGACCAACATATGTCAGCCCTTGTTTGCTGACTTGGCAAGAATTGGGGGGCATGAAATTAGTCTATATCATCTTCATTCTTGCTCATTTGTAAAGCTAACCTTTGATATTTTTATTTCCTTGTGCTCTGAAACATTCAAAGAGTTTTCTTCCTCAAAGGTTCACCATATGTTATCGTGCCAAACACTTATCATCCTTCATCTTTGTTCAGCTCAAAGGATGTTCATCTTCTTCCTTGGTTGTTTTTCTTTTTGAACCTGAATATCTATTTCGTTGGTACTCTGAACTTTTCAGAGAGTTGTTCTTGGTTAGGTTCTTTTATATGGGTTTGTGCTAGAAACTTTCTTGTTTATCTTCATTGTTGAATGGCGGTTGGAACATGGTTCCTTTGCTGATGTTGGAGTGTGTCTTCAGTGACTAAAGCTTGGGTGGAGCTCAAGCATTTTCCAGGAGTAAACCTAGTGTGAAGAGATCCGTGAAGCAACAAGATATTAGAGATTCAAAGAGTGGTTAGTGTAACTAGAACAGGGAGTTCTCTTTGCTGTAGCTAAAATCAACTTTGTACTATATCTTATAATGTTTGTTGATTAGTGGATTTGCTTCGATCTGGATGAGGTCCCATGGATGAAGGCTAAAAGTGGATTTAGCCAAACCTTGTATATGCTGGTGTGCTTTACATTTGCAACTTATTATTATTGATTTGTTGTAAACCTAACCGTGTTAACACAACTTGGTAAGTCATTACATTGCACTTAAAAATATGTAACCTAACATCAAAGTGAGTTACACAACTCTAACGATATGTCTCTTGAACCCTCGGGGGATGTAGGCAACGATGTTGGTGGTCAGAGAGGGGTTTCATCTTCTTCTCATGAGGAGGAAGCGGATGGCTACCTATAAACTAGGTGATCACCCCATCCCTGTCACTGGGTGGCTGAGCCTTGAGAAGGCTAAGAAGATATTCCTGCGAACGCATGGTCGATGGTGAACGAGGAGGGAGACTGAGAGAGACTAGTTATTGATGTCATTGCATGAGAACTTGGTGAACTTCCAAAGAATCTATGGGTCCTAGTGCTTGCCCTCCATGAGTCCACCACAGATACTAGTTAAGAAGAAACGAGGGGGCACAAACTGATACCCTTTTTGCAGAAGGCAATCATAGACATGCTCAAGTTTGAACTTGCTTCTTCACAATCTTCATCCATCTTTTTATTTGTCGTGCTTACTTGGTTTCATGTTTGTTGTGTAGCTCCTCTCTCTGTTGACTATGCTCTTCCAACAGGTCTACCCGAGGCTGCTAAGTTCGAAGACTGCCCGTGAATATCTTCGAGAGTCAAAAGAGCATTATGTGAAGCTGAGAAAGGCCTTGGCTTCGGCTTATGATAGCCACATTGAGGAAAACGTTACGTTATACTGAGGTATGGGGTCGAGGGATGAGTGCATTGCCACTCTTCAGAGAGATAACGACGAACTGTGCGCACAAACATAGTGAATGGCAGAGACCCTCAGCATTCTTGAGAATGAGAGCGGCTCTAGCATCGTATTGCATTGCTCTAGGATGTGGGTTCTAAAGGCTCATCCTCTTCGGATGAGGATTAGGCTTCTATCGGTTTTTTTTTTTTTTTTTTTTTTTTTTTTTTTTTTTTGGCCCAATAAGCTTGTTGAAGCATCACTCACATTAATAAATTAGTTGTTGATTGTGTTTAGTTATGTGATTTTCTCATATCATTAATGTAATTTACATTAGATATATAAAATGTTTGATGCCATTTTCTGGTTTATAAAAAAGAAAAATGTATAATCCACTTTGTGCTAAATGCTGAATCAATTCATACTGACTGCCAAATAGTATATTTTGAAATTCTGTTTTGAATTATTTCTGATATTTTATTCCTTTTAGGGGAAAAATTCCAAAATCATTTCAATCTAGGAATCAGTATTTTCGGTCATATGATTTTCCTCTACTGGAAGAAACGCGAGCTCAACTGCATTCAGGCATGAACATTATCTCAAGAACACCTTTTGCCAAACTTGTTTCTTTAAAGAAATCCAGCTTATGGAAAAAAGTTGTATGAATTAAGATTGATTACTGGCGGAACGCACGAACCGCAGAAAGGACATAAAAAACATTGCCGGGATGTTTTAGTTCAGCAGATGCTAAGCCTGAAACTGCTTCTGATTTGCAAGGGGTCGGAAGGATGTGGACTTTTGTACCGTCCAAAAATATCTGGCAGTGGTATACTATTTTCTTAAAAATCCAAGCCTCGAAAGACATGAAGTAGATGATGAGAAGACTAAATCATGTGTAATTTTTCTTGACGAACATGACTCCGAACAAAAGAATTGGAGCTCATTGCATGTCTCAGAATTAAGATTATCGACAAGTTTTATGTCGTAAAACATGGTAAGTTTTGAAGACATATATTATATTATATATATATATATATATATATTTTTTTTTTTTTTTTTTTTCATTTTTGTAGATTTTAACCACGGTGTTAACCATTACTTTCAATGAAATGACAGGTTGAGGAAAATTGTGACTATGTTCTCAACACATGGAGGTGCTGTGCTGAGAAATTCGGTTCTAATTTATCATCTACCTGAATGATTCTCAAGTAAAAGCTGTTTTGCTTGTCTTCGTAGATCAATTGTAACCACAAAGGCCAGCATTGACTTATATGGGGACCCCAGGGACGGGAAAAACTAAAACTGTTAGTATGCTGCTTTTAGGCTCTAAGAATGAAATGCAGAACCCTTGTTTGTCTCCAACACAATATTGCAATTACAGAAGTGGCGCCGCGTGTTGTGAAGTTGGTGAAAGAATCATCGAAGCAGATACTGGAAAGCCACTCTGTTTCTTCCTTGGGAGATATGATCTTATTTGGATAAGAAAGACTTAATGTTGGTGCAGAAATTGAAGAGATTACTTAGACTACCGTATTGAAAGGCTTGTCGAGTCTTGGGACTGGTAACAGGTTGGAGACGTTGCTTCACTTCCATGACAGAATTTTTAGAAGGTTGTGTTTCTCAGTATCAAACTTTTCTGAAATGAAAATAAAAAAAAGGGAAAAAATGCAAGAAAAAAACGGAAGGCGCAAGAAGTGCAAGTCATTTCTTCGATTTGTAGAGATAGATTGTGATATTGCATCTTCACTTAAAAATTGCATTAACCTTTTGCACACATATACCCATTTCGGAAAAAATTTTCCAAAACTTTTAGGCCTTACTAGTTTACTTGATTCTTTTGAAACTCTGCTTTTTCAAGGCAATTTGGTTTCTGAAGACTGAAGGGCTTTTTTCACATTCACTGGTAGTCGAAGTTAAGATTTGTCTGAGTCAATTGTGGATACAAAGTCCTTGTGGCGCACCAGAAGTAAATGTCATTTTGCTTTGAAAATCTTTGGGTTTCCTAATGAACTTGGCCTACCAAAAGCTGTAAACAAAAAATCCTTAAAGGATTCTGTTCAAAAAGGCTTCTTTGTTTTTTTGCACTGCTTCAGTTCACATTGCTTCCACCACATGGTAAAGGAACCGCTGAGCTTTCTGTTATTGATGAACGCGCGCATTTGAAAGAAAGTGGTCATCATGCCTATGCAACTCCCTGGTATAAAGCATGCTTTCTAATCGGCGACGAACCAATTACCAGCAACAGTCGAAAGCAATGTGTGTTATTAAATGGTTTTTTTTTTTTTTTTTTTTTTTACATTTCCCTCTTCCTCGCTTGGTTTCCATACACTTCTTCCCATTCCTTTAACTTGAGTTCGTGTATGTTGATTTGCTTTTTCTTTAGGTTTCTGACGAAGCTGGTTTTTGGTAAGTTTATTTGAAGGTTGGCTCATTAGGACACCCAAAACACTGCTCATACACAATACAGAATGCACCATCAATTAGCTCTTTGCAAATTCCTATTTCTATCAAAATCAAATCTTAGATGGTCCAATGTTGAAAGAAAGTCTACAGAAACAGTATTTACCGGGAAAATGTTTGGTTTCCTATTCATTCATTATGTAGTTGGGGAAAGAAGAGTTCGACGATATTGGCCATAGCCGTAGAAATATGGTTGAGGTATCTGTATGCTGAATACTGCAGAAATGTACAAAGGTATTTTTTCTTGAGTCTCATGCACTTGTTACCATCTCAGGTTTTTCTTTTTTTTTTTTTTAAATTACACTAACAGTTGACCTTTGGCTTGTTAATTTTTTAACGTTTTTATTGATCTTTGAGATACAAGATATGTCTGTTCAGCTCCCTTACCAAAACATGATGTTTAATTTGGTTATTTTCGATCGATTTTGATTTTTTAGATGGCAGATTTAATTGCTAGCTCGGAGAAGAATCACATACAGAGGCTTCAATAGTTATGTATATATTTCCCACTAATTTGATCATTAATAGAATGGTAGAACTAAATATTTGATGTAGTAAAGAGACTTATTCAATTATTCATGAAACATGGAAGGGTCAGTGCTTTCTGTAATGGAAAAGCCCATTAATGTTAGGTGTTTCCATTTTTTCCATGTGCTTATATTTCCTTTTTGGTGGCTCTGGAATATCTAGCAGCTTGGGCTCGCTCAAAACTGAAGCGAGCATTGGTATCGTGTCTCCCTATAATGCTCAAGTATTGCTATTCAAGAAAAACTTGGACGTAATTATGAAACGGAGATGGATTTTGTGTAAAATTGAAGTCAATTGATGGTTGTTCCAGGGTGGGAGGAGGACATTAATATATCCACTGTAAGATCGAACAGTGGCGGATCGATCGGGTTCACTGTCCAAGCCACAGAGGACTAATGTTGCGGTTACAAGGGCGAGGTAAAACTTATGCAAAAACTTTATGATAATGGGTTTTGGATCATTCTTGGCAACTAATTTAATAACTACTATTCCTTTGATGATTTATAGGCACTGTCTTTGGATTTTGGGGAATGAAACAACCTTGACTGAAGCGAATCTGTTTGGGAATCCTTATTCCTTGATGCTAAGCTCGTAAGTGTTTCTTTCATGCTGATGAGATAAAGATTTGGCTAAGCAATATTAGAGTTCAAAGCGAATCTGATAATTGCTTAACTGGGAAATTATACTTACCAGAATCAGAGTGGAAGGTATAAGATTTATGATGTTATATAATCCAACATGGGAAATATATATTTTTTTTAAGGATTTAGCATCGTACTAGTATTTTTGTGAGTTCGATCTTGACAAATCGTAGTTATTTTGACTTTCTTATTTAAGTGATATAGGTTTCTTCAATTTTAATGGGTAGGTGGAGTTTTTCAAAATTCATTCATTCTCCTTTGACTGGTTAACACTGGAAAATATACTAAATTACATTGACAATTATAATTGTGAATTTATACTATGCAGGCCTAAGAGTTTTTACTAGATATGTTGGTTATTGCTGAAAATTGTCAATAATTTTTTTCCTTATCTACTCAGGGTATTGCTGACAGGAGATGATTTGCTGAGCTTGAAGATTGAAAAGGTCTTACCCCGAATGTGAGATCAAAGACTTGGGTACACTGAAGTACTTCCTTGGTATGGAATTTGCTAGGTCTAAGTATATTTTATTTCTCAACAGAAATATGTCTTTGCTTGCCGAAGAAAAAATTGTCTAGTTGTAAAGTTGGCTGAGACACCCATAGACCAACTTGAAAATCAACCTGCCAAGCCTGAATATATTGACAAGAAAAGTTTCAAGGGCTGGTTAGTAGACTGATTTACCTTTTACGCACTCGTCCTTATATAGATTTTGCAGGCGGCGTGGTAAGTCATTTTATGCACTCACCCGGAAAGGAACACTTTGATGTTTTTTTATAGAATGCTGACATACCTAAAAGGATTTCCAGGAAAAGGTCTTCTATTTGAAAATTGTGGGCATCTTCAAGTTGAAGCTTACATAGAGCAGATTGGCTGGGAGTAAAATAGATAGACGATACTTCTGTGTATGCATGTTGAGATTCATCGCCAACTCACTGATGATGCAAAGAGTGAAAGTGGGTTGAATCTGGTTTGCTGAAATGAAGACCAAGTCGTCCTGACCTGGTTTATAGGAACTGTTTATAGTTGTAGCGATCACTGCTATTAGGGGCAGTTTGTTTTTTTCTTGGAAGTTTCTTTATTCACTATAATGTAAGTTTCAAATCAGTGCTTAATATAATAATCATACCAAGCACTCTTCTGCTTTCTGTACCCATATTTGTTTTGTTTTGCTACATTTGGTATCAAAGCCAGGTTGTTGAGGTGTTATCCTACTGTTTACAATTAGTTTGGTCAAAGCTTCCTCACCCATCTGTGGAGTCTGCAAATTCAGTCAATGGAGTTGAAAAATTAATTCACAATTGTGATCCGAATTCTACACCGACTAAAAAATCGGGACGAAGACACCGTCCACCAGAGATACTCATTTGCCTCCAGAGAGAACCGAGCAGATGTGGTGCGTGATTCCTAGGAACCAACAAAGAAACTTGACCCCAACGCGGAGGTTGGCCAAGGTGGTGATGCACCTCCTGTAAATGGTGTGAAGACTGGACTTTTCTAAAGTGGTTCGACTAGGAAATGAATAGGCCTATGTCCATGTCGAGCTGATCGTCAAGACACAAATATAATCCTAAATACCATAGTTAGAAGTAAAAATTGTCCAAATCCATAGGGAAGAAGACTATCGATCTAATGTTATTTGAGTTAACGAAAGGGAAATTGACATTGATTAATAACAACTAGGAAACTAATTAATAACAAGTAATAAAAAGGCTAATTAAAACTCTAAAAAGGCATTGCCTTATGGATTTGGTTCGATTCAAACCAAATCTTACAATTCCTCCCTCGCTCTTCGATTTCCTAACCTACAAGGCTAGGCAAATCAATAAAAACATCTCCCCGCAATCTAGGTAATATATTTTGTCTCCCTACTAATTTAATCATAGATTGATTGTTAAAGATTAATCTAAATATAACTATCTTGTCTCTCCCATTGACTCAACCACAGTTCGATGGTTAAAAACTATCATCGGCTACTGAAAAATGCTAACCGTTAAACACACTAGTTGGTACATGCTAACAAGTAACAACTATCAACTTTGTATCATCCAATCAATCAATTCAACACAACAATGCATTCCTAGTAAAAAATGATATTAAACGCAATACAACTTGATTGCAATCGCATCGAAGCAATTTAAAGCCAAATCAACATTCAATAAACTCAAACCAACATTCAATTGTGCAAAAAGTTCTATATCAACAAACGTTCTCAATGGACAGAATCAATCTCAACTGTCAAGGCATCAGAATAATATTAAAGTTCTCAAACAAACTCACGAATGAAATATAATCTTAATACAAGAAACTAACCAAATGTCCAATGTTGCTCAATCCAACTAGTCAAGAACTGCCAAGAAGACCATAAGCGTCGATCTAGTCTGGCCTAACACCATAACGCAACTGGGAGTTCAGCCACTCCTGTGGTGTCAATGATGCTGCAGAATTGAGAAGAGAGATTGTCATGGTGAGAGGAAGTGACCGACAGTAGGATGAGTGACGAAGGGATGAAAATGTACTAAGAAACACCCTAAAGTCAACAGTTGCAACTCGTCGGAATCTGGAGACGGCTCATGACGAATGAAGATTCAAGCACACTAGAAGATAGATCAGGACCTGGGGAGCTAGACCGATTGGTTGGAAGGTGAAAACCATTGGAAAGTGCATGAAGACAGGCCTAGAAGCTGAAACATCGCCAATGGTTAAATGTGAAACATCACGGCATTTCTCGACGAGAAACGTGGCTAAAGCTATGTGAAGTTGATATGAGCTCTAGAAGGTGAAACAATGGCCAGATGAGCTCAAGAGTCATTGAAAACACGATAGCTGTGGAAGTGCAACGTTCGCCGCAAACGCCAAAATAACGAGAGATGATATGATTGTGCAAGGGAAGCTGGAGATGCCTGAATGGAAACGAAGAGCCGGCGGTAGAGCTAGGGTTTGGGTGAGCGGCACTACCTTTCACGACTATTCACTTTCCTTTTACAGAAATTGTGGTAAATTCTTTAGTCCCTGCACATTTAAAAGTGACAAAATCAACCCCTTGGAAAACTGACAGTTTACCCCCTGATAAACATAAATGATAAAACACCACTATCCTAACTCAACCTAATATCAACTCACGCCATTCCAAAATCATTCCAAACATGCAAATTCATAAGAAAACTATAGAATGTGATTTTTCATAAATAAATTCATAAATGTTTCAATATATATCAATTAAATAATACAAGGGTATAATCACTTTATGGAGTCATTCTCATGACTGTCACATGCGCCTCTTGGAGAAGGTGTGAAAACTAGACGTTTTTAAAGTGGTTCGCCACAAAACGAATAATGCATCATGGCATATGTCCACTGATTTTGTTTATTTGATTATGTGATGTCGGCATACAGGAGAAGGTCTCCCCACTAATTTTTTTTTTTTTTTTTTTTTTTTTTTTGGAAGGGGGAGGGGTGGGATATTTCCATTTGGTTTCTTGCTAGACCATGCATGCTTGGACTAGAAGGTTTTTTCCTCTATCCCCTACACTCCTGTCTATCGTCTCTTATCCCTTCTCTCTCCTTCCCTAGTCTCCTCCTTCTCCTTATAGTAGGTGTCTTTACAGGTCTCCCCTTGGATAAGCTCATGGAGAGCACGTGGAGTTTGCACTGTTGTGTGCTGCTGTTGAGGTGTGGGCATATAATGCGGTAAGATTATCTACCCGATGAGAATATTTCATATGACAAACCACTTTTTTTATCTCGTCACACTTGTTGCTCCTATCCTAAAAATTTTAGTCGATGTAAAGGCATTGCTCGTCGGCTCTTCTATCGAGCCAGGTGTGGATTTTTATCATACAACATTTGCCCCTATTTTACTAAGTCAAGACAAGCTGGAAACTAAGTCTTTTGTGGTCTAGTCCATAAGTGATGTCATGTCTAATCTTGTCACTTGTTGTAGACTTTTCATCTACCTGCAGCTTTATGGAATCGACGGGATTTCAAGTGTCTTCTGACATTGCATTTAATGGGACGTGACTGTTTTTTCTCCCGTAACCCGAAGTGTTAGGGGTTGCAAGTCATCTGTTTTGGGGATATCAAGTGACGTATAAGTGCTTTTGGCCCTTCTATAAATACAGTGTTTTTGGGTTGGATGTTCATCCTTCATCATTCTTGCTTTGTTTTGAACCCATCAAGCGGTTTATAGCCTTTTGGGGTTCTTTCTTTTTTGTTTTTTACTTCCCTACTCTAAAGATTTCATTCGCATATGGTCGCTTTCGCAAAAATGTTGGTTTCCCAAATACTGAGGTCCCTGCGATGTCATCAACTTCCCCTTCTTTTATAAGTTGTTCAATTTCCTTTTTATAGTTTCTTATTCGTTAAGAAGCCGGCACAAATTGGTTTTTATTTTTAATTTTTAGTTTATTTAGAGATTATCTACATAAAACTAAAACAATGATTTGGTCTCTTGCTCAAAGCTTTGAATTGTTCTCCCTCCCTTTCTTTTTTACTTTTCTTTATCAACTTACTAATTTATCATTCATAAAATCAATGTTTAAGAAAGCTTTTCATATATTTATTTATTTTTATTCCTGGATTGTGCTGATCTTTTGTAGGGATAAATAGAAATAGTAAGAAAATTACTATTTCTTGTTTTTTTCTTTTAAAAAAATTTCTGTTGAAAGTTTAATTTATTTTTACTTTAATTTAACAAAAGCATGTGATGAAAGACCTTTGTCTTTCAATAACACATCATCAAGCTTCGTTCACAAGTTATAATTTTTTTCATTTTTTTTTAAAAATATGATAATAATTATCTTTTTCTCCTATGTTCACAATCTTGTAACTTACTGATTTTCTAAATTTGATATTTAACTTCGTTCACAAGTTACTGATTTTTAGAAATTTTTTAATCCAAATTTGATATTTCAAATTATTGAATTTGAAATTAGTTTTAATGAATTATTAAACAATTATTTAATTCAAAAGCTTAAAGCTATTATTAAATAATATAGATATTTAATCTAATATGCGGACTAATGTGAAACAACTATTAGATAAATAAGATATTATGTGAGATAATTATTTTGTTTGTGATGTTTAACTCCATATCATATTAGGTAACTACTTGTAATGAGTCTAATGACCAAATATTAATATTTAGCATGATTAAAGCATCTCCAATAGTATTTTTTATTTTAAAGAATATCTTTCATATAAATAAAAAGTATCTTCATTAATTTCTAATTATAAAAAATAAAATTTTTATTCAAATTTAATGGACTCTATAAATTTTTAAGAAAAAGACTTAATAAGAGAGAGAATTACTAAATAAAAGTATAGAAATAAAGAGTAAAATTTAACTCTTTAAATATGGAGAATCAAACTTACTCTTTAATTTATATTTAAAGAATAAAAAGTCTGTTAGACTCTTATTTATATGAATAAACTCTTTTTAATAAAGAGTTTGTGTCACATAAAGAGTCTTTTTGAGATTTTATAAGGTTTAAAAGTTAGATTTTAGGCATGAAAAATGGATGGATCAAAACATAAATAAGTTTTGTTTAGAAAACTTATTTAAAATTAAAATATTTCCCCTAGGGTAATATTGTTTTGTATCTTAGTGAAATAAATAAAATTAAAAAAAAAAAAAAAAGAGAGAAGACCAAGACTTTTGGTAAATCAACTTGGCCTTTACAAAGTTTTCCAAGGTTTGTGTTTGTCGTTTGAAAGGAACAAAGCTGACTGAGCTTTCGCTTTCGATGCTTTTATGTTTATAGAGATTCCTTCGTTTCCTTCGTTGCATGGATTCAGTTGCTTACTAAAGAAGCAATACCTTCATTTTTTTTCTATTTCTAACAAACAGAGAAATTATTTTTAACACTCTGATCAAATTGTTATTTGATAATACAGAGAGGTAGAACTCCGTGATCGATGGAAAGCAGAAGTCGTAGCAAGAGAAGACCAGTTTTCAGTGACTATGGCTTCACTGATAAAGTTCTTTCTTGGACTCTTGATGACATTCTTAATCCAAATCGTTTCAAGGACAATGTAAGTTTTCCTCTGCTTCTTCGTTTACAATTTGCAGTTTTTTTTTTTNGGACCTTCTTCAAGTGGATACGAGAATTCCATCTCGACACGACGTCAAGTTAAAGCAAAGGGTCCTGTCTCTAGTCTTTGTCATCAAAGCATACTTGAATCCTCCTTGAGGTGTCAACATTGATTTAGGGCTAAGTGAGTAAGGGACGACTCTTGCGCTTAGGTTCTAACGATGTTGCCCTCCTAAGTTACAACCAGATTGCCTTCTCAAGCAACAGACTTCCAGTTTTCGCAACATCTTCTTTGTCTTAAAATTCGGGCTTAGGTATGACTGATTGCTTCGAAGTGTAACTATGTAAGTTTAAACACACGTTTACAACAAATTGACAACGAACTTTTCATGACTTAAGAAATTTGAAGAAATTATATTTTTAATACATGAAAATTGAACTAACAATTACAATTGTTGACTGGACTTCAGACTTTATATCTTAGAACGGGGAACTAAAATTTACTTTGTACAAAAATCAAAATGCAAGCTGCATTAGTTACCGATAATGCATTCTTAGATGCTCGACATTCCATGCTCGGGGAATCTTTACGCCATCCAGGTATTCCAGGTGGAAGGTTCATGACGTGAGCTTTTTTGATATCCAGTATGGATGTTCCTAGTTCAATCCAAATGCCCCGATGTTGGCATCATTTATACTAGAAATGATTTTTTTTTAGGAAGAGCTCTTCGGCTCCAAAGTCTTGATTCCAGACCTTCGAGTCAAAGTATCCCTTAGTTTGCTATTGGTATGAGGTCACTCGTGATTAAGCCTTGCTCCGGTGCTCCTCAATTATATTTAGCCTTAGGCACATAAGTGTCTCATTATCGTCTTCGTTAAAGGCTTCACATTGGAATGTATCGACTCCGACCTCTACTGGTGCCATAACCTCGCATCCATATGCCATGGAGAAAGAAATTTCCCCTGTGGTGGTCCTTGTCATGGTTATATATGACCATAGGGCTCCAGACAACATTTTGGCCCAATTCCCTTTCGTTTCATCAAGATTTGCTTTCAGGGTGTTCTTAATGATTTTATTCACCGTCTCGACTTGTCCATTGGCTTGGGGTTGGTAAATAGTTGAAAAGTTTTTTCTGATGTCAAGCCCATCATAGAGTGCTTTGAAATCCTCGCTAACAAAATCTATAGAGATTTGCTCTTACATCGATGGTTTGCCCTAAATTTTTCGTCACAACGAAAAGATAACCCCCTCTCTCACTTATACTGCAAATTGACCTCAATCAGTCGCCGAAATCCCTCGTCTTTGAATGGAGATGTCGTACTTTCCATCATTTTTCTCTCTTCTCCCAATTTCGTTTTTGCGCACTGTTGTTTTGCCCTAACTTGCATTTTTCGTCAAATGATTCCACCAATTTGGGCATACAACATCTAGGCTAGATGAGACCCAATTGTAAGATTCTGGTTTGCTTATTTGAGCCCTGGTAACTCTAGATCTAGCCTTGTCAAAGACCCAATTTTTTTCCTCAATGTAGTGGGCTTGACCTACCTTGCGCAAGGGAGTTGAGTGCTCCTCAAAGTGCTCCTCAATGCCGACACAGTCCCCATCTGTTTCAGGGTGACCAAGGCTTCGTAGGCAAATCTCTTGTAAGATGGCTTGAAGCATTCGACCAACGTTGATTTGAAGGAGCTCCAGGAAATTATCGATGCTCGGGAATCAACCCACTAGTACCAATTCAACGCACGCCCCTCCATGCACATGGAGACGGCTTCAACCTTTTCCTCTTCCTCAAATTGGTTTACATAGAAGTATCGGTCAGCTCTAAAAGTCCACCTAAACGGATCTTCTCTGTATACTCTCTCCGTTGTTTGACATTTTCAGCATATTGTTCCTGTCCTTCTCATGATTTTTACTATCTTCTTTCTCATCTCTCAACCTCATCCACTCCCGAAGTTCCAGGAGGTAATCCTTAATACTACCTAAATCTTTCTTCATAGATCCCATCTCTTTTTCCATTCCCTCCATTCTAGTCACCATTTTTGTTTTAACCATTCCCTAACTTAGCTCTAATACCAATTTGATAGGAACCCCTATAAAAAAGAATCAAGTCCAAGAAAACCAACACCCAACTGACAGATAACAAAAACACAAAGCTTATATTGATCGATATTGGAGTAAACTAAGAACTGAAGAACAGAACAATCTAAAATAGTAATAAAATCACAAGAACAAGGATAATTCCTAGCAATTCGAGGAGCTAGGGGTCTCCATTGATATACCTCTAATGAAAATGCTTAACCCTTCTCCAAGACTCTTCCTAACTTTATATACTTGTTATTCTACTAGTCTGTCCCCGCACTAATCAATCCTCATCACTTGCCACATGGAGATTCCTATAACAAACTAACAAACTCCCATTACCACCCATCTGCCCTTATAGTGTCTTTTTTGTCCCCCCCCCCCCCCCAAAAAAAAAAAACTTACAGACCTTGGTAATGGGTGGTCTATCACTATACTTTACATATGGTAATAAGTCTAAAGCATATAATTAACAATAAATACTTGGCATATGGTTTATATATGAACAGATATACAAATCAAGAAAACAATAACAAATGAACTACCAAAAGATGCAATTACTAACACTGGAACATTCAGAATGATTGAAATTAGACATTAAAGATCAACTTCAAACAATTAAGTTAACTAACTAATGGCGATAGCAATATTGTGAAGTATCATTCAAAGCTTAAGATTCAAATGCAAATGCATGCACGTTTTATTTCTTTTGTTCAACTGAGTTGCACATTGAGCTATACACTTATGCAAAGGAAAGAGAAAATAAACAACTCAAACAATATCTTACTTTATCACTCTTAATTGAAAGTCCAATAGTTATCCCATTTATGACACCAGATGGCACTTCCAGCTCTTCATATAATCCATTATCCATTGATACTTGGTAATCTATACTATGAATCAAGCAACTTGAAACTATATCAACCATTGATATGATGAAAACTAACTAAAATGTAGGGTGTTCAAAAAAATGCAAAAATAGAATCGAACCGGTAATCAAACCAAATTTTTGGTTAACTGAAAATCGGTTCGATAACGGTTCAAAGAATTCAAAAAACCGGAATTTAGGTTTGGTTTTCGGTTTGGGTGAACATGCAAACCGATTAATCGAAACCGATTTTACACACACACACACAGATATATATATATATATCGTAAATCGCATTTACGTTTTTCATCTATGTTCTCAAAACTCTCCACCGTCACATCTAGGCGTCCACCCGCACCACAGTCTACATTACACCGTTGTTCTTCAGGTAACTTCATCGTTCTTTTAACAACAGGAGCAGTTTCATTCTCTCTAGTTTTCCGGCAAGCAAGAGCAGGCGAGCAGCTTCGTTCTTTCATCACACCATTCTCTCTAGTTTTCTGGCAGCGTTGTCATTCTTCTGATAGCAGGAGCAGCTTCATTCTCTCTAGTTTTTCAGCAAGCACGAGCAGTCGAGCAACTTCATTTTCATCACACCATTCTCTCTAGTTTTCCGAAAAACAGGAGTAGCTTCAATTTTCCTTCGATTTTTCGGTAGCAGGATCAACTCTGTCCCTCATCTTCTTTAGTTTCGTCTTCTCTCCAGATTTGTCACACTCACAGAGACACACACAAACGATCAAATATCTCTTCTCCTCTCACAATTGCTCTATCTCAACTTTCACCGATTTTTCACTTTTCCCAGAATGATTCTTATGAAATTGGGTTAGAAAGAAGTAAATTTGGGTTGTCATTGAATAGACTGTTTGTGCAGGAAATTGTGAATGTACATGTGATTTATATTAATTACACCCTTTAATTCTTTGGTTAATTATAAACTGTAATTTTGAGGCCATCACTACTAGTGACCTCAAATGAGAGAGGTTGGTTCTTTAAATCAGCATTTAAATGCCAGTTTTGGCCCCAATTCCTACCCATTATAAGCCAACCTATTAATGAACCCTTGATCTTCATTGCAACTATATCTACGGCGCCTGCCATATTGCTGATCAACATTGAAATGAAGATGCCATTTAGGAAAGACAGATAAATACAATATCATGGGATTGAGTTTTTAAGAAAGACATTTAGGAACCATAGAACCATTATATATTTATTATCTTAGATTCTTAGTCTTCAGTTTTAATCAATTAAAATAAGGAAGCTTATCTTCACTTGAAACATTACATCACTGCTTTTTCAGAGAAAAATCATTATTGCAGTTCACTCACATTAATGTCTAAATTATATCTTTTGATTATTAGCAATGCATGTTCATTTGAAGGTGCTACATAATAAAGATTAATTGATGCGTGCAAATGTAACACCTAATTTTACCTCACTAAATTCTAATACAAAGTCGTGTAATAGCAAAGAGCAAGTAATGGTCTTTCTCGCAGAGGATTTGTGAATTTAATTAATTATCTACTTCTAACGGGGTTTGTCACGAATTATCAAAACTCAACAAAAACTAACAAACTAAAATTAAACAAAGTAAAACAAGCAAACCATCACGATATAGATAAATAAGAGAAACTAGATTGAAGGTTTATTCGCCACCACTAGAAATGAATTACATATAATAAAAGCTCAGAAAATACCAAACATTGATAAGTCTCATCTCTCCTTACTGAGTCGTTGGCTTAGACACTGTTATAACCCAATTCCCTATTTATTAAATAACCTAGGATACGATCTCTAGATTCAAAGTAATAAAAGCATTAAGTTGTGAGAGACCTACTAAATCAAGGCTAAACTCATATGGTCGATTTAGTTATTTTGAGTGATTACCCCTCCTGTATGTAGGCATACACTTTACCACTAGTTATTTAGGTTAATAAAACGATTTCATACTAAACAACCTAAATTGGCATTAATAAATTAATCTTAACTGTTTAATTGCGCACTTAAACAATTAAGACAATCTATCTAAACCCTATTCATAGAGAAATAATCACATAACCAAGAGGGATCAAAAGATAAATAGATGCAGATTTTATTAATTTCAAGACATGTATAGGGCTTTGAAATCACCCTCAATCACAAAAGAATTAGTTACTCATGGAGAAGAATAAAAACATAATCATATTAATGAATAACAAAATAATAACAAGAGATAAGAAAAACTTAGGAAATCTTAGGTAGAGCAATGTTGTTGATGATGATCTTCCCCAATTCTTCTGTCCAAGCCTCTTTCAATCTCTCTTAATCTCTACATTATTGAGTACTTTTGTACTCTACAATGATCCCCCTAAAATAATGTTAAAAGACTTTTATTTATATCCCACAAGGGTTAGCGTTTTGTTTTCCTTAATTCTAGTTAGCTTAGGACTCTTAAACCCTATTTTCCTAGTAAAAAACGAAAGAAAAATTTCCAGCTGTTGTGACTGTGCCCCGGCACTGTGCTATGACATGGTTGATTCTAGAATAAGTGTGTTGTAGCACAGTGTTGCGGGATGGTTGGTTCTGGTCTTGTTGTGCTTTAGCATGGTTCAATTCCTCTTCTAACCTTGCATCATTCTTTAGCATTCCATAGATGGTGATTTTTTAGCATGATAACGATGGAATCTGGAAATGTGGTAAACATATGAAATTTAGTCCTTTAAATCAGCTTTCTAACAGTTCAAAAGTCATCTTGATATGGTAACTACAACTCAAGTTATAGTTGAAGTACCGAGGCATGCTCAAACTGGAGCATAATCTAGAATCTCCTCTTTACTTCAAAGCTCCATAACTTCTTCAATTCAACTCTGATTTTTGATCTGTTTGTTTTCAGTCATCACAAATTCTCTCGCCAACATCATCTCTCATCTGAATATTATTTTTAAGCTTTATTCCCTGAAACACAACAAAAATACCCATGATCCTGAAAAGTGCATTTATGAAACAATTATGTTAATTCATGCAAATTAATCCTAATTTCCCACAAATGATACTATAAACCACTAAGTATAAGTGTATTTTCAAGCACTTATCATTAATTATGCTAATTACATATAAATTCCTCTTTAACTTTACAACTTAATGTTGTTTAATAAATCATTTTCACATATTCTTCGTGTTGATGTTGCAGATATCCAAATCCAATTCCATGGCCGTTGACCATTCTAATACTAATGAAAGTCCTGAGGCACCGACTAGTAGGAATCCAACTCCAAACCCAATCGTAGCCCCATAGCCTTCTACGGATCCATGACCACAACCACCACAAGTTCCTAAACTTGTAAGTTCTAATACTTGAAAGAATACTTCTGATATGTGGGATCAATTTACTGTAAATCCTTGTGAGAATATGGATGATAGGACAACAATGTGTGATTATTGTTGGAATGTGTTTGCATGTCCAAGTAAAAGTGGTACTAATTGTCTACGGAATCACTTAGTCGATGTAAAAAGTACCCTTTGAATGTGATGCATAAGAAACAAAGGATCTTAGTTTTTCAACAGACACAATCACATGCCAATCAAGCGGTGTTGCTGCCACCTCCACACAATCTTCACTTATAGCTTGGAAATTCAATCTAGATAGGCTTAGATGGTTTTTAGCTAGAATGGTCATTATTGATGAGCTGCCCTTTAGGCATGTAGAGCATGAAGGGTTCTGCGATATGATAAGGGATGCAGGACCTCTATTTCAAGTTCCCTCTTGTATTACTATGGCTAGAGATTTTTTTAATATTTATGTTGAAGAGAGAAATAAATTGAAGGCTTTTTTTAGTAAGTTTAGTCAGAAAGTAAGTCTTACCACGGATACATGGACATCTTGCCAAAACCTTAACTATATGTGTTTGATGGCTCACTTCATTGATGATGATTGGAAACTACACAAAAGGATCTTAAACTTTTGTCCAATTGCTAGTCACAAAAGTTTATTGATTGGCAACGCAATTGAGAGGTGTTTGCTTGATTAGGGTATTTTTAAGATTTTCACCATTACCGTGGACAATGCAGTTCTAATGACGTCGGAATAAGATATCTCCAGAATTGATTAAGAAGTTGGAAGGAAAGTGTTTTGAATGGTGACTTTCTGCACATGAGATGTTGTACACATATGTTAAGTCTCACTGTAAAAGAGGGGTTGAAAGACATAGAGGACTCCATTTTTAGAATTCGCTCTGCAATGAGGTATGTGGGGTCTTTTGCAGCGAGTTCATAAAGGTTTAAGGAGTGTGTAGAGCAAGAAAAGATTGAACAAAAAAAAATTTTGGTTCTTGATGTAGAAACAAGGTGGAACTCTACATACTTAATGTTGGATGTAGCTTTAAAATTTCAGAAAACATTTGAGTTGTTAGAAATCCAAGACATTAAGTATAGAGATGAACTTACTAGAGGGGAAAAGTTAAGGGGTTTGCCTACATGTAGTGATTGGGAGTATGCCCGTTACTTGTTACCTTTTTTGAAAGTTTTTTATGATGCCACTTTATGTTGTCGGGCTCACTTTTTGTTACCGGTAATACATACATGCACGAGATCTTTGCCATTGGAATGCAAATTTCGACATGGTGTAGAAGTAATGGTGTTGGCTTGAGTACTATGACTAGGAGAATAAAGGGAAAACATGATAAATATTGGTCAAATATTGATAACATCAACTTAATGTTATTCATTGTAGTGGTGTTGGATCCTAGATTCAAGTTAGGATATGTGAATTGGGTTATTAGTAATTGTGATGATGTTAATATTGAACTTTTGAAGACAAAAGTGCATACAACTTTGTACTCTTTATTTGAACAATACAAGCTCATTTGTGCTTCTCCTAGTGAGCAATCTAGACAACAATCTCAACAAGCAAATCAGGTTAATGTTGAAGATGTAAATGTTGATCCTGAATAATTAATGTATTTTATGTACGATGAGGCAATGGCTGGACAGGAAGTTTTGGTGACCAAATCTAAGATGGATAAATATTTAGAAGATGAATATGAGCAGTGTCACAAGGACAAGATGTTTGATATCTTGAATTGGTAGAAGGTCAATTCAAATAGATATCCAGTTCTCTCTTTGATAGCATGAGAAGTATCAGCTATGTCGGTTTCTACTGTTCATTTGAGTCAATGTTTAGCACTGGGGGTCGTGTATTAGATCCATTTCGTAGCTCTCTCACTTCTAAGACGGTGGAGGCTTTATTTGTACACAAGACTGAATTTGGGCTACACGTGAACCATTCTTTATTGAGGAGAGCTTGGAAGAGATATCAGATCTTGAGTCATGTAAATTTTTTGCTTTAGTTTCAATTATTAGTTATTATGTTGTTTTTGTTGGATTTAGTGACTATATTTTGAATTTAACCATTATTCATATGAACTATTTTTTGTAGAATTTTTGTCTTTGGCAATGGGAAATACTACTCATGTTCATCTTGATGATTGAAGGTTTTGCAACATTTAATTGAGGTTTTATTTCTTTAACTGTTTTGTTATTGTAGGCAATGAAAAAAGAAATGATTTAATTTATATCAACTTCTAACATTTAATTTTTATTTGGGTAGAAATTGGGAGAGCTACTCGATTGACTTAACGTTGGTTGCCGCTTTCCACTTGTGGAGTTGTATTTGCATAATTTCTTTTGTTGTTTTCCATTAGGAATTATTTTGTTGTTTTATTATGGACGTTTCATTACGGACTTTTATTTTTGTTTCATTACAGACTTTTATTTGTATCAAATTTTAATGTATTGTTAGTTGTAATAAATGGATATATATGAATGTTTAATTTTTATTTGGATATGTATTGTTGATATTTACAATTTAATTCATGAATTTTTTTTTTTTTTTTTAAAAAAAGTTTAATCCTAAAGGGGAAAACCGGTTAATCGATTTTTTCAAAGCAGTTAACTAGTTTTTTGGTCAACCGAAAAACCGGTTTTCCCCTAAACCGGTTTAGTTTCAGTTCGGGAATTTTCTTGAACCAAAAAATTGATTCGGTTCAAGAAAACGGTTAACCGGTTAAACGGTTTTGAACACCCCTAATAAAATGCTCTCAAGCTATAAAAAATAAATATAAAATAAAAAAATAAAAAACATAAGAGCATAACAATAAGATTGAACTTAGACATAGCAGTAAAAGTCTCAACAAAAGAAGGTGTAGCATGGTAAACCATAATGCCATGCCTTGACCGATAAAGTCCACTAATATAAGAAACCACCAAATCCATTCATTGTAAAACAAATTTTTTTCTCCCTTTTCTCTGATCAAAAATTTAGAGTAGATGTTTAAGGGCTTGAATAAATACCCACAACATGAAAGCTTTCAGAGATGAGTGGAAAAACTACTAAAGAAAATTTCTTAAAGTACTTGGTCCTTCCCCTGCAAATCTTTCTATAGCTCAACCTACAGCCTTACCTTGGCAACAAGGAGTGCTTAGATTGATTCCTCTGGTGCATCTGCAACTTTTCCTTGCTTGATCTAAAACCTTGTTAAATATGAGGTTAGAGTTTCGACTTTCTCTTACCTGATGTTACTGAGGTAACTCAGGGGCATCGCGAAGCACCTCTTTGCTTGGAATCGTTGGAGGTACAGTGTGACAAATTGTTCCCAGGAGAAGACCGAGCATGTTGGGAGCCTATTGTACCACCTCTTCGTGTCTTCAATCAGAGTGACTGCAAAGCAGCAACACTTGGTGAGGTAAGAGACATAATGCAACTCCATCAAGTCGTTGAAAGCATTCAAATGTCTCGGGGATCACTTTTTCTATCCAACTATTTGAAGCCTGGTGGCAGTAGTGCCCGACGCACTTCTTCGAAAAATAAAAAGTTGACTGCTCCTACAGTCGTGTTTTCTTGATGAACCTGGAGGTGTACTTGATTTATCTTCTCTTTCACCTTAGGGTTCTTGGCTAGGCCCTGTTTTGAGCACTGTGCTTCTAGATGGTTCCTAAGATCGTTTGTATACTATGAGGTTAGGAAAGTGCGGAGGTTAGTTATTTTCCCTTTTCATTCTCTTTTCCCGGGCTTGTTGGTTTATGATGATGTGTTGTAATTACTTGGATAATATGTTTTATTCGAGGTTTCCTGATGTAGGTGTGAATTGGCCCATCAATTTTGGGCGTTTGACTAATGGAGGAACGTCCTCGACATGGGTTCAATCTGACACACTAGGCTCGATTGTTTGCTCGCTTAGGGCGAACAACTTCCTACCGCCTTTCATTCTCAGCATTGGTTGTTTCCATGGCCATCTGCCCGAGTCACTCTATTATAGGACCTCGCGTCTTTGCACTCTGCTAATTTTCTTCCGCTGATGATAGCTTACTGATGGTCGCGAGATGAGCTGGAGTTGTTGCTAGTGGTTTTAAGCTCCTAGCTCGATACTCTAGCGACAGCGTCCGATTGGCTTTAAGACTGGTTTCCTTGTCAAACTTCCTTAATGTTTGCCACCTCTTGTTGCAAGCCCTGGAATGCACTGAAAAGTGATTTCAGTATGTCCATCATTTGGGCAGTGGTTGGACAATGTTCCTGCCCCTTGTTAAGCTACCAGTGGAACAATCAGTGGGTGAGTTTGCTTGGCCCTTTAATCAATTTCCTGGTGGTTGGGCTCATTCTCCTCGGCAGGGTTAATGGCACTTTTAGACCTAGTAAGTGTCATGGTTGTGAAATGTGGCTGATGAATAATGATTGATAAGGTGGAAGCCCCTCTTTCTAGCACTAAAATGTTGTTAAAAAACTCGCAACAACCTGAGAAACCCGGCCGACCATGATGAAATTAGGTAGGATGTGTGTGTGGTTAAGAATAACCAGCTAAGAATGGATTAGAAAATCCATAATGGGAGAACAAAAATGGTTTCTAAAGTGGTTTGGCAAGTATGAACCAAGCCTATGTCTACTGTTATATTATTGCTTTTATATTTGCTTTATACACAAGGTGATTACAAGGAGAAAACACATAATAGTGAGCTAAAACTCTCTCTAAGTTGTTTCCTGTTCTTGAGTAAAAATTTGATCCCCAAAACGGAGGTGGTTCCTCCCTATTATACACACCGTCTAACAGTGGTTGAGACTTGGGAGTTGTTGTTAAACGGTAGATTACACGCATAATCTCTCATAATCCGGATCTGAGTCAGCCTCGCCCATGCTTAATACTGATAAGCTTGTTGGTAAAGTCATCTGTTGTGGGAGCGACACCTAGGGTGAGCCTGACTGTTAGATCCCGATATAGTGTTTGGATAGATAGCACAAATCTAGTCGTTGAAAAATCTGCACAACAATGTATAAATATAATTTGTATCTCTATTTTTTTAAAAATCCATCGGTCCCTAATCTCTATATGCAATAGTTTGGGGGCTGTAACTAGAAGCTGGCCCATTTCATTTAGTTTAAAATGTCATGTTGACAGTTGGGCAGATCCAGTCATCCAGGTCCAGTTTTGCTCTTTTACTTGGTAAATTGGCCAATAATCATCTAAAACATGATATTAAATGAATTTTTAACATACTTAAAAATTAAAATTATGCAATTCCCAGCCGACCCTCCACTATAAAGTGAGACAATGTTTGACCAAGTCCTTAAACCAAACTTGATTATTACCTTAATTAAATAAAGAAGTAATTGCTTAGTATACGAGTACGATGACAAAGAAATTTCTGATAAAAAATTATCCATAGGACCGATTAAGTTGTTGCATCAGCCATCAAGTAGCCGGCAAATGGTTCAAAGCAAGTGTTGATTCAAGCTCCCGCGTTATGTGATAACAAATGTCCCAAATATAAAGTCTACTGGCAGTTGGTACCATCAATAGTTTAAAGAAACTTTTTTATATACAGTATCATACTTCAATGATAGTAACTAATAAGCTGAATACTGGCCTACATGGAAACAGTGCGTATCAGTTCTTGATGCTGGAAATTCGTTTCAGAAGCCAGAGGGTAAGAGCTAAAAGTCTTTTAGTAGTAATCATAGATTTTCTAAAATTTTCTCAGAATATTCTTTTCAGTCCAATGCTGTTCAGAGAATTTCAGAACTATTTTTATGTCCGAACTCAAATCATACATTTATCTACGAAATGCAAAGAGATAAGAGATACTATTGCATTGCTAAACATCTATAAATATAATCAACCTGTACAAATTCTACCTTTAAACTAAACGTAAATGAATCAATCACAAGTCATCACTGCGTAAGAGCACTAATTGTTCCCAATGTTACCACAAATAACTAAAAGCAGTAGGCATTTCATTTTAAATATTTTTATATGTTGGACAATGGTTGATCTATCTTAAAAAAGAAAACTATTGAAATACACACAGCCAACCAACTTGCAGGACTGCATAATTCCACAGTGATCCAAACTGCAGGCTCCCTGTTTGCTCATTAGATGCATTTTTACAAATTAATCTAGGCAAGCTATGATCAAGGAGGATTCATCAAACAACTTAATTATGATAATTCATAGCTACATTTAGAACTACAAGCATCATTGGCCAATGGAGCAGCAGCGTTAATGCCCTTAGGCATACTGCATAAATATAATGTTCTGAAATGATATTTGATTTTTTATAAAATGCACGCAAGATACAAGTATAACACCAGCAATATTTCTCATCATTCAACACCAAGAAAGTAAATAGAAAGAAACACATCCATTATTTCAATTACCATGACACCCAGTTTCAAGCAAAAGATTTTCCAGACACACAAAATCTTCAAAGGCTACTGGTGTATAGTAACTTGTACACATCACAAAAGCTACTAAGTATTGGACTCACAGGCGAGAAGGAATTCGATGTTTAAAGAGCCTTGATTATATCATCAGCACTGGAGACAGTAAATTCTCCACCAGATTCCACATTTGCAGCCTTCACCTTCAAGTCATCAACCAAGAGAGCAAACCTCCTGGAGCGAGTTCCAAGTCCTTTCTCGCTAAGGTCAAGCTCAAGGCCCAAAGCGTGGGTGTACTTTCCTGATCCGTCAGCAAGGAACTTAACGGCCTTGTTCTCAGGATATGTTTTGGCCCATGCCTTCATCACAAATGGGTCATTAACTGCAAATGTGAAAAAAATTAGAGCTTGATGAAGATATACTTGCAAAAATCAATGCATACAGTTTACATCAACCTTGGCTTGGGTGATGTTTAGTAGAACTTTTTGAAACAGTTAAAAAGAAGAAAGTAATAAGCTATTTAATCAATCATTTTCAGTTGTTTCACCTTTTTTTTTTTTTTTTAAGAGTCTTTAATACATAAATGCATATAACACTTTTAGCAATGCCTTGTGACTGACAGTCACAACCAATACATCTCCTTGAAATAGAGGTACCAAATGGAACCTTAATGGTCTAAGTTATTTGAAAGGTTTCATTGATAGTTTGTTAATCTATCTTAAGTTGAAATCGGTTACTTCAAACAACAATAATAGATTATCAAAACAGAAGTTCCGATAATTTTGGAATTGATCCCGTGCACACTTTCAGCCCCTATTGATGGCTCCTATATGTTTTTCAGCTTGATGAAGATATACGCGCAAAAATCAGTGCTGACTTGACGAATGCAAACTATGCATCCAACCAAAGAAAAAATCAACACAAATGAAGCCCAAAATTTGTTTTAAACTTCATTAGAAAGCAAAATTAATCTTATGATGCGTTTAGTAGCACGGACATAGTGATTCAGAGGATGACCTATAATTTCAATTATTCAGGCTATATTTCCACACAAGGGCCTCAATATCGTAAATCTCATAGACATTAGTCAAGAATATAGACAAGTTATTAATAATAAATACGATGAAAGAAAACATTGATGCAGCCCATGTTAAACTAGAGCAAAGTAAGAATTAAAAAACGCAAGTAAAAAATATACCACTTACGCAGAGAATTCATATACATTAGTCAAGAATATAGACAAGTTATTGATAATAAATGCGATGAAAGAAAACATTGATGCAGCCCATGTTAAACTAGAGCAAAGTAAGAATTAAAAAACGCAAGTAAAAAATGTACCACTTAGGCAGAGAATTTCGTCAACGCCCTTGGATTTCAACTCATCTGCTTTTTCAATATAGCCAGGAACATGCTTCAAGCTACAAAACAAACAAACAAAAAAAGTATTACTACAAAGACCTCCATCGGCCAACAATCGGGCTCCTTAATAGACAAAAGTTTTACCTGCAAGTTGGGGTGAAAGCACCGGGAACACCAAAAAGGATCACCTTTTTACCGGCAGCGAGAGAGTGTACAGACACTTGTTGCAACTGATCTTGCTCGTCGAAGTAGGCCAGAGTACCGTCCGGTAAGGTATCACCAACAGCAATCGGAGCCATTTCTGATGAGGGGTAGTAAAAAAGAAGCTAGTTGAGATCGTAGGGTAGGAAATGGAGTGATGAGAGCGTTGAGAGAGTTGAGGATATTTATAGGATGCAGAGGAGGTGAGTTAAGTCTATTAGGTGAATTGGAGAAAATTTTGAGATCCGGGTGAATATTGGGACGTAATGGATACGAAAAAAATCACATCGATGAGATTGGGTATTTTTAAATCATAGCGAATGTATTGTAACAGGTATTATAATGGCATTGGCTATGTGGTTGAGTTTTGATGAAGGGTGGTTGGGCTGTAGGTAGGGTTCTAGAATAAAGCTAATTAAAAGGACCGGCCTTACTCTGATTTTGTAATTCAAAACAAATCCGTAGGAATCATTTAAAACGTATTAAAATTAAATTTACTTAGAAAACAAATGGGTTCATCATTTTAGGGAGGCTCCCTCTTCTGACCATAAACTAATTAATTTAGTTGAGTTTTTCATGGATTCTGTTCATTGCCAACTTATGTTCATTGTTATTCTTGTATGTTTTAATACCATTTTTTCGTGGTTTTATATTATTTTTTAAAGAAAAAACATAATATCATATAGTTCTTTTATTTTTGTTTAATATGAGATATATGAACTCTTCAGTCTGAAATTAATTATGGTGTACAAATATGGTACAAGATTTCATAAGAAAGGATTGTCAGTAGCAATGCATAAACAAGTAGTTGGGTTCAAAATACAAATCAAATACCGGAAGCAGAATAGAAAACGAGAGGAGATCCAGGATAAACAAGAGGGGATCCCTTAAGATCAAGTATCGATAATTCTTCTGTTATCTTTACTTCATCCTCGTCCCAATCCTTAATATCCTCACATGACCCATATGCCCAACTACATACTAAATAGTAAAACAAATTGATCACACTCAAGAAACAAAGAATCCAGTAGTAATAATCGTAGTGAGCCATGTTGAGATTAGTGGCTACCCAGCTCACTTTCCCTCCTCTTTTTGTCACATTATCCAAGATTGATATAATCAGAGCCCCAACTACATTTCCCACTGCAATTCCAAGCGCCATAAGAGCCACTCCGATGCTCGACATGCTCTTTGGAAACTGAGAATAATAGAATTCTATTTGCCCAATTGCGTTGAAAGCTTCTGCTAAGCCTATGAGGCAATATTGTGGCACTAGCCAAAATGCTGACGTACTCACAATACCATGTTTATGCGCCAATCCTTCTCTGATTGCTGTGTCACGTCGCTTCCTCTCCACCAGTGCTGAGGTTGCCATGGCTAGACATGAGATTGCCAGACCGATTCCAATTCTCTCTTTATTGCTAAGTCCTTTTCTTCTTTTTGTGAACTTTGCTAGAAGAGGGACTACGATTCGATCGTAGACGGCAACCCATATTGTCAATGTGAGGATTGCGAACAAACCGAATGAACCTGCCGGATATTTTATTTTTTCAGTGAAAATGCGCCTGTCCATGGTGACAGCTTGGAGTACTGGGAATGAGTGCTGGCTGATGGTCACTCCAATTATGATGCCCGTGGACCAGATCGGCAAAACTTTAATCAGTGCTTTCAGCTCTTCTACTTGTCTCACTGTGCAAACATTCCATGACGTTTTATCAGAGTACTCCATATCTTTCTCTGGGTTTCTGATTATGCAAGCCTTGTTTAAAAACCTGAGTAGAGCCAAATAAATATTACTAAATCAATATCAACCTTATATAAATTAATAGCCGCTGGTTGATATATATTCTTTCTTTGTTTGATATAAAGTCAACTATGGTCGTTTATTTCGATATGCACTATAGATACCCTTGACAATTCGAAGACAAAAGAAGAAAAAGACTTGTGCAGATTTCAAATACCTACAGATTGGAGGTAATAACAAAGCTTATATTAACTCTTTCAATTTGATGTGATATGTGATTATATACCTTAATTTTTCTGTTGGTACGGTAAACTTTGAACCTTTCTGGTAGTGGTACCATCCATCAGAATCCCTTGGTGGCAAAGCTAGATTTCTGTTCTTCCAGGCTGCAGATATAACTTGGGCAAAGCCGGTAAACAAGCTCTTGTTTGCCTTCATTTTGACATATAATGAAGAACCCATTAAGAAGAGTACAGCAGACAAGAACATGAGTCCAACAGGAACTCCAAAACCTACAATCCAGCCAGCCTTATCTTGAATATAAACTATGACTGTCACTGAAATCATGATTGAGATTCCGACTGAAGCATAATACCAATTGAAAAAGCTCTGCAATAGCCTCTCATTGTTGGGATTATTAGGATTTTGTAATTGGTCAGCACCAAAGGCTAAGGAGCACGGCCGAATGCCACCGGCTCCGATGGCCATGAGAGCAAATGAAGAATAGAGAAGCGCCAGCTGGGCTGGTTTTGCAGATATACAAGCTTCTACTGTCGGGTTGCAAGAAGGTGGTGTGGCCTGAGGAACAATAGCTGTTATCCAGAGGACAGTCAATCCCTGCAATGAAAATAAATATTATATATCGTTTATAATTCAAGTATATAACTTAATATTATTTCAGATTAATCAAAGTCTTACAAGAAGGCTGATGAAAGTTCCCAATGCAATGACCCGAAAGCGACCTAAGTAAGAATCAGAAAGGAAAGCCCCAATAGTAGGCATAAAATTTGATATGGCTGACCACAAGAATAATACATTGGTTCCGGCTGCACTTGACATGTGATATTCCTTTGTCAAGTACAATATCATATTGGCTTGAAGCCCCACGCTTGCTACCTTCTCAAACGTCTCATTTGCTGCAATATTTCAACACAAATAAATTTAAATCAATCATTATTTTGCCTAATTAACTTATTATTAAAACATATATATATATATCATTGACCAGAGCTCACCTATGATAAAGGGCATTGTCCTAAATCCACCCTTTCTGCTTTTACCCTCTTGACGGGAGATTTTCTTGTTCTCTTCCTTCTCATAAGAAATCTCCATGTTTTCTGCATAGACAAATTAAGATTTATGCAGAAGAGTATATAATGAGAAAGAGTCTCCTTTAGAATAAGAATATATATAGTAACAGATTGTTAGTGTCCATCATTGTTCACCTTTTTGTCCTCAGCCTCTATCAGTTGGGATAACCTTATGAGGGCGGCCTTTTTGAATGGTCTTCTTCTTGGATTGTTGACGGTTTTGGCCTTTAATTATCAGGCCAAAACAAAAATTATGGCGTAGTAAACAAGAAAGATGTCCACCTTGTTAGAATATATTTTGTATAAGGTAAATTTTGAGATCATAAAGCAAAGCTCACATGGACTTGGTCTTCACATTATGTTGTATGTTTTTGGAGTAACCAGAAACAGCCATCCTTCCTGTTTGCTAATTACTGCTGTTTTCACTAAAAGACACTTTAAGTGTTCAAATAATATTCAGAAAATAATGTGTGTGTGTGTGTGTATATATATATATATATATATTATATCATTCTTATTATGTCGGGTGATCCCATAAACAGCTTGTTTAATCTTATGATTCACCTATAATATCAACAGCTAAAATGCGTTGCATCATCAATAAAATCCTGTGAATCAAACAACAGAAGAATATGTTTAGCTTTGAATTAGATAATTAAAATTGCATTTTTCTTGGAATTAATTTTTAAAGATATATTTTCTAAATGTTAATCAAATGACATATCGTCTTCACAGAGCTCAGCTTATGATGGGACATTTAGCGGAGAAAAGAGATTGAAAAACCTGATCATATATCGAATCAGTCTTAAGGTCTATTATTAAAAATAATAACACATGCATACCGTTTGTGGACTAAGCAGCTGTTCAGGTGGTGGTTACCGTCTGCTATAAATATCATTCAAAGGGCCACCATTACCAAATCCTTCATTTCTGCTGGCACCAACACCAACTATCAAAGTAAAAGTTTTTGTTTTTGTAAGTGGTGGGATAATTTACTTTAAATCTGTGAGTGCCACGATTGATAATGTAAGTCTTTGGCCTACAAATGGAAGAACTGCTGAGATACATAATTACATACTCAAGTAGGCTACATTCTTTTCCAAATTTGACACCCGTAGTCCATATTTAGAGTTCACATGCACGAATTGGAAACGTCCACTTTAAGTGAAAGATGCCCCACGAGTTAATAAATTGAATTGCATTAAAAACCATAAATATTCAGTTGCTATAACATGACATCTCCCTTAAAAAACAGATACATCCTAAATCGAGAATTAAAAATGTTGTAAATCCGAGTCTACTTAACAAAAATCAAGATTCTAACCAACCATACAAAGATCAAAAACAGGAAAAAACAACACCCGATCTTTGACGTGGTTCACTTGTTCAAGATTAAACAAACTAAGTCCATGTTGAGCTCCATAATATAGTGGCTCGCTGCACTATTGTTATCACAAAATCACAGAGTACAATCCTCAAGCACACACTCAATCATTTGCTCAATCACTCACTCTCAAGAACCTCAATCTTTCTACTCCTGTTACCGTAAATCTACAATCCTATAGAGAAGCCTATCCCCGATTCTCTACCCTCAAAAGAAACACAACTTTTGGGTGGATTTACAATCCAATTTACACAAGAGAACAGTTAGAGAATAAGAACCTTAGCAGAGATTGCGAAATTACAAAAGGATTTCACTGTGCAAATTGGTTGATCTGCTGTTTTTATACGTTGACAACCAGAGAAGATTCCAGCCGTTGGATTTGATAGAGATCAAGGGCCAAGACTAAAGAGAGACAGCTTGAAACGGCACCGCATTACTAAAGCCCAATACGACACAGTTTTGACGGCTTCACAAGTTCACATATTAACAAAAAACAAAAAAAAAATTCATATCACAAATTGCAATCCCATCTCAAGTATCTTAAATACAATTTTCGAAACAAAAATGCAAATATGCATATCAAATTAGTGGCGATGTATCTTCTTTTCTTTCTAGTCTTATTTTCGAGGGCACTTTCTTCCCGTCCCTGGAAGGTCCATAAGCCCAACAACACACCAGAAAAGAACCAAAATTGACCACAGAGAGTATGGTAATAAGCCAATAGAAATAATTCAAGTGACCCTTGTTCAGGTTATTTGACAGCCAACTCTCTTTCCCATCTTGCCTTGTAATCTCATCAACAATTTTCACTAAAACACCACTAAACATATCGGCAACAGCCATTCCAAGTGTGTAGAGAGCTATGGCAATGCTAGACATGCTCTTAGGAAGCTGTGAGTAATAAAACTCTATCTGCCCAATTGCATTCAGAGCCTCAGCCAACCCAAGCAAGCAAAATTGTGGTATTAGCCACATAGCAGACATGTCCATCACAATGTTAGGCTTATCAACCAACCCTTCATCTATGGCAGTTTTCCTCCTAATGCTCTCCACAATTGCTGATACTGCCATAGCCACTGCAGAAAGTATCAACCCACTTCCCATCCGAATTTTAGGACTGAACCCGCCTGGATTTCCTGTAAATCTTCCTAGAATTGGAACTATTACACGGTCATAACTGACAACCCATATTGTTAGTGTGACAATGGCAAACACTGTGAATGATCCAGCTGGAATTTGGAAGTGTGAAGTGACGTGGCGATCCATAGTCTTGGCTTGGAGTGCAGTAAATGAATTTTGGTTCAAACTAACTAGAACAATGATGCCAGTGGACCACATAGGGATAATTCTTAGTAGTGCTTTAAGTGATTCTACTTGGTCTATGCTGCTGAGTTTCCATGGATTTGAAGCTGTTCCATCCGGTTTTAAGTCCTCGGAATTTTCAATGATGCAAGCTTTGTTAAGAAACCTATATGTGCAGTAAAGCAAGCTAAGAAGATGTTTCTTCTCTCATATTTTTTTAGGTGAGTGAACATAAAGGATTTTAACCGAGTTAGACATTGATACTTATGATTTAAGTAATGAAAGTATTTGGTACCTTAGTTTGTCAGTTGGAGTAATGTAGATATTTGTATCTAGGCGCTGATAGTACTCCAGATTGTTGTCTGGTATATTAAGGTTTCTTTTTCTAAGAGCAGCCACAATCACTTGAATAAAGCCAGTAAACAAGCTCTTCTCGACCTTCACTTTAACGTAAAGATTAGAACCCATCAAGAACATGAGAGTTGAAAACACCATTAAAAGTGCAGGAACACCAAAACCCACTTTCCAACCCAGTTGATCTTGAATATAGATTATTAATGTCAACGCTAGAAATGTGGAAACACCTATTGATGCATAGTACCAGTTGAAGAAACTCTGTATTATCCTCTCATTATTGGGATTGCCTTTCTTGTCCAATTGATCAGCACCAAAGGCCATCGAACATGGTCTGATGCAACCAGCACCAATTGATATGAGCCCAAAAGAGGTTAGTAAGACGAAGAGTTGGGCCGGTGTTGCTGATTCACAGTTGCTGCTAAACTGGGTGCAGAGAGGAGGCTTTAACTGTGGGATCATGGCTGTTAACCATAGAAGAGTAGTGCCCTGTGACACGGTATGAATACATTAGCTTTAAAAAAGTACACACACGGAATAGTCACTGTTTTTTCTTTTTCAGTTGATGACACCAATTAGCAACTAATATCCTGATACTAATGACTATTTAACTTCATGCTTAGTAATTTATTAGCGAGGCATGTTTCCATGACAAATTCACTGTTGTCAATGTTTAAGGTCGAATGCTAAGTATAGCTGCCATTTCTGAATGCAGTTTAGTATTGATATAAGCCAATTGGGGCAGTCAATAATTTGGACAAGAAAATGTGGACGTTTCTGCTGGACTATCTTATTGTCTCGACATGAAATTGCCGGGACACATGGAAGACTTTTCACGAAAGAAAAAGTCTTTCGAGGTACGTTTGAAACAAACTCCATACATAAAAAAGCCTTTAAAACAGATTGAAAACAAAGAATACAAAATAATAAAAAATAAAGAATTCAACGATCAAAGATTATACGGTAGGTATTCTTCTGCAATCAATCAGTCATCCCAAGTTGTGTTGCCGGGATTAATGCAATCTCTTTAATTACTTGAAAGAAATTAAAATTCATCAGTTTTAGCCAATGCTTTGTCCCGAAGATATATATTTAGTTAAATTAGTCATGTTGATCAAAGGAAAGGATTTTAATTATAAACTTACAAGAAGACTGGAGAAGGAACCCAGAAGAATTGCCCAAAATCGGCCAATATAAGAATCGGAAAGAAAAGCACCCACAATAGCCAAAGCATTGGATGTAGCAGACCACATGGCCAGCATGGTAGCTCCATTTGCAGTTGCTATATGATAACCATTCATCAAGTAGAATATCATATTTGGCATCAATCCATAACCAGCAACCTTCTCAAATGATTCATTCACTGTTGAACAAAAAGAAACAAAGGAAATTAATGAAGTCAAAAGTTAAAGGTATCGTAAATTACTTACTTGTATACAAGTGAGAGTGGGATATGCTTACCTATGATGAAGGGCATGGTTCTAAAGCCACCCTTTTTGGGCCTTGAAGATTGTTGAATCATGTTTTCGTTTAAGGAAGATTCCATCTTCACTTCTGCAACTATCCGCTTTACATTTTCCATATTTATGGAGAGTACTACAAAGTCTGTTATGAGTCTTCCCTAACAACAACAAAATCATGGCAGCAATATTTTGACCAGAATCCAGAAAAACCATCCTAGGAAGGGACCACCATTGACGTGTAAGGCATTAATTAGCTGTACTCTAGTTATTGAATATATAAATGCGTAATGGAAAGTATAGTTTTAAACGTCTCTTTCAATTCTCTAATCACAACGAAGAACAAGTTGCAAAAATATCTCTTCTCGTATATTCTTCATAATAAAACTAATAATCATACTGAAAAATAAAGCTTGTTATTTTCTCTCAAAATATTTCGTGGCGTTTGTATGTGGATGATTCTCTCTTATTTCAGGGATTTATCTTTACTCTGTATTTTTCGTCAACTATCATTGACACTATTTACACATTATAGTTAATCCAGGACAATGTTTTTCCAAATTGTAATAACAATAATTGATATTCTATACATAGATACAAAGAAGGTTACAACCCCCCGGGCTGCACCTGATAGTTTGATGATCAATATTTATCTGCTATTTACATTTCTCATGCATCCTGTGAAGAAGCTTATTTTATGGAATGCAAAAAATAATTCACAATAAAGAATATCATCTGCACAATGCAAAGAATTTCGGTTGACACTTAACCGCTTCAAGCCGTTCCTCTTATCAAAATTTTTACCGCGTCCACGTTTTCTAGCTCAGCCCCCATGCCTGCAAACAAGCAGAGAGATCTTAATCTTTAAATTTGAAGACAAAAGGTATGGCAGTTAACTGAAGAGACTTTAGAGATAAACACAAATCCAAATAAAAAATTGAAACAGGAAAGAAGAATAATTCTGTCCTTCGTTGAAGGTTGAGATGAAAGAAATAGAATACCTGAATCCTTCCATCCGAAGTTCCAATCACCAAAACTTCTTCATTGTCATCAAGAGCCATACATAGAACCTTGCCATTTGTAGCAGTTTGAAGTGTTTCTATTTTAGTTTGTTTCTTACTGTCCCAAATTTCTACAGCTCCTCCTTTGCATCCCAAATAAACTAGTTCTGAGCTTACAGCCATTGCCCGTACTTCACATGTAGTTGGCAGTGATCCAACCATGGCATAATTTGAAGCACTCCAAATCTTTGCCAAATTAAAATTAGGCTTTGTTAGTTACTTTAACAAATTTCCAATCACAGGAAATATGACTTGAAGTAAATAAGTGAAGGCAATCCTAATCAGCTTGATAGGAACCTGCTGTTTTCAGTTATAAATCACAAAGCTTAAAGTTACTTCAGCATATCTAATTTTTTGGTTGAATTTAGATATTAATCATCTATGAATATAAGAAGAAGGGAGAAAATTGGCAACGGTAGAGCATTGGTGTTGGTAAATTTATACCTTCACAACTGCCCCATCTAAGCCAGAGCTTGCTGAATATATAAGTCCATTGTGAACTTGCAGTGCATGAATGGGATTTGCCTTTCCTAGTAATTTTCTTGAACCAATTTGAATGGTACCTAGTGTTCCTGTTGCCAAATCAATTTCCTGAAAAGAATTGAGATTTATTAAAATCTAAATATTTGGGAGAAAAAGTTAGTTTAGAAGAGCTGAGTGCAGATAGTATAACAATGAAGAGAACCTCATGCCATACCTGAATACTACTATCATGGCATCCACAATACAATTTTCCTTGTAAAAGAGCCAAACACTTAACATTTTTGCTGGAGTTCAACAGTTTAGATCCTCCAGTCCATGAGTGAACCTAAGAGAAAATTGACAGTGTGTTTTTCAGTTAAACAAATACCCAAGTTCATTGAACCTATAAAATTCAGAGGGTGAGAGCATGTGATGTGGGGAAATAAAAATCACTGGCAACAGGAAGGATGGATTGTGTTATATGATACCTTGACACCAGCTCCTTGTGGAATGAAGCATACGATGCCACTGGCAACAACTAGACTGTGAACCTGATCCTTTGTGTCTTGTACTTGTACACAATAGATCTCTTCATTGCCGATGGACCAAACCTGCTCATCATCATAAGAACTATTTCAGTCTGCAAATTTAGTAGATATAATTGGAGGAATTATTTTAACATACCCGTGCTGTTTTATCAAGTGAACCACTATATAGTCTTTCCTCTGATTGTAAAACGGCTAAGCTGGTAACTGCCTTAGTATGTTCTCGGATTTCTTGGATGAGATGGAGAATGCTACCTCTCCCTGTCCAGACCTACAGAATTTGAGAATAAAATATTTTATTGAAGTTTAATCTTAGTCTGTCGATGCTTAAATGCTTCAATTAAACTGAATAAATATTGAAGACTTCTGTAATTCAGATATAGATAGAGTTACCTTTATAGTTCCATCTGAATGGCCAGAAAATATCTTGTCTCTGAAGCAAGCTATAGAGAGCACCTCTCCATTTTCACTGGAATCTAATTGAACTAATTCTTTATGATTCCAGAAGTCCTGCCACCAAACAAGGATAAAAATTGCATCTAAGATACCTCATCTTACCGGGATATATATGATATACAGAATTGTACTGAACTTACAGCACTTGATTCATGCCCTTCGGAGAAAACTTTCAGCATTTCAACGGCCAAAGGACAGGATTTCCGAAACTCTCTCAGGCCTTTCATAATATCCTTCATATGGGGAGATAGATAAACCATCCCCTCTGAAATGAGCAACATCAAGTTTCAGTATACCAACAACTAATTCTGAAAGAAAACAGAGAAACCAACTGCAGGTAGTATATAGACCACATGCATGTGTATCCTCACAAAAAACAGGTAAAATGATTCTCTAGTATGGGGGCATTACTACGAATAGCATTTGCACTGTAAATAAAAATGAATATGCAAGTTCCTTTTATAATTTTGTTTTATCTTTCGATCTGCAACATCTCTCCTAGAGTTTGGCTTTATGCTTCAAATGCCAACAAGAAAACCAGATTATTTGATCCAAATGACCCCAAGTCCAACCCACCATAGGGATTGCAGAACTTAACATAATTTTTGCCCTCAAAAAGATTCGAGGAAGTTTCCTAATGTCTTATCCCGATGACTGAAATGAAATTCTGATTAATCCAAAGATGGTTACCAACCTGGGTCATGTATGAAGCTGTTTAGAGCAAGTAATGATAGGGCTTTGTCATCAGTGTCCTTCACAGACTTGAATATTGATACAAAGCGCTGGAGTAAGCAGACCCTGGCTGCTCCTTGGATCCCTGTGTCTGGCATAAGTCTCAGCATGTATACTAGCCATGTTGCTGACTCTAAGCATGCTGAACTTAACTTTGCATATCTGCTCTTTGAGCCTTCTGCTAAAGCCTCAAACACCAGACCAAACTCATGGCTTGCAAGAACAAAAGCCATTTTTCTTTCCCAATCATCTGCAGCTTTCTCTTCTTCCTGCAAAAGAGAAAGAAAGTATCAGTGACAAATTATAAATAGATGGAAATTCTATAGAACCATAAACTAGAGGTTAAATTATTAGCAATAATTTGGAAATAACTTTCAACATCTTGAAAGGAACTCACTGAAGTATCGTCAATCTCTCCTGAAATGCTGCCAAGCCGCTCTGTTCGTATTAGACTTCTGTAACCTCTCGCAAGCCCAGCGCGCTTCAGAAGAATAGCACGTGTAAGTGGCTTCCCAGAGAAAGTGAACCTCCCTTGTAGTGTCATGATTGTCTGAGCAGCCGCTATTTGGGCAGCTGGGAAGTCGGAATTTCTGAGGCAAGAAATGAGGGTATCTATTGCCTCTTCACGATATATACTCATCTTTCTCGGTTCGGCCTACAGATCAAGACTCTAGCCATTAATTATCAACTTTAAAGATGAATTTGACCAATCAAACAATTTTCCAGAATAAGGCAAAAACAGTCACAAAGATAGACTATTTGTTGAAGGATTGATAGCATAAGTTTTCAAATAGCAAGACCGAGAGAGTGAGATCCGAACCAGCAGATCTAGTTGGAGAAGGAGACCCGCGACAACAGGGCATTGGTCTTCGTTGGCTGTCTGTAAATAAACGAGGAGGGTGTGCATTGTACTGAATGTACCTTCATCCTTAATGATGTGGAGAATTTGCTCATTGAATGTTCTCCTAGAGAAAACCGAACATTGAAATCAACCCAGACAGGCATAATCCCCAAATTCACCATAAAATTGGCAACTAATAGTGCATATAGAGATTCAGATATGATAGATATACCTGTTCAATTTGACTAACTCGGAGAGAAAAGAAACTATCTCAAACCTTTCTCCATCACTTGCAGCCATGAAGCTCTCCAAAACAGGAGCCAACACAGCTTTTTCAGCAATGGTATTTCTGCATTTTCCATCCTCGTGCATGCATCTCAATAAGATACCAACTGCTGCAATTCTCTCCTCAGCCAACTCGGCTTCCAAGCTGCCAATAATGCTTTCGAACACCTTTGAAGAAACAATTGTATTGGCAATTGAAGATACGATGCTCTCTTCACTGTTCCCAATAATCTGTCCCAACAAAAGCACTGAAGCTGATTTTTGCTTCAAACACATCTTGAGCAAATCCTCATCTTTCTTCTTAATTACATTCAGGAGAGCTTCCATCATATCCATCTCAATTAAGGTCATGGTGGAAGGTCTTAATAAATATATCAACACGACTGCCTCATGCAAACCTTTCTTGAAAAGAGCCACAATACACTCCACATCAGATTCAACTCTTGTGAGTGTCTGGATCACAGATTTGTCTCTTGACCCCAGTTCAGATAACAGAAAAACAGTTGCTTTCAATACACGAGGATCAACAGAATTGAAAAGAATCTCCACAAATCCATTGATAACCGGAGGTTTGGAAAGCATAGATTGAATATCCATATCCATATTTGCTTCCTGCCAGAACCGCTCGATTTGGAGTACAGCCATTTCAGATTCTTTGAGAATTTCTGACATACAAAGATTGTTTATTGCATGTCTCAGTGCTGTTATTGTCCCATCAATGGTGGCTTGGCTTATGACACTGTTAGGAGAAGTTGAAGGAAGAATTGACTTGGACATTTGCTCGGGTTCTAGGAGAGGACTCTCAGATTGACTCAAGAGTGAACCAGAGTTGTCTTCTTGCCAACTTGCAATAAGCCGTTTGAGCACATAGTTTGTTTTAGGTAGCTGTGTACTATGCAGTTTCTGGCGTGTAATGGGGCATGTTGAGTTTCCCCTCTCAATCCACTCTTGGATTGCTTTACGTTCGTATGTCTGGCCTGTCTCGAGAGTCACTGGGTCATCAAAGACGTGGCTAGTTATCGGACAAACAAAGTCCTTTGGAGGTGTATGCTTTCCATCGCCAGGTGGGTTATCAGCATCTTCCATCGGATGATCCGGAGGACTAAAAGCAAAAGGAATACAAATGTTAAAAAATGAAGCAGCCAACGTAACAGTGTTGCCCAATTTTCAAAAGAGACATACCGACTGGATTCTGCCAAAATGGGCTCCTTCTGTTNTCCGCAGGTTAGAAAGTCCAAAAAGTGTTAGGTAGACCAGCTCAAATAATTGATATCGGTAGTATAAATAGAATAAAATAAATGTATTTGGTTGGACGGTTCAAACAACAGCAGTGCACTGGGAAAATGAACATTGGAAGAATACAGGGAGAGAGAGAGAACAAATGGGCAGTGTCATTTTGAATCCTTCACCAGTTAACCCCTATTCGACGAGAACATCAAAATTATCATTTATGTCAGAAATCAATTTTATAAAAATTATAATATTTTCTAAATTTTAGAAACAATTTGACGAATGGTTCAAAGTAGTTTTTTTTTTTTTTTTTCTATTTTAACCTTAAACTTCATTCTAAGATCGCATTTGAAAGTACACGCTCAAAATTAATTTTTTTTTTTTTAAAATAAACAAATTCATAAGATTAATTAAAAAAAATGCTAGTAATTAGGAGAAAAAAATTAGAGATTGAAGCATATTACATTATAGCACCCTTTTGTCCATCCAAGTTCCTCCTTGAGTTTGTTGCTGTCGTCTTCGTTGCGCTCAAATTTGTCAACTTCTCTCAAAACGACTAATGGTGGATTAATCAATCTGCTATCATCCTTACTTTCTAAAACCTCTTTAAAGTATTTTACGAAAACCCTGCAATTCTCATCAAGAACCTCTTCATAAATTCTCTCAAGCTCTATCAGCTCTGAAGCTTGATCTCCAGTCATTTTCGACAACAGCTTCGTCAGCGGAAGAACCACCGATACATCTTCACCTCCAGAATAATCGTCGCTATCATAACTCTCCCGCATTGATAAAGATGACAAAACACTTGATCTTTGGTCATTGAACCATTGAAGAACAGGAAGAAAATGGACTAGAAACAACTCCTCGAAAAGTAGAGGCACTAACTCTGAACGAGCAAAACCAGGGTCCAGAGTAAATATGTGGAGAAGACTGAGGGATGCGTTGAGGGGTTGATCACAGAGATGATAAATGAGGGACAGGAGAAAGGAGGAGAAGGGGCTTTCAGGATGAAGGAGGAGGAGGCGTTTGGCGAGACGGAGAGAGGAGGATTGAATGGAGGGGTTGGTGGTGGAGATGGCATTTTCAAGAGTTTCAGTGGCCAGGTGTAGAGGTTTGAGTGTGGTTTGGTTAGAATTAGGCGGGATTTTGCTGCGAAGAGTTGAAAAAAGGTTGTGGCGGAGGTCAGGTTGGGCTAGGATTTCGGAGATGAAGGTGCTGGTGTGGTGGAGGATTTCCGTTGTGGAGGTGGTGGCCATGGTGGCGGTGGTGGTTACAACAATTGGTCAGTGTGGGGATGATAAGTATCATAAAGATATCAATAGAAATTTCTGTTTCTTGTGCTGGCGCGAAAACTATGAGACGGCCCTCGGAAATGACTAGGGTGACCTCAGTCTCAAGTTTAGGTGCTTTTTAACTAGTTTCGGAGCTTTGGTAATGTACAAGCAAGAGTATGAAACTAATAATTTTCGTTAAATTAAATTAAATATCCAAACATAATCTAAATTGAAATCTAGTTTAATTGAATTAGATTTACATCCTTTTTAGTTGAGAAGAGGAAAAAAGAAATTGCAAACTGCATAGGTTAAAAAGGTAATTTCATTTATTTGCTACTCCTGAAATGCTGCCAAGCCGCTCTGTTCGTATAGACTTCTGAACCTTCGCAAGCCCAGCGCGCAGAAGAATAGCACGTGTAAGTGGCTTCCCAGAGAAAGTGAACCTCCCTTGTAGTGTCATGATTGTCTGAGCAGCCGCTATTTGGGCAGCTGGGAAGTCGGAATTTCTGAGGCAAGAAATGAGGGTATCTATTGCCTCTTCACGATATATACTCATTCTTCGGTTCGGCTACAGATCAAGACTCTAGCCATTAATTATCAACTTTAAAGATGAATTTGACCAATCAAACAATTTTCCAGAATAAGGCAAAACAGTCACAAAGATAGACTATTTGTTGGAGGATTGTAGATCATAAGTTTTCAAATAGCAAGACCGAGAGAGTGAGATCCGAACCAGAGATCTAGTTGGAGAAGGAGCCCGCGACAACAGGGCATGGTCTTCGTTGGCTGTCTGTAAATAAACGAGGAGGGTGTGCATTGTACTGAATGTACCTTCATCCTTAATGATGTGGAGAATTTGCTCATTGAATGTTCTCCTAGAGAAAACCGAACATTGAAATCAACCCGACAGGCATAATCCCCAAATTCACCATAAAATTGGCAAAATAGTGCATATAGAGATTCAGATATGATAGATACCTGTTCAATTTGACTAACTCGGAGAGAAAGAAAACTATCTCAAACCTTTCTCCATCACTTGCAGCCATGAAGCTCTCCAAAACAGGAGCCAACACAGCTTTTTCAGCAATGGTATTCTGCATTTCCATCCTCGTGCATGATCTCAATAAGATACCAACTGCTGCATTCTCTCCTCAGCCAACTCGGCTTCCAAGCTGCCAATAATGCTTTCGAACACCTTTGAAGAAACAATTGTATTGGCAATTGAAGATACGATGCTCTCTTCACTTTCCCAATAATCTGTCCCAACAAAAGCACTGAAGCTGATTTTTGCTTCAACACATCTTGAGCAAATCCTCATCTTTCTTCTAATTACATTCAGAGAGCTTCCTCATACCATCTCAATTAAGGTCATGGTGGAAGGTCTAATAAATATATCAACACTACTGCCTCATGCAACCTTTCTTGAAAAGAGCCACAATACACTCCACATCAGATTCAACTCTTGTGAGTGTCTGGATCACAGATTTGTCTTTGACCCCAGTTCAGATAACAGAAAAACAGTTGCTTTCAAACACGAGATCAACAGAATTGAAAAGACTCCCAAATCCATTGAAACCGGAGGTTTGGAAAGCATAGATTGAATATCCATATCCATATTTGCTCCTGCCAGAACCGCTCGATTTGGAGTACAGCCACTTCAGATTCTTTGAGAATTTCTGACATACAAAGATTTTATAGCATGTCTCAGTGCTGTTACTGTCCCATCAATGTGGCTTGGCTTATGAACACTGTTAGGAGAAGTTGAAGGTAGAATTGACTTGGACATTTGCTGGGTTCTAGGAGAGGACTCTCAGATTGACTCAAGAGTGAACCAGAGTTGTCTTCTTGCCAACTTGCAATAAGCCGTTTGAGCACATAGTTTGTTTTAGGTAGCTGTGTACTATGCAGTTTCTGGCGTGTAATGGGGCATGTTGAGTTTCCCTCTCAATCCACTCTGGATTGCTTTACGTTCGTATGTCTGGCCTGTCTCGAGAGTCACTGGGTCATCAAAGACGTGGCTAGTTATCGGACAAACAAAGTCCTTTGGAGGTGTATGTTTCCATCGCCAGGTGGGTTATCATATCTTCCATCGGATGATCCGGAGGACTAAAAGCAAAAGGAATACAAATGTAAAAAATGAAGCAGCCAACGTAACAATGTTGCCCAATTTTCAAAAGAGACATACCGACTGGATTCTGCCAAAATGGGCTCGTTCTGTTTCTTGGTTCGGAATTTTCTAGGCTCAAACGACGACATTTTTATGTTTTTGTGCTACTGACACAAGACAACATTATAAATACAGGTAACTACTACATAGGAAAATCAGTCCATGGAGGAGATAGTTATTCTCGTTACTATCGCTTACCTCATTTTCAGCTTCAGAATCTGAAGAAGAGTAATCGTCCAATGAAAACTCAAGTTCAGAATCAGAATTTAGTAGCGGTGACCTTGTCGACTTTCTCAAATTCTGTCTTCGCGGATGCTTAGAGGGATTCTTTGAGGATAAAATGATGGAGACTTGGATTTGCTACTGCCTGGATATAATTCAACCGACTTTTCTCCTTCTTCAGCCCATATTGGCTGCAGGATACAATGCATTAGGCTTGGAATGGTCAAACTAAATAAAACAGACTAGCGCACTACAACTTGGACTAGAAAAGTCATACATCTATTCTAAAACAACAATATAATAATGATATAATATAATCACAAGCTGCAAAATTATAAGAATGAGACTTTTAGGATTAAAAAAAAAAATTGCATGACAAAATTATAAACCTGAATGAATTCGAATATGTAAATCAACAAATAGGAATTGATTATAATGTATATGTTTGACCAGTTGAGGAGTAATAAGATATATTTGACCTTTTAGAATTGTTAGCCTATATATGAGAATCATGTCCCATTAACATACTACATCGAGAATCCAATCAACCAATTATTGTTTCTATAAATCAATATATTTTTTTCTATAACTGAGGGTATCCAGACAGTTTACAGCACCTCAATTAATCCTCGGGACTCTAGAACTATCGATGGTAAGCTCTAATAATTACTCTTATTAACACCTCAGCAACAACTCAAACTTAGATCCTCTTAATACACCCAGAGTCTTTATCAAACCACCATTGTGAGTAATATAAAATTTCTTTATTCCATTATGGTTACTACATTTCTATATTTTGGAAGTAAAATCCAAGCCAATGGCTCCATTGCCCGTACTTCACATGTAGTTGGCAGTGATCCAACCATGGCATAATTTGAAGCACTCCAAATCTTTGCCAAATTAAAATTAGGCTTTGTTAGTTACTTCAACAAATTTCCAATCACAGGAAATATGACTTGAAGTAAATGAGTGAAGGCAGTCCTAATCAGCTTGATAGGAACCTGCTGTTTTCAGTTATAAATCACAAAGCTTAAAGTTACTTCAGCATATCTAATTTTTTGGTTGAATTTAGATATTAATCATCTATGAATATAAGAAGAAGGGAGAAAATTGGCAACGGTAGAGCATTGGTGTTGGTAAATTTATACCTTCACAACTGCCCCATCTAAGCCAGAGCTTGCTGAATATATAAGTCCATTGTGAACTTGCAGTGCATGAATGGGATTTGCCTTTCCTAGTAATTTTCTTGAACCAATTTGAATGGTACCTAGTGTTCCTGTTGCCAAATCAATTTCCTGAAAAGAATTGAGATTTATTAAAATCTAAATATTTGGGAGAAAAAGTTAGTTTAGAAGAGCTGAGTGCAGATAGTATAACAATGAAGAGAACCTCATGCCATACCTGAATACTACTATCATGGCATCCACAATACAATTTTCCTTGTAAAAGAGCCAAACACTTAACATTTTTGCTGGAGTTCAACAGTTTAGATCCTCCAGTCCATGAGTGAACCTAAGAGAAAATTGACAGTGTGTTTTTCAGTTAAACAAATACCCAAGTTCATTGAACCTATAAAATTCAGAGGGTGAGAGCATGTGATGTGGGGAAATAAAAATCACTGGCAACAGGAAGGATGGATTGTGTTATATGATACCTTGACACCAGCTCCTTGTGGAATGAAGCATACGATGCCACTGGCAACAACTAGACTGTGAACCTGATCCTTTGTGTCTTGTACTTGTACACAATAGATCTCTTCATTGCCGATGGACCAAACCTGCTCATCATCATAAGAACTATTTCAGTCTGCAAATTTAGTAGATATAATTGGAGGAATTATTTTAACATACCCGTGCTGTTTTATCAAGTGAACCACTATATAGTCTTTCCTCTGATTGTAAAACGGCTAAGCTGGTAACTGCCTTAGTATGTTCTCGGATTTCTTGGATGAGATGGAGAATGCTACCTCTCCCTGTCCAGACCTACAGAATTTGAGAATAAAATATTTTATTGAAGTTTAATCTTAGTCTGTCGATGCTTAAATGCTTCAATTAAACTGAATAAATATTGAAGACTTCTGTAATTCAGATATAGATAGAGTTACCTTTATAGTTCCATCTGAATGGCCAGAAAATATCTTGTCTCTGAAGCAAGCTATAGAGAGCACCTCTCCATTTTCACTGGAATCTAATTGAACTAATTCTTTATGATTCCAGAAGTCCTGCCACCAAACAAGGATAAAAATTGCATCTAAGATACCTCATCTTACCGGGATATATATGATATACAGAATTGTACTGAACTTACAGCACTTGATTCATGCCCTTCGGAGAAAACTTTCAGCATTTCAACGGCCAAAGGACAGGATTTCCGAAACTCTCTCAGGCCTTTCATAATATCCTTCATATGGGGAGATAGATAAACCATCCCCTCTGAAATGAGCAACATCAAGTTTCAGTATACTAACAACTAATTCTGAAAGAAAACAGAGAAACCAACTGCAGGTAGTATATAGACCACATGCATGTGTATCCTCACAGAAAACAGGTAAAATGATTCTCTAGTATGGAGGCATTACTATGAATAGCATTTGCACTGTAAATAAAAATGAATATGCAAGTTCTTTTTATAATTTTGTTTTCTCTTTCGATCTGCAACATCTCTCCTAGAGTTTGGCTTTATGCTTCAAATGCCAACAAGAAAACCAGATTATTTGATCCAAATGACCCCAAGTCCAACCCACCATAGGGATTGCAGAACTTAACATAATTTTTGCCCTTAAAAAGATTCGAGGAAGTTTCCTAATGTCTTATCCCGATGACTGAAATGAAATTCTGATTAATCCAAAGATGGTTACCAACCTGGGTCATGTATGAAGCTGTTTAGAGCAAGTAATGATAGGGCTTTGTCATCAGTGTCCTTCACAGACTTGAATATTGATACAAAGCGCTGGAGTAAGCAGACCCTGGCTGCTCCTTGGATCCCTGTGTCTGGCATAAGTCTCAGCATGTATACTAGCCATGTTGCTGACTCTAAGCATGCTGAACTTAACTTTGCATATCTGCTCTTTGAGCCTTCTGCTAAAGCCTCAAACACCAGACCAAACTCATGGCTTGCAAGAACAAAAGCCATTTTTCTTTCCCAATCATCTGCAGCTTTCTCTTCTTCCTGCAAAAGAGAAAGAAAGTATCAGTGACAAATTATAAATAGATGGAAATTCTATAGAACCATAAACTAGAGGTTAAATTATTAGCAATAATTTGGAAATAACTTTCAACATCTTGAAAGGAACTCACTGAAGTATCGTCAATCTCTCCTGAAATGCTGCCAAGCCGCTCTGTTCGTATTAGACTTCTGTAACCTCTCGCAAGCCCAGCGCGCTTCAGAAGAATAGCACGTGTAAGTGGCTTCCCAGAGAAAGTGAACCTCCCTTGTAGTGTCATGATTGTCTGAGCAGCCGCTATTTGGGCAGCTGGGAAGTCGGAATTTCTGAGGCAAGAAATGAGGGTATCTATTGCCTCTTCACGATATATACTCATCTTTCTCGGTTCGGCCTACAGATCAAGACTCTAGCCATTAATTATCAACTTTAAAGATGAATTTGACCAATCAAACAATTTTCCAGAATAAGGCAAAAACAGTCACAAAGATAGACTATTTGTTGAAGGATTGATAGCATAAGTTTTCAAATAGCAAGACCGAGAGAGTGAGATCCGAACCAGCAGATCTAGTTGGAGAAGGAGACCCGCGACAACAGGGCATTGGTCTTCGTTGGCTGTCTGTAAATAAACGAGGAGGGTGTGCATTGTACTGAATGTACCTTCATCCTTAATGATGTGGAGAATTTGCTCATTGAATGTTCTCCTAGAGAAAACCGAACATTGAAATCAACCCAGACAGGCATAATCCCCAAATTCACCATAAAATTGGCAACTAATAGTGCATATAGAGATTCAGATATGATAGATATACCTGTTCAATTTGACTAACTCGGAGAGAAAAGAAACTATCTCAAACCTTTCTCCATCACTTGCAGCCATGAAGCTCTCCAAAACAGGAGCCAACACAGCTTTTTCAGCAATGGTATTTCTGCATTTTCCATCCTCGTGCATGCATCTCAATAAGATACCAACTGCTGCAATTCTCTCCTCAGCCAACTCGGCTTCCAAGCTGCCAATAATGCTTTCGAACACCTTTGAAGAAACAATTGTATTGGCAATTGAAGATACGATGCTCTCTTCACTGTTCCCAATAATCTGTCCCAACAAAAGCACTGAAGCTGATTTTTGCTTCAAACACATCTTGAGCAAATCCTCATCTTTCTTCTTAATTACATTCAGGAGAGCTTCCATCATATCCATCTCAATTAAGGTCATGGTGGAAGGTCTTAATAAATATATCAACACGACTGCCTCATGCAAACCTTTCTTGAAAAGAGCCACAATACACTCCACATCAGATTCAACTCTTGTGAGTGTCTGGATCACAGATTTGTCTCTTGACCCCAGTTCAGATAACAGAAAAACAGTTGCTTTCAATACACGAGGATCAACAGAATTGAAAAGAATCTCCACAAATCCATTGATAACCGGAGGTTTGGAAAGCATAGATTGAATATCCATATCCATATTTGCTTCCTGCCAGAACCGCTCGATTTGGAGTACAGCCATTTCAGATTCTTTGAGAATTTCTGACATACAAAGATTGTTTATTGCATGTCTCAGTGCTGTTATTGTCCCATCAATGGTGGCTTGGCTTATGACACTGTTAGGAGAAGTTGAAGGAAGAATTGACTTGGACATTTGCTCGGGTTCTAGGAGAGGACTCTCAGATTGACTCAAGAGTGAACCAGAGTTGTCTTCTTGCCAACTTGCAATAAGCCGTTTGAGCACATAGTTTGTTTTAGGTAGCTGTGTACTATGCAGTTTCTGGCGTGTAATGGGGCATGTTGAGTTTCCCCTCTCAATCCACTCTTGGATTGCTTTACGTTCGTATGTCTGGCCTGTCTCGAGAGTCACTGGGTCATCAAAGACGTGGCTAGTTATCGGACAAACAAAGTCCTTTGGAGGTGTATGTTTTCCATCGCCAGGTGGGTTATCATTATCTTCCATCGGATGATCCGGAGGACTAAAAGCAAAAGGAATACAAATGTCAAAAAATGAAGCAGCCAACGTAACAATGTTGCCCAATTTTCAAAAGAGACATACCGACTGGATTCTGCCAAAATGGGCTCGTTCTGTTTCTTGGTTCGGAATTTTCTAGGCTCAAACGACGACATTTTTATGTTTTTGTGCTACATGACACGAAGACAACATTATAAATACAGGTAACTACTACATAGGAAAATCAGTCCATGGAGGAGATAGTTATTCTCGTTACTATCGCTTACCTCATTTTCAGCTTCAGAATCTGAAGAAGAGTAATCGTCCAATGAAAACTCAAGTTCAGAATCAGAATTTAGTAGCGGTGACCTTGTCGACTTTCTCAAATTCTGTTCTTCTGGGATGCTTAGAGGGATTCTTTGAGGATAAAATGATGGAGACTTGGATTTGCTACTGCCTGGATATAATTCAACCGACTTTTCTCCTTCTTCAGCCCATATTGGCTGCAGGATAGAAATGCATTAGGCTTGGAATGGTCAAACTAAATATAACAGAAACTAGCTGGCACTACAACTTGGACTAGAAAAGTCATACATCTATTCTAAAACAACAATATAATAATGATATAATATAATCACAAGTTGCAAAAATTATAAGAATGAAGACTTTTAGAGATTAAAAAAAAAAAAATTACATGACAAAATTATAAACCATGGTGTAGCCTGAATGATTCGAATAATGTAAATCCATACAGAAAGGAATTGATTATAATGTATATGTTTGACCAGTTTGAGGAGTAATAAGCATATATTTGACCTTTTAGAATTGTTAGCCTATATATGAGAATCATATCCCATTAACATACTACATTGAGAATCCAATCAACCAATTATTGTTTCTATAAATCAATATATATTTTTTCTATAACTGAGGGTATCCAGACCAGTTTACAGCATACCTCAATTAATCCTCTGGGACTCTAGAACTATCGATGAGGTAAGAGCTCTAATAATTACTCTTATTAACACCTCAGCAACAACTCAAACTTAGATCCTCTTAATACACCCAAGAGTCTTTATCAAACCACCATTGTGAGTAATATAAAATTTCTTTATTCCATTATGGTTACTACATTTTCTATATTTTGGAAGTAAAATCCAAGCCAATGGATCCGCAGGTTAGAAAGTCCAAAAAGTGTTAGGTAGACCAGCTCAAATAATTGATTTCGGTAGTATAAATAGAATAAAATAAATGTATTTGGTTGGACGGTTCAAACAACAGCAGTGCACTGGGAAAATGAACATTGGAAGAATACAGGGAGAGAGAGAGAACAAATGGGCAGTGTCATTTTGAATCCTTCACCAGTTAACCCCTATTCGACGAGAACATCAAAATTATCATTTATGTCAGAAATCAATTTTATAAAAATTATAATATTTTCTAAATTTTAGAAACAATTTGACGAATGGTTCAAAGTAGTTTTTTTTTTTTTTTTTCTATTTTAACCTTAAACTTCATTCTAAGATCGCATTTGAAAGTACACGCTCAAAATTAATTTTTTTTTTTTTAAAATAAACAAATTCATAAGATTAATTAAAAAAAATGCTAGTAATTAGGAGAAAAAAATTAGAGATTGAAGCATATTACATTATAGCACCCTTTTGTCCATCCAAGTTCCTCCTTGAGTTTGTTGCTGTCGTCTTCGTTGCGCTCAAATTTGTCAACTTCTCTCAAAACGACTAATGGTGGATTAATCAATCTGCTATCATCCTTACTTTCTAAAACCTCTTTAAAGTATTTTACGAAAACCCTGCAATTCTCATCAAGAACCTCTTCATAAATTCTCTCAAGCTCTATCAGCTCTGAAGCTTGATCTCCAGTCATTTTCGACAACAGCTTCGTCAGCGGAAGAACCACCGATACATCTTCACCTCCAGAATAATCGTCGCTATCATAACTCTCCCGCATTGATAAAGATGACAAAACACTTGATCTTTGGTCATTGAACCATTGAAGAACAGGAAGAAAATGGACTAGAAACAACTCCTCGAAAAGTAGAGGCACTAACTCTGAACGAGCAAAACCAGGGTCCAGAGTAAATATGTGGAGAAGACTGAGGGATGCGTTGAGGGGTTGATCACAGAGATGATAAATGAGGGACAGGAGAAAGGAGGAGAAGGGGCTTTCAGGATGAAGGAGGAGGAGGCGTTTGGCGAGACGGAGAGAGGAGGATTGAATGGAGGGGTTGGTGGTGGAGATGGCATTTTCAAGAGTTTCAGTGGCCAGGTGTAGAGGTTTGAGTGTGGTTTGGTTAGAATTAGGCGGGATTTTGCTACGAAGAGTTGAAAAAAGGTTGTGGCGGAGGTCAGGTTGGGCTAGGATTTCGGAGATGAAGGTGGTGGTGTGGTGGAGGATTTCCGTTGTGGAGGTGGTGGCCATGGTGGCGGTGACAACAATTGGTCAGTGTGGGGATGATAAGTATCATAAAGATATCAATAGAAATTTCTGTTTCTTGTCCTGGCGCGAAAACTATGAGACGGCCCTCGGAAATGACTAGGGTGACCTCAGTCTCAAGTTTAGGTGCTTTTTAAGTAGTTTCGGAGCTTTGGTAATGTACAAGCAAGAGTATGAAAATAATAATGTTCGTTAAATTAAATTAAATATCCAAACATAATCTTAAATTGAAATCTAGTTTAATTGAATTAGATTTACATCCTTTTTAGTTGAGAAGAGGAAAAAGGAAATTGCAAACTGCATAGGTTAAAAAGGTAATTTCATTTATTTTTGAGTTTCGGGTGCTAGGTGAATCCGTGTGGGCCAGGGCAAAAAAGAATGGATCCAGCTGCCGCCTAGGCCGGCCCGACTTCACGCATGGCTTATTAGCAGATACATTTGTCTCGTAATTACCTGGCAAATTCACGTATGACACGTGGAACTTGGGTAGGCCATACTCTTTGCTCGGTCAACGAAGTAGATATAATAAATTTATTTTCTACAATATGTTTTAGCTTCATTAGCATTATATGTTCTGACACACATTGTACCATAGAAATTCATCGTACAGTTGTTCCATTTGAATGGATTGAATGAAACATACGAAGAGTTCAATATTATCTTTTGTTTGTCATGTATGCTTGCAATTGCCACCAAAACCAGCAGTCTTTTTTTTTTTTTTTTTTTTTTTTTTTTTGGTCTTAAATCATAATTTTCAAGTGACCTTAATTTCTGCATCACTAGGTGTAGGTGGTCCATATGTTACCAAGAAGTTTTCTTTTCTTTTTTAATGACAAAGGGTTTTCGGATCAGCTAATACATATTTTAACTAATCACTCAAGTCTTTAAAACTACCGATCGGGTAAGAATTTCAATGGCTACTCTTATTAGCAATCATGGAGGGACTTGAACTGAGGACTTCATTAAGCAATACACCCAAGAACTCTATTGAACCACTCAACCACTCAAATTAAGGCAGTTACGAAGAAATTTTATTCTAATTTGATTCCAAGAGAGTTAAAAAATAAGAAATGTAATGCATATATAAATATTAGTGTGACATGATATAGGTACCATAACACCTGGCTATATCACAATAATATTCTTTTAATTATTCTTAAACACATAAATACATTCCAATGTTTTCAATAAATTTGAATTGTTTCCACCATTGATTTATTATTTATATGCATATTCTCGGTGAGTCCAAATATTACTTAATTATTGCCCCCACAAACGAAAGTTAAAACCGAATTAAATGCGTAATTACGTGGACAGTAAGGTAATGAACCTAAGCAAAGCGTCAACAGCATTTTGAGCAGCTAAAGAGCCAAAGATGGCAGCTTCATTGGACAAGGCAGAACCTCCACCAGCTAAATCGGACAGAGATCTGAATGCAATAAAGGAAATGTTTTGTTGGTGACAGACGAGAGCAATAGCAGCAGTTTCCATGTCAACCGGGGTTGCATTGAATTTGGAGTTCAAAAATTGTCGATAAGCACTATTGTCCAGCAACACGTTTGCAGAAATCCCCCTTCTAACCCTCACCACCATTGGTGTTCTTGGTAAGCAAGTTTCATTCACACATCCACCCAACTTCAGACTCTGCACCCAAAAAAAAATAATATATGTATAAATTAACGTCAACAGCAACTGGATGAATCCTGTTAAGAGTTAAGGTTACCTTAAGTCTTTTTGCTACTGAAAAGTAATGTTTGTCAACAGGAACCCAGAACAGGTGCTGCCTTTCTTCAGGAGTTCCATAAACTGGGAAGATTTCTTCAGGCTGATACCAAATATTGTTCAGAAGGTTATCTGATGAGGAGTTATCTTTCTTTGTGCCATTGTTATAATCAGAAAACTTAAGATAGCCGATGCTTCTGGTGTAGTCTCCGTCAGATTCAAATGCTAGCTCATCATCAGGCCCATTTCCGTATCTCTGTTTTCCAAAAAAAAAAAAAAAAAAACGATCAGGACTATTTGGAGAATATTTTTTCATCTTTAAAAGGAAAAAGGGGTTCCCGCGGAGGACATACTCTAATTTTCAACTTAAAAATATCATATAAATGAAAGGGAAATCCTCGCAAGACAAGCTTATAATAGTAATAGAATAATATATGAATCTTCAACTACTCCAGAACTGTTAACCGCAATATGATAAGCGTGATTGTGAAAAAGTGATAAATATAGTTGTTGTGCATGATTTTCCCACTTCCGGTTTGCGCCACCTGTCTGCGAACTATGCCAAGATCGGGCAAACAAGATCGCCCCGCATGTCGCTCCCGCAACGGATGACTTAGCTTTATCAGTCTTAAGCATGATTACTCTGACTTAAGTATGGGTGAGGACTGACTCAAATCCGGATTACAGGATTATGCGTGTAATCCATCATGTAATCTACCAACTCTCAACCACTGTCAGAATGCATATATATAAGGAGGGTGCCGTCTTCAACTCAAGGATATATACACACAACCTTGTAAAAACTGCTAGAAAAACATACTTAAGCAAATAACCTACTTAGCGAAGCCCTACAAGCTTGCTATTACGATTCCCCTCTTGTAAATCCATCTGCATGTAATCCAGGTCCAAATGATAAGATAGAAGTGGACGTAGGCTTGGTTTTAATCCACCGAGCCAGTATAAAAATCTCCTTTGTCTCTCATTATTTAGCACAAACTCTATTACCTAGCTGATTATCCATAATCATGCACACATTCCACCCAATCCCGTCTTGGTCGACTAGATATTTTTGGTTGTTGTGGATTTTCATAACAACAATAGTACGTAACTAACATTAGAAAAAATATATATATATATATCATTTGGGGGTGTTTGTGTTTTTATTACTGCAAAAGTTAATTATTTCAAAATTAAGAAAACGACTACTAACTGTCTGGAGAGTGAGAGTTCTTCACTTTCTGCTTATCTTTTCTTTTGATATAATAAGAGTTTGTAGGAAATAATTAATTGCTTGTTTGCCAAAAAGACAGAGGATATATAATAAGGTCAAGAGATCTATATTACTATTTATAGCCTCCAAAATAAGTTTACGTTTTGCTCATATTTCTCCGATAAAAGTAACTTATACCTGCCAGTTCCAAAGGCCAGTATGAGCCCAATATCTGGGAATAGTGACATCTCCAATTTGAAGTTGAGAGTTTGCATTTCCGGCAATTCCATAGTGCAGAACACCTTTCACCTTAAATAGACTTAGCAATAACTGTGTGGCTATACCTGCATTAAGCTATTAAACCAAGACATGCATGTATAAACAACCATATGAAATGAATTTAAAATTCTGCTAAATGGACTGAGGATGCATATATAGAACATTTATAATATCATACCATGCTCAGTCCGGTCATGACAATAATAACCTTCTCATTGCCCAATCCTCCAATTCGAAACCTTCTTCCTGCGAACAATACAATCAGGTGAAAAAAATTATATAAAACATCAGTTAATTAATATATATTTATAGGAGATAAGCATCTTGGGTGGAAGTTCGTTCCTATTTATTATTTCAAATTGAATTCAAACCATAAACATTTATGGAAAGAGTGGGCCAAAAACGGAAGGTGCAAATTTTTGTCCTTTAATCAAACAACTATTTTTGTTTAGAATCGATGTAACTTCAGAAAACAAAAATTGCTGATATATGCAGACGAAAGAAGTACCCGAAATGAAAATGATAAGAAAATGAAGAAAGTTAGACGACAAAAAACATCATAGGTTGTTTCATTCTTACCGGCAAAATCAAAGTAAGGAAAGTGTTGATGAGTCTGAAAGCTCGGAGACTGCAAAAGAGGATTCATCTCATAGGCATTTGGCACTATAATACCCAAGTACGGACCCTCCTTGTTAATTCCATCAATGGTTCTCATATTTCCTTGAGAAATAGCCCCATAGGCTCCACTGATGAACAACTCCACCAACAAAACAAGAAAATAAACTAACATCAATCGTGAATTAAAAACTGCCATTTTCATCCTCCAGTAATCAATGTTCTAGCAACCTAACTCTGCAGTGCAGAAAGGGCAGCTATATAGAGAGAGTCAAGGAGAGATGTAAAGAACAAGAAAGTTGATAAGTCGTATAAAACATATGAAAAAAAAAAAAAAATGTGGTTAATTTGATTAGAAGTTTGTGGTCTTAAACGAAAGTCAAGAAACATGAGATGAAACTTGGTGGATCTCTGCCAAAAGCTTGTCTGGAGTCTAGGACACAGTCATAAATCATTCTAGTTTTTGTCGAAGAAAATAAATTTCCAAGATATAAGGTGTGCAGTGAGCACATCTTTCAGATTCCTAGCTATGTATTGTGTAAATAATCAATTTCATATTTACTCTTTTATTATTTCAATTTTTTTAAATTATATTACTTTGATCAATTAAATCTTGCATGTGTTCAAATGGATTTGTACTGTTTTTTTATTTTGTTAATCTACTTAATTCAAATTTTGAATCTATATTATGTACCAGTGTCACTATCATTATTTCCAACGTAAGTGTCCATGTCCTATTTATAAAAAAAATGGACCACGCTAACGAGTGAAAATAAGAATTCCACGTGGAAGAAAAAAGAAAAAAACTGTGATTTCAATCCTTTCTATTTTAAGTGAAAATTCACAATTCCAATGGAGTTGACTGTTGACCCTTGCATCTCATTGCGTGAAGGAATTAGAAATTAAAAAAAAAAAAGTGTTGAAATGTGAATTAAAGGTTTTAGCTTGATTGAAGTAACGGTTACATGAGACAGATTACACGAGCTTCTCCTTGCATTGTGGTGATTCTACAATTAGTCGTATGATTATGTAATTAGTTTTTTCCTTACATGCCACATTATTATTATTTTATAAATTGACATTTTGTGTACAAACAAATACAGCACAAATATATACAATTCATGGCAAAAGCTTTCTTTCTCTTCTCTCTTTGGCGTACTTCGGTAGCATAGTTGCCTCTCTTGCCCTTTTCTGACATGGTATTAGAGCAAGTTGCTTAATCAAACTCAAATCATAGGTCAGGCCCACATGCCCATTTCGGGTTTACTGGCCCAAATCACAAAGCCGGTCAACCATTCACTTTCCCATTCCAGATTATCCCAACCACCCAACGATGGCCAAAGCCAAGCAACGCTTTGTATTTGCTGTCGTCAGATGGGCCAAAACTCGTTCTGGTCAAATAGCCGCTCACTGGATCAGAAAACTACACAATTTGGGCTCATGATTTCCAGTGAGCACTCATTACAAAGGACAAAGACAGACTCTAAAATGAGGTTGTACCACCCCCCGAAGAACCACATTTGCGCAAACAATGGATCAAGTGCAACACTTTGGTCCAATCCTGGCTTAACAACTCCCTGACCCAAGATGTTGTTGTTGGACTTCCATTGACAAAGAGCGCTGAAGACATGTGGTCCAACATCAAGGAGATTTATGGATAACTTGATTTAGCCAAGTTATTCGCACTCTGGCAAAACTTAGTTGAAGTCAAGTAAAAAAACCAACTGGTGACAGTTTATTTCAACTGTCTGTCGGCGATTTGGAATGAACTCGATGCCTTCGAGGAGTCCTTGGAAGGACCCTCTAAAACTCTACAACTGGTAGTTTATGCATGCACCAAAGCAATCACATATGGAAGCAGCAGTAAAAGTCCTCAAATACCTGAAAGGATGCCTAGGGCTAGGATTCCTCTTGCGTCGGGGAGAAAACTTAAGTCTTAGAACATATTGTGATTCAGATTGGGGGTCATGCCCTATGACAATAAGATCTCTCACTGGTTTTTGCATCAAACTCGGGGGATCATTGATCTCATGGAAAAAAAAAAAAGCAGTCAACAGTCTCTCTTTCATCAACAAAAGTCAAATACAGAGCAATGGCCAAAACCACATGCGAGATCACATGGATTCTTGGGTTATTAAAAGATTTGGATATCCAAATAGAAAGGCCGATTGAATTATACTGTGACAACAAAGCGGCTAATCTAGTATTTCATGAGAGAACAAAGTACATAAATATTGACTACAACTTTATCAGAGAAAAAATACAAGAAGGGATGATCAAGATTGAGCACATTCGAACCACATATTAGTCTGCTGACATCTTCACAAAATCTCTAAGTCACAAACAGCATTCACATCTTTTAAACAAGTTTGGAGTTTATGAAATATATAAACCACCAACTTGAGAGGGAGTGTTGGCATGTGAATTAAAGGTTTTAGCTTGATTGAAGTAACGGTTACATGAGACAAATTACACAATCTTCTCCTTGCATTGTGGTGATCCTACAATTAGTCTTATGATTATGTAATTAGTTCTTTCCTTACATGGCACATTATTTTTTTATAAATTGACACTTGTGTACAGACAAATACATCACAAATATATACAATTCATAGTAAAAGATCTCTTTCTCTTTCTCTCTTTGGCATAATTCGGCAACATAGTTGCCTCTCTGGCCCTCTTTGGACAAAAAGTCTTCCTTTCTTCCTTAAGCAAAAACTCAAAAAAAAAAAAAAATAATAATAATAATAATTATTATTATTATTATTATTATTATTATGTTTATTCTTGGAAGCCATCTAATATTATTTTAACAAGTGGGATTGGTGATTCCTACATGGCTATATGATTACTTTATCAGCTTTACTTTCAATTATAAGAGTAGTTAATGTTATGGATAGGCATAGTTGATGTTTCCCTATGTGTCCAGCTAGCTTGCGCACACCGACACTGATCCCTGACCATTGAACACCTTACAAACTCATTGTAATAGGTAAGTCATAATGTGATAGGTGGCCCCAAGGCTCGAACCCAAAAACTCAATGAAAGAAACGAACTTCCATGACTGTCAAGCCAACAGGGTTAATTGGTGGTAAATTTGTAACTTCAAGTAAGTATATTTATAATTTTCTATTTTAAAACCATGTGTGAGCCAGTTTGTGGGAAATTTGTAATTAAGAAATGTTTATTCTTGAAAATATTTGAGTTAAATTACACTAATAGTTTCCTAGTAGTTGATCAACAATCAATTATTATTATGCTTTATTCATATGGCTGGGAGGTTTGGCGAAATAAATATGAAAATATGCTAAATTCTCAAGACAATAAGGCGATGAATTGAAGCAAAGCATCAACTGCATTTTGAGCAGCTAAAGGGGCAAAGATTGCAGCTTCATTGGACTGAGCAGAACCTTCACCAGCTAAATCAGACAGAGATCTAAACCCAATAAAGTGCATATTTTGTTGACAACACAGCAGAGCAACCGCCGCAGTTTTCATGTCAACTGGACTTGCATTGAATTTGGAGTACAAGAATTCTAAGTAAGCACCACTGTCCAGGAGGACATTACCACTTAACCCCTTTTCAGCTGTCACCACCTTTGGTGTTCTAGGCAAGTAAGTTGTAGCATTCACACATCTTTCCAAATCCAAAGCCTGCAATGTATCCATCCAAATATTAAACAAATTGGTCAAGGAAATAGAAATCCTAATGGATTCTGTAGTTGAAATTGTGTACCTCAATTTCCTTTGCAATTTTAAAGTAATGATCGTCAACAGGAACCCAGAACACATGCTGCCTGCCTTACTTCAGGAGTTTCCATTAACTGGAAATACCTCCTCTGGCTGATACTAAACATTGTTCAGAAGGTTATCCGTCGAGTCATTGCTACTGTCATTCTTATATTCAGAAAACTTGAGATGCCCTATTTCTCTGGTGTAGTCTCCGTTGGATTCAAATGCTAGCTCATCTTCATGCCCATCTCCTTTCCTCTGTTTATTAGTTGGTTTTGTATTGTTTTGTATAAATATACATAGTATGATCACAAGATACAAAAACTGAAAGTGCCAGTATCACAGACCCGTATGAGCTAGCCCAATACTGAGGGATTGTTACATCACCAATTTGAAGTTGAGTTCATGCATTTCCAGCAATTCCATAGTGCAAAACTCCTTTCACCTCAAATAGACATAGCAACAACTGTGTGGCTATCCCAGCATTAAGCTATTTTTTCCAAGAATATAATAATTAATTAAAAAGCTAAATAAATAGTTATCCTAATTTTATTGAGGATGCATAACATATATGGACATACCATGCATGCTTGGTCCCGTCATGACAACAATAAGCGTCTCGTTTCCCAAGCGTCCAGTCCGAAATCTTCTTCGTATTGAACAAAACACTCATGAAACTGAAAACAAATTCATGTATAGTCATAGATTTGGGTTATGATCGTGAGAATGGTAGTTTTCATTGATTTAAAAGAATAGTGTAAGATTAGAGTAAGTTGTTGAGCATGAGATGTTATGATATGTTGACGAAGTGGTCGGTCAAATGTTGATGCCAAATATGAAATTGAAATTAATGTAGGTGGTGTTTCCGTTGTCGAATCACTATAGACCCCTCAATATATTCTTGTCATAGAAAAGGAAAAAGAGAAACAAAATATGTCTTTCAAAGTAATTAGGCCCCTACATATTTCAACTTTTGATTGCCCTACTCATACTCATACTCCTATTCTTTTTCTTGCTTTTCTTTCCACTTTTATTTCCATAAATTTTCTTCCTTTTTTATTTTCTTTTCTTCGCAAATACAAAAAGGTTCTGAACCCCTTTAATTCAGATTACTGTATTTCTATGTGTCTTTTTAATAGATAAGAAATATTTTCAAATAAACTAAAAATCAATTTTGTCTACTTTTATATGGGTTAAAATCGATTGTTTCCAGTATAGAATTTAAATCGTTCATGCATTACCTGCATGCTACAAGGGAAATTATATAGTTATCATATATAGATCAAATGCTAACATTCTAATTAACTGAACGAGAATTGAAGCTAACATAAAGGTTTTAGTACTAATTAAATGTAAAACCATCTCGATATATATAAAAATGAACATACTGATCTCAACCTGATTAAATGAATGCTGCTTGATATGCAACATTAAAATGATTTGGTGATACTACAACTGCATAAATATACATGAAATTAAGCAATTAACATTGCACCAAATTGAAGCTTAATAAGGAGAAACATAGACAAAGCTTAATAATAATTAATGTAAATTAGAGAGTTTTATGGACCTCTAAAGTCCTCAGCTAGCTACAGCACACGCTATTATAAACCCAAGAAAGATTGTATATCATCATGAGCAATCAGCCTTAGATCTTAGCAGAGTGACTGCTCATGATGTTATATCGTTTCATGAAGCTTAATTAAGTCGAGTGTGCTGCCATTAATTAATTAGAAACCTTCTATCCATCTATCGAAACCCTCCACCCAGTGCAGGAGCCCAGTAATCCGCCCCATTGTCGCTCCCAACTTGCAGTGTGCATGATACAGGAACCAGGCACAGCCCTCTACTCCTCAGATCTTTCTTTCCCTCGTCATGCGACTCCTAAATTAAATTAAACCAAAATATTTATTAGTCTTCGTTAATTTTCTGATTTCGTGATTAGATGAATTTACATGTAAATCAAATCAAATTGTGTATATTTGATAGAAGCAATATATACCTGCTCAGAAGCTCCTTTCTTCTTCATGCAGTTATCATTCAACAACTAATCAAAGAAACACAAGTAGTTTAGATAGCATGAGTTAATTGATGTTCACAAACCAAGCAATTAATGTAACTTGAGGAATCTACTTAATAATTATTATATTGATGTTATTAAAATTTTAAAGTCAATAAAGCTGAAAACAGTGTTCTTTTAACACTTCCCTTTTCATTTTAATTTAATAAAACACAATCAACTGGAGGGTAGCTTTTTCAAATTCGCGTCCCCTCTCCTACAGTATCCTTTTGAAGAGGTAATGGATCCCATAAAGCTTACCTGACCAGGGTCTTCAGGAAATATACAATTCCTCTCTCCTTGAACCTAACAAGAGATTATAATCATTAATCAATTAATGTCACATAATACATAAAGATACTCATGTCTCATGCTCATGGTAAAGGAGAGAGAAAGAGAGAGATTATTTTTGCTTTGGGAAATGAGAAATAAATATTGGAATGTTATCGGTATTGTTGACTTACAGATTGCTGCTGTTGCCTCATATTTCCTGATCCGCTACCTAAGTACGGTAGGCTGAGAGCCTGTATTTAAGGGGGGGAAAGAAGAGAAATATTTAAGTAAAAAGAAAAGCAACATTGTGAAATGAAACCACTTTTATTATAGTGTGTTTTCAAGGTGTTAGCAAAAAGAAAGGAAAGAAGAAACATCACCTGAATTTGACTCTGAAGGAATCTGATGTACCCAATGGCTTCTAACAACACTGAGGCCGTGTCAGTCTGCAAAAGTTAAAAAAATACCACACCACAACCGGCCAAACTCATATTAGTTTTATGCTTTTTTCCTTAAATAATTACTAAGAAAGAAAAAATATATTTTTATATAGATGTAGAGATGAAAGGAAGCTTTCATCTTTAGCAAGAACTACACTTTACGGTTTCTATATATATATATACACACAATTGTTTTTATTGCATATAGACTAATTAAAGTTGAAGATCTAAGCTTCTTGATTACGAAAATAAGTTACCTTTCCAAATGGAGAAACCAGCTGGTGAAGGGCAGTAATTCTGTCTCCTAATTTCTCCTTCCTCACCTAGTTAAGCATTGTTAGAGTTCAATCAATTAATTTAGATACAAATTAGTATAAGGTTTTGATTAGAAGCAATTGCTTTCAAGAATATTATAAATTTTTATTATTTTCCCAGTAGATATTTATTCTTAGTTGTTTGATGGATGACATGAGAGATAGTTCAAGAATCGTCATGGTTAGAGAAAAGGACAATCAGGAAAGACAACAGTTTATCATCACAGATGTTTGTGCTTGTGTTTTCGTCTGTGTGTATCCTTATGTGTGTGCGTGTTCAAGAATGAGACAGGGAGAGAGAAAGATAGAGATAGTGGGGCGTTCTTCAATCATTCTGAGGTTTTATGAATACCTTGAATGTTGATTGGGTTGCAGCAGGTTGAATCCTAGCTTTCTTCGCCGCTCCACCAGTCGCAGTGCTATTACACTAAACATGAAAGAAAGGAGAATAAATACGTTAAATAATGATTAAGCTGATAATAATTGGCTTAACCAGTTCGTGTTGACAAAAGCTTAGGTTTAAGTTATAATCATCCAAAACTTTTCTAGAGAATGAGCAATTATAGAAGGATTATAAATGTAAAGCATCAGATATATACATCTGGAAGTTGAGGACTTAAGAGAGAAATCTTGAAACCCTAAAATATTGGGCTTACTTTTAATGAAGGAAAAAAGCAGTAGTACTCTCTTTCTGAATCTCACCTCAGAAGATCGATCCGGTGGTGGGTGTCTCCCATCAGCTTTGTTGGTGGAAAAATCCAACATGTTGCTACTGAAACTTGTAACACATGACTTTGGGGATGAAACAGGCATCATTTGAGACCAAGTAGGTTTGGGTGGTGCTGCCTGGAACTCTTCATTTGCATGTCCATAAATAAAGCTGTTTTGATGGTTTTCTTGCTTCACATTTACAACCGAAGAAGTGGAGGAGTGCTGTAATACTTGTTCCTCCCAGCTCTCCAACTTCTTCCCATGAAAATGCCCCTTCTCCTCTTCATCCACAAATCGACCCCTAATATACAACATAAAATCAACCCACTCAATTCTTAATTAATCGTTAATATTTCATAAACTAACTGATGGGAGAGAGAAGGGATTTATCATATCCAACTACCCAATAAGGATCAAGACTAATATCTATTATATATTTAAACGAAAAAATATGACTTGCCAATAAGCATGTATATGGAGAGTAAGAGATTTACAAGAGTAGTTGGCTCCATGACTCAGGAAGCTCCTGGTTATCATTCCAAGAAGGCATGGGAAAAGAAGAAGAGGAGGAAGAAGAAGAGGAGGGAGGAGGAGTAGTAAATTGAGGGAAGAAATTAGGAGGAGGCAAGAAAGGAGAGGTTTGTGGAGTAGTGGGTGGCCTCATGCTATTGATATTCCACCAGTTAGGGTTTCCGGCCATCATCTGCTGCACCGGTGAGCTCTGCAAAACTCCTCGATTCATGCCTTGCTCCTTAACTCACTTACCTAGCTACCTTTCCCTTTCAAACTAGTTTGTGTATTATTTGTTTACTTTTGATGAATCGCGTTATTTTTTTCTTGAAGCTCCCAAACAAGTCTTTGTAGAAAATGTAAAGAGGTCTTCCTACTATGGGTTAAGTAGTAGGAAAAACCAAAGTCTTATTGTCTTGAGAGAATTTGAATCATGGAGGTTTGAGAAGCTTTGTCTTTGTTTTCTCTCTCTCTCTCTCTCTTTGTTTCTTTATTGCTTTTTTCTTTCCCCCCCCTTTCTTTTATGTTTTTCTTTTCTTTCTTGCTTTTTCTCTGCTTTTGCTTTATCTCAAAGTGGGACAGAAAAGGTGCTACCAATTCTAAATATTAATTTAACAAAAAATTTATTTTCACAAACAAAAAGAATTCACTAAACTTACTCTTGGTGTACAGTTTTTTCCATCGTATCCATGATCCATGTATATATGTGTCTCACTACCACTTAATCAAAACACTATAGAGTTCTGAAAATATTTGTATTCGAATTACGTATAACATATGTAATTACGTTAAATTTTGGAGTTTGAGTTATGTAGTGCTTAAAAAGGCCCTTCCTTCGGATTGTGAAAGACGCACACTCCATTTTAGTCTAAGCATTGTGATAGAAATTGTCTTCCAATTTGTCTTCAAAATCAATATACATGATTGGGTATATGTATAGACACATCAAATAAGATTTGATTATACTTATAATCATCATTGGATGGCCTGATAATAAAATAGCAAAAGGGTCTAACATGGGTTCTTGAGTTCAAGTCTCTCTAAACACTAATAGGGGTGGTTACTGAGAAGATTCACCCGATCGTTCACTTCATAGTCCCGAAAGATTAATTGAGATGCGTACAAACTAGTCCGAACACCTTTCAAATGGATTTTTTAAGATGCACACAAGCTGGTGTGAACAAAAAAAAAAAAAAAAAAAAAATTTCCCTTTTCCCTGAAATCCTGGCAAAATAAGTGCATATACAAGCAATGAGTTTTCAAAATTGGTAAAACCGAGTGGACAAGTTAATACCTGGAAAACGTGTCATAAAGTGGATGAAAATGATACAAAGATCAGGCAATATTAGAATGAAGTGAGACTTAATTAGCAAGTAAGTAACCGAGTTCAGTGCAAATAAATGTCAAAGGAATGAAGTAACTTATAATTCTCATATACATAATTACTTATAAGTAATGTGTAGCTCCAATCAAATTATTACATGGATGAAATCAAATAGAGCAAAGACTTATGTTTCTTTTTAGTAATCACTCTCTCATAACCTAATTTCTAACATTATTTTTAGTATTGGCAATTATATGTATATATGCAACAACTAATTATTACACGTTACGTAATACTGATTCATCAATTGCATATCTTGTTGGATTAAACGTTTAACATGATTATGTTTTATTAATCGTTTTAAAAAATAAAAAATAAAATTAAACTTCACCGACCAAAGTATATGTCACGCTGATGGAAAAAATAAATTTTATCAATTTGGATGTGAAATTAAATTAAAAAATTTTAAAAAGAAAGAGGCGTGAAGGATTTACAGACACATAAATCGAGAAGTCAAATCTAGGGTTTGGAGATCCCTAACCTCAGCCCTCTGTCTCTCTTTCTCTCTGGGGTCTCCGAGGGAATGATTACCATTTCCGAGAACAATAATAGCTTTTTGATCATTTCATTTGGGCACTCTGCCTGTATCTAATAATAAGCCATACAAACAAAGTCAATAAAGTTTCGGCAGTAACTTGAATAAATTTTATGATTTGATAAGGGAATGGAGTGGCCATGGAGGAAATCTTGATATGACAAAATTATAAACATTTTAAAATTATTAAAAAAAGAAAAGAAAAGAGGAAGAGAATTATTCCACAAAGACATTCATTCCCTTGAGCAGCATTTCGATGTCACATACAAACAAATAAACCCTTAAATTTCGAGCTAGCTAGGAACATAACCCATTGTTTTATTTTCATGATAAATATTTGAGCATGTTGTCTGCTTTGTTGGAAGCGCCGTGTCTTCAAACATTCTTTCACCTCCTTCCCAAAAAAAATACAAACTTCTCCTTCTTGTCCTCACCTTCTCCACTTTTATTCTTCTCTCTCTTTGAGAAAAAAGCTTTACTTAATATAATATCTCAGTCGGTCTTATGCGTTCACTCCATACAAAGAAACCTCAGTCACAAAATATAGTCAATTTGAGTCACTTAATTTTGTCTTTTTATTCAAATTTAATAAAACAATTAATGATGCTGATACTTCCATTTAATATTGTTTGTTTAAGCAACAATCAAAATCAGTTGTATTAATTATAATTATAATGAAAGCAGACAATCTTGAAACTTGACATGTCGTTTCCTTCTACTCGAATATTAATCCATCAAAGCTTGTGTAATTTTGGTGTTATCTTGTTCATGCTTTGATTCATCGGATTCCTTATCACATGCTTAATATATAATAATATTCATATTTTTAAGTAATTAATGGATCCATCATTCCTCTTCATGATCCCGAGACGGGTTTCCGATACCCCTAAAAAAGGAGTAAAATCATAACCGTGTTTCTCATTAAAAGCTAATGCAACGGTTATGAGTAGGTAATTAATATTTCTCAAATACAAATATTACGTGTCACATGATAATAATATGAACTTCACTGGTAGTAGTACTGTACTGGCCCCTCTACCCTTCTCTAATTTCCACAGCGTTGAAATTTAATGGACTTCTAATTCTAGGTATGATTGAAAAAAATCATAATAATAATTGTAACAAGAATATTCCTCTTTCAAATATTTAACATATTTACGTATTATACTCACATTCTACCATTCTACGTTAAGAACATATGTTTAATTAATATTACGATTTTCACATTGAATAATGTACATACTAATAATAATTATAATACTTACGTATAACTGGCCCATTACCATTTATGAACATTACTTTAGTAAGTAGCAGTATAGAGTACATACATTGAGATTAAGTCTACGTACAGGGAAATAGTAATGATTCAATAATCTCCCTATTGTCTCAACATACAATTGTAGTTTAAAATATATTATAATACATGAAGAATGATTAACTGATGTTACAATACTCTGATTATTGCTTAAAATATTGAAATTATTTAACACCTTTACATCTAATTCAATCTAATAATTTAAAATAATTTTTCTAAATTGCTAGACTATTTTATGAAGTATATGTATGGTTACTAAATAGTTAAATGTTTTATTTATTTCCATTAGTAGATACATACTCCTAATAAACCACAGCTTTAATAGCATACCACTATATTTTAACATAAAATACGTTAAATTATGTGATTAAAGTTCAAACTATTATATTTTAAGTAAAAGAAGTATTAATAAGATGGTGTTGAACATTAAGAGTATAAAAATGAAAGGAGAAAATGATGTATAGTCCCTGGTAGCCTGTAAAACTGGACACGTAGCACATGATGGCTTTGCGTGCACGCATTTTGAAGCATATATCCATCAATTATCAATCTTATCCAGATGTGTTTTGTTTCACTCAAATTACTTCCCCCAATCACCCTTAAATTCTTCTTTTTTATCGCTTTCTTTCCCCATCTTATTCCCCGTTCAATCAATATATCATATAACATCAATTTATATGTCTCCATGGTATTCAATATATATTTATAATTCAGTAAATAAAATATTATTTTCAATTATTTATTTACTTTTTTCTTTAAATATGTTTTTTTTTTCAAATACATTATGTAAAAGATAGAATATATAAGATATTTTAACTTAAAATATTGATTCAAGCTTTCGACATAAATTTTTAATTGTTAAATTAAATTGAGATAAAACTTTCAGAATCTGAAATTTATCTCAATTTAAATCAAAATTTTAAGTTAAAAAATCTCGAAAATCCATCTATTTTTATCCAACGTAGTATTGTAAACAATAATGTTAAATGTACAAATAAATCTTACAAAGATTTGTGTACAAACTGATGTAACAGAAAATGAACGGAAGAGTGAATATGATGAGTTTGACTTTTTATACTCATTATTCCATTCATTTTCTGTCACATCAGTTTGTACACAAATCTTTGTAAAATTTGTTTATACATGTAGCATTACTCTATTGTAAAACACCTTTTAAGTAAATCTCATAGGATAGTTCAAATTTGATTGATACCGATTTGCTTTTTAAAGCATAGTATAGTTTTCTTGAGATTCTTTCAAATAATATTTATTTTTAACATAAGATAATGGGATGTTAATATTAGGAGGGTTAGAAGATGTGTATGATATATCCAGTTTTGTTGTTAGTGTTATTTACAATACACCGAAAGAGAAGGCCAATTAAAAAAAATCGATTATTAACCATTTGATTATGATATCATGAGAATATAGTCATAATGAATTTAAAAAATGCTTTAAAATAATAAAAAGGAATAATCTCGGGAGACATTAATCAAAAGAGCATATCTCAGTAGGTTATAAACAAAGGCATCAATCATTCTCCTAATGAAATAATTAAATGAGATTTGCTTCTTGCTCTCATAATTACCAATTTAAATACTGATCCCAATAACCCCACCCTCTGCCCTCTTTCCTTTTTCCTATTTTAATCTCTTATTCTTTTGTCTTCTTATATATCAAATAATCCCTCTCCACTTTCTCTTACCCTACAAAAACAACAACCCTCTATTATTTTTTTAATACAATTTTTAACTAATTAAATGCTTATTATTTCCACGCTCATCTTTTACCTTTAATTAAATATATCCTTTATTAATTCCCATTATCATCTCATTGCCGGATTTATGACATCACTAATTAACATAATTTATGTTAGTTGGAGGATGATGATTCAGATTCAATTAAGTCCGATTAGATCTCTGTCTTATTTGCGACGTCTGACGAATAGAATTATTGCAGTAAATTATTCTTATATTTATTGTTACGGACGGTCTACAACGTACAATTAATCAGAGATTACTATACTAAATTAAGATGTCAGTAGATCGGACGGGTCTGGGTCATTCAAAATTAAGCGACTGCACTGGAAGCCGACAAACATTTACACAGGATGAATATGGAAATGGAACAAAGTTGTACTGATACAGACGAAAATTACCTCACATGACAGATCACGTGACTGACAGCCTTAAAGTTAAACCGAACTTTATGGCCAAGGTCTAGTCCAAAACACTAGAGGACGAACCACAGCTTAGATGGGTCAGTGGCCCACATGGAATAACACGTGTGTTGTAAGTGAAGCGTGTAAAAAAAAAATTCACTTATTAGAAAATAAAAAAAATTTCACGTGCGATTACTAAGGCTCACATGGCAACTAGGAGTCTACGGTCTAGGAGGGAGCTCTATGTTGGGACCTTGTACTGTAAAAGCCTTGTCAACTTTGATTCATTAAAAGGTGAAGTCAGAGTTGAATTAGAGCAATTTGGAATTAGTCAATCGAAATTGTCCACAAACATAATTACTAATTTATTTATTTTTTCCTCTTATCAAAATTGTTTCTTACCCATTTTTGCTTTAATATGTTATATTGTATTCCACAAGTTGGTCAGCGTGAATCACCACTAGGTGATTTGATGGTAAAAGAATAAAGAGAGATTTTATGAGTTCTTGAGTTCAATTTCTCCTAAGTATTAATAGGGTGATTATTAAGATTTTTATCCGGTCAACAGTTCTAATGTCCTGAAAAATTAGTTGAGGTGCGTATAAATTGATCTGGACACTCCCGATTGAAAAAAAAAAAAAGTTTGTCACCCTTGTTAGTATTGATTTATATTGTTAAAGATTGTTGAAAAATATGAAATAGAGAAAGGTTAAGTGAGGCTAGTGATTGAGTTGGTTAAAGAGGAGAAGTGTGGTGGTGGGTGTAAAGAGAATAGGAAATATACAATACAATTACAATTTACAAACACAACTCTTTCAATGTGGGCTTTCCATTTCTGAGGGCGACTTAAAAGTTTTTGGACGGTATTGGTTAGCCCTAGTGGGGTGGGCCCCTTCTCTATGGCCCACTTGCCTCCCCTCCCTATAAAGATCAACCGTCTCTCGACACCGACCTCTAACAACTTATTTCTCTTGTGTTTTTTTCAATCATAAAATCAACGTCGGACCCACCCCTAATTATTTCTCCACCTTTTCCTTTTTATTATTATTTGTTGTATAATTTTACCGGTAACGTCATCCTCACATCAGATATGACATCCCAATGTGTTTTCATTTCTTATGATATTTTAAACGTACACAAAACACACGTGTTAATGTCACCGAGAAAAGTGGGTATAAATGTAAACAAAATTTGTTTGTTGACGATCAAGTTTTAAATTCCTCCCGTCTCATTATGTTTATCATTCAAATTCCACTACATAACTATATATGTGTATTTATTTGATGAAAGTCAATTAGTTTTTATTATAATTTAATGTTAGTGGAATCCTAAAGTTTTATTAATCAAACTTTATATGATTTTATTTTGAACATAATATAATCAACTAAAATACAAATAAAATATGTAAATTTTATTGGATTGTGTTGTTACAAAAATTCGGAACAACCAACGACACTTAATCAACCCTGCTATGGATGGGTGTGTGGTTGCATTCGACCATCAATGGGATATGAATAGATCAAAAATTATGGATGATTAGACACTAAAGTGATGGAAAACAAAATGGAGTTTTTAAAGAGGTTAGGCGAGTGGCTCCCAAACCTACGTCCTATGTTATCTTATTAGTTATACCTAGATTATACATAGAGTGATCACAAGAAACAAACTGTAATGGTGAGCTCAAATGCCCTCATAAGTGGATTCTCATTGAGTATAACCCTTCTGCAGTTTTTATATGGTAGTCATTTTCTTCTTACACATCCTCTCGAATGGAAATGAGGTCTCCTTTCTATTACAGATTACAAAGGGATGCTCTTGTCTCTCAATAAGCTAAGTGTGTTAAAAATGAAGAATACCTGCCCAGGGGGCTAACATCAGTGAGAAAAAGGGGGAGAGAGAGAAAGTCTGAGAGCCCCCCACAGTTGGGTAAAAAAATCGTTTATATATGTTGTCACAGTAGCAAACTTGTAAGTGAAGTCTAATTTACTGTCAGCGTTTAACTTGTGGGCAATGTTTAACTTAAGAGTAGCATTTAACTTGCAAACGAGTGCGCAGCGAGGTGACCCCTCGAGTTGTTCCCTTTCTTTTGAAGTGAAAGTCGCTTCTTCTATGCATTGCATCTGACAGTGGCTGGGAGTTGATGATTATGGGGGGATTTGCACGCATAATCCCTTCTAATTTGGATTCGAGTCAGCCTTTTGCTCATATTTAAACCAAAATAATCATTATTCCTGCGTAATTATTGAGCCAGAATAATCATATCCTAAACTGATGAACTCATTGGTTAAGTCACTTTTCATGGGAGTAACATATGGGACAATCTTGATCACTTGGATTTATCTTGGTTAAAAGACATATGACATGAGTATGACTGGCGGAGATTCACGCACAATAGATTGAATAATCAAATTAACAATATACATATTAATGGACAACGCTTAATAATTTTTATATTTTTACTTACCTAACATCATTAAATATTTGTAGAATACGAATTAAGTAATAATCATGGTTGACCTCTTTGTTGGGTGGTTGAAATACATATCAAGATCTATAGCTCTAAATTTGTCACCTTTAATTCTAATTTCAAATACTACAATCATTATAAACTTTAACACGAAAACCACTTCTGGCCCAATAGGAATTATATAATATATTATCTTATCAAATAATTAAAAAAATTGAGAAACATGTCACATTGTTACTTGACTATGGCTTGAAATCTTCATTTCATACCCTTTTAAATGCCTCTCATATAATCAGTTCCAACTTAATTTGACTTGGTGAGCAATGTTTATCCTTTTTATGTTGTATTCGTGGCCTATATTTAACCTTACGTTAAATACATCACTTTCAAAATCATTCATCTAATCTAACCATAATGCTACTTAATCAACTAATTAAATCATTCATAACCCAACATTAGTGTTCTTTCGATTTAATATATTTTAATTGTTTTTTTCCTATTATCTAATTTTGATCTATCGACATCAATGGACTTTGTTATTTGACTTATTTGACCATATCTAAGCTAAGTAGGCAAATCAATGGAACTATATGGTAATTAGTAAATGTTCTTATCATTAATTATGTGCTCACATGATTCATTGAGTAAATGTAAGGCAGCTTCAATTGGTGACTGTGTAGCCAACATGTGATAAAGTCAACCCTTTCAAACATAATAAATGGTTTTAAGCTATTGAGAATGTTAGGTCCATAAAAGCCAACCCACGTAGAGTTATATTACATTATTTTTTTATTTTTGGTAACTGGGGTGCCTATGCCAGTTTGAGCACACCTCAACTAATCCTCAGAATTGATTGAACATTCTATAGGCTCGATTAGGTAAACCACAATATTATTATGATAGGTGTAATAGCCACTTTCTACTCAAATACTCATAATGAAATACATATAAAATAATATAAAGAAATTGGGCCCAAAATTTTTCTTTTTATTATATATATATATATATATTTTTTTTTTTTTTACAAACCTATATATTTTTACACAAAACTATAATGTGTATAAAAGTCATCAAAAACATAATAGACAGTGTAACCGCTTCTCCTCGAGCGCCGACGTCCGTCCGACCATGTCCTCACCTAGATCTTACAAAACATAGGAAAACAACGGGGTGAGCACTAAGATAATGCTCAGTAAGTAAATCCTCTACTCATCTATCCCCGTAACTCTCTCTCTCTCTCTCTCTAATTCTTTCCTTACAACTCCTCATTCAATTTCTCTTTGGGTACTTCTCTCTCTCTTTCTCTTTCTCTTAGAACTCTTTTCTAATAACTCTTTAGTAAGTCACGGCCCCATCTTACCGGGGGCACGGCCGGGACTCGCTCCCACTCTACGTGACCTCTACTCATTCTAGCCGTTCGGACTCGGTTATGCATGGATTCGGAACCCTTGGCCATGTGAGTGTGTATCTCTCTCTCGGGTACTCAGGTATAGCCCTCATCCGCATGCACTCTCACGGGCTACACCACTTCTCTATCTCATACTCATGCCGCTCTCTCAATGCGGCGTACATGCGGGAATACTCTACCCATTACTCACGGGTTCCCCATCGCACAACCTACTCTATTCTCTTTTTCTCTTAGCTCTTAAAGTAGCGTATACTCAAATTCTTTACTATGTCTCAAGCTACTTCTTAAGTGCATAAACAATTGTGTATGGATAGCTCATGCTCACTAATGCACTTATGAAATGTCAAATACAAGATTTCCTCAAAACAGTTATTCTGCACAGGTCACACTAAAAAGGGCATAACTTGCATTATACACCTCGGATTGCTATGGTTTTGGTCTCGTTTTAAATCTTAGAGACAGGGCTACAACTTTGATTTTGGTCTCAGCCTAATTCAATCCGTAAAATGTCCAAAAATCACTTAGAACATCACGGCTGTGACAGGGCAGATTTCACTTAGGCATTTCATCAAACAACTTATGTGCATATAAACACTCTACTAAAATTACTACTATACTTCATTCTCTAGCCATCCAAAATGGGTAAAAACTCCCTCAAATACTCATAATCCTTGTCAAGAAAAGCACTTCCAAAAAGGTTTACACAACATCTCTCAAACTTCATCTCAAATTCCATTTCTCATCACACATAAAAAAAAACACTTCTCATAATACATATTCATCTCAACTCAATTCTCAACAACATAACATACTTATACAAGCATACATCTCTATTCAATCTCTAAATCTCTACTCAAAAATTTATTCAAAACTCAAGTTGGTTGGATTTACTTACCTTGTGAAAAAGTGACTTCTCTAGCACTTTTCCTTTCATTTGTTGTCTTGTCTCCTCTCTACAACTCAAAACAACAACAAGCAAATAAGACTTCACTATAACTATAAGAAAATTCACATCTAAAGCATGAATCCTTACCTTAGGATGCTTTAGATGAAATCTCTATTCAAAATTACTCAAAAGCTCTCCTAAATCCCTTAGAAATCTTGGAAAATTGGATGGAGAAAATGAGAGAACTTAGGCAAATGGAAGAGGCGGTGGAATGGATGGACTAAAGGGTTTCTCTACATTTAACTCTTTTTATCTCATATTATAAGCATCATTTCCCATTTTGCCTCTTCCTTCGAAATTCCATCTATATCCTTTGATTCTTTACAAATACACCCCCATCCAAACACAACCTCTACTAAATTTTCTTACATTCTACTCCCCACTTTTCCTACTAATTAGGGGTAGAATGGTCATTGTGCCCCAAAAGAAGGATTCTCTAGAAAACTCAAGAAACTTTGTATTAGGCTCGTCGCCGCGGCGAAGCACTTTCCGTCGCCCCGGCAAAACAGGGCAGAACCTACCCGTGGGTGTAGCTCCTCCTCACCGCGGCGAAGCTTCTTCTTCGCCCCGGCGAAGATTGGATTTCCAAACTTCACCAAACTCAACCAATTTCAAGGCAACCATTCAACCAACTCAACATACCATGATAACAACAAACTCAATTGAAGCTGAAACAGTAAACTTTTAACTAAAGTAAATCTTAAGTACATACCTCAAGTGGGATATTACAATAGGTGACCCAAAAGTTTGAATCCACAAACTGAAGAAAGAGAACAAACCTCTTTGACCGCTATAGAAACCTCTTGGTGTTATTATATTATATTATTAGTCGACTTAAAACAAATAAATATATGTAAATATGTATTTTTGATACTTGTTAGTTGTTATGTAAAAACGCAACAATCATAGGTGTCCACTTGACCTTCAACCGGATTGGATATGATGTGTGCGTGATTTAGAATAACCAACTAAGAACATGTTAAGAGTGCATTAATTGAAAGACAAGAACGGTTTTTAAAGTGGTTTGATGAGTTAGAATCAGGTCAACATCCACTGATATATTATTGTTTTGTATTTACTTTACACACAAAGTGATTATAGGGAAAGAACATGCAAAAACAAGGTTAAACTCTCTCTGAGTGGGTTCCCTATTATTGTGTGAATAATCAATTCCCCAAACGAAGGTGGTTTCTCCTTTTTGTACAATCTTTCTGATAGTGGTTGGGACTTGTGAGTGGCTGCTAGAGGGTGGAATACACGTATAATCTCTTATAATCTGGATTTGAGTCAGACATCTCCATGCTTAAATTTGAACACGCATACTTAATACTGATGAGCTTGCTTGTGAAGTCATCCGCTGTGAGGATGACATATGGGGCGAGCTTAACTGCCAAATCCCAGCATGGTGTAGAGGATAGATAACATGAATCTAATCGTCTAAAAGAACTACACAACATTTACAATACATAATAAGACTATCCTCGTATTCTTTATTTAATAATTTATTTTTGAAGTGTCCAGTGAAATATTTTGCTAAAAAAAGTTATTTTTTAGATGCTTGGAAGCAAACATTTTTTTTCCCCCTCAGAATTATTATTCAGATGCCGTTTCTTTAATAAAAAGAAATTAACACTAGAACACTTAAATCTCGATGTCTCGGTACATATTCTGAAATGGAAAATTATTGGAAGGTCAGCCCATTTTAATAAGTTGGGCCTCAATAGCCCAATTAATGTGTCAACTATCAATGCTCCCAATAACAATCTCTACTCTTTAACAAAAACCTAATCATCATCCCAAAACCTCCCAAAAATCTCTCTTGTTTTTACGATTATTGAAAAAAAATAATAATAAAAAACCCCGCTATGTATCAAGCGAGAACATTGTTGTCAAGAAGCTTCGCAACTCTCTCAAATCATCCCCTACGAGTCTGCATAGTTGGCAGCGGACCAGCTGGCTTCTATACTGCTGAAAAGGTATTGTAGCTGAAATGAACCCCCTTTTTTTTTTTTTTTTTTTTTTAAATTTCAATCTTGTTTCATTTATTGATGCATTGATGAGAATTTAAAAAAAATATTAGACATTAAAGGCGCACCAGGAAGCGCAAGTTGACATCATTGATCGATTGCCAACACCATTTGGATTAGTACGCTCTGGTGTAGCACCTGATCATCCGGAAACAAAGGTCATTTACTTCAATTTTGCTTGTATTTATTCTGAGTTACAGTAGCTTGTATCAGATTGTGTTTGCGGTACAATAGATGTTAGTGATATACCTAGAGTTTTTTTTTTTTTCATTTTTTAAAATTATTTTTCTTTGTGTGGTGTAATTGTCTTAATTGAGCTTAGTTTACCAGAAAATTGCAACAGATTGTGATTAATCAGTTTTCTCGAGTGGCACAACAAGAACGGTGCTCATTTTTTGGGAATGTCTCTCTCGGTTCCTCCATTTCTCTATCAGAGCTCCGTCAGCTCTACCATGTGGTAAAATATCTACCCTAGATATGTTGTTTCGCTGGTAACGCGTTTTTCTTCTAGTCTTCTTATTTTGAATCTTTTAAGTGTAATTTATCGATTTTAGCTGGAATTTGAACAGGTTGTGCTTGCTTACGGCGCTGAAAGTGATAGAGTTTTCCATATACCAGGAGAAGTATGTATATCTAATGCCATCACAGTGTTGTTAGACTTGCTTGTTTAATATAATGGTGCTCAACATCCATATTGTCGTGCACAAAATCGTTGGTTTAATATTTCAAATCATGCGATTATGAATGTTTCAAATGGAGTTGAAATTAAGGTTGTTTCTAATTTTCTTATGTTGAATTTGTTGTAGGATTTATTTGGAATACACTCAGCCAGAGAATTTGTTTGGTGGTATAATGGACACCCAGATTGTAGAAACCTGAATCCTGACTTGAAGAGCACTGACACAGCTGTGATTCTTGGTCAGGTATTCTCTTATAGATTAGTGTGAAACCAGGTTGATTACTGGGTTCTTGCATTTTGAATGACACGTTCTATCAGAGAGTATGTAATTTGTAGAATCTAAAATCATTTATGAATCTTGATTAAATAAGACACGGTCCCAATTTAAGAGGCATCTTGGAAATTGGCAGTTGGTTGAGGAGATTGATTATTAAGGAGTGTATCTGTAAAAGCCAAGTACAATTATTGATATGTAGGTGACTTGTGGTTCCATTTGAACTTTAGTCAAGTGGTGTAGGGGTGGATGGCTCAGTACGGGTTCAAATTTTACTGAAAAAGGAAGGACAGTGTGACACCAATTAGATTGATCTCAGCTGGAGTGTGGTTGGCGAGGTCTTAGGTTCAAATTTTACCAACAGATTCAGCATTCTAGTAACTTAGGACATTAAATGTACTGCTTTTCCAGACCTTGCTTTTTAGTTGTCCAATTGTAAGCGTTTTTAGTTTAATGATTATTGGGGACCTAATAGACTTTTTTTCATTTCAACCCCAGCCAACCCTTCCCCATGTACAAAATTAATTTAAATGGATCCTTATGAGGGACTTTGATCCTTAGACCTCTTGCTTCCACGGCAAGAAAACTGAATAATTAAGCTATTCCATTGGGGATAGAGACCTAGTAGATTAATTGGCAATTAATTGTCTTATATAGTAATAACACCAAAATGACACCGTAATGCATCCCATGAGATTACCACTCTATTTGCTCTACAACTTTTGTTAGAAACTGCAAACTTATGATATGTCCTGTAGGAATGACTTGCACTTATTTTCCAGGGAAATGTAGCTCTTGATGTTGCTCGTATCCTCCTACGACCAACTGAAGAACTGGCAACGACTGATATTGCCAGCCATGCTTTGAATGCTCTGGAAGAGAGCTCTATCAGGTTTCTTGTCCATGATTTTCAAAGCTAGCAGATCAATCTGTCAGTTCTCTCTCTTTCTCTCTCTCTTCTGTCTTTACTGATATAAGTGTAATTACAGGAAAGTCTATCTGGTTGGCAGACGTGGACCAGTCCAAGCGGCTTGTACCACTAAAGAGCTCCGTGAAGTACTTGGTAATTCTTAACATCCAGTCTTTTGCACTAATATTAATCTGATTTATTTACATCCTGACTATTTCTGTGTACACGATTAGTTTTTTATTTTTTTATTTGTATATATTTGCATTCAGAATATTGTGGCTGGTGTTATATGAAATCCCTTTATAATTATGGAACTTAGAGAAGTATTACAATCTTCTTGCAGGTATTAAAAATTTGTTTGTTAACATAAAGGAAGCTGATTTGGTCAAAACCCCAGCAGATGAGGTATATTTCAACTCTTAATATTTTCTGTGTACCTTCCTTACATGGAACATCAAATATTTGCTTTTCTTGAAGGAGAAGACGTGATAAATATTTTGGGGTTTGCCACATTTTCTCTCTCTTGATGTTTTTTGTATCTTGATATTGTTTTTTCGCAAAGGAAGAGATGAAAAATAGTCGTATTCAGAGGAGAGTTTATGAATTGCTCTCTAAGGCGGCTGCTTCAGCTTCTTCCCAATCCAGTTCAGGTCAACGTGAACTTCACTTTGTTTTCTTCCGCAAACCTGATTGTTTTCTTGAATCAGATAAAAGAAGTGACCATGTTTCGGGTGTGCACTTTGAGAAGACAGTTCTAAAAGGTATTTCTTACTATACATGTTTGTCTATTTGTCTTCATGTAGTTTTTGTTGGTTTCTCATGTCTTGGATTGTTGGATGCTAATGAATTGCAAGTTGCAAACCAAAGTAGATTAATCATCACAATGACCACGTGGCTAAATCCAAGAAATAAGCTGTTTCTTTTAATTTTTAAGTGTTATGAGTAATGAGGGAGCTTAGTCAAGTGTTATGAAAAATTTCATTTGAGAAAACGGTTTTAAAAGGTATTTTATTTTTTACATGTTTGTCTATTTGTCTTCATGTAGCTTTTGTTGGTTTCTCACGCCTCAGATTGTTGGATGTTAATGACTTGCAAGTTGCAAACCTAATTTGATTAGTCGTCACATGGACCATACTTTAAATTCTTGAAGCAATCTATTTCTTTAAGTGCTATGGGTAATGAGCAGGCTTAGTCAAGTGTCATGAAAAATTGCATTGTTTATTGTTGAGTTGTACAAATCAAATGTTTTAGGAATAGGATCTTTAGAATAGGAAATTAGATCAACCCTTTCCTAGTTTAGATTATTTCATTTCCTTATATGGATTGTTGAATGTGTATATATTGTTGTATTTTGTTCACAATCAATAAGAAGAAAATTCTTCTGATTTTCACATGGTATCAGAGCCAAGAAATCAGAAATCCTAGAATTTTTTTTTTTTTTTTTGGCGAAGTTCAGTCTCTCTCCTTCTGGTGTTGAATCACTCTTCTAACCACACCAGCCTGTTCGTCTTCTCCTCGCCAACAAAACCTGAAATTTTCATCGGCGGTCGCCATCGCATGCGTCGGTCTTCTTCCGGCAGCTTCTTCTCCGATCTCTTTCTTCGACGAGCGTGAGGTCTCACCGCCAGCACCTGTGCACTCAGACACCGCTGGCGAGCACACCCACCACCATCCAACCTGCATTATCATCACCGCCGCAGCAAATAGCCCACTACCGCCGGAATATTCCCTTTTTTTTTTTTCCGATCTGCCCAGAATCAGTTTAGTTTTTTTTTTTCTCTCCCACAAAACAATCATGCTCCCTGTAGGATCCAACACCAAATCAGGTTCTGTTTCTTTTTTGTCTTTTCCTCCGATCACAACTGAAAAATTAATAGGCAGCTCCAATTATTCCTCATGGGCTGCCTCTGTTGAACTGTGGTGTATGGGACATGGTCTAGAGGATCACTTGACCACTAAAGTTGAAGATGTCACGGATGATAAAACTACCTGGGTGAAGACAAATGCTTTGGTATGTGGTTTATTATGGCAGTCTACTGACCCTCACCTTCATTCTACTTATAAAATATATCGAACCTGTTTTGATGTATGGCGACATGCCAAATTGCTTTATACTAATGATATCCAGAGACTCTATTCTATTGTGTCCAATTTGGTTAATCTCAAACAGCAAGATATGGGCATCTTTGACTTTCTTGGCAGGATGGCCTCTCTCAAGGCAGAATTTAATTTGTTATTACCCATTGGCAAGTTTGAAGCAGCAGATCTGGCACAACGAGACAAATTCTTTATGGTTCTTACTCTTGCCGCTATTAGTCATGCTCTCACTCCTGTACGAGATTAGATTCTGGCAAGTGCTACTGTGCCTTCTCTTGATGACATTTTTGCTCGATTACTTCGAGTCTCCTCCCCTAGTGTTATGGTTGGATCTTCCCCAGTTGATTCTTCTATCATGGCCTCTCAGTCTCAAACTTTTGTTAAAGGAGAAAAGGGGCATCGTAGTGGCAGGGGAGGACGACCCAAGTGTAGTTATTGTCATAGGTGGGGGCATAAACGGGAGAAATGCTACAAATTACATGGGCGTCCTCCTCGAGTTGCCAATGTTCTTATCTTGATCATTATTCTGAATCTTCTGAAGAACCAAGTCGGCCATCCTTGACACTTATAGGTGCTGATTATGACGAATATCTCAAGTTCCAGGCAAATAAGTAGTCTTCTTCATCTGTTGCTTCCCTCGCTCAGTTGGGTAAATCAGTTGCCTGCCTCACTCAGTAGTCTCCTCCAGGGTGTTGGGTTCTTGATTCTGGTGCATTGGATCATATCTTTGGTAACCCCCGTATGCTTTCTCATCTTATTAATACTACCTCTTTGTCTCATGTTACCTTAGCTAATGGGACCAAAGTAGTTGTTAAAAGCAGTAGGTCGTGCACAACCACTCTCCTCCGTGCCTTTAGATTATGTCTTGTATATTCCCCATTGCCCTTTTAACCTTCTATCTGTCAGTAAACTCACCCGCTCTTTAAATTGTTCTATCACTTTTATTAATGACTCTGTTGTTATACATGACCGCAGCACGGGACGAATGATTGGCGTAGGACACGAGTCACAGGGCCTCTATCATCTCAAGTTACCTTCTGCCCCTATTGCCTACACTGTCTCCAAGTCTTCTCTTCTCCTTCATAATCGTTTGGGTCATCCTAGTTTAGCAAAGCTTCAGAAGATGGTTCCAGGTCTATCTACTTTATCGTCTTTAAATTGTGAGTCCTGTCAGCTTGGAAAAGATACTCGTAGGACGTTTCGAAAGCGTGTCAATAAACGGGTTACATCCCCTTTGGAGTTAGTTCATTCCGATGTCTGGGGTCCTTGTCGAGTCTCGTCCATTTTAGGGTTTCAGTATTTTGTTACGTTTATTGACGATTATTCTTGTTGCACTTGGTTATTTTTAATGAAAAGTCGTTCCGAATTATTTTCTATCTTTGAATCCTTTTGTGTTGAAATTAAAACACAATTTAATATTGTTATTCGTGTGTTTCGGAGTGATAATGCTCGTGAATATTTTTCTGCTCCTTTTACCAAATTCATGTCATCTTAAGGAATTCTCTATCAATCCTTTTGTGTTTATACTCTACAACAAAATGGAGTTGCTGAGCGTAAGAATAGACATTTGATTGAAACTGCCCGAACCCTGCTTTTACACAATCAGGTTCCTTTCCGGTTCTGGGTAGACGCTGTGTTAACTACCTGTTTCTTGATTAATAGGATGCCTTCTTCTGTCTTACAAAACCAGGTCCCTCATTCTGCTTTGTTCCCTGATCAACCGTTACACTCTCTTCCTCCACGTATCTTTGGTTGCACATGTTTTGTCCATATCCTTTCTCCATGTACCAACAAACTGTCTGCCAAATCTACCAAATGTATTTTCCTAGGATATTCAAGACTTCAAAAGGGTTATAAGTGTTATTCTCCATCCACTCGTCAATACTTTCTATCTGCTGATGTCACCTTTTTTTAGTCTTCTCCTTTCTTTCCTGCATCAGCCTGTGATTCTATCACCACAGTCCTTCCTATACCCTACATTAAGTCTACTTATGATCATCCTGCAGAGTCTGTTACTATTCCTCCAAGTCCTACCCCTATGGGCGAGTCTCTTCCTCTGGGTGATGCTATTGTTCCAAGTACGACTACTGACACTGTTCTTGATGATGTTCCTGAGGCTCCTGTTCCTGATCCTCCTGCATCAGATTCCTATCCTGCTGTAGCCCTACCTCTTGAAGACTAATTTCCCATTGCAATTCGTAAAGGTATGCGGTCCACTTGCAACCCTCATCCAATCTATAATTTTCTTAGTTATCACCGCTTATCTCCATCATATTATGTTTTTGTGTCAACCATTTCTTCTGTCTCTGTTCCTTCTAATGTTTGAGAGGCACTGACTGATCCCGGCTGGCGTCAAGCTATGGTTGAAGAGATGACGACTTTACATCATAATAATACTTGGGAATTAGTTCCTTTGCCTCCTGGCCAATCGCCTGTTGGTTGTCGTTGGATTTATACTGTCAAGGTTGGCCCAGATGGACAGGTTGATCGACTAAAGGCACGGTTGGTTGGAAAATGGTATACTCAGACTTATGGGTTGGATTATTATGAGACCTTTTCTCCTGTGGCTAAGATGCCTTTTGTCCGCTTGTTTTTATCAATGACTGCTCTCCGCCGCGGGCCTCTATACCAATTAGACATTAAGAATGCCTTTCTTCATGGTGAGCTTCAGGAATAAATCTATATGGAGCAACCACCTGGCTTTGTTGCTCAGGGGGAGTCTGCCTTGGTATGTAAACTTCGTCGCTCTCTGTATGGTTTAAAACAGTCCCCTCGTGCCTGGTTTGGACGATTCAATAATGTCATTCAAGAGTTTGGGATAATTCGGTGTGAGTCTGATCACTCTGTTTTCTATAAACATAACTCATCAAGGCAATGCATATATCTGGTTGTCTATGTCGATGATATTGTTATTACGTGAAGTGATCATGATGTCATTAAACAGTTGAAGACACACTTGTTCCACCACTTTCAGACCAAAGATTTGGGATTACTTAGATACTTCCTTGGTATCGAAGTGGCTCAATCTAGCTCAGGTATTGTTATTTCTCAAAGGAAATATGCACTGGATATTCTGGAAGAAACAGAGATGTCTGACTGTAGACCGATAGACTCTCTTATGGATTCTAATTCAAAGCTCTCACCTGGACAGGGGGAGCCTCTTGCAAATGCTGGGAAATACCGAAGATTGGTTGGTAAACTTAACTATCTCACCATTACATGACCTGATATTTCCATCTCTGTCAGTGTTGTTAGTCAGTTTCTACAGTCTCCCTGTGACAATCATTGGGATGCAGTTATTCGGATTTTAAGATATATCAAGGGCACACTAGGCAAAGGACTATTATATGAAAACAAGGGTCATACACAGATTGTCGGATATTCTGATGCTGACTGGGCAGGTTCTCCTTCTGATAGACGTTCCACTTCAGGTTTTTGTATTCTTGTAGGAGGAAACCTTGTATCTTGGAAAAGTAAGAAGCAAGATGTCGTTGCCAGATCGAGTGCAGAAGCAGAATACCGTGCAATGGCTCTAGCAACTACTAAGCTCATTTAGTTGAAGCAATTAATCCAAGAATTGAAGTTTACAGAAGTAGTAAAGATGAAGTTATTTTGTGATAATCAAACTGATCTCCATATTGCCTCCAACCCGGTGTTTCACGAAATGACTAAGCATATAGAGATTGACTATCATTTTATCAAAAAGAAAATCTTATCTGGTTGTATCACCATTAGTCATGTCAGCTCAAATGATCAGCTAGCAGATATTCTCACTAAATCACTTAGGGGTCCTCGTATTGACTTTATTTGTAACAAGCTTGATGCATATAATTTATATGCCCTAGCTTGAGGGGGAGTGTTGAGTTGTACAAATCAAATGTTTTAGGAATATGACCATATGTTTTGGGAATAAGATCTTTAGAATAGGAAATTAGATCAACCATTTCCTAGTTTAGATTATTTCATTTCCTTATATGGACTGTTGAATGTGTATATATTGTTGTATTTTGTTCACAATCAATAAGAACAAAATTCTTCTGATTTTCACATTTATTAAAAGGTAAAGAAAAATAAAAATGCAATGATTCGACTTCTGATTTGATATATAAATACAGGGAATTACTTTGCCTTATTTAGCATCAATTTGTAGGTGTTGGCCCTGGAAAACAGGTTGCAGTGGGTACTGGAGAATTTGAAGATATTGACTGCAGGTAATATTTTCTGGATAGCAAGTTTTAAAAATTCGTATATATTTCAACTATCAAGTTTTTGGTTTTTTAGCTGACTCTTTATAGGAGCCTTCATGCTACGATTCGTGAATTTTGTTTTATTTTATTTATCTACCTCTTTGAATGTGTTGGGACTATGCCCTATATCTTGACCTGGGAGGCAAATTCTTTTGAATTTTGGAAGTAAAAAGTTTCTTTGTTGATGCCATGATCCTTGTCTCTGCATCAATGAGGAACTGAACGATTAATGAGGAAGGGGAACTAAAGGGCTGCTTCAGATGTTTTGTTCGGTTTGCTATCTTGAATTCAAGTGACTGTGATTTAGTATTGATGGCAATTGTCCTTCCTGTTGGCAGGATGGTGCTAAAGAGCATTGGTTACAAATCAGTACCAGTAAATGGTCTACCCTTTGATCATCGTAAAGGTAAAAAGCAAAAAAGGTTTGTTGTATTTTTAATTTAATATCATTTCCTGCTTATTGCATGTAAATCATTTCACGTCTGGAGAAACTATAATACATTGAGTTCTTCCAACCAGTTCAAAGTTTCAATCCAAAATCACTTATTTATTTTAAATTTCAAGATATATTTAAAAAAAAAAAAAAAAAAAAAAAAGATTAAAAAACTTAATGACATTGTGATGTATAACTAATTTTTGCTCAACTCTTTAAGTAATATCCTTTCTAAAAGTTTTGTGAGTTGAATCAGTGAGGGAAATCATGATTGGGATTTTTCAGGTTGGAAGCCTTGGCTGCATTGTTGTGTCTCCGGAGTTTCTAGAATTTTTGAGTTTTTAAAGTACATTTTTTTTTATTGCATTGGACCATTGAATTACAAGTACTCTTCAAAGCCATCTGCAAAAAAAACATCGTCAAGAGTTTTTCTGAATGTCTGTGGTGCATACTTTTTATGTAACCCATCTCAATTTTCATGGCATATTTTTCAGGTGTGGTTCCAAATGTCAGAGGTCGAGTTTTAAGTGATAATTCAGGAGATCCTACACTGATTGAAAATGGCTTGTATGTTTGTGGGTGGTTGAAGAGAGGACCAACTGGGATTATTGCTACAAACCTCTACTGTGCCGAGGAAACTGTAAGTCTCGCATCTCCTTGACAAAAAGTTGTGTGCTTTAAGAGAAGAATACCTTCATTAGTAGTTATGTTTGAATATCTCACTGCAAGCAATCTATGCTAGAGTTAACTTTTGTGTTAGTTTACATGTAGCGTTGACCAGTTTTATGATTGAATTACTGAAATGATAGGTAGCTAGCATATCAGAAGATCTTGAAAAAGGAATGTTATCATCCATATCCAGTTTGCCGAAACCTGGAAGAGAGGGACTCCTGCAGTTACTGGATCGTAGAGATGTTATACCTATACCATACAGCAGTTGGGAAAAGATTAATTCCGTGGAGAGGAGGCTTGGGAGTTTGAGGAACAAACCACGGGAGAAATTAACATCATGGGAAGATCTGCTAAAAGCAGCCACAACATAAATTAAAACCTTGAGAAGAATATTACCATTTCCCTCGTTTTCTTTATTTTGTAAGGTGAAAAACTTTTCTTTGTGGCAAAAGAGGATAGAATGGAAAACAGCTGAGATCTCATTCAATTTTTAGAGTAATGCTACGAATACAAATTGATGTAATAATATTACATAATTGGCGCATCATGCACTACTTATTTTTTTCCATGATAATATTATTGTTTTATTTTAAAGATGAAGGTGAAACGGGCATTTTTGGTTCACTGTGGGCTTGTGAATGAAAAAGGTTGGAATTTAATAATAATGATATGTTGTATTTGAATTCAAATTAAAGGCGAATCACGCGAGGACTTGTTGATTTAAATGTTCTCGTCCGTTAGTCGCTGATACAGAGTATTTGGAACGATGACAGATCAAAACTTCAATTGGGCAGCCTAAATTGCATTGAGCTGGGTTATGTCATATTGAATTTAGCTGGAAAGAAAATAAGAAATAGATTCTCCCTTGTGGCTACATGGCAAATCCTTGGATTAGTTATACTCATGAGTCTTGTATTTGAGTTACGGGATAGGTAATTATTGGTTTACCCAAAAAAAAAAAAAAAAAAAAAGCAAATATTACCTTAGTTTGACACTTATTTTTTTTCATAATCGGGGTATTCAGGTCAACTTACTTGTACCTTAATTAATATGAGGGTTCATTGAATACCTTATAAACCTAATGGGTTAGGTAAATCATTTGGGTAACACACCCAGATAGCTAAAGTTTTACCGATCACAAGACTAGTGGTTTAGTTCGGCACTTCCCTCAACCCCTTATTAGGTTTATGAATCGAGTAATATTATGAATATAGAACAAATTTTACAATATTTTAAAGAACTTTTCAGTATGTATAAGATGAATTAGAGTACAGATGAGAGAGTATCTTTTTTGTCATTTGAGTCTGAGACTCCAGTGTTGCAAGCCAACAATACGATAGACTGGGACTGGGAAGGATACATTATTTGTAGTTTTGAGTTTATGTATGTGTTTATTACCACAATGATTATACAAATTGAGGTCTGAAATTATTAATTATTATTTCCTGGACACAGATCTTGTCCTTGTTAAACACGTAATTGAGAGTAAATTTTAACAACTTGAATAAATATTTGACATTTGACAGGATGGGTATGGTCAAGTCTCCAATATGACATTCACTGTAATAGCAACTGGAAGAAGCTCTTCACCTACCGTTCTTTATCCAATTCAACAACACAATTCTATTCTGCTGTAACCATAACTTTCTTTAATCCCTCACATCTTCGCCAACCCATATACTCTATTCAACTGAATAATAATTCTACATTTTCTAGTTGACAAATAAATAATGTTGCGCTTTTTTATTTGTTGATAAAACCGGTTGTGTGCAGAGTCAATTCCCACCATTTTTTTTTCAATGCCAAGCACTTGAAAAAGCTGCCATCTTCAATGTGATTAATTGCTATAAGTCTTGTTCAGTGGATTTTATGATGAGAATATTGAATTTTGTAATTGTAAACTTGATATCACATCACATCACAAGTATGTATATCTCCAACCATAACTTCCACCGAAAGGGTTTGCCTAATTAATCAACTGATCTTGTGCTGAAGCAGACTTCCCTTTTCAGGAAAATTAAATAAATCTATTTCTGTAAATGACTTCTTTGGTCTTCAATTCATCATTATCTTTTTACATTCATACTTAGTTATGTACAGTACACGCCATACTCGTGTAAAAGCAAAAGAGACTGAAACCTTATTTAGTTGTAACATGAAAAAGACTCGAAACTGTTTGTTTCTTCCTCTTCTACTCTGAAAAAGGTTGCGTGAATGTAAAATATTTTCGAATTATGAAAGGGAAAACACCAGGAGCCTCTTGTCTCTATAAAGGCCATTTCATCATCAACTTTTCAATAAATGACAAATAGCATTGATTTGATTCTAAATTATAAGTTTCTTTCATAAGCCTGGAGTCTTTTCTACGAACAGAAGTGAGACATACAATTAATTGCCTTCAAAAGGTGCTATAGCAAAATTCTATTTATGTTTTGAGCCCAACTCTCCATGATGAGAAGCAAATGTTTCTCTGCAAGGCAATATACTGAAGTTATTGTAATCAACAAAAAAGATGGGGGCAGATGATGGTTGGTTTGGTTATTTGTCAGTACGTAATTTCAAAAATAGCTAATTTTCAAGTTGATGGAACTGATGAACGTCAAATTTCCACCCATTTCTGTGGGTTGATTCGGCTCTTCTCAGCTTCAATAATTCATCTATAAAAGGGACCCATCAATGGAAGCGATTGGGTTTGACAGTAGGATAAAATTTGCAGGCTTTTATATGTTAAAGATATTCGGCCACTACTTCGCTGTGGCTTCGTCTTTAAGGTTTTTGAGATCCACTGCTATAATAATAACAGGTTGGAAAAATAAAGCCGAGGCGCCGATTAATTGAACATGTGATAAGTCGTCTTGGATCAGGGAGCATGTGTTACTGGTTGTTTAGGCTAAATTCCATTTCAAATCTGTTAATTTGTTGGCATGTCATGGAATAATATGCTCTTTTTGAACCCTTGGAGATTGACTTTTGATTATTTAAGAGAAAATTCATATCAGAGGGTTAAAAGAGAATAAATTAGTAAAATAAAAACCATGCATAAAATACTAGTTGAGGAGGAAGTAGCATCCGGTCCAGTGGGATTGATGGTCCATTTGAGAGTGAGATTCCTCTTGTTTAATCAAATCCGGTATGGGACCAGTAGCTGCTGCTTTTAAGATTCATTCTGTCTCCTCAACCTTACCAGAAAGTCTCTCCTCTGATCATGACTACCATTTCACTTGTTGGATTTTTCCAACGATTATCTAATGCCCTGTTTGCTTTTTAATTCATTTGGTCCTTGTCTAAAACCAGAAAAGCCTCCTCTTTTTTTGAACTTGAACTTGTATTAATGAAATCCAAACACATCCTAACTTTTATTTCTCTCACTAAGAATTGAATTTTGGTGTGAATGCGACCGCCATTATTGTAAAATGGATACTCTGCTTGAATATGGAATTGAAATTGAAGGAAAGAAATTGGAATCCTGAGACGTTAGTGGAGGTTAAAAAAGCATTAATCCATTATCTTGTTGGGTTAAACACGTGGGAATCACTGTAACAATTAAAAAAAAAAGTTGCATTGCAGAGAGAATAGAGATGACCCACAACACAAATGCTTCCACCACCAACCATAACTCATTTATTGGATTATGACACTCGTATTTGGAATTGAGCTTTGCCCAAACACAAATCTCGATCCTACTGCAGAAATTAATGAAGTCTGAAGTTAAAAATTCTAAAGCCTTTCTTATTATCATCTTTAAAAAAAAAAAAATCAACATATAATTATCAGTTAAAAGAGAGCCCACATCAATGTTTAAAATTATATTGAAAATTTGAAGCTGACAGAAAAAGGGGTGAAGTTGAAGGTAGTGTGGAGATTGTTGGGCAATGAAATGGAAGTTTTTTTTTTTTTTTTTTTGCTTAAAACTGACTTTTTTTTTTTTTTTTTTTGCTTAAAACTGACACATTGAAACTCCTCCATGTAACAGAGACAGTACACAGATGCCCAATGCTTCTCCACTATCTTTTAAGTTGTGACACTGTCGCTGTCCCATCAAACATTTCTTCTTTTTCAAAATCTTTAATTGCATTTCAAAGTAATTAACTATATGCCTTCCGTTCAAAAACTCCTTAATATTAATAATTTGTACAAGTAGAAACATTTTAGTATTCATAGAAAGTGAAAAAAGTCCTGGAGCGTTCGATCAATATAAACATAACTCCGTTTTGTCTCCCACCAACCCCTCTCTTTGCGTGGACTTCTGTTAAACCCTGCAAACTTTTATTATATTTGCAATTATTGTGCCATCAAACCTGCTCATTTCAATTAAGATTTCACTGAACTTCAAAACTTCCTTGATTATACTTGTTAATGGAAGTCTGGTTTATCAACCCCAAATCCAATCATTAAAATGGTTGTAACTTGATAAAATGTAGTTAGAGGTTAATTAATGCAAGGGATTTCTGGAAATTTGCTGCCAAGTGAACAACAACAGTGACTTCTCTTTCATGTCTTCAGAAACAAAGATTTCTTTTCAGTTAATCAAACTGCCGTTTTCTTTTCTCCTCTTGTTAGTGTCTCTCGTGTCAGCTTTCTTTCACTTTCTCAGCAACCAAACAGCGAATCCGCCAAAAAATCCCATTAAAATTTTTTTTCGCAGTGATTTTCTGTCTTCCACCCTCTTCAAAATCCGAGAAATTTTGGCCTCCATTTCGTCCTTTCGTTATCTACCACCCTGAATTATTTTATTTCTTTCTCTCAAACACTGTATTTGCGCTATCTTAGCAGTCTCGTCCATGTCATCATATGCTCGGCGCACTTTAGCTTTTTAAATTATTTTTCTTTTTGGAAAATAGATTATAAAAGGGGCAGTATCGGAAAGTTTGCCGGGAACTTTCTGTGTCTTGTCGGAGTGGTTGCCCACAGAAAGCTTTATATAATAATATAATAATATAATAATCAATTATTTATTTTTTAAAAAGCAACCAAGTCAGTAACCAAATAAAAGAGTTAAAAAAATTAAAAAAAAAAAATTGTTAAAAGGCCTTTCATTTCGTTTTCTCAGTTTGAGACTTATCAATTACTTACAGTTGTGAGAAAAATATATAGAAAGAAAATATTGAGTATCCAAAAGACTAAAGAAGCTTCTCTGCTTTGCTAGCTTCTCTGCTTTGCTTCATCATTAATAATCATAAACTGAACGTTGATATATCTTGTTTTTTTCAGAAAACAATTAAAAGTTGAAGAGACTTGTTTGATGTTTGTTTGAGTAGTGTTGAAGTATGTCAGTGTAGCATGATTACATAGGATTATCAGCAGAGTCAGAGGTTCCGAATTCAATGGAAAACTCAGGATTAAACCTGAAAGCAACGGAGTTGAGACTGGGGTTACCGGGGTCAGAGTCACCTGAAAGAGAGAGTAGTGAGAACAACACTGTGGTTGTTTCAGTGAAGAGCTTTGTTGGTTCAGGAGCTAAAAGGGGTTTCTCTGATGCCATTGATGCCAAGTGGGTTTTCTCTGGATCTGACCCTGCCTTGTATTCTCCAAGAACTGCTGCCAGTAATGGTTCCAAGCTTCTCACCGCTCCCAATTCGCCTTTGGCTACTCCGGTCGTGAAAGAGGCTGCTGCTCAGTCACCAAAGCCGGTAGTGCTGCAGGACAAGAAGCGTCATGGGATTGCTTCTTCTTCAAAGTAAATATAAATATATATATATTTGTCTTCCTAGACCGTTTTTCTGTGTTTACTTGTTTGTCTACTTGGTGAGTTTTGATTTTGTTTTGTTTACTAGAAAAATCTTGTTAAGGAGAAGAAAAAAAATATTTAATTCGAGTGTGTGTGTCTGTGGTTTTTAATTTTTCTATATTCGCTGTTATAATTATTGAAAAATATAGAATTTTATAACCTTTTCTTTCAATTAAAGGAGAGTTCCTCCTGAGCCGGTCTCTACTCTGGTTTTATAATTTATGCTACTTGGTTTTTGTGGTTCACTATGCTTTTAATTATGCTATTGGCTTTGTTGTTGACTGCGCTCTTAATTTCTTTAGCATCCTGGTGATTCATGCTTTTATGTTGCTCATGATTCCAATTGAACTTCCCATAGCTGTGTTTTGGCTTCTATATACCACCTTTTAGGATGTCTTTCATATTAAAGTTGCAAACAGAGATTACCAAAACAAAGATTTCAGGATGTCTGTAATTTAGTTTCAAGATATTATCCAGGTGTTGTTGCCTTGAAATTTTGTATTTATGATTTCCACTGGAGAATGGTATCTGAATTTGTTTTTGCAATTTATAACTGCATTAGATATGAAAAAAAAAAAAAGTTGATTGATATTCTATTCTAAGGAAATCACAACAAACTCTGGATCCTTCATGTGTGTATTGTGTGACAGGGCACAAGTTGTGGGATGGCCACCAATTCGCTCTTTCAGGAAGAACACAATGTCTTCCCATTCTTCAAAAAATGAAGAAGATTCTGAAGCCAAGCTTGGATTGGGATGCTTGTATGTTAAAGTCAGTATGGACGGTGCTCCCTACCTGCGGAAAGTTGACCTCAAAATCTATGGCAGCTATATGGAACTGTCGTCAGCTCTAGAGAAGATGTTCAGCTGCTTTACAATCGGTAATACCTCTTTGTTACTCATTCCAGCAATTGCCACTCTTTTCTCTCTGCACGCATGCTTCCAAATCTCTCTCTTAATGATAAATACTAGCATCTTTTGTGGAGAGAAGTTAATTCTGTTTATAAAATGTCTGGTTCAGGTCAGTGTGGCTCTCATAATATTCCCAGCCGAGATGGATTGAGTGAGAGTAGATTAATGGATCTTCTCCACGGTTCTGAATATGTGCTCACCTATGAAGATAAGGATGGTGACTGGATGTTAGTTGGTGATGTTCCCTGGGAGTAAGTGTTTTCTCAACCTATAATCTTTATAGATATTTGGTCAAATTGCTGGAGCATTCTAGGTTGGGTGAATCACTGCCCAAGTTATTTCAGGTTTTAGGAACTGGGACATTATAGATTTAGAGGCAAAGAAAACATATCGTCCAAGTAGATCAATTCCTCATTTCTTAACTTGAATGATATCTCTGCGTTATCGGTCGGTGATGGAGCCTTCCTAACATTTACTGTTTGGCGCTGCAGAATGTTCACCAACTCTTGCAAGAGGCTTAGGATAATGAAGAGTTCAGAAGCTATTGGTTTAGGTATGGAATTCAATTTCTCATTTAATTTATTATCCTATCATTGGTAATTCTAAACCAATAAAATTCTACCATGTATCCATCTGACTGTGGTATCTGGTTGCATAGTTAAAATCTATTTCAGGGGACAAAATGACTGACACATATGTTTCTGCATCTGCTGCTTGCAGCTCCAAGGGCAATGGAGAAGTGCAAAAACCGTAACTAGTTTGGTGCTGTTGCTGTTGCTACAGATTGATCTCATAATGTCCATGGAAAAAAGACGACCGCAGTTGCTACCATCTGACTGTTGAAAGTGCTTAATGGGTCTCAACAACTGAGTCCTCTATTTGCTTTTATGTTTGCTCCTAAAATTGAAGACTTGGTGTACTAATGAAATAATTATACAACCGTAGCCAAGAAATAATGTTGTTGGAGGATTTATTGATGGTTGTCCCCTCTTGATCTTTTCTTTTTTTAATGTATTATGATTGCTGGTTGATCATGTCTGTATAAATAGTCTGTTTGCTGTAGACACCCTCTCTCACTTGGTATTCAATAGAACTCCGGTATTATAATATCTGTTTGGTTGCCAAGAACTGAAGTTTCTTCAATTGCTTTTTATTGTCTAGATGACTGGTATATTGCACATCTGGAAGTAGAATGTGGACCTATTTGGATAGGTGCTACACAGGAGAAATCAACTAGTATTTATTGAGAACAAAGAAAATCACCTCATTCTGTCACTCTCCAACAATGTTTTAAGACTCAACCTGGGGTGAAACCCGACAAAGTTGTCGAGTCTCGAATTGACCGGTTTAACTAGTTTGACTGCAGATGACAACAAAATTTAAAATTCAGCAACTACACCCCTAAAAATTACAGTTAAGTCTCTATAGTTTAAAATTTAGCAAACACACCCCAAACACAAATCGGTCGACGACGGTTGACAGCAGTGACACTCCAAATGCAACTCCAATCGTCCCTTGAGCCCATTCCCCTTGAAACATACCCAAGATCTGGCCGAAATAGGTTCAATTTTAGCCAAATCTCACCGACACCAACGTTGGCATTCTAGGTCAGATCTCACCGACACTAGCATCGGTGACCCTCCCCATCACCCCAAAATTACTTCCCTTTTCCTCTCGACCAAAACCCACCTCACCCACCCCCGTTAACCTCACCAATCGCCGACAAAAGCCAATTGTTGTTGTTGCCAGTTCTGTTCGATTTCCGATCTATTTACTCACCAGAAATCAATCCCGTCACCATCACTACACTCACTGGCACTTTCTCTTCAAAAGCCCCAACATCCCGACCTTTAATTGTTCGCCAATCATCCTCCCAAATTCTAGAGTTTTGGGTAAATAGGAAAAATGTAAACTCGACCAGGTGAAGCTTCCAAGTCCTAGCTAAACCGATCGGGCCGGGTCTTAAAACATTGCTCTCCGATAGTAATTACTTTTTGAATGTGAACATTTAACATTAGGTAACTAGTTAAAAAGGCAGTCCAAATACAACAAAGATCAAACATTGTTAAAGCAGGAAGATAGAGTAGTCTTATACAACCCACATCAATTTTTCATGGGGAAACATGGTCTTTTGGTCAAGTTAGTTATACTGCTAATAATAAAAAGTTCAAAATTTTAACTCAACCTGCCACAACTTGTAACAATTAATGGAGGCACCACAATACTTCAATATAACATTCAAGCTATTCAATTATCCAAAGGAAAACATCTCCACAACCGTAATTGCCATTTCCTTTCTACCAACATGAGATTTCACTGATCGCACAAATGAATGCTGTTCAAACCAATATCACAAGTTGTCTTAAGGTCCAAAACTCTTAACAGTTTTGCATTGCATTTTGAGACAAGCCAAGCCATGATAAAAGCACTTCGGTATAAGCCTGGTATTTGATGCTAAATTTAAGTAGTTACTAAACCTATTAAACTAATATTTATACAACATATCGATAGGTGATATAACGACCAGCAGTCTCACTTGGCCGGATAATCTTCACAACTTGTCCACGCTTCAGTCCATAATATCTTGCAATTGGATCACTCACTTGAATGCGAGGCAACTGAGCTCCAACCACCCCCAGAAAATAGGAACAGTAGAATATCAGCAATAAATAAAACCAAACTGAGCTGTCTGTATAAAATGCATATACTACAAAATTTGACACCTGGACCTCAAGTAACAATAGCTCATTATAGTAGTTCACACAATTAAGAACACATTAAGCAGGATTTAAATTTAAGATGCTCCCAACAAAGAGAACTCAACAAGATATATAAGCCAAAAGGTAAAACTACTATGCAGGTGGGGTTCATGACTCTCAAGAGTAAATTAATAATAGATCATTAACCAAGTCATTGACATAAAACTATTATTTTTATTTTTTGGGAACTAGTAAAGTATCATATACATCTTAGTGGATTTAGCCCCCAAAACTTAAAGTAGATACAAATCAAGACAGTTTCTCATTAGCATACATATAGAAAGTTCTTTAAAAAAAACGCAAAATTTGTAGTTTTACCAAAACATTGTTGGTACCAAAAAGTCAATGAGCTTAATAAATTACAAACTCAATAACAAATCATATCATAAGTCAAAACATTAAGCTTAAGTAGCTTTAGGGCAAAGAAAATGTTTATTTAAAATTAGGCTTAGTTCCTTTTAACTGCTGCATCAGTGAACCACCTATAAGAACAAATTTTAACAACTATCTCCATCAGCTCTTCAAAATAAATCCATCCCCATTCTTGGTTGCTAATATAATAAAGGAATCAAAGCGAGAGTCCATGGTAAAAATAAAAGGGGTTCAACCAGAAATAAAGTGCGACCATTTTTACTAACAAGACACTGCAACCTGTCAGAGTGAGGCAGTTTCTAGAAACTTTCAGGTACTAATGCAGCAGAATTATGATTAGTTTGTAGTTTCACATCAGTTGATGTGAACTTCCTATGAGCAAATTAGTAATAATGACACCATAGATCAAACAAAGTGCAGTTTTAACAAAAAGAAGATATCCAGATTCTCAAAACTTACCTGTGTTTCCTTCACTGTGTACCTCTTCAGCAACGTCTTCTTCTCTTCATTAGTAAGCACCTGATGCTCAGGAACAAGAACATGTTCTTTGATGTTGACTAAAAGCTCTGCCTCCTTTAAAAATTGAGCAGCAAAATTAAAATAAAATAAAATTAACATCATCCTTCACAAGTTCAGAAAATAATGCATTACCCTTACCACAACTGAAGACCAAAAAAAGAAATATGAGAAAACCTTTGTGTAAAATCACTCTTGAAAATTATCAAAAAAAAGAAAAAAAGAAAGAAAGATATGAGAAAACCTTTTTGTGTAATTCACAGGTGCTTTATCAAAAGCAACATTTTGGAATCCAATTGATGCCTAAGCATAAATCCATTTGAACTCTTATGTAGTTCAAAGGATGGATCACAGATATTGAAAAATCCCATGATTTACTACTATTGATCATCCATGGAATAAACCAAAGTCTTCAGTCAAGTAAATGATAAAAACATTATTTTCTGCAGAAATCTTTAAGTACCACATCCAGAGGGCCACAAATATACAAATAATCCTATGAAAAATTGATTCATCAGATGAACACCGCTAGCCAAATCACGCAGAAGCAACTAATTTTACCTGGAAAACTTCCAAGTGGAATTTTGAAGAGATCTCATTTATACATGTCCGTGCAAAGGGAGTCAAGTTCTGTTGAACCACCAATATTGCTCTGAAAACGTTCTCTGATTTCATACGATTGGTATAAGTCTTCATTGTCTTAACCCCAACTTTTTGTTCGTCAGGAAAGAAAACATAAATCTGGTACACAAGGAAAACCAATGAGGATAAAACAAAAAGAAAAGCAGATAACAAAGCATGGGTACCATGACTACGAAGTAGATGCAGTCACATATCTTTAAAACTTGACTAGAAACAAATTGACCTAGGAGAGCAAAATTGAAGAGAAACATACAATCAACTTAGCTATGGAAATTTGAATAACAACCAAAAAACAAACAACAGAAGAGCAGTATAAAGTCAAAATGGCCATGAAAAATACAATACATTCGCAAACATTTAAATGTATACCTGATCACCGCTATTGTTTCGCATTGCTTTATTGATAACGAGGTCCTCCCTTTTCATGTTCTCACCATATTTCGAGAGGAACTGTTCTTTGGTCATGTTAATCTCAAAGTCTCCAACAAAATAATTCCGATCCCTCAGCATCTGCATCACCGTCTTCCTGATTCTGAAAAGCCTTTTGATTTCTTCGTCCGACAAAGTCATATTTCGCTGGTAATAGGTATCAAATTTGAAATAATGAATCAAATGATTCAATCTTTAAAAGATTGTCATTCTACCACTATTGTATAAATACATGTATAAGTTTACACATACAAATAAAACAGAGCTATTAACTTTAACTTTTTAACTTTTATGCATAAAAATTCAGCAACCAAAATCAACCCGTCAATTCAGCAACCAAAATCAAATACCACGTCAATCTAACCAAACCCTAACCAAATCAATCAACCACATAGTTTCCACTATCATACACGAAAGAGTGAGTATGTGCGAATTACAAAATATAATAGTTTTTAAAAGGAAAAACGTAATTAGCAACCACAGAAAACCCTAAAAAACGATAAATTACTACCGAAGGGAGGGAAAGTGGAGGTACCCCCAATGCAAAAGAGGGAGCTCGTGCGTGTGTTTGTAACCCTAACCCTAAGTCCTTAAGAAGCACACTTGTATTTTATCAATGGCGGCTAAAATGTTATACAAGCCGCGCTGTTTCACTATTCACTACACCTTTATCTTTATAAACTCGGAGCTACTTGGCCGAAATAAATTTAACGAAAATTACATGAGACCCTAAAAGAAGGAGATGATAAAAAGTATACGCGACATTTTCTGAATTTCTGTAATATAAAGTTATAAACAATGCCGTTAAAACTAACAGCTGAGGTAGGTTATTTTGTATTTCAACCTTTTAGAAAGGGTATCATTGACCTTTAGCATTCATTTGAAAAACCAAATACAATATTTTTTTCTCTTTTTCTCCCGCTCTTTTTTTTTTTTTGTCTCTCCTTTTCCTCCTCTTCTTCATAATATCTCTTCTGCCCCACCATTTCCATTACAAAATCCGCCTTCTTGGAGTTGCGATGAGGTCGGATCTGGCCACGCCGGCTGAAAAAGGCCCAAAAAGGCCTCTTGCAGCTGGAATGAGGCCAATCGGCTTTGGAAAGCTTTGAGGAGGCTGAAACGGGCATCCCCGCGATTGCCCAAGGCCGTTCTCGGCCTCAACAGCTGCCCGAGGCTGTTAGCGGCCATGAAGCTTTTTCCGGCCTCAAGCGGCTTCTGTTTGGTCGGATTTTGTCAAATTTTTGGGTTTTATTTGTTAGATTTTAAGGTTTACATGTTTAGAAAATCATTTTATTAAGTTTTTGGTTTGAAATTAAATGTTGTGGGTAATATTAAAATTTTTAAACTTTTTGAAGGGTCAAAAAGTCATTTAATTCATTTCTGTTTAAATTATTTAATGTCTAACAAAAAAAGGGGTTTATGGTAGAATTTCCATACCTGTGGGTGTTTTAATTTTCCTAAACCCTTGGAGGTTTTTGTGTGATAACTCCTATAAAAACTTGTACACATGTCACACATTCCCAACAGAAATTTTATTAAATGACACTATTTAGGTGTGGAGATGAAAAGTAGCACCTGTTTAAAAGTTTTCCATAATATGGCCAAATGGTATTATATACTATTTTTACAGACAAAATGCCCTTCTTTACAAATTTGTAAACCTTTAACCAAAACCTATTCTTAAACTCTTAAGACCCATTCTCCATAATTACAATCGCTATCAAATCGAAGAATATTTATGTAAATGGATGGTTAATGTTGATCGTTTGAGTTAATTTTCAGATGGGGATGTTGAAAATTGTAGGATTTTTATATTTTTGACAAAATCTAAACTACCTAACTGAGAGTATTGGCAGTATCGATTATTTTTTCAGTCCAAGGTTGAAGATACAAAAAATGTCTGATAAAACTACATAATTATCGTTTAATAGATGTATTTGGACAGCTGTAGGACATATAGGGATGTATTGTAATTTTACCTATAAAAATTATAAAACCCCTATAATTACTTCAGACATAATCAAAATACTCTCTCTAAAAATTATATGCCCCCATATAGTCCTATCGGACGTCCAATACACCCCTATTGGACGGTATCGAACATTTTTTGTCATCTTCAACCTTGGATAGTGAAAAATGACTAATACCACAAATACCCCTACTCTCCGATAACAATTTCATGTTTTATAAAAAAACAACAAAATTCTTCAATTTGAAACATCCTTAGTTAAAAATTAACTCAAACAACTAATATTAACCACTCATCTACATCAAAAACTCTAATTAACATGTTTCTTACAAAACAAACAAAATCGAATTAAGAATCGGTTTATAACATTGGTTTTCAAATTCTTCAATAGAAATAAGGGTTAATCTAGTTTCGAAGAAGACTGGGGAATATGATTAGGGTTCATTTACAGATAAGGGCATCTTCATTCTTCACAATTTTGTAAAATACCATTCGTTATTGTATAAGTAAAAGAAGTGCTACTTTTCATCTTCACCCTTAAAATAATACCGTTCTCCATTCTCAACCCAAATAATAATACCTACTGTAGACTTCTTTTAAAATCCCAAAATAGGGTTTCAAGGAGCAGAATCTTGTGAGTGGATTCTCATTCTCCAAGGCTAAAGATGAAGCTGAAGCAATTAGAAAGCCTCTTAGGTGACCTTGAACAGTTCTCCAATCCAAAGGTTCCTCTCTCACTTGACCACTTTTATGAATGAGTCAAACACTTGCGGTGAGGCTCTGAATTCTGATTATNGGTTTTTGTGTGATAACTCCTATAAAAACTTGTACACATGTCACACATTCCCAACAGAAATTTTATTAAATGACACTATTTTAATTTTAGGTGTGGAGATGAAAAGTAGCATCTGTTTAAAAGTTTTTCATAATATGGCAAAATGGTATTATATACTCCCTTTTATTCTAAATAAAAGTCGTTTTAAGTCAATGCATGTTTTTTAATAAACTAATTTTTTAATGTAAATTTTTTTTCTCTTTGCTCCTCCCTCCAACCGTGCGTGGAAAATGGAACGAAGAAAAAACAATAATGATTGATGGGAAAGTTGTGTTAAATGCCTTTTGAAAGAGAAAGAGAAAGAGAGAGAGAGAGAGAGGAGATGAGGGGTGAGGGAAAGAGAGAGATGAGACAGGGGCATACTTCGAGAAAGAGAGAGAGGGTTGCATTTGGCCAAACGAAATTTATTTTGGAAAAAAATTATAAGGCTAAAACGACTTTTATTAGGAAACAGAAGGAGTACTGTTTGTATAGACGAAATGCCCTTCTTTACAAATTCGTAAACCTTTAACCAAAACCTATTCTTAAACTCTTAAGACCCATTCTCCATAATTACAGTCGCTACCAAATCGAAGAATATTTATGTAAATGGATGGTTAATATTGGTGGTTTGAGTTAAATTTTAGATGGGGATGTTGAAAATTGAAGGATTTTTATATTTTTGACAAAATTTGAACTACCCAACTGAGAGTATTGGCGGTAGCGATTATTTTTTCAGTCCAAGGTTGAAGATACAAATGGTGTCTGATAAGACTATAATTATCGTCTAATAGATGTATTTGGACATCTATAGGACATATAGGGATGTATTGTGATTTTACTTATAAAAATTATAAAACCCCTATAGTCACTTTAGACATAATCAAAATACTCTTTGTGAAAATTTATGCCCCCCTATAGTCCTATCGGCAATCCAATACACCCCTATTGGATGGTATCAAACAGTTTTTGTCATCTTCAACCTTGGATAGTGAAAAATGACTAATACCACCGATACCCCTACTCTTCGATAACAATTTCATGTTTTATAAAAAACAACAAAATTCTTCAATTTGAAACATCCTTAGTTAAAAATTAACTCAAACAGCTAATATTAACCACTCATCTTCATCAAAAACTCTAATTAACATGTTTCTTACACACAAAATCGAATTAAGAATCGGTTTATAACATTGGTTTTCAAATTCTTCAATAGAAATAACGGTTAATCTAGCTTCGAAGAAGACGGGTGAATATGATTAGGGTTCATTTAAAAATAAGGGCATCTTCATTCTTCACATTTTAGTAAAATACCATTTGTTTTTTATGAGTAAAAAAAGTGCTACTTTTCATCTTCACCCTTAAAATAATACCGTTTAGTATAATTTTTCCATTCTCAACCCCATTAATGAAATAATAACACCTACTGTAGACTTCTTTTAAAATTCCAAAATAGGGTTTCAAGGAGAAGAATCTTGTGACTTGTGAGTGGATTCTCATTCTCCAAGGCTAAAGATGAAGCTGAAGCTGAAGCAATTAGAAAGCCTCTTAGGTGGCCTTGAACAGTTCTCCAATCCAAAGGTTCCTCTGTCACTTGACCACTTTTATGAATGAGTCGGAACACTTTCGGTGAGGCTCTGAATTCTGATTATATTTGTTACCGCAGGTGGAACTAGAGCAGTATCCGACGGGACCCCACATCGCTGCTCGCATGCTTTACACTGTATTTATCACTCTTTGATTGGTTTTAGGATTAAATTTTTAATCAATGAATGACATGTTTTATTATGGAGCAGGCGGAGAATTCTTTTGGGGATGTTACCGATAAGTTAGTGGCTGATTTTGGTTGCGGGTGTGGTACGTTAGGTGCTGCAGCTGCTCTCTTGGGTGCAGAGTGAGACATTTTTCTTCCCCTACTTTTACGCGCGCTCTTTTTAGTTCTCAAATATCCATTTTCATATCAAATCTATCCTTTCTCAACAACTAATTATACTGGTCATTGTTTGTAATTCTTTTTATCTTTCGTCTTGTCCTCGTGGATTCTTTGAACTGATTTTTTTTTTAGAAAAGTTTCCTTCAAATTGCGGAAAATGTTTCTATTGAGTACAATTTTTTTATCTCTGTACCGATTTTTGTTTTTTTGTTTTTTTTTGGTTTTTTGGCAAAATGCAAACGGTTTTCCTTCTATATTTCTCATTTTTTTTTCTTTAATCCTGTAATAGACAGGTTATCGCTATTGATATAGATTCACAATCTCTTGAGATAGCATCGGTAAATGCAGAGGATCTTGAGGTACTGTATCTTTAATTTTGAGCATACAATACTACTCTATCTCTATGGCTAATTTAATTGTAGCTTCGATAATTAGAACAGTGGCTGTCCCCGGTAGATAACTGATGCGTTGTCCTTTCATGATTGAACTTGCAGTTGGACATAAATTTTATTCAATGTAACATCATGAACTTAGAATGGAGAGGTAAAAAAATCTCCGCCCACTTGAACTCTCTGCTTGATATCATGTAATTTTCATCATGGGACATCCATTGATTTGGTTTCATCGGATACAATTAGCACTTGGTATTGTAAGAGACAATGAGTCTTCCCCGGGTGAAGTCTTGTACATATGCAACGTAAAGTTTTCTTTGTTTACAATAGCAAGGTTGCGAACACCCACTTGGCATTCTTTACTATCTTTTTAAATTTCATGATTTGGAGTTCAAGGAAAATGGTCTTGTGGTTCATCTTTTTAAACTTTTAATTATCATGTTGTGAGAGTCATTGCTGTATGGTGAAGGTAACTAGGATGAGATGGACGGTTGGTATGAGTTGACGTGGGGGTTATTGTCCACTATTGGGGAAGGGAGGGGTGTGTGTGTGTGTTTGTTTTTGGTTTAGAATTGCAGGGTTAACAATAACCTTCCTCTTGTAATGGAAATGAGTTTATTGGTAACTGTTTCTTCTCTGGGTTATTTGTAAACTATGTTGGACATTTGTCCATCAATGATATCCCAAACGGCTCCTTTCTTAATTTGTGTGATAAATAAGATATTTGTTTGTAATTGATGGAGAAATAGGTATTTGAGTTTCTAGTTGAATGCATAATATTATGTTTAAGTTTATGAGATATTTTATCCATTTGCTCTGTTGTTGAACTTTTGCAACTTATATGTTCGCCTTATGGTTGGTCTCTTGTTTAGGTCAAACTGTTGATACTGTTGTAATGAATCCTCCATTTGGAACTCGGAAAAAGGGGGCTGATATGGATTTCCTCTGTGTGGCTTTGAAGGTAAATACAGGACTGAAGATTGATGTTATATGTCTCAATTTGATCTCATTTGATCTATAATGTATACATTGCTCGTGTATTGGTTGTGCTAGGTTGCATCTGGAGCAGTTTATTCCTTGCATAAGACTTCCACAAGAGATGTGAGTCATTTTCTTAGAATATTTAGCTGTTAATTTTTAAATTGTTATTGCCACTCTTACTTGGCCTGATCTGATCTGCCATTCAAGTATCTTATACATCATACTAAATGTTACATGAAGGGAGGTAAATGAGTCATTCAGTTTCTCATCTTTCTTTGGTCATTAGAATTATGTAAATCTGTAACCTGGATTCTTTTTTTGTTAGATTTATATAAGAGCACTGCACTGTTTACAATATGGTACCATAAAGCAAAATATGGATACATAATATTTCTTTTCACTTTTTCTGTTCATGTGTGTGGGTTTCATTTTTTTTTTTTTTTTTTTCATTTTCAAATGGACCCACTTAAGTGGAGCCTCAAATGTTTGGCCATAAGGACAATTGGAATTTGTTTTACCAGCTGGATATAGTTTATGCAAATATCAGCTTGATGCAATCAATTCGGAAATTTCTGCAGAAAGGCCAGTTTTATGTAAAATATTTGATTTGATTGTTACAATAATCCACGATTGGTTAAGGACTTGCAAGATCCAATTATACATTGCTCCAGCTTCTTTTTTCCCCCCTTCTCTTCTTAAGGCTTGTTTGTTACAACTCTACTACTTAGAAGAGCTTTTTTAAAATTAAAAATTTTTTAATTTGTATTTTTGTTATGTTGCTTCTCTGCAATTCAAGAAAGAGTTAGCAAGTGATTGAATAGAGTGGTTTTATATTTAACACCTCAATGTTATTTTAGAAATTCTTCATCCTTTCTTTATGATAACCCTACTTTTTTAATTTATTTCTAGAAAAGTATTCCATGTTTATGCATTAAACAACTTACTACTTTTTAATAATGGCTCCAATTTTATAAGCTTTACTTAAAAGAGTCATACTAAATGGAGTGTTAAGTCCTATTTTCTTATGTCATCTTAATTTTTCAAAAAATTGCATAATAAGTGGAAGCATCAGAAGATCTTATACTTTGTTTCTGTGTACATTACTATGATCCCATTACTTTTTATGAATTTGACTTTTTTGTTTGCTTGATGCTAGGCCTCCTTGTGGCATTATATACCGTATGTGACATTGAAATGTCTCTAATGTTTTGGTAAATTTTTGCTTTGGCTGACGAATGACAAGATCTTTTCTTCTTGGCATCTCAGCATGTGAAAAAGGCAGCATTGCGAGACTTTAATGCTAGTAGTGCTGAGGTTTTGTGTGAGGTGAGTGAAGATGGCTTTGCTTGGAGCTAGTTTATTGACACTATAAAGTGGAGTTTACATAATCTGATTCTTTATTCTTGCATTGTTAGTGATTTTGATTAGTACTATACTTTCCGGACTCTAAAAAATGATGCTGCTTGTTCAATTGTCGTTTATTGATTTCCTTTTTTTCCCAGCTTCGATATGATGTTCCGCAATTATACAAATTTCATAAGAAAAAGGAAGTGGATATTGCTGTGGACCTCTGGCGATTTGTTCCTAAAAGGAATCAAAGAAAGGTTACTTAGCATATGCATTGGGGTGTATCATAAACAATATACATGTTTGAAAAATATTCAAGAAATTTGTATTTATGCAGAATGGAAGAGACTTCTTTATTTTTCTTATCTTAATTTACGGGGTGGAACTTCGTGAAACGTATATAGTCAATCAACAATTTTTCGGATCATTCTTCATTGAATTTGTTGAAGCATTGCCCTCAAAATAGAGAGCAAAGATATTTCATGTTTGGTTTTGTCATAAGAGGGAGAGTTTTTTCTGATCTTGCCCCGACTAGTACTGGGCAAATCGATTTGTCACCGTCAGATCTTCCTTTTGACATTCAGAATTACTTTCTCCAGGAGAATTGGGACTCTTCTCTATATGATTTAAAAGAAGTTTTATGATAATCTTACACAAGTGTCGGGAAATATTTGAACACAAGTATAACAGGCCATACTTAGATTGACTAAAAATAATAATATAAAATATGCTTGAATGAACTGTGTTTTCATATTTTCATTTTGCATAAAATAGATTTGAAATGTTCCTCTTCTTCAAAATCAAAAGTAGTGGATCATATAACAAAACTGAAAAACAAAACTACTTTGCTTTAATCACAACAAAAAGAATCAGATTAGTCTCTCAATTCAAAATTCTCCCACCTGTACTTGCGAAGATCTCCCTCACTATTTCTGACATTCTCCCATCTCATGCTTCAGTTTCTGTTTTTGCATCTTCAGTTGTCTCTCCAAGAGTAAACCGAACAAATCTTCGAACTTTTATGTTCTCACCAAGAGCAGCAACAGTTTGCTTCACCAAGTCTTTCACCAAAATACTGTCATCCTTTATAAAAGGTTGCTCTAAGAGAGCAAGCTCTCCAAGCCTCTTTGTGATCCTCCCCTCAACAATTCTCTCCCTTATGTTCTCTGGTTTTGACAAAAGGTCCTCTCTCTGCATCTCAATCTCTTTTTCCTTGTTTATAATGTCTTGCGAAATGTCTTCAATGGATACAAATTGCACCTGTGGGCATGCCACAACTTGCATTGCTAGATCATCAACCAACTCCTTGAATTTTTCACTTCTACCCACAAAGTCAGTCTCACAATTTACTTCAATTAGTACCCCAATACGTGAGTCATGAATGTAGGAACCAATTCTGCCTTCTGCTGCAAGTCGGCTTGATTTCTTGTCTGCAGCTGAAAGGCCTTTCTTTCTCAGGTACTCCTGTGCCCTCTCAAGATCTCCTCCAGTTTCAGAGAGAGCTTTCTTGCAGTCCATCATCCCTGCTCCTGTTTCCTCCCTTAGTTGTTTAACAAGTGCGGCTGAGATGGTCGCTGCTGGTGGCCTGAAATAGGGTTTGAGCGCTTGTAAGACTTGCAACATATTCAAATATAAGTAGGCTATATTTATTTTCACTGGAAGTTGACAAAATAATGTTTATTTGATAAACCCTTAATGCCTCAGATGGACAGACAGGTTTTACCACCGTTGTCCCTCTCACCCTAAGACCTGACTTTCCCAGGTCTCCTATTCTCACGAAGCTGCAGAACCAAAAAACTTTTGGCGATAAAATGATAACAGAAATATTGAATACATGTTGCTGAAAATTAGAGAGAAAATGAAACCTATCATCATCACTTATGAAACATTTTCATTCATTGCTGAGGTAAGATTCTGACATGCATAAATTCTATCTTGAATTAATAATGGTTCTAATTGTCAGACAACACAAATTAAAATGAAAATCAGTGGTTAACTGGCTCTAGAGATGCATTGTCTTGATGTCTTCACATTAAATTATTAAAACAAATTTCATGTTGTGATGTAAAGTTCATATGAAGCCTACTCATAAAAGTGGGAAGTGAAAAAATACTGGCTTTTGGTTATACAGCTTTAAGATCCAATATATGGGAAGACTACTTGTTTTCAATTGTAATTCTGAGCTAAATCTGTGCCACCTTAACACCTAATCTTCCATTCACATAAACAAAAATTCTTTTCCAAATTTTTATGGTTAGTCCATACATTTCAGAGTATCTAATTTCCTGAGAAAGCATTAATCATTGCATTATTACATGAGTAAAAGTTCACAGAAAGCAGTCACTTACTTCTCAACAGTTTCCTTTGTTTCCACGGCAGCAGGCTGATCTTTTACCACCGGCTTTGCTGCAGTTTGAGCAGCCACCTCAGCAGCAAAATCCTGGCTTTTCTTCTCCAAGCCCTCCCCAAGATTGTATCGCACAAACCTCCTCACTTTAATATTTTCACCAATGGTTGCAATGGTCTGTTTCACCCAGTCCTTTACCACCACTTTATCATTCTTTATGTAGGGCTGTTCAAGCAATGCCAGTTCCTCAAGCCTCTTCCTGATCCGTCCTTCAACAATCTTTGACCTGATCTGCTCTGGTTTCGACAAGAGATCTTCCTTCTGCATTTCAATTTCTTTCTCCTTGTTCACAATCTCTTCAGGAACATCGTCTGTAACAAGATACTGTACTTGAGGGCATGCAGCCACCTGCATGGCAAGATCATCAACCAACTCCTTAAAAATGTCGCCTCGGGAGACAAAATCTGTCTCACAGTTCACCTCTACCAGGATGCCAATCCTGCTATCATGAATATAAGAACCTATTCTTCCTTCAGCAGTGGCTCTGCTGGCTTTCTTTTCTGCACTTGCTAAACCTTTCTTTCGAAGAAATTCCTGAGCTTTGACAATGTCTCCTCCAGTCTCTGCAAGAGCTTTCTTGCAGTCCATCATTCCTGCTCCTGTTTCTTCACGAAGCTGCTTTACTAGAGCTGTGGATATAGATGCTGCAATCCACAAACGAACAGAACTAAATAGAAAAACATGGTACTGCTAGTAGGAGGCAGCCATTGCTATACTAATTACTCACACAAAACAATGACCAGTCATTGATATACTAATTACAGACACCCGACAGAATCAGAACAACACCATCTAATAACTGGAATCATTAATAGTTTCACCATTCTTTGGTGAGGTGAATCCTCATTTCAACAAGGCCTAAAGACAATATTACCAATAACTAATAGCTTCTATCTAAAGCCTTGCCTTGGTTCTACTACATCTTACAAATTATAAATAACAGTACCAGCAGACATCAAGTCCCAATTAAGAAATGCCTTTGAGCAAGCAAGAATGACAGCCAAAAGAAATATAAATAGGGTCCAAACCTGTAATCACGTTTTCCTTGGGCGAAGGAGCGTCAGGTTGTCCATTAGAATTTCCTACATTGTCATTTTTCTCGGGATCAGGTCCTGTCTTTTCATCTTCAACTGCTGAGGTTGTCACAACTTCAGTCTCAGCAGCAGGTGCTTGTATCTGCACTTCATCCTTGGTATCATCAACTTGATTCTCCACAACTTCCTCAATGACCTGACTTCCAGAAGAAACGGTCTGGTTCACAGCTGATTCCCCAGATGGATCAGAATTTTCATCAACTTCTCCAGCTGCACCAGAACCAACAAATATGAAAACGTACCCAACAAAAAGAATGCCATGCTATGACATTCTGAGAGGAGGCCAACTAAGAAGCCATTTTCTCTTCATATGAGACATCATGATTCTTCTCTTAAATACAACATCTAAGTGGGCTGTCAATCATAGAATGAGGAATTGTTGAAAGAACCATCATAAAACAATCATGTTTGATATGCCTCACCTATTTTTGTTTGTCTGCAAAACCACAATCTATATCTTATAAATGTCCACCAACATTTTATTTTTGCCAACTGAATATCTTAACAACAAACTATCAGCTCAAATTTTTATGTAATAATTTAGTTAAGCACATGTCATCTCTTTAATTGTGAAGAATTATGTAATACATAGTAAGTTGCCACTTTGGACATGAAGATTATGTTTCCCAGACAGCAAGTATACAAACAATCATTAAAAACTAAAGCACATGAAAGCATGTAATGAACCTTTGGTTTCCTCGGGTTGTACAACAGAGCTGGAGACACCACCATTTTTGTCAGGAGTAGGTCCTGCCTCTTCGTCTTCAGCTGGTGCAGCAGTAGGAATATTGGTCTCTGCCGTAGGTGTTTGTATTGGCATTTCAACTTTTGCCACGACATCATCACTTTTACTCTCTAAAACTTCATCTTTTGAGCTTTTTGAAGACAAGACTTGTTCAGCTATTTCTTCAGATATGTTGGTTGAAGTAGCCTCCTCGATTGTTTGATTCTCAGTAGATACACTCCCTTCAGCAGCCAAACTTTTGCTACTCTCCTCCGGTTCTTTCTCCATGGTTTGGGGTGCACCATCCACACTTCCTGATGAGCCAGATAATGTATCAGCCTCCACAATCTCCTCCTTTGAAGGAACTTCATCATTTTCCACTACTTCATCAAATGCAGAAGGGGCACTGACCTCTGGTTGCTCCTGCACCTCAGAAATACTGGATTCAACTTCGGTTTCATTTAACTTTCCTTCTATTTCTTTTGGGGTCTTCAGTTCCACTGTTTTTTCAACTACTTTCTCTGTTTTATCCCTCTCATCCAAAAAAGCAGCAATATCTTTGTTTTGACGGAACGCCAACACAAAGGGGTTTGTTGCAACGTGGACAACCCCTTGAGCAACCTGTAAGTCTGATTTAGCATCTTCTTCTTTCTTCATTGTCAAAGTTACTTGTCCCCTTGAGATACGCAATACCCGCACACTGACTTCTTGGCCTACCTGCAGCGACGAGCCGCCCATCATGCTTGCAAGTCCATCATCAGATACCTCTGATGTAGGGAGAAATCCTTCCTCCCCTTCAGGAAGAGATATAAAAGCACCAGCCCTAACTAAGTTCTTCACTGTGCCCTCCAAGTCCTGTCCCTTGACAAACTTGGTGGTTTTCACCTCAGCCCGTTTTTGATTGGGCTTTGAGGTGCCCCGTCTGGCAGGCCTTGCCTTCTCGCTACTGGCGGGAGCATCTTTCTCTTGCTGCAGCTTGCTAATATCATCACTTTCTCGCATGGTAAGAGAAATACGTCCAGTCTCATTATTTGCTTCAATCAATCTGACCTTCACCTCTTGGCCGACAGAAACAAAACTTCCAACATCCTTAACAAAGTTATCACTCAACCTTGAAACGTGCACCAGGCCATCTGTGAAAGCTCCAAAATCAACAAAAGCACCAAATGGATGGATTGATTTTACTTTACCAGTAAATGTTGCACCAGGAATTAATTCCTCATCCTTTAGAGGAGGCATCTCACTTTTCCTAACTGGTCTTGACTGTTTTGACTGAGCTGGAGTGGGACTTGTATCTGATCTTGAAGAGGAAGTTTCACTTGTTTCAACCACATCAGATGGAATGTCTGAGGCCCCGGCCGAACCTTCATCTGCAGCAGGTGAATCTGGTTCCTCTACCACTACATCAATTCCTGTGGCTGATAATATACGGATTCCAGATTTATCATGTAAAACACACCCCCTTTGGTATTGTGAAAATATTCTAACAGAAGAAGAAAGAGGTAAAACATATCTTGTGGAGGATATTGTATGTTTTGCAGATTTTCTGGTTGAATTGCATCTTGTTAAACAGTTTTTGTTCTTTATTATAAAAGCATTCACAGGAATGGGTGAAATATTGCTTATAGAACATGGGATCACAGGCGTCATGTTAACTGCAACAGCAAGGTTTAAGGTGTAGTTGGCAGCTAAAACAAGTTATTCATCAGATCTTCACCTGCACATATAATAAAAGGCATGGGTTATAAATCCCTGCAAAAAGATGCCCAGCTACGCATGTGATAAAATCAAGGTGCATACTATCTTTTACAACTATAGAAGCCCAGAGTTGGAAATTTGCTTAGCAGGAAAAATTTTACAATTGCATGCTGTGCATTGGTCTTGAGATGAATGATTAAATCTGCTCAACAAATGATTTTCTGGTTCAAACAAATTCATCATTGCCTAACTAGGTTAAATGGCTCATATGGGCATAGCATTGCCATCACAACATAAAGAGACAAGTTAAATCTCAGGTCATACATGGTCCTAACTTTCATATTTGCAGAATTTGGCCTAAAAGAGAATATCATGTCAAACAACAAGAAGCCCACTTAAGGCAGAGACTAGATCGATGTTATCCTGACAATTCTGAGCATTGCTAATGCCAGTAGTGAAAATACATCCTCCTGGTGGTAAATGTTTCAACAAGTTCAATAAGTTTGCTTGGTAGTTTGCCTTTGTGATACACCTTAAACTTAATTCAACTTTGGCAGTACATCACTAAGAAAACTCAAATCTCTGAGCAATGAAAAACAGAAGTTAGATAATGGAAATAATGCAAAGAATTCCAATCCAGAATCATTACCATGTGTGAAATATCTCATGAGTTAATCAGATCACTGAAGTCACAATATTCTTTCTTGAGATATTCACAAAGTTCATAGCTTCAAGAAAAAAAATAAAACACAAAATATAATCGGTCAAGTCCAATTCAGTCAATACGTTTATTTGGAATAACTACCGAAAGAATAATAACACGACTGCAGCAAGCGGGAACATCATTTTCCTTCACTTGGTCCAAAGGTGGGTAATGTTTATTATTTTTCTTTCTCCTTCTCCCAAGTTAGATAGCTAAAAATTAGTTACACCTTATATGGCTCATGATACACCTATCCCAAGTTGTTTGTATCCACTTTCAATCACTTGTACAAATATTAGCTGATTGAGTTCCAAATCTCCTCATTTTACTTTCTCACGGTCCTTGAAAACCCAAACCATGAATAGCAGTAAGCATGCCAGACTTCAACAAGAAAAGTAAACAAGTTTTTCTGTTAAATATACCAAACATCCCTAGGGCATTCCAGTTTTCCCCGAACTATTGGAGCTTAACACCATAAAAGCCAAAAAGACAATGACGAAAATTGAAGTTCTAAATTAGCCACCCCATCAAACTCACATTCAACCAAATTATTCAAATAAACTGGATGATGAATTATATGTTATGATACATATATATCGAAACCTCATGCACACAGAGAAATAAGCAAGCATATTTCATCAAATTGCAAAAACAACTAAACAAAAAGTAGTGAGTCTTTCAAATGCATTGTAAAGAAATAAACACCAAAAACAAGTAAATCCAGTTAACATTTCAGAAAACTATCCATCTGAACTATAGCCAAACTTTCTATTGAAATTCAATGAACTATAAGAAAAGTTTTACATATTTCAAAAGGAGAAAAAAGAAAGCACCAGACTTCATACATAACTCAGACAAGAAAAAACCAAGAAAAAGCATATTAACTTATTAAGAATCAGAGAACGATTAAAACCAACCGACAAATAATGTCTTTAAGTTACATAAACACAAAGAAGCTCGAAAAACAAATACCCATAAGCTTACATATAAGTAAAAAGGTGTACCTAACGTTGAAAAGAAAAAGCTTCAAGTTTGGAGGTAGAGTGTATTGAAGAAGAGAGGAGAGTGAAATGTAAGGTGAGGCCTTGAATCCTTATCTTATGAACCACTGTCTTTGTTTCGAGTTCTTTGGATAAAAATTACGATGATGTTCTTTTGCAGTTTAATTGTGGGGACCCACGTTTGCCCAAAAAAGACAGAGATTCAGCCTTCATGGGCGAAGTCCAAGTCCCACAAAAGCCCAACTGTGTTATTTGATCTCATGGGTTTCTTATTTGGTCTCCCATTGTTGATCATAAATCATAGCCCAACCATGCATATTGAAAAGTGCACTATAAAACAAAAATCTGATTGTTTTAATGCATTGTGAAGTGTTATGTATCTTTTTAAACCATTTTATAAATAATGTGAATTGATTATATTAATTCTTTTTATTTATTTATGTCTTTAAAATGTGTCACTTATCAAACTATACATATGTTACATTTTTTTTTTTATAAGCAAGGTGTCCAAGCCAACTTGCGCACATCTCAACTAATTATTGGAATCAAATTTATCATGTATATGTATAGGACTTTCAAATCAGTAATTAAGGACATTTTATACATGATAAATTCTTAGAAAAGTAGTATTATAAGAAGATTATTGAAAGGAACTGTTGTAAAATCGATTTACCTTACTACTTGGATTTTTTTTCCTTGGCTTGAGAAAATCTCTCCAGGGAGTCTTACTTGATTACTATACTCAAACCGTTAACTAATCATCTTGTTTGTTTAAACCTGGAAAAAAAAAAAAAAAAAATCTGTCCTATTGAATTATGGTAAGAAATTTTCCTTCTGAGCTTAATAAGCTGTGTGTTTCAGTTTCTACTCGAGGCTGGTGATGAACTTGCATGATTAAACAAGCTCTTTCAATACACCATGAACAAAATATTTATTCTTGTACTTATTTGTTTCCTATTAATTAAAATTCTAGTATGCTAACGTGTTAGATGGATCCCAAAGTTGTCATAATCTTGTGTCACATATACGTTTCTGACGATCAAATCTTCTAACTTTTCTTTTTGAACTGAGCAAAAACCTTTCTTCAGCGGGAAAATCAAGAACTTGTCAGAGGGGAAACCTAACACATCTAGAATGGTCAAATGCCACAAAAGTGAAGTGATTATAAAAATAATAATGTGACTACATGCATGCATGCAAGCTAGGTTTTGTAATGCAAAAGCGTATACTATGTTGGGCAGCATGATCAAAAATCCATAATTTATTAATTTCATTATAAAAGAAGTAATATTAAACTAAATACGAGAGCATGGGTTAAACTATTAAAAATAATTCACCACGAAGGTGTATGACCTCATCAATACTCGGATACTGTACAATAAAGACAATTAACAAATTCAATTCATGTTTGTTTAACAAAGAAAACTTTATAACCAGATACTCCATTATTCTTCCCCATGCTAGCAACCCGTTTTAAAAAACTCTCCCACGTGGTGAAGAGGAACATTTTACAGGTGTTTATCTAATAAGCTAATTGCAAATTGAGCAGGTTGGATACTAAATCAAACAAGGTCGTAACATGATTAACGATTAATTAAGCAGGCTGTAGTACTTTTAAAGTTAACAACATTAGTTCATGTTATTTACAAATATTTTTAATATAAAAACATTTTAAATACTTTTAGAAGAAATGCTTCGAATAACATATAAGTATGGTCTTTCTTTTTTCTTTTATTTTGGTATCTGTATATCAATATTTTAGTATATTTCTCTATTCATTTTTTTAACTTGATCAAGTGCTCTTTATTGTTGCGATTGTATTTATAGGAACTAAACTCAAAATATGATTGGACAATTTGATTGTTACGAATCTTAGGAATCAATACAAAATATGAATGATCCAATGAGATAAAACCTAGTGACCCTCCTAATATGATTGATCAACCAGCTACATTATTGGAGAGTTTCAATCATGAAAAATAAATCGAATTATGTTGACAGTAGTGGGATTAATTTTCTAAATCAACAACATAAGAAACCGTATCCAAGATAGATCATAACAGCACTGGGGATGTTGGTTTCGGGATTGGTATTTTCAATTGAATGGGGGACAAGAGGACCAAATGCATTAATAGAGCGACATTTCCAAGTCATTTGTGGAGCCTTTTAAAAGATTTTCTCTGTAGACTGCAATATCCAAAGGTGCCAAGTGTTGAATTTAGCAGTAACTCCACATGTGGGTCTATCAGGAGCTCTTTTTGCAGTTCCGAGGTCCCATTTCCAGTTGTACCAACTCCCATAATTAATCCTAATTATACAATATTCGTAAGAGACTTTCTTCACTTAATATTTTATCTCAAAAGAAAATCTCACACCTAGGCTTAACATGGATTCATGGGCATTATTTTTTTAGGCTGAGCTTTGAAAGCTAATTAATTATAAGATATCGTGTATGTATCCAATAAGAGGTTCATTGACTCAAATAATGTTGTTTTAATCAAGAATATGAGCATCTCGGTCACTACCTAAAGCATTTTAGCTCATATGCCCACATGATCCACCCAAATCAAGCTCTCTAATTTAGCTATAGTACGTTAATTATAAATTAAATGTTCAAAATGATGATAGGAATTGATTCATTATATGCTCTCATATTTGAATGTCATTGGTTGAACTGAAAAAATGATATTTTATTTGTACGTATTTAACGATGACGGGCATGAATTTGATATAATTATATCATGACGTCTTGACTAGAGAATTAATATATATATATGTGTGTGTGTGTGTAATTATATATATATGTAATTGCTTGTACAGGTAGGTCTATTGCAACTGCATTCTATTTGATTAACAAAATGCACTTTAGTGTATTGCATAGAAACTTAATCACCATTTTTTAACTTCCGGATTCTATTCCATCTTGGCAACACGCATATAAATGGGGATATGTGCATAACTTAAAATTAACTAGTTTGGCTCATATCTTCTGTTATCAGTAGTACTCTTCCTTAAGTCCAGCACTAATTGTATATTACTTGATATACAGTATGTGATTGTACATGACAACTTAGAGAGGCAATCGGAATTCGTTCCAGACTCTCAACTTCATCATAACATTTGCAACCAGGCCAATAAATTAAAGCTACATGCTAGCTCTTGATGTATTGAGTAAGCACAGAAACTTTAGAAACCAATATAACATATATACATCCTCTTTCTGAAAAGGAGCTCAAGTTATAGATTGCATATGCCAAGTTTAATTTCTTTTACGGAACCCATTGGCCAATTGATTACTTCCTTTTGGGACTACATGCAAGTAATTAGATCGAAGTATATCTTTTTCATATCGATATTCATGATGGCTTCTCTCTGCCCTTGTTGACTAAATAATCAAGTAAACCGATAGGATGAATAGATCCAAGTAAACCAAAAAAGTTAAAAAATAAGACAAAGTTATGAAACTATTATACATGTGATAATTTAGAGAAAACTAATGGCAATTTACAGATCATCATAATTTCACTTTCCATCTTCTTTATATTATTATTATTACCTTTTAGGGCCACTAAGATAAAATTCTATTAGGAGGAAACTTAAATTTAACGAAAACATTCATAAGTTTATTGTGTATAATTTATAGCCATTGAAAGTTCTTCTGGGCACTTCTTTTAAATTATATATATCATCGGTAGGGTTAATTCTGAAATTCACTAGTATATTAAAATAATCACTGGTATATCAATACTGGTATACTAAAAGTTAGATGCAATTAACAATTTTATTTAAAACAATAACGTATAATGACTATTCACTATCAACCAAAAAATTATATAAACCACAATGCAAATATCCAAAATCTAAAATTTTCATACACTCTAATATCTTACAATGGTTGTCGAAGATTTAACAACAGAAATCAGTAATATTTTACAACTACCGATAGATATAGTACAACAAATCATTGTTAAAGCAACTCGAAGAAGCATCCAGACTCTATGCGCAATTTGGTTGACGTAAGGACTACTAACTCCAACGGTATTGATTACTATATCAAAATACTATCACAAGATATAAATTACACTTTATTTATCTAACATTTTGCAGATGCAAATATCTTAACAAACAAGCAAATACAAAGAAAGTACTGTGTAAAAGAAATATCTACAAGCAAAGATCCAAGCTACCAGCAATCACGCCACAAGGACTTTCAATTTTAAAAATGTTTGCAAATGCAGAAAATATACATGCTTTATTACTGCTTGGAACACATTGAGTCTTCATCAAACGTGATGTATACATAGGTTTACCGATGCTGAATGCAGCTTGCAGAACAAATACAATGCAAGCACTATATCACTTTGCAATTGCTCTGCTCACCATATATGAACGAAAAGGTATACAAATTCTACTCAAGTTGGTCAAAAATCCATACTATTTTGTCAAGATGAGAAATTGTAGAGAAACCTTCAAATCCCTGACTCCAACAGCAACGATTCTCATCCAAAGAAATACATTTAGGATTTGTGATAAACAAGATGAAAGTGTTGTACATTGGGATAGAATAACAACACCAAAAAATATCACCTGCCAAAATTGTTGTGTAGATTACCAGATAGTACGTATAAAATACAATTTGTAATAGAAATATAAGGACATCAAATTAGAATCTTAATAATATTTTACTAAATTTTAATAAACCAATGATTATTCAGAAATAACCCTACTGATGATATATATATATATGACCCAACAAAAATAAAAAATAATTAAAGAATGTTATAAATAAAAGTAGAGAGATCATATTTCACCAGCAGATGTGATCATATTGGATGATCGATCTTTTTCAAGAATCTTGGAGGATTCTTATATATATAAAACTAAAAAAGTTAAGATACCTAGAGTCTACTCTTTCTATGATATTTCCCTCTTACACATAAACTCAACTCCAGGTTTATCGATCTCAAGTTCTCAACCATGGATCACCAAAAAGAAAGACGAAAATCAAAGGAAACCCCTACACTCTCTAAGGTGTTTGGTACAAGTCCCCGTGTAGATATAGGAATAATCAATGAAAAATCTAATTAAAAATGAGATAGAAGTTGATTTGGTTTTATAATTGGATGGATTTGGAAGCAGTGGGGGCTCTTTTTATTTTAATTTTGGCTCTTCACAGACACATAGACAGCGTTTTCTAAGGGATCATATTGCTTTGCAAATCGTGTGGAGTAATGCATCCTGTAAGTTTGCATGTGCCCACAAATCTACAGTAGATATCATATTCTCTACATCTCTCTCCACTAAGCTTTGTCTTTGTTTCTTCTTAATATTATATTATTTTCCAACAACATCACTCATCAAATCACACCCAATCAACATAATCCCTTCTTTTCTTCTCTACTTTAATTTTCTTATATTATTATATTTCTATGTTCAAGGAATAAGTATAGAAGCCAGCTTATGGTCACATCATCAAGTTAAACCCATGTAGACAATACACTGTCCAAATTCAGGCGTATTAATTTAACCCATTCATATGCTTTTTCTATTTTAAATCCTGAACAAATGTGTGGATATATATATATATATATTAAACTAATGGATGTTTATGTTTTCATGAAGGCAAGAATATTCATACGTCAGTTTTAGACGCTGCAACACGTGGCAGGTGGCTATTAGTCATGCCCTGCAAGTAGATATATATACACGAATGAGAGAGTTTGTTTAATCAAATATTTATCACAATATAAACCTTATTTTTTTATTATCATCTGATTCACGAGATTTGAATTTAATAATTTTTATTGAGAATGGTAACATTATTTACTCCTAAGTTAGACTACAATGTCCAAAGGATTCATCAAGAAATCGTATTTTTATTGACCTAGCTGCTGCATGTAGACCACAAGAAAAACCATTTATATACGATGCAATTCATCATACAATTTGAAATTTTAAGCTATAGTTTTCTACACATTTATTTCAAACATCTAATATTATTTTGAAATTAGTCATGGACCACACAATTAATATTTATGTAAGAAAGCTAGGGTTGCGTACCCATAATGACTGACCTCATGCCTTGTTGACTTTATTAGCTTGTGATATTGTAAAACTAAATATAAAATTTTAATTAGTTAATTTATTTCTCGTTTTCATACTACATTAAAGTGTAAATTAATCACATACCCAAATTGATAAAATTCTTTGTTGAGATTTTTCTTGTTGTTGAAGCCAAAATTTTTCAAAGATTGGGGTCATTTACAATGTTTTGGATAGAGCAATGAAGTTGGGAAGTTTATTGGGCGTCACCATAGATTATTCAAAAGATTAGAGGTGTGTAGCTATTCTATCATCATAATTTGGGATGTAAGCAAAGTCTTCCTTTATTGAGACGTTCTATAGGGTAATAGTTATAGAATTTTCGAATTCGGGACTTCACCTTTGTTGACTTCAGATGTTTAAGCTCCTTTATTTAGATTTTGTAATTCTTATAAGAAGTCACTGCCACGTGAATTGCCTTTAAAATGTCAATCTTTTCAGCATCCTCGATATGATCTTCTTTCTTCAACAGCAGGGATTATTGAAGCATTTGTTTTACAATGTCTTTAAATTGTTATGAAGAAGGTACCTTGTCTAGTAAAAATAAAAAAGAAAAAAAAATGTAAAATTAATTTTATTTTGGGTTAATCTGCTTTATACAATAATCTATATAATCACTTTAGTTTTTTTACCGCATGTAAATGACATACATATCTTCCAGCATTCTATTAATGCGTTACATATTTAAGTTGATCTTAAATAAAAATTGAATACAATGCAAAAATAATAGTCAGGTGAGAAGATCTGATTATTATCATTCAATAATAAAATTCATGATCCTAAATAAATAGTGTAAGAATTTCAAAAGAAATTTAGTGGCATAGATCCCTGCGACTGTACACAAAAAGATTGTGGTGTAATTGTTTTAACCAGTCCTATAGGTTTAAATTACACAGGTATAGGTAGAATATGATCGAATTAAAGCTTATTACTAAGTTTGTTTTTATTATATATGTGTGTTATTTTTGGATATATAGGTTTTATTGGTAATTGCAAGAGTTCACATGCCTGTATAAGAAATTGAGGATTCTCACTTTCCACCACACAAACAACTCATAAAATATGACCCACAAATCATGCGTGAAACAGCTCAACTAGATTTGGTTCCCCCTTCTATTCTATTCTATTACATCATATCATCTATTCAAATTATCGCGATCTTTTGGTCAAATCACTAATCACATTACCATCAATTCTTCCCTCTTATTTTAGAAACTACTTCCATCCTTTCTTTCACTTTCAGCAACATATATTTATTTTATTTTGAAAAAAAAAAAAATTCATGAATTAAGATTGATACAGCTTTAGATATTAATGACGAGAATTTCTTTTCTCCCCAAATGACAATCCCTTTGAAGCTGCTAATAAGATTTCTAGAATCTATATTTAATGATTTTTACGTTTTTATTTATTATTTCCTTTCTTGTTAAGTTTGCTATACATTTCACAGCTGGGGGCTTAGGTTTAAGTCGGTGAGACGATTTGATCATAGAACTCAAAGATCACATGTAAAGTGGGACCGCTTTCATTTTCAAGACTGAATGATAAATACAATTCTAGACGATCAAATTTAATATACTAAATATAACGATGAGATCGGAGAGCGTGAGATGTAGGCACCACATGATTTACACTGAGCAGGGGTACAGATAATCATATGTCCAGATAGAACTTCGTATCGTATGCATATGTTTTATGTTAGCAAAGATTCATGTTCAAATTATTACAGTACATAGCGCGTAGGGTGGCATACTTCTTTTAAAAATGCAATTTATAATACATATAACGGAGAGACAATCGCTTTCAAGTCGTAGTCTTCAAGTCCATAACTAAAGGAAAGTTTTATAATAAATATATATATTTATAAATGGCATTATTATTATTATTAGTGTATTATAACACATTTATACAAGTTCTCAAAGAGGCAAAAGAGAAGGTGGGGGAAAAAGAGCATAAAATCTATGTTATTATCGATTAAATCTTTACAAAATCTGATCCAGCGATGCAATAATTACTTTGTTTCAAACAGCTTTAAAAGGGGTATAGGAGATCTCCGATTTCTCAGCAGCTCGTTTGCCTCAAGTTTTGCAGTAAGAGAAAGCCAGGGATTTTCAAACCAAACCAACCAAACCGTCTATCTATCTATCTCTTTCATCATCCCTCTCACTCACGCACACAAGAAACACTGAAATGGGTAGCGGTATTTTGGAGAGCCAAACCTGGGAAATGAAAGAGCTGGATCTTCAAGGAAGGGAAAGAAATTCAGATAAGCCTAACACGCCACAGAGAGGTCTGGTGTTGCTCAATTGGAGAAGATCAGATTACATGGCCAAATGGTTGTAATTACCATCCTTCTTTTCACACTCCATACCCTACTAATTTCAACCAGGTATTTCTCTCTCTTTCTCTTTCTTTCTTGCGGTGAGGCAGTGAATAGTTTGAAGATTATTAAGTTCTACATTTTCATCGAGTTTTTAATTTTCTTCTACTATTCATCAGGAGGATGTACGAGTGCAGACTGCTTATTCATCAGCACCATCATCATCTTTTTCTTATTCATCATCCTCATCATCCCCAACTTCTTATGGTTGCCACCCCAGCATCACGGTATATAAAATGAAAATTTCTTTCCTATACTTTCCGTTGAAGTGACTCTAAAGTAGACCCACGGTTCGATTTCATTCTATGTATTTGTGGGTCTTCATGTTTGTCTCTCACTTGATTTGTGTGTCACTACTTTGTTAATGTTGTTCTTGCATAGTTGATGATGGGGTACGATATTGGTGAAAAATACAGCAGAAAAGTTTAGCTAGGTGGTTTATATTAAGTAAAGGAAATAGTCTTTTTAATCATTGTTATCACACAGTTTTCAAATTTGAAATTAAATTAATTTGGTCAGTTTTAGGTTTTTTTGGGAGTTCTACTATTGATTGGCCCTAACCCTAGCAAGATATTGTTCAAGAAATAAACCAAAACTTAATGCACATTATAAACCATCATCAACCCAAATAGTTAATGGTTGAATTAATTGTTGTTTACAAAATGAATGAATGCATCTGAGAAGAGGGGGCGTTTGAATTAATGTTTTTATGTTTGGTTTTTATATATCTGATCTTGAATAGTACCTAATTAAATTTGTCCAAATCACATGGCCTTACAGATGGGGTAGGCGAGTATGAAAGATCAACCTTCATATATGGTGATTCACAACCTACTACCACAGCAAGGTACTTGATTATGTTTCAAATATAATATTTTCGATAAGGAAGAACTTCAAGCGAAAATTCTACTTTCTGTTTTTTAATTTCCCTGAATTTTTATTTTGGTTTAGTGCTTAATTCTAACAAATATATATGTTGAAATCCTTTCAGCAGTTGGAACCCTGCGAGTGGAATCTTAGAGACCCAGCATTTTATACAACCGAGCATGAATAGACACCATCTAAATCTACAAGTTGAGGTTGTTACATTAACCTAAGCTACTATGTTTTTGATATTGTACTCTTAGATATATTTTGATAGTAAAACGTGTACTTGATGCTTAGCTTCGCTTTGATATTGACATCTTTACATCCATGATAGGATCCACCAAAAGAGGAACAAGAAAACAGGAGTAACTCAAGGGGCTCAAGCAGTCAGAATTCCGAATCAGTGACACTCAAGAAGTAGATTTGGAGCTCAGACTATCGCTTTAGCCATGTTTTTCTGCCACTCAAATCAATGGATTCGAATTCTACGCGTTTAGTTCAGATCAAAGATGAAGATAACCTGTTGTTTTGGCCAACAAATTATAATCGCGGTCAAGTCTATGAGAGATCGAGCAAGGTATAAACATGAACATGTTTTAAGTATGTGAAGAATCTTATGTAATATTGAAAGGTAGATTGACTTTCTGCATTAGACAATTAAATTTCTTCTTGTTAATGAATTGTCAAGAAGTGAGAAAGTCATAATTCTCCCATTTAGAAAAAAAACTAACATCATTCATTGAATTTTAGAATTTTTATTCTCTTTCTTTCCTGTTAATTGTTCAATAGGGCATGAAATTGTTTAAGAGGTAAAAATGGGGATCAAGATAAAGCATGTCAAGGACGTGGTAAATCAATTGTGAGTGCATATTAAAGTTTCTCGTTTAAGATTGATAAAGCCACTGACAGCTACAATGTCCTCTAATTTATGTATTGGACTCTATGGTATCGTTGAGAAAAGATGATTAGCATATTAAATTGAGAACTCCACGCATTTGCCTAGTTCCAGCTACATTATAACGTTTTTTCTTCACTTAAATGGAAACCACAAATTTAGTAGTTTCCTAGGTCATAAATTGAATTTGAACAATTCTACTTTCATAAGAACCCTAATTTGATTTTCCGTTTTCATATTTTGTACTTTGGCCATATAGGCAATTTCAATGAAAAACATACAGGGTGAAGAGGCGATCTTCAGCCTCTCTCATACCTCAACTTTCTTAATGATTATACAATTTTAATTGGGCAGGGTGAGAATAATTTCCCCCCCTTCTAATTTCTGGGAGGGAAGAGATGTGCGCAAGTGCAACGGAACAAAGCTGCTAGATTGTTACTAATTACATAAACATTTTTTATTCGCTTATAATTCGTTGCCTGATGAATGAATTATAGATAAGACATCTTGGGAATAGTTTAAAGGAATAGTATTAACAGGTTCTCGGTGAGGGCAAATCTTAAGAAGTGTTGAGTTTGTAGTTTAAAACTGGATTATCTCTACATCAGAGTTTACTTGAATTTGAAAGATTTTATAACATAATCACTATTAAATTTAGGATTGAATTTTTTTTTTTTTAATTGTCTAGTAATCTCAACCACGATATGAATTTAAGGAAAAGTTCAAATAAAAAAGAAATACTTTGAAATTAGTATTAGAATTTTATGAAGCAATAATACTTACCTAAATCATGGCAGGGGCCATTGGCTCGAGGCGATTTATGAAAAAAAAATGTTAAGAAGCTTAAGATAACTTCTGATACCCTATTTAAGATCGGTGTTTAAAACATTTGTCACTCAATTTGTTTTGACTTGGCTACGAACGACATTCCCTTCTAATTTAACACATGGTAATAGGTTATAACGCCAAGCATTAGTCAAAGCGTCGGAATTTGAATTACAAAATTTAATCAACAAGTAGTTAAGAAGTCTACGGTATACTATACTGTGATACTGGTTTTCACGATAAACATATGATTATCAATTTTCATTAGGGTTAAGAAATTTGCCTCAAAATACACTAAAATGAATGTCTTTTCAATGTTTACAGTATCTCATTTCAATGTCATTAATCACGCGACCATCGAAGAAGGAAGGAGCCAAGCAGAAGCAGCTGGCTTCTTTCGGCTCCACTCTTTTCACCTTTTATAAAAAGGTGAAAGTGTATTAGTTTTTTACTATGTTCCTTTTAAAGCAAACCGTAAAATTTAGGTTTTCAATTACGGTGAAGAAAAATGGCCAGACAAATAAATACTCTTATAATTTTATAATACTGACAGGCCCCATTCTTTTTATATCGACAATTAATTGTTCTTGCCATCAACTCAGGAGGGCCAATATCATAGAGCTTGATGGGTATGATCGCTTTCGTTATTAAGAGCATCTTTAATGGTATTCTTTATTTTAAAGATTATATATCATATAAATCAAGAACATCTTTATTGATTTTTAAATATAAGGAACAAAATTTTTATTCAAATCCAATAGACTTTTTAAATTTTAGGAGAGAGAATATGTTTTTTCAAGAAAAAAACTTAATAGGAGAGATAAATCATAAATAAAATTATAAAAACTTGTAATTTATTATTTTAAATTAGGATAGAGAGTGAAATTTGACTTTTTAAATATGGAGAGTCAAACTCACTATTTAATTTATATTTAAAGAATAAAGAGTCTATTGGACTCTTGTTTCTATGGATAAACGCTTTATAATAAAGAGTTTAGATTACATAAAGAGTTATTTGGAGATGCTCAAATATAGTTAAAAATAAAGTTGTTAGCTACTTTATATATAATCAACAGGAAGAGCAATTAATAATTAAACAACTGTATTAATGTGAATATTAGTGAAAAGATTAGTAATGACAATAGAAAAGCTAATTATTAAGATTGATTGATATAAAATTAGACTTACTTAACCATTAAATTAAGAGCAATACTAGTCTTACAAAGACAAAAACAAAGAGGACATACAAAGACAATTTCCACCCTTCATCTTCATGATTTCTCTCTCTCTTTCTCCCTCTTTTTTTCGTTTTTTCTTTGTTTTTTCTTTCTTGCTGATGTTACTTTGTAGCTCTCTTTGTATTGTCTTTGTAAGGATAACATTTTTCTTAAATTAAAGGCCTGTTATGCTTATTTAAATTAGGAAATTAAAGATACCTTTTTAATATCGGTTATCTCTTACCAAATTTAGCTGAATCATTCATTATATCCACTTATTCTTTAGTACGGTAAAACCTCACCTCTCTATTATGATATTTTCTATAGGAATAACTTCCATGTAATCATAAAAAAATTTAATCCTAACTTGAAATAATTATAAATAAAAATAAACTTCACATTGTAATAAATTATAATTTTTTTAATTCCCGTCTTAAGAAAGTTGCCTCCATATAATAATAATTATCTGTATAGCATGAATACCTTTTTGTTGACGCCAAAGTATTTCTAAATTCTCAAGTATGTTTAGAGCTTCTTAGTAAAAAACTTTTTGTATTTCCGTACTATCATCCTCAGGATTATTTCCTTTATCTTTTTGTCTAATTGTAGCAATGATTTCTTCTTCAGTTAAAGCATACATGGTTTATTGCTCATTTGGATGATTAAGTAAGACACTAATATCTATTCGATTAATGTAGTGAAGTTGTCAAATCTGATCACTCAATTCTGCAATGACTCTTTGATTCTCCTTATCCATTTCATTTGTAACTTGCAATTCATCGACATCGAGGGTCCTAATTTTGCAGTACTTAAAACAATTGGTAATTGTATTTGGCTTCACATCAATTGACCATGCGGTAACTATATTTACGATACTATCAAAGACACTTATCTTTACTAGTTTCAAGATATAATCTTCTATCTGTTTCAAAAGTGGACAATTGAAATTCTAATACTGCTAAAACATGAATTAAGATCCTAATACTGTATTACTAAAACATGAATTATAAAATACGAAATCAAAATAATAATTTTTGTAATTATATCTCTATTAAGTTATAACCTCCTCATAGTAATAAAATTAGTTGGTCTCACTATTATGACTATAGAGAGATTTAACTGTATTGAGTTATTGTTATATATACTTTCTATTCCTAAATAGTAAAGAACATGATATCATTCCATAAGCTTAATATTGCACATATAAAGAGTTTATACAAAGTCATGTGATAATACTCATATATTGCCACGTTATTCATCCTTATTTAATGTGAATTTATTAACTTGATTTTCTATATTAATTTATCTAACTATATTTTAACACATCATTTTGTATAAATTCTTTATAAGTATAATATTATTCTATTGGATAAATTAATCGACGGAGATTAGTTTACCAAGAGAGGTTCCAATAAGGCAATAATCAATACATGGCTAATGCAATAGAAAATTGGTGACAATAAGAAACGATATTAGTAAGGCTATGCTAAATATTCAAAATTGCTGTTCAGGATTCACGTAAAGCCCATCGAGAGATTATAAATCCTTTGATTTGAAATACAAGTTAATTCGTTAATCTAGTTGGCAAGCAAACTCACAGAAAATGAAAACAACTTCTTCATTTATCACCATTAAGACTTCTCACCTTGTCACTGCAATCTGTCTCAAAATCCCCCACCGTTTACGATGTTTATTATTTTACGGAAAACTACTACTGGGGACAATCATCATGCATAAATTGAAGAACTAAAATTCATATCATAAGTTCTTTAAATTTATGGCCGGGTATTCACTTGTAGCAGGATCTGTTACATTTCAAGCCAATGATGCCTTCTTAATTATCTGAAAATAACATATAAAACCACATACATAAAACCTTAAATTAGTTGTTGATAATTGAAAGTTAGAGATCTAAGGATTCAAGGATCCCGATCTCTCTTAAATTGGTTTAATTTAAACAAATATTAGATGAATATTTTTGACATGAAGGGTTTATTAGAGAGTAAATTTGGATCCTGGTTTAAGTGTTTTGAGGCTTAGGAGATTTATGTGGATGAGGAAAACCCCAGAAAAATGGGGAGGAGATTTGACCGGGCAGAACAAGTGCCACGTTAAAGGATAAAAATGGCAAGATTCCTCAATTCACTCGCCCATTTCCTCCTGTAAATAGTAAAGGCAATACCGTAAATACCTTAAAAGCCTGAAAATCAGGTGCAAAATAGACGCAATAGCAACTACATAACTATTCTGAAGGGATGGGGAGATGGAGACAAGGAAACAAAAAGCCTTCTGTAGCCAAGCCATTGATAAAACAACGGCTGCCTTCTTGCTTTCTTGTTCGTTTCAGCGTACGCGGACAGCAAAGCGAACCCTCCTAAGGAGGATGACGAGGGCTGGTTGGATGAAAAATGGAGATCTCAGTACCGATGAAAAATACTACGAAAGTTTCTCCAAGGATAGTTGGGAAAGAACCGGGCCCCAGGTTGGAGAAAGAGCCGGGGGAGAAACAATCAGTGGAAAAAAAAAATAAGGACAAGGCTTGGAAAAATAAGAAAGAAAGAGATTTTTTATTGCTGTCGGAAAAAGTAGATACGACTTGGAGAAACAACAACAATCCAGGCCAGGGTTGGAATGGTGGTAAAGATAATAAAACGGACAATCCAAATAAAGGCCCAATCCCTAATCAACCAGTCAATGCATTCATTCCACAAGAAGTAGCGGCTGGAGCATTCAATGGCAAATGGGAGCTGACAGCTAGCAGTTCTGGTGTCTCAGCTACTCACGCTATTTTGCTACCCAAAATCGACAAGGTCTTAATTTACGATGCCACAATTTGGAAGGTATCAGCGACGGCCGAACGACTTGGACTCATCCAAAGTTTGCTATAAAGACAATCTGGTACCCAACAAGTTTGGAAGTGACAATTACCCACTTTCTGTAAGGTCTTGTCGGTAAAATCCGTTAGATGACATGGTATTATTGATATTCTCTCATACTTAAAGGGTAATTTTGACTTTATATGTTTTATAAAATCCTTAAATTTTATCTCCTTTTTTCTTTATTTTTTTCTCCTCTATTTTCATCTCATCTCTTCTTCGCCTTTTCTCTCTCTTATCTTTCTTCTTCTTCTCTCTCTTCTCTATCTTTCCTTTCTTCGCCCTCTTCTCCCTTCTCCCTTCTCTCCACCATGTGCCAACCATTTGATGGCTACATCTGGTCAATTGGCGCCCAGATCATGATGACCCAATCTGTCTGGCTACTTGGCAAGATCTAGGCACCGAGATATGTGACAGGCTATTTGCAAGTGTACGAAATCATGCAAGTAATAAAGCTCGAGTAGACGAGTGTCGAATCCCAAGGGAACTACCTACCAAGTACCAAACTATTATATCCTATTGCTATTTGATAAAACAGAATTTTAAGAGAAGCTTTAATGATAAAGTAACAAACTAAAAACTAGATAAATGCAGAATTTGTAAAAGCTTTGATGTAAAGATCAATATGACTAAACCTAGGGCATAGATTTCGCACCAATTTAATCCTCTGCATTGACATTTGTTGTTAACCTAATTAAGCGGATTCTAAAGGCTAAATCCCCTAATATTCCACTAACTCTCTCTCAAGCAGTTAACAAATTAACCCTTAAGCAGCAACCCAAGATATCTCTAAGTTGGATTTAGGTACTAAGAGATCGTTAAGTTTTATGGAATTTACCGGAACCTCACAGATCGCGATAACCTATCTCTAGCGTTCGCTCGATCTATGGTTTTATTACCTAAGACAAATCAGGTTTCATCTCTCGATCTCAACCCAACCCATGATATCATTCAACTCTCGGACCCTTGAGACTTGAAAGCATTACATACGATAATAAAACTTAGAAATCATGCTCAATATAAAATCAATATAATAACGTCAACACATATTCATAAATTGAGCTATAGAAAAGAGAATTAGTTCATAATGAAAATAACAAAATCCATCATTCTATTCAATGACATCAGTTCAAGAAAGACAAAGATAAAAACTTCTCTAATCGGTGAACGAGAGCTCCCAGGATCCCGATCTCCAACTTGGTAGATGTCTTCTTCCTCTTCCAAAAGTCCACTCTTAACTTCTTAAAGACTCTCTTTTATATCTCCTGGGTTCTGGTTGTGCTTGGGAAAAAGATTAGAAAACTTAGCCCATTCAGATTCGGATTAGGGTAATGAATTAACACACCCGTGACCCATCGCCGCGGCGGTAAGAATGGTCGTTGTGATGATCGTTCTTTTTGTCTAAGGCATCCGTAATCTTCAGAATTTGATAAAGTCATCAGCACAAACATTGTAGCTCTCTGAGTAAGCTTTCCAACGCCACTAGAATCGTCAAATTTTGACTTCTACAGCTCAAGTTATGACAGAAACATCGAGGCATACTCACGATGAATGATTTACAGATTTTCCGTAACATCTTCGACGTGCCACAACTTCCTCATTTCGACCCTGATTCTTGTGCCGTTTGTTCCTACGCATTGTGAATCCTATCGACATCATTCTTTTCCCTTTAAAAACCTGTTTGAGCCTGAAAACACTCAAAATGCACCCGTGATCTCATAAATGGTATTTATGAAAGAATTAATCAAAATTCCACACTTTAAACACATTTTTTCCATAAATAAACCAATTAAATCACTAATAAAATATAAACATTCAAGCTCTTATCAATATGGACTACAGGCTGGCCAGATCGAAAGCCTTTCTCCCCTCTCTCTCTCCTACCTTTCTATCTCTCTCTCCCCCTCCCAACTTGAAACCGCCATGGGTCCCACGCGGTTTTTTTTTTTTTTTTTTTTTTTTTTTTTTCCAGATGAGTAGAACCGCAAGACTATTGACTTGACTTGAAGCTTAGTTTTTTAAAGTTTAGAGTTGCGGTTGGTGAATACTCAGTAAGGAAAAATTGTTACTTGAGATGGTTTAGTTGACTTTTGGATAGGATCGGTTCAGGACCATTTGGGAGATTTGGTTTGTTGAAGTGTTTGGTTTGACTTCTTGATTGCATAGAACAAGATTTGTTGTTTTTTTTTTATTTTTTTATTTTGATTTCTCAAATTAGAAATGAAAACAAAGCAGAGAAGAGAGGAAAAAAGAAAGGTGAATAAGAATAAAACAGAAAGGGAAGAGAGGTGGTGAAGGCAGATATGTTTGCTGTTGCAGCTATTATGTAATTTGAATTAAAATTAATTATAAAAATAGAATAATCAAAATTCATATTAAAAATAGGTACAAGAATTTTAAATTACAAGATTTTTCTGCTAAATAAAAATTTACTATTTTATCCTTCCTCTAACAGATTTCACTAACAAAACTTTACGAAAAGTGGGTAATTGTCATTTCCAAACCTTTTGGGTATCATATTGTCTTTACAGCAAACTTTGGGTGGGTGCAAGTCGTTCGGCCTATCAGCAGCTGATCAATTGCCCCCCGAGCAGTGACCTTGCCGTGTGGTAGATCATACCAATAAGTTGATTGTTAATTTGTTATGCCCATTCAGTCCTCTTTGACCCTAATACAGGAAAATTCAGAATATATACTCGAAGTATGGCTTATATATTGTCCCTCATACTCACTTTTAATTAATAACTATGACAAATACATCTACAATTTGATTATACTTCATTTTCTCTTGTTATGCCCATTCAATCCTCTTTGACCCTAATACAGGAAAATTCAGAATACTCAAAGTATGGCTTGTATATTCTCCCTTGTACTCTCTTTTAATTAATAAATATTACAAATACATTTACAAATTAATTTTGTCTTTAAGTGTTATATGTGTGTGTATATATATATATATATATCTACAATTATAATAGATATCTTTATATATCTATAGTGAGGGAGAGAGAGAGAGAGAGAGAGAGAGAGAGAGAAGAGGGAGAGAGAGAGAGAGAGAGAGAAGGAGAAGAGAGAGAGATCTCTATAATCATAAGGTGTGATCAAACAATTTATTATTGTAAAGAGGTTATAATTTAATAAAGTTATAATTACAAAAGTTACTATTAAGTTACTATTTTGATTTCTTATTTTATATTCACGTTTAATAGGATATATTAAGATTTCAATTCATTATTTTAGTAATCATTACTGCAATTAGACAATAAGTAAAAGAAATAATCCTAAGGATAATATGCCAAGAAGCTTTAAAGATACTGAAAGTTAGAAATATTTTGGCTTTACAAGAAGACATCCAGGTTAGTGAGTTATTAGTACCTATAGTTAAAAGATGTGGTAACGATTCTAAAGCATAAATCATTGTCTCAACAACTTTAGATATATTTTAATTCATCTTAAATCTTTAATATACCAAATTTTTTTTTTTTTTTTTTTTTTGCAATATACAAATAATTATTACTATGTAGAGGCAATTTTCTTAAGACGAGATTAGAAAAATTATAATTTATTACAATGTGAAGTGTATTCTTATTTATAACCATCCCAAGTTGGGACTGAAATTTTCTATGACTATGAAAGATTATTCATATATAAAGCATCATTATAGACAGACACTAACCACACTCCACTTGTGGGTTCAATTGAACCCGCTCAACTTTTGAAAAAAAGACCTTATATACAGTAAAACCCTCTATAGTCATAATGTTGGGATCAAACATTAATTACTATAAGGAGGTTATAACTTAATAAATGTGTAGTTACAAAAAACTATTTTGATTTCTTATTTTATAATCTATGTTTTAGTAGTATGTATTAGGACTTCAATATTGTTTTAGTAGTATTAGGATTTCTATTTACTTTTAAATTACTGTTTCTTACTTTATAATTTATGTTTTGGTAGTATTTGATTTCCTATTTATTTTTAATATTACTTTGATTTCCTATTTTAAAATTCATGTTTTGGTATACTAGGATTTCAATTCATGTTTTAGTATAGTAGGATTTCAATTCATTGTTTTAGTAGTAGTATTGAATTTCTTATTTCCTTATCCTAGTAGAATTATGATTAGCCTGCTATAAATAGGGTTGTTTTTTCAACTTATCAATCAAGTTTTTAAAAAACTTCCACCAATTCAGTGATACCTTCCTTCTTCTCTACAAATATCATGCCACCCAAAGTTAATACACGAACTCAATTGACTAAGTATTCGTGTTGAATTGTGCAAAATGAAAGAATCAACCCTAGTTGAGCAAAAAGATCTCCTTCAAGAAAGGATTGTTGAACCCAAACACAAAACATGCAAAGATGGTAAAGTACCCCAAATGGAGTTTGCCCTCTATGGGTTTGTATGCCTCAAGAGCAGTCAATATGAAAGTTGAATTGTTAAAAGAGAAGGGAAAATATTTTTCTAAGGAAACTCTATCCGAAGCTGCCTCGTTTGATTTTCAAATGGATGGTTGGAAAAGTTCAAGCAACGCCATGCAATTCATCCCTTTCTTCGTTTTGGGGAAGTTCAGTTAATATGGAGAAAATTGAAGTTACTTTGCCATCAATAAAGAGGAATTAGACAAATGGGCTTGGAAGGACATTTATAATATGATGAAACTGGCTTATTTTATCGAATGCAAGCCGATAACTCTCTGCACAAGCAGTTGGAGGGCCGAAAGCAAAACAAAGAGAGGATTACAATTGTTATTTGTGTGCAATGGCGATGGCTCAAACAAACTTCCGCTTTGGGTCATCGTGTAGTTTCTTAATCAAGATGTTTTAATAGGTTACCCGTGATAATCTCAATTGCAAGTATCGAGTGAATTCAAATGCTGGATAACATCTTTGTTTTTTATGAATGGCTAAGTGGTTTGATAGCCGTTGGATAGAATGTTCTTGCTTATATTGGATAATTGTACCGCCCATGCGCAAAAGGAGAACTCCCCTCCACTTCATTACACAACTGTTCTGTTCCTACCACCAGCTAGCACTTCCAAAATCCAACCATGTGAGGCAGACATTATTAGAAATTTCAAAGGTATTATCGGTAAGCGCTTTAATCGCTTACTTTTGAAACGATAAATAATGTAGTGAACCGAAAAGATAAGTACCTTGATGAATTGTAAATGTAATTACTTGCATGGTCATTGATTGTAAGCCATAAACAATTATCAATTGTTTTAAGCATTGCAAAATTAGGACCTCCGATGTCGATGAATTGGAAGTTACAATGAAATGGATGAAGAGAATAAAATGTCATTGCAGAATTGAGTGATCAGATTCGTTAACTTCACTACACTAATCGAATGGATATTAATGTCTTCCTTGATCATCCAAATGAGTAACGAATCGTATATTCTTTAAGTAAAGAAAAATCATTGATGCAATTAGACAAAAAAAAAGGAAATATCTTGAGGATGATGTATGGAAATGCAAAAAGTTTCGTGCCATGAAACTCTAAAATGCTTGAGAAGCTAGAAATATTTTGGCTTCAACAAGAAGGTGTCCTGCTAGCGAGTTATTATACCCTCAATTAGAAGATTTTGTAACAACTCTAAAGCTAAATCATTGTCCCAAATTTAGATAAATATTTTATTTCATCATAAACCTTAGTAACATAGCATATTTTTTTTTTTGCAATATACAAATAATTATTCCTATGTGGAGGCAACTTTCCTTAAGACGGATAAAAAATTTAACTTATTACATATGGAGTTTATTCTTATTTATAACTATCCCAATTTAGGAATAAAATTTTTTTATGACTATGTAAGTTTATTCCTATTAAGAGTATCACTATAGAGAGGTTTTACAGATTATGAAATTTAATTTTAAACCCCACTTACATTCATAGTGACCCCCACCAAAATTCTATTATTAACACTTTTTTTACCTTTTTCTCTCATCTTCATTTCCTCTCATTCTTTCTCTATTTTGTTTTTTCCTTTGGTTGGATTACTCAAGAAAGACTATTATTTTAGAGGTTACAAGTAAGATGAAAGATCATGAGTTTGAGTTTTTGTTGAGTTTAATAATGGGTTTGAAATTGGAAAATTAAATTCATAGATTTTGATGTGGGTTTTGATTTATCTTATTTAGGTTGAGTATGGTTAATTAATTGTTGTTTTAACTAGGTTTGATAATTTGTTTGTTTATTGGGTTATTTTGAATGGGTTTAATGAATTGATGAAACCCTAAGTTGTAGAAATTTGGAGATTTGATTTAATTTTTATATATTGGTTAATTCTTGCTATTTAGAGTTGAATTTGATGAATTTTCATAGGTTTGTGAGTTGAAATTTATTGGGTTAGTAGAAATTGTTTGAAAAGCCTAAATTATAAGATTTGAGTGCTTTTTTTTTTTTTTTTAACTTCTTAATTGATGAAGATCATGAGTTATAGGTTTTTGTTGAGTTTAAATAATGAGTTTGAAATTTGAAGATTAAATTCCTAGATTTTGAATCCACTCACTAAAGATTCTAGCTACGTCCTTAACACACACACACTATTATGATGAAGATCATGAGCTATAATTTTTGTTGAGTTTAATAAATGAGTTTGAAATTTGAAGTTAAATTCCTAGATTTTGAATCCACTCACTAAAGATTCTACTACGTCCCTGAACAACACACACACAACACACACACCCCACACACACACACATATATATATATATATATATATATATATATATTATAATATATATATTCAAATTAATTAATTTTGTGCTAATTCTAATAAAATATGTAATGAATATATATATATTAATTATATATTATATATATTATATATTATATATATTCAAATTAATTAATTTTGTGCTAATTCTAATAAATTGTTAATGAATTAGGTACAGAACACGGGTGACTTTGGCAGATGGTTCATTCATAGTGGCTGGTGGCGCCAAGTCTATAGCTATGAATACTAAGGGTGAGCACGGGTAGTAGGTAAATCGAAACTTGCAGGTAGAATCGGAAACAGATCTTACCCAGAACCGCACCCTGTGGCAGGTAGGTTTCATTCCATTTTTTGGAACCGACACTGTGCGGTTCTGGTTTCGGTTCCTATAGGTTCCGGAATCGAACTGGAACTTGGGAAAGAACTTGAAGCGGGTACCCTACTTGGAACCTATTTGTTTTTTGGTTTTGATTGAGAAATTTTATGTAATTGTGATGAATTGATTGAATTCAAGGTGTTCCAGAGATTAGACGATTTATAGTCACATTGAAACAAATGAATGAGTAATCAAAAGTGAAAACCACTAAATATAGGTTTTCTTAATTTGTTAGGGGTGTATTTATAAACTTTTAAGTATTTTTGTCATTTTTTAAACTAATAGGGGTAATTGATTTTTACAAATACCTGAGTAAGGAACCGGAACTTGCATTTCAGGTTCCATTCTTGAATTTAAGATCGGAACTGATAGGTTCCGGTTTTGGTTCCTTTTTTTGGGACAACATATACTGTGCGGTTCCGATTTCACTTCCCCCAAAAATGTAGGGTATCCGAAACCGCTACCCCTAATGAATACATTCCACCACTAAGAAAAACAAAAAGATGATAATAGATGCATTCCCTTTCCCTTTCTCCAAGGAACCAAGATGTAATAGCTGCAACCAACACTGAAGCGAAGTTGTATTTGAAATGATTTATACCTTTCTCTCCACCTTGTTCTCGATGGTAACACTTCCTTTTGCAAATAACCGTTATGTCTTGCTCAACCCAAAAACAACCAATTATCTGTGAGTTTCCATTCTAACCAGTGTAGCCTTAACACCCCAATCAGAAGCCTCCGCTCTCTTCCCACCTTGTTAACCCTAACACTAAGACTCAAGTTGAAGTCATGGGTTTTGGGGGAGCACAATACGATGCATATAAACTTACGCTGGCCGTTAAAAAAAGGCTTTCCACTTGCACTCAAAGATTGCGGAAGAATGGAAATCACTAGTATAATCAGTTTGGGTGAGGGAAGATAGTCCATCTCCCTGCGTGATGAGCGATATATTGATTCTTCCTAATAACGATATGTTAATCACTAATGGCGACAGGGGAGGTTCATCTAGATGAAATGATGCCGCTGATCCTAATTTTACCCTCGTATTATAATATACCGCGAAAGGTTTAGTGACACGACCCATCCTAACCTTCTATATCCCACAGGCTCCGGTGTACTCATAAACTTGGGTGACCGAGATGTCACGTGGGGAAAATTGAAAACCTTAAAAAAAAAAAAAAAAAAAAAAAACTTGTTTCTTTCCTTAACAAAACGTCACAAAAACCCATTCCTCATTTTCTTCCATCATAAAAACATACAAAATTTATATCTTTTACAAATCCAATTAAGCATCTGGTATTAGTTTTTTTTAATCATTTCTCATTGTAAAACTTTTTTCTGAATTTATGGTAAGCAAATCAATACTCATGCTTTTCAAAAAATAACTTTCAAAAAACATGTCTATAGGATAACATTTGCATTTATAAATTCCCATTTCAAATATATGATATATGAATCTAAATTATTTCTTAATCCTATGTGAAAACTCTCACCACAATTAGTACCTGGGTAAAGCCATTCTACCTGACGACATCTTACATCGCTAAGGCCTTCGACCTTGTGCTCCTACAATCGCTCGGTCATTAATACAACAATCTATCATAACTGGCGACATCCTTACATCGCTCAGCGAAGTCACAATCAATCATATGCATGTGTATAGCCAATTGGGGGGGGGGGGGGTTGGGGGGTTGTGTTGGTACTACGTAAGGTGGTTTGAAAACTTACTATCTCTACATACATCTCAAAACCATCTTTCCGTAAACATATTTTTCATAAATATACATTTCATCATTTCCGAAAGTATAAACATTTCATAACATCTTTGTAAGCAACGACGTAAATACAAGTTTCAAATGTTTTCTCAAAACTAACAATTTCAACCCATTTTCATTTTTTTTTTTTTCAAACTATTTGCCCAAAAGCATCAAACATAAACTTTCTCATGTAAAATACCCATGTCAACAGTTAATTGCAATAAATCATTCAATAAAACAATCAAACATTTCAAGCCATGGTTTAAACATAAACATGCTTGCAAAAACATAGAGAAACCTTTAGTAAAAGAAGTTAAGGTTTTTTATTTTTCCCACTCACAATTTTTGGAGCTCGACCCTTAAGTCGAAGATATTGAAATCCTCTAATAGTGCCTCCACTTGTCTCCCACTTTGTGAAATCCATAAACCTCCATACAAGGTCTCCCTATGGTAACACATCAATATTAAATTCATTGGACAATCTCACACACCAATATAAACTTAACTCCTTTTTAACGAAACTATCTTATAATGGAACATTGGTCACTCTTAGATTTTTCATAAACATTCCACTTACTAATTCAATTTATAATTTTAATGTTCTAGACTAACCTATGTTGTTCCAGTAAATTTTCCAAGCAATTCCAAAGTTCAAAACTATTAAAACAACTTGATTTTCTTTCAACCCTTTCAAAACTACCAAACTGATTGCAGGATTGATGTTGCTGACTTTGAAATTCATATCAATTTAACCTTAAACCGAAACATCATGAAACCTTCCAGATTTAAACTAGACATCCAATGGAATCACCAGAATTAAATCTTATATTTGATAAGTAAAGCAGCACATAACTCATTACTAAATACATGTTTGCAGAAAACGAAAATTCCATAATCTACAAGCAAACTTAAAAATCCAATACTTCCAATTTTTGAGTGAACTAAATTAAAACACTCCTCAAGAAGTCTAAAACAACATATTAAATTTGGCTCCAATCAAAAACCCAAAGTTTAGAAAATTTTTCGGAATCCAGGTGATCAGACTTTCAAAGTGTAACTTCCATATCCAAAAATCATATCTTTAACAAATTCTGTTTAGACAACATCTATGCTTAGCCACCTAAAATTATTGTACCAATCTTCAAATTTCAGTTGTGTTTTCATGCACTTTGTACTCAATTATAAACAACACCCATACAAAAGGATTCTTTAATCTTTTGAATCGTAAATCGCCAAAAGGGGACATATTATGCTTTACTCGCCTCCCATTTGCTTAATTTCCTTTCACTTTTTCCGATCACCAGAATTTGCTCGTCGGTGACCCCTTTTCTAGCCACCACCACCATTCTCTACTCTTCTTAGTTTCTTCCTTTCTTCTCTCTTTTCTTCTTTCTTTACTCTTTTCTTCTTTCTTTCTTTCTTCTTTCTTTTCTCCTCCTCTTTTTCCTCTTCTTCTCAATCCTTCTTGATCATAGTATAAAAATATCTCACAAACAGTTTTTTTGCCCCCTTAAATTTTCATACGATTTTATTACCCCCAGAGACCTCAACATTTTCATTACCATTCGACCCCTATATTTGTTATATTTTAAACAGTCCCCAACGTATTATATCTTTTCACTTAGGACCTCGATTTAAAACTTTAAAAACAGACAATCGCACCCCTGTTCTGCCAAACATGGAACGCCCCTTCCATTATATAAACTCTCTTCTTTTGATGGGAAATAAGTCTTTAGAAAAAAACATGCATTATATTTTCTACAAAGAAAAGGGTCTCTAGTCTAAGAAGAAAAGTCAATGATATCTTCATCAATTGCATGGATTAAGGTCTTGGATAGACTAGACTAAAAATTCTCAAATCTTTTCTCACAGTATTTGGTGTGTGTGGTTTTTCACATAGTGGAATCTAATTGCTATGGCTAAAGGTATGTGTTCTTTGCTTCTGCTTTTAGATGACATATTGCTTACATGAGTACCCAACTGAGGTTAGGGTCGAGAAATTTTATCCTCCTTATTTGGATCCATCATTAGATGTGAAGAGACTGCAATTGTGGCTCAGTCTTCCAACAAGAGTACTCCATATAGTGGCGAGTTCAAGATTCAAATTAGACTAAAGCAGAATGTTGTTAAGGATGACATTCAGGTCTATTACATATGGGTGGGACACCCATGATGGGACCCACCCAATTAGAATATGATACGTTGTGGTAATTGCCAAAGGCACTTGCCACTAAACTGCAACAATTGCCTTGAAGGCAACTGCTGCATGTATATAAGAGAGTCTTCATTGATGAAAAACTCACTACTCTCTTACCTCTAAATTTCTCTCTTCATTCATATTTAATACTGAAATTAAAAAAGACCATGGCCTGTGCTTAAAATTGACAAAAAAGAGGTATTTATGCTATGATATCTTTATTGCAATTCATTTATGAAAATGTGATTGCAATAATGACATGTTGATATGATCTTGGAATTGAATTAGGAAATATGTTATTCTTAATTTACTAACAATGGTATCAAAGTATGGTTCATGTTTTTTTATGTTTAGTGTTAATATGATGAAATATGTTGAATTTTATTTATTATTAGTGTTCAGTTTTGAATATTTTGTATTTAATCTTTGAGGAATTGTTTTCTAGTAAAACTAATTAGAATATTAAATTCCTTGTAAAATTATGAAGAAAATGGTTTTTGAATCGCAAAAAACAGAATTAAAATAGCTAAGATATGGTTCTTTAGAGTTTTGGGTTTATAATGAGTTATTTTTCCGGGTCGGTATCAAGTTGCAAACCCAGCTGGAGGTTGAAGATTGACTATAAACAACCGACATGTCGTTTTTATTTGAGTCCTTAAAAACCCATGTCACTTTTTAAAAAATAATATTTAATAAAAAAAGGGAAACCTATGAGACTCGAACCTGGACCTTTTAAGGCTTGTCCCTTGAACCATATGGGCAAATTCTTTTGTTTTGCTATTTTATCGATCATGCATTGTTTTTAATTTAAGTTTCTGCTGCATTTTCAGTATACCATATTTAAAAGTTAAAATGTCATTCCTGAGAGTTGGGCAAGTCTCATGCGCGAAAGCCCAACCTACTGACCACTAGGCTAATTTTTTTTTTTTTGTATAAGTTAGTCTTGAATAATTTATGATATATTAGCCCAAGCCCAATCCATAACAGAGTCAAATGGGTCAAGTTGACTTAGATATTTGACCCAAACGGTCAATGGGTTAGTCAAACTCAGTCAACAGAGTCAAATTGGGTCAACTTGACCCGATCAAAGGATAAATGGGCCGACTTGACCCGAAGTTAGGGTGAGTTAAGGATCCGGCGCGTGGCACATCGATGCCGGTTGTGGTGGCACGTGGAAGGTTCTAATAGTGTCGTTTTCCTTTTTTTAAAGAATAGAATACATACTTGGTATGATATTGCTGGTATGTGTTAGTTATTGAGCCATAAATACGTGTAAATATATTATTTGTCAAATATAGTTAACCTTTATTTGATAAATGAATAGAAATTTTTTTTTTCTTTTTTTTGCATTTGTTATAAAAAAAATGTTAAGTTATAGACATGCGAGGGTTGCTAAAACACCCGCTCAGAAGGAAAAGATAATGAACATGATTATAACTCTACAAACTCACACCTTAATGTTAAAAGACACAGATGATGAGTTGGTGCAATTAGTGAATGAAATGATGCAAGAAATTGTCTGGCAAGAATGACTAATTAGAGATGAGATAAAATACAATGTCCTTAGAGAGACTCTTAATTACCCTAGTCTCATTGGTCTCCTTAATTTGGTTTGGAACAAGCTGGAGATCAAAACCCTAAAGATGCTAATAAAGGTTATGGACGTTTAGTTAAAAAATTCATCAAAGAGTACATAGATTGAGGTGCCATAAAGACTGCTAGTGCATCTATTGGAGTCTCAACTTGTAAAGGACATCACAAGAGACTAGGAGTTCCTTTGCCTAGGATAGCTTACAAGTTAGATAACAACCTTAGAATAAGGTTTCTTAGATCATTCCCGGTTTGTGGGATGTGGCATTACATTTAGCTTTTTTTTTTTTTTTTTTTTTTTTTTTTTTTTTTTTTTTTTTTGTTTGTTTTTTAATGTCAATACATGCTGAATTCTATTTATGCAATGAAATTAGTTTTATTTACATTTTTTTAATGAAAATTTTGAATATTGTTCCATGTGAACTTATATTGGTTGATATTAATGTTTATATTTTTTTATATGCATTTATGTTGTTTTAGAATTGAAATTAATTATATCTATGATAGTTGAAGATTAGAATTTTGGATGTTGATTGTTGACATAGTTAACTTTTGATTCCAAATCTAATATACAATTATTATTGATATAATTAATTAAGAAAATATATGTATGTTCTGAGCATTGAATAGCATGCATTATCCAATGTGTATATTTTTTTTAAAAATGACATATGCATCTAAGAACATTGTCGCCAAACTTAATAAAAGAGAAAAATTTAACGACGAAAATTATGAAATATGAAGCATGAAAATCCAATGTCTTGGAAGAACAAGAGGTTTTTGAAACTCTTACCACGACCATGGAAGAGCCTGAAGAAGGAGCCACGACTCAACATAGAAGAGATCATGCGACTTATGACATGTGGAAGAAAAAGAATTCAACTGCTCGCATCACTTTATTGAGCAGTATGTACAATGATCTTATGAAAAAGTATCGAAAATATGAATTAGCAAAAGACATGTGGTCTGACCTTGCTACAAAGTTTGGAGGTACGTCCATTACCAAACTCCGGTCACTTACAATCAAATTTGACACATATAAGAAAAAGCCTGAAAATAGTATGATAATACACTTAAGGCACTTGTCGAACATGATTAGCAAGTTGAGAGATGTAGGTCATGTCCTAATTGATGAACAACATGTTCAAGTTGTCATAAGATCATTGCCTCACAATTGGGAATACATGAAGATACACCTTACCCACAATGACGGCATAAAAAATTTAGAAGATTCCACGTGACATCTGGAACTGAAAGAAGATCAGCTTAATGCTGGTAAGGCAGATACTAATTTATATATGACTAGTTTCAGTTCACATGGTGGAAACAAATTTAAGCGTCAATTCCAAGGTAGATCCCAAAGAAGAGGCAATAATGATAAGGCTCAAGGAAAGAAAAGAAGGTTTTATAAACATGGAAAAGGAAAGCATCTTGCCAGAAAGAAAAACATGGAAAATGTGAAATGCTATAATTGTGACAATAAGCGGCATTTTGCACGCAATTGTAACGAGTTGAAAAAGATAAATTACTTGTTTGAACAAGTAAGTTTTATAAATGTTTCCAATTCTGTTTTTCTAATTGAATCTCATTCTTTGTGGACTGTAGATTCAGCAACCACAGATCACATAACAAAAGACAGGATTGCTCTCGTGGAGTTTTGACAAATACCATGGGAAACAAAGTGGATATATGTAGGTAACAATTCAAGAGTGGAAGTTATGGGGATCAGCACATGCAAATTGATCATGCATGGAGGCCGAATCCTATACCTACATGATGTGTTATATGCATCAAATATTCGTCGAAATTTGATTTCCATATTAGAACTTATTAAATTAGGTCTTAATTTAAACTTTTCAAGTACTGGTGTCCATTTATTTTTGGACACAAATTACTATGGTTATGGTTATATTTCCGATGGTTTTATTGTACTACATATTATTATAATTATGCTTGTTTTTCCTTCATTACATCTTCTAATAATGATGATGTAAATGTATGACATGCAAGACTTGGCCATATTGGCCAACAATGAATGAATATACTCAGTGGCAGATCCAAGATTTTTGTTGAGGGGGGGCCTCCGCGGCTCCATCATTGTTTGCTAAACAACTACTAAAAACTTAAAAAAAATCATGAAACTTTAAGCAAAGAAAATAATACAATATCAAGAACTTGAGAAAAATGAATGCAATAACGAAACTTTTAATTTTTTTTTTTTTTTTTTGGCTTCCAAAGATTATAATATAAATTTTCATGACTTTGACCAGGCCTAACCTAAGCTAAAGTCAACCAAAACTTAAATCAAGTCAACATTACGTTGACTTTTAATATAAATTAAAAAAAAAATTTCTTGATATAAACATAGATAGTAACTCAAATTTCTTTATTTATTTTGAGTAGTAGAATGGTGACGTTTGAAATGTAGGAAAGTGGTGGGTGAAGGGTGAAGAATAATATCTTTTAAAATATAGTTAAAGTTTTAATTTGGGAAAGCAAGTTCATTCTTATACACAAAACACAAAATAAACTCACAAGATCCATATCTTTTCCCCTCAAATTAGAATAAAAAACCTCCAAAAAAGAAAGTATGATTTAACCCTAAAATAAACTAAATTGAAATGAGCAATATACATACCTAAAACTGATAAAACAGAAAACAAAGCTAATTCTGACATCTTGAGTAGTGAAAGCTTCAACAATTTCAGTCTTAAAAGTTTTAAGATTGAATAGCATGAGGAAGAGAATGAGACAGTCAAGAATTTTGGGGATAAAATCATAAAAAGCAGGTGGAGCCCGAAGAAGAGTTGACAGAGTTTTAAACTTCTAATATGATGTGGGCTTAGAATATATATATTAATAACAAGTTTTTTGTGGGCCTAGAGATATGTATAATAATTCTCATTTTTTTAAAATCCGAGGATAGGCCTAGGTATGTATGTTAATAACAATTTTTGCGGGTCTATATATTAATAATTTTTTTTTTTAAATCTACCCCTGAATATACTAGCAAGAAAAGACTTGTTAGGAAACTTAACAAAAGTTGACTTCTACTTGTGAACATTGCCTAGCTAGAAAAACAACAAGAAAACCATTTGGAAAAGCGATAAGAGCTAAAGTTCCATTGCAATTAATTCATTATTACATATGTGGTCCAATGAACATGAGAGCTAGACATAAGGTTGTTGCTTTAAGAAGTTTAAAAACTTAGTTGAGAATTAATTAGATTGAAAGATAAAAGTTCTACGAACTGATCAAAGTCCTGAATGTCTATCTAATAAGTTCATAAATTTTTGTGATGAAATGGGAATCGAATATCAATTAACTATTCCAAAAACTCCGCAACAGAATGGTGTTGCAAAAAGAAGAAACATAACCCTACTTAGAATAGTGAGGTCTATGATGACACAAACAAATTTGCCCATCACCTTTTGGGGTGATGCTTAATATTGATTGTCATATACATACTCAACAGAGTACCCTGCAAATTTGTTACTACTACAGCATCAAAGTTATGAACAAATCGAAAACCCGATTCGAGTCTTCTAAAACCATGGAGATGTGCTGCCTATGTTCATGACCCTTCCCATAAATGTGAAAAATTAGGTCCAAGGGGGAAGAAATGTATCTTCATAAGATACTCAAAACATTCCAAAGGATACGTCTTTATAGGAGAACAAGAAAGTGATAACATCACTGAGTTTGAATCACAAGATGTTACGTTTTTAGAAACTAATTTTCCTAAGAAGAGCAAGATAGGTCAAGAATTATTTCTATACGAAACACAAGACCAAGGCAATTCCATTGTTGAAATCCAGTTAATTATACTACACCCTAGTGGGAGCGATATGGAAGTTGATGAATCAGTTTTAGATCCTCCATCATTCCCCACTGACGATCCGACTATGATAGCTGTTCCAAGTAGGAGTAACACTAATCAATCTCCAATACATCGATCCAATAGGAAACAAGTTCCACGTCAATGATTTAAGATTGAAGTGAGAATTTTTCTAGTTACTCCACAAGATGAAGAAGAGCCAAGGAATGTAAATGAGGCCCTCAAATGCCCTTCTAAGGAAAAATGGATGAAAGCAATGAAAGAAAAAGTGGAGTTTATGAAATCTAACGAAGTATGAGAATTGGTTGATTTACTGAAAGGATGTAAAGCCATTGGGAACAAATGGGTTCTCAAAATCAAGCGTAAAGTTGATGACAGTATTGAAAGATACAAAGCTCGCTTAGTCGCGAAGGGGTATACACAACAAGAAGGAGTAGATTATGAAGAAACTTTTTCGCCTGTTGTACGGTTTACCTCAATCCGACTTATTCTAGCTATAGTCATTAACATGGATCTTGAATTGCATCAAATGGATGTAAAGATTATTTTTCTCAATGTAGAATTACAAGAAGAGATCTATATGGAATAACCAATAGGTTTTATTAAAGAAGGTCAAGAACATAAAGTGTGTTGACTTTTAAAGTCAATTTATGGCCTCAAACAATCCTCAAGACAGTGATACATTTGATTTCATAATGCGATAATGTCATAATTTCAAAATGATTAATGAAGATCATTGTGTGTATACAAAGAGATTCAATGACAAATTTGTTATATTATCATTATATGTTGATGATATACTTATAGCGGGAAATGACAAGGGATTTGTCAATGAAATCAAAGGATGGTTATCATCTCATTTTGAAATGAAAGATATGGGTGAAGCTGCATATATCCTTGGAGTCAAGATTTCAAGAGATCGCTTAAGGAAATTAGTATCTCTTTCACAAGAGTCATACATTAAGAAAATTCTTGAACGATTTCATATGCAAGGTTGTAAAGCCATAGACAACCCTATCGCGAAAGATGAGGTTTTGAGTCGTAAATTATGTCCAAAGACTCCACAAGAAAAGGAACAAATGAAGAATGTTCCTTATACAAGTGTTGTTGGAAGTCTCATGTACGCCATGATGTGCACAAGACCCGACATCTGTTACGTTGTTGGGTTGGTAAGTAGATATCATTCCGACCCAAGACAAGCACATTGGAAAGCAGTGAAGAGAATCTTAAGATATCTAAAGAGAACAGCTGATTACTCATTATATTATCAAGGAAATGATTTACACTTGAGCGGCTACACCAATGTTGATTGGGGAGGAGATTTAGATGAAAGGAAATCTACTTCCAGATATGTTTTCTTACTAAATGGCGGGGCCATATCTTGGAGAAGTAAGAAACAATCATGTATAACCTTATCTACAATGGAGGCTGGCATTTTCATCTGCAGTGTAAGAAGCCATTTTCTTGAGACAGTTCATGAATCATTTGGGAATAATTAATGTTGCTATTAAACTAATGAGAGTAAATTGTGATAGTCAAGCAGCAATAGCATACACTAAGGATATCAAATATCATGGTAAAACAAAACACATAGATATCAAATACAATTTTGTGCGAGATTTGGTGGCACAAAAAGAGGTAAACATAAGATACATATGTACGCATGACATGGTTGTGGATCCATTTACAAAGCCTATACCAAGAGATACATTTAATAGACATGTCAGATCTCTAGGCTTACGTAGATGTTGAATGACCTCATACTTTGAGATTTCCCAAAAAAAAAAAAAAAAATGTTCATGTTTATCATATCAATATTAAATAACAATATTGTCAATGCTCAATTTCGTTTATTAAAATATTTAACGTCGCCTAAAATAGAATAAAAATAATGTCATAATGAAATATGACCATAAGTGACAAATTATCAAAATTTATTACTTTATTTGTCTAATTGTCTAATTAGAGTTCTAATGAATTAAAAGTATGTAAAGTGAACTCAGGTTAGACATTAGGTATGTCCAAACTAAAATCTATACGGCATTTACAAGAAAAAAGAGACATGCCTTCCATGGGAAATGAGGAAAAGTTGTAGCACGTGATTCATACCACATGTGTAAAAATATTGACCAAAAGGGTAATGAAAGTTAAAATCTCAACTTAAACATTGTGTGAGATCCTAAGATTGTAAGAATAAAATCTCATAGAGTACCCTTATTACTCTATTCTGCTTCTTGAAAACCTTATTTAATGATTGCTATCTTAGAGTATTTCCAAAAGATTATGATAAATTCAATTTGTTGGGACATTTATGGAAAAAAAAATTAAATGAAAGTTGCAAGAATCGAGAAAAGAGGAAGATTACAATTTTTTGGATTATCACACTAAAATTATGTGTATTCATTGGTTGACCAATTATGTTTTGTTTTTTTTTATGTAAAGACAAAACATAATTATGAATACAACAGATGTTTATTATAAATGAGATCGTTAGAGGAAAATGTGATAAGTAATATAGGGTATTACATACAACATACAACCCAAGTTTCATAATCGAGAAGTTATATATTCCTAACAAATATAAGACTAGTATGCTCTTAAGGTATGTATGTTCACACGACATATTTACTAGAGTATGAACCTTGAAGAAGCATAGAAAGAAATAGTCTCATCATGTGTGAGTGGGAGATATTGGATATGAGTGGGACACCCATGATGGGACTCATCCAATTAGAATATGATACATTGTGGTTACTGTTAAAGGCAATTACTATTAGACTACGGCAGTTGCCTTTTACCACTAAACTGTAGTAGTTGCCTTGAAGGCAACTACCACATGTATATAAGAGAGTCTTCATTGATGAAAAACTCTCTTAACTCTCGTACACTCTAAATTTCTCTCTTCATTCATATTTATTACTGAAATTGAAGAAGACAATGGTTTGTGCTTGTGATTGACAAAAAGGAGGTATTTAGGTTGTGATCTCTTTATTGCAGTTCGTTTATAAAAATATGATTACAATAATGACATATTGATATGATCTTGGGATTGAATTAGGAAAGGTATCACTACAACAATATACACATATAGCTACAAAAAGAAAAATTGTAGCAAATACATATTTACAGCTATAAAAGTTAATATTTATAGCTAATTGAAATAATTTTAGTGATAAGAATTTCTCCCTCAAAGCTAATATTCATCTATTGCTTTAACTTATTAAAATTGTGGCAATAGCTTTTCATTTAGCTACTACAATGTATTAGCTATGGTAAAACATTGTAGCTAATTAATGTATTTAGCTATAAACATTTCATTTACATGGCATATAATATCATTATTTGCTATGAGTTTTAACTATATAGCTATTATTTGTGCATTAGCTATAAAATATTGAGATTTGTAGCTAATTAATATATTTAGTTATAAACATTTTATGTACATGACATATAGTATCATTATTAGCTACAAGTTTAACTATATAGCTATTATTTGTGCATTAGGTATAAAATATTAAAATTTGTAGCTAATTAAGGTATCTAGCTATACAAATTTTATTTTCATGGTAGTGACAACATTTTAGTGTCATTTTTTGTTACTAGTTTCAATATATAGCTAATATGAGTGTATTAGCTATAAATTATTTGAATTTGTAGCAAATAAAGAATGTGAAAATTAATTTGCTACAATCCTTATAGTATGCAGTTATAGATATTCTAATTTATCCTGTGAGTAATTATATTTTTATTATTTATGAATTAAATAGTTATAGTCAAATATAGTGTTAATCACACCACTAAGGTCAATAATAAATGGAAACTTAAACCAATAGCTAACTTAAAAGAACTCTTCAGTGAGCTAAGAGTGTCAGCTTTTGTAAAATGAAAATTGTATTTTAAAGGATCTCTAAAGTTTTTATCTTTTTTATGATGATTTAAAACTAACACTTTATATTTTATTTTAAACTATTAAATTAACAATATTTTATTGGGCCTAGACGTCTAGTGGAATAGGGTGAAAGTTTTGTCTAATCTCACCTGTCAACCTCCTGCTGCAAATCTCACATTTATGTATATTTTATTCTAAATTATTAAATTATTAATATTTTATTTAATAATAATACTTTATTGGGTCTAGACGGCTAATGGAATTGGGATGAAATATTGATATATAAAATACATATATATTAACTATAGTAATTATCACTTTGGCCTTTGGGCATAACTAAATCAAATATTTAGACCATTTTAATTAATAATAATTGCTTTAAAGTATTTATATAATATTTTATTTAATAATAATACTTTATTACACAAGGGTTACTAGACCTTAGAGATGTTGTCAGAAAATCATGGAGTTTATGCATGTGGGAAACCAGTTTAAAAATGGTTAGTTGGCTTCTCCTCTAGTATCCGTATCAGTCTATAAATATTTTTCAATCATATTCCTTATAAATTATTGTTGAACCTTACAAGTCTATTTTTAGTTTTATGTAAATTAACTTAACATAGTTAACATTTGAATAGTGATAACTTTTTAAAAATCTTATTAATTATAATGGCAGGATCAAACTAATTCATTATTATAAGAATGTTATAACTTAATAGCAGTGTAGTTACAAAAAACTCTTTTGCTTTCTATTTTATATTAATATTTTAGTAGTATGTATTAGATTTTAATTTATTGTTTAGTAGTATTAAGATTTATTTTAATTTTAATATTACTTAATTTCTTATTTTACAATTCACATTTTAGATAAATATTTTTTTTTATCTTAATCTTTAATGTAACATAATATATATTATAATAATATATATATATATATTATATATATATATATTTTTTTTTTTTTTTTTTTTTTTGTAATATATAGATTATTATTATTATGTGGAGACATTCTTAAGGCAAGAATTAAAAAATTATAACTTATTACAAAGTTTAATTATTCTTATTTAAACTATCCTAATTGTAATTATAATTTTTGATGACTACAAAGAGATTATTTATATATAAAGTCTTTATAGTGGGATTTTACTGTGTTACAGTTTATTTGTTCACAATTCCTATATTAAAGGATGGTTTGGGTAAAATCTTTCCAGCATCAAGAAAGTGGCCATGTGCAACTTATATCCTAAAAGTAGCGTAGTCAAGATTCTATTGTCTATCAGAGTTGGTGCCCAACATCAACGAAAAGCATCAATAGAAGGGTGGGTCGATTGCTACCTGACCATTAGCTACTATATAGAAAAATATAAACTATACTAGATAGGTGTGCACCAAATTTGTGTACTAAATGACGTGGTTAAATCCTGACCGTTAATTTATTATCAGTTAATATTAATCAACGGTCAGGATTGTGTCACGTCATTCAGAACACAAATTCGATGTAACTTTTCGGTAACTCTATCATTTTTCAAAATATAAAGTGTTATCAAGTGCAGTGGTGATGGGCCATGTCGTGACATGTCGTATCGAAATTTTCGTGGCCCACTGTGCTACATTTTTAAACTCAAGGCCCATGCCCACCGTGCCGCTTCATGCTTTCCTGGCCGGCCTACGTGTCTTTTCAAATATTTAAATATTTTTATAATTTTTATAATTATATTTATAAAAAATGACGATGGTACCTCTAAAATTTTTTAATACTTCACTTATGGCGGAATAAAACCAACAAAGTAAAAAAAAACCTATGCTATGCATGGAAAATAAACTTTTATGTTACATCATACATGTACAACTTACAAGTATCAATATTTTTCACTTTACTCCATATCTAAATTTTGAAATCTTTTAATATTCATTAGCAACATGATTTTGTATCTTGAAATCTTCTAATATATCATCAATAACTTGATTTTGTATCTTTATTTATAATGTATATATATATATATATTATATTTTTTTTTTTTTTTAATTTTTTATGGCACGTGAGCCACGCCGTGTCAGCCTGCCCACATGCCAAAAGCTCGTCGACCCCCTAAATATTTTTTATTATATTTATGGCACATGGGCCGTGTCGTGCTGGCTCACGTGCCAAAACCTAGGGCTCCGGGCCATGGCATACATGAAATTTTTGTGTCATGTCGTTGGGGGCTGTGCCGATTTTTTTGTGGGCCGTGTCTTGCCCTTACCCCCTCTCATCAAGTGCGGCAAACGTCTACTCGCACAGTTGCCCTCATCACCCTAGTGGCACCACAATTCATGTTGTACCTGAGAGCCGGAAGGTAATTAGTCTGCTAGTCGCCCCTCACTCCCCATTCCACTATATAGTGTATTGTTGCTGCAAAGACATATACGGGTTTGGCTGACTCATCGTTTGTATAGCTCAACATTTGTAGGGAATATTTGGTGGTCTTGCCCTAGGTTTGCAATGTCGCATGTCACTATTTCAATAAACCACTTAGCAGCCAACCACCAAACCTTATCACTATTGAAGAAAGTTGTTTTGTTTTACAACGGAAGGTAATCTTAGTTTCTAATTTTGGAGGCTGCCTCTTCTCTCCATTGACCATTCTCTAAAATCTTAGTGGAGCTATTGCACCTCCATTTTTCATATACTAAGTTCAATCACTATTGATTCTCCCTCTAGCTCTTTTGATGAGCTCATTCATTGTTCACTATGCAATTGAGTGTCAGATAACCACGTCAACAGAACCTTTTACTAGCAGGGGGGGTTAGTTGACTCTCCTTGACTTGAAAATTATATATATAAATTTAACTTTTAATTCATCAAATATGGCAAATTAAATTCTCAGTCTTACAAAATATCCTACAAATACATTAATAAATTATATATATATATATTTATTTAATTGTAAAAAGAGAAAAATGAAGAAAATATGTATATCTCAAAAAAATAGCGGATGACCGGATGACAAAACTGTCATTTACTACAGTAACTTTTTCTGTAGTCTTCCACAGTCCATAGCTACATTTCACCACAATTTCCTAAGGTTTTTTCGCTCGTTTCAAATGTCAATCGATGTTCAGAACATGAAACCGAAGAAGGGAGGCAACAATCATATGGTGGGTAAATCACAAGGTCTCGAAGGGATGTGAAATTGGGGTAAATATGCCTAATCGAAAATGTCGATGGTGTGGTATTTAGTTATCAGACAGTGATGAGCTTGGTCTTTCTGGAGTTATTGGGATAAATGGAGGAGGTGATTTTGGGAAAAGTAATGAAGTGTTGAAGATGGGAGGGATGGAATTAGTTGGTCGGTGTTTTATCAAGAGATGGTGATATGGTGACTGATAATGAAACTAATGATCCGAGCTCAGCCCTCGAAGTGATTAGGAATCAACCTTGTCTTGGGGGTAGTCCTTTGGTAGAAGACGAAAGCTTCACATGATACATTCAAATGCAGAGATTCCAACGCAAAATTCACAACCAATAAGGGGAAAGGGATCACAATCAAACTGCAACTCAATATTTGGAAAGGATGAAGGTTTGAATGTGGATGGGTTGCCTTGTCTGTGACGTCTGCCAATTGCGAAGATTACTATGATATTTCCCCACATGGAACGGAAGAGAATGGGGAGGGGATAACAGTTATTGGGGCCGGGTAGTGGGTTGAAATAAGCTAGCCCAACATTATCAATGTAGTTGGGCTTTAATAAAAGGTTGGGTTGATGGCAAATGTTGGGCAGGCAAGTGAAGTTTGGACTGGGGGAATTATGCTGAATTAACATCTGATGTGGGCCTTGAATCAAGATCAATATGACCCCATTATAAGAAGAAAAGTCCGATCATCTTTGGGGCCCAATCTGTCTCTTATAACGAGCCCCCTACTGCTCACCACACTTTTACATGAACCTTTTTCTTCTTAGGACTGTTGGGGACAAAAACCGAAGTTGGGCTGTCATAGCGTCCGAACGGCACCGAGAGAAAAAGTAAGATATTTCTATAGACTTGAGGTGAACTGTGAGGGTGTTTCAGTTGTCTAGCCTCCACTTTCTCTAACTTAGAAGGTAAGAGGAAATGGAAAATTGCTTGGTTGGGTCATTTGTTGAGAAAAACCAGCTTTCCTTTCCTTTCGGTCCAATACCTTGCTATGAAAATGTAATAAATACGGATTATCAGAAGTCTGATGAATGAAAGAGGTTTTCTCTTTTTCAAATTCAAGGAAGAGGAAGCTATGTTAAAGTGTCTAGAGGAGCCCTTGGTTGTTCCAACATAACCCCATCCTTCTCCAAAGATGGACTTGAGATAGAGCTCAACAGGAGTCTCCGTGATCGATCCCATTATGGGTTAAATTCTATAATGTCCCGCTTGAGCTTTGGTCCGTGGAAGGATTGAACTACATAGCAAGTAGAGTTGGAAGACCATTAGGTATGGACAGGATTACTGAAGACACCTGTAGAAATGGAGTACGCCGCTTCGGTATTGTAAGGGTCCTTATTGAGTAAAGCTTCCAAGAAACTTGTCTGAAGAGATTAAGTAAAAATGCCTAGTGAGGAGAAGTAGACCTAAACTTATGGAGTCAGAGTGGAATTTAGTGGAAACCTCCCTCTGCTAGGTATGTAATGGTTTCGTCACAGTGATCAAAATTGTCCTAAGCAACCCAAAGGAGTTTCCCAACATGCACAATGGTTTCTGAGAAGTTTGGGAATGATGTTTTTCAATTAGTGTCTCGTAAAGTTAAGAGAGAAACAACCAACTATTTCCAAGTTGCAAATGATCCTTCTTTGAGACAACTAAGAATTCTCATTCAAGGGAAAGTGGCTTAAATCCGGTGAATAAAATATATCAAGCGCCAGTCCTGAAGTTAGAGCCCGCCAAAAAAGGGTTCTGAAAAAGGGAAAGAACAACCTGAAGCACAGAAGCAGGTAATTGTAGCATTAGTACAGGTAATATTTTTCAATGTCTAAACAGTATGAAATGGAAGAATATGGGCAGGTTATTATTAATGAAGAATTACAATGACCTGCAAATGAAGGGAATGGGTTTACTACCAGGAATGATTCAGACTGGTAGAAACTGATGTTGACTTGGATACAACTTCATGTATGGCTTCCGGAAAAAAGATAAAGTTAGGACTTCAGATCGACTGCCATGAGTTGAGGTCGAACAAGACCTCTCTACTGCTGCCCACGCCAGGCCGAAAACAACCTCCTCGCAACAGTACAAGGCCAGAATATTAGTTTGTAAGGCCTTTCTCAGCCTTAGTTGCTATGACCAGGCTGAAATAGCCTCCCCACGACTACCCAAGGCCGAAATGGCCTCCGCTGCAATTGCTCAAGGTTCTCTCGGCCTCAATATTTGTTGTGAGGTCTTTCTTCTTGGCCTCCAAACTGCCATGAGGTCATTCTCGCCGCCTCAAGCGCCTACCAAGATACCATTTGCGACCTCAGCAACTATTATGAGGCTAGATTTGTAAAAAATTGTGTAAGTTTTTGTGTTTATTTATCAATTGTTATTAAATGCCTATTTTTATTAAGTTGGTATTTCTCCAGTCCTTGGGGTTTGCTATTATGAGGCCTTAAGATGGTTTGATATACTATATTACTTCAATTTTTTTTATTTATTGTTTCAGGTAGTACAAGAGAATGGCTAAAGAACAAAAGTGTTTGACCAAAATAGAAATCAAAACGGGTGGCTACACTTCATTTCGCTGCATAGTATGGTCGTTTTCCCATTGCAACTACTTTTAGAATCTGATATATCTGCTGCATATGTTGCTGATAAAGATAGAAAGATGAAACCTCTTCATATGGCAGTCAGCAATGCATTTCCATTTCATGCGTGGTACATACCGAAAAGAAAATATGTGCATATGCAGATACCAGAAGAATATTTCCCATGTCCAGATGGTGTCAAATGTTTGACGACCGTGGATGGATGTTCTTCTTTGCCATGACTAAGTTACTGTTCAACAATTGAATGTTTGCTAGAAAATCCAGTTATACGAGATCTTATTACTAAGAAGGATGCAAAAGAAACACTCCTCTCCATGTGCTTGCTGCTTGCCGTCCAGGGGCATACCTGGCATAAAGAAAAACTTAGCCCGAAGATACCATTATGCCTGCGTTAACAAGCAAAATGACACTATCGATGAAATAATGCTATTTGACAGCTCTCCTCAACTGCAGGTACTGAATATATTCCCTTTTTAACTTTTGTGTTATAGATAGATTCCACTCTACACTTTGTGTTTATTTAGCAAAGCTATGCTTCCAGAAAATGATTAATTTGTTATACATTCTTTTTTACATATGATGGATCGGGAATTGAATGCAATGTGGTATTGTGTAACATATACCAAAAGAACCATATAATTCTTCTGAAATATGATATCAAGACTGGAGGTAAACAAAAGATTTTTGAAAAGGGTAATCTGGATGGACCCCTAACAATCATACATGGATTGACCACATTTTCAATGCATTGAAGTTGGTAGAAAAACAGAGGGTGGAGCATTTTCATCAATGGTACGAGTTCGAACAAGGTCATCAAATTCAGGAGGTACATCGGGAGAGGTTTGGTGAAGAGGATGATGAACAGAACGGACTGGGTTAATGGTTGGAACATGAAACATGGAAGAGGTTTGGATCTGGTTCATGAAACCAACTTGTTTTTTTTAGGTGTAAATAAAAAATAAAATTTTGTATCTATTAAATAAGATAAATTGGGGGTACTTTTGTCCAAAAACTACAAATTTTATTTTATTCCATCAACACTCCATATTACACGCAAACAATGGAATGGGATTCCATTACTTGGTAACATTTCCGTTCTTCGATTTCCATTCCCAATACACAATTCCCATTCCATTTCAATCACAAACATCATGACCTTAAAACACAAAGTATGTAACATCAACTAATCAGGCATTGCATGCTAGTAAAATGGTGTTTTGTACTTATAATTAATATTTCATTACTACTTTTACATTAAATTTTTCTACAATATCTTAATTTGATTTACTTTTCTACAGGAAGAGATCCAAGAATTGTCAAGTTCTGATGGTACTGGACCATATCGACGAGGTGTTATTAGTAAAAGTCCATTGTGGATATTTGATAGGCTCCCTAGATATGAGAAAACAAAAGATTCTGAATTGGTGGTTGCTACACTCATAGCAACAGTAACTTTCACAGCAGCTTTAACAATGCCCGGTGCCTACCAAACTGAAAAAGGCACGGCATTCCTAAGTAGAAAAGCAGCTATTCAAGCTTTTGTTATAACAGATGCTACAGCCTTCGTTCTCTCCCTCGCCGCTGTCTTTCTCCACTTCTTTGCATCATGGAACTTGTCCAGATTTGTGTTTTATCGTGCACATACTCGTTTGCTCATCTCGTCAGCCATAGTGGCAATGGTGGTTGCTTTTTCTTCAGGCACATATGCAGCGTCATCACCTTCTTTGGGGTTTGCCATTGCCACTTGTTTAATCGGCTTGAGCTTCTTCCTCGTGATTCTTCGTATAGGATATGTATTTGAGAAAAGAAGAAGAAGAAGTATGAACGAACGATCAGGAGCTTAGCCAATAAGTTTCTTTACCCGGGCTTATTTTCTGTTTTTTTGTTTTTTTTCAGTGACATAAAAACTTCTTGATTAACACCTTTTTTTAAGCAAATCGTCACAATGTGAGAGAATTTTTTAACTAAAAAAATATATGCATCTAGTCATAGCGACATCTTGAACCTTATTCCTTAAATTGCATTTGTTATACAAATATATATTTAAATTAATTGAAATTTGGGTTCAAAATGGACAAACAAATATGATGAATCATTAGAGTTGGATGTCCTTTCTCTAAAGAGATATCAAATTTAAAACATAAATAGATTACGTAAAAATTTATAAAAAATTTTCTGCAAAGCTAGCCCGGGCTAGCCCTCTCTAAAAGCTCCACCATTGAGCAGGATGTTAGTTTTGTTCTGTTGATGCTAGGTTGTTAAGTCAGTTATTAGAAGATAAGTTTGTTAATTCAATAATACTTCACCCACAATTTTTTTTATGCAAACGGAAAAAGATAATTGGGGTGTTCTCCTTTCTTGTGGCAAAAGTTAATTAGAGAGGTAATCAGATTCCGTTAGTGTGCTCTAGTCTGTTAGTTATTCTGTTAAATTTAATAAGGTTCCGTTTGGTTCACTTTTTTTTTTTCATTTTTTAAAAAAGTTTTTTGAAAAAAGTTAAAAAAAGTTGAATTGGGCGGGTATTACGATGTAGAATTTGAAAATTAATAAAAATACCTCCTATGTTTGTTTATTTACTAAACACCCCTATAATAAAACTTTGAAAGTTAACAAAAACACCCCTATAATAAAACTTTAAAAGTTAACAAAATACCAGAGGGTGGCTGGAGTCGTCGTATCGGCGTATGACCAACTGGATCTTGCGGGTCATGTGCCGATATGGCCTTTTCTGGTCAGATCCACTATGGATCTGACCAGCAAAAGCCAGATCTACGGCTAGATCTAGCCATTGACGGCCAGATCTAGCCGCATTTGATCGTCAACGACGGCCAAAGATACGATCGTCGTTGATGGTCAACGACGATCATATGTTGGCCGTCGTTGACGTCTGGTTACGGCTTTAGATCTGGCCTTTTCCGACCAGATCCACTGTGGATCTGGCCGGAAAAGGCTAGATCGGAGCACTACCGGCTAGATTCAACCAGTAGTGCGTCATTATATCAGATTCCAGCCAACTTCCGGCAGTGGTGGCCGGTATCTGGTATAATGTGGGTTTAGGGGTGTTTTTACAATTTCGAAAAAAAATATTTAGGGGTATTTAATTAAATTAACAAATTTAGGGAGTTTAAAAAATGTTGAATAATATTGGATAATATTGTGAGTTTTTTGGTATTTTACTATTTAACTTTTTTTGGAATACTAATAATAGTATTCCCAAAAACCAATCAAACGGAGCCTAAATGTTGTTAACAGAATGCTGAGAGATATCTAACGGTAGCCTTCTCTTCTCTGTTTAATTTCAGTAGAATAAACAAAAAAGTTTAATTTGCAATTGTGAGAAAGCTCAACGATGGTGTTGCTCTACGATTAAATTTGTAGCTGTAATTTGTTAGAATAAGGGGAAATCTTTTTTACTTCTGTTGTAGTGTACATGTTCAGATGACTGACCATTTAAAAAATGGTTAGTTGGCTTCTCCTCTAGTATCCGTATCAGTTGGCTATAAATATTTTTCAATCATATTACCTTATAAAATTATTGTTGAACCTTACAAGTCTATTTTTAGTTTTATGTAAATTAACTTAACAATAGTTAACATTTGAATAGTGATAACTTATTTAAAAACTTTATATAATTATAATGGCAGGATCAAACTAATTCATTATTATAAGAATGTTATAACTTAATAGCAGTGTAGTTACAAAAATTACTCTTTTGCTTTCTTATTTTATAATTAATATTTTAGTAGTATGTATTAAGATTTTAATTTATTGTCTTAGTAGTATTAAGATTTATATTTAATTTTAATATTACTTAATTTCTTATTTTACAATTCACATTTTAGATAAATATTTTTATTTTATCTTAAATCTTTAATGTAACATAATATATATTATAATAATATATATAATAATATATATATATATATATTTTTTTTTTTTTGTTTTTTTTTTTTTTTTTTTTTTTTTTATTTGTAATATATAGATTATTATTATTATGTGGAGACAATTTCTTAAGGCAAGAATTAAAAAAATTATAACTTATTACAAAGTTTAATTTATTCTTATTTATAACTATCCTAAATTGTAATTATAATTTTTGATGACTACAAAGAGATTATTTATATATAAAGTATCTTTATAGTGGGATTTTACTGTGTTACAGTTTATTACTGTTCACAATTCCTATAAATTAAAGGATGGTTATGGGTAAAATCTTTCCAGCATCAAGAAAGTGCCATGTGCAACTTATATCCTAAAAGTAGCGTAGTCAAGATTTCTATTGGTCTATCAGAGTTGGTGCCCAACATCAACGAAAAGCATCAATAGAAGGGTGGGTCGATTGCTACCTGCACTCATTAGCTACTATAATAGAAAAATATAAAACTAATACTAGATAGGTGTGCACCAAATTTGTGTACTAAATGACGTGGTTAAATCCTGACCGTTAATTTATTATCAGTTAATATTAATCAACGGTCAGGATTGTGTCACGTCATTCAGTACACAAATTCGATGTAAACTTTTCGGTAACTCTATCATTTTTCAAAATATAAAGTGTTATCAAGTGCAGGTGGTGATGGGCCATGTCGTGACATGTCGTATCGAAATTTTCGTGGCCCACTGTGCTACATTTTTTAAACTCAAGGCCCATGCCCACCGTGCCGCGTCATGCTTTCCTGGGCCGGCCTACGTGTCTTTTCAAAATATTTAAATATTTTTATAATTTTTATAATTATATTTATAAAAAATGACGATGGTACCTCTAAAATTTTATTAATACTTCACTTATGGCGGAATAAACCAACAAAGTAAAAAAAACCTATGCTATGCATGGAAAAATAAACTTTTATGTTACATCATACATGTACAACTTACAAGTATCATATATTTTCACTTTACTCCATATCTAAATTTTTGAAATCTTTTAATATATCATTAGCAACATGATTTTGTATCTTGAAATCTTCTAATATATCATCAATAACTTGATTTTGTATCTTGATTATAATATATGTATATATATATATATATATATATTTTTTTTTTTTTTTAATTTTTTATGGCACGTGAGCCACGCCGTGTCAGGCCTGCCCACATGCCAAAAGCTCGACCCCCTAAATATTTTTTTATTTATATTTTATGGCACATGGGCCGTGTCGTGCTGGCTCACGTGCCAAAACCTAGGGCTCACGGGCCATGGCATGACATGAAATTTTTGTGTCATGTCGTTGGGGGCTGTGCCGATTTTTTTGTGGGCCGTGTCTGCCCTTACCACCTCTCATCAAGTGCGGCAAACGTCTACTCGCACAGTTGCCCTCATCACCCTAGTGGCACCACAATTCATGTTGTACCTGAGGGAGCCAGGAAGGTAATTAGTCTGCTAGTCGCCCCTCACTCCCCATTCCACTATATAAGTGTATTGTTGCTGCAAAGACATATACGGGTTTTGGCTGACTCATCGTTTGTATAGCTCAACATTTGTAGGGAATATTTGGTGGTCTTGCCCTAGGTTTGCAATGTCGCATGTCACTATTTCAATAAACCACTTAGCAGCCAACCACCAAACCTTATCACTATATGAAGAAAGTTGTTTTGTTTTACAACGGAAGGTAAATCTTAGTTTTCTAATTTTGGAGGCTGCCTCTTCATCTCCATTGACCATTCTCTAAAATCTTAGTGGAGCTATTGCACCTCCATTTTTCATATACTAAGTTCAATCACTATTGATTCTCCCTCTAAGCTCTTTTGATGAGCTCATTCATTGTTCACTATGCTAAATTGAGTGTCAGATAACCACGTCAACAGAACCTTTTACTAGCAGGGGGGGTTAGTTGACTCTCCTTGACTTTGAAAAATTATATATATAAAATTAACTTTTAAATTCATCAAATATGGCAAATTAAATTCTCAGTCTTACAAAATTATCCTACAAATACATTTAATAAATTATATATATATATATATTATTTAATTGTAAAAAGAGAAAAATGAAGAAAATATGTATATCTCAAAAATAATAGCGGGGAAGTGACCGGATGACAAAACTGTCATTTACTACAGTAACTTTTTCTGTGGAGTCTTCCACAGTCCATAGCTACAGTTCACTCACAATTTCCTAAGGTTTTTTCGCTCGTTTCAAATGTCAATCGATGTTCAGAACATGAAACCGAAGAAGGGAGGCAACAATCATATGGTGGGTAAATCACAAGGGTCTCGAAGGGATGTGAAATTGGGGGTAAATATGCCTAATCGAAAAATGTCGATGGATGGTATTTAGGTATCAGACAGTGATGAGCTTGGTCTTTCTGGAGTTATTGGGATAAATGGAGGAGGTGATTTTGGGAAAAGTAATGAAGTGTTGAAGATGGGAGGGATGGAATTAGTTGGTCAGGTGTTTATCAATGAGATGGTGAATATGGTGACTGATAATGAAACTAATGATCCGAGCTCAGCCCTCGAAGTGAGTAGGAATCAACCTTGTCTTGGGGGTAGTCCTTTGGTAGAAGACGAAAGCTTCACGATGATACAGTCAAATGCAGAGATTCCAACGCAAAATTCACAACCAATAATGGCGGAAAGGGATCACAATCAAACATGCAACTCAATATTTGGAAAGGATGAAGGTTTGAATGTGGATGGGTTGCCTTTGGCTGTGACGTCTGACAATTGGCGAAGATTACTATTGATATTTCTCCCACATTGGAACTGCAAGAGAATGGGGAGAGGATAACAGTTATTGGGCCGGGTAGTGGGTTGAAATAAGTCGAGCCCAAACATTATCAAGTGAGTTGGGCTTTAATAAAAAGGTTGGGTTGATGGCAAATGTTGGGCAGGCAAGTGGAAGTTTGGACTGGGGGAATTATGCTGAATTAACATCTGATGTTGGGGCCTTGAATCAAGATCAATATGAACCCATTAGTAAGAAGAAAAAGTCCGATCAGTCTTTGGTGGCCCAATCTGTCTCTTATACGACGAGCCCCCTACTGCTCACCCATTTACATGAACGCTTTTTCTTCTTAGGACTGTTGGGGGACAAAAACCGAAGTTGGGCTGTCATAGCGTCCGAACGGCAGCCGAGAGAAAAAGTAAAGATGAATTTCTATAGACTTGAGGTGAACTGTGAGGGTGTTTCAGTTGTCTAGCCTCCACTTTCTCTAACTTTAGAAGGTAAGAGGAAATGGGAAAATTGCTTGGTTGGGTCATTTGTTGAGAAAAAACCAGCTTTCCTTTCGGTCCAATACCTTGCTATGAAAATGTGGAATAAATACGGATTATCAGAAGTCATGATGAATGAAAGAGGTTTCTTCTTTTTCAAATTCAAGGAAGAGGAAGCTATGTTAAAGTGTCTAGAGGAAGGCCCTTGGTTGTTCCAACATCACCCCATCCTTCTCCAAAGATGGCAACTTGAGATAGAGCTCAACAAGGAGTCTCCGTGATCGATCCCATTATGGGTTAAATTCTATAATGTCCCGCTTGAGCTTTGGTCCGTGGAAGGATTGAACTACATAGCAAGTAGAGTTGGAAGACCATTAGGTATGGACAGGATTACTGAAGACACCTGTAGAAATGGAGTACGCCGCATCGGTATTGTAAGGGTCCTTATTGAAGTAGAAGCTTCCAAGAAACTGTCTGAAGAGATTAAGGTAAAAATGCCTAGTGAGGAGAAGTAGACCTAAACTTATGGAGATCAGAGTGGAATTTAAGTGGAAACCTTCCCTCTGCTAGGTATGTAATGTGTTCGGTCACAGTGATCAAAATTGTCCTAAGCAACCCAAAGGAGTTTCCCAACATGCACAAATGGTTTCTGAGAAGTAGTGGGAAATGATGGTTTTCAATTAGTGTCTCGTAAAGTTAAAGAGAAACAACCAACTATTTCCAAGTCTGCAAATGATCCTTCTTTGAGACAAACTAAGAATTCTCATTCAAGGGAAAGTGGCTTAAATCCGGTGAATAAAAATATGCAAGCTGCCAGTCCTGAAGTTAGGAGGCCGCCAAAAAAGGGTTCTGAAAAAGGGAAGAACAACCTGAAGCAACAGAAGCAAGGTAATTGTAGCATTAGTACAGGTAATATTTTTCAATGTCTAAACAGTATTGAAATGGAAGAATATGGGCAGGTTATTATTAATGAAGAATTAACAATGACCTGGCAAATGAAGGGAATGGGTTTACTACCAGGAATGATTCAGACATGGTAGAAACTGATGTTGACTTGGATACAACTTCCATGTATGGCTTCCGGAAAAAAGATAAAGTTAAGGGAAACTTCAGATCGACTGCCATGAGGTTGAGGTCGAACAAGACCTCTCTACTGCTGCCCCAGGCCGAAAACAACCTCCTCGCAACAGTACAAGGCCAGAAATATTAGTTGTAAGGCCTTTCTCAGCCTTAGTTTGCTATGACCAGGCTGAAATAGCCTCCCCACGACTACCCAAGGCCGGAAATGGCCTCCGCTGCAATTGCTCAAGGTCATTCTCGGCCTCAATATTTGTTGTGAGGTCTTTCTTGGCCTCCAACGACTGCCATGAGGTCATTCTCGGCCTCAAGCGCCTACCAAGATACCATTTGCGACCTCAAGCAACTATTATGAGGCTAGATTTTGTAAAAAATTGTGTAAGATTTTTGTGTTTTATTTATCAATTGTTATTAAATGCCTATTTTATTAAGTTTGTAATTTCTCCAAGTCCTTGGGGGTTTGCTATTATGAGGCCTTAAGTAGGGTTTGATATACTATATTACTTCAATTTTTTATTATTTAATTTGTTTCAGGTAGTACAAGAGAATGGCTAAAGAACAGAAAGTGTTTGACCAAAAATAGAAATCAAAACGGGTGGACTACACTTCATTTCGCTGCATAGTATGGTCGTTTTCCCATTGCAAAACTACTTTTAGAATCTGATATATCTGCTGCATATGTTGCTGATAAAGATAGAAAGATGAAACCTCTTCATATGGCAGTCAGCAATGCATTTCCATTTCATGCGTGGTACATACCGAAAAGAAAATATGTGCATATGCAGATAACAGAAGAAATTATTTCCCAGTGTCCAGATTGTTGTCAAATGGTTGACGACCGTGGATGGAATGTTCTTCAATTTGCCATGACTAAGTTAACTGTTCAACAATTGAATAGTTTGCTAGAAAATCCAGTTATACGAGATCTTATTACTAAGAAGGATGCAAAAGGAAACACTCCTCTCCATGTGCTTGCTGCTTGCCGTCCAGGGGCATACCCTGGCATAAAAGAAAAACTTAAAGCCCGAAGATACCATTATGCCGTTAACAAGCAAAATGACACTATCGATGAAATAATGCTATTTGACAGCTCTCCTCAACTGCAGGTACTGAATATATTCCCTTTTTAACTTTTGTGTTATAGATAGAATTCCACTCTACACTTTGTGTTTATTTAGCAAAGCTATGCTTCCAGAAAGATGATTAATTTGTTATACATTCTTTTTTACATATGATGGATCGGGAATTGAATGGCAATGTGGTATTGGTGTAACATATACCAAAAGAACCATAATAATTCTTCTGGAAATATGATATCAAGACTTGGAGGTAAACAAATGATTTTTGAAAATGGTTAATCTGGATGGACTCCTAACATATCATACATGGATTGACCACATTTTTCAATGCATTGAAGTTGGTAAGAAAACATGAGGGTGGTAGCATTTTCATCAATGGTACGAGTTCGAACAAGGTCATCAAATTCATGAGGTACATCTGGAGTATGTTTTGGTGAAGAGGATGATGAACATGAACTGGACTGGGTTAATGGTTGGAACATGAAACATGGAAGAGGTTTGGATCTAGGGTTCATGAAACCAACTTGTTTATTTTTAGGTCTGATACCACACGGTTTACTAGACCTTAGAGATGTTGTCAGAAAATCATGGAGTTTATGCATGTGGGAAACTATGATAGCCGACCTAAGCGAAACCAATCAACACAACGATCGGTCGAAATGATGGTCAAGGCCCTCCTTTTATCCCACACACACATACACCCACACAGATTCCAACATCATCTAAAAGGGCTAGTGAATATTAAACAGCCACATAAATAGAGAACATGAATATAAATGAAGAATATGTACATAAATAAAGAACAAGAACGTAAATGAAAACATAAATATTAAACATGTTAAAGAACATAAATTAAAACATATATGGGATCTTTTGCTATCTATAACATTTTCAGAGTATTACAACACCCTTGAGGTTGAGGAAAACTTAGAAATATGAAAGAAACATGGAAGAAGTATAGGAAAGATGTGTAGAGAAAGTATGGAAGTGTAGAGAAAATATGGAACAGAAGAGTGAGAGAAATAAACAAAAGTGTTTACAAAGTTTACAACAAAGTTCCTCCTCCTCCTGAGAAGTGAAAAGCCTTTATTTATCGATAAAAGAGAGACAACCACTCATAAATGACTCATTAAATACAAGACTAACCTTTTTGACTTTGGTTTTTTTTTTTTTTTTTTTTTCACATTAAGTAGCCTACAATTCTTGACTTTTTACAAAGGATACGAGAGATAATACATTGAGATGGCATATTGCCATTTAGTCCACCCTTATTTTACATAAAGGACACAACTACTTATTTTAGGATACGCGGGTCATTAATCGTTTGACAGATTGGTAACATGCCACGAGTCTTCATCCTGGAAGTCGAGACAACCCATTGATTGAATCTAGTCAGTAGGGATTTGTCGGAGAGATGTATCTGGATGAGTATCTGAAGAAATGCCTGGAATCTGAGATTTTGGCGCTGCAGATGTACGTGGTGCATTCACGTATTGTTGTCACCTGGATTTATGGAGATAGTAATCATGAGACTGCTGAAGCTCTTCTTCCTGCACAGTATCTGGCTGTGAGTCTGGGTACCACCATTCTGGATAAGATGAATTGTCATCGAATTAAGCATTGATGGAACGTATGCATGTCTGTTTGGCTCAGAGTAATTTCTCAGTGTAGTCTGAAGGAAAAAGTTCCCACGGAGCATCATCATGAAAGGATGGCCATATTGCATCTGGAATGATTTGATTTTTTTCAAAAAGGATTTTTTGAATTGATCTAGTCTCAACAGGATGATCAAACATATTATGGACGAGGTCATATGGATAGCAACGATGAAATGTGACTTGATGTTGTGAAAAATATAGGCCGTCAGATCTGATAGAGTGATGTCTGTGAAAAAACAATATAGATTATGCCATTTTGGTAGACATAGGAAAAGAATAAAGCTCGCTGCAGTTAGACAGATCTTCATTCCTGATTTGAAGAACATGATCCTGAAGTTGGTCTTCTTGGTCAACCGTCCAGTAAATTTGACTATTATGTCAAATATTCTCCCCTAGCCAGAAAAGATTCACCATCCAGTAATCCCTCATGGGACATCCCTCCGAAATCTCAACCCAAATCACCTTTAAAACTATCCAAACCTGCCAAATCACCTTACTTCAAACAGCCTTTACCATGTTATCAACAGTCTCTGTGGTGGATTGCCAAAGAAAATAAACCAACCCATTCACCCCTTGCTCATACTCCACCTGTTCAATCCGTCATGATGATCCAATCCCCTGAGCCCACAAAGACAGGACAACATTTTAATTATGACACAAATTTTCCTTCCCTTCAAGAAACTGCCACTCAACAACTAAAAGTGGTTCCTTCCAAAGTTATACAGCCTGATGGATCCACACCCAAACTCTCCCAAGCTGAAGCAGTTCTCAATTGGCAGATTGAAAATGCTTTAGCCCAAAACAAAACCATGACCAGACTTGAACAAAAACAAGATTTAGTAGCTCATCAGGTGGACTCTCAATCTCAAAACCAAACTATGCTGATTTCTCGGCTACAAAAGCAAATTGATCATCTCCAAAACCGTATTGATCAGCTCCATCATGATTTAATGCATATTGTCAGTAGCTCTCATGGCTATTCAGCTCAGTTTCTTCAGAATGAAGCAGAAATGAAGTCATTAAAAACCCAAATGGCATCGCTTCAATAGGAATATCTTAAGCAAAAACTTAGACAACCACAGACTTTCCCTGAAATGTCATTGGTACCAAACCCTTTTGATTCCACAACAGCATGGCCACAACCCTCTTTTTCCCCTTTCCCAAAAATTAGCCAACCGTTGGTCTCACCTCATATACCTTCTGGTGCTGTTCAAGCTTTTGGCAACACTGAACATTTATATGCCAAGCTCCGTAAAGAACGTGATGAAAAGATCAAGCTGGAACGAGACCAAAAGAAGCGAGAAACGTATTCTGCTAGACCTTAGACTCCATCCGCTGATATTCTTGACTCTTTCTCTTCCAGTCACTCAGATCCTCCATCTCTTAAGCCTCATCGTCCTTTATCTAAGGATAAGGCTCCAATGCATATAATGATGATGGAAGACCGCCAACCTTCTGCTAATCCTGACTCTTCAGAAAATCCCGTCTCTTCCAATTTTATGAGCTCTTTTTTGCGAGACATGGTAGAAAGGCAATGTCTTGCCGCCTCGGGTCTATCTCAGGATTCTCTATCTACCTTCCAAATAGAATCAGAAGCCGATATACCTTCGACTGATGAATCCTTTGAAAGTGACTTTGACTCTGACAATGATACTTCTGATCAACATCTTATGTTTATCCCCAACTGATGACTCATCAACCTGAATCGTCCAGACCACCTGTTGTTTCTGAGGTCGATGATGAGATGCCTGAAGGTGATGGTTCCATTCCAGACTCTCCGCCTATGTATCAACAATCTCGTCACACTCCAGCTAAACGTGACTCTTATACAGCCTCAGCAAAGCTCCATACTTTTACCGTCGATGATCTGCCTCCACACAAATGGAGAACTCAAATGTATGAATTTCAGGCCTGGTTACAAGCTGAGATGCTAAAACCTAATGCCCAAGTCTCCACTGTCCTTACGCAGTTTACAACTAGATTTGGTGGCATTCTTCGTGATTGGTGGATAAGTCTTCAGGAGTATAGACAAAATTTGTTCATCCAAATGCCAGATATCAACCAAGCCCTGTATCTCCTGTATGATGAATTCTGTGGATTACCTCACCTTTATGAGAACCAAGTCAGAGAAGAATATTTCAAGATGCGATGCTGTTCTCTAAAAAAGAAAGATCTTGACAGGCATTACAAAGAGATGGTAAAATGATATCATATACTTAGGGGTATGGATGATCCTAATATGAAGCAAGCCTTTTTGGCATCAATTCCTGAATCCCTAAGTCATGAAGCAACCAAGCTTATACAGTCCTAGAACAAACAACTTGGATCCACTTCTCTTGGTGAAATTTACCAGTTTGTTATTCTTGCTCTGGAAAAGCTCTGTTCTCAAAAACAATTTTTTGACGATTATATGAAGCGTTCTAAACAGCTGACAAAGGTTTGTCAAAGACCAGACTTGCAGATTAAATGTAAATCTGATCGCTCATGTTCTTGTCCTACCAAGAAAAAGTTTCATTCCAGACGCATCAAGTTTTCTCCACCTAATGCTCCAGGCAGACGCAACTTTCGACGTTTGAAGCATCGTAAGTTTCTTCGAAAAAGGAAACGCAAAGGAAAACGGTCGAATCGGTGTTATTTGTGTAACCGCCCGGGTCATTTTGCCAAAAATTGTCCAAACAAGCCCAAGCAGTCAGTCAAAATGATGCAACAACTTTCTCAGCTCACAGATATCGATTTTTCTGATGATGATATTGAAAGTTGGTTTTCCATGGATGACGAACCCACTTCAGACACTATTTTCCAGTTTGCAGCCACTGATACTGAGTACTCTGATTCAGATGATTGTCACTATTTCTACCATATCCAACAAGCACCACAATCCCTTCCATCATTAGCCTTCTCATGTCACATACCTACAGCAAAAGTTCAGATCTTCCCCACCAAATACTCCAAGCCCATTTCAGTCATAGCATTTTTTGATACTGGTGCTACTCGTACCATTATCAACCCTAAGATCCCTCCAGCCTCTCAGTGGAAACCTCATTAGGAAATATTCTACACTACTAATAGTGAGACTTTCACTACTCATCTGATTAGCAAACCCATTAAAATCCAAATTTTTCCAGGATGTTTCACTTTTCATAAAGTTTTTGGTTCCGATCTACCTGGCAAAGACATGGTTCTAGGTTTTGATGTTTATTCTAAACTCAATAAACTTAGAATCCTTCCTGATGGTGTTCGATACAAGATGTTTTTCCAATCCTGGACCATACAACCTAATTTATTCCAGATTGAAGGCAATCCTATTGAGCAGATCAAGACCCAGCTTATTTCCCGCTCTTGCGTAGATTCTCATGCTGATTTTTTCACTAAATGTGCTCATCCATTATGGAAGAATTCGGATTTCTTTATCCGTCTTCCATTCATCAAGAGCGAAGATATAAATCCCACTAAAGCTAGTCATTCCGACATGTCACCAGAACATCTCAGTCTTGCCCAACAAGAATGTACTCAGCTTTTATCTCAAGGATTGATTGAACCCGCAGACTCTCAATGGGCATGTGAAGCTTTTTATGTCAATAAATGGGCAGAACAGGCCAGAGAAAAACTCAGACTTGTTATCAATTATCAGCCCTTGAATTTCTTTCTTCGTGATGATAAATTTCCTCTGCCTTCAAGACAAATTCTTTTTGCAAATCTCCATAACGCAAAGATGTTTTCCAAATTTGATCTCAAANTTAAAGTTTTATGTCTTAAAAATTACAATTGAATTGGGAAATTTTCCACTGTATTACCCACAAATTATCATGAAATTTTATAAGCTCATACTACATTGAAACCAAGGCTTACCACGTCAGGCCAGATAGCAATAGCACAAGCTTCCACAGTGTTCAACAAGCATTCAGATGGACCATGCTGCAATAAATAAAATTGAAAACTTTAACTCAATTTAAGCTTTAAGGACTTTCTTCTTATTTCATATTCTTGGAAAGAAAAGAAAACCCAATTGAGAATGATAATAAAACAGTGGGACCTGACAATCGAAGGTGGTGTTGGTGCCGTTTCTGATTTTGGCATTACCCCAAGGGTAAAGATGAAGATCAACGACCGAGAGGAGGTCATCATCTTCAAAGACCTTAACTAAATAATTTATAATAAAATTGGCACTGTACGGACACAATGACTCGTAGTAGAGACCCAATTCGACTTTGTCGGTATCTGAAGGGAAAGTTCTAGAAGCTAAGACAGAACAGGAGAAGAAGAAGAAGCTCAACGAGACCATGCAAAAGCCAAGAGATAGGGGTTTTCTCGGAGGAGAAGCCATGGATAGATACAATTTAAGAGCTGAAAGCTTGATTTTGATTCTCTTTTCTCGTTTTTAGTTAAAAATGAGAGATGGGTTTGTTAGGACAACCTTGCACGTGAAGTTGACACAGAGAAATTCAGTTGTCAGATTGGTAGATTCCTACGATAATTCCACGGAATTTGCTTTATCTCTTTTGTTTTCTTCAATAAATAAGCAAAAACTTATTTTTGGTTTTATATATATACCATTTAATCAAAATGGTATTTTTTTTTTTTTTTTTTTGGATGCTGTATGAAGTAAGGTGATTTGGCAGGTTTGGATAATTTGAAAAGTGATTTGGGTTGAGATTTCGGAGGGATGTCCCATGAGGGATTACTAGATGGTGAATCTTTTCTACCTGGTGGAGAATATTTGACATAATAGTCAAATTTACCAGACGGTTGACCAAGAAGACCAACTTCAGGATCATGTTCTTCAAATTGAGAATGAAGATCTGTCTGACTGCAGCGAGCTTTCTTCTTTTTCTGGTTGGAATAGTTTCGTCTTGGAAGATAATGCTCATCGATTTCCCAAATAGGATCATCACGACATTCCGAGCATTGGCAATCAAGATCAAAGAGAGTGTGACCAGTGACTGGATCATATTGATGATAGATAGAAGCACCAGATTGTTGAAAAGAATGAATGGAAAGTCCAGGTTCCCTATTGCAGTAGTGGGCATGACCGAAGTAATCATGAATTGAGTTTGTCTAAAACTCAAAGGTGGAGCACTGGGAGTTGCTGGAGACTTAAATCTGATAGTTGTTGTCCCATCACTGTTATCATGCATGGTAGATTCTGTAGAAACCATCGAAGTATCTTTTTTGTGAAGAGACTCGTAACTCGTCACCCAAGAGTCGGGTAACAATTTGATCAAATCATCTCTGGAAATTTGTCTGGGAATATTGATACAGTGAGGAGTATTCTGAGAGTCAACAGTAAAGAGCAGTGCATCAGTAGTTGTAGGGATAGCGAGATCAAGATCAAACTTTTTTTTTTTTTTCCTAAGTAAATTGTAATATTATATTTAAAGAGAAAGGATTTACAAAGGCTACAAAAAGGCGGTGAACCTGCAGTGGGACATCCTCGCATAAGGTGTAAAAATAAACGTCTAAGCTTGATGCCTCACAACTTTTTTGGGAGCCTATATAAACCAATATGGGAGACTATATAAACCAATATGGGAGATAAGACCCAAGAGAAATAATCTAACTAAGAAATCAACAAGAAGACACCATCCTCAGGATAATCTCCTGGGTTTGGTTTCAAAACACATACAATGAGACACAAAGAAGACTCACAAGAGAGAAACAAAGATAGTGAGGATGCACCACGACAAAAACTTCACAAAACAATGAGTAACTCAATAAGTTTCTAATCGAGATAACAACATCTCACCCGATCACATGGTCTCCAATAACGTTGGGAGTGAAAAAGGTGTTTTTGAAAATGGTTTTAGGAAATCCCCATGTATCAGCCAGCTTTCTATTTTTGTAGAAAGATTTAATATTGCTAAGTTTCATGGCTTTGTCTCTCACCACACTTTTGATAGTATTGATAATAGTGCGAGAATCCTTGCACTCTCCCCCAAAGATTCTATAATTTCGCTCCTTCCGAACCCAATACACCGCCCTTAGACAAAGCCTACCCAAGGTGACTTTTAGACTCTTACCTTTCCATTTTCTAGCCAAATGGGGGATGTAATCATGCCAAAACATAAGGATTTTACTCCAAATAGATTTAGAAAAAGGGCATGCAAAAAAAAGGTGGTCAAGAGATTCCTTACCTAAGTTACAAAAACAACAATAAGCATTAGTTGTAACACCATACCTCATCAACTTGTCTTTTGTAGGCAATCTCTCCTTTAATGTCATCCACAAGATCATAGAGTACCTTGGAATAGCCTTTGAAAACCACACCAAGTCACACCAATCAACTTTTGCTCTTCTTCCTCTTAAGTATAAGAAGCAGGGTTGTTTCTGCAAAGATTAGAAGTTAAGTAGGGTTGTTTTTGTAAAGAAATAAAATTGTCACCACACGGTGCGTTTTGTAAGCTTTTGTATCAGACTATATAAAGTCTTCTGTAACTAATATTGAGTTAACAAATGTTTTAATAATAGAACAAGAAACAGAGTCTTTCTTCTTTTTCTCTCGATTCATTCATTTCCTTTTATTTTCTTTTTCAAGTCCGTCACTAATCTTTCATTGCAGGACAAGCCTGCCTTCAGTATTCAACAGCAAACTAGCGTTGCCAAAGACTGGTGGATCATCTCGGTTCGCTGTCCAGACTACAGTTTCTCAGGAATTCCAGCAAGAAAAATTCCAACAGCATAGGCTTCCGAAGGCATAGAGACCAGAGCGTAACAGCCATGAAGAGTTTGTGCTGGGTGCTAGAGAAGATCCTAGACTTATATTAAATTGTTTTCGTTGCGCATTAACATTAAAAGATGCACATAAGAGAAAGCATGCAGCATGAAGGAAAAGAAAATGAAATATCTGCATCTTCTGAAATTATTTCGGATAAATTGATCCTGATTTTACGGTAGCGAATGAGAATGACAACTCTGTAATGCATATATTTAAAACTGCGGAGGCCAAAGTCTCCCATACAAGTCAACTTTTGACTCATAGGCATGTATGTTGATTTCATTACCTTTGAATTCACACGAAGAATCAGAAAATATCAAAATATAACTACTGTAGAACGTCGACTCGGTCATATATACATTAGAAAAACAAATAATGAGAAAAAGACATACATAGATGTGCATACAATTTATGAAGATTAACATATTTTCAAAACTATCAATACCATAATATCATGGACATCTAATGAAGAGCCGAAGATCTTGTTTTACATTTTTATAATCTTAAAAGTAATGCGAAACTATTCTCGATATACTTATGTAACAATTATACATGTTCGACATATCATCTCTAATTTCTTGCATTTAGTGTGCTTTGGAATTGTTGTAGGTTAAGAAACAATCAAGTTTTAAGCTGCAACGATACAAAAGTGTGTGGTAAATAATTGATTAAGTTTGAATAATAGATTTTTATAAAAGGACTACAAAAGCTACCTAGGTCCCTTGTTTCATTATTTCCTATCCTATTTTCAATTTTATCCTCAAAATAATTGTTTGTTTTATTATTAAGAAAATACTATTATATTTTCAGTATTTTCTTCAATTATTTTTAAATCTTTTAAATTTATTAATTTAACTAAACACCCTCAGAAAAAAAATTTAAAAATTAACAAAAACACCCTCACCTATCCACATTTATCAGATTTCAACCACCATCGCAGGAAGGTGGTCAGAATCTGGTATAATGGCACACTTTCAGCTAGATCTGATCGAAAAAAAACCATATCGACACACAAAAGGCCAGATCCAATTGATCGTGCTCCGTAACGTGGTCGGAATCTGATAACTGTGGGTGGGGGTATTTTTGTCATTTTAAAAAAATTATATATTAGGGTGTTTAATAAATTAGCAAACCTAAAGAGATGTTTTTGTTAATTTTCAAATCCTATGTTATTATTTCCATCTAGCTCTAAAAATATCAAAAATCCTATCGAAAATAATAAAACAAACACACTTTTCAAAATCAGATTATTTTTTAAGATGATTTTGTATGTTTAAATGACAAAATCAGATTAATTTGAATAATTATTTTTTAAATTGAAAAAACATAGCACAAACTATAGCTGCTTGAATAGCCACCGGGCTATACTACCAGAACAATCACCACCGACACTGGCGACTTTTTCATGCAGTGCCTGGCGACAGCGCCAGTTTCTCGAACATCAACGTGATCCGATCTATGCGATCCAGATGACATCACTGGAAAAAGAGGCGGCGTAAGCCTCATACGGCTAAACGCCACGAAGGAGTCCGACGATGTAACTGGAATAACATAGATCGGCTTGTTTTGATCATTTTGATGCTAGCTGTGTCATTGGACGCACCACGAGAAGGTGGTCGCCGAAAACCACCACCGGTGGTGGTTTGGCATTCCAGTTCTGGCACTAATCCCAAATTCTAGTTTTTTGTTTTTAACTTTTATATATTATTAAATTATTTTAAGAAAATATTTTTTAATATACCACACAGATTACTAGACCTTAGAGATGCTGTCAGAAAATCATGGAGTTTATGCATGTGGGAAACTATGATAGCCGACCTAAGCGAAACCAATCAACACAACGATCGGTCGAAATAATGGTCAAGGCCCTCATTTTATCCCACACACACGTACACCCACACGGATTCTAACATCATCTAAAAGGGCTAGTGAAAATTAAACAACCATATAAATAGAGAACATGTACATAAATAAAGAACAAGAACATAAATGAAAACATAAATATTAAACATGTTAAAGAACATAAAATAAAACATATATGGGATCTTTTGCTATCTATAACATTTTCAGAGTATTACATCACCCTTGAGGTTGAGAGAAATTTAAAAATATGAAAGAAACATGGAAGAAGTGTAGTAAAGATGTGCAGAGAAAGTATGGAAGTGTAGAGAAAATATGGAAATGAAGAGTGAGAGAAATAAACAAAAGTGTTTACAAAGTTTACAACAAAGTTCCTCCTCCGCTCGAGAAGGTAAAAGGCTTTATTTATAGATACAAGGGATACAACCACTCATAAATGAGTTATTAAATACAAGACTAACTTTTTTTACTTTGGTTTTTTTTTTTTTTTTACATTAAGTAGCCTACAATTCTTGACTATGTACAAAGGATACGGGAGATATTACATTGAGATGGCATATTGCCATTTAGTCCACTCTTATTTTACATAAAGGACACAACTATTTATTTTAGGACACGTGGGTTGTTAATCATCTAACAGATTGGTAACGTGCCATGAGTCTTCATCCTGGAAGTCGAGACAACCCATTGATTGAATCCAGTCAGCAGGGTTTTATCGGGGAGATGTATCTGGATGAGTATCCGAAGAAATATCTGGAATCTGAGATGTTGGCGCTGCAGATGTATGTGGTGCATTCACGTATTGTTGTCGCTTGGATTTTTGGAGATAGTAATCACGAGACTGCTAAAGCTCTTCTTCCTACACAGTATTTGGCTGTGAGTCCCGGTACCACCATTCTGGATAAGATGAATTGTCATCGAATTGAGCATTGATGGAACGTACGCATGTCTGTTTGGCTCGAAGTAATTTCTCAGTGTAGTCTGGAGGAAAGAGTTCCCACGGAGCATCATCATGAAAGGATAGCCATATCGCATCTGGAATGATCTGATTTTTTTCAAAAAAGATTTTTTGAATTGATCTAATCTCAACAGGATGATCAAACATATTATGGACGAGGTCATATGGATAGGACCGATGAAATGTGACTTGATGCTGTAAAAAATATAGGCCATCAGATCTGATAGAGTGATGTCTGTGAAAAAACATTATAGACCATATCATACATGGATTGACCACATTTTTCAATGCATTGAAGTTGGTAAGAAAACATGAGGGTGGTAGCATTTTCATCAATGGTACGTGTTTGAACAAGGTTATCGAATTCAGTATGTACATTTGGATTATGGTTTGGTGAAGAGGTTGATGAACATGAACTGGACTGGGTTAATGGTTGGAACATGAAACATGGAAGAGGTTTGGATCTAGGGTTCATGAAACCAACTTGTTTAGTTTTAGGTCTGGATAAATAATCTGCAATGGTGTTGGTGTGACCTTTGATATGCTGGACGGTGAAGGAATATTTACTGAACCATTTTGCCCAGCGAAGTAACTGCTAATGCGAAACTTTTTTCTTGTGGAAACGTAGCATTTGATCAAAAGACTTCATATCCGTTTCAACAAAGAAATGATGTCCAACAAGGTGGAATTCAAACCTTTCAATGGCATTTTTTACTGCTAATACTTCCTTGAAAGTAGAATGATAATGCTGCTGGTGTGGTTTGAATTGTCCACTCTGGTATCCGCACAAATGTCTTACCTTGTCCTCATCTTGTTCAAAAAGTACTGCACCCCAATGAGTGTTACTAGCATCCGTCTGAAGAATTCGTTTCCCCGAAAAAGGAATCTTCAACGGCTGTGTATGGAAGGATGCGCGCTTGAGACTTTTGACTATGTTTGTTTGCTTTTCAGACCACTCTGGAGGATTCTTCTTAAGCATCTGGGAAAGTGGAGTAGTGAAACGAGAAATGTTGGGAATGAAACTGCGCATGTAATTGGCAATTCCCAAGAATTGTTGTATCTCTTTCTTGGTTGTGAGAACATCTGGGAATTTTTGCAATTCATTAGCAATATGAGGCTGAAGATCATACTTGCCATCAGCAATCACCATACCAAGAAAATCAATCTTTGTTTGTCCTAACTGCATTTTCTTCTCAGATAGCATGATACCATAAGTGTGGATGATATCAGCAAAGTCACGAAGAAGACGTATATGAGATTCCTCATCTTTTGAAAAGAGAAGGATATCATCGATATAAATGAGACATGTATGCAGAAGGGGAGCAAAAATCTTCGTCATGGCTTTCTGAAACAAGGAAGGAGCGACTTTAAGTCCAAAAGGCATGACTGTCCACTGGTAGTGTTGATTGGGAATGCAGAAAGCAATCTTATGACGATCATCAGGATGAATTCCAATTGCCAAAATCCAGCTTTGAGATAAAATTTGGAAAACATCTTTGCATTATGGAGATTTTCAAAAAGAATTTGTCTTGAAGGCAGAGGAAATTTATCATCATGAAGAAAGAAATTCAAGGGCTGATAATTGATAACAAATCTAAGTTTTCCTCTGGCCTGTTCTGCCCGTTTATTGACATAAAAATCTTCACATGCCCATTGAGAGTCTGTGGGTTCAATCAATCCTTGAGATAAAAGCTGAGTACATTCTTGTTGGGCAAGACGGAGATGTTCTGGTGACATGCCGGAATGACTAGCTTTAGTGGGATTGATATGTTCACTCTTGACGAATGGAAGACGGATAAAGAAATCCGAATTCTTCCATAATGGATGAGCACATTTAGTGAGAAAATCAGCATGAGAACCTGCACAAGAGCGGGAAATAAGCTGGGTCTTGATCTGCCCAATAGGATTGCCTTCAATCTAGAATAAATTAGGCTGTGTGGTCCAGGATTGGAAAAATATCTTGTACCGAACACCATCAGGAAGGATTCTAAGTTTATTGAGTTTAGAATAAACATCAAAACCTAGAACCATGTCTTTGCCAGGTAGATCGGAACCAAGAACTTTATGAAAAGTGAAACATCTTGGGAAATTTTGGATTTTAATGGGTTTGCTAATCAGATGTGTAGTGAAAGTCTCACTATTAGCAGTGTAGAATATTTCCTGATGAGGTTTCCACTAAGAGACTGGAAGGATCTTAGGGTTGATAATGGTACGAGTAGCACCAGTATTAAAAAATGCTATGACTGAAATGGGCTTGGAGTATTTGGTGGGGAAGATCTGAACTTTTGCTGTAGGTATGTGACATGAGAAGGCTAATGATGGAAGGGATTGTGGTGCTTGTTGGATATGGTAGAAATAGTGATAATCATCTGAATCAGAGTACTCAGTATCAGTGGCTGCAAACTGGAAAATAGTGTCTGAAGTGGGTTCGTCATCCATGGAAAACCAACTTTCAACATCATCATCAGAAAAATCAATATCTGTGAGCTGAGAAAGTTGTTGCATCATTTTGACTGACTGCTTGGGCTTGTTTGGACAATTTTTGGCAAAATGACCCGGGCAGTTGCACAAATAACACAGATTAGACCGTTTTCCTTTGCGTTTCCATTTTCGAAGAAACTTGTAGTGCTTGAAACGTCGAAATTTGCATCTGCCTGGAGCATTAGGTGGAGAAAACTTGATGCGTCTAGAATGAAACTTCTTCTTGGTAGGACAAGAACATGAGCGATCTGATTTGCATTTGATTTGTAAGTCTGGTCGTTGACAAACCTTTGTTAGCTGTTTAGAACGCTTCATATAATCATCAAAAAATTGTTTTTGAGAACAGAGCTTTTCCAGAGTAAGAATAACAAACTGTTAAATTTCTCCAAGAGAAGTGGATCCAAGTTGTTTGTTCTGGGACTGCATAAGCTTGGTTGCTTCATGACTTAGGGATTCAGGAATAGATGGCAAAAAGGCTTGCTTCATGTTAGGATCATCCATACCTTTAAGTATATGATATCGTTTTACCATCTCTTTGTAATGCCTGTCAAGATCTTTCTTTTTTAGAGAACAGCATCGCATCTTGAAATATTCTTCTCTGACTTGGTTCTCACAAAGGTAAGGTAATCCATAGAATTCATCATACAGGAGATACAGGGCTTGGTTGATATCTAGCATTTGGATGAACAAATTTTGTCTATACTCTTGAAGACTTATCCACCAATCACAGAGAATGCCACCAAATCTAGTTGTAAACTGCGTAAGTACAGTGGAGACTTGGGCATTAGGTTTCAACATCTCAGCTTGTAACCAGGCCTAAAATTCATATATTCGAGTTCTCCATTTGTGTGGAGGAAGATCATCGACGGTAAAAGTATGGAGCTTTGCTGAGGTTGTATAAGAGTCACGTTCAGTCGGAGTATGATGAGATTGTCGATACATAGGCGGAGAGTCTAGAATGGAATCATCACCTTCAGGCATCTCATCATCGACCTCAGAAAAAACAGGTGGTCTGGACGATTCAGGTTGATGGGTCATCAGTTGAGGATAAACATGAGGCTGTTGATCAGAAGTATCATTGTCAGAGTCAAAGTCACTTTCAAAGGATTCATCAGTCGAAGGTATATCGGTTTCTGATTCTGTTTGGAAAGTAGATAGAGAATCCTGAGAAAGACCCGAGGCGACAAGACGTTGCCTTTCTGCCATGTCTCGCAAAAAAGAGCTCATAAAATTGGAAGAGACGGGATTTTCTGAAGAGTCAGGATTAGCAGAAGGTTGGCGGTCTTCCATCATCATTATGTGCATTGGAGCCTTATCCTTTGATAAAGGACGATGAGGCTTAGGAGATGGAGGATCTGAGTGACTGGAAGAGAAAGAGTCAGGAATATCAGCGGATGGGGTCTGCGGTCTAGCAGAATACTTTTCTTGCTTCTTTTGTTCTCGTTCCAGCTTGATCTTTTCATCACGTTCTTTGCGGAGCTTGGCATATAACTGTTCAGTGTTGCCAAAAGCTTGAACAGCACCGGAAGGTATATGAGGTGAGACTAAAGTTGGCTAATTTTTGGGAAAGGGGAAAAAGAGGGTTGTGGCCATGCTGTTGTGGAATCAAAAGGGTTTGGTACTAATGACATTTTAGGGAAAATCTGTGGTTGTCTGAGCTTTTGCTTAAGATATTCCTGCTGAAGCGATGCCATTTGGGTTTTTAATGACTTCATTTCTGCTTCCTTCTGAAGAAACTGAGTTGAATAGCCATGAGAGCCATTGACAATGTGCATTAATTCTTGATGGAGCTGATCAATCCAGTTTTGGAGATGATCAATTTGTTTTTGTAGCTAAGAAATCAGCATAGTTTGGTTCTGAGACTAAGAGTCCACCTGATAAGCTACTAAATCCAATTTTTGTTCAAGTCTGGTCATGGTTTTGTTTTGGGCTAAAGCATTTTCAGTCTGCCAATTGAGAACTGCTTCAGCTTGGGAGAGTTTAGGGGTGGATCCATCAGGCTGTATAGCTTTGGAAGGAACAACTCTCGGTTGTTGAGTGGCAGTTTCCTGAAGAGAAGGAAAATCTGTAGCATAATTGAAATGTTGTCCTGTCTTTGAGGGCTCAGGGGATTGGATCATCATAACGGATTGAACAGGGGGAGTATGAGCAAGGGGTGAATGGGTTGGTTTATGTTCTTTTGCAATCCACCGTAGAGACTGTTTATAACATGGTAAAGGCTGTTTAAAGTAAGGTGATTTGGTAGGTTTGGATAGTTTTAAAGGTGGTTTAGGTTGAGGTCTCGGCGGGATGTCCCATGAGGGATTACAGGATGGTGAATCTTTTCTGGTTGGTGGAGAATATTTGACATAATAGTCAAATTTACCAGACGGTTGACCAAAAAGACCAACTTTAGGATCATGGTCTTCAAATCGGGAATGAAGATCTGTCTGACTGCAACGAGCTTTCTTCTTTTTCTGGTTGGAATAGTTTCGTCTTGGAAGATAATGCTCATCGATTTCCCAAATAGGATCATCATGGCATTCCGAGCATTGGTAGTCAAGATTAAATGGAGTGTGACCAGTGACTAGATCATATTGATGATAGACAGGAGCACCAGATTGTTGAAAAGAATGAATGGAAAGTCCAGGTTCCTATACTACAGTAGTGGGCTTGACCAAAGTAATCATGAATTGAGTTTGTCGAAAACTCAAAGGTGGAGCACTGGGAGTTGCTGGAGACTTAAATCTGATAGTTGTTGTTCCATCACTGTTATCATGCAGGGTAGATTCTGTAAAGACCACTGGAGTTTCTTTTTTGTGAAGAGACTTGTAACTCGTCACCTAAGAGTCAGGTAACAATTTAATCAAATCATCTCTAGAAATTTTCCTGGGAATATTGATATAGTGAGGAGTATTCTGAGAGTCAACAGTAAGGAGCAGTGCATCAGTAGTTGTAGGGATAGCAAGATCAAGAGCATGGTCTTGGATTCGCCAAACCATTTGATAATGCAAAGTAGCTGCAATACTTCCTGGATTTAAAGCTGCACCAACGATTTGTAATTGAACTTTAAGAGCCTTAGAGCAATGAACATCAGAGAGGGACATGTTGAAATTAGGAAACAGCGTCATAATGACTGTCCCAGCATTCAAAGTTGTCTGTGCTGTCCCTATACAAGCATGTTGATATTGAACAAATCTGGTGTCCAATAAAGCAATTCGAACAGAGACTGGGAGTCCTTTTCTGCCATGATAAGAGAGAGCGAGCCGGATAGCGCCAAAGTGCACATGAGAGTATCCTTCACGGATCCATTAAGTAATGGAGTCTTGAGGGATTTCCAAAGTAACATATTGTTCTTGGGATGTGGCTGGAATTTGACACTTGTCAAAATTACTAGTCTGGACATACTCTTTGTCTTGCTTTCTTGAAGGATGGACAAGAGTTTTAAAGGTTTTAGACAAAGAAGACGAGGACTTGGAAAAGGCTGTATAAGGATTTACAATAGGAGGGATAGTGTCTTGGATTTTTTGATTTTCTGGGATATAAGATATTTCATGCAAACTGTCTATTTTAGAAGAAGATCTAGATAAGCTAGTATTTATGGGAGCAGTAAACGTAGATAAAGCTGAAGAAGATTCCATGTGTGTAAGTTCAACCTCTTGGATGTGTAATATCACCTCAAATGATAAGGATAGCGTAAGACCCAAATATGACATATAAACATAACATATGAAACAGAGAAATAAAACATAACCAAAACTTAGAGGAGCCAATATCCCAGGGGAGGTAATCCTCCGCACACGCAGAAATTGGAACCAATAAGTAACTTAAAGAAGCCAATATCCGAGGGGAGGTAATCCTTCGCACACGCAGAAATTGGAATCTATAAGCGGTTTGGCTCTGATATTGTAGAGACAAATATAAGTCCCTTTTTATCTTTATACACACAACCGCAATTTGAAAATCTACTTCTTCAAACATAACATTGTATATTATAAATATCAATTTAAGAATTTGTTTAACGAAACACTTTGAAAATCATTTCCAAAGCACATTATTTTCAAAGTTTCAAATTTTTTTTTTTTTCAAAAAAATGGAAATATCATAACAAAGACTGAGGAAATATATATTGTAGAACAACTAACATTTGACTGCTTTAAATAAAATATATTTGAAAGGAAAAATAAGAGAATTAATTGGTATACATAAACATATATACCAATTAATTGGAAAAAAACATATATTTGACTGTATAAAGTCTTTGGTAATAATGATAGTGCAAGTGTTGACTCATTCAAGGGTTAATTAATTTTCTTGTGTATATTTTTCTCTGCTCATTAAAGGGTAGAATACTATTTTGGCGTCCCTTATACTATACACCTTTGAATGAATCTTCGACAAGATTTTTAACATTATCAAGAAGCAGTTTATACATATTATGAGTCATATTTCACATTCTAGCTACTAGCTACAATCAAGCAAAGCTTGATCAATGGCTTGAATCAAGCAAAGCTTGATTTTAGCCATTAGGAATTGAATTCGTTTATCAACAAATTCGTTTTTTTCGATTCAAAAGCTGATTTTCTCATATTTTATAAGGAATTGAATTTCCCCATTAGATTTACCAAAACCAATTCCCCAAAATAAATATGGAATAATCATAACTAATATGTATGGAATTATATAACTGTATTGTAGATAAACACATATTATACAGTAGCCAATCGCAGATTTGCAATTACCCATAAAACTAGAATAAGATTTTAACATAATTCCAAAATTGCTAAATCAAAGCCCAAATTAATATAGGTAACTTGCTCAAAACCATAATTCCCAATTTCAATCAAACACATTGGAACTTGACATATGTATATTTATAAATTAAATTGAAAGGAAATGAATACTAAACTAGAGATATTGCTCTGATACCAAATAAAAGCAATATGTCATCAATTTAATAAATCAAAAGCAAAAGTCCAAGAACATATCTCCAACCATAGCAATTAGTTTCCAAATACTATAGGAGACACTTGAGATTGACTCTAGTCTATCCAAGACTTCATTCCATGTATATATAGAGAATCACTGACTTTCTTGTAGATTAATGTCCTATTTTCCCTCTGTGTAATATTTAGTTTTATGTAAAAATATTACATAATCTGTATTTTTTCTAATCCATCAAAGAAGAAGTTGTATATAGGGAAGTTACCACTGATAACTGATGGAAAGTTACAAGTAACTGATGTGAGAAGTTAATAATAATAATAATAATAATACAGTAAAACCTCTTTATAATGATACTCTATGTATGAATAAACTCTACATAGTCATAAAAAATTATATTCTCAATTTGGGATAGTTATAAATAAGAATAAACTCCACATTGTAATAAGTTATAATTTTTTTAATTCCCATCTTAAGGAAAGTTGCCTCCACATAGTAACAATTATATGTATATTGTAAAAAAATATATGCTATAATACATTAAAGGTTTAAGATGAAATAAAATATTTATTTAAAGTTGTTTGGGACAATAAATTATGCTTTAGACTTGTTACCATATCTTTTAACTTGCAGACACATTACTCGCTAACATGAACATTTTCTTGTTGAAGCCAAAACATTTCTAGCTTCTCAAGCATATTTAGAGCTTATGGGTATGAAACTTTTTGTATTTCCGTACTATCATCCTCATAATTATTTCCTTTCTCTTCTTGTCTAATTGTGGCATTGATTTATTCTTCTATTAAGGCATATATGACTTGTTGCTCATTTGGATGATTAAGAAAGATATTAATATCCATTTGATTAATGTAATGAAGTTGTCAAATCTGATCACTTAATTCTACATTGACTCCTTAATTCTCCTCATCCACTTCAATTGTAACTTGCAATTCATCAACACCAGGGATCTTAATTTTGTAATGCTTAAAACAACTGACAATTGTTAGTGGCTTCACATCAATTGACCATGCAGCAACTGCATTTATAATTCCATCAAAGACAGTTATCTTTATTGGTTTCAAGGCACGATCTTCTGTCCGTTTCAAAAGTAGGCAATTGAAGCGCTGAATTGAAATCCTAATGCTATTAAAACATGAATTGAAATTCTAATATTGTACTACTAAAACAAGAATTATGAAATAAGAAATTTTTGTAACTATATCTCTATTAAGTTATAACCTTCTCATAGTAATAAAATTAGTTAGTCTCATCATTATGACTATAGAGAGATTTTACTGTAATAATAATGGGTCACAATAACTTACAATCTCTGCATTTTTATGTGGAAAAATGAATTATGATTGTAGTGAATGGATTTGGAGCTAAATAATAAAGAAGATCCCGGAATGCATATTTGTAAGGTCTATGAAAATCAAAAGTCTCCTAAGTCAAGTCGCTCAAAAGACTTGACTTTTCAATTGTCACCCATTACCATTCAATACTATACCTAGCACTCGTGGTATGATGACTTTTCTTCATCTTCTCTAATTTTCCTTCTTGCAGTTTTCTCCAAGCTGTCATATCAGCATCAAGAAAATGGATTATTCTAAATTAAAAATCAAGTAAGCCAACTATATACTCTGGAAAAATACTTTTATGTATTTCTCTCGTTACGCTTATATAACATATTCTCATTGGAAATTGAATTATAATATTATGCATAGAAGACTTTGAAGTAATCGATGTTCTTAAACTTTGTAGAGCTGTCTGTGTCATTTGAATTTAAAAATTGATTATACAGTAATTGGAAGAATAATGTAGCTAGAGATGCTCATTGTCAAAAGCTTGTTAGGGCCAAAAATCATCCTTGGCCTAAATAGGAAAACAGGACTGACAGTGAGGAAGAAACCAGGCCCAATCCCGATGCGACCCAAGCCGGATTAGGCCCATTCGATACAAGATACAGTCGGCCCAAACCATCTGGGCACGAGCCTCCCAATCCCAGCTTACTTTCTGGACCTATACGTGAGTTTAGAGCCCACGGCCCCCACAGATCACTTTCCCATTCCTGATCAATCTCCTATTCAAGGTCACCTTCCTGTTCTGATCACTTTCCTACTCGAGGTTACTTTCCTATTCGGGATCACCTTCCTATTTGAACACTGGTAAGGCAGCTCACCACCGCCCTAATTCCTCTAGGGTTTGTATCAGAGTCACACTAGGACTCCTACTCCCACTAGGACTAGGAGACCAGATAGTCACTATATAAGCAGAGGCCAGCCCTCTCACAAAGGAGATTAGATGACATTACAGCTTCTCACCCGAAGCTCCTACTTGAGAGCTACACATCACTGCTATAGTCACAGTCCCAGACTAGACTCCCGGTAACCTCTCTACTCCCTAGCCCTCACTAAATTAGCCTTTTTCAGCCTTGCTGACTTGAGCGTCGGAGTGCCTACGGAAAACACCACCCCGGTGTTTTCCTTTCGCTTCACGCATTTGTTTCTCTACGTGTGCAGGTGCAGTGGATTGCTAGTGGCCTCAACCTCACGAGATCAGACCCCCCTTCTGTACAGGTAGATTTTTACGTCTACAGCTTGACGCCTACCGTGGGGTCTCTAGCAATCATTCGGCTTGACGAACCTTGCTACGTAGAGAAACATTCCATGGCTGACAATTCAGACAACTGTAACCCCGGCCTCGAGGCCAGACTGGAGGCTCTGACTGCTCTCATGCAATAAAATTTAGACAAGGTGGCCGTACTGGAAGCCGAGAATAATGCAATCTGGACTGAAAACGCATCCATCAGGGCATAAAACCAGTCTCTTAAAGAGAAGGTGAGTCAATTCTATGATCTAGAGTTTCTGCCTGGTTAGGTACCTCCCAATCGGTTCTGCGCCCTTGTCCAATCCATGCAACCTTTCCACACACTAGAGCACCGACCCTCGGTCTCCGGTAAAAGGCTGCGTCCATTAAGCTCATCGGCGGTCGATGATTTTGTCTTGACATATGGAGATAAAGATCTACCAACAGAACATCATTCAGTCGATCCATCCCAATCTCAAGATTAAGACAATCTAGTGACAGAAAGCCCGCACCCGTAAAACCAGCCCATTCTCACCGTCCCACCTTACCTCCAGTCAACCATCCCAACATAAGCCCCATTTGGCTTGGCTCAGCTCACCCTCACGGGTTGAATGACCAAACCAAACAAACCAAAGCACTCGAGCCCATCCATCCTGACGGTCCGAGTAACTATCAGACGACTCCCCTGACCATTTGTGTAGGGCGAAACACTAGAACAGTCACCATGGGAGTCATCAAACCGGAAGGAATGAACGAAGATCCATGCTACCAGGGAGTGCAAGAAGGAATGACCTATCAAACTACCCCACGAGGGATGACCTAGCGAAATGTGTCAAAGACGAATGTAATGGCAGACCCAGTCAGACCGGATGACCTAATAGTATCCCCCTCTCCTATGGAACAGGTATTGGCTAAGAGGCTGGCCGATGTGAAGGCAATGATGAACGCATCCCAGGAATTCTGGTCCCAACCAAGAAGAGCAGGCCCCACTGCTACGCGAATTCACCCTTTGTGGATGAGATTGCCCTAGTCGATATGCCCTAGAAGTTTACCATCCCCAACATGAAACTGTACGATGGCACAACCGACCTGGTCGATCACATAGCCTCGTACAAGCAGCGGATGTTCACTGTCTTAATACCCGACGGTTGAGGAAAGCTTGCATGTGCAAAAGTTTTCATTCGAGCTTATCCAGCCCGACACTCCAATGGTACACGAATCTCCCGAATGGATCCATCGACTCATTCTCTCAACTCAAGGACACCTTTGTGGAATAGTTCGCCAGCAGTAGGAAACTCGAGAAGCTATCGACAGACCTATACAGAGTATACCAGAGAAGGGGAGAGCCATTGAGAGAGTATGTCAGCAGGCTTAACAAAGAGAAGATCTCCATCCCTGAATGTAACCCCGAGACAGCCGTGGATGCCTTCAGGAAGGATCTCCTCTGGGACAGAGAACTATACAAAGAACTTACTGATAAGCGTATTTTATACTATGATTTTGCATTGAATTTTGATAGGATTTAGGATACTTTTCATACAATTTGGGCCATAATTGCTACCTAATTCTATTAATTTGACTTTGTAGGCTTAAACGATGATTTTTAGCATAAATGACAGTTTTGAGCGTAAATTGCATAACTTGAGATTGAAAACTCGGAATGACCTGAATTTAGAAGCTTTGGAAAGATAAGAAGAAGAGCTACAACGTTCATGTTTTGGGTTTTTCCTAATTCTGACTGGACAAAGGTGAACACTTGGCTTGAAGTCGTGAAAAGTACGCTGGGAACTGAAGGAAAACGTCTTTGGACATGCTTCAGTATTTCTGCCATAGCTTGATCTGTAGACCTCTGATTGTGCTGATTCTTGAACGACCAGAAAGATAATTTAAAGGGCTACAATTCATATGTTTAACACCTTTCCAGATTCGAACTCTATCATGCTCAAATTGGGCCTGTAATTATTCGCCGCGGCGAGGAAAAATATTCGCCGCGGCGACAACTGCAGCAGCTGTAAAAAATAAAACGACGCGTTTTGGCTTGCTAGGGCTTCGTCCTTAAGTGAGAGAGGTATAAATTAGAGCGAAAAGGAAAGAAAAAGGGGCTTGGTTCGTGATTTGGGAGGCAGCTCATGGAAGGAGAAGATTATTGAAGATTTGGGCTTCAAATTAGAGAAGATTTCTCCATCTTTTGCTTGCTTTTCAATGATGAATCTTGATTCAGTTTGTTTTTGTTGTTTTATTTCGTTTTTGAGTATGAACTGAGTTGTTTAGCTAGGGTTTGATGTAATCTTGATACAATGATTCAAATTTATATGGATTGAATTACTTTGAGTTTTAATTTCATGATTGAGTGTTTATCTCTTTGCTTAATGTCTTTTGGATGCTTGATCACCATTCAAATGTGTGTTGTTCACAATGAGACTGAGAAGTGATTTGTGATTGTGCCTCTTGGGATACATACCATAGATAGCAAACGCTAGAGATAGGTTTAGCGATCTATGAAATCTAGATGAATTCCACAAAGCTTAAAATCCTTTGAACTATTAATCTTCATTTTGTTGGGTGCGGAAGCTTAATACGGATAAGTAGGGAAATGTAGCATGAGAATGTATGTTTTAAACTTAGGGAATTCGATTTTCAATCAAGGATTAGAACTTGGGTAATAGATTCTATGATTTGGGTTAGCGTATTTAGGTGAATTAACACCCTAGCATTTGTTTTAGAATTGTTTAATTAGTTATATTGGGTTTTGCATTTATTTAGTTTGTTAATCTTCCATCAATTCAATTTTGTTGTTCAATTAGGACTTAAACTAAAAAATCGGTATTAGTACACTATCCTCGTGGGACAATACTCACTCATCACTTATTACTTTTGCGACTAGTATACTTGCTATTTTTGCCAAAAACTTGATACGTGTTTATACAACATGCAAAAATAGCAAGTATACTAGTCGCAAAAAGTAATAAAGTGTGAGAGTGAGTATCGTTCCCATGAGGATAGTGTTACTATACGATTTTTCTAGTTTAAGTCCTAATTGAAGCAACAATAAATTGGATTGATGGAAGATTAACAAACTAAATACAAATGCAAAACCAACAACTTAACTAATTAAACAATTCTAAAACAAATGCTAGGGTGTTGAATTCACCTAAATACGCTAACCCAAATCATAGAATCTATTACCCAAGTTCTATTCCTTGATCGAAAATCGAATTCCCCAAGTTGTAAAACATAAATTCTCATGCTACATTTCCTACTTATCCCTATTAAGCTTCCGCACCCAACAAAATGAAGATTAATAGTTCAAAGGATTTTAAGCTTTGTGGAATTCTATCTAGATTTCATAGATCGCTAAACATATCTCTAGCGTTTGCTAATCTATGGTATTTATCCCAAGAGGCACAATCACAATCACTTCTCAGTCTCATTGTGAACAACACACATTTGAATGGTGATCAAGCATCCAAAAGACATTAAGCAAAGAGATAACACTCAATCATGAAATTAAAACTCAAAGTAATTCAATCTATATAAATTGAATCATTGTATCAAGATTACATCAAACCCTAGCTAAAAACTCAGTTCTACTCAAAAACGAAATAAAACAACAAAACAAACTGAATCAAGATTCATCATTGAAAAGCAAGCAAAAGATGGAGAAATCTTCTCTAATTTGAAGCCCAAATCTTCAATAATCTTCTCCTTCCATGAGCTGCCTCCCAAATCACGAACCAAGGCCCTTTTCTTTCCTTTTTGCTCTAATTTATACCTCTCTCACTTAAGGACGAAGCCCTAGCAAGCCAAAAAGCGTCGTTTTATTTTTTACAGGGCTGCAGTGTGCGCCGCGGCAAGATTTTTCCTCGCGCAGTGAAGAATTACAGGCCCAATTTGAGCATGATAGAGTTCGAATGGGAAAAGTGTTAAACATATGAATTGTATCCCTTTCAATTATCCTACTGTCGTTCAAGAATCAGCACAATCCGAGGTCTACAGCTCAAGTTATGGCAGAATACTGAAGCACGTCCAAAGACGTTTTTCTTCAGGTCCAGCGTCATTTTCACGACGTCAAGCCAAGTTTTCACCTTTGTCCAGTCAGAATTAGGAAAAACCCAAAACATGAACGTTGTAGCTCTTCTTCTTAGCTTTCCAAAGCTTCTAAATTCAGGTCATTCTGAGTTTTCAAGCTCAAGTTACACAATTTACGCTCAAAACTGTCATTATGCTAAAAATCATCGTTTAAGCCTACAAAGACAAATTAATAGAATTAGGGAGCAATTATGGCCCAAATTGTATGAAAAGTATCCTAAATCCTATCAAAATTTAATGCAATCATAGTATAAAATACGCTATCAACACCCCCAAACTTAAGATTTGCTCGTCCTCGAGCAAAAAGGAATAAAAAATCAAAGGAAGAAAAGCAAGAAACAAAACCAAACACAAAACAACAAACAACAAAACTAAAAATGAACAAACAAAATTAGGCTCAAACTCAACACAAGAATTGCCTAGAATTTATACAAGTCTCTAAGGTTGTTGAAAAATTATTAGTAGAAAATGTTCAACACTCCAAGAAGTTATAAGTTGTATCGACATCTTTCTCTATTGATCCCCGAGTAGGTGATCCCCACTCAGTCCACATTCCGACTTCCCGGATTATTTTATGAGAAATGTAAGTTTATCAAATGGTGGCAGACTCAAAGCCTAAGTATCGAACTACTGTCCACAATGTGGACTAGACATCGCTAAGGATCAAAGGTCTTTGCAAGTTGTAACATTAAGCTCGGGTGGTGGGCTCCAAGGAAAAGGATAGATAAATAAAGCAAGAGAACTCGGTTCCTCATGCAAACACTAAGAGCTACATCAATCTCCACTTTCTTCTCAACCACCAATCATAGTGTCAACCATTTTAAACCTCAAACTTATGCATTTCTTATTGTTGATTTTGAATTGAACTAAAGCAATTTTTTTTTTTTCTTCTTCTTCTTCTTTTCTTTTCTTTCTTTTTTTTTTTTTTTTCAAATATAAAATTTACAATAATTATTTGCAACACCATTGAGGTCTATTGCCCCTTCTTCGTGCCCTTTTTGCAACCCCCAAACTTAAGATTTGGTCCATCACTGTCACACACCTCTCAAAGCTCTTTTGTGTCTACATTTGGTCCATAATCTCCTAAAGGGTATGAAAAGTGTTTAGGGTATAGGGATTGGACAATTTTTGGTTTGCAAGGAAAATAGGCAATGATAATCTTATAAGGCTCAAATGGGTGACTAGGGAAAGATCTTCATGGGTCGGCTGGAAAGGCTACGTTCCCAAAAATGCCTAAATCTTTCCTCAACAATGTCTAATCCTAGAATTTCGCCTAAGCACTTCTCTATAGGTTCTAGAGTCCACAACATTATCAAACTTCACCTAACCACATAAAATATTTCTAAGCATGCCAAAAAAATGAAAAGGTGGTTGAACCACCAACAAACCTCAATCAAAATTCAGTCAATAAACCTAAACTTGAAGCAATGTAACATTTTCCAAGAATAAAATCCCAACAATTCAAGTTTCATCATAGACTTATGCAATTCATCATCGGCAAAAACAATCAAACTAAATAAAATAACTAATGTTTTTTTTTTTTTCCGTTTAAGGTGTACGGGCGGTGTTATACCGAGGTTGCCAAGTACTGCTAGGCAGTTTTTAAGGCGGGTTCTGGTTTCCAGCCGGTATACCCTTAAACCAAGTTTATGTCTATTTCTACCCCAAACTTAAAATGACATTGTCCCCAATGTCACATCATACACATCCAAGGAATAGAAAAACAAAAGTAAAGGTTATGAGATACTCCCCTGACTAATCGTAAAGGCTGATTTTTGTGCAACATCCTGGCATCCATTCCTGGCTTCTCATCATCATCATCTGCAAACAAATGAAGTCTATGGTGCCAAATGTGTTAGATACCCTCACCGATTAATATGAAGAATTACATCCTAATCTCAACCTTATTGAACTAAACCTAAAATCTAAAAAAACAATAAAGAGCCAAAAACCAGGAAATCAACATCAATTCCTACTCAAAACATAAAGAATAAAAACAAAAACTAAAAGAAAAGTGCTTCAGGAAAATTTTCGCAAAAATAAAAGGTCACGCGCCTTTAAAAGGAAAAAGACTTCGCCGCGGGAGGAATAGACTTCGCCGCGATGAAGTTCTTCGTGATAAAACCCTAAATTCAAAACACAATCGTCGCCACGGTGACAACAAATCTTCGCCGCGCGAAAAATTACAGGAGCTACAACATTCTTCAGGGCACTTCGCCCGGCGAAGAAAACATCTTCGCCCGGCGAAGTCTGAAGTTTTTCTTTCCTTTTCCTCAGCTTCAAACTTCACCTGAAACACCCAAAAACACACAAATTAAAACTAATTCAAAATCATAACAAAACTAAAACAAATTCAAATAGCAATGAAATGAAAAACAATGAAAAGACTTGGGTTGCTCCAGAAGCGCTTGTTTATGTGAAAGCTCGACTTTCCCATGGTCCTGTCAATCCGGACCTTGTGGGGTGCTCACTTCCCATTGCCACCTCTTGATCTTTCCTTTGGATTTCGGACATTCTCATAAGCATTTTTCGGAACTTCAAATTCGTATATGCGTACTTGAGATGAGATGGTGATGGTTGAGTCCAATGTTTGGAGTCTCTTCCAACACCAATTGACTTGTGCGCATTTACACCAAATTCCTCAAATTGTTCCTTGTGAGGTGAGTTGCTTGGTTGAAATCCCCTAAGTATTTTGCACACCTTTCCGCTTGAGATTTTCCTCTTCATTGGTCTTGTCTTCAAGTTCTTCCAACTTTTCTTCATTGTGAGGTTGCTCCAACACTATACCTCTCCTCAATGTTACGACATTCAATTGTTCTTCAGGATTTGTGACCGTTGTGCTTGGCAAAGAACCTTGAGATCTCTCTGTCAGTTGTTCAACCAATTGCCATTTGAACCTCCAAATTTTGAATGACAACTCCTTGATTTATGAAGTTTGAGCGTGTCTCATTCATAAAACTTGGTTTCTTGCATGAATTCCCCAAATATACCTCCAATTTCGACATTCTTTGCTAATGGTTGATGATTACCACTGGTTGATGTTGTTGGTTGTCATTGATTGATGACTGCTTTGATCGCTCCAGGACAAATTTGGGTGATTCCCCACCCAAGATTGTAAGCATTGGAGAGGAGTCACTTTGCAGCCTTTGTGAAATAACCATGTAATTCACTTGCTCGGTTGTTGAGCAGAATAACTGGTTTCCATATTGGCATTCCACACTCTCATGGTTTCCGCACAAAATTCACAAGTTATAAAAGGTGAGTGAATAGAATTTACATTCTACTCCCAACTGGCTTTGAAGTGATGTAACTTGTGCAGATAATGTGGCAAACTCATCGACCTCATGTAGACCCATTGTTTCTTCGGCAGCTCTCTCATTAGGGCTTTGGTAGTTATTGTTGGCCATCAACTCAAGCAATTCATAAGCATCTTGGGGTCTTGTTATTTAAGGCTCCGCCTGCTGCCACATCTACCATCATTTGAATATTGGTAGAACCCATTGTAAAATGTTTGGACTGTCTCCAAAACGGTAGACCAATATGGACAATTCCTTAAAACTCCGTGTACCTCTCCCAAGCTTCATATAGTGATTCATCGTTGCCTTGCACGAAAGAGGTAATGTCAATTCTCATACTTAAGACTATACAATATTTACAATTAACTACAAAAATGAAATAAAGCTTCAATTTAGCACTACACTAGTACTATCAATTAAATCAACTATCCTCGGCAACAGCGCCAAAAACTGATACGGTTTACTACAACATGCAAAAATAGCAAGTATACTAGTCGCAAAAAGTAATAAAGTGATGAGTGAGTATCGTTCCCACGAGGATAGTGGTACTAATTACCGATTTTCTAGTTTAAGGCCTAATTGAAGCAACAATAAATGGATTGATGGAAGATTAACAAACTAAATACAAATGCAAAACCCAAACACTTAACTAATTAAACAATTCTAAAACAAATGCTAGGGTGTTGAATTCACCTAAATACGCTAACCCAAACATAGAATCTATTACCCAAGTTCTAATTCCTTGATCGAAAATCGAATTCCTAAGTGTAAAACATACATTCTCATGCTACATTTTCCTACTTATCCCTATTAAGCTTCCGCACCCAACAAAATGAAGATTAATAGTTCAAAGGATTTAAGCTTTGTGGAATTCTATCAGATTTCATAGATCGCTAAACCTATCTCTAGCGTTTGCTAATCTATGGTATTTATCCCAAGAGGCACAATCACAAATCACTTCTCAGTCTCATTGTGAACAACACACATTTGAATGGTGATCAAGCATCCAAAAGACATTAAGCAAAGAGAAACACTCAATCATGAAATTAAAACTCAAAGTAATAATCTATATAAATTTGAATCATTGTATCAAGATTACATCAAACCCTAGCTAAACAACTCAGTTCATACTCAAAAACGAAAATAAAACAACAAAAACAAACTGAATCAAGATTCATCATTGAAAGCAAGCAAAAGATGGAGAAATCTTCTTAATTTGAGCCCAAATCTTCAATAATCTTCTCCTTCCATGAGCTGCTCCCAAATCATGAACCAAGGCCCTTTCTTTCCTTTTCGCTCTAATTTATACCTCTCTCACTTAAGGACGAAGTCCTAGCAAGCCAAAAAGCGTCGTTTTATTTTTTACAGCCTGAAGTTGTCGCCGCGGCGAAGATTTTTCCTGCCGCGGCGAAGAATTACAGGCCCAATTTGGAATGATAGAGTTCGAATATGAAAAAGTGTTAAACATATGAATTGTATCCCTTCAATTAGCTTTCTGGTCGTTCAAGAATCAGCACAATCCGAGGTCTACAGCTCAAGTTATGGCAGAATACTGAAGCACGTCCAAAGACGTTTTCTTCAGTTCCCAGTGTCCTTTTCACGACTTCAAGCCAAGTTTTACTTTGTCCAGTCAGAATTAGGAAAAACCCAAAACATGAACGTTGTAGCTCTTCTTCTTAGCTTTCCAAAGCTTCTAAATTCAGGTCATTCCGAGTTTTCAAGCTCAAGTTACACAATTTACGCTCAAAACTGTCATTTATGCTAAAAATCATCGTTTATGCCTACAAAGACAAATTAATAGAATTAGGTAGCAATTATGGCCCAAATTGTATGAAAAGTATCCTAAATCCTATCAAAATTCAATGCAAAATCATAGTATAAAATACGCTTATCACTTACAAAGCTGGGTTACACCACAATGGAAGACGCCTTGGCCCGGGCAGTGATCCAAATAAGATGGGAGGAAGATGAGATAAACCGAGATACGACTCGAGGCGGAATGACAGGAAGCCAGAGCATAGACTAGTGGAACATTGCTACCAACCCCCAACAAGTAATACGAGGTGAGTCAGAAAACCATATGATCGCCAGCCAACAAGAACCGAGAGCAGACAGTTCGGATTGAACTGGTACAAAATACCGAAGTACAACCTCAACGTCGAACCGACCCAGGTTGTCACGATTATGAAAGGAATGGGATCCACCATTAAGTGGTCGGGCAAGCTCAATCCCGAGGCAAGGAGAGACAAGACCAAGTGGTGCGAGTTTCACGGCGACTATGGACACAACACCGCAAACTACATCGCCTTGCGGCTAGAGGTCGCTACACTTCTGAAGAGGGGACATCTCCAAGATCTGCTAACAGATAAGGGGAAGAACACCATTAGCCAGAAAAGCTCAAAAGAACCATCACCACCTCCCGGGAACCCACACCGAAAGGGCTTTGTTCGCTCATCTCCAGAGGGTCAGAAATATGCCATAGCCAACCACCACCACGAAGTCTAGTCCATCCATCCGGTCTCATGGTCACACACTCATCAGGTAATTCGATTTGAAGATGACAAGCCGGTCACCTTGGCCACTCCTTATCACAATGCTCTGGTCGTCTCCATGCAGATCGCTAACATCCTAGTGAAGAGAGTATTCGTAGATGGAGGATCTTTAGCAAACATCCTATTCCTCGAAGCAGTGAAGGCTATGAGACTGGAAGAAGCAAACATCAATATGCGGCCGACACTGCTGGTTGGGTTCAGCTTTGAGCAGAAGTACACTATCGGGGATATCATCCTCCCTATCTATGCCGACAAAGTAAACAAACAGACCGTCTTTCTAGTGATCGATTGCCCCTCTCCCTACAACGTCATCTTGGGTCTACCCTGGATCTACGACATGAGAGCAATCCCATCTACCTTCCACCAGACGATCAGGTTTCCAACCAAATGGGGGGTACGAGAGATCAAGGGCGACCCCAAAGCTTCCAGAGACTGCTACAAGAATGCCTTTAAGGGCAAAGGTAACTCTTCATAGCAATTATAGTCTCATCCAACCCCTCCGACTGAGCCGGATCAATCATCTATGGAAGAGTTGGATGAAGTACAGATACATCCGGACGCCCTAAGAGAAAGACACACATAGGGTCCCGCCTCAAGCCCGAGACAAGAGAAAAGCTAGTGGAATTCCTCAAACAGAACCAAGACTGCTTCGCCTGGTCCCATGCCAACACGACTGGAATCAGTCCAGACGCAATGGTCTACCAGCTCAAGGTAGATCCAAATCACCCATCAGTAAAGCAGAGAAGAAAGGAATTCACGCCAGAAAGGAACCGAATCATCAATGAAGAGATTGAAAAGCTCTTGAGCAATGGTATGATCGGAGAGGTATACTACCCCGAATGGCTAGCGAACGTCATGGTCATAAAGAAAAAGAACGGGAAGTGGAGCGTCTGCATCGACTTCACAGACTTGAACAAAGCCTGCCCGAAGGATTTCTTCCCGCTTCCACATATTGACATGATGGTTGACGCAACCATAGGCCACGAGCTTCTTAGTTTCATAGACGTTTTCTCAGGGTACAACTAGATCTTGATGCACCCGGACGACTAAGAGAAGACAACCTTCATCACAGAAAGGGGAACCTATTGCTACAAGATAATGCCATTTGGTCTTAAGAACACTGGGGCCACCTACTAGCGGCTAATTAACAAGATGTTTGTCGAGCACCTCGAAGACACCATGGAGGTTTACATTGACGACATGCTCGTTAAGTTAAAGATGGCCGAACAGCACCTTGGCCACCTCAGCTAGGCATTCGCCATCCTCAGGAAGTATAACATGAAGTTAAATCCAGCCAAATGCTCATTTGGCATCTTGTCAGGAAAGTTCTTAGGCTACATGGTGACTTAATAAGGGATAGAAGCCAACCCCAACCAGATCAGAGTGATCCTCAATATACCATCTCCAGCTTGCATCAAAGACATCCAACGCCTGGTAGGACGAGTTGTCACCTTGAGCCAATTCATCTCCAGATCTGCTGACAAGTGCCATCTCTTCTTCCATGCCCTCAAGAAGTCCAAGAAGCTCTAGTGGACTCCCTCCTACGAAGACTCTCGGTAACAACTAAAAAGGTACCGGATCTCCCTTCTGCTCATTTCCAAGCCTGTGGATGGGGAGAAGCTTTACTCTTACCTGGTAGTCTCAAAGACAGCAATTTCAGCAGTACTGGTTTGGGAAGAAGAGACGAAACAGCTACCGGTCTACTATGTAAGTAAGTCACTCCTCGACGTAGAAACGCGGTACAGTCAGCTGGAGAAACTGGCCCTCGCCCTCATCCATGCATCCAGGAAGCTCAGGCCGTACTTCTAGTGCCATTCCATAGTTGTACTCACCTTTTTCCCCCTCAAGAAGATACTACACAAACCAGAGCTATCAGGGCTACTCACGCAGTGGACAATGGAGTTAAGCGAGTTTGACATATCCTACCAACCTCGCACTGCTGTCAAGTCCTAAGCATTGGCAGACTTCATTACTGATTTCACCCCGAGTACCACCACCCAAGTAGAAAAGGAGTTATTATACTTGACTGAATGGCCGCCCTCCAAATGGACTCTTTTAGTGGATGGCTCAAGTAACGTGAACGAAAGTGGACTCAGGCTAGTACTGATTTCACTAGAGGGAGACATCATCCAGCGAGCAATACGGTTTAGGTTCAAGTGCACAAACAATGAAGCCGAATATGAGGCTTTCATTGTTGGACTCTCCTTAGCCAAAGAAATTAGAGCCAAGAGACTGAAGGTAAAGTCCGACTCCTAGCTCATAGTCAATCTACTGCAAGGCACATACCAAGCATGCAACTCGAAGATGACGGCTTACTTGAACATGGTCAAGGGACTATAGGCCCAATTCGAAGAGTTCTCCATAGTCCAAGTCCCGAGAGTAGAGAACTCTCACGTTGACGCCGTCTCTAACCTTGGCTCAACACTCAAATGTTCTTCTCAGTTGTCCATCCCTTTATTGTTCATGCAATGGCCAGCCAACTGGAAGGAATAACCACTAAACAAGTCGCACGAGGAAGTAATGGATGTTGAACTAGCCGACTGCTAGATGACTCCGATAGTGAGGTACTTGGAACATGACGAACTCCTAGCTGACAAGAATGAAACACGTCGACTGAAAGCAAGAACCGCCAAATTCACCATACATGAGGGCTAACTCCTTAGAAAATCATTCTCGGGCCCCTATCTTAAGTGCACAAGCCCAAAAGAGGCCCAAAGTGTTCTCGCCGAACTCTATGAAGGCTAATGTGGAAACCATGCTGGGGGACGCAGCCTTGCACACCAGTTGATCACTGCTGGATATTACTGGCAGACCATACGCTCCGATTCGGCCGCTTATGTGAAGAAGTGTGATAGTTGTCAAAGGTTTGCTCATGTCTCACACTTCCCACCGGAGCGACTCTATTCCATCCTCACACCCTGGCCCTTTATGAAGTGGGGAATGGACATCATGGGAAAACTACTGACTGCACCTGGACAACGAGTCTTTATGCTAGCTATGACAGACTACTTTACCAAGTGGATTGATGCCGAAGCCTTTGCACAAGTCAGAGACTGAGAGGTAAAAGCTTTCATCTGGAAGAATGTCATCTGTAGGTTTGGGATACCGAAGGAGATCGTCATCGACAATGGATCCCAGTTCATCAGTTTAGGCTTCAAGGATTTCTGTAACGTGTGGGGAATAAAATTGAGCTTCTCAACCCCCCACAACCCCCAGTCTAATGGCTAGGCCGATTCATCAAACAAGACCATCATTCAGACATTAAAGAAGCGATTACAGAAAGCTAAGGGTGCATGGGCAGATAAGCCACCCGGAGTCCTTTGGTCATACCGAACCACGGCTTGCTCGTTAATGGGTGAGACCCCTTTCTCCCTTACATACGGTTTTGAAGTGGTCATCCCAATCGAAGTATCAGTCCCGTCCACTGGGCTCCAATAGGCAGACGAGGAATCAAACAACTAGAACCTTTGCCAGAACTTGGACACCGTCGACGAGCTACGGGAATGGGCGAGCATCCGTAATGAAGTCTATCAGCAACAGGCCGCCCGACACTACAACCGCAACATGAGGATCCGCACTTTCAAGATAGGCGACTGGGAACTCCGCAAGGTCTTCCAAAACACCAAAGAGATCAACTCTGGCAAACTTGGTCCCACCTGGCAAGGCCCCTACAAGATAACTAAAGAAGTAGGGAAGGGCGTTTACAAACTCCAAACCCCCGAGGGCAAAGACATCAGTAACAGTTGGAATGCCATTCACCTCAAATGCTACTATTTCTAGGTGAACTTGTTTTTTATGATTCCTTTTTTTTTAACTTTTCTTTCTCGTTTAAAAAGGATGAGTGGGCCTATCCACCTCCTCATAGACAGTCGGTCTCATGGCCAAGTATTAATGAAGTATTATTCAGAAATTTCTCGTCTTCGAATCGACTCCGTTCAATCAATTGTTTGTTACACCTTCAGATCGGCCCTACCCGATCCACAAATTTAAACGATTGAATCGACACTGCTCGATTCACGATAACACCTTCAGATCAACCCTGCCCGATCCATAAATTTGCACCATCGAATCAATCCTGCTCGATTCACGATAACACCTTCAGATCGGCCTTGGTCGATCCATAGATTTGAACCATCGTATCGACCCTGCTCGACTCATGATAACACCTTCAGATCAGCCCTGCCCGATCCATGAACTTGCACCTTCGAATTGACCCCGCTCAGTTCATGAAATCAACTTCCTGATCGGTGCTACCTGATCTACAAATCTACACCATCAGATCGACTCTGCCCAACCCACGACTCACACTTTCGAGTTGGCCCTGTTTGATCCTAGAATTCACACCTTCGAATTGACTTCATTCAATCCAGGAGACCGTGTACTCGGTTGGCCAAACCGAGTGAATGGTTCTTACACCTTCAATAATCAAATCACCAACCTAGCCCAACATAAGGCCTACATGCCTCAGCCACTAGGCCGCACTAAAGTAACAAACACAACATAGTGCATCTACAAGTAAAGAAACAATGAACAACTCACTCATCTATGAAGAAAGCATCAAAAGTTAGAACAACCGAATATAATACATACAACCCCAAACGGTTTAGTTCAAAGTACAAAAACGACACACACACCAAGAAAAAAGGCACACGCCAAGAAAAAAGGCATCGTAGACCCTAAAATACATAAAGGAAAACTAAGCTAAGTATCCTCAGTACGAGTCGCCTCCTCCATCTCTGACTCGGCCGTCATGTCTGCACCGCCAGTACCCTCTCCAGCAGCTCGGTCGCCCGCATCCCCAGTAGCCGATAGCCCTAGCTGGCTAGCAAGGTCAGGCATTTGCTCCTCATCCTGCCCCTTGGATGACTATCTCCCTCTTCTAACAACTCCCGCATGAGCTGGATGTCTTCGTCCGGATCCTAGTGAGAGGTCCTCCCTTCCTTGAACTCAAGCATGAGTTCACCTCGGGCCTTGATGATAACGTCATCAGCGATGGAAATACACTACTCCCTGAGAGACTTGATCTCCGTGGTCTTCATGGTCAACTCACGCCTCAACCTCTCCAACTCACGCTCGCTATCCCTCAGATGCTGCTGACCCTCTTGCTCGGCCTTTTGGGTTATTGCCTCTCTTTGGCACAAGCTAGTGTTCGCCTTGGACACATCTTGTACCCTCTTTTCCTACGCCACCACAGATTTCCTTAGGTGAATACTGCTCGTGAGTGCCTGCACAACAAGGTATTGTCATCAGTACGAAAGTAAGGAGCTAAATAAAACAAAAGTCTAGCCAAACCTGTAAAGCACAAGATACTCCACAGTCAGCAGCAGCAACTGTGCTCATCTGGTTCAGACGCGCCTCGTCTGTCAGGAACAAGAACAAGTTGGCCAGTTTGCTCATGGAAGTCACTTCAGAATAGGTCGACGCGGTAGATAGAATCTTGAATGTAATCGTCCCGGCCTCCTCATCCATGACCGCGGTCTGGGATGACCTGTAATACCCAAGATGTCAAAGGTATATTCCTAACTCAAAATAGTCCTTTAAATGTTAATTTTATGTTAAAAAGCATAAAATCTAACTAAAGGCAAAATAGTTGATTCATTTGGAACGGTATGAATCAATTATCCATAAAAAGACATTAGGGGTGAAATGGTCATTTTGCCTATGGATAATCATTGAAAAAGTCAAGGACGAGTAAGCTTCATTGCATTTAATGCCATTAATTAAGTAATAATTATGTCTAGTGTGAAATGACCAAAATGCCCTTATATGAAGAATTAAGGACTTATGAGTTATACAACTAAAATAATTGGGCCAATAGCATAATTTTGGAAAATAAATGAAATATTTTCCTATAAATGAGATGAAATTCGTTCAAGCCAAGGGAGAGAGCATTTCTTCAACATTTCTTCCATTTTCTCTCAAATCTTCCATGAAACAAGCTTTCTTTCTCTAGGTTTTCAAGGAGTTTTGCATAATTTTTCAAGGAGAACAAGATAGGAGCCTTGGATCTTCAATTTGAAGGGTTTAAGGTAAGGATTAAAAACTTTAGTTTTGATGTGATTTGAAGATTTGAGGTAGATGTTGAGGTATAATGTTATATATGTAGGATTAAGGTGTAAAAGAAGTCAAAGGCAAAGGATTTGTTGGAGGAAGTCTTTAAAAAGGTAAGGAAGAACCTCCCATGACTTTAGGGTTTATGCTAGGGTTTGTAGATTTTTATGAAACCTTAAATTAAAGCTTTAAGGCATAGAATTAGTTGATGGCAAGTGTAGTTGAACTCATTTATTCTACTTATTGCCTTGAATTCATTATACATGAAGTTATTGCTCTTTATGTTTTATGAGTTGTTATGTTTGATTGAAGAAAATGAAGTGTGGATACTGATTGTGGCAAAAATTGTAGTATTGGAGGCCACATGGTGTTGAATGGTTGCTATTAGAAGTGTTGATGTGTTGTTTGCATTAGCTTACAATGTTATAGCAATAATGGATGATTATGGGAATGAGATTTTACACTTCCTTTAAGATGTTAAAGACTATTAAGGGGAGGTTTATTTGATCCATAAGTTAACCTATTGGTTAATGTCAATAGGAATTGATGTGGCATAGTTAATATGAAAATTCGGATTTAGTGGGCTTAGGGGTTTTGTTAACCCTGCTTCAGTATTTCGACCATAACTTGAGTTATAAAAATCGAAATGAGATGATTCTTGAAGCATTAGAAAGCTAAGACACAGACCTATAACTTTTATGTTTATGCCAAGAGCCAATTCGTTTGAGAAAAGGATGGAAAATGGCCTGAAGCATAAACTGGTTATTAAAGTTTAAGATTTAACATAATCAATTCTTATGATTATGAATTGATTATTAATGTATTATTGTAATTATGCCATGTACTAATGTTTACCCATTAGTTAGATGATCTTTGAAAGATATACATGGTCATGATGTCAATGCATGATTAATGTTATGAAATGGCATGAAGATGCAATGTAATACATGTTTTAAGATGATGTATGTGAGCAAGAGGTAATGTAAATGGGTTGATAATCCATAGATGAATTAAAAGTATTAAGCTCACCAAAATATGTATTTACATGCCATAAGATGTTAGAGATGCAAATAGACATGATAGAGATGCATATAGACACGATGGAAAACGCGTAAGCATATCCTCGTATACCGGTTGAGGAAAGATGAATATATGCTTTAGATGCTAAATAACGCGTAAGCACGCCTCCCGATGATATGAGCTCTAGATGAAATTTGAGGCTAGATGATATGAAGTGCTTAAGATGCTAAGAAAGGTCCGATCGGCTAGACGTTAAATGTTTCATATGCATTTAGTTGCATTACATGAGTTATGATGTTATTTACATCATGAGATGATTTATACTCATGTTAGATGATTTTAGATGTTATGTCATGATATGTGATGTGTGTGTACACATTGATGTTTATATAGCCATGGGATAAAATGATGAAAAGCATATGAATTAGTAATAAAAGGGGAAGTATCCCTAGATGTAAAAGATAAGTGATGTGTTAACAGATATGTTTAAATAAAGATCAAATAGTACATTCAGAATGAAATAGATCATTCCTTACTGAGCGATTAGCGCTCACCCTTTCATTGTTGATTGCTTTGCAGGTAGACTAGAAGCGAGGGATGCTAGAGACAGCGGGACTACACGTGAGGGGAGATGATTTATTGTCATCTCGATGTTTTTATCTTGATGTAAATAATGTAAATGATAAATATTTGTGAAATACCTTTGGAAGCTTCAACCCTATAAATATGTTTTGATTGTGTAATTTCTTAAAGTTTGTAAATTATAAGTTTGGATCCTGCGTGACATTTTATATGCATGTTTTGGATATTATTATTATTATCCTTGCACAGATTTTTCTAAATACAACTTGTTCTCCAGACATGTATCCTCGGGATTCTCATTGAGGGATATTCAGAGGATACCTGACTGGAGGGGGGTTTTACATGACCCAGCTCCGACGGTGGGCTGCTGACTCGGCGGCGTTGCCAACATGTCCTCCACTCTCCTATCTTCCCTGGCTGAGGATTCCCTCTTTCTCTTCTCCGACGTCGGGCAATGGACTCGCTCGCGTTGGGGACAGTAAACTTCTTCATTAGAGTCTCTGCAAGGTAAACTCTCAACGGTTAGTGGGTTAACCTTGACTCACCAAAAATGATATGATTGCAGTACCGAGCCAAAAGTAAATCCCAAGTCTGCTTCAATGAAGGAAAGGGAATACCTTGCTGAATCGCCTTTACTCCGGCCCAAAGATGGCTGGTCTTGAGGTTAGACTCTGCCAACACTACCCGCCAATCCCTCTGCTCCTTCAGAAGAGTTAGAACCCTATAGGTCACCATGTCCAAGCCGTCTCCGCTCTGCCTGGCCCGACTCGATTGTACTCAAGCTCTGTAAGCAAAAAACAAAATCAAGATTTAGTAATCAAAGTACAAAGAAAGCAATGAAGTTCTCACCAGTAGCCCGCCAGCTGCTCGAGATGTCACCTTGTCCTCCCTCTCCGAAGACAGCCTGACCCCTCACAAAAAAGTATCGATCTTTTGGTTCTTGTCACTTGACCGCAGGCCAGTCACCAGGTGAGATCGATCATGCCTCAGGTTAATCAAATATCGACCATTCTCTTTGTCATTCTCCTTCAGAAAGTATAAGAACAACAACTCATGTAGCCCGAACATCACCTGGTTCCAGATATAGAGTTCCTCCAGAGCCATAAGTAACCTCCAACCATTCGGCATGAGCTGAGACGGAGCAATCATGAAGTGGTTCAACACCTCCCAGACAAGGCGAGGAATAGGCAACCTCAACCCGTCATGAAACCACTTCTTATCAACACTAACCCAACCTTGTGCCTCCCAGTCAAACCGCTCATATGATCGTGGCACCCGAATATCAGCCGAACTTGGAATGTGGTACAAAGTTTGGATGTGCCACACATCGCTTTCCTTAAGCCTGGGCGGATAATCCCTGGTCAAGATCCCATTGCCCTGTTGACTCGGCTCTTCCTCAGAGGTGCTACTGGATGAAGACAGACTACCAGCACCTTCGGAGTCTTCCCCACTTCTCCCATGCCTACCCGAACCACTCAGGCCGGTAGTACTTGTCCCTGTAGGAGCTACAATAACTCCAGTTGGTACGCCCATCAGAACGCCCCCCTCGGGCATCATCACCATGGTAGGGGCGTGTTGGTACTCATTCCCAAAACCTGCCGCAACCTCACTCGAGCTAGCCAACTCTGAGTTTGACATATCGACTTACTCGTCCTACCTCATTAATCGACTGGACCTCACGACCTGGGCCCCCAAAAACCTAAGTGTCAGGTAGCCACTCTCCCTACCTCACCAACTGACTGGACCTCACAACCTAAGCCCCCAAAAACCTAAGTGTCAGGTAGCCACTCGCCCTACCTCACCAACCGATTGGACCTCACGACCTGGGCTCCCAAAAATCTAAGTGTCAAGTGACCACTCACGCTACCAACCGAACAAGGGTATAACAACCGGCTATCGCTCACTCTTCAGGACCGGTTGATGCACCCGGCAACAACTGATCAAAACCTAAACCCCGATCGACCCTCACTACCGACCGACCTGATCCCAGATTCGATTAAGACTTTCCTCGTTCACCCCAAGTCACCGACCCACCTTCAAGCTCAACCCTATGAGTCTACTCGCCCTTGGTCACCGACTCAAATGCCTACACTGCCGTACCACCCACTTGGTTTGGATGACCAATCACCTTTTCAATCCACTCTGCACACTCCCTTAACCACTCAGTCGGATGGACCAAAGGACTTACTGATGCGTGTTTCTTACAACATGCAAAACTAGTAAGTGCACTAGTCGCTCAAGTAATAAAATGATGGGTAGGATATCGTTCCCACGAGGATTGTTAGCAAAGCACTAAGTTTCCTATTGTTACCTAGTTGAAGCAATCGAAAACTTTGGATTGGTGGGAGCAAATTTTAATTAAAAAGACAATGAATTTTAGACTAAGAATTAAAACTTAATTAAGAAAGCAATATGAAAACACGAAATATCAATTCAAGCAAAATGGGTAGGGTATTGACTTCATTTGGATTTTATGGGTTACCTTAAAATTACACTAAATTCACATTCAAATGCAATGGTTGTAAATCGAACTCGCTAATGCGTTAAACATACCCTCTCGGGCTATGTTTTCCTATTCATCCTTATTAACCTTCCGCACCCAACAAATTGAAGATTAATAATTCCAAACTCATTAAGCAAAAGAGTCCTAATATGATTTCATTAATTCTTGAATCTATCTCTAGCATCCAATACTATAATTGTGTTTACCCAAGAAGCCTAACATGAATTATTTCTCAATCTCATCATGTTCATCATATAAAGCATTAAAAATTCAGAGTAACACACAACCCATGCAGATTCATATGAAAATAAAACAATCAATCACTTAACCCATTAAAATCCAAACTACAATCAAAACCCTAACCCATAAAAGATTAGTTCATAGCTAAATCAATACTACAAAAACGAAAAACAGAAATAAACAAGTTAAGCATAATGAAACTGAGATGAAAGATAAGAAATCTCCCCAAAAGATGAATCTTCCAGTCAAAATCCGAATCTTCTCCCTTAAACAATCCGAAAAAAACTCCAAGTTTTACTCTAAGAAAAGTGTAAAAACGGCTAAACCTAAAAAGCTAAAGATCCCTGGGAAAAAGGCTAAGTTTTTCTTTTATACTTAGTCCAAATAACCTAACCAAAACACGCACAACACGAAACTGTGCATTTAACAAAACTGAATAAATTAACTGTCGCCGCGACGAAGAAGAATTCTTCGCCGCGGCGAAGAATGAAGAAATCCCAATTGTCTCTGGCTTACTTCGCCGCGGCGAAGACAATTCCTTCGCCGGGGCGAAGCTCCTTGAAAAGTTTTGAAATTACAGAACTGCCACTTTGCTTGCTTCTTCGTTCGATTCTTCGATTCTTCGATTCTCGGCTCTCTTCCTTGGGAACAAGCTTCATCGTGCTTTGTCCTGCTCCGGAACTCTCCTATCTTCTGAGATCCGCTAATTTATGAGTCAAAACTATCCAATTTTGTCTTTATTTGCTCAAAAAGTCCATTTTAACCTGAAACACGAAAAGTAAATAATTAAGCAACAATTCAGGTCAAAATGCACTAGAAAGTACCTGAAATCCGACAAAAAGATCTAATAAAAACTGTATAATTTACGGATTATCACTTACCTACTCAGTTAAACTAGAATCAAACCTGTCACTCAATTCAGTCAGGCAGACTGACCAAGCTGAGTCAGAGCAGCACTAAAATTGTTTTTGTCTTCTTGGTTCTGTCTAAAACGCCTGAAAAAGGCCAAAAAACTAGCCAACTCGCCGAAAACCCACCAGAAATATCAAAATTCACGCATATTCTAAAATTTTGTATTCTAAAACTCCTCAAAACCAGTCGAAACTACTAGAAAGTTCAAAAATTTCACCCTATTTTCCAAAAAACCTAACAAACAATGAGAAAAAAAACTAAAAAAATCAGAGTCCAAAGAAAAGAGTATTTACCGTAAAACGATAGACTGCAGAAAGAAAGCCGCCGCTGCTCAACGAAACTGAAACAAAAAAAGGAAAGGAAGAGGAAAATTTTTGAAATGCAGATAAATGGAAGACAAAAAATAGGAGACGAAGAGTCTACAACCTCGTTTTTATAAGGGAAATCTAACAAAGGCTGACACGTGACGGCCCATGATTGGTTAAGGGTCAGAGGAACTCTTCATTTTCCTACCTCCAGAATGCAAATTGATCAACACTGTATGAGTGGTAGGGATCCAAGCCACCTAGGAAACTGTAGCACTATACAGAAACCACGTTCCGTCGCCTTGTCCTCTCGACTGACTCAGCCCATGACTTCTGAAGCGGATCCAAAATGCCCCATGCTTCGGTAGCCCAGGAGGCCTGGCCGACCGATCGATCAGCTTGGAACGGCCCGACTTGAGCCCTTTTCAGAAGAATAAGGCAGGAGGCCTCGCCAGTTCATCCTCCCGCAGCAGACGAGTGGACAACCCTTGGTCGAGGCCCGCACATTTCATCCACTTGATCGTCCATGTATTCCGACCAAGTGAATTTTTAGTTTAATAAACTCCCTAACTCACTCGACCCAACATGCTGAGTGAACACCCCGGCTATAGATTGATATCTCGCCCTTCCGGTCGGTGGGATTCAGCCCTTTACACCGATCGGGCATACCCTCTTGAGGTGATTACATATTCTGGATTGGCTTGGGCATTGAGCAACCCTTGACAAACGAGTCACCTACATCAAACTATTCCGCTACACCAACGGTCGGTCATCCAAGAAGGAAGACCGAGCATACCTCGATCGCTTCCTACTCTCTGACTTAAGAAATTTTTAACTCAGAGAGTGGGGGACAAACTATTAGGGCTAAAAATCCTCCTTGGCCCAAATAGGAAAACAGGACCGACAGTGAGGAAGAAACCAGGCCCAATCCCAATACAGCCCAAGTCGGATTAGGCCCATTTGATATGAGATATAGTCGGCCCAAACCATCTGGGCACGAGCCTCCTAATCCCAGCTCACTTTCTGGACCTCTATGCGAGTTCAGAGCCCACGGCCCCCATAGATCACTTTCCCATTTCTGATCAATCTCCTATTCAAGGTCACCTTCCTGTTTCGATCACTTTCCTACTCGAGGCTACTTTCCTGTTCGAGATCACTTTCCTATTCGAACATTGTTAAGACAGCTCACCACCGCCCTAATTCCTCTAGGGTTTGTATCAGAGTCACACTAGGACTCCTACTCCCACCAGGACTGGGAGACCAAACAGTCACTATATAAGCAGAGGCCATCCCTCTCACAAGGAAGATTAGATGACATTACACCTTCTCACCCGAAGCTCCTACTTGAGCGCTACACATCACTGCCGTAGTCACAGTCCCAGACTAGACTCCCGGTAACCTCTCTACTCCCTAGCTCTCACTAAATTAGCCTCTTTCAGCCTTGCTGAATTGAGTATCGGAGTGCCTACAGCAAACACCACCCTGGTGTTTTCCATTTGCTTCATGCATTTGTTTCTCTACGTGTGCAGGTGCAACGGATCGCTAGTGGCCTCAACCTCACGGAATTAGACCTCCCTTCCGTATAGGTTTTTACGTCTATAAAGCTACTTTTTACACTCACTAATTTAATATTGCTACTGACATAGCATTTCTAAGTCTTCTCTGTTTTCTCTAAGTCAATTACACGGCTTCTAAGAAAGCTAATTTTTACATACCCAACGTACTAACACGAGATTCAGAATTTGCACTGCCGACCATCTTTATTTGTCAATTTCTAGGAAAAGAAATAATTACATCGGACAGTCTTGTCACCACACTGTTGACATCTATGATGAGTTATTTTTACAATTCAACTTTATTTTAAAATCCAAACTATTGTTTATTACTCTTGTGAACCTTTTACTGCCGTTTATTAGTATAAAGGAACAATATTCAATAAAATTAATTAAAATTTCATCTTTTAACCTTGATCAACATCGTAAATGATGGTCTTCATTTTAAATAAATAAGGAGATCTAAAATTTTAAAATTTAAATATAAGTGTATAGGAAATTCCAATAATGTATATGCAAATTGACAATTATTGACTTCGACGCAATACAATGTCCATCCTCAACACTTCTCTATGTTTATCATCAAATTCGTTAAGCACCAAGATAGATGAATTTATAGTACAGAGGATACTTTTGTCCCTGAAGAAAACCATTTTTTGGAAACATATACTGATACATAAATGAAAAAACTCTGAAAAATTTAGTTACATTTGACTTTCCACGGTAATAAAAATGTAAATGCTAGAACACACAAATAAACACAATGACCTAGATGCAACTAAAATAAGAAGCGGGATTATGAGGTATTGGAATGTCAACAGGCCCTTCCAACATAACTAAAACTTTCTTCATCGAAGGACGAAGCGATGGCTCATCAATAATGCACCAAAGTGCAACTTTTATCACCCTCTCCAATTGTTTAAGTTCAACTTCTTCATTGCCTACTAACAAACTCAACTTACCCGTCTCAAAACACTCGTAAACCCAATCTTGGAGAATAATTTGATTCTTTGAAAGATTCAGGTCCATACTTCTACGACAACATATGAGCTCTAGCAAAACAACTCCAAAACTATAAACATCTACTTTTGCTGCCACAGGTAGATTTCGATGCCATTCTGGTGCAGCCTATCCTCTCGTTCCTCTAATTCCTGTAAAAGTATTAGTTTGGTCCAGCTTCATCAATTTTGACAATCCAAAATCAGAAACTTTTACACACATATTTTCATCCATGAGTATGTTTTGAGGTTTTATATCACAATGAATGATTTTTGTTTCACACTCATCATGTAGATAGAGAATGCCTTTAGCTATATCGCGAGCGATACCCATTCTTTCAATCCAATTAGGTTGTTTTTCAAGACTGAAGAGTAGATCAATGAGAGAACCGTTGCTCATGTACCCATATACCAAGACCTTAGTGGGTCCATCAAAGGAATAACCAACAAACGAAATAGGTTCCTATGATGGGTTTTCCCAATAACTTTAATCTCAGTTAGAAACTCCTTTTCCCCTTCAGCTAACACCTTCTCTAATTTCTTCATAGCTGCAAACTTTTGACAATTTGTAACGCCCACATCAAGGTACGTAGTTTTATTTATGCTCTAATACCCTTAGTTGAACCTAGTTAGAGTTATCTTGAACAAGTGTGAAGCTCTTAAAAACGTTGTTGGGGTATAATGGTCATTTCACTCATAATTAGTTGAAAGTGTAGGAGTGAAAAGTAGTAGAATTTTATGGAAAATGCAATGGAGATGAGGGCATTATTGTAATTGATTAAAGAGCAAAGATGGAATTTCCTAGAAAGTACAAGGGTAAAATGGGAATCTAATATATATTATTTTATGATATTAAGAGTTGAAGAAGAGAAACCCTAGCCACTCTACCCTCCATTCAAGCCATTCTCTACCCAAATTCTCTCAAATTTCTTCATTAATTTCCAAGGAAATTCATAGGATTTTGGCTAGATTTTGATAGATTTTCAATCATAAGCATCGAAAGGTAAGATTCTTGCACCAAGAAGTGAGATTAAATTTTAAAGTGTTGAATTCTTATAATTTTATACGCTTAGGGTTTAAGAGGAAGAGGAAATTATCAAAGAGAGATTATAATGTTGGAAATTACTCAAATTCAAGGTAAGTAAATCCAACTTTAGCCTTGATTTAATGACAAGTTGTGTAGAGAAATTTATTTTATGTTGTATGTGTGTTTGGATGATGAGAAATTATGGATTGAAAATTGAGGTTGTTTGATATGTGAATTTCATGACCATGAGAAGTAATTTATTAGTATGTGATGGGAAGTGAATTAGTAGTATGTGATGAAAATTGACTCATTAATATGTGTAGAGAATTGATTTATTAGTATGGGATGAGAATTGATTTATTAATATGTGATGAAAAGTGATGTATTTGTATGTGTTGAGTTGATGGATTTTGGATGAAAAAAAAAAAAAAAATGGAAGAATGGACGTGTAAAGGTGGAGGGTGAATTTCAGCTAGGTTGATTGTTGGCTTTAGGGAGTGTACTCCTATTTTGGTGGCTTGAGAAAGATTTGGAAGTGTAGTCAACTTCGTATTGCATGTGCATATGAATTGTTTGATGGAAATCCTTAGAGAAAACATATTACCATGGCTGCCTTGTCAAATCTGTGGCCTCTTAAGTGATTTTTGGGAATCTTACCCATCGAACTGGGTTGAGACCTAAACATAAAAGTTGTAGCGCTTTCTCTAAGCTTTGAAATGAGTCTAAGATCATAGCAATCCGATGTGTATAACTTGAGATATGCCTTCTTGAATATGACCTGCGCAGAATGACTACCTCAAAAGTGCTTCCAATTTATTAGTTATTTTTAGTCTAATAATCTATGATTGATTTCAAGTATGGGAATATTGTTGGTAGAGAATACTAGTTCCCTAATGATATCTTTACATGCCATAATGCATTCTCACATTTGCATTTAGAAAGAAAAGCAAAGAATAAGCATATTTTCATTCAAATACACATGTATGAGAACATTAAAGAATAAAGAGAAAGAAAGAAAAGAAATAAATTGTAGAATCATTCTCTAAAGAATATAATTAAAGAAGTTCAAATCTGAAATTTTATTTAAAGAAACGTAAAAAGATAAGAGAAGAGAAGGTTGTTGTGATGGGGAACCTGTGAGTGACAGAGAAGAAGAATAACCCCACATGCACGCCGCCTTTAGTGAGCAACCTCAGCATAAGAAAGAAGAATTTGTACATTCCGTTAGAAGTGCATGTGGATGAGGATTGTACCCAAAAGAGCATACCTACATGCACGCCGCCTTCAGTGAGCGGCCTTAGAATAAGAAAGAAGAATTTGTAAAGTCCGTTAGAAGTGTATGTAGATGAGGATTGTACCCACTCACATGGCCAGGGTTCCGAATCCATGTCTCAACCAAGTCAGATTGGCAAACAAGAATAGAAAAAAAAAAGAAAGAATAGAATAGAATAAAAAGAAGGAATATAATAGAAAAGAAAGAAAGAATAGAAAAGCAAGAAAGAATAGAAAAGCAAGAAAGAATAGAAAAGAAAGAGTAGAAAACACAAAAGAAAGAAGAGAAATAGAAAAGAAAGAATAGAAAAGAGAAAAGACTTGCTGCGGTGAAAAATTCCAGTGAATACAGCGCCGCGGCGAAGAACAAACTTTGTCGCGGTGAAGTACTTAATTCACTTCGCTCAATACCTTAGATGCCATGGCGAAGAAAATTGTCTTGCTTTGGTGAAAAATTCCAGTGAAAATAACGCCGCGGCAAGGAGTTTACTTCGCCGCGGCGAAATCTGGAGAATTCCGATTTTCACCACTTTTCAATCATTCACCTGAAACACCAAAAACAAACTAAATTAAATTAATTCCTAAGTCATAAAACAATTAAAAAAATTCAAAACAACAAAAAAACGAAAACACTTGGGTTGCCTCCCAAGAAGCGCTTGTTTATAGTCGGAAGCTTGACATTCTCAAGTCCTCATTCCGGGATGTCAAGTTTGAAGGGTAGTGACTTGCAACTTATCATCCCATCGATTTATGGCTTCAACCACTGTCCATTGACCTTAAATGTCCCCTTTTCTTTATATGAAATCTCCACAGCTCCGTATGGGTAGACTTTGGTAACTATGAAGGGTCCGGACCATCTAGACTTAAGCTTTCAAGGAAAGAGCCTAAGTCTAGAATTGTACAACAAGACTTTTTGACGCACTTCAAAGTTTTTCTTCGTGATATGCTTGTCATGCCACATCTTGGTCTTTTCCTTGTAAATCGAAGCATTCTCATATGCTTCATGACGAAACTCATCAAGTTCATTCAATTTCAGCATCCTTTCCTCCCCAGCAGCTTGTAAATCCATGTTTAGCCGCTTGACAGCCCAATATGCCTTATGCTCGAGTTCCACCGGCAAGTGACATATCTTCCCATATACCGAACAGAATGGAGACATACCAATTGGAGTCTTGAATGCAATGCGGTATGCCCCTAATGCATCATCCAACTTCTGTGACCAATCCTTCCTAGACACATTAATCGTCTTCGCTAAAATCTTTTTCAACTCCCTGTTTGACAGTTCCACTTGCTCGTTGACCTGAGGATGGTATGGTGTGGCTACTCTATGTTTCACTCCATATTTTCCCAAGAGAGCATCAAATTGCCTATTGCAAAAATGAGATCCCCTATCACTGATGATTGCCCGTGGTAATCCAAATCTTGAGAAAATGTTCTTCCTTACAAAATTAACCACCACCCTAGCATCATTGGATGGTAATGCAACTGCTTCCACCCATTTTGACACATAGTCCATAGCCAACAAGATGTACATATTTCCATAATAATTTGGGAAAGGACCCATGAAGGCAATTCACCTCACATCAAATAGTTCAACAACCAGGATGTTATTCAACGGCATTTCATCTCTCCTTGAAATATTTCCACTCCGTTGACATTGATCACATTCCTGAACTACCCGGAATAGGGTTGGCCAATAAAATCCAGATTGAAGAACCTTGGCTGCTGTCCTAGTTCTTCTAAAATGAACACCCACTTCCTTCTCATGGCAATGCCTTAAAAGACTCTCCATCTCTTCTTCTGGGACACACTTATGTATCATCTGATCTGCATAGTGTTTATACAGAAATGGTTCTTCCTAGAAATAAAACTTCAAGTCAAAGAAAAACTTCCTCTTCTGCTGGAAGGTCATGCCATTTGGGAGCACTCTCGGTGATAAATAATTTGCAATATCTACATACCAAGGTGCTTCCTCAACTCTTATCAATTTCTCATCCAAAAAGGTCTCCTTGATTTGAGTTTCCTCTTCACTTCCTTGGGTTGGTCGTTCAATTCTTGATGGATGATCTGCCATTACATTTTCTGACCCCTTTTTGTCTCGGATCTCCAATTCAAATTCTTGCAGTAGTAAGATCCATCTTATTAGCCTTGGTTTTGCTTCTTGCTTTTCCAACAGATGCTTGAGTGTTGAATGATCCATGTAGACTATCACCTTAGCACCTAGCAAATAAGAATGAAATTGGTCAAATGCAAAAACAACAGCTAACACCTCTTTTTCAGTAGTGGTGTAATTCAACTGTGCATCGGTTAGTGTCTTGCTGGCATACTGAATTACATGTGAAACTTTGTTCTTCCTTTATCCTAAAACTACTCCTAATGCAAAGTCACTAGCATCACACATCAATTCAAAAGGTAGTCACCAATCGGGAACTGCAATAATGGGTGCAGATACTAATAAATGTTTAAGAGTTTGAAAAGCATGCATGCATTCATCATCAAAATCAAAAGAGACATCCTTAATTAGTAAATTGCAAAGGGGTTTAGAGATTTTAGAGAAGTCATTGATAAACCGTCTATAGAACCACACATGTCCCAAGAAACTCCAAATTGCCTTAACGTTTGTAGGTGGTGGTAGTTTCTCAATCACTTTCGTTTTGGCTCGATCCACTTCGATGTCATCCTTTGAGATTCGGTGACCGAGTACAATTCCTTCATGAACCATGAAGTGACATTTCTCCCAATTGAGCACCAAATTTTATCTTGACATTGCTATAAAACAAATGAGAGATTAGATAAACAATTATCAAAAGAATAACCGAAAATAGAGAAGTCATCCATGAAGACTTCTATGAACCGCTCCACCATGTCACCAAAAATTGACATCATGCATCGCTGGAATTTGGCTAGTGCGTTGCACAACCCAAAAGGCATCCTTCTGTATGCAAATGTGCCATAAGGACAAGTGAATGTTGTCTTGTCTTGATCTTCATGAGCAATGGCAATCTGATTATAACTTGAAAAACCATCTAAGAAATAATAATAAGCACGCCTTGCCAATCTTTCCAACATTTGATTGATGAAAGGAAATGGAAAATGATCATTCCTTGTTGCTTCATTCAGTTTCCAATAATCAATGCACACCCTCCAACCCGTGACTGTCCTAGTTGGTATCAGTTCATTGCTATCATTCTTTATTATCATGATACCCCCTTTCTTTGGAACCACTTGCACCGGGCTCACCCATGGACTATTTGAAATAGGATAGATTATGCCTGCATCTAAAAGTTTCACCACTTCTTTTCTCATCACTTCCTTCATAGAAGGATTCACTCTCTGTTCTGGTTGCACCCTAGGCTTGAAATCATCTTCCATGAGTATCTTGTGCATACAAAAAATGGCAAGATACCCCTAATGTCCGATATGGCCCATCCAATTGCTGATTTGTGCTCCCTTAACACCTGAATCAACCACTCTTCCTCTACTTTACTCAGCCTTGCATTGATAATCACCGGAAAGGTTTCTGATTCACCAAGATACACATATTTGAGGTGAGAAGTTAAAGGCTTCAGTTCAAGTTTTGGAGGTTCTTCCTTTCTTGCCTTTTCCTTCACTTTTTCAATGTCAAACTCTTCAAATTCTCGATCTTGGCTTGCATTTATTGGCTGAAGTGCTTCCAAAAGTCTAGCACACTCATTTTTCGCTGGCTCATCTACCTCTATTGTTTTTTATTGGGCAATGCAAGCTTCTAAAGGTAGTTGATGGGTGTTCTCTTCAATAGTATCTGCTACTAGTCTGTCCACCAAGTCTACACAAAAGCAAGAATCTGACTCTGATGGAAATTTCATGGCGTCAAAAACATTGAATGTCACCGTTTCATCTTTGACCCTTAAAAGCAATTTTCCTTCTTCCACATCAATTAGGGCTCTTCTAGTGGCAAGAAATGGTCACCCCAAAATGAGAGGCATTTCCTTGTCCTCTTCCATATCCAACATGACAAAGTCTACCGGAAAGATGACTTTGTCTACATTGACTAATACATCTTCAACTATGCCCCTCGGATGCTTGATGGATCTATCTGCAAGCTGCAAAGAAATGGTTGTTGGCTTCACTTCACTAATCCTTGGTCTCCTAAAAACAGAAAAAGGCATTAGTTTTATGCTTGCACCTACATCACAGAAAACTCTATCAAATGTAATATCTCCTATAACACAAGGGATAGTGAAACTCCCTGGATCCTTGAGTTTTGGTGGAAGCTTCTTCTGTAGAATGGCACTGCATTCCTTTGTAAGCATCATTGTTTCCTCCTCTTCCAACTTCCTTTTGTTTGACAGAATATCCTTGAGGAATTTTGCATAGCTCGGCATCTGTTGTAGAGCATCTGCAAAAGGAATGTTAATATGCAGTTTTTTAAATATCTCAATGAATTCTGTAAACTTCTTATCCTGATTTTTCTTTCTAAGACTCTAAGGAAAAGGCACAAGAGGGGTATGATGTGCCAACTCTAATGGTATCTCGGGAAATGGCAATTTTTGTTTCTTTTGCCTTTGCCTCTCTTCCCTCCTTGGTTCATCTTCCCTGGAACTTGTTGGTTTCTCTTCAACAATGATCTTTTCGTCGACTTCTTCATCAGAATCTTCCTTGTCTTTTGGTGGGCTCTCCTCTTTCCCTGTTTGTTCCACTTCTTCCAAGACTGTTCCACTTTGTAGAGTTATTGCATTTGCTTGTTCACGTGGATCTGTCACTGTATTGCTTGGTAGGGAACCCTATGGCCGCTCATTCAATTTTTCTACTATTTGCCCCACCTGTACCTCCAAGTTTTGAATGGACGCCCATTGGTTTCTGAAATTTGCCCTCATCTCACTCATGAAACCTGTGGTCTCTTGCATGAGTTTCTCGAACATATCCTCCAATTTTGACAATCTTTGATCCGCTGGTTGATTATTCACCCCTACTTGATTGTTTGGCATTGTTCTTTGATTCCATTGGTTATTTTGCTGTTTTTGATTGCCCTAAGACAAGTTTGGATGATTTATCCAACCAAGATTGTACGTGTTGGGGAAGGGATTGTTCTATTGTCTTTGATTCCCTGCCAAGTAGTTGACTTGTTCCGATGATGATGAAGCTGAAGCGAAGGTGTTCTCCACTTGACATTCATTGCTCGCATGGTTACCTACACAAACATCACATGTCAGTTGAGGTGTTTTAATAGAATTCACTTGCATACCTCCTAATTGCTTCTGAAGTGTTGTAAGTTGGGCTAAAATGGTCGTGTAAGCATCAACTTCATGAATACCCATAGACTTCTTCGATTGCATTCTCTCATTAGGTCTTTGATAGTTTTTACTTGCCAAGACTTCAAGCAACTCATAAGCTTCTTCCGCTGTCTTGTTTTGCAATGCTCCTTTAGATGCTGCATCCACTATCGTTTGCATATTAACCATCAACCCATTATAGAATGTTTGGACTTGCATCCAAACTAGAAAACCATGGTGTGGACACTTTCTCAGTAGTTCCTTGTATCTTTCCCAAGCTTCATAAAGTGACTCAGTCTCTTCCTGTAGAAACGATGTGATATCATTTCTCATCTTTGCAGATTTCGCTGGAGGGAAGTATTTAGTAAGGAACTTCTATGCTAGTTCATTCGAGGTTGTGATTATTCCTGGTGGTAGTGCCATTAACCATCCCTTTGCCTTATCCCTTAATGAAAAAGGAAACAATCTTAATCTGATGGTGTCATCTGACACTCCGTTTGATTTCAAGGTATCGTAGATCTCCAAGATGTTTGCAATGTGTGAATTTGGATCTTCCTTCAGATCTCCCTTAAATTGTACCAACTATTGGATCATCTGGATGATTTTCAGCTTTATTTCGAAAGTATTGGCTTGCACTAGTGGCCTAGTTATACTTGGACCATTGCCATCAACCGTGGGTACTGATAATTCCCTCAATGTTTTGTTTTCTGCCATCTCAATGACTATGGCCTCTCATTCTCTTCTTTCTTTGTTAAGTCTTCTTGCGGTTCTTTCAATCTCTAGATCAATAGGAACCACTGGATGACGTCTAGCTTTTCGCATAAACTACACAGAAAGAAAGAAAGTGGGAGATCACAGGCTAACAGAAAAGAACAACAAAATTAAACTAGGAAACAATTAAAACTAAAATTAAACTCCAATCTAGCTAACACAAGAAAAGTTCAATGTTAACACAAAAATCAATCCCTGGCAACGGTGCCAAAAACTTGATGTGTTGAAATTACAACATGTAATGTGTAGCAAGTGCACTAGTCGCAAAAAGTAATAGAGTGATAAGTAGAGTATCGTTCCCACGAGGATTGTTTGTTAAGCACTGATTTTCCTAGTTGTTTATCGAGTTGGAGAAACTGAAGATGTTTGGATTTGCGGGAGAAATTTAGGCTAAAGTAAAAACAAGAATTACTACATACTTAAAAACTAATTAAAGATAGCAAGGTTAATTCAAGAGAAATATCAATTAAAAACAAACGGTTAGGGTTTTGACTTCACTAGGATTTTATGAATTAATCTACAAATTATATTACTTCTACACTCACATGCACAGATTGTAAATCGGACTCCCTAATGTGTAAAACATACCTTCTCAGGCTATGTTTTCCTACTTTTCCCTATTAAGCTTCCGCACCCAACAAAATGAAGATTAATAGTTCCAAGTTCATTAAGCTAATGAAATCCTAAACTGATTTCATTGATTCTCAAACCTATCTCTAGCGTTCAATACAACAATGGCAATTACCCTAAGAAGCTTATACATGATTCATTTCTCAATCTCATCATGTTCAACAATTAATTTCAATAAAAACAAGAGTAATCACACAATCCATGTATTAGAATGTAGAGGCAACATTAATTTATTGATTAATCATAAAAATCCCAATTACATCAAAACCCTAACCCAAAGTGAGTTAGATCATACTAAAATTAACACAAATAGAAATAAAAACAGTAAACAATGCATTCAACATGTTGGAATAAAGAAAAGAGAACAAAAATCTTCCCTATTTGATGAATCCAAAGAGTTCAATCTCCAATCTTCTCTTCTTTTCTCCCAAAAATGACAAACCCCCCCTCTAAAATGGCTAAGTTTTTCTTATATAGTCGGTCCAACAAAACCTAAAACTCTCACCTAAAATAAAATGCACAGTTTTGAAAAACTAAAATTCGCAACGAGTTGGTTTAAATATCTTAATCCGTCCTGAGAGTTTATCATCGCGGCGAAGAAAGTACTTCGCCACAGCAAAGTCTTCTGAACAATTCTAAAATTATGGAAGTGCCCTCCGCTTGCTTCCTTGCTTGAGTCTTCAATCTTTGGTGCTCTCCAATAGGAAGAAACTTCATAGTGCTTCAAATCCGCTTCAGAATTTCCCCGAATCCTGAGATTCGCTTGCTTCTGGGTCCAGAAACTCAATTCCGCTCATTATTTGCTCTAACTGCATGTTTTGGCCTGAAACATATAATATATGCAATTAAGTTGGAATTCAGGCACAAATGAAATAAGAAGTATCCAAAATCTGGCCAAAAAGCCTAGATAAATCAGTATAATCCTCGGATTATCAGTGCACTTGGAGCTTATAGGATAGGGAGGGTCAGGGGATAGGTCGTGTCAATTATCCAAAAGATACATAGAAAAGGTATTAAAGAGATTTAACATGCAAGATTCTAAGAGAGGTCGTCTACCCTTTAGGCATGGGATTCATTTATCTAGATCAATGAGCCCCAAGAAGCCTGAGGATAGAGAACACATGAGCAGAATACCATATGTATTAGCAATTGGTAGTCTTATGTATGCTATGCTATGTACAAGACCTAATATAGCTTATGCTATAAGAATTACAAGCAGATATTAGTCCAACGCTGGAGAAGAGCATTGGGTAGCAATAAAAAATATCCTTAAGTACTTGAGAAGAACTAAGGATTTAATTTTGACATACGGTAGTTTTGAATTAAAAATTGATGGGTATACAGACTCAGATTTCAAATCAGATGTCAATGATAGAAAATCTACATCAGGATTTATTTTTCTTTGTAATGGAGGAGTAGTTAGTTGGAAAAGTTCCAAACAAGCTACAACTATAGATTCCACTATAGAAGCTGAGTATATTACTGCTTCAAAGGCCGCAAAGGAATCGATATGGATCAAGAAATTCATAATAGAACTTGGTATGGTTCCATCAATTGAGAGCACATTACAATGGGGTGATAGCACAATCCAAGGAACCAAGGTCTCACCAGAAAACTAAGCATATTCAGCAAAAATATCATATAATCAATGGGTACATTGGAGGTGGTTAAATTATCATGCAAAAGACACTGTTAGCAGCTAACCCACTCACAAAGCCTATGACACAGTTACAATTAGATCGCCATCTTGAGAAGATGGGTATTGGATACCATAGCGATTGGTTTTAGTGCAAGTGGGAGTTTGTTAGTGTATATGCCTTAAAACCAATGATAGGACAAAGGTTTAGGGAAACATTTATATATAAATTCTGTAATGTGTTATGATTAATAAAATGACGATTATTCTATGCTACTTTGTGTCATCTATATTAAATTAAGTTGCATATGCCCTTGAGCTTGTTTTGGAAAGAATTCTATTTTTAAAGAATTTGAGAATATGAGTATTAGGATTCTTTCATGTGACTCACTCTTAAGTTTGTTCTTGATCGGATGTGAAAATAATTGAGACGATATTATCACAAGATCAGAATTACTACGTGCCACGATTGATTAGCATGAGATGTTGATGTTTGGGTGATGAGACTCATATCGTAAGGGCACGAGTGATGAGGTGATTTATTAGAGAATGAAGCATCGAATGTGATTGTTGGACAATTGATCACATGGGTATAATATCTTTAGTCAATGATCATCGTTATGTGCATTAGCGTCACTTTATCCCTAGACCTGAGATGCAATCATGTCTTGTACATGGGAGCTCATGGTTCTTCTGTACATTATCATTAGATTGTTTATACAGTAAAACTTCTCTATAGTCATAATGATGGGATCAACTAATTTTATTAATATGAGGAGATTATAACTTAATAGAGGTGTAGCTATAAAAATTATTGTTTTGATTTCTTATTTTACAAGTCATGTTTTAGTAATACAATATTAGGATTTCAATTCATATTTTAATAGTATTAGGATTTCAATTTAGCGCTTCAATTGCCTATTTTTGAAACGGATAGAAGATCGTGTCTTGGAACTAACAAAGATAAGAGTCATTGATGTAACTATAAATACAGTTGATGCATGGTCAATTGATGTGAAGCTTCAGACAATTGCCAATGGTTTTAAGCACTCCAAAATTAGGACCCCCGATGTTGATGAATTGCAAGTTACAAATGAAGTGGATGAGTGATTAGATTTGACAACTTCACTACACTAATCAAATGGATATTAATTTCTTCATTGATTATCCAAATGAGCAACAAATCATGTATGCTTTAACTGAAGAAAAAATCATTACTGCAATTAGATAAGAAGAGAAAGGAAATAATTTTGAGGATAATAGTACGGAAATACAAAAAGTTTTGTGCCAGGAAAATCTAAACATGCTTGAGAAGCAAATATTTTGGCTTTAATAAGAAGGTGTCCATGCTAGCGAATTATTACGCACTCCCAAGTTAAAATATGTGGTAACAACTCTAAAGCATATATCATTGTCCCAAACAACTTTAGATAAATATTTTATTTCATCTTAAACCTTTAATGTAACATAAAATATATTTTTTGTAATATACAAATAATTATTACTATGTAGAGGCAACTTTCCTTAAGACGGGAATTAGAAAAATTATAACTTATTACAATGTAGAGTTTATTCTTATTTATAACTATCCCAAATTGAGACTAGAATTTTTTATGACTATATAAAGTTTATTCCTATATAGAGTACCACTATAGAGAGATTTTACTGTATCTAGTGTGTAGTGCTTGTTGGTCATGAGTTGATCATGTATAGAGTCATATGCATTTTCAATAAGGAATCTGATGGCTCGGATATTATGAGTTTAAGTGTTCCAAGGGATCAACGAATGTGGAGGAAGTCTTTGGCCAAAGCATTTGTGTTTTATGAATGATTTCATAGAAACACAATTTTACATTTTAAGATGATCCGAATTATGTGATCAAGTTAAGGATTTGACTATACCATGGTCTGCACTTGATCGGAAGACGACATCGGAGGGAATGAGTTGACATGTCTAAAACACTCAATATTATAGGTTCATATGATCCTATTTCATTCATTGATTGGGGGCCATGATATACTGTTAGGTATTGCTCATGGTTTGTAAGGAAGATAGATATCAAGAGTTGATATTTATCTTACTGCCAATCGATAAATGAACCTAGAAAGGTCACATACATTATGGATTTCTAAGCTTGATGGGAATCAAGGATTTTCTTATTAAGGAATTAATGAGGATATTAAAGTTTCCAAAAGTCTTAATTGACTAGTTAGTAGTATTGGTTAAAAGGGTATTTTTGTAATTGGATAAATTATTTAATTGTTGATTAATTAGTTAAATTAAAAAATTAAAAATTAAGTCCAAATAAGGAGGCTTTATAAATGGATTTAATAAGTAAACTTTGACTTAAATTGGGCTAGCACTCAAATGGGCCTAGATTTAGTTATTAGTTAATCTGTCAGAGAATAACTTAAACTGGAATAATATATTCTAGGGATTGCCTACTAATCCAATTTCGGTGGCTATTTAAAGGAGGCTTAGGGTTCATTATTTGCTAAGAAGAGACAAATTATAAGAAAACCCTAGCCACCGATATTCTCTACCATCCTAAGGAAGAAGTTGTTCTTGATTCCATTACAGCGGGTTAATTCTCATCGGCGAGAGATCCTGTGTGTATCGATCTAGAGGTACCACACTTGGGGTACTCAGTGAGGATTCAATAAGGAGAAAGAAAATAGCAAAGGAGTTGGTAACCTTTTCTTACTCTTGTTTTGTATTTCATGTCTTTGATACATATATACATGCATGTGTTATTTGCATTAAATCGTTATTACCTTGATCATAATGGCACAATGAGGAGGAAGTTTTAAAATCTAGGCAACCGGGTACTTCTGCTAAACATTCCTTACCCCAACATATTGGGCATCAAATACTTGGGTGTTAGATACAAACCAGTCGGATTATGAAGTAAAACATGATGTCGATGGCCATCTTTACATGGTTAGTTCTAGAGGCCTCCACGTAAAAAATATAATATAGGGAAGATATCAACCTAATAAAGGAACAATCTATTTGATGAAAATTGATTGGGATGGGATATTCTGATTATATTCATACAATTTAAGAAAAAATGGTTCAAGGTTAGTTGTGTGGGAATCTCCGAAAGATAAGTGTGTGCCTAAGGGTCTGTGAAGCCTTAATAGCTATTGTATTATAAATCAGAACTAGAAATTTGGCTGTATATGTCTTGAAGGATTTGTATATGTTGACCGAGAAAATCAATATTCAGGTTGTCAAAGAAATTTCTCAAACCAGCATGGAGCTGTGAACTACACCATTCAGGAATTGGATAATTATATCTTTGAAGATGTTTCATATAAAGTTCTACAAGTATCCAAAGAAGACTGTAAACAAGCATGTTTGGAGGATAGTAATTGCGAAGTAGCACTATTTAGTACTACAAATGGAGACTGCATAATGCAAAGGCTTCCTTTGAGATTTGCAGTAAAAGATCCCAACGCTGATTCATCAAATATTGTTCTTGTCAAGGTAGAAGTTACTACATCCTTCACTGATAACGGACTTGTTGAGCTCAAAGAAAGCAAGAAACAACTCCCGGTGGATGTGATCATAATTGTTTGTTCTTTATTTCTTGTTTTTATATTTGTTATTTTCGTAATATTCGGTTTTGTATCTACATATATCACTGCTAGTCATATAGGAGAATTCTTGACAATTGCTTTTGCAAGGATATACTTAGAACACTAACAGAAAATGTAGAAAAACAGAGCAGAAAGAGAGAAACTCAGGTTTGTTATTGATGGTGATAAAGGTGATACATGCGTGATGTGTTTATATACATGTGCACTGCATGTATTTTGCATGTGCTTTGTAATAGAATCAAAACTAACTTCCTGACTCGTCAACTACAATCAATGGTCAGATTTCGTCATATCCTAACATCCCTTCTTAAACAAAACTTCCACACTTCTTCCCTTTTCTCATCACGTTCTTTCTCATATCCTAATATCCTCTCTTAAACAAAACCTTCTCACCTGATTAACAAGGAAAAGGTCACAACAAAGATTGTTGCATTTCTTTATGACACAGGAAAGCTACTACATGAATTCCAAGTTCTGCATTTCACAAATAAAACTGCAGACCATAAAAAAAAATATGAAACTTGCTGCATTTCATGAATTGCTTAAGATGATCAAATAGCTCTAACTAAGCACCAGAAGTAGAATTCACTAAACCATAGGTTTCATGCACAACAAGAGGTGGTTTAACATTGAGCTTTTCACGAAGTAGTTCAAATCTGGAAGCTGAGAGAGCTTTAGTAACTATGTCAGCAGTTTGATGTTTAGTAGGAACAAACTGAACTTTAAGCTTGTTGGAGGTGACTTACTCTCGAACATAATGAGCATCCAACTCAATATGTTTTGTTCTACCATGGAAAACAGGATTTGAAGCAAGTGACCCTACACTCTGGTTATCACATCATATGATAAGGATCTCTGGTATTGACAGTCCAATTTTAGAAAATAAGCTACAAAACCAGGCTAACTCAGTAGAACCTTGAGCTAAGGCTCTGTATTCTGCCTCAGTGAAGGATAACGCCACTACTTTTTGCTTCTTGGAGTTCTATTGAATCAGGTTAGACCTAAGGTACACACGACAGTGACTAGTAGAGCGTCTCTGTAAAGGATTGTAGGCCCAGTTAGCATCTGTATAGTAGATTAAATTAAATCAGTTATTAGGATTGAATAACACACCATGGTTTAAGGTCCTTTTGATATACCGAAGAAGGCTTTTACAGGCTTGCCAGTGCAACTATGTTGAAGCCTTTAAAAATTAACTCAATTTGTTGACTGAGAAGGAGATATCAGGCCTGGACAACGTGAGATACTGCAGTTCACCAACTGTACTTTGATTGAGAGCCGGAGTCTCAAATGGTTCACTATCTTCAAGAGCTAATTTGGTGCCAACAGCCGTGGGAGTGGGGCAGGGATTACAGTCCAGCATTTTGGTTTTAATCAGTAAATCTTTTGCGTACTTTGCCTGGTTTATGTGCAGATGAGATTTATCTCTAGTAATTTCAAACCCGAGAAAGTAGTGTAGTGAACCTAGAGTTTTTAGAGCAAACTGAGTGTTGAGGTTGGCAACGATCTTGTGAACCAGGCTTGAGTCATTGCCAGTAAGGAGTATGTCATTGACATAAACCAAAATATATAGTTGTATTTCTTATTGCTGATATATAAAGAGACTGGGATCAGCTAAAGAGTGTAAGAAACCCTATGAAAGGAAGACCTTCTTGAGCTTATCGAACCAAGCCCTTAGTGCCTGCTTGATACCATAAAGTGTTTTGGTTAATTTGCAAACATGATGGGGATGTTGTGTACTGACAAAGCCTTCAGGCTGTACCATGTGAACTGTTTCAGTGAGCTCCCCATTCAAAAATGCATTATTAACATCCACTTGTTGGATGTCCCACCCGTAGCGGCAAGGCTCAAGATAACTCTAATTATTGGAGATTTTACCACAGGACTAAATGTCTCTAGGTACTCAATCCTAAGGGTCTAGTGAAACCCTTTTGCCACTAAACTTGCTTTAAAACGTTGAACTGAGCCATCAAGATTGGTTTTAACCTTGAATACCCACTTACAACCCATTGGATGCATATCAGAGGTAACTAGAACCAGTTCCTAAGTGTGGTTGGACTGTAGTACATCGAATTCAGCCTGCATGGCTGCCTTCCATGAAGGATGAGAGAGAGCCTTAGATACTATAACTGGTTCATAATATCACAGGATGAAGTGGATACGAGGACAGTTTCTAGAGATTTTGTTTTGGATCTGGTTTGCATGGGATGAGTGTTTAAGGACTTGTCTTGTGTAGGGTTAGTTGTAGGATCAGATATAGGTAAGCTGACTACTAGGGGAATGGTATCATATGACTCGGTAGAAGAAAGTTTTATAGGAGATAGGACAAAATCTAAACGTGGAAATGAGTCTGTAAAAGGAGAATTGATTTGTTTAGAAGATGTTGACACAGGAGATAGTTGTGAGGATGAAAAAGGTGGGCTATTTGGAGATATGACTGGAAAATTTGAATGATCATGTGTGGTTGGACATATAGGAGACAGATGTGAAGAAGAGGATAAAGAAGGATTAAATGAGGACCTGGCTGGGAATTCTGACTGATCACGTGTGGTAGGACTAAAATTACCAGACAAATTATTTAGAGATACAAAAGTAGAAATAGACCAGGACGAAGAGATAGGAACAGATGGCAAGGACTCAGACGTAGCAGCATTAGCAGATGTTGAAGCGAATTAGAAGAGGTATGAAATGGGAAATCAAAGTCATCAAAGTGAACACTTTGACATGAATAGACTCGACTAGAAGGATCTATGCACAGATAACCTTTATGCTGAAGACTATAACCAATAAATGTACACTTAACAGTATGGAAATTAAACTTATGAGCACTATAGGGTTGAAGGAAGGGATAGACTACACAACCGAAGTGTAACAACTGCTGTAAACTAGTAAAATGCTTGCATAATAATAATAGAAAATGGGCCCAAAACTTTTCTTTCTATTATATGTAATAAGTCTTTTATACACAAAGAGTATTATTTTACAAAATGCCATTTAAAAGACAAAAACAAGGGAAACAGTGTAGCTATTGCTCCTCACTTGCCGACGCCTCTCCGACTGCATCATCACCTAGATCCTGCATCCACAAAGGAAAATGACGGGGTGAGCACAAAATAATGCTCAGTAAGTAAACCCTCTATTTGTCTATCCCCATAACTATTTTTCTTAATTCCTTCCTCACACTTTCTTTCTATTGTTTTCTACTAACATTATGGCCTCATCTTACCGGAGGTACGGCCGGATGGCGTTCACACAACACCATCTCACTCTTCATGACTATCGGGTGGAGTTCACACAGCACCAACCCGCTCTTAGTGACTATCGAGTGGGGATCACAAAGCACCTACCTGGTTTTCATAACTATCAGATACAGACCACAAAGCACCTACCCGTTTCTCATGACTTTTGGGTGACGATCACAAAGCACAACCCGTTTCTAATAACTATCGGGTGACGATCACAAAGCATCAACCTGTTTCTAATAACTATTGGGTGACGATCACAAAGCATTAACCCGTTTCTATTAAATATCGGGTGACGATCACAAAGCATCAACCCGTTTCTCATAACTATCGGGTGACGATCACAAAGCATCAACCCGTTTCTACTAAATATTGGATGACGATCACAAAGCATCAACCCATTTCTCATAACTATTGGGTGACGATCACAAAGCATCAACCCGTTTCTAATGACTTTCTCTACTCTAGCACTTCTCATTCTCTCTACCCGTAGAGTAGTTGCATTCACAAAGTTCTCTACTCATAAAGCAAGTGCATACACAAAGTTTTCTACTCTTCTTAAGTCACTTTTCAATGCACAAATAATGCATATGGATGGTTCATCTCCACTAATGCACTTATGAAATGCCAACATGCAATGTTGCAAGAATTAAGGTTCATTACTCATACTCAAACCTCTATTAGGCATTTCATCAAACAACTCAAGTGCATAACAAGACCCTACTATAACAATAATGCTATGTCTTTCTCTAACCATCCAAAATGGGAGAAAACTCCCCCACGTAGCCATAAATCCTCCCATAGAATAACGCTGCCAAAAAGGATTTCTCAATATCCTTCAATTCCATCTCAAGCTACATTCCCAACCCACATCTCACTTCTCCTAATTGACGTGTATGAACAACCATAAAGCAATAATTATCTCCATTTAAATCTTAATAACATAGCATATCACATGTATATACATACACACATAATTGCTATTAACTCCCTATTCAAGAAAGTCCTCAAATCTCTACTTCGGTTGGGGTTTACTTACCTTGTGATAGAGAGATCTCCCTAGCTCTTCCTTTCTCTTGGTTTGTTTGATTTTTCTCTACTCTTAGGATGCCTTAGATTGATTTTCTACCCCAAATCACTCCAAAAGCCCTCTAAAAATCCTTGAACAATTGAAAGAGAAATTGAGAGGAAGTAAGAAAGGAGAGTGGCAGTGGAGAAGAAGAATGAAGGGTTTGCAATGACTTAATTCCTTTTAATACAATTTATGCACAAGCATTCCCATTTTGCCCTTACTCTTCCTTGGGAATTCCATCTATATCCTTTGATTCATTACAAACACATCCCCATATTAACATATTCTTCAAGCAAATTCCTTACATTTTACTCCCCATTTTTCCTACTAATTAGGGGTAGAATGGTCAAATTGCCCTTAGGGAAGAAAATATCTAAAACTTAATAAACATTTTGGTCGGCCTTTCGCCGTGGCGAAGAAGCTTCTGTCGCCGCGGCGAAACTGTCCAGCAGCTTCCCCATGGCTTCAACACCTCTTTGCCGCGGTGAAGCCTGGAACACTAAACTTCTTATATTTTCAACTAATTTCAAGGCAAGTATTCAACATACCACTCAATCAAAGGCCAACCAAACAATAATACTAATAAACCGACTCAATTAAGAGCAAAAGAAGAAACATTAGCTACGTACCTCAAGTGGGGAGTTACACGAAGACCTTGAGAACGGACTAGTTTGGAATAGTATGAAAAAGTTTTTGGAAGGGACATAAATTATCTAAGACAGGAGATGGAAGTTTGTTAGTAAGATAAACTAAAGTTTGAAATGCAAACCACTAATACTTCAATGGCATACCAGCTTGTGCAAGGAGAGTTAATCCTTGTTCTTTAATTTGATGATGCTTCCTCTCTACCTTCCCATTTTGTTGATGGGTATGAGGACAAGGGTGCCGAAAGAGTATGCCATGATCCTTAAAGTAAAGAACTAAATTCCTATATTCCCCTCCCCAATCAGTTTAGACACATTTGACAAAGGCATTAAACTGTTTTTCTACTAGTTTGTGGAACTGAGTAAAGATAATGTATGTGTCAGATTTGTTCTTTAAAGGGAAAATCCAAGTAAACCTAGTGTGATCATCCAAAAATTGTATGTAATACCTAAAGCCTTCGGGTGAGGTGATTGGTGAGGGTCCCCAAAGGTCTGAATAAATGAGTTCAAGAGGTTTGGATGCTTGAGAATCAGACTTGGGGTAGGTAGACTGATGTAATTTGCCATATTGGTAGGCTTGGCAAAATTTGATGTTTGGTTTTGCAGGATGAGGTAATTGTAAAGTTTTAAGAATATTTGTGAGAACTGAAATTTTAGGGTGACCAAGACGTTTATGCTGTAGCATAAAGTCAGTTTTGTATGCTTGGAAAACATTCAATTTATTTCCAATAGAAGTATTAGGTACAACTGAACTAGGAGCAAATACAGAAGGATTAACATGACTAATACCAGACTGATTATTGACAGAAACATTCAAAGGTGTACACTTATTGAAAGTAGAATACAACTTCTGAGTTTTAGACAGAATGTCAACATTTTTATTAGAGACACTAAAGTGAGGAACAAGACTGCTGCTGGTTGACTTTAAGGAGATTGAAGGATCCAAAACTGCACTAGATTGAGAACACGAGTGAACTGGAACTTGAATGCGATAAAGTCCAGCTCTAAGTACCCTGTGAAGAAGAATGACCTGGGATAGTTTGTCCTTAACCACACAGTGATCAGTAAAGAATTCCACTTTTTTGTTTTTTAAATATGTATTTTTTGTATTGAACTTAATTTTATATTGAATTGATAATTAAGAAAATCAATTAAAAAAATATTATATATGAAATAAATAGTGTATATTTATTGTTGGTGTAAAGAAATATTATCTTCAAAAGAAGTAATATTAATTTATCCTATTTTATAAATAAAAGTTATGTTTTCAGTATTAATGAATTTGAATTAGAATATAATATTTCGTTCTTGAAATTTGGTTTACCGTTTTTTTTTCTCCCATTGAAGTAAATGAGAATATTGTATTGTACATTCTCATCTTGTTTCTGAATTTAGCTCCTTTCGATCCACTAGCTACATCAAGTCGCCATCTGCTAACCCTTAAACATCAAATACAAGTAAATAACTCGAAAAAAAATATCTAAAATATCTAAAAAATCGTAAAATAAGTGAAGAGAACTCACCTAGTGATGGAATGAGATCTCTTCTGTAGCTTTAGATCTCATCCTCATCGTGCTTTCGCACGCCTCGTCCATATCGCAACACTACGGCCTACGCTTCTGATTGCTCCAGGACTTCATTAATTTCTCCTAACCGTTCGATATATCATTCATTGCAAATACGTTATTTATTTCAGGTCACCGATGCAATTTGAGCTTCATATTGTATTGAGCACACAGTGATGTACAAAAGCCCCAGGACCCTATCATGCTTTTAATGACTCAATTTGGTAGGGAGTCACTTCTTAACTGTTTATTTAAACTGATATCTACAATAATGACTATTTAAATATAAAGATATGGTTATGAATTTTTAACCAGCTAGACTTTTATCCACTGGTCCTCAAAGTCTAGTTTGTCATTCTCATGCAAGCTGTTTACACTTTGAACAATAATCTTTCAATATTTGAATAGTCCACCAACTCTTTAAAGCCTATACACACCGAGAGAAATTGATATCCCTGTTGTTCTCACCCAGCATTGCCCATCTTATTACGCTCAACTCTTCAACCAACCCCAAAAACAACAATCTCTTACCCATCTTTGTGTTTATCCACTTCAGGTATAGGACATCGTACACTTGCTCTCAGGGTCAGCAAACTTGCGCCAAGATGCAGAAGTTACCCGCTCCCATGGGTGCTTGTAAACATGCTCTTGTGTATATGCTTTCACCATCACGATCGATTGAATGTCTGTAATTGTGAGAAAGGAGCACTTAGTGAGTTCAAACAGTTCAAACACAACATTAAATATTCAGGTATGGTCCAATCAACCATTCCACAATAATAATACTAATAATAATAACAAAAAATAACGCTAATAGATGAAATGCCTCCAAAGAAAGCCACTACCCAGTCCAAATGAGAATCTATTTTTTGGTCATCAAATATGAAAATCTCTACATTTTTCTTCATCCCCTTGCTCTTCATTCAATAATTTCAAATCACTTCCAAGGTTGCGATTTTGGGAAGCTAAGTCAAATCTTTCTTCTTAAATTTAGGGACAACTTGTTCTTTCTAATCACTCTACGCTTTTGAGGCTAGTGAATTTTACAGAGCTGGGATCATCAACATATCTAGTATCCTATAACAAATGATCACCGTATGGGTTAGATGACTCTATCTATTCTCCTATAACAAATTATAGTCTGTTTCATACATATCACCTACGTATTCAAAAGGAAAAATTTCATTCAATTTATTCAACCAATAGCGTTGATTATATATTTAAAGAAAATAATACCTATGGCCTAAAGGATCAGCATAAATGACATTATCTTCAAAACTGAAAACTATCACTCAAGAGAAAAAACCCAAAAAAAACCCTAATTAGTAACTCTTGTCTAGTTAACAGCCACTCATGCATGTAACACCATGCATAAATCATAATACTTAATCAAGAACACAGAGTCCTTGTAACAACACAGGATTTTTCGGAAACTAAAAACCTTTCCAAAGACAACAATTGAATTGTTCGAGTGGACCAAAAGAAATTATGCCGTTCCCTTTTTTCTTTCATTTATGCCAAAACTGTAGATCATGAAAAATCCATAACACAATACAATATTACATAAACCTAACCTGAAATGTATTAGAAAGCACATTAAGTAGAATTAAAAAAAAAAAAAAAACTTGCACCATGCCTATGCTGATAATTCAAAAGTACTAATAATTCAAAAGGAAGTATCAAATAACTATAATTTTAAATTAGATTTTGTGGGATATTCTTATTTGTCAAACTTATGAGTTGTGTGTGTGCACATCAATTATGCGTGCACACAGGTTGCTAGACTTATGTCTTGGCTTGTTTCTTTTCGAGTGTGTGCGCACAACGGTTTGTGCTTACACTCTCATTTCAGATATTTTGCAACCCAACACGAGTTGCATATCTGATAAAGTGAAAAATATATTGTTTATCTTTGTCTCTTTCTTTTTAGGACCTTTGTACATATATCACAATATGCTTAGGTGGTCCTAGCGAATAAAGTTATCTTTCCCGATTTACTTTGTGGTCGAAAAAAAAAGAAGGAATACTTTCCTTATTTGGACAAACATGGGTCAGCTCCTTGTTGGCTGACGTGGCACTATATTGTTGAGCAAGAAACCCTTCATTATATAATAAACTTCTTGCGTGAATCAATCTAACCTTTTGACATTTTGTTTCATTGTACTCTGATTTTCTTAGAGTATTCTTTTCTCTTAAGGTTCAAGATTTATTTTCCATTTTGTGTCAAAACCTCACCATATCAAACATAGACTTGATGGCTCTTGGAACATTGTTCCTTTGCTGATGCTGATGCTGGTGCGTTGTTTCAGCACTTGATGCTTGGTGGTTCACAAGCTGTTCTCGGGTGTGTTCCCGGCGTGAAAAAGATCCAAGGAGTTGCTACACGTTAAAGATTCAGAGTATGGTGCTAAGTGTAAAGTTGAACAAGGAGTTCTTTTTACTGTAACTTAGATCAACTTTGAACATTATCTTGCAACGTGTTTTTAATGTAGTTGATTGCTTCGATTTGGACAAGGTCCCATGGATGTAGGCTAAAAGTGGATTTAGTCGAACCATGTCTATGACTGTGTTCTTTACTTTCTGCACTTATGTTTGTTGTGGTTAAAAACTAGAAATCTCTTAATCAACTTGGTAATATTCCACTGTACATTAAAATGGGTGCTTAAACACCGAAGTGTGTTAACCAATCTCCTACAAGTGGTATAAGAGCTTGTTCTGATAAGTTACTTTAGTATATCCATACCCATTTTGCTTGTTTTTGTGTACATCTGAATGGTCTTATGTTTGGGCGAAATCTGATTTGTGTTGCGTTTTTCGTTTCAGATCTATTGTGTGTTTGTGTGTACACTTCTGTTTATGTGTGCGTTAGCATCTATCTGATTGTTTTTCATCATGAGTTTCTTCACTGAAGGTGGATATGCTCATAGACCACCTCTGTTAGAAGGATCCCTAACTATTACATATGGAGACCTAGGATGCATGTTTTTCTAAAATCTATAGATGAAAGAGTCTGGTCCACGGTTGTGAATGGTTGGACAGCCCCGGTTATTATTGAAAATGAAGTGTCTAGACCAAAACCTATTGCTAGTTGGATTGCTGATGAAATAACTCTTGCTAATTATATCTCTATAAAACTTCATGCATTTTTTAATGCTATTAATGTGAACCAAATGAAAGTCATAGCTAATTGTGACCTTTCTAAAGATTCTTGGGATAGGCTTCAAGTAAAGAATGAGGGAGCTAATGCTGTTAAAAGAAATAGGCTTAGAAGACTTGTCATTGATTTTGAAAATTTGAACACGGAAGAGGATAAGACTATAACTGATTTTTATGGTAGAGTTTGTGATATTTCTAATGAATGTTTTGCTTTGGGAAGAACATATTCTAATGTTGAACTTGTTAGGAAAGTGCTTTGCTCTTTGCCCCAGAGTTTTATGTCAAAGGTCACCACCATTGAAGAATGCCGAGATATGGATGCTATGGACATTGATGAACTCATTGGCTCTCTCCAAACTTATGAGTTGAATCTGCAATGATGGGAAAAACAGAAACTTAGTAAAGGTTTTGCTCTCAAATATGAGGTTGATTATGATCCTTTTGATGATTGTGATTTAAGTTCATTGGACGATGAAATTGTGCTTTACTTACAAAGAATTTTGCAAAGGTTTTAAGAAAAATATGAAAAAGCCTCATAATAGCGGTTATGGCTAAAAACCTTTTGTGAAAAAGCCTTATGACCATCAAACCCTTGGTACTTTTACAAAGAAAATTTCAAAAGATAATGAAAAGAAAAATAAAGGTATCAAGTGTTTTGAATGTGAGGGTTTTGGACACATACAATCTGAGTGTGATAGCACATTGAAAAAGAAGAAAGGTAAAGGCATGGCTGCCACTTTGAGTGAGTGTGAGCATGATGAGAATGATGATGATGATTCGGGTGATGATGAAAATGTTTTAGCCTTCACTATGAATTAAGAAGACGGTAAGAGTGAAGTTTTAGATACACTATAGATATCTATGCTGAGCAATAAGAGGCATATGATAAGATGTATGACCAATGACCAATGGCTAAAGTCTGTGAAAAAGTTGCAATCTCTTGGTATTGAGAATGCTTCCTTGTTGAAACAAAAGAAAGCGTTGTCCGAAAAGATTGTTGTTCTTACTATTGAACTAACTGAGGCTAAGGTGATCATTGATAAGTTGAATGCAGGTTCTCTTAAGCTTGATGAAGTGCTTGGCCAAGGAAAATCCTTTAGAGATCGATATGGTTTGGGATTCAGTCCTAGTGTTAGCACATCGAAAGCTAGTGCTAACATATTTCTAAAAGCCAACGGAACTCCTGCTGAAGGAGCTCTTGTGAGACAGGTTACAAAGGTATCAAAATTCATTCCTATTTGTCATTTTTGCAACAAGAAATGTCACATCAGACCCAAATGCATCAGGTTCACTGCTTTTTTGAAGAAATTTTTCAAAACAATAGTTTTGCTGCTAATGAAAATGATAATGCTAACAATGTTTTTTCCTTCGAAAGATTTTGGAAACCGAAAGCTGATATGAATTGTTTTGTGTCTCATACTTCTTTGTTAGCATTTCAAAATGATCTTTGGTATCTAGACAATGGTTGTTCAAGGCATATGAAAGGTAATAAATCTCTCTTGACTGAACTTGAATTGGTTGATAGTGGACATGTCACTTATGGAGATGGTAAGAAAGGTAAAATTCTTGGAAAAGGGGTCAATTGTGCTTCCTGATTTTCCTATTTTGAAATATGTCTTACTTGTTGGTGGATTGAAAGCTAACTTGATTAGTATCAATCAAATTTGTGACAAAGATTTTGTGGTTCAATTCTCACATAACAAGTGTTAAATCTCGAATGGTAAAGGTGTTTCTCTACTTGAGGGAAAGAGGTCAAATGACAATTGTTACTTGCTTTCTAATTGTGTGTCATATTTCAATTCTAAAACAGATTCCACAAACTTATGGCATGAGAAGCTTTGTCACATGAACTTTAAGGACTTAGTAAGACTCTCAAAGAAGGAAGTGCTTAAAGGACTACCAAAACTTGAATTTCCAAAAGGTAATATGTGTGGTCCATGTTAACATGGCAAGCAAACCAGAATATCTCATAGAGCCTTGTCAAATCTCAATACCTCATGTGTTTTGGAATTGCTCCATATGGATCTAATGAGTCCTATGCAAACTGAGAGTTTGGGAGGTAAAAGTATGTGATTGTTTGTGTTGATGATTTTTTAAGGTATGCTTGGGTTGATTTTTTGCATGAGAAATCTAATCCTTTCAATGCATTTTAGAAGTTGGAAAAAATGTCACTTGTTGAGAAGAGTTCTAAAGCTATAAGATAGTGAGAATTAGGAGTGACCATGGAAAGGAATTTGAGAATGCTGATTTGCTAATTTTTGTGAATTATAAGGCATATTCTATGAATATTCAGCACCAAAGACACCTCAACAAAATGGTGTCATGGAAAGGAAAAGTTGAGTGCTTCAAGAGATGGCTAGGGTAATGCATAATGCCAAAAAGCTTCCTACAAGACTTTGGGCAGAAGCCATTAACACGGCATGTCATATTTCCAATAGAGTTTACCTTAGAAAAAGTGTTGTTCAAACTCCCCATGAGCTATGGAAAGGTAAGAAACTTGATCTCTCTTACTTTCATGTCTTTGGATGCAAATGTTACATCTTTAATGATAGAGAGAATTTAGGTAAGTTTGATTCTAGGAGTGACGAAAGAGTTTTTATTAGATATTCTTCCAATAGTCGTGCATTTTGGATCTATAACATGCATTCTGAAAAAGTCTTAGAATCCATTAATGTTGTGTTTAGTGATGCAGAAGATTTTTCAGAATATTCTTAAGAATGTGAAATTCAAGACATACCTGTTCCTTGTGTGCGCACACAAGATGGTGTGAATACTACTGAATCTCTTGAACCTAAACCTTCGATAAACATGCTGTCACTTGCTCCTAGTGCTATAGCAACATGATTTGCTCCATACAAAGAATCATCTGTTGATTCATTGCAAAATGAAGGGATAGAGCTGGTTGTTAATCTTTCTAATGAAAGCATTCAAAGGAGGAACCAAAAAAGAAAAGATCCACCAACATGGGTTCAAAAAGCTCATCCACCTTCAACCGTGATTGGAGATCCAAATGAGATAATGGTTACAAGGAGGAGAAGAGAAAATGAAATTGATCATCTTTGTTATGTGTCTTTTGCAGAACCGAAAAATACCAAACAAGCCTTGGAAGATGAAAATTGGATTAAGGTCATGCATGAAGAATTGGAACAATTAAAAAAAAAATGATGTTTGGATGCTTGCACCAAGACTAGAGGGAATCAACGAAATAGGTACCAAATGGTTTTCAAAATAAAATCGATGAGTTTGGTAATTTTGTTAGAAACAAAGCTAGGCTTGTAGCTCAAGGATATACTTGAGGGAATCGACTTTGATGAAACCTTTGCACCTGTCGCTCGACTTGAATCAATCTAGTTGCTACTTTCTGTTGCCTGCTGCCTCAAGATCAAGTTGTTCCAAATAGATGTCAAAAGCGCCTTCTTAAATGGGATGCTCACCGAAGAAATGTATGTTGAACAACCAATTGGATTTCAAGACCCCCACAAACCTGATCATGTTTTCAAATTGAAGAAAGCTATTTATGGTTTGAAACAAGCCCTGTGAGCCTGGTATGAAAGGTTGACAAATTTCCTTCTTGAGGATAACTATGAATGAGGTAATGCCGACAAAACCCTCTTTATCAAGCATGCTAACAATGAAATCATGTGTGCACAGTTGATGATATTGTGTTTGGTTCTACATCTCATTCACATGCACTTAAATTCATTAACCTAATGAAAAATGAGTTTGAGATGAGTATGGTAGGGGAATTGAATATGTTTCTTGGACTTCAAATTAAACAAATGGATAATGGCATGTTTGTTTCTCAATCAAAGTATGCTAGAAAAATGTTGAAAAGATTTTGTCTTAAGAATGCAAAGCATGCTAGAACTCCTATGAGTGCTACCCTTAAGCTATGCAAAGATGAACATGTAAAAAGGTAGACAATAAGATATACCGAAGCATGATTGAAAGCCTTCTTCATTTAACTGCACGCCAGCCTGATATTTTCTTTAGTGTTGGTGTTTGGGCTAGGTTTCAAAATAATCCATCTGAGTTGAACTTGAATGCAGTGAAAAGAATCATAAAATATGTTTCAGGTACGTGTGATTTTGGCCTTTGGTACTCTTTTGATTCTAACAGTGGTTTGGCTGGATATAGTGATACGGATTGGGCAGAAAGTTTGGATGATAGGTATAGCACTTTAGGTGGATGTTTCTATCTGGTAAACAATCTTGTCACATGGTACAGGAAGAAGTACAATGCAATCTCTCTATCCACTGCCAAGGCTGAGTACATTACCGCAGGGAGTTGTTGCACTCAAATTTTATGGTAAAAGCAAATGTTGTATGATTATGGTATTGACCAAGATTGTATGACAATTTTTTTGTGATAACACAAGTACCATTAACATTTTTAAGAATCCATTCCAGCATTCTAGGACTAAGCACATTGACATAAGAAATCATTTTATTAGAGAGTTAGTTGAGGAGAACATCATTGCACTTGCCCATGTGAACACAAAATCCCAATTGGCTGATTTATTTACAAAAGTACTTGACTATGAAACTTTTGTTTTTTTTTAGGAAGTCCATTGGACTGCTTCAACTTGAATAGTTCTTCATTTCTGTTAATGAATAAATCATGAATATGCTACTTCTATTTTTGATTGTCAAGTCCCTTGATCTGTGCTAGCATTCTAATGGTAATTAATTTTTCTTATCCATGTGCAAACTCTGGTATGTTGTATCCACTGAGACTCTCTACAACATGTCTTTATCTCATCATGAGTTGATTGTCCATTCTTGTTACCATTATGAAAGAGCTACCTTGTCTGAAGTGTGAAAGTTATTTTGAGTAATTTTTTTATTTGTAGAAACCCTATATTTTGGAAAATCTACCATTAAGAGGACTTCCTTCTTGCAAGTGTGAAAGCTACATTTTGGTTACATTTATGAGAGTTATTTTCCCTTTGATAAAAAAAATGAAAAGAAAAATCCTTATTTTATGCTAAAAAAGAAAAATACAAAATATAGTAGGGCATAAGGGAAGGGGGAGTTTTTCTTGCAAAATTTAAAATTGACCAATATGTCATTTTACCCCCTTGAGGACACCATGACACACTAAGACAAGCTCTTGGAAATTTATATCACTTGTGTGTGATTGAGAAGTGTTGTTTTGACTGCATTATATTGACAACTTTCGTATGAGTTTTATGCCTTTTAATATTGAAATTTTGATCTATTATGATTATTTGCATAGATTGACTGCCTTGACCTTCAAAAATTCATGTGAAGCATTTCATAATTTTAATTTTATGTTATCAAATTTTTTTTAATAAAGAATGGTCTTTTAAAATTTTCTGATGTTCTTTTTGGATGTTGTGTGCTCACACAATTGCATATATACTTTCACTTAAGATAGAGTTCTAATTTTGGTATAACTCTTTTTATGGCATCATAATCAGCGCCTACCATAAATGTTAGCCCTAATCTTTTTTTTTTTTTTGGTCAATCTTCACATACCATAACTCTTTTGCATTACCTGAGTTTTTCTGTCTTCACGAAATTTTCTCTAAAAATTTCTCATTGATTTTTTGTTGCTTTCTCATGGATTCAAGGAAGAAAGCAATGGAGGACCCACATAGAAAAGCAAGGGAAGAATATCTTAAAAGGGATTCCTAGCACTGAAAAGGGCAAGACTTCATAGTTAAATGTTGGCAAAAAACCCTACTCCTCCAGCAACTGATTCAGATTCTAAAGAAGAACATCAAAAGGAAGAATCAAATCACTCAACCACACCTGGTTCATCCCCTATTTCTAGTGATCACCATGATTTGGAGCGCTCACCAAAAGAGTTAGCCCTTGCTTAACTAGAGAAGTCGACTGAAAAATCCCCTTCGATGTCTGACAAGACCTTAAAAGACACTCCAGTAGTCACTCTCAGATCACACAAGGAAGCTTTGCAAAAGTTGCTCCATCTAAGCCTCTTACTCCAATAGAGTTGGTAAAGAAGAAAGGAAAGGCTGTCATGGAGGAACCATTATCAGGTAATATCTCTCCATTTGTTTTACCTACTGCTGATAATAGATTTAAGAGATGCATTGTCAAAAAGATAGTTGTGAGCGCAGCGAATGTTATGTTAGAAGATTTTGATGAATTCCATGCCATGATGAAGAAAAGAAAATTGCTAGGAACTGTCACAGTCTGACTACTGATAATCCGTAAATTATACAGTTTTTATATGATCTTTTTGTCGGATTCAGTACTTCTAGTGCATTTTACCTGAATTGGGCGTAATTCTCTACTTTCGTGTTTTCAGGTTTAAAGAGACTTTCTTTAGCAAATATAAAGGCAAAATTTGGCGGTTAGTTTTGACTCAGAATTTTGAAGGATTTCAGATAGATAGGAGAGCTCCGCGAGTAGGACAATGCACGATGAAGTGTTGTCAAGGGGAGTTTGAGTCGAAACTCGAAAGAATCGGACGAAGAGGCAAAAAAAAAAGCACGAGTGGGGTGAGAGGTGGCCGTTAGTTCTGGCTCACTCGGTGCTCACCCAGAGCGATGCTGTTAGAAGTTGGAGAGGAAGTTCGGAGGTGGCAAGGGTACAAGTGAAGGAGTGGGAAGTTGAGTGGCAGTTCATCACTAGGTAAGTGTTAATGGCAGACATAGCATGGAAAGTGGCAGTCGAGTTCTGTCAATTTCAAGTGAACTTTTGAAGAGGCCGAGATCAGGGGGTGAGGAGAGGTAAGGGATAGGGCAGCTTCGCTCACGGCGAAAGAAAGGGGAGAACGAAAAAAGTGTAGAAGAGAATTGTCATTCGACGCGGGAAAGTAAGTTAAAGGTTTAGGTGGTTGTATTAGGCGAGATTGAGAATTTCGATTTTTTTTGGGTTTGGTTTTAATTTGGTTTTTCATTCTGCGCGCTGTTGCGAAAGTTCAAAAGTTACAGTTTTTGTAGAAGAACAGTTTCGGGAGGGGTTTTGGGGTACGTGGGGTTTGGGTTTTTAGTGGGGTTTTTTTAGGGGGGAATAGGTTATAATAAGGAAAAAGAAAAAGAAAGGGAAAAAAAAAAGAAAGGGGAAAAAAACTTTTTGGGATATAAAGGGGGTGTCAGAGTGTTGTACGAGCTAGGTTTAGGTGTTTAGCGTTCTTTTTTTACGTGCGTTTTTACACATTTTTTCCTTAGAGAGAATTTAGCTGTATTTATAGTTAGTTTTTCGGAAGTTAATCATTGGGTGGAGAAGAAGGTTTCAGGTGAGATTTTCGAGAGATTTTTGACTGGGAGGGCAGGAGGAGGAGTATCTTTGGGCGGATTGCAGGGTGGTTGGGGTTATGAGGGAGTTTCTGATTCTTTCATCCTACGTTTCATGTTTATTCGGTTACTTTTTATGTTTCGGTTTTTATTCTGTTAAAAATTTAGCTATTAGCTATACAGAATTTCTATGGTGGTAGGGTTTTTTTTTGTTTGATTTGTAGAGTCGGTCTCACCAGCCATTTTTAGGTCTGGATTTGGAACTAGTGGTTGAGTTGAGTGTTGAGAGGGGTTTTTATTTGATTGACGTTTTTGTTGTTTTTGAGGTTTATTTGGGTTTTTGAGTATCGTTGAGTTGGTGAGTTTGATGGTATGCCCTTTTTGGGAGTACTGTGTGGATTGTTGTTCTATTTCGCATTGTCTGGAATAATAAGCTTAGGGGTGGATTGGGTTTGGGTGTTACTCGGCGTGAAAAAAGTTTAATATGTTGTATGTGGATGAACATGATGAGGAGTTCTTGGAGCAATAATTCATGTGTAAGAGACTTCGATGGGTACTAACATTATAGTAGTGGATGCTAGCTGAGTAGTATGTGCTGAGCTAGATTCAAGGAATTAATGAAATCATTTAGGATTCTTGTGCTTCATGATTTAGGTATGTTGTTAAAAACCTTCAATGGTTGGTGGTTGGCGGAAAATGGTAATAATAAAAATGTAATGTAAAGAATGTTATGAAAAGGATGGGAATAGGAAAGCATAGCCCGAGGGAGAGGAGAGGGATGGTGGAGGAGGGGTGTTATGGTTCTCATAGTAGGGATACTCCGATAATTTACCAACAGTGCATGTGATGTTGAAAAAATTAGTAACTTTTAGTTGGTCTAACCCCATTAGTTAATAAATAGATACCGAAACTGAAAACGAAGTCCAAAAACAGTCTTGTGCCAGGGTGGAGCGTTGTGCCGCGGTGTCCTACCAAGTTTTACCCTTAAATTTGAAATTATCGTTGTGTGTTCCATTTGTTTTTCCCTTTTAGGACTGAATTATTGGTTAGATTTTATTTTTTGTTTTGCTTTCAATCTGGGTACAATTGCTCCACAAATCCAAGACAAGATTGTTCGGAATCTTCAAGGGTTTTTTGGCGCCGTAGCGGTATGCCCGGTGGTGGGGGGCTCTGGGGGGTGGGCCTGTTTGAAGTTAACATGAGTTTTACTAGAGTGTTTATAAACTAGACTGAGTTTTGTTTAATTTTGGTTTTAATTTTTGTGTGATGTTGGTTTTTATTTTTTTTGAGTTTGGTGTGTGGATTTTTCACTGTGTTTCATTCGTAGGTTATGGAGTGGTTGTTGCCGATAGAAGAAACAGAGAAGACAAAGGAAGATTAAGAAGAGCCAAGACGTCAACCAGTGGTGGTTTGGGTTTTCCTGTTGAACCCCTTGAGCTTGTGTTGGAGACGTGGGTTATTCTGAGAGGACTGTCCGAAAAAAAGGACTAACAGAGGGATGGGAGAAAGAAGGAGGAAAAAAAAAAAGAAAGTTTGAAAAAAGTTGAGTTTGTAAAGAAAAAGATACACCTTACGTTTGCAGAGAAAGGGTTAGGGGGTGGAAGAGAGATAGAAAAAAGAACAGAAAGAGAAGAAAGGACTTGTTAAACGGAAAGGATGATTAAGAGCAGAGAACGTTGTAAGTTCAGAAGAGAGAAGAAAGAAGAAAGAGAAAGTAGAAAAAGAAGAAAGAGACAAGAAAGCAGTTCTTTGGAAGATAGGAGAAGGAGACCGAGAAGAAGGAAGAGTCAAAAGAACTGAGAGAAGGAGATAGAATAGTTAAGAGTACAGACGGCAGAAGAGAAGTTGTTTGTTAAGATAGTTGAAGAAGAGAGTTGGAAGAAGGAAGTTGTAGTGAGAAGAAGAGGAAAAAGAAAGCAGGAAGAGAGAAGAGAAGACCGAAGTTGTTGTTGTAGGAAACGAGAGACAGTAGGAGAGAACGAGGAAGGAGAGAGAGGAGAATGAGAAGGATAGAAAAGAAAAAAAGGAAGAAGTTGTTATGTTTAGAGGAAAAGAAAAGAACGGAAGAGAAGGAAGAAAGAGAGGAAGCAAGTTTAGGGTATTAGAGTAGAAGTTTTGTTAGAAGAATAGAGAGAAAGACAAAGAGAACGGGATAGCAGAGAAGTTTTGTATAGTTGAATTTGTCAAACGAAAAGAAAAGAGAAGTTTTGTTCTAGAGTGGAGAGACGAAGAAGAGTTAGAGAAGAGCTTGAGAAGGAGTTGTGTTAGTTAGAGTGGTGTAGTAAGGAAAAGACAAAGAAGGTTGTAGTTTTGTGAACAAAGAGAAAAGAAGGAGAAAGAGGTTAAAGAAAGAAATAGGGAGAAAGAAGAAGAAGCGGAAGAGATAGAGAGAGGATTAGATAGAAGTGGAAAGATAGTTTAAGGAAGAAGAGGTTAATTTGACAAGGAGTTAAGAAGAAGAACAGGAAGAGTAGAAGTTAGGAAGAAAAGAAGAGAGAAAAAGGAAACAGGAAGTTGGTAGTGTTGAAGAGTATTAGCAGTTAAAGAAGAGACAGGTTCTTGTAGATTGTTTTTGTTGTGTTTGATTGAATGTAGTGGTTGTTTTTGAAGCACGCTCCCACCGCCCCCCAAAGCAACCGCCCCACCGATTTGAGAAACCACCCAGCTTGCTAGTATTGTAGTCTAGACCGTTTGAAGGGAATAGGGAAGAGAAGAAAGAAGTTAAATTATTCAGTTTTGTTTTTAAGAAACAGGAAGGAGAAGGGGGGGGAGAAAGGAACACCAGAAGGAGAAGTTGTGTTTTTAGCTTCTATTGTTAGTGAAACAAGGTGAGAAGATAGTTTTGTAGAAAAGAGATTAAAAGAGGAGAAGGAAGCAAGTTGTGTGTTGTTGAAAGTTAGACAGAAGTTTTGTGCGAAGAAGAGAACCCAAACGAAAAGAAGTGTTGGTGCAAGAAAGAAAAGGTTGACTATGTGAGAAAGAGAGAAGTGTAAGTTTTGTGGTGAAGTTAATTAGTGATTGAAATGGTTTGTTGTTTGTGTTTGCTGTGTCGATGGGAACCATGGGCGAGTAAAAAATGTGTAGGTTAAGGCGGAAAATAGGGAAAAAAGATAAAAAAATAGAGAAAAGAAAAAAAACGAGAAATAGGACACCTGACGGGCCAGGGAAGAATGGAAGTTGTTCAGGTTGTCCCACCATTGTGAACGGTGGAAGGGCAAGTGGGCGTCACGTCAAGAGTAATGTGATGGTATAGGACGAGACTAAGTACAACGTATTTTATTCAAGCTTCGAGATTCAAGGACGGGCTATGATCCAGATGGATCCGAGAGTTCGGTTGTGTAGAGTATTGGGTTAAGATCAATTGGTTGATTTGATTTGAAGGAGAGATGGTAATCCGGAAAAATCAGACCAAATTGCAAATTTGCCTTGGTGGGAAGAAATTTGCGACACCTTCAAGTCGAATGGAGTGTTGTTGATATAGTAGTGTCGGAAGGATGGATGATGGGGGATGAATGATGCCAGAGTGTTCGGGATGATTTTGATGTGTATTAGGACTTGTGTTTATTCCAATTTCATTGGGGTGGAGGATGAGATTAAAGCAAAGGGATTGGTGGTGAATGCAATTACCCACCGGGGGGGGGTGGGAGGGAACAATTACAACATGGAGTAGGAGAGGAGCATGGAACAAAAATTTGTGGGGGAACAAAATTCTTGTACTACAGCGAAACGTCATGGTGGTACAAGTCAGGCGAGTTAGTGAGAAAGAAGTGAGAAAATGGATATTGGTATCACATAATTATTATCAAGATGGGATGCCGAGATGTCGGAGTCGTTGTACGACCGGGGGGTTTATTGGCGCTACTCCTTTTTGGTTGTGGGGAGGAGGTAGTTTAGGGAGATAGGGTGACGGATGTGAGAGGGTTAGTTTGAGGTGGAGAGGGGGGAGATAATAAGGGATTAAGAAATGATGAGGAAGGAGTGTTGTGATAGGGTGCGAGGGGAAGGTAGTGGCCCACATCTATGGGTTTGCTTGTTGTTGCCTTCAAGGTCCCCAAACATTTTATAGATTTTTGGTTTGATGGGGTAACACCTGAACGTAAACAAACATATGTGTAGACCTGCAGCTCAGGTGAGGAAAGCATGGAGGCTGTTGCAGAATAGAAAGAAATTAAGGACACGGAGAGCGCTTGTGGGGCGTTATAGTTTGCTTTGGGTTTGGGTTCCAAGCACACAACACTCTTCAAAGACCCGAATGGCATGAAATGAAAGTAGTTAACGAGAGAGAGTGAGTGGGGGGTGAGAAAGTAGTAGGGTACGAGGAGTAAAGTACGAAAGTAACAAAGATGGTGAAAATCTCGGGGGTTCGGTCTTATGAGTAGTTGAAGGTAGTTGATGCTTTTACAGGTACAATCTGAGCCCAAAAATAGCTGCCCAACTTCAAGAAGAAAAACAGGGTTGGGAGAAACTATGCAGTGGGAGGTAAATCTATACAATGCACCTCAAAAAACATTGGTGATTTTCTGTGCGGGCGGGAGGAAAAATGGCTGAGGCAGCGAGTTCGTTCGTGTCGTCAGGTGTTTGGGGGGAGGAGTATGGTTGGTAGAGTTAAAGGCCGTGGTGTATGTGCAGCCAGCAGTGGGCCAGTTGAGTCGGACAAGGGGAGAGGAAACTATTGTTGCCACCGCGTTTCATCAACGCGTGTGAGGAGAGGTATAATTACTTGGCAAGAAAGAAAAAAGAAAAGAAAGTCTAAAAGAGCAGGCGAACAATCCGTTCTAACACTACAATGTGACGTGAGGGTGGAGGAGACATTGGAGACAGCATCCGCGAATCGGCGTGGGCCCCGAATCAGAACCATACAGGGGGTAAGTAACCAATGGAACCAGGAGGGCAGTAGTTTCAAAAATACCAGCCAAGGGGTGACATATCAACCGTGGTTGGAGAAGAGGGGAGATGAGAGCCAATAAAGGAGGAAGAGGGTTGTGATAAGGGACGTCGTGAAGTGAGTGTGGTTAGTTTGGTGTAAACAGGAAGATAGAGTCGTCAGCGAGAACAGTTTGGGGATTTGTCGGGGTGTTTAGGTTTTTTGTGTTTAGTTAATCATGGCAAAGATGAAGAGTTTCTACAGAGGTTCATGGAATGAAGACGGAGGACAAACTTTTTTTTAGAGAACCAATCAAGTAGGGGGCGTCGCATTGGGGAATCTTGATAGGAGCAGAGGGGCCACATTGGGTGTCCCGAGAAGTAGGAAAGATGAAGCGCTCTCTTGAGAAGTCGTTGAACCCACAGGAGTCCTATAGGGCATAGAAACACGAAGAGTTGAGCCAACCACGGTGAACAAGCAAATGCATCATTTGGGAGAAGAGAGTGGGGGCAGGTTTGAGTTAAGTTTTAGAAGAGTAGGGGCCAGGGCGCTGTACGAACGAAAGAGAGAAAAAAAAAAGAAGGCGAGAAACCCGGGGGCGAACAGGGGGAATAAGGAATAAGGTGAAGTAGGGGAAGTGAGAAAGAAGAGAAGGGTTATGATGAAAGAGGTAAAGAAAGACAGGAGAAGAAAGAGACGGAAATGAAAGGAAAGAGTATGAAGAAGGTTGTGAGTGGATTGATGTGTATTATTGTATTTGTGAAGGGTATATGAGGTGAGGTGAGAAGAGGATTATTTGTTTGAACTAATAGAGAGGAAAGGAGAGGAATTCAGGGTGGTTTTGGTAGGGTTTTTTGGTGTCTGTCGGGGAAGCAAGTGAGAAGGATTTGACCAAGGAGTGAGTCGAGGGATGAGAGGGCGAAAGAAGAAGGAGAGAAGAGGAGGAAATTGCCCTGGTGATTCCCGAGTTGGGGATTTACACCAGAATTAGGCCCACCCATCTCACACTCCACCCGTTGCCTTTTCCTGAAGAGATTGAAAGAAGGAAGAGATCAGGATAAGCAATTGTCGAAATCTCATTGGGAACCAATTTTTAAAAAAATTGCACATCCATATAGACATTCCGTTTGTAGATAGATGCAATACCAGGCAAGTATGACGAGCTGAATGCGACCGTTCATGAAGGGAGCCCCGTGTTAGATACAGACTGGCTCCGAAAACAAAGAGGGAGATAATTAGTAAGGATGAGAGGAGCGAGTGATGAGGCTTGGTGGTGGGATGTGGCTTGTTTGTGGTGAATGATAGCTCGTGATTGCTACGGGTAAGAAGAGTTTGTTGTAGGTACAACTAAGAGGTAGAGGGTAAGGTGAGTGTAGTGCAATCCTCCAAAAGAAATTCCCCCAAAGCTCAAAGATCCAGGGAGTTTTACTATTCCTTGTGTTATAGGGGATATTACTTTTGATCGTGTGCTTTGTGATTTAGGAGCTAGTATAAATTTGATGCCTTTTTCTGTTTTCAGGAGATTAGGGATTGGTGAAGTGAAGCCAACGACAATGTCGTTGCAACTAGCGGAGTTCGGTGATAAAGCACCGAGGGGGATAGTTGAAGATGTGTTAGTGAAGGTGGGGGAAAATAATATTTCCAGCGGACTTGTAGTGCTGGACATGGAAGAGGATAAGGAGATTCCTTCATTTTGGGCCGACCATTCTTGGCCACGGGGAGAGCCTTATTGATGTACAGGAAGGAAAGTTGCTTAAGGGTTCAGGATTGAAACAGTAACTTTTAATGTGTTTGATGCGCGTGAAGTTTTCGTCGGAAGCGGATTCATGTTTTAGTGTGAGAGTGGTGGATGTGACTCTGTGTGAGAGCTCATGGAGAAGAAAACAGTCCGAATTGCCTCTAGAAGCGTGTATAGCAAAATCGAAAACATAGTAGAGGTTGAAGACTCACGGAGGAACGAGTGGCTAGAATGTTAGAAGCACTCAAACCAATTGAGGAGAGTCAAGATGCAGAATTTGAGGAAATTTGACTTGAAAAAGAGAAGGCAAAGGAAAATAATAAAAGCTCCAAAGCTTGAACTGAAACCTTTACACCTACATAAATATGTCTATCTTGGAGATTCAGATACTTTTCCGGTGATCATTAGTGCAGATTTGAGTGCTGAGGAAGAGAAGTTGATTAGAGTGTTGAGAGAACATAGACTGGCTATTGGATGGACCATCAGGACATTAAAGGTATCTCACCCTCATTTTGCATGCATAAGATTCTCATGGAGGAGACTTTAAGCGCGGGTACACCACAATGGAGATTGAATCCTTCAATGAAGGAAGTTGTGAGAAAGGAGGTGGTGAAACTTTTTAGATGCGGGATCATCTATCGCATTTCCGACAGTCCATGGTGAGCGGTACAAGTTGTTCCAAGAAAGGAGGGATTACCGTTGTGAGAGATGAGAGTAATGAGTTGATTCCAACGAGGACGGTAACGGGTTGGAGAGTGTGCATTGATTACCGTAAACTGAACGACGGGCGACAAGGAAGGATCATTTTCCATTGCCATTCATCGATCAGATTGGAGAGGTTGGCAGGACATGCATATTACTGTTTCCTGGATGGCTATTCAGGATATAACCAATTGCCATCGGCGGAGGATCAGAGAAAAACCTTCACTTGCCCCTACGGCACCTTTGCTTACGCAAGAATGCCATTTGGGTTATGCAATGCACCAGCAACATTCCAAAGAGCTGATGTCAATCTTTGGAGACATGGTGGAAAGATTCATAGAAGTTTCATGGATACTTCTAGTTTTTGGGTCATCATTTGACAATTGTCTAACAATTTGTCTCTTGTTGCGCAGCGATGCACGAAACGAATTTGGTGCTGAATTGGGAGAAATGTCACTTCATGGTCCAAGAGGGAATTGTGCTCGGGCATAGAATTTCCAAGGATGGGATTGAAGTTGATCGGGCGAAGACAGAAGTAATTGAGAAGTAAGACCACGCCACAAATGTCAAAGCAGTCCGAAGCTTTTTGGGGCATGCGGGGGTTTTACAGACGCTTCATAAAGGATTTTTCTAAGATCTCTAAACCCTTTGCAATCTATTAATAAAGATTGTTGTTTTTGATTTTGATGATGGATGCATTGCTTTCCTAACTTAAAGAAATGCTAGTTTCTGCACCCATTATTGCAGTTCTGATTGGGGACTGCCATTTGAACTTATGTGTGATGCTAGTGATTTTGCTTTAGCGGTAGTATTAGTCAAAAAAAAATAAAGTGTTGATAATTCAGTATGCTAGCAGCACTTGTTGTAGCACAACTGAATTACAACCACCACTGAAAAAGAATTATGGCTGTGGTGTTTGCTTTTGACAAGTTTCGTCTTATCTTTTAGGTGCGAAGGTAATTGTTTACACGGACCATTCAGCACTAGACACCTATTGGCGAAGCAAGAGCAAAACCTCGGTTGATAAGATGGATTCTACTACTTCAAGAGTTTGAGTTGGAGATTCGGGACCAAAAGGGGTCAAAAAATATGAGTGCGGATCATTTGTCAAGAATGAGAGACCAAACAAGGAGATGAGGTGGACCTGACATTTTAGAAACATTTCCGGATGAAAAGTGATGAGAGTGGACGAAGCACCATGGTATGCGGACTTTGCAAATTATCTATCATCAAGGGTGCTCCCAAGTGGTATGACATTTCAACAAGAGAAAATTTTTCTCTGATTAAAATACTATTTTGGGAAGAGCATTCCTGTACAGACACTGTATGACCAAAGATACGAGAGTGTGTCCGGAGGAAGAAATGGAGAATTCTAAGACATTGTCATGAGAAGGAAGTGGGTGGCATTTTGGGGGAGCGAGAACAGCAGCGAAGGGTGCTACAATCTGGGTTTTATTGGCCAACCTCTTTAAGTATCCTTCCGGATGATCTAGGAGTGTGACAATGGACGGATGGGGAGTATCTCAAAAAGGATGAGAGCCGTTAACAACATCCTGGTGGTTGAAATTTTTGACGTTTGGGGATGATTTCATGGGTCCTTTCCCAAGTCCTATGGGAACACGTTTAATTGGTAGCTGTGGAATATGTGTCTAAATGGGTTGAGGCAGTTGCATTGCCAACTAATGATGCTAGGGTGGTGATTAATTTTGTGAGAAAGAATATTTTCTCAAGGTTGGAGTACCACGAGCAATAATAGTGAGTGAGGAAACGATTTTTGCAATAGGCAAATGGATGCATTGCTGAGTAGGTATGGAGTGACACATAGAGTGGCAACACCCTAATCCAAAACAAGCGGGCAAGTAGAACTGTCAAATAGAGAAACTGAAAGGGATTTTGAGGAAAACAGTCAATGCTCAGAGGAAGGATTGGTCACGGAAGGGATGATGCTTTGTGGCTTATCGCACTGCATTAAAACCCCAATTGGTATGTCTCCGTTCAGATGGTGTATGGGAAAGCATGCACTTGCCGGTGGAACTTGAACACAAAGCATATTGGGCCGTCAAGCAGTGAATATGGATTTAAAAGCCGCGGGAGAGGAGAGAATGATGAGTTTTGAACGAGCTTGAGAGTTGTCTGGAAGACATTGAAAATGCCCGAAATTATAAAGAGAAACCAAAAAGATGGCACGACCAGCACATCCGGGTCAGGCTTTGAAGTTGGGCAGAAAGTTGTTGTGTTCAACTCTAGACTTAGGCTTTTTCCGGAAAACTTAAGTCTAGATGGTCCGGACCGTTCACTATAAACGGAGTCATGCATCCGGAGCAGTGGAAGTCACACATGAGGAAAAGGGCACTTTCACGGTTAAATGGACAGAGGTTGAAGCCATACGTTGAGGGGGTGAGAGTTGCAAGTTCATCCCAATCCGGCTGGACGTCCCAACCTAAAGGATGAAAGAGGTCAAGCTTCCGACTATAAACAAGCGCTTCTTGGGAGGAACCCAAGCGTTTCTAACTTTTTGATTTTAAATTTGTTGTTTGAATTTTTCTTATTTCATATGAGTATGTATAAAATTGATGTTTTTCTGTTCAGTGTTTAGGTGAAGTCTAAAGCCAAAAGAAGGTATGGATTTTCCAGACTTGCCGGGGCGCGAATTTATTCGCCACGGCGAAGAGACAGAAGAATGACAGGTTTGCTACTGGAGAGTTTCGCCGCGGCGAAGTAAAAGGTAAATTTCGAAAAATTGGCTAAGGCATTTCGCCGCGGCGAAGAAAATTTCTTCGCGAGGCGAAGTTGCCTTAAACTCTCGGAGTTTTCGCCCCGGCGAAGAATTTTCTTCGCCGTGGCGAAACCGGGAAAATTCTAGGGTTAATAAGTGATGAGACTTCGCCGCGGCGAGGAACATCTTCGCGCGGCGAAGCAGCACCTTTTCTATAAAATACCAACTTTTCTTCCTTCATTTTTCACGCAGCCTTGCATTGTGAGTTGAGAGCAAATTTTCAACTTTCAATCTTTCACTTCTATTTTATTTTCCAACACAAATAATCACTCCACATCATTCTAAACCACAAATCAACCCATTTCAACAACAATTTTCACAAAAATTTCACAATTTTTGATCAAGAATTGGGGTTTTTTGTTTGGATCGTTTTGGGTCAATGGTGGTAACGATTCATATTGGTAAGATCGAAAACCCAAAGCTTTATTTTGGAAAATTTTTAGTCTAATTCGTGATCTAGAAATTATGTGAACTGTTTACTTGAGATATTTTGGGTTTGTTGAGTTGTGATGTGATTCATGTTGAGAAGTTTATATGCCAATTGATTGTTAGAAGTGTAGTTATTGATTATTTGGAGTTTTGTGTTGAATTGAAAAATCGTAGTTTGGGGGTGGAATTGCGAATTTTTAGAAGTGTGGATTGTTTTGAAATTGTTGATGTGGAATTTATTTTAAGGGTATATTGGCTGGAAACCAGAACCCGCCTTAAAAACTGCCTGGCATACTGGCAACCTCTGGTTATAACACGCGCGTACACCTTAAATATAAAAATCGTAGTTTGGGGGTTGAATTGAAAATTTTTGGAAGTGTGAATAGTTTTTGCAGGATGGACATGGCTAGTTTTTTATAGGGCTAATTCCTTGAGGTTAACAGTTTGGATTGAATTCAGTGAATCATGGCTCCGAAAATTAAGCATACAGCAAGGGGAGAAAGTAGATAACGGTTTGTGAACGAGGCAGCCCGGAAAACGTGTATGAGGAGGTGATCACACAAAAGGATAAGGGCTTCATCCCTGAACGTGGATTGAACAGCAAAACAATCAGTGGAATGGAGTAGGGGTACAGGAAAATGTTCATGAGTGCTCCTGAAAAGCCGGCAGTAGAACCGTTGGTGAGAGAGTTCTATGCCAACTCCGAAAGTCAGGATGAGATTGTTTTGTACGAGGGGAGGATGTGCCATTTTCAGCAAGGGAAATCAACAAATTCTTTAACCTGCCTGAAATTTTCACTGATCAGTATGTGGAGTTCAAAAGATCAACCTTTGATGATAATATCTGCCAGTCATTGCAAAACCTAGGGCAGCATGGGAAGTGTCTAGAAAACAGAAAAAGACACTAAAAGGAACACAATGACACCAAGGCTCGTGTGGCAATACTTATCTGTGCCAAACTAATGCCGGAGACACACTACAGCACAGTGACTTATGAGAAGGCGTTAGTGCTGTACTCTATTGCCACAAGAAAGAGTAGGATGTGGGAGACATCATATCACAGTATCAGGATAGCATCCCAAAAGGGACGATCAAGCTAATGTTTCCCGCATCTCATCACTCATGTGCCAAAACAGGGGGTCAAGGTGAGATGAGAGCGGTATTTATCCGCTCCATTCTAGATGACGACTATTACACCAAACGCTTCGGGCCGAGCAAGCCCAACCAACAGCAGGGGCGAGAGGCAGAGAACGAGCATGGCCACCATCATCAGTCCACAGGATCTCAGAAAGCAATGATGCAAGAAATGATGCGGTGATGAAATACATGAAGAGACGACGGATTGGATGATGGAGCGGACACAGAACATTCATGAAATGTTAACGAAAAGTTTCAAGGATCTGAATGTTGACACTCGAAATCAGTGGGTGTTACTGGAACTCAGATGACTGGCCGGAATCAGAGGAAGAAGAGGAAGAGAGCGGAAGCAGAGGAAGAGAAGACTGAACGGAACACCTGTTTATGTTTATGTTTTGTTACTTTCCTTTACGTTTTGCAGTTGAAACTTTAACTCATTTTATTTTGGTTTTGGATTGGGTTTATTTTGTTCGTAGTTTCGTTGATTTTTTTTTTTTTTTGTAGTTGTTAAGGGCGAGATAGGTTGTAATACTATTTAGTTGTGTTATTCGTTCTAACATGAGGGAAACCACAGTTATTGTTTTGACAGATTTTGGAGATAAAAATCCGAGAAAGGGTGAACATTGTGGAGCGCAATTCATGACTTAACCAGGGAGCATTCTCGTACCTTTTATTGTTCATTTGTTTGTCTTTGTGTTTTTCTCTATTCCTGATTTATGCATAATGGAACATTGGGGACAATGTTATATTTAGTTTGGGGGTAGGAATAGATTTTGAGTTTAAGGTATATTGGCTGGAAACCAGTAACTGCCTTAAAAACTGCCTAGCAGTATTTAGCGACCGGGTTTAACAACGCGCGTACACCTTAAACTGTAAAATCATTTTAAGGGTATATTGGCTGGAAACCAGTAACTGCCTTAAAACTGCCTAGCAGTATTTGGCGACTCGGGTTTAACAACGCCGCGTACACCTTAAAAGTCAAAAAAAAAAAAAAAAAAAAAAAAAAAACTAGTTTTGTGTTATATTTTTCTTTGGTGTTATGTTTTGCCGATGATGAGTTGTATAAATCATGATGAGATTAAGATGTGAATTTTATTGTTGAGAAATGTTAAGCATTGCTTCAAGTTTACGTATTGACTGGATTCTGATTGAGGTTGTTGAGTGGTTCAACCACGATTTCAATTTTTCGGGATGCCTAGACTCATTTTATGCGAATAGGCAAAGTCTTGATAATGTTGGTGGATTCTAGAACCTAGTGAGAATGCTTGAGGCGGAATTTTAGGATTAGACATGGTTGAGGATATGATTTAGGCAATTTTGGAACGTTTGAGCCTTTCTAGCCAACCCATGATTGAAATTTCACTAGTCACCCATTGAGCCATTTGAATTGTGCTTTATTTTCTCGGAAAAAACACAGATTTGTATAGTCTTTACCTTAAACACTTTATTACCTTTAGGAGAATTCGGTCTTAGTGCAAAACCGAGAACGAACGGTGTACAATTGAGTAAAGGATTAGTTTGGGGTTAAGAGAAGAAAAATCAAGAAGAGACAAAAAGAATGATGTGGGGGTTGAGATAAAGACTAAAAACAAGGAGGTAGTCACCTCAATTCAATTCTAGTGTTGCATTAAAAAAAAAAAAAAAAAAAAAAAAAAAAAAAAAAGTCGAAACAATGCTGCCTAGTTTAAGGGTATACCGGTGGAAACCAGAACCCGTCTAAAAACTGCAGCAGTATTTGGCGACCTCGGGTTTAACAACGCACGTACACACTTAACAAGTCTCCCTGCATTTATGGTATCCAAAAGTTTAAGAATACGTGAAGGCGGTGAATTAGGACATGCGATTGGTGTTGAGAAAGTGGTGGTTTCGTGTGATTTGAGTTTTGTTTAGGACAACCGAGTTCTCTTACTTTGTTCCTACCTTTTATTGGAGCCCATGAACCGAGCCTAACATTACAAGCCTTTAAGACCTTTTGATTCTATCTGTGTTTAGTCCTCATTAGTGGAGAGCAGTTCGATATGTAGGCTTATGGAGTCTGCCACATTTGATGAACTTTACAATTTTTGCATAAATAATCCGGGAAGTTGGAATGGGGATGAAGTGGGGATTACCTACTTGATGGACCGATTGAGGAAGACAGTGATATAGCTTATTACTTCTTGGAATGTCGAACATTTCCTGATAATAAACTTTCAACAATTTGTGAGATATGTGCAATGTCTAGGCAATTTAGCATTTGAATTGTTTTATTTGGTTTTTCATTTGTGTGCATGTTTACGTATTTTTGTTTTTCGTTATTGTCTTTGTTTTCGTTATTGTACTGTAGCTCGGGGACGAGCATCTCTTTAGTTTGGGGGTAGTGATAATCCGTAAATATACAGTTTTTATATGATCTTTTTGTCGGATTTCAGATACTTCTAGTGCATTTTTACCTGAATTGGTGCGTAATTCTTACTTTTCGTGTTTAGGTTAAAATGGACTCTTTTAGACAATAAAGGCAAAATTGGCAGTTTTGACTCAGAATTGAAGGATTTCAGAAGATAGGAGAGCTCCGGAGGAGGACAATGCACGATGAAGCTTGTTTCCAAGGTGAAGAGTCGAAAATCGAAGAATCGGACGAAGAGGCAAGCAGAGTGGCAGTTCTGTAAATTTCAGAACTTTTAGAGGAGCTTCGCCCCGGCGAAGTTAGGCAGATTCGATTTGGGTTTTCATTTCGCCGCGGCGAAAGTCAAAATTTACAGTTTTGTAAACGCATAGTTTGTGTGGGTGTTTTGGATGGGTTTTTAGGACTAGGTATAAAAGAAAAAAAAAACTTTGGAAGGGGTCGAGTGTTAGGTTTAGCGTCTTTTTTACATTTCTTAGAGAGAAAGCTGTAGTTTTTCGGATTGTTGAGAAGAAGGTTCAGATTTGACTGGAGGATTCATCTTTTGGGGAGATTTCTATTCTTTCATCTCAGTTTCATTATGTTTATTTGTTTACTTTTATTTTCCGTTTTTATTCTGTTAATTAGCTATGAACTAATCTTCTATGGGTTGGGTTTTGATTGTAGTTTGGATTTGGAATGGGTTGAGTATGTGATTGTGCTTTTCCAGTGAATAAGTGTGGTTGTGTGTACTCTGAAATTAATTGTTGTATGTGATGAACATGATGAGATATGAGAAATAATTCATGTTAAGCTTCATGGGTAATAACCATTATAGTATTGGATGCTGAGATAGATTCAAGAATTAATGAAATCAATTTAGGATTCTTGTGCTTCATGATTTAGAATTGTTAACCAAATTGTTGGGTGCGGAATGTTAAATGATGAATAGAAAACATGCCCGAGAGGGTATGTTATCATAGTAGTGAATCCGATTTACAACCATTGCATGGAATGTGAAAATAGTGTAACTTTTAGGTATAACCCATAAAAATCTGAACGAAGTCAAAACCCTACCGTTTTACTTAAATTGAATCTTTGTGTTCCATTTGTTTTCCTTTTAAGGATTAATTACTTGTTAGATTTTATTTGTTCTTTCAATTAAAATTGCTCCCACAAATCCAAGATTTTCGGTTGCTTCAACTTGTTAACACCATGGAACTTAGTGCTTTGCTACCAGTCCTCGTGGAACGTATCCTATACCCATCACTCTATTATGTGCTGTAGCGATAGGTGCAATTGCTAGTTTTGCATGTTGTAGTAAACACGCATCAACTACCCCTGTCCAAACTCTTGTTCAAGAGTTTTATGCCAATTTTGGCTTGGAAAATGTTGAACCGAATTTGAATGTGCATAATGATCGAGTCTATGTTAGAGGACATTGGGTTCTATTTACTGAAAACATTGTTAGGGATGCTGTTAGTCTAAAAAAGAGCAAGAAGAATTTTGACTTGAAAAGTTTAGATTTAGACAAAATTGTCAAAGTAATAACCGGTGGCTCAATTGCAAAATGACCTAGGAATGGTGTTCTTCAACCTAGTGTGCTCACACCTCTTTACAAATTGTTGTTTAAGATTTCTCTGACAAACTGGTTTCCTTTCATGCATAACTCAACTGTTAGACCAGAACGAGCACAACTCCTATATGGAACTGCTCAAGGGAAGAAGACAAATTTAGCTACTTTGATCTTCACTAGTGTTAGGGTGGCAGTACAATTCACTCATTCTCTGCAGATTCTATTTTTTCCTTCCCTAATTTATAAGAGTATTTCCACTTACAAGCCTAAGTTCTATGAAATGGAACCCGTTTGAAGATAAAGACTGTCACCAAGAAGTCTTTTAGACAACCTATAGGGAATTTACCATCAACCTCCTCAGCTGATCAACCAAGGACTAACACTTGGCAGTCCAAGCTTTTTGTTGCAATGCAGGACTTGGAAACTTCAATGGAGATTGTTCTTCAATATGTGAAGGAAATTCACATTTCTCTTAGTTCTCAGATGGACAAATTGGAGGCTGACTTGAAGAAAAAGAAAAAGAAGAAGGAGAAACATGTTTCCCTCATTCTAACAATAACCTGTCGATCAGAATGTGGTGCCTCTTGCTCCTCCAGTTGCTCTTGTTGTCCCCCCTACTCCTGCCATGCTTGCTGAAGATGTTGCAGTTGTGATTCAAGATAAAGAATAGGCTGCTTGTGAAGTTGAAGAAGAACAGGCAACTCATGAAGATGACAAAGACACTGCCCGTGAGGAAAAGGACAAAGCTGCTGATAAGGAGGAGCAAGGGGTTGCTAATGAAGAAGAAGAAGCACCTGAAGATGCAGCTGCTCAAGATGATACCCTTGTGTGCACTAAAGATGCCCCTCTAATCTAGGATGAAACTGCAAATACCTCCTTTACTGCTGCTCCAAACATTGAAGTAGAGGATGCTAATATTACCATTTCTGCTCCTTCCAAGAAAAGAGTGAAGAGGAAGACCAATCGATCTTCACCAACCTCTCAAAAGTCTACAAGACTTATGAACAAAAAGAGGGAGTAAGCAATGCTTATGGGGGAGTGAACTTTGTACTTAATTTTTTTTTTTTTTTTAAATTTAATTTTTTTTTTTTTTGGCTAAATTGTGAACTGTTTGCCATTATCTCTCTATGGGGGAGTTTGTTATTTTATTTTCTACTATTTTTATTTTGTTTTTACAGAACTCTTTAGTTATCCTTCTTTGATGTTTTATTTGTTTTATCTACTAACCAAGTGTTCACATTTGTGTTGCTTTTGGTTATTTTTTGTTTGTATGTTTGTTTTTTGCAAATCTGCAGGTTTAATTGGTTGATTGAAATTAGGTTTGCACTTACTCTTTTTGTGTGTGTGTGTGTGTGTGTGTGTGAGTGCGTTCTTTGTTCATAAGTTTGACAAAGGGGGAGAATGTGAAAAACTCATAATTTTCAAACTTATAAGTTGTGTGTGTACACATAAGTTCTATGTGCACATTGGTTGCCAGACTTGAGTCTTGGCTAATTTCATTTAGAGTGTGTATGCACAACAGTTTGTGCTTTCGCTCTCGCTTCAGACATTTGCAACCCAGCTTGAGTTACATGTCTGATAAAGTGAAAAATATATTGTTTATCTTTGTCTATCACTTTGTAGGACTATTTTACATGTGTCATAATATCCTCAAGTGGTCCTAGGGAATAAAGTTTCTTTTCCCGATTTTTTTTGTGGTCCAAACCAAAAGAAGGAATACTTTCCTTATTTAGACAAACATGCATCAGTCCCTTGTTGGCTGACTTGGCACTATATTGTTAAGCAAGAAACCCTTCATTATATAATACCATTTTTGAGTGTATGAATCTAATCTTTTGATATTTTGTTTCATTGTACTCTGAATTTCATAAAGTATTTCTTCTCTTTAAGGTTCAAGGTTCATTTTTTTTTTCTGCCAAAACCTCACTATATCAAACATAGTCTTAATGGCTCTAGGAACGTGGTTCCTTTGCTGATGCTGGTGCATGGCATTAATGCTTGATGCTCGGTGGTTCACAAGCTATTCATGGGTGTGTTCCTGATAATCCGTTGATTATACCGTTTTCATTAGACTTTTTAGTTGGATTTCAGGTACTTTCTAGTTCATTTTAACCTGAATTGTTGCTTAATTCTTTACATTTCGTGTTTCAGGTTAAAATGGACATTTTGAGCAAATAAGGACAAAATTGGAAATTCTAAACTCAAAAGTAAGCGGATCTCAGAAGTTGGGAGAGTTCTGAAGCAGAATAAAGCACTATGAAGCTTGGTCCCAGGGGAGAGCACCGAGGATCGAAGAATCAAGCGAAGATGCAAGCAGAGTGGCAGTTCTATAATTTCAGAACTTTTCAAGAAGCTTTGCCCCGGCGAAGACTTGTTCTTCGCTGCGGCGAAGTACGCCAGTTACTAAACATGTCTGCTTCTCTCTTCGCCGCGGCGATGGTCGTAAATTGTAGTTTTGTAAAACGCACAATTTTACTTTATGCGTGTTTTTTTCTGGGGAATTTGGGCGAGGTATAAAAGACACTCTTAGCCTTTTTGTTGAGGGGCGAATAGGGTTTGAGCAGCTTTTTACGTTTCCTTTTATTTATTTTTGAGCGATTTTGAGCTGTAACAAGGGTGGAGATTCGATTTCGAACCAGGGGATTCATCATTTGGGGAGAATCCTTGTCTTTTCTCTCATTTTCATTATGATGAACTTTAATATTATCGTTTTTCTTGTTTGTAGTGTTGATTTAGTTATGAACTAACCCATTTTGGGTTAGGGTTTTGATTGTAATTCAGATTTTAATGGGTTAAGTGATTGATTGTTTTATTTTCATATGATTATGTTTTGATTGTGTGTTTGCTCTGAATTTTAATGCTTATATGTGATGAATATGGTGAGATTGAGAAATGAATCATGTTAGGCTTCTTGGGTAATCACCATTGTAATATTGGATGCTAGAGATAGATTCAAAAATCAATGAAATCATTGTAGGATTCTTATGCTTAATGAGCTTGGATTTGTTAACTTTCAAATTGTTGTGTGCGGAAAGTTAATAAGGAAGAGTAGGAAAACGTAGCCTGAGAAGGTATGTTTAACACTTCGGAGAGTTCGATTTACAACCAATGCATATGAATATGAATTTAGTTTAATTCTTAGGTTTAACCCATAAAATCCGAATGAAGTCAAAACCCTACCCATTTTACTTGAATTGATTGCTATCCGTGTTTTTTTTATCTTGTATTCATAGTTAATTTTAGTTTAAAATTTATTGTTCAGTTTTAATTAGAAATAGCTCCCATTAATCCAAATGAAATCGATTGCTCCAACTTGAGAATAGTAGGAAGCTTAGTGTTTAGCTAACAATCCTCGTAGGAACGATACTCTACTCATCACTCTATTACTTGTGCGACTAGTATACTTGCTACATTTGTATGTTGTAGGCAACACGCATCAAGTTTTTGGCGCCGTTGCCAAGGACTGTTTTAAGTTAACATTGAGTCTTTCTTTAGTTAGCTAGATTGGAGTCTTTTCTTTTTTTTTTTTTTTTTAATATCATATTTTGTTTTAATTTCGTTTTTAATTTTCAGTTGGTTTGTGATCTCACTTTCCTTCATTTCTGTTTTTGCAGTTTATGCGAAGAGCGAGACGTCAACCAGTGGTTCCTATTGATCTTGAGATTGAGAGAGCTATCAGATGACGTAACAGAGAGAGAAGAGAAAGAGAGGATTTAGTTGTAGAAGCAAAAGAAATAGTTGTTGAAATGGTAGAACCAGAAAACAGGACACTGAGGGAATTTTTAGTTCCCACAGTGAATGGTAGTGGGTCGAGTATTACTAGACCTACGGTGCAAGCCAACAACTTCGAGATCAAGTCGGCAATCATCCAGATGATCCAGCAGTCGGTTAGATTTAACGGTGATTTGAAGGAAGATCCAAATCAGCATATTGCAAATTTCTTAAAAATTTGTGACACCTTCAAGTCGAACGGAGCGTCGGATGACGCCATTAGGTTGAGGTTATTCCCATTCTCATTGGGGGATAAAGCCAAGGGGTGGTTAATGGCACTACCACCGGGAACTATCACAACTTGGAATGATCTAGCACAAAAATTCCTTACCAGGTTCTTCGTTCCAATAAAATCAGCAAAACTCAGAAATGATATCACACCATGGCTTGCCAGTTTGGCTTCAAGTCCAAACATTCTACAATGGATTGATGGGTAATGTGCAAACCATGGTGGATGCAGCTTCAGGAGGAGCCTTGCAGAATAAGATACCAGAAAAAGCCTATGAGGTTCTTGAGGTTTTGGCAAGCAACAACTATCAAATACCAAATGAGAGAGCAACACCAAGGAAATCTTCGGGTCTTCATGAAGTTGATGCCTTTACAGCCATATCAGCCCAACTCACGGCACTTCAGAAACAGTTGAGAACTATGCAGGTAAACTCTATTCGAGCATCTCAACTAACTTGTGATTTTTGTGTAGGAAACCATGTGAGCAGCGAGTGTCAAGTGGGTCAAGTGGGGAACACATTTGCTTTGTCACCTTCATCATCGGAGCAAGTGAATTAGTTGGCAGGAAATCAGAGACAACCAAACAACTCTTACTCTAACACATACAATCCGGGGTGGAGAAATCATCCAAATCTGGCTTGGGGCAATCAGGACCAGCAAAATAGTCAATGGAACCAAAGGACATTGCCCAATAACCAACCAGGGGTGAATAATCAACCGAGAGATCCAAGAATGACAAAGTTGGAGGACGTGTTTGGAAAATTCATGCAGGAGACCACGGGTTTTATGAATGAGATGAGGACAAATTTTAGAAATCAAGGGGCGTCCATTCGGAATCTTGAGGTACAGATGGGCCAATTGGCCGAGAAGCTGAATGATAGACCATAGGGTTCCTTACCAAGCAATACGGTAACTAACCCACGTGAGCAAGTAAATGCAATTTCATTGAGAAGTGGGACAGTTTTAGAAGAGTTTTTAATTTCAAGGAATGATGAAACCTCATCAAAGAAAAATGAAGAATCTGATGAGGAAGTTGATGAAGAAATCATTGCTGAAGAGAAACCACCGAGCCCAAGGAAAGATGAGCAGAAGCAAGAAGAGGGGAAAAAGAAAAGGAAAGAGAAATTGCCATTCCCCGAGATACCACCAGAGTTGGCGCATCACACACCACCCGTACCTTTTCCTCAAAGACTCAAAAAAGAAAAACAGGATAAGCAGTTTATTAAATTTCTTGATGTTTTTAAAAAACTGCATATTAACATTCCTTTTGCAGATGCATTGCAACAGATGTCGAGCTATGCGAAATTTCTTAGGGAAATTTTATCGAACAAGAGGAAGCTAGAAGATGAGGAAACGGTGATGCTTACGAAGGAGTGCAGCGCCATTCTCCAGAAGAAGCTGGCCCCGAAACTCAAATATCTAGGGAGTTTTACTATCCTGTGCACTATAGGAGATATCACCTTTGATCGAGTTTTATGTGACCTAGGTGCTAGCATTAACCTTATGCCTTTTTCTGTTTTCAGGAAACTAGGAATTGGCGAAGTAAAGCCGATAACCATTTGCTTGCAACTTGCAGATCGAACATTAAAGCATCCAAGGGGCATTGTGGAGGATGTGTTGATTAAGGCGGACAAGTTTATTTTTCCTGCGGATTTCTTTGTGTTGGATATGGAAGAAGACAAAGAATTCCTTTTATCCTGGGACAACCATTCCTAGCTACCGGAAGGGCTTTAATCGACGTTCAAGAAGGGAAGTTGATCATGAGGATGCAAGATGAAGAAATAACATTTAATGTCCTTGAATCAATGAGAGCTCCACCTAAACAAGAGTCGTGTTTAAAAATCGATGTGGTGGATCAGTCAAGAATTGAAACCTTCCAACTGAATAATCCTAAGGTGGAAATTAAGAGTTGCATTGTCAAACCGAATCAGTTCGAGAGTGAAGACCATTACGGAAGGGGTTGCACAAAATTCCGAGACAAGCCGCAGTTCAGTTTGAGTTCGCATAAGGAATGGGTCTCTGAGATCAAAAAGGGTGAAGTAAAGCAAGAAAACAGAAGGCGGTAGGTGAGAAGAGTCGAGCTACCAAAGTTATAACCAAGGGATGGAAATGGGTGGTGAAACTCTCAACAAGGCCACTGTGTGAAAAAGATCATCAGAAAATGAAGCTCCAATACAAGGGAAATTTCCGGGATGTGATGTACTTGGATAGTCCGGGCTGATGTGAAAAATTGAGAGAGTCGAGCTTACTGACTATAAACAAGCGCTTCTTGAGAGGCAACCCAAGTGTTTTTAATTATTTGTTTTTCATTTTGGTTGTTTGAATTTGTTTGAATTCATTATGAGTTTGTATGGTTTTTAATGTGTATGTTTTTGGGTGTTTTAGGTGAAGTTTTCAGCCAAAGAAAGGAATTAAAATGCTCCAGACTTCGCTGGGCCGAAGAAATATTCTTCGCCACGGCGAAGCATTGTGAAGAAGAATTCGGTGTGAAAGTCCCAGACTTTGCCGCGGCAAAGATTGTTTTTCTCCAGGGCGAAGCAACTTGAAAATTGTGTGAGCTCCTGGAAGTTTTCGCTCCGGCGAAGGAATTGTCTTCGCCGCAGCGAATAAAATAAGATAAAATTTTTGAAAATTTTCTAAGGCATTGTCGCCGCGGCGAAGAAAATTCTTTTGCCTCTGTATGTTTTCGCCCCGGCGAAGAATTTTTCTTCGCTGTGGCAAAACCTAGGTTTTCTTAGGGTTCATGCATGAAGAACGTCGCCGCGGCGACGATACTTTTCTATAAATACCCACTTTTCTTTTTCATTCGTCACGCAACTCTTCATTTTCACTTGAGAGAAAAATTTTCAAAATTCAATCTTTTGCCTTCCTAGTGCTTTTCCAACCAAAATTCTTACTCCCTAACCTTCCTAAACACCAAAACAACCCATTTCAACAACAATTTTCGCGAAAATTTCATGAAAATTTTTGGATCAAGAATTTGGGGCTTTTCAATCTAGGCTGTTTCTAGTTCAATTGGTGGCGAATACTCCTTCATTTTGGTAAGATCTCAGGTTCCCTAACTTTTTTTTCGCACAATTTCGAGTTTTTGTTTGTAGATCTGAAAATTTTTGTTGTGGTTGAGTTGTGGAATTTGGGTGATTTTGAGCATTGATTTTGTTAGAGGAAGAGTAGTTCATGCATTGGGTGATTGTTAGGAGTGTGGGTTTTTGAAATATTGGAGTGTTTGTGTAAAATTGAAAATTTGAAGTTTGGGGGGTAAGGCGCGAATTTTTGGAAGTGTTGTTTGTTTTTGCAGGATTAAATTGGTTGTGTAGAACAACTAGGTTTGAATTGTTGGGGTATAATTTTTGAGTGAACTTTAATTGTGAACAATGCCTGCCAAAATTAAGCATCCATACAAGGGTAAGGGCAAAGGAAAGAAAGTTGACAACCGTTTTGTTAATGAGGAAGCCCGTAAAAGGTATGAGGGGGCAATCCAAAGAAAGGATAAGGGTATTATTCCTGAGCACGGATTGACAGCGAGTCAGGCCTTGGTCAGGAGTAGAGGGAGACGTTAGAAGATGTTTATGAGTGCTTCTAAACAAGCAGTTGTAGAGCCGCTAGTAAGGGAGTTCTATGCCAATCTCCCGGATTGTTAGGAAGGTACAGTTTCTGTAAGAGGGGCTGATGTGCCATTTACGGAAAGGGTGATCAATGAGTTCTATAACCTGCCTGAAATTTTCCAAGATGAGTACGTACAGTTTAAGAGATCACAGTTTGAGGACAGTATCATCCCTCCGGTCATTGCAAAATCAGATGCAGATTGGGCAATATCGAAGAAGCAAAAGAAGACTCTCAAGGAACTCAATTGACATTGATGGCTCGACTGTGGTAATATTTTGTCAGTGTGAAATTGATGTCAGAATCGCACTACAGCACAGTTACTCATGAGAAGGCAGTATTGCTTTACTCTATTTCCACAGGGAAGAGTATCGATGTGGGAGACATGATCTGGAACAGCATTAAGCAGGCCTCCAAACCAGGGCGAACAAGTTACAGTTTCCCACATCTCATCATAGCCTTGTGCCTTAGAGCTGGAGTCGAGGTTCAGGATGACGAGCACCATATTTATGCTACCCCAGTTCTAGACTTAGAGTATTATAGGAAACACCTTGACCGTCCGAAAGCTGCACAACCAAAAGCAAGGGCAAAAAGGCAAAGAACAGGCCTTGCCACATCATCCAGCTCCACAGCTACACAGAAAGAGATAATGCAGCAGATGATGGGTTTAATGAAACATATGGCAAAACGTCAGGATTGGTTGGTTGAGCAGACCCAGATGATGTATGAGATGCAGAAGAATAGCTTTAAAGAGCTCAACGTTGACACTTCAGCATACCAATGGGCAGACTGGGACTCAGATGAGTGGATGGGCTCCGGGTCGGAAGAAGAGGAGAATGAAGAGGAAGAAGAGAAAGAAGAAGAATGAGCCGGAGCACCTGTTTTTGTTTTTCTTTATGTTATTTGTTTTTATTTGATTTTGTTGTTCATTTTAAACATTAAACTCAGTTTTATTTTTTGTTTTGGATTTTGTTTAGTTGTTTTAGTTGTTTCTGTTAATTTGGTAGTTGTTGAAAGGACGAGATTAGGTTGTAATTTTTTCAAGTTAGTTTGTGAATTTGTGCTAACACAAGGGACACCACAGTTTCAATTGTTTTGATAGATTATGGGTGATGAAAAGTCCGAGACCGGGTGTTGAGCGACACTTCACGGATTAACTAGGGAGCCTTCTTGTACCTTTGTTTTTTTTTATTTTCTATTCCTGATTCATGCATAATGGAACATTGGGGATAATGTCATGTTTAGTTTGGGGGTAGGAAATAGAGATAAAACCTAGTTTAAGGGTATATTGGCTAGAAACCAGAACCCGCCTTAAAAACTGCCTAGCAATACTTGGCAACCTCTGGTATAACAACGCCACGTACACCTTAAACGAAAAAAAAAAAAAAACCTTTAGTTATTTTTCTTCAGTTTGATTGTTTTTGCCGATGATGAATTGTATAAATCAATGATGAGAATAGGGTTGTTGCAATTTTATTGTTGAGAAATGTTAAGCATTGCTTCAAGTTTATGTTTATTGACTGGATTTTGATTGAGGTTTGTTAAGTGGTTCAGCCACATTTTCATTTATTTCGGCATGCTTAGTTTCATTTTATGTGGTTAGGTGAAGTTTGATAATGTTGTGGACTCTAGAACCTAGTAGAGAAGTGCTTGATGCGAATTCTAGATTAGACATGGTTGAGAAGATGATTTAAGCATTTTTCGAAACGTTTGAGCCTTTCTAGCCGACCCATGAATGAAATTTCCCTAGTCACCCCTTTGGAGCTGTTTGAATTTATTGCTTTATTTTTCTTGGAAAACAACAAAATTGTCCAATCCTTATACCAAAACCTTTATCGTACCCTTAGGAGAATTCGCTCCTAATACAAACGAAGAGTTGTACAATAAGCCAAAAGCATAGTTTGGGGGTTAGGAGAGAAATGAGAGTTGGAGAAGAGAATAAGACAAAAAGGTAGTCACCTCAATTCAATTGATTTTTGTTTTTTTTTTCATTAAAAAAAAAAAAAAGAATTCTGCCTGTTTAAGGGTATACCGGCTGGAACCAGAACCTGCCTTAAAAACTGCCTAGCAATACTTGGCAACCTCTGTAAAACACCGCCACGTACACCTTAAACGGATCCCCTGCATTTATGGTTTCCGGAATAAGAAAAATACACTTTTGAGGGTTGTGATTAGTGGACATTCCAATTGGCGGTTAAAAGAAGTGGAGTTCGATTTGATGTTAGTTTTTGCATTAGGAAACTAAGTTTTCTTACTTTGTTATTCCTATCCTTTTTCTTGGAACCCATTACCTGAGCCTAACGTGTTAGAGTCATGAAAGTGACTATATTTTGGTGATAAAAATACCCCATGTGTGTTAAATTGAAGTATATTGAGACATAAAGAATTTATGAATTTATTCACGAAAATCGCTTCTAATATTTTTCTTATGAATTTAACGTGTTTGGAATGATTTTGGAAAGGATATGAGTTAATATTAGGTTTGGTTTATGGATTAGAAGTGATTTTGTCTCATTTATGCTGTTTAGGGGTAAACGGTCATATTTATAAGGGTTGATTTGTTACTTTCAATTATGCAGGACCAAAGTGAGATTTTACAATTTGTTCTATAAAAGAAAACAAAAGTCACAAATCTAGGGGGGCTGTTCACCCAGTTTTTCGCGACCCTTCGTCTCCCTCCGGCGACCGTTCGTCTCCCTCCGGCGACGATTCATCTCCCTCTGCACAGCCTCATCATCCCGTCAAAACCACGGCAAACCACCACCTGAAATGCCACACAACCCGCGACGCTTCCCTTCACCACCACCACGTCGTTTCGTCTTCCCGCGAGTTTTGGCCTTTTTTCGGCGACGATTCGGCTCCCCAAGTTCGATCCACCTTCCCCACACCGGATCTACACTTCCCTAGCTTCAGCCACCCGCGAAAACCGCTAATCCGCATTTAGCCGTCGCGACTTTCATCTTCCAGGCCAGATCTTGCTCATTTCCGACGACTTCTCATCTCCCCAGGACTCTGATCTGAACTCCCCATCACCGAGCTTTCCATCGGTACCTTCGGATCCCATTTCCACCACCGTTTTCGGAGACCCGCCGAAAATTAACGTTTCTCTGGCGAACCGCGGCTGTTCGTATTCCGGGCTGTCCGTTGGTCGTTTTCGCCCTTCTTCATATCATATCGCTGTCGGTTACCTCTCTCCGCCATGATCAGCTCTGTTTCCACTGTTTCAGCCCTCCCTCATCACTACCATGAGCGCTGAGTTCCAGTTGTCCGTTACGGTGTAGGCGAGATCGAGATTGACTCCCTGATCTCCTCTCAGCTCTCGACTAGTTGATGAGCCCGATGTTGGATATTTGGTTAAGTTTCTTGTATTCAGATTATATTGTTTTCGTTTCAGTTTGTTTGCGATACTTTAATATTATTCATACTCGACTGTTGATTGATAATGTCCATTGAAACGTTTATTGATATATAACTTTTTGCATAATTGAATGTCGGTTTGAGATTATTATGTTGATTATGACTTTAAATTGCTTCGGTACTGATTGCAATCAAGTTGTAGTAGCGTTTAATATCATTTCTACTAGGAATGCATTTATTGTGTAATTAGTTGATTGGGTGATACAGGTTGATAGGTTGTACTTGTTAACATTGTACCACTAGTGGTGTTTAGGGTTTAGCATTTTCGGTTAGTCGATGATAGTCTTTAACCATCGATCTGTAACTAAGACGACGGGGAGACAGGAAGATTATACCTAGATTGCCGGATATTTTTTATGATTTGCCTAGCCTTGAGGTTTAGGAAATTGAAGAGCGAGGAGAGGAATTAGAGAGTTGTCTTGAGTCAAACCGAACCCGTAGCGGCAACGCTTTTAATATTGTGTTTTAGTTAGCAATTTATTTAATGCTTTTAATTTCCTGCAAGTATTAGTTTCCTTTTGCCAATTTCTCTTTCGTTACTCAAATATACATTGGTTCTTTAGTCTTGCTCTATGTGGATTCGACCCTGCTTACCGCTAACTACGGTACTAGGTTGTAATTTTGTGACAGTGACGACCGTCTAACAAAATTTGGCGCCGTTCCGGGGGACATGTGCTTTTGACTTTGTGTGTATTTGGGTTTGTAAATCCTTTAAGTCTAATTTTTCTATGTTATTTAATTTTCATTGAGACAGTTTCATTCGTGTTTGTTTTGATTTTGCAGGAAGATCGCAATTGGGGAAACGTTTGCAGTGTGTCTATGCTCAAGTTTAAGCTGACCCGATTGTGATATTTTCTAATCTTTTTAGCTTTAGTTCTTTTAAGTTCTTGTTAATCATTTGTGTGATGTTTGCATGTTCGTTTAGTTTGCATATTTTGTTTATCATAGGATTTAGTTTTTTATCAATAATTTCTTTTTGTTAGATTGTTAGTTTTAGTTTGTTGATTGTGTGATTTTTTTTTTTTTTTTTTTTTTTTTTTTTTTTTTTTTAGGGTGTTATCGTATTTAGCTTTATTTTTCTTTATGTGTGGTTTTTAATTTGCTTTTAGTTCTTTTTCTTTTTCTTTTTCGTTTAATTTTGATGTTGTGGTTTGTTGTGGAACCTTGGGTACACTTGTTATGAATGCTTGGTAGATAGTCGTATCAACCAATTTTAGTACCCTTGGATTTGAAATAATAAAGCACGTGATGGATGATAATCTGGATCCCATGCACAACCTCTAGCTTCTAGGATTCCTATCATAGGGCAACCGCCTAAATGGTGGCATTTATGAGTTTTCTCCTTTGGATGATATAGACTCCAAGTTGAGTCTTTAGCCTATCAATTTACATGTTCATATCCATACATGGCAAGCTTCTAGGCAACCACCCCCCGTAGGACAGTAGGATGTCTTTTCTATGCCTTCAGACCTTTTAGCTGTTGGTCACATTTGAGAAACCAGCTCCCTACACTTTTGAGGACAAGTGCAAGATGCACAAGGTTTCCAGAGACGAATGATTTGAATCGAACACATTTGATATGAGTGGCATGACCATCCTAATTTTGCATGAGCAGGACAACTCTATGGTCTTCCATAATAGCCATATAGTTTTTCCATCAACAGGGCAATTATTGGGACATGTATTCGTCCAACCACCCCCCCACTAGGATCCCCCCTCCGTCCAACAGCCCACTCTCGACCCAGTCCACTGGAACAATGATGGCTCAAATGCTCCAGACACTGCAAGAACAAAAAGATGACATAATGCTAGGTTCATGACTTAGAGCAGCATTATCAGCTATTACATTCCCATTCCCAATCTATTAGTAAGCTAGAGACCCAAATTGGTCAAATAGTTGAAGCGGTTTATAAGAGAGAGAATGCCTTTGCCGAGTCAAGTTGTAGATAATCCCAATGGTACACTCACCAGAGGGTGTCATGAACAGCTAGGCTTGAGAGGGAATTATATGCTAGTTTGGAAGAAAGAGAGCTTAGGGGAAACCAAACCGAGGGAGTGAAGGAACCAACCATAGAGTTAGGTGTGCCGAGACATGAAAAAAAGGAAGTTGGGGAGAAGAACCATCCCCTGAATTTGACATACCGATAGAACCTTGTCCTCAATCCTAAGTCGAATAATGCATCCAGCTTTAAGAAAACTACTAGATGGAGAAATGGTTGAGTGTTTAACAAGCTGATTGGTATTCCACTTCTAGATGCATTAAGCTCATACCTACCTATGCCAAGTTCTTAATAGACTTATGCACAAGGAAATGGCAATTAAATTCAAATATGCCTTCTTGGGACCTCGTGATACCCTACTTGTTGCTGAATGGCGAGGGTCATGTAGGCACTACCAACATTTCACACCACCTTGAACTTGATGTTTCATTCAGTCTGGCTGAAGACTAAAACTTAGCGCCAGTGGAGGCAACCCACCTTTTACATATGTTGTTATTGCTTTTATGTTTTTTGTGTTTTTGTCTTGCGGAATTGCCATGTTTGGAAACTCATTAACTAGTCCAAGGCTTCGCTTACCTGCTCCACGAACTCCATTGTGACAACCCATCATTGTTCCTCAGGTTGTATCTCTCCACCTAATATGTTTGTTATTGTTAGATTTCTTGTTTCTCAAATATGTGGACGATTTTAATGTTATTGATCTATTGCCTTTGAGATCATTTGATGCTAAGTTGGAGAGGATGTTTGTAGTTGTGGGTCATTGAGGACAATGACATTTTAAGTTGGGGAGTGTTGATTGATTTTTATTTTGTGGAGATTGTGTGTTGAACAGAGTGCTTAAATTTTTGTGGCATGATGATGAGTTTTTTTTTGTTGAAAATATGTTGAATCTTACTCTTGTAAGTCCAAAGTGGTTAAAGTGAACTAAAGTGAGTTTATTTTTTTTAAATTTTCATGAATTCATGCATAATTCCATTTTAGAAGCAATTGAGGTGCTAGTTGAAAGGTTTTGTGAGGTTTGTGAAATATTTTTTTTGTGCAACATGGTTTTAAACATTGAACTATTGGTTCTGTTTTGTGCTAGGTTTGTCCATAATTGTGGTTAGACACTGTTTTGTGTAATATCATGTGTTTTAGTGTTTATGCAAGCTCCCCACATACTTTACATGCCCATGGAGCAAATTTTCATTTATTTCTTGCGTGTGTTAAAGTGCTTAAATGTTGCTTGATGATTTGATTTTGATTTGTAGCCTAGTTGACTCGAGTGAGTACGCCCGAGTGGTGTTCTACACCTAATCCCCTAAAGCTATCCAGCTTGGAGCGGTTCCTAAAGCTCATTACTGGTCCTCTAAAAGCTTAAGAAGTCTTACATAGATCATGAGCTTTATGAAAAAAAAAAAAAAGAAAAAAAAAAGAAATAAAGTCTTGGCTTGTAGCCTAGTTGGTTCGGGTGAGTAATCCGAGGAGTGTTTTACATTTAGTGCCCTATAGCCGTTTGGTTTGGGAGTCATTGACCTAAAGCCCGTTACACGACCTTCTAGAAAGCTTAAGAAGTTGACAAGAAAAAAAAAGTGATGAATGAAAAATAATTATATGTCAAAATCTTGTATGGAAAATGAGCATTATGTTACGTGTACATAAGTTGGGGAGCTTTGCATGACATTTTAACTTTGTGATATGAATATGAAATGTGTTTTTGAAAAGCTTGAATGGAGATAGGCAAATCTTGACAGAAACTTTAGTTCATTATTTAGGATTGTGTTGTTTGCTTGTTATGTTCAAATTCTTCACTTTACCTCTTGATGAATGTCTTGGTTGTGATGAATATGGTTGTGTATGGTTTTGTGAGAATGTTGAAAGAGTTCCTTTAACTTTACTCGACGAGCAAAGAGTAGTTGGGGAGTGTGTTAGAGTCATGAAGTGACTCTATTTTAGTGATAAAAATACCCCATGTGTGTTAAATTGAAGTATATTAACAATTAAAGAATTTCTGAATTTATTCACGAAAAATCGCTTCCTAATTTTTCTTATGAATTTAACGTGTTGGAATGATTTTGGAAAGGATATGAGTTAATATTAGGTTGTGGTTTATGATATAGAAGTGATTTTGTCTCATTTATGCTGTTTAGGGGGTAACTGTCATATTTATAAGGGTTGATTTGTTAATTTTCAATTGTGCAAGGACCAAAGTGAGATTTTACATTTTACAGTTTGTTCTATAAAAGAAAACGAAAATCCAGATCCAGGGGGGCTATTCACCCAGTTTTTCGGCGACCCTTCGTCTCCCTCCGGTGACCCTTCGTCTCCTCCGGCGACGATTCATCTCCCTCGTGCACAGCTCATCATCACCCGTCAAAACCACGGCAAACCACCACCGTGAAACGCCACACACACCGCGACGCTTCGCCTTCCACCACCACCACTCGTTTCGTCTTCCCGGCCAGTTTGGCCGTTTTCCGACTACGATTCGGCTCCTCAAGGGTCGATCCACCTTCCCCACACCGGATCTACACTTCCCTAGCTTCACCGCCGCGAAAACCTACGAATCCGCGATTTAGCCACCGCAACTCTTCTCTTCCAGGCCAGATCCTGCTCATTTCCAGTGACTTCTCACCTCCCCTGGACCTGATCTGAACTCCCCATCACCAGACTTTCCATCGGTACCTTCGGATCCCATTTTCCGCCACGTTTTCCGGAGACCCGCTGAAAATTAACGTTTTTCGACGAACCGCGGCTGTTGGTATTCCGGGCTGTCCGTTGGTCGTTTTTGGCCCTTCTTCGCATCATATCGCTGTCGTTACCTCCTCTCCGCCATGATCAGCTCCATTTCCACTGTTTCGCCTCCCTCATCACTACCATGAGCGGCTGAGTTCCCAGTTGTCCGTTACGGTGTAGCAATCGAGATTGACTCCACTGATCTCCTCATCAGCTCTCGACTAGTTGGATGAGCCCGAATGTTGGATATTTGGTTAAGTTTTCTGTATTCAGATTATATTGTTTTCGTTTCAGTTGTTTGCGATACTTTAATATTATTCTGATACTCGACGTGTTGAATTGATAATGTCCATTGAGAACGTTTTTGATATATAATTTTTTGCATAATTGAATGTCGGTTTGAGATTATTGAATGTTGTTATGACTTTAAATTGCTTTGGTACTGATTGCAATCATGTGTAGTAGCGTTTAATATCATTTCTACTAGGAATGCATTTATTTGTAATTAGTTGATTGGGTGATACAGGTTGATAGTTTGTACTTGTTAACATTGTACCACTAGTGGTGTTTAAGGGTTTAGCATTTTTCGGTTAATCGATGATGTCTTTAACCAATCGATCTGTACTACAGACGACTGGAGCCAGGAAGATTTACCTTAGATTGCCGAGAGATATTTTTATTGATTTGCCTAGCCTTGTAGGTTTAGGAAATTGAAGAGCGAGGAGAGGAATTGTGAGAGTTGGTCTTGAGTCAAACCGAACCCGTAGCGGCAACGCTTTTAATATTGTGTTTTAGTTAGCAATTTATTTAATGCTTTTAATTTCTGCAAGTAATTAGTTTCCTTTTGCCAATTTCTCTTTCGTTAACTCAAATATACAGTAGGTCGTTAGTCTTGCTCTCTGTGGATTCGACCCTACTTACCGCTAACTACGGTACTTAGGTTTAATTTTGTGACCGTGACGACCGGTCTAACATAACGTTACAAGCTTTTAAAGACCTTTTGATTCTTATCTTTGTCTAGTCCTCATTAGTGGAGAGTAATTCGATATTTAGGCTTATGGAGTCCGTCACCATTGATAAACTTTACATTTCTGCATAAAATAATCCAGGAAGTTGGAATGTGGATTGAAGTGGGGATCACCTACTTGGTGGACTAATTGAGGAAGATAGTCGATATAGCTTATAACTTCTTGGAGTGTTGAACATTTCCTGATAATAATTTTTCAACAACTTTTGAGACTTGTGTAATTTCTAGGCAATTCGTTTGTTGAATTTGAGTATTGTTGGTTTTTGTTCATTTTTCAGTTTTGATGTGTGTGTGTTTTGTGTTTTTGTTCGTAGTTTGTTGTTTTCATTCCCTTTAGTTTTGTACCGTATGCTCGGGGATGAGCATATGTTTAGTTTGGGGGTATTTTATAATCCGTGGATTATACCGTTTTCATTAGACTTTTAGTCAGATTTCAGGTACTTTCTAGTTCATTTTAACCTGAATTGTTGCTTAATTCTTTACATTTCGTGTTTCAAGTTAAAATGGATATTTTGAGCAAATAAGGACAAAATTGGAAATTCTAAACTCAAAAGTAAGCGGATCTCAGAAGTTGGGAGAGTTTTGAAGCAGAATAAAGCACTATGAAGCTTGCTCCCAAGGGAGAGCACGGAGGATTGAAGAATCAAGCGAAGATGCAAGCAGAGTGGTAGTTCTATAATTTCAGAACTTTTCAAGAAGCTTCGCCCCGGCAAAGACTTGTTCTTCACCGCGGCGAAGTACGGCAGTCACTAAACATGTCTGCTTCTCTCTTCGCCGCGGCGACGGTCGTAAATTGTAGTTTTGTAAAACGCACAGTTTTACTTTGTGCGTGTTTTTTTCTGGCGACTCTTAGCCTTTTTGTTGAGGGGCGAATAGGGTTTGAGCAGCTTTTTACATTTCCTTTTATTTATTTTTGAGTGATTTTGAGCTGTAACAAGGGTGAAGATTCGATTTCGAACTAGGGGATTCATCATTTGGGGAGAATTCTTGTCTTTTCTCTCATTTTCATTATGATGAACTTTAATATTATCGTTTTTCTTGTTTCTAGTGTTGATTTAGCTATGAACTAACCCATTTTGGGTTAGGGTTTTGATTGTAATTTGGATTTTAATGGGTTAAGTGATTGATTGTTTTATTTTCATATGATTATGTTTTGATTGTGTGTTTGCTCTGAATTTTAATGCTTATATGTGATGAACATGGTGAGATTGAGAAATGAATCATGTTAGGCTTCTTGGGTAATCACCATTGTAATATTGGATGCTAGAGATAGATTCAAAAATCAATGAAATCATTGTAGGATTCTTATGCTTAATGAGCTTGGATTTGTTAACTTTCAAATTGTTGTGTGCGGAAAGTTAATAAGGAAGAGTAGGAAAACTTAGCCTGAGAATGTATGTTTAACACTTCGGAGAGTTCGATTTACAACCAATGCATATGAATATGAATTTAGTTTAATTCTTAGGTTTAACCCATAAAATCCGAATGAAGTCAAAACCTATAAAATCCGAATGAAGTCAAAACCCTACCCGTTTTACTTGAATTGATTGCTATCTGTGTTTTTCATCTCGGATTCATAGTTAATTTTAGTTTAAAATTTATTGTTCAGTTTTAATTAGAAATAGCTCCCATTAATCCAAAAGAAATCGATGGCTCCAACTTGAGAATAGTAGGAAGCTTAGTGCTTAGCTAACAATCCTCGTGGGAACTATACTCTACTCACCACTTTATTACTTGTGTGACTAGTATACTTGCTACATTTGTATGTTGTAGGAAACACGCATCAATTCCTAGGGTGAAGAATGCCCAAGGAGTTGCTACACGTTAAGGATTTAGAGTGTGATGCTAAGTGTAAAGTTGAAAAATGAGTTCTTTTTATTGTAACTTAAATCAACTTTGTACTATATCTTGTAATGTGTTTTTAACTTAATAGATTGCTTCAATCTAGACAAGGTCCCATGGATGTAGGCTACACGTGGATTTAGCCAAACCATATATATGGTTGTGTTCTTTATCTTCTGCACTTGTGTTTGATGTATTTAAATTGGAAATGTAAAATCTACTTGGTAATTATTCTGCTGCACTTAAAATGGGTAACCACACTCTAACGTGAGTTAAATCTCCAACTCGCAATAGCCTGGTTGGTATATTGAAATAATAAATATATTAACATGGAGGAGAAAATGTATAAATTCAACAGTTTAGAGTTATGAATGTCCATTATAAGTTGACATAATCAAGTTAATTAGATAGGTGATTAATATCCAAACAGAAAAATCTATGTTACCACAAGTTAATTTATATATGACACATAGAATCATATTATTGGCTTGCAAGATAGTAATCTGCTATCTGCGCATGAAAAGTTGAGAGGACTCTTGCTAATTAACCTTATTTTTAATTGGTTGCTACATGTTACAAGATCATTTGTTAACATTATCTAATAATATATTATTACATGAAAGTGAAGAGAACATGAAAATAAACCAAATTCAACTTATAGAATGAGTTACGTTTTATATTCTATTTTAATGGCATAATAAGGGCTAAAGACATTGAAATACACAAAAATGAGCTAGATGCAAGTAAGATAAGAAGCAGGATTAAGAGGTACTGGGATATCAAGAGTCCCTTCTAACATGTGTAAAACTTTCTTCATCAAAGGGCAAAGCAATGGCTCATCAAGAATGCACCAAAGTGCAACTTTAGTAATCCTCAAAAATTGTTTTAGTTCAACCTCTTCATTACCTACTAGGTGACTCAACGCACCAGACTCAAAACATTAGTATACCCAATCTTCAAGAACAATTTTATCCTCTAAAGATTTTGGTCCATACTTTTACGACAGCATATGATCTCCAGTAATACAACTCCAAAACTGTAAACATCTACTTTAGCAGTAACTGGTAGATTTCGATGCCACTTTGGTGCAACATATCCCCTCGTTCCTCTAATTCCGGTAAAAGTGTTTGGTTGATCTGACTTCAACAACTTTGCTAATCCAAAGTCAGAATTTTTTGTACACCTATTATCATCAATGAGTATGTTTTGAGGCTTTATATCAAAGTGGATGACTTGAGTCTCACACTCATTAACAATACCCATTCTTTCAACCCAATTAGGTTGTTTTTCAGGTGTGAAGAGAAGATCAGCCAAAGAACCATTGCTTATGTAATCATATACTAAGACCTTGTTGACTCCCTCAAAACAATAACCAAGTAGACGAACTAAGTTCCTATGGTGGATTCTCCCAACAACTTTAATCTCAGTTACAAACTCTTTTTTCCCTTCAACTAACACTTTCTCTAATTTCTTGACAGCTACAAGCTTTTGGGAATTCAACATAGTCCCTTTGCAAACTGTTTCTCAAGATCCTCTACCAATCTCTTCCTTGAAACCTTTCGTTAGTTTTTTAATCTCTGCAAAAGTAAACGATATGGGAGCTATATCCTCACAAAATCTGAAGTTACCATTTCCTTGAATTTTTTTTATATGACCAGACATGATATCTACAGATGACAATCCCGAAAGTTGCTAAAATAACCACTATAAGAGCAACAAATATATATAATAATATATATCTATATATATATATATATATATATATATATATTCTCTTTGGTTTTGTTTATAAGAAGGGACTTTTCTGTCAAATTCTAAAGTTTGGATGGGGATGAAAACGAAGAAATGGAAACTGTTGGGTTTGCATGTGGTAAGGGCATAAATCTGGAGGTTTTTGCAGGGAAAAGATGATGTGGCAGAGTTATACTAGAATTAAGAGAATTTGGGGCTATTGTGATAAAAAAAAAAAAATTGTTCTATATAAATTTGGGCTGCTCGCCCAAATAAAGAAGAAGAAAGTTGAGAGAAGGAAAAGAAGAGAGAGAGAAGCAAGGAAATGAGGGAGAGAAAGTGAGGTAAGTATCAACCAAGTAAACATGAAGGGAGATCACACGAATTTTTGAAGAAATTGTATCATGCATGTAGTTTTTAGAGTGAGTCATCTCACCATTTTCTTTGATTTGTGTAATTCTAATTCAATTTTGTCAAATTGGGTTGTTTGGTGGAGAAGAAAGGGATGATGCTTAAGGCAGCTGGGCATTTTAGGTTGAGCTGAAATTTTTGTGAGTGGCTTTCCAAATACTTGTTTTAAAAACTCAATTTCATTTGCATGACAAGTGATGAATTTCTATTAAAATGTTTGGTGCAAAAATTGTTAGTTAATTGTGATATTTGCTAAATCCCAGTTTGCATGTTTCGGCCGAATTAATTGTTGGATGATTTTGCACTAGATTTGGTATTAAAGTATGTGATAACATGCTGCATGCTACATGTATATTTATGTACTGTTCACATGGAATTAAATGATAGTGAAAATGCTTGTAAGAGGTGTTGGTTGTGTTTCGCTGTTGGAATCTTTTTGTAAGCATGAAACTTTGCTAGTTTATGCTGCTGCATGTTGAATTTGGGTTTAAAATTTGCTATATGGTGTTTGGCTGGATATATTTCTTTGTCTGATTGTTCTATGTTTTGAAATTTGGTTGTTTATGTGAAAATTTATGGTTATGGGGTTGCTTTACTATGACCGAATGCATAAAAAGAAGTAGGCGAAGTGAACATGAAATGGAGGTGGTTTATTTTGCTGCATGTGGCTTCTATTCATGATTTATTTGGGTTTTCAATTGTGATGTTTGCTGGCTGCATTTTTGGCCGATTAAAGCAAATGGAGGCTGGGATTACATGCATTTTGTGGACTGCATTTTTGGCCAATTTATGCATGTAATGGTGGCTGCATTCATATGTGTTTATGGTTGCATTTTGTCGATTTATGCATGTGATTGTGGCTGGAATGTTGTTGAGAAAATATGTTGTTTTGTGTTTTCAAATTCTCGAATTTATGGCAACTTGGGTGGAAGTGTATTCAGTATTGAGTAATATTTTATAGAAGTATGAAATAGTGAGTCTTGGGAGTCAAAGAAAGTACTTCTCATTTGGTGATTGTATGACATTCCTTGGGATTAATGTTTTCTTATATATATATATATATGCTTGGGGTAATGCGCAGCATTTGAATGTTGTAAAAAAAAATTTGAGTGTTTTATATTATGAAAGTGATACCTGCACAAGAGTGGCGTCGGACGTGCCATTGTGATGGGTTGTTGAAGAAATTCTAGATCTGGGCTAAACTGTCAGTTTTTGAATCATGTTTAAAAAAATTACTATTTCACCCCTGTATGTGATATTTTATAATATTATGTCATATATGCATGATTTATAAACACTTATATAGTATGCTCTTGACTTACATGTTACTTGAGGTTATGCATGAGATAGTTGTGGTGCTAAAACCATCCTACGAAGTACCCATCCCTCAGTTTCAGGCTCTGCCCATGCGATGCAACATTTGCTGGGTATTGAGATATTCGGTCTTCAGGCTTTGCGCATGCGTATTGAGATATATAGTGCTCTATCTAGGCATTGAGTTTGTCTGCCAGATATTGAGATGGTTTTCTTCAAGCGCGATGATAGATCTTGTCGGGTATTGAGATGTTTTTCCCAGCTCTGCCTGTGTGTGGGACACCCACTAGGTATCGAGATTTTTCCCTAGGGTACTAGTTATGGTGAGAATCTTCAGTATCAGTTTACTGTTTCAAAATAGGATATCAGTTTAAAGTTTTCAGATACCAGCCTATAGTTTTTAGTATCAGTTAATAGTTTCAATTTTCAGTATCAGAACAGTTATAGATAATTTGCATTAGTTATATGAAACATTTGATGTTTGTAACATGATTTATAGAAAACATTGTCTTTAGAAGCATAAGCATTTACAACTATTCTTTAAGTTCTCATAAAAGAGTTTTCAGCGTTTAGTGATGAGCTAGGATTCAGAAATTGTTGTCAGTTTAATTGATCAGATTACAATACTTAGAACAATTAGAAATAAGTTATGCATGCGTACATGAGTGATTAGTTGCCACCATATCATGTTCATAGAATCATGTTGTTTTCAGTATTTCATAAGAACCACTGCATGCCATAACTTTTGTTTGACGAATGCTTTGCAAACATGCCTTTTCCCCCACTCACTGAGTATTTCAGCTCACCCCTTTTTAAAAATGTTTTCCTCCCCCCAAGTCCACAGAGAGATCATGTTGAGCAGTGAGTCACTGCTCAAGGTTGTGCCACACGTCGACGTCTTCTCATGTGTGTATTATGGCTTATATTCCAAACGTCGACGTCTTCTCATGTGTGTATTATGGCTTATATTCCAAAAATGGACTCTTGTTTTCTTTAATAGTCTTATGTTTTTGCCGTAATTACATAAGACTTGACATTTTGTTTCTAGATTTCTCATGGATTATGCATTTATGTTTTTCCAAACTTCCTAAATATGTTTATGTACCTATTCATACTTGTATTTCCAATTACATTTTCATATGAATTATTTATGCAGTATATTTAGAAAAACGGGATTTCAGGTTTTTTCTCAGTTTTCCCCACATGGCACCTCTCAGTCATCCGAGTCTTGTGGGAGCGCCCGGATCCTATGGTTTGAGGAAGGTCGGGACAGGTCGTGTCACTCAGGATCATTGTTGTAGGATAGCGTTGCCTCACAATTGCAGTCCACTAATCATGCTTGTTGACAATCTTCTTTGGTTGTTTCCTATAAAACAAAATATGGAACGTCTTCCGAGCTAGTATTCACCAATGGTTAAATCATGTATTTGACAGATCCATTCTTTTTGCTGCAACTCTCTATGGTGAAATTTCTTTCACACCCAGATGTCCAATTGCCTTGATTAACAAAGGAATATCCTGGAAGACATCTACATTTAGGTTTCTGATCATTTAAAACACAAAAGCTATTAAAGCCACACACCACCTTAGGGTCACACTTATTTTTCGAAGATTCCTAGATAATTGTCGATGCACGATCTTGTCTAGTATTGGATAAATACAAGCTTAGTATGCCATCCGAATCAAGTTTCATCGACTAGATTATTCCTCTCATTGCATTATACCCTTCTGTTAAATTATCTGTGTTGAAGTTGCTTGAATTAAGTAGGTAGAGACAGACATCCACATCGAGGTTTAGTGTGACATTAGCGCCCCACCCATTTGTAGCAGATGACCAATAAGAGTATGCACTTGTGTCCGAAGTATCCGTTGGATACTACACAAGGTTTCCATCTTGTTGCATCTTAAGACGAAATTTCCCTGTGGAATGGTAAGTTTTTGAAATACTTGAAGACAGCTCCTGCTCTGCGAGAAGACGTTGAGTGGACAAAAGAGTATTAGTTGGGTAATCAAAACTCAGCCATATTATTTCCTTATCAGAGCTATAGAGCTCAAAATTTGCAGAGTCAAGCATGGAAGCAGAAGAGCCAGGGCCAGACGGCGATATTTGTATCTTGGCCCTGTGTTGATTGCAAGACAAGCCTGCCTTCAGAATTCAACAGCAAAGTAACATTGCTAGGGACTGGAGAATCATCGCGTCTTGTTGTCCAGACAACAGTTTTCTCAGGAATTCCTGCAAGTAAAATTCCAATTGCGTAGCCATCTTGTCGATAAAATCCAAAAGCGTTGAGACCAGAACCTGACAGTCATGAGGAGTTTGTGGTTTAAGAAAAGATCCTAGGCTTATATTTGACTATCTTCGTTGAGCCATAATTGTAAAATATGCAAATAAGTAGAAGAACAAGATAATAGGATGCATTGAAAGAAAACTGAATCTCCATGTTCTGTATGAATTAACTTTAGAAAGATTGATGAATCTGGTGCTGAATTAAGATGACCCTAGAATCCATAATTATAATAACTACGGAACTGGAAGTCTCCCAAGTCAAGTCTGTCAAAAGATATATTGGACTCCTCAAAACCCATCATAAGTTCACAACGATTCATTATCTACTAACAAGCAACAAGTTGGTATGGTGACTTGTCTTTTGCTCTTTTTATTGTCTGCCACTATTATATCAACATTTAAATCTTTCGGGTTTTTCATTTCTTTAAAAAAAAAAAAAATGTCCATACAGCTTAAAAACATTGATCATTTCTTAACATACATGGACTTGTTAAATATATCTAAATAAGCCAAACTATATTGCGAGAAATCAATTTTAAAGTCAATTTTGTTAGCATTTGTAAAGTTTACTTTGTCATTTGAATTTAAAATTCCCCCAATGTTATGTTCTAATTCTGAAACTGATCATTAAGAAGGTTGAAAAAAGAATATTGCAGTAAGAGATACTATCTCACTCGCCAGTCTAATCTTCTCAATACTCTCCAAGTCAGTTACACGCTTTCTGGGAAAGTTGATTTCACCAACCCTTCCTACACGGGGTGCATAAATATTTGCACTAACTACAAATTATATTTGTTCTTTTAAATTTGATTTTTAGGTTGAATAGGAGAGAGTTCATTAAAAAGTAACAATTACTTACAATAATATTTATGAAAATGGATAGTTATTGGCTGTTACGTGGAAACTTATCAAAATACCAAGTTCACATTGATCACGTCTTTCTATTTTGAACATGGAATTAGTTCCTTCATTATTAGCTTTTCCTATTTAAGTTTACGTTTGAGTTGTTAGCATTATTCCCTATTTTTGCTCAATTAATTTGACTTTTAGCTTGTATTTAAATGATCTTTTATCATGGAATATAGGCATTGAATATCAGAAAATCTACAACTTACTATTGTATTGGGAGGCCTTGACCCCTCCAAGTGTCAAGAAACTTAGTTCTTTCTTAATTGTTTATTTAGCAAAAGTGAATTTGTCATCTTTGGTATCAAAGCCAGGCTACAGATTTGCAAGAGTAGGTGAAGAAGCTTGAGGGGAGGGCCTTAAATCTCTCTTTGATGGACAAAATGATCTTCTCAAACATGTTACTGAACAGATGGAGAAGATGAGCCAACAATTATGTGGCAAGAACTTCAATGAAACCAGTGAAGGTTTTGGTGTTAAAATGGGTGGATGTTCTTCTAAGAGAGGAAGCTGTAGCATGAATTTCATTCCAAGAACCATAAAGCTTGATTTCCCTCAGTATGACGGTCGAGATGACCCAGTTACCTGGATGAGTCAGGCAGAGAAATTGTAATGCCCACATGGAGGTACATAATTTAATTTATGTTCTTATACCTTTAGTTGATTTTTGTTAAAGTTGTTTTAAGAAAATGTGAAGAAAACACCTTAAACTTGCAGTAAGGGTAAAATGGTATTTTCATTCAAAATTAGTTGAAATTGTGAGGAGTGAAAAGAGATAGAATTTCATGGAGAATGCAATAAAAATGAGGGCATTATGATAATTGACTAAGGGATATAGATGGAATTTTAAAGAAAGTGCAAGGGCAAAATGGGAAACTATATATAATGTTATGTTATATCAAGGATTGAAGAGTGAAACCCTAGCCACTCTTCAACCCATTTTCACGCCACCTTCTCCTCCAAATCCTCTCAATTTCTTCACTTTTTCTTCAAAAGAAATTCAAAGATTTTGGGTATTTTTGAGTGGATTTTCAATTACAAGCATCTTTAAGTAAGATCCTTGTACTAAGAAGTGATTTTTAATTTTTAAAGTGTTTAATTTTGATGGTTTGTGCTCATAGGATTTAAGAGGAAGAGAGTTTGATCAAAGAAGATTCTTAAAGGGTTGGATTGCTCATATCAAAGGTAAGTAAATCCTACCCTAAGTATGATTTAAGTTATGTGTAGAGAATTTTCTGTATGCATATATATGTGTTATATGTAGAATTGTTGATGGATTTGGTGTTGAATGATGATTAGAACCTATCCATGAGAAGTTGTGTTGGTATATTTGATACTTGATGAATGTTGGGTTGAAATTTGGAAGAATTGAAGTGGAAATTTTGGAGTGTGTTTTTCGGGCAGATTTGGCGTTAATGATGGAGGATGTTATTCCAAATTTTTGATGGCCTAGAATAAAGATAGAAGTGTAGCCAAATTAGTGTTGATTTGTGCACATGAATTGTTTGATGCAATGCCAAAGAGATGTGCATGTATGAGTATGATTATGTGTTACTTTTGGATGAGTTTGTAGATGGTAGAGAATGACATGTTTGCATTCCATAATGCATAATTGCATTTAAACATGTGAATTTAGAAAGAATTATAACCATGTAATAACTGCTTGATACTACTATACTCATACAAAAATATGTATAATAAAATATGAGTACATTAATAAAAATAGTTGGGCCCAAATTTTTCTTTTATTTAATATACATATTTTTTTACAAAAGTTAGTATCCTTTACAAAAGTTCTCAAAAGTGTGGTGGACAGTGTAACTACTCCTCCTCGCCCGCCAACATCTATCCGACTGCGTCCTCATCTAGAACCTGCAAAAACATAGAAAAACAACGGGGTGAGCAAAATAATGCTCAGTAAGTAAATCCTCTACTCATCTATCCCCGTAACTCTTTCTCTTAATTCTTTCCTTACTCTCTCCTCTTCTCATTTCCGTTCTGTTTCTGTTTCTGTTTCTCATACTCTTTTCTATACACTCTCTAGTGTATGTCACGGCCTCATCTTACCGGAGGCACGGTTGGGGACTCAACCCACTCTTTGTGACTCTATTCATTTTCTCTTTCTGTTCTTTCTATTTCTCTATTTTCTGATTCTACTCATGGGAATGTCACGGCCTCATCTTACCGGAGGCATGGCCGGGAACTCTTCTGCTTTACATGACTTCTACTTATTTCTATACTGATCGGATTCAGTTATGCATGGATTCGGAACCCTTGACCATGTGAGTGTACATTCTTTCTCTCTATCTCCCGAATGTCACGGCCCCTTCTTACCGGAGGCACAGTTGGAACCTCATGTTCCACTCTTCGTGACGGTCAAGGCCTCATTTGACTGGAGGCACAGTTGGGGATCACAAAGCACCCACTCTCGTGACTTTACTCATCACTCACGGGTTCTCCATCACACAACCTACTCTATTCTCTTCTTTAGCTCTTAGAGTAGTTTAAGCACAAAGGTCTCTACTCTTTCTCAAGCTAATACTCATAGTGTAGACATTCTCTACTCTTTCTCAAGCTACTTCTCAATGCACAATTAATGCATATGGATGGTTCATACTCATTAATGCACTTAGGAAATGCCAATATGCAATGTTGCAAGAATTAAGGTTCATAACTCATTCTCAAACTTCTCTTAGGCATTTCATCAAACAACTCATGTGCATACAAAAACTCTTCTCTAACTACAATTCTCTTTCTCTTTGTAACCATCCAAAATGGGAAGAAATTCCCTTCTATGGACATAACTCCTATCATAGAAGAACACTCCCAAATATTTACTCAATCTCCTCCACATTCATCTCAACTCATCACACATTAACACTTCCCATAAAGAGAGCATTTCCAACACCACAACATAAATACTCATCTCAACTCAATTTCTCAACAAACAAATAAACATATATCTCTACTGAATTTCTCAACAAGCATCATTTATACATGCATAAAGAAATCTCTACTCAAGGATTTCTTAAACTTTAGTTTGGGTTGGATTTATTTACCTTGTGATGGTGTGATTCCACTAGCACCTCTCTTTTCCTTTGGTAGATGTCTTTTCTCTACAATTTTAAACAATAACACAATAAGACCTTAACACCTTTATAGCAAAATTTCACATCTAGAATAAAGGTCCTTACCTTAGGATGCTTTAGATCACCTCTCTACCCAAAAACTACTCAAAAGCCTTTAAAAATCCTTGAAGGATTGGATGGAAAGTAAAGAGAAAATGGTGAATGAGTATGGCGGTGGAAGAAGAAGAATGAAAGGGGTTCTAAGACTTAACCCTTATTTACTCATATTTTACACCTTCTTTCCCATTTTACCCTTACTCTTTCTTAAAATTCCACCTTTGCCCTTTTAATTCTTTGCAAATGCACCCCCATTTGAACTATTCCCTATGCAATCTCCTTGCATTTCACTCCCCACTTTTCCTACTAATTAGGGGTAGAATGGTCATTGTGCCCCAAAGGAAGAATTCTCTAGAAAGTCAATACACATTTTGTCAGGCCCTTCGCCGTGGCGAAGAATCTTTCTTCGCCCCAGCAAAAACTTACAGAACCTACACCGTAGGTTGCAAGACTTCATTGTTGCGGCGAACCTTCTTCTTCACCCCGACGACATCCGTAACACAAAAATTCACCAAGTCTTTACAAATTTTAGAGCAACCACTCAACCAACTTACAATATCAATTCAACCAAAGACCAACCAAACTATAACAACAACAAACCAACTCAAATAAGGACAAAACAATTGAACTACGTACCTCAATTTGGGAGCTACAATTCTCCCCCCTTTAAAATAATTTCGTCCCTGAAATTCACACAAACAACTCCGGGTAACAATCTGCATGTCTTGTTCTACCTCCCATGTGGCTTCTTCTACTTTATGGTTTCTCCAAAGGACTTTCACTAACATAATACTCTTATTGCGAAGTTCTTTAATCCTTTGGTCTAGAATCTGAACTGGGCGCTCTTCATACACAAAATTCTCTTCTAAGGCAATGTCGTCTATACGTAAAATATGGGAGGGATCACTTACGTATTTCTGAAGAATCGAGACATGAAAAACATCATGCACCTTGTCCATGCTAGGTGGTAGTGCCAATCTGTAGGCCACCTTGCCCACTCGCTGCAATACTTCAAATGGACCTATGTATCTCGGTGCCAACTTCCCTTTGCTTCCGAAGTGCATTACCTGCTTATAGGGGGAAACTCTTAGAAACACTTTGTCACCCGCTCTAAACTCTACATCTTTTCTCTTCAGATCAGCATAACTTTTCTGTCTGTCTTGGGCTTGCTTCATTCAATTTCTGATTAACTTTACATCCTCTATCATCTTCTGAGTTACTTCTGGCCCAAGAACTGAACTCAACTGATCCTTCTCACCTATCTCATCCCAATGTAGGGGAGACCTACATCGTCTACCATATAAAGCCTCGTAAGGCGCCATCTTAATTGTAGACTGGTAACTATTATTGTAGGTAAACTCCACTAAGGGTAACATCTCATGCCAGGATACTTTATAATCCATACAGCAAGCTCTCAACATATCTTCAAGCACCTGATTTGTTCCCTCTGTTTGGCCATCTGTCTGAGGATCGTAAGCGGTGCTAAATGCTAAACGAGTACCCAAATTCTTCTGTAAACTCATCCAGAAAGCTGAAACAAATATGGAATCTCTATTTGACACTATTGTCTTGGGCACTCCATGCAACCTGACTATCTCCTTCATATAAATCTAAGCCAACAAATCCGTAGTAGTGCTTTCCCTTACTGGAAGGAAATTGGCTGACTTGGTTAACCTATCCACAATCACCCATATTGCTTTATATCCTTTCTGAACTCTAGGGAGACCTATGATAAAATCCATCGAAATGCTCTCCCATTTCCACTCTGGAATACTAAGCGGCTGAAGCAACCCTGATGGCCTTTGATGTTCTGCTTTCACCTGTTGGCAAACCAGGCATTTAGCTACAAATTCCGCAATATCTTTCTTCAAACCTAGCCACCAATAGCCTTTCTTTACATCTTGATACATCTTGTGAATACATAACTTATTTCTGAAACAGAGAACACCATCTTTTAAATAGAACTCTGTTGTCTTGCCCTCATACACTTACTGAGCTATTCTCTAACACCACTCATCGGCCACTTGCTTTTCTTTAACTTTTTCCAATAAAGTAGACTGGATCTCTAACCTGGCAATCCGTCTCGGAATTACTTCAATCTGCTCTCTACATAACTCTGCTAATAACTCTTTCTGCTTAGTGAGCCGGGACAAATAAGCTTTTCTGCTCAAGGCATCGGCTACTACATTGGCTTTCCCCGGTTGATACTTGATCTCACACTCATAATCTTTAACTAGCTCCAACCACCTTCTCTGTCTCATATTCAGCTCCTTCTGAGTGAAGAAGTACTTTAAACTCTTATGATCGGTGTAGATATTACTCTTGGCACCATAAAGGTAATGCCTCCAAATCTTTACTGAGAAGACCACGGCTGCCAACTCTAAGTCATGCGTAGGGTATCTTGTCTCATACTCTTTTAATTGCCGAGAGGCATATGCTATCACCCTACCTACCTACATTAACACAGCACCAAGTCCTTGCAAAGAGGCATCTGTATAAATATCATAGTCTATACCCTCATATGGTAGCACTAACACAAGAGTTGTCGTTAACCTCTTTTTCAACTCTAGAAAACTCTCCTCACATGCTTCTGACCATGCAAAAGGAGTTTTCTGTTTGGTAAGAGATGTCAATGGTTTAGCCAATTGAGCGAACCCTGCTACAAATCGCCGGTAGTAACCTGCTAGGCCTAAGAAACTTCTGACCTCTTTCACTGTCTTTGGCCTCTGCCACTCAAGAATTGCCTTGACTTTACTCGGGTCTACTAAAATCCCTTCCTTAGACACTGTATGGCCCAAAAATAATACTTGATCTAGCCAAAATTCACACTTGGAAAACTTAGCATACAACTTCTTTTCCCTCAATCGTTGCAACACTAATCTCAAGTGTTCCTCATGCTCTTCTCTTGACTTAGGATAAACCAGGATATCATCTATGAAAACCACTATAAACTGATCCAAACAATCATGGAATACCTGGTTCATCAAGTCCATAAATACTGCTGGGGCATTCGTCAAGCCAAAAGGCATCACTACAAATTCATAATGCCCATACCTTGTACGGAAAACAGTCTTTGCTACATCTTGATTGGCCACTCTTACTTGATGGTACCCTGACCTCAAATCAATTTTGGAGAACACTGCTGCTCCTTTCAACTGATCAAACTGATCATCAATACGAGGTAGCGGGTACTTATTCTTCACTGTTACTTTATTCAGCTCTCTATAGTCTATACACATCCGTAGTGACCCATCTTTCTTCTTCACAAACAAAATTGGAACTCCCCAAGGAGAATGACTTGGTCGGATAAAGCCTTTATCTAACAGCTCTTGGAGTTGCTTCTTTAATTCTTGAAGCTCTGCTGGGGCCATTTGATAAAGGGCTTTAGATATTGGTGCTGTTCCTAGTGCTAGTTCAATACTAAACTCAAAATCTCTCTCTGGAGGCAAACCCGGCAACTCTTTCGGAAACACATCTAGAAACTCTCGAACTACTGGCACCCTCTGAATCTCTGACTGAGGAACATCACCACTCTGTACTACATGTGTAATATACTCTGAACACCCATTTTTTAACATTTTTCTAGCTTTCATGCTACTAATCAACATGCTCAACTGACGGCCCTCTCTAAAGCTAAACTTGTCTCCATCATCAAGATTAAATCTCGCTTTCTTTTTCCGACAATCAATATCTACTCCATTCCTCCCTAGGAAATCCATGCCCAATATTACATCAAAGTTGGACATATCAAACACTATTAGATCCACTGCTAATTCTCATCCATGGATCACTACCGACTCTCTTGATAACATCTTATGGGTCACAACACTAACCCTATCGAGTAATTCTATCTTAATGGGTTGATTCACTATAATAGGTTTCAAACCTAATCTCTCTATCATCCCATAAGATATAAAAGAATGAATGGCTCCAGAATCAGTTAAAGCATATAAAGGAATAGCATGGAATAATAACTAACCAATTACAGTTGATGGACTGGCCTCTGCTTCACCTTGTGCCACTGTAAACACCCTGGCACCAGTACCTTTAGAACTCTGAACTGCTGATGGGAGAGAAGCTTTACAATCCCTCCTCAAGTGCCTTGGCTATCGGCACCGATAACACACGTTCTGGTCTCTCAAACACTCTCCTGAATGGTTCCTCCCACATTTAGGACAAGGGGGAAACCCTTCTGTCTGAGGTCGTTTACTCTTCAAATCCCTTCTATTCTGTCTAGGCTAAAACTTCTTTTTATTACTCTTCATTTCTTTGCTCTTTCCACCCTCAACTTTTTCTCTCTGTGGGGCGGATGGTGGTTCACTCAATCCTTCTATTGAGGGACCTACTAGGGTGATCTTGTTCTCAAATATCTCTGCCCTCGTTGCTCGTCTCAAGGCCTCACTATAAGTTTGCGGGGGATCGGCACCCGCCATTATGTCCTGGGCTATCTCCGGTTTCAACCCATGCACAAATTTATCTCTCCTCAATGTCGGAGTACTAAAAATTCCTGGTGCAAATCTGGCAACGGCATCGAATCTCATTGAATACTCTTTAACTGTACTGGACCTCTACTGCAAACCAATAAACTCTTGGACCTTCTCATGAACTCGGTCCTTTGTTCTATACTCGGCCCCAAACTCTCACCTGAATTCTTTCCAAGTCATTACTGTAACATCATGAGTATCTTTTATTAATTCCCACCAAATTCGAGCATCACTCCGAAATAAGAAACTCGCATACCGGATCTTCTCCTGGTTCGTCATGGGAAATAAACCTGTTGTACACTCTACGGACCTAAACCATTCTTCTGCTATTACTGGGTCCGTAGTACCCTTAAACTCTGAGGGTTGATGTTGACTGGGAATACCATAAATTGGTTCAATTCTATTCTGTACTAGGGGAGGTACTGGTTGTTCTCTTCCGACATTAGTAGTTAGTGGTAACTGCATGGGGGTCTCAACTCTCCCTTGGCTTTCTGTCATAACTTGCTGTACAATTCCCATAATTCTAGCTTCATCCAAGAGAGGAGGCGTAGATTCTGATGGGTTAGGAGGTTCTCTCTCATTCATCACACCTTTACCACGATTCCGGGTTCTATACCTCATCTACAAAACAACCACATTTGATCAATTTGAGAAACACTCACAGTAAGGAAAGAATTAACTCACACAGTCGGCTATCGGATGTCGTAGGGACGAGAATAGTATACTATCAAATCCAAAAATCTTTGCTCTAATACCAGAAATGTAATGACTGCTTGATACTACCATACTCATACAAAAATATGTATAATAAAATATGAGTACATTAATAAAAATAGTTGGGCCCAAATTTTTCTTTTATTTAATATACATATTCTTTTACAAAAGTCAGTATCCTTTACAAAAGTTCTCAAAAGTGTGGTGGACAGTGTAACTACTCCTCCTCGCCCATCAACATCCATCCGACTGCGTCCTCATCTAGAACCTACAAAAACATAGAAAAACAACAAGGTGAGCAAAATAATGCTCAGTAAGTAAATCCTCTACTCGTCTATCCCCATAACTCTTTCTCTTAATTCTTTCCTTACTCTCTCCTTTTCTCATTTCTGTTCTCTTTCTGTTTCTGTTTCTCATACTCTTTTCTATACACTCTCTGGTGTATGTCACGGCCTCATCTTACAGGAGGCACGGTTGTGGACTCAACCCACTCTCCGTGACTCTATTCATTTCTCTTTTTTTTCTTTCTATTTCTCTATTTTCTCATTCTACTCATGGGAATGTCACGGTCTCATCTTACCGAAGGCATGGCTTGGAACTCTTCCGCTCTACGTGACTTTTACTCATTTCTGTACCGATCAGATTCGATTATGCATGGATTCGGAACCCTTGACCATGTGAGTATACATTCTTTCTCTCTATCTCCCAAATGTCACGACCCCTTCTTATCGGAGGCACGGCTGGAACCTCATGTTCCACTCTTCGTGACGGTCACGGACTCATCTGATGGGAGGCACGGTTGGAGATCACAAAGCACCCACTCGCGTGACTTTACTCATCAGTCACAGGTTCCCTATCATACAACCCACTCTATTCTCTTCTTTAGCTCTTAGAGTAGTTTAAGCACAAAGGTCTCTACTCTTTCTCAAGCTAATACTCATAGTGTAGACATTCTCTACTCTTTCTCAAGCTACTTCTCAATGCACAATTAATGCATATGGATGGTTCATTCTCATTAATGCACTTAGGAAATGCCAATATGCAATGTTGCAAGAATTAAGGTTCATAACTCATTCTCATACTTTTTTAGGCATTTCATCAAACAACTCATGTGCATACAAAAACTCTTCTCTAACTACAATTCTCTTTCTCTTTGTAACCATCCAAAATGGGAAGAAATTCCCTTCTATGGACATAACTCCTATCATAGAAGAACACTTCCAAATATTTACTCAATCTCCTCCAAATTCATCTCAACTCATCACACATTAACACTTCCCATAAAGAGAGCATTTCCAACACCACAACATAAATACTCATCTCAACTCAATTTCTCAACAAACAAATAAACATATATCTCTACTGAATTTCTCAACAAGCATCATTTATACATGCATAAAGAAATCTCCACTCAAGGATTTCTTAAACTTTAGTTTGGGTTGGATTTACTTACCTTGTGATGGTGTGATTCCACTAGCACCTCTCTTTTCCTTTGGTAGATGTCTTTTCTCTACACTTTTAAACAATAACACAATAATACCTTAACACCTTTATAGCAAAATTTCACATCTAGAATAAAGGTCCTTACCTTAGGATGCCTTAAATCACCTCTCTACCCAAAAACTACTCAAAAGCCCTTTAAAATCCTTGAAGGATTGGATGGAAAGTAGAGAGAAAATAGTGAATGAGTATGGCGGTGGAAGAAGAAGAATGAAAGGGTTTCTAAGACTTAACCCTTATTTACTCATATTTTACACCTTCTTTCCTAATTTACCCTTACTCTTTCCTAGGAATTCCACCTTTGCTCTTTTAATTATTTGCAAATGCACCCCCATTTAAACTATTCTCTATGCAATTTCCTTGTATTTCACTCCCCACTTTTCCTGCTAATTAGGGGTAGAATGGTCATTGTGCCCCAAAGGAAGAATTATCTAGAAAGTCAATACACATTTTGTTAGGCCCTTCGCCGTGGCTAAGAATCTTTCTTCGCCTTGGCGAAAACTTACAGACCCTACACCGTAGGTTGCAAGACTTCATCGCCGCGACGAAGCTTCTTCTTTACCCTAGCGACGTCTGTAACACAAAAATTCGCCAAGTCTTTACAAATTTCAGGGCAACCACTCAACCAACTCACAATATCAATTCAACCAAAGACCAACCAAACTATAACAACAACAAACCAACTCAAATAAGGACAAAACAATAAGCATTCGAGTAATACAACACAATTGAACTACGTACCTCAAGTGAGGCGTTACAAACCATGAAACCATCTACATGCATACATTATGTTAAAGAGAAAATAGAAAGAAATGAGAATATTAAAGATATTCAAATCTGAATTTTTATTTAAAAAAGAGTAAAAAGATAAAAAGAAGAGAAGGTTGTTGCGATGGGGACCCCATGAGTGACATAGCCCCACATGCACGCCGCCTTTAGTGAGCAGCCTCAAAATTTAGAAAGAGGAATTGTACAGTCCGTTAGAAGTGCCTGTGAATGAGGACTGTACCCAAAATTAGAGAATTCACTCACACGGCCAGGGCTCCAAATCCATGCCTCAACCGAGTCCGATCGACAAGAAAAGAAAGAAAGAATAGACAAGAAAGAAAGAATAGAAAGAAAGACTAGAAAAGAAAGAAAGAAATAAAGAAATAGAAACAAAAAACAGAATAAGAAAAATAGAAAAGAAAATGCATAATCTATGCATTTGTGCATTTGCATCATGAATATGCATAATACCATGCTCATTATCATGAGTAGTGAAAAATTAGAAAATTGAGAGAAAAACAGAGAGCAAAACAGAGAAAGAATGAGAAAGAATAGAGAAAGAACAGCGAAAGAATAGAGATAAGAACAGAGAAAGAATAGAGAAAGAACAGCGAAAGAATAGAGAATAATCAGGAAATGAGATGTAAGGAAAGAAAATTCAAAACTTAAGCAACGGAGAGAGAAGGGTAGCATAGCAGGTTTACTTATTGAGCAATTAGTGCTCACTCTGTTGTTTTCAATGTTTTTGCAGGTAATAGGTGAGTTGCGATCGCTCGGAAAGTTACGCAGTGGAAGGGCTGGGCTACACTGTCAAGTTGCTATTTTGAGTATATTTTGTAAATATTTGTATATAAAGAAAAATTAAATATGGGCCTTTACTTTATTACTCGTTTATATGTGTATTTTCTTATATATATTTTTAATGAGTTTTACTAATTATTTTACGAGTATACTAGCTAGAAAGAAAGTATGACATTTTTCGCTACATGACATTACCAAATCAAACAAGGTGGCGCTATCATCATTTTACTTGGAGGGTGATGCTCAGTTGTGGTTCCAAAAATTGGAATAGAAAATCCTCTATGTGATTTGGTAGGATTTGAGAAATGGGTTCTTCTGTCGTTTTGGTCAGATTCAATTTGAAAACTCGTTTGGTGAACTCATCAAATTGCAGCAAACTAGCTCATTAATTGCATACCAAACCAATCCGGACAAGGGAAAGGTGACTACTAGGCAAAAGACCTCTCTTTCCTCATTGCCTTGCCATTTGAAAATGGACTTTAATCCCCTGAAGTTTCAATGGTCATTATATGAGTTTTTCAACAGGTAATAAATCTAATTAGTAAAAAAGTCCCCCCGAGGGGGATTTAGGGGGGAAACGTCCTTCTCAGAATTAGATAGATCCATAACCGGACGTGTGACCTAGGCCTCGCCGCTTGAGAGGAAAGGCCTCGCCGATTGAGAGGAAAGTCAATCTAGTCCCCCTGAGGGGGATTGAGTAGGGTATTGTCCTTACATACAATTGATACTTTTTTTTCTATTGATACTTTTTATTAGATTGCACGAGACGTACCTCCCTAATTCTGAGAAGGACGTTTCCCCCCTAAATCCCCCTCGGGGGGACTTTTTTACTAATTAGATTTATTACCTGTTGAAAAACTCATATAATGACCATTGAAACTTCAGGGGATTAAAGTCCATTTTCGAATGGCAAGGTTATGACGGGAAACTCTGTATGCGTCGCAAGTTCAAGGATCTTTTCACTCTAATCCCATGCTCAGGGGTCAATGAATAGATCTGAAAGACTGAAGCGACGGGATAGAACCCTTGTCACAACTAAACTCTATTCCAATTTAATCGCATTCCTCGCGATCAACGGAATAGAGGCAAACTGAAGACAAGAAGGCAATGGTTGATCTCAAGACGCGAGGGCGTACGCACTTCGGCACTTCATGAGGGGAATCTCAATTGAGAGGACTTGAGATATGGTACCAAACGTAGATGTATCTGTTGTGCTTGTGCTGAAAGTAGATTTAAAAGAACATTAGCCAAAGTTAGATCTCTCTCTCAATCTACTAAAGTGAGTTGTTTCATCATAAGCTTGAAAGAAAGCATTCGAACCGACGTGCAAGCAAATAGGCCTTCTACACTAACCATGGTAGCGAATGAGAGTCAGGATCAAGGACGGATGTGCTTATGAGTAGGGGCTGTTGATCCCACTCAAAAATGTTTTCATTAGATTGATTTGATTTATTGCTTTGATCCAACTTTATTTGTATTATCTTTTGTAGATTTCACTCCACTTAATTACTTTTCCTTTTATATTATATTATTTTGAATTTGTCTCCGCTAGAGTTAATTCCAAAGTTTGTCACAGATCTGAATAAGTTCCTCTTAATTAATAGATGTGTTTGATGTGGAAGACAATTGCTTGAAGTTTAAAAGCCATTCCAAGCAAGTTGGCTCCAAAACGATGGATGCTTCATGTGATTTTAAATCGTTTTTATGAATTTATACTGAAGTCGATTGTTGATTGTGTAGTTCGCATACATATATATTATATTCAAAAATATTCTAGTTAGGATTGTCATGATATAATTATATCAACACTACCATTAAATCCACTTATTGAACTGAAAGGTGAATATGTATGGTCTTGATATAATTATATCATAACGAAGACTAAAGAGCTAACTCAATATATATAATAGTGTCTTGTACCAAAAGCTAAAATTGACAGTGTTTTGTTTTCAAGATATATTTCTTATAATTACTTGATTTGATTCTTTTAAGTTCTAGCTTTCTTTTATAGAATAATGTTACAAATACTAATTAATCTCACTAAATTGCTGTATCGACTTACGTGACATTCGAGCCAGATGCGATCATGTTAGACACTATAACACGTCTTATGTGAACGAATGACTGTCCAACAATTATGGGTCCTCGTCTATATTTGATGAACGGCCCCACATTACAAATGAATGATCGTTCACCAATTGTTGTACGAAAATACTATGAACCTCCATCCATATTATATGAATGAGAGTCCATTTTTTACATATGTGCATCACCTCAAATGGACTCACGACCATAAATTTTAAAAGAATAAGAATGGACGTCTATATTATATGGACAGCCATCCAATCCGTACCAAATGGATGTACAGCCGTCCTTAGACTTATTTATTTTGTTATATAATAATCTTATTTGGTTCATACTACACGACCAACTAGAGAAGAGATCTTGCTTCCATTTCAAATTTCGAGAAAAGATCTTGCTTTTATTTCAAATTTTGAGAAATGATTTTTCTCAAAGGGTTGATCAATTTTTTTATGTGGTTGTTGGAGTTCTAAACGCTTTTTGCTGTCAGAAGTTTTATTCTTTTTATATGATTGAAAGGCCAATTTCACATAAATGATAAATAGGAAGAGGTTTCAGGGCTAAAGTATTTCTATAATAAGAATAATAGATATATAGTATTATAAAATCTTTAGAATATTAGGTATAAAATAAATAAAGGTAATGGAGAATGGTGGCAAGCTAGTTAGAATGTGAATTAGTTAGTTGTATTTTGGAGATGTGTCAAGTGGAAATGTGCCACATATTTTCAATGAACATTTGTCCATCTTATACAGACAGTCATCCATTTTCCATTTTTATTATTTTAAAAATTTATGGATGGGCATCCATTTCATCATAGGAAATAGACTCTTGTCCATATAATATGGATGAGAGTCTATTGTTATTTTTGTACAACAATTCATTCAGCTTGGTGGATGACTGTCAATTTGTAATGCACAATCATTCATCAAATATGGATGAGCGTCCATAATTGTTGAACGATCGTTCATTTACGGAAGACGTGTTATAGTGTCCAACATGATAACATTGCCACATAAGTCGATACAATAATTCGGTGAGATTAATAAGTGTCCGTAACAATATTCTTCTTCATAAACTAATCTTGGGGTGGTAAAGAAATTTAAATATAAATTTTTGAATTAAAAACCGTGAAAATATGTCGTTTAGTGTTTTATTATTGGCGCCTTAATGCAGTGTGATTTTTTTTTTTTTTTAAAAAGGGGGGATTTATGCACATGAGAATTCCAGGAATTTATTTATTTATTGCAATTATCTCTACTTTTGTGTCTTACACTGTTCAACATACTCCACCAAACAGCTTGCATCAAAAGAAAGTGTTACTATGTTACAATTACATAAAAAGAAATCTGACTATAGATGCATTTGTTTTACATAACACAAATATACACATATGAAAGAAGTAAAAGCTTTAGCAATGTTGACAGTAATTTTAGCTCAGGGTTGCGCGCGAGATTCACTAAATAAAGAGAGTGAACGTGTTGCTGGAAATTTATAAAAATCATAAAATTTTCTGCATATATAAGAACAGGTTCTAAAACACAACACTATAGCAATTGAAAAATTACAGAGCACATTTCAACACTGGTTTATATTTTATTTCCTATATGTAAAATGATACTTAAAGAGGCTAAAGACATAGACAAATTAAAACAAACGCATGGAACTTAGATGCAACTACGATAAGAAGTAGGATTTGGAATGTCAACAGTCCCTTCCAGCATAAGTAAAACTTTCTTCATTGATGGGCGCAGTGATGGTTCATTGATGCATGCACCTAAACTAATCTTCCGGGACCCTGAAAGTGACGACCAAGTGAGCACCTCAATAGCCACCCCTATTAGCCGTTCACACGATTTCTATCAAAAAAAAAAAACATAAATTTGTTTATATAAATACGTATTGCATAAACTAAAGACTTGTAAATGTAAATCTAGCTTAGGGTTTGAGAGAAAAATAGAAAAACAAAGAAATTGCAACTGAACTTTTCTGGAAATAGATTGAATTCGCAACAACTAAAATGAAAGGAACATTCTCCCTTTTATACAGGGTAAAGATTAAAGGTAAAGTGACTGACTGCTTTTACAACTGATTCTGTTATAAACAAAACGACACCATTCTACAGAATATCATTTTCCTCCTACTACTTGAACTCTTTACACTTTTGTCCTTTGATCAACATCCCCTCTCAAACTGGACATTCTTCTTCTGCTATTTTAGTAGCTTTATTCAACAGTTCTTCCACCAGCATTTCCTCTCAAATTGGACGCTTTTCCTCTGCTATTCCATTAGTTCTTTGACCAACATCCCCTCTCAAACTAAACTCTCTTCCTTTTCTACTACACCTGTTCTTCTTTAACCTCCTTCGATCTACAGATACATTTACAATAACTGAGTAAGCAACCAATCACCATTTACAATAGCTAAGTAAGTAACCAATCAACAAACACACAGCAAAAAAAAAAGAAAAAAAAAAAAGCAGACGGTAAATGACTATGCAGTGTTTTATTTTGTATTGCACTCTCATGCTAAGATCTTCTGTATTCATTCTAGCTTTCTTAAACTGAAATCTTCTATATGCATGCCAGCTTTCTGAACTGAATTCAAGCAGATAAGATATCAAAAAAATAAAAATAAAAAAATAAAAATAAATAAAAGGACATTAAGAGTCAGTGTGCAGCACAAGGCACTACAATCACGATTAGTTTTTGTCTCAACTCAGCAAATTGAACAAACAACAGTGCCTTTGTCAATATATCTGCAATTTGCAACTTTGATGGTACATCCTGAACAATCAGATTCTCGGCAAGAACTTGCTATCTAATGTAGTGAGCATCTATTTCTATATTCTTTGTCCTTGCATGGAAGACTAAGTTTAAAGCTAAGGCCCCAACACTTGTATTGTCACACCAAATAACAGGTTTTATGTGCAAATTAAGGCTGAGTTCAGAGAACATACTTTGAAGCCATGCAACCTCTGTAGCAGTTTGTGCTAAAGCCCTATATTCAGCTTCAGTGTATGATAATGCAACAACTTTTTGTTTCCTGAAGCTCCATTGGATTAGGTTGGTCCAAGATAGACACAATACCCACTAGTGGATCTTCTATCTTTAACATTACTATCCCAATCTGCATCAGCCTAGCACTCAATATGCAATGAACTTGCTGGTTTAAACTGAAGCCCATAATGCAGTGTCCCTTTAACATATCGAAGGACTCTTTTGTAGGCTTGCCATTGCAACTCAGTTGGGGCTTGTAAAAACTGACTAAGTTGACTAACCGTGAAGCTGATATCTGGTCTAGTAAGTGTTAGGTACTTTAAAGCTCCAATTTTGTTGCGATATAAGGTGGGATTCTCAAATAAAACACTGTCACCACTACTAAGTCGAGTACCAACAACCATTGGTATGGAACATGGGTGAGCATCCATCATTCTGGTTTTAACAAGAAAATCTGAAGCATATTTAGACTGCCTGAGGTGTATACTAGCTACTATTCTGAGTGCTTCCAGGCCTAAAAAATAGTTGAGTGATCCTAGAGTTTTCAAGGCAAATTGATCATTCAAGTCTTCCAGCAACTGAGTATGTAGGATGCATCAAAACCAGTTATTAATATATCATCTTTATAAACAAGAACACAAATTAGTCCTGATGAGTTTTTAAGAACAAACAGACTTGAATTTGAAATTGAGTTTTGAAAGCCTTTGTCTTGGAGAGCAGCCTTGAGTTATTAAACTAGGCCCTAGGAGCCTGTTTAAGACCATATAGAGCCTTGTTTAATTTGCACACAAATGAGGGGTAAGCAACTGATTCAAAACCACTCGGCTGTTGCATAAACATTGTCACACTTAGAGTTCCACTAAGGAAGGCGTTGTTGACATCAATTTGTTGAACATCCCATGCATTGGTCACTACTAAAGTAAGAACAATTCTGATGGAGGATGGCTTTATAACTAGACGAAAGGTTTCAAAGTAGTCCAAACCAGGGCTCTATTGGAATCCCTTAGCCACTAGTCTAGCTTTGTACTTCTGCAGGTACCATCAGCATTCAATTTTGTTCTAAAAACCCATTTGTTACCCACAACATTCATGTCTGTAGTAGGAGGGATAAGGGTCCAAGTGTTGTTTCTAATTAGAGCATCAAACTTTGCCTACATAGCTTCTTTCCAAACTATATTTTTTAGTGCTTCAGGAACTGTTATAGTTTCTGATTCTATAAAGGGTTGACTGGCTATAAGGTAAGCAGCATGATCCAAGAACTCACAGCTTGGAGCAGTATGATCAGCAATAGCTTTAGCTCTTGTAAGCATAAGGTGAAAATTAATGGGAGCAGGGGGTTGACCATTGTTGAACTATGAAGCAGTAAGGTCAACCTCAAGTTGGCAGCTTGGTAGAGTACATTATGGGGTAATAGTAGGTAATGGAAATGGATGAGAATAAGGGAAGATGACTTCGGATTGAGTAGTGTATAGGTCTGTATTAGGACTAATAGAATGTGTTTTTGTATCAGGACTGATAAATGTATGTGTTTTTGTGTGTGGACTTAAAGTAGAGACCTCAATGTTGGGTGAATGATCACAAGCTATCATTGGAGTAACTAAATCAACTTAAATGTGACAAGTCGGCAAAGAGTTAGAGGAAGAAATAACAGGTAGTTGGGATACTGAATTATGATTGATTGAGGTGGATGGGAAAGAATCTGGTTGATTGGTATGTAAGGGAGGTCTGGATTTTACAGTAGCAGACTCATGTGGAAATAAAGGGGAACTATTACTAGAATTATCAAGAATTTGAGAAGCAATAGGTAAAGATGAATCAGATAAGTGTGAAGGGGATTTACCTGCTGCTGAAGAGTAAGTACCAACTACTGGAGTATGTAGGAAAGTCTGAGAACCAATTACTACTTAGGGGTTAGGACCTATTGGAGGTGAGGTATGTTGGAAAATGATATAGGGCAGTGTTGATGCATTATTGTAACAAGAATTAGTTGGATTTGATGAAGGATCAGAATTAGGTAGGACAGGTGACTTATCAAACATTTGAGAATAAGGAAATTCATTTTCATTAAATTGAATACTAGGAGTGATGAAGATTTTAGCATCAGCCCTTAAACATTTATAACCTTTATGAAGTAAACTATATCCTACAAATACACATTTTGAGGAATGAAAATCAAATTTGTGACTTTGAAAATTCCAAAGGAAAGGAAAACAAGAGCAGCCCTAGACTTTAATGTTGTCATGCACAGGAAGTTTATTAAAGAGTTTGTAATACGGAGTGTCATTATTTAAGACGGCAGTGGGCAGTCGGTTGATGAGAAATGCTATTGTTTCAAATGATAGCCACCAGTATTTTAAGGGCATAGAAGCATTAGCTAACAAGGTAAGTCCTGTTTCAATAATGTGTCTGTGTTTCCTCTCACTACAACCATTTTGTTGGTGAACATAGGCACAAGAGTATCTAGTTTGGATGCCATTTTCAGTAAGGTAAGGAAGTAAAGTTTTATGCTCACCTCCTTGAACTGATTGGAGGTATTTTAGTTTAGTTCCAAATTGCCTCTCAGCAAGGTGATGAAATTTAGCAAAGGCTGATTTAACTTTGGCTTTAGTCGTAAAAGGAAACAACTAAGTGAAGCGACTAAAGTCATCTAGAAATTGCACAAAATACTTGAACCCTTGTACTGAAGTGACTGGGGTAGGACCTGATAAAAGCTTGAAAGTATATATTTTGTTAGTGATTTAATTGGATTATTTGTGGGAAAATGTGTTTAAATTGTGGAATTTGAATTAATTATTTCATAAATACCTTTTATGGGATCACAGGTGTATCTTCAATATTTTCAAGTTCAAATCAGTATTTGAAGGAAAAAGAATGATTTTGATGGAATTCATGACGGGTAGGAACAAACGGTACAAGAATCGGAGTTGAAACGAGAAAGTTGTGACATGTCGAAGATACAACGTAAAATCTGGAAATCCTTCAAGATGACCATGCTTCGATGTTTTTGTCATAACTTCAGCTGTAGAAATTGGAATTTGACGATTCTGGTGGCATTGGAAATCCTATTCAGAGAGATACAAAGTTTGTGTTGATGACTTTACTAAATTCTGAAGATGACATACTCATTGGACAGAAAGAACGATCACTGCAGCGATTGTTCTTATCGCCGCAACGATGGGTCATGGGCCGGTTTAAGTTATTACATTCTCCTAGTCCGAATCTGAATGGGTGAAGGCATTTAATTCTTTCCTAAGTAACCTCCAAACCCTAGTACTATAAATAGGGGTCTTTGAGATTGAAAAGAGGAGAAAGGACGGCTACTACTTTGGAGATTGGAATTCTTGCGATTCTCGTTCACAAATTAGAGAAGTTTTTTTATTTTTCTTTCTTGAACTCATGTCATTCAATACAATGGTTGTTTTCATTACTGTAATTATGAACTAAATCTCTTTTCTAGGGCTAAAGATGTAGCCCAATTTATGAATATGTGTTGATTTAATTTGTTGTTAATTCTTTTTTAGCATTTAATTCCAAGTTTTATTATTGTGTTTAATGCTTTTAATTCTTTAGGATCTGAGAGTTGAATGATATCATTGGTTGGGTTGAGATCGAGAGATGAAACCTGATTTGTCTAAGGTAATAAAACTATAGATTGAGCGAACGCTAGAGATATATTACCTCGATCTGTGATGCTTTTGTAAATTTTATAGAACTTATTGATCTCTTAACTTCTAAATCCAACTTAGAGATATCGTGGGTTGTTGCTTAAGGGTTAATTTGCTAATTGTTCGAGAGAAAGTTAGTGGAATTTTAGGGAATTTGGCTTTTAGAATAAGCTTAATTAGGTTAGCAATAATTGTCAATGCATATGATTAAATTGGTGTGAAATCTGTGCCCTAGGTTTAGTCATACTGATTTGTTTACCATAGTATTAATAAAATTCTGCCTTTGTTTAATTTTTAGTTTGTTATCTTTTTCATTAAATTCATTCTTAAAATTCTGCTTCATCAAATAGTAAAAAAATAGACTAGTTTGGTACTTGGTAGGTAGTTCTCTTGGGATTCGACACTCATTTACTTGAGCTTTTTTACTTGCACGATTTCGTATACTTGCGAATAGCCTGTCAAGTTTTTGGCGCCGTTGTTGGGGAACTATTTTTTTTTTTACCAATATCAATACGAAATATTTAGTTGCTAATTTGATTTGTTTTATTTTTGCTCAGAAATTAATTTTTATTTTTATTTTTGTGTTTCTTTTAGTTAGATCTTGGAGAGCTTATATTCAAAAAATGGTGGTAATCTTAATCCCTTAGACCCAAAAATCGAGAGAACTATCTGACAGTTAAGAAAAGTGATGGCAAGCAATAGCTATATGATGCCTTTGGAATGGAATTTTTCAAGGAGAGTAGCAGGAGTTCATGAATTAGATTTAGACAGTTACACTGCTTTGGCCGCTCAAGTTTCAACCATTCAACAACAATTGGGTGCTGCACTCAAAGTTAATGCTATCAAGTCTCCTAATTCAGTTTGTGAAATCAGAGATTGCCGAAGAGGAAGTCCGTTTGCACAACCCGAACACTTCAATTACGTCAAAAACTTCCAAAGAAGGCAAGGGAATCTGTATTCCAACAATTATACCCTAGCATGGCAGAATCATCCTGATTTCCCTTGGAGTAACAACAACGATCCTACACCATCTCCTGTTTTTCAAACTCAAGAGCCAAAATCTAATTTAGAGAATGTGTTGACCAAGTTCATTGAAGAGACAAGCAAGAGGTTTGAGAAGAGTGACGCCCTGGCTCAAAATCAACTAGCCTCTATTAGGAACCTTGAGACACAAATTGGGCAAATTCACAACATATTAGTGGGAAGAGTTCAAGGAGTTTTGCCGAGCGATACAGAGAAGAATCCCAAAGAACAAGCGCATGCAATCACCTTGAGGAGTGGACGAATTTTGGAGAATTCAGAGGGTGGAAAACAGAAGCAAGAACAAGAGAAAGATTTGAAGGAAAAGCAGAAGAATGATCGCCGTGGCGATGAACTTTATCGCCGCAGTGATCATGAAAATTTGGAGAAGCTCGAATTCAAGAAGGACGATTGCCGCAGCGGTGATAATGGTGGCTGTGGCAAGAGTGAATCTGCTCCCAAATCATCAGAATGTTCAACTCATAGCTGTGGCGATGAATCTGGTGGCCACGGCGAGCGTGAATCTGAGCAGAAACTTCCTTTGAGTCATGCAAACCTTCCATACCCACAACGGTTGAAGAATCAAAAGCTTGATAAACAATTCGGTAAGTTTATTGACATGTTTCGAAGTTTACATATTAATATCCCTTTTGTTGATATGCTAGAACAGATGTCGAAATATGCGAAGTTTTTGAAGGAGATCCTCATACACAAGAGAAAATTCGAGGAGCACGAGAAATTTATGTTAACGGAGGAATGCAGCGCGCTGATTCAAAAGAAACTACCACCTAAACTACGAGATCTAGGGAGTTTTACTATCCCTTGTATTATTGGTAGTTATTATTTTGATAAAGTCTTATGTGATTTAGAGGCTAGTATAAATTTTGATGCCGTTTTCTATTTACAGGAAACTTGGATTAGGAGAAGTGAAGCCAACTACCATGTCTCTCCAATTGGCAGATCGATCAACAACATATCCTAGGGGGGTGGTAGAAGATGTCTTGATTAAGGTAGACAAATTGATTTTCCCAGTAGATTTCATAGTGTTAGACATGGAGGAAGATTGGGAAATGCCTTTAATCCTAAGACGACCTTTTCTAGCAACGGGTAGAGCATTGATAGATGTTCATCAAGGGAAACTAATCTTAAGGGTAGAAGATGAGCAAGTAGAGTTTAATGTTTTTGATGCTAAGAAGCGTCCATCCGACTTTGACACATGCTTTGAGATTAGTATTCTTGATAACATAGTGAATAAAAAATTAGAAGAAAACTACCCTAGTTCACCCCTAGAGAATTGTTTAGTCAACTCTTGGACTATGGAGGCTAACTTTGAGATGGTAGATGAACAACGATTAAAGCCCTATGTGAATGGTGAAATTAAGGATACGAGGGCTTGGATTCTCCTAGATGATCCATATTGAAGAAAATGAAAAGTCAAGCTTACGACTTTAACCAAGCGCTTTTGGGAGGCAACCCAAGCTTTTTATTTTTATTTTTTTCTTTTATTGATTAGTGTGTTATTTTGCAGGTGTTAATTTTCAAGTATGTTTATTTATTTATTTTTTCTGTTTAGTGTAAAGAATTTTGATGTTGTGTTTGTTTCTCTAAATTCATAAATTTAACACGTGATGTGTGTTTCCAATGAGGTGCACCGCAAGCTTCTTTGTTTTGATAGAATTAAAAGGCAACAATGGAATGAAACAAGTTGGTGATCAAATTGTCACGTGTATTCGCACTTCACTATTGCAAAAAGGGGTAGCTTTTCTTTTTCTCTTTTTCCTTTTGTTTACATTTGTACATTGAGGACAATGTTGATTTTAAGGTTGGGGGTAGGAATTCGCACCTTTGTGCAAATTATGGACATATGGATTTAGGGAGCAGATTTTGTTTTTCTTTTATAGTTTTTTTTTTTTTTTTTCTCTTGGATTAATTTATATGTCTATGATAGGAATATGATTGCAATAACATGTAACAAGTAGAGGACATTAATTTTTGCCTTTAATTATGGATGATTGTGAATATTAATGACATTTAGTTTGAGACCCTAGCGGTTTGTGGATTGAAAGTGGTTAAGTTTACTTACTTAGAGATGTTTTATGTGTGAATATTTCATGGACATTTTTGCGATCTCAACAAACTCTAGAACTTATTTGATAACCACTTGAGGCGAAATCCTAGAGTTCACATCACTTAGGAAATGATTTAGGCTGTTTTTGGACCGATTGAGCCTTTCAAGCCGACCCTTTTTATTGTCATCGCTAGTTAACCCTTTGAGCCTTTTAAACAAAATTTAACCTTCTTTTTCTTTCTTTGAACTTAATTTTTACCCTACCCTGATTATGAGCCTAAAACATAATCTTACCCATTTTATCCTTAAGAGACTTAATTGTTATTCAAGCTTAGTACGAGTATTGGCGAGGAAGTGTAGTTTTGCCACAACCCAAGTTTATTCGAAGAAATTGGTAGGGGGTTGTGGAGTGCTTGTAAGATCAGTAGAGCTGTGTGTGTGTTTTCTACTTTCTTCTTATTATTGTTGTGGAAAAAAAATGAAAAAAAAAAAAGAGAAAAAAAAAAAAAAGAAAGAAAGAAAAGAAAAGTGGGCATTGAAAAGCATTGTAAAGATTTGGAATTATACAAATGGGTTTATATTACTGTCGAAAAGAAGGACCTCGATAAAGGTTGGGAAGCCATTGAGTGAAAAAGGGAAGTGTTTTGTATGTTAGTAATAAGAATGAATGAAAATTAAGTTTCTTAATTTGATTTTTGTTAATTTCTCTTTTCATTCCTTCATGAACTCATACCCTAGCCTAACGTTACAACCTTGATAGAGACCTATTGATCCAAGGTAATGTGAAATTCTACATTAGTAGAGAGTGGTTTGAAAAGTGAGCCTATGGAGTTTGATTCCATGATTCACATATAAGTCATAACCTGAATACTGAGATCAAAATTTTGTTCATGAATGTTATGCATAAAACCATCCGGGTTTGTATACTAATGTTTTGTGGTTGAATGGATGTTCTAGGGTCAATAACAAAAATAGAATTGATATTTGCATTATCTGTGAGTTTAGGTGATTTTTAATTATTCTATTTGCTTTTGTGTATATGCTATTTTTGAGACACCTTTATGAATTGATCCAAGAATTTTTGTTAGTTTTAGTTCTTTTTATGTTTATTTTTATTTTTGGAGTTTATGATTGGTTTAGTATGTATGTTTATGGATATCATCGCTAGAAACCCTCACGAGACTACAACTCATCCAACTAGGGTCGCCTAGGGTTTAAAGGCTTGTTGCATATGCTCAATGCAATCGTGTCAATCTACGAAAGTGATTTAGGATAGTTTAGATATAGATTTTCATTGGTTGTTTTATTTTCAAGCTTAGAGACTTATTTTATCGCTTAGTTTGCTAGGAACTAGCAAAAAGCTGGTTGGGGTTGTTATAAGAGCTTGAAAGTATATATTGTTTTAGTGATTTAATTGGATTATTTGTGGAAAAATGTGTTTAAATTGTGGAATTTGAATTAATTATTTCATTAATACCTTTTACGGGATCACGGGTGTATCTTCAGTATTTTCAGGTTCAAACCGATATGTGAAGGAAATAGAATGATTTTGATGGAATTCATGATCCATAGGAACAAACGGCACAAGAATCGGAGTTGAAACGAGAAAGTTGTGACGCGTAGAAGATACAACGTAAAATCTGGAAATCCTTCAAGATGAGCATGCTTTGATGTTTCTGTCATAACTTGAGCTGTAGAAATTGGAATTTGATGATTCTGGTGGCGTTGTAAAGCTTATTAAGAGAAATACAAAGTTTATGTTGATGACTTTACTAAATTCTGAAGATGACATACTCATTGGATAGAAAGAACAATCACTGCAGCGACGGTTCTTATCGCCGCAGCGGTGGGTCATGGGCCTGTGTAAGTTATTACATTCTCCTAGTCCAAATCTGAATGGGTGAAGGCATTTAATTCTTTCCTAAGTAACCTCCAAACCCTAGTACTATAAATAGGGGTCTTTGAGATTGGAAATAGGAGAAAGGATGGCTACTACTTTGGAGATCGGAATTCTTGCGATTCTCGTTCACAAATTAGATAAGTTTTTTTATTTTTATTTCTTGAACTCATGTCATTCAATACAATGGTTGTTTTCATTACTATAATTATGAACTAAATCTCTTTTCTAGGGCTAAAGATGTAGCCCAATTTATGAATATGTGTTGATTTAATTTGTTGTTAATTCTTATTGAGCATTTAATTCTAAGTTTTATTATTGTGCATAATGCTTTCAATTCTTAAGGATCCGAGAGTTGAATGATATCATGGGTTGGGTTGAGATCGAGAGATGAAACCTGATTTGTCTAAGGTAATAAAACTATAGATTGAGCGAACGCTAGAGATAAATTACCGCGATCTGTGAAGCTCTGGTAAATTCTATAGAACTTAGTGATCTCTTAACTTCTAAATCCGACTTAGAGATATCTTGGGTTGTTGCTTAAGGGTTAATTTGCTAATTGTTTGAGAGAAAGTTAGTGGAATTTTAGGGAATTTGGCTTTTAGAATAAGCTTAATTAGGTTAGCAATAATTGTCAATGCATATGATTAAATTGGTGTGAAATCTATGCCCTAGGTTTAGTCATATTGATTTGTTTACCATAGTATTAATAAAATTATGCCTTTGTCTAATTAAATTCATTCTTAAAATTCTACTTCATCAAATAGTAACAAATAGACTAGTTTGGTACTTGGTAGGTAGTTCTCTTGGGATTCAATACTCGTTTACTTGAGCTTTATTACTTGCACGATTTCGTACACTTGCGAATAGCCTGTCAGGACCCTAGACATCACTGTGTACTAAAGTTAAAGGTTCAGTGGCATGAGATTGGAACAAGGGAAAGCTACTTTGATGAAGTTTTCCTAGCTGACATGCATCGCAAAAATTAGACAATTGGGTAGGCAGATTTCAGGCAGATTTTGGTTTGTAGTGTGGGAAGTGGACTTGGGAAGTGTTGATAATATTTTATGTAGAGTAGTAGAGTTAGGGTGATCCAATCTTTTATGCCAAATCATGTGTTGATGTGAATGTTTGTCAATAGTCAAACAATTAGGTTTGGACACAATAGACATTCGTTCATCAGTTATGCAGTGTGTAGTGTGTTCAAACATTGGTTCAGTAGGCTCAACTAAAAATTCATCATCATGTGTTTTATTAATGCAAGAAGGAATATCAGACATTCTTTCATCAGTGATGCCATGTGCAGTGTTTTCAAACATTGATGTAGTATACTCAATTAAAGATTCATCATCATGTATTTTATTACTATTGAAAGTAGAACAAGCATTAGAGTCTGCAGGAATACATTGTGACTCATAACTAGAACAAGAAGGATTACATTGTGCTGTAGAAACATAACCTTTATTACAGCTAACATTTGAAATTACATCAGAAGTTTTATTGACATTTTAACTACCTCTAGATGTTGGTTGGACAATTGAGGTGTGGAAACAAACTTATTTAGAGGCTGAGATGGGTCTTTGATTGAGGGGCTCATAAAGTGTGCAGGAGTTGCCACGTTTTGTGACAGGTAAGCTGTAGTCAGACTAGATTGATTAGAAGAGACACATGGTTTTGACAGGGTAGTAGTGTTAGATGGAATTTCCAACTGATAAAGTCCTTTAAGACCCCCTTGTAGTAACGTGGCCTTGGTTGACTTGTCCGTAACAACAGAAGAGTTAGCATCAAACTCAACAACAACATTATTATCCCTTGTAAACCGTGATCTACTAAGTAAATTTTTTTTTTTTTTTTTGATTTTAGGAACATAAAGTATGTTTTAAGATAAAGGCACTTGGAATAAAGATTACTAGGAACAAAAGAATGACCAGTATGTGAAATGAGAAGGTACTCACCATTGCCAACTTGAAGTTTGTCCTCACCTTCATAAGTCTTGCTAATGTTCAACTGGGATAGGTTAAAAGTTACGTGATCAGTTGCCCCGGAGTCCATATACCATGCTGGATCAACTGGAGTGGTGACAGAGGCCCGTGAATTGTTGTACAGTGCTGTGCAATTGTGAGTGAAAGAGAATTACTTCCAAGATACAGTTAGCACTATTATGAACCAAATTTGCTTGACTGTTTGATCCCATTTGTTGACTGGGAACTCCAAAAGTTGCAGAAGAGCTAAGACTATTCTTAGGAGTGGTAGTGTAATGTGACTGCTGTGAGTTGTAATGTTGCTGTTGTTGCTACTGTGGTTGAATGCATTATCAGAATAATGTTGTGAGGTACCAATATGAACATACGGTACTGATTCAATATGATAAGTATTGTAATGTATTGTGGCATTGGATCAATGATTCAGTAGGATAAGTATTGCAATGTGTTGTGGCATTGGATCAATGAATGAGTGGTTGGGAAAGCTCTGAGATGAGACATTTCCAGCTTGAAAAGCACCATTATAAGCTGAGTTATATCTATGATAACATTGTGTTGTTGAGTGACCAGCTTTATTGCAAACTTGACAAATAATTTTGCCTCTTCCGATTCCTCTTCCTCTGCCTCTTCCATATGTGTTAAAGCCAGGAGGTCTAGGGTTGAAAAGAATAGCGTTATAGGATTGAGTGTTGAAGGAATAGGCAGATGGACCACGAGAATAAGGTTGAGTGGTAGTATTGTAAGCAGAAAATGAGGACTAAATAGGTGAGGTAGGGGACTGAACAGGTGAGTTTACATAGGAAGGTAATGTAACATAATTTTGAGAGGTATGTGGGTTCTCAAGAGACATTAGAGAAGGTATGGTACCACTCAGATTATATGTAGTTTTGACAGTAGGGTTTGCTAGTGAATTTGTGCCAGAAACATTATAACACCCATAATTGGTTATTGAGGTTGTGTTTGCTAAGGTATTATACAAGTCTGTGGAATTGAACTTCTCCAACCGCATTTCATATTTTTGTAACAAAAACTGTGCTTCTTGAAGAGTTACAGTGTCAACCTTTGACTCCAGTCTAGAAATAAGTGTCATTATTGCTAGATCATATTCAGGTCCTAGACCATGTAACACATACTGTAATAGGTCTTCATCGGAAACAATCAATCCACTTGCAGCTAGACTTTTTGCAGTTTCTTTCATTTTCCTCTCATAATCACTAATACTTAAACCTCCTTTATGAGTGGTTTGAAGTAAATTTTTCATATGCAAGGTTCTAGCCTTTGAGTTTGTGACAAACTCATTTTCTAAAGCTAGCCAAACTTTATTGGAAAAAATCGACACTTAGACACAGAACAGAACATGCTTTCACTAATTGAGGCTAGTAGCCAAACCACTAAGAATTTATCAGTATTTTTCCATATAACGTAAGCTGGATTTAAGCTTTCTCCAATAGTATTATTCCTAAGTTCTACCTTAGAATCATTAATTAGAATTGGAGAAGGACAAGGCACTCTACCTAATAAGTGATCTTCCAGTTCATGGCAACCAACTGCAAAGAGAACCCGAGAGCTCCAAAAACAATAACTATTCCTTGTTAGCTTGGGATTGATCACTTGTAAGCTCGAGGCAAGAGCCGAGGTTGTTTGATTCAGCAATTCAGGCATCATCTTCCCAATGCTATTAAGCGACTGAGAAAGAGCAGGATCTGAGGCCATTTGATGTGAGTCAGAGCTCTGATACCATGTAAATCTAGCTTAGGGTTTGACAGAAAAACAGAAAAACAAATAAATTGTAACTGAACTTTTCCGGAAATAGATTGAAGTCATAACAACTACAGTGAAGGGAACATTCTCCCTTTTATACAAAGTAAAGAGTAAAGGTAAAGTGACTGATTGCTTTTACAACTGATTCTGTTATAAAGAAAATGACACCGTTTTGCAGAATATCATTTTCCTCCTACTACTTGAACTCTTTACACTTTTGTCCTTTGATCAACAGTAAAGTCTTTGGCGACATTAGTAGTGCAAAACAACTAAAAACTGTGTTGACTCATTCAAGGGTTGATTAATTTTCCTGTTGGCATTTTTCTCCACTCAATAAAGGGTTGAATACTATTTTGACGTCCCTTATACACTAGAACTTTGAATGAATCTTCAAGAAGACTTTAACATTATCAATAAGTTGTTTACACATTCAAATAAACATAAAACTCTAACTCCAACTATAGACATTATGAGTCACATTTCACACTCTAGCGAATGAGAGTCAAGAATCAGGATCAAGGACAGACGTGCTTATGAGAAGGGGCTGTTGATCCCACTCGAAAAATGTTTTTGATTAATTTGATTTGAATTTTTGCTTTGATCCAACTTTATTTATATTAACGTTTGTAGATTTGACTCCATGTAATTACGTTTTTCTATTTTATATTATATTATTTTGAATTGACCCAAAGTCTGTCACTAGTCAAAATAAGTTCTTGTTAATTAATAATGTGTTTGATGTAGAACACGGTTGCTTGAAGTTTAAAAACCATTCCAAGCAAGTTGGCTCGAAAACAATTCGATGCCTCATGTAATTTTAAATCATTTTTATGAAATTAAAGCTGAAGTTGATATATATATATATATAATTTTAAATCATTTTTATGAAATTAAAGCTGAAGTGTATATATATATATATATATATATATATATGTGATCGTTTTGATAAAATTATATCAGCACATACTTCAATACTGTTTCACTTACTGAATTGAAATGATATTTTACATATAAAGATCTAACGGTAAATGTGTATGGTCTTGTTGCAATTATATCATATCTAACCATAGAACGTTGTATTAAAACTGAAATTGACTGTGTTCTGTTTTTAAAATGTATTTCTTATAATTACCTAGTTTGGTTCTTTTTAGTTCTAGCTTTCTTCATAAAATATCTTGGGATGGTAAAAAAATAAAAACAAAAATTTTTGCATAAAAAACTGTGAAAATGTGCCATTTACTGTTTATTATTGCCGTCTTAATGAAGTCTAAATTAAAAAAAAAAAAAAAAAAAAGACGACGGATTTATGCACATGATAATTCCTATAATATTTTTTTTTTAATTTCCTTATTGCATTTATAATTTTTTTTAAAATTTTTTTATTGCATTTATCTGCTCAGCATACTCTACCAAATAGCTTGCATCAAAAGAAAGTGTTACTACATTATTATTACATAAAAGAAAGCTGACTATAGATGCATCGTTCTACATAGCATAAATATACACGTATGAAAGAAGTAAAAGCTTTAGCAATGTTGACAGTAATTTTAGCTCAGGATCACGCAGAGAGTGAAAGTGTTTCTGGAAATTTTTAAAAATCTGAAAATTTTCTGCATATAATAGGGGATATGTAAGAACAGATTCTAAAACACAACACTGCAGCAGCTGAAAAATTACCGAGCACATTGCAACACTGGTTTATATTTTATATCCTGTATGTAAAATGATACTTAAAGGGGCTAAAGACACAGACAAATTAAAATAAATGCATGTAACCTAGATGAAACTAAGATAACAAGTGGGATTTGGAGGAACTGGAATGTCAACAGTCCTTCCAGCATAAGTAAAACTTTCTTCATTGATGGGCGTAGTGATGGTTCATTGATGCGCACACCTAAACTAATTTTCTGAGACCTTAAAATTGACGACTAAGTAAGTACCTCAATAACCACCCTTATTAGTTGTTCACACAATTTCTATCCAAAAAAAAAAAAAGAAAAAACACATATTTGTTTATATAAATAAGTATTGCATAAACTAAAGACTTGTAAAGTCTTTGGCGACATTGGTAGTGCAAAACAACTAAAAACCATGTTGACTCATTCAAGGGTTGATTAATTTTCCTGTTTGCATTTTTCTCTACTCAATAAAGGGTTGAACACTATTTTGACGTCCCTTATACACTAGAACTTTGAATGAATCTTCAAAAAGACTTTAACATTATCAATAAGCTGCTTACACATTCAAATAAACATAAAACTCCAACTCCAACCATAGACAGTATGAGTCACATTTCACAATCCAGCAAAGGAGAGTCAGGAATCAGGATCAAGGACGGACGTGCCTATGAGAAGGGGCTACTGATCCCACTCAAAAAATGTTTTTGATTAATTTGATTTGAATTTTTGCTTTGATCCAACCTTATTTATATTAACGTTTGTAGATTTGACTCCATGTAATTACTTTTTTTCTATTTTCTATTATATTATTTTGAATTGAGAGTCAATTCCAAAGTCTGTCACTAGTCAAAATAAGTTCCTATTAATTAATAATGTGTTTGATGTGGAACACGGTAGCTTGAAGTTTAAAAACCATTCCAAGCAAGTTGGCTCGAAAACAATTCGATGCTTCATGTAATTTTAAATCGTTTTTATGAAATTAAAGCTGAAGTTGATATATATATATACAGACACAGATATATGATCGTTTTGATAAAATTATATCTGCACAGACTTCAACACTATTTGATCCACTCACTGAATTGAAATGATGTTTTATATATAAAGAGCTAACAGTAAATATGTACGGTCTTGATGCAATTATATCAAATCTAACCATAGAACGTCGAGTTAAAGCTGAAATTGATTGTGTTCTGTTTTTAAAATGTATTTCTTATAATTACTTAGTTTAGTTTTTTTAAGTTCTAGCTTTCTTCGTAAACTATCTTGGGATGGTAAAAAAATTAAAGCAGAAATTTTTGCATAAAAAATTGTGAAAATGTGTCGTTTAGTGTTTATTATTGCCGTCTTAATGAAGTCTAATTTTTTTTTTTAAAAAAAAAAAGCAATTTATGCTCATGATAATTCCTATAATATTTTTTTTTTAAATTTCCTTATTGCATTTATATTTTTCTTATTGATTCCTCATTGGATAAGAACTTTTGGCTATAATTCTTAAAGTCTTATCATTATTGCTCACCTGCAAAACGCCTTCAGGACTGAGGGTTAACTTCAAGGGAAACGCTCCAACCGGGATTGCCCAGTAAAATTCCCCAAGAGCACCAGTATGGTTCACCGAGTAGGCAACAAGGTCTCCTGTGTTGGTTAGCTCGAGATGAAATCATCCGTTGGAGTGATCAAGTGTTGATTTACTTGAAGTTAAGATAGTGCTGGTGCTTATCTAAAAAAAAAAAAAAAAGATAGTGCTGGTAATGTTTTGACCTACTAATATAGTGTCTATTGGGTGTTCGAAGGTTTCCCAAATGGCCTTAGACTTAGAGTCGTTACCATAGATGACAAAGTTACCAGAATCCAACATGGAAGCTGAAATCGTAGGATCAGATAAGTTAAGGAGGGATTTTTGATTCTGATCATCGCCATGGCCTGTTCGAAGAAGAAGCCCACCATGGATGGTGAATTCAATGGTGGAATTTAAGGAGAGTAGCGGGTCATCTCGATTTGCAGTCCAAACAACAGTTATATTAGATTTATCATCCAGGCAAATTCCCACTGCAAATCCATTTCCTTCTTCATAGAAACCAAAAGCAAAAAGGCCTAAAGGGGACGGCCATGAGCTATGCGTAGTGTTTGGTGAGAGTGAAGATCTCAGGCTTATAGAGTTTGAACTTTTTGGTTGAGCTGTCAGAGGTAGAGAAAGTTGAAAGAGTGAGAAGCACATAACCTAGATAAACCATGAGAGACAATCCAAATGTGGGTGGCATCCTAGACTGTCTTCACATATATCATTACAATGACGACATGAAGAAAGTTGTACTGGGAAATACTCCGAAAAACCATCAAATAACGGCCCCCAAAATCTAGAGGCAACCATCAAATAACGGCCCCCAAAATCTAGAGGCAACTAAGTAGTGTTTGTGCTCATTTGACGACCAAGAAAATTATTACAGAAATTGTGAGAGATAAACAACTGTTTTCTTTACTAGTTGATGAATCTCATGATGTGATAGTGAAAGAACAAATGACTATTAGTTTTTGCTATGTGGACAAAATAGGTTGTGTTATTGAACGTTTTATTGGGATTGTGCATGTTAAGAATACTTCTGCAAAGTCTTTAAAAATTGCAATAGATGCCTTTTTTGTAAAGTATGGATTGAGTTTGCCAAGTTTACAGGGGCAAGGTTACGATGGAGCAAGCAATATAAGGGGTGAGTTCAATGGTTTGAAGACTTTGATATTGAGAGAAAATAAATTTGCTTTTTACATTCATTGTTTCTCTCATCAACTTCAATTGGTGCTAGTCAAAGCTGTAAGTAAACATTCAGCATTGGGTGAATTTTTTCAAACTCTTTCTATGTTATTAAACACTATAGCAGCATCTTGCAAGCGTAGAGATCTTCTACGTGATAAACAGTATGAATATGTGATATCTTTGATTTCTAATGGTGATATTCTGACGGGATGCGGTTTGAATCAAGAATGTACCATTAAACGATCAGGAGATACACGTTGGGGTTCACACATAGGGACAATTCATAGTGTCATAGACTTATTTTCTTCTATTGTTGGTGTGCTCAGAGTGATTGAGATTGAAGGAGATGATTGGCAAAACAAAAGTCAAGCAAGGAGTTTATTACGAATCATGGAGAATTTTGAATTCATATTTTTGTTATTCTTGATGAAGAAAGTATTGGAAATCACATATGAACTGTCATAAGCATTACAAACAAAAGATCAAGATCTTCTTAATGCCATGTAGTTTGTACAAATTTCGAAGCGTCGATTGCATAAATTGAGAAATGAAGACACTTGCTTCAACATATTGTTGAAAGAAGCATACGATCTATGTAAAGATAATGACATACCAATCCCGAAGAACATGGAAGATAATTTTGGGAGGACAAAATGAGGGATTGCGCCAATTACGAATAAACATCATTTTAAGGTGGAATTTATGTACACAGTTTTAGATAACATTCAAGAAGAACTCAATAATCGTTTTGATGAAGTAAATATGAGGCTGCTTTAGTGTATGGCATCTCTTGATCCAAGTAACTCTTTTGTTGCATTTAACAAAGACAGATTACTTGAGTTTGTAAAGTTCTATCCTGCCGATTTTCCTCAATACGATATTTGGTTGCTCAATAATCAACTTGAAAACTATTATGAGGATGTTAGCACCAACGCCAATTTCACTCATGTTGATGGGATTGCTGATCTTGCAAAAAAAAAATGGTTAAGTTTAAGAAGGATGTTGCTTACGACAAAGTTTTTTTGCTTATTAATTTAGCACTGGTTTTGCCTGTGGCTACTACAATAGTTGAAAGGGTGTTCTCTGCAATGAATCTTGTTAAGAATACTTTATGTAATCGAATGGGAGATGAGTGGATGAACAATTGCTTAGTAGTTTACATTGAAAAAGAAGTTTTTGCTACAATTCAAAATGAAGATATCATTGAACATTTTCAGAACATAATGAAGTGAAAAATTGTGTTAAATTGAAGATCTTCAGGTGTACTATTCTAACTTGTTTCATTTTTAAATAATCAATATTCATATTATTTAGATCTTTAGGTATACCATTCTAACTTGATTTTTGGGTCAATACGTAGAGGATGTGTGGATCTTTAATCTAGACGGTTGAGTTAGAATGTTAATATCTGGATCTGGATTTAGACTGATTGTAATCCATCTCTTTGTAAACCTTTGTATATTTTACTTTTGTTAGAGTTGTGATTGAGCTCTAAATTTGTGTAGAATATTTTTGGTGGATTTGTGGTTGTTGTAAACTCTTTTGATTATATTGGATTTAAGTGGATCATTAAATTCCCATGGTTTTTTTTTTATCTCTTCACATTGAAGAGGTAGAATTTTTTTATCTCTTCACATTGAAGAGGTTTTTCTAGTAAAAATTTTCTTGTGTTTCCTTGTGAATTGGATGTTATTTTCTTATGTTTTCACTAGTTGATTGACAAACAGTGGCGGAGCAACGGGCCCCCAGGCAAAAATCTGGGTCCGCCACTGCATATATGGCTCTACCTGTTTGATATATTATCATCTACTTCAATTTGAAGTCATTCAATAATATTATAGTACATCAGTTCATACGGGTGAGTTATATATATAATATTATCCACCACTCTCATTTTGAGGCATGTAAAAACTATAATCTATATTTAACAACCCCATTATTATAAACATGTCTATTCATAGATTTATTATCCATTCTATATGTACACAGAATGCATCAATTTTCTTCAAAATGTGTGTACATAGTCAAATAATTATGCCTAACATTTCTACTTGCAGCCATATATTCAATGCTCTTAAACCAACATGTCTTCTTAAACCAAACTGTAAGTAATGAAAACCGCAAGTGTCACCGACAAGTTTACTAAAATTGTTTACTTTTGGAAGTCATTACACGCATGCATCTCAGCCATCACATTAACTTCTGAAAAAACTTCTTATATGATAATGAGTCCACTATATTTCTTAAAGTTATCCCGTATCAACAATTTGATCTCTCGATTGATCAAAGATTCAAGAATCATGGGATGATCAATGGTTGACGATGAGAAAAGAATCATGGGTGACCTTCCACATGGTTTATCTGGCGATCGCTTGCCAGAGAGCTGTCATGGTATGGAAAAATCAGCATTGACTTGCCATTGTATTGTGAGGTTCAGGTCAATATTCATATACTAGACTGCCAATATTGCACACAAACATAATATAAGATTAATTTTGAAATTTTATCTTTGAATAGTTAATGCAAAGAAAATTGAATTGAATTTTGACAGTTTTGCACCGGCAAGTTCTACACGTTTCTTTTTTTTTTTTTTTTTTTTTTAATTAAGCTGAAGTTTCAAAAGTCTTCTTTTCCTCCTTCCTGTGTAAAAACAAGTGCTCAACTTTCATTTTCTCGGAAATATATCTTTTTCTTCAAAGATAGAGATTTGAAAATCGAGTACTAAAGCAATAACATTCTCTCATGGCTTCTGCATATGTTTTCTTATTCTTCTTCATGATTTTTCAAGCTAATATTGCTCAACACCAATCAAAACCAATAAGCCTGGGCTCTTCCCTGTCCCCTACTGGGGGATGCATTTCCTAGGACTTGCCTTCTGGCCGATTTAATTTTGGTTTCTACAAACAGGGTAGTGGCTTTTCACTAGGAGTATGGCTACTCACTTCACTAGAAATTACCATCGTTTGGACAGCAAATCGAGATGACCCTCTCGTGTCATCAAATGCTACTTGGAACTCACCACGGAAGGTAAACTTATTCTGAAAACTGGCCAGAACAAAGACAAACTCATTGCTAATAAAATGGAATCAGCTGCTTTCGCTTCCATGCTTGACTCCGGTAACTTTGTGCTCCAAAATATCCACTCTGATATCATTTGGTCAAGTTTCAGCCTTCCAACTGATACAATCTTGGGAGATCAGAATCTACTTGCTGGGGCTGAACTTTTTTCCAGGCTATCCGAAACCAATCACTCAACTGGACATTTTCATTTGAAGATGCCAGAGGATGGGAATCTTGTTTTGTACCCCACAAATATCATAAATGAGTACAAAAGCTTACTGGGCCAGTGACACTTACCGCAAACAAAACCTTCATCTTTATCTAAATTTCACCAGAGAACTAGTTCTGGTCAATAACAACTTGACTCAAATCCAGAATTTGTTCTCTGAACCAACCTTAAACAAGAGCTCAACTATCATCAGTCGCGCAACGCGAGACGTTAATGGAGTTTTTCGTTTGTATTGTTATTTCTATGTCACCAAATGTGTGTATAACATAACTGTGAAGTGGAAAGAACCAGAAGATCTATGTCATGTGAAGACTTTCTTGTCGGTTAGGAGCTCATCTTTTTCTAAGTACTTGATTACGGGTCATCCTTGAGTCGGTTGGTTCAACATCCATTACTTCTGTAGGCTATTAAGGATTGGGCAACCCATTGGTTGGAGGTTCTTTCCAATCAGCTTGCCATTGAAGGAACAATAGTGGGATGGATGACTTAGAAGAGCCTTGAAGGGTTGAGCCAAGGTTAGCAAGTGCGTCAACATGTATGTTTTCTGTTCTTGGGACTTGGGTGATTGAGAATTCTTCAAAGGCTGACTAGAGTTCTTTGTCCAGGATCATGTAGGTTGTCATTTTTTAGTCTTGGGCCTAGTAGGTACCTTGTAGCTAGTTGACTAATGCGTTGTAATTACAACACGCAATGTGTAGCAAGTGTACTAGTCGCAAAAAGTAATAAAGTGATAAGTAGAGTATCATTCCCATGAGGATAGTGTTACTAAGTACCGATTTTTCTAGTTTAAGTCCTAATTGAAGAAACAATAAATTGGATTGATGGAAAATTAACAAACTAAGTACAAATTAACAAAGTATAAATGAATGATAATGAAATTAAAGTAAAACCCAACAACTTAACTAATTACACAATGCTAAAAAATGCTAGGGTGTTGATTTCACCTAGATACGCTAACCCAAATCATAGAATCTATTCCCCAAATTCTAATTCCTTGATTGAAAATCGAATTCCCTAAGTTGTAAAACATACCTTCTCAGGCTACATTTCCTTACTTATCCCTATTAAGCTTCCATACCCAACAAAATGAAGATTAATAGTTCAAAGTCTTTTAAGCTTTATAGAATTCTATCTAGATTTCAGAGATCGCTAAACGTATCTCTAGCATTTGCTTAATCTACGGTATTTATCCCAAGAAGCACAATCACAAATCATTTTTCAGTCTCATTGTGAACAACACACATTTGAATGGTGATCAAACATCTAAGAGTCATTAAGCAAAGAAATAAACACTCAATCATGAAATTAAAACTCAAAGTAAATCAATTCATATAAATTTGAATCATTGTATCATGGTTACATCAAACCCTAGCTAAACAACTCAGGTCATACTCAAAAATGAAATAAAATAACAAAAACAAACTGAATCAAGATTAACCATTGAAAAACAAGCAAAAGATGGAAAAATCTTCTCTAATTTGAAGCTCAAATCTTCAATAATCTTCTCCTTCCAAGAGCTGCCTTCCAAATGATGAACCAAGACTCTTTTCCCTTCCTATTCGTCCTAATTTATACCTCTCTCACTTAAGGATGAAGCCCTAGCAAGCCAAAACGCGTCGTTTTATTTTTCACATTTGAAGCAGTGTTCGCTGCCACGAGAATATTTCGGGCCAAATTTGAGCATGCTAGAATCTGAATCTGGAAACGTGGTAAACATATGAATTGTAGCCCTTTCAATTTTATTTCTACTCGTTCAAGAATTAGCACAATCCGAGGTCTACCACTCAAGTTATGGGAGAAATACTGAAGCACATCCAAAGACGTTTTTCTTTAGTTTCCAACTAATTGTTCACGATTTCAAGCCAAGTTTTCACCCTTGTCCAGTCAGAATTAGGAAAAACCCAAAATAGGAAAGTTGTAGCTTTGCTTCTTAGCTTTCCAAAGCTTCTAAAATCAAGTCATTCTGAGTTTCCAAGCTCAAGTTATGCAATTTATGTTCAAAACTGTCATTTATGCTCAAAATCATCGTTTAGGTTTGCAAAGACAAATTAATAGAATTAGGTAGCAATTATGGCCCAAATTGCATGAGAAGTATCCTAAATCCTTGCGAAATTCAATGCAAAATCATAAGGAAAAATAAGATTATCAAATACCCCCAAACTTAAGATTTGCTCGTCCTCGAGCAAAAAGGAATAAAAATCAAAACAAAAACAAAGATAAATACCTAGATTGAATCACAATGCAAGTCTCAAAAATTGTTGGTACATTATTACAAAAAAATGCTCAACACTCCAAGAAGTCACAAATTGAATTAACTATCTTTCTCTATCAGTCCCCTGAGTAGGTAATCCTCACTTCAGTCCACCTCCGACTTCCTAGATTATTTTATGCAGAAATGTAAAGTTTATCAAATGGTGGCAGACTCCATAAGCCTAAGTATGGAACTACTCTCCACTAATGTAGACTAGACATTGCTAAGAATCAAAAGGTCTTTGCAAGCTTGTAACGTTAGGCTCGGATAGTGGGCTCCAAGGAAAAAGATAGGATAAACAAAGTAAGAGAACTCGGTTTTCCTCTAAGAGCTACATTAATCTCCACTTTCTTTCTCAACCACCAATCAAAGTGTCAACCATTTTACAACCCTCAAACTTATGCATTTCTTATTTTTTTATTTTGAATTGAACTAAAGAATTTTTTTTTTTTTTTTTTTTTTTTTTGCAATAACAAATATTTACAACACCATTGAAGTCTATTGCCCCTTCTTCCTACCCTTTTTGCAACCCCCAAACTTAAGATTTTGGTCTATCACTTATTCGCACACCTCTCAAAGCTCTTTTGTGTCATACATTAGGTCCATAATTCTCCTAAAGGGTATGATAAAATATTTAGGGTATAGGGATTGGACAATTTTTGGTTTGCAAGGAACATAAGGCAATGATAATCTCATAAGGCTCAAATGGGTGACTAGGGAAAGATTCATTCATGGGTTGGCTGGAAAGGCTCAAACGTTCCGAAAAATGCTTAAATCATTTCCTCAACAATGTCTAATCCTAGAATTTCGCCTCAAGCACTTCTTAACTAAGTTCTAAAGTCCACCAACATTATCAAGACTTCACCTAACCACATAAAATATTTCTAAGCATGCCGAAAAAGTGAAAATGGTGGTTGAACCACTCGACGAACCTCAAGCTAAATCAAGTCAACCAACCTAAACTTGAAGCAATGCTTAACATTTTCCAAAAATAATATCCCAACAATTCTAGTCTCATCATAGACTTATGCAATTCATCTAGGCAACAACAACACAACACACACTAAAGAAATAACAATCAAAGAACTTAAAACAAAAAGAAACACAATTTCGAGCTAAAACACACAAACAAACTAGACACAAAAATTTTGAAAATTCTCCTACCCCCAAACTTAAAATGACATTGTCCCCAATGTCACATCATGCACATCCAAGGAATAGAAAAACAAAAGTAAAGGTTACAAGATACTCCCCTGACTAATCTTTAAAGGTTGATTTTTGTGCAAAATCCTGGCATCCATTCCTTGGCTTCCTCATCATCATCATTTGTCAAACAAATGAAAGTCTATGGTGCCAAATGTGTTAGATACCCTTATCGATTAATATGAAAGAATTACATCCTGATCTCAACCTTATTGAGCTAAACCTAAAATCTAAACAAAAACAAATAAAGAGTTAAAAACCAGGAAATCAACATCAATTCCTACTTACAAAACATAAAGAAATAAAAACTAAAACTAAAAAGAAAAGTGCTTCAGGCTTCAATCTTTTTCTACTTCTTCCTCTTCACACAACTTCCAAATTTGCTAAAAGCACTTCAACACAACAAACCCAACTTCCTCAACACCAAATTAAATCAAAATCAACAATTTCAACACTCCACAATCAACTCAATCCTCAAATTCTCAATCAACGTCCACAATCAACAGATTCAAGCAATTTTTCAACAAAAATAAATCCACAATTGAAAGTGAAATAATAAATTGCACAAAAAACTCTTAACCTTACCAAGCCCAAGCTTTTCCAACCTTCAATTGCTCCAATTTCATTCAAAATCACAAAGAAAGCTCCAAATTTTCAAAACCTAAGGGTTGCTAAAAATATCTTAAAAATGGGTTAAACCGAGGCAATTGAAAGGTACATGATTGTTTAAAGAGGTAAGAGAGTGGAATGGTGCAAGAATTTTGAGGGAAAAAGGTGAGAAATTGAAGAAGAGACAAAGAAATTCTTTGGAGGCTAGGGTTTGAAATCACAAAAATGGACAGAATGAAAGTGGGTTTATAAAGATTCTCAAGTTTCGCCACAGCGAAAAATTTTCTCAACACGGCGAAAAATTACAATGAATACAACGCCGTGGCAAAGTTTGGAATTTCCTGAATCCATTTTGGCAAAGTGTACAACGCCATGACAAAGAATAAACTTCGCCGCGGCGAAGTCTGGAACTTTTAACTTCTTGCCACATTTTGATCATCCACCTAAAACACCAAAAGACAAACGAAATTAAACTATTTCCTAAGTCAAATAACACATAAACAAATGTAAAATAACACAAAATTAGAACGCTTGGGTTGCCTCCCAAGAAGCACTTGTTTATAGTCGGAAGCTCGACTTTCTCATTCTTTCATAAATGTGGATCCTTGTAGGGTTCTTCACTTCCCATTGCCACCTCTTGGTCTTTCCTTTGGAATTTCAGACATTCTCATAAGCATCTTTTTGGAACTTCAAATTCGTATATGCTTACTTGAGATGAGATGGTGATTGGTTGAGTCCAATGTTTGGAGTCTCTTCCAACACCAATTTTGACTTGTGCGCATTTACACCAAATTCCTCAAATTGTTCCTTGTGAGGTGAGTTGCTTGGTTGAAATTCCCCTAAGTATCTTGCACACATTTTTGCTTTGAGTTTTTCCTCTTCATTAGTCATGTCTTCATGTTCTTCCTATTTTTCTTCATTGTGAGGTTGCTCCAACACTATAACTCTCCTCAATGTTATGACATTTAATTGTTCTTTAGGATTTGTGACCATTGTGCTTGGCAAAGAACCTTGAGATCTCTTTGTCAATAGTTCAGCCAATTGCCCCACTTGAACCTCTAAATTTCGAATGGACACTCCTTGAATTATGAAATTGAGCATGTCTCATTCATAAATCTTGTGGTTTCTTGCATGAATTTCCCAAACATATCCTCTAATTTCGACATTCTTTGCTCCCATGGTCGATGATTCACCATTGGTTGATGGTTTGGCACTGTCCTTTGATTGCTTTAATTGCTCCAAGACAAATTTGGGTGATTCCCCCAACCAGGATTGTAGGTGTTGGAGCGGGGGTTGTTTTGCAGCCTTTGTGAACTAACCATGTAATTCACTTGCTTGGTTGTTGAGAAGAATAACTGGTTTCCATCTTGGCATTCCACACTCCCATGGTTTCCTGCACAAAATTCATAAGTTATAAAAGGTGAGTGAATAGAATTTACATTCATACCTCCCAATTGGCTTTGAGTGATGCAATTTGTGCAGATAATGTGGCGAACACATCAACTTCATGTAGACCCATTGTTCTTTTCGACATTGCTCTCTCATTAGGTCTTTGGTAGTTATTGTTGGCCATCACCTCAAACAATTCATATGCATCTTCTAGGGTCTTATTATTTAAGGCTCTGCCTGTTGCCTCATCTACCATAGTTTGAATATTTGGTAGCAACCTATTGTAAAATGTTTGGACTTGTATCCAAAGCGGTAGACCATGATGTGGATATTTCCTTAACAACTCCATATACCTCTCCCAAGCTTCATATAGTGATTCATCATTGCCTTGCATGAAAGAGATAATGTTGTTTCTCATTTTTACCACTTTCTCAAGTGGGAAGTATTTTGCAAGAAACTTTTGAGCTAATTTGTCCTATGTGGTGATTGTTCCAGCTAGGTGTGACATGAGCCAACCTTTCACTTTATCTCTCAGTGAAAATGGGAGCAATCTTAGCCTAATTGCATCATCAATCATTCCATTAAACTTGAATGTGTCACATATCTCTAGAAAGCTAGTGATATGCAAAATAGGATCCTCATATGAATTTCCACCAAATTGGATTGACTGTTGGATAATTTGAATTACTGTCGGCTTAATCTCAAAGTTCACTGCAACAAGTGGCCTTGTAACACCATAATTGCATTCTTGCACTGTTGGTATGGCATAATCCATCAACGTTCTATGTACTTCTGCCATGATCTCCACATGCGCTACAAGAAATAGTTAATTAAGATTAACTACGAAATAAAAAAAAAAATAAAAACTACAATGAAAAGAACTCAAGCTTAAGACTATACAATATTTACGATTAACAACAAAAATGAAATAAAAGCTTCAATTTAGCACTACACTAGATACTATCAATATTAATAATCAACTATCCCGGGTAACAACGCCAAAAACTTGATGCATTGTAATTACAACATGCAATGTGTAGCAAGTGTACTAGTCACAAAAAGTAATAAAGTGATAAGTAGAGTATCGTTCCCACGAGGATAGTGTTATTAAGTACAAATTTCTCTAATTTAAGTCCTAGTTGAAGAAACAATAAATTGGATTGATGGAAAATTAACAAACTAAATACAAATTAACAAAATATAAATGAATGATAATGAAATTAAAGCAAAACCCAATAACTTAACTAATTAAACAATGCTAAAAAATGCTAAGGTGTTGATTTCACCTAGATACGCTAACCCAAATCATAGAATCTATTCCCCAAATTCTAATTCCTTGATTGAAAATCGAATTGCCTAAGTTGTAAAACATACCTTCTCAGGCTACATTTCCCTACTTATCCCTATTAAGCTTCTGCACGCAACAAAATGAAGATTAATAGTTCAAAGTCTTTTAAGCTTTATGGAATTCTATCTAGAATTCATAGATTGCTAAATCTATCTCTAGCGTTTGCTTAATCTACGATATTTATCCCAAGAGGCACAATCACAAATCACTTCCCAGTCTCATTGTGAACAACACACATTTGAATGGTGATCAAGCATCCAAGAGTCATCAAGCAAAGAGATAAACACTCAATCATGAAATTAAAACTCAAAGTAAATCAATTCATATAAATTTGAATCATTGTATCATGGTTACATTAAACCATAGCTAAAAAACTCAGTTCATACACAAAAACGAAATAAAATGACAAATAAAAAACTGAATCAAGATTCATCATTGAAAAACAAGCAAAAGATGGAGAAATCTTCTCTAATTTGAGGCCCAAATCTTCAATAATCTTCTCCTTCCAAGAGCTGCCTTCCAAATGATGAACCAAGACTCTTTTCCCTTCCTATTCATCCTAATTTATACCTCTCTGACTTAAGAATGAAGCCCTAGCAAGCCAAAACGCGTCGTTTTATTTTTTACATCTGAAGCAGTTTTCACCGCGACGAGAATATTTCGGTCCAAATTTGAGCATGATAGATTCTGAATCTGGAAATGTGGTAAACATATGAATTGTACCCCTTTCATTTTATTTCTACTCATTCAAGAATCAGCACAATCCGAGGTCTACACCTTAAGTTATGGCAGAAATACTAAAGCATGTCTAAAGACATTTTTCTTCAGTTTCCAACAAACTGTTCACGACTTCAAGCCAAGTTTTCACCCTTGTCCAGTAAGAATTAGGAAAAACGCAAAACATAAAAGTTGTAGCTATACTTCTTAGCTTTCCAAAGCTTCTAAAATCATGCATTCTGAGCTTCCAAGCTTAAGTTATGCAATTTACGCTCAAAACTATCATTTATGCTCAAAATCATCGTTTAGGCCTGCAAAGACAAATTAATAGAATTAGGTAGCAATTCTGGCCCAAATTGTATGAGAAGTATCCTAAATCCTATTGAAATTCAATGCAAAATCATAGGGAAAAATAGGATTATCATTGACCACAAGTTGGGAATCCGATATTACCTTCAACTTTTTTACTCCAATCTTCTTGGCCAGTGAGAGACCGACTGTCAAAGATTTATATTTAGCTTTGTTGTTCATGCACTTGAACCCACATTGAATAACCTGCTGGATGATGTCCCTTTCTGGTGTGATCAGTACAATGCCTAATCTACTTCCATTCATATTGCTTGAACTATCCACCGAGAGAGTCCACTTCGACGATGTCCCACTAGTCATACATAATAGCTTTTTCTCCACCTGAATGGAAGTGTTAGGAGTGAAGTCTGCAATGAAATCTACTAACACGTGAGACTTGATGGCGATGTGTGGTTGGAAGGATACGTTGAACTCACTAAGCTCTACTGTCCGTTGGGTGAGTCAATCTGATAACTCTGGCTCGTGAAGTATCTTCTTGAGTGGGAAGGAGGTCGGGTCGACCATGAAGTGGCATTAGAAATAGGGCCTGCGTTTCCCAGATGCATGAATGAGGGTGAGTGCTAATTTCTCTAGCTGGCTGTATCGCGTCTCAGTATCAAGGAGTGATTTACTTACATAATATACTAGTAGCTACTTCGCATTGTCTTCTTAGACTAACACTGCTAAGATGGCTATCTTTGAGACTTCTAAGTAAGTGTAAAGTTTTTCTTTGATCAAAGGCTTGGAGAGGAGTAAGGGAGATGTCAAATACCTCTTTAGTTGCTATAGGGCTTTTTCGTAGGCTAGGGTCCACTCAAACTTCTTGGATTTCTTGAGTGCGGCAAAGAAACGGTGGCACTTGTTAGCAGACTAGGAGATTAAACGACTTAGGGAAACCACTCGCCCTGTAAGGTGTTGGACGTCTTTGATGCATGTGGGTGATGGGATGTTCAGAACCATCTGGATCTAGTCAGGATTGGTTTCTATCCCACACTAAGTCACCAAGTATCCTAAGAATTTATTGGATAAGACCACAAACAAACACTTGGCTGAGTTGAGCTTGATGTTGTATTTTTTGAGGACAGCGAAGGCCTGGTTGAGGTGGTGAAGGTGTTGCTTAGCTATGAGAGATTTGATGAGCATGTTATCAATATACACTTCCATGGTATCTCTTAAGTGTTTAGCAAACATTTTGTTGACCAGCCATTGGTAAGTGGCTCAAGCGTTCTTGAGACTGAAGAGCATTACTTTGTAATAGTAGGTTCCCCTCTCTGTGATGAAGGCTATTTTCTCATAGTCTTCTAGATGCATCAGAATCTAGTTGAAGCCCAAGAAAGCATCCATAAAGCTCAAGGGTTCATGTCCTGCTGTCGTGTTGACTGTCATATCAATGTGGGGGAGTGGGAAGGACTCTTTGGGGCATGCCCTGTTCAGATCTATGAAATCTATGCAGACCCTTCATTTTTCGTTCTTTTTCTTTATGACCACCACGTTCACGAGCCAATTAGAATGATGCACTTCTTGGATCAATATGTTACTCAACAGCTTGTCAACTTCCTCATTGATGACTCGGTTGCATTTTAGAGCAAATTTTCTTCGCTTCTACTTCAGTGGAGGGTGATTAGGATGTATATGAAGGTGGTGGACAATGGCCTCGGAACTAATCCCAATCATGTCAGCATGGGACCAAGCAAAGCTATCCTAGTTTTGCTAAAGGAAGTCTATGAGTCGCTCTCTTATCTAAGGTCTCAGACGAGAGCCTATCTGGGTCTTTCGATTGGGGCAGTCTGAGTGTATTTATACTTTATCTAACTCTTCCATGGTTGGTTGATCTGGCTTGGTTGGAAGGTTTGGATTGTTCTGTAATTGCTATAAAGCATGACTCTTGCCCTTGAAGGCATTCTTGTAACAATCTCTCCAGAATTTAGGATCACACTTGATCTCCCTCACTCCCTACTTAGTAGGAAACCTGATAGTTCGATGGAAGGTGGATGGGACAACTTGAATGTCATGGATCCAAGGTTGACCCAAGATGACATTGTAAGGGGAGGGGTAGTCGAGCACTAGGAATATGGTTTGTCAGTTGACTTCGCTTGCATAGACAGACAAGGCAATTTCTTCGATGGTGTAATTCTATTCGGAGCTGAACCCAACCAGGATGGTTGGACATTTGTTGATATTCAACTCATCCAGTCTTATAGCTTTCACTGCTTCAAAGAAGAGGATGTTGGCTAAGGATCCCTCGTCTACAAACACTCTCTTAACCAGGATGTTGGCTATTTGAAGGGAGATAACTAAGGCATCATGGTGTGGAGCAACTAAGGTGGTCGGCTTGTCATCCTCAAATTGGATGACCTGCTGGGTTGATGCTTGGGAGGGTGAATGGGTAGAGCGAAATTTTGGGTGATGGCTTGCTCAGGCATGTCGTTTGGCAAAGGAGTAACTTACTTTATTGACTTGTCGGAGATAATAAACCAAAATCCTTTTAGTGTCAGTTCTCATGGAGGAGGAGATGGTTCTTTGTTGTTTCTCTGGTTAACTGTGTTCTTTCACTTGTTTGTCAATAAATCCTAGAGGTGTCCCCTCTTAAGTAGTGTCACCACCTCTAATCTTAAGGGAATGCAATTAGGGGTGTTGTGACCATGGTCATTGTGAAATTCACATCACTTGGATGTATCCCTCTTGACATCAATGTTAAGCTTGGCTGGCCATTTCACAGTTGGTACCATCCTTTTCATGATTGCCACAAATTGAGCTGGTTCAATGTTGAGGTTGTACTCATGAATCTTGCACTGATTGGAGCTAGATGATTTATTTATGGGTTTGGTTTGTTGGCAGTCATATGGTTTTTTCTGCTTGAATTGTGGGGTGAGAGTCGATAGTGAGGCTCATATGGCCTACATTTTGGTCTTCTTTCATTTTGCCTTTGATGGCAAACATTCGCTGTTTGTATGGGGCAATATGATCATTCGAGTCGATTGTGCCATTGTAAGGATTCATGTTGGGGATGGAAAACTTATGTGGTATCTCGGCTAAAGCAATTGCATCCACGAAGGGTGAATCGGCATAGCTGTAGGGTTAGCTCTTCTTGGTTGGGGTTGGCACTCCAGGTATGCACCTTATCATCGCCTCCATGTGACCCTTTTTTTGGCTAATATTTGCTCCAGAGGTGAGGGGGAGGCATCAGGTCGACTTGGTTGGCTTAGAATGGTTGTTCTTGTAGCGGTAGGCTTGGGGTTACCTAGGTGCCTTGATCATGTGCTTGGAGAGGGACGATCGAGAGCGGCCTTGTTTGCTATCCAGGTTTGGATGGATTCTGGGTCGAGCCATCCACTTGTGATTAATGGAGCTAGGATGAATAGGTGTTCGTATTAGACAGTCTAAGGTTTGGAGTTTGGAGAGGTTGCATGGGCGTAACTAGTATGCTAAAGCAATTGGGTGGTACCTAGTAATGTTGAAGCTCAAGATTATAGAATTGACTTACCTTCTCTTTCAAAGTTTGGTTTTCGACCCAGATGGAGGCGTTTTCAATCCGGATGGTGGCATTCTCGACTTCCAGTGATGTGACCTTGTCCGAGTGTTATTGCATAAGAGCAATTAGAGCTTCAAGCCTAGTCTCGAGGCCAGGGTTGGCATTGTCCGAGTTTTCAGCCATGAAGTATTTCCATGTGAAGCAGGGTGTCGTAGGATGAATGATTGCCAGGGGTCCCATGATGGGTGCCAAACCGTAAATGGTAAAATCTACGGTTATGGAATTGGGGGGTTTGATCCTTTGAGATTGAGGCCACTAGCAATCTGCTACACCTACACAAACAAAGAAACAGGCGTGAAGTGAATTGAAAAGACCAAGGTGTGTCTGCCGTAGGCACTTCGACACTCAAGTCAGCAAGCTGAATAAGGCTAATTTAGTAAGGGTAAGGGAAAAAAAGGGTTATCAAAAGTTTAGTCGGAGACTAGAACTACGACAATAGTGTATAGCTCTCAAGGGTGAGAATTAAGGGGTTTGAAGGTGTAATGTTGAATGAATTGTGATAGCGTAGGCCTTTATTTTTGTAGTAATCGTACGATCTCTGAATCCTAGTAGGACTATGAGTCCATAATGGTTGAGGTTTAGTGAACAGGAAAGTCTTCAATTCGCTTGCCTTAGTAGGAGAAAGAGTCCTATTTAGTCTTAGATTCGGATCTTAGATGAAGTAGGATATAGACAGATCTCCTTGGGAGAATCTGGATAGTATCTAAATAAGAAGTAGATAACCTTAGGGTCCTAGTAAACTCTAGGTCCTATAGGTGACCTTGGATCAGCGGACCTAGGCCTAGATAAACTGACGGTGAGGCCTACGTGTATTGAGACCTTAGTGATCAGGCTTAATCTGTAAGCACCTAGTAGGTGTAATGGGCTGGCCCATTATACAAATTCTATTGTGGGCTAAACCGGAATTGTGCCATGGCTTTAAGCTTCATTGAAGGTGTTTCATTTTTGGACCCATTGAGGTTGAAGACATTGTTTGGCCCTAACAGTTTGTTAGCCCCCCACTCTTTAAATTAACTTGGAGAGTAGTCTAGTCCGAACGGTAATGATCTAGGTTGAACAGAGGTGTCTCAAGCCGAGTGAGAATGTCCAAAGGAGGTGAAGGTGAAACCATTCGATCTAGTGAACCAAGCAAGAGGATGTAAGGCACATCTTATGAACCGAGTGAGAGGAAGTGAAGTACATCCTTTGAAGGTGTCAGCACTCGGTTAGGCAACTAGAGTGAGAGGATGTGAGGCACATCCTGTGAAAGTGTCCTCACTCAGTGCATCGAACCGAGTGAGAGGATGTGAGGCACATCCTATGAAGGTGTCCTCACTCGGTGCATCGAACCAAGTGAGAGGATGTGAGGCACATCCTATGAAGGTGTCATACTATAGAGGCATGAGATCAAGTGAAGTTTACAATTCCATGAAGGTGTTTTGGCCGAATGGAGAATTTTTGCAGAGTGTGAACCGCTTCTCTAATGTTAGAGCAAGTCATATCCCACGGGCCATGGGATATATATGGATTTCTTTAAGCAAGCAACTATTATAAAGCGGGGTAATAAAGGACCAATTCGGCTTAGCCGAAATTGCTTAATAGAGGTGTTGCTTGCATGACACAAGTACTGAGTTGGCTCTGCTCTTTAGTTTAAATGCGGATCCAAGTAGACGACTTAAGGCGACTTCATATGGTATCATGTATGGTGTGTATATGTTAAGCAACAAACTGAATGGAGAAGAAAAAACCAAATGGAGAATAGACCAAATGGAGAAATAATATGCATGGCGTGCATGCGTAATAAATCGAATGAAAAATAAGTCAAATGGAGAAAAACGACAAATGGGGGTGAATTCTTCTACCATGCGATTGGCAAAGGTCGAGCAAAATGAAGTTTTAAGTAAAACGTACTAGGCAAAAATGGTGTGCATGCCAAATGTGCCAGAGTGGTGTCGAATGGAGGATCATTTAAGTGAACAATGTGTTTGCGCATGCCTCAGCAAGTGTTGCTTTCCTCGCTGACGTAATTGTCGCTGCTGTTTCATTGGCTTCTACATCATTTGACGCTACCTCTATGTTGCCGCATTTGTTGCTTGAGCTGTGGCTATTGCAACTATGACTTCTGCCCTTGATTTGGTACTAAAAGTGCACTCTGCTGGCTTTGTTGCTGCAATGGAACCTTGGAGTTGTAGCATATGCACAAAGTGTTGATTACTTTGCATGCTTGAGTCTTTAAACTGATTTCCAAGTAACTGTTGCTGCTCCTGCCATTGTAATCTTGAAATATTATTTTGTGGGCCTAGTTGTTGATGATGCATACTTGAGAGGTTTTGCTGAGCCAATATCTGCTGGTGCTAATGCTGTTGTTGCTCACTCTGTCACCTTTGCCTTGGCTAAATACATTAGTGTGAAGAATGTAAGGATCATCGCTTAAATTTCCCAGGAACTCAAAGTCTATCTCATCCTGAGCTGAGCCTTCTGATTTTAAGTAGTAGGCAGTAATAGTGTTGTTGTTGAGATTTTGCCCACTACCATCTCCCCAAGTCATATCAAAATTCGGTAGAAATTAGCAGAAGCAAGCATGAAATAGCTAAAAACTCTAAAAATCATTAGCATTTTGCTAGAATAAGAAGCCATGGATTGAGCTAAAGCCTTGATACTTTGTTGGAACTGATGAATAATACAAAGGGCTTATATATCAGGAAAAGTGGTAAAATTAATTAAACAATTTACCAAAGAAGGGAAATTTAAATGCATGTATTGAAGGATCCTGCGGGTCTTGAAGTTGATGGAGAGGAACTCGTCATCATCAATCATTATTAATGAAAGTGCTTGGTGCTTTCCTCTTGAGTTTATATTTGTGCACTTCTTCGTTCGGCTCGATGGGTTTTAAATAAATTGCAGAGTCGAATGAATCTACGTAAGGGTTTTGGGATTTTGGATCGAAAGTCCGTTCTGGAGCGATGTTCTCGACATTCTAAAACAAGCCCAAGACACACAAGGATATTTAAAACATGAAATACCTTCCAAAGAGGCAATTAGACATGCATTGATGAACATAAAGTCCCAAAATGTGATCAATGTTTAAAACGGTGCATGAATAAATAATAAACATGGGAGATGCGTTTTAATGTTTCAAAATATTATGTTTCATGTTGAACAAATATTATATGGTACTTGAATGATTCCTAGATACTTTCAATGGACTTAAAATGAAGAAAAGTAAACAAAAACTTTCTTATCATGGTGAAACTTTCTGATTAACGATGCCAGTCGGAGGGAGTTTCGTGCCTCCTCTCATGTTGAAAGTTATCATTGGCAGATGATTGTCAAGGCCCCACGGTGGGCACCAAACTATAGATGCAAAAAATATACGGTTACAGAAATAAGGTTTGATCCCGTGAGGTTGAGGCCATTGACAATCCAGTTGGACCGGGAGTTTTGTCGAAGACCAAGACTATTGCGAGGGTGTCAGGTTCTCAAGAGCAAGAACTTAGGAGTAAGTAGATGGTTTTGAGTAGTGGAAATTGAATATCCGATCATGAATCCCTTATGAGAGGGTAGACCTCTATCTATATAATAGTCATAGGATCTTTGAATCCTAGTATGGCTCTGAGTCCATAATGATAGAAGTTTAGTGAATAGGAAAGTCTTTGATTTACTTGCCTTTGTAATAGTAAGAGTCCTAATTCATATAAGGTTCAAGATTTTAGATGAATTAGAAGATATAGATGGATCTTTTGGAAGAATTAGGATAGTAGTGAAACAGGAAGTGGATATCTTTAGGGTTTGAATAGAACACTGGACCCTTAATAGATAGCTAATGGGCCTATCCAAGGTTGGGCTATGGTCTTGAGCCATGCTGTAGATGTTACGTACCAAGGCGATTTTTTGCCCATACAATAGACAATAAGTTTGATGATTAAAAAAAAAAAAGAATAATATATATATATATATATATATATATATATTAGTTTCATTACTTAGAAGAACATATATAAAGCTACATAACAAAAAAATTGGTGTAAAACTAGACGTAGATGAATGAAAACACCCTGAAACAATTAGTTACATCTTATTTTCCATTATAGTGACATTTGAAGGCTAAAACAGAAATATAAAAACAAACAAGACTTAGATAGCCCTCAGATACGAAACAGGATTAGGAGGCATTGGAATATCTACAGTCCCTTCCAGCATAAGTAAAACTTTCTTCATTGAAGGACGAAGGGATGGCTCATCAATGATACACCAAAGTGCAATTTTCATCATCCTCTCTAATTGTTTTAGATCAACCTTTTCATCACCTACTAGTTGAATCAACTCCCCAGCATCAAAACACTTGTAAGCCCAATCTTCAAGAATAACTTGATCATTCGGAAGATTTTCGTCCATACTTCTTCGACGACATATGATTTGCAAGAACACAATTCCAAAACTGTAAACATCCGCTTTCACTGTCACAGGTATATTTCGATGCCATTCTGGTGCAACATATCCCCTCGTTCCTCTTATTGCTGTATAAGTTTTGGTTTGGTCTGGTTTCATCAGCTTTGCTAATCCAAAATCAGAAATTTTTGCATGCATTTTCTCGTCCATGAGTATATTATGAGGTTTTATGTCGCAATGGATGATCTGAGTTTCACACTCATCATGTAGATAGAGAATGCCTCTCGCTATATCGTGAACGATGCCTATTCTTTCAACCCAGTTAGGTTGCTTTTCTGGAGTGAAGAGAAGATCAGCAAGAGAACCATTGCTCATGTACTCATATAGCAACACCTTTTTGGGTCCATCGGAGGAATATCCAAGTAGACGAACTAGATTCCTGTGATGGGTTCTCCCAATTACCTTAATCTCAGTCAGGAATTCCCTTTCCTCTTCAGCGAACCCCTTCTTTAATTTCTTGACAGCTACTAACTTTTGGCAATTCATCATTGTCCCTTTATAAACTGTACCTGAAGATCCTCTACCAATCTCTTCCTTGAAACCTTCAGTCATTTTTTCAATCTCTGCAAAACTAAATGATGTGGGGGCAATGTCCTCGCAAAAGCAATCGTCAAGAATTCTCCTATATGACCAGCAATGATATCTGTAGATAACAAAACCGAATATTGCGAAAATAACAAATATAAAAGCAACAAATAAAGAACAGACAATTATGATCATATCCACCGGGAGATGTTTCTTGCTTTCTTTGTGCTCAACAGGTCCGCTATCAGTAGAGGATGAAGTAACTTCTACCTTGACAAGAACGATATTTGATGAGTCACCGTTGGGATCTTTTCCTGCAAATCTCAAAGGAAGCTTTTGCATTCTGCAGTTTCCATTTGTAGTACTAAATAGTGCTGCGTCGCAATCACTGTCCTCCAAACATGCTTGTTCACAGTCTTCTTTGGATACTTGTAGAAATTTATATGAAACATCTTCGAAGTAATAATTATCCAATTCCTGAATTGTGTAGTTTACAGCTCCATGCCGGTTTGAGGAATTTCTTTGACAGCCTGAATATTGATTTTCTTGGTCAACATATACAAATCCTTCAAGACATATACAGCCAAATTTCTGGTTCTGTTTTATAATACAATAGCTATTAAGGCCACACAGACCCTTAGGCACACACTTATCTTCCGGAGATTCCCATACAACTAACCTTGAACCATTTTGTCTTAAATTGTATGAATATAATCGGAGTATCCCATCCCCATCAATTTTTACCAAATAGATTGTTCCTTCGTTAGTTGGATATCCTCCCTCTGTTATGTTTTTTACGGGGAGGCCTATGGAACTAACCATGTAAAGATGGCCATCGACATCAAGTTTGACTTCATAAGCCGACCCGTTTGTAAAAGACGTCCCAGTATTTGACGCCCAATAAGCATATGTAGATGTGTCTGCAGTATTCTCTGGGTACTGCACCAGGTTTCCATCATATTGCATCTTAAGACGGAATCTCACCCTGGAATATTCAGTTCCTGAAACACTTGAAAGCAACTCCTTCCCTGTGAGGAGACTTTGAGTTTGCAAAATAGTATCAGTTGGGTGATCAAAACTCTGCCATATTATTCCTCCACTAGTGTTATAAAGCACAAAGTTGCCAGAGTCTAGCATGGAAGCGGATGCGGCGGGCCTTGAAATTTTAGCTATAGAAGCTGAGCCTTCTGTTGATTGCAAGACAAGCCTGCCTTCAGAATTTAACAGCAAAGTAGCGTTACTGGAGACTGGTGGATCATCTCGGTTTGCAGTCCAGACTACAGTTTTCTCAGGAATTCCAGCGAGAAAAATTCCAACAGCATAGCCTTTCCGTTGCCGATAAAAACCAAAGGCGTAGAGACCAGAACGAGACGGCCATGAAGAGTTTTTGGTGGGTGCAAGAGAAGATCCCGGGCCTATATTAAACCGGGTTTGTTGCGCATTAGCTTTAAAAGGTGCAGATAGGAGAAAGAATATAGAATGCATGAAAAGAATATGAAATGTCTGCATCTTATGAATCTGGAGGTGAAGTATTGACAACACTGGATAAATGCATATATTTAATTCTATATATGGAACTCAAAAGGACTGGAATTTTCAAAACTCTTCCGTACACATTCATGTAAGTTAAATCTTCATTCGCAATTTCCACAAGCTTTGAATTTTATTTTCATATCAAGAATCTTCAAAATAATAGAATTAGCACGTCAATTTATGGAGACTAACATGTTTTTTAAACCAATCAAGGGCCAAAGAATTTGTTTAATGTTTTGACAGTCGTATCGACTGGGTATATATACGAAGATTCTACATTGCAAGGTTTAGTAGACGTATTGATAGGGAAGCGTAGTGCGAATTCCAACTTTCCAAGTGACGTATAATTAAAGTATAGAAATGAGCCTTTGACGCTGAGTATCTATAGCTGTATTTTCATTGCATTTGATTTGAATGGGAATAGTAAATCTTGAAAATGACTTTTGTGTAGGACTTTAAACTTAACTAGGTTATTGTAGTAATTTTATATTATATTATCAGTTATTTTATTTTATATTTTGAGACATGAGTGATGCTATTTGTAACCTCACGTTTTATCTAATTTGACCCCACTTCTAAAAAAATCCACTAAAACTCTTAAAATTTTTAAAATATCTAAATATACCCAGTTATTTTCAAAGCAATCCTTTTTTAATATTAAATTTTTAATAATTACTTATCTCATACTTTATTAATCTTTATTTGTTGTGAATATAAAAAGCAATCATAATATTTTGTTTTATAAAATATTGTTTTTAGATTAAAACTTGAAAATCTTATACAATGAAGAGAAGGGAATGATTCATATTTAAATATTTAAGTCCACGGAATGAATATTCATTCCACCGGGTGAAGCGCCGGTCAGAAAATTTTATTGGACTAGTCACAAAGACTTTCAATCGATTTCTCTTGAAAAATACTATGCTTACTCACGACTTATACTAACCATCTTACAACCTTTGTTAAAATTTTATATGGTATCCGTACTATGCGTATAGTACCAGTACTATGCGTTATATTTACAAAGGATAGTAAGATGGTTAGTAAGATGATGAGTAAGTATAGTATGGTTCATTTCTCTTTTCTCTCTCTGAGTATCTATAGTTGTATTTATTGCATTTGATTTGAATGAGAATAGTATAAATCTTGAAAATGAGATTTGTGTAGGACTTTAAATAAACTAGGTTATTTTAGTAATTTTATGTTATATTATAAGTTATTTTAGCTATTTTATTTCAGTAACTTTGTAATATATTATGAGTTATTTTAGTTATTTTATATTATATTAAGAGTGACGCTGTTTGCAACCTCACATTTTATCGAACCCACTAAAACTCTTAAAAGTATTAAAATATCTAAATAAACCCCATTTATTCTCAAAGAAATCCTTTTTCAATTAAATTTTTGATAATTACTTATCTCATACTTTGTTAATCTTTATTTATATATATAGCTTTATGTCATATATATATATATATATTCAACATTTGGGATTTAGGCTGTGTTGACAGGTGTATGTAACAAATTTGTCTTTGTCTACTAAGAGATGTTAATTGCAACAGTGAAAGCTCTTGCTGAGTTTTTCTTGCGCATCCATTAGGTTAGAATAGAGGCTTTTATTTAAATTTTAGAAGACTTGATAAAGTCCAAGTCTTCCCAGTGGATAGACCTAACTGTCTAAAGACTTGAAAATTTTGTTGTATTTATATTCTTATACATTTAGGTATACATATTGAACGTTGACGGAAGAAAAAAAATTATTAATTAAACCCAAAAAAAAAAAAAAAAAGGAAGAAACATGACGCCTAGAAATGTCAAGGTAAATAATTTTAATAGCAAAGGCAATCCATCTTTTATGGTGAATGATAATATCAATTACCTTGAGAAATCAATCTAGCCTTCACAAATTCAAAAGAAAAAAATAAATAAAATTTCTATTACAATAGTAAAATTGCCAATTGAGTTGAAAAGTTACTTCACATGGGTGGCACATAAATTAAGATCTCAACTTTGTATGTGTAGGTTAGATTATTGTAAATTAGAATTTTTACTTAATCTAGGATCTTTTAACTTTAGGTGGCCTGATGGTAAAAAAGCAAAAGAGTCTAACATGAGTTGTTGAGTTCGATCCTCATAGGCCTTAATAGGGGTGGTTACTGAGGAGATTTATTTGGTTGTCAATTTTAAGATCTTGGAGAATTAGTTGAGATACATATAAGCTAGCTCAAACATCTTTGGTTAACCAAAAAAAAAAAAAAAAAATTTCCTTCATGACCATTGGATTTAACCAAGCCCATAACCAAGAAAAGGTTAAAAAAATTATTATACAAAATAAATGGATAGATGCATATAAAAAGCTAACTCAATAAACATGGGTAATTATACAAACGGACTCTATATAATCAAGTTGTATAAAAGAAAAAAAATTATATCTTTAGTTTGTACGTATATATAACTTTATGTCATATGTATATTCTTTTTCTTTTTAACATTTGGGATTTAGGCTGTGTTGCTAGGTATATGTGACAGATTTGTCTTGGTCTACTAAGAGATGTCAATGACGACAATGAAAGGTCTTGCTGAGTTTTTCTTGCGCGTCCATTGGGGTAGAATAGTGTCCTCTATTTAAATTTTAGAAGACTCGATAAGGTCCAAGTCTTCCCGGTGGATAGACCTAACTGTTTGAAGACTTGAAAATTTATGAGCATTAAAATTTAGATACAATAAATTTTAATGCTTTACCTGATTCATATGTATGTCTAATAAATTAAGTCATTGTCACATATAAATATACTTTGAAAACCATCGATAGACTGATAGTCTGTGACCGAAATTAAACGAGGAGGAAAACGAAACAAATGTAAAATAGATACCTAAGACAATAACAAAATATATATGGATTGCAAGATTAAGTTCAAGTTCGTTGAGTCAAAAAATATTCAAAATAAAAAATTTAAACATGATTATGCTTTGCTTATCTCAAATTCGGGAAAAAAAAAAAAATTAAATCCCGTTAATTTTAAAGAATAGGAAAAGATAATAAAAACATAGACTAAGTCCTAGGATATATAATTAAATGCACATGGATACGACTTGACTTCAGGACCATAAAAATGTTTGTTTCATCCCTTTGATTTCAGTCAACTACAATGAAGCACATTCATTTCAAATATTATTATTTCGGTCCTTTAACTTAATATATCATTAGTTAACTGCTAAATGACTTGAAAATTATACTAAAAATGAAAAAAAAATATCATTTAAAAAGAAATGAAAAAGACATTATACAAACAACGCTAGTATATAACGTGTTTGTTTAATAACTTGAAGGGAAAATAATTCAAATTACAATAGTATTATATATATAAATCATTTTTATTATTCTTTAGAGAGGTATTTTTATCATTTTAGCATAATGTTTTACTCAATTATCAGTCTACTAACTATTTATGAAGTCAAAGAACAAAGTACTAGTATTTGAAATAAGTATCCTTCAGTAGTATACCAAAACTATAGGGATCAAAATTTAAATCTCTTCACGATTTTGAGTTCCATAATTTTTATATAAAATATTGTAGTGTTGATCAAAGAGTCAGACTGTGAAGTGAAGAAAGCTAAGAAGTCAGATCCACAGAGAATAGACATTGGCTTGGTTTCAGGGGGAATGTGGATTAAAGTGTCAGTCTATAAAGTTAAGGGTTTAGTTGTAAAAGTGCCAAAGTGATGTCATTTCAATGAAGTTGTTAAACGAAGTAGTTAGGTTCAGTTAACTACTCCATTGCTCTTTTATATAAAGCAGTATGTAATCAGTTTGTTCTTAATGAAAAAAATCGGCTTACAATTCACACAACTTCCTCTATTTTTTTTTTTTTTCTTTACTAAACTGCAGTCTAGAAGTTTTTCTTCCAAATTTCTTCAAGATTCACATGGTATTAGAGCCACCGACTAACTGTCAATGGCAAATTACACCGATTCTGATTAGTCAGTGAAATCAGGGACTAACATGCTCCATAGCTCGTCCAGCTCCTTCACTTCAGCCTTTCCCTCTAGCCTCCAAGTTGTAAACCCTAAATTGACAAGAGACAATTACAGGGACAATTATGGTTCTGGAAATCGCAAGTTCCAGCAGCAGTTGGAGCTCATGAGCTTGAAGACCATCTAACAAGTTTAGTTCCCTGCCCTTCTCCACTAATTGATAGTGAGAATGAAACCACTTCAGGAGCAGGAGAAATTAGGGCAAGAAATTTAGTTAATCTAGCATATGTAGCTTGGAAGAGGACTGATAAATTTATGATTACTTGGTTGCTAGCATTAATATCCGAATGTATGTTTAGCTATTTGTCCAAGTGTCAGTAATCGACTGCTATTTGGCTTACTCTTGAGCATGAGTTCTTAAATGACTCTAAGGCAAGAGCTTTGCATCTCAAAAACCTTTTGCAAAATACTCAAAAAGGGAACTTAATTGTTAGTGAATATGTGAAAAAGATGAAAGGTAGAGCTGATAATTTATCAGCAAGTGGACAGTTGATTTATGATGAATATTTGTTGCAACTGATTCTAGATGGTCTTGGTCCAGAGTTTGATTCTGTTTCATTATGAGAAGCACAATACCTGCTTCAAAAGTATGAAATGCGAATTGAGAAGTTTAATTCTCCCGACTTCTCAAATAGTGCCATCTATAGTCCTACCACTAATAATTCAGGAAACTCAACATCTTATTCAACCCTCCACAATAACACAATGTCCTCTAATAACCTTTCTCTTTTCCTAAATACGCCATTACCAACTTCCTCTGTTCCAAATATACCAAATCATTCCTTTACACCTCAACATTACCTTCCAAATTATCACTCTCAGCTCCTTGCTTCCAATACAAGAGTTTTACCTTCCATTAATCCCTACACAGCTTCAGCTTACATAGGACAGTATGGAAGTCCTTTTTCTGGTAACAACACTCATGGTTTTACTCAAATTGGAAGAGGAAGAGTTCGAGGAAACAATAGAGGCAGATTGGTTTGTCAAATATGTAGCAAAGTTGGATACACTGCTATCCAATGCTACTATAGATTTAATTCATCATACAATGGTGCACCTCCCTACTTTGGAGGTCAAATTGGTAATCTTGGTTAGCTGCAAACTTTACCTACTTATTCAGGAGACAAATTAATAGTCTTGGTCCATTTCAGCCTCATAACAGACCATCTTATCCTCCTATCTCTAGTGGACAACAACTTCCAAATGGACTTCCTTATATCTCTCCTTACGAAGTGAATCAGATCTCTAAGCTTAATCATGGTAATTGTCAACAATAGCAATTTTCTAGGCAGTAACAATTGTCAAGACAACAATTTTCTGCAACTACAAGTTCCAGTCCTAATGTGGTCAATTAGGGTTTGCAGTACCCAGTCAGCAACCATCTAGATCAACTCAAGCATATTTTGCTGCTCAGTTCACACCTACCTGGTCTTGCACATTCTGGTTTTGTAATGATAGCCACAGCAGCAGCCACACAAGACCCCGCCTGGTCTATGGATTCCAGGGCTATGGATCATGTTAATGTAGACATGAATCACCTCAATCTTAGTAGGAGCTATGATGGAACAGAGCACCTACAAGTTAGCAACGGTGAGTACCTAAATATTTCACATGTTGGCCTTACATATTTGCCTAGTTCCTTACATTCCAAATGTATTTATTTGAAAAATGTTTTATGCGTACCTAGAATTACAAAAAATTTACTTAGCATTTCTAAATTTACTAAAGATAACAATGTTATAGTTGAGTTCTCATCTGATTGTTGTGTGGTTAAGGACAAAATCACTAGTATGGTGTTGCTGTAGGGAGAACTTAAAGCTAGGCTGTATTAGTTGAATCTCCCTTCTACCCTTACTTCTAACCTTTATCGAATTCAATTTCAACTAAAATTCCTGCACAATCTGCTTTACCTGGTTCTCGATCCTTTGTGTCTTTAATAGAGTCTAATAAGTTTCCAAGTACTCTTCTCAATCTGGTTGTGTTTCATCAAGTACTGAGTAGTCTCATAATTCAATACCTGATGATGTTAGTTTACCACTTTCGTTTTTGTCTAACTCTAATATTACGTCTGCAAGTTGTACTGACAATCACATTACTCCTAATAACGTCAATTGTACACAGCAACCAATCAATAAAAGTACTTTTTGTTCACTACTTAATCCAATGCATGTTGATGCTATGAATGATAATGCACATGTTGTGACTGCTACGGAATGATACTTACCTATGAATTATTTGTGTTATCCTAAGAATGATAATACTTTGAGCAATGTGTTAGCTACTACTGTAATTGATTCCTTATGTACTGTTGCAGGAGTAAGGAATTCTTTGTGCTCTGATGCTAGTGTTGTTGAGTCTCAAATTGATATTTTAAAACCTTCAATTCACACCTTTGCCTTCTCATGTCACGCTGATTCTATTAGGATTATATGGCATCAAAGATTAGGCCACCCTTATGCTGAAGCATTTTCCAAAATCATGCATCATATTCCTTCTACTTCTTTGTCTAACACTAAATCAATATCCGCTGTAGCTTTCTATGATGATTGCTTACTTGGAAAAATGCACAAAAATCATTTTCTAGCCTTTCACTCAAGGGCCACTGAACCACTTGGTCTTATGCATAGTGATGTTTGGGGGCCTTCACCTTTAAACTCCTTAGAGGGATTTAGGTACTATGTTCAGTTCAAAGATGATTTTAATAGGTACACTTGGCTGTTTTCATTAAGAACAAAGGTTGAAGTTGCATTTGTTTTCATTTGATTTCATCATTTAGTTGAAAGGCAATTTGGACACAAACTTAAATGTCTTTAGTCAGACCAAAGGGGAGAGTATAAAGGCTTGGTCTCATATCTTACTAAGGTTGGCATTCAATTTTGATAGTCATGTGCATATGTCCATCAACAAAATGGTTGTAGTGAAAGAAAACATAGGCATGTCATCGAGACTGGTTTAACATTGCTTGCCTATGCATCTATGCCTATGAATCTTTAGTGGTGTGCATTCGATACAGCTATACTCTTGATAAATCGTATGCCATCATCAGTTTTACATTTTAATTCTCCATATCATATTTTATTTGGTAGATTGCCTTTGTATTCTACATTGAAAGTTTTCAGTTGTGCTTGTTTTCCCTACTTCAGGGATTTTAATTCTCATAAATTCAGTCTACATTCCTCCAAGGGTCTTCATAGGGTATAGTCTTATTCACAAGGGTTATAAATGCATGAATTCTGAAGGAGAAGTCTATACTACACCCAATGGTAAATTTAATGAGTTAGAGTTCCCTTATGCACATGATTTTGGCCATCCCACCTCACCACCTATCCATACAGCTTTACCTGAACACAAGCCCTCTAGTTTTCCCTTTATAACCTCCATGTAGAGCTCTCGGTCAATTGATGCAGCACCTCCAGCTACAAAGTCTCCAACAGTGTCCTGTTCTATGCCAAGTCTACCATTGTCAAATGGTAAGGGTACTCATTCTATAGCATCTATTATACCCTTCTAATCAAACACTACCTCACATAATCAGTCCACCATCCTTGAGCAATCTACACAACATAAGTCACCTTCTACAGCACCTGTTACATCCTCTACATCGGATATTCCCTTACACAAACACTCTACCACTCCTGAGAAGTCTTCCCCATCCAAATCAGCTTATTTTTCATCATCATTACCACACACTTCAACTGGTATTGCTAACACTCCTCACAATTTGCCTCCTTGCACCTTAGAAGTCAAATTAACCTCTTCTCAGCTTTTGTCCTCACCTACAATATCTGAAACCTCATTACCACCCTACCATTTTCAAGTTGACTTGAGTTCCTCAAAGTTTTCTTCTAAGACTCAATATGCTTCAGCCTTTACAAATGTGTATCAGATGGTCACGAGATCCAAGGCAACTAAAAATAGAACTACCCTTATTACTATTCCAAGGGTTTCTATCAAAGCTAAACCTACTTCAGTGAAAGAGGCCTTAAGAATTGAAGAATGGAAAGAGGCAAAGTAGGTTGAATTTAATACACTAGTAAAGAATGACACCTGGATACTTGTTCCTATAACTAATGATTTACATGTTGTTGGCAACAATGGGTTTTCCAGACTAAGTATAATGCTGATAGTAGTCTTCAAAAATATAAGGCTAGGCTTGTTGCTAAAGGATTCCAACAAACACGTGGGCTGGATTATTTTGAAACCTTTAACCCTGTTATGAAGCCCTCCACTATTCAGATTATCCTAGCTCTTTCTATGACTTATGGCTAGGATATCAAGCAAATCGATGTTAACAATACATTCCTAAATGGGATTCTTAATGAAACAGTCTTTATGTATCTACCTGAGGGTTTTGAAAATCCTTCTTTCCCTGGTCATGTTTGCCAACTTAAGAAAGCCCTTTATGGCCTCAAACAAGCTCCAAGAGCTTAGTATGAAAAGATGAAACAAGCTTTTTTGGATAAGAGGTTTCACAATTCTGTGTCAAATACCATTTTATTCACCTACAAACTTGACAACTGCATGATTTGCATCCTTATCTATGTTGATGATATTTTGATCACTAATGGACATCCTACTTTCATTAAAAAACTGGTTCAAGACTTAAATGCTCAGTTTAGTCTTAAAGATCTTGGTTCAATACATTATTTTATTGATATTGAAGCTACTAGGACAACTCATGGTATTCATCTAAGGCGAGCCAAGTACATTTTTGATCTTCTTGCAAAAACAAGAATGTTAGAAGCAAATGTGTGTATTACACCTATGGTAGTTGGTACCAAATTGTTTTCTACTGACAGTATTATCTTTCAGGATCCTAGCTTGTATTAAAGTTGTAATGTCTCACTAGGCAAGTATTCATTGAGTATCCTATAGAGAGAATCTAGAGAATTGCTAGCTTAAAAAGAGTGTTCGTCTAAAATTTTTATCCTTAATGCAGTTCAAACATGCTATCACACAATGACTATTTCTCACATATATAAATCCACATTAAATTTCTTTGCTAAGACAGTGTGTGCAATCCTCTCGCTAGCTTGACATCTCCCGAGCACTACAATCTTATACCTGCAAAAATAAGGAAAGCAATGGGGTGAGCTATAAATGCTCAGTAAGTAAACCAAATCTAACTATGCTCTTACTCCGCTATCCCCGTTTTCGCTATACTACTTCTAAATTTCTACTTGCTTTCTCTCTTTATTCTTAGGCGTACTACTTAGCAGTCTTCTATTTTTCTCAAAACATTCTAAAAATCTTTCTAGTACTGTGTTATTTTTTATCATTTTACTTCTCTTCTTTGCTAGATTACATCTTTCTTTTTCCTTCTTTACTCAACAAATCGCTAAGTTTTCTTGCTACTTGTCATGTTCTAATTTCTGTTCTTTTCTAGCATGTATCTAATTTCTGTTCTTTTCTTGTATATATCTAGTTTCTTTTCTATTCTCGTAGGCTTCTATTTTCTTTTCTTCTCTACTCTCATAGGCTTATATTTTTTTTTTCTTTTCTATTCTCATGGGCTTCTATTTTCTTTTCTTGGCTGGTTAGGCACGCAATAATAAAATAAATTGTTTAATCTATGCATAAATGCATGAGATGCAATGCACATAAAATGTCTGATGCATATGCAAATGATCATGTTTGTATTCTTTATAAAAATTCTTTTCTAATTCTTTCTGAAATTCTTTCAGTTTTCTATTTCTTATTCTATTTTTCTTTCTTTCTGAAATTCTTTCTATTTTCTATTTCTCTTTCTTTCTGAAATTCTTTCTATTTTCTATTTCTTATTCTATTTTTTCTTTCTTTCTAAAATTCTTTCTACTTTCTATTATGGTTTGCCAATCGGACTAGGTAGAGGCATGGATTTAGAACCCTGGCCGTGTGAGCATATTCTAAAATTCTTTTTAGGTGCAGTCCTCATCCACATGCACTTCAAGCGGACTGTACAATTTTGTTTTCTATTCTCAGGCCACTCACTAATGGCCATATGCATGTGGGAAACTTCTACATCTTTGTCGCCACTAGCTAACGCAATGAATGCTCATAGGTTCTCCATCACAACAACTCTCTGAAAACATGCTCTGTAAATCTGTAAAATAACTAATTAGACATTTTTCCAATAATTTTAAAATTTCTGAAATATATTCTATGTTATGTCATGCATTTATATGCTATCTATGCATGATCCTAAAACACGTGTCTGACTTTGGCATGTATTTTATTAATTCTATGACTTTTATTTCGATATTTTTCTAGAAAGCCCAAAGTTCTATTCTAGTAACATGCTTAACTTAAACATTTTCTATTTTATTCTTTATTTCTAAATTCTATGCATCGTGTGTACGTACGCGATTCTATAATTTCCACATAATTCTGTAATTCTTCTACTCTATCATGCTATGTAAAATGTGCACATACACAAGTACATTATCTCTCACAAACTCTACTCTTCTATAATTCTATTAGTAAGATATTAAAACGGCACAATTCAACTAGGAATGAATTCTACATTTTGGGCAATCTAATTTCTTCTATAAAAAGCTATGTCACAACTTACGTATTAAGTCTACTAACTTGCCCAATTATGCTACTAGATTTTCTCAAACTTATATTTCACATAACCATGTCATAAAATAACTCTCTAATATTTTTCTAATGTAACAAAAATGCCTTGTACAACTTTCTAAATACAAATCTTAATGCCATAAATTTGCATTCTCTTACATGACCATCAACTTCAATTTGTTATACATGCCCTTCTTTCTTCTTTTCTTTTGGCTACATTCTATACATTAATCTATATTGCCATATTAATCATTGTAAATTGAATCTAACATATGGCATAACATATATACTTTGGGTAAATTCTAATTTTTTTCTAACATTCTTAACTAAACTTTTGGTCAATACATAATATTCTCAAGATCTTCTAGCAAATTCTATGGCTTGTAATATATATTAAGGCATGAAAACTATACTCATACCAAGCAATTTCTAAAATGGTCACGTATTTAATACATAAACAAAACTTCTATTTTCTTTGATATTTATACTTGGGCAAGCTTTTCTATTCTTTATACAATAAAATCACTTATAAAATATTGTTTATAACTAATCTCAAAACAAGAAACAACAATTTACTCATTTGGCCAAGCCATTCTTTGAATGATCTTTCTAATTTGAAGCATACAAGCTTGACAATTTATGGTGGCATATTGTAATATTATAATTTAATCACCCATCTTTTACTATCATCAATGCTACACTATTACAACAATTTAATATGCAATTCTTGCCATCATTTTTCTAAAGTCATAAGTTTCAAAACCCATAATTCAATGACTAAATCCAATATGCCATTCAAACTAATGCTAAAAGTTCAAGCAACTTGAACCATCCACTAAAAGCCATTCATTTCATTGAACTAACATAACCAAGTGTTATTCTAAATTTTTGCATAACAAAATGCACTCTTCAATACTAAAACTTACACTTGGTTTAGCTGAACGTGACCTTTCAACTACAATTCTTTCCTTTCTCAAACAATTTCTTCAACAAGATTTAACAAACTCATGCATGCATTTCTCTTTGAATTTTCATCAAACAATTCACATACACATGCAAATACTTGGTTGGCCACACTTCCACATCTCTCCAAATCCACCAAAATTAGAGCAAAAACTCACAAAACTTAACTTCAATTCTGGCCAGATTCAACACTTCCAAATTCCAAAATCAACTTTTCAAAATTTCATACCAAAACATCACATCTACATAACTACTCATCTTGGATGAACTTCTACACATTATTCTCCATCAAACAAGCATCTAAATAGCCAATACTTCTTATCATGCATCATACACAAACACTCAAGAATCAACTTACACATATACTACTCAAATTAAAGCTTAGATTGGGTTTACATACTTTTTTTTTCTTGCAAGAATCCTTTTCTTTGCTTCCTTTGCTCAATTTCTCCATTGATTCATGCTCACAGCTTCACAGATACTGTCCTCCAAGTAGGCTTGTTCACACTCATCTTTGGTCTTTTGCAGAACCGAATACGGAACATCTTCGTAGACATTATTTTTCACTTAATGGATGCTGTAAATCACAGTTCCATGGCTGCTAATGAATCTTTCAGCTATGAAATTTCTTTTACAGCCTGAATATAGATTTTCCTGGTCAACATACACAAATCATGGAAGACAGCTATATCCAAGTTGCTAGTAAGGATTCACAATACAATAGCTATGAAAGCCACACTGACCTATGGGGCGACACCTATATGTTGAAGAATCCCACAAAATTGACAACACATTATTTTGTATCAAATTATGACAATACAGTCTGAATATCCCGTCCCAATCAATTTTCATACAATACATGTTCTTCCTATTGGAATCCCAACTGTTAAATTCTTTATGTTGAATCCAGTGGAATTATGCAGGAAAAATGGTCATTCGAATCAAGGCTTAATCTCACACCAGCACCCCACCCTGCTGTATTAGATGCCCAATAAGCAGTTGCAACTGCGTGTTTCTGTTGGAGTTGTCGACTACTTCAGCATTATTGGGTTACGCAGACTGGTAGCGTGCCGAATGCACCAAATTAATTAACCTTACTAACGTAACTACTGAATTGTATAAAAGGCAAGCAAGGGTCGATCCCACAGGGAATGACTCGATTAATTTCTATATTCTAAAACAATAAAAACAACAGAAACGCAAATTAAACTCTAAACAGTAAACTTGACAACAGTAAAGAAAGGGGGTTTGTAATCAAGGTAAACTAAAGTAAAACAGAGAAATAAAATATCAGGTTAAACAATCAGTTCTCTGTTCAATATCCACCTAAACATGCATTGGACATAAAGTAACTGTAACATTTTTCTATTTTTTCATTATGGAACTACTAACCCTAGGAAACAACAAGCTCTGTTACCCGAATTCTCCCTTAGTTTGTCACTACTGAAACAAGCTCTTCAAGTAGATACTAATCCTTGAACAACCTAAAACAACCTCTCTAAATTTAATTCAATGGCAGCCTTAAGAATTAGGAGAATAGATCAATCTAAGCAACAATCACGCAAGCTCGGATTATTTAACTTAGGTTATGTTATTCAAGACAATAGACCGAAAACTTGTCCATAATCAGCTATCATCATGCATCACTCGTTGAATAGAAAAAGGACGATTACGTATCACAATTCCTAATTCTAACAGGTAAATTCTGATTAAACAATTTAGCAGGCCAAAACTAAATCACTCAAACAAGAATCACAAACAATTAAAACAGAATAACATAAACAATTCCAATAAAAACGAGATTAAGAACAATGTTACTAGAGTCAGGTTACACCAATGACATGAAATTAGGCTTCAAAATCCCCTTGAACTGAAGAAGGAAATTAGCCGCACATCTTGATCTAGAACGCAAAAACTCTCCAAAATTAAAACTCTACTGTCCTCTCCCCGTTTAACCTAAAAACTTCTAATTAAATAACATGTGTTTTCCTTAATTCTTCCCCAAGAATCACGGAATTTCTTTCCTAGACGTTTCCTAGAAGATAGACTTCCAGATTTGATAAAATCTGATCAGATATGGATTCCAGAATTCGTCTCCAGTTTGCACCAGGATTCTCGCAATGTAAAAGATCTTTTATGGGCTCCATCACTTCATGAAAATTGTAGTCCAGGATGTTTAGATGAATCTAGGCTTTTGAATCACCCGTTTTCGATATCTGACACTCCAGTTAGGCCCGTTCGAAGATTCAATACTCAGCTAAGGAATCCTTCCGCGACTAGGATTCCAGGTCCGGTTTTGCAACAACTATTGAGAACCCAAACGAACTCGGATTCTTGCCCATAATACCTTCCTGAAAAAAGCTTGATTCGTCTAGTTTAATTTCTCTGAAGAACACTTTTGCAATCGAGGAATCTAGCTCCCTGAAAAACCTGAAAAATGTAGCACTGGTCAGAAAAATGAAAAATCTGGAAAATCTGGAATTTCCTAATCTTTTCTCAATTATCTCCTAAAGTCTATCCAAATATGCCAAACTTACAAAATAAGCTCTAATCAGCTCAACTAGGCATAAAACATAACAAAAAACATAATATGGAAGGAATAAAAATATATAAATTACACTCTTATCACAGACGCATTCGGCAGTTTGGGCCTTTTCTATGTATAATCGCTGTAGGATTTCTTTAAGTTATTAATTCCTTCTTGGGTTGGGCTTAGGAATAAGAATTTTTATAAACTAGGTTTACTCACTTAAACCTAGTATATAAACATACTTTTCTCTTGTTATGAGTGTAATAGAAAATCATAAGGAAATTCATTCATTGTAAACAAGAGAGAGAGAGAGGTGAGGAAATATTGCAATAATATTGACTCGGCTGGACGTAACCCACATTGGGTGAACTTGGGTAAATTGTGCGTGTTATTTTCTCCATGTTTATTATATGTGATTTGCTTTATTGTTGTTTTGTTCTCACTACTGTCTCTATTCTGTTCAATTGGCATTAGAGCATTCAGGTTTTATTAGATTGTGATTTAGAGATGGTGGGATCAAAGGTTGAGACTGAGAAGTTCGACGGCAAACGCTTCAAGCTTTGAAAACTACAGATGGAGGATCTTCTCATTGATAGGTATATGTGGGGTGCAACTGTGAATGATAGGCCAACAATAGGGGCAGTCGCTGTTACGACGAGTAAAACATCTGGAACTGCAGTGTCAAGTACGCCTGGGTCTATTACTATAATGGCATCTGGAGGAGAATTATCAATGATTGATCGTCCTGCACTTGCTAAATGGGACAAGATAGATCAAAAAGCCAAAGGTTTGATTCGCATTTGTCTTGAGGATTTCGTTCTAACGAATGTGATAGATCAGGGTACGACTAAGGGTTTATGGCAAAAGCTAGAAAATATATATCTGAGTAAGTCTTTGGTGAACGTGATGTTCCGTTGCAAGAAACTCTACAATCTCCGTATGCATGATGGGGATTCTCTTGTTGCACATCTGGATGAGTTTAATACTCTGGTGAATCAACTACTGGCTGTGGATGTACAACTCACTGAATCTAAGAAAATGGTAACATTGTTATGCTCGCTGACTGATACGTGGGACAACCTGATTGTTACGATTGGTGGTGGAGGATCGACACAGATGTTATGGGAATCTGTATGTTCTACATTGTTAGGAGAAGATATGAGGTGAAGAGGTGAAGAGGGTTCATCTAGGGATGCTTTAACTGCTAGGGGATAAAACCTTGATAGGAATTCTAATAAGTTTGGCAACAGGGAAAGTCGCGAGGTAGATCTAAGAGCAAGGTAAAGGTAAGATTAAATGCTGGAGATGTCAAGAATTCGGGCACTTCAAGAAAGATTGCAGAAACAAACCGGTAAAGGGGAAGGAAGTTGAAACCTCGTACAAACTGGAATCAGATGGTGATATGTATGGGGCTGCTGTGTGTATGGCTGGATCATACCAATCAGTCTGGTATGTTGACACTGGTGCATCATTCCATATGACACTTCACAAGGAATGGTTTTGTGAGTATGAGACATACAAGGGAGGAAACGTTCTGTTAGGAGATGATAATGCTATGAAGATTATTGGCCGCGAGAAAATCAGGCTAAGGTTGCATGATGGTTCAGTGAAGACGCCCCCTGAAGTGATGCACATCCCTGGTATGAGTAGAAATCTGCTCTCTGTTGGAACAATGGATGATGTAGGTATAGCATTCCGTTGTGACAGAACATCCTGCAAGATGACTCGGGGATCTATGGCTATTGCACGAGGAGTTCGACATGGTACACTTTACAGGCTGCAAGCATCAATTGTAAGAAATTCCTCTTTGGGCGGATATGTTTCGAAAAAGGAGGTTGAAAAAAGAAATTGATTTTGTAACATTGTGGCATCAACGAACGGGGCACATTGGGGAGACAGCTTTGTCTACTTTGGCGACTCAGAAAATGGTTGAAGGTATTCCAAATTGTTCCATGAGTTTTGGGTTTTGTGAAGAATGTTTACAAGGCAAGCAGAATCGGGTTAGTTTTCAGTCAACAGGCACGAGAGCAACAGAAATTCAGGAGCTAAACGTCACTCTAGTGGAATCTGTTGGTAAATCTAGGTATTATGTATCTTTCATTGATGATTTTTCTAGATACTATTGCGTTTATTTTATGCGCCGCGAGTCTGAAGCTTTTGAGAAATTTTGAGAATTTAAAGCTTTAGTTGAGAATCAATTTGTCAGGAAGATTAAAGCTTTGCAAACTGATAATGGTGGTGAGTTTTGCTTTCGTAAGTTCGAGCAGTTTTGTGCGACACATGGAATTGCAAGGCAAAAAACTACACCTTACTCGCCTTAGCAGAATGTAGTGGTTGAACGTCTCAATCGGTTACTGTTAGAGTCATGAAAGTGACTCTATTTTGGTGATAAAAATACCCCATGTGTGATTAAATTGAAGTATATTGAGACAATTAAAGAATTTATGAATTTATTTATGAAAACCGCTTCCTAATATTTTTCTTATGAATTTAACGTGTTTGGAATGATTTTGGAAAGTATATGAGTTGATATTAGGTTGTGGTTTATGGATTAAGGGTGATTTTGTCTCATTTATGCTGTTTAGGGAGTAAAATGTCATGTTTTAAGGGGCTGATTTTGTCATGTTTCAATTTTATAGGGACCAAAGTGATATTTTGCTTTTTGTTCTATAAAAGGAAGATAAAAAGTCGGGTACCAGGGGGGCTGCTCACCAGTTTTCCGGCGAGGTCCGGCGACGCTTCGTCTCCCTCCGATGACAATTCATCTTCCCGGTGCACCGCCATTCACCAGCCACCATCAGCACCGCAAATCACGCACCACCACCGCGACATTTCGCCTTCCACCACCGCGTCGTTTCATCTTCCCGGCCAGTTTTGGCCGTTTTCTGGCGACGCTCCAGCTCCCCAAGGGTAGATCTTCATTCCCCACGGCCAGATCTACACTTCCCTTTCTTCAACCGCCGCGAAAACCGTCGGAATCCATGATTTTGCCGCGCCTCTTCATATTCCAGCCCAGATCCTGCTCATTTCCGGTGACTTCTCACCTCCCCAAAACCTGATCTGAACTTCCGATTACCAGAGCTTTCCATCAGTACCTTCAGATCCCATTTCCACCACCGTTTTCCGGAAGACCCGCCGGAAAATTAACGTTTTATGGCAAAGTGCGGCTGTTTGTATTCCGGGCTGTCCGTTGGTTGTTTTCAGCCCTTCTTCGCATCATATCGCTGTCGGTTACCTCGTCTTCGTCATGATCAGCTTCGTTTCCACCGTTTCAGCCTTCGTCATCACCATCATGAGCGGCTAAGTTCCCGGTTGTCTGTTACGGTGTAGGCGAGATCGAGATTGACTCCATTGATCTCCTCATCAGCTCTCGACTAGTTGGATGAGTCCGAATGTTGGATATTTGGTTAAGTTTCTTGTATTCAGATTATATTTGTTTTCGTTTCAGCTTGTTTGCGATGCTTTAATGTTATTCTGATGCTCGACGTGTTGAATTGATAATGTCCATTAAGAACGTTTATTGATATATAACTTTTCGCATAATTGAATGTCGGTTTGAGATTATTGAATGTTGATTATGACTTTAAATTGCTTTGGTACTGATTGCAATCAAGTTGTAGTAGCGTTTAATATCATTTCTACTAGGAATGCATTTATTGTGTAATTAGTTGATTGGATGATACAGGTTGATAGGTTGTACTTGTTAACGTTGTACCAACTAGTGGTGGTTAAGGGTTTAGTGTTTTTCGGTTAGTCGATGATAGTCTTTAACCAATCAATCTGTAACTAAGACGACGGGGAGACAGGATAGATTATACCTAGATTGCCGAGAGATATTTTTATTGATTTGCCTAACCTTGTAGGTTTAGGAAATTGAAGAGCGAGGAGAGGAATTGCGAGAGTTGGTCTTGAGTCAAACCGAACCCGTAGTGACAACGCTTTTAATATTGTGTTTTAGTTAGCAATTTATTTAATGCTTTTAATTTCCTGCAAGTAATTAGTTTCCTTAGTTTAATCAATCATTTTGCCAATTTCTCTTTCGTTAACTCAAATATACACTAGGTTGTTAGTCTTGCTCTCTGTGGATTCGACCCTGCTTACCGCTAACTATGGTATTTAGGTTTAATTTTGTGACTGTGACGACCGGTCTAACAGTTACGATTAGAGAAGGCTAGATGTATGCTGAATACGATAGATTTGGGGCTGAAGCTACTGCAATGGCCTGTTAGTTGAAGAATTGGTCTCCTACCTCTTCTGCCAAAGACATGACGCCGTATGCAGCTTTGTATGGTAAGAAGCCTAATATGTCTTTTTTTCAAGTTTTTGGTTGTGATGCATATGTGCATGTGCAAAAGGAGAAGAGAAACAAACTTGACAGTAAATTTGAAAAATGCAAGTTTGTGGGGTTCAAGGATGGCATCAAGGGGTACAAGTTGTGGAATCCTGTGAGTAGAAGCATTATCTATAGCAGAGATGTTATTTTTAGGGAGGTAAAACAACTTTTGGGAGCTCTTGAAGATCCTGAATAGTCAAAGAAAGTCCAGTTTGATGTGACTACAATGGAGCAAGAGAAGGAGGTGACTTTTAATGTTGCTATAGAAACTGATGATGTAGAGCCTACAGAATCTGATCATGAAGATAAATTTGATAGTGTGGCTGATGAGGGTTCTGTGGATGGTTCAGAGGATGATTCTGATGATGAAGTTATGGTATCGCCAACTTTGAGAAGATCTACAAGAGTTAGAAGGGCGCTAGTTCGTTTCTCTCTAAGTGCCTTGAGTGGATTGCATGATTTGAATGTGACAGATGATGAACCTAGGAATGTAAATGAAGCTAGAGCCATGGAAGATGCAAATCTGTGGGAGCTCGCAATGAATGAAGAGATGCAATCATTGTACAAGATTAATACGTGGGCTTTATGTAAATTGCCTAAGGATAGAAAGGCAATTGGTTGCAAGTGGGGGTTCAAAAGAAAGCTACAGGCAGATGGAACAATTGCAAAGTATAAGGCGAGGCTCGTTGCAAAGGGATTCTCGCAGATTGAGGGTTTTGATTATGGTGAGATTTTCTCTCTTGTGGCCAAGTTAACATCAATCAGGTATGTTCTATTTATTGCTGGTACGTATAATCTTGAAATTGAGCAACTTGATGTAAAGATGGCATTCCTACATGGAGATTTAAAGGAGGAAATTTACAAGAGGCAACTTGAGGGTTTGTATGTAAAGGGAAGGAAGACTTGGTGTGTAGGTTGAGGAAGTCTTTATATGGGTTTAAACAATCACTAAGGATGTGGTACCAGAAGTTCGACTCTCATGTTCTTCAGCATGGTTTTAAACTGCAGCAACGTGGATCACTGTGTGCATGTCTTTGTTATTTTAACCTTATATGTAGATGATATGTTGCTGATAGGGAATAGCAAGGAGTTGATAAACTTTGTGAAGGGTTTGTACTTTGTTGGCTGCACAACTTGACATGAAGGATCTTGGAGCTGCAAATTTTATTTTGGGTATGCAAATTACAAGAGATCGTCAGAGTTGCAAATTGTGGTTAGGGCAGATAAAGTACATTGAGGAAGTGTTGAAGAAATTCAACATGGTAGATTGCAAACCTGTGAAGACTCCTATGACTTTGGGAGTGAAATTGTCTACTGATCAATGCCTTAAGTCTAAGGAAGATGTTGAAGAAATGACACATGTGTTGTATGCTAGTGCTGTAGGTAGTTTGATGTATGCCATTGTGTGCACGACACCTGATATTGCACAAGCAGTGGGAGTTTTAAGTCGTTTTATGTCAAATCCTGGCAAGGACCATTGGAGTGCTGTAAAGAGGGTTCTTAGATATCTGCGTGGGATCTTTGATTTAGCATTATGTTATGAGGCATGATGATTGGGGATGAGCTAGATGTGACAGGTTTTGTGGATGCTGATTAGGGAGGTGACCTCGATAGTAGGCGTTCCACAAGTGAGTATGTATTCACTCTATTTGGTGTTGCTGTTTGTTGGATGAGTAAAAGGCAAAGTGTTGTGGCTTTGTCATCAACTGAGGCATAATATATGGCATTGACACATGCTGGCAAGAAAGATATGTGGCTTCGAAAATTGAGTTTAGAGCTTGTTTTCAAGCTTGATGCTGTGAAGATAGGGTGTGACAATCAAGGGGCTATTTACTTAGCCAAAAATCCTGCCTTTCATTCGCGATCAAAACACATTGACATACAATACCATTTCATCAGGCAAAAGGTGGAGGAAAAATTGGTGTTGGTAGAAAAGGTTGATACACTTGTTAATGCTGCAGATTTTCTTACCAAGGTTGTGAGCTTAGCAAAGTTTACATGGTGTGTTGATGAGGTAGGCCTTCATTGTGTGAAGTATTCGACAAGTGGGAGAATGTTGGAGTTGTCGACTACTTTAGCATTATTGGGTTACGCAGACGCATTTAGGGGCCCCGCTGCCTAGTGAGTGGGAGGGGGTCGTGGGGTAGCACCCTTAGGCCTATAGGCGGTTTGGGCCTTTTCCATGTATGATTGTTGTAAGATTTCTTTAAGTTATTAATTCCTTCTTGGGTTAGGCTCAGGAATAAGAATCTTTGTAAACTAGGTTTATTCACTTAAACTTAGTATATAAACATATTTTTCTCTTGTTATGAGTGTGATAGGAAATCATAGGGAAATTCATTCATTATAAACGAAAGAGAGAGAGGTGAGAAAATATTGCAATAATATTGACTTGGCTGGACGTAGCCTATATTGGATGAACTATGGTAAATTGCGTGTGTTATTTTCTCTGTGTTTATTATCTGTGATTTATTTTGTTATTGTTTTGTTCTCGCTATTGTCTCTATTTTGTTCAGTTTCTTCACTGGGTATTGTACAAGGTTTCCATTCAAGAGACTTTGACCTGTTAGAATAGTGTCCGTTGGATGATCAAAACCCTGCCATATTATTCCTCCACTAAGTTGCCAGAATCAAGCCTGGAAGCATTAGAGGCGGGTCCGAACTCGCCTTGAGCTACAACAGGAGTCTCTTGGCCTCGCGCTGATTGCAGGACAAGCCTGCCTTCAGTATTCAACATCAAAATAGCGTTACTGGAGACCGGTGGATCATCTCAATTTGCTGTCCAGACTACAGTTTTCTCAGGAATTCCAGCAAGAAAAATTCCAACAGCATAGGCTTTGCCTTGCGGATAAAATCCGAAGGCGTAGAAACCAGAGCGTGACAGCCATGAAGAGTTCGTGGTGGGTGCTAGAGAAGATCCTAGACTTATATTAAATTGTTTTCGTTGCGCATTAATATTAAAAGATGCACATAAGAGAAAGCATGCAGCATGGATGAAAAGAAAATGAAATATCTGCATCTTCTGAAATTATTTCAGATAAATTGATCCTGACTTTATGGTAGCGAATGAGAATGACAACTCTGTGATGCATATATTTAAAACTACGGAGGCCACAGTCTCCCACTACAAGTCAACTTTTGACTCATAGGCATGTATGCTGATTTCATTACCTTTGAATTCACACAAAGAATCAGAAAATATCAAAATATAACTACTGTAGAAAAATAAATAAGAAGAAGAATACATACATAGATGTGCATACAATTTATGAAGATTAACATATTTTCAAAGCTATCAATATCATAGTATCATGGACATCTAATCAAGAGCCGAAGATCTTGTTTTACATTTTTATAATCTTAAAAGTAATGTGAAACTATTCTCAATATACTGATGTGACAATTATACATATTCGACATACCAACCAATCACATTAAAACACATGAGTTTGCATGAGTGAATTTGTATAAGGAAACCACTTAGCTTGTAGTTAGATGGTAAGACCTTAGGTTACTCAATGTATTGTGTTGTTCGAGTCCCTCCAAGTGGCCATCTACCCATTTGTAACTTATCCAGTCTATTGGGCATGTAGCGTATTCAATAGAATGTAAGAATTAGTTAAGATATACACAAACTAGTCTGTACATCCCAATCAACAAAAAAAAAAAAAAAAAAAAAATTGTATAAAGAGGTTGTACATATAATATTATTCATAATCTTATATATGCGAAAATATATGAAATTCTCTTGTACAGAGCAAAAATCTTGTTTTGATGAATTCTTGCATTTAGTGTGCTTTTGGGATTGTTGTAGCTTAAGAAACAATCAATTAAGTTTTAAGCTAAAACAATAAAAAATGTGTAAATAATTGATTAAGTTTGAATAATCAGATTTATAAAAGGACTCTAAAAGCTGCCTAGCTTTTCAAAATCTGATTATTTTTTAAGTTGATTTTCTACGTTTAAATGACAAAATCAGATTAATTTGAATAATTATTTTTTAAATTGAAAAAACATAGCACAAACTACACCGCCGGTAGTGGTTTGGCATTCCAGTTCTGGCACAATCCCGCATTCTAGTTTTGTTTTTAACTTTTATATATTATTAATTTATTTTAAGAAATTATTTTTTAATATTTATTAAAAAATATTTTAATAATTATATTGTAGAGACAAATATAAGTCCTTTTTTGTCTTTATACACACTACCACAATTTGAGAATCTACTTTTTCAAACATAACATTATATATTATAAGTATCAATTTAAGAATTTGTTTAACGAAACACTTTCAAAATCATTTACAAAGCTCATTATTTTCAAAGTTTCAATTTTTTTTTTTCAAAAAAATAGAACTATCATGATAAAGATTGAGGAAATATACATAATAGAACAACCAACATTTGACTGCCTTTGTAGAATATTTATTTTTTTGTCAAACTTATGAATTTTGTGTGTGTGCACAACAGTTATGTGTGCACACTTATTGTCCATCCTTTTATTTGGCTTGTTTCATCTGTTGTATATGTGAATGTCAATTTTTAGTGCACACAGTTTGCCAGAAATATGTCTTGGCTTGTTTCTATTCGAGTGTGTATGCACAATGGTTTGTGCTTACACTCTTGCTTCAGACATTTTGTAACCCAACACGAGTTGCATGTCTGATAAAGAGAAAAAGATTTTGTTTGTCTTTGTTTCTTGATATTTAGGACCTTCTACATGTATCATAATCTCTTTAAGTGGTTATAGGGAATAAAGTTATCTTTCCCAATTTATTTTGTGGTTTAAAGCAAAAGAAGGAATACTTTTCTTATTTGGACAAACATGGATCAACTCATTGTTGGCTGACATGACACTATATTGTTGAGTAAAAATCCTTCATTATATTACACTCTTTCTTGCGTAAATGAATCTAACATTTTGATCTTTTATTTCATTCTTACTCTGAATTTCTTAGAGCATTATTTCTCTTAAGGTTCAAGGTTCATCTTCTATTTTGTACCAAAACCTCACCATATCAAATATAGACTTGATGGCTCTTGGAACGTGGTTCCTTTGCTGATGCTGGTGCATGGCATTGGTACTTGAAGCTTGGTGGTTTACATGCTGTTTTCAGGTTGTTCTCGACGAGAAGAAGCTCCAAGGAGTTGTTACACGTTAAGAATTCAAAGTGTGGTGCTAAGTGTAAAGTTGAACAGAGAGTTTTTTTTACTGTAACTTAGATCAGCTTTGAATTATATTTTGTAATGTGTTATTAACTTAGTGGATTGCTTCGATCTAGATAAGGTCCCATGGATATAGGCTAAAAGTGGATTTAGCCGAACCATGTATATGGTTGTGTTATTTACTTTCTGCACTTATGTTTATTATGGTTAAAAACTAGAAATCTCTTAATCAACATGATAATATTTCACTGCACATTGAAATGGGTACTAAAAACACTAAAGTGTGTTAACCAATCCCCAATAGCCTTAAATAAAATATATTTAAAAGGAAAAATAACATAATTAATTGGCATATATAAACATATATACCAATTAATCGGAAAAAAAAACATAAATTTGACTAACCAGAAAACATTGTACTAAAGCTGAAATTGACTGTATTTTGTTTTTAAAATATATTTCTTATAATTACCTGGCTTGGTTCTTTTTTTAGGTTCTAACTTTCTTCATAAACTAATATTGGGTCGGTTAAATAATTAAAATAGTAAGTTTTGCATAAAAACCGTGAAAATATGTCGTTTAGTATTTATTATTGCCACCGTAAGGAACTCTGAATTTTTTTTTTCTAAATTAAAAAAAGGGGATTTATGCACATGAGGATTCCCATAATTTTACTTTTTTATTGCATTTATATATACTTTTGTATCATACCTTGTTCACCATGCTCTACCAAATAGGTTACATCAAAAGAAAGTGTTACTACAATACTATTACATAAAAGATTTTTTTTTCAAAGAAATATAAGTATCATAATAAAGACTGAGGAAATATATATAGTAGAACAAACAACATTTTATTGCCTTAAATAAAATATATTTGAAAGGAAAAATAAGAGAATTAACTGGTCTATATAAACATATATACCAATTAATTGAAAAAAAAAAACATATATTTGACTATATAAAGTCTTTGGTAATAATGGTAGTGCAAAACAACTAAAAACCGTGTTGAGTGTTGACTCATTCAAGGGTCGATTAATTTTCCTGTGTGCATTTTTCTCCACTCATTAAACGGTAGAATAAAATTTGGACGTCCCTTATACTAAACACCTTTGAATATATCTTCAACAAGACTTTAACATTATCAATAAGCTATTTATAGATATTATGAGTCACATTGCACATTCTAGCGGCTAGCCACATTGTACTAAAGCTGAAATTGACTTTATTTTGTTTTAAAAATATATTTCTTATAATTACTTGGTTTGGTTTTTTTCTAAGCTCTAACTTTCTTCATAAACTAATATTGGGTCGGTTAAATAATTAAAATAGTAATTTTTGCATAAAAAACCTTGAAAATATGCCTGCTTATTATTGCCGTCTTAATGAAGTCAATTTTTATTTTATTTTTTTTTAAATGGGATTTATGCACATGAGAATTCTCGTAATTTTTTTTTACATCTACTTTTGTATCTTACCCTATTCAGCATACTCTACCAAATAGCTTGCATCAAAAGAAAGTGTTATTACAATACTATTACATAAAAGAAATTCTAGCTGCTAGCCTAGGGGTGTTAACGAGGCGAGTTTTCGGCTTATCGAGCTCGGTTTGTGAAAGAGGAAGAATACTTGAGCCAAGCCGAGCCACACATTATATGGTTCGACTTGGCTTGTGAAGGGTTATGGCGCATTTCGAGCCGGCTTGCGAGCCAACTCCAAATAATTAAATTTTTTTTTAAATTCATTTTTTTTTTAAATTTGTTGGGCAGCACGCATCTGATTGTCTGATGCTTTTTGTTAAATTTTCACTTTTCATTTTTTTTTCAAACTGATTCATTTATTTTTCACCTCTTATCTCCTTAGCTCCCCACTTGTAGGGAATCTAACGACTTGATGGAAAGTGGAAAGAACGACTCTTATGTTGTGGATCCATGGTCGTTCGAGGATGATGTTGTAGGCAGATGGGCTGTCCAAGGCCATGAATGTCGTGTAGAGGTTGACTATTCCAACATAAACTAGTAGTGCGATCTCTCTGATCATGTACTTCTATTCACCGTTGAACCCAAAGAGGATGGTAGACTATTAGTTGATGTTAGACTTGTTGATCTCCATCTCCCTTAATGCATTCAAGAATAGGATGTTGCCAGACAAACCATTGTCGACAAGGACCCTCTTGATAAGGAAGTCAATGATCTATATTTAGATCACAAGGGCATCGTGATGAGGGTTGGCGAGCCAACTAATATGTTTTCTCATGATTCTATGAGTTCCTTATTTTCACATCTAAATTACCAATCACTCAAACTATAGCTTTTTCTATTACAAATATTTACAATTTTTATTTTTTAATGGAGATCAAGCATCGATTAATTGTTTCTATTTTTAATAAATGAAATTTGTCAAAATTTATTCGTTGGAAATGTAATTTTTTTTCAAACATTTGATGACATAAATAAACAAAAATCTTGATTAAAAAGAATGCAGCAGTCAACATTTAAGATTTTTTTATCCAAACTATTTGGGTCAAAGATGTAAGAGTTCAATTTAATTTGAAGATGATGTTAACCTTTGTAGTACTTTCTTTTCCATTTGAATTTGATTAGCCCATGACTTTTCTGGCTATATAATTCATATTGGAAATAGAGTTAGGTAGTCTAATTGTTGTCACTAGTCCATATTTTTAGTCCAAGATAGCCTTGTATTTAGAAATTTTTTTCTAGATAAAGCATGCAAAAATATCTTACTAGAGAGTTAGCAGATGTAATTTATAAACAAAAATGGTAAGTGTAAATCAACGAGGAAGTTGATAGGCAAATTTAGCGTGTAAAAAGCTTTGCTGGACACTATATAAAAGGGAGAACCCTTGTCATTTTGTTTAAGTGGTCAAGTTCATAAATTAATAGTATTCTCTCTTCAAACAACTCTTCCCTCTCAATTCTCCTAAGTCTAACACAAATATGGCCTAGATGCTACTAAAGTAAAACTTCCTTCATTCAAGGGCAAAGAGATGACTTGTGAATTATTATACTTTAAAGGGCCGATTTTTATCATCCAATCCTCCCCAATAATTGTTTTAGTTCATCAAAATTGATAAGTCAATCTTCAAGAGTACCTTGAAGATTTTAGTCACCACTTCTTCAAGATTCAAGATTATACGATTTTTAATAATATAACTCCAAAACTGTAAGCAAGTCTACTTTAACTCCAAATTTGCAATCTAGCTTCAAGGATATACAGTTTTAACAAAACAACTTCAGAATTTAAATTTTGACACGACAATAATATTATTTTGTTCAGAGTTTGCTAAAAAAATAAAAAGAAAAAAAAAATATTGATTGTATAAAGACGTATCGCACACACCAAATTTAAGAGTCTTTGCTAAAGACAAAGAATTTAAAGAAGGCAGTACAGAACTTCTGAAATGCCTTAATGATAGGGTTGTATGGCATATGAATGTACACATTTTGACACATTCAAATGAAACCGAAAGCTTGATCTCCCTTAGCCTCTACAATCCTACGCACAATTGGATATTGTAGCTTTTAGCTTTATTATTTTTTTTTTTTATTTACTTGTGCAGAAAACTCATATTTCTCAAACTTATCAGTTGTGTGTGTACACATAAGTTTTGCGTGCACACTGGTTGCCAGACTTGAGTCTTGGCTTATTTTATTTAGAGTGTGTGTGCACAAAAGTTTGTGCTTTCACTCTCACTTCAGATATTTGCAACCTAACACGAGTTGCATGTCTGATAAAGTGAAAAAGATATTGTTTATGTTTGTCTATCACATTTTAGGACTTTTACATGTGTCATAATATCCTCAAGTGGTCATAGGGAATACAGTTTCTTATCCTGATTTATTTTGTGGTCCAAACTAGAAGAAGGAATACTTTCCTTATTTGGACAAACATGCGCCAGTCCCTTGTTGGCTGACATGATACTATATTGTTGAGTAAGAAACCCTTCATTATATAATACCCTTTCTTGCTTGTATAAATCTAACCTTTTGATATTTTGTTTCATTGTACAATGAATTGCTTAGAGTATTTCTTCTTTTAAGGTTCAAGGTTCATTTCCTTTTTTGTGCCAAAACCTCACATATCAAACATAGTCTTGATGGCTCTTGGAACATGGTTCCTTTGCCGATGCTGGTGCATAGCATCAGTGCTTGAAGATTGGTGGTTCACAAGCTATTCACAGGTGTGTTCCAGGCATGAAGAAGGCCCAAGGAGTTGCTATATGTTAAGGATGCAAAGTGCGGTGCTAAGTGTAAAGTTGAACAGGGAGTTTTTGTTACTGTAACTTAGATCAAGTTTGAACTATATCTTGTAATGTGTTTTCAACTTAGTGAATTTCTTCAATCTAGACAAGGTCCTATGGATGTAGGCTAAAAATGGATTTAGCCGAACCATGTATATGGCCGTGTTTTTTATTTTTCGAACTTGCGTCTGATGTGTTTAAATTGGAAATGTTTAATCTACTTGGTAATTATTCCGCTGCACTTAAAATGGGTAACCACACTCTAACGTGAGTTAAATCTCAAACTCTCTCCCCAACAAGTGGGATTAGAGCATGTCTTGATAAGTTGCTTCATTTGATCCTTATCCATTTTGATTGTTTTCGTGAGCATCTAAGTGGTTTTCGTGAGCATCTAAGTGTCTGGTTGTTGGATGCAATCTGATCTATGTCATGTTTTCATTTTAGATCTGCTATGTGTCTGTGTGTACACTTTTGCTTGTTGTGTTAGCATCTGTCTAATTATTTTTTGTCATGAGTCTCTTTACTAAAGGAGGACCTACTCCTAGACCACCTCTATTAGGACCTAACTACCATATATGGAGACCTAGGATGCATGTTTCCCTTAAGTCAATAGATGAAAAAGTATGGTCTATGGTTTTGAATGGTTAGACATCCTCGATTATTATTGAAAATGAAGTGTCTAGACAAAAACTTGTTTCTAATTGGACAGTTAATGAGATAACTCTTGCAAATTATAACTCTAGAACCCTTCACGCTCTTTTTAATACAGTTAATGTGAATCAAATGAAAGTTATAGCTAATTGTGAGTTTGCTAAAGATGCTTGGGATGCTTGGCAAACCTGATGGTCTTTGTGTTCTGGTTTCACCTGTTGACAAACCAAACACTTAGTCATATAATCTCTAATATCTCTCTTCATACCTGGCTACCAATAACTTTTCTTTAAATCTTGATACATCTTGGTTCTTCTGGGATGAATAGTATATGGTGTATCATGAGCCTCCGCAAGAATCTTTCTCTTCAACTCAGCATCTTGGGGACATATACGATTCCGAAAACAGAGGACACCATCTTGAACCTTGTGCCATCAAAGTTTGTAGATAAGACTCCGTATGAACTTGGAATGGGTGAAAGCCTAACTTGTCTAATCTAAGGATTTGGGGTTGCGAAGCTTATGTTAGGAAATTGACTTCGAACAAGCGAGGCCCAAAATCCTATAAATGTATATTTGTGGGTATCCAAAGGAACCAAAGGTTACTATTTCTACCACCCAGAAGGGCACAAAATTTTTATTGCTCATTTTGGTGTCTTCCTAGAAAATGAATTTTTTCTAAGAAGTACTAGTGGGAGAAAAGTAGAACTCGGTGAAGTTCTAGAACCACAAAATATACTAGACGAAGGACGAGATGATGTGCCACAGAAGGTGGTCGAACATTAAGAGGAGGTTACTCCATAACTTGTGGATCCAAGTGAACTACCTTAGGTAGCATAGGAGCTACGTAGATCTGGAAGAGTACACCATGAGCCCGAGGAACCTACGAAGACGCTATATCGGATCCAGATTCCATTAAATGGCTTGAAGCCATGAAATATGAAATGGACTCCATGTACCAGAACCAAGTATGGTCTCTGGTGGAACCACCTGAAGGGGTAAAACCCATAGGGTGTAAATGGGTCTTCAAGAAGAAGACTAACATGGATGGCAAGGTGCATACTTATAAGGCACGACTGGTTGCCAAAGGTTTCAAACAAATTCATGGTATTGACTATGAAGAAACCTTTTCGCTGGTTGCCATGATTAAATTTATCCGGATTATACTTATGAGATTTGACAAATGGATGTCAAAATAGTTTTCCTGAATGAAAACCTTGAGGAGGATGTGTATAGAACACAACCTGATGGTTTCATTCTTGATGGGCAAGCTGATAGGGTATGCAAGTTACAGAGATCCATATATGGACTCAAGCAAGCTTCAAGGAGCTGGAACATTAGTTTTGATGAAGCCGTAAAAGAATTTGGTTTTATCAAGAACAAAGATGAGCCCTATGTTTACAAGAAAGTGAGTGGGATTCCTAGTATTGTATGTCGATGACATACTTCTGATTGGGAATGACATACCGAACTTGCAGTCAGTAAACACTTGGTTATCCAAGTGCTTCTCCATGAAGGACTGAGGGGAAGCAGCCTACAGCCTTGGAATAAAGATCTATCGTGATAGATCACGTAGGTTGCTTGGTCTAAGTCAGAGTGCATATATTGACAAAGTACTAAAAAGATTCAGCATAGAAGAATCCAAGAAGGGATTTCTTATGATGTCACGTGGTGTTTATCTCTCTAAGGAATTGTGCCCTAGAACACAAGATGAGAGAGATAGGATGAAGAGGATCCCATATGCATTATCAATTGGATCCATCATGTATGCCATGCTATGCACTCGGATTGATGTCTCATGTGCTTTGAGCACTTGTAGTAGATATCAATAAGATCCAAGTGAGCATTACTGGATGGCTGTCAAGAATATTCTTAAGTACCTGAAGAGGACTAAGGATATGTTCTTGGTTTATGGAGGGGAAGATGAGCTCACTGTAAGAGGATACAGTGATGCTAGTTTCCAAATGGACAAAGATGATTATCGATCGCAATCAGGGTTTGTATTTTGTCCTAATGGGGCTGCAGTGAGCTAGAAGAGCTCCAAGAAAAGCACTGTAGCGGACTCTACAATGGAGACTGAGTATATTGCATTGTCAGATGCGGCCAAGGAGGCAGTCTAGATTAAGAAGTTCGTTATTGAACTTGGTGTGGTCCCACGATTGTTGATCCAATAGACATCTATTGTGACAACAATGGAGCAATTGCTCAAGCCAAGGAACCATGATCACATCAAAAGTCCAGACATATACTCAGACGATTCCATCTCATCAGAGAAATAGTTGAGAGGAAAGAAGTGCAGATCAGTAAAGTGCATACTGATGACAATCTCGCAGATCCACTAACAAAGCCTTTGTCGCAACAGAAGCATGAAAGGCACTTGAAATTATTTGGTATTAAATACATGAATGATTGGCTATAGTGCAAGTGGGAGATTGTTAGAGTAGGTGCCCTAGAGCCAGTCAATTATTGTAGAATTGACTCTTTGTAATAATGTTCATTGATCAATAAAAGTCATTTTATTCTATATCGCATAAATCATCATTGTATGTATTGATATATGTCCTTAGAATGGTAAAATCATGACAAAGGTATCAAGTGTTTCAAATCTTGATAGTGAGAACCCTATGAGCACATGTGGTGGCCATTCTAGAAACGTTCGTAGCCTTAGTATGATTTTGAAGTAAGGGCACAAATAATACTATAAGGCTATCATAGTATTGAACGACCTTGTCGAAAGACAGTGACTGATCTCACTTATCAAGGTTGTTTGGTGACAACCTGGTGCAACACATGGGTGCTTGCTGTAGGCAAGTTCACTGGACTGACCCACTAGAGGATTCCATATGGATGGTAACCCTAGTGTCTATGGAACAAATCCTTTAACGAATGGTGGTGCATGTGATCCTTAGACTTGGGATCACCGGAGTGCCTTGTGCATCGATTGGTATAGTTTGACACTAGCCCAACGCAGTTCTATTCAGAGTTGTCAATGCAGGAGTGATTGGCTGCATCAAGGAGTGTATCAAGACTATGGTGGATCGATAGAGGATTCATCACTTCTAGGAATGGGGGGAAGTTCTCTCACGGCGCAATTCAGTAAATGGCAATGACACTAAAACTGTGGCCACAGTGGGATTGAGTTGTTGCTCTATCCAAATTAATATTCAGGTCATTGATCCAGTAACTGAATACATACATATCGAGAGTAACTGAGGTTGGCACTATTTCTATGCCTCGGTCTCATTGAGATAACGGATGATGAAAGGATTGGATTGTACGGTAACCATATCATTGACAAGTAGCTGCTTTTGAATTCGAATCTATCAGGTGCCATGATGCCTTGCTAGAGGCCAATCTTGGTCTGTGTGTAGTGAGATGATTAATTGGTGTTAATCGCGATACTACACACTACCGGTATGATAAGGAGTCTACGGGTCACACACATAGAAGATAATTTAAGAACCAGTTTATAAGATGGGCATTTTTGTCTTTTTAGGGAAAAGGGTATTTTGGTAATTTTACCATGCAATTAAATTTGCTGAGGTCGTAGCCTTTATTTAATTTGATATTAAAATTAAATAAGTGAGATTACGTTTAAATATGTGTTCGCATATATTTAAACAAATTATCATTATCATTATTGTTAAATGTTAACATATTATATATATTAATTGAATTGAATTGAGATAATGATAATTAAAATAAAATATCTTAAAGGGGTTGTTTGGATATAAGGAGTTGTTTGGGTTGGTGCCCAAGCCCATTCCACGATGGAATAGGGTATAGTATTGCACTATATAAGTGCAACACTTTTGTGAAATAATTATGTGATTTTTATTTCATTCAAAACAAAACTCCAGCCCCCTTTTCATTCTCTCCCACGCCAGATTCCTTTTGTTTGGAAATTTTTTTTGATTAATTTCTTCTTGGTTCCAAAAGGCTAAAGAGGATCTAGCAAATCCCTCTTTAGTTCCTTGGGGTTGTCTTCGTGTGGACTACATTATTTCTATCCTACACTTGGGTCGGTAGCAAAATCCATTCAGAGACAAACTTGAAGGAGCCTCCAAACGTGCGTATGATTTCTAAACTTCAACTGATTTTTCTGCAGATTCTATTATAATGTATAAACTGTAATTTTTGTGCCTTGATCTTAGTTCTAAGGAATGATCTATCATGTAAATTATTTTGTTTTCCGCTACCATAGATGATCGTTTCCTAACATTACCTCATTCATAGTCATACTCAAGAAGGAAAGTAGTCAACCTTTCATACTAGGCCCATGGGGCTTGTTTCAAACATAAAGTGCTTTCTTCAATCTGAATACATGATCAAGTCTGTGGGGGTCTTGAAAGCCAATTGGTTGTTCAACATACACTTCTTTAGTGAGCATTCCATTCAAGAAGGCGCTTTTGACACCCATTTGGAACAATTTGATCTTGAGGCAGCTGGCAATAGAAAGTAGCAAGTGGATCGATTTAAGTCGAGCAACAGGTGTGAAGGTTTCATCAAAGTCGATTCCCTCAACTTGAGTATATCTTTGATCTACAAGCCTAGCTTTGTTCCTGATAACAGTACCAAACTCACTAATTTTATTTTTGAAAACCCATTTGGTACCTATTATGTTGATTTCCTCTGGTCTTGGTACAAGCTTCCACACATCATTTGTTTTGAATTGTTCTAGTTCTTCTTGCATGGCCTCAATCCAATTTTCATCTTCAAATTCACATTCTTGAGAATATTCTAAAAAATCTTCTGCATCACTAAACACAACATTAATGGATTCCAAGACTTTTTCAGAATGTATGCTATGGATCTTGAATGCATGACTATTTAAAGAATAACCAACAGAAACTCCTTCATCACTCCTAGAGCCAAACTTACCTAAATTCTCTCTATCATTCAAAATGTAGCATTTACATCCAAACACATGAAAATAAGAGAGATCATGTTTCTTACCTTTCCACAACTCATAAGGAGTTTGAATAGTACCCTTTTTGAGATAAACTCTACTAGAAATATGACATGCTATGTTGATAGCTTCGGCCCGAATTCTTGTAGAAAGCTTTTTGGCATTAAGCATCACCCTAGCCATCTCTTGAAGCACTCTGTTTTTCCTTTCCACAACACTATTTTGTTGAGGTGTTTTTAGTGTTGAAAATTCGTGGAATATGCCCTACAATTCACAAAAGTGAGCAAAATTAGCATTCTTAAATTCCTTTTTATGGTCACTCCTCATTCTCACTATATTTGTAGCTTTAGAACTCTTCTCAACAAGCAACCTTTTGGCCAATTTCTGAAATGCATTGAATGAATCATATTTCCCACACAAAAAATCAACCAAAGGATACCTTGAAAAATCATCAACACAATCAAACACATGCCTCTTACCTCCCAAACTCTCGGTTTGTAGAGGACCCATTAGATCCATATAGAGTGTAACACCCCACTTGAGATATGTAGCTAATGTTTCTTCTTTTGCTCTTAATTGAATCGGTTTATTAGTATTATTGTTTGGTTGGCCTTTGATTGAGTGGTATGTTGAATACTTGCCTTGAAATTGGTTGAAAATAGAACAAGTTTAGTGTTCCAGGCTTCGCTGGGGCGAAGAAGAATCTTCGCCGCGATGAAGAGGTGTTGAAGCCACGGGGAAGCTGCTGGACAGTTTCGCCGCGATGACAGAAGCTTCTTCGCCGCAGCGACGGGCAGACCAAAATGTTTGTTAAGTTTTAGATATTTTCTTCCCTAAGGGCAATTTGACCATTCTACCCGTAATTAGTAGGAAAAGTGGGGAGTAAAATGTAAGGAATTTGTTTGGAGAATATGTTAATATGGGGATGTGTTTGTAATGAATCAAAGGATATAGATGGAATTCCCAAGGAAGAGTAAGGGCAAAATGGGAATGCTTGTGCATAAATTGTATTAAAAGGAATTAGGTCATTGCAAACCCTTCATTCTTCTTCTCCACCGCCACTCTCCTTTTTACTTCCTCTCAATTTCTCTTTCAATTGTTTAAGGATTTTTAGAGGCCTTTTGGAGTGATTTGGGGTAGAAAATCAATCTAAGGCATCCTAAGGTAAGGATTCTTGCTTTGGATGTGAAGTTTTGTGAGATTTTATGTATATTTGAATATTGAGGTCTTTTGGTTGAATTGTTTAATTGTTTAAAGGGTAGAGAAAAATCAAGCAAACCAAGAGAAAGAAAGAGCTAGGGAGATCTCTCCATCACAAGGTAAGTAAATCCCCAACCCAAGTAGAGATTTGAGGACTTTCTTGAATAGGGAGTTAATAGCAATTATGTGTGTATGTATATACATGTGATATGCTATGTTATTAAGATTTAAATGGAGATAATTATTGCTTTATGGTTGTTCATACACTTCAATTAGGAGAAGTGAGATGTGGGTTGGGATTGTAGTTTAAGATGGAATTAAAGGATATTGAGAAATCCTTTTTGGCAGCGTTATTCTATGGCAGGATTTATGACTATGTGAGGGAGTTTTCTCCCATTTTGGATGGTTAGAGAAAGACATAGAATTTTGTTATAGTAGGGTCCTGTTATGCACTTAAGTTGTTTGATGAAATGCCTAATAGAGGTTTGAGTATGAGTAGTGAACCTTAATTCTTGCAACATTGCATGTTGGCATTTCATAAGTGCATTAGTGGAGATGAACCATCCATATGCATTATTTGTGCATTGAGAAGTGACTTAAGAAGAGTAGAAAACTTTGTGTATGCACTTGCTTTATGAGTAGAGAACTTTGTGAATGCAATTACTCTATGGGTAGAGAGAATGAGAAGTGCTAGAGTAGAGAAAGTCATTAGAAACGGGTTAATGCTTTGTGATCGTCACCCGATAGTTATGAGAAACGGGTTGATGCTTTGTGATCGTCACCCAATATTTAGTAGAAACGGGTTGATGCTTTGTGATCGTCACCCGATAGATTATTAGAAACGGGTGATGCTTTGTGATCGTCACCCAAAAGTCATGAGAAATGGGTAGGTGTTTTGTGGTCTCCACCCGATAGTTATGAAAACCGGGTAGATGCTTTGTGATCCCCACTCAGTAGTCACTAAGAGCGGGTTGGTGTTGTGTGAACTCCACCCGACAGTCATGAAGAGTGAGATGGTGTTGTGTGAACGCCATCCAACCGTACCTCTGGTAAGATGAGGCCATAACGTTAGTAGAAAACAATAGAAAGAAAGTGTGAGGAAGGAATTAAGAAAAATAGTTACGGGGATAGACAAATAGAGGGTTTACTTACTGAGCATTATTTTTGTGCTCACCCCGTCATTTTCCTTTGTGGATGCAGGATCTAGGTGATGATGCAGTCGGAGGGGCGTCGGCAAGCGAGGAGCAATATCTACACTGTTTCCCCTGTTTTTGTCTTTTAAATGACATTTTGTAAAATAATACTCTTTATGTATAAAAGACTTATTACATATAATAGAAAGAAAAGTTTTGGGCCCATTTTCTATTATTATTATGCAAGCATTTTACTAGTTTACAACAGTTGTTACATGGAGTAATTCCAAAACACATGAGGTACTGAGATTTGATAGAGCTTTATGAGATATTCTAGTTTGCTTACCTTGTTGACATGGACCACACACATTACATTTTGGAAGTTCAAGTTTTGGTAATCCTTTAACCACATCTCTTTTTGAGAGTCTCACTAAGTCCTTGAAGTTCATGTGACAAAGTTTCTCATGCCACAAGTTTGTAGAATCTATTTTTGAAAAGCAAGTAACAATTGTTATTTGACCTTTTTCCCTTAACTAGAGAAACACCTTTACCATTCAAGATTTGACACTTGTCCTTTGAGAATTGAACCACAAAATCTTTGTCACAAATTTGACTAATACTAATGAAATTAGCTTTCAAACCATCAACAAATAAGACATCTTTCAAAATAGGAAAATTAGGAAGCACAATTGACACTTTGCCAAGAATTTTACCATTTTTTCCATCTCCATAAGTGACATGTTCATTATCAACCTATTTAAGTTTAGTCAAGAGAGCTTTATTACCTGTCATATGTCTTGAACAACCATTGTCTAGATACTAAAGATAATTTTGAAATGAAAGCAAAGAAGTATGAGACACAAAACTGTTCACATCAACCTTAGGTTTCCAAAATCTTTTGGGAGAAAAACCATTGTTAGCATTACGATTTACCCTAGTAACAAAAGTATGATTTTTAAAGACTTTCTTTGAATAAGCAATGAACTTGAAGCATTTGGGTCTGATGTGACCTTTCGTATTACAAAAATGGCTAATAGGAATGAAGTTTGATACCTTCATAGCCTGTTTCAATACTACCTTTAGCAGGAGTTTCAATGGCCTTCACAAACATGTTTGCACCAGCTTTCGATGTGCTAGCACCAGAACTGAAGACCAAACCATACAGATTCCAAGTGATTTTACTTGACGAAGCACTTCATTAAGCTTAAGAGAACCTACATTCAATTTATCAATGATAGCCTTAGCCTTAGTTAGTTCAACAATAAGAACAACAATCTTTTCGGACAAGGCTTTCTTTTGTTTCAACAATGTAGCATTCTCAATACCAAGAGATTGCAACTTTTTCATAGCCTTTAGCCATTGATCATACATTTTATCATATGCCTCTTGTTACTCAGCATAGATATCAACAATGCCATCTGAAACCTCACTCTTACCATCTTCTTGGTTCACAGTGAAGGCAAGAACATTTTCATCATCACCCGACTCATTATCATCACTCTCATCATGCTCACCCTCACTTAAAGTGGCAACCATGGCCTTACCTTTCTTCATTTTTAGTGTGTTAGCACACTCAAATTGTATGTGCCCAAAACCCTCACATTCAAAACACTTGATACCTTTCTTTTTCTTTTCTTTATCTTTCAAAAATTTCTTTGTAAATGTGATGGTTATAAGAATTTTTCACAAAAGGCTTTTGGCCATAACCACTATTATGAGGCTTTTTCATGTTTTTCTTAAGAAACTTAGCAAAATTCTTTGTAAGTAAAACATAATTTTCATCATCCAATGAACTTAAATACAATCATCAAAAGGATTAGAATCAACCTCATGTTTGAGAGCCAAGCCTTTGCTTGGTTTCTGTTTTTCCCTGTGCTGCAGATTTCATAAGTTTGGAGAGAGCCAATGAGTTCATCAATGACTATGTTGAATTCCCAAAAGTTTGTAGATATCAAGAAATTAGGGAAGGTGTTAGCAGAAGAGGAAAAAGAGTTTCTAACTGAGATTAAAGTTGTTGGAAGAACCCGCCATAGGAACTTTGTTCGTCTACTTGGTTATTGTTTTGAGGGAGCCGACAAGGTCTTAGTATATGATTACATGAGCAATGGTTCTTTGGCTGATCTTTTCTTTAGACCTAAAAAACAACCTAATTGGGTTGAAAGAATGGGCATTGTTCATGATATAGCTAGAGGTAGTTGACATGACCCGTCCCGACGCTCCCTATCCCATAGGCTCCGGGCGCACCCATGAGACTCAAGTGACCAAGATGTACCATGTGGGAAAACTATGAAACCTGTTTATGAATAAAAACATCATGAAACTCTTCTAGCTAAAACATTTATAAACACTCCTTTTTGTTTCTCACAAATATGTACAACATCATTTGCAAATAAATAAATGCAACTAAATTTTTTTTTTTTTTTTAAATGAATGTATGGTATCAGATTTTTCCATATCTTTTACAATCCAAAACATGAAATAAATACATGATGAGGAAATATAAACTTTGCAGCGGAAAATGAAACATAACTATGGAACATATAATGAAATGAATCTGCACGATCACCTCCTTGGGCTGGTGGGAGGGAAGAAAAACATTTGAAAATGAGAGGTGAGCTAGAAATGCTTTGTGAGTGGGGAATGAGTTAGTGTGCAATATAACATTTCAATATACAATAAAATATTCATGCTTATAAAATTTCATTTTCATAAACACATTTTATAATATAAGCCATCTTTCATAACAATTGCTGAAGTCTCTCATCGCAAAACTTCTTTCTAAAGACTATTATGGTAAACAAATCAATACTCAGTTTCTCTAAAAATATCATTCTAAAAACATTCTATATACAAATAACATTTGCATTTATAAATTTCCATTTCAAATAAATGACACACATATATATATCCAAACCATCTCTCAATCACATTTGAAAACTCTCACCCAACTAGTACCTAGGGGTAAATTTGTCCAACCCAACAAGATCTAACATCGCGCGGGTTGAACCACTAAATCCATCCTGCTAGGCGGAATCGGTCACCGTTCAAGCCTTCGATCCAGTGAGACCAATCATCACTCGGGCCGACACAATCATATCTTATCTAGCGATATCTGCCTTGCTCGGGCAAATGATCAATCATACGCATGCGTGGAATCAAATCAATATCATGAAGGGGATGGGTACTACGTAAACATCTCATACATATTGTCAAAACATTTTTCTCATAAGCATATAATAATTTCATAACATCTTATGTAACTTAAAAATATAAATGCAAGTTCTCAAATGTTTTCAAATCTAACAATTTCAACCCATTTTCATTTCTTTTCAAACTATTGCCCAAAAGCATCAAAATTCCATCTTTCTCATGTCAATCAACAATTTCCAACAATAACATTGCAATAAAGCTCATTTCTATAAGGAAATCAAACAACTTAGGCAATTTAAAACATTAAACAAGTATTAATAAGCATGTAGGGTGACTTTTAGGGTTTTAGATTTTTCACCTCACCATTTTGGAGCTCGACTCTTAAGCCGAAAAGGATTGAAATCCTCTAACAATGCCCCCGTTTGCCTCCCTATATACAAAATCCAATAAATCCTCCATACATAAGGCCCCCTAAGGTAACACCTCAATATTAAAATCATTGGACACTTCGCAAACCAAAAGATTAACCTAATTTCTTCTTTAACAAAACAGTCTCATAACCGAACATCGGTTGCTCTCGGATTTTTCATAAAAATTACATTCATTAATTTAAGCCATAATTTTATGAGGAATTAGAGACACATAAGTTTTTTCCATAAATTTGCTCAAGTCATTCTAGAATCAATAACTATTTAAAACACAATTTTCTTTCAACTCATTCAAATCTGCCAACTGTTTCCAGAATTGAGGTTACCGAATTTTAAAATTCATAACAATTCAGTCCTTAATATAAACTTCATGAAACTCTCCAGAATTAAACTAGATACATATATGATTCACCAGAATTTGAAATCACTCAATTTTGATAAGAATAGATACATCAAATCATTTTCCAAAAAATACATGTTCTGCAGAAAATGAAAATTCCAGAATTCACAAGGCAATTTCAAAAATCCATATAAAATTCAATTCTTAGAGTTTTTTAGTGAAATAAATTTCTAAACACTTACAACAAGATATCCGAAATTCAGCTTAAAAAAAAACCAAAAAATACAAACATTTTTCAGAATTCTAGATGATCAGATTTTTGTAGAGTGAACCCTTATATCAAAATCAGATCTTTAACCAAATTTTGTTTAGGAAAACACATATGTGTTCTATCCACATAACATTATTGAACTGTGTAATCTCATGTCATTACACTCAATTATAACCAACACAAATCTAATGAGCTAAAACTCATTGAAGAGGGAAATTTTAAGCTTTACTCACCTCCCATATGCTTGATCTTCCTCCACTCTCTGATCACCGGAGTTTTGCTCGCCGGTGGCCACTTTTCCAGCCACTCTGCCACCCTCTTCTCTTCTCCCTCTCTCTATTCTCAGTTTCATCTTTCTCTCTTTTCTTTCTCTCCTTTTTCTTCTCTCTTTTTCCTCAGTTTTCCTTCTTCTTCTCCATTTTTCTTTTCTTTGAATGGTCAATGTTCATCAAAATATCTAAAAAATTTTAATTTAGCCCCCACTTGTTTTGGCCATTACATAATACTCACCCAGAACTTTCAAATTCTTACACTTTACCCTCCCTAGAATGACAAAATAAAATTTAATAAAATTCCATACAAAAAAAAAATATGGGGTTCGTCATGTGAGACTCAAGTCATCCACTACAATATAAAGCCTCAAAATATACTCATGGATGATAATAGGTGTACAAAAATTTATGACTTTGGATTAGCAAAGTTGTTGAAGTCCGATCAAACAAACACTTTTACTAGAATTAGAGGAACGAGGGGATATCTTGCACCAGAGTGGCATCGAAATCTACCAGTAACTGTTAAAGTACATGTTTACGGTTTTGGAGTTGTAGTCCTAGAGATCATATGTTGTCATAGAAGTATGGCCCAAAATATTTCAGAGGATAAAATTATTCTTGAAGATTGGGTATACTAATGTTTTGAGTCTGGTAAGTTGAGTCAGCTAGCAGGTAATGAAGAGGTTGAACTAAAACAATTGGAGAGGATTACTAAAGTTGCACTTTGGTGCATTCTTGATAAGCCATTGCTTCGCCCTTCGATGAAGAAAGTCTTACACATGTTGGAAGGGACTGTTGATATTGCAGTACCTCCTAATCTTGCTTCTTATCTTACTTGCATCTACCTTATTTTTGTGTATGTCAATGTCTTTAGCCCATATTATGCCATTAAAATAGAATATAAAATGTAACTCATTCTATGAGCATAAGTTGAATTTGGTTTATTTTCGTGTTGTCTTCACTTTCATGTAATAATATATTATTACATAATGTTAACAAATGATCTTTTAACATGTAGCAGCCAATTAAAAATACGGTTAATTAGCAAGACTCCTCTCAATTTTTCATACACAGATAGCAGATTACTATCTTACAAGCCAAGAATATGATTCTATGTGTCATATATAAATTAACATGTGGTATCATAGATTTTCTGTTTGGATATTAATCACTTATCTAATTAACTTGATTATGTCAACTTATAATGGACACACATAACTACTAAACTGTTGAATTTATACATTTCTCTTCCATGTTAATATATTTATTATTTCAATATACCAACTAGGTTGTTAGGGAGAGAGTTGGAGATTTAACTCACGTTATAGTGTGGTTACCCATTTTAAGTGCAGCGGAATAATTACTAAGTAGAGTAAACATTTCCAATTTAAACACATCAAACACAAGTGTGGAAGGTAAAGAACACAGCCATATACATGGTTTGGCTAAATCCACTTTTAGCGTACATCCATGAGACCTTATCCAGATTGAAGCAATCTACTAAGTTAAAAACACATTACAAGATATAGTTCAAAGTTGATCTAAGTTACAGTAAAAAGAACTCCCTATTCAACTTTACACTTAGCACCACACTCTGAATCCTTAACGTTAGCAACTCCTTGGGCCTTCCTCACGCTGGGAACACACCTATGAATAGCTTGTGAACCACCAAGCTTCAATCACTGACGCCACGCACCAGCATCAGCAAAGGAACCATGTTCCAAGAGCAATCAAGACTATGTTTATGGTGAGAGTTTGGCACAAAAAAGGAAATGAACCTTGAACGTTAAGAGAATAAATACTTTATGAAATTCAGAGTACAATGAAGCAAAATATCAAAACGTTAGATTCATACACATAAGAAAGGGTATTATATAATGAAGGGTTTCTTGCTCAACAATATGGTGCCAAGTCAGCCAATAAGGGACTGATGCATGTTTGTCCTAATAAGGAAAGTATTCCTTCTTCTGGTTTGGACCACAAAATAAATCGGGAAAAGAAACTTTATTCCCTAGGACCACTTGAGGATATTATGAAACATGTAAAAAGGTCCTAAAAAGTGATAGACAAAGGTAAACAATATCTTTTTCACTTTATCAAACATGCAACTTGTGTTAGGTTGCAAATATCTGAAGCGAGAGTGCAAGCACAAACTGTTGTGCACACACACTCTAAACGAAATGAGCCAAGGCTCAAGTCTGGCAACTAGTGTGCACACATAACTCATAAGTCTGAAAAATATGAGTTTTCTACATTCTCCCCCTTTGTCAAACTTATGAACAAAGAACACATACAAAAAAAAAAAAAAAAGGAAAAAAAAAAGGATTAACTGCAAACCTGATTTCAAGCAACTAATTAAACATGCAGATTTTCAAAAAACAAACATACAAACAAAAAATAACCAAAAGCAACACAAATGTGAACACTTGGTTAGTAGATAAAACAAATAAAACATCAAAGAAGGATAACTAAAGAGTTATTGTAAAAACAAAACAAAAACAATAGCAAATAAAATAACAAACTCCCCCATGGAGAGATAACGACAAACAATTCACAGTTTAGCAAAAAAAAAAAAAAAAATTAAAGTTAAAAAAAATAAAGTTCAAAGTTCACTCCCCCATAAGCATTGGTTACTCCCCCTTTTTGTTCATAAGTCTTGAAGACTTTTGAGAGGGTAGTGAAGATCAATTGGCCTTCCTTTTCACTCTTTTCTTGGAAGGAGCAGAAATGATAACATGAGCATCCTCTACTTCAACATCTGGAGCAGCAGTAGATGAGGTATCAATAGTTTCATCCTGGACAAAAGGGGCATCTTCAGTGTGCACAAGGGTATCATCTTGAGCAGCTGCATCTTCAGGTGCTTCTTTTTCTTCATTAGTAGCTCCTTGCTCTTCCTCATAAGTAGCTTTGTCCTCTTTCTCATGAGCAGAGTCTTCATCATCTTCATGAGTTGCCTATTCTTCTTCAACTTCGTAAGTAGCATGTTCTTCATCTTGAATCAAAGTTGCAACATCCTTAGCAAGCACGGTAGGAGTAGGAGGGACAACATGAGCAACTGGAGTAGTAGGAGGCACTACATTCTGATTAGCAGGTTCTGTCAGAATAGGGGAATATGTTTCTTCTTCTTCTTTTGCTTTTTCTTCAAATCAGCCTCCAATTTGTCCATCTGAGAATTGAGAGAAATGTGAATTTCCTTCACATATTGAAGAACAATCTCCATTGAAGTTCCAAATCCTGCATTGCAACAAAAAGCTTGGACTACCAAGTGTTAGTCCTTGATTGATCAACTGAGGAGGTTGAAGGTAAATTTCCTATAGGTTGTCTAAGAGACTTCTTGGTGACAGTCTTTATCTTAAAAAAAGGTTCCACTTTATAGAACTTAGGCTTGTAAGTGGGAATAATCTTGTAAATTAGGGAAGGAAAAGATAGAATCTGCAGAGAATGAGTGCATTGTACTGCCACCCTAACACTAGTGAAGATCAAAGCAGTTAAATTTATCTTCTTCCCTTGAGCAATTCCATATAGAAGTCATGCTCGTCCTGATCTAACAGTTGAGTTATGCATGGAAGGATACTAGTTTATTAGAGAAATCTTAAAATAAAAATTTTTTAAAGAGGTGTGAGCACACTAGGTTGAAGAACACCATTCCTAGGCCATTTTGCAACTGAGCCACCAGTGATTACTTTGACAATTTTTTATAAATCTAAACTTTCAAGTCAAAGTTATTTTTGCTCTTTTTCAAACCAAGAGCACCCCTAACAACGTTTTTAGTAAACAGGACCCAATGTCCTCTAACAAAGACTTGATCATTATGCACATTTGAATTCGGTTAAGCATTTTCCAAGCCAAAATTGGCACAAAACTCTTGAACAAGAGTTTGGACTGGGGCAGTCAGACCTATGATAGTTCCTAGCTATTTCCTTTTCTTCATCATGGCATGGAATTAGTCAAAATCGTCTAAACTAACATTCGCCTCACTCACAATTGTCTTTTTGACAATGTGGCTCTTAAATCTATTCTCAGCAGCAGGTAAAACAAATGGTGAGATATTACTAGATGATAGTTCCTCCATGACAACCTTTCCCTTCTTCTTTGCCAACTCTGCTAGAGTCAGAGGCTATGATGGAGCAGCTTTTGCAAAAGCTTCCTTGCATGATCTGAGAGTGGCTATTAGAGTGTTGTCTGAGGAGCTCTCAGACACTAAAGGGGATTTCTCAAGTGACTTCTCTGGTGAGGCAGGGGCTAACTCCTTTGGTGAGCGTCCAAATCATGGTAATCACCAGAAACAAGGGATGAACCAGGGGTGGTTGAGTGGTTTGATTCTTCCTCTTGATGTTCTTCTTCAGAATCCAAATTAGTCGTTGGAGGAGTAAGGCTTTTCACCGGCATTTAATTATGTAGTCTCGCCTTTTTCAATGCCATGAATCCCTTTTCAGAGATTCTTCCCTTGCTTTTCTATGCAGGTCCTCCATTGCTTTCTTCCTTGAATCCTAGAGAAAACAACAAAAAATTAGTAAGAAATTTTTAGAGAAAATTTCGTGAAGACAGAAAAAGTCAGGCGGTGCAAAAGAGTTATGGTATGTGAAGACATATGCACAAAAAAAAAAAAAAAAAAAATTGATAAGGATTAGGGCTATCATTTATGGTAGGCATTGATTCTGATGCCCTAAAAAAAGTTATACCAAAATTAGAACTCTATCCTAAGTAAAAGTATATATGCAATCCTGTGAGCACACAACATCCCAAAAGAACATCAGAAATTTTCAAAAGACTAGACTTTATTAAAGAATTTTTAATAACATAAAATTAAAATGATAAAATGCTTCACATGAATTTTTGAAGGTCAAGACAGTCAATTTGTGCAAAACATCCTAATAGATAAAATTTTCAATCTTAAAAGGCACAAAATCTCATATGGAAGTTGCCAATAAAATGCAATCAAAACAACACTTCCTCAATCACACACAAGTGATATAAATTTCAAAGAGCTTGTCTTAGTGTGTGATAGTGTCCTGAAAGGGATAAAATGACACATTGGTCAATTTTAAATTTTTCAAGAGAAACTCACCGTTCCGTCATGCCTAGCTATATTTTGCATTTTTCTTTCTTGGCATAAAATAAGGATTTTTCTTTTCATTTTTTTTTTTTTTATCAAAGAGCAAACAACTCTCATAAATGTAACCAAGATGTAGCTTTCACACTTGTAAGAAGGTAGTCCTCTTAATGGTAGATTTTCCAAAATATAGGATCTCTACAAATAAAAAAATTACTCAAAATAACTTTCACACTTCAGGCAAGGTAGCTCTTTCATAATGGTGATAAGAATGGACAATTAACTCATGATGAGATAAGGTCATGTTGTAGAGAGAGTCTCAGTGGACACAACATACCAAAGTTAGCAGACAGTTAAGAGAAAATTAATTACCATTAATTAGGGTGCTAGCATATATCAAGGGACTTGACAATCAAAAATAAAAGTAGCATGTTCATGCTTTATTCATTAACAGAAATGAAGAACTATTCAAGTTGAAGCAATCCAATGGACTTCCTCAAAAAAACAAAAGTGTCATAGTCAAGTACTTTTGTAAATAAATCAGCCAATTGAGATTTTGTGTTCACATGAGTAAGTGCAATGATGTTCTCTTCAACTAACTCTCTAATGAAATGATGTCTTATGTCAATGTGCTTAGTCCTAAAATGTTGGACTAGATTATTAGAAATGTTAATGGCACTTCTGTTACCACAAAAAAATGTCACACAATCTTGATCAACACCATAATCATTCAACATTTGCTTTAACCATAAGATATGAGTGCAACAACTCCTTCCAGCAATGTACTCAGCCTCGGTAGTGGATAGGGAGATTGCATTTTGCTTCTTGTTGTAACATGTGACAAGATTGTTTCAAATATAGAAACATCCACCTGAAGTACTTTTTCTATCATCAAACTTCCTATCCAATCCATATCACTCTGTCCAACCAAACAATTGTTAGAATCAAAGGAGCACCAGAGACCAAAATCATCACTATTTCATGATTCTTTTCACTACATTCAAGTGCAACTAAGATGGGTTAGTTTGAAACCTAGCACAAACACCAACACCAACACTAAAACAAATATCAGGTCGGCTTGCAATTAAGTAAAAAAGACTTCCTATCATGCTTTGGTACAATTTATTATCTACCTTTTTACCATGTTCATCTTTGAACAGTTTAAGGGTAGCACTCATAGGGGTTCTAGCATGCTTTGCATTCTCCAAACAAAATCTTTTCAATATGTTTCTAGCATACTTTGATTGGGAAACAAACATGCCATTATCCGTTTGTTTTATTTGAAGTCCAAGAAACATATTCAATTCCCTTACCATACTCATCTCAAACTCATTTTTCATCAAGCTAATGAATTCAAGAGCATGTGAATGAGATGTAGAACTAAACACAATATCGTTAAAATAAATTTGTGCACACATGATTTCATTGTCAACGTGCTTGATAAAGAGAGTTTTGTCTGTATTACCTTGTTCATAGTCATGCTCAAGAAAGAAAGTAGTCAACCTTTCATACCAGGCCCATAGGGCTTGTTTCAAACCATAAAGTGTTTTCTTCAATCTGAATACATGATCAAGTTTGTGGGGGTCTTGAAAGCCAATTGGTTGTTCAACATACACTTCTTCGGTGAGCATTCCATTCAAGAAGACACTTTTGACATCCATTTGGAACAATTTGATCTTGAGGCAGCAGGCAATATAAAGTAGCAAGTGGATTGATTCAAGTCGAGCAACAGGTGCAAAGGTTTCTATAATGCCCACATCAAGCTACGTAGCTTTACTTATGCCCAGTTGATTTGTACAGTATGTGGAGCAGTTGATTGACTGCAGTTTTTTTTTGTAGAAATGCAGTTTGTGCAGTGTGTGGAGCAGTTAATTGCTGATTGTTGATTGACTGTAGTTTTTTGTAGAAATGCAGTTTGTGTAGTGTGTGCAGAAATGCAATTTGTGCTGTGTGTTAAGCTGTTGATTGAATGTAGTTTTGTGCAGAAATGCAGTTTGTGTAGTGTGTGGAGCAATTAATTGACTGCAGTTTTTGTGAAGAAATGATGCAGTGTATGGAGCATTTGATTGACTATAGTTTTGTGAAAATTTTTGGAGCTATTTGTGGAGAAATGCAGTTTGTGAGCTGATTCTGTTTGTTGCTTGCAGATTTGTGTGAAGATTCTGTGTTAGTCTACAAGTCATGAGACTGCAACAGTTTGTTGGAGTGCCATATGTGAGTATGGTTCAGTTTCAGGGGGAATATTGTGTATAAAGGTCTAAGGACCAGAGTATCATATGTGAGTATAGTTTAGTTTCAGGGGGAATATTGTGTATAAAGGTCTAAGGACTAGAGTTTCATATGTGAGTAGAATAGGGTCAGAAAGAACTTTGCCAATACGCTGCGTTTTACTAAAGAAAGCAGTATATATGTGTCTTTGTACTGTAGCTTTCGTTTCAAGCAAAAAGAAATTTCCAGATCATTCAACTGAATCTGTTTTCTCTCTTAACCATTTCTTTCTCTTCTTTCCTCAAGATTCTTTTGCTGCAATTCTTTTCTCTTCATGCCCTAATACCCTTAATTGAATTTTGTTAAAGTTATCTTGAATAAGTGTGAAGAAAATCCCTTAAAATTTCATTAGGGGTAAATGGTCTTTTCACTCATAATTAGTTGAAAATGTGGGGAGTGAAAAGAGATAGAATTTCATGGAGAATGCAATAAAAAAGAGGGCATTATGGTAATTGACTAAGGGACATAGTTGCAATTTCATAAAAAGTGCAAGGGTAAAATGGGAAACTATAAATAAAATTTTGTTATATCAAAAGTTGAAGAATGAAACCCTAGCCATTTCTTCTCCTCTTTGACGCCACCTTCATCCCCAAATTCTCTCAATTTCTTCAATCATTTTTCAAGGGAAATTCATAGATTTTGGGTTATTTTTAATGGAATTTCAATCCCAAGAATCCTTGGGTAAGATCCTTGCACTAAGATATTAGTTTTAATTTTTAAAGTGTTGAATCTTATGATTTGTGTTCATAGGATTTAAGAGAAAGAGAGTTGGATAAAAAAAGACTACTAAAGTGTTGGATTGCTCACATCTAAGGTACGTAAATCCAACCCTAGTTATGATTGGAACCATGTTGTGTAGAGAATTTCTTTTATGCATATATATGTTTTTATATGAAGAATTGTTGATGGAATGGATGTTGAATGATGGTTAGGATTTATCCATGAGAAGTAGTGTTTGTGTACTTGATGTTTGATGAGAGTTTGGATAAATTAAGGAAGAATTGGAGTAGAAATTATGGAGTGTAAATCCTGGACAGGTTTGGCGTTAATCTTAGAGAATTTTGTTCCAAATTTTGGTGGCTTAGAAGAGAAGTAGAAGTGTAGCCAATTAGAGCTTGTGTGTGCACATAAATTGTTTGATGAAATGTCAAAGAAAAGTGCATGTATGAGTATGATTATTTGTTATCTTAAGATGAGTTTGTAGATGGTAGAGAATGACATGTTTGCATTCCATATTGCATTGTTGCATCTAAACATGTGAATTTAGAAAGAATTATAAGCATGAGCCCATCTGCATGCATACATACTCATAAGAGCATTAAAAAGCATTAAAGAACATTAAAGAGCAAATAGAAAGAAATGAGAATATTAAAGAAGTTCAAATCTGAATTTTTTATTTAAAGAAGTGTAAAAAGATAAAAGAAGAGAAGGTTGTTGTGATGGAGAACCCGTGATTGACATAGCCCTGCATGGCATGCCTTGAGTAAGCGGCCTCAGAATTTAGAAAGAAGAATTGTACAGTCCATTAGAAGTGCATGTGGATGAGGACTGTACCCAGAATTAGAGAATATACTCACACGGCCAGGGTTCCAAATCCATGCCTCAACCGAGTTCGATCGGGAAGAAAGAAAGAAAGAATAGAAAGAAAAGAAAAGAAAAGAAAGAATAGAAAGAAAGAAAGAAAGCAGGAAAAGAAAAGAAAAGAATAGAACAGAAAGAAAGGAAGGAAGCATATAAAGAAATATAGAGAAAAGAAATAGAAAACAGAATAAGAAAAATAGAAAAAAACAGAAAAGAAAATGCACATCCTATGCATTTGTGCATTTGCATCTTACCTATGCATGATACCATGCTTATTATCATGAGTAGTGAGAAATTAGAAATTGAGAAAGAATAGAGAAAGAACAAAGAAAGAACAGAGAAGAATAGAGAAGTGTGATGTAAGGAAAGAATTTCAGAATTTAAGCAACGGAGGGAGAAGGGTAGTATAGCGGGTTTATTTATAAAGCAATTAGTGCTCACCCTATTGTTTTCAATGTTTTTGCAGGTAGTAGGTGAGATGTGGTCACTTGGAACATCAAGAAGTGGGACGGTATGGCAACACTGTCGAGTTGTTATTTTGTGACTATATTATATTATGTAAAGATTTGTATATAAAGCAAACTTAGTTATGAGCCCATTATTTTATACTCATCTACATGTATATTTTCTTATATATATTTAGTGAGTTTTACTGTTATTTTACGAGTATACTAGCTAGAGAGAGAGTATTACATTTTTTGTATCAGTGCAAAGGTTTTGGGATTTGATAGTGTGCCTCTCTCGCCGCATTGATGTTCCATAGCTGACCGATGTAAGCTATTTCTTTCCTTACTTATAGTAGATGAGTTAACTGAGTTGACTAAAAGTGTGGGTGTTATGTAGATGAGATGTAGAACTCGGGCAAGCAGTAAGAAGGAAATGAATACGGATTAAACTTCCAACCCTTCAGACTCTACTCCCCTTGTTCTCGATGAAGCGAGGATTCGTAATATTATACAGCAAGTCTTGGTAGAGAATTGGGGAGGCTCTGTACCAGAGAGAGTTGAGACCCCAGTTATTATACTGACCTCGAGAGAAGAGAGAGAGAGGCTGGTACCCTCGATAGTGCATAATCATATTGAGCCGATATACGGGTTGCCTAGTCAACATTAGCCATCAGAATTCAGGGGTATGACAGACCCAATAGTGGCGAACGAGTGGTTTAGATTCGTGGAGCATACAACAACACTTTTCCTTATGACAGACTGGGAGAAGATTCAGTATACTAGTTTCCTGTTTAGGGGTGATTCCCATATATGGTGGGAATTGATGGAGGATACTCATGATATAGCCTCGATGACTTGGGGAGATTTCAGAAGATTGTTTGAGGCAGAATATAGAATTGTTGATTGAGTTCATGAAAAGATTCAGGAGTTTATTAGTTTGCAACAGGGGACTAGCTCAATGAAAGAATATTCAGTGAAATTTAATTCCCTGGCAAGGTTTGCACTAGGTGTAGTGAGTACACCAAAATTGAGAAGGGATAAGTTTGTGTATGGGCTGAAACTAGAAATAGCCCGAGATGTGATGGCCGGTGCCCAATCCCCTCAGACATACAGTGAAGCTTTGGAACAAGCCTTATAGGCCGAAATATTTGTGAATAAGCTAACCCCAGTAACTCCATCAACAGTAGCCCTTAGTGCTCCACCTCTTGCTCCACAGAGAGATGGAGCTGATGCCCCCACTAATAGAAAGGTGAGAAATAAGAAAAGATTTTAACCCAAGAAGAACATGAGGGATTGACAAAATAAAAGGTCGAGACTTGTTGAAGTTCCTCAGTGCTAGAAGTGTGGAAGAAATCATTATGGGGAGTGTCTTCGAATTTGGGCTGAAATGTATGCTATAGATGCTGGTAGCCAAGGCATATGATGAGAAATTGTAAAGCCCCTACTGCACCCGCTGTGCAGACACCTAGAGGTACCAATGCTCGAGTGTTTACAGTAGCTCAAAGTGTAGTTGAAGCTAGCCTATTCCTAGTTACCAGTTAGTTATTGTTTCACTCAGTTCTCCTTTATGCATTAATTGATTCTGGAGCCACACATTCATTTATTACACATGGGATTTTAGAGAGATTAGGTTTGAAACCTATTAGAGTGGATTGTCCCATTAAGATAGAGTTACCAAATGGTGTTAGCATGGTAACTCAAGAGACCCTTCTAGGGGAGTCTGTAGTGATCCATGGAAGGGAGTTGCCTGTGGATTTGATAGTGTTTGATATGCCCGATTTTGATGTTATTTTGGGCATGAATTTCCTAGGGAGATTTGGAGTAGAGATTGATTGTCGGAAGAAGAAAGCAAGATTTAATCTTGATGATGGTGATAAGTTTAATTTTGGCGAAGGTCACCAGCTTAGTATGTTAATTAGCAGTGTAAAGGCCAAAAAGATGCTAAGAAAATGGTGCTCGGGGTATATTGCTCATGTATTGCCCAATAGTGATGTCCCATAACCAGAGATTCAGAATGTGCTAGTAGTTTGGGAGTTTTCAGATGTATTTCTGGAAGATTTGCTTGGTTTACCTCCGGAAAGAGAAGTAGAATTTAGTATTGAACTGGAACCAAGGACAGCACCAATTTCTAAAACCCCTTATCGGATGGCCCAAACTGAGCTTCAGGAATTGAAAAAGTAGCTTTAGGAACTCTTAGACAAGGGTTTTATTCGACCTAGCCATTCTCCTTGGGGTGCTCCAATTTTATTTGTGAAGAAGAAAGATGGATCTCTACGGATGTGTATAGATTACAGAGAGTTAAATAAAGTGACCGTGAAGAATAAATACATGTTACCTCACATAGTTGATTTGTTTGATCAGTTGAACGGAGTAACCATTTTTTCAAAGATTGATTTGAGGTCGGGGTTATCACCAAGTAAGGGTTGTAGAGCAAGATATGGCCAAGACTGCTTTTCAGACCAGATATGGGCATTATGAGTTTGTGGTGATGCCTTTTGGGTTAACCAATGCCCCAACAGTCTTTATGGACTTAATGAACCGGGTGTTTCAGGATTGTCTTGATCGATTCATAGTGGTATTTATTGATGATATCCTGGTTTATTCTAAGATAGAAGAGGAGCATGAAGAACACCTAAGATTTGTGCTACAGGGATTGCGAGATAAGAAGTTGTTTGCCAAATTTTCTAAGTGTGAGTTTTGGCTAGATCAAGTTATCTTTCTGGACCATACCATCTCAAAGGATGGTATATTAGTGGATCCAAGTAAGGTAAAAGCAATTCTGGAATAGCAATAGCCAAAGATAGTAAAGGAAGTTGGAAGTTTCATGGGGCCAGCAGGCTACTATAGGTGATTTGTAGCAGGGTTTGTTTAGTTGGCTAAGCCGCTTACAGCTCTCACAAAATAGAGAACTCATTTCATTTGGTCAAATGCTTGTGAAGAAAGTTTTCAAGAGTTAAAAAGAAGATTGACCACAGCTCATGTTCTTGTGTTACCATAAAAGGGTGTAGATTATGATATTTATATAGATGCCTCATTTCAAGGACTTGGTGTAGTATTGATGCAGTTGGGTAGAGTAATAGCCTATGGTTCTCGTCAGTTAAAAGAGTATGAGACAAGATACCCTACCCATGACCTAAAGTTAGCTGCTGTAGTTTTTGCACTAAAAATATGGAGACATTATTTGTTTGGAGCAAAGAGTAACATTTATATGGATCCTAAGAGCTTGAAGTACTTTTTTACCCAAAGAAAGTTGAATATGAGGCAGAAGAGATGGTTAGAGTTGGTAAAGGACTATGATTGTGAAATTAAGTATCAACTTGGAAAAGCCAATGTAGTAGCTTATGCCTTGAGTAAGAAAGCTTACTTGTCTCAACTTACAAGATAGAAAGAGTTATTGGGAGAGTTGATAAAAGACCAAATAGAGGTGATACCGAGAAGGTTTGCTAGGTTAGAGCAGTCTCTAGGGCATAACCCCAGAATGATGCAGGTAGATCACTAAAACTCATCATGGACCTAACCATGTCAAGTAAGGTCTTATTCCTCCTTTTAGACACTCCATTGTGTTGGGATGTATATGGAGGGGTGAGTTGTGATACTATCCCACATTCCTTCAGGTATTCAGAAAACGCTGAGCTTAAGTATTCACCTCCTCGATCCGACCGAAGAGCTTTAATACTTTTGCCCAATATTCTATACTTCATTCCTGAATTCTTTGAACTTATCAAAGGCTTCAGATTTATGTCTCATAAGGTAGACATAACCATATCTACAGAAATCATCAGTAAATGTGATGAAGTATGAATATCCACCTCTGGCTTCAACTGTTAGTGGACCACATACATCACTATGGATGATGCCTAACAGTTCAGTAGCCCTTTCACCTTGTCCTGTGAAAGGAGACTTGGTCATCTTGCCTAAGAAGCATGACTCGCATACCTCAAATGACTGAAAGTCAAAAGGGTCCAAAACTCCATCCCTTTGAAGTTTTGTAATGCGGGTCTTATTAACATGACCCGATCTACATTGCCAAAGATATGCCTGATTTTGATCGCTATGTTTAGCTTTCTTGGTTTCAACATTGAGAATATCTTTATTGTTTAAATCAAGAACATATAACCCATTATATAACCTTGCAATTCCAAATAGAATACCATTCAAACCGAAGGACAACAATCCATTAGATATCTCAAAATGATACTCCATATTATCCAAAGCGGATATTGAAATAATAGTTCTAGAAATAGAAGGTACGTAACAATAGTTATGTAGTTCCAACAACAAGCCCGTAGGCAAAGATAAATATAAGTCCCTATAACCAATGTAGCCACATGTGCTCCATTTCCAACTTATAGGTCCACCTCTCCCTTAGCGAGAACTCTACTCTGCCTTAGTCCCTGCATATTAGTACAAATATGAGTACCACATCCTATGTCAATGACCCAAGATGTTATGGGAGAGAAGTTAATCTCAATCATAAATATACCTGAAGTCGTAGCCTCTGACTTCATTTGCTTGCGAGGAAAGCCTTACAGTGTTTCCTCTAGTGGCCAGGCTTGCCACAATAGAAGTGAACTACTTTACCCTTCCATATGCCACTCTTAGGCCCAAGAGCACCCTATCCTTTGAGCTTGGGCTTGGGTTTGGCCTTTGCCTTACGCTTACCGTTACCCTTTCCCTTACTGGTAGCAACCAGTAAAACAGGCTTGGACTTCTTCAAGTCCTACTCTGCTGTCCTCAGCATATTCAAAAGCTCCGACAGGGTTTTCACCATTGTGTTCATATTGAAGTTCATTATGAACGGTGCATAAGAGTCAGACAAGGATTGCATAATCAAAACCATTTGTAATTCTGCATCCAACTCAAATCCCAAAGTCTTAAGCCTCTCTATGTGGTCGATCATCTTGAGCACATGAGAACCAACTTGGGCTCTAATGCGTTGTAACTACAACATGCAAATTAGCAAGTGCACTAGTCGCATAAAGTAATAAAGTGATGAGTGAGTATCGTTCCCACGAGGATAGTGTTACTAAGTACCGATTTCTCTAGTTTAAGTCCTAATTGAAGAAACAATAAATTGGATTGATGGACGATTAACAAACTAAATACAAATACAAAACCCAACAACTTAACTAAGTACACAATGCTAAAAAAATGCTAGGGTGTTGATTTCACCTAGATACGCTAACCCAAATCATAGAATCTATTACCCAAGTTCTAATTCCTTGATTGAAAATCAAATTCCCTAAGTTGTAAAACATACATTCTCATGCTACATTTCCCTACTTATCCCTATTAAGCTTCCGCACCCAACAAAATGAAGATTAATAGTTCAGAGTCTTTTAAGCTTTATGGAATTCTATCTAGATTTCATAGATCGCTAAACCTATCTCTAGCGTTTGCTTAATCTACGGTATTTATCCCAAGAGGCACAATCACAAATCACTTCTCAGTCTCATTGTGAACAACACACATTTGAATAGTGATCAAGCATCCAAAAAATCATTAAGCAAAGAGATAAATACTCAATCATGAAATTAAAACTCAAAGTAAATCAATTCATATAAATCTGAATCATTGCATCAAGATTACATCAAACCCTAGCTAAACAACTCAGTTCATACTCAAAAACGAAATAAAATAACAAAAACAAACTGAATCAAGTTTCATCATTGAAAAACAAGCAAAAGATGGAGAAATCTTCCCTAATTTGAAGCCCAAATCTTCAATCATCTTCTCCTTCCATGAGCTGCCTCCCAAATGATGAACCAAGACCTTTTTCTTTCCTTTTTGTCCTAATTTATACCTCTCTCACTTAAGGACCAAGCCCTAGTAAGCCAAAACGCGTCGTTTTCTTTTTTACAGCTGCTGCAGTTTTCGCCGCGGTGACGCTTTTTCCTTGCCGCGGCGAGAATATCCAGGCCCAATTTGAGCATTATAGAATTCGAATCTGGAAAAGTGTTAAACATATGAATTGTAGCCCTTTAAATTATATTTCTACTGGTTTAAGAATCAGCACAATCCGAGGTCTACATCTCAAGTTATAGCAAAAATACTGAAGCATGTCCAAACACGTTTTTTCTCCAGTTCTCAGCGTACTTTTCACGACTTCAAGCCAAGTTGTCACCCTTGTCCAGTCCGAATTAGGGGAAACCCAAAACATGAAAGTTGTAGCTATTCTTCTTAGCTTTCCAAATCGTCTTGATTCGGGTCATTCCGAGTTTTCAAACTCAAGTTACATAATTTACGCTCAAAACTGTCATTTATGCTCAAAATCATTGTTTAGGCCTGCAAAGACAAATTAATAGAATTAGGTAGCAAATATGGCCCAAATGGTATGAAAAGTATCCTAAATCCTATCAAATTTCAATGCAAAATCATAGTGCAAAATATGATTATCAGGCTCCCTCAGTCAGACGACTTCCAAACAATGTTTTTGACACCTTGTATCTCTTATGTCGAGCATTCCCTTCGAAAAGCTCCTTGAGGTGTAGAATGATAGCAGCAGCGTCCATATTCTCATGCTGCTTTTGTAGCATTGGTGTCATCGATGCTAACATTAAACATTGAACACCATCAGCATCATCAAGGAACTTTTAATAAGTATCCTTTACCCGCTAAGTGGCATCAGGATCAGGCTCAGCCATGTATGGATTTTCAAGGATATACAATTTCTTTTCTGACTTGAGTATAATATGAAGATTATGATACCAGTCTGAGAAATTAGATCCATCCAACCTGTTTTCTTTCTCGATTATCAGTCGTAGGTTCATTATGCTCATTTTAGGTGAATTTACAATTGCAAAAAAGATAAAGTCATTATAAAGTTCATTATTATTTAATATGGTATTTTATTAAACGATGCTCTCACTATTTTCCTCAAGTCAATAGCCCTCACTATTAACTCAGGAAAGCCCGTTGACTTTCCTAGTGGACCGAGATCCCATCCTGCCCATTTCAAACCTTCGCTTTGGCGAACAAGCCAAAATAAGTTGATTAGGTAGGCAACAAACATAATCCACACCAGTTGACAGCTCCCACTATCAACCTTAAATGTGAAGAAGCCAACAAGCCAATCACACAATCCAATGGCCCTAACCATCATCCTTAAGTGTGATTCTCAGTATCAGTAGAGTGGACACTACATGCCACCACGTACACACAATATGTGTACTTCTCAACTATGCCTATGGTACGTTTATCAACCTTCACTTTGGCGAACAAGCAAAACCGTCATTTTAAGTCGACCCATCACCATTAAGGAAAACTCCAATAAATTTTAACCTCCCACTGGTAGAAGTGTACCCTTCGCTTTGGCAAACAAGGTTCCGACGAACAGTGGTTTGATTAAAATCATGGTGATGGAAGACATACGTGACTTAATATACTTTAATTGAGGGTTTATTATTTAATGTCTCACCATATTATTATCTTCGTTAGAATGACATTGTTTGGCATGTTGTTGAACATTCAACCTTAGCATGCATTCTAAACAAAATATTAAAACGTGCCGGAACATGGCCCAACTAAAACCGATTTCCTCGAGCCTAGAGGAATCAGTAGGTCACCTAGGGGTCTTGTAATAAAATCTTGAGTCTTCAAGTTTGATCGTCTCTTCCTTGATCTGTCTTCAAGTACATTACAAAAACATCATATTAAATTTACAATAAAATTAATCTCAAACTAATTTTACATCAACAAATTTAGAAACCTCAATTATTACAACCATACATACCCAAAAATTTTAAAACATTCACAATATGTCTAAGGCTCATGTACCGGGCACCATGCAATATACAAACAAGTACATGGCATACATTCAAAAATAATCAATTTTGATTTGGGTGGGTGAATTATTAATTACCTCATGACAATCTACAGATCTACATTTGGTCCAAAAGTTTTGAAACTTTTCAATCTGGCCCTTGCGCACTCGGAACCCATTGCCGCAGCTTGCGCTGATTAACATCGCGTTCACGCTCCACTTGCGTTCGCCACAGCAATGAGTTATATCGCCGTGGCGAGCACTGATTGCAAACAACATTCATCCTAAGGACTTAGTGAACTTCAAGGACTTGTGGCATGTTTCAGTTCAAAAACAGATTCCACAAACTTGTGGCATGAGAAACTTGGTCAGATGAACTTCAAGGACTTAGTGAGACTCTCAAAAAGGGATGTGGTTAAAGGACTACAAAAACTTGAACTTCCAAAAGGTAATGTGTGTGGTCCATGTCAACAAGGTAAGCAAACTAGAATATCTCATAAAGCTCTATCAAATCTTAATACCTCATGTGTTTTGAAATTGCTCCATATAGATCTAATGGGTCCTCTGCAATCCGAGAGTTTGGGAGGTAAAAGGTATGTGTTTGATTGTGTTGATGATTTTTCAATGTATCCTTGGGTTGATTTTTTGTGTGAGAAATATGATTCATTCAATGCATTTCAGAAATTGGCCAAAAGGTTGCTTGTTAAGAAGAGTTCTAAAGCTACAAAGATAGTGAGAATGAGGAGTGACCATGAAAAGGAATTTAAGAATGCTAATTTTGCTCACTTTTGTGAATTGCAGGGCATATTCCATGAATTTTCAACACTAAAAACACCTCAACAAAACAATGTTGTGGAAAGGAAAAACAGAGTGCTTCAAGAGATGGCTAGGGTGATGCTTAATGCCAAAAAGTTTCCTACAAGACTTTTGGCAGAAGCTATCAACACGACATGTCATATTTCCAATAGAGTTTACCTCAAAAAGGGTACTATTCAAACTCCCTATGAGTTGTGGAAAGGTAAGAAACCTGATCTCTCTTATTTTCATGTGTTTGGATGTAAATGCTACATTTTGAATGATAGAGAGAATTTAGGTAAGTTTGACTCTAGGAGTGATGAAGGAGTTTCTTTTGGTTATTCTTCAAACAGTCATGCATTCAAGATCTATAACATACATTCTGAAAAAGTCTTGGAATCCATTAATGTTGTGTTTAGTGATTCAGAAGATTTTTCAGAATATTCTCAAGAATGTGAAATTTAAGACATGTCAGTTCCTCGTCTACTCATACAAAATAGTGTGAACACTTCTGAATCTCCTGAACCTAAATCTCGTCAAATGTGTTATCACCTACTTTTGGTGCTACAATAACAGGATATGCTTATGCAAAGAATTATCTACTGATTCACCATTGCAAGATGAAGGGATAGAGCTGGTTGTTGATCTTTTTGATGAAAGCATTCAAGGAGAAACCAAAGAAGAAAAGATCCAACAACATGGGTTCAAAAAGCTCATCCACCTTCAACCATGATTGGAGATCCAAATGACGTAATGGTTACGAGAACGAGAAGACAAAATGAAATTAACCATCTTTGTTATGTGCTCTTGCAGAGCCAAAGAAGGCCAAACAAGCTTTGGAAGATGAAAATTGGATTGAGGCCATGCAAGAAGAACTAGAACAATTTGAAAGGAATGATGTGTGGAAGCTTGTACCAAGACCAGAGGGAATCAACATAATAGGTACAAAATGGGTCTTCAAAAATAAAATTAGTGAATTTGGTACTGTTATCAGGAACAAAGCTAGGCATGTTGATCAAGGATATACTTAAGTTAAGGGAATCAACTTTGATGAAACCTTCAGTACCCGTTGCTTGACTTGAATCAATCCACTTGCTACTTTCTATTGCCTGCTACCTCAAGATCAAATTGTTTCAAATGGATGTCAAAAGCGCCTTCTTGAATGGAATGCTCATTGAAGAAGTGTATGTTGAATAACCAATTGGCTTTCAAGACCCCCACAGACTTGATCATGTATTCAGATTGAAGAAAGCACTTTATGGTTTGAAACAAGCCCCAGGGGCCTGGTATGAAAGGTTGCCTAGTTTCCTTCTTAAGTATGACTATGAACGAGGTAATGTAAGGAACGATCATCTATGGCAGCAGAAAACAAAATAATTTACATGATAGATCGTTCCCTAGAACAAAGATCAGGGCACAAAAATTACAGTTTATACATTATAATAGAATCTGCAGAAAAATCAGTTGAAGTTTATAAATCATACCCACGTTTGGAGGCTCATCCAAGTTTGTCTCTGAACGGATTTCGCCATCGACCCAAGTGTAGGATCGAACCAATATAGTCCATATGAAGACAACCCTAAGGAACTAAAGAGACTTTTGCTAGACACTCTTTAGCCTTTAAGAACCAAGAAGAAATTAGTCAAAAAAATATCCCAAGCAAAAGGAATCTGGCGTGGGACAGAATGAAAAGGGGGCTATAGTTTTGTTTTGAATGAAATAAAAATCACTTAATTATTTCACAAAGTGTTGCACTTATATAGTGCAACACTATACCCTATTCCATCATGGAATGGGCTTGGGCACCAAGCCAAACAACTCCTTGTATCCGAACAGCCCCTTTAAGATATTTTATTTTAATTATCATTATCTCAATTAAATTCAGTTAAATTAAATTAATATATATAATATATTAACATTTAACAGTAATGATAATTTGTTTAAATACATGGGAACACATATTTAAACGTAATCTCACTTATTTAATTTTAATGTCAAATTAAATAAAGGCTACGGCCTCAGCAAATTTAATTGTACTGTGAAATTACCAAAATACATTTTCACCTAAAAAGATGAAAACGCCCTTCTTATAAACTGGTTCTTAAATTATCTTTTATGTGTGTGACCCGTAGACTCCTTATCATACCGGTAGTGTGTAGTATCGCGATTAACACCAATTAATCGTCTCACTGCACACAGACCAAGATTGGCCCTTAGCAAAGCATCTTGGCCACCCGATAGATTCGGATTCAGCGAAGCAGCTACCTGTCAATGATATGGTTACTGTACAATCCAATCCTTTCATCATCCATTATCTCAAAGAGACTGAGGCATAGAAATAGTGTCAACCTCAGTTACTCTCGATATGTATGTATTTACTTACTGGATCAATGACCTAAATAATAATCTGGATAGAGCAACAACTCAATCCCACTGTGGCCATAGTTTTAGTGTGATTACCATTTACTGAATTATGTCGTGAGACAACTTCCCCTCGTACCCAGGACTGATGAATCGTCTGTCGATCCACCATAGTCTTGATACACTCCTTGATGCAGCCAATCACTACCGTATTGACAGCTCTGAATAGAACTGCGTCGGGCTAGTGTCAAACTACACCAATCGATGCACAAGGTGCTCCGGTGATCTCAAGTCGAAGGATCACATGTACCACCATTCGTTAGAGGATTTGTTCTATAGACACTGGGATTACCATCTATATGGAATCCTCCGGTGGGTCAGTCTAGTGAACTTGCCTACAACAAGCACCCATGTGTTGCACCAGGTTGTCACCAAACAACCTTGACAAGTGAGATCAGTCACTGCCTTTCAACAGGGTCGTTCAACACTATGATAGCCTTACCGTATTATCTGTGTCCTTACTTCAGAATAATACTAGGGCTACAAACATTTCTAGAATGGCCACCATATGTGCTCATAGGGTTCTTACTATCAAGATTTGAAACACTTGATACCCTCGTCATGGTTCTACCATTCTAAGGACATATATCAATACATACAATGATGATTTTATGTGATATAGAATAAAATGTCTTTTATTGATCAATGAACATTATTACAAAGAGTCAATTTTACAATAATTAATTGGCTCTAGGGTACCTACTCTAACAGGTAATGTAGACAAAACTCTTTTTATCAAGCATGCTAACAATGAAATCATATGTGCACAGATTTATGTTGAAGATATTGTGTGTGGTTCTACATCTCATTCACACGCACTTGAATTCATTAACATGATGAAAAATGAGTTTGAGATGAGTATGGTAAGGGAATTGAATATGTTTCTTGGACTTCAAATAAAACAAATGGATAATGGCATGTTTGTTTCCCAGTCAAAGTATGCTAGAACCATATTGACAAGCTTTTGTTTGGAGAATGCAAAGCATGCTAGAACCCCTATGAGTGCTACCTTAAGCTGTCCAAAGATGAACATGGTAAAAAGGTAGACAATAGGTTGTACCAAAGCATGATAGGAAATCTTCTTTACTTAATTGCAAGCTGACCTGATATTTGTTTCAGTGTTGGTGTTTGTGCTAGGTTTCAAACTAATGCATCTAAGTTGCACTTGAATGCAGTGAAAAGAATCATGAAATATGTTTTAGGTACATGTGATTTTGGTTCTTTGGTACTTATTTTATTCTAACAATTGTTTGGTTGAATATAGTGATGCTGATTGGACAGGAAGTTTGGATGATAGAAAAAGTACTTCGGGTGGATGTTTCTATCTTAGAAACAATCTTGTTACATGGTACAGCAAGAAGCAAAATGCAATCTCCCTATCCACTGCTGAGGCTGAGTACATTGTCGTAGGGAGTTATTGAACTCAAATCTTATGGTCAAAGCAAATGTTGAATGATTATGGTGTTGATCAAGATTGTGTGACAATTTTTTGTGATAACTCGAGTGCCATTAACATCTCTAAGAATCTAGTCTAGCATTTTAGGATTAAGCACATTGACATAGGACATCAGTTCATTAAAGAGTAAGTTGAAGACAACATCATTGCACTTGCTCATATGAACACAAAATCCCAATTGGTTGATTTATTTACAAAAGTACTTGACTATGACACTTCTATTTTTTTGAGGAAGTCCAGTGGACTACTTCAGCTTGAATAGTTCTTCATTTCTGTTAATGAATAAAGCATGAACACGCTACTTTTATTTTTGATTGTCAAGTCCCTTGGAAGTTTGCTAGCACTCTAATTGTAATTAATTTTCTCTTATTTTTGTGCTAACTTTGGTATGTTGTGTTCACTGAGACTCTCTATAACATGTCCTTATCTCATCATGAGTTGATTGTCCATTCTTGTCACCATTATTAAAGAGCTACCTTGTCTAAAGTGTGAAAGTTATTTTGAGTAATTTTTTTGATTTGTAGAAACCTTGTATTTTGGAAAATCTACCATTAAGAGGATTACCTTCTTGCAAGTGTGAAAGCTACATTTTGGTTACATTTATGAGAGTTATTTTCCCTTTGATAAAAAAAAAAAAAAAACATGAAAAGAAAAATCCTTATTTTATGCTAAAAAAGAAAAATGCAAAATATAATAGGGCATGAGGGAAGGGGGAGTTTCTCTTGCAAAATTTAAAATTGACCAATGTGTCATTTTACCCCATTGAGGACACTATGACACACTAAGACAAGCTCTTGGAAATTTATATCACTTCTGTGTGATTGAGGAAGTGTTGTTTTGATTGCATTATGTTGACAACTTCCGTATGAGTTTTGTGCCTTTTAAGATTGAAAATTTGATACATTATGATGATTTGCAGAGACTGACTGCCTTGACTTCAAAAATTCATATGAAGCATTTCATAATTTTAATTTTATGTTATTAAAAATTTTTGTAATAAAGAATAGTCTTCTAAAAATTTTTGATGTTCTTTTGGGATGCTGTGTGCTCACACAATTGCATATATACTTTCACTTAGGATAGAGTTCTAATTTTGGTATAACTCTTTTTAGGGCATCAGAATCAACGCCTGCCATAAATGTTAGCCCTAAACCTTTTTTTTTCTTTTTTGCGTCAATCTTCACATTCCATAACTCTTTTTCACCACCTGAGTTTTTCTGTCTTCATGAAATTTTCTCTTAAAATTTCTCACTGATTTTTTGTTGTTTTCTCATGGATTCAAGGAAAAAAGCAATGGAAGACCCGCATAGAAAAGCAAGGGAAGAATCTCTTAAAAGGTATCCCTAGCACTGAAAAGGGTGAGACTACATAGTCAAATGCCGGTGAAAAACCCTACTCCTCCAGCGACTTATTCGGATTCTAAAGAAGAACATCAAGAGGAAGAATCAAATCACTCAACCACCCTTGGTTCATCCCCTATTTCTAGTGATCACCATGATTCGGAGCTCTCACCAAAAGAGTTAGCCCTTACCTCACCAAAGAAGTCGCCTAAAAAATCCCCTTTAGTGTCTCACAGGACCTCAAACAACACTCCAATACCCACTCTCAGATCACGCATCAAAGCCTCTAACTCTAACAGAGTTGGCAAAGAAGAAGGGAAAGGCTGTCATGAAGGAACCATCATTTGCTAATATCTCTCCATTTGTTTTACCCACTACTGATAATAAAATTTATGAGCCACATTGTCAAAAAAACAATTGTGAGTGAGGCGAATGTTATGTTAGAAGATTTTGATGAATTCCATGCCATGATGAAGAAAAGAAAATGGCTAGGAACTGTCATAGTCTGACTGCCCCTGTCCAAACTCTTGTTCAAGAGTTTTACGCCAATTTTGGCTTAGAAAATGCTGAACCGAATTCGAATGTGCATAATGATTGAGTCTATGTTAGAGGACATTGGATTCTATTTACTAAAAATATTGTTAGGGATGCTCTTGGTCTAAAAAAGAGCAAGAAGAACTTTGACTTGAAAAGTTTAGATTTAGACAAAATTGTCAAAGTAATAACTGGTGGCTCGATTGCAAAATGGCCTAGGAATGGTGTTCTTCAAACTAGTGTGCTCACACCTCTTTACAAATTGTTGTTTAAGATTTCTCTAACAAACTGGTCTCCTTCCATGCATAACTCAACTATTAGATCAGAACGAGCACCACTCCTATATGGAATTGCTCAAGGGAAGAAGATAAATTTAGCTGCTTTGATCTTCACTAGTGTTAGCGTGGTAGTACAGTCCACTCATTCTCTGCAGATTCTATTTTTTCCTTCCCTGATTTACAAGATTATTTCCACTTACAAGCCTAAGTTCTATGAAGTAGAGCCTATTTTGAAGATAAAGATTGTCACCAAGAAGCCTTTTAGACAACCTATAGGGAATTTACCATCAACCTCCTTAGCTGATCAATCAAGGACTAACACTTGGCAGTCCAAGGTTTTTGTTGCAATACAGGACTTAGAAACTTCAATGGAGATTGTTCTTCAGTATGTGAAGGAAATTCACGTTTCTCTCAGTTCTCGGATGGGCAAATTGGAGGTTGACTTGAAGAAAAAGCAAAAGGAGAAGAAGAAACACTTTTCCCCTATTTTGATAGAACCTGCTGATCAAAATGTGGTGCCTCATGCTGCTTTAGTTGCTCTTATTGTCTCTCTTGCTCCTGCTCCTGCTCCTGCCATGCCTGCTGAAGATATTGGAGCTGTGATTCAAGATAAAGAACAAGCTGCTCATGAAGTTGAAGAAGAATAGGCTGCTCATGAAGATGACAAAGACGCTACCCATGAGGAAGATGACAAAGCTGCTGATGAGGAGGAGCAAGCGGTTGCTAATGAAGAAGACAAAGAAGCACCTGAAGATGTAGCTGCTTAAGATGATACCCTTGTGTGCACTGAAGATGCCCCTCCAATCTAGCATGAAACTGCTAATACCTCCTCTGCTGCTGCTCCAGATATTGAAGTAGAGGATGCTTATATTACCATTTTTGCTTTTTTCAAGAAAAGAGTGAAGAGGAAGGCTAAGCAATCTTCACCACCCTCTCAAAAGTCTTCAAGACTTATGAACAAAAAGGGGGAGTAAGCAATGCAAATGGGGGAGTGAACTTTGTACTTTATTTTTTTTTAAACTCTATTTTTTTTTTTTGCTAAACTGTGAACTGTTTGTCGTTATCTCTCCATGGGGGAGTTTGTTATTTTATTTTCTACTATTTTTGTTTTGTTTTTACATAACTCTTTAGTTATCCTTCTTTGATATTTTATTTGTTTTATCTACTAACCAAGTGTTCACATTTGTGTTGCTTTTGGGTTTTTTTTTTTTTTGTTTTTTTGTTTTTTGGTTTGTATGTTTGTTTTTGCAAATCTGTAGGTTTAATTGGTTGATTGAAATCAGGTTTGCACTTACTCTTTTTGTGTGTGTGTGTGTGTTCTTTGTTCATAAGTTTGACAAAGGGGGGGAATGTAAAAAACTCATATTTTTCAAACTTATGAGTTGTGTGTGTACACATAAGTTCTATGTGCACATTGGTTGCCAGACTTGAGTCTTGGCTCGTTTCGTTTAGAGTGTGTGTGCACAACAGTTTGTGCTTTTGCTCTCATTTTAGATATTTGCAACCCAACTCGAGTTGCATGTCTGATAAAGTGAAAAAGATATTGTTTATCTTTGTCTATCACTTTGTAGGAGTTTCTTAAATGTGTCATAATATCCTCAAGTGGTCCTAGGGAATAAAGTTTCTTTTCCCGATTTATTTTGTGGTCCAAACCAAAAGAATGAATACTTTCCTTATTTGGACAAACATGCGTCAGTCTCTTGTTGGCTTACTTGGCACTATATTATTGAGCAAGAAACCCTTCATTATATAATACCCTTTCTTGCGTGTATGAATCTAACCTTTTGATATTTTGTTTCATTGTACCCTGAATTTCATAGAGTATTTCTTCTCTTAAGGTTCAAGGTTCATTTCCTTTTTTGTGCCAAAACCCCACCATATCAAATATAGTCTTGATGGCTCTTGGAACGTGGTTCCTTTGCTGATGCTGGTGCATGGCGTTAGTTCTTGAAGCTTGGTGGTTCACAAGTTGTTCATGGGTGTGTTCCTAGCATGAAGAATGCCCAAGGAGTTGCTACACATTAAGGATTCAAAGTGTGATGCTAAGTGTAAAGTTGAGCAGGGAGTTCTTTTTACTGTAACTTAAATCAACTTTGAACTATATATTGTAATGTGTTTTTAACTTAGTAGATTGCTTTGATCTAAACAAGGTCCAATCGATGTAGGCTAAAAGTGGATTTAGCGGAACCATGTATTTGGCTATGTTATTTATCTTCCGCACTAGTGTTTGATGTATTTAAATTGGAAATTTAAAATCTACTTGGTAATTATTCCGCTGCACTTAAAATGGGTTACCACACTCTAACATGAGTTAAATCTCCAACTCTCTCCCCAACAACCTGGTCGGTATATTGAAATAATAAATATATTAACATGGAGGAGAAAATGTATAAATTCAACAGTGTAGTAGTTATGAGTGTCCATTATAAGTTGACATAATCAAGTTAATTAGATAGGTGATTAATATCCAAATAGAAAATCTATGATACCACAAGTTAATTTATATATGACACATAGAATCATATTATTGGCTTGTAAGATAGTAATCTGCTATCTGTGTATGAAAAATTGAAAGGAGTCTTGCTAATTAACCTTATTTTTAATTGGTTGCTACATGTTAAAAGATCATTTGTTAACATTATGTAATAATATATTATTACATGAAAGTGTAGAGAACACTAAAATAAACTAAATTCAACTTATACTCATAGAATGAGTTACATTTTATATTCTATTTTAATGGCATAATAGGGGCTAAAGACATTGAAATACACAAAAATGAGCTAGATGCAAGTAAGATAAGAAGCAGGATTAAGAGGTACTGGGATATCAACAGTCCCTTCTAACATGTGTAAACTTTCTTCATCGAAAGGCGAAGCAATGGTTCATCAAGAATGCACCAAAGTTCAACTTTAGTAATCCAAAAAAACTCAACTCACCAGACTCAAAACATTAGTATACCCAATCTTCAAGTATAATTTTATCCTCTAAAGATTTTGGTTCATACTTTTACGACAGCATATGATCTCCAGTAGTACAACTCCAAAACTGTAAACATCTACTTTAATAGTTACTAGCAGATTTCAATGCCACTCTGGTGCAACATATCCCCTTGTTCCTCTAATTTTGGTAAAATCGTTTGTTTGATCTGACTTCAACAACTTTGCTAATCAAAAGTTAGAAATTTTTGTACACCTATTATCATCCATGAATATGTTTTGAGGCTTTATATCGCAGTGGATGACTTGAGTCTCACACTCATGAACAATGCCCATTCTTTCAACCCAATTAGGTTGTTTTTCAGGTGTGAAGAGAAGATTAGCCAAAGAACCATTGCTCATGTAATCATATATTAAGACCTTGTTGACTTCCTCAAAACAATAACCAAGTAGACGAACTAAGTTCCTATGGTGGGTTCTCCCAACAACTTGAATCTGAGTTAGAAACTCTTTTTCCCCTTCAACTAACACCTTCTTTAATTTCTTGACAACTACAAACTTTTGGGAATTCAACATAGTCCCTTTGCAAACTGTTCCTGAAGATCCTCTACCAATCTCTTCCTTAAAACCTTCCATTAGTATTTCAATCTCTGTAAAAGTAAACGATATGGGAGCTATATCCTCACAAAATCTGAAGTTACCATTTCCTTGAGTTTTTTTATATGACCAGACATGATATCTAAGGATGACAATCCCGAAAGTTGGTAAAATAACCACTATAAAAGCAACAAATACACAACTTATTACAATTACCACACTGTTTGGGGGTTTTTCTTGCCTTCTTTCGAAACAATGTCATTATTCGGGGATATAATTCTGACCTTGATGAAAGCAATGCTATTTGAACCACTCTCATATCTCTTCACCCCAATCTCAAAGGAAATCTTTGCATACTGCACTCACTATAAAACCCCATTCTAATTTTATATATATTCTCTTTGGTTTTGTTTATAAGAAGGGACTTTTCTGTCGAATTCTAAAGTTTGGTTGGGGATGAAAACGAAGAAATGGAAACTATTGGGTTTTCAGCAGCAAGGGCATAATTCTAGAGGTTTTTGCAAGGAAAAGATGATGTGGCATGGTTATACTAGAATTAAGAGAATTTGGGGGCTGTTGTGAAAAAAAATTTGTTCTATATAAATTTGGGTTGCTCGCCCAACTGAAAAAGAAAGTTGAGAGAAGGAAAAGAACAGAGAGAGAAGCAAGGAAATGAGGGAGAGAAAGTGAGGTGAGTATCGGCCAAGTAAACATGAAGGGAGATCACACGAATTTTTGCAAAAATTGTATCATGCATGTAGTTTTTAGAGTGAGTCATCTCACCATTTTCTTCGATTTATGTAATTCTAATTCAATTTTGTCAAATTGGGTTGTTCGGTGGAGAAGAGAGGGATGATGCTTGAGGCAACTGGGCATTTTGGGTTGAGCTGAAATTTTTGTGAGTGGATTTCCAAATACTTGTTTTAAAAACTCAATTTCATTTGCATGTCAAGTGATGAATTTCAATTAAAATGTTTGGTGCAAAAATTGTTAGTTAATTGTGATATTTGCTAAATCCCACTTTGCATGTTTCGGCTGAATTAATTGTTGGATGATTTTGCACTAGATTTGGTTCTAAAGTATGTGATTACATGCTGCATGCTACATGTATATTTATGTACTGTTCACATGGAATTAAATGATGGTGAAAATGCTTGTAAGAGGTGTTGGTTGTGTTTGGCTGCTGGAATCTTTTTGTAAGCATGAAACTTTGCTAGTTTATGCTGCTGCATGTTGAATTTGGGTTTAAAATTCGCTGTATGGTATTTGGCTAGGTATATTTCTTTGTTTGATTGTTCTATGTTTTGAAATTTGGTTGTTTGTGTGAAAATTTATGGTTATGGGGTTGCTTTACTATGACCAAATGCATAAAAAGAAGTAGGTGAAGTGAACATGAAATGGAGGTGGTTTATTTTGCTGCATGTGGCTTCTACTCATGATTTATTTGGGTTTTCAATTGTGATGTTTGCTGGCTACATTTTTGGCCAATTAAAGCAAATGGAGGTTGGGATTACATGCGTTTTTTGGACTGCATTTTTGGCCAATTTATGCATGTAATGGTGGTTGGATTCATATGTGTTTATGGCTGCATTTTTGTTCAATTTATGCATGTGATTGTGGCTGGAATGTTGTTGAGAAAATATGTTGTTTTGTGTTCTCAAATTCTCGAATTTAAAGTAACTTGGGTGGAAGTGTATTCAATATTGAGTAATATTTTATAGGAAGTATGAAATTGTGAGTCTTGGGAGTTAAAGAAAGTACTTCTCATTTGGTGATTGGATGACATTCATGGGGATTAATGTTATACATACATATATATATGCTTGGGGTAATGTGCAGCATGTGAATCTTGTCAAAAAATTTTTTGAGTGTTTTATAGTATGAAAGTGATACTTGCACAAGAGTGGCATCGAACGTGCCATTGTGATGGGTTGTTGAAGAAATTCTAGATCTGGGCTAAACCGTTAGTTTTTTAATCATGTTTAAAAAAATTACTGTTTCACCCCTGTATGTGATTTTTTTGGATATTATGTCATATATGCATGATTTATAAGCACTTATATAATATGCTCGACTTACATGTTACTTGAGATTATGCATGAGATAGTTATGGTGCTACATCCACCCTACGAAGTACCCATCCCCCAATTTTAGGCTATACCCATGCGATGTAGGATTTGTTGGGTATTGAGATATTCGGTCTTCAAGCTCTGCGCATGCGTATTGAGATATATAGTGCTTTGCCTAGGCGTTGAGTTTGTCCACCAGATATTGAGATGGTTTTCTTTAGGCTCTACCTGCGCGATGATAGATCTTGCCGGGTATTGAGATGTTTTTTCTAGCTTTGCCTGTGTGTGGGACGCCCACTAGGTATTGAGATTTTTCCCTAGGGTACTAGTTGTGGTGAGAACTGTAATAACTACTACTACTCAAAACTTTATAAAGAAATACATATAAAATAACATAAAGAAATTGGGCCTAAAATTTTCTTTTATTAAACTTATATACATATTCTTTACAAACATATACATTTTTACACAAAATGTATAACATAAACAAAAGTCATCAAAAACATAAGGGACAGTGTAACCACTCCTTCTCGAACGCTGACGTCCATCCGACTGTGTACTCACCTAGGTCTTGCAAAACATAGGAAAACAACGGGGTGAGCACTAAAATAATGCTCAGTAAGTAAATCCTCTACTCATGCTATCCCCGTAACTCTCTCTTTCATTCTTTCCTTACAACTCCTCATTCAATTTCTCTTTGGGTATTTCTCTCTTTTTCTCTTTCTCTTTCTCTTAGAACTCTTTTCTGATAACTCTTTCATAAATCACGACCCCATCTTACCGGGGGCACGGCCGGGACTCACTCCCACTCTACGTAATCTCTACTCATTCTAGCCGATGAGACGCGGTTATGCATGGATTCAGAACCTTTGGCCATGTGAGTCTATAATCTCTCTCTCTCGGGTACTCGGGTATAGCCCTCATCCGCATGCACTCTCACGGGCTACACCACTTCTCTATCTGATACTCATGCCGCTCTCTCAATGCGGCGTACATGCGGGAATACTCTACCCATTACTCACGGGTTCCCCATCGCACAACCTACTCTATTCTCTTTCTCTTAACTCTTCAGTAACTTATACTCAAATTCTCTACTATGTCTCAAGCTACTTCTCAAGGGTAAACAAAGGTGTAGAGCTAACTCATACTTACTAATGCACTAATGAAATGCCAAATACAAGATTTCCTCAAAATCGTTATTCTGCACAAGTCACACTAAAAAGACCATAACTTACGCTAACACCTCGTATTGCACAGTTTTGGTCTCGTTTCAAAGCTTCGAAACAGGTCTACAACTTCTATGTTTTGATCTTAGCCCAGTTCAAACCGTAAGATACCCAAAAATCACTTAGAAAGTTACGGCATGACAGGGCGATTTCACTTAGGTATTTCCTCAAACAACTTATGTGCATATAAACACTCTACCAAAATTACTATTATACTTCATTCTCTAGCCATCCAAAATGGGAAAAACTCCCTCAAATACTCATAATCCCTGTCAAGAAAAGCACTTCCAAAAGGATTAACACAACTCTCTCAAACTTCATCTCAAACTTCCATTTTATCACACATCAACAACACTTCTCATATATGGAATTTTTCCAACAACACAAAATAACTACTCATCTCAATTCAATTTCTCATTGATTATTACATACTGATCATGCATACATCTCTACTCAAAAAGCTTGTTTAAAACTCAAGTTGGTTGGATTTACTTACCTTGTGCAAAGATGACTTCTTTAGCACTTTTCCTTCCCTTTGTGGACTTGTCTCTTCTCTACAACTCAAAACAACCACAAGGCAGCAACAACCTAATAAGACTTCACTATATTTATAAGAAAACTCACATCTAAAGCATGAATCCTTACCTTAGATGCTTTAGATGAATCTCTACTCAAAACCCCTCTTAAATCCCTTAGAAATCTTGGAAGATTGGGTGGAGAAATTAGGGAAAATGGGCAAATGGAAGAGCGGTGGAGTGAAGAAATAAATGGTTTCTCTACACTTAACCCTTTTTAGTTCATATTATAGCATCATTTCCCATTTTCCCTTGCTCTTTCTTAGAAATTCCATCTATATCCTTTGATTCTTTACAAATACACCCCCATCCAAACACAATCTCTACTAAATTTCCTTTCATTTTACTCCCCACTTTTCCTACTAATTAGGGGTAGAATGGTCATTGTGTCCCAAAAGAAAAATTCTCTAGAAAACTCAAGAAACCTTGTCTTAGGCTCGTCGCCGCGGTGAAGCACTTTTCGTCACCTCGGCGAAACAGGGCAGAACCTACCCGTAATGCAACTCCTCCTCCTCGCCGCGGCGAAGCTTATTCTTCGCCTCGGCGAAGATTGGATTTCCAACTTCACCAAAACTCAACCAATTTCAAGGCAACAATTCAACCAACTCAACATACAAACTCAATTTAAGTTGAAACAATAAACTTTTAACTAATACAGCAAATCTTAAATACGTACCTCAAGTGGGATATTACAAGAACCTTCCATATCAGTTTACTGTTTCGGACTAAGATATCAATTTAAAGTTTTCAGATACCAACCTATAGTTTTCAGTATCAGTTAATAGTTTCAACTTTTAGTATCAGAACAGTTATGGATAATTTGCATTAGTTATATGAAACATTCGATGTTTGTAGCATGATTTATAGAAAACATTGTCTTTAGAAGCATAAGCATTTACAACTATTCTTTAAGTTCTCATAAAAGAGTTTTGCAGCATTTAGTGATGAGCTAGGATTCAGAAATTGTTTTTAGTTTAATTGATCATATTACAATACTTAGAACAATTAGAAATGAGTTATGCATCCATACATGAATGATTAGTTCCCACCATATCATGTTCATAGAATCATGTTGTTTTCAATATTTCATAAGAACCATTGCATGCCATAACTTTTGTTTGACAAATGCTTTGCAAACATCCCCTTTTCCCCCACTCACTGAGTATTTCAGCTCATCTCTTTTCAAAAATGTTTTCCTCCCCCCAAGTCCACAGGGAGATCGTGCTAAGCAACAAGTCACCGCTCAAGGTTGTGCCATGCATCGACGTCTTCTTATGTGTGTATTATGGCTTATCTTCCAAAAATGGACTTCTGTTTTCTGTAGTAGTCTTATGTTTTTTCCGTAATTACACAAGACTTGATATTTTGTTTCTAGATTTTTCATGGATTATGCATTTATGTTTTTCCAAACTTCCTAAATATGTTTATGTACCTATTCATACTTGTATTTCTAATTACATTTTCATATGGATTATTTATGCATAGTATATTCAAAAAAATAGGATTTCAAGTTTTTCTCAGTTTTCCCCACACGACACGTCTATGTCATCCGAGTCTTGTGGGAGCGCCCGAATCCTATGGGATGAGGAAGGTCGGGACGGGTCAGGACGTGTCACTCACGATCATCACTGTAGAATAGCGCTGCCTCACAATTGCAGTCCACTAATCATGCTTGTTGACGGTCTTCTTTGGTTGTTTCCGATAAAACAAAATATGGAACATCTTCTGTGCTACTATTCTCCAATGGTTGAATCATGAATTTGACAGATCCATTCTTTTTGCTGCAACTCTCTGCGGTGAAATTTCTTTCACACCCAGATGTCCAATTGCCTTGATTAACAAAGGAATATCCTATAAGACATCTACATTTAGGTTTCTTATCATTTAAAACCCCAAAGCTATTAGAGCCACACACCCCCTTAGGGTCACACTTATTTTTCAAAGATTCCTAGATAACTATCGACGCACGATCTTGTCTGGTATTATATGAATACAAGCTTAGTATCCCATACGAATCAAGTTTCATCAAATAGAATATTCCTCTCGTTGCATTATACTCTTCTATTAAATTCTTTGTGTTGAAGTTGCTTGAATTAAGTAGGTAGAGACAGCCATCCACATCGATGTTTAGTGTGACATTAGCGCACCACCCAGTTGTAGCAGATGACCAATAAGAGTATGCAGCTATGTCCGAAGTATCTGTTGGATACTACACGAGGTTTCCATCATGTTGCATCTTAAGACGGAATTTCCCTGTGGAATGGTCAGTTTTTCAAATACTTGAAAACAACTTCTGCTCTGCGAGAAGATGTTGAGTGGACAAAAGAGTGTCAGTTGGGTAATCAAAACTTTGCCATATTATTGCCTTATCAGAGCTATAGAGCTCAAAATTTGCAGAGTCAAGCATGGAAGCAGAAGAGCCCATGCCAAACAAAGATATTTGTATCTTGGCCTTGTGTTGATTGCAAGACAAGCCTGCCTTTAGAATTCAGCAACAAAGTAACATTACTGGGACTAGAGAATCATCACGTCTTGCTATCCAGACAACAGTTTTCTCAGGAATTCCTACAAGTAAAATTCCAACCGCGTAGCCATTGCCTTGCCAATAAAATCCAAAGGCGTAGAGACCAGAACCTGACAGTTATGAGGAGTTTGTGGTTTAAGAAAAGATCCTAGGCTTATATTTGACTATCTTCGTTGAGCCGTAGCTGTAAAAGATGAAAATAAGTAGAAGAACAAGATAATATGATGCATTGAAAGAAAATTGAATCTCCATGTTCTGTACAAATTAACTTTAGAAAGATTGATGAATCTGGTGCTGAATTAAGATGACCCTAGAATCCATAATTATAATATCTACGGAACTGGAAGTCTCCCAAGTCAAGTCTATCAAAAGATATATTGGACTCCTCAAAACCCATCATAAGTTCACAACCATTCATTATATACTAACAAGCAACAAGTTGGTATGGTGACTTGTCTTTTGCTCTTTTTCTTCCTTTTTCCACAATCGTCTGCCACTATTATGTCAACATTTAAATCTTTCGGGTTTTTCATTTCTTTAAAAAAAAAAAATGTCCATACAGCTAAAAAACATTGATCATTTCTTAACATACACGGACTTGTTAAATATATCTAAATAAGCCAAACTATATTGTGAGAAATCAATTTTAAAGTCAATTTTGTTAGCATTTGTAGAGTTTAGTTTGTAATTTGAATTTAAAATTCCCCCAATGTTATGTTCTAATTCTGAAATTGATCACTAAGAAGGTTGAAAAAAGAATATTGCAGTAAGAGATACTATCTCACTCACTAGTCTAATCTTCTCAATACATTCCAAGTCAGTTACACACCTTCTGGGAAAGTTGATTTCACCAAACCTTCCTACACAGGGTGTAGAAATAATTGCACTAACTACAAATTATATTTTTTCTTTTAAATTTGATTTTTAGGTTGAATAGGAGAGAGTTCATTAAAAAGTAACAATTACTTACAATAATATTTACGAAAATGGATAGCTATTGGTTGTTACGTGGAAACTTATCAAAATACTAAGTCCACATTGATCACGTCTTTTTATTTTGAACATGGAATTAGTTCCTTCATTTTTAGCTTTTCCTGTTTAAGTTTACATTTAAGTTGTTAGCATTATTCCCTATTTTTGCTTAGTTAGTTTGGCTTTTAGCTTGTATTTAAATGATCTTTTATCATGGAATAAAAGCATCGAATATCAGAAAATCTATAACTTACTATTGTATTAGGACGCCTTGACTCCTCGAAGTGTCAAGAAACCTATTTCTTTCTTAATTGTTTATTTAGCAAAAGTGAGTGTATCATCTTTGGTATCCAAGCCAGGCTATGGATTTGCAAGAGTAGATGAAGAAGCCTGAGGGGAGGGCCTTAAATCTCTCTTTGATGGACAAAATGATCTTCTCAAACATGTTATTGAGCAAATGGAGAAGATGAGCCAACAATTATGTGGCAAGAACTTCAATGAAACCAGTGAAGGTTTTGGTGTTAAAATGGGTGGATGTTCTTCTAAGGGAGGAAGCTCTAGCATGAATTTCATTCCAAGAACCATAAAGCTTGATTTCCCTTAGTATGACAGTCAAGATGTGATAAGAGCTCGAATGTATATATTTGGTTAGTGATTTAATTGGATTATTTGTGGAAAAATGTGTTTAATTTGTGGAATTTGAATTAATTATTTCATAAATACCTTTTACGGGATCACATGTGTATTTTGAGTATTTTCAGGTTCAAACCAATATTTGAAGGAAAAAGAATGATGTCGATGGAATTTGTGACAAGTAGGAACAAATGGTGCAAGAATCGGAGTTGAAACGAGAAAGTTGTGACACATCGAAGATACAACGTAAAATCTAAAAATCCTTCAAATGAGCATGCTTCGATGTTTCAATCATAACCTGAGCTGTAGGAATTGGAGTTTGACGATTCTTGTGACATTGGAAAGATTATTCAGAGAGCTGCAAAATTTGTGTTGATGACTTTAACGATTTTATACACTGGCGAATAGCCTGTCAAGTTTTTGGCGCCATTGTCAAGGAACTATTTTGTTTTACCAATATCAATATGAAATATTTAGTTGCTAATTTGATGTGTTTTATTTTTGCTTAGAAATTAATTTTTGTTTTTGTTTTGTTTGTTTCTTTTAGCTAGAACCTGGAGAGCTTACGTTCAAAAGGTGGTGGTGATCTTAATCCCTTAGATTCTGAGATTGAGAGAATGGCTAAACAGTTGAGGAAAGAAAAGAGGCAAGTGAACTTAGAAAAATCAATGGCTAACACGGGCATTATAAATCCCAATGTGGAAAATCAAGAGAATAAGGATGTGGATATCATATAAGGAAATGCAATGGGTGGAGCAGTAGTGGGTCAAAGAGCATTGAAGGACTACTCTAGTCCTACTGTTGATGGGTGTTATTCTAGCATCAAGAGACCACCAGTTCAAGCGAATAATTTTGAGATCAAGCCAGCAATTGTTCAAATGATTCAGCAGTCGGTCCAATTCGCTAGGTTGCCTAATGATGATCCCAACATGCATATCACCAATTTTCTAGAGTTATGCGACACATTCAGGCATGATGGAGTATCCAATGACGCAATTAGGCTAAGGCTTTTCCCATTCTCTCTTTGGGATAAAGCTAAGGCTTGGTTAATTTCTCTACCATCTGGGAGCATCACGACATGGAACGAGTTAGCTCAAGCGTTCCTCACTAAATATTTTCCACCTGCCAAGTTGAGAAATGAGATTACCAATTTCTACCAACAAGACTTGGAGTCATTGTATGAAGCATGGGAAAGGTATAAGGATCTCTTACAAAGGTGCCCTTACCATGGTTTACTAATCTGGTCACAAGTGCAAACGTTCTACCAAGGGTTGCTGCCAACTATTCAAGCCATGATAGATGCTGCAAGTGGAGGAGCCTTCAACAATAAAACACCAGAGGAAGCATACAATCTGACTGAAGTGATGGCGAACAATAACTATATGAGGACTTCAGAGAGAACGTCAACAAGGAAATCAGGGGGAGTGCATGAAGTTGACGGTTACACCGTGTTGGCTGCTCAACTTTCAGCCATTCAAAAGCAATTGGGTACTATTCTAAAGATAAATGCAATTGATTCTTCTCCTCTAACTTGTGAATTTTGTGCAGGTAATCACTCATCAAGAGATTGTTAAGAAGGGAGTCCATTCGCCTCACTTGAACAAGTAAATTATGTGAATAACTTCCAAAGAGGGCAAGGAAATCTGTACTCGAATACTTACAATCCATCATGGTAGAAACATCCGAACTTCTCATGGAGCAACAACAATGAGCAAAAACAACCTCTTGTTTTTCAATCTCAAGAGCCAAAATCTAACTTGGAGAATGTGCTTACCAAGTTCATTGAAGAGACAAGCAAGAGGTTTGAGAAGACTAAAATCCTTGCCCAAAATCAATCAGCCTCTATTAGAAACCTTAAGGCTCAAATTGGGCAAATTCATAACATATTAGCGGGAAACATTCAAGGAGTTTTTCTGAGCAATACAGAGAAGAATCCTAAGGAACAAGCGCATGCAATCACCTTGAAGAGTGGAAGAACTTTGGAGAATTCAGCGGATGAAAAACAGAAGTAAGAACAAGAGAAAGATTTGAAGGAAGAGCAGAAGAACTATCGTTGCAGCGAGCATGGAAATATGGAGAAGATTGTCAACATGAAGGATGATCACTGCGGTGATGATACTGGTGGCTGCAGCGATCATGAAACTTTCTTTGAGCCATGCAAACTTTCCATACCCACAACGTTTCAAGAATCAGAAGCTTGACAAGCAATTCGGTAAGTTTATTGATATGTTTCGAAGTTTACATATTAATATCCCTTTTGTTGATATACTAGAACAGATGCCAAAATATGCAAAGTTTCTGAAGGAGATCCTCACACACAAGAGAAAATTCGAGGAACACGAGAAAGTCATGTTAACGGAGGAATGCAGCGCACTGATTCAAAAGAAACTACCACCTAAACTATGAGATCCAGGGAGTTTTACTATCCCTTGTATTATTGGTAGTTGTTATTTTGATAAGGTTTTGTGTGATTTAAGGGCAAGTATAAATTTAATGCCATTTTCTATTTATAGAAAACTTGGATTAGGAGAAGTGAAGCCAACCACCGTGTCTCTCTAATTGGCAGATCGATCAATAACATATCCTTGGGGAGTGGTAGAAGACGTCTTGATTAACGTAGACAAACTGATTTTCCCAGTAGATTTCATAGTGTTAGACATGGAGGAAGATCGGAAAATGCCTTTAATCCTAGGATGACCTTTCCTAGCCACTGGTAAAGCATTGATAGATGTTCATCAAGGGAAACTAATCTTAAGGGTAGAAGATAAGCAAGTAAAGTTTAATGTTTTTGATGTTAAGAAGCGTCCATCCAACTTAGACACATGCTTTGAGATTAGTGTCCTTGATAACATAGTGAATAAAAAATTAGAAAAAAACTACCCTAGTTCATCCCTAGAGAATTGTTTAGTCAACTCTAGGACTATGGAGGTTGACTTTGAGATGGTACATGAACAACTATTAAAGCCCTATGTGAATTGTGAAATTAAGGAAATGAGGGCTTGGATTCTCCTAGATGATTCGGATTGAAGAAAATGAAAAGTCAAGCTTACGACTTTAACCAAGCGCTTTTGGGAGGCAAGCCAAGCTTTTTCTTTTTCTTTTTCTTTTATTGATTAGTGTGTTATTTTTGCAGGTGCTAATTTTCAAGTATGTTTAATTTTTTTTTTCTGTTTTGTGTAAATAATTTTGATGTTGTGGTTGTTTCTCTAAATTCATAAATTTAACAAGTGATGTGTGTTTCTGATGAGGTGCACCACAAGTTTCTTTGTTGTGACAGAATTAAAAGACAACAATGGAATGAAACGAGTTGGTGATCGAATTGTCACGCGTATTCGCACTTCACTATTGCAAAAGGGGCTAACTTTTCTTTTTCTCTTTTTTCTTTTGTTTATATTTGTACATTGGGAACAATGTAGATTTTAGGTTGGGGGTAAGGGAAGTTTCTTCCCAAAGACTTCGAATTTATGGATTTATGAGAATTTTTATTTTTTTTTATTATTTTTGTGTTTTGTTTTGAATTTTGGTTCTATTCTTGGATGAATTTATATGTTTATGATAGAAATGTGATTGCAATAACATGTAACAAATAGAGATCATTAATTTTTGCCTTTAATTATGGATGATTGTAAATGTTAATGACATTAAGTTTGAGACCTTAGCGATTTGTGGATTGGAAGTGGTTAAGTTTACCTACTTAGAGACGTTTTATGTGTGAATTTTCCATTAATATTTTTGCGATCTCAACAAACTCTAGAACTCATTTGACAACCACTCGAGGCAAAATCCTAGAGTTCACATCACTTAGGAAATAATATAGGCTATTTTTGGACCGATTGAGTCTTTCAAGCCGACCTTTTTTATTATCATCGCTAGTTAACCCTTTGAGCCTTTTAAACACAATTTAGCCTTGTTTTTCTTTATTTGAACTTAATTTTTACCCTACCCTAATTATGAGCCTAAAACACAATCCTACCCATTTTATCTTTAAGGGACTTAATTGTTAATCAAGCTTAGTATGAGTATTGGTGAGGAAGTGTAGTTTTGCCACAACCCAAGTTTATGCGAAGAAATTGTTGGGGGTTGTGGAGTGCTTGTAAGATCAATGGGGTTGTGTGCATGTTTTCTACTTTCTTCTCATTGTATTGTTATTAGAAAAAAAAAATCTGAAAAAAAAAAAGAAAAAAAAAAAGAAAGAGAAAAAAAAAAGTGGGCATTGACAAGCATTGTGAAGATTTGAAATTATGCAAATAGGTTTATATTACTGTCGAAAAGAAAGAGCTCGATAAAGGTTGGGAAGCTACTAAGTGAAAAAGGAAGTTTTTTTGTATGATAGTAATAAGAATGAATGAAAATTAAGTCTCTTAATTTGATTTTTGTTAATTTCCCTTTTCGTTCCTTCATGAACTCATACCCTAGCCTAACGTTACAACCTTTACAACGACCTATTTATCCAAGGTAATGTGAAATTCTACATTAGTGGAGAGTGGTTTGAAAAGTGATCTTATGGAGTTTGATTCCATGATTCACATATAAGTCATAACCCGAATACTGAGATCAAAATTTTGTTCATGAATGTTATGCATAAAACCATCCAGGTTTGTAGACTAATGGTTTGTGGTTGTATGGATGTTCTAGGGTTGATAGCAAAAATGGAATTAATGTTTGCATTGTCTGTGAGTTTAGGTGATTTTTAATTATTCTATTTGTTTTATGTATATGCTATTTTTGAGACACTTTTATGAATTGATCTAAGAATTGTTGTTAGTTTTAGTTCTTTTTATGTTTATTTTTATTTTTGGAGTTTAGGTTAAGTTTAGTGTGGATGTTTGTAGTTATCATCACTGGAAACCCTCACGAGACTACAACTCGTCCAACTAGAGCCGCCTAGGGGTTTAAAGGCTTGTTGCATATGCTAAATGCAATCGTGTCAATCTACGAAAGTGATTTAGGATAGTTTAGATATAGGTTTTAATTGGCTATTTTATTTTCAAGCTTAGAGACTTATTTTATTGCTTAGTTTGCTAGGGACTAGCAAAAACCTGGTTGGGGGTTGTGATAAGAGCTCGAATGTATATATTTGGTTAGTGATTTAATTGGATTATTTGTGGAAAAATGTGTTTAATTTGTGGAATTTGAATTAATTATTTCATAAATACCTTTTATGGGATCACGGGTGTATTTTGAGTATTTTCAAGTTCAAACCAATATTTGAAGGAAAAATAATGATGTCAATGGAATTCGTGACAAGTAGGAACAAATGGTGCAAGAATCAAAGTTGAAATGAGAAAGTTGTGACGCGTCGAAGATACAACGTAAAATCTAAAAATCCTTCAAATGAGCATGCTTCGATGTTTCAATCATAACCTGAGCTATAGAAATTGGAATTTGACAATTCTTGTGGCGTTAGAAAGCTTATTCATAGAGCTAAACAATTTGTGCTGATGACTTCACCAAATTCTGAAGATCACAGACTCGTGGGACACAAAGAACCATCGCCGCAGCGATGGGTCACGGACCTGTTTAGGTTATTACATTCTCCTAGTCTGAATCTGAATGGGTAAAGGCATTTAATTCTTTCCTAAGTAACCTCCAAACCCTAGCACTATAAATAAGAGTCTTTAAGTAGGTTTTGGGAGATTAGAGAAGGAGAAAAGGGCGGCTACTATTTCGGAGATCGGAATTCTTGCAATTCTCGTTCACCAATTAGAGAAGTTTTTATATTTTTCTTTCTTGAACTCATGTTATTGAATACAATGGTTGTTTTTATTTATGAATATGTGTTGACGTTATTGTTGTTGATTTTTAATTGAGCATTAATTCTAAGTTTTATTATTGTGTGTAATGCTTTCAATTCTTATGTATCCGAGAGTTGAATGATATCATGGGTTGGGTTGAGATCAAGAGATGAAACTTGATTTTTCCAAGGTAATAAAACCATAGATTGAGCAAACACTAGAGATCGGTTACCTCAATTTATGAGGCTCTAGTAAATTCCATAGAACATAATGATCTCTTAGCTCCTAAATCCAACTTAGAGATATTTTGGGTTGTCGCTTGAAGGTTAATTCACTAATTGTTCGAGAGAAAGTTAGTGAAATATCAGGGAGTTTGGCCTTTAGAATTAGCTTAATTAGTTTAGCAATAATTGTTAATGCATAGGATTAAATTGGTGTGAAATCTGTGCCCTTGGTTTAGTCATATTGATCTGTTTACCAAATTATCCATAAAATTCTGCTTTTGTTTAGTTTTTAGTTTGTTATCTTTTTCATTAAATTCATTCTTAAAATTCTGTTTCATCAAATAGTAACAAAATAGACTAGTTTGGTACTTGGTAGGTAGTTCCCTTGGGATTCGATACTCGTTTACTCGAGCTTTATTACTTGCACGATTTCGTACACTTGCGAATAGTCTATCAAGATGACCTGGTTACTTGGATGCATCAGGCAAAGAAATATTTTTCGCTACATTACCAAATCAAACAAGTGGCGCTATCATCATTTTACTTGGAGGGTGATGCTCAGTTTTGTTTCCAAAAACTGGAATAGGAAATCCTCTATGTGATTTGGTAGGATGTGAGAAATGGGTTCTTGTCTCGTTTTGGTCAGATTCAATTTGAAATTAAACATGTTTGGTGAACTCATCAAATTGCAGCAAACTAGCTAAGTAATTGAATACCAAAGTAGATTTGAAAGAACATTAGCCAAAGTTGGATCTCTCTCTCAATCTAGGAAAGTCAGTTGTTTCATCATAAGCTTAAAAGAAAGCATTCGAACCGACGTTTGTAGATTTGACTCTATGTAATTACTTTTTTCTATTTTATATTATATTATTTTGAATTGAGAGTCAATTCCAAAGTCTGTCACTAGTCAAAATAAGTTCCTATTAATTAATAATGTGTTTGATGTGGAACATGGTCGCTTGAAGTTTAAAAACCATTCCAAGCAAGTTGTCTCGAAAACAATTCGATGCTTCATGTAATTTTAAATTGTTTTTATGAAATTAAAGTTTGAAGTTGATATATATCATATATATATATATATATATATATATGTTGTTAAATGATGATTTGTTTACAAAGTCAAAGACTAACTAGAGTTAGTTTTTGTAACTGCAGTTAGTTAGGCTTAGTAAACGAAGTCTGTATAAAAAGGCAACACTTTTATTGTTTTCATTAAGTGAAAAGATTAATAAAATCTTTCTCTTCTCAATAGTCTTTATTTCTTTATGGTATCAAAGCTATGGAAAATTTTCCCGTAGATTCTCGGCAACGAAACACTGCTTTTGTTCCAGAAAAACTTCATACACCTTCTAAACAAGAAGATGAGACCAATGTGCCTCCTCCTCAGTTCACATCTGGCTCCACTTTCATTACTGCTGCCGCAACATCCTTGTCTCCAACAACCTTATCACCGATTACTATCAAACTTCATCAAAAGAACTATGTGTACTGGCGTTCGCAAGTACTGTCTGCTGTTCATGCATTTGATCTGGAATATTTCCTCACCGGATCTCGATCTCCACCACCGAAAGTCATAACTTCTGGTACTGCGTCCAAGACCTTCACCTGTGTAAATCCTGCTTTTGCTGCCTGGTGTCGTCTTGATCAGTTGATTGTCAATTGGCTTCTTGCTTCTATTTTTGAAAATATGATGCGGCATGTGGTGAAATGCATGAATCGATCTGAGATCTGGTCCAGCTTAGATAAACTGAATTTAACTCAAGCAAAATCTCAGATTATGCATCAGCGTCATCTTCTTCAGACTACTACAATAGGCTCAATGTTTGTTCGTGATTATATTCAGAAAATGAAAGATGTTGCTGATATACTTTCTGCGTCAGGAACAGAGCTCTCTGATTCTAAACTTATTCTCCATATTCTTAGTGGTCTTGGCCCTGAGTTTGATGCTGTTGTGGTAAATTTAACTTCTCTCACTTCTCGGTGTGAATCCTTTACGTTAGAAGAAGCTCAATTTGAACTTCAAGCCTATGAGAACAAACTTGCTCGTCAAACTTCAGCCTACTCTATTGATCTTCAGAGCTCAAATGTGCCTTCGTAAGCTCTTTATGCAGCAACAAATCATCAGTCCTCCTCTAATGGATTTTCTTCTAATGGATTTTCGCAACAATTTGCTCCTCAAAATCCTAATCAAGCTGTATCTAATAATGGGAGAGGTCGAGGTAAAAATGGTTCTGGTCGTGGCAAACCTATTTGCCAGCTATGTGGTAAAATTGGACATGTTGTAATGCAGTGTTATCATTAGTTTGACATAAGTTTCCAAGGTCCACAACCTGTTCAGCCTAATTTGCCACCACCGTCATTTCAATCATCTTTTTCTATTGCTCCACGAAATGGTCCTTAGGCCTTTGTTGCTCCCTCAATGGCTATTCGCTTTTCGTCTGCATCACCACCAGTGTATCCAACTTACCAACCGTATCAAAAACCTTATCATCACAATTCTTTACAGTATTCCCACACTTATTAGCCAGCACCATAGTCTTATCAACCACCCTCTTTATCATGTCACCAACTGCCTAATACCTCTATTGCTTTTCATGCTACAACAGCTACTGTTGCTGATAATTCCTGGTACTTAGATAGTGGTACCTCTGATCATATTACCTCTAATGTGCAACAACTTTCAGATCATGGCACTTACACAGGATCTAAAAAGTTGGTTGTAGGTAATGGTAATTTACTTGATATTGTTGGTATTGGTTCAGGTTCTTTATCTTGCACTTACTTTGGTTCTGCCTTAATTTTACGAAGAGTATTGATTGTTCCCAAGATTACTAAGAATCTCATCAGTATTTCTCGTCTTGTTCAAGATAATCCTGTTATGGTTGAATTCTCATTTGGTTATTGTCTTATTAAGCACAAGACAACCCAAGCAATTCTTCTGCAAGGATACCTTAAAGATGGATTGTATTTTCTGGATCCTTTGGGAATCTTGTCTCATCAAGCTCTCCTCTCAACTCCACCGTTGTTGACACAGGCTTCTACTTCAACTACTTCGCTGCTTCATCCTGCAATTCATCTTGTCTATCCGCCTTATTCTCCTAATAATACATGGAATTCGTCTACTTCTAATAATGATGATACTATTGCTACTACTTGTGTATCTCTCTCACAGTTTCATAGTAATAAGCTTGGTGATTTGTGGCATCAAAGATTGGGCCATCCTCATTTGGCTGCTCTTCATAAAGTTGTATCTCAGTTTGATAAACCAGTTACTATATCTACTTCATTTTGTGCCTCTTGTCGTTTTGGTAAACAATGTCAAACTAATTTTCCAAGCTCAATTCGCAAGAGTTTGCAACCTTTAGAACTTGTACATTCGGATGTTTGGGGACCAGCCCCTATTGCCTTTGTTGAAGCATATAAATACTATGTTCATTTTATGGATGATTATAGTAATTTTACTTGGATCTATCCTCTAAAGGCTAAGTCTGAGACAAAATTGGCTTTTATGGAATTCCATGTCATGGCTGAATGTCAATTTGGTACATCCTTGAAGTGTTTGCAAACAGATTCTAGTGGTGAGTTTCAAGCTATTTTCCCTTACTTAAAACAAATGGCATCCTTTTTCGGTTGTCCTGTCCATATACACATCAACAGAATGGCAAGGCAGAGAGAAAGCATCGGCACTTGGTTGAAATTGGCTTGACTTTGTTGGCTCAAGCTTCTATGCCACTCAAATACCGGTGGAATGCTTTTCAGACTTTAGTTTTCTTGATCAACCGTCTGCCTACTATTACTCTAAATCACATGTCTCCTTTTGAAGTTCTGTTTCATCAAAAACCAAACTACTCTTTTTTAAAAGTATTTGGGTGTGCTTGCTACCCTTACCTTCGCCCATACAATCGTCATAAGTTTGATTTTCATACTTCTTACTGTGTTTTTATTGGTTATAGTCCCTTTCATAGGGGATATAAGTGTCTTCACTCCTCTGGCAAAGTCTATATTGTCAAGAGTGTTTCCTTTAATGAACATTATTTTCCTTTTTCTGACTCTCTTCCTAATCCCAATCCTCAATTTAACGCAGATTCTTTTTCTGCTGAGACATGTCCTAAACCTGTCTCTTTTTGGCCTATTATCACTTCTTTTCTATATACAAAGCCCCCTACACTTACTATTTCTACTTCTTCTCATACGTCACCCACAAAGAGTCTTGTACCTTCACCTTTCTCCGTTACACCTACTCTCTCACATGCATCACCAAATGAGTCTCCTTTGGTTTCATCTACTACACCAACTTCACATAATTTGCCCCCACGAATCTCTCCTCCTTTAGAAGTCCCTTTTTACGTTGAATTAAATATTCCTCCTCCTGCTGTTCAAAGACTTCATGCCATGAAAACGAGATCACAAACAACTCGCTGTCCCTTTTCTACGGCAGCCTTATTTGCTGCAACTTGTATCAATCCTCATGAGCCATTTTCAATTGCTGAAGCTCTTGCTTCTCCTCACTAGTTTGTTGCTATGAAAGCTGAATTTGATGCACTTCAGAGTAATTAGACTTGGATTTTAGTTCCACGTTCTCTTGATATGCATGTTGTTTCAAATAAATGGGTGTTCAAATTTAAATACAATGCCAATGGCTCAGTTCAAAGGTGTAAGGCTCATCTTGTTGCAAAAGGATTTCAACAGCAACCTGGTCTTGATTTTGCTAATTTTTGGCCCTGTTGTGAAACCTATTACTGTGCGTGTGATTCTCACCTTGGCTGTCACTCATCACTGGGATATTCAACAACTTGACATTAATAACGCCTTTCTTAATGGCGATTTGCAAGAAGTAGTTTATATGCACCAACCGGCTGGTTTTGTTGATCCAAATCATCCTGGTTATGTTTGCAAATTATCCAAGGCATTACATGGCTTGAAACAGGCCCCTCGTGCCTGGTTTGATAAACTCAAATTTTCCTTACTCGAATGGGGTTTTCGGAATGCAGTCTCTGACACCAGTCTGTTTTATTTCTCAGATTCTACTCATGTTATCTATCTGTTGATCTACGTGGATGATATCTTGGTCACCGGTGATGATCCTCAGCTTATCTCAGATTTGAATGGTAAGTTTTCGCTTAAAACTCTTGGTTCTCTGAGTTATTTTTTGGGTATTGAGGCTTACCGTGATGAGTCAGGCCTTTATCTGACTCAAGCCAAATATATTAAAGATTTAGTTTGCAAAACTAATCTCTCTAAAGCTCATGCTTGTCCTGCGCCCATGGTCTCTCATTGTAAGCTGGCTTTGCATGACAGTGAGTTATTTAGTGAGCCTTCTTTGTATCGTAGCACCATTGGTTCTCTTCAGTACCTCACCATTACTAGGCCCGATATTGCCTTAACTATCAACAAGTTAAACCAGTATTTGCAGGCACCTACGGTTCAGCACTGGCAAGCTTGTAAACGTCTACTTTGTTATCTTAAAGGTTCTCTTCACTTTGGCTTACATCTCCAGGCTGCTATTCCTCTTATGATTGAAGGTTATTCTGATGCCGATTGGGCTAGTAACCTTGATGATCGTCGCTCCACTAGCGGTTATTGTATTTACCTTGGTGGTAATCTAGTTCAATGGAGCTCTAAAAAGCAACATGTTGTTACTCGGTCCTCTGCTGAATCTGAATATCACTCTCTTGCTCAAGCAGCTACTAAAGTTATTTGGCTGCAACAGTTGTTTCAGGAGCTTGGCGTTTCATTAATGCATTCCACACCAGTTCTCTGGTGTGATAATATAAGCGCTGCCTCTCTTGCTTCTAATCCCGTTCAACATGCTCGCACCAAACATATTGAGATTGTTCTTCATTTTATTCGCAACAAGATTGCCTCAAAAGCCTTAGCAATTCAGTATATTTCTTCTACTCATCAACTTGCTGATATTTTTACTAAACCTCTACCTATTACTCAATTTGGTCTTTTTCGTGACAAGCTCATCAAGGCTTCTCCTTTGTTTCGCTTGAGGGAGGATGATGACTAGTTGAAGTTGCATTGCTATGAAGTTTCGTTGCTACCTATCTGTTTTTTTTTTTTTTTTCAATAATTCTGATGGTTTGCACTACTACACGTTTCTGGATGTTGTTGGTTTGCATTGCTGCAGTTTTCTGGTGTTGTTGTTTTGCACTACTACAGTTTTCTGGACTGGTACAGCTGTATTTTTCTGGAAGATGTGTGCAATTTTGCGTTGTTGTTTGGTGTGGCATTTTCAGGATTTCGTTCTGCTGTTGCATCTGCTCTTTGGAAGCTGTGTTCTGAATGAAGCTTCTGTTCTACAGGATTCTACTGCATCGGTTCTGTTTTACTTTGTTAAGCAAGCTATGACAAGGTTTTGTCTAGCTTGAGGGAGGATGTTAAATGATGAATTGTTTACAAAGTCAAAGACTAACTAGAGTTAGTTTTTGTAACTGCAGTTAGTTAGGCTTAGTAAACGAAGTCGTATAAAAAGGCAACACTTTTACTGTTTTTATTATGTGAAAAGATTAATAAAATCTTTCTCTTCTCAATAGTCTTTATTTCTTTATATATATGTGTGATCATTTTGATAAAATTATATCAGCACATACTTCAATACTGTTTGATTCACTCACTGAATTGAAATTATATTATATATATAAAGAGCTAACGGTAAATATGTACAGTCTTGATGCAATTATATCAAATCTAACCATAGAACGTTGTGTTAAAGCTGAAATTGATTGTGTTTTTAAAATGTATTTCTTATAATTACCTAGTTTGGTTCTTTTAAGTTCTAGCTTTCTTCGTAAATTATCTTGGGATGGTAAAAAAATTAAAACAGAAATTTTTGCATAAAAAACTGTGAAAATGGGTCATTTAGTGTTTATTATTGCCGTCTTAATGAAGTCTGATTTTTTTTTTAAAAAAAAAAAGGGATTTATGCACATGATAATTCCTATAATTTTTTTTTTTTTTATTTCCTTATTGCATTTATATTTTTCTTTTTAAATTTTTTTATTGCATTTATCTGCTCAGCATACTCTACCAAATAGCTTGCATCAAAAGAAAGTGTTACTACATTACTATTACATAAAAGAAAGCTGACTATAGATGCATAGTTTTACATAACATAAATATACACGTAAGAAAGAAGTAAAAGCTTTAGCAATGTTGACAGTAATTTTAGGTCAGGATCACGCAGAGAGTGAAAGTGTTGCTGGAAATTTTTAAAAATCTAAAAATGTTCTGCATATAATAGGGGATATGTAAGAACAGATTCTAAAACACTACACTGCAGCAACTGAAAAATTACAGAGCACATTGCAACACTGGTTTATATTTTACTTCCTGTATGTAAAATGATACTTAAAGGGGCTAAAAACACAGACAAATTAAAACAAACGCAGGTAACCTAGATGCAACTAAGATACGAAGTAGGATTTGGAGGAATTGGAATGTCAACAGTCCCTTCCAGCATAAGCAAAACTTTCTTCATTGATGGGCGCAGTGATGGTTCATCAAGAATACACCAAAGGGCAACTTTAATCATTCTCTCCAATTGTTTTAGCTCCACTTGTTCATCTTCTACTAATTGACTCAACTTACCCGTCTCAAAACATTGGTAAACCCAATCTTCAAGAATAACTTGATCCTCTGGAAGATTCTGGTCCATGCTTCTTTGTCGACAAATGATCTCTAGCAACACCACTCCAAAGCTGTAAACATCTGCTTTGACTGTAATGGGCATATTTCTATGCCATTCTGGTGCGACGTATCCTCTTGTTCCTCTAATTCCAGTAAAGGTGTTAGTTTGGTCTGGTTTTAGTAACTTTGCCAATCCGAAATCAGAAATTTTTGCACACCCATTCTCATCCATGAGAATATTTTGAGGTTTTACGTCACAATGGATGATTTGAGCCTCACACTCATCATGAAGATACAAAATACCTGTAGCAATTTCACGAGCAATACCTAGTCTTTCAATCCAGTTAGGTTGTTTTTTAGGTGTGAAAAGTATATCAGCTAGAGATCCATTTGCCATGTACTCATATACCAAGACCTTGTTGGTTCCATTAGAGGAATAGCCTATAAGACGAACAAGGTTTCTATGATAAGTCCTTCCAATTACTTTTATCTCGGTCAAGAACTCTTTTTCCTCATCAGATAAAACCTTCTCCAATCTCTTGACAGCTACAAACTTCTGATCATTCGCCATAGTCCCTTTATAGACTCTTCCTGAAGATCCCCTACCAACCTCCTCTTTGAAACAATCAGTCATTTTTTCAATATCTGCATAGCTAAATGACAGGGGAGCAATACCTTCACAATATTTGGTGTTTCCATTGCCAGGAATTCTTTTATATGACCACGAATGGTATCTGTAAATGACAATTCCGAAAATTGCCAAAATAACAAGTATAAAAGCAACAAATGAAATAATAATCTTGGTTATGATGTCACTTCGGAGCTCTTTCTCACCTTCTTTGTGGTCAATACAATCTGAAGAGGGTGTGGTATGTAACTTGACGAAAGCAATATTCTTTGAATCAGTGTTGAGATCTCTTCTCCCAAATCTCAAAGGAAGCCTTTGCAGGCTGCATTGGCTATTACTGAATAGTGCAACTTCACAATTTCCATCCGACAAACATGCTTGTTCGCAGTCTTCTTTCGTTGTTTGTGACAGATCTGAATATGAAGAATCTTCCCAGACAGTATTTTCCACTTGTTTAATGGATGATCTGACTGTTCCAGACCTGTTGATGCAACTTTCTGATCTGAAATTTCTCTCACAGCCAGCAGTTCTATTACCTGGGTTAACAGGAACAAATCCTGGAAGACATCTGCACTCAGGGCTCTCGTCATTTAAAACACAAAAGCTATTATACCCACACAGACCCATCGGGATACACTTATCTTGCAAAGATTCCCACAAAACTGATTTGGAACTTTTTTTAGTCAAATTGCGTGAATATAATCGGATAATCCCATCATAATCTAGTCTCATGAAATAGATCATTCCTTCCTTTTGATACCCTCCTTCAGTAATATTCTTTATGTTGAAGCCAGTGTTATTAAGCAGGTAAAGATGGCCATCAACACCAAGATTCAGTGAAACATTTCCGCCCGTTCCAGATGTATTAGATTGCCAATAATTATATTCAGTTGCGTCGGCACCATCCTTTGGGAACTGCACTAGATTTCCGTCTTGTGGCATTATCTTGAGCCGGAATATCCCCGTTGAATGGTCGGTTTCCGAAACGCTTGAAAACATTCCCCGATTTTCCGGGAGACGTTGGGTTGGCAAAATTGTATCTGTTGGGTGATCGAAACTCTGCCACATAATTTCTTGATCAGAATTGTAAAGCACAAAGTTGCCAGAATCAAGAACTGAAGCGGAAGAGACCACTCCGGAAGCTTCAGCTATATTAATATCTTGGCCTGGAGTTGCTTGTAGGACGAGCCTGCCTGCAGTATTGAACAGCAAGATAGAATTTCTTGGAACTGGTGGGTTATCTCTATTGGCTGTCCAGACAACAGTTTTCTGGGGAACTCCAGAAATGAAAACGCCAACAGCGTAGCCATTGCCTTGCGGATAAAATCCGAAGGCGAAGAGACCGGAAGCTGAAAGCCATGAGAAGTTTCCGGTGGGTGAAAGGAAAGATCCCGGGTTTATATGAGACTGTTTTTGTTGAGCTGTAACTGTAAAAGACGAACATAACAGAAAGAATAAGAGAGATTTCATGAGAAGAATATGAAATTTGATCCTCATATTTTGAAGAATTGAATTTGCTTATAGTATGAGAATCCTGAGATGAAGTGGAAAATAAGCCCGACGGCATATTTAAATTTACGGTGTATTCAAAAGTCTCCCAAGTCAAGTCGCGTAAATTAAACTCTAGCCACTTAGAAATATCTATCAAGTTCTTGAATGAGATTAAATTTGATGGAAATTTATGTCCTGCTTTATTGTGCTCCAAGTAGGAACATGTGAAAATTTAAGGGATTTATCATGACTACAACACCTAACTTTTCATTTTGACTTGGTAAATTCAATAGTACTATTCTCAACCATCGTGTTGACGGGAATACGCAGTAAGAAATCGTATTAAAAAAGTCTAGAGATAAGAAATGAGAAAATGCCTTTAATTGGTTCATGTATATTAAGAAATGATTAATCCCTATAAACTATGCAACCATTTTGTTTTATGAGAGATGAAGAGTTAAATATCGATATGATAGTTAAAGATACAATCGTGGAAAAAATAGAAAAAAAAAAAAAAAAAAAAAAAGAACAAAAGAACACTAAAAGTGACCATACACCACAACTTGTTGCGTGTTAGTATCCGGTGCACGTTTATATTTGGCTTTTGAAAAGCTCACTATTTTGAGCGACTTGACTTGGGGAGACTTTGAGTTGACTTGGACTAATACAATGTTGAATCCCCACCTTCTAATTTAAGTTTTTAGATGGGATGGCAAACTTAACAACTCCTATCTTTTTTAAGTTGTTCCTTTTAATGCATTTTTATAACATGGGCAACGTTCTAATTTTTTTTTTTTTTTTTAATGATTAGGGATGTTCAAGCTAACTTACACGTACCTCAACTAATCTTCCGAAATCTTGAAACTATCGACTAGATAAAAGCTCTAGTGACTACTCCTATTAGCAATGGAAGAGAGACTCAAACTCAAAATCTTGAGTAATATATCCAAGAACCCCTATCGAACCACTTGGCCACCCAAAGGCAGTTACCATAGACAATGTTCTAATTTCATGTGTATTTCACAAAATAAATTTAATTAGTAGCTTGTTGTTTACCATTGTTGTTTCTTAAAAATTAATCAATTCATTAATTAGTTAACTACATATGGATGTTTCTTCATTTGGGCGAACTAAAGTTTGCATGGGATGGCTGTTTTAGCGTTTTAAAGTTACCCTGGGCCTTTGCAGTGTAGTTTGTTGGGCTTTTCTGTTGTCTATTGAAGTTTGGGTCAATGTGGTCATTACCTGCTCATTCAGCTTGCTGGTGTTGTTTGGGCTCGTGTGGCTTGGATGAACAGCCGTTATCAACGGGCGTGATACCAAATGTAACAACCCGATTGCTTCCCTTCAGACTCGTTCGGCCTTAGGTGCTAATCTCCCAACGATTGCCCTAAGTCAGCCTTGCTTGCTCACGCTTCTAACCCTGCAAGTAAGAAAGCACTCACACAAACTCACAAGAGATGCTAGAAGAGAACTCTTTACTAATTGAGAGAACTTTACAATTCTTGGATGGTTTGGCCAAATGAAGGTCTCCCTCTTTTATAGTAGTTGGAGTTTACAATGGACGGTCTAGATCTCCTGAAATCAACGGTGGAGATTAGCTAACTCCAAACTACCACCTACCAACTACTATCTACCAACTACCACATTAATTACAATATTCTAGCATATATAAGAGTATTCCGGAAGCTTCTAGATTGTCTAGGTGACGCACACCAAGTGTTCGATGAAATGCTTGAGAGGCGTCACATTCTCCCCCACCTAATCAGGATACCAAATGTAACGACCCGATTGCTTCCCTTCGAACTCGTTCGGCCTTAGGTGCTAATCTCCCGACGATTGCCCTAAGTCAGCCTTGCTTGCTCATGCTCCTAGCCCTGCAAGTAAGAAAACACTCACACAAAGTCACAAGAGATGCTAGAAGAGAACTCTTTACTAATTGAGAGAACTTTACAATTCTTGGATGGTTTGGCCAAATGAAGGCCTCCCCTTTTTATAGTAGTTGGAGTTTACAATAGACAGTCTAGATTTCCTGAAATCAACGGTGAAGATTAACTAACTCCAAACTACCACCTACCAACTACTATCTACCAACTACTATCTACCAACTACCACATTAATTACAATATTCTAGCATATACAAGAGTATTCCGGAAGCTTCTAGATTTTCCAGGTGACGCACACCAAATGTTCGATGAAATGCTTAAGAGGCGTCACATTCTCCCCCACCTAATCCGGAGATGTCCTCATCGACTCTTCGTGGAATTCTTGGACCTTGTCTTTGAATTGCCACAATGCATCTTCGGGCTGGTTCCCAACTAGCTTCACTCTCTGGTAGCCCCTTCCATTTGACAAAGTATTCTCGACTTGGAGAGTGGCCCTTTTGTCGAATAACCCGATCGGCTAACACACACTCCACCTCTTTGTCATAGAACTTGGTGTTGCCAAATGGGGCTCGTTTTGATTCTCCCTTTTCCGGATCTTTCGCGTCTTCATGGTATGGCTTCAAACAACTCACATGGAAGACCGGATGAAGTCTCAACCAAGAGGGTAACTCAAGCTTGTACGATACATTACCAACCCTCTTGATTATGGGAAATGGCCCTTCATATCTTCGGACAAGGACTTTGTGTAGCGGCCGGGTGGACTTGTGTTGTGATGGGAGGATTTTGACAAGTACTAGATCTCCCACATTGTATTCCACATGCCTGCATTTCTTATCCGCCCACTTCTTCATTTTCTTGGTTGCTTTGTCAAGGTATGCCCGTGTGATGTCGGCTTGCTCGTGCCATGACTTAGCAACTTTGAATGCCGCGGGGCTGCTCCCCTTATAACTTGTACCCAAGGTGTGTGGCATAAGCGGCTGTTGGCCCATCACCATTTCAAATGGGCTCTTGTTGGTGGCTTCACTCCTCTGCAAGTTGTATGAAAATTGGGCTACATCGATCAACTTTGCCCAATTAAGTTGGTTGGCGCTCACAAAGTGCCGTAGATAAATCTCTAGCAAAACATTCACTCTCTCTGTCTGCCCATCGGTTTGAGGGTGAAAACTTGTGGAAAAGTGTAATGCCGACCCCATAAGTTTGAACAACTCAGTCCAAAATCTCCCTGTGAACCGACTATCCTGATCACTGATGATAGACTTCAAAAGACCCCAATACTTCACCACATGCTTGAAAAAAAGCTTGGCTGTGTCTTCCGTTGTACATTCCTTTGGTGCAGGGATGAAGGTAGCATACTTTGATAACCTGTCCACCATAACAATAATGGTAGTAAACCTCTCAGATTTTGGTAAGCACACTATGAAATCCATTGAGATGCTCTCCCATGGTCGACTCGGTGTGGGCAACGGTTCCAATAATCCAGCAGGGCTTTGGTGCTCGACCTTATCTTGTTGACACATAAGATAATTTCTCACAAACTGTTCCACATCGTCCCGCATTTGTGGCCAATAGTAGGCTGCTTCTAATAGTGCTTGGGTGCACCTTTGTCCGGGATGTCTGGCCCATTTGGTGTCGTGACACTCATTGATCAAGTTCCTCCGCAAATTTCCCCACTTCGGAAGATACACCCTTCTCCTTTTGGTGTACAGGAGACCATCTTCTACCCAAAAGCGCTTAGTCTTGCCATCTCGAGCTAAGGAAATGAGTTGCTTGGCCAATGCGTCATGATCGAGACCCTCCCTTATAAGCTTGAGAAGATCCCCTTGTATCTTGCTTATGGCTGCAAACTCAGCCTTTCGACTCAATGCATCCGCTACTAAGTTGGCTTTTCCGGGTTTGTACTCTAACACATAGTCGAACTCGGCCAAGAAATCTTGCCATCTAGCTTGCTTGGGGCTGAGTTTCTTCTAACTCTAGAAATAACTTGTTGCCACATTGTCCGTCTTCACTAAGAATTTGGACCCAAGTAAGTAATGCCGCCAAGTGCGTAGACAATGCACCACGGCTGTCATCTCTTTCTCTTGCACCGTGTATCGCTGCTCCGTATCATTGAGCTTCCGGCTCTCAAAGGCTATGGAATGTTCCTCTTGCATTAACACACCTCCAATAGCAAAATCGGATGTGTCAGTATATACCTTAAATGGTCGGGCATGGTTGGGCAATGCTAACACCGACTCCTCCATGATGGCCCTTTTCAAAGTGTAAAAGGCCTGTTGGCGATCAACCGTCCACTCCCATTTTATGGCCTTCTTAAGAAAATCCGTGAGTGGTACGGCAATGGTGGAATAGCCTTTGATGAATCTCCGATAATAGTTGACGAGGCCCAAGAAAGAGCATAACTCGGTAACCTTTGTTGGAGCTTCCCACTCTGCAATAGCCTTCGCCTTGGCTTTGTCCATGATGAGCTTCCCATCCATGATCTTGTGGCTGAGAAACTCTATTTTCGGCTTGGCAAATGAACACTTCTCCCGCTTGACATATAGCTTATTTTCTTGCAACACTCGAAAAATTGTCTGCAGGTGCTCGGCATGCTCCTCAAGAGTATTGCGTACACCACAATGTCGTCGAGATAAACCACCACGAACTGATCAAGATATGGGTGGAAGATGTGGTTCATGAGGGTACAAAAAGTAGCAGGGGCATTGGTGAGGCCGAATGGCATGACTTTGAACTCGAAGGCTCCGTAACGCATCACACATGCGATCTTCGGCTCATCCCCTTCCGCAATCCGCACTTGGTAATACCTTGATCTCAAATCAAGCTTAGAAAAGTACTTGGCCTGTTCAAGTTGATCAAACAAATCGGCAATTAGTGGAATGGGATACTTGTTTTTGATGGTTACCTTATTGAGTGCCCGATAGTCGATGCAAAGGCGAAGTGACCCATCATGCTTCTTTTGAAAGAGAACCAGAGCTCCGTATGGTGCTTTCGAAGGCTTGATGAATCCAGCCTCTAAGAGTCTTTGAGTTGTCTCCGCAACTCGTCTAATTCTGGTGGCGACATCCGGTATGGAGCTTTGGCGGGTGGTTTGGCTCCCAGCTCTAGCTCGATCTTATGGTCCATCTCCCTTCTAGGTGGTAGGCATTTTGGCAACTCGGATGGCATGACATCCTAGTACTCTTTGAGGACTTAGGATATTTCCCCCGGTATCGGCTCCATGTTGACCACACCTCCCTCGTCCTCCAACTCATGCACCATGGCGAGAAAGGTCTCTTCCTTTCACTTAAGTCCTTCTCTCAATTTGCATTGTGGAGAGTTGGTTGCTTGGTGCGGCTTTGCTCACTGTCAGAACCATGCACGGGACTCCCTCAAGGATGCACATAGAGTTGTATCGCGGTAGGGGTACCGCATTGAATTGCCTGAGAAACTCCATGCCAAGAACAAGGTTAAAATCATCTAAAGGTGCAACAGAAAAGGATACCTTGCTGCTCCATGTGCCAAGATGTAGCTCAACATTCCGAGCCACGGCCCCAAGTGGTTTAGCTTTAGCATTCACCGTCTTGAGCCATCCGTCTGATTTATCCACCTTGAGGCCTAATCATCTTGCCTTGCTATCCTTGATGAAGTTGTGGGAAGCACCCGTGTCCAATAAGGCTTGAATTTTCTTTCCGTTAATGGTGGCTTCGACATGCATGAGGGACATATCTTGAACTTTCGGTTGTGCAGACTTTACCTTCAAGGCATTGAGAAGTTGGAGGCATCCCATGTTGGCAGTCTCGGATGCGGATGTCTCAGGTTGTTTCTCTTCGAACATGGCATTGAAGGCCTTACGTTTGGGGCAGTCATGGATCCAATGGTCCATATCACAAAGATAACAATTCTCACGGCGCTTATATTCCTTCTTGCCATCCTTCCGCCATTCTTTCTTGTGAGGTGGCTTATCCCCCTTTTCTCAGTGGGATGATTTGTCTCCCTTTCCTCCCCCACCTTTGCCGTGATCGGACTTACCATCCTTCTTCAGCTTAGATGTTTCTCCCTTGCGGAACTCAACAAGGGTGTCGGCTTCGGTAAGGGCTGTGGAGATGTTGGTAACTTGACGCCTTTGGAGCTCCCTTTATGCCCAGGGTTGGAGCCCCTCTATAAAGTTGAATAGCAAATCTTCCGAGTTCATATTATCAACTTGAAGCATAAGTTTAGAGAACTCATCCACATACCTGGAAATAGGCCCCGTGTGCTTGAGCTCCCGCATCTTTTTTCGTGCCTCGTATGCTACGTTGCCCGGATAGAATTGCTTTTTGATTTCACACTTGAGCAACTCCCAAGTGTTGATGATGCATGTGCCTTGCACAATCTCAGCATGCTCCGTTGCCACCACGCGATTGCTGATAATCCGTGAATCTTTTTGTCGGATTTCAGGTACTTTCTAGTGCATTTTGACCTGAATTGTTGTTTAATTCTTTACTTTTCGTGCTTCAGGTTAAAATGGACTTTTTGAGCAAATAAAGACAAAATTGGATAGTTTTGACTCAGAAATTAGTGGATCTCAGAAGATAGGAGAGTTCCGGAGCAGGACAAAGCACGATGAAGCTTGTTTCCCAAGGAAGAGAGCCGAGAATCGAAGAATCGAACGAAGAAGCAAGCAGAGTGGCAGTTCTATAATTTCAGAACTTTTCAAGGAGCTTCGCCCCGGCGAAGAAATTGTCTTCGCCGCAGCGAAGTAAGCCAGAGACGATTGGGATTTCTTCATTCTTCGCCGCGGCGATAGTCAATTTATTCAGTTTTGTTAAACGCACATTTCATGTTGTGCGTGTTTTTTGGCTGGGTTTTTGGACTAAGTATAAAAGAAAAACTTAACCTTTTGCCAAGGGAGCTTGAGCTGTTTAGGTTTAGCCGTTTTTACACTTTTCTTAGAGTAAAGCTTTGAGTTTTTCGGATTGTTAAGGGAGAAGATTCAGATTTTGACTAGAGAATCTTTTGGGGAGATTTCTTATCTTTCATCTCAGTTTCATTATGTTTAACTTGTTTATTTCTATTTTTCGTTTTTGTAGTATTAATTTAGCTATGAACTAATCTTTTATGGGTTAGGGTTTTGATTGTTGTTTGGATTTTAAATGGGTTAAGTATTTGATTGTGTTATTTCCATGTGAATAAGCTTTGGTTGTGTGTTACTCTGAAATTGAATGCTGTATGTGATGAACATGATGAGATTGAGAAATAATTCATGTTAGGCTTCCTGGGTAATCACCATTATAGTATTGGATGTTAGAGATAGATTCAAGAATTAATGAAATCAATTTAGGATTCTTGTGCTTAATGAATTTAGAATTATTAACCTTCAATTTGTTGGATGCGGAATGTTAATAAGGATAAATAGGAAAACATAGCCCGAGAGGGTATGTTTGACATATGAGTGAATTCGATTTACAACCATTGTGCATGAATGTGATTATAGTGTAATTTTTAGGTTTAACCAAAAAAAATCCAAACGAAGTCAAAACCCTACCCGTTTTGCTTGAATTGATATTCCGTGTTTCATCTTGCTTTCTTAATTAAGATTTAATTCTTAATTTAATTTCATTGTTGTTTTTCATTAAATTTGCTCCCACCAATCCAAAGAGTTCGATTGCTTCAACTTGATAACGTTAGGAAACTTAATGTTTTGCTTACAGTCCTCGTGGGAACGATATCCTACCCATCCTTTTATTACTTGAGCGACTAGTGCACTTGCTAGTTTTGCATGTTGTAAGAAACATGCATCAATTGCGTGGTCCTCAAGCTACCCGGTTGCAATGTTCACCCTCTCTTGCTCACTTTGGACATTAGTAGCTTCGAAGTACCTCTCCATGGACCATAGAAAGTTCTCCAGCTCTTGGGAATCCTGCTTTCCCCCATAATTCCGCGGTCTTGGAACTTCGACCCTTGCGGGAGGTGTGGCATTGGTGACGACCCCGTTTGCCACCGCCCTCTTGCAAAATGCCCAATCCCTTGTAATTTGTAACAACTGCTATAAACTAGTACAATGCATGTATAATAATAATAGAAAATGGGCCCAAAACTTTTCTTTTTATTATATGTAATAGGTCTTTTATACACAAAGAGCATTATTTACAAAATGCCATTTAAAAAGACAAAAAATAGGGGAAACAGTGTAGCTATTGCTCCTTGCTTGCCGACGCCCCTCCGACTGCATCATCACCTAGATCCTGCATCCACAAAGGAAAATAGCGGGGTGAGCACAGAATAATGCTCAGTAAGTAAACCCTCTATCTGTCTATCCCCGTATGTATTTCTCTAAATTCTTTCCTCACACTTTCTGTTGTTTTCTACTAAACGTCATGGCCTCATCTTACCGGAGGTACAGCCAGATGGCGTTCACACAACACCATCTCACTCTTCATGACTGTCGGGTGGAGTTCACACAGCACCAACCCGCTCTTAGTGACTACCGAGTGGGGATCATGAAGCACCTACCCGGTTTTCATAACTATTGGGTGGAGACCACAAAGCACCTACCCGTTCCTCATGACTTTCGAGTGACGATCACAAAGCATCAATCCGTTTCTAATAACTAATTGGGTGACGATCACAAAGCATCAACCCATTTCTAATAACTATCGAGTGACGATCACAAAGCATCAACCCATTTCTAATAACTGTCGGGTGACGATCACAAAGCATCAACCCATTTCTAATAACTGTCGGGGTGACGATCACAAAGCATCAACCTATTTCTAATAACTGTCGGGTGATGATCACAAAGCATCAACCCATTTCTAATAACTATCGGGTGACGATCACAAAGCATCAACCCATTTCTAATAACTGTCGGGTGATGATCACAAAGCATCAACCCATTTCTAATAACTGTCGGGTGATGATCACAAAGCATCAACCCATTTCTAATAACTGTCGGGTGATGATCACAAAGCATCAACCCATTTCTAATAACTGTCGGGTGATGATCACAAAGCATCAACCCATTTCTAATACTCTTCTCATTCACTCTACTCTAGCACTTCTCATTCTCTCTACCCTTAGAGTAGTTGCATCCACAAAGTTCTCTACTCATAGAGCAAGTGCATACACAAAGTTTCCTACTCTTTCTTAAGTCACTTCTCAATGCACAATTAATGCCTATGGATGGTTCATCTCCACTAATGCACTTATGAAATGCCAACATGCAATGTTGCAAGAATTAAGGTTCACTACTCATACTCAAACCTCTATTAGGCATTTCATCAAACAACTCAAGTGCATAACAAAACTCTACTATAACAATAATTCTATGTCTTTCTCTAACCATCCAAAATGGGGAAAAACTCCCTCACATAGCCATAATTCCTGCCATAGAATAGCACTTCCAAAAAGGATTTCTCAATATCCTTCAATTCCATCTCAAACTACATTTCCAACCCATATCTCACTTCTCACAATTGAAGTGTATGAACAACCACAAGCAATAATAATCTCCATTTAAAACTCAATAACATAGCATATAACATGTATATAACATACATACATCATTGCTATTAAAACCCTAATCAAGAAAATTCTCAAATCTCAACTTGGGTTGGGATTTACTTACCTTGTTATGGAGAGATCTCACTAGCTCTTCCTTTCTCTTGGTTTGCTTGACTCTTTCTCTACTCTTTAAACAAATGAACCAAAAGACCTCAATATTCAAATATACATAAAATCTCACAAAGCTTCACATCCAAAGCAAGAATCCTTACCTTAGGATGCCTTAGATTGATTTTCTACCCCAAAACACTCCAAAAGCCCTCTAAAAATCCTTGAACAAGTGAAAGAGAAATTGAGAGGAAGTAAAAAAGGAGAGTGGCGATGGAGAAGAAGAATGAAAGGTTTGCAATGACTTAATTCCTTTTAATGCAATTTATGCACAAGCATTCCCATTTTGCCCTTACTCTTCCTTGGGAATTCCATCTATATCCTTTGATTCATTACAAACACACCCCCATATCAACATATTCTCCATGAAAATTTCTAACATTTTACTCCCCACTTTTCCTATTAATTAGGGGTAGAATGGTCAAATTGCCCTTAGGGAAGAAAATATCTAAAACTTAACAAACATTTTGGTTGGCCCGTCGCCACGGCGAAACTATCCAGTAGTTTCCCATGGCTTCAACACCTCTTTGCTGCGGCGAAGATTATTCTTCGCCCCAACGAAGCCTAGAACACTGAACTTCTTCTATTTTCAACCAATTTCAAAGCAAGTGTTCAACATATCACTCAATCAAAGGTCAACCAAACAATAATACTAATAAACCAACTCAAATAAGAGCAAAAGAAGAAACATTAGCTACGTACCTCAAGTGGGGTGTTATATAATTTTACCATTTTTTTTTAAATCAATAATATATTTAAATCCAATAATTATTAAAAAGAATTTGTATAAAATAGTGAGACAGAAAATGAATAGAAAAATGAATACTATATTTAAATCCAATAATTATTAAAAAGAATTTTTGATTCATACGAAGAAAGTAGGTTTAATACTCAATCATAGTCAATTTTGCACAAATTAGTTATAGGAAAAGAAATATTAAATTGATATTAAATGCATTCAATTTATTATTATTATTATTATAACACAGCTAATATTACATAAGTGAAATTGTAATCCATATTAGTTTACATATGCTTAGGAGTATTTAAAAAATACAGAAACCGAACCGAACAAAATTTTTGGTTATCCGAAAAACAAGTCCGATTTCAGTTCAAAGAAAATAAAAAGCTGAATTTTCAGTTCGGTTACCGGTTTGAAAGAACATGGAAACCGGTTTATTATAAAATATTAAATTAAAATAAAAAATTCCAGTTTACTATAAAAATATTAAATTAAAAAAATATATAAAATATTAAATATTAAATATTAAATTAGAACGGTTTCAAAACCGATTAACCGGTTTCTTGGTTAACTGAAAAATTGGTTTTCCCTTTAATCGGTTCAGTTTCGGTTCAAAAAAATTCCTAAATCGAAAAATTGGTTCGGTTCACAAAATCAGTTAACTGGTTTTGAACACCCTATGCTTTATATGTTCACATTAGTTATGTAATAATTATATATTAGTCATTCTCCAATCTAGATGTTCTAAAATTGTTAATGTGTAGATCAAAGGTGAATGTCTATTGTCTAGTACTCACTTAGTTCACAACCCCTAAAATCTGAAGTGGGCAATCAAATGCTTATTTTTGATTTGTATGTTAAAATTACTTTTCAAAACGTCTGTATTTAAGAATTCTCAATTATATATAAACTAGATGGCACGCTCGCATGTTGCGTGAGTATATTTATTATATTTTTTTATATTATTATTGGCTTTTTTTTTAAATATATATTTTCTTTATTGAACTTAATTTTTTATTGAATTGATAATTAAGAAAATCAATTAAAAAAATATTATATATGAAATAAATAGTATATATTTATTGTTGGTGTAAAGAAATATTATCTTCAAAAGAAGTAATATTAATTTATCCTATTTTACAAATAAAAGTTATGTTTTCAGTATTTATGAATTAGAATATAATATTTTGTTCTTGAAATTTGGTTTACTGTTTTTTTTTTCTCCCATTGAAGTAAATGAGAATATTGTATTGTACATTCTTATCTTGTTTCTGAATTTAGCTCCTTTCGATCCACTGGGTACATGAAGTCGCCATCTGCTAACCCTTAAACATCAAATACAAGTAAATAACTCGAAAAAAAAAAAAAATCTTAAAAATCGTTAAATAAGTGAAGAGAACTCACCTAGTGATGGAGTGAGATCTCTTCTGTCGCTTTAGATCTCATCCTCATCGTGCTTTCGCATGCCTCGTACATATCGCAACACTACGGCCTACGCTTCTGCTTGCTCCAGGACTTCATTAATTTCTCCCAACCGTTCGATATATCATTCATTGCAAATATGTTATTTATTTCAGGTCACCGATGCAATTTGAGCTTCATATTTTATTGAGCACACAGTGATGTACAAAAGCCCCAGGACCCTATCATACTTTTAATGACTCAATTTGGTAGCGAGTCACTTCTTAACTGTTTATTTAAACTGATATCTACAATAATGACAATTTAAATATAAAGATATGCTTATGAATTTTTAACCAGCTAGACTTTTATCCACTGGTTCTCCACGTCCAGTTTGTCATTCTCATGCAAGTTGTTTCCACTTTGAACAATAAATCTTTCAGTATTTGAATAGTCCACCAAATCTTTAAAGCCAATACACACCGAGAGAAATTGATATCCCTATTGTTCTCACCCAGCATTACCCATCTTATTACGCTCAACTCTTCAACCAACCCCAAAAACAACAATCTCTTACCCATCTTTGTGTTTATCCACTTCAAGTATAGGACAACGTACACTTGTTCTCAGGGTCAGCAAACTTGCGCCAAGATGCAGAAGTTACCCGCTCCCATGGGTGCTTGTAAACATGCTCTTGTGTATATGCTTTCACCGTCATTATCTATTGAATGTCTGTAATTGTGAGAAAGGAGCACTTAGTGAGTTCAAACAGTTCAAACACAACATTAAATATTCAGGTATGGTCCAATCAACCATTCCACAATAATAATACTAATACTAATAACAAAAATAATGCTAATAGATGAAACGCCTCCAAAGAAAGCCACTATCCAGTCCAAATGAGAATCTATTTTTTGGTCATGAAATATGCACATCTCTACATTTTTCTTCATCCCCTTGCTCTTCATTCAATAATTTCAAATCACTTCCAAGGTTGCGATTTTGAGAAGCTAAGTCAAATCTTTCTTCTTAAATTTAGGGACACCTTGTTCTTTCTAATCACTCTACACTTTTTAAGGCTAGTGAATTTTACAGAGCTGGGATCATCAAAATATCTAGTATCCTATAACAAACGATCACCGTGTCCGTATGGGTTAGATGACTCTTATCTATTCTCCTATAACAAATGATAGTCTGTTTCATACATATCACCTATGTATTCAAATGGACAAATTTCATTCAATTTATTCATCAGCCAATAGCGTTGATTAAATATTTAAAGAAAACAATACCTATGGCCTAAAGGATCAGCATAAATGACATTATCTTCAAAACTGCAAACTATCACTCAAGAGAAAAAACCCAAAAAAAGCCCTAATTAGTAACTCTTGTCCAATTAACAGCCACTCACGGATGTAACACCACGCATAAATCATAATACTTAATCAAGAACACAAAGTCCATGTAAACTAAAAACCTTTCCAAAGACAACAATTGAATTCTTGGCACGGACCAAAAGAAATTATGCCGTTCCCTTTTTTCTTTTATTTATGCCAAAACCGTGGATCATGAAAAATCCATAACACAATACAAAATTACATAAGCCTACCCTGAAATGTATTAGAAAGCACATTAAGTACAATTAAAAAAAAAAAGAAAAAAAAACCTGCCCCGTGCTTATGCTGATAATTCAAAGTTAAGTACCAAATAACTATAATTTTAAATTAGATTTGTGATGTATAACATTGTTCATCGAGCCAAAATTGAAAAACAACAATGAACAAAGATGTATCAATTAGCAATCAAACACAGACTTATCACAAGACTAAACCATTCAGAATCCAAACTGGGTTCTCCCAGAAACGCAAAACCATCATTCAGTCAAACCACAGAACCCAAAAATATGAACTTGATACAATTAAATTTAATTCAATTAATGGCGACAACAATTGCAGCAGACCAAATTCTTCAGTTATAATGTTGAAAGATGGCAAAAGAGAAATTGCATAAGCATAATTTCAAATCAGAAATCCCAATGAGAGAGAGAGAGAGAGAGAGAGAGAGAAGCCTTTAACACCTCGAAGATGATCTCTGCAAATAGTGGCTCGACGATATTAATGAAGTGGCAAAGAGACGTCAAGTCAGTGTGGTTTCCTTATACCTTCTGTAATGTTTTGGTGCTGGACATTCAAGACAAGGTTGTCCCTCGGTTTGGTATGAGTCGGCGTAGGTACAACCATGTGATCCTTGATGAAATAAAACTATCAACTAAACATTTCGATGTGCAAAAAAAAAAAAAAAAAAAAAAAAAAAAAAAAAAAAAAAACTACAAAGGAATGCATACTCTTAACAATGAATTAACTAAAAATTTAAAGCACTTACAAAAAAATCTGCATCTCCCAATAACTCAGCCATCTGTTCAAACTCGATGTTTACACCATTCTCATTCAACAACACAACCTGCAACTACATGAACAAGAACAAAACTTGTTACCAAAAACACAACAGCTTTTAGAAGTAGAAAACAACAAAGTTTGAGACCATACCCACTTGTCGGAGTGATTATGTTATCAATCTCAATGAGTTTTGATTTATGTTTTTTATGGTAAATATTTTGTGGATGATAATGAGGAGAAAATTTAGCTGTCCGGCCATCCCAAGTTTCCATTTAGCAAAATGGCCATGAAAATCTTTTTGATTTTTTTTTTGGGTTAAAAAATATGATGTGGCATACTTAATTGTAATTAAAGCAACAAAAAGGATTAGGGTGAAAAGATTTAAACATTTGTGAGTTAGAGTATAATAAAGAGAAGTTGATTTAAAATTTGACAGGCAAAACACATTTCTCTCAGGTTCTTTCTCTCTCTCGTTTTTTCTTCCAATTTTCTACAATTTCTCAATTTCTTTGCTCTTTGCATTTTTGTCATTCCTTGCCATTCCTGATTAAGTTATAATGCGTGAGATCCTTAAAGAAACAGAAAAAAACCCATATACTCCCCAAATTGTAGGCACAATTGGGTCTACCAAAAATGGAGAAGAAGAAGTTGTGGTGGAGTAACTTCCGATGACTGAAGTTGCTCCACCAGGAGAGGAGACGGCGTCGATGGAAGACATTCTATTGGCAGAACAAGGGAGGGTAAGAGTTGAAATGGAAACTGAAGAGGAGGATGCCAACGTAAATTCCAAGCATCGGACATGATCGCTTAAGCGACCAAGAGTAAAAGCAAAGGATCGCTAAAGCGATCTAGTATATGACAGAAGATCGCTTAAGTGATCTGGTATAAGCGATCGTGCATCTAGGCAGAAGTTGATTCTGCCTCGGACATGATTGCTTAAAGTGACCAACGTTAAAAGTAAAGGATCGCTTAAGCGATCATGCATCTGGGCACTTATTTATTGTCTTGTTCATGATTACTTAAGCAATCGTAGATCGCTTAAGCGACCAATAGTAAAAGCAAAGAATCGCTTAAGCGATACTTAAGCGATCCTGCGTCTGGGCACTTATTTGTTGTCTTGTTCACTATCGCTTAAGCGACCAATAGTAAAAGTGAAGAATTGCTTAAGCGATACACTTAATTGCTTAAGCGATTGTGCATCTAGGCAGAATAAAGTTTATTCTGCCTTGAACATGATCTCTTAAGCAATTTGTAATCGCTTAAGCGACCAAGGTTAAAAGTAAAGGATCACTTAAGCGATAGAATAAATCGCTTAAGCGATCGTGCGTCTGGGCACTTATTGATTCTGTCTTGTTCGTGATCGCTTAGCGACCAAGTGTAAAAGCATAGAATCGCTTAAGCGATAACATAAATACAACCAGATCTCTTAAGCGACTAAGTCTAAATACATAGGATCGCTTAAGCGAGAAATGAAATCTCTTAAGCGATCCAGTGTATATAGATTATTTTTATTGTATTTCACTAGATTGGTTAAGCGATTAACGTTATCTTAGACATATAAGGTGTATGATTCATTCAGTGGACCATGACCATTATTATATTTTAATTAAATTAGTTCTTTTACGACTATATTAAACATATATGGTATATAATATTTACAGCTCTATTAAACATATCAGGTGTACGATTCGTTCAGTGGACCATGACCGTTATTATATTTTAATTAAATTAGTTCTTTAATGGCGATATTAAACATACATGGTGTAGAATATTTACGTCTATATTAAACATATCAGGTGTATGATTCGTTCAGTGGACCATGACCATTATTATATTTTAATTAAATTAGTTCTTTTACGGCTATATTAAACATATATGGTGTAGAATGTTTACGTCTATATTAAACATATCAGGTGTACGATTCGTTCAATGGACCATGACCGTTATTATATTTTAATTAAATTAGTTATTTTACGGCTATATTAAACATATATGGTGTAGAATGTTTACATCTATATTAAACATATCAGGTGTACGATTCGTTCAGTGGACCATGACTGTTATTATATTTTAATTAAATTAGTCATTTTACGGCTATATTAAACACATATGGTGTAGAATATTTACGTCTATATTAAACATATCAGGTGTATGATTCGTTCAGTGGACCATGACTGTTATTATATTTTAATTAAATTAGTTTTTTTACGGTTATATTAAACATATATGGTGTAGAATGTTTACGTCTATATTAAACATATCAGGTGTACGATTCGTTCAGTAGATCATGACCGTTATTATATTTTAATTAAATTAGTTCTTTTATGCCTATATTAAACATATATGGTGTAGAATGTTTACGTCTATATTAAACATATCAGGTGTACGATTCGTTCAGTGGACCATGGCCGTTATTATATTTTAATTAAATAAGTTATTTTAGGGCTATATTAAACAATATGGTGTAGAATGTTTACGTCTATATTAAACATATCAGGTGTACGATTCGTTCAGTGGACCATGACCGTTATTATATTTTAATTAAATTAGTTCTTTTACGGCTATATTAAACATATATGGTGTAGAATGTTTACGTCTATATTAAACATATCAGGTGTACGATTCGTTCAGTGGACCATGACCGTTATTATATTTTAATTAAATTAGTTCTTTTACGGCTATATTAAACATATATGATGTAAAATGTTTACGTCTATATTAAACATATCAGGTGTACGGTTTGTTCAGTGGACCATGACCGTTATTCTATTTTAATTAAATTAGTTCTTTTACGGCTATATTAAACATATATGGTGTAGAATGTTTACGTCTATATTAAACATATCAGGTTTACGATTCATTCAGTGGACTATGACCGTTATTATATTTTAATTAAATTAGTTCTTTTACGTCTATATTAAACATATGTCCATAAACATAGAAAATAAATATTGAAGTAAATTACCCTTAATCGCTTAAGCGATCCCATCTATTTAGCCTTGGTCTACAGAGTACAGAGCAGATAGTTGCAGAGTTCAATTTTATATCAATATTATATTTTTTTATATTACTTTCTTGCCAAGAACTAACAAAAATAATAAAATAATAATAGATTTTTCAGTTTTATGTAGGGTGCTGATTAACAAAGACTGAAGTGTTCTTTTCACATTCTATTGAAATGAAAAAAATAATTAATAATTAATAAAAAAGGTCTAAATATTAAATAAACCTTATGGAATATAATTTCTCCCCGAAGTATATCGCTTACTGCATCGCTTAAGCGATCCAGTATATCGCTTAAGCGATCTAAAGCGATCTAGTACAAATAAGCTTGATCACTTAAGCGATCTGCTGTATATATCTGATCACTTAAGTAATCTGCTGCCATATACCAGACTTATACCAGATCGCTTAAGTGATCTTCTGTCATATACCAGATCGCTTAAGCGATCTTCTGTCATATACCAGATCGCTTAAGCGATCCATCAGATCCAAAACACATTTTTAGCCATCTCCACCTCCAATCGATGCTATCACCCCTAGCTACTCACAATGCAAGAAAATATTCAACAAATTTCACTCCTTTCAACTTGCATTACATCAAACACAACCCAACAACCTAAACAACTGAATCAAAATCATAACCCAAACCCTATCCATTATTAAATCTTTTTAAATCTAAATATAAAATATAAAGAGGAGATACACATACTTAGACAAAATTTCAGGAGGAGGAGGAGGGGGATCTTTGGCGGAGAAGATGTTAACGGTGGAGGAAGAAGAAAGTGTTAATGGCGGAGGAACAAGAAGATATAGAGGAATGAGGAAGAAGAAGATGTAGAGGAAGGACGAAGAAGAAGATGTAGACGAAGCTAAGAAGAAAAATCAACCAAGGTAGAGATGCGTTAATGGTCGGAGGAAGAAGAAAGGTGTTTGGGTTTGTTTGCAAGAATTTCGGGTTTTTGGGAATATAGTATAATTTTTAAAATATTACATAATACTTCATTAATCCTAATTAAGCACTAATCAAGTTTAATTACCCTTAATCAATAATAAGGCTATTTAGTTAACACTTTAAAATTTCATAGCCTTTTAATTAAATTTAAACTTGAGATGGTCTTTTAATAAACTACCCCTAATAATGGGCGGGTTTTAGTTGTTGATGTTTTATTGTTTTGATGGTGAAGAGATGGTGGGATAAAGGGAGAAAATTTAGTTGCGCAACCATTCCAAGTTTCCATTTAACAAAATGGCCTTGAAAATGGTTTTTATATTTTTTTTTCAATTTAGAGAAGCTAACGTGGCATAGTTAGGATTCATTAAACACGTAAAATGGGTTAAAATAAAAAGATTAAAACATATATGGGCCAAATTAAATAATGAAAGTTTTTAAATTTTGAAATTTAAAAATGAGCTCCACCTATTCACCTCGCTTAATCGAAACTCATTAGGGCAAAAAGTGATTTCTTAAACCTAACGGAGACACTGTGATTTCTGATCGAACCTGCAAATTTTCACACCATATTCAATCCTAAAATCAATTTCTTAAACCCTAAACGGAATAAAGGCCCGATTTTTGGTGATATAGCCACGATTTCCGATCGATGTCTTAAACCCTAAAATCGATTTCTTGAACCCTAAACGGAATCTGTACAATTTCCGGCGATACAGTTCATATTTCCGATCAAAACTGCAAATTTTGACACCAAATTCAATCCCAAACCATGGCTGACATTCACAATGAGGAGGAAAACATAATGCCACGTCGAATCCTAGAGTCTGATGGCGCAAGCAGTTCAATGGCTGCTCTGTTGGATCATCTGATCAGTGAAGGTGGTCCACAGGCAGACGAGACAATGGCGACACAACAACAGAGAGAAGAATCACAAAACAGTTCTGAAAAGGAGGAGGCAGGCGAGAATTCAGGCGAGGAGGTGGAATCCGACGAGAATTCAGGCTAGGAGGCCGTCGAGGATTTAGACGACTAGGAGGAGGCCAGCGAAGAAAAGGTACATATTTGTTTTGGGAGTATTGCTTTACACTGTCACTTAAGTGATCATCTATATCGCTTAAGCGATCTTAGATCTAGGCAGAATCATATGTCCAGATCTAAGATTGCTTAAGCGATTCCTTGTATCGCTTAAGCAATTCATTTAGTTTACTCTTGGTTGCTTAAGAGATTTCAGATTGCTTAAGCGATCTTGTTCGAGGCAGAATCATCTGCTTAGATCTAAGATCACCAAAGCGATTCTTTCAGTTTACTCTTGGTCGCTTAAGTGATTTCAGATCGCTTAAGAGATCTTGCACGAGGCAGAATCAAGATCTCTTAAGCGATTCGAAATCCCTTAAGCGACCACAGAGGTAATTTTTTGTTACTGATATTTTGTTTATTAGTTGTTTTGGTTTATTTTTGTTGCTGACATTTTGTTTATATCGTGCGGACTGTAAACTATAGAGACTACGAGTTGGAGCTTGTAAGCGATAATGTACCGTACTTCCCTGTAAGGGTGTTGGCCAGGTCGAGTTGGGATATTTTTGATATAATAAAGGAGATTTTAGGTGGATTGAGGAATGGTGAAAGAGATTTCGGAGAGACTTGTTTCGATCAGTTTTTAAGAATTGAAACAAATTGGAAAAAGGCTTTCTGGGGGCAGGGAGTGCATTATATGTTGCTGCACTCAGTAAAATGCAATAAAAATAAAGAAATGTGGTTCTTGGTGGACGAAAAGCCACTACATTTTGGGATGATGGAATATGCCTTGGTGACAGGCTTAGCATGTGGGAAATTGCCAGATAAGGAAGAGGCAAATGCAATAAGGAAGAGTCTGACAGCCATAAGGTTTCGTAAGAAGGTTTTGGAGGGGGCAGCGTCTATTACAGGACGTGTTTTAGAGAGGAGGCTAGAAACAGTTCAGTTTAATGATCGAGAGAAGATAAAAGTGTGTTTGGTATTGTTCTTACATTCGATCCTATTGGCTGGTGACTCAACAAAAGCTGTTGAGAACGATTGGTTGTTGTTTACAAGCAACTTGGAGTTCTTTAATTCTTATCCGTGGGGACGGGTATCATTTGAGTGAGCCATAGACTCCCTGAAAAAACCAGACATGGCATTAAAGCAGTCCCAATGGGTCGGGAAGGATAAACCAAACATGTACAATTTGTTTGGCTTCCCATGGGCAATGCAAGTAAATATTAATAGCTTTTTGTTATATTTTTCTTGTAATATATGTGTTTGAATTATGATATGGACTATTTTTTTACAATGTAGGCTTGGATGTATGAGGCCGTCCCTGTCTTCGCTAAGGCGGGGGGGGAACAGTTAGGATGTGCAACGGCAATTTCCTAGGATGTTGCAGTGGCATGTCGAGAAGTGTACCCGTTGGGATTATGACCAAATAGACATTGAGATTGAAGTGGCTGGGGTAAGATTAAAGGATTAAGCTTTTGAATATGCAGTTGCTTTAAAATGTCGCTTCAATTTGATTGATTTTGTTTCTTGTTGTAGGGAGTCATCGATCCCTTTCTCATCGCTATTGGGGATGAAGTGAAAAATGACTATGTCACATCTTTTGAAGCACTGGAGGATGAAAGGGATGAACGGATAGACCACCTAATGCAGGACCTAGAAAGGGTCATGCATGTGACGGCAGTTGCAGGGTCACTGCTTGACAACATGGTTGATGCCGAGGATGATGAAACTCCAATTGACGGGAGGGAGGAGGAGGAGGAAAAGAAGGAGGAAGAGGTTCGTATGCCTCAGCAAACCAGTACAACAAGTACCGCTTTGTCGAGACATCGGCGTCGGGAGAATGAGGTAGTTGACCTCATAAACGGCTTGTTTGAGAGTTTTACAACAGTCGTTTATGACATGTTTGACAAGATGGAAGAGCGGATGAAAAAGGTGGAGGAGAAAGTGGATAAGGTGCCAGAGAAAGTTGGTACAGTGGAGGAGGAAGTTGGTGGAGTATTAAAGGTGGTTGAAGTGCAACCTGGGCTGAAAAGAGAGAGCCGAAAGAGCAAGTTTGTTAAATCGCCTTACACGGTAGTGCACAGCTAAAGAAGAGGAAAATTAAGAGACAAATTGAGGAAGAAGCAAAAATGGAGGAGGTTAAGGAGGTTGGTAGAGGAAGTGGGGCAATGATAATAGAGGAGGGTGAGGTGGGAGGCGAAGGAAGCAGGCATGTACAAATGGAGGAAGGGGGAGGAAGTGGGCAAGCGAAAATGGACTCAAAGGTCGATTTGTATAGGCCAACAGAGGAGGAAAAGAAAAAACTCTTCTATGCCTATTACAATGAATCAGAAAGTGATGCCCATATAAAGTGTAAGACAAGAGATTATCCTCGGGAATGGTTTGAAAAGTTGTTGACGATGGGCAGGTGGCTTGAGGACTCGGTGAGTTATTTTCGCTTAATTTTCCTTATTTTTGCCTATGTTTTCCATACTTATCTGTTGTTTTTATTTGATGCAGCACATCGATGAGATATTGTCACTGATGAGGCTACGACAGACCAGTAATAGTGATCTATTGTATCCCGACTGTGCCATCACCGATGTGGCGTTTGACTAAATTCTTGTTTCGACATATCGCACTTTAATTAAAAATGCCATTGGTAGAGGTGTAGCAAAAGGAGCGAAGCAAAAAAGATTGGCCTTAGAACAGTTGGACTGCATCCCTGATGATTTCCAGTTTGATGACAGGATTATGCAGTATGTACGGGGGGAAAGGCCCAAATATGGTCACGGTAGGGCAATGGTTAAAAAAGTCTACTGCATCATCAATGTTAGAGAGATGCACTGGATAGCAGTCGTTGTGCGTCAACATGAGGGGTTGATGAAGATCCTTGACTGCAACCCAACTATTTGTCGAGACAAGCAGTTGGAGATCGAGTTGGAGCCACTGTCCAGGTTATTCCCACGGCTGTTGCGTGACAATGGGATGTTTGGTTTCGGTGATGAAGTACTAACCGGAAAGTGGCCATTTAAGCACTCTATCGTCCCAATAAATGAGTCAAGGTAAATTTTGTATAAAACTAACTTACATAATACAATTGTTCTATAAGTTTATTCTAATGCTAATGTCTTCTTCCTATTGTAGTGCTAAATGTGGGGCATATGCCCTGAGATTTATTCAGTTTGACATGACTAACACCCCGATGGACGACTTGAATGACGAAACAATGAGTAACTGTCGGGAGTGCTAACCATGGGCATATGGATCCTTTTTGAGTGACCAAAACCCAATCAAAAGGTATGAAAGTTGGACTTTGAATTTTGTATTTATGTGATGTTGATGTTGATACTTGGCTTATGGTGCTAATGCTGCAGATGTCATGCTTATATGGAGCTTTACCGAAAGAGACGGACTGACCAAACTTCTCAATCTCGCACTCTGTAACTTTTTTACGTGTTTTTTTTAATTTACAAAAGCTGACATGTCTGCAGGTGTGTGCCGTATAATTTTGCAAGTTCCTGGCAAACAATGAGAGGAAACTTCTCAAAGGCTGGTTGGTAAAAGGAGGCATCTGCAATAAAGGCTGCTGGGAAGGCACGGTACCAAACAAAATTCTCAGACAGGTTACTGGAAAACAGAATTTGAAAACTTCTCAAAGGCTGGTTGGCAGGAGGAGGCATCTGCAATAAAGGCTACTGGGAAGGCATGGTACCAAATAATGATCTTAGATAAGTTCCTAACAAACAGAATTCGAAAACTTCTCAAAAGCTAGTTGGCAGGTCACATGAGGGAAATGAGAATGTATGGAAGGAAATGAGACGAAAAATGATACTTGGAATTGGGTTCTTCTTCGCAACTGTTTGGGTGGAGGACATTTTATTGCAATCACAACTGGAGTTAAATGTCTTAGGAATTATTGTGTTTCGGCACTATTATGGATGATTTTAAGTTTAAACTTTCAATTACATTGATGTCTCTTATATTTTGATTTGTGATGAATTAGATTGATATAAATTACTTAATTTTGCGATACAAATTCTTTTCAGATTTGGGAGGGAAATGAGTGATGTACAAATGTTTCCCAATCACAGTCATTTCGAAATTAATTAACTTAAAGATAGGCATGGTACCAAACAATTACGTATATGACCGACCACATATAGCTCTTAAACGACCAAGACTTTTCCAGAAATGATCGCTTAAGCGACCAAAAGTCTATTACAAAGAATCACTTAAGCGATTACTGATCTGGGCAATTGTTCATTCAGTCTCAGAAAATATCGCTTAAGCGATCCCAAATCGCTTAATAGACAAAGAGTTTTTTAGGAAGAATCGCTTAAGTGATACATAAGATCACTTAAGCGATCATAGATTTGGGCAGATGTTCATTCTGCCTCGAACAAGATCGCTTAAGCGATCGCAAATCGCTTAAAAAACCAAGAATCTTTTAAGAAAATCGCTTAAGCGATCCATTTCATAGATCTCGGCAGATGATTCTACCACGGACTAGATCACTTAAGCGATTACCGATCGCTTAAGCAACCAGGAGTAAAAGCAAAGAATCGTTTAAGCGATACAAATGGATCGCTTAAGCGATTATAGGTCTAGGCAGATCGCTTCTACCACAGTAATGATCGCTTAAGTGATCGTCCGTGCAGGCACTTATTCTTTGCTCATGATCACTTAAGCAATCTTAAATCGCTTAAGTGAACAACTGTAAAAGGTTAGGATTGGTTAAGCGATATTATAAATCTCTTAAGCGACTAAGTGTAAATACAGACGATCGCTTAAGCGATATAGTAAATCGCTTAAGCGATCCTATGTATTTGGATATTATTTATGTATTTTAGAGCATCGGTTAAGCGATTAACACTATGCTAAACATATAGGGTTTACGATTTGTTTACTGGACCATGACTGTTATTATATTTATATTAAACATAGAGTTCTTTTACGTTAGTATGAAACATATAAGGTGTATAATGTTTACGGCTATGCTAAACATATAGGGTTTACGATTCGTTCAGTGGACCATGACCGTTATTATATTTATAAGGTAACCATGGAAACTTAGTGAACATATCTTCTTCTTCTTTGTTCAGAACATGAAGGGTGCATTTGGTTGAATATTCCTATACATATTACAAATCCTATTCCCAAAATATTTCTTTGTTTAATTATTTAGGAAATATTAGTATTTTTTTAATTAATTTTAGACCTCATAAGTGAATTAATTTCATTAATACCGCATGAAAAAAGTTTAAAAATTAATAAAAACACCCCCACCCACCCAACTTCCTAGATTCCAGCTACCACCGATGGCTAGAAACGACCGAAAATGGCCGATAATTCACCGATGTGGCTTTTTCGGCCAGATCCATAGGGGATCTGGCTAGAAAAGGCCACATCTGGCCGTTATCGACTATCAAAGAAATGGCCGACGTTGATGGTCAATGACAGCCATATATTTAGTTGTCACTGACAGCTAGATCTGGACTTTCTGTCCATCGACAGCCAGATCTGGACTTTCTGTCCATCGACAGCCAGATCTGGCAGTGATCTGGCCTTTTCCGACCACATTCCTAGTCGATTTGGTCGGAAAAGGCCATATCGATGCCCTACCCGCCAGATCCGACCGCTTTGCTTTGTAACGCCCTTTCCCAGCTAGATTCTGGCAGTGGTGGCCAGAATCTGGCACCGTGGGTAGGTCGGGGTGTATTTATTAAATTTTAAAATTTTTCCTGTTGGTATTTATGATATTAATAAACTTAAGGGGTCTAAAAGTAATTAAAAATATAAACTAATATTTACTAAATAATTAAACAAACAAATATTTTGGGAATATGGATAGGTTAGGATATTGAAATGAAAAAAATAATTAATAATCCTAAGTATTAAATAAATGGATCTTGGAAAAATGAAAGGAACTAACAAAAATAATAGATTAATTGAATAACCATAGCCTACTTAGTTTTATGTACGGTCATTAACTGACAAAGACCAAGTGTTATTTTCACATTCTATTGGACCTATCGAAATTTTAACACCAAAAAAGTGTAATTAAATCACTTTTTGACTGTACCAAATAGCAAAATAAAAAATATGCTGTAACTCTGCAAAACCATCTGTACAAGCAATCATTCAAATTTAAAACTTAGTTTACTCCTTTTTTTTACAATCAGACCGAGAAGAATTTGAAAAGAGTATAATATTTATTAAATGCCCAGAAAAATTCACTTGGTCACTTAATAGATTTACGATCGCTTAAGTGATTCTGCCTAGAACATGATTGCTTACGTGATCTGAAATCGCCTAATGTTCCACTCAACGAATCGTAAACCTTATATGTTTAGCATATACGTAAACATTCTATACCTTATATGTTTCATACTGACATAAAAGAACTATATGTTTAATATAAATATAATAACGGTCATGGTCAACTGAACGAATCGTAAACCCTATATGTTAAGAGTTCAAGCAATAAAATGGCTTTACAGCTGAGATATAGATAAACAAGAAGACGGTTAAATTTTTAGAGCATTGATAAATATTAAACTCTTTTGAGATTCTTCTCGGTCTGATTTTAAAAGAGTTATTATTTTAAGGAGTAAACGAAGTTTGAAAGACTAATCAACAGATTGTTTGTGCAGATAGTTTTGTATAGTTACAGCTCCGTACGATTCGTTCAATAAAGAATACTTTATTGCCAACAACTAACAATTTTATGTACAGAGTTGTAACTGTGAAAAACCATTTGCACAAAAAATCTATTTAATAGTTGAAGGACTTCATTTACACAGGGTTGCTTAAGTGATCGTAGATCGCTTAAGTGACCATGTGATGGGCAGAAGCAATATCTGCCCAGGTGCATGATCGCTTAAGCGATCTGTGATATCGCTTAAGCGATTCTTTTCTTTTTCACTTGGTTGATTAAGCGATCATGTGATTGGCAGAATCAAATCTGCCCAGGTGCATGATCGCTTAAGCGATCCGTGATATCGCTTAAGCGGTTCTTGTCTTTTTCACTTGGTAGATTAAGCGATCATGTGATGGGTAGAATCAATATCTGCCCAGGTGCACGATCGCTTAAAAGATCCGCGATATCGCTTAAGCGATCCTGTTTGGAAAACCTTTTGTTGCTTAAGCGATATACTTAGTCACTTAAACGATCATACGCAATATATACTTTTCCAGCCTTTCTCCTGAATTTTGACAAACTAAAATTACCAACACATATTAATTCCATACTTTCTCCTCAATTTGACAACCTAATTCCAAACTAAAATCACCAACAAATATTTAGGCCATGTAACAAGAATACTAAATATAAAGAATGATTTATTCAAGGTAACAATAAAATTTAAAAAATCAATAATTGAAAACAATAATTCATCAACGGTTGGCCTTGGCAACTCCCTGAATTTCATCATTCTTCGAACCTAATTTTCTAGATTTGCATGTGATTACTTCTGGCAATTGCTTCTCTTGTGGCCAGGTTGCTTGCAAATTGAGCACTTATTCATCTTCCGGGGAAACTCAGAGGCTGATAGAATACGCTTAACTCTTTTTCTCCCCTTTGCTGTCTTCTTGAATGGCGGATGGATGATAATGTCAGCCAACTTTGGCGACACTACCCACTGCTCTTCTGGAGGCACTGGATATATTGTTTCTGAATAAGCTAACATGTAGTGATCTGCCATATAGAGAGGGGAGAAAAGTTCCATGTAAATTCTTGAACCAAAATCCAGCTTCCGTTGGTGTTTCAGTGCTGCTAGTGCATGAGGACAAGGTAAATGTTGAATTTCAAGCACTTTACAACTACAAGTTTTACTAACACAGTTAACTAGGGCTTCCGGACCATAGTCGCACACAGTGAACTCTTGAGCATTAAGAGGATAGGCAAATAGTGCATTTGACAATTCCATATGTTCTCGCAATAATTTTTTAGCTGATGGAACAAGGGTTGTAGTAAAATTATCTGACTCCATACGACGCTCATGGAACCACCATGACAATGTCCTCTAGATTGCATAAAAAAGTGCAACTATTGGAAACTCCCTTTCTATTAACAACTTCGAATTTATGGACTCTGCTATATTTGTGGTCATGACATCAAACCTTCTTCCAGGAAAGTAAGCTCTACTCCATCGCTCAAAACCAACATCATGCTCAAGATACTTAGCAACTCTATCATCCTTGATTCAGATTTGCTGGAAGTGCTCCTTGAACTCATCAACCTGATAAGCTTTTGCTGCCATGTAGTATGTCTGAAGGAGGCCAACACACTTAAACTTTTGTTTTATGTTCTCACCAATGTGCCTCATACAGAATCCGTGATGTGCTTGACGGTAAATAGTGGTAATCCCCTTCTTTATTGTGCCTATTGGATATTATGCATAACTCATCATTGTCAGGCACTATCATACGTAATTGCTGAAAAAACCAAGTCCACGACTCATCATTCTTAGAGTCAACCACACACCATGCAACAAGATATGTGTGATTCTCGCTGTCCTGTGCAATGGCCACCAACAATGTACCTCCATACTTTCCCATAAAAAGCATCCATCAATAGCCAACACCTTTCTCATGTTTACAAGACCCCTTATAGCAGAACCATAAGCAACAAAAAATATTTAAACATCATATTCCAGTCCCACTTCAAAGCCATCTTGCTACCTTGGTTTGTCAACTCAAGCATATAACGGTATGCTTCTAATACTGTGTACCCGTGCTCTGGTGTGCTCCTCACAAAATCTTGTGCATGTTGTCTCCCTTTCCAGCATTTTTAGTAACTAACAGCACATCCCAACTCTGTGCTCACAAGTCTCTGAACGTCTTTAAGAGATGGACCTTTCCCTTCAACGAACCGACTTTTGACAAATTGTCCAATAACATCAGTGGATGCTTGTCGATGCTCACCTAAAATATGTCCCAAACCACATGTGTGCTTACGGGTATATGTGCTAAGAATAAATTTTTCCGACTCTGCCAACCTTCTACAATAAACCCGCCACTTGCACTTTCGATCACAACATGCAACCGTCACATCTAATGAATTTGACTTTTTGGTGATGAACTCAAAATTACCTCTCACGGCAACAAGTTTTAGCTTCCTCACCACTTCCTCTTTGTTGTCAAATAAATACCCTATGCGTAACTCCGATCCATTCGTAAAAACATGAGCTGATTCACTACTACCTCTAATTGCCCCCTCTAAAACTGTATAAATGACCATAGTGTTTTCTTCCTCACAATCTATGCCTTCTGTATAATTTGTTTTTAAAGGAATCTCTACATTTGTGGGAACATGTACGGGGTCCTCTTTCTCAACATTTTCATTCTGCCCCCCATGACCAACCTCTTCTACAGCGTCCTCCTCACCACCCAATTCACCGTCTACTCTTGATTTTTCAACTAACAAATCAATGGCCTCGTAGTTCAAATTAAAACTAGGCAAATCTCTGCCTACTTCCTCGTTATCCCCCTTCTTTGAACCAACTTCCAACAGTTTTTCTACAAAAGAAACCCTTAAAATCTGCCTCAAACTATTATCGGCCACATCAATCATTTATAACTTCACACTCTCATCCGACTTTAATATAGCAGGAGGTACCTTATAATGTTCAGGAACTCTGCTTAAAACATACTTCACAACTATATCACTATGCGAGCAACTCAAATTACTTCTTCTAATTATTTCATCAATCAACTCATCAAAACTAACCTCTGTGCTCACAGCAATTAGTATAACTTCTTTGCTCTTCCCAATCCACTTCCAGCTACTTTCTTCCTCCACCCACTCACCAAAATATTCAACACCCAAAACAACTAGTCCCATGTGTAATAATAGCCAACTACCTATAATACTAGAAAAAAAATATTCTTAAATGTTGTACTAAGGGTTCAAATATTTTAAAAGGAATCTGCATAGTCGCTTATATGGTATGGTGTATCGCTGAAGTGATCTGGTATATCGTTTACTGGATCGCTTAAGCAATCCAGTATAAATAACCATGATCGCTTAAGCGATCTTATGCCATTTACCGATCGCTTAAGCGATCTTATGCCATATACCTGTCGCTTAAGCGATCTATCTGCTGCATTACCAGACGTACCAGATCGCTTAAGCGATACATTATACCCAGAACACATTTTTAGTCATCTCCACCTACAATCGATCCATCATACCCAGAACACACGCCCAGAACAAATTTTTAACAAATTTCACTCCTTTCAACTTCCATTACATCAAACACAGCCCAACAACCTAAACAACTAAATCAAAATCATAACCCAAACCCAATCCATGCTAAATCAAAATCATAACCCAGATTTTTGTAAATCAAAATATGAAATCGAAAGGAGAGATACACATACCTATATGAAATGTTAGGAGGAGGAGGAGGATCTGTGTTGGAGAAGATGGTAATGGCGGAGGAATGTGTTAATGTGGCGGGAGGAAGAAGAAGAAGGTATTTGGGTTTATTTGCAAGAATTTCGACTCTTTGTGGACATATTATAATTTTTAAAAGATTACACAATTATTCATTAATCCTAATTAACCCCTAGTCATATTTAATTAAGCTTAATAAAAAATAAGGCTATTTAGTTAACATTTACAAACTATATAGCCTTTTAATTAAATTTTAACTTCAAATGTCCTTTAAATAAACTCCCTCAGGATAAAGGTGGGTTGCGTTGGGGACAGTGGTGAAGGAGTAATTTTTTAAGAATTTATTATTATTATTATTATTATTTGTTGGGAGTTTTTTAACTCACTTTGGTGTATAGTTACCAATTTTAAGTGCAGTGGAAGTATTGACCAAGTTAATTAACAAAATTTTAGATTTAAACATTTCATCCACAAGTGCATAAAGTAAAGAATACAACCATATTATGGTTCAGATAAAATCCACTTTTAGCCTACATCCATGGGACCTTATTCAGATCGAAACAATCTACTAAGTTAAAAACACATTACAAGATATAGTTCAAAGTTGATCTAAGATACAGTACAAAGAACTTACTGTTCAACTTTACACTTAGCACCACACTCTGAATCTTTAATGTGTTGCAACTCATTGGACCTTGTTCATACTAGAAACACACTCGAGAACAGCTTGTGAACCACCAAGCTTCAAGCACCGATGCCACGTACCAGCATCAACAAAGGAACCATGTTCCAAGAGCTATCAATTAATGAATGATATGGTAAGGTTTTTGCACAAAATGGAAATGAACCTATGAACCTTAAGAGAAAAAATACTCTAAGAAATTTCAGAGTACAAGGAAATAAAAGATCGAAATGTTAGATTCAAAGATGTAAGATGAGATGATATATAGTGTAGGGTTTCTTGCTCAACACATTAGTGCCACGTCAGCCAACAAGAGGTTGACCCATGTTTGTCCAAATAAGGAAAGTACTCATTCTTTTGGTTTGAACCACAAAACAAATCGGGAAAGATAACTTTATTCCTTAGGACCACTTTAGGATAATATGACACATGTAAAAGGTCCTAAAAAGTTAGAGACATAGGTAAATAAATATCTTTTCTACTTTATCAGACATGCAACTCGTGCTGGGTTGCAAATATCTGAAGTGAGTGTGTAAGCATAAACTGTTATGCACACACATTCTAAACGAAACAAGCTAAGACATGAGTCTAGCAACGAGTGTACACACATAACTGTTGTGCACACACACGACAAAAGAAACAAGCCAAATAAGAAGATTAGCAACTAGTGTGCACACATAACTGTTGTGCACACACACGACAAAAGAAACAAGCCAAATCAGAAGATTGGCAACCAGTGTGCACACATAATTGTTGTGCACACACAACTCATAAGTTTGACAAATATGATATTCCACATTATTATTAGTGAATGTGAATGTGAAGAATGGATCTGGATGTGAATGGAGGAGCAGAGGTAGTGGGAAGATGAATCTTGGAGAAGCCAAAGGGAGAGTAGTTGATAGACAGTTAATGTGAAATTGTGAACGAACGTGAATGTGAAGCATTTAGGTTGATGTGAATGTGAAGGGACATCCACCATGTGAATGTGAAGGGACATCCAATAACATGTAACCATGTGTCAGAATCTTACATAGCAATAAAGTTTTAGAGATCCTGTTGAAATCCTACATGGAATCCACATGGCGATCAATAGCAAGAGTGGGCTTTGGATTTATATAGATATATAGATGTTGTGTCATAATTCTATAAAAGTTTACTCTCATTTTTAGATGATGAAGTAGACGATTATAGCTACTCAAATTGATTATTCAACACCTAGCTAATTAGGTTACTTTTGTTAAGAGTCAAGAAATTCAATCAAGAGTAAAGCTTGGATTGACTCGATGTATTGTATATCTACACATAGTTTTTTTGCTTTTTATTTTACTTATAAGGCAATGCACTCGTTACATAGTCAAGAGATTCAATCAAGAGTAAAGCTTGGATTGACTCGATGTATTGTATATCTACACAGTTTTGTTTTGCTTTTTTATTTTACTTATAATGTAATTCACTTGTTAGATTGTAAGATACAAGGGAGAACAATATTTTCCTACCCAAGGTTTGGCCTAAAGACATTTCCCACGCGAAAAGTTTCAAAGTGACAATTTCCCACCCGCCATTAAAATCTCTTAGTAACATCTATTAACTGATATAGTATAATCAATGTAAAGACAAAAATACCCTTTATTATTTGAATCCAAATCCATATCTATATCAAAACTAAAAAATATTATAAAAATTTGAAAAAAAATTCAAAAACTAAAAAAAAAATAGTTGTTCGGAATCGCACCCAACGATTTTTGCCATTTCACAACTGGTTGGGTGCAATTCCGATCGAATCACACTTGGCCGAGTGTGAATCAATCAAAACCGCACCTAGCCTTCTCACCTCAATCTTCTCACACAAATCAACACACAAAATCTCCACCCTTATCCAAATCAACACACAACATCATCACTCTTATATATATCTAAACCAATAGAAAAACACCAACAAAATCACACCATCAATGTACCCCCGCCAGCCGTTATGTTCTTCACCAGTCCCTAGAGCCCCACCCCACTAGCCTCCATATTTTTTGTAGTAGATAGACCCTTGAAGGACTTCTGTTAACATTAACTTGGTACCCATTTTGGCTCTAGACTCACCAATTGGCCAAAATCAATTTGGCCAAATATGATTTGACCAAAATCAGGCCCAATGTAACAACTGCTGTAAACTAGTACAATGCATGCATAATAATAATAGAAAATGGGCCCAAAACCTTTTCCTTTTATTATATGTAATAAGTCTTTTATACACAAAGAGCATTATTTACAAAATGCCATTTAAAAAGACAAAAAACAGGGGAAACAGTGTAGCTATTGCTCCTCGCTTGCCGACGCCCCTCCGACTGCATCATCACCTAGATACTGCATCAACAAAGGAAAATAACGGGGTGAGCACAAAATAATGCTCAGTAAGTAAACCCTCTATCTGTTTATCCCCGTATGTATTTCTCTTAATTCTTTCCTCACACTTTCTATTGTTTTCTACTAAACGTCATGGCGTCATCTTACCGGAGGTACGGCCGGATGGCGTTCACATAGCACCATCTCACTCTTCATGATTGTCGGGTGGAGTTCACACAGCACCAACCCGCTCTTAGTGACTACCGAGTGGGGATCACGAAGCACCTACCCGGTACCATCTCACTCTTCATGACTGTCGGGTGGAGTTCACACAGCACCAACCCGCTCTTAGTGACTACCGAGTGGGGATCACGAAGCACCTACCCAGTTTTCGTAACTATCGGGTGGAGACCACAAAGCACCTACCCGTTCCTCATGACTTTCGGGTGACGATCACAAAGCATCAACCCGTTTCTAATAACTGTCGGGTGATGATCACTAAGCATCAACCCATTTTAATAAACTGTCGGGTGATGACACAAAGCATCAACCCATTTCTAATAACGTGGTGATGATCACTAAGCATCACCCATTTCTATAACTGTCGGGTGATGATCACTAAACATCAACCCATTTAATAACTGTCGGGTGATGATCACAAAGCATCAATCCATTCTAATACTCTTCTCATTCACTCTACTCTAGCACTTCTCATTCTCTCTACCCTTAGAGTAGTTGCATCCACAAAGTTTCTCACTATGAGCAAGTGCATGCACAAAGTTTCCTACTCTTTCTTAAGTCACTTCTCAATGCAATTAATGCCTAGGATGGTTATCTCCACTAATGCACTTATGAAATGCCAACAGCAATGTGCAAGGATTAAGGTTCACTACTCATACTCAAACCTCTATTAGGCATTCATCAAACAACTCAAGTGCATAACAAAACTTACTATAACAATAATTCTATGTCTTTCTCTAACCATCCAAAAGGGAGAAAACTCCCTCACATAAGCCATAATTCCTGCCATAGAATAGCACTTCCAAAAAGGATTTCTCAATATCCTTCAATTCCATCTCAAACTACATTTCCAACCCACATCTCACTTCTCACAATTGAAGTGTGTGAACAACCACAAGCAATAATAATCTCCATTTAAAACTCAATAACATAGCATAAAACATGTATATAACATACATACATAATTGCTATTAAAACCATAATCAAGAAAATTCTCGACTTGGGTTGGGATTCACTTACCTTGTTATGGAGAGATCTCACTAGCTCTTCCTTTCTCTTGGTTTGCTTGACTCTTTCTCTACTCTTTAAACAAATGAACCAAAAGACCTCAATATTCAAATATACAAAACAACTCACAAAGCTTCACATCCAAAGCAAGAATCCTTACCTTAGGATGCCTTAGATTGATTTTCTACCCCAAATCATTCCAAAGGCCCTCTAAAATCCTTGAACAAATGAAAGAGAATTTGAGAGGAAGAAAGAAAGGAGAGTGGCGATGGGGAAGAAGAATGAAGGGTTTGCAATGACTTAATTCCTTTTAATGAAATTTATGCACAAGCATTCCCATTTTGCCCTTACTCTTCCTTAGGAATTCCATCTATATCATTTGCTTCATTACAAACACACCCCCATATCAACATATTCTCCATGAAAATTCCTTACACTTTACTCCCCACTTTTCCTACTAATTAGGGGTAGAATGGTCAAATTGCCCTTAGGGAAGAAAATATCTAAAACTTAACAAACATTTTGGTCGGCCCGTCGCCGCGGCGAAGAAGATTTTGTCGCCGCGGTGAAACTATCCAGCAGTTTCCCGTGGCTTCAACACCTCTTCGCCACGGCAAAGATTATTCTTCGCCCCGGCGAAGCTTGGAACACTGAACTTCTTCTATTTCAACCAATTTCAGGGCAAGTATTCAACATATCACTCAATCAAAGGTCAACCAAACAATAATACTAATAAACCAACTCAAATAAGAGCAAAAGAAGAAACATTAGCTACGTACCTCAAGTGGGGCGTTACACCCAACCAAGTGCGATTTAGGCCAAATCACATCCAGCCAAATCGATGTGGCTAGACCTACGCTCGTTGTTTCTCTCTTACATGTCGTTGCTCTCTATTCTTCCTCCTCCGATCGTCTCAAGGTCCGATCACCGTCCTCTATTTTGACCAATTAAGGAGAAGGGTTGTGGCATAGACCGAAGAGTGTTAGGATCTAGGTACTGAACGATTGAGGAGAAAGGCTATGGTATGGAGAAGTTGACGGCCAGGTGCAATTTTAAGGGTGGAGGATTTTGGGGCGATGATGTGGGAAGAAAGGTAAAAGGGTTTGAATTTATGGTTTCTATTTTTTTTTCCAAGTTTATATATAGGAGGAAAATAATACAATTACCCTTTGACTATTTTTTCAATTTACCATTTTGTCCTTCTTTAGTTAAAGTTAACGGACAGATCTTAAAGGTGGGTGGGAAAGTGTCCTTAGGCCAAACCTTGAGTGGAAAATTCTCGTTCCCCCTAAGATAAAACCAATTGGAAAATCAATCTTTCGGACTTGAAAGTCTTCGTGAGTAATCTGATGAAATTTTCTGACTGGCACTACCCCTAGTGGACTTCATATTCATTCCATGGACTTAAATAGTTAAATGTGATTTCATTCCATTCTCTTTATTGCATAAGATTTTTATGGTTAAATCTCAAAACAATATTTTATAAAACAAAATATAATGATTGTTATTTATATCCACAACAAATAAAGATTAATAAAGTATGAGATAAGTAATTATAAAAAATTTAATTAAAAAAGGATTTCTTTGAAAATAAATGGGGTTTATTTAGATATTTTAATAATTTTAAGAGTTTTAGTGGATTTTTTTTTAGAAGTGGGGTTAAATTAGATAAAATGTGAGGAAGCAAACAGCATCACTCATAATATAATATAAAATAACTCATAATATAATATAAAATTACGAAATAAAATAGCTAAAATAACTCATAATATGATATAAAATTACTAAAATAAAATAGCTAAAATAACCAATAATATAATATCAAATTACTAAAATAACCTTGTTTAGTTTAAAGTCCTACACAAAACTCATTTTCAAGATTTATACTATTCTCATTCAAATCAAATGCAATAAATACAACTATAGATACTCAGCGTCAAAGGCTCATTTCTATACTTTAATTACAAGTCACTTGGAATTCGCACTACGTTTCCCTATCAATACGTCTACTAAACCTTGCAATGTAGAATTTTTATATATATAAGTCTATACGATTGTCAAAACATTAAACAAATTCTTTGGCCCTTGATTGTTATTAGTTTAGAAAACGTGTCAGTCTCCATAATTTGACGTGCTAATTCTGTTATTTTGAAGATTCTTTTTTTTTTTTTTTTTTTGGGTATACCATATATTTTCTTGAGATGAAAATGAAATTAAAAGCTTGTGGAAATTGCAAAAGAAAATTTAACTTACATGAATGTGTACGGAAGACTTTTGAAAATTCCAGTCCTTTTGAGTTCCATACATAGATTTAAATATATGCATTTATCCAGTTTTTAAAGCTAATGCGCAACAAAACTCGGTTTAATATAAGCCTGGGATCTTCTCTTGCACCCACAAAAATTCTTCATGGCTATCTCGTTCTGGTCTCTAAGCCTTTGGATTTTATACGCAAGGCAAAGGCTATGCTGTTGGAATTTTTCTCACTGGAATTCCTGAGAAAACTGTAGCCTGGACTGCCAACCAAGATGATCCACCACTCTCCAGTAACGATACTTTGCTGTTGAATTCTGGAGGCAGGCTTGTCTTGCAATCAACATAAGGCTTAACTTCTATAGCTAAAATTTCCAAGCCCGCCGCATCTGCTTCCATGCTTGACTCTGGAAACTTTGTGCTTTATAACACTAGTGGAGGAAAATATGGCAAATTTTTTATCACCGAAATGATACTATTTTGCAAACTCAAGGTCTCCTTACAGGGAAGGAGTTGTTCTCAAGTGTTTCAGGAGTTGAGTATTCCAGGGTGAGATTCCATCTTAAGATGCAATATGATGGAAACTTGGTGCAGTACCCAGAGAATACTACAGACACAGCTACATATGTGTAGAATATTGTTGTTTGTCAAACTTATGACTTGTGTGTGCACAACATATGTGTGTGTGCACATTGGTTGCCAATCTTATGATTTAGCTTGTTTCCTTTGTCTTGTGCATGCACAACAATTATGTGTGCACACTGGGTGCCAGACTTGTGTCTTGGCTTGTTTCGTATCAAGTGTGTGTGTGCACAATAGTTTTTGCTTGCACACTCGCTTCAGATATTTGCAACCCAACACGAGTTGCATGTCTGATAAAGTAGCAAAGATATTTGTTTATTTTTGTCACTGCCTTTTTAGGACATTTTACATGCGTCATATTATCCTTAAGTGGTTCTAGGGAATAAAGATGCTTTTCCTTATTTGTTTTGTGGTCTAAACCAAAAGAAGGAATACTTTCGTTACTTGGACAAACACAGGGCAGCCCCTTGTTGGCTGACGTGGCACAAATGTGTTGAGCAAGGAACCCTACACTATATAATATCTCTTATTGCGTATTTGAATCTAACCTTTTGATCTTTTATTCTTCCTTGTACTCTGAAAATTCTTAGAGTATATTTCTCTTAAAAGGTTCATAGGTTCATATCATTTTGTGCCAAACCTCACCATATCATTCACTGTCTTGATGGTTGTTGGAACGTGGTTCCTCTATAGATGCTGGTGCATGGCATCAGTGTTTGAAGCTTTGTGGTTCACAAGCTGCTCTTGGGTGTGTCCCCAGTGTGAAGAAGGTCTAAGGAGTTTCAACATGTTAAGGATTTAGAGTGTGGTTCTAAGTGTAAAGTTGAACAGTGAGTTCTTTTTGCTGTATTTTAGATCAACTTTGAGCATTGTCTTGTAATGTGTTTTTAACTTAGTAGATTGCTTTGATCTGGACAAGGTCCCATGGAGGTAGGCTAAAAGTGGATTTTAGCCGAACCATGTATATGAATGTTTTCTTTACTTTATGCACTTGTGGATGAAAAGTTTAAATCTGAAATCTCATTAATCAGCTTGGTAAAAACTTCTGCTACACTTAAAATGGGTAACCATACACCAAAGTGAGTCAACAAACTCCCACAAGTGGTATGAGAGCTTGTTCTGATAAGTTACTTCAGTTGATCCCTGCCCATTTTGCTTATTTTTGTGTGCATCTGAGTGGTCTTGTGTTTGGATGAAATCTATTCTGTGTTGCGTCTTTTTTTAGATCTGTTGCGTGTCGGTGTGTGCACTGTTGTTTGTTGTGTTAGCATCTGTCTGCTTTTTTTTGTCATGAGTTTCTTTATTGAAGGAGAGTCTACTCATAAACCACCTCTATTAGATGGACCTAACTATTACACATGGAGACCTAGGATGCATGCTTTTCTTAAGTCTATAGATGAAAGAGTTTGGTCCATGGTTGTGAATGGTTGGATAGCCCTGGTTGTTGTTGAAAATGAAGTGTCTAGACCCAAACCTGTTGTTGCTTGGACTGTTGATGAGTTAACACTTACAAATTATAACTCTAAAACCATTCATGCTCTTTTCAATGCTATTAATGTGAACCAAATGAAAGTCATAGCTAATTGAGAGCTTGCCAAGGATGCTTGGGATAGGCTTCAATCAAGAATATAGGAACTAGTGCCATTAAAAGAAATAGGCTTAGAAGACTTGTCACTAATTTTGAAAATCTAAACATGGACGATGATGATACTATAATTGAATTTTATGGTAGAGTTTGTGATATTTCTAATGCATGTTTTGCTTTGGGAAGAACATATTCTAATGTTGAACTTGTTAGGAAGGTTCTTTGCTCTTTACCTTGAAGGCTTATGTCAAAGGTCACCACCATTGAAGAATGCCGCAATGTGGATGTCATGGACATTGATGAACTCATTGGCTCTCTCCAAACCTATGAACTGAATTTGAAACGTTGGGATAAACAAAAACCGAGCAAAGGTTTAGCTCTCAAACATGAGGCTAATTCTGATCCTTTTGATGATTGTGATTTTAGTTCCTTGGATGATGAAAATTGTGCTTTACTTACAAAAAACTTTGCTAAGTATCTTAAGAAAAGCATGAAAAAGCCTTTTGATAGTGGAAATGGCCACCTTTTGTGATTTATGACCATCAAACCCCTGGTACCTTTTCAAAAAGATTTCCAAAAGATAAAGAAAAGAAAAATAAAGGTATCAAGTGATTTGAACCTGAGAGCTTTGGGCATATACAATCTGAGTGTGCTAACACACTAAAAAAGAAGAAATGTAAGGCCATGGCTGCCACTTTGAGTGAGAGTGAGCATGATGAGAGTGATGATGAAAATGTTCTTGCCTTCACCATGAACCAAGAAGATAGTAAGAGTGAATGTTTAGATGACATAGCTGATATTTATGCTAAGCAAGAAGAAGCTTATGATAAAATGTATGATCAATGGCTAAAGGCCATGAAAAAGTTGCAATCTCTTGGTATTGAGAATGTTACCTTGTTGAAGCAAAAGAAAACATTGTCCAAAAATATTGTTGTTCTTACTTTTGAACTAACTGAGGCTAAGGCCATCATTAATAAGTTGAATGCAGGTTCTCTCAAGTTTGATAAAGTCTTTGGTCAAGGAAAATCCTTTGGAGATCAATATGGCTTAGGTTTCAATCCTGGTGCTAGCACATCAAAAGCTGATGCAAGCACATTTGTTAAGGCCACCAAAACTCCTACTGAAGGTGCTATTGTGAGACAAGTTATGAAGATATCAAAATTCATTCCGATTTTCCATTTTTGTAGCAAGAAAGGTCACATCAGACCGAAACGCTTCAGGTTTATTGCTTATTTGAAAATAGTTCTTAAAAATCATAGTTTTGTTTCTAGTGTAAATCATAATGCTAACAATGGTTTTTCTTCTAAAAGAATTTGGAAACCTAGGGCTGATTTGAACTATTTTGTGTCTCATACCTCTTTGCCTGCATTTCAAAATTATCTTTGGTATCTAGACAGTGGTTGTTCAAGGCATATGACGGGTAGTAAATCTCTTTTGACTAAACTTGAATCGATTGATAGTGGGCATGTAAGTTATGGAGATGGAAAGAAAGGTAAAATTCTTGGTAAATGGTCAATTGTGCTACTTGATTTTCATATTTTGAAAGACGTCTTACTTGTTGATGGTTTGAAAGCTAATCTGATTAGTATTAGTCAGATTTGTGATTAAAATTTGTGGTACAATTCTCAAAGGACAAATTTCAAATATTGAATGGTAAATGTGTCTCTTTACTTGAGGGAAAAAAGGTCAAATGACAATTGTTACTTGCTTTCTAACTGTGTGTCATGTTTCTTCTCAAAAACAGATTCCACAAACTTGTGGCATGAGAAACTTGGTCACATGAACTTGAAGGACTTGGTAAGACTTTCCCAAAAGGAAGTGGTTGAAAGGCCTCCAAAACTTGAACTTCCAAAAAGTAATGTGTGTGGTCCATGTCAACAAGGTAAGCAAACCAAGATATCCCATAAAGTTTTATCTAATCTCAATACCTCATGTGTTTTGGAATTGCTCCATACGGATCTAATTGATCCTATGCAAATAGAGAGTTTGGGAGGTAAGAGGTATGTGGTTGTTTGTGTTGATGATTTTTCAAGGTTTGCTTGGGTTGACTTCTTGCATGAGAAATCTGATTCTTTCAATGCATTTAAAAAATTAGCTAAGAGGTTGCTTGTTGAGAAGAGTTCCAAGGCTACAAAGATTGTGAGAATTAGGAGTGACCATGGTAAAGAATTTGAAAATGTTGACTTTGCTGATGTTTGTGATTTGCAGGGCATATTCCATGAATTCTTAGCACTAAAAACACCTTAACAAAATGGTGTAGTGGAAAGGAAGAATCGGATATTGCAAGAAATAGCTAAGGTGATGCTTAATGCTTAATGCTAAAAAGCTTCCTAAAAGACTTTGGGTTGAAGCTATTAACAAGGCTTGTCATATTTCCAATAGAGTTTATCTCATAAAAGGTACCCTTCAAACTCCCTATGAGCTGTGGAAAGGTAAGAAACTTGATCTTTCTTACTTTCATGTGTTTCTATGCAAATTCTACATATTGAATGATAGAGAGATTTTAGGTAACTTTGATTCCAGGAGAGATGAAGGATTTTTTATTGGATATTCCTCTAATAGCCATGCATTTAGGATCTATAACATGCGTTCTGAAAAAGTGTTAGAATCCATTAATGTTTGTTTAGTGATGCATAAGATTTTTCAAAATATTCACAAGAATGTGAAATTCAAGACATGTCTGTGTCTGCTCCTTGTGTGCCCACACAAGATGGTGTTAATACATCTAAATCACTAGAACCTAAGCCTTCTTCGAGTGTGCTTTCACCCACTGCCGGTGCTACAGCAACTGGATCTGCACCTTGTAAAGATTCATCATCTAATTCGTCGTTGCAACATGAAAAGATTGAGCTAGTTGTTGATCTTTCTAATGAGAATTCTCAAAGAAGAAACCAAAGAAGAAAAGATCCACCAATGTGAATTCAAAAAGCTCATCATTCTTCAACTGTGATTGATGATCCAAAAGAGGTAATGGTTACAAGAAGGAGAAGACAAAATGAAATTAACCATCTCTGTTATGTCTCTTGCAAAATCGAGGAAGGCTAAACAAGCATTGGAAGATGAGAATTGGATTGAAGCCATGCATGAAGAATTAGAAAAACATGAAAGGAATGATGTGTGGACACTTGTGCCAAGGCCTGAAGGAATCAACATAATAGGTAACAAATGAATAAAACTGATGAGTTGGGTAATGTTGTCAGGAACAAAGCTAGGCTTGTAGCCCTAAGGTATACTCAAGTAGAGGGAATCACCTTTGATGAAACTTTCGCCCCTGTTGCTCGACTTGAGTCAATCCACTTACTGCTTGATGTTGCCTACTGCCTCAATATCAAATTGTTACAAATGGATGTCAAAAGCACTTTCTTGAATGGGATGATCACTGAAGAAGTGTATGTTGAGCAACTGATTGGCTTTCAAGACCTCCACAAACCCAATCATGTGTTCAGACTGAGAAAACCCTTTATGGGTTGAAGCAAGTGCCAAGGGCCTAGTATGAAAGATTAACAAGTTTCCTTCTTAAGCATAGTTATGATCGAGGTAATGCCGACAAAACCCTTTTTATCAAGCGTGTTAACAATGAAATCCTGTGTGCATAGATTTACGTTGATGATATTGTGTTTGGTTTTACATCTCACGCACCTGCACTTGAATTCATTACCTTGATGAAAAATGAGTTTGAGATGAGTATGGTAGGAGAGTTAAATATGTTTCTTGGTCTTCAAATTAAACAATTGGAAAATGGCATGCTTGTTTCCCAATCTAAGTATGCTAGAAACATATTGAAAAGGTTTTGTTTAGAGTGTTCGAAGCATGCTAGAACCCCATGAGTGCTACCTTTAAGTTGTCCAGAGATAAACATGGTACAAAGGTAGACACTAAGATGTATTGAAGCATGATAGAAAGCGTTCTTTACTTGACTACAAGCCAGCCTGATATTTGTTTTAGTATTGGTGTTTGTGCTAGGTTTTAAGCTAACCCTTTTGAGTTGCACTTGAATGTAGTGAAAAGAATCATGAAATATATTTCAGGTATGTCTAATTTTGGTCTTTGGTACTCATTTGACTCTAATAGTTGCTTGGTTAGATAGAGTGATGTGGATTGGGCAGGAAGTTTGGATGATTGAAATAGCATTTCGAGTGGATGTTTCTATCTTGGAAACAATCTTGTCACATGGTACAGCAAGAAGCAAAATGCCATCTCCCTATCCATTGTCGAGGCTGAGTATATTGCTATAGGGATTTGTTGCACTCAAATTTTATGGTTAAAGGAAATGTTGTATGATTATGGTGTTGACCAAGATTGTGTGACTATTTTTTGTGATAATACGAGTGCCATTAACATCTCTAAGAATCCAGTCCAATAATCTAGGACTAAACACATTGACATAAGACATCACTTCATTAGATTGTTAGTTGAGAAAAACATCATTGCACTTGCTCATGTGAACACAAAATCCCAATTGGCTGATTTATTTACAAAAGCACTTGACTATGATACTGTTTTTTTCTTCAACTTGAGCAGTTTTATTTTTGTTGATGAATAAAGCATGAACATGCTACTTTTATTTTCTCTTGTCAAGTCCTTTGATCTGTGGTAGCACTCTAATTATCATTCGTTTTCTCTTATCTGTGTGCTAACTCTAGTATGTTGTGTCCTTTGAGACTCTTTATAACATGACCTTATTCATCATGAGTTTTTTGTCCATTCTTGTCACCATTATGAAAGAGCTACCTTGCCTGAAGTGTGACAACCATTTTTGAGTAATTTTCTAATTTGTAAAGACCCTTATATCTTGGAAAATCTAGCATTAAGAGGACTAACTTCTTGCAAGTGTGAAAGTTACATTTTGGTTATGTTTTGAGAGTTATTGCCCTTTGTTCAAAATAATAATTAAAAAAAATCAAATCTTTATATTCTATGGCGAAAAAGAAAAGTGGAAATTGTTGTAGGGCATGAGGGAAAGGGGAGTTTCTCTTACAAAATATTATTTGACCAATGTGTCATTTAATCACCCTGGAGGACACTATCACACATTTAGACAAGCCTTTGTGACTTTATCTCTATTGTGTGTGGTTAGGGAATTGTTGCTTTGATTGCATTATGTTGACAACTTCGTACCCTTTAAGATTGAAAAATTGATCTATTAGGATGTTTTGCACAGATTGACTATCTTGACCTTCAAAAATTCACGTGAAGCATTTCATCATTTTTAATTTTATACTTTTAAAATTGTTCACTAAAGTTAGGTCTTTTGAAAATTTTTAATGTCTTTTGGATGTTGTGTGCTCACACAATTGTACCATTCATACTTACTTAGGATAGAGTTCTATTTTTGGTAAAACTCTCCTTAGGGCTTTAAACTGATCGATTGCTATAATTGTTTGCCCTAAATTCTCTTTTGCGCCAGTTTCTCCAAAAACACTATAGCACTGCCTCCTTTGTTTTATCTCTCACAATTTTTTTTTTCTCTCTAATCCTCTCTGAAACTTTTTGCTTATCTAATGGATTCATGGAAGAAAGCCATGGAAAACCCAAAAAGAAAAGAAATGGAAGAGTCCCTCAAAAAGGATTTGCAAGCCTTGAAGAAATCTAATTAGTACAGAAAAGCTCCAGCAAAAGAACTATCCCCATCGGAGTCTGATTCTGAAACCCAATAGGAATATCAAGAGGAAGAATCCAACCACCCCTAATTCATACCCTGTTTCCAATGATCACCAGAACTTGGTGTGCTCACTGGCTAAATCAGACCTTGCTTCAACGGAGAAATACTTCTCTTTGGCATCCAATAGCTCCTTAGGCAACACTCTCATTACTTCTCGCAAATCATGCAAGGCTGCTCGTGTAAAGGCTGGTCCATCAAAGCCCTTGACACCTGATAATCATATTTTACACTATGATTTTGCATTGAATTTTGATAGGATTTAGAGTACTTTTCATACAATTTGGGCCATAATTGCTACCTAATTCTATTAATTTGTCTTTGCAAGTCTAAACGATGATTTTAAACATAAATGATAGTTTTGAGCGTAAATTGTGTAACGTCAGCTTGAAAACTCGGAATGACCTGAATTTAGAGGCTTTGGAAAGATAACAAGAAGAGCTACAACTTTAATGTTTTATATTTTCCCTAATTCGGACTGGACAAGGGTGAAAACTTGGCTTGAAGTCGTGAAAAGTACGCTGGGAAATGAAGAAAAAACGTCTTTGGACGTGCTTCAGTAATTCTGCCATAACTTGAGATGTAGACTCGGATTGTGCTTATTCTTGAACAAGTAGAAATATAATTGAAAGGGCTACAATTAATATGTTTAACACTGTTCCAGATTCAGAATCTATCATGCTCAAATTTGGGTCGAAAGTCCTCGCAACGGCAAGGAAAAAGCTTCGCTGCGGCGAAACCTTCATTAGCTGTAAAAATAAAACGATGTGTTTTGGCTTGCTAGGGCTTGATCCTTAAGTGAGAGAGGTATAAATTAGGACGAAGAGGAAAGAAAAAAGGTCTTGGTTCATCATTTGGGAGGCAGCTCATGTAAGAAGAAGATGATTGAAGATTTGGGCTTCAAATTAGAGAAGATTTCTCCATCTTTTGCTTGTGTTTCAATGATGAATCTTGATTCAATTTGTTTTTGTTATTTTATTTCGTTTTTGAGCATGAACTGAGTTGTTTAGCTAGGGTTTGACGTAACCTTGATACAATGATTCAAATTTATATGAATTGATTTACTTTGAGTTTTAATTTCATGATAGAGTGTTTATCTCTTTGCTTAATGACTCTTGGATGCTTGATCACCATTCAAATGTGTGTTGTTCACAATGAGACTGAGAAGTGATTTGTGATTGTGCCTCTTGGGATAAATACTATAGATTAAGCAAACGCGAGAGATAGGTTTAGCGATCTATGAAATCTAGATAGAATTCCATAAAGCTTAAAAGACTTTGAACTATTACTCTTCATTTTGTTGGGTGTGGAAGCTTAATAGGGATAAGTCGGGAAATGTAGCATGAGAATGTATGTTTTACAACTTGGGGAATTCGATTTTCAATCAAAGAATTAGAGCTTGGGTAATAGATTCTATGATTTGGGTTAGCGTATCTAGGTGAAATCAGCACCCTAGCATTTTTTAGCATTGTTTAATTAGTTAAGTTGTTGGGTTTTGCTTTAATTTCATTATCATTCATTTATATTTTGTTAATTTGCATATAGTTTGTTAATTTTCCATCAATCCGATTTATTGTTTCTTCAATTAGGACTTAAACTAGAGAAATCAGTACTTAGTAACACTATCCTCGTGGGAACGATACTCACTCATCACTTTATTACTTTATGCGACTAGTGCACTTGCTATTCATTACATGTTGCAGTTACAACGCATCAAGTTTTTGGCTCCATTGCTGGGGATAGTTGATTATTAATATGGATAGTATCTAGTGTAGTGCTAAATTGAAGTTTTTTTTTTTTTTTCATTTTTGTAGTTAATAGTAAATATTGTATAGTCTTAAGCTTGAGTTCTTTTGTTTTTAGTTTTTATTTTTATTTTGTTGATTAATTGTTTCTTGTAGTGCATGTGGAGATCATGGCAGAAGTACATAGAACGTTGATGGATTATGCCATACCAACAGTGCAAGAATGCAATTATGGTATTACAAGGCCACCTGTTGCAGTGAACTTTGAGATTAAGCTAACAATAATTCAGATTATCCAATAGTCAGTCCAATTTGGTGGAAATTCGTATGAGGATCCAATTGGGCATATCGCTAGCTTTCTAGAGATATGTGACACATTCAAGGTTAATGGAATGACTGATGATGCAATTAGGCTGAGATTGTTCTCATTTTCACTGAGAGATAAAGCGAAAGGTTGGCTCATGTCACACCTAGTTGGGACAATCACCACATGGGACGGATTAGCTCAAAAGTTTCTTGCAAAATACTTCCCACCAGAGAAGACAACAAAAATGAGAAATGACATTATCTCTTTCAGGCAAGACAATGATGAATCACTTTATGAAGCTTGGGAGAGGTACATGGAGTTGTTAAGGAAATGTTCACATCATGGTCTACCGTTTTGGATAAAAGTCTAAACATTTTACAATGGGTTGCTACCAAATATTCAAACTATGGTAGATGTGGTAGCAGGCGGAGCCTTAAATAACAAGACCCCAGAAGATGCTTATGAATTGCTTGATGTGATGGCCAACAATAACTACCAAGGACCTAATGAGAGAGCAATGCCAAAGAGAACAATGGGTCTACATGAAGTCGATGTGTTCGCCACATTATCTGCACAAATTGCATCACTTCAAAGCAATTGAGAGGTATGAATGTAAATGAATGCCAAGATGGAAACCAGTTAGTCTTCTCAACAACTGAGCAAGTGAATTACATGGTTAGTTCACAAAGGCTACAAAATGACCCTTTCTCCAACACCTACAATCTTGGTTGGGGGAATCACCCAAATTTGTCTTGGAGCAATCAAAGCAATCAAAGGACAGTGCCAAACCATCAACCAATGGTGAATCATCAACCATGGGAGCAAAGAGTGTCAAAATTTGAATATATGTTTGGGGAATTCATGCAAGAAACCACAAGTTTTATGAATGAGACACGCTCAAACTTTAGAAATCAAGGAGTGTCCATTCAAAATTTGGAGGTTTAGGTGGGCCAATTGGTTGAACAATTGACAGAGAGATCTCAAGGTTCTTTGCCGAGCACAATGGTCACAAATCCTAAAGAACAATTAAATGTCATAACATTGAGGAAAGGTATAGTGTTGGAGCAAACTCACGATGAAGGAAAGTTGGAAGAAAATGAAGACAAGACTAATGAAGAGGAAAATCTCAAAGCAAAATTGTGTGCAAGATACTTAGAGGAATTTCAACCAAGCAACTCACCTCACAAGGAACAATTTGAGGAATTTGGTGTAAATGCGCACAAGTCAAAATTGGTATTGGAATAGACTCCAAACATTGGACTCAACCAATGACCATCTCATCTCAAGTACACATATATGAATTTGAAGTTCCGAAAAGATGCTTATCAAAATGCCCGAAATGTCAAAGGAAAGACCAAGAGGTGGCAAAGGGAAGTGAAGCACCCCATAAGGATCCACATTGATGAAAGAATGAGAAAGTCGAGCTCTCGACTATAAACAAGCGCTTCTTGGGAGGCAACCCAAGTGTTTTCATTTGTTTGTTTGTTATTTTGAATTTGTTTAGTTGTTTTATGATTTAGAATAATTTTAATTTAGTTTGTTTTTTGGTGTTTCAGGTGAAGTTTCAAACTAAGGCGAAAAAGGGAAAATGTTCCAGACTTCGCCGTGGCGAAGCAGTTTCTTCGCCGTGGCGAAGCACATTTTGCACAAAATAGAAGTTGAAAAGTCCCAAACTTCGTCACAGCGAAGATTGTTCTTCGCCGAGGCGAAGTAGCCTCTTTTTGTGATGCAGCTTCTGTATTTTTTTGCTGCGGCAAAGAATTTGTGTTCACCGCGGCGAAGAAAGTTGGGTGAATTTTGCTAAGGAAACTTCGCCGTGGCGAAGTCTGTTTTCTTTTAATAGTCGCGTGACCTTTTATTTTTGCAAAAATTTTCCTAAACCACTTTTCTTTCTAGTTTTTGTTTTTACTTCTTTATGTTTTGTAAGTAAGAATTGATGTTGATTTCCTGGTTTTTAGCTCTTTATTTATTTTTGTTTAGATTTTAGGTTTAGTTTAATAAGGTTGAGATCAAGATGTAATTCTTTCATATTAATCAGTGAGGGTATCTAACACATTTGGCACCATAGACTTTCATTTGTTTGACATATGATGATGATGAGGAAGCCAAGGAATGGATGCCAAGATTTTATACAAAAATCGACCTTTATGGATTAATCAGGGGAGTATCTCGTAACCTTTACTTTTGTTTTTCTATTCCTTAGATGTGCATGATGTGACATTGGGGACAATGTCATTTTAAGTTTGGGGGTAGGAAAATGTTCAAAATTTTTGTGTTTAGTTTGTTTGTGTGTTTTAGCTCGAAATTGTGTTTCTTATTGTAGTTTGTTTTGTGTGTGTTGTGTTGTTGTTGCCTAGATGAATTGCATAAGTCTATGATGAAACTAGAATTGTTGGGATATTATTTTTGGAAAATGTTAAGCATTGCTTCAAGTTTATGTTTATTGACTAAGTTTTGATTGAGGTTTGTTTAGTGGTTCAGCCATTATTTTCATTTATTTCTGCATGCTTAGATTCATTTTATGTGGTTAGGTGAAGTTTGATAATGTTGGTGGACTCTAGAACCTAGTAGAGAAGTGCTTGAGACGAAATTCTAGGATTAGACATTGTTGAGGAAATGATTTAGGCATTTTTCGGAACGTTTGAGCCTTTCCAGCCGACCCATGAATGAATCTTTCACTAGTCACCCATTTGAGCCTTATGAGATTATCATCGCCTTATTTTCCTTGCAAACCAAAAAATTGTCCGATCCCTATACTCTAAACACTTTATCATACCCTTTAGGAGAATTATGGACCTAATGTATGACACAAAAGAGCTTTGAGAGGTGTGTGAATAAGTGATAGAGAAAATCTTAATTTTGGGGGTTGCAAAAAGGGTAGGAAGAAGGGGCAATTGTAACGCCTCACTTGAGGTACGTAGTTAAGATTTAATGAATGGCTTGAATGTTTGTTGATTTATCCTCATTTGAGTTTGTATGTTGTTAATATTGCTTGGTTTATCCTTAGTTGAAAGGGTGTATTGGTTTGGTTGAGTGAATGCCCTGAAAATTTGTAAGACTTGGCGAAATCTGGATGTTACAGTCTTCGCTGGGGCGAAGAAGAAAGCTTTGCCGCGGCGATGAAGTGCTACATCCCGTGTAGTTGCTGTGAGTTTTTTCCGGGGTGAAGAAATAGCTTCGCCGCGGCAAAGACTCAGCTGAATGTTTCCCTTGAGTTTTAGAGAATTTTTTCCTTTTGGGACTCAATGACCATTCTACCCCTAATTAGCAGGAAAAGTGGAGAGTGAAATGCAAGGAAATTGCATGGAGAATAGTTTGAATGGGGTTGTTTTTGCAAAGAATGAAAGGTCATAGGTGGAATTTCAAAGAAGGAGCAAGGGTATATTGGGAAAGAGTGGAGAAAATATGAGATATTAAGGGTTTAGCTTTAGAAACCCTTTCATTTGCTTCTTCACCACCGCCTCTTTCATCCTTCAATTCTGTCAAATTTTCATTCAATTTTCCAAGGATCTTTGAAGAGCTTTTGACTAGAAATTGTTACAAGTTGATCCTAAGCACTAAAAGGTGAGAATCTTTACTCTAGATGTAAGTTTTATTGTTGAAAGAGTAGGATCCTTATTGAGTTTGTATTGAAGGTTTAAGAGGAAGTATCAAGCCTTCAAGAGTAGAGAGCTTAAGTGGTTTCTCCTTGAGCTTAAGGTAAGTAAATCCACCTAAGTTGTGATTTGCATGATTGAATGATGTGTAGAGATTTTATATATGATTCATGCTTGAATTTTTATGTTTGAAATGAGTTGATGAATTCATGAATGAGTTCAATGTTGTTTTATGAAGGAATTTCCACCATGAGTAGGGTGGATTGTGTTGATAAATTTTGGTAGAAGTATAGAGAGAATTAGAAGAATTTGAGAGGAATATTTGAAGTGTGTTTTCTTTGCAGGATGTGTGATGATTTAAAGGAGTTGAACTCCAATTTTGGATGGTTAAGAAAGAAGTATAATTAAAGTTAGAATAGAGTTTATGTATGCACACATTTTGTTTGATGAAATGTCTAAAAGAAGCATGAGTAGAAGTAGAGAACCTTACTTTATGCAACATAGCATATTTGCATGTCATGAATGCATATAAGAAAGATTTTAGGCATGAGCCATCCATATGCATATGTTTAATTGAGTAATCACATGAGAAAGAAATATGAGAAATGAGAAAGAAACACTCTATGAATAGAGATAAAGAAAAGAACTAATTCTCTTAGAATAAAGAGAAAGAAAGAACTAGCACTAGAGAATAAAATGATTATTAAGTGCTACAGAAAAGAAAAGAAAATAGGTCGTGCGATGGGGAACCCGTGAGTGTAGAGTTACCCGCATGTAAACCGCCATGAGAGAGTGGAATGAGAATGAGAATGAGAAACAGAATTTGTATAGCCGTGAGAATACATGCGGATGAGGGCTATACACGAGAGAGAGTACACTCACATGACCAAGGGTTCCGAATCCATGCATCGACTAAGACCGGCAAAGAATAAGAAAAGAATAGAAAGAAAATGCATAGTTATGCTTTAATATCTTGTCCATGCATGGTTACGATATTCTCCATGGGTGATGAGAATAGAAAGAAAGAAAAGAATAGCGAGAACTAGAATTAGAGAAAGTGACAAGAGTACGAAAAGAATTGATGAGAAATGCACGGGGATTATGGCGTAGAAGATTTACTTACTGAGCATCTTTGTGCTCACTCCGTTGTTTTCTTTGTTGTACAGGACATAGGTGAGGACCTAGTCGGATAGACGTCGGCAAGCGGGGAGACTTGGCTGCACTGTCCACTGTCTTTTTGAGAGTCTTTTGTACAAATGACGTTGTACTATGTAAAGAATGTATTTATTAAGTAAAGAAAATTTTTGAACCCAACCTTTTTGATAAATATACTTGTCTTTTTATTGATATATTTTATGAATATGACAGTAGAAAGAAGTTGTTACAGCAATAGACCTCAATGGTGTTGTAAATATTTGTAATAATAAAAAAAAAAAAAAGAAGAAGGAAAAGAAAAAAAAATTTCTTTACTTCAATTCAAAATCAAAAATAAGAAATGCATAAGTTTGAGGGTTGTAAAAAGGTTGACACTTTGATTTGTGGTTGAGAAAGAAAGCGAAGATTGATGTAGCTCTTAGTGTTTGCATGAGGAAAACTGAGTTCTCTTACTTTGTTTATCATATCCTTTTCCTTGGAGCCCACTACCCAAGCCTAATGTTATAAGCTTGCAAAAACCTTTTGATCCTTAGCGATGTCTAGTCTACATTAGTGGAGAGTAGTTTCATACTTAGGCTTATGGAGTCTGCCACCATTTGATAAACTTTACATTTCTGTATAAAATAATTTGGGAAGTTGGAATGTGGACTAAAGTGGGGATCACATACTCAGGGGACCAATAGAGAAAGATAGTCGATGCAACTTATAACTTCTTGGAGTGCTAAACATTTTCTAGTAATAATTTTTCAACAACCTTAAAGACTTGTATAAATTCTAGGCAATTCTTATGTTGAGTTTGAGTCTAATTTTTGTTTGTTCATTTTCAGTTTTTTTGTTTTGTATTTTTGGTTGTTTGTTGCTTTTCTTTCTTTGAGTTTTTATTCCTTTTTGCTCGAGGACGAGCAAATCTTAAGTTTGGGGGTATTTTTGGTAAAACTCTCTTTAGGGCTTTAAACTGATCGATTACTATAATTGTTTGCACTAAATTCTCTTTTGCGCCAGTTTCTCCAAAAACACTATAGCGCTGCCTCCTTTGTTTTATCTCTCACAATTTTTTTTTTCTCTCTAATACTCTCTGAAACTTGTTGCTTATCTAATGGATTCATGGAAGAAAGCCATGGAAAACCCAAAAAGAAAAGCAATGGAAGAGTCCCTCAAAAAGGATTTGCAAGCCTTGAAAAACTCTAATTAGTACAGAAAAGCTCCAGCGAAAGAACTATCCCCATCGGAGTCTGATTCTGAAACCCAATAAGAATATCAAGAGGAAGAATCCAGCCACTCAACCACCCCTAATTCATACCCTGTTTCCAATGATCACCAGAACTTGGTGTGCTCACTAGCTAAATCAGACCCTACTTCAATGGAGAAATACTCCTCTTTGGCGTCCAATAGCGCCTTAGGCAACACTCTCATTACTTCTTGCAAATCATGCAAGGCTGCTTGTGTAAAGGCTAGTCCATCAAAGCCCTTGACACCGACAAAGATGGCGAAAAAGAAAGGGAATGCTATCATGAAAGAACCTCCAACTAGTAAAATCTCACCCTTTGTGTTGCCTACAGCCAAGAATAGGTTTAGAAATCACATTGTCAAGAAGACAATAGTGAGTGAGGCCAATGTTAGGTTAGAAGATTTCAAAGAATTTCATGCTATCATGAAGAAACATGGACGGGTTAATTTTGTCTCGAGTCTAACTACACCCATTCAAACTCTTGTGCAAGAGTTCTATGCCAATTTTGGCTTTGATGATGCTAACCCCAACTTTGATGAACACAATGATAGAGTGTGTGTCAGGGGTCATTTGGGTTCTCTTTAATGAACATGTTGTCAGGGATGCATTAGGTCTGAAAAATGTTAAAAAACCTTTTGGTTTGACTAGTTTGGAGTTAGACAAAATTGTCAAATTTGTGACCGGTGGCTGAATTGCAAAGTGGCTGAGAAGTGGTTCTCTTCAACCTAGTGTTCTCATACCTTTTTATCACCTATTGTTTAAAATCTCCATAACCAATTGGTCTCCTTCAATGCACAATTCCAAGGTTAGGCCTGAAAGAGAACAACTTCTCTATGGGATAGGACTAGAAAAGAAAATCAATTTAGCCTCTCTCATTTTCACTAACGTTAGGGTGGCCGCATAGTCCATATATGCCCTCTAGATTCTGCCTTTCCCTTCCCTTATTCAAAGAATCATCTCCACCTACAAACCCAAATTCTATGAAGTGGAGCCTGTACTGAAATTGAAGACTATCACTAAGAAGTCTTTTAGGTCGCCACCAGGGAACATACCATCTTCCTCCCCAGTTGAACACATACGTGCTAACACTTGGTAGTCCAAGTTATTTGTTGCAATGCATGACTTGGTGATGTCTATGGAGAATGTTCTCCAATATGTGAAGGAAATTCACCTTCCTTTAGTGCTCAGTTGACAAAATGGAGACTGCAATGAAGAAGAAGTAGAAAAATTATGTTTCCCCTATCCAGACTGAACCAGCTATAGTTCATGATGTTCCTCCTATTGTCCCTATTGCTCCTATTGTCCCTACTGCACCCACTATCACTTTTGCTCTGTTGTTTTTCAAGAAGAAGAAGCTGCTCATGAAGGCAATGATCAACCTGAAGATACAGCTGCTCATGAATCTATAAAGCACACTAAAGAAGAAGATGCTTCTCCCGTGTGCACTGAGGAAGTTGCTCCTCTTCCTGTCAAAGACAACACCCCTACTATCCAAGAGGAATCCTATTCTGATGCAGCTGAAACCAAATTTGCTGCTACCTTTGATGTTCAAGTGGAGGACACTCATGTCACCATCATTGTTCCTACCAAGAAAAAAGTCAAGAGGAAGGCTCATTGCTCATCGATTCCCTCTCAAAAATCATCATGACTTATAAACAAAGAGGGGGAGTAAGTATTGGAGTATGGGGGACTGACTTTGATTTTTAGATTTAAAATGTTTTTTAGTTATTTCTTTGAAACTTTTAAATTATTTTTGTTTATTGTTGAACTGATATGTGGTTATCTCTCTATTGGGGAGTTGTTTTTGTTGCTGCTTTTGGAATGTGTAAGTTATTTTGTCAACTTATGATTCTAGTGGTGTAACACTAGTCATGGTGTGAACATTTCACTTTGAATATTGCACAATCATTTTGTTTAATTTCCAGTGTGACGACCTCGTGTTTAAGGTGACCACCTTCTCTTATGCTGATTATCTACAGTTTTCGATGAGCACCTCGTATTTGGTATTTTTATTTGAGTTACATGTCATACGCTTCTAGAATGCATGAGCTGTAATGTTCTCTTTTTAGATATTTGTGTGGTCCATAACACCAGTCAAAATTATATTCAATGTGCTAGAAGTTTGTTATTTTCTTTGATAGGTGGATCTTGATATTGAATTGAACTTTTATAAAGATTACAATGAATAGATGTTTTCCACTTGTCCTTGCAATGGCTGGCTGTTTTCCTATATAAACTCTTCTCCATTGCACTTTCGTTTTAAGCCTGATATTTCTTTAAATAGTACACTAAAAATTCTTTGAATTTTTGTTTTTGTTTTTGTCAGATTTCTATGCTTAGGTAAAGCTTAAAAATTACCTTCTTTCAAGTACCTAAAATGGATCCTTGCTCTCTATAGTTTTGTTCGGTGCTGATGAGTGAAGCTTGTTGAGCTTCTTCAACTGAAGTGCATCTTTGTTTTTGCCTTGAGAGGAGCTCAAGGTTGACTGAGTTGTTTGGGTGTTTTTTTGTAGCTAGCTATGGTTATATGCTGTTTAACCAAAGGGTAGAGATTGAAGCGTTGCAAAACAAGAGGGTTTTGGCAACTGAGGCTTAATCTCTGACTTTGTAATTAAACTGTAAAGTAAACCTAGTGGATTAGCTTCATTCAGGACTTGGTCCCATGGATGTAGGCATTTTGCCAAACCATGTAAAAATCTTTTGTGTTTTACTTTGAGTTATTTTTGTTGCTTTATGTTTATGTTTATTGGACTCGTAAAATCAACAAGGCAACCATTTCCGCTTAACGTTTAAATCACTTGGTAAATTTAAATCTTTCAAAATTGTTTTTATCATATTGCCTTGTTTGTTTATTGGCTAACATTGTGTTTGATTTTGTGTTGCCTTTGGTTGAATTTCCCTTTTTTTTTTTTTTTTTTTTTTTTTTGCAAGTTTGCAGGTTTGATTGAGACAGGTTTGCTCTTGATCACTTTTTAGTTTATGTTCTTTGTTCATAAATTTGACAAAGCCAGAAAATGTAGAATACTCTTGTTTGTCAAACTTATAACTTGTGTGTATGATTTGGCCCATTTCCTTTGTCTTATGTGTGCACAATAGTTCTGTGTGCACACTGGGTGTCAGACTTGTGTCTTGGCTTGTTTTGTATCGATTGTGTGTGTGCCCAACAGTTTGTGCTTGCACACTCACTTCAGATATTTGCAACCCAACATGAGTTGCATGTCTGATAAAGTAGCAAAGATATTTGTTTATCTTTGTTGCTACCTTTTTAGGACCATTTACATGTGTCATATTATCCTTAAGTGGTCCTAGAGAATAAAGATGCTTTTCTCGATTTGTTTGTGGTCCAAACCAAAAAAATGAATCTTTCATTATTTGGACAAACATGGGTCAGCCCCTTGTTGGTTGACGTGGCACAAATGTGTTGAGCAAGAAGCCTTACATTATATAATGTCTCTTCTTGCCCTATTTGAATCTAACCTTTTGATCTTTTATTCTTCTTTGTACTCTGAAATTCCTTAGAGTATATTCCTCTTAAAAAGTTCATAGGTTCATATCATTTTGTGCCAAACCTCACCATATCATTCATTGTCTTGATGGTTGTTGGAATGTGGTTCCTTTGCTTATCCTGGTGCATGGTGTCAATGTTTGAAGCTTGGTAGTTCACAAGCTGCTCTCGAGTGTGTTTCTAGCATATTGTTGGGAGTTTGTCTCTTCTTCCCCTATTTGAATCACAAACAACAATATGCTTATTGAGTGTCAAATACTTGGGCATTTGATACAAACCGGTCGGATTATAAAGTAAAACTTGATGTCGATGGCCATCTTTACATGTTTAGTTCTAAAGGCCTTCACATAAAAAATATAACAGAGGGAGGATATCCAACTAATAAAGGAACAGTCTATTTGGTGAAAATTGATTGGGATGGGATATTCTGAATATATTCATACAATTTAAGACAACATGGTTCAAGGTTAGTTGTGTGTGAATCTCCGAAAGATAAGTGTGCGTAAAGGTCTGCGTGGCCTTAATAGCTATTGTATGATAAATCAAAACCAGAAATTTGGTTGTAGATGTCTTGAAGAATTTGTATATGTTGACCAAGAAAATCAATACTTAGTCTATCAAAGAAATTTCTCAAACTGGCATGAAGCTGTGAACTACACAATTCAGGAATTAGATAATTATATATTTGAAGATGTTTCATATAAAGTTCTACAAGTATCCAAAGAGGACTGTAAACAAGCTTGTTTGGAGGGCAATATTTGAGAAACAACGTTATTTAGAACTACAAATGGAGACTGTAAAATGCAAAGGCTTCTTTTGAGATTTGCAAGAAAAGATCCCAATAGTGATTCATCAAATATCATTCTTGTCAAGGTAGAAGTTACTTCATCCTCCACTAATAGCGGACTTGTTGAGCTCAAAGAAATATCTCCCGATGGATATGATCATAATTGTTTGTTCTTTAATTGTTGTTTTTATATTATTTATCTTTGCAATATTCGGTTTTGTTATCTACAACTATCATTGCTTGTCATATAGGAGAATTCTTGACGATTGCTTTTGCGAGGATATTGCCCCCACATCATTTAGTTTTGTAGAGATTGAAAAAATGACTAAGGTTTCAAGGAAGAGATTGGTAGAGGATCTTCAGGTACTTGCGCCTAAGGGACAATGATGAATTGCTAAAAGTTAATAGCTATCAAGAAATTAAAGAAGGGGTTCACGGAAGAGGAAAGGGAATTCCTGACTGAGATTAAGGTAATTGGGAAAAAGGTACTTTTGCAGTAATTATTTTTAAAAATAAATAAAGTTTGATACCCAGTTTGTAGTAGTAAAGAGAAATGGTTGAGGGATGAGTGGTGCATGAGTCAATTGTTTTAAGTTGCCTGGTTTGCATTGACTAAAGGAGAGTAATCATAGATAAAGATGAAGAGAGAAATGAATGTGTTTGATTATAGTTTATTCTACTATTGCTACAATTCTGAGTTAGGTATGAGTATAATTAAGGATTAAACATAATTACTTGTGCATCATGATGAGGTACTTAGTATGGCTTCAGTATAATGTGTACTTAGTGTGAGTTCTTTTGCCCGAGGACGTGCAAAAACTAAGTGTGGGGGAATTTGATATGTGTTCAATAATTGATATTTTCAATCCCTTTATATCAATCTTTGTGATATATTTTGTGATTAATTAAGCTGATTAATATATTTTTTGAATTAGAAAAGGAATGGACCATGAGAATGAAAGTGGAGCATAATGTGCAATTTTCAGACATTGGTAGATTCGACCTCTGAAGGTTCAGTGGAGACTTTGATAATCATAGAGCTCCAAAATTAGAAAAAGGCCTGCTTGATATTTGAAGTAGACATCCTGAGCTTTCTAAACTAGGCTTACGCATTTTAATTCTAGTAGATTTGGGTATTCAAAGTTTACATCGAAGTCAGAAATCCAATCCCGTCACAGCTTGGGCAACGGTCAGTAATTGGGCTATAACTTGAGTTCTAGAAGTCCAATTGAGATGCTTGAAGATGTGTTGGAAAGCTTATAATTCATGATCCTAGACCTGAATTTAGTTGTTTTTTGACCCAAAGTGAGGTCACAAGTTCTAGCTGAAAATTAGCCAACCTATTTTTGAAAGAGTATGACCCAATGCCTACAATTTAGGAATTTGAGTTGTAAACCTTTTGGGAAGCTGTACACAAATTTTTAGGGTTATTTGAAGGGGATATAAATATAACATTAGGTTTTTAAGAGAGAGGGGAGAGCATACACAAAGAGATTCATTCAGAAACATTTATAGTTCTCAATTCTTCGGTTCTGCAAGGGAAACATAAAATGGATGGCTAATTTCATTTTGTCTTCTCCTTCTGGTAACTATTACCTCATCTGGAACTCCAATCATGGTTGAAGGTGGGTGAGCTTTTTGAACCGATGTTGGTGGATCTTTTCTTCTTTGATTTCTCCTTTGAAGGTTTTAATCAGAAAGATCAACAACGAGCTCTATCCCCTCATTTTGTAATGATGAATCGGCAGATGATTCTTTGCATAGAGAAGATCTTGTTGCTGTAGACTAGTAGAAGGTGACAACACATTTGCTGAAGGTTTAGGTTTAGGAGATTTAGCAGTGTTCACACCATCTTGTGTGGGCACACTAGGAACATATATGTCTTGAATTTCACATTCTTGAGAATATTCTAAAAAATATTTTGCACTACTAAACATAATATTGATGGACTCTAAGAATTTTTTAGAGCACTTATAGATCCCTAATGCAGGGCTATTGGAAGAATATCCAATAAAAGTTCCTTCATCACTCCTAGAATCAAACTTACCTAGATTCTCTCTATCATTCAAGATGTAACATTTGCATCCAAACACGTGAAAATATGAGAGATCAAGTTTCTTACCTTTCCATAGCTTATAGGGAGTTTGAACAGTACATTTTCTAAGGTAAACTTTGTTGGAAATATGAAATGCCCTGTTAATCGCTTCTGCCCAAAGTCTTGTAGGAAGCTTTTTGGCATTAAGCATTTCCCTAGCCATCTCCTGAAACATTCTATTTTTCCTTTCCACAACCCCATTTTGTTAGGGTGTTCTTGGTGCTGAAAATTCATGAAATATGCTCTGCAATTCACAAAAATTAGCAAAATCAGCATTCTCAAATTCCTTTCCATGATCACTCCTAATTCTTACAATTTTTGTAGCTTTAGAACTCTTCTCAACAAGCAACCTTTTAGCCAATTTCTAAAAAGCATTGAACGAATCTGATTTCTCATGCAAAAAATCAACCCAAGCATACCTTGAAAAATCATCATTACAAACAAACACATACATCTTACCTCCCAAACTTTCAACTTGCATAGGACCCATTAGATCCATATGGAGCAATTCCAAAACACATGAGGTATTGAGGTAAGGTCCAAAGTAATTTACTTGTATAATGAACTTGAATAGTTTATAAATGGCCATATTCCCTTACTGAGCAATTAGCGCTCACCCCATGAAATGTTTTAAAATGTTTTGTAGGTAAAGATTAAGGCATGAAGCTGGGAGAGGATTCCGAGGGACGCTATGAGCATGAAAGGATGTTTTAATGATGACTATTGAATGGTTTTGCTAGTATTTAGTGTAGTAATTATGTACATATTTCATAATGCAGTAAATATGTCCATGTTCTATAATGGAGTAAATATGTTTGTGTTAATAAAGGAAATCAAATTGCTAGTAAATTTTGTAAAAGTGTGTATGTTCTAGTAATTATTACTATCGATTTCATAATTTACTCCAAGAACGGAAACTATATTATTTGACTTGTACAATGAACTTATTATAGCTTAGAAATTAAAAAGAAAAAATGTTTTTAAAACTACAAGTTTATTCTTTAAATAGGATTTTAAAATAAACTTCTTTCCTAGTCGTGCGTTTTCTAGGTTCTCAATGGCTAAGGGATACATAGGAAATTCTCGACTAGGGAGGGGTTTTACAATTGGTATCAGAGCGCGATTTTGGGTGTTTGAAATGATGTTTTGATTGAATTGCTATAGTTATTTTATATTTAGTTGATGTTGCTAATGGTGTTTGTAAGTAATGGAAGTATCATTCCTCATGCGTCCCTAAGATACTCTCTCTAGCCGATTGCTGTAAGTATTTTCTTTATGTGCTTAGTGAATAGAATTATCTAACATTGATTGGAATTTTTTTCAGTAAAGGGTATGACTACGAGGCATTCACGAAAGGTTAATAGGAGGGGCGAGGAGAATGTTAATGAAGAGGGCACTAGTGAGCTAGTAGCACCGACTACCAATGCGCCCCCTAATAGTGGACCAGCTACGTCACCCAAAATGCTTCTATTTTGGATGAGGCTGCAATCAACAGGATGATTCAGGCAGCCATTATTGAGACCTTTAGGAGGGTTACCACAGAAAGTATGAGTAACCAAGTGAACACAAATCTCTCAGCTCCAGTAGTTTAGACTCAGCTCCAAATACCAGTTCCACCTCCAGTAACCAGACCAGTTATGCCGATGGGTGCTACACCTTCTGGTCAAGTGGAACCAATCTATAATATTTCTCAAAAGCACCAACCTCTGGAGTTCAGTGGTTCAAACGATCCGATAGTGACAGAGGAGTGGTTAGAGTGTCGATCAGGCATGGGCCTTGTTTCCCATGAGTGACCAGGAAAAAGTCTGCTATGCTTCCTATTTGTTGAGAGGAGATGCCTTAGTATGGTGGAAGCTAAGGGAGCATACCTATGTGATGAGTTCCCTTTCTTGGAATGAATTCAAAAGGCTATTTAAAGTAGAATACCGGTCGACCATGTTATCTGTAAAGACTCAAGAGTTAACGGAATTGAAGCAGGGTAATATGACTGTTAGAGAGTATGCTACAATATTCAACTCCCTAGCCCGTTTTGCTCATGCTATGGTGAGTACTCAATAGTGCCGGTTAGAGAGAATTGTTAATGGATTGCACCCAAAAATTGCCCAGATTGTTATAGCAGGTGGTCATCCTCCTAAGACTTACAATGAGGCCCTAGAACGGGCATTGAGAGCAAAGATTTATGTGAATAAGGAGAGGTGGATGGAGAACCCCCAGTTGGTGATTGGTAGTTCTAGTTCGGGCCAGACAATAGTTCAAAAAGTTGAAGTGGGGAATTCCACTCAAACCTCGGAGGACAAAGGTAAAAGAAAGTTTCAGTGAAGATTTCAAAAGAAGGGCGGCAAGAATAAGAGGATTCCACAGCAACAACAAAGAAAGAACAATCTTCCCTATTGTCAAAAATATGGGAGGAAACGTAAGGGGGATTGTCTATTAGGGACCAATGTGTGTTTCAAATGTAAACAACCAGGACATATGGCAAATGACTGTAAAGTTACTCAAGCTGCTTCCCTTCAGACTGTTGGAGGTTCGACTACCAAAGTTTACTCAATGGCTCAGAAAGAAGCCAAAGCCAATTCATCTATAATTACTGGTCAGTTACAATTCCACTCTACCTGTTTATATGTACTGATTGATTCTAAGGCTACCCATTCGTTTATCTCATATGGTATTATAAAAAGATTAGGTTTAGAGACTAGTAAAGTGGAACATTCTGTTAAAATTGAGATGCCTAATGGGGAGAATTATTTTGCTGATAAGTTGTTAATGAGGGAAACTATAGTGATTGATGGGCATGAGTTGCATGTGGATTTGATTGTTTTTTATATGATTTTGGGAATGGACTTCTTGAGAAAATATGGAGTATTGATAGACTATCGAAAGAAGAAGGCCAGGTTTAATTTAGATTTTCGAGACAAATTCACCTTTGGGGAAGGTCATCTACACAGCCTGATGATAAGTTCAGTGAAGGCAATGAAGATGATAAGGAAGGGTTGTATAGGGTATATGGCTAAGGTGGTGAATAAAGAAAAGTTTCCAGACTTTAGTGTTTGGGGTGTACCCATAGTACGAGAATTTGAAGATGTATTTCCAGAAGATTTGTCAGGACTTCCTCTAGAAAGAGAAATGGAGTTTTGTATAGAGTTAGCTCCTGGTACGACACCAATATCTAAGGCCCCGTATAGAATGGCTCCAACCGAGTTACAAGAGTTAAAAAAGCAGCTTCAAGAGTTGTTGGATGAAGGTTTCATTCGACCCAGTCATTCTCTATGGGGAGCTCCTATTTTATTTGTCAAGAAAAAAAATGGTTTGATGAGAATGTGTATCAATTACATGGACCTCAATAAGATGACGATGAAAAACAAGTATCCATTGCCAGGAATTGATGACTTATTTGATCAGTTAAAGGGAGCTTTGGTGTTTTCCAAGATTGATCTTCGGTCAGGCTACCATCAAGTGAGGGTCGCTGATAAGGATATTCCTAAGACTGCATTCTGAACCAGATATGGGCATCATGAATTTATAGTGATGCCATTTGGATTGACTAATGCACCAGCGGTGTTCATGGATTTGATGAATAGGATTTTCCATGATTGTCTGGATAAATTTCTAGTAATTTTTATAGATGATATCTAATTCTATTCCAAAACAAAGGAAGATCATGAAGAGCATTTAAGATTTGTGTTACAAAGACTAAGGGAGAAAAAGTTATATGCTAAGTTCTCCAAATGTGAGTTTTGGTTGGATCAAGTAGCATTCTTGGGACATGTTTTTTCACAAAAGGGTATTTTAGTGGACCCTAGTAAGATTGAAACAGTGATTGAATGGCCAAGACCAAAGATTGTAGAAGAAGTTAGAAGTTTTCTTGGGTTAGCAGGGTATTATAGGAAATTTGTGGAAGGCTTTGCTAAATTAGCTTTTCCACTCACAGCTCTGACGAAAAAAGAAGCCCTATTCAGATGGATTGAAACTTGTGAGAAGAGTTTCCAAGAATTAAAAACAAGATTAACTACTGCTCCTAATTTAACTCTTCCAGAGGATGGAGTAGATTATGATATTTATACTGATGATTCCCATAATGGTTTAGGGGCAGTATTGATGCAAAAAGGCAAGGTGATTGCTTATGCCTCTCATTAGCTGAAAGACTATGAAAAGAGGTATCCCACTCATGATCTCGAATTAGCAACTGTAGTTTTTGCTTTGAAGATTTGAAGACATTATCTCTTTGGGGTTAAATGTAATATTTACATAGATCACAAAAGTCTAAAATACTTTTTCACCCAGAAAGAATTGAATACGAGACAGAGAAGATGGCTTGAGCTGGTGAAGGACTATGAATGTGATATTATGTATCAACCAGGGAAAGCTAATGTAGTTGCAGATGCCCTTAGCAGGAAAGTCTCCTTAGCTCAGCTAACTTTCAGAAGTACTTACAACAAGAGATAATGAAAGAGGGGATAGAGTTGGAGATTGGGAAATTGTCTAAAATTGAAGTTTGGTCTAAGTTGTTGGAGGAAATTAGAGAAAAACAAGTGGATGATGGGTTTAGTAAAGGAATTGAGCAGTAGTTGAAAGATGGCAGAGAATCAGAATTCAAATGGGTGAATGGAATTCTGAAATTTAGAGATAGAGTGTATGTTCCTCAGGATGTTGAATTGAGAAAGAAGATTTTAGAGGAAGCACATAGTACTCTTTACACTACTCATCCAGGGAGTGTAAAGATGTATCAGGATTTGAGGAAGAGCTATTGGTGGCCAGGGTTAAAGAAAGATGTAACTGAGTATGTTACCAGATGCTTGGTGTGCCAGCAGGTTAAAGTAGAACATCAGCACCCTTCAGGACTGTTGTAGCACCTTAGTATTCCTTCATGGAAATGGGAAGATATTTCTATGGATTTCATTTTAGGTCTTCCTAGAATGCAAAAGGGTTATAATGCCATTTGGGTGGTTGTAGATATATTGACTAAATTTGCTCATTTCATTCCAGTTACAGACAAGATCACCTCTGATTAGCTAGGCCAATTATATGTCAAAGAAATAGTAATTTACATGGAGCACCTAGTAGTATTGTCTTAGACAGGAGTGTGAAATTTATGTCAGTATTCTAGAGTAGCATGCAAAAGGCATTGGGTACTAGGCTTAATTTCAGCACAGCTTATCATCCTCAGACGGATGGACAGAGAGAAAGAACGAATCAAATATTGGAGGATATGTTACGGGCTTGCTATATGGATCAAAGTTGAATTGGTGTGACATTCTCCCTCTAGTTGAATTCACTTATAACAATAGTTATCAAGCAACCATTAAAATGGCACCATATGAAGCCTTTGTGGAAGGAAATGTAGATCTCCGTTACATTGGGATGAAATAGGAGAAAAGAATGCATTGCTCAAGCTCTTGGTCCAGAAATGACACAAAAAATGATAGAAGATGTAAAGTTAATCCAAGAGAGAATAAAGTAGGCCCAAGACAGACAGAAGAGATATGTAGACCCGAAAAGAAAGGATATAGAGTTCAAAGTAGGAGACCAAGTGTTTGTGAAAATCTCTCCTTATAAGAGGGTGATGAGGTTTGGAAGAAAAGGGAAGCTTGCCCCTAGATATATCGGTCCATATGAGGTATTAGAGAAAGTGGGCAAAGTAGCTTACAGACTTGCCTTACAAGCTAGTATGGACCGAATCCACAATGTTTTCCATGTTTCCCTGTTGCGAAAGTATGTTAGTGATCCTTTGCATATACTACAAGCAAATGAAGTGGAGTTAAAAGATGAACTAATTTATGAAGAACGTCCAGTTCAGGTTCTGGATAGAAAAATAAAAGAGCTCCGAAATAGGAAAGTACCTCTTGTTAAAATACGATGGAGGAATCATAATGTAGAAGAAGCGACATATCATACACTTTGGACTTTTCTCATAAACATAAGTCATAACATAACCATAAATAATATAACATAGAACATAACATAGAACATATATGACTTATGCAATATTCATAAACATGGCATGCCTATTTCTTTTGTCTTTGTACTTGATGTTTTCATTAGTCTTTATTATCCGATCGGATTCATTTGAACCATTACCTTGTTCTTGGTCATCACCTCAAAGGACTCATGGTTTCCACAAAGATTCCATTCCTCTGATATTGGTTTATACCTCAAGAGACTCATGGAATTCTTTCTTTAACATTTCATAAATGTTTTCATAAGTCAACTAAATAAGCTATATACATTACCATTATGAATGCAAACATATGAGATAACATCTCCCATGCTCAATCATACTATTAATTCATTTAACATGTAACCTTGGCCAATTGCACAACTCATCAATCAATTTAGCAAAACTCCATGACATGAATATCCTCCTAAAGTCATTCAATTTCTCATACAACATAAGGAATTTAAACAATAAAATTATTCAATGGATTATTAGAATTTATAAAAAAAAAAAAAAAAATATTGGGAATTTTATTTAAGGAGGTGGATGCCATATAGTTCATCACTATTCAATCAATTTTTTCCTCATCTTCCAATTTGAATTAATTTTTTATTACAACACAAAAGTTTTAGGTTCAACAAGAAAGCATTCTCAACACCAAGAGATTGCAACTTTTTCATGGCCTTTAGTCCTTGGTCATACATCTTATCATATGCTTCTTGCTGCTCAGCATAGATGTCTTTAGTGTCATATGAAACTTCATTCTTACCATCTTCTTGATTCATAGTGAAGGCTAAAACATTCTCATCATCACCCGAATCATCATCATCACTCTCACTCAAAGTGGCAACCATGGCTTTACCCTTCTTCTTTTTCAGGGTGTTATGATGCATTGATTTTACAACATGCAATGTGTAGAAAGTGCACTAGTTGCAACAAGTAATAAAGTGATAAGTAGAGCATCGTTCTTATGAGGATTGCGTGTCAAGTACTAATTTTCATAATTTAAATCAAGTTGGAGCAAACGAAAAATGGTTGGCTTTGCAAGAGACAATTAAACTGAAGTTAAAACAAAACTCACAACGTAATTTAAAATCTAACTAATGAAAGCAATATCAATTCAAGAAAAATATCAATTAAGACAAAGCGGTTAGGGTTTTGACTTCACTAGGATTTTATGAATTAATCTATAATTTATGTTGCTTCTAAAGTCACATGCAAGGATTATAAATTGAACACCCTAACCTGTAAAACATACCTTCTCGGGCTATGTTTTCCTACTTATCCCTATTAAACTTCCGCATCCAACAAAATGAAGTTAATAGTTCTAAGTCCGTTAGGCTAAGTGGAATCGTAATTTGATTTCATGGATCTTCGAACCTATCTCTAGCGTTCAATCAATCAATGGTATTTACTCTAAGAGGCTAATGCATGATTCACTTCTCAGTCTCATCATGCTCAACAATTAATTTTCAATTAAAACAAGAATAAATACATAATCCAAGCAATATAATATGAAAGCAACATCAATTTATTGATTAAACATTAAAATCCCAATTACATCAAAACCCTAACCCAAAAGTGAGTTAGTTCATACTAAAATTAAAGCAAATCAAAATAAAAGCTATAAACACAGAATTCAACATGATGGAATAACGAAAAGAGAGTAAATCTTCCCTATTTGGTGAACCCAAAGGCTTCTAATCTTCAATTTCTCTCATTTTGCTCCAAAACAGTGTCGAACCCCTCTCAAAATAACTAAGTCTCTCTTAAATAGTCGACTCCTAAACCCTAAGATTCATCGCACACAATTAAAGCGCACAATTTTAATAAACTGTAAATTGCAGTTTTTGCTACAGCGAAGAATAAACTTCTTCGTGGCATCGAGTTGGATTTTATTTCACAATCTAGCCCGAGAGTTTCTTGCCGTAGCAAACTTTTTTGAACTATTCTGAAAATATGAAACTGCCCTCCGCTTGCTTCTTTGCTTGAATCTTCAATTTTAGTGATCTCCAAGAGGAACAAGCTTCATAGTGCTTCGAATCTGCATCAAAACTTTCCCAATTCCTGAAATGCATTTGATTCTGGGTCTAGAAACTTAATTCCGCTCAGTGTTTGCTCTAACTGCATGTTTTGGCCTGAAACGTAAAATAAATGAAATTAAGTTGCAATTCAGGCACAAACTTAAGAAGAAGTATCCAAAATCCAGCTAAAAAGCATAGATAAAACAGTATAATCCTAGGATTATCAAATACCCCTAAACTTAAGACATGCTCATCCTCAAGCATCAGGCATAAAATTCGACTAAAGAAGAACAACTAACAAATAGAAAAAGACAACAAAATTGAAAATGAAATGAGAAAATTTAGAATCAAAATCAAACATAAAGAAATGCCTAGAATTGATACAAGTCTCAAAAATTGTTGAAACATTATTATGGGAAAATGCTTAACACTCCAAGAAGTTATAAGTTGATTGACTATCTTTCTCTATCGACGTCTTGAGTAGGTAATCCCCACTTCAGCCCACGTTCTGACTTTCCAGATTATTTTATGCAGAAATGCAAAGTTTATCAAATGGTGGTAGACTCCATACGCCTAAGTATCAAACTACTCTCCACTAATGCGGACTAGACATCACTAAGGATGAAAAGGTCTTTACAAGCTTGTAACGTTAGGCTTAGTTAGTAGGCTCCAAGGAAAAGGATAAGATAAACAAAGCAAGAGAACTCGGTTTTCTTCATGCAAACACTAAGAGCTACATCAATCTCCGTTTTCTTTCTCAACCACCAATCAAGGTTTCAACCATTTTATAAACCCCAAACATGTGCAATTCTTATTTTTTTGATTCTAAATTGAAACTCTCAATTTTTTTTTTTTTTTTTTTTTTGAATATGAATATGAACATCAATTTATTGAGGTTACTTACCCCTTCTTCCTGCCCTTTTTACGACCCCCAAACTTAAGATTTTGGTTCGTCAAATTCTCACACAACCCTTCAAGTTCTTTTGTGTCATACGTTAGTCCAGACTTCTCTTAAAGGGTATGAAATGTGTTTAGGGTGAGAGGTTTTTGGGCATTTTTGGTTGCACAAGAAGAATAGGACAGTGATAATCTCATAAGGCTCAAATGGGTGTCTAGGGAAAAATTTATTCATGGTCGGCTGGAAAGGCTCAAATGTTCCAAAAAATTGCCTAAATCATTTCCTCAATAATGTCTATTCCTAGAATTTTGCCTCAAACACTTCTCAACTAGGTTCTAAAGTCCACCAACATTATCAAGACTTCACCTAACCACATAAAATGTTTCTAAGCATGCCAAAATAATGAAAATGGTGGTTGAACTACTTCACAAACCTCTAGAAAAGAAAAGTTAATCAACCACCTAAACTTGAAGCAATGCTTAACATTTTCCATAAATAAAATCTCAACAATCTTATTCTCATCATAGACATATGCAATTCATCATTGGCAACAACAATACAAAACACAAAAACAAACTAAACACAACATTTTTCAAATTTTCCTACCCCCAAACTTAAAATGACATTGTCCCCAATGTCACATCATGCACATATAAAGAATAGAAAAACAAAATTAAATGGTACGAGATATTTCCCTGATTAATCGATGAAGGATTAGTTTTGTTCAACATCATGCACACCCATTCCTTGGCTTCCTCATCATCATCATCCATAAAACAAATGAAAATCTATGGTGCCCACTGTGTTAGATATCTTCACTAATTAATACGAAAAAATTACAACCTACTCTCAAGCTTATCAAACTAAACCAGAAAATTCAAAGAATAACAATTAACAATCTAACAAAGGAAAATTGGTTCCAATGTACAAAACAAAAATAGAAAGAAATGAAATCAGAAAATACAAAAACAAGTGTTTCCGGCTTCATTCCTCGTCTTCCTCTTCTCCTTTGACGTCATCATCTGCTTCTATGGCATCATATTCTTCCTCTTCTTGCCAATCTTGCCATTGGAAGTTTGATACATCAATGCCCAGATTGGTGTAGCGGTTGTATTACATCTCGTACAACATTCTGGTCTGACCTACCATCCAGTCTTGACATTGTTCCATTCTGTTCACTTTGTCCAAGATTTGTTGCAACAACTCCCTTGTCGTGGATGTTGAACTAAGGGTTGTGGCAATTGTTGTGGTTCTTGGTCTTTTCGATTCGGAGCTGGTTTCTTCACTGGTAGGATGCTCTAGGAGCTTGTAATAATAGTTTTGATCGAGGGTTGGGGTAAGATGAAGAAGTGGTTCATCATTTGCCTTCTTTACTCCCACTCGAGTGCAAATCTCAGTGATGAGATGTTGGAAGGCAAAGCTCCATCGCCCTGATTTAGCTGTATGTCGTATACTCTCCATTATGATATTCCCCACATCCATTTTCTTTCTAGTGGCAATGGCATAAAGTAAAACTGCTCGCTCAAAAACCACTGTACTGTAGTGTATTTCTGGAACCATCCTCGCATAGACAAAGTACTGCCAAATTCTAGCCATGAGGATCAAATTAGTCCCTTTTATGCTTCTCCTTCCCTTCTTCGAAATTTCCCAAGAGGTACCCGACTTTGCAATAACCCTAAGAATCTCATCCTGGTTAATCTTCTGCTTTTTGAATTCTACATATTCATCACGGTCAATTGGATAAATCTGGTAAAATTCATTGATAATCTTTGCACTAATTGACACCTTAATACCAGTCACATATAAATGCCTGGGCTCACACTCAAGGAAGTTTGCATAAAACTCTCTTATGATTGGTTCTATGGCTAAGTGCTCCGGTTCAAGCATAAAGAGATCCCAACCTTTCTCTTTAATCCAATCTTCTCTATAGACTATGGTCAGTCCTCTCTTAGCAATAAAACCTTTGTCTTTTCTTTTAATTGCTCCTTCGTAACGCTGCCTAGCCTTCTCATTAAAAAATCTATTGTCGACCTGTTTTCCTTTACCCCTGGCAACCGTTTTGAGTGGCATTTTGGCTTTCAATAATGTCCACCCAACCTACCCCCAAACTTAATGATTCAACTCAAAAATTCAACACTAAAGCACACTTTCAAAAGCCATAATCAATTCCTCAATTCACCCTAAGTTTTGAAACTTACACTTACACCCCAAAATCACCACTCTTCCAAACTCAATCAACCAACTTTGAAATCACAAACCCACACTTCCTCAATACACACAAATCAAGCTCCACAAATTTCAACCCAAAATCAACTCACAATTCACACCAAAATCAAGCTCAAACACTTCAATCAATTCATAAAGCAAGTATAACTGAAATTTGATTAAAATCAACACTAGATATACCAATTCGTACCTTGCCCACCTCGGATTCACCCTTGATTCTCCAATTTCTGCCAAATTGAAGGATCCCCAATTTTTAGTAAACCTAGGGTTTTCATGAATTCTTGCTTAATCCTTGAAAAATTGAGATGATTTAGTGTTTATGAAGGTTAAAGAGTGGAGTAGTTGGAAGAATCTTCATTGGAAACACTCTAGATTGAAGGTGGAAGTGTTTGGTTCTTGGAAGTTCTTGGGAGCTCTCGCGAAAAATGAAGAGTCATCGTAAGTTTATATAGAAAGCAGTTTTCGCCGTGGTGAAGTTCTTGAATCATTTGTGTGATACACTCAATGCTGCGGCAAAGTCTAGCAGTGCGTACAATGCCGCGACAAAGAATAAACTTAGTTGCAGCGAAATCTAGAATTTCTTTAAGTCCAACTTTGGCAGTGTGTACGATGCCGCGGCGAAGTCTAGAAAATTCAAATTCTTGCCAGTCTTTGATCATTTACCTGAAACACCACAAGACAAACAAAATTAAACTAATTTGTAAATCATAAAACACATAAACAAATTTCAAACAACTAAAAACAATGAGAACGCTTGGGTTGCCTCCCAAGAAGCACTTGTTTATAGTCGAAAGCTCGACTTTCTCAAGTCCTTTGTCAATCCGGACTATCCAGATGCATCTCTTCTCGAACATTTTCCCTAGATTGAGGCTTCAATTGTTGATGATTCTTGTCACATCGGGTCTTTGTTGAGAGCTTAACCACCCATTTCCATCCCTTGGTCATTCCCTTGAGGGTTCGAGCATTCTTATCGAAAACTTTCAGATTTTTTAACTTTCAATTAGCATTACTTGAACTGAGAAGTTCGTCCTTTGTGAAGACATTTGCTCGATTGTGGCCCATCTCGGTATGTTGTGTAAACTTCTGGGTTATGGTCTTCATCTTTGATTTGCCTTGACTCGACCATGCATTCCTTAATTGGCGAATTAGGATCATCAATCTTGGAAGTTTTAATTGCTAACTGATCCACCTAGTCAATTTTGAAACATGAATCTTGCTTTGATTGAACTTTTAGAGTCTTAAGGACATTGAATGCCACATCTTCCTCTTGCACCATCATGATCAACTTCCTCTCTTGTACGTCAATTAAGGCTCTTTTGGTAGCAAGAAACCGTCGTTCTAAGATGAAAGGAATCTCTTTGTCTTCTTCCACATCCAACACAATAAGTCTGCCGGAAAAATGAATTTATCCACCTTAAGTACATCTTCAATAATGCCCCTTGGATGCTTGATAGACCTATCTGCAAGCTGCAAGGATATGGTTGTAGGCTTCACTTCACCAATACTTACTTTCCTGAAAATGAAAAAAGGCATTAGATTTATACTTGCACCTAGATCACACAAAACTTTATCAAATGTAATATCTCCTATGACACAAGGGATAGTGAAACTCCTTGGATCCTTGAGTTTTGGTGGCAGCTTTTTTTGTAGAATGGCACTGAACTCCTCTGTAAGCATCACTATTTCCTCATCTTCCAACTTCCTTTTATTTGATATAATTTCCATGAGGAATTTTGCGTAGCTCGGCATCTACAAAAGGAATGTTAATATGTAGTTTTTTAAATACATCAAGGAATTTCATGAATTGCTTATCCTGATTTTGCTTTCTGAGCCTCTAAGGAAAAGGAACAAGAGGAGTATGATGTGCCAACTCCAATGGTATCTCAGGAAATGACATTTTTTCTCTCTTTTGCCTTGGCCTCTCTTCTCTCTTTGGTTCCTCTTCTCTGGTACTAGTTAGCTTCTCTTCAACCATGATTTCTTCATCGATTTCTTCATCGGATTCTTCCTTCTTTTTACTTGGTAGGTTCTTATCCTTCCCTTTTTATTCAACCTCTTCCAAGACTGTTCCACTTCTTAAAGTTATTGCATTTACTTGTTCTCGTGGATTTGTCACTGTATTACTTGGTAGGGAACCCTGTGGTTGCTCATTCAGCTTTTCGACTATTTGCCCCATTTGTACCTCCAAGTTTTGAATGGACGCCCCTTGGTTTCTGAAATTTTCCCTCGTCTCACTAATGAAACTTGTGGTCTCTTGCATGAACTTCCCAAACATATCCTCCAATTTTGACAATGTTTGATCCCCTGATTGATGATTCATCCTAACTTGATTGTTTGGCGCATTTCTTTGCAATAACTGCTTCATAATAAGATACTCAGAGAAATACATCAAGTAAAACACATTTATATTAGCAAAAGTAAATGGGCCCCAAAATTTTCTTTTAATACATTTAATCATTCTTTATACAAAGTAAGGTATCATTTGTAAAAGTTATCAAAAACAGTGGACAGTGTAGCTATTGTTCCTCGCTTGCCGACGCCCATCCGACCGTGTCCTCACCTAGATCCTGCAAACACAAAGAAAAACAACGGGGTGAGCACAAAATAATGCTCAGTAAGTAAATCCTCTACTCGTCTATCCCCGTAGCTCTTTCTCTTAATTCTTTCCTTACACTCTTCTCATCTCATTTATTTTCTCTTTCTGTTTTTCTTTCACATAGCTCTTTTCCATTAATTTTCTGTTGTATGTCACGGCCTCATCTTACCAGAGGCACGGCTGAGTGGAGATCACAAAGCACCCACCCACTCTTCGTGACTTCTACTCATTCTCTCCCTCTATTCTTTCTCGTATTTTCTCATTCTTTCTCACTTGAATGTCACGGCCTCATCTTACCGGAGGCATGATCGGGTGGAGTTCACAAAGCACCAACCCATTCTTAGATTTTTCTTATTCTTTTTACTTTTAGAGTAGCCCATTTACAAAGTTCTCTACTCTTTCTCAAAATACTTCTCAATGCACAATTAATGCATAAGGATGGTTCATGCTTAAAGTTTCTTACTTAATGCACTTATGAAATGCACAAATGCAATATTGCATCAAGATAGTCATTCTGCATAGGTCACACTCAAGAAGGCATAACTTGAGTTATACACATCTGATTGCTACAATTTTGGTCTCTTTTTAAATCTTAGAGATAGGGCTACAACTTTTATGTTTTGGTTTCAACCCAGTTCAATCTGTATGATGCCCAAAAATCACTCAGAAAGTCATGGATGTGACAGGGCAGTTTTCACCTAGGTATTTCATCAAACATTAGTTGTGCATAAACATACCCTAATTCAATTATCATTCTATTTATTTCTTAAACCATCCAAAATGAGAGAAAAACTCTCTTGTAGCATCACATACCTACATGGCAAACACACTCCAAAAAAATTTCTCCAATTCTTCCAATTTCAACCCATCATCAAATCATCACATATACTTCTCATATTCAAATATATCCAACAACAAGCATAATTCATTATCAATCTCATCTCAATTTCTCAATAATCACAACATATGCATATTTAAAAGAAATCTCTACTCACTTGAATTCTTAAATTTTAGCTTGAGTTGGATTTTGAGTGGAATTTACTTACCTTGTGCTTGAGTAGTCTCTCCTAAGGTCTCTATTCTTGTTGGATTCCAATCTTCTCTTAACCCTAAGCATAAACTTCATAAGAACTCAACCTTTACACAAATAAATCATAGATAAAGAGCATGAATCCTTACCTTTTAATGCCTAGAATCAAAACTATATGAAAAACCACTTAAAAGCCCTCAAAATCCTTGGAGGATTGAATGACAATTTGAGAGAAAATGGGGGAGGAGTGTGGCGGTGGAATCAAGAAAATAAGGGTTTCAAACCCTTAACACTTTAATTTATAACCACACTTTCCCATTTTGCCCTTGCTCTTTCTTGAAAATTCCATCTATGTCCTTTAGTCAATTACAATAATGCCCTCATTTTTAATGCATTCTCTATGAAATTCTATCTCTTTTCACTCCTCACAATTTCAACTAATTTTGAGTGAAAAGACTATTTTACCACTAATGAAAGTTTAAGAGATTTTCTTCACATTTTTCTAAAAATAACTTTAACAAAAAGTCAACTAAGGGCCAACCAACCAATATTAACAATATATCAACCTAAATGAGAGCAAAACAATAAACATTCAAGCAATACACCATAACTTAGCTACGTACCTCAAGTGGGGCACTACATTCTTTGGTTCCATTGATTATTTTGTTTGCCCCAAGATAGATTTGGATGATTTCTCCAACCAGGATTATACGTGTTAGAGAAAGAGTTGTTCCGTTGTCTCCGATTCCCTACCAAATAGTTGACTTGTTCTGATGATGATGAAGCTGAAGCAAAGGTATTCCCTACTTGACATTCATTACTTGCATGATTACTTGCACAAAATTCACATTTCAATTAAGGTGTTTGAATCGAATTTAACTGCATACCTCCTAATTGCTTCTAAAGTGGTGTAAGTTAGGCTGAAATGGTCGTGTAAGCATCAACTTCATGAATACCCATAGACTTCTTCAAATGCATTCTTTCATTGGGTCTCTGATATTTGTTACTTGCCAAGACTTCAAGTAACTCATAAGCTTCATCATGTCTCTTGTTTTGCAATGCTCCTCCGGATGTTGCATCCACCATTGTTTGTACATTTATCATCAACCCATTATAGAACGTTTGGACTTGCATCCAAACTGCCAAACCATGGTGTGGACACTTTCTCAGCAATTCCTTATATCTTTCCCAAGCTTCATAAAGTGACTCATTCTCTTTCTACAAAAATGATGTAATGTCGTTTCTCATCCTTGCAGATTTCGCTGGTAGGAAATATTTAGTCAAGAACTTTTGTGCCAATTCATTCCAAGTTTTGATTGTTCCTATTGGTAGTGCCATTAACCATCCTTTTGCTTTATTCCTTAATGACAAAGAAAATAATCTTAATCTGATGGTGTTATCTGACACTCCATTTGACTTGAAGGTGTTGCAGATCTTTAAGAAGTTTGCAATGTGCAAATTTGGGTCTTCCTTTGGATCTCCCCCAAATTGTACCGACTGCGAAATCATTTGAATGATTGCCGACATTATTTTAAAGTTGTTGGCTTGCACCGGTGGCCTAGTTATACTTGGACCACTACCCTAAACCAAGGGCATTGAGAATTCCCTTAACGTTCTGTTTTCAGCCATCTCAATGACTATCGCCTCTCGTTCTTTTCTTTCTCTGTTAAGTCTTCCTGCGGTTCTTTTAATCTCTAGATCAATAGGAACCACTGAATGACATCTAGCTCTTCGCATAAACTACACAGATAGAGAGAGAGCATGAGATCACAAGCAAACAGAAAAGAAACAGCAAAATTAAACTAGAAAACAATTAAAACTAAAATTAGACTCCAATCTAGCTAAAACCAGAAAAATTCAATATCAACACAAAATCAATCCTCGACAACGACGCCAAAAACTTGATGCATTGATTTTACAACATGCAATGTGTAGCAAGTGCACTAGTCGCAACAAGTAATAAAGTGATAAGTAGAGTATCGTTCCCATGACGATTGCGTGTCAAGTACTAATTTTCCTAATTTAAATCAAGTTGGAGCAAATGAAAAATGGTTGGATTTGCGGAAGACAATTAAACTGAAGTTAAAACAAAACTCACAGTGTAATTTAAAATCTAACTACTTAAAGCAATATGAATTTGAGAAAAATATCAATTAAGACAAAGCGGTTAGGGTCTTGACTTTACTAAGATTTTATGAATTAATCTATAATATATGTTGCTTCTAAGTTCACATGCAAGGATTATAAATCGAACACCCTAACCTATAAAACATACCTTCTCAGGCTATGTTTTCCTACTTATCCCTATTAAACTTCCGCACCCAACAAAATGAAGGTTAATAGTTCTAAGTCCGTTAAGCTAAGTGGAATCCAATTTGATTTCATGGATCATCGAATCTATCTCTAGCATTCAATCAATCAATGGTATTTACTCTAAGAGGCTAATGCATGATTCACTTATCTGTCTCATCATGCTCAACAATTAATTTTCAATTAAAACAAGAATAAATACATAATCCAAGCAATAGAATATGAAAGCAACATCAATTTATTGATTAAACATTAAAATCCCAATTACATCAAAACCCTAACCCAAAAGTGAGTTAGTTCATACTAAAATTAAAGCAAATCAAAATAAACGCTGTAAACACAGAGTTTAACATGATGGAATAACGAAAAGAGAGTAAATCTTCCCTATTTGATGAACCCAAAGGCTTCCAAACTTCCTTTTCTCTCATTTTGCTCCAAAACAATGTCGAACCCCCCTCAAAATAACTAAGTCTCTTTTAAATAGTCGACTCCTAAACCCTAAGATTCATCACACACAATTAAAATGCACAATTTTAATAAACTGTAAATTGCAGTTTTTGCTGCGGCAAAGAATAAACTTCTCCGTAGCATCGAGTTGGATTTTATTTCACAATCTGACCTGAGAGTTTCTCACCATGGCGAAGAATAAGCTTTGCCACATCGAACTTTTCTGACCTATTCTAAAATTATGAAACTGCCCTCCGCTTGCTTCTCTGCTTGAATCTTCAATCTTAGTGATCTCTAATAGGAACAAGCTTCATAGTGCTTTGAATCTGCATTAGAACTTTCCTGATTCCTAAAATTTGTTTGATTCTTGGGTCCAGAAACTCAATTCCGCTTAGTGTTTGCTCTAACTGCATGTTTTGGTCGAAAACGTAAAATAAATGAAATTAAGTTGTTATTCAGGCACAAACTTAACAAGAAGTATCCAAAGTCCAGCCAAAAAGCATAGATAAAACAATATAATCCTAGGATTATCATGTTAGCACATTCAAAATGTATGTGCTGGAAGCCCTCACATTCAAAACACTTGATACCTTTATTTTTCTTTTCTTTATCTTTTGAAAATTTCTTTGTGAAGGTACCAAGGTTTTAATGGTCATAAGGATTTTTCACAAAAGGTTTTCAGCCATAACCACTATTATGAGGCTTTTTCATGTTTTTCTTTAAAAAACTTTGAAAAATTCTTTGTAAGTAAAGCACAATTTTCATCATCCAAAGAGCTTAAATCACAATCATCAAAAGGATCAGAATCAACCTTACATTTGAGAGCCAAACCTTTGCTCAGTTTCTGTTTTTCCCATCGTTGAAGATTCAACTCGTAGGTTTGGAAAGAGCCAATGAATTCATCGCTGTCCATAGCATCCAAATCTCGGCATTCTTCAATGGTGGTAACTTTTGACATAAATCTCTAGGGCAAAGAGTAAAGCACTTTCCTGACAAGTTTAGCATTAGTATATGTTCTTCCCAAAGCAAAGCATTCATTAGAAATATCACACACTCTACCATAAAAATCAGTTATAGTCTCATCTTTTTCCATGTTCAAATTTTCAAAATCAGTGACAAGTCATCTAAGCCTATTTCGCTTCACAGTACTAGTTCCCTCATTCTTGACTTGGAGTCTATCCCAAGCATGTTTAGCAAACTAAAAATTAGCTATAACTTTTATTCAGTTCACATTAAGAGCATGAAAGGCTTTAGAGTTATAATTTGCCAAAGTTCATTCATCAGCAGTCCAACTATCAACAGGTTTTGGTCTAGACACTTCATTATCAACAATGACTGGAGCTGTCCAACCATTCACAACTGTGAACCAGACTCTTTCATTAATATACTTAAGGAAGGCACGTATCCTAGGTCTTTATGTGTAATAGTTAGGACCTTCTAACAAAAGAGGTCTATTAGCAGATCCACCTTCAATGAAGAAACTCATGATGAAAATCAATCAGATAGATGTAAACACATAGATGGAAGTGCACACACAGACAAACAACAGATCTGAAGAAAAAACACAATACATAATAGATTTCATCCACCGGCCAAATCACTCAGATGCAAATGAAAATGAGTAAAATGGGTAAGGATCTACAAAGTAACTTATCAGAACTTGCTCTGATACCAATTGTTGGGGATTGGTCAAACCACTTTGGTTTTGGATTACCCATTTTAAAGTGCGACGAAATATTTACCAAGTAGATTAAGACATTTCCAGGTTTTAGCCAGATCAAACACAAATGCAGAAAGTAAAGAACATAGCCATATACATGGTTTGGATAAATCCACTTTTAGCCTACATCCATTAGACCTTGTCTAGATCAAAGCAATCCACTAAGTTAAAAACACATTACAAGATATAGTTCAAAGCTTATCTAAGTTACAGTAAGAAGAACTCCTTGTTCAACTTTACACTTATCATTGCACTCTGAATCCTTAATGTGTATCAACTCCTTGGAGCTTCCTCTCGTCGGGAACACACCCAAAAACAGCTTGTAAACCACCAAGCTTCAAGCATCAATGCCACGCACCATTATTAGCAAAGGAACCACGTTCCAGTAGTCATCAGATCTATGTTTGATATGGTGAGGTTTTGGCACAAAATGGAAAATGAACCTTGAACCTTAAGAGAAAGAATACTCTAAGGAATTCAGAGTAAAATGAAATAAGAGATCAAAAGGCTAGATATATTTATGCAAGAAAAAGTATTATATAATGAAGAATTTCTTGCTCAACAAAACAATGTCACATCAACCAAGAAGGAGCTGACCCATGTTTGTCCAAATAAGGAAAGTATTACTTCTTTTGGTTTGGACTGCAAAACAAATTAGGAAAGATAACTTTATTCCCTATGACAACTTAAGGAAAATATAACACATGTAAAAGGGTCATAAATATCAAGAGAAAAAGATAAACATAATCTTTTTCTCTTTATTAGACATGCAACTCGTGTAGGGTTGCAAAAAGTCTGAAGCGAGAGTGTAAGCACAGACCATTGTGCACATACACTCGAGATGAAACAAGCGAAGACATATGTCTGGCAAACTATGTGCACTAAGAATTGATGTCCACACACACAACAGAAGAGACAAGCCAAATAATAGGATTGACAGCAAGTGTGCACATATAACTGTTGTGCACACACATAATTCATAAGTTTGACAAAAATAAATATTTTACAATAAAGAAAATGAAATATCTGCATCTTCTGAAATTATTTCGAATAAATTGATCCTGATTTTATAGTAGCGAATGAGAATGAAAACTCTGTAATGTATATATGTAAAACTACGGAGGCCAAAGTCTCCCACTACAAGTCGCCTTTTTACTCATAGGCATGTATGCTGATCTCATTACCTTTGAATTCACACGGAGAATAAGAAAATATCATAATATAACTACTGTAGAACGTCAACTTGGTCATATACACATTAGAAAAATAAATAAGAAAAAGGCATACATAGATGTGCATACAATTTATGAAGATTAACATATTTTCAAAACTATCAATATCATATTATCATGGACATCTAATCAAGAGCCGAAGATCTTGTTTTACGTTTTTATAATCTTAAAAGTAATGCGAAACTATTCTCAATATACTTATGTGACAATTATACATGTTAGACATATCATCTACTCTAATTTATTTAAATTATCTCTAACTTAAAATCATCTAATCACATTGAAACACATCAGTTTGTATGAGTGAATTGTATAAGGAAACCACTTAGCTTGTGGTCAGATGGTAAGACCTTAGGTTATCTAGGCGTCTTGTGTTCGAGTCCCACCAAGTAGTCACCTACCACATTTGTGACTTACCTTGCCCATTAGATATGTTGGGCTTCAATGGACCACAGGAATTAGTTGAGATGTGCACAACCTGACCCATACATCCCGGTGACAAAAAAAAAAAAAAAAAAAAAAATGTATAAGGAGTTTGTACATGTAGTATTATTTATAATCTTATATATGCGGAAATATATGAAATTCTCTCGTAAGGAGCAAAAAATCTTGTTTCGATGGATTCTTGTATTTAGTGTGCTTTTGGGATTGTTGTAGCTTAAGAAACAATCAAGTTTTAAGCTACAACAATTAGAACGTTTGGTAAATAGTTGATTAAGTTTGAATAATCTGATTTATAAAAGGACTCTAAAAGCTACCTAGGCTAGCTTTTCAAAATCAGATAAAGTTGATTCTGCATGTTTGAATGACAAAATCAGATTAATTTGAATAATTATTTTTTAAAATGAAAAAACATTGCACAAACTATAGCTGCCTGAATAGTTGTTGGGCTATACTACTAGAACAGTCACCGCTGACACTGGTGACATTTTCATATAGCGTCTGGCGACAGCGCCAATTTCTCCAAGATCAACGCGATCCGATCTATGCGATCCCGATGGCATCATTGGAAAAAGAGGCAGCGTAAGTCGCATGAGGCTATTGAATATTTTTCGGCCTCCTATGGCTAAACACCGCGAAGAAGACCGACAATGTAATCGAAATAACATAGATCGGCTTGTGTTGATCATTCTGATGCCAGCTGTGTCACTAGACACACCACGAGAAGGTGGCCGCAGAAACCACGGCCAGTGATGGTTTGGCATTCCAATTCTGGCACTAATCCCGCATTCTAGTTTTTTGTTTTAACTTTTATATATTATTAATTTATTTTAAGAAATTATTTTTTTATATTTATTAAAAAATTAAAAATAATTAATAATTAAATTGTAGAGACAAATATAAGTCCTTTTTTGTCTTTATACACACTACCACAATTTGAAAATCTACTTTATCAAACGTTTAAAGAAACACTTTGACAATCATTTCCAAAGCTCATTATTTTCAAAGTTCCAATATTTTTTTCAAAGAAATAGAAATATCATAATAAAGACTGAGGAAATATATATAGCAGAATAACCAACATTTGACTGCCTTAAATAAAATATATTTGAAAGGAAAAATAAGAGAATTAATTGGTATATATAAACATATATACAAATTAATTGGAAAAAAAACATATATTTGATTATATAGTGTCTTTGGCAATAATGGTAGTTTCCAGGGTTAATTAGTTTTCTTGTGTACATTTATCTCCACTCATTAAAGGATAGAATACTATTTTGACGTCCCTTATACTATACACCTTTGAATGAATGTTCAACAAGATTTTAACATTATCAATAAGCTGTTTATAGATATTATGAATCACATTTCACATTCTAGCTGCTAGCCACAATGAAGAAAAGCTTGATCCATGGCTTGAATCAAGTAAAGCTTGATTTTAGCCATTAGCATGATTCTAGCATTTATTGTAAGTATAAATAGAGCCTTTGTACATTGGAAAATACCCGCTTGAAATACAATTTCATTTTCTGTCTTTCTCTCTAGAATTCTAACATGGTATTAGAGTCTATGTTAGGACAGTGAGTTGCTATTTCTATAGTTATATGCATGTCTTGAAAAATTTTGTCACAAAGATGATAATAGCCTAAGGAGGTTGGGTTTTATGTGGGACTGTTTGTGACCCCACCAGTTTCTTGGGAATTTTCCTAGTGCATATTAAACCATATCAACATAGCACTTTCTACTATCTTGCGTTACTACTTTACACCATCTAGGATCTCTACCTTTGCCACACCTCTGCACGTATCTGTACACGTCTTGTCTTGTCAGTTTTGCATGTCATTGATGCCTTGTCGTCATTGACTTGCCACGCCATTGTTGGCTTTTGTCATGTCATTGATGCTACTTCATCGTTGACTCGCCAAGCCATTATTGTCCTTTGCCCCGTCATCATTGACTTGCCAGGCCATTGTTGGCCTTTGCCATGTCATTGATGTCATGCCATTGTTGACTCGCCATGTCATTATTGCTTTTGCCATGTCATCAATGCCACATCATCGTTGACTCACCAGGCCATTGTTGGCCTTTGCCACATCAATTGTGTCATCCCATTGTTGACTTGTCGCGTCATTGTTGACTTGTCGCGTCATTGTTGGCTTTTGTCATGTCATCGATGACTTACCAGACCATGTTGGCTTCTGTCACGTTATTGATGCCATGTCATCATTAACTTGCCACATCATTGTTAATTTATGCTATGTCATCAATACCACATCATCAATGACTTGCCATATCATCGTTTGACTTTCTTGTTAGCGTTGACTCTGTTTCAAGATAAACTATTTTGTCTTATTCCATTCGCTTACATCAACTCATCACCCAAGAAGATTTTGGGGGGGGGGGGGGGGGGGGGGGGGGGGGGGGGGGGGGGGGGGGGGGGGGGGGGGGGGGGGGGGGGGGGGGTGTTGTGGTGTTAGCCACAATCAAGCAAAGCAATCCAGCAAAGCTCGATTTTGGCCATTAGCATAAGTATATATAACTAGAGCCCTTGTACATTTGAAAATACACACTTTAAATACAATTTCATTTGCCTTTCTCTCTAGAATTCTAACACTAGCAAATAAGAGTCAAGGTCAAGGACGGATGTGCTTATGAGTTGGGGCCATTGATCCCACTCAAAAAATGTTTTTAATTAATTTGATTTGAATTTTTGCTTTGATCCAACTTTATTTTTATTAATATTTGTAGATCTGACTCCACTTAATTACTTTTTGTCTATTCTAAACTAAATTATTTTGATTTGAGAGTCAATTCCAAAGTCTGTCACTAGTCAAAATAAGTTCTTGTTAATTAATAGATCTGTTCGATGTGGAAGACGGTTGCTTGAAGTGTTTAAAAACCATTCCAAGCAAGTTGGCTTGAAAACGATCAATGCTTCATGTACGTTTTAAATCGTTTTTATGAAATTAAAGCTGAAGCTGATTGTTGACTACGTAGTTCGTATATATATATATATAATGATCATTTTGATGTAATTATATCAGCACATACTTCAATGTTGTCTGATCTACTCACTAAATTGTGTGAGCTGTTAAGCTCTGAAACAGAAAAATACAGGAAGAAACGTAAAAAAGGGGAAGAAAGAATTCTTCTCTTATTTCACTTTTTCTTAAAAAAGATTTGTACATTTACTGGCACTTTTATAGTGCTCTGATATAACAGTAACTAACTGTTAAAATACAATTAATATTAACAGAAAGTAAGCGGCAGTATTCATCTTTACTAACATCCTCCCTTAAGTTGGACAGGTCTGAATTTTGATCTGGACTCTTTTTCTAACATTCTCTCGTGAGCTGAGCTGAGGCAAGGATTTGAGAAACATTAAGAGTCACTTTGTAACTTCTGATACTTCAAACTGAAGCAAACTGAAATTGCTGCAAAAGCATCAAAACTGAAGCAAACTGAAATTGCTGCAAATGCATAAACTGAAATTACTGCAAATGCATCAAAACTGAAGCAAATTGAAATTGTTGCAAACTTCCAGCAAGTTATTCCAGTCATTCCAAACCTCCAAGTTCAACTACTGAAGCAACTAAACTTTAAACTACTGCAAATTCAACAATTCACTCCAAACTAAAACTGCTGCAAATTCAACAATTCACTCCAAACTAAAACTGCTGCAAACTCAACAATTCACTCCAAAATGAAACTGCTGCAAATTCAACAATTCACTCCAAAAAGAAACTACTGTAAAATCAACAATTCACTCCAAACTGAAGCAAACTGAGACTACTATATTCCATACTGCTGAATACTCCATACTCCAAACTGATAATATGAAACTGAAGCAAACTCAACAATTCACTCCAAAATGAAACTGCTGCAAATTCAACAATTCACTCCAAAATGAAACTACTGTAAAATCAACAATTCACTCCAAACTGAAGCAAACTGAAACTACTATATTCCATACTGCTGAATACTCCATACTCCAAACTGATAATACTGAAACTGAAGCAAATTCAACTGATGCTAACTAAACCTGATACATTCAACTGAAAATGACTGGACTGCTGTAAAACTATTCTGATGCTTCTGCAATTTTACAAACATAGGAAACTGATAGTCATTTTATCAAGATAAACTGAGGCAACAGCAAAATCACCTTGAGCCTCCAGAACTTTGCGAACTTAAGAGACTTTAGATGCATTTAGTTCAGGAGAAAAAGCTTTTACAGGAGATGGAACTACTGTAAGTTTTTCTCGAAGATACTCAACTCTGGAAGTGGATAGAGACTTGGTAAAAATATCAGTAGTCTGATGCTCTGTAGGGACATATTGAACCTTCAAGTTGTTGACAGCAACTTGTTCTCGAATATAGTGGACATCCAATTCAATGTGCTTAGTTCGAGCATGGTAGACTGGGTTGGATGCAAGAGAACCTACACTCTGTTTATCACACCAGATAACAGGTATTTCAGGAAGGTTCAGACCAATTTCAGAGAACAAACTGCGAAACCAAGCAATTTCTATTGCTCCCTGAGCAAGAGCTCTATATTCAGCCTCCGTAGATGACAAAGACACTACTTTCCGTAGATGACAAAGACACTACTCCGTAGATGACAAAGGTAGGCTATGGTGCTAGATTTACAAACTGATTTGGTACAGTGTGTACAAATTGATTTGGTGTTGAGTTCACAAACTGCCTAGAGGTTGGGTGTAACAGTTGACTGTGGTTGAGGCCAGAACTGGGGTTGTGTTGTGGAAAACCAGAAGATTGCATGGTTGAAGGCTGAGGTTGTTCACTGTGATATTTCTTGTTATTCTCACTAGTTGTCAAGTTAACCAAATGAACAGAACCTCCTTGAAATTCAGTATTCACGAGTGAGTTCAATCCAAAATTGGCTCTTTCTAATCTCAGTTCATATTTCTGTAAAATGACTTGTGCTTCTTGAACAGTCAAAGGATCAATTCTGGATTCTAATCTTGTGGTGATATTTACTACGGTAGCATCATATTCAGAACTAAGGCCATCAAGTATGTAGTTTCATAACTCTTCGTCAGTGACTAAGGTTCCACTGGAATTCAGTATTTCAGCAAAATTTTTCATTTTCATGAAGTAATCGTGAATTCTTAAATTGTCCTTTCTAGTGTTTTGCAATAGATTCTTAACATGAAGCATTTTAGTTCTTGACTCAGTGAGGAACTCCTTTTCTAATGCAATCCACATATCGGAAGAAAATTGACATTTCGACACAATTGTAAACATAGATTAAGATATTGAACTGAGGAGCCAACTTACTAGAAGTTTATTTGTCTTTTTTCATTGGTTATTCACTGGATTAGGTTTCTTTTCTGTAATTTCTACTGAACCTTCAGTTTGAACTTTGACGAAGGGAGCTGGGCAGGATATTCGACCAGTGAGATGCTGTTCTAGGTCGTGTGAACCCACAGCAAATAGAATCTGTGATTTCCAGAATCTGTAATTATCCTTAGTCAGTTTCGGAGATATTACAGGTAGCGTAGAGGACACCATTGGTTGAGAAATTGCAAAATTAATAGTCTTAGAGGTTAGTTTGTGGTCTGAATTGTGTTGATTAGGAGAGGATTGAAAGAAATTGGCCATCTATGACGTTTGTCAAGTGGCTCTAATACCATGTGAGCTGTTAAGCTCTGAAACAGAAAAACAGAGGAAGAAACGTAAAAAAGGGGAAGAAAGAATTCTTTTCTTATTTCACTTTTTCTTAAAAAAGATTTGTACATTTACTAGCACTTCTATAGTGCTCTGATATAACAGTAACTAAGTGTTAAAATACAATTAATATTAAGAGAAAGTAAATGGCAGTATTCATCTTTACTAACAAATTGAAATGATATTTTACCTATAAAGATCTAATGGTAAATATGTATGGTCTTGATATAATTATATCATATCTAACCAAAGAACATTGTACTAAAGCTGAAATTGACTATGCTTTGTTTTTAAAATATATTTCTTATAATTACCTGGTTTGGTTCTTTTAAGTTCTTAACTTTCTTCATAAACTAATATTGGGTCGGTTAAAAAATTAAAATAGTAGTTTTTGCATAAAAAACTGTGAAAATGTGTTGTTTAGTATTTTATTATTCACGTCTTAATGAAGTTTGAATTTTTTTTTTTTTAAATGGGATTTATGTACATGAGAATTCCGGTAATTTTTTTTTTATTTCTATATTGTATTCATATCTGCTTTTGTATCTTACCCTATTCAGCATACTCTACCAAATAGATTGCATCAAAAGAAAGTGTTACTACATTACTATTACATAAAAGAATTTTTTTTTTTTTTCAAAGAAATAGAAATATCATAATAAAGACTAAGGAAATATATATATGTATAGTAGAACAACCAATATTTGACTACCTTAAATAAAACGTAGTTGAAAGGAAAAATAAGAGAATTAATTGGTTGGTGTATATATATATTCCTATTTGAATTTGTTCAGCACACTTTGTTAAAATCTATAATTTTTTTTAATGAATTTAAAACTATTAAACAAGTACGGTACTTTTATGTTTAAAAATTAGGAATTGGATTAAATGGTAAATTCATTGTTCGATGGATAGCATTTTTTTAGTACTTAAAAATTTAATGTCTTTGCATACTTATGATATTATTTTGTTCACACAATTTCTGTAAAATAGAAAGCGGGAATAAACATATATAATAAACATATATTTGATTATATAAAGTCTTTGGTAATAATGGTAGTGCAAAACAACTAAAAACCGTACGTGTTGACTCATTTAAGTGTTGATTAATTTTCTTGTGTATATTTTTCACATTTCACACTCTAGCTAATGAGAGTCAGGGTCAAGGAAGGATGTGCTTATGAGTTGGGGCTGTTGATCCCACTCAAAAAAATGTTTTTAATTAATTTGATTTGACTTTTTGCTTTGATCCAACTTTATTTGTATTAATGTTTGTAGATTTGACTCTACTTAATTACCTTTTTTCTACTTTATATTATGTTGTTTTGATTTTTTCTCGGCTAGAGTTAATTCCAAAGTCTCACTAGTCAAAATAAGTTCCTGTTAATTAATAGATGTGTTTGACGTGGAAGATAGTTGCTTGAAGTTTAAAAACCATTCCAAGCAAGTTGGCTCCAAAACGATAGATGCTTCATGTGATTTTAAATCATTGTTGATTAGTAGTTCGCATATATATATATATATATATATACAAAAATTTTCTAGTTAGAATTGTCTTGATATAATTATACCAACACTGTACTTTAGATCCATTTATTGAACTGAAAAGATACAATAAATATGTATGGTCTTGATATAATTATATCACAACGATTCTGACTAAGGACCTACACACACACACACACACATATATATATATATTGTCATGTGCCAAAAGCTGAAATTGATTGTGCTATGTTTTTAAGGATATATTTCTTATAATTACCTGGTTTGGTTCTTTTAAGTTTAGGGTTCTTCATAAACTAATCTTGGGACGGTAAAGAAATTAAAACAAAAATTTTTGTATAAATGTTGAGATTTGAGAGAAAAAGATGTTGAACAAACTTGAAGAGAAGAAGAACAGAATTCCTCATATCATTCACGTGATTCTGTACAATTTATATATATACACCTGCATTGTTTTTCTGTTTATTTAGAAAGTAACTAACTTACTAATCTAACTGATTCCAACTAATTATTCTAATTTTGACGTTTAACAAACTTAAGTTGACTAAGCTGCCACGTAACAATCCTGGCCAACTTGCCCTTCAACAATAAAAAATTATGAAAATATGTCGTTTAGTGTTTAGTATTGGCGTCTTAATGAAATCTGAATTATTTTTTTTTAAAAAAATGGGATTTATGCACATGAGAATTCCTGTAATTTTTTTTTATTTCTTTATTGCATTTATCTCTACTTTTGTATCTTATCCTGTTCAGCATACTCTACCAAGTAGCTTGCATCAAAAGAAAGTGTTACTACATTATAATTACATAAAAAGAAATCTAACTGTAGATGCATTCGTTTTACATAACATAAATATACACATGAAAGAAGTAGAAGCTTTAGTAACGTTGACAGTGATTTCAGCTCAAGGTCGCGCACAAGATTCCCTAAGTAAAGAGATTGAAAGTGTTGCCGGAAATTTTTAAAAATCAGAAAACTTTCTGCATATAATAGGGATATATAAGAATAGATTCTAAAACACAACACTGCAGCAACTGAAAATTTACAAAGCACATTGCAACACTGGTTTATAATTTATTTCCTATATGTAAAATGATACTTAGAGGGGCTAAAGATACGGACAAATCAAAACAAACGCATGTAACCCAGATGCAATTAAGATTAGAAGTAGGATTTGGAGGAATTGGAATGTCAACAGTCCCTTCCAGCATAAGTAAAACTTTCTTCATTGATGGGCGCAGTGATGGTTCATGAAGAATACACCAAAGGGCAACTTTAATCATTCTGTCCAATTGTTTCAGCTCCGCTTGTTCATCTTCTACTAATTGACCCAACTGACCCGTCTGAAAACATTGGTAAACCCAATCTTCAAGAATAACTTGTTCCTGTGGAAGATTCTAGTCCATGCTTCTTTGTCGACAGATGATCTCCAGTAACACAACTCCAAAGTTGTAAACATCTGCTTTGACTATAATGGGCATATTTCGATGCCATTCTGGTACAATATATCCTCTTGTTCCTCTAATTCTTGTAAACGTATTAGTTTGGTCTGGTTTTAATAACTTTGCTAATCTGAAATCAGAAATTTTTGCATACCCATTTTCGTCCATGAGAATATTTTAAGGTTTTATGTCACAATGGATGATTTGAGTTTCGCACTCATCATGAAGATACAAAATGCCTCTGGCAAATTCACAAGCAATATCCAGTCTTTCAACCAAGTTAGGTTGCTTTTCAGGTGCGAAAGTATACCAGCTAGAGATCCATTTGTCATGTACTCGCATACCAAGACCTTGTTGGGTCCATTAAAGGAATGGCCTATAAGACGAACAAGGTTCCTGTGATGAGTCCTTCTAATTACTTTTATCTCGTTCAAGAACTCTTTTTCCCCATCAGATAAAACCTTCTCCAAATCTCTTGACAGCTACAAACTTCTGACCATTTGCCATAGTCCCTGTATAGACTCTTCCTGAAGATCCCCTACGAACCTCCTCTTTGAAACAATCAGTCATTTTTTCAATATCTGCATAACTTAATGACAGGGGAGCAATACCCTCACAATATTTGGTATTGCCATTAACAGAAATTATTCTATATGACCAGGAATGGTATCAGTAAATGACAATTCCGAAAATTGCCAAAATAACAAATATAAAAGCAACAAATGAAATAATAATCTTAGTTATGATGTCACTTCGGAGCTCTTTCTCACCTTCTTTGGGCTCAATACAATCTGAAGAGGGTGTGGTATGTAACTTGACGAAAGTCTTTGAATCAGTGTTGAGATCTCTTCTCCCAAATCTCAAAGGAAGCTTTTGCAAGTTGCATTGGCCATTACTGAATAGTGCACCTTCACAATTTCTATCCGCCAAACATGCTCGTTCGCAGTCTTCTTTCGTTGTTTGTGACTTATCTGCATATGAAGAATTTTCCCAGACAGTATTTTGCACTTGTTGAATGGAAGATCTGACTGTTCCAGGCCTGTTTATGCAAATTTCTGATATGAAATTTCTCTCACAGCCAGTAGTTCGATTACTTGGGTTAACAGAAACAAATCCTAGACGACATCTACACTCAGGGCTCTCGTCATTTAAAAAACAAAAGCTATTATACCCAGACAGACCCATCGGAATACACTTATCTTGCAAAGATTCCCACAAAACTGATTTGGAACTTTTTTTAATCAAACTGTGTGAATATAATCGGATAATCCCATCATAATCAAGTCTCATGAAATAGATCTTCCCTTCCTTTTTATACCCTCCTTCTGTAATATCCTTTACGTTGAAGCCAGTGCTACTAAGCAGGTAAAGATGGCCATCAACACCACGATTCAGTGAAACACCTCCGCCTGTTCCAGATGTATTAGATTGCCAATAATTATATTCATCTACGTCGGCACCATTTTTTGGGAACTGCACTAGGTTTCCGTCTTGTGGCATTATCTTGAGCCGGAATATCCCAGTTGAATGGTCGGTTTCCGAAACGCTTGAAAACATTCCCTATCTTCCGGGAGACGTTGGGTTGGCAAAATTGTATCTGTTGGAAGGTGAAACTCTGCCACATAATTTCTTGATCAGAATTATAAAGCACAAAGTTGCCAGAATCAAGAGCTGAAGCGGAAAAGACCGCCCAGGAATTTTCAGCTATATCAACATCTTGGCCTGGAGTTGTTTGCAGGACAAGCCTGCCTTCAGTATTAAATAGCAAGATAGAATTTCTTGCAACTGGTGGGTTATCTCTGTTGGCTGTCCAGACAACAGTTTGCCCACTCCAGAAATGAAAACGCAAACAGCCTAGCCATTGCCTTGCAGATAAAATCCGAAGGCGAAGAGACCGGAAGCTGACAGCCATGAGAAGTTTCCGGTGGGTGAAAGGGAAGATCCCAGGCTAATATGACACTGTTTTTGTTGAGCTGTAACTGTAAAAGACGAACATAACAGAAACAATAAGAGAGATTTCATGAGAAGAATATGAAATTTGATCTTCATATTCTGAAGAACGGAATTTGCTTGTAGTATGAGAATCCTGAGAGGAAGTGAAAAATAAACTGGAAGGCATATTTAAATTTAAGGTGTATTCAAAAGTCTCCCAAGTCAAGTCGCGTAAATTAAAATCTAGCCACTTGGAAACATCATAGCTATCGAGTCCTTGAATGAGATTAAATTTGATGGAAATTTATGTCCTGCTTTATTGTGTTCCAAGTGGGAACATGTGAAAATTTTAGGGATTTATCATGACTACATCACCTAACTTTTCGTTTTGACTTAGTAAATTCAATAGTACTATTCTCAACCATCCAAAGTATATATATATATATATATATATATAAAGATAGTCGTATTGATGGGAATACGCAGTATGAAATTGTATTTAAATAGTCTAAAGATAAGGAATGAGAAAATACTTTGAATTGGTCCATGTGTATTAAGAAATGATTAATCTCTATAAGCTGTTTGCAGTCATTTTGTTGTTTGAGAAATGAAGAGTTAAATATCGATATAATAGTTAAAGATGCAGTCGTGAAAAAAAAAAAAAAAAAAGAACAAAAGGAAACTAAAAGTGACCATATACCACAACTTGTTGCGTGTTAGTATCCAGTGTGCGTTTATATTTGGCTTTTGAAAAGCTCACTATTTTGAGCGACTTGACTTGGGGAGACTTTGAGTTTGACACATAATTACAAATATGGATTCCAAGGTCATTTTTATTTGGCTCAGATAATCAATTTGAAGAGGCCTATTGGACTTATATAATGTTGAATCCTCACCTTCTAATTTTAAGCTGTTAGATGGGATGGCAAACTTAACACCTCCTATCTTTTTTAATTTGTTGTTTTTAATACATTTTTATAACATGGGTAGCGTTCTATTTAAAACCTCTATCTAGTGAGGCATCCTCTTAATACCCCTCAATGAGAATCCAGGGGATACATACCTAGAGAACGAGTTGTATTTAGAAAAACCTGTGTAAGGATAATAATAATAATATCCAAAATATTCATATAAGATGTCACGTAGGATCTAAACTTATAATTTTAAAAACTTTAAGAATTTATTTGGAAATTAAAAAATCAAAAAAGATTTATAGGGTGGAAGCTTTCAAAGGTGTTTCACAAACATTTATCATTTACATTATTTACATCAAGATGACAATAAATCATCTCCCCTCACATGTAGCCCCGCTGTCTCTAGCATCCTTTGCTTCTAATCTACCTGCAAAACAATCAATAATAAAAAGGTGCGCGCGATCTAGTTGCTCAGTAAGGAATGATCCATTTCATTCTAAATGTGCTATTTGACCTTCATTGAAACATATTTATTAACACACCATTTATCTTTTACATCTAGGTATGCTTCCCTTTTTCTTACTAATTCATATGCTTTTCATTATTTTATCCCATAGCCATTTAAACATCAATTTGTACATATACAAATAAGTATGTAAACATAGTACGCACACATGGCATGTCTTGATATAACATCTAAATATCATCTACCATGAGTTTAAATAATGTCATGATGTAAATAACATCATAACTCATGTAATGCAACTATATGCATATGAATCATTTAACGTCTAACCGATCAAACTTTTCTTAGCGTCTTAAGCACTTCATATCATCTAGCCTCAAATTCATCTAGAACTCTCTTGTCATTGGGAGGCGTGCTTACGCATTGTTTAGCATCTAAAACATATATTCATCTTTCCTCAACCGGTATATGAGGACATGCTTACGCGTCTTCCATCATCTCTATATGCATGTCTAACATCTTATAGCATATAAATACATATTTTAGTGAGCTTAATCATTTTGATTCACCTATGGATTATCAATCCATTTACATTTCCTCTTGCTCACATTCATCATCTTAAAATATGTATTACATTGCATCTTCATGCCATTTCATAACATTAAGTATGCATTCACATCACGACCATGTATATCTTTCAAAGATCATCTAACTAATGGGTAAACATTAGTACATGGCTTAATCACATCAATATATAATCAATTCATGATCATAAGAATTAATTATGTTAAATCTTAAACTTTAATAACTAGAAGCTTATTATTCAGGCCATTTTCCTTCCATTTCCTAAGTGAATTGGCTGTTGGCCTAAACATAAAAGTCATAGGGCTACGTCTTAACTTTCTATTGCTTTGATAATCATCTCTTTTTGATTTTTATAACTCAAGTTATGGTCGAAATACTGAAGCATGTTTAACATAACCCCTAAACTTACCAAATCCGATTTTTTCATATTAAACTATGCCACATCAATTCCTATTGACAATTAACAAATAGGTCAACTTATGGATAATATAAACCTCCCCTTAATAGTCTTTAACATCTTCAAGAAAGTGTAAAACCTTATTCCCATAATCATCCATCATTGCTATAACATTGTAAGTTAATGCAAACAACACGGCTATTGGCCATAGATACAGGTGATAACAGCTTGAATGTTTATATTTTGTTAGTGATTTAATTGGTCTATTTATGGAAAAATGTGCTTAAAGTGTGGAATTTGGACCATTTCTTTCATAAATACCATTTATGGGATCACGTGTGCATTTTGAGTGTTTTCAGGCTCAAATAGGTTGTTGAAGGGAAAAGAACGATGTTGACAGGATTTACAATGCAAAGGAACAAACGGCACAAGAATCAAGGTCAAAATGAGGAAGTTGTGGCACGTTGAAGATATTATAGAAAATCTGGAAATCCTTCGTCATGATATGCTTCGATGTTTCTGTCATAACGTGAACTGTAGAAATCAGAATTCGATGATTCTGGTGGAATTGGAAAGCTTATTCAGAGAGCTACAATGTTTGTGTGATCACTTGTGCAAATTCTGAAGATTATGGATGCCTTGGACGTAAAGAACGATTGCCGCGGCGACCATTCTTACTGCCGCGGCGATGGGTCACGGGTTTGTGTTAATTCACTACCCTAATCTGAATCTGAATGGGTTAAGTTTCTAATCTTTTTCCTAAGCACGACAAAAGAATCCCAGGGATATAAAAGAGAGTCTTTAAGAAATTAAAAGGGGGACTTTTGAGAGGAAGAAGATGGCTACCAACTTGGAGATCGGGATCCAAAGAGCTCTCGTTCACCGATTAGAGAAGTTTATCTTTTTCTTTCTTAGACTGATGTTATTGAATAGAATGATGGATTGTGTTATTTTCATTATGAACTAATTCTCTTTTCTAGGGCTACAAATGTAGCCCAATTTATGAACATGTATTGATGTTGATGTTGATTCTGTATTGAGCATGAATTCTAAGTTTTATAATCGTGTGTAATACTTTCAATTCTCAAGGGCCCGAGAGTTGAATGATATCATGGATTGGGTTGAAATCGAGAGATGAAACCTAATTTGCTTTAGGTAATAAAACTATAGATTGAGCGAACGCTAGAGATAGGTTACCGCAACCTGTGAGGCTCTGGGAAATCCCATAGAACTTAATGATCTCTTAGCTCCTAAATCCAACTTAGAGATAACTTGGGTTGTTGCTTAAGGGTTAATTTGCTAATTGCTCGAGAGAGAGTTAGTGGAATATTAGGGGATTTGGCTTTTAGAATACGCTTAATTAGGTTAACAACAAATATCAATACATAAGATTAAATTGGTGCGAAATCTATGCCCTAGGTTTAGTCATATTGATTTTTACTCCAAAGTGTTTACAAATTCTGTCTTTATTTTAGTACTTAATTTTTAGTTTTTAGTTTATTTACTTTTTCATTAAATTCATTCTTAAATTTCAGTTTAATCAAATAGCAATAGAATATAATAGTCTAGTACTTGGTAGGTAGTTCCCTTGGCATTCGACACTCGTTTACTCGAGTTTTACTACTTGCATGATTTCGTACACTTGAGAATAGCCTGTCAAGTTTTTGGCGTCATTGCTAGGGAACTATTTTGTTTTTCCAATATCAATATGAAATATTTAATTGCTAATTTGATTTCTTTTTTATTTTATTTTTGTCTACTGAAATTTTTATTTGTGGTTGCTTTGTTTGTTGTTTTCAGCTAGAATCTAGGGAGTTTACGTTCGAGAGGTAGTGGTGATCTTAATCCACTAGATTTTGAGATCGAACGAACCGTTAGACAGTTGAGAAAGGAAAAGAGGCAAGCTGAATCTGTAAGAGCTATGGCTAACACAGGATTTGTCAATCTGAATGTGCAAGATCAAGAGGTTGAGAATGACCATATCGTCGGAGGAAATGTAGTGGGTGGTCCAGAAGCAGTTCAGAGAGCATTGAAGGACTACTCTAGTCCTACTGTCGATCGTTGCTATTCAAGCATCAGGAGACCACCCGTTCAAGCAAACAATTTTGAGATTAAACCAGCAATTATCGGAATGATTCAACAGTCAATCCAATTTGCTGGGTTACCTCATGATGATCCCAACCTGCATATCGCAAACTTTCTGGAGTTGTGTGACACATTCAAGCATAATGAAGTATCCAAGGATGCAATCAAACTAAGGCTTTTCCCATTTTCTCTTCGGGATAAAGCTAAGGCTTGGTTGATTTCATTAACATCTGGGAGCATCACGACGTGGAATGAGTTGGCTCAAGCGTTCCTTACTAAATACTTTCCACCTGCCAAGTCGGCCAAACTGAGGAGTGAGATTACCAACTTTTATCAACAGGATTCAGAATCATTGTATGAAGCGTGGGAAAGGTTTAAGGATCTCTTACGGAGGTGCCCACACCATGGTATACCAATCTGGTCACAAGTGCAAACGTTCTACCAAGGGTTGCTACCAACCATTCAAGCTATGATTGATGCGGCAAGTGGGGGAGCCTTGAACAATAAAACGCCAGAGGAAGCATACAATCTGATTGAGGTGATGGCGAACAACAACTATATAAGGACCCCGGAAAGAAATTCAACAAGGAGATCAGCGAGAGTGCACGAAGTTGACAGTTACACTGCATTGGCTGCTCAACTTACGAGCATCCAGAAGCAATTAGGTAATGTGTTGAAGATAAATGCAATTGAATCTTCCTCTCTAACATGTGACCTTTGTGCAGGAAATCATGCGTCAAATGATTGCCAAGAAGGAAATCAGTTTGCTTAGCCTGAACAAGCCAACTACGTCAACAATTTCCAAAGAGGGCAAGGGAATCTGTATTCTAATACGTATAATCCAGCATGGAGGAAACACCCAAATTTTTCATGGAGCAACAACAATGAGCAAAAACAAGCACCTGTTTTTCAACCTAAAGAGCATAAATCAAACTTGGAAAATGCGTTAACCAAGTTCATTGAGGAGACAAGCAAGAGGTTTGAGAAGACCGACGTCCTGGTTCAAAATCAATCTACATCTATAAGGAACCTGGAGACTCAAATTGGGCAGATTCACAACATTTTAGCGGGAAGAGGTCAAGGGGTTTTTTCGAGTGATACAGAGAAAAATCCCAAGGAACAGGCACATGCAATCACCCTAAGGAGTGGAAGAAGTTTGGAAAATTCGGAGCGTGAAGATGCAGAGGATTCCGTCAGGAGAAAGAACGATCACCGAGGCTATGAAACTGGTCGTCGCGGCGACCGTGAAAATACCCAAATTTCATCAGAAATATCCTACGATCGCAGCGGCGATGAATCTGGTGGCCGTGGCGACCGTACAAATGCACAGAATAATCCTTCAAGCCAGGCAACCTTGCCGTATCCACAACGGTTGAAGAATCAGAAGCTTGACAAGCAATTCGGTAAGTTCATTGACATGTTTCGCAGTTTACATATTAATATTCCTTTTTTTGATATGCTTGAACAAATGCCGAAGTATGCGAAATTTTTGAAGGAGATCCTCATGCACAAGAGAAAATTCGAGGAACACGAGAAAGTCATGCTGACAGAGGAATGCAGTGCGCTGATTCAAAAGAAACTACCACCTAAACTACGAGATCCAGGGAGTTTTACTATCCCTTGTATTATTGGTAGTTGTTATTTTGATAAAGTGCTATGCGATTTAGGGGCTAGTATTAACTTAATGTCGTTTTCCATTTACAGGAAGCTTGGATTGGGAGAAGTGAAGCCAACCACCGTGTCTCTCCAACTAGCTAATCGATCGATCGATCACATATCCTAGGGGGGTAGTCGAAGACGTCTTGATTAAGGTAGATAAACTGATATTCCCAGTAGACTTCATAGTGCTAGATATGGAGGAAGATAGAGAAATACCTTTAATTTTAAGGCGACCTTTTCTGGCCACAGGTAGAACATTGATAGATGTCCACCAAGGGAAATTGATCTTAAGGGTAGAAGATGAGCAGGTAGAATTTGATGTTTTCAAGTCAATGAAGCATCCGTCTGAGTTAGATTCATGTTTTAAGATTGATGTTCTCGACACCATAGTGGAGCAGAATTTTGAAGAGAACTACCCAATCCTACCTTTAGAGAATTATTTGATGAATTCCAGAGACCAGGAGGATTAAGTGGATAGTGAAAAGATAAGGGAGTGTCTAAGATACTTGAGAGCGCTACCACCTTTAAGTCGTCCCGAGGCCAAATTGATCAGAGAAATTGGGGCTGTGGAGTCTCAGTCAACTTTACCAGTCACAAAGGCACCTACACTTGAGCTCAAGCAACTACCACCTCATTTAAGATATGCATTTTTAGAAGAGGGTAAATTCTTTCCAGTTATTATTAATGCTTCTTTGATTGTTGTAGAGGAAGAAAAGTTGTTGCACATTTTGAGAAGGTACAAGAAGGCCATTGGATGGACAATTGCAGATACCAAAGGTATTAGTCCTTCAATCTGCATGCAAAAGATCTTAATGGAGGAAAGTTTCAAGCCCACTGTCCAACCACAGAGAAGATTGAATCCATCAATGCAAGAAGTGGTCAAGAGGGAGGTGTTGAAGCTTTTAGATGTAGGAATAATATACCCAATCTCAGATAATGCATGGGTGAGTCCAGTCCAAGTGGTACCAAAGAAGGGAGGAATGACAGTGGTCCGGAATGACAACAATGAGCTGATTCCAACACGAACAGTCACGGGATGGAGAGTATGTATCGACTATCGCAAGCTGAATTTCGTGACTCGTAAGGACCATTTTCCATTCCCATTCATCGATCAAATGTTGGAGAGGTTAGTGGGTCATGAGTTCTATTGCTTCCTAGATGGATATTCAGGCTACAACCAAATTGCCATAGCGCCGGAAGATCAAGAGAAGACGACTTTCATGTGCCCATACGGAACATTCTCCTATCGAAGAATGCCTTTTGGCTTGTGCAACGCTCCTCAACTTTTCAACGTTGCATGATCTCGATTTTTTCTGATATGGTTGAAAAGTCCATTGAAGTTTTCATGGACGATTTTTCTGTTTTTGGGAATTCTTTTGATGATTGTTTAACTAACTTGTCTAATGTCTTGCAGAGATGTGTTGACACTAACTTGGTGCTCAATTGGGAAAAATGTCATTTCATGGTACAAGATAGGATCGTGTTGGGTCATCGGATATCAGCAAACGGCATTGAGGTGGATCGGGCGAAGATTGAAGTTATTGAGAAACTACCACCCCCAAATTCAGTGAAGGCTGTCAGAAGCTTCCTTGGGCATGTGGGCTTTTATAGGAGATTCATACAGTATTTTTCTAAAATCTCTAAACCTCTTTGTGACTTATTAGCTAAGGATGTTCCTTTTAAATTCAGTCAAGAGTGTTTAGATGCATTTAACTGCTTAAAAGAAAAATTAATTTCTGCTCCTATTATTGTTGCGCCCGATTGGGAACTACCTTTTGAACTCATGTGTGATGCGAGCGATTATGCTTTAGGGGCTATTTTAGGGCAGCGAAAAGGTAAGGTCTTGCATGTGATTTACTATGCCAGTAAGACTTTAACAGGACCACAGCTGAATTATGCCATTACTGAGAAAGAATTTTTAGCAGTAGTATTTTCTATTGATAAGTTTCGTTCTTATTTGCTAGGTACCAAGGTCATCATGTACACAGACCATGCTGCATTGAAGTACCTCCTAGCAAAACGGGACTCCAAGCCAAGATTATTACGATGGGTATTGCTCCTATAGGAATTCGACTTGGAGATCAAGGACAAGAAAGGAACAAAAAATCAAGTGGCTGACCATTTATCCCGGTTGGAGTCCAATGAAGAAGTTCGAGAGGAAGAAGAGCCAATCAACGAATACTTCCCGGATGAGCAATTGTTTGCTATTCAAGAAGGACCATGGTTCGCGAACATTGCTAACTACTTGGCGTGAAAGGTTATGCCCCCTGGAATGAACTCCCAGAGTGCATTTTGAGTGTTTTCAGGCTCAAACAGGTTGTTGAAGGGAAAAGAACGATGTTGATAGGATTTACAACACAAAGGAACAAACGGCACAAGAATCAGGGTCAAAATGAGGAAGTTGTGGCACGTCGAAGATATTACAGAAAATCTGGAAATCCTTCATCATGAGTATGCTTCGATGTTTCTATCATAACGTGAGCTGTAGAAATCAGAATTTGACAATTCTGGTGGCGTTGGAAAGCTTATTCAGAGAGCTACAATGTTTGTGTTGATCACTTGTGCAAATTCTGAAGATTACGGATGCCTTGGACGTAAAGAACGATCGCCATAGCGACCATTCTTACCGCCGCGGCGATGGGTCACGGGTTTGTGTTAATTCACTACCCTAATCCGAATCTGAATGGGTTAAGTTTCTAATCTTTTTCCTAAGCACGACAAAAGAATCCCAGGGATATAAAAGAGAGTCTTTAAGAAATTAAAAGGGGGACTTTTGAGAGGAAGAAGACGGCTACCAACTTGGAGATCGGGATCCGAAGAGCACTCATTCATCGATTAGAGAAGTTTATCTTTTTCTTTCTTAGACTGATGTTATTGAATAGAATGATGGATTGTGTTATTTTCATTATGAACTAATTCTCTTTTTCTCTAGGGCTAGAGATGTAGCCCAATTTAGAACATGTATGTGATGTTGATGTTGATTATGATTGAGGTGAATTCTAAGTTTTATTACGTGTATAATCTTTCAATTCTCAAGGCCCGAGTTTAATGATAGAATGGATTGGGTTGAACGGAGATGAAACCTAATTTGCTTTAGGTAATAAAACCAGTGAGCGAGCTGCGAACGCTAGAGATAGGTTCCCGCGATCTGTGAGGCTATGAGAATCCCCACCCCTGCAAGTGATCACACAAACTGTACTCACCTCTCTTGTCACAAGTACTTAGCCTGCAGGTCTTGTGTTCGAGAGTGGGGAAGTGAAGACCCCACTTGCAGGGGTGGGATATCCAAGTGATAGGCCTATGTGCTCACCTCTCTTGTCACAATACTTAGCCTGCAGGTCTTGTGTTCGATGGTGAAAGAAACCCACTTGCAGGGGTGGGGATATCCAGTGAGTGAGGCCTAGATGAGGGATACTGTGGAAAGCCCATGAGCCGCAGCCAAGACTGGGATAGCCCATGTCCAAGATGAGGGGCTCTCACACAAGTATTGTCTACCGTAGAAGCTCATGACCTTGAAGAACACATAACATGTCAAATTCGATGTCCTAACCTCTTATTTCTTTAGATATTGATGTTGTGAATAAATTAGTGAAGATGGAGTTAAAGAAACCCTAGGTAAAGGAAGAATTATTCGGCTTATATAGTCTACAAGGACAGATAAATTTCTTGTCACTGGCTCTTAGCATCAATTCTGTTGTATGTTCAGTAATGTCTCCAAGTGTAGATTTGCCACCGATATTTTGGTTTACACTTGAAAATGAATTTAAGTGATTCTAAGGTAAGCCTTAATATTGAAAACCTTCTGCAAAATACTAAAAGGCAATATGAGTGTGAATGATAGTTAAAAGATGAAGGGAATTGCTGAGAGCTTGTCGGCAAGTGGTAAAGTTATTTCATGAGATTTGCTCCAAATGTTTTGTATGAACCGGGACTAGAATTTGATGTAGTAGTTGTAAGCCTGCTTTCAGGATTGAATCCAAGTTGATTCCATTTCACTCCAGGAAACAGTACTTATTACAAAAATATGAACTGGACTTGAGAAATTTAACTCTATTGACTTTCCTCATAGCTCAATCAATGTTGCTTCTCTTAGCAAATCTATAATAACTTGTGCTCCCCAATTCTCATTGTTACCATTTGTTCCACTGGTGCATCCAATGAAGCCCCTGTGTCCCCTTAATCAACTGACTTCATTAGAATTCACTACCTATACTACCACAAATTATCACTCACTCTCACCTTCTCAAAATGTTTTGCATTACCCTCTGATTCTGGAAATCAACCTGGCTTATACAACCCTACCCTTTCCTATCGACCTTTGGTTTTATAGGAATGAGGCTGGTTTTATAGGAAATGGTAGAGGCCGAGGTAGAAATAATGGTAAATGCAAACTAATTTGCCAAGTATGCACAAGGTTGGCCTACACCCTCATTGCACCATTGGTATAATTCTAGCTATAATGGAGCACCACTCTCAGTTTTTTGGGTTCCTTCTACAGTTGGAGTCTTGGTATATTTCATTCTAGTTTTAAACACCAGCCACCAAAGTATGATTGGTATTGGTCAACAGAGCATTTTTTGTGGGGTCATGCCAATACCAAATCTAAGGGATGGAATCATAGCTTCCCCCCTGGTGGTCACCAGAACATTGGAGTATCCAGTGGCAGCCATAACACTTTTTTTCATTTAACTACTATTTTGGCCATATCCTCATCAAGATGGGAACATTGTCATACAACAACTCAACAATTTTCTGATCAATAGCTAACACATTCAACCTTTTCTACTCAACATCAAGGTTTAGAGTCCCTAGTCACAGTTGCACTCTCCTAATAAAGTTTACATTGCCTCTGATTCAACAATTGCACCTCTATCTCATGCAATCACCAAACATCACTCCAACTACACCTCTGATCCAGCATGGTACATGGTTCAGTGCCACCAATCGTTTACACATTCCACACCATTAACAACCAGCAGGACCTATGAAGGTAATGAACAATTACAAGTGGGCAATGGTGATTTTCTTTATACTCTCATATTGGCCTTACTTTTTACCTAGCTCTTTAAAATAAATGTGTTTATTTGAAAAATGTACGGTGGGCCTAGTACAAAGAACTTACTTAGCATTTCCAAACTAACCAGGGACAATAAGGTTGTTGTTGAGTTTGACTCTAATTATTGCACTGTTAAGGAAAAAGCTACTAGAACATGTGGCTCAAGGATGACTTAAATTTGGCTTATATTAGTTTTGCATCCCTTCTATTTGCCATCCATCCATTGATGTGCCACATCATCCAGTTCATTTCAATCTTTTGTTGCCACTTTATGCATAAACTTTAGAGTCTTTTGAAGAAGATTCTAGTCAGTTCAGTTGTTCTAATAGATTTATTCACCTAAACGAATAATCTCTAGTCAGCTTAGCTATTCTAACAAGCAGAATATTTAACCTGATCAAATTTGTACTTTAGGCTCATCTGACCTGAACTTATGTACTTCTTTTCAACCTAATAAAACTACTACATTACTATCTCAATAACTGCTCAGATGCTTGTCTATCTTCTAATATTTTTTACTGTGAATCGAATGCCACCACCGACAAAACATGTCTGCATCATGGTCAATCACCAATGATGCACAAACTATCATTTGAAAACAATCCATCAATGCATTTCATATTAGCAATAACAACAAACAAGATGTCTCTTTGGCACAAAGATTGCCATCCACACACTGATCTCTTAAAAAACCTAATTCATCTACATAAAACACTCCTGAATTAGTTCCAATATTCTCTGTTCCTTATCTTCCTGTGATGCCTGCAAATTAGTAAACTATACAAGAAACATTTTCCTATATCATGATCTAGAGCAACAAAACCTTTAGAAAATGTTCATAGTGATGTTTTGGGGACCAGCCCCAATTATCCCCTAGAAGGTTATAGATATTATATTCACTTTTAGATGACTGTAGCCGATATACTTGGATTTTTCCCTTCAACCACAAAGCAGAATTTCAATATGTGTTCATTAAGTTCATCATTCTTGTTGAAATACTTCAATTGCAAGCTCCAATGCTTGCAATGTGATCAATGGGGAGAATATAAGGGACTAATTTCCTATCTTACAACTGCAGGGATACAATTTAGACACTCTGTGTGCATATGTTCACTAATAAAATGGGAGGAGTGAAAGAAACATAGACACATTGTAGAAACTAGTCTCACACTATTAGCACTGCATCCATGCCCTTTCATTTTTGGTGGCTTGCTTTGACACAACTGTTTTTCTTATAAATGCCTACCTCTGTCTTGAACTTTGTTTCACCTTACCAAGTCTTATTTGATAGAACACTAGTCTATTCTTCTCAAGTCTTTGGATGCACATGTTTTCCTTATTTAAGGGACTACAATAAACACAGCTTAGTTTTCACTTGTTGGACATAGCCTAATTCATGAAGGCTATTATGTCTCAATTTTGAAGAAAAATATGTCATTCCTACTATTCAATTCATGAATTAGAGTTCCCTTTTACCAAAGAGTCTTGTCTTAATCTAGATAATTCAAATCAGTCATCAATATCTCCTAACATTTCACCTCTGATCATATCTCTCCAGTGAAGTCACAAATTCCCTTAGGCCATCTGAAGTACCATCTCACCACCAACAAAAGGCAATTGCCTACTTGTCCACTTGTAGTTGATTTAACATCTTCAACACTCTCTAATCTATCTAATTTCAGTTTACCTTCCACACATCACCACATAAATCAACAACCTCAACCATAACCACAAACACTTCATCCAATACACACAGATCTAAAGCTGCTACTTGTATAGCCACAACAGCTCCAATTTTTTCCAAACCACCTCTTATTCGTCCTAAACCTAATTCAACTCTAAAGCCCTTGCAACTGCTAAACGGAAGGTGCAATGCAGGAAAATTCGATGCTTTAATGAAGACATCATTGGACTGTTGTTCCAAAAGTGGCTGATGTGAATGTGGTTGTAACAAGTGGGTTTATAGGACCAAATTTCATGCTGAGTGATCTCTCCAAAAGTAAGGCCCTATTATTTGCAAAAGGTTTTCAAAAAAACTCCTGGTTAGATTACTTTGAGACATTTAGCCTTGTAATCAAGCCATGTACATTTAGACTATTTTCACTCTAGTTGTCACCTATGATGGATAACAACAAATAATGTTAACAATGCCTTTTGAATGGAACCTTGAGTGAAACAGTTTATATAAGGCCGCCAAAGGCTTTGAAAGTGCTGCATACCCTTCTCATGTTTGTAAACTCAATAAGGCACTCTATGGTCAAGTAAGCACCAAAGCTTGTTTGATAAACTCAAGCAAGCATTACGTACCAAAGATTCTACAATTCAGTTTCAGATTCAAGTCCTTATTCTCAAAGATTCTTGTCAAGTGTTCTAATACTCATCTATGTATGAAATATTACTTACTAGTTCAAGTAACTCGGCAATACTTTAGTTAGTTCAAGACTTGAACAGCCAATTTGTTTTAAAACTTTGGGGCTGTCACATATTCCTTGGCTTAGAAGCCACCAGAACTGATGAAGGCATTCATCTAAACAAACCAAATACATACAACCTCCTTGTAAAACTAAAATGCAGGTGCACATTCTTGCCTTACCCCTATGACTGTTTGAACAAACTCTTTACTTCTGATATGAGTTGTTTAAAGACCACAACCTTTATCAAGCACCATAAAGCCCTTCAATATTTGACATTGACCAGGCCAAATATAAGTTTACTGTCAATAAATTGAGCCAATTTCTTCAAGCTCCAATTGAGCTTCAATGGCAAGCATGAGTAGTGGTTATGGTACATCAAAGCACTTAATTTCATGGTCTTCAATTCAAGCCATAGCCTCTTTGTGTGTTGAAAGTTATGCTGATGCGAATTGGGGTAGTAACTAATTATAGGAGATCCACAAGTGGCTATTGTTGTCTATTTAGGTCCCAACTTGATTCAATGGAGTCTAGAAAATAAAACGCGGTTGCTCTTTCATCTATAGAGGCTGAATATAAAGCATTAGGTCAAACAGCCACTGAATTGGTCGGGCTGGAAAGTTTGTCTCTGAATTGGGTATAGAATAAAAGATTTTCTCCTATCATTTAGTGTGATAATATTAGTGTTAGAGCCCAATAGCTAATCCTATTTTTCATCATGCACTAAGCATATTGAGTTGACACACATTACCTAAGAATCAGGTGTTGGCCAGAGGTTACTATATGTCCCCTCCAAAGTTGCAAATAGCTGATATACTGGCCAAAGGTCTCTCTATTTCTCAGTTTCAAGAATTCAAACAAAAACTAACAGTTACAAAAGTCAAGATCTCTTAGTCTCTTTAGTTACCTTGCTGTTCTGTTAATGGAGCTTGACATGTCGGCAAATATTAGTAGTGCGGAATTGTGATTGATGCAATCGCTACTGCTTCCAGAATTTGTGTTGATGTAGTAGTTGAACTTGTATTGTCCTTTTCAAGGTACTATGTAGAGTTATCTCTCAAAGTGTTATGCAAGCCAATGTAAAGATGCAGATGCAATGTTAAGAAGCTAGGCTGCATTGTGTTTGATGAAGCTATGTTGAAATGTGAAATGTAAAGTTGTAGATGCAGTGTTTGGAAGTTGTGCTAAATGATGGTGTTGAATGTGAAATGTGTTTTGCTTGAACTTGTGATGCATTAAGTTTTTTTCAGTTCACTACTAGTTTTTTCAGTTTCAACTTGTTAAATTGTTTTTTCCGTTCACCAACTTCCATTTTGGGTACAATCTCATATCGATTTAGTTGCTTTTCAGCTGTTTCAGCTAATACTGAATTATGGTGCTAAATGTGAAATGTGTTTTGCTTGAATGTATGCATTCGTCCTTTTCAGTTCAGCTACTATTTTTTCATTTTCGGCTTGTTCAATTGTTTTCCAATTCAGCCAAGCTTTCAGTTTGGGTACAGAATCTTAGATCAAATTCAGTTGCTTTTCAGCTGGTACTAATTTCAATTTAGATAAGTTGTTTTTTTGTTGGTTCAGCTATTTTTTCAGCAATATTGAATTTTTTTTTTTTTTTTTTTTTTTTTTTTTTTTTTTAATAATTGTCCATCCGACAAAGTTTTCAGTTCTTAGTTCAGCTAAGTTTTTCATTCCTTAGTACTGAATTTCATTCTACTACTTCGTCTAATGAAAAAGTTTTTACTACAGACTCTTTAAAGCAATGTAAGAGACTTCCAAGGAAGTTAAAGTATTAAGTCAGATATACACATGAAATTAGTTAAGGGTGGTCTAGCTTACAGGGGCATATTGGTCACCTTGAAGTTGAAGTTGGCCAAAGCAGTCTAGTTTACAAGGGCATATTGGCCATAGATACAAGGAGGAATTTTGCTAAACAGCTCCAGTGTAGTTTAAGGGATTGTTGGAAAAGGTTGAAAGGCAATAACCAAAGGTTGAGGGACCAATAATAATTTCTCCTATTTCTCTCACAGAACGATTCGTTTTCTCTATACTCTGTAATTGTGATCTCAGCTCTTAGCTCACTCAGCTCACTAAGCACTAATATAAAACATGCTAATCATGTAAACCATGTTCGATAGTTCAATACAGAATTTTCTCCAAATATTCTAAATTCACTACAAGAAAATTGGCATTCGTCTAGCAATTAACGCAGAAAGTCACATTATACCTAAGCCATTTTTAGCGTCTAAATTCGGTTGTCGCCCCTTATTGCAGTAGCTGGTCGTAGATTCATACGCGTCTATATTTGTTTTAGACGCAAAAATTTTTTTTTGCGACTATCAATGTCGGCAAATGTTGTTCAAAATAGTCCCCCCACTTAGACGCTAAAAGTTGAAGGGTAATTTGGTAAAATTGATAGTGACTAACATTAGTTGCAAAATGTTAGTAGTGTCTAATAATTTGTCACGAATCCCACCAATAGACCCAAAGGTGAAGGTAATTTCGTCAAAGGCTTTCGCAACTATTTTATTAGTCGACGAATGTATCTTTTTGTGACCAAACTTTAGTGGTAATTGTAACTCTTTAGATGCTGAATGTAGAATCCAAACGGTTTTTTGCAACTATATATTAGTGGCCAGTATCTTTGGTCTAAAATTTGTTGTAATTATAGTAATTTTAGATGCTGAATGTGGAATCCAATAGGTTTTCGCGACTATTTTATTAGTGGCCGAATATATCTTTTGGTGACTAATTAGGAGTTAATTATAGTCATTTTAGACGCTGAATGACTATCTCCAATAAGTTTTTGTGACTATTTTATTAGTGGTCGAATGTATCTTTTAGTGACAAAAATTTAGTGGTTATGTTTCATTTTAGGCGCTGAATGTGAAATCCAATAAGTTTTTGTGACTATTTTATTAGTGGCTGAATGTATCTTTAGTGACAAAATTTAGTGGTTAATTGTTATCATTTTAGACCTGAAGTGAAATCCAAATGTTATCGCGACTATTTTTAGACGCTGAATATGGAATCAATTATACTAAATTATTTTTGCTACTAAAAATTAGTTGCAGAATGTGTTTTTTCAGCATTTCGTATTGACCTACATTATATATTCACATGAACAAAATAATAGACCAATATAAAATCTGATCACTAACTCAAAAATCATATTTTCATACATAATATATAGTCCATACATGGATTTTTATGCATGATGAGCATAAAATCCAAATGCACTATCACATGTGCATAACCAAAAGAACAGCATGCACCCATTTTCCTTTCTCTACTATCTATCTGTGCATAACTAACAAAAAATGCCCACCCATGTACACCATCACACATAATGCAACAATCCTAAAAAGATGGTTCTACCCCCGTCAAAATACTTTTGTCCAAAAACAAAAAAAACCTTCAAACCGTTAGCATGTCAAGTGTCACCACTTCCGGTATTTGAAATAGCTAGTGCTGATGAGGACGAGTCATCATCACTTCAAGAGGCAAGTGTTGTCGGTTGAGCTTTATCAGATTTCTCTAGCTCAAGGGCTATAGTTAGCTGCTTCATCATCTCTACAGGATGATTGTTGTGTCAAGGCTTTTTATTTTCTCTTTTTGTTGATCAAATAAGATTAGCTGGTCCTCCAACTGTTTATATCTTATTTTCTGTTGTTGCACAATGCACCTTAACTCAGCTTCTGCTGCATGGATGATGCTCAATCTAAGAAATGCAAAATTCTTGTTAATCCGAAAGCTTTACCCAGAACTTCCTCACATATCTCAGCTTCTGTTTTTTCTTCTTTCTCCATTGCACAGTGTTTCCTCGCTCTATCTTTTTTCCTACCATCAATTGAATGCATAATCAATAATCAACCAACAAACAAATAGCAACATAAAAGAATACTAAGCAGCAAGAAAATAAGTCTATGGAGTAGAGAAGCAAGTACTCAAACATTATCAATCTAATACTAAAAGAATTTCTGACATAAAGTTTTTCTTATCAACATATAAGCACACAATTTACTTGTATGTTTCAGCCGTGCACTTCTATGACATGCAAACATGGTAATGTGTTTGAACAAAAGTTTGGATGGCTATCCTGAAAATTGATTTGATGGATCTTGAGGAAAACCTTAACAATTCTATGGAATGTTAGATGGATTCTTTTTTACTAATTGGGAGTCAAGTCTATATATCAGTTCTACTAGGCATATTGGAGTCCTACAAATGAAATTATATTGTTTATAAATAAAGAGTACCTGTGGTAAAAATTGTTTAGGTGTCAAAGGTTTTTGTTTAATGTATTGTCAATTAGGTTACCATCATACCAGCAAAAAATTATCAAATTGATGGATAACTGATGGTGTCAACAGTATTTATTTAATCTAATTGCTTTCCAATTCTCATTCAGTTCTCTATACAAAATAGTTGATGGATTCTTCATATCAAAGTTCTGATTCAAATGCATAGCCTAACAACACTTATATTATAATATGTAATCTATGTATGTACAACGCCTACATGCATCATTGAGATGAGAAACAAAGAGATTGATATCTCTGTATGGATCTAGGTTTTAGCTGTAGCATGTAAATTAGAGACAACTTAATCAATTAATGCTCTATAAAGGATATTAGATTCTTTGGAGGCATCTCATTTTTATTGTTGCAGAATGATCTGAAAATTACTTCATATTTTATCTTTTTATTTTTTGCAGCTACTTCATAAAACTCCCCATGTATCTATGTTTCTCGGGACTGTAGTGAACACAGAAAAATCATACTAAAAGTGATACAAGTTTTTCCTACTAGCCATGTACAAGTTTTTTCCTACTAGCCACCACAGCAAGTTATAAACCATGATACAGGTTTTTCCTACTAGCCAACCACACAAGTTATAAAAGTTTGGTAACACTCAGAAAACTAAATGCAATATCAAACAAATGCATAAGCAGCAACATAATTACGGTGATCAAAAGATGACAGAGAATGCATGAGACTCAAATAAAAACAAATCCAGAATGGCAATATGGAACAGTTACAAAAAATGATCACACTACATATAGCTCTCTTGCTTGTTCATAATCCACCCTTTCTCCGCGCTCCAACGTGTGTCATAAATAATTGTATAGGAACACAAGATCCCCAACTTGTTGCCCTTAACAATTCATATCGTCATGACCATAAATTGAAATAATTTAGTAAACAGGACAATATTTGTGTAATTTGTATAGGTGAATCATATTAAATACCTTCTCCTTTTGTGCTGGATAAAGTTCTTGGAACTATCGCGGTGGTTACACCTCTCTTCGACCGTTTCTCAGAGTAAGTTTTTGACCGTGCCTAACACCACAAAATCAGGAAATTAAAATACAATACATATATAACAGCATTAAAGCCATGTTGACCTTACCTGAACTTTTCACTCGAAAAAAGGTCACAAAGATATATCCAATCATCAGGATCTTTAATTTCTCTGGTCTATTCTGTAATGCTTCTCCTTAGTAGCATATGCTTTGAATTTCTTGTGTAGGGCACTCCGGAAGCGAACGTTGAATCTCTTACACAATTTGTGCTTCAGCCATTTCGTACAGGGGGCTCTGTGACATCAATGTCAACTTGGTCTAAATTCATCAATATGTACTGCATTAACTTATATGGGTATATATATTATTTCGTAGGAAGTATGACAATAGGGATAATGATTTAAACTACTTACCTGGATCCGAGCAACATTTGTTTTTCGACATGTACGGAACTTTCTTCCAGTAAGCACTCTTACGGGGGCATAGTTCCTTGCAACTATTCCTACCTCGTACTCAACTTTGATGCATTTACTCCATTAGGTACCATCTTCTTTCTGAAATCTACATGCAACTTGACTGCTCGCTGTTTTGAGGAGTCTTTCACATCCAACCCTCTAGTCTTCCCTCTCACGTTCTTCGCCACTATATCTCTACAAAATCAAAATAATGCATCAACAGTTAATACTATGTTATCACAAGGACGGTTTACATGTGGTAAAGTAAAATGTATTCTTAAATTTTAAACAAACATTGTACTCGTTATCTAAAATCCAAGTATATTTTCAGATGTTAGATGGACCAATACATAACTTACCAGTGAGTGTAGCAATTTCAGGTGTCGTACAAGACATGATTCTCTGACACATTTGCACGTCTAGCTATGGTCCTTCTTCTACCAGGAGCCATCTTCAGAATCTGCAAACATCAACATAAGAGAACTGTACCGTAAGATATGTCATTTATACAATTAATCTCACGACATTAGATCATTAACTATATTTACACATTCAGAAAATAGTAAAGAGTACATATAATCTACATGCATACCATCAGAAGTTGTTATCAGAATCACTCATTAAATCATATTCATTATCAGTACAATAATCAATCAATGTATCATCTTCTTCTTCACACATCAGCATTGGCATCATCTCCCACCACTTTAGCTCCAACATTGTAATTGTTGCATCAACCAAGTCGGATCAATATCATGTCTAATGAAATGTCCCCGTCAAACTCATCTTCCTGAACAGAACAATATCCTCCTCTTCTTCATTGTGTTATCCATCTCTGGTACATCCCTAGGTTTCTATGTTGAGCTTTTCGAACCACTTTCCAATTAGTCCCAGTTTGTAATCATCAACATAGATACTTGTTGAGCTTGAATGCAATAATAAAAGGCTCATTTTCATACCACAATTTCCCAACATTAATACAATTGAGATGATAATCTTTTGTATCCTCTTTTTTTTTCATCAGTGTCAAACCATTACACTTGAATAACATACCCCGAAACCCATTAACATAATTTAGCTCTAACACACCACTTAATTCACCATAAAAATCAATTGGATCCACCATCATGCTCCCTGGCACCATCCACTCCACATTTTGTGTACTCGACAATGTGATTACATTGTTATGGAAACACACTCCATTGACAATACAATTGTTATAAACATTTAACAACGAAATCAAGACCACAAGATAAGAAGTACAGTTCCTTAGTTGTATCATTGCACCTGTCAACATGCAAGGTGTTCATCTACACAAAACATCAATTCCAAATCATAAGCATAACCTAAAACTATTAACCTGTTTTGTATGTTTATAAACGATAAGGCTACTACACGATCTGCAAACCTTTAGGAAATAACGTTCTTGTGTTTTGAATATGTTATCACAATTTAGGGCCTCCAACTCTTTTAAGTGTTCTCTTTTGTTACAATAAAGAAAAGACATTATGGTATTAATGCTCACAGTTATATACAGTTAAAACATTTGTTTGTCAACAGGTTTCAACAAACTAAAAAGGGACTCACTCTAAAAGGTTGCAGTTCTTCACAATTGTTCAAGACGTACCAATGAGCCTTTTGCAATTCTGGGTGGAAGTTCGATTAACTTCCTTGAACCCCATGGACGAGCCTTTTGATAGAAAACGATAATACTCCTTCGGGTTGTCCATGCAAACTGTCATCATTTCTCTCTACTCGATTAAATCTAGTTTCAATTCCCCCCAGATACATTGACACAAATGTTAGTGCTTCTTCGCCAAATAACCCTCCGCAATAGAGCCCTCCGTCTAGCTTTTTTTCTAACATATTTTTTCAATTTTCCCAAAAACCTTTCAATTGGATACATCCACCGATATCCAACTGGACCACCCAATTTAGCTTCCAATGGAAGGTGTACAGCCAAATGAACCATAATATCAAAAAATGCAGGAGGGAAAACCATTTCAAGCTTACAAGAATTAGGACAATCTTGTTCCAATCTATTTAGATCATTTACAGACAACGTCCTAGCACATATTTGTTGGAAAAAGTGGACAACTCACAAGTGCAGTACAAACGTCTTGACGCAAAAATGGACGTATTCCACGGCAGCAGTTGTTGTAGCAGGACATGACAATCATGACTTTTTTAACCCATGAACCTTGCCATCTTTCACATTGCACATTGGGAGTATTACTTGCATAACCGTCTGGAAACTTCACTGATTTCAGGAACTGGCAATTGTCTTCTCTCTCTAATGTAGAGTATAACATGCTGTGGGTTTCAAATATCACACCATGAGGTTGCAAATGTAACTCTGCGCGTATGTTCATATCAGCCAATCCGTCTAGCTTTATCAGTATCTTTTGTTTCCCTTCCATGCAATAATGTACCAATGTGTTGTCACAATGTTTTTTTCAATGTGCATCACATCAAGGTTATGTCTGATTTTAAGTTTACACCAGTATCCACCTCAAAGAATATACTTTCTTTGTCCAATTTGATGCACCAGGACTCTTTTTCCTTTTTCTACCTCTATCAACTGATAATAAATTTTTCCCGAAACGCACATCATTCACATGAGATTGTTGTTCATGAATTTCATCCCCTGAATATAGTTTTGGCGGAGATCTAAGTTCTCTTTTCCCCAAATTGCTTGCTTCGCCTCCACCGATGATCTGGAGACAAGAATCACCGAGGTCCCATGTAGCATATTTTACTTCGCAACAATTGAATGAAGTATCTCATTACATACGACAAGCCTTATAGCCTTTGGTTCTCTCCTCCGACAAATGGCCTAAGGCGAAAATCATTAATTGACCACATCACAGCGGCTGTGTAACGAAAATGTTCTCCCCGAGCTTTATCATAGTCTCTACACCATCAACCCATAACTCTTTAATTCTTCAATCAATGGACGCAAATCCACATCAATATCTCTCCAGGTGCTTTAGCCTTGAATGAGCAATGACATCATACGTAAGGGTCTTTCATACACTTCCAGAGAGGCAAATTGTACGGGACAAGTACCACTGGCCACATGCTATAAGATAGACTCATGTTCCCAAAAGGATAAAACCATCATTGCAATACCCATCCGGACATTTCGGCATCTTGTGCAAATGAGGTATATCTTGTCAATTCTTTCCAAGATTCAGAATCAGCAGGGCCTCAACACATCGTCTGTATTTAATCGTTTTTCCTTATGCCACACCATATCTTCAGCTGTGTGCCTTAACTGAAGAGTCGTTGGAGTCTAGGTTTCAGTGGGAAGTAACGCAAAACCTTATGTGCAATTTTTTTGCCCTTCCATCATTAATCTTATATCTAGTTCATCACAATACCATTTATCAGCATTTGCAGCTCCTTTCAAAATAATGCACAATCAAACCTACATGCATGTATTGATTCATAGCCTAAGCCTAATTGTTGCATAATTTTTCTAGCTTCGTAGTAGGATTCGGGGAGATTGGACCTTTAGGCAACACACTTTTTATCAACTTATTATCAAGTCACATGATTTCAGTCATGTGAGTAATGGCTTTTAATGCAATAATTTAACTATGAACTCTAGGATTGACATGTTGGTGCACCCTGGATACAATTCTTGTGAGCATATGCAACATGTCATCAAATTTCTCGTAGTCTACAGTCCAAAAATTATGGTTGTACTACCACCTACATTTGATGATCCCCATCCAATGCATGTTTACTGGACCACGAGCATCATTAAGCATGTCCATGATGTCATCATCATCTTCATATTCATGTCGACTTCGTCGCCAGACACGACATCAATATGGTTCCAACATTCAAGTGTTCCCCGAAAAGTCCATACATCATAACTCTTGAAAACCCATGTCTATACAATGTAGCTGAATGGTGTAATATCATGTGATCTTGTATTCAAACAAGATCTACATGGGCAACGGTCTTACCCCCATATCCAAATGTTGTTTTGCAATGTCTATGAAAGAGTCAATTCCTTGAATATATTCATCGCACAACCTATTAGACAACCAAATCCACTTCTATCCATGTGACCTTCTAGGTTCGCAAACAAAACCATAAATTCATTATCATAAATATGTCTATCACAAAGACAATACTCAACCCAATAACCACATTCTCCACACAAAGAATATAGTACTAGTGATAATATAAATGTTATAACGATCAATAAATTAATTAATTATCAATTTACGAACTTATACCTTTGTTTTATGGTTTTAGTAGCATGGTGCCCACACTCTTCTTAGCCTCGTCTCAAGTCACTTTAAATTTTAATACCTTTTACACACAATAATTGGGTTTAATTTATAATTTATCAAGAATATGTCATTTTCCTTATATGAAAATAAATACCACACTCTAAATTAATGAATCAGAAAGCAATGGCTAAATTAGAGTCAAAGGAACCTGACCTGCAAAATGCTTAATTTAAAATAATCACCATGAAGGGGTAAATTAGAATATTTGAATATGTTGTCGTGGCCCTATCTAGTTGATTAAGGGAAAAACAATAAAAAACTAACAGTAACAAAACAGAGGTCAGGTTCCATCACATTCACTATGATAAAACCTGACCTGCAAATTACTCAACACAGCAGAATCGTCCAATAATCCACAATCAACCAGAACCAGAATGAAGTAATTCTCTATATGATATCAACAACATTACATCCAAAATAGCAACCTACTCTATTGAGAAAGCACCTAGATTTTCTACGGGCATGCTACTATATTCTGAAGTCTGCTTAAATCAAAACGACTTTGCTATTGAGGTTTTTACTTAGGTTGATAAAGTTTGCTGCATTTATTTACTTCCAGAGTGTATGTATTTTCACCCTTAAACTCCTCAACTTGGGTGTTTGTTTCATATTTATGTAGCATTTATTGATGTTCTCATTACAAAAGAAGAGGCTCTGTTGAGATTAGTTTAATGAATGGCATGGCAATACACCCTTGTAGTTTCAGAATCACTGGATCATTTGTTTTATCTGTGATATTTGTTGTTACATTACTGTTTATCTGTACCAAATATATATATGATAATACGTTTGGTTCATGTGTTAGTATTTGGTCCGAACCTCCAATTTGATAGCTAACCAGTGCTTTGATTACTGATACATACCTAAGCAGGTTCCACACCTCCTCTTTCTTTTGGTTTTATCCATTATATTACATTGTCCAAAAGACTGGTATCAAGAAAGTCACTTTAAAAACAGCTTCATATAACCAATTTCATAAGCAACCTGCGTGTGGGCCTTGAACCAGAATAAGTAATTCTCTATATTGATATCAACAAAAATTACATCCAAATATTATAACAAACACTAGAATGATCCAGAAAAGAAAAGCATGGCACAAATGACTTTAGATGTAAAATAAATTGGGGATATTCATAAAGAAATTAAATAAGCTACAAGGAGTTTGTATTTTGCACACAGAATTACAAATATTTAGAACCCAGTGAGCTGAATCAGATAACAGTTTCCTAACACAATATATACCAAGTCTGACGTGGTGCATCATCCATCAATGAGCAGCAACGAAACTTCTTCTATTGGGGTAATCGCCAGGATTTGCGTGGAGAAGAATTCGAATTTGGGGAAACAGGAGGGATTTGCGTGGAAAGAGAAAAGTTAGGTAAGGTTATGAGATTGGGAATTGGGGAAATAGGGTAGGATTTGCGGGCGTGGAGAAGATTGGGAATTTGGGAAAGGTTTGCTTTATATAGGTTAGGGTTTTTTGTAATAACTTGAAAGAATGACTAGTAATTATTGTTTAATTTAATATAATTAATTTTGCAAACAAATCAATTGTAACTAATTTTAGTCAGCAAAAATTAGTTATATGTTGCAGTCTGGCCGAACAATAATTTGGGGGGAGATGAGAATTTTTCAACTTAAATTGGCACTAAACCGAATTTAGTTGCTGTATATAACTTTTTGCAACTACACAAACATTTGTCGCTAAAATGCCTCAGGGGCCCTTGTAATTATTGCTCCAAATATGGGATATTTTGGTAATTTAATTTTTCTGTAACTAATCATAATAGTTACTAATACATTCTCAATTAATTGCAACTAATTTAGCAACTAAAGAATAGTTGCAAAAAAAGGTTTTTTTGTAACCAATAATGTAGATGCAAAATAAAATATTTTAGATGCAAATTGTCAAATTATGGAGGGAAAAATGGTCTACCAAAAATTGTAACTAAATTTATTAGTCACTAAAGCAACTTGTTCTGCAACTAACAAAATAGTTGCAGAACATTAACTTTAGACGCCAAAAGTTGGAACATGTGGACCCCAAAATTGAGTTGCTCTTTGTCCGACTAATGGCAATTCAGTTGGTAAATGCAGCCTTTTTGTAACTAATTCTGGTTAGTTGCTAAAAAAATGGTTGCAGAACGTCATTTTTCTTGTAGTGATTTCTTCCTTTCTTTCAACTCTCTTTCAACATCAACACTTCTAATAGCAATCATTCAACACCATGCGGCCTCCACTACTACAAGTTTTGCCGCAATCAACATTAATACTTCATTTTCTTTAATTAAACATAACAACTCATAAAACATAAATGACAATAACTTCATGCATAATGAATTCAAGGCAATAAATAAAATTAATGGGTTCAACTATACTTACCATAAACTAATTCTATGTCTTAAAGCCTTAATTTAAGGTTTCATTAAAATCTACAAACCGTAGCATAATCCCTAAAGTCATGGGAGGTTCTTCCTTACCTTTTTTAAAAAATCTCCCACCAAATCCTTTGCCTTTATCTTCTTTTACACTTTAATCCTACATATATAACATTATACCTCAACATCTACCTCAAATCTTCAAATCACATTACAACTAGGGTTTTTAATCCTTACCTTAAACCCTTCAATTTGAAGATCCAAGGCTCCTATCTTGTTCTCCTTGAAAAATTATGCAAAACTCCTTTGAAACTTAGAGAGAGAAAGCTTGTTTCATGTAGGATTTGAGAGAAAATGGAAGAAAGGTGGAAGAAATGATGTCTTCTCTTGGCTTGAACGAATTTTCCTCTCATTTATAGGAAAGTATTTCATTAATTTTCCAAAATTATGCTACTGGCCCAATTATTTTAATTGTATAACTCATAAGTCCTTAATTCTTCATATAAGGACATTTTGGTCATTTGGCACTAAACATAATTATTACTTAATTAATGACATTAAATGCAATTAAGCCTACTTATCCTTGACTTTTTCAATGTTTATCTATAGCCAAAATGACTATTTTGCCCTAATACCCTTTTATGGATAATTGATTCATACTGTTTTAAATGAATTTTGCCCTTAGATTTTATGCTTTTTAACATAAAATAAACATCTAAAGGACTATTTTGAGTTGGGAACATACCTTTGACATCTTGGGTATTACATTATATTTTTTTTTTTTTTAAATGTTGGGGATGTCCGATCTAGCCTACGCACACCTCAACTAATCCCCTAGGACCCTGAAACTATTGACCAGATAAGAGCTCTAGTGGCTACTCCTATTAGCAATGGAGGAGGGACTCAAACTCAAGACCTCTTGAGTAATATACTCAACATCCCCTATCGAACCACTTGGCCACTAATAAGTAGCTTGTTGTTCACCATTGTTGTTTCTTAAAAATTAATCAATTCATTAATTAGTTAACTACATTGCATATGGATGTTTCTTCATTTGAGCAAACTAAAGTTTGTATGGGGTGGCTGTTTTAGTGTTTTAAAGTTATCTTGGCCTTTGTAGTTTAGTTTGTTGGGCTTTTCTGTGGTCTATTGAAGTTTGGGTCTATGTGGTCATTACCTGCTTATTCGGCTTGTTAGTGTTGTTTCGGCCTGTGTGGCTTGGATTAATAGCTGCTATCATTCGAAGTGGGCTGTTACTTTGACTTGTAATTTTACCTTTTTTTTTTTTTTAATCAATAATGCTAGAGGTACAAAGAAATCTTAAAAAGATATCTATACAAAGTGATGTGGCAAGAAATNTAGAGAAGTTTATCTTTTTCTTTCTTAGACTGATGTTATTGAATAGAATGATGGATTGTGTTATTTTCATTATGAACTAATTCTCTTTTCTAGGGCTATAGATGTAGCCCAATTTATGAACATGTATTGATGTTGATGTTGATTCTGTATTGAGCATGAATTCTAAGTTTTATTATCGTGTATAATGCTTTCAATTCTCAAGGGCCCGAGAGTTGAATGATAGAATGGATTGGGTTGAAATCGAGAGATGAAACCTAATTTGCTTTAGGTAATAAAACCATAGATTGAGCGAACGCTAGAGATAGGTTACCGCGATCTGTGAGGCTATGAGAAATCCCCACCCCTGCAAGTGATCAACACAAACATTGTACTCACCTCTCTTGTCACAAGTACTTAGCCTGCAGGTCTTGTGTTCGAGAGGTGGGGAAGGTGAAAGAAACCCACTTGCAGGGGTGGGGATATCCAAGTGAGTGAGGCCTATGGTACTCACCTCTCTTGTCACAAGTACTTAGCCTGCAGGTCTTGTGTTCGAGAGGTGGGGAAGGTGAAAGAAACCCACTTGCAGGGGTGGGGATATCCAAGTGAGTGAGGCCTAAGATGAAGGGATACATGTGGAAAGCCCATGAGGCCGCAGTAGGCCAAGACTGGGATAGCCCATGGTCCAAGATGAGGGGGCTCTCACACAAGTATTGTCTACCGTAGAAGCTCATGACCTTGAAGAACACATAACATGTCAAATTCGATGTCCTGAACCTCTTATTTCTTTAGATATTGATGTTGTGAATAAATTAGGTGAAGATGGAGTTAAAGAAACCCTAGGTAAAGGAAGAATTAATTCGGCTTATATAGTCTACAAAAGGACAGATAAATTTCTTGTCACATGGCTCTTAGCATCAATTTCTGAGTGTATGTTCAGTAATGTCTCCAAGTGTAGATTTGCCACCGATATTTGGTTTACACTTGAAAATGAATTTTTAAGTGATTCTAAGGTAGAGCCTTATATTTGAAAAACCTTCTGCAAAATACTAAAAAAGGCAATATGAGTGTGAATGAGATGTTAAAAAGATGAAGGGAATTGCTGAGAGCTTGTCGGCAAGTGGTAAAGTTATTTCAGATGAAGATTTGCTCCAGAATGTTTTAGATGAACCGGGACTAGAATTTGATGTATTAGTTGTTAGCCTTACTTTCATGATTGAATCTAAGTTTGATTCCATTTCACTCCAGGAAGCACAGTTTTTATTTCAAAAATATGAACTGAGACTTGAGAAATTTAACTCTATTGACTTTCCTCATAGCTCAATCAATGTTGCTTCTCTTAGCAATTCTAATAATAGGCCTGTGTTCCCTAATTCTACACTATTACCATTTGTTCCCACTAGTGCATCAAATGAAGCCCTTGGTCCCCTTAATCAACTGACTTCATTATAGAATTCACTACCTGTACTACCACAAATTTATCACTCATCAGCTTCTCAAAATGTTTTGCATTATTCCTCTGATTCTGGAAATCAACCTGGCTCATACAACCCTACTTTTCCTTTCTTATCGACCTTTTGGTTTTACAGGAATGTAGAGGCTGGTTTTATAGGAAATGGTAGAGGCCGAGGTAGAAATACTGGTAAATGCAAACTAATTTGCCAAGTATGCAGGAAGGTTGGCCATACATCACCTCAATGCTACCATTGGTATAATTCTAGCTATAATGGAGCACCACCTTAGTTTTTTGGGTTCCTTTCTACAGTTGGAATTAGTCTTGGTATATTTCATTCTAGTTTATTAACACCAGCCACCAAAGTATGATTGGTATTGGTCAACAGAGCATGTTTGGTGGGGGTCATGCCAATACCAAATCTAATGGATGGAATCATAGCTTCCCCCCTGGTGGTCACCAGAACATTGGAGTATCCAGTGGCAGCCAATAACACTTTTTTTCATTTAACTACTATTTTGGCCCATATCCTCATCAAGATGGGAACATTGTCATACAACAACCAACTCAACAATTTTCTGATCAATAGCAATAACAACAACATTCAACCTTTTCTACTCAACATCAAGGGTTTAGAGTCCCTAGTCAACAGTTGCACTCTCCTAATAAAGTTTACATTGCCTCTGATTCAACAATTGCACCTCTATCTCATATGCAATCACCAAACATCACTCCAACTACACCTCTTGATCCAGCATGGTACATGGTTCAGGTGCCACCAATCATGTTACACATGATCCACACCAATTAACAACCAGCAGGACCTATGAAGGTAATGAACAATTACAAGTGGGCAATGGTGAGTTTCTTTATATCTCTCATATTGGCCTTACTTTTTACCTAGCTCTTTAAAATAAAAATGTGTTTATTTGAAAAATGTACTTTGTGGGCCTAGGATTACAAAGAACTTACTTAGCATTTCCAAACTAACCAGGGACAATAAGGTTGTTGTTGAGTTTGACTCTAATTATTGCACTGTTAAGGAAAAAGCTACTAGAACAGTGTTGCTCAAGGGATGACTTAAAGTTGGCTTATATTAGTTTTGCATCCCTTCTAATTTGCCATCCTATCCAATTGATGTGCACAATCAATCCAGTTCATTTCAATCTTTTGTTGCCACTTTAGATCATAAATCTTTAGAGTCTTTTGAAGAAGCAGATTCTAGTCAGTTCAGTTGTTCTAATAAGCAGGTTATTCAACCTAAACAGAATAATTCTTCTAGTCAGCTTAGCTATTCTAACAAGCAGAATATTTAACCTGATCAAAATAATTGTACTTTAGGCTCATCTGACCTGAACTTATGTACTTCTTTTCAACCTAATAAAACTACTACATTACTATCTCATAAACATGCTCAAGATGCTTGTCTATCTTCTAATATTTTTTACTGTGAATCGAATGCCACCACCGACAAAACATGTCTGCATCATGGTCAATCAACCAATGATTGCACAAACTATCATTTTGAAAACAATCCATCATATGCATTTCATATTAGCAATAACAACAAGAACAAGATGTCTCTTTGGCACAATAGATTAGGCCATCCACACACTGATGCTCTTAAAAAAATCCTAATTCATCTACATAAAACACTCCTGAATTAGTTCCAATAGAGTCTCTGTTCTCTTTATCTTCCTGTGATGCCTGCAAATTAGGTAAACTATACAAGAACCATTTTCCTATATCATGATCTAGAGCAACAAAACCTTTAGAAAATGTTCATAGTGATGTTTGGGGACCAGCCCCAATTATCTCCCTAGAAGGTTATAGATATTATATTCACTTTATAGATGACTGTAGCCGATATACTTGGATTTTTCCCTTACAAACCAAAGCAGAATTTCAATATGTGTTCATTAAGTATCATCATCTTGTTGAAATACAATTCAATTGCAAGCTCCAATGCTTGCAATGTGATCAATGGGGAGAATATAAGGGACTAATTTCCTATCTTACAACTGCAGGGATACAATTTAGACACTCTTGTGCATATGTTCACTAATAAAATGGGAGGAGTGAAAGAAAACATAGACACATTGTAGAAACTAGTCTCACACTATTAGCACATGCATCCATGCCCTTTCATTTTTGGTGGCTTGCATTTGACACAACTGTTTTTCTTATAAAATGCCTACCTCTGTCTTGAACTTTGTTTCACCTTACCAAGTCTTATTTGATAGAACACTAGTCTATTCTTCTCTTAAAGTCTTTGGATGCACATGTTTTCCTTATTTAAGGGACTACAATAAACACAAGCTTAGTTTTCACTTGTTGGACATAGCCTAATTCATGAAGGCTATTAATGTCTCAATTTTGAAGGAAAAATATTGTCATTCCTACTATTCAATTCAATGAATTAGAGTTCCCTTTTACCAAAGAGTCTTGTCTTAATCTAGATAATTCAAATCAGTCATCAATATCTCCTAACAATTTCACCTCTGAAGATCATATCTCTCCAGTGAAGTCACAAATTCCCTTAGGCCATCTGAAGTACCATCTCACCACCAAACAAAAGAGCAATTGCCTACTTGTCCACTTGTAGTTGATTTAACATCTTCACAACTCTCTAATCTATCTAATTTCAGTTTACCTTCCACATCAATCACCAACATAAATAATCAACTAACCTCAACCATAACCACAAACATTCATCCAATAACAACCAGATCTAAAGCTGCTACTTGTATAGCCACAACAGCTCCAATTGTTTCCAAACCACCTCTTATTCGTCCTAAACCTAATTCAATCTCTAAAGCCCTTGCAACTGCTAAACGGAAGGGTGCAATGCAGGAAGAATTCGATGCTTTAATGAAGAACAATCATTGGACTGTTGTTCCAAAAGTGGCTGATGTGAATGTGGTTGGTAACAAGTGGGTTTATAGGACCAAATTTCATGCTGATGGATCTCTCCAAAAGTATAAGGCCCTATTAGTTGCAAAAGGTTTTCAAAAAAACTCCTGGGTTAGATTACTTTGAGACATTTAGCCTTGTAATCAAGCCATGTACATTTAGGACTATTTTCACTCTAGTTGTCACCTATGGATGGGATATACAACAAATAGATGTTAACAATGCCTTTTTGAATGGAACCTTGAGTGAAACAGTTTATATGAGGCAGCCTAAAGGCTTTGAAAGTGCTGCATACCCTTCTCATGTTTGTAAACTCAATAAGGCACTCTATGGGCTCAAGTAAGCACCAAGAGCTTGGTTTGATAAACTCAAGCAAGCATTACTTGACCAAAGATTCTACAATTCAGTTTCAGATTCAAGTCTCTTTATTCTCAAAGATTCTTGTCAAGTGCTCTATATACTCATCTATGTAGATGAAATATTACTTACTAGTTCAAGTAACTCTGCAATACTTTAGTTAGTTCAAGACTTGAACAGCCAATTTGTTTTAAAAACTTTGGGGCTGTCACATATTTCCTTGGCTTAGAAGCCACCAGAACTGATGAAGGCATTCATCTAAAGCAAACCAAATACATATCAAACCTCCTTGTTAAAACTAAAATGCAGGATGCACATTCTTGCCTTACCCCTATGACTGTTTGAACTAAACTCTTTACTTCTGATAGTGAGTTGTTTAAAGACCACAACCTTTATCAAAGCACCATAAGAGCCCTTCAATATTTGACATTGACCAGGCCAAATATAAGTTTTACTGTCAATAAATTGAGCCAATTTCTTCAAGCTCCAATTGAGCTTCAATGGCAAGCATGTAAGTAGGTGTTATGGTACATCAAAGGCACTTAATTTCATGGTCTTCAATTCAAGCCAGTAGCCTCTTTGTGTGTTGAAAGTTATGCTGATGCGAATTGGGGTAGTAATCTAGATTATAGGAGATCCACAAGTGGCTATTGTGTCTATTTAGGTCCCAACTTGATTCAATGGAGTTCTAGAAAATAAAACGCGGTTGCTCTTTCATCTATAGAGGCTGAATATAAAGCATTAGGTCAAACAGCCACTGAATTGGTCTGGCTGGAAAGTTTGTTCTCTGAATTGGGTATAGAATAAAAGATTTTCTCCTATCATTTAGTGTGATAATATTAGTGTTAGAGCTCCAATAGCTAATCCTATTTTTCATGCATGCACTAAGCATATTGAGATTGACACACATTACCTAAGGGATCAGGTGTTGGCCAAGAAGGTTACTATGTAATATGTCCCCTCCAAGTTGCAAATAGCTGATATACTGGCCAAAGGTCTCTCTATTTCTCAGTTTCAAGAATTCAAACAAAAACTAACAGTTACAAAAGTCAAGATCTCTTAAGTCTCTTTAGTTACCTTGCATGTTCTGTTAATGGAGCCTTGACATGTCGTGCAAATATTAGTAGTGCGGAATTGTGATTGATGCAATCGCTACTGCTTCCAGAATTTGTGTTGATGTAGTAGTTGAACTTGTATTGTCCTTTTCAAGGTACTATGTAGAGTTGATATCTCTCAAAGTGTTATGCAAGCCAATGTAAAGATGCAGATGCAATGTTAAGAAGCTAGGCTGCATTGTGTTTGATGAAGCTATGTTGAAATGTGAAATGTAAAGTTGTAGATGCAGTGTTTGGAAGTTGTGCTAAATGATGGTGTTGAAATGTGAAATGTGTTTTGCTTGAACTTGTGATGCATTAAGTTGTTTTTCAGTTCAGCTACTAAGTTTTTTCAGTTTCAACTTGTTAAATTGTTTTTCCGTTCAGCCAAGCTTCCAGTTTGGGTACAGAATCTCATATCAGATTTAGTTGCTTTTTCAGCTGGTTCAGCTAATACTGAATTATGGTGCTAAAATGTGAAATGTGTTTTGCTTGAATGTGATGCATTCAGTCGCTTTTCAGTTCAGCTACTAAGTTTTTTCATTTTCGGCTTGTTCAATTGTTTTCCAATTCAGCCAAGCTTTCAGTTTGGGTACAGAATCTTAGATCAAATTCAGTTGCTTTTCAGCTGGTACTAAATTTCAATTTAGATAAGTTGTTTTTTTGTTGGTTCAGCTAGTTTTTCAGCAATATTGAATTTTTTTTTTTTTTTTTTTTTTTTTTTTTTAATAATTGTCTTCCAATTCCGACAAAGTTTTCAGTTCTTAGTTCAGCTAAGTTTTTCAGTTCCTTAGTACTGAATTTCAATTCTACTACTTCAGTCTAATGAAGAAAGTTTTTACTACAGACTCTTTAAAGCAATGTAAGAAGCACTTTACCAAGGAAGTTAAAGTATTAAGTCAGATATACAACATTGAAATTAGTTAAGAGTGGTCTAGCTTACAGGGGCATATTGGTCACCTTGAAGTTGAAGTTGGCCAAGAGCAGTCTAGTTTACAAGGGCATATTGGCCATAGATACAAGGAGGAATTTTGCTAAACAGCTCCAGTGTAGTTTAAGGGGGAGTGTTGGAAAAGGTTGAAAAGAGCAATAACCAAAGGTTGAGGGACCAATAATAATTTCTCCTATTTCTCTCACAAAGAACGATGTCGTTTTCTCTATACTCTGTAATTGTGATCTCAGCTCTTAAGCTCACTCAGCTCACTAAGCACTAAGTATAAAACCATGCTAATCATGTAAACCATGTTCAGATAGTTCAATAACAGAATTTTCTCCAAAATATTCTAGAATTCACTACAAGAAAATTGGCATTCTGCGTCTAGCAAAATTAGACGCAGAAAGTCACATTTAGACGCTAAGCCATTTTTAGCGTCTAAATTCGGTTGTCGCCCCCTTATTGCAGTAGGCTGGTCGTAGATTCATAGCGCGTCTATATTGTGGTTTAGACGCAAAAAGTTTTTTTTTTGCGACTATCAAAATAGTCGGCAAATGTTGTTCAAAATAGTCCCCCCACTTAGACGCTAAAAGTTGAAGGGTAATTTGGTAAAATTGTATAGTGACTAATCAATTAGTTGCAAAATGTTAGTTTTAGTGTCTAATAATTTGTCACGAATCCCACACAAATTAGACGCCAAAGGTGTAAGGGTAATTTCGTCAAAGGCTTTCGCAACTATTTTATTAGTCGACGAATGTATCTTTTTGTGACCAAACTTTAGTGGCTAATTGTAACTCTTTAGCGATGAATGAGAATTCAAACGGTTTTTGCAACTATTATATTAGTGGCCGAATGTATCTTTGGTGACTAAAATTTAGTTGGTAATATAGTAATTTTAGATGCGAATGTGGAATCCAATAGGTTTTCGCGACTATTTTATTAGTGGCCGAAATATCTTTTGGTGACTAAAATTAGGAGTTAATTATAGTCATTTTAGACGCTGAATGACTATAATCCAATAAGTTTTTGTGACTATTTTATTAGTGTCAATGTATCTTAGTGACAAAAATTTAGTGGTTAATGTTATCATTTTAGGCGCTGAATGTGAAATCCAATAAGTTTTTGTGACTATTTTATTAGTGGCTGAATGTATCTTTTAGTGACAAAATTAGTGGTAATTGTTATCATTTTAGACGCTGAATGTGAAATCCAAAATGTTATCGGACTATTTTTAGACGCTGAATATGGAATCAATTTATACTAATATTTTTTGCTACTAAAAATTAGTTGCAGAATGTGTTTTTTTCAGCATTTCGTATTGACCACATTATATATTCAACATGAACAAAATAATAGAACAATATAAAAATCTGATCACTAACTCAAAAATCAATTTTCATACATATATATATAGTCCATACATGGATTTTTATGCATGATGAGCAATAAAAATCCAAAATGCACTATCACATGTGCATACCCAAAAGAACAGCATGCACCCATATTTTCCTTTCTCTACCTATCTATCTGTGCATAACTAACAAAAAATGCCCACCCATGTACACCATCTAACATATATGCAAACAATCCTAAAAAGATGGTTCTACCCCCATGTCAAAATATCTTTTGTCCATACAAAACAAAAAAAACCTTCAATACCGTTAGCATGTCAAGTGTCACCATTCCGGTATTTGAAATAGCTGTAGCTGATGAGGACGAGTCATCATCACTTCAAGAAGGCAAGTGTTGTCGGTTGGAGCTTTATCAGATTTCTCTAGTCAAGGGCTATAGTTAGCTGCTTCATCATCTCTAACAGGATGAATTGTGGTGTTCAGGCTTTTTATTTTCTCTTTTTGTTGATCAAATAAGATTAGCTGGTCCTCCAACTGTTTAATCTTATTTTCTTGTTGTTGCACAATGCACCTTAACTCAGCTTCTCTGCAGTGGATTGATGCTCAATCTATGAAAATGCAAAATTCTTGTTAAATCCGAAAGCTTTACCCAGAACTTCCTCACATATCTCAGCTTCTGTTTTTCACTTTCCCCTGCTTGTGTTTCCTCTTGCAGCTCTATCATTTTTTCCTACCTCAATTGAATGCATAATCAATAAGTCAACCAACAAACTAAATAGCACATAAAAGAATACTACAGCAAGAAAAATAAGTCAATGGAGTGAGAGCAGTATCTCAAACATTTCAATCTAATACTAAAAGATTTCTGACATAAAGTTTTCTTATACACATTAAGCAACAGTTATGATTGTTTCAGCCGTGCACTTCTATGACATGCAACCTGGTAATTGTGTTGAAAGTTGGAATGGCTATCTGAAAATTTGTTTGTGGTTGGGAAAGAATTAACAGTTCTATGGAATGTTATAGGATTCTTTTTTTACTAATTGAGGTCAAGTCTATTCAGTTCTATCAGGCATAATTGGAGTCCTACAAATGAAATTATATTGTTATAATAAAAGAGTACCTGTGGTAAAAAGTTTAGGTGTCAAAAGGTGTTTTGTAATGTATGTGTCAATTATGTTACCATCATCCAGCAAAAATATATCAAATTGATGGAAACTGATGGTGTCAACAGTTTTATTTATCTATGCTTCCACTATTCTCCGTTCTCTATTACAAAATAAGTGATGGATTCTTCATTTCAAAGTTCTGATTCAAAATGCTAGCCTAACACACATTATAATATTAATATGTAAATTCTATGTATGTCAACTGCCTACATGCAATTGAGATGAGAAACAAAGAGATGTTATATTGTATGGATCTGGTTTTAGCTGTAGCATGTAAATTGAGAGACAACTTAATCAAATTATGCTCTATAAAGGATATTAGATTCTTTGGAGGCATCTCATTTTTATTGTGCAGAAGATCTGAAAATTACTTCATAATTTTTACTTTTTAATTTTTTGCAGCTACTTCATAAAACTCCCCATGTATCTATGTTTCTCGGGGAGTAGAACACAGAAAATCATACTAAAAGTGGATCAAGTTTTTCCTACTAGCCATGATACAAGTTTCCTACTAGCAACCACAGCAAAGTTATAAACCATGATACAAGTTTTCCACTAGCCACACAGCCACAAAGTTAAAAGTTGGTAACACTCAGGAAAACTAAATGCAATATCAAACAAATGCATAAGCAAAGCAACAAATACGGTGATCAAAAGTGACAGAGAAATGCAATGAGACTCAAATAAAAACAAATCAGATGGCAATATGAACAGTTACAAAAAATGATCAACTTACATATAGCTTTGCTTGTTCATTAATCCACCTTTCTCCGCGCTCCAACGAGTGTCATGAAAAATTGTATAGGACCAACAGATTCCCCAACTTGTTGCGCCTTAACAATTCTATCGTCATTGACCATAAATTGAAATAAAATTTAGTAAACAGGACAATAATGTTGTATATTTGTATAGGTGAATCAATTAAATACCTTCTCCTTTTGTGCTGGATAAAGTTTTGAACTCGTGGGTACACCTCATCTTCGACCGGTTCTCAGAGTAAGTTTTTGACCGTGCCTAACACCACAAAATCAGGAAATTAAAATACAATACATATATAACAGCATTAAAAGCCATGTTGACCTTACCTGAAACTTTCACTCGAAAAAAGGTCACAAAGATTATCCAATCATCGGATCTTTAATTCTTCTGGTCTATTCTGAATGCTTCTCCTAGTAGCATATGCTTTGAATTTCTTGTGTAGGGCACTCCGGAAGATGTTGAATCTCTTACACAATGTGCTCAGCCATTCGTACATGGGGCTCTGTGACATCAATGTCAAACTGTGTCTAAATTCTCAATAATGTACATGCATTAAACATATGGGTATATATATTATTCGTAAGGAAGTATGACAATATGGATAATGATATAAACTACATTACCGTGATCCGAGCATCATTTGTTTTCGACATCGTACGGAACTTTCTTCCAAGTAAGCACTCTTACGGGGCATGTTCCTTGCAACTATTCCTACCTCAGTACTCACCTTGATGCATTTACTCCATTAGGTACTCCATCTTCTTTCTGAAAGTCTACACTGAACTTTGACTGCGCTGTTTGTAGGGTCTTTCACATCCAACTCCTCTAGTCTTCCCTCTCACGTTCTTCGCCACTATATTCTCTACAAAATCAAATATGCATCAACATAACTATGTTACACAAGGACGGTTTACTGTGGTAAAGGAAAATGTATTCTTAATTTTAAACAACATTGTACTCGATATCTAAAATCCAAGTATATATTTCAGTATGCTTATATGGACCAATAATAACTTACCAGTGAGTGTAGCATTTCGGGGGTCAAGACTATGATTCTCTTGAACAACATTTGCACGTCTAGCTATGGTCCTTCTTCTACCAGGAGCCATCTTAGAATCTGCAAAATCAACATAAGAGAAACTGTACCAGTAGATATATGTCAATTTATACAATTAATCTCACGACATTAGATCATTAACTATATTTACACATTCAGAAAATAGTAAGAGTACATATAATCATACATGACTACATCAGAAGTTGTTATCAGAATCACTCATAAATATATCATTATCAGTACAATAATCAATAATGTATCATCTTCTCTTCAACATCAGCATTGGATCATCTCCCACCACTTTAGCTCCAACATGTGTAATTGTTGCATCAACCAAGTCAGGATCATATCATGTCTAATGAAATGTTCCCTGTCAAACTCATCTTCCTGAACAAGAACAATATCCTCCTCTTCTTCATTTGTGTTATCCACTCTCGGTATCCCATAGGTTTCTATGTTGAGCTTTTCGAACCACTTTCCAATTAGTCCCGAGTTTGTAATCATCAAAATAGAATACTTGTTGAGCTTGAATGGCATATAAAGGCTCATTTTCATACCACAATTTCCCAACATTAATACAAGTGAGATGATAATCTTTTTGTATCCTTTTTTTTTTGCATCAGTGTCAAACCAATTCACTTGAATAACATAACCCGCAACCCATCACTATTTAGCTCAACACAACACTAATTCACACAAAATCAATTGGATCACCATCATGCTCCCCTGGCCCATCACTCACAATTTTGTGTAACTCGACAATTGATGATCATTGTTATGGAAACACACTCCATTGACAATACAATTGTTATAACATTTAACACGAAATCAAGACCACAAGATAAGTACAGTTCCTTAGTTGTATCATTGCACCTGTCAACAGCAAGGTGTTCATCTACACAAAACAATCAATCCAAATCATTTGCATAACCTAAAATATTAAACCTTGTTTGTATGTTTTATAAACGATTAAGGCATACTTACCCGATCTGCCACCATTAGGAATAACTGTCTGTGGGTTTTGAATATGTTATCACAATTTAGGGCCTCCAACTCTTTTAAGTGTTTCTATTTGTTACATAAAGAAAAGAGACATTATGGTTATAATGCTCAAGTTATATACAGTTTAAAACATTTGTTTGTCAAAGGTTTCAACTAAACTAAAAGGGACTCACTCTAGAAAAGGTTGCAGTTCTTCAATTGTTCAAGACGTACCAATGAGCCTTTTGCAACATCTGTGGAAGTCGATTAACTTCTGAAACCCCATGGACGAGCCTTGTAGAAAACTGATAATACTCCTTCTGGTTGTCCATGCAAACTGTCATCATTTCTCTACTCGATAAATAGTTTCAATTCCCCCAGACATTGAACAAAAAGTTAGTGCTTATTCGCCAAATAACCTCCGCAATAGAGCCTCCGGTCTACTTTGTTTCTAACATATTTTTTCAATTTTCCCAAAAACCTTTCAATTGGATACATCCACCGATATCAACTGGACCACCAATTTAGCTTCCAATGGAAGGTGTACAGCCAAATGAACCTAATATCAAAAAATGCAGGAGGGAAAACCATTTCAAGCTACAAAGAATTAGGACTATATTGTTCCATTATTTAGACATTTACAGACAAGTCCTAGACACTATGTTGGAAAAAGTAGGACAAATCAACAAGTGCAGTACAAACGTCTTGACGCAAAATGGACGTATTCCAACGGCAGCAGTTGTTGTAGCAGGACATGACAATCATGAATTTTTAACCCATGAACCTTGCCATCTTTCACATTGACACATTGGGAGATATACTTGCATAACCGTCTGGAAACTTCACTGATTTCAGGAACTGGCAAAATTGGCTTCTCTATCTAATGTAAGAGTATAACAGCTTGTGGTTTCAAATATCTATCACCCTGAGGTTGCAAATGTAACTCTGCGCGTATGTTCATATCAGCCAAATCCAGTCTAGCTTTATCAGTATCTTTTGATTTCCCTTCCATGTTCAATAATGTACCAATGATGTTGTCACATATGTTTTTTCAATGTGCAATCACATCAAGGTATGTCTGATTTTATTACACCAGATTCCAACTCAAAGAATATACTTTTCTTTGTCCAATTTGATGCACCAGGACTCTGTTTCTTTTTTACCTCTATCAATGATAATAAATTTTTCCCGAAAAGCACATCATCACATGAGATTGTGTATGAATTCATCCCCTGAATATAGTTTGGCGGAGATCTAAGTTCTCTTTTCCATCAAATTGCTTGCTTCGCCTCACGATGATCTGGAGACAAGAATCACCGATGTCCCATGTAGCATATTTTACTTCGCAACAATGGGATGAAGTATTCTCATTACATACAGGACAAGCCTTATAGCTTGGTTCTCCATCCAGACAAATTGCCTAAGGCGGGAAAATCATTAATTGACCACATCACAGCGGCGTGTAAACGAAAATGTTCTCCCCGAGCTGTATCATAAGTCTCTACACATCAACCCATAACTCTTTTAATTCTTCAATCAATGGACGCAAAATCATCAATATCTCTTCCAGGGGCTTTAGGCCTTGGAATGAGCAATGACATCATACAGTAAGGGTCTTTCATACACTCTCGTAGAGGCAATTGTACGGGACAGTACCACTGGCCAATGATAAGATGACTCCCAAAAGGATTAAAACCATCAATTGCAATACCCATCCGGACATTTCGGGCATCTTGTGCAAATGAGGGTATATTTGTCAATTCTTTCAAGATTCAGAACAGCAGGATGCCTCAACACATCGTCTGTATTAATCGTTTTTCCTTATGCCACACCATATCTTCAGCTGTGTGCCTTAACATGAAGAGTCGTTGGAGTCTAGGTTTCAGTGGGAAGTAACGCAAACCTTATGTGCAATTTTTTGCCCTTTCCATCATTAATCTTATATCTAGGTTCATCACATACAAGACATTTATCAGCATTTGCATGCTCCTTTCAAATAATGCACAATCAAACCTACATGCATGTATTGATTCATAGCCTAAGCCTAATTGTTGCATAATTTTTCTAGCTCGTAGTAGGATTCGGGGAGATTGGATCCTTTAGGCAAAACACTTTTTATCAACTGATTATCAAGTCACATGATTCCATTGTGAGTAATGGTTTTATATGCAATAATTTAACTATGAACTCTAGGATTGACATGTTGGTGCACCCTGGATACATTCTTGTTGAGCATATGCAAACATGTCATCAAATTTCTCGTAGTTACAGTCCAAAAATTATGGGTTGTACTACCACCTACATTTGATGAATCCCATCCAATGCAGTTTATCGGACCACGAGCATCATTAAGCATGTCCATGATGTCATCATCATCTTCATATTCATTGTCGACTTCGTCGCCAGACACGACATCAATATGGTTCCAACATTCAAGTGTTCCCCGTGAAAAGTCCATACATCATAACTCTTGAAAACCCAGTTCTATACAAATGTAGCTGAATGGGGTATATATCATGTGATCTTGTATTCAAACAAGATCTAATGGGCAACGGGTCTTACCCTCAGTACCAAATGTTGTTTTGCAATGTCTATGAAAGAGTCAATTCTGAATATATTCATCGCCACACCTATAGACAACCAAATCCATCTTCTATCCATTGTGACCTTCTAGGTTCGCAAACAAAAACTAAATTCAGTTCATAAATTGTTCTATCACAAAGACAATACTCAACCCAAATAAACCACATCATCCACACAAAGAATATGTACTAGTGATAATATAAATGGGTATAAACGATCAATAAATTAATTAATTACATTACTTACTATACCTTTGTTTTATGGTTTTAGTAGCAGTGGTGCCCACACTCTTCTTAGCCTCGGTCTTCAAGAACTTTAAGATTCTTAAATACCTTTACAACAAAATAATTGGGTTATAATTTTATAATTATCAAAGATATGTCATTTTCCTTATATGAAAATAAATACCACACTCTAAATTAAATGAATCAGAAAGCAATGGCTAAAATTAAAGTCAAAGGAACCTGACCTGCAAATTATGTTAATTTAAAATAATCACCATTGAAGGGAGAACTAAATTAGAATATTTTGAATATGTTGTCGTGGCCTATCTAGTTAGATTAAGGGTAAAACAATAAAAAAAACTAACAGTAACAAAGACAGAGGTCAGGTTCCATCACATTCACATTATGATAAACCTGACCTGCAAATTACTCAAAACAGCAAGAATCTGTCCAATAACCACATCAAATCCAGAACCAGAATGAAGTATTCTCTATATTGATATCAACAGAACATTACATCCGAAATAGCAACCTACTCTATATTGGAAAGCACCTAGATGTTCTACGGGCATGCTACTATATTCTGAAGTCTGCTTATAATCAAAACGACTTTGCTATTGAGGTTATTTACTTAGGTTGATAAAGTTTGCTGCATTTATTTACTTCCAGAGTGTATGTATTTTCACCCTTAAACTCCTCAACTGGGTGTTTGTTTCTATTTATGTAGCATTTATTTGATGTTCTTATACAAAAGTAGAGCTTGTTGGATTAGTTTAATGAATGGCATTGGCATAGCACCCTGTAGTTTCAGAATCACTGGATCAGTTGTTTTATCTGTGATATTTTGTTACATTACTGTTTATCTATGTACCAAAATATAATGGATGATACGTTGGTTCATGTGGTTAGTATTTGGTCCGGAACCTCCAATTTGATAGCTATACAGAGTGCTTGATTACTGATACATACCTAAGCAGGTTCCACACGTCCTCTTTCGTTTGGTTTTATCCAGATTATTACATTGTCCAAAAAGACATGGTATCAAAGAAAGTCACTTTAAAAAACAGCTTCAATAACCAATTTCATAAGACAACCTGCGTGTGGGCTTGAACCAGAATGAAGTAATTCTCTAATTGATATCAACAAACATTACATCCAGATTATAAGCAAAAACAGAATGATCCAAGAAAAAGAAAAGCATGGCCACAATGACTTTAGATGTAAAATAAATGGGGTATTCATAGAAGAAATTAAATAAGCTACAAAGGGAGTTTGTATTTTGCACACAGAATGTACAAATATTTAGAACCCAGTAGAGCTGAAATCAGATAACAGTTTCCAACACAATATATACCAAGTCTGAGTGGTGCATCAATCCATCAAATGAGCAGCAACGAAACTTCTTCTATTGGGGTAACGCCAGGGATTTGCGTGGAGAAGAAATTCGGAATTTGGGGAAACAGGGAGGGATTTGCGTGGAGAAGAGAAAGGTAGGTAAGGTTAGAGATTGGGAATTTGGGGATAGGGTAGGGATTTGCGTGCGTGGAGAGATTGGGAATTTGGGGAAAGGTTGCTTATATAGGTTAGGGTTTTTTGTAAATAACTTGAAAAGAATGACTAGTAATTAGTTGTTTAATTTTTAAAATAATTATATTTTGCAAACAAATCATTGTAACTAAATTTTTAGTCAGCAAAAAATTAGTTATAGTTGCAAGTCTGGCAGGAACAAATAATTTGGGGGGAAGATGAATTTTTCAACTTAAATTGGCAACTAAACCGAATTTAGTTGCTGTATATAACTTTTTGCAACTAACCCAAACATTTGTGCTAAAAATGCCTCAGGGCCCTTGTATTATTGTCCAAATATGGGATATTTTGGTAATTTAATTTTCTGGAACTAATCATAATAGTTAAATACATTTCAATTAATTGCAACTAATTTAGCAACTAAAGAATAGTTGCAAAAAAGGTTTTTTGTAACCAATAATGTAGATGCAAAATAAAATATTTTAGATGCAAATTGTCAAATTATGGAGGGAAAAATGGTCAACCAAAAATTGTAACTAAATTATAGTCACTAAAGCAACTTGTTCTGCAACTAACAAAAATAGTTGCAGAACATTAACTTTAGCGCCAAAAGTTGGAACATGTGGACCCCAAAATTGAGTTGCTCTTGTCCGACTAATGGCAATTCAGTTGGTAAATGCAGCCTTTTTGTAACTAATTCTGGTTAGTTGCTAAAAAAATGGTTGCAGAACGTCATTTTTCTTGTAGGGATTTCTTCCTTCTTTCAACTCTCTTTCAACATCAACACTTCTAATAGCAATCATTCAACACCATGCGGCCTCCACTACTAAAGTTTTGCCGCAATCAACATTAATACTTCATTTTCTTAATTAAACATAACAACTCATAAACATAAATGACAAAACTTCATGCATAATGAATTCAAGGCAATAAATAAATTATGGGTCAAATATACTTACCATAAACTAATTCTATGTCTTAAAGCCTTAATTTAAGGTTTCATTAAAATCTACAAACCGTAGCATAATCCCTAAAGTCATGGGAGGTTCTTCTTACCTTTTTAAAAAATCTCCACCAACCTTTGCCTTTATCTCTTTTACACTTTAATCCTACATATATAACATTATACCTAACATCTACCTCAAATCTCAAATCACATTACAACTGGGTTTTAATCCTTACCTAAACCCTTCAATTTGAAGATCCAAGGCTCTATCTTGTTCTCCTTGAAAAATTATGCAAAACTCCTTTGAAACTTAGAGAGAGAAAGCTTGTTTCATGTAGGATTTGAGAGAAAATGGAAGAAAGGTGGAGAAATGATGTCTTCTCTTGGCTTGAAAGAATTTCCTCTCATTATAGGAAAGTATTTCATTAATTTTCCAATTATGCTACTGGCCCAATTATTTTAATGTTAACTCTAAGTCCTTAATTCTTCATATAAGGACATTTTGGTCATTGGCACTAAACATAATTATTACTTAATTAAGACATTAAATGCAATTAAGCCTACTTATCCTTGACTTTTTCAATGTTTATCTATAGCCAAATGACTATTTTGCCCTAATACCCTTTTATGGATAATTGATCATACTGTTTTAAATGAATTTTGCCCTTAGATTTTATGCTTTTTAACATAAAATAAACATCTAAAGGCTATTTTGAGTTGGGAACATACCTTGACATCTTGGGTATTACATTATATTTTTTTTTTTTTTAATGTTGGGATGTCCGATCTAGCCTACGCACACCTCAAACTAATCCCCTAGGACCCTGAAACTATTGACCAGATAAGAGCTCTAGTGGCTACTCCTATTAGCAATGGAGGAGGGACTCAAACTCAAGACTCTTGAGTAATATACTCAACATCCCCTATCGAACCACTTGGCCACTAATAAGTAGCTTGTTGTTCAACATTGTTGTCTTAAAAATTAATCAATTCATTAATTAGTTAACTACATTGCATATGGATGTTTCTTCATTTGAGCAAACTAAAGTTTGTATGGGGTGGCGTTTGTGTTTAGTTATCTGGCCTTTGTAGTTTAGTTGTTGGGCTTTTCTGTGGTCTATTGAAGTTTGGGGCTATGTGGTCATTACCTGCTTATTCGGCTTGTAGTGTTGTTTCGGCCTTGTGGCTGGATTAATAGTGCTATCATTCGAAGTGGGCGTTACTTTGACTTGTAATTTTACCTTTTTTTTTTTAATCAATAATGATAGTGGTACAAAGAAATTTTAAAAAGATATCTATACAAAGTGATGTGGCAAGAAATGAATAGAAGGGTGAATACTATATTTAAATCCAATAATTATTAAAAATAATTTTTTATTCATACGAAGAAAGTAGGTGTAATACTCAATGATAGTCAATTTTGCACAAATTAGTTATAGGAAAAGAAATATAAAAATGACATTAAATACATTCAATTTTTTTATTATTATTATTATTATTATTATTATTATTATTATTATTATTATTATTATTATTTTATTTTATTTTATCATCATCATCATTATTATTATTATTATTAACACAAATTTATAAGACACCTAATATTACATAAGTGAAATTGTAATCCATATTAGTCTACATATGCTTAGGGCTACTAAGAAAAATGCAGAAACCGAATCGAACCAATAACGAAACCAAATGTTCAGTTATTCGAAAAACTTGTTCGATTTCGGTTCAAATAAAATAAAAAACCTAATTTTCAGTTCGGTTACGGTTTAGGAGAATATAGAAACTGGCTTATTATAAAAATATTAAATTAAAATAAAAAATAAAAAAATCAGGTTTATTATAAAAATATTAAATTAAAACCAGTTCAAAACCAGTTAAGGGGAAAACTGGTATGGTTAAGAGGTAACATTAGTTCTAAGCATCTTTGGCACCTAATATTAGGTTATAAGGGGACAAAAGAATTACAAAATTGGGAAATGATGGCTTAATAGCATCATTGGGCTCACAGCCCTACGCAACTTGTGAATCTTGTCTTTTAGGCAAAATTACCAAATCACCCTTTGTTGGACAATGTCAAAGGGCCAAAGATTTGTTAGAAGTAATCCACTCTGATGTATGTGGGCCATTTAGTATAATGGCAAGGGGAGGTTTTCAATACTCCATAACTTTTATTGATGATTATTCGAGATATGGTTATTTGTACCTGATGAAGTACAGTCTGAATCTTTTGAAAAGTTCAAAGAATTCAAAGCTAAAGTAGAAAAAAAAAACAGGAAAAGGTATTAAAGTTCTACGATCAGATCATAGAGAAGAATACCTAAGTACTGACTTCCAAGACTATCTCAAAAGTTATGGTATTATATCACAATTGACACCTCTATATACGCCACAATATAATGTGTATTTGAGAGAAGAAATTGTACCTTGTTAGACATGGTACGATCAATGATAAGTTATACAGACTTACCATTGTCAATGTGAGGGTATGTAGTCCAAACCAATTTATATGTCCTAAATAGGATTCCAACCAAATATGTTTCCAAAATACCATACGAGATATGGCATGGCAAATGACCTAACCTTAACTATCTAAGGATTTGGGGTTGTCCTGTATTCGTTAAGAAAATCTTAACAGAAAAATTGGAAACAAGATCTGAGAAAGGTCGTTTTATAGGGTATCCAAAAGATTCCATGGGATATTTCTTTTATTTTCCCTTTGATCATAGAGTTTTGATCAATAGACATGCAATTTTTCTTGTAGAAGAGTTCATTCAAGAAGGAGGTGTATGAAGGAAAATAGAGCTAGAAAAAGAATCTTCTGAGCAAGAAAACGGCCAACCTCAAGAAGAACCAACTCAACCTTTCGAAACACAAACTCTTCATAAGTCTACTAGAGTGTCTCGTCCTCCAGAGAGATACAACTTGCTTAATCAAAAGGATTGGGAATGTTTATTGATTGGGGAGGTTGATCATGGTGATGATCCTAGAACTTATGAGGAAGTGATGTTAGAGATCGATTCTAGAAAATGGCTTGAAGCCATGAAATCAAAGATTGATTCAATACATTCCAACAAAGTCTGGTCTCTAGTCGACCCACCTGAAGGAATTGTTCCTATTGGTGTAAATGGGTTTACAAGAGAAAGATTGGTAAGGATAGCCAAGTAGAAACCTACAAGGCTAGACCATTGGCAAAAGGTTATATTCTGAAGCAAGGAATTGACTATAAGGAAAATTTTTTCTCTAGTAGCCATGTTAAAATCAATTAGGATTTTATTGGCAATAGCTACATTTGGCAGTTATGAGATTTAGCAAATGGATGTTAAAATCGCGTTTCTTAATGGATATCTTATTGAAGATAGCTATATGGACAACCACAAGGTTTTATATCTAGTGACGAAAGTGACAAGGTATGTAAGCTACAAAGGTCCATCTATGGACTCAATCAAGCCTCCAGAAGTTGGAACATTCATTTTGATGAGGCAATCAAAGAGTTTGATTTTATCAAAAACATGGATGAACCATGTGTTTATTAAAAGGTTTGTCGGAGCGCAATCATATTCCTAGTATTATATGTTGATGACATACTACCACTTGGAAATGACATTGGTTTAATGGCATCAGTCAAAGTTTGGTTATCAAATAAATTCTCCATGAAAGATTTGGAAGATTCTAAGAGAGGTTGTCTACCCTTTTTCATAAGATTCATTTATCTAGATCAATGAGCCCCAAGAAACTTGAGAATAGAGAATGCATGAGCAGAATACCATATGTATCAGTAATTGGTAGTCTTATGTATTCCATGCCATGTACAAGGCCTGATATAGCTTATGCTATAAGCATTACAAGCGGATATCAGTTTGACCTTGGAGAAGAACATTGGGTAGCAGTCAAAAATATCCTTAAGTACTTGAGAAGAACTAAGGATTTAATTTTGACATACCTTAGTTTTGAATTGAAAATTGATGGGTATATATACTCAAATTTCAAATCAAACGTTAATGATAGAAAATCTACATCGGGATTTATTTTTCTTTGTAATAGAGGAGCAGCTAGTTGGAAAAGCTCCAAACAAGCTACAACTATAGATTCCACTACAGAAGCTAAGTATATTTGTACTTCAAAGGCCGCAAAGGAAGGGATATGGATAGAGAAGTTCATAATAGAACTTGGTGTGGTTCCATCAATTAAGAGCACATCACCTTTGTACAACAATGGGGCTATAACACAAGCCAAGGAACCAAGGTCTCACCAGAGAGCTAAGCATATTCAGTGAAAATATCATATAATCAAAGAGTACGTTTGAGATGGTTAAATCATCATGCAAAAGACACCATTAGCAGACAATGTAGCTGACCCACTCACAAAGCCTATGACACAGTTACAATTAGATCGCCATCTTGAGAAGATGGGTATTGGATACCATAGCAATTGGTTTTAGTGCAAGTAGGAGTTTGTTAGTGTATGTGCCCTAAAACCAATGATGGGTGTAAGGTTTAAGGAAACATTTATATATAAATTTTGTAATGTTTTATCATTAATAAAATGACGATTATTCTACGTTGCTTTGTGTCATCTATATTTAATTAAGTTGCGTATGTCTTCGAGCTTGTTTTGGAAAGAATTCTATTTTCAAAGAGTTTGAGAATATGAGTATCAGGATTCTTTCATGTGACTCGCTTTTAAGTATGTTCCTGATCAGATGTGATAATAATCGAGGCAATATTATCACAAGATCGGCATTACTGTGTGCCGCCATTGATTAACTGAGATGTTGATGGGTGGGTGATGAGACTCATATCATAAGGGCACGAGTAATTAGGTGTTTAATTAGAGAATGAAGCATTGAATGTGACTGCTAGACGATTGATCACATGCATATAATATCTTTAGTCAATAATCATCGTTATGTGCGTTAATGTCACTTTATCCCTAGACCTGAGATGCGATCATGTCTTATGCATGGGAGCTCGTGGTTCTTCAGTATGTTATCACTAGATTGTTTATATATAGTGTGTAGTGCTTGTTGGTCATGAGTTAACCATGTACGGAGTCATATGCGCTTTCAATAAGGAATATGATGGCTCGGATATTACGAGTTTAAGTGTTCCAAGGGATCAACTAATGTGAAGGAAGTCTTTGGATAAAACATTTGTGTTTTATGAATGGTTTCATAAAAACACAATTCTACATTTTAAGATAATCTGAATTATGTGATCAAGTTAAGGATTTGACTATACCATGGTCTGCACTTGATTAGAAGACGAAATCGGAGGGAATGAGGTGACATGACTAAAACACTCAATATTATAGGTTCATATGATCCCACTTCATTCATTGATTAGGAACCATGATATACTGCTAGGTGTCACTCATGATTTGTAAGGAAGATAGATATCAAGAGTTGATATCTACCTTACTACCAATAGATAGATGAACCTAGAAAGGTTACACACATTATGGATTTCTAAGCTTGATGGGAATCAAGGATTTTCTTATTAAAGAGTTAATGAGGATATTAAAGTTCCCAAAAGTCCTAATTGACTAATTATAGAATTGGTTAAAAGTGTATTTTTGTAATTGGATAAATTAATTAAATGTTGATTAATTAGTTAAATTAATTAATTAAAAATTAAGTCCAAATAAGGAGGCTTTATAAATGGATTTAATAATTAAACTTTGACTTAAATTGGGCTAGCACTCAAATGGGCCTTGGTTTAGTTATTAGTTAATCCATCAGAGAATAACTTAAACTAGAATAGGATATTCTAGGGATTGTCTACTAATCCAATTTTGGTGGCTATTTAAAGGAGCCTTAGGGTTCATTATTGATAAGAAGAGAAAAATTATAAGAAAACCCTGGCCACCGATATTCTCTGCCTTCCCGAGGAAGAAGTTGTTCTTGATTTCATTATAGTGGGTTAATTCTCATCGACAAGAGATCCTGTTTGTATCGATCTAGAGGTACCACACTTGGGGTACTCAGTGAGGGTTCAACAAGGAGAAAGAAAATAGCAAAGGAGTCGGTAACCTTTTCTTACTCTTGTTTTGTATTTCATGTCTTTGATACATATATACATGCATGTGTTATTTGCATTAAATCGTTATTACCTCGATCATAATGGCACAACTGGGAGGAAGTTTTAAAATTCAGGCAATTGGGCACTTCCGCTAAACGTTCCTTACCCAACATATTGGGCGTCAAATAGTTGGGTGTTAGATATAAACTAATTGGATTATGAAGAAAAACTTGATGTCAATGACCATCTTTACATGGCTAGTTCCAGAGGCCTCCACGTAAAAAATATAATAAAGAGTGGATATCCAACTAATAAAGAAACAATCTATTTGGTGAAAATTGATTGGGATGGGATATTCGAATTACAATTTAAGACAAAATGGTTCAAGGTTAGTTGTGTGGGAATCTTCGGAAGATAATGTGTGCCTAAGGGTCTGTGTGGCCTTAATAGCTATTGTATTATAAATCAAAACTAGAAATTTGGCTGTATATGTCTTGAAGGATTTGCATATGTTGACCAAGAAAATCAATATATAGGCTGTCAAAGAAATTTCTCAAACCTGTATAGAGCTGTGAACTACACCATTTAGGAATTGGATAATTATATCTTTGAAGATGTTTCATATAAAGTTCTACTAGTATCCAAAGAAGACTGTAAATAAGCATGTTTGGAGGATAGTAATTGTTATGTAGCACAATTTAGTACTACAAATGGAGACTGCATAATGCAAAGGCTTCCTTTGAGATTTGCAAGAAAAGATCCCAATGGTGATTCATCAAATATCGTTCTTGTCAAGGTAGAAGTTACTGCATCCTTCACTGATAGCGGAACTGTTGAGCTCAAAGAAAGCAAGAAACAACTCCTGGTGGATATGATAATAATTGTCTGTTTTTTATTTGTTGTTTTTATATTTGTTATTTTCTCAATATTCGGTTTTGTTATCTACATATATCATTGCTAGTCATATAGGAGAATTTTGACTATTGCTTTTGCGAGGATATTGCCCCACATCATTTAGTTTTGCAAAGATTGAAAAAATGACTGAAGGTTTCAAGGAAGAGATTGATAGAGGATCTTCGTGTATAGTTTATAAAGGGACAATGACGAATTACCAAAAACTAGTAGTTGTCAAGAAATTAAAGAAGGGGTTCGCTGAAGAAGAAAGGGAATTCCTGATTGAGATTAAGGCAATTGGGAGAACCCATCATAGGAATCTAGTTCGTCTACTTGGATATTCCTCTTATGGACCCAAAAATGTGTTGGTATATGAGTATATGAGCAATGGTTCTCTTGTTGATCTTCTCTTCACTCTAGAAAAACAACCTAACTGGGTTGAAAGAATGGGCATTGCTCACGATATAGCAAGAAGCATTCTTTGTCTACATGATAAGTGCGAAACTTAGATCATCCATTGTGACATAAAACCTCATAATATACTCATGGGTAAGAAAATGCATGCAAAAACTTTTGATTTTGGATTAGCCAAGCTAATGAAACTAGACCAAACTAAAACTTATACAACAATAAGGGGAATGAGGGGATATGTTGAACTAGAATGGCATCAAAATATTCCTATGACAGTGAAAGCAGATGTTTGCAGTTTTGGAATTGTGTTCTTGCAAATCATACATCGTCGAAGAAGTATGGACCAAAATCTTCCGAAGGATCAAGCTATTCTTGAAGATTGGGCTTACAAGTGTTTTGATGCTGGGGAGTTGATTCAAATAATAGGTGATGAAAATGTTGATCTAAAACAATTAGAGAGGATGATGAAAATTGCACTTTGGTGTATCATTGATGAGCCATCCCTTCGTCCTTCAATGAAGAAAGTTTTATTAATGCTGGAAGGGACTATAGATATCCCACTGCCTCCTAATCCTATTTCGCATCGTAGTACTAAGTCCTGTTTGTTTTTATATTTATGTTTTTAGCCCATAAACGTCACTATAATGGAAAATAAGATCACTACGAGGAAAAATGCCTTTCTTGACGGGTATTCTCTGTCAAGAAAGGGGTACAATGACAGTTCAAAACCCCTGTCAAGAGAGGGTCATGACAGTTTTTGAACTATCAAGGATCTTTTGACATATCCTTGATAGTTCGATAACCATCAAGGATTTAGCAGAATTTGAACCAAATTCTTGACAGTTCAACAACTGTCAATGATTTAGCCGAATTGTCAAATTTTTTTTTAGAATTTTAACTAAATTGTTGACAGTTTTCACATTGTCAAGATTTCGTTTATTAATTTTTTTTTTTAATTAGTGAAATTTCTTTATTATTATACGTATTAAACTATGGAATAGTTGAATGAAATGCTTCATAATATTATGATCATTCAACAATATGCAATGAGACACCAAACAATTGATTGAATAGTACATATATTATTGCTGCTCTGAGTAAACAAAATTGAACAACAGTACCTAAATTTTACAATATTGCATAAATAATAATGAACACCGAAAACTTAACGATAAAGGAATATTTGTTATTCTTGAAACGTCATAAAGATTTTTTTATTTTATCATACCTTAGAGGAATTAATGTCATCAACCCTTATATTACATGTAAAATATTTCATTTTATAATATACAATTACATATAAAGTTAAAGAACTTTAAAAAATTAAGACTAAATAGTTAAATAATATAATAGTATAGAATATAGAATTATATGATATTTAATTTATCTTTTTTTTTTTTTTTTTTTTTTTGGTTATGATTTTAAGGAAAAAAATTGTTAATTTAAATTGTAGGCTTTCTTCCCAAAAAAGAAAATTGACTTTATATGCTAATAGTTTTATTTAATTAGAATATACTACTGATTTTAATTAAAATATTGTACTAAAAGTTTCAATATTTGAAATGCGACAAACAACGGTCTTTGATTTTGTAGGTACTTGTGAGCATTGTTTTAAACCTGGACCAGACTGACAAATTAGACCAGGACCCGATAGCCTCTCTGAACAGGTTTAGGTTCCAAGGGTTTTTGCAAAATTTCAAATTTTTAGGGACTAATTTTTTATTTTAGATGTGTTTTAGCATTATTTCAAAACTTTAGGGGCTTATTGTGATATTTTTGTGCATTTTTAAATTAAATTAAAATTTCATGAACTAATTATAATTTTTTAAAAATGTTTTTATTGCTGACGTCACCGGTCTAACTGGTTGGACCAACCGACCCGTGACCTGATCATCTTGCCGAGACACACAATAGGTCGAGTTTTAAAACAATGTCTGTGAGGGTATTCAAACCTTCAAACCTTACATATTGTGAGAGCACAAACTAATACAGGTCTTAGTTAATGATTTATATCCGATAGTGTATTAATTGTATTACATATAAAAAAAAAATATTCAATGTGACCAGCTTTAAATTCCATGTTACCATATACGATTTTCGTCATCTTACCAGCATGATATTATGGGGTATTATCCAAAATGCCAGCTTTTTATAAATGAAAGAAATTGTATGATTAAATATTCGAAACCCAAAATAAAAAAATAAAAAAAGGAGAGAGATAAAGAATGAAGAAATTCCGATCCTAAAGAGTTAATTTATTAAACAAGATAAAGAAGAGAAGAAAATAAGCAGTCCAAGAGAAGAACAAACAAACTGAGAAAACACAAAACTTCGAGTCATGATCATTTTTCTTTATAGAAAAAGGAAACAAACTGAAAATTGACTTGAAATTGTTTTCTCCATCATTATCAAAGCCTTCGCATGATTTCAAAATAACTCTGCCTTCATTATTCAACAGCAAGGCGGCGTTCTTTCCAACAGTTTTCTCTGGAATTCTAGCAACTAAAACCCCAACAACATCGCCTTCGTCTTGCGGATCATAAAACTCAAAGGCGTGGAGACCAGAACCTGACAGCCACGAGCATTTTTTGACGCGTTTAAGAGAAGATGGCAGATTTATTTTAGACTCTCTTTCTTTAGCAGAAACAGTAAAAGATGAACATAAGAAGTGGAAGAACACAAGAAAATGAATAAAAAAGAAGATTGAATTAAATCTGAGCTGCATCTTTTTGAGCTTTTCTGAAGGGCTAAATTTTGTGAATGTTTGACAGGGATTGAATTTGGATCATATGTTTGAGAGAACAGCATTTATATATTGTAAATCGCGAGAAAATTGAAGCCGTTCTCCTTGGAGAGCAAGCTGAAGGCCGTGTTGACTAGTAATATTATATTGTGAGAATCTGCAGGTGAACTAAACACCAACCTGGAATGCATTATTTAATTAAAATTATGGTACGCAAAACCGTTGAGAGAAATTACTTTGGTTCTCGGAACCATCCAGGACATTTATTTTAAATAGTAGCATTTTGGTCCTTTGGCTTAGAATATAGTCAGCTGACTGTTAATCGGCTTAAAATTTATATTAAAATAACAAAAATTTCCATCTAAAACACTATAAAAAGAATACATTATAAATATTACTAATATTAAAAGTTGTTTTTGTGTAAGGTTATGAGTAAATTATGACTTGGGACAGCCAGTTATTGTAACCGGTTGTCCCAAGAATTTAAATAAAAAATATTTTTAATATTTTTAATTAATAAAAATTTTAAAAAATAAAAAATATATAATTTTAAATTTAATTAGGACATCTCAAAATATTGAAAGTATAAAATTTTAATATTAAAAGTTTCAAATATAATGATATTGACGTTAAAATCTTATAAATTTCAGTTCTAATGTTATGGTTTTCACATATATTGTTTTAAGTCTTAAATATTATTTATACTATTTATAGGTTTTATGTGTATTATTGTAAGCATCAAACACAATGTTCTAATTTTCAAGTTCTCTAGTTTTAAGTTATACATTATGAGTTTCATGTATATTGGTCTAGCTTTCTACAATAATATATGTATAAATAAATGTAAAAGATTTCAATTGTGATGTTATAACTTTAAAAAGATTTTTTTTTTTTTTTTTTTTTTTTTTTTTGGCATCAAATAATTTAGATTTCAAGTTATATGTTTTTGGTTTCACATTTTCACGGGTTTTTAAAACTAACAACTTTCAACTCTAGCACATTGAGTCACAGGCTTAGTATAAGTACATTAATAATTCTATTTGTTTTATTATTGATTCCTAAATTTAGTATATATATACAATATGTTATTTGGACCATTGATTGAAGTTAAATATATAGTTTTTGAAAATCAATTAACTTGATCCAATTTGGATACTGTAACTTTCAGGGTGTGTTTGGTTGGAGGTAATGTTGGATTACTGAGGTAATGTCATCTTATATTATTTGATTACTATGTTTGATTGTCAAATAATATAAGATTCAAGTAATCTTTTAAATCAATAGTAATTACCATTGGTAATATAAAAGATAATCTGATTACTTCAGTATTTTAAGATTACCTGGTAATATTATTTTTGTTACAATTTTATCACTTATTAATAAAATTTTAGGACAATAATGCCTTTATTTTAAAGAAAGTTTACACTAATCTATCATTACAATTTTATCCCTGTTTAATTAAGTTTTTAGACAATAATGCCCTTATATTTAAAACAAATTGTAGACTACCACTACCACCCAGCCACCACCTCCGACCGTCTCCAGAAGTCGCCGAAAGTCATCGTTATGGCCGTCTCTAGCCATATTGATGGCCGAAAATGGCATATGGTCGCGCCAGATTGATGGATTTGGCCATTGATCTAGTCGAAAATGATCAGATTATATCTGACTGAAACTGGCCAGATCGACACATGAAGGTCATTTTTGGCCAATCGTGTGCCATTGGGTTGTCGACTGCCAACTGGCGGAATGGCTGGGTTGGTTGGGGTGCATTTGTTGATTTTTCAAACTTTTATTATGTGTTTTTTTTTTTTCGCTAAGTTTTTAAATGTAGGGGGTTATATTAATAATCTAAATAATAATATTTAATAAAAAGGAAATTTAGTAATTTAAATAATATTCTCACCAAACATATTAATATAACGTATCCACCAGTTTATCCCAACCAACCAAACACATTTCTTTAAATATTTTTAGTAATATTCAAGATAATCTATTTTTCCATTAATATAACATTCTTAATACTACAATATTCTCTGAACCAAACGCACCCTCAAGTTAATCATTTATGGCTTTATTGGAAAATTTTAATTTTAAAGAAATTTATTGTACTTTACAAACTTTTAAACTTTTTGTGCTTTTTAAATGTTATGTATGTGTGGCAAATTCGATTACATTGATACAAATATAATAACCAAAATTGACATATTATCTTATTCATAAAATATATTTATAATAAAATTACAATAATTATTGATTATGCTTAATTTAATTAAATAATTATTAATATAAATAAATGTACAATCTTTATTAGGTTAGTTCAACAACTTCACTATTTGAATTCTACTCCCAAATCCACATCTTTATGATCCGTATCCCAATATGATGCAAATGTTGGAAAGAATTTGTCTTTTCTTAAACTTGTTCAGTCGGTTGCAAGTTTTTATTAAAATTTTAATTGAAATAATATTTCACCATTAGGTAATTTTATTAAAAATCAAACGGCTTCTGTTTTTCACTTTAAGCGTATCGTAGTATGTCCCAAATTTTAATGCTCATAAATCCACTTGGACCACTTATATTTAGGTCTTCAGACAAGTAGGTCTATTTACAGGGAAAACTTCTATAATTTATCAAGTCTTCTAAAAATTCAATAAATGGCTACTACATATGTAATATCCGGACCATTGGTACTGTTGAATTACCTCTAATGATGAAGTTATGGTTCAGGTGCAGGGGGACGAGTTTTGAGCCCCAGCATTCAAGGTAGGTAAGGGATAAATTAACAATATCTTGATAATGACTTATAACTGTAAAGCCTAAATCCCATAAATGTTCAATGATATGCTATTTCTTTAATATTCATTTTTACTGGTTTTACATTTCATGTCACCCCATACGATTTTTATTACCTTACTAGGCTGATATTACAGGAAACTCCCTCAAAAGCCATTATTTTTCCTTCAAGTTATTAAACAAACACGTTATATACCAGTGTTGTTTATATAATGTCTTTTTCATTTCTTTTTAAATGATTTTTGTCATTTTTAGTATAATTTTCCAGTCAATTAGCAGTTAACTAATGATGTACTAAGTTAAAGGACCGAAATAATAATATTTGAAATGAATGTCCTTGACTTTACTAGACTGAAACCAAAGAGATCAAAGAATATTTTATGGTCCTCAAGTCAAGTCGGATCCATGTGCATTTAATTATCCTAGGACTTAAGTCTATGTTTTTATTATCTTTTCCTATTCTTTAAAATCAACGGGATTTAATTTTGTTTTTTTATTTCCGAAATTGAGGTAAGCAAAGCATAATCATGTTTAAGTTTTTTATTCTAATTACTTTTTGAGTCAACGAACTTGAAATTGATCTCGAACTCCATATATGTTTTGTTATTGTCTTGGGTATCTATTTTATATTTGTTTTGTTTTCCTCCTCATTTAATTTCGTTCACAGACTATTACCAGATTGATGGTTTTAAAAGTATATTTATATGTGACAAAGACTTAATTTATTAGACATACATATGAATCAGGTAAAGCATTAAAATTTATTTGAATATCTAAATTTTAATGCTTACGAAATTTCAAGTCTTCAGACAATTAGGTCTATCCACTGGGAAGACTTTGACTTTATCAAGTCTTCTAAAATTTAAATAAAGGGCACTTTTTTTCCCTAATAGACACGCCAAAAAAAAAAAAAAAAAAAAAAAAAAAAAAAAAAAAAAAAGGGCTCTCAGCAAGACCTTTCACTGTCGCCGTTAACATCTCTTAGTAGACCAAGACAAATCTGTTACACATACCTATCAACACAGCCTAAATCTCAGATGTTGAAAAGAAAAAGAATGTATATATGACATAAAGTTATATATACAAACTAAATAAATAATTTTTTTTTTTTAATAAAATTTGATTATATAGAGTCTCTTTGTATAATTACCCATGTTTATTGAGTTAGTTTTTTATTTGCATCCATCCTTTCATTTTGTACAATAATTTTATAACTTTTGCTTTGTTAAACCCAATGGTCGTGAAGGGAATATTTTTTGTTTTTTGTTTTGATTAACCGAAGGTGTCTAGACTAGTTTAAGTGCACCTCAACTAATCATTTAGGGCCCCACAGTTGACGACCGAATAAATCCCCTCAGTGGCCACCTCTATTAGGACATGTGGGGACTCAAACTTAGGAACCCATATTGGACCCCTTTGCTCTTTTACCATCAAGCCACCCAAAGTTAAAAGATCTCATATTAAGTAAAAATTCTAAGTTACAATAATCTAACCTACACATACAAAGTTGAGATCTTAATTTATGTGCCACCCATGTGAAGTAACTTTTCAACTCAACTGGCAATTTTACTATTGTAATTGTTATAAATTTGAGCCTAATTAAAAAATCTTACAACTAATCAAGTAAACACAAACTGAAAACAAAGAACAAAGAATAACATAATTTTACCGTGATTCATTTATTCAAGATTGAACAAGCTACACCCACGTTGAGCTCGAGAATATAGAGACTCATTGCACTAGTATTAACACATCAAGATTACAGATTACAATCTTAATTTACACTCACAGTATCAATCTCACTCGCTAACTCACTCAAAGCCCCTTTACACTATAAATCTAAAATCCTAGAGAACACCTACTCTACCCTTGAAGGAAACCCAATCTTCAACAAGATTTATGCCTAGATTTATAGAGGAGATTAAGCTAGAATGAAAACCCTAGCAGAGAGATTCTATCGCTATTGTAGAGAAGTTTGAGAGAGAGCAAAAATTGGGGATTTGCCTTCTTTTATAGCATTGACTAGCTGGGGTGAAGATGGCCATTGCATCATTCATTCATCAAGTGGCCAGGATTACAAGAGCTATCACAAAATGGCTATGTGTCACTTGAAGGGCAAAAGGCACCGTAGGCTTCACATATTTAATAATCTCCACCTTGAAGCCTATAGTCATCCCTCTTGGCAGTATCCTCTTCAGTGTAGCAAGTATCTAACATATTCCTTCTTATCTCTAATGGATTACCTTACATGCAATAAGTTCAAGCAGTACTTGAACTTTGCAAGTATCATCACATTGGTTCCCATGTCTGTTAGGTTATCTTCAGTATGTATCTTCATCAGGTTCAAATCCTCTCTTGAGATCAGATCCCTTACAAAATGATACCTCACATTTACATGTTTAGCCCTCTTATGGTATACAGGATTTTTTCCCAAGTGGATGGAACTTTGACTATTAGAATAGACAGTCACAAGGCTATTCGACAACTTAGCTTCCCTTAAGATCCCTTGAAGCCATATGGCTTCCTTGAATGCATTAGTCACTACCACATACTTTACTTCAGTTTTGGACAGTGCCACTAGTGGTGGTAATTGGGATTTCCAGCTGACACAATTGCCTCCCAAAGTGAAATAATAGGTTGTAAACCCCCCTCCAGTCAAGTATCCTCTGAATATCCCTCAATGAGAATCTCGAGAATACATGTCTGGAGAACAAGTTGTATTTAGAAAAATCTGTGTAAGGATAATAATAATAATATCCAAAACATACATATAAAATGTCACGCAGGATCCAAACTTATAATATACAAACTTTAAGAATTTATCCGAAAATTACACAATCAAAACATATTTATAGGGTGGAAGCTTCCAAAGGTATTTCACAAACATTTATCTTTTACATTATTTACATCAAGATAAAAACATCAAGATGACAATAAATCATCTCCCCTCACGTGTAGCCCCGTTGTCTCTAGCATCTTTCACTTTTGGTCTACCTGTAAAGCAATCAACAATGAAAGGGTGAGCGTTAATCGCTCAATAAGGAATGATCCATTTCATTCTAAATGTGCTATTTGACCTTCATTTAAACATATTTGTTAACATATCACTTATCTTTTACATATGGGGATATTCCCCCCCCCCCCCCCCCCCCCCCTTTTTTTTTTCCTTTCTATTTCATATGTCTTTCATCATTTTATCCCATGGCTATATAAAGATCAATGCATAAATGTACAAATAAGTATGTAAACATAGTACATGCACATTACATGTCATGATATAACATCTACATATCATCTAACATGAGTATAAATCATCTCATAATGTAAATAACATCATAACTCATGGAGTGCAACTAAATGCATATGAAACATTTAACGTGTAGCCGATCGGACTTTTCTTAGCATCTTAAGCACTTCATATCATCTAGCCTCAAATTCATCTAGAGCTCATATCATCGGGAGGCGTGCTTACACGTTATTTAGCATCTAAAGCATATATTCATCTTTCCTTAACCCGTATACGAGGATATGCTTACGCGTTTTCCATCATGTCTATATGCATCTCTATCATGTCTATTTGCATCTCTAATATCTTATGGCATGTAAATATATATTTTGGTGAGCTTAATACTTTTAATTCATCTATGGATTATCAATCCCTTTACATTACCTCTTGCTTACATACATCATCTTAAAACATGTATTACATTGCATCTTCATTCCATTTCATAACATTAATCATGCATTGATATCATGAGCATGTATATCTTTCAAAGATCATCTAACTAATGGGTAAACATTAGTACATGGCATAATTACAATAATACATTAATAATCAATTCATAATCTTAAGAATTGGTCATGTTAAATCTTAAACTTTAATAACCAGTTTATACTTTAGGCCATTTTTCATCCATTTCTCGAATTGGCTCTTGGCATAAACATAAAAGTTATAGGGCTGTGTCTTAACTTTCTAACGCTTTAAGAATCATCTCATTTCAATTTTTATAACTCAAGTTATGGTTAAAATACTGAAGCATGTTTAACATAACACTTAAACTTACCAAATCCGAATTTTTTCATATTAAACTATGCCACATCAATTCCTATTGACAATTAACCAATAGGTCAACTTATGGATCAAATAAACCTCTCCTTAATAGTCTTTAACATCTTAAAGGAAGTATAAAATCTCATTCCCATAATCATCCATTATTGCTATAACATTGTAAGCTAATGCAAACAACACATCAACACTTCTAATAGCAATCATTCAACACCATGTGGCCACCAATACTACAATTTTTGCCACAATTGGTATCCACACTTCATTTTTTTCAATCAAACATAACAACTCATAAAACATAAATAGCAATAACTTCATGTATAATGAATTCAAGGCAATAAGTAGAATAAATGAGTTCAACTACACTTGCCATCAACTAATTCTATGCCTTAAAGCTTTAATTTAAGGTTTCATAAAAATCTACAAACCCTAGCATAAACCCTAAAGTCATGGGAGGTTCTTCCTTACCTTTTTAAAGACTTCCTCCAACAAATCCTTTGCCTTTGACTTCTTTTACACCTTAATCCTACATATATAACATTATACCTCAACATCTACCTCAAATCTTCAAATCACATCAAAACTAAAGTTTTTAATCCTTACCTTAAACCCTTCAAATTGAAGATCCAAGGCTCCTATCTTGTTCTCCTTGAAAAATTATGCAAAACTCCTTGAAAACCTAGAGAAAGAAAGCTTGTTTCATGGAAGATTTGAGAGAAAATGGAAGAAATGTTGAAGAAAGGCTCTCTCCTTTGGCTTGAACGAATTTCATCTCATTTATAGGAAAATATTTCATTTATTTTCCAAAATTATGCAATTGGCCCAATTATTTTAATTGTATAACTCATAAGTCCTTAATTCTTCATAGAAGGGCATTTTGGTCATTTCACACTAGACATAATTATTACTTAATTAATGCCATTAAATGCAATTAAGCCTACTCATCCTTGACTTTTTCAATACTTCTCCATAGGTAAAATAACCATTTTGCCCCTAAGCCTTTCTATGGATACTTGATTCATACCGTTCCAAATGAATCGACTATTTTGCCCTTAGTTAGATTTTATGCTTTTTTAACATAAAATTAACATCTAAAGGACTATTTTGAGTTAGGAACATACCTTTGACATCTTAGGTATTACATAGGCTGTTGTAGACTTTCTTGAATCTCTATTGTAACACCCATAGTGAGATATGAAATTTTATTCACGTCTTAAAGTCTTTATGCTTTTATTTCAAGTTGAATGCATGAAAATTAGTTGAGAAAAGTTTTGTAGACTTCACCGTGGCAAAGAACTTTTGCCACCACAGCATTGTACGTTCTACCCAAATTCATGGCAGAAATAAGCAGCTTCATTAGGGTGAAGAAAGTTCTTCGCCCCGGCGAAGAACTCCCTGGAAATTTTAGTGATTTTGGGGAAAATCTTGCTCAAGGGCAAAATGGTCATTCCACCCATAATTAGTTGAAAGTGTGGGTAGTGAAAAGAGATAGAATTTCATGGAGAATGTAATGGAATGAGGACATTTTGGTAATTGAATAAGGGATATAGATGGAATTTCATAGAAAGTGCAAGGGTAGAATGGGAAGCTATAAGAATATTTTGTTATATTAAGGTAGCGTTTGGTTCAGGGTGATATAAGATTAATCCTGTAATCTTTGTTTAATTTTCAAGATTCCCTCATTTGGTTGTCAAGTAACAAAATATTACGTAATCTTTTATTGTAAATAGTGTTTACAGCTGGTAATATTGGGGGTAATCAGATTACACTCCCAAGGGGTGTTAATATAAGATTACTGAGGTAATCTTAATTTTGACCCTATTTTGGCCTTAATATTTTATCATTTCAGACATATTTTCCCTCATATGTCTACCAAATAACAATTACCCAGATCCCTTACATTTGAGAATTTAGCTAACACACCCCGCCACAAAAAGTTTAAAAGTTAACAAAATACCCCCAACCATCCAAGACCACCACCGGCCGCTAGCCACCACCGCTAGCCGCTGGCAAAAGTCATCATATCGGCACAAGACAGGAAAGATCTTGCTAGTCGTGTGCCGATAAGGACGTTTCCGACCATGGATTTGTGATCCATGGCCGGAAACGACCAGATCTAGCTGTTTCATGGCCAAAGATGTGACCGTGAAACGCCATAGATCTGGCCGTGAAAAGGCTAGATCTTTGGCCGTGAAATGGTCGTCGTTTCATGGCCAAAGATCTGGTCTTTTCACGGCCACATCTTTGGCCGTGAAATGGCCATATTAACGGTCAGATCTAGCCATGAAACGACCATATTCACAGCCAAATCTGGCAGGATTAGGCCTTATCGGCGTACGACCGGCCAGATCCAGCTGGTCGTATGCCATTACGACGGCTTCTGATGGTGGTGGTGGCTACCGATGGTGGCTTGGGGTGAGTGGGGGTGATTTTGCTACAAATTAAAGTTGTATATGGTTGGGGTGTTTTAGTAAAATTTCAAATATAGGGGGGTTAAAAGAAATAATTTAAAAAATAATAGAATAAAATAATTATATTATTATTATTATATTATTATTTAAAAATAAGGGCAATTTAGTAATCTACATAACATACCCACTCATTTATCCTCCCAACCAAACATATTATTATAACATACCCATCAATTTATTCCAACCCACCAAACACATTTCTCTAAAGATTCCCTAGTAATCTATCTTTCCAGTAATACAACATTCCTCAATAATATAACATTCCCTAAACTAAACGCACCCTAAGAGTTTAAGAGAAAACCCTAACCATTCTTTTTTGCCTTTCACGCCATCTTCTACCCAAAATTCTCTCAATTTCTTTCAATCAATTTTCAAGGGAATTTCATAGATTTTTGTCTAAGTTGGGTAGATTTTCAATCCTAAGCCTCAAGGTAAGACTCTTGCACCAAGATATGAGTTTTAATTTTTGTTAATTGTTGAATTCTTATGGTTGTTGATTATAGGGTGTAAGAGAAAGAAAGTTGTGTCAAGGGAAGATTAGAGTGTTGAGTTGCTCACTTTGAAGGTAAGAAAATCCAATTTAAGTTATGATTTGAGAAATCAATTGAGTAGAGACTTTTTACATGTATGTATGTGCTTATGATTTTGAGAATTGTTGATGAGATTGATGTTTATTGATGAGTAGGATTGAGCCATAAGAAGTGGAATTGGTTGTATGGTCATTGATGGAAGTTTGGTTGAATTTAGAAAGAGTTTGAGTGGAATTTTTGGAGTGGAATTTTTGGAGTGTATTTTCCTGGCCAGGTTTAGTATTGCTTTAAGGGAGTTTTACTCCAAATATTGGTGGCTTGAGAAAGAAGTAAAAGTGTAGCCAAATTAGAGTTGAGTGTGCATGCAATATGTTTGATGAAATGTCCAAGAGAAGTGTATGCATGAGTTTATTCGCTTGTGATTATGATATGAGTTTTTAGATGATAGAGAAAGACTTATTTTTATGCTACATGGCATTCTTGCATTTAAACATTTGCATTTAGAAAGAATAACAAGCATGAGCCATCTACATGCATACATATACATATGTAAGAGAACTTAAAGAATAAAGAGAAAGAAAGAAAAGCTATTAAAGAATGCTCTCAAATAAGAAAAGAACAGGTTGTCCCGATGGGGAACCTATGAGTGACAGAAGAGAATAGCCCCACATGCACAATGCCTTCAGTGAGTGGCTTCAGAATCAGAAAGAAGAAAGTATACAGTATGTTAGAAGTGCATGTGGATGAGAACTGTACCCAACAGAATTTACCTACATGCACGTTGCCTTCAGTGAGTGGCCTCAGAATCAGAAAGAAGAATTGTATAATCCTTTAAAAGTGCATGTACATGGGGATTGTACCCATTCACATGGCTAGGGTTCCGAATCCATGCCTCAACCGAGTCTGATCGGCAAAGAAAGAATAGAAAGAAAGAAAAGAAAGAATAGAAAAAAAAGAATAGACAGAAAAGAAAAGAAACAAAAAGAATAGACTACAGAAAGAAAGCATAGAACACATAAAAGAAAGAAAAAAGAGAAACAAAAAACAGAAGACAGAAAAGAAAATGAATTCTTGTATGCATTTATGCACATGCATCATGTCATTTATATTATTCAGAATTAGTTTCTCTAGTGGTGCTTACATGTTATTAAGTGAGAAACTAGAATAGAGAAAGAACAAAGAGAAAGAATAGAAAAGAATAGAGGAGAAGAGAGAAATGTTTGTAAGGAAAGAAATTTAGAATCTAAACAACGGAAAGAGAGGAGTAGCTTAGCGGATTTACTTGCTGAGCAATTAGTGCTCACCCCGTTGTTTTCAATGTTTTTGCAGGTAAGAGGTAAGGTGTGGTCGGAGAGAACGTTATGAACGAAAGGGTTTGGCAACACTGTCAAGTTTATTTTGAGCACTTATATTTGCTAATGCATAGTTTTTGTATATAAAAAGAAAACTAGAAATGGGCCCAATTTTTGTATACTCATTTACAAATATAGATTTTTTTTCCCTATCTATATGAGTGTTACCGCTTATTTTACGAGTACACTAGCTAGAGAGAGAAGACATTACATCTATCTCCTGCAAAATCAGAGTCTACATACCCAACTAAATCAAGTGATGTGTTTCTCTTGCAAAAATGTAATCCAACATGCACAGTGCTTTTAATATACCTAAGCAATCATTTTAATAATTTTCAATGTCCACATCCTAGATTTGACATAAATCTACGTAACAATGATATCGAATATAACAAATCAGGTCTTGTACTTATCATGGCGTACATCACAAAACCTATGGCATTAGAGTATGGAATATTTTCCATTTTTAGCATTTCAGTTTTTGTTTTAGGACTTTGTACTTTATTAAGGACAAAATGGCTTGTTAGGGGCATGGTAACACACTTAGAGTCAGCCATTCAAATTTTAGAGGTCAATTTTTGTAAGTAAGGAAGTTGGTGGAGTTTTAAGCTATTAGCCCTTCTATTTCTATCAATTAGCATTCCTAATATTTTCTTTGCATAGCCTAAGTCCTTCATGTCAAATTCAACACTCAATTTTCCTTTTAAATCATCAATTTGAGACTTAGACTTACTTATCAATAACATATCATCTACATACAGAAGCAAATATATAGGTATGTTATTAATACATGCAAAATAGAAACAGTGTCATACTCACTCCTAGTGAAGCCTATACCTACAATAAATGAGTCAAACCTTTTATACCACTACCTAGGAGACTGTTTAAGTCCATACAATGACTTATGCAATAAACATACATGATTAGGCAAATTTTTATCCTTAAAACCAGTGGGTTGACTCATAAAAATATGTTCTTCTAATTCACCATGCAAAAATGCAGTCTTAACACCCAACTGCTCTAATTCTTGATCATGATGTGCAACAATTGACAACGTCAATATTATAGTTTTGAATTTAACTATAAGTGAGAAAATTTTGTTAAAATCAACTACCTTTTGTGTGTAGCCCTAGGCCACTAACCTGGCTTTGTATCATGGAGGATCAGATTGGTTGACGCCTTCCTTCAGTTTATACATCCATTTGCACTCCACCAGCTTATGGTCCTTAGGTTTTGGGACTAAGGTCTAGGTCTTGTTCAGCCTTAAGGACTCCATCTCCTTCTTCATGGTGGCAAGGCACTTCTTATTATCCTTGGAGTTAATGGCTTCTTCATAAGAGGCAAGTTCAAACCTCTACCAGCAAGCAATGTTGTGTAGATTAGGTTAGCATAGCTAAACCTTGTAGGAGGTCTGATTTCCCTCCTGACACTGTCTCTTGCCAGCTGGTATTGTGCAAGATCATTTTGTTGGGCTTCCTTAACATTCTCTATAAGCTCATCTTCATCATCATGCTCACTGTCAATTGGTGGATGTTCAACTACAAGTTTAGGTTCCTCAGTTGTGGTTGCCTGTTCAGAATGGCTAGTTGAATCCACCAGCCATTTGCATCTTGAAGGATCAAAGTGGTTGATACCCTTCTTCAATTTATACAGCCATTTGCACTCTACCAACTTCTGGTCCTTGGGTTTTGAGACTAAGGTCTAGGTCTTGTTCAGCCTTCGAGACTCCATCTCCTTCTTCATGGCAGCAAGGCACTTCTTGCTATCCTTGGTGTTAATGGCTTCTTCATAAGATTTAAGTTCAGACCTCTAAATCTATACACCAACAAGCAATGTTGTGTAGATTAGATCAGCATAGCTGAACCTTGTAAGAGGTCTAATTTCCCTTCTGACTCTGTCTCTTGCTAACAAGTATTGTGCAAAATCATCTTGTTGGGCCTTCTCACCATTCTCTATAGGCTCACCTTCATCATCATGTTCACTGTCAATTATACTACAACATTATGCATTTCTAGCAATGACGTTCATTGTAGCAAAAATTATGAATTTGCGTAGCTAAATGGTTTAGCTACAAATACAATGTTTTGTAGTTTATCGTAGCTATAAGTGGCGCAGCTAAAAGTTAGCCATGCAACTTTTTGCTTATGTAGCTAATAGTTTATATTTTTTGCTATGGATGAGATTAATATGTAACTAAAAACTTAAATGTTTTTGCCATAACAATAATAAGTTTGTAGCAAAAGCTTTGCCTTTATAGCCATAGCGAATAGGTTGTATAGCTATGTTTGCATTTTAGCTACACAAATATAAATTTATAACTAAAACTTGAAAATTCCTGCTACAAAAATAATATTCATGGCAAATATATTGACATTTTAGCTACGTGATCACTAAATTCGTAACTAAATAAAAAGATTATTTGCCACATATATACTAAATTGGTAGCTAAATATTAATTTATTTGTTACGGACATACAAAAGTCATATCTATATATGAAAAGATATTGATATGGACATAATATGTTAATAGCTAAGTATTGAAATTACTTGCTATGAATACTTTTAATTTGTAACTAAATATTTTAATTTTTTGCAATGGAACAAATGATTTATATCAAGAATTTATAATTTATTACTTCAATTAAAACTAGTTGTAACAAATTTATAGCAATATTTTTATATTAAATAGATAATATGACGTCTTAAGAAAAATTCTAACATAAAAAATAAAACATTAATAAAGTCATTCAAATAATTGTCTACTCATACAATCCTTCATCCTAGTAATTTAAAATGTTATCAACTAATTTTTTTTACAAAATATGAATGCTTCAATGTCATAGCAACCTTTCCTGCCCATTTAAGAATTTCCACCAACCTGCAATATCAAATATGAATAATAATAATAATAATAAGATTAATCATATAGACTAATGTAATCATTGCATATCACTTTATTATTAATGTAAAAGAAAAATGTATATATGCAATTTTCAAAATAACTTACAATTTCATCAAAAGGGGTTTGGTTATTTGTTGAAGATTGTTGACCTTAAGTTGTAAGCATCATCATGAACTTCTCTTCACATTGTCTATTCATCTCCTTCATTTGCCTTTTTACTTCTAATTTCTCATTTGCTTCCCTCTTTGCCTCTTCCACCCTTTCAATTGCTTCCTTCCTAGTTGTTTGTACTTGTTTCATACCAGCAAAGATACATATCATCATGAACTTGTTTCATATCATCATGAACTAGCCTAATGTTCCTTCATTGTACCAGCAAAACCAGACCTTCCACTTTCGTTTTCAAGAAACATATGTTTCCTCCAATTATTGTGAACACAGAAAGTGGAGAAAACTATGAAGTTGTTGTTGGTCTAGCTGACGTGCATTTCAAACTCCCTTCGTCATATCCAAAAGCTATACCTTCTTCTATCTTTTTCAATTTGCATTGTAGCATTTCTATCGCTTATGCAATTTTCCCAAACCTTTTCCAAAACAAAAAAACAAAAAAATAAAATATTGAATCTTAACAAGATTTTTTTTTTTTTTTTTTTTAGAAGTAGTTGCATAAGAGGTTAATCAAGAATAGTGAGATTTATCATGGCCTCATTGATATTGCTTGATTCAGCCACAAGTCACAAGAAGTAAATTCATGCTTCTTAGTTCCATAATACCCCATAAAGCTTCGTGGGCAACTGCAAACTTAATCTTTCCACTATTCCAACTAAATTTTCAATACTCATTAAATAGGCGCACTGCTCTTTCACAGTTAGGAAAAAGAAACTAATGCCTTGCCTTTACAATTTCCTAAAATCCAAACCTATAGTGAGATACTAGATTACTTCAAGCATAGTTCAGTTTCTTCATATAAAGCATGGATCTTTTGAAGTGTAGTGAAGACATCAAAATATTACTCACATATGCTTTAAGAAACCATTCAGTAGTTCTTCATCTACTTTCATTCTAATCTCATATTGAATAATAAACACTTGCTTATGGATTCAAATCATCTTGGTTAGATGTAAAAGGATACAAAACACATCAATTAACTTTTTTCTGTCTCACCGAGATCCTCTTTGGAGCAGATAAAAAGTGGTAAGTGTTATGAAGATCCCTTAACCTCTTCCTAAATCTGAATTATACTTTTCCGATAAATTACAAATAATAATTGATGTAAATGGAAGATTAAGGAAGGAAACAATCTTATCAAACATGACACACATATTCCTCAATTCAAAAGCACTAAGATTTACCCAACCTCCATACTAGTATTATACTTCCAGCAGCAACTACTTAAATCAGAAAACGAAAGAAAAGTGCTAGTAAAATGTAAAGAAATTAGGGGAAGAGAATGATAGTTTACTTTGCAAAGTTCGATAAGAACATTGTCAAGAGACTCCTGAGAATCATAAGGGTAGAGATGATGAAAAGATTTGATCACTTCAATTCCCTCATCTGATCAATTCAACTGTTTCATCACAACTGCCATGTCTTTCAGAACACTATCAACTCAATCCCCAGCATTTATAGCAGCCCAGAACATTGAAACTGCCCTGCTTGGATCTTTGTCTACCAACTACATTTAAAGAATTGCAAATAAGAAAGAGAATAAAAGAACAACATAAACACAAGAAGTCTTTCGCTGAAGAACTCTAAAGCAATTGATCTTACAAAATTATGAAGTGAATACTCTTGAACATTTAGTCTATCAGTAATGATTTCAGCTAAAATTTCTACCAAAAAACACATAGCTCTTTTTATTTGGAAAATATTCAGCTCAGTAAATCATGCAACATGTTTCATCCACTATAAAAACTTGTTCTCTATACAAGACAATTGCAGAAGATATAAAACTTCACCATTCATTTATTTTTATTTTCTCTCAATTTTCCCATAAACCAAAGAAAGATTTAATTAATATGGGCAACCCTCCTATACAAAACCTACTTCTACATGAAATTCAAAGATTCTTCTATAATCAATAGGATACAGTGGTCTTGAAAAACAGTAATCACACAAAATTCTGTATTTTTTTAATATAATTTGATAAGACCTCCCACTTGTAAAGTCTATCAATATAAAGGGCATAAGGGCAGTAGGGTGCCGGGTGTGTGAGTGGGCATGTGTGCTTGTGGGAGTTGGTTGGGAAATATTCACGTGTTGGGGAATCAAGTTGTTAGTGGGAGGAATATTTTAGTTAAGGGATTAGTATATAAAGGGAGGGGAGTTTAGGGAAGGATAGGCATATTTTCAAAGGGTCATTAAGGGAGGTCCCCAGCTCCTCAAACTACTAGGAATTATCTATTCTTTGGCTTGTTGTTGTTTCTACTTTGTTCCGTTAAAATCTCATTTCTATTCAATCAATACAATACAATTTTAATTCTAGAATGGGGTTGCAATATTTTGCATTTTGGATTGTTTTGTGGCTGGGTTTGTTTTAAATTGACAGAAGTTCCCATCAATGGTATCAGAGCCAAGGTTGGGGAATGGTAAAAATGAAAATGGAGACCAGAATGGGAAATGTGGAACAAGATATGGATCAATGAGGGAAGATTTGGGAATGATCAGAGAGTGCTTAAGAGAAATGCTAGCCTAGATGAGGCGTAAAGATGAGGAGGAAACCAAAAGAGTTAAGAGGGATAGGTCAACGGAAATACCAATGAATCAAAATCGAAACCAAGGGGAAGAGAATAGTGAACCTAACGTGAACTAGAATGGCAAACCCATAGTTACTAAACAAAATCAACTAGAGTTCAGTGGCCGGGGAATTGAAATGCCAATATTCATAGGGAAGGATTCGTACGTTTGGTTATTCAGGATAGAAAGGTATTTTAAGGTGTATCGGGTGGCTGAGAACAAAAGGATGAACATGGTGGTGGTGTGTATGGAGGGAGATGCAATAAATTTGTTCCCATGGATGGAAATCAGAGCTCCAGTAACAACGTGGCCAACTTTTAAGCTTGCTTTTCTTCATCGATTTAGTAGGTCACAAGAGGGAATGGCTTATGAAGCTTTGATGGAAATCCGGTAGATTGACACAGCGGAGGAATATCGCTGGAGATTTGAAGCCCCTTCGTGTGAAGAAAGAGAAGAAATATTGTGGGCTGCTTTTATCAATGGGCTCAAACAAGATATTAAGGCTGAGGTTAGATTGGGTCAGCCCAATTCATTGCTATAGCTTATTGAGTTAGCCCAGAAAATGGAAGAAAAGAATCGGGCTTTAGAAGAAATGAAGAGTAGGCTTAATGGAGTTGCAAAACTAGTAGGGCTGAATGGGTTTAATAGAGGAATTAATTTAGTTGGGCGGGGTAAACAGGGAATAACAAATACAATTGAGTGTGGGCTTGAGCAATTTGAAAATGGACCTGGAAGTAGACTCGGGTTAGCTAGGAATGGGTCCGGGAGGGTAATTGGATTAGGAGAAATTGGATCTAGGGCTCAAATACAACACAATCGCTCATTCGACAGCCCTAGAATTTATCCCTTTCTCAATCAACAGTGACACTTCATCAACCCTTTGTCGGAGCGTCGGCCATGGGAGGAGAGGCAGTCGAGCCCGGCGCTGACTTTTGGTCACTGGAGTACAAGCTCGATAGTGCTTCGAAAGATTGATTCCAACCTCTCTCAACTGCGAACAACCCCTTTCAGGCGAATGACAGAAGATGAGGAATAATTGAGTAAGGAAAAAGAGGGTGATAAAGGAGTGGAGGAGCGATGTGATGTCGGGTGAAAATTTTCCATCTTCCCACCTTGAGGACAAGGTAGTTCTTCAAGGGGAGGGTAATGATGAGATCTCCCATTAGTAAAGTCTATCAATATAAAGGGCATAAAGGGCATAAGGGCGGTAGGGTGCTAGATGTGTGAGTGGGCATATGTGCTTGTGGGAGTTGGTTGGGAAATATTCACATGTTGGGGAATCAAGTTGTTAGTGGGAGGAATATTTTAGTTAAGGGATTAGTATATAAAAGGAGGGGAGTTTAGGGAAGGATAGGCATATTTTCAAAGGGTCATTAAGAGAGGTCCCCAGCTTCTCAAACTGCTAGGAATTATCTATTCTTCGGCTTGTTGTTGTTTATATTTTGTTCCGTTAAAATCTCATTTCTATTCAGTCAATGAAATACAGTTTTAATTCTAGACTGGGGTTGCAATATTTTGCATTTTGGATTGTTTTGTGGCTAGGTTTGTTTTAAATTGACAGAGGTTCCCATCAGTGGTATCAAAACCAAGGTTGGGGAATGGTAAAAATGGAAATGGAGACCAGAATGGGAAATGTAGAAAAAGAGATAGATCAATGAAGGAAGATTTGGGAATGATCAGAGAGTGCTTAAGGGAAATGCTAGCCTGGATGAGGCGCAAAGATGAGGAGGAAACCAGGAGAGTTAAGAGGAATGGGTCAATGGAAATACCAATGAATCAAAATCGAAACCAAGGGGAAGAGAACAGTGAACCCAATGTGAACTAGAATGGCAAACCCATAGTTACTAAACAAAATCGACCAGAGTTCAGTGGCCGGGGAATTGAAATGCCAATATTCATAGGGAAGGATTTGTACGTTTGGTTATTCAGATAGAAAGGTATTTTAAGGTGTATCGGGTGGCTGAGAACAAAAGGATGAACACGGTGGTGGTGTATGGAGGGAGATGCAATAAATTTGTTCCCGTGGATGGAAATCAGAGCTCCAGTAACAACGTTGCCAACTTTTAAGCTTGCTTTTCTTCATCGATTAGTAGGTCACAAGAGGGAGTGGCTTATGAAGCTTTGATGGAAATCCAGTAGATTGACACAGCGGAGGAATATCGCTGGAGATTTGAAGCACCTTTGTGTGAAGAAAGAGAAGAAATATAGTGGGCTGCTTTTATCAATGGGCTCAGACAAGATATTAAGGCTGAGGTGAGATTGGGTCAGCCCAATTCATTGCTATAGCTTATTGAGTTAGCCCAGAAAATAGAAGAAAAGAATCGGGCTTTAGAAGAAATGAAGAGTAGGCTTAATGGAGTTGTAAAACTAGTAGGGCTGGATGGGTTTAATAGAGGAATTAATTTAGTTGGGCAGGGTAAACAGGTAATAACAAATGCAATTGAGTGTGGGCTTGAGCAATTTGAAAATGGACCTGGAAGTGGACTCGGATCAGTTAGGAATGGGTCGGGGAGGGTAATTGGATTAGGAGAAATGGGATCTAGGGCTCAAATACAACACAATTGCTTATTCGACAGCCCCAGAACGTATCCCTTTCTCAATCAACAGCGACACTCCGTCAACCCCTCGTCGGAGCACCGGCCATGGGAGGAGAGGCAGTCGAGCCTGGTGCCAACTTCTGGTCACCGGAGTACAAGATCGGCAGTGCTTCAAAAGATCGATTCCAACCTCTCTCAACTGCGAACAACCCCTTTCTGGCGAATGACAGAAGATAAGGAAGAATTGAATAAGGAAGAAGAGGGTGATAAAGGAGTGGAGGAGCGATGTGGTGTCAGGTGAAAATTTCCCATCTTCCCACCTTTAGGACAAGGTGGTTCTTCAAGGGGAGGGTAATGATGAGACCTCCCATTAGTAAAGTCTTTCAATATAAAAGGCATAAAGGGTATAAGGGCGGTAGGGTGCTAGATGTGTGAGTAGGCATGTGTGCTTGTGGGAGTTGGTTGGGAAATATTCATGTGTTAGGGAATCAAGTTGTTAGTGGGAGGAATATTTTAGTTAAGGGATTAGTATATAAAGGGTGGGGAGTTTAGGGAAGGATAGGCATATTTTCAAAGGGTCATTAAGGGAGGTCCCCAGCTCCTCGAACTGTTGGGAATTATCTATTCTTTAGCTTGTTGCTGTTTCTATTTTGTTCCGTTAAAATCTCATTTCTATTAAATCAATACAATACAATTTTAATTCTAGAATGGGGTTGCAATATTTTGCATTTTGGACTGTTTTGTGGCTGGGTTTGTTTTAAATTGACAGAGGTTCCTCTCATAATTCAAGAACCAAATTGTTCATCACAAATTTACTCAAATCACCGAGAGCAAGAATTATAACCAAAGAATCAGAAACTACTCGAAAACAAAATAATCTTAGTAATTTAAAATAACTCTTTCTAATTTGTTCTAGCACTAAGAAATTCAATACTCCTTCAGTCAATATATCAACCAGTTCTACAGCTCCTTACTTTTCTATCCAAAACTATATATTTCCACAGCCAAAAAAATAAAAGTACATTATTAACTTTGACTTGTTAAAAGTCATCGAAATCCCATAATCTGTTGGTTCAATTATAGAAGGAATTTCATTCTCTTGACATCGTTTTAACACTAAAAAGATAAATAAACACCCAAAATATGTATTAAAGATTCAAACTAATAACTTCTAAATCATAACCATCAAAACTCTTCTCTTAGAGACATTTCATCAAACATATAACAAGTTCTCTGCAAACTTCCAAAAATTAAAGCAATTTAATCAGCCAGCTTCCAATTTCTAAATATCTAGCAAAGTCAACATAAACCCATGAAGAATTCATAACTAAGAAGCAACTAAAGAGAGAGGAAAAAAAAAAAAAAAAGAAATTTTTAGATTTGGAAAGAAATGCATACCTATACAATCGACGAAATTGGGTTCTTTTATGAGTTTCTTGTCTTTAAATGGAGATGGGTGAGAATTCGAATGTGAATATAAGGTGTGGAAGTAGCTACATTTGTAGGGATTTAACAGAAAGATGGTTGTGAGGTTTATGATGACAAAGAGAAATTTAATTAGATTTTAAGTGGTGCATTTGTAATTTAATTACAAATTTGGGTGTCAAGAAGCTCGATGGAATAAAACCTAATTTATGGTAATTTGGATCAAAGGACTGAAACCTAATTGAAAGGAAATAAAAAAACTTGCCTTTGAAGACTAAATCTTGTCTGGGAATTATTCCAAAGGTTTTAGTATTGCTCCTTGTTTTTTACACCCTTATGCTTATGGTAAATTAAAAGCTTTGAAATAAAAAAAAACCTATAAAAAAAGGTGCAACATGAAAATTAAGGAGGGATAAAAAAAGTATCGTCAATTTTATATTTTTGGGGAAAAAAATATAATTTTTTTCCTATTTGAAATATAAATATGATTTTTAATTGAAATTACAACAATAGACTTAACCTAATTAAATAATAAAAAGGTCTGTGGGCTTAAGCTAATTAAATAATAATAAGGTCCACCATAACTATGATTAAACAAATTATCTTATTAATTAATCTTATAATTAGTAATGTATATAAATTATTTATTAAATTATTCACATTTAAAAGATAAATTACATAAATTATGAGGAAGAAAATTAAATTCTGCATATTTAAGATAAATAATTTGAATTATAAATGATGAATAAGATAAATAATCTTTACATAGTGGAGTTGTTACACAAGCCAATCATAGTCTTATGTGATTCACTAAGTTCAATTTTTATAAGAAAACTTATATTCTTATTATAAACAATACAACAAGATATTGTGAATTAAATCACAAGTGGATTGAATCAATTGCAATTGATACCTTGAGAATGATTTATTAAACAATTTATTAAATCACAAGGAGCCGAGAGCAACTTAAATCCTACCATTGCTAAGCTTCGTAATGAATTATTTATTTCTTGTTCATAGAATGAACTTGCAAATTGATCTCCAACTTATTGATTACTGACGTGGAATGTGTAGCAGATGAGCACATGGAGCAGGCTGAGCATCAAACACTCAAACAGATAGCCAAACGGATAGCAATATTTTGTTTTCATTATTTCATAGATCTACTTTTTTTTTTTTTTTTTTAATGAATGTGTGGTTATAATAAGTTATTAATTAGTTGATAAAACATTTGTATAGGTTCTTAGGAAAATTGAAGCGTTATGTTCGTAATAAAAATCGACTCAAAGATTCTATTACAGAAGGGTACATTGTGGAAGAAAGTCTAACATTTTGCTTGACCTATTTAAATTGTATTGAAACTAAGCTTGATAAGTCGGGAAGAATTCTTTTAAGTTAACTATTAGTTAAAGGTTACAATTTACTATTGACCTTAGCTGTGTGATTAACACTAAGTTTAACTATAACTATTTAATTCATAAGTAATAAAAATATAATTACTCATGGGATGAATTAGAATATCTATAGCTGCATACTATAAGGATTGTAGCAAATTAATTTTCACATTCTTTATTTTGCTACAAATTCAAATAATTTATAGCTAATACATACATATTAGCTATATATTTAAACTAGTAACTAATAATGATACTATAATATTGTTACTACCATGAAAATAAATTTTGTATGGCTAAATACTTTAATTAGCTACAAATTTCAATATTTTATAGCTAATTCACAAATAATAGCTATGTAGTTAAACTCGTAGCTAATAATGATACTATATGTCATGTAAATAAAATATTTATGGCTAAATACATTAATTAGCTATAATATTTTACCATAGCTAATACATTGTAATTAAATGATTAGTTATTGTCACGATTTTATTAAGTTAAAATAATAGATTAATATTAGCTTCAAGGGAGGAAATTTATCACTAATATTATTTCAATTAGCTATAAATATTGACTTTTGTAGCTGTAAATATGTATTTGCTACAGTTTTCCTTTCTGTAACTAATTTTCATAGCTATATGTCTATAATGTTGTAGTATATTGGTAGATGTTCAACAGCAGGTTTCAGTTCCTCAGTTGTGGCTGCCTGTTCAGAATGGCTACTTGACTCCACCAGCCATTTGCATCTTGGAAGATCAGATCGGTTGATGCCCTTCTTCAGTTTAGATAGCCATTTGAACCCCACTAGCTTTAGGCCCTTAGGTTTTGTGTAACGACTCCATTCTTTTAAAAACATGCATAGTAAAAGTACATGTAAAAATAACATAAAAAGTTGGGCCCAGAATTTTCTTTTATTAAAAATATGTATTCTTTATACAAATATATACAGGATTTGCACTTGAAAACTATCAAAATAGGTGTGACAGTGTAGCCATTTCTCTTCGTGTGCCGATGTCCATCCGACTGTGTCCTCATCTAGAACCTAAAAAACATAGGAACAACTGGATGAGCACAAAACAATGCTCAGTAAGTAAACCCATCTACTCAATTATCCCCGTAACTCTCCCTCTAATTCTTTCCCACCATTTATTGACTCTTTTCTTATGCAACTCTCTATTTCCTCTTTCTCATAACTCTTTTATACTAACTCTCTTTCTAGTAAGTCACGGCCCCATCTGACCGGAGGCACGCTGGGACTCACTCCCACTCCCTGTGACTTCTACTCATTCTAGCCGATCGCTTGGTTATGCATGGATTTGGAACCTTTGGCCAGGTGAGTGCATAGAATCTCTCTGGTAAACTCGGGTATAGCCCTCATCCACATGTACTCTACGGGCTACACCACTTCTCTTTCTGATACTCTTGCCACTCTCTCTATGCGGCGTACATGCGGGAATACTCTACCCTCACTGGTTCCCCATCGCACAACCTACTCTATTCTCTTAATAAGCACTACCTCGGCTTTTACTCTATAGTACTCATTCTCTCCTTCTCTTTACTCTTAGAGTAGTCTAAACTCAAAAGTCTCTCCTCTTTCTCTACTCCTTTTCTGGTGCATAAGAAAGCATAGTTAATGCACATAAAGACTCATACTCATTAATGCATTTGAAAGTAACTATGACATGTACACACAATTAAGGCTTTCTACCCTTACTTATGATTCTCTGAGCATTTCATCATACAACTCATGTGCATAAACAACTCACTCTAACTCTACTTTTCCCTTTCTTAAATCAACCAAATGGGAAAACTCCCTCATAAACTCTAAATTTCCTGTCAAAAGAGAAACACTTCCATAAGCTTGCTCAAAACTTCTCCAACTTCTATTAAACACAACCCAACATCAACAAATAAAACTTCTCATAACTCAATCATAACTACTACTCTCTTCAAAATATATGAATACACGTATTGTTTATAACTCTACTCAAAAGAGTTCTAAAATCTCAACTTGGTTGAGTTCACTTACCTATGAGAATAGCTTCTTAAAACACTTCTCTTTTCCTTGGGCTTGCCTTTTCTCTACAACTTAACCCAACCCACAACATGAGACTCTAAACAAAACAAATAAACTCTCATCTAAAGCGAATCCTTACCTTAGGATGCTTTAGATTAAAACCCTACTAAAAGTTACTAATACAAAAAGCCTCTTGGAATCCTTGGAAGATTGAAGATTTCGAGAGAGTTTGGAAAATGAGGAGGCGGTGGAATGGAAAATGAAGAGTTCTCAGACAATAAACCCCTTTAAATATCTATTAACAACTCATTCTTCCCATTTTGCCCTTGCTCTTTCATGGAAATTCCATCCATATCCTTTGATTCCTTACAAACACAACCCCATACTAACATATTCTCCATGAAATTTCCTTACATTTTACTCCCCACTTTCCTGCTAATTAGGGGTAGAATGGTCAAATTGCCCTTAGGAAGAGAATATCTAAAACTAACAAACATTGGTTGGACTGTCGCTGCGGCGAAACTGTCCAGAACGTTCCCCCATGGTTCAACACCTCTTCGCCGCGGCTAAGATTCTTCTTCGCCCCGCGAAGCTTGGCACAATGACTTCTTCTATTTTCAACCAATTTCAGGCAGTATTCACACAAAACTCAACCAAAAGTCGACCAACAATATTACCAAGAGACTAACTCAAATAAGAGCAAGAAGAACAATAACTACGTACCTCAAGTGGGGCATTACAATCTTCTTCCCCTTAAAAGAATTTCGTCCTCAAAATTCATACAAATAACTCTGGAAAGCAATTCTGCATGTCCCGTTCTACTTCCCAAGTGGCCTCTTCCACTTTGTGATTCCCCAAAGGATCTTCACTACGGAACACTCTTGTTCCGAAGCTCTTTAACCCTTCGATCTAAAATCTGAACTGGACTTTCTTCATATGCTAAGTTCCTCGTTACTTCAACGTCCTCTACAATCAGGATGTGGAGGGATCACTTACGTATTTCCGTAGCTCGAGACATGAAAGACATCACCCCCTGTCTTGCTAGGTGGTAGTGCCAATCTGTAGCCACCTTTCCCACCCTGTGCAAGACCTCAAATGGACCTACATCTCCGCGTGCTAACTTCCCTTTGCTTCCGAAGCGCATTACTCGTGGTGGGAAACTTTCAAAATACTTTATCACCCACTTGAAATTCGACCTCTTTCTCTTCAAGTCGGCATAGCTCTTTTGTCGATCTTGGGCTTGCTTCATCCTATTTCTGATCAATCTCACATCTTCTATCATTTTCTGAGTCACCTCTGGCCCAAGAGCTGTACTCAACTCATCCTTTTCACCTACCTCATCCCAAGTGTGGGAGACCTACATCGTCTACCATACAAGCCTCGTAAGGCACTATCTTAATTGTAGACTGATAACATTGTTGTAGGCACTCCACCAGGGGTAACATTTCATGCCAAGAGGCTCTATAATCCATACAGCAAGCTCTCAACATACCTCAAGCACCTGATTCGTCCTCTCGTTTTGGCCATCCGTCTGAGATGATAGGCAATACTGAACGCCAATCTAGTACCCAAGTTCCTCTGTAAACTCATCCAAAAGGCTGAGACAAATCTGGAATCTCTATCTGACACTATTGTCTTGGGCACACCATGTAACCTGACTATCTCCTTAATGTAATCTAAGCCAATGATCTGTAGTGGTGCTTTCCTTTACTGGAAGAAAATGGGCTGTTTGGTTAACCTACCACAATCACCCTAAAGCTTATACCCGCTCGGACTCTAGGGAGACCGTGATTAAATCCATTGAAATACTCTCCCATTTCCATTCTGGAATACTAAGGTTGAACAACCCTGACGGTCGTTGGTGTTCTGCTTTCACCCTGCTACAATCAACATTTAGCTACGAACTCTGCAATGTCTTCTTCATACCTATCCACCATAGCTTTTCTTTATGTCCTATACATCTTAGTTGCTCCAAGATGAGCAGTGTACGTGTGTCATGAGCCTCAAAAAGATTCTTGCCTCAACTCATCGTTCGGAGGAATACACAACCGATTCTAAAATAGAGAACACCATCTCTCACACAAAACTCTGATGTCCTCCCCTCGCACACATTGCTGAACTATTTTCTGACACCACTCGTCGGCCACTTACTTTTCTTTCACTTCCCCCAGAGGTAGTCTAAATCTCTAACCTTGCAATCCTCCCCGGAATCACTTCGTTGCTCTCTACACAACTCTTCTGTTAACTCTTTTTGCTTAGTGAGTCGGGATAAATAGGCTTTCTACTCAGGCATCGACTACTACATTGGCTTTCCCTGGTTGATACTTGATCTCCACTCATAATCTTTAACCAGCTCTAACCACTTCTCCTGCCTCATATTCAACTCCTTCTGAAAAAGAAAACTTTAAACTCTTATGATCAGTGTAAATGTTGCTCTTTGCACCATAGAGGTAAGCTCCAAATCTTTAAGGCAAGACCACTGCTGCCAACTCTAAATCATGCGTAGGGTATCTCATTTCATGCTCTTTCAATTGCCGAGAGGCATATGCTATCACCCTACCTAATTGCATTAACACCGAACCAAGTCCTTGCAAAGAGGCGTTTGTATAATTGTCATAATCTACACCCTCCTGTAACACTAACACTGGCTGTTGTTAACCTCTCTCTCTGCAATTCTTGGAAACATTCCTCACAGCTTCTGACAACAAAAGGAGTCTTCTGTTTGGTAAGAGATGTCATGTTTTGCCAACTAGCGAACCCTTCCACAAATCATCTGTAGTACCCTGCCAAGCCTAAGAAACTCTGACCCCTTTACTATCCTCGGCCTCTGCCCACTCGAGATTGCCTGCACTTTACTCGGTCTACAGAGATCCCTTCCTTCTTACAGTATGGCCCAAAAATATTACTTGATCGGCCAGAACTCACATTTCGAAACTTAGCATACAACTGCTTTTCTCTCAACTGTTGCAGCACTATTCTCAAATGTCCCTCATTGCTCTTCTCCGCTTAGAGTAAACCAGGAATCATCATCATGAAAACCACTATGAAGTGATCCAACAATCATGATACCCGGTTCATCAAGTCCATAAAAACTGCTGGGGCATTAGTCAAGCCAAACAGCATCACTCCAAACTCATAATGCCCATACCGTGAACGGAAAGTAGTCTTAGCTACTCTTGCTCAGCCACTCTTACCTGATGGTATCCTGACCCAATCAATCTTAGAGAATACTGCTGCCCCCTTCAACTGGTCAAACAAATCATCTATTCGGGTAGCGGTATTTATTCTTCACTGTCACCTTATTCAGCTCTCTGTAATCGATACACATCCTTAGTGATCCGTCTTTCTTCTTTACAAACAAAATTGGGGCTCCCCAGGAGAATGACTTGGTCGGATAAAACCTTTATCCAACAGCTCTTGGAGTTGCTCTTTAATTCCTGAAGCTCTCTGGGCATTCGGTAAGGCTTTAGATATTGGTGCTATCCCCGGTGCTAGTTCGATACTAAATTCAACCTCTCTTTCTGATGGCAAACCTGGTAAATCTTCCGGAAACACATCTAAAAACTCTCAAACATCGCACCTTCTGAATCTCCGGCTGTGCAACATCACCACCCTGCACTACATGAGCAATATATCCAGAACACCCCTTTTTCAACATCTTTCTAGCCTTCACACTCACTAATTAACATACTCAACCGATGGCCCTCTCCAAAGCTAAATTTATCTCCACTGTCGAGATTAAATCTCGCTTTCTTCTTTCGACAATCGATCTCTACTCCATACCTCCCTAGGAAATCCATGCCCAAGATCAAATCAAAGTCGGGCATATTAAAGACTATTAAATCAACTGCTAACTCTGACCAAGGATCACTATGGATTCTCCTAACAACATTTCCTGAGTCAACACCTCACCCCCATCAGGTAACTCAATCTTAATAGGTTGACCACTCTGCTAGGTTTCAAACCTAACCTCTCAATATCCCATGCGATACAAAAGAATGGGTAGCCCCAGAATCAATTAAAGCATATAAAGAAACAGCATGAAATAACAACTGACCAGTTACAGCTGATGGACTGGCCTCAGCTTCACCCTGAGCCACCTTAAAAACTCTGGCATTAGTACCTCTCGAACTCTGAGCTGCGGGTGGAAAAGGATTTTACAATCCTCTTCAGATGCCCTGGCTATCGGCACCTGTAACACACATTTCTATCCTTCAAACATTCTCCTGATGGTTCCTCCCACATTTAGCACAAAGGGCACCCCTTCGGTTCTGGGCCGCTTGTTCTGCCAATCCCTCCTGTTACCTTGGGTTGAAACTTCTTCTTGGCCCTTACTTCTCTATTCCTGATGTATCCACTCTCTCCTTGGCAAAGTAGTGGATGTCACTGAGTACTGGTAAGATGACCCTTCTGCAATGTGCTTATTTACATAAATCTCTACCCTTAACGCCCTTGTAAAGCCTCATTATAGGTATGAGGAGGCTCAGCTCCTGTCATCACATCTCGGGCAATATCGGATTTCAACCCTTGTACAAATTTGTCCCTCCTTAACACTGGAGTTACACTATCCCGGGTGCAAATCGGGCGAGGGAATTGAATCTTACCGAATACTCCTTCACCGTACTAGTCCCGTTTCAAATTAATGAACTCTTGGACTTTCTCATGTACTCGATCTCCGTTCGATACTCGCCTCAAACAGTCTCTTAAATTCTTTCCAAGTCATTAGAATCGAGTCATGAGTCTCTTCCATTAGTTCCACCAAATTCGGGCATCTCCTCGAACACGAACTAGCATATCTAATTCTCTCTCTGTCGTTCATGGGAAACAAGGCCACTGTCCTTCTACGGACTTAAACCACTCTTCTGCTTCTAGCGGATCCCTTGTACCCCTAAACTCTGACGGCTGGTGCTGGCTTGCAAGCCCCTGAACCGGATCAACTCGATTCGGTACTACCTGAGGTACCGGCCCCTCATGCTTTTGTCTTGCGGGCCGTCCTTTACTAGGGGTCTCAGTTCTTTCCGGTATATAACTCTCCCCTGACTCTCTACTACACCTCTGAACAATATTCCAATCAATGTCGCATCAAGAGTAGGGGGGTTGGTTCTGGTGGTTTAGAGGGTTCTCCCTCATTCATCACACTCTACCCTTTTTTCGTTACTACGCCTTATCTACAAAACGACCACACTTATCAATTCAGAGAACACTTGACATAAGGAAAGAATTAACTTACACAGTCAGCTCTTGGACATCATACGATGAAATGGTACATTGCAAATCCCAAAATCTTTGCTCTATTACCAAAAATGTAACGACTCCATTCTTTTAAAAACATGCATAGTAAAGTACATATAAAATAACATAAAAAGTTGGGCCCAGAATTTTCTTTATTAAACATATGTATTCTTTATACAATAATATACAGGATTGCAACATATGTGAAACTCAAAATAGGTGGACAGTGTAGCCATTTCTCTTCGTGTGCTATGTCCTCCGACTGTGTCCTCATCTAGAACCTGCAAAACATAGGACAACTGGATGAGCACAAAACAATGCTCAGTAAGTAAACCCATCTACATTATCCCCGTAACTCTCCCTCTAATTCTTTCCCTACCATTTAGCTCTTCTCTTATGCAACTCTCTATTTCCTCTTTCTCATAACTCTTTTATACTAACTCTCTTTCTAGTAAGTCATGGCCCATCTGACTGGAGGCACGGCTGGGACTCGCTCCCACTCCCTGTGAGTTCTACTCATCTAGCCGATCGGACTTGGTTATGCATGGTTTGGAACCTTTGGCCATGTGAGTGCATAGAATCTCTCGGGTAAACTCGGGTATAGCCCTCATCCGCATGTACCTACGGCACACCACTTCTCTTTCTGATACTCTTGCCGCTCTCTCTATGCAGCGTGCATGCGGGAATACTCTATCGTACTCACAGGTTCCCCATCGTACAACCTACTCTATTCTCTTAATAAGCACTACTCTAGCTTTTACTCTATGTACTCATTCTCTCCTTCTCTTACTCTTAGAGTAGTCTAAACTCAAGTCTCTACTCTTTTCTCTACCTCGTTTTCTAGTGCATAAGTAAAGCATAGTTATGCACATAAATGACTCATACTCATTAATGCATTATGAAAAGTAACTATGACATGTACAACAATTAAGGCTTTCTACCCTTACTTATGATTCTCTTGAGCATTTCTCATACAATTCATGTGCATAACAACTCTACTCCAACTCTAGCTTTTCCCTTTTCTTAAATCAACCAATGGGAAGAAACACTCCTCATAAACTCTAAATTTCCTGTCAAAAGAGAAACCTTCCATACCTTGCTCAAACTTCCTCCAACTTCTATTAACACAACCCAACATCAAGCAATAAAACACTTCTCATAACTCAATCATAACTACTAATCTCATTCAACAATTTATGAATACACGTATATGTTTTATACTCTCACTCAAAGAGTTCTTAATCTAACTTAGGTTGAGTTCACTTACTTATGAGAAAAGCTTCTTTACACTTCGCTTACTTTTCCTTGGGAGCTTGCCTTTTCTCTACAACTTAACCAACAACCACAACATGAGACTCTAAACAAAACATAATAAAACTCTCATCTAAAGTAAGAATCCTTACCTTAGGATGCTTTAGATTAAAACCCTACTAAAAGTTACTCAAAAAGGCTCTTGGAAATCCTTGGAAGATTGAAGGAATTTGAGAGAGTTTGAAAAATGAAGGAGGCGGTGGAATGGGAAAATGAAGAGTTCTCAAAGACTAAACCCCTTTAAATATCTCTTAACAACTCATTCTTCCCATTTTGCCCTTGCTCTTTCATGGAAATTCCATCCATATCCTTTGATTCCTTACAAACACACCCCCATACTAACATATTCTCCATGAAATTTTCTTACATTTTACTCCCCACTTTTCCTGCTAATTAGGGGTAGAATGGTGAAATTGCCCTTAGGGAAGAGAATATCTAAAACTTAACAAACATTTTGGTAGGACTGTTGCCACGGCGAGGAAGCTTCTGTCGCCACAGCGAAACTGTCCAGAACGTTTCCCCGTGGATTCAACACCTCTTCGCCGCGACGAAGATTCTTCTTCGCCCCGGCGAAGCTTGGCACACTGAACTTCTTCTATTTTCAACCAATTTCAAGGCAAGTATTCAACACAACACTCAAACAAAGGTTAACCAAACAATATTACCAAGAGACTAACTCAAATAAGAGCAAAAGAAGGAACAATAACTACGTACCTCAAGTGGGGCGTTACATTTTGGGACTAAGGTCTAGGTCTTGTTTAGCCTTAGGGACTCCATCTCCTCCTTCATAGTAGCAAGCCACTTCTTGCTATCCTTAGAGTTAATGGCTTCTTCATAAGAGTCAAGTTCAAACCTCTAAATCTCTACACCAGCAAACAATGTTGTGTAGATTAGGTCAGCATAGCTAAACCTTGTAGGAGGTCTGATTTCCCTCTTGACACTGTCTCTTGCTAGCTCGTATTGTGCAAGATCATCTTGTTGGGCCTTCTTAACATTCTCCATAGGCTTACCTTCATCATCATGCTCACTGTCAATTGGTGGATGTTCAACTGCAGGTTTAGGTTCCTCGGTTGTGGTTGCCTATTCAGAATGGCCACTTGACTCCACCTCAAACTGAGTAATTTCAATTTGATTGGAATTCAGAAAATCATGGCTTGAGGTACCTACAAGGAAACACACACTCATTAAAAACCATATCCCTAATAATAATGACCTTGATCCCATGGGCATCTTTTTCCCATAATCTATATCCCTTGGTCCCTTCTTGATTTCCCAAAAACACACATCTCAGCGACCTAGGCTCCAATCACACCCAAATACTCTTAGGTGACTAATAGATGGTTTCCTCTTAGACCACTTCTCCTCTGGACACTTAAATCCTATTACACTAGAAAGGCATCTATTAACCAGGTAGGCTGCTATAGTTAAGGCTTCCCCTCCAAAATGACTTTGGATGCGACTAAATCAACCTTAGCAAGTGCACTAGTCGTGTTCAAGTAATAAAGTGATGAGTTTGAGTATCGTCCCACAGAGATCAAAGCGAATATTTGTAATTACCTAAAACTACTTACACGTTATTTGAGAAAACGAAATCTTAAAATGTAAAAGTAACGGATTAAAAATAACTAAATTAAACAAATAAATAATGTGATGAACTTTGCAATATTAATGAAGTTAGGGTACAGATTTCCCCCTAATTATGCTTGACAACCACTCTTAATACCTGTTTGTGCTATGAATTGGTAGGATTCTTCTAAGGTCAATTATCCTTATTCAGGCATAATATTCAACTTAATACAGATCCCTATTCGGTTACTCTAAAATTAAGAAGCATAAATTCATCAATCCCTTACGACTAATTCGCCCTATTCGGTTATGAATTAGATGGACCACAAATTAATCCTAGAATCTCTATTCGATTAATTCTAGTTTTAATATGTTGTGCAATGTTATTCCCATAAAACAATTATGAATATGAATTAAGCAATAAACCCTAACTTCTCTATTCGAAACATCATTAAGGTAATTGAATCAATCCAACATTCATAAAGCATTAAACCTAAACTCTTGCACAAATTCATAAACATAAATCTGGTATTAAGAATAAAAATTTGTTCAAAACATAATTAGGGTTTCATCCTCCCCTAACAAAAGAGATTTACTCTATCCTAAGAAAAAAGAAATAAATAGAGAAGAAAGAAAACATAATCAGACTTGAAAATAAATAAAAATCAAACTCTTAAATCTGATCTTCAGTCTTCAAGCCCCAAGAATGCGTCTTCTCCTCTAAAAAATATGCAAAATTCATCCCTTGACAACTGATCTCAATTATACTTAAATACCCAAAAGAGTCCTAAGTGAAAAAGGAAAGAAAAACTGATAAAAACGCCCCAATAGTTTTCGCCACAACCCTGGCCGTGGCCAAATTTAAGTCACCACAGCCTAGGCCGTGGTGCTTCCTGGTCTCTTTGTTTTCTCTTTGTTCCATCACCATTGCCATGGTGAACTACGAAGGCATGGCCGTGGCCTTGAAGACTGAAGTGTAATCTCAAATTCTTCAAGCTTTAAGTTCCAATTTCATTCCAATACTCCAATCTACTCAATCAAAGCCTAAAAAAACACAAAAGTTATCCAAATCAATAGGTAACAATTCATATCTCAAACTTAACAAAAACAAACATAAAAACAAAGGAAACAATTGAGAAATTAACTAAACTAACATCAAAACAACCCTAAAAACACTCAAATTATGCAACTTATCAACTTCCCTAAACTTAATCGTTTGCTCGTCCCTGAGTAAAGAAAATATCAGGAAAATAAACTCAACAATCATCAAGGATTCGCAGCATTCCCAAAATCAAGGAAAAGAAAGAAAACATGCTTTAAATAATATTCATGCTACCAAACATTCAACCCAGCTAATTGTACAACTCTAATCTTTCCTCAACCCTATCATGCCTCACCAAGACTTTATACTCAAACCCCTACTTATTTTCTTCTTCTTTTTTTTTTTTTTCCAATTGCTTCCTTAGATTGTCACATCACCTTTTTACGCGAATGCACACATTTTTGATGAGTGCCCCTGGTTACTCAACAATGTCACAACACATAAAGTGCTTTGCATACTCATACTTCAAGCCACGGTTTGACGCAAAAGTAAACATGGGGCTCATGAATACTCCTGGTTACTAAGCAGCTCGAAACAGTGGAGTAGTTCATTCAAAAACAAACAAATAAGCATAGTTAATTTATTTCAAGACTGTATATACTTTTTTTTTTTTTTGGTTTAGGGAGTGAAGACAAGGCTCAGCTAGTACACAACAAAGTCAAGTAATAAACTAGATTTGCACAACCATCTAGAATTGCAAACTCTTCAGCATTCCTAAAGATATGAGAATGTTTGAATCCTGTAAATGACTTGATAATACCACTACTCAAAATGATTGCAAAGTTCATCACAAAAAAAAATTTTTTTTTTCTTTGGGGATATCACAAAGTTATGTTCGGGATTGTATCAAAAGCACAAGCATAATAACCACCATGCAACAAATACAAATTGCAAACCAAAAACACAAAAATAAACTAAACACTTCCTAAAAACAAACCCACCAAACAAAAGAAACAGATTATCAATAATGCAACACAAACCAAACAATAACGCAACACAAATCAAACATCAATGTAACACAAATCAAACTGCTCACTCCCCCAAACTTAAAGAATGCAATGTCCTCAATTCATGAAAAACAAAAACCAAAATAGAAAATATGGAAAATAAAAGAGAGAAACTTCCCTAAAAAAGAGGAGATTTTTTTTTTTTTTCACATGGCCACGGCTGTGTACATTGACACAGGGTACCCCATGGTGAAGACTGGAATCTGCAAGCCTTTTATCTTTTAACATGGCCACGACTGTGTAAAATAACACAGGGTAGCCCATGTTTTATTTTGCTCAAAATTGTCTTCTTCTTCTATCACTTAAGCTTCCCCCAAACTTGTTCCTTGTTCCAACGATAACAAAACACAAATAAAAACAAAATCAAACAAAAATAAAATAATTGTAGGAGAGAGAAAAGAAAAAAAATTTATAGTTCTAATTTAGAGTCTTTAGCTTGACTTTCTCCACTTTCTTCATTCAAGAAACTGGACGGATGCGGTGTTTGGATCGAAACGTCCTCCAACATAGTGCTTCAAACGGTGTCCATTAACTTTAAATGTTTCACCTGTCTTTCCATGGTGGATCTCAATTGCTCCAAAAGGTGTTACCTGAATTACCTCATATGGACCCGTCCATCTTGATTTCAGCTTTCTTGGGAAAAGATGAAGACAACTATTGTAAAGAAGAACTTGTTGTCCTGGCTCAAACTCCTTTTTCACAATGTGCCTATCATGCCATCTCTTTGTCTTTTCCTTGTACAAACTAGCACTCTCGTATGCCCAATGATGAAATCCATCTAGCTCACTCACCTGCAAAAGACGTTTAGCACCTGCACTTTGCACATCAAAATTCAAAAATTTAGTAGCCCAATAAGCTTTGTGCTCTAATTCTACTGGCAGGTGACATGCTTTTCCAAATACTAACCTATAAGGTGACATACCTATACGTGTTTTAAAGGTTGTCCTATATGCCCATAAAGCATCGTCTAACTTTATCGCCCAATCTTTTCTAGAGGCACTAACGGTCTTCTCTAAAATTCGTTTTAGCTCTCTATTAGAGACCTCTACTTGACCACTAGTTTGGGCATGGTAGGGAGTGGCTACCTTGTGTGTGACTCCATATTTCTTTAAGAGTGCATCAAATTGGCGATTACAAAAATGCTTCCCACCATCACTAATGATTGCCCTGGGAGTTCCATATCTAGTGAAAATATTCCGCTTAAGGAATTGGAATACTGTTCTAGAATCATTAGTTTTGGTGGCAATTGCCTCCACCCATTTAGAAATGTAATCTATTGCCACAAGTATAAAAGCGTTTCCATACGATGATGGAAACGGTCCCATGAAATCAATACCCCAAATATCAAAAATTTCACATACCAATATATTATTTAAAGGCATCTCATCTTTCTTAGAAATATTACCTGTTCTTTGGCAACGATCACAAGAGGATACATACCTTTGAGCATCCCGAAACACAGTGGGCCAATAAAAGCCTGATTGCAACACCTTTGCCGCTGTGCGATTCGCCCCAAAATGCCCTCCGATTTCTCTATCATGGCAATGACTCAAAATAGCTCAAATCTCTTCTTCTGGCACACATTTTCGAACAACTTGATATGCACATAGTTTGTACAAGTAAGGGTCTTCCCACAAATAAAATTTGACATCAGCCAAAAATTTCTTCCTTTGCTAGAATGTAAAATGCTTTGGAATCCAGCCTCCTACAAGAAAATTAGCCAAATCAGCAAACCATGGAGATTTAGAAAAAGAAGAGTTAAGAGATAGAATTCGCTCATCACGAAATTCTACACTAATATCTCCCTCTTCAAGGATGGAATTATATAGTCAGGATAAATGATTAGTAACTTGATTTTCTGTCCCCTTTTGATCTTTAATCTCCAAATCAAACTCTTGAAGTAGAAGGACCCATCTGAAGGCATGGTTTGACATCCTTCTTAGCAAAAAAATGTCGTAGACCTGCATGATCTGTGTAGACTATAGATTTCGTGCCTATGAGGTAAGATCTAAACTTCTCAAATACAGAGACCATTGCTAGTAATTCTTTCTCGGTTGTTGTGTAGTTCAGTTGCAGACCATTTAAGGTATGACTGGCATAGGACATGACCTGAAACATTTTGTCTTTCCTTTGACCGAGAGCAGCACCAATGGCATAGTCACTTGTGTCACACATAATTTCAAAGGGGTTGTTCCAATCCGGTGCGACCACTATTGGTGTTGTCACTAGCTTCTCCTTTGGCAAATTAAAGGCCTACAAACATTCAGAATAAAAGTTAAATTTTACATCCTTGGCAAGAAGATTAGATAGAGGTTTTGCAATTTTTGAGAAATCTTTAATAAATCTTCTATAAAATCTTGCATGGCCAAGGAAACTTTTGACTGCTCGACCAGTCATTGGGGGAGGTAATTTTTCAATCACTTCCACTTTTGCTTTATCGACCTCAATCCCTCGCTCAGAGATCTTGTGTCCAAGCACGATACCTGCTCGTACCATAAAATGGCACTTCTCCCAATTCAGCACAAGATTTGATTCCTCACAACGTTGTAAAACTAACGCAAGATTTTGCAAACAAGATTCAAAGGTTAGTCCATACAACGTAAAATCATCCATGGAAATTTCTAGAAATTTTTCAATCATGTCAGAGAAAATTGCCATCATGCAACGTTGGAAAGTAGCTGGCACATTACATAAACCAAATGGCATACGTCGATAAGCGAACGTGCCATAAGGACAAGCAAAAGTTGTTTTCTCTTGGTCCTCTGGAGCAATAGGAATTTGATAATAACCTGAATAGCCATCAAGAAAACAGTAAAATTTATTACCCGCTAATCTCTCTAACATCTGATTAATAAATGGCAATGGGAAATGGTCTTTTCTAGTGGCAGAATTTAATCTTCTATAGTCTATACACACACGCCATCCAGTTACCATCCTAGTGGGGATAAGCTCATTATTTTCATTCTTCACTACCGTCATTCCCCCTTTCTTAGGCACTACTTACACAGGACTAACCCAATTATTATCAGAGATAGGATAAATAATACCTGTATCGAGTAATTTTACCACTTCCTTTCGTACCACTTCTTGCATGGCAGGATTTAATCTCCATTGCGGTTGTATTGTTGGCTTGAAATTCTCTTCCATGAGGATCTTATGCATGCAAATGGAAGGGCTTATTCCCTTGATATCAGCAATTGTCCATCCCATCGCTTTCTTGTGCTTCCTCAAAATCTCTAGCAGTGACTTCTCCTCCAAATCTATCAAAGATGCAGAAATAATCACAGGGTAAGCATCTTTATCTAGAAAAGCATATTTTAAATGTGAAGGAAGAGGTTTAAGCTCAAGTTTAGAAGCCTCATTAGGAGTTTTATGCAAATCCTCCTTTAGCTCAATATTATTATCAGTCAAAGATTCTTTCTCTAACGCTTCAGCTTCTTCTCTCAAGCACGAGTCTTCATCTTCCGTTGTGCTTGACTCCATTAGACATCTCTCCAAAGAGTCCTTCTGCAAAACTTCTTCTCTGTGATCACCTACAATCCCACCAAAGCTGTCAAAGTGAAAACAAGATTCAATATAAAATGTAGTAGGATTTTTCATCGCTTTATAGACATCAAACACTATTTCTTCGTCATTTAGTCTTAGAATTAATTTTACTTGTTGCACATCTATCAGAGCACGAGCTGTTGCTAAAAATGGACGTCCCAAAATTAGAGGCACCTCCCGGTCCTCCTCCATATCAAGAACTACAAAGTCCACCGGAAAGATAAATTTGTCGACCTTTAACAAAATGTCTTCAACAATTCCTTTAGGTCGTTTTATTGATCTATCAGCAAGCTAGAGTGACATGTTCGTCTCTTTCACTTCTCCAAGTCCTAGCTTCCTAAAAATTGATAAAGGCATTAAATTAATGCTAGCACCTAAATCACACAATGCTTTATCAAAGAATGAATCTCCTAATGCATAAGGTATAGTAAAACTCCCTAGATCTCTCAGTTTAGGAGGTAATTTATTTTGTAGTATGGCACTGCATTCTTCAGTGAGCATAACTGTTCCATGCTTCTCGATCTTTTGCTTGTTAGAAAGGATGTCTTTTAAGAACTTTGCATAACTAGGCATCTATGCTAAAGCTTCAGCAAATGGAATATTTATTTGCAATTTCTTAAAGACCTTTAAAAACTTTGAAAATTGTTGATCCAGTTTATCCTTTCTAATTCTATCGGGATAAGGAAATTTAGATACATCTTTTTCAACAACAATATAATCATAATTTGACGTACCTTTTCCTTTACCTCTTGCAATTTCCCTTACCTTAGGCTTTGTCTCTTTTTCTGAATTCGCTTTCTTGTCTTCAATAGAGACCGGTAACTCTGTTTCACTTTCCGCCTTCTTTTGTGATTCTTCTTCACCAATCACCTTTCCATCCCTCAAGGTTATGACCTTACATTACTTCTTCGGGGTTCCTTTTCGTGTCATTCGGTAAATGCCCTTGCTGTCTACCGAAATGATACTGGCCAACTAGCCAATTTAAGCTTCTAAATTATTGATGGAAGCCTCTTGATTCTGGATTCTTGTTTCTGTAGTGCTCAAGAACTTCGCCATCATCTCCTCTAAATTTGATTTCTTCTCTTGAGATTGAAAACCTGGCGGTGGAGGTTTCACTTGATTGTTGTTACTCCAAGAGAAATTTGGGTGACCCTGAATTATATGTTTCACTGTATGGATTATTATTAGGCCTACGAAAATTTGAAGCATAGTTAGCTTGATTAGGCATAGAATTAACGCAAACATGTTACCTGATTAACACTCATGGTTAGGTGATCTTCGCCACAAAAATCACACATAGAAGCAACTATTGTAGGTTTTTGCATTTGAAGTCCATCAATCTTCTTATTTAATGCCTGCATTTGTGCTGCCAAAGCTGTGATAGCATCTATGTTATGAACACCTGATGTTCTTCTCACAGGCAACCTCTCTATCGGCCATTGATAAGAGTTTGAAGCCATTTCCTCCAGCAATTCATAAGCTTGTTCTGGTGTCTTCTTACCTAAAGTACCACCCACAGCAGCATTGATCATATTTTGAACTTCACTATTAAGACCATTATAGAACGTCTGGACTTGCAACCAAATCGGTAATTCATTGCGGGGACATCTTCAGAGCATGTCCTTAAACCTTTCCCATGCTTCGTATAGTGACTATGTATCCACCTGCACAAACATAGTAATATCATAATGCAATTGTGCAGTCTTTGCAGGAGGAAAATACCTACTCAGGAATTTTTGTGTCATTTGCTCCCAGGTTGTAATCGAGCCTAATGGTAATGAGGTCAACCAACTCTTAGCTTTGTCTCTTAATGAAAATGGGAACAATCTTAGTCTCATAGCTTCGTCGGAAACTTCATTGTGCTTAAAAGTATCACAAATCTCCAGGAAATTTGCAATATGTAAGTTAGAATCTTCATGTGTCAAACCACCAAACTGCACTGACTGCTGAATCATCTAGATGATTGCTGGCTTTATCTCAAAAGTGTTGGCATTGATCACTGGTTGTCGAATGCTCCATGTTGCTCCATTTAGAGATAGGGTAGAGTACTCGTTTAGTGTACGAGTTGCTGGTGGTGTTCCATTATTTGGGTTATTGTGATCACCCATGATGTCCCTTTTGATTGCTCTCCTTCTTGCGTTAAAAGTGCGCTCTATCTCAGGATCAAATGCTAGTAAAATCTTTCCAGAAGCTCTGGTAATACACTAGCAGAAACACCTATTGGTTTGAAAAAAAAAAAAAAACAAACAAACAAAATTAAAAAAAAATCTGAAAGTAACAAGTAATCTTGAAATAATCACAAACAATCTAATGATCCCCAACAATAGCGCCAAAAACTTGATGCGACTAAATCAACCTTAGCAAGTGCACTAGTCGTATTCAAGTAGTAAAGTGATGAGTTTGAGTATCGTCCCACAGAGATCAAAGCGAATATTTGTAATTACCTAAAACTACTTACACGTTATTTGAGAAAACGAAATCTTAGAGTGTAAAAGTAACGGATTAAAAATAACTAAATTAAATAAATAAATAATGTGATGAACTTTTCAATATTAATGAAGTTAGGTACAGATTTCCCCCTAATTATGCTTGACAACCACTCTTAATACCAATTTGTGCTATGAATTGGTAGGATTCTTCTAAGGTCAATTATCCTTATTCAGGCATAATATTCAACTTAATACAGATCCCTATTTGGTTACTCTGAAATTAAGAAGCATAAATTCATCAATCCCTTATGACTAATTTGCCTGATTCGGTTATGAATTAGATGGACCACAAATTAATCCTAGAATCTCTATTCGATTAATTCTAGTTTTAATATGTTGTGCAATGTTATCCCTATAAAACAATTATGAATATGAATTAAGCAATAAACCCTAACTTCTCTATTCGAAACATCATTAAGGTAATTAAATAAATCCAACATTCATAAAGCATTAAACCTAAACTCTTTCATAAATTCATAAACATAAATCTGGTATTAAGAATAAAAATTTGTTCAAAACATAATTAGGGTTTCATCCTCCCCTAAAAAAAGAGATTTACTTCATCCTAAGAAAAAAGAAATAAATAGAGAAGAAAGAAAACATAATCAAACTTGAAAATAAATAAAAATCAAACTCTTAAATCTGATCTTCATTCTTCAAGCCCCAAGAATGCGTCTTCTCCTCTCAAAAATATGCAAAATTCGTCCCTTGACAACTGATCCCAATTATTCTTAAATACCCAAAAGAGTCCTAAGTGAAAAAGGAAAGAAAAAATGATAAAAACACCCTAATAGTTTCCGCCACAACCCTGGCTGTGGCCAAATTTAAGTCACCACAGCCTAGGCCGTGGTGCTTCTTGGTCTCTTTGTTTTCTCTTTATTTCATCACCATGGCCATGGTGAACTACCAAGGCATGGTCGTGGCCTTCAAGACTGAAGTGTAATCTCAACTTCTTCAAGCTTAAAGTTCCAATTTCATTCCAATATTCCAATCTACTCAATCAAAGCCTAAAAAAACACAAAAGTTATCCAAATCAATAGGTAACCATTCATATCTCAAACTTAACAAAAACAATCATAAAAACAAAGGAAACAAATGAGAAGTTAACTAAACTAACATCAAAACAACCCTAAAAACACTCAAATTATGCAACTTATCAGCAACTTAGCAGTAAATAAAAGGCACTTGACTTTTTCTAGTAAAGTCCTATTCATCCTCTCAACAACTCCATTTTGTTGAGGAGTCCTTCCAATTGTCCTATACCTCGAAATCCCTTGGTCTTTACAGTATGCATCAAAATCAGAGTTAAATAATTCCAATCCATTATCTGTCCTAAGGGCTTTAACTTTCTTTTCTACAAGGTTTTCCAGTCCTTAAATTTAATTAAAGCCCCATCCTTAGACCTAAGAAGGTATACCCATACCTTGCTACTGTAATCATCCACAATGGATAGGAAGTAATTACTCCTTCCATGTGATCTAACCCTTTCTAGACCCCATAGGTTAGCATGTAAATACTCTAGATAATTCGTAGCCAAGTGAGTTCCTTTTGGGACACTTAGCCTGTGTTATTTACCCAAAATACAGGTCTCATAGAAACTTAGGTTAGATACATTTTCATTACCAAAATAACCCTACTATTTCAATGTATTCACACCTGTCTAGTCTATATGGCCTATTCTTAAATGCCATTTCTCTGCAGAAGAAATGTTAGTTGATATGAAAGAAAAATTGAAAGCATTTGGGTAATATTACCTACACGTAATAGACAAACCATGCTTTTTAACCCCTTCAAGTAATATTTGATCATTCTTATATGCAGATATGCAACCATTTTGTGCCTTATAGCTACATCCAGCTTCATCAAGGGTTCCTAATGAGACCATATTTCGTTTAAGTTTGGCTACGTATCTAACACTTGTTAGCATTATGAGCTTACCATTATTTAGTCTAATGGTGATGTTACCTATAACTTGAATCCTACAAGAATGGTCATTTCCCATGAACACAGTTTCAGGTTTGCCATTTTTCAGATCTTGGAACCAACCTTTGTTAAGATTTATGTGGAAAGAGCATACTGAATCTAACACCCATTCATTAACACTAGCATAGTTTTAGACAGTGAGTGCTTCAGTAATTTCAATATTATTGCTAGTGCATGCTAGGTTACTTTCAGTATTAGTCTGTTTTTTCATCTTAATCCAATCATAGCAATTCTTTTTAAGGTGTCCAGGCTTATTGCAATGAAAACACTTCCTAGTCTCTGCCTTAGGTTTATTGTTAGCTTTTCCCTTCTTTTTATTCTTAAAACCTAAGTTGTGTTGGGTACTTCTACCATTTTCTTTTCCTAACTATCAAGAGTCTATCCAACCTCTCACAAACAAATTGTTGCCGTTTCTTTTTTGGATTTTTAACTCAAGTTCTCTTGATTTCAGACCACCAATTATCAAATCAAGGAACTGTCCCAGTGTACTACAATGCATTCTTTACTACTAAATATTCATCACGTAAAGAGTTTAACAAAATCATTGCAAGGCTTGAATCTCCTAATTCATGATCAATACCTTTCAGTATTAATGTCATCTTTAAGAACTCATCTAGGTTTTCTTCTAATGACTTAGAAACATCCATTTTATAAGAAAACAGTGCACCCTTTAAAAAAGCTAAATTAGGAGTAGACTGTAATGCATATAAGGCTTTGAGTTTATCCTAGAGTGAGATTGGTGTGTCTAGGCCATCTACCTTTCACAACATGTTGTCGGATAAATTCATAATGATCAGATTGTAGGCCTTTTCGTCTACCTCAGACTTCTTCTTCAACTTGTCTTCAGACCACTTAGTGGCATCTTTCTCTAGAGCTATACCCACCTTGTTATGGGAAAGAAGAGCCTTCATCATCTTTTTCCAAGTTTTGAAGTCCATCTTCCCATCATACTGGGAGATTTCCACGCATAGTAGTACTCATGATTTGGGTTCAGAAGCAAACCCTATAAATCACTAACTGATCTTTGCTCAATTTTTTTAACTTCGCCCTTTGAGATCGAAATTGATCTCTAATATTCAAGAATTGAATAAAGACGAAAAGATTTGGAAACCGTAGAGGTCTAGAAAACAATAAACCGAAAAACCCCTAATTTTGACAAAACCTTAGAAATTGTAACTTTGCCAATTTTGGATTGATTTAAGGAATAGAAGAACCCTGGGACTCCAGCCCTGATGCCACTTTATAAATTTGAGCCTAATTATGTAATCCTACAACTAATCAAGCATTCACAAACTAAAAACAAAGAACACAAAGAAAAACACAATTTTACTGTGGTTCACTTCTTCAAGATTGAACAAGCTACATCCACATTGAGCTCCAGAACATGGAGACTCACTGCACTAGTATTAACACCTCAAGACTACAAATTACAATCTTGATTTAAACTCACATTATCAATCTCACTTGCTGTTAGTGAACGACCCATATACACTGAGGAAAACAAAAACATAAACTACATGGATCGTTCCTTAGAACCAAGATCCGGGTACAAAAATCACAGTTTACAGAAAATAAACAAATCTACAGAAAAATCTGTTCAAGATTTAAGAATCATACCAACATTTGGAGGCTCCTCTAACTTTATCTTTGAATGTGTTTGCTACCGATCCAAGCGTAGGATCGAACCCACGAAGTCCACACGAAGACAATCACAAGGAACTAAGGAGGGATTTGCTAGATCCTCCTTAGCCTTAAGAAACAAGAAGAAAAATGATGAAATGTATTTGATTTTAGGCAAAACCAAAACTGGCGTGGGAGAGAGATTTGGGGCTATGCTCATCTTCCTTTTTCAATGAAATAGTGATGAATCAAAAGTTATAATTTTTACAAAGAAACATTTTCTTTTATAGTAAAAATTAGTTACCCTATTCCAATATGGAATAGGCTTGGACCCCAACCCAAACACCCATGTTACCAAACACTCCCAATTAGATATTTATTTTAATTTATCATTATCTTCAATTAAAATCAATTAATATATATATTTAATCTATATATATTAACATTTAACAATGATGATGATTTAATTAAATACATGAGAACACATATTTAAACGTAATTTCACTTATTTATTTTTTCTAATAAATTAAATAAAGGCTACGACCTCAGAAAATTTAATTGCACAGTGAAATTACCAAAATACCCTTTCGCCCAAAAAGACAAAAACGTCCTTCTTTCTTCCTGAGTCTTAAATTATTTTCTATGTGTGTGACCCATTGGCTCCTCATCATACCGGTAGTGTATAGTATCATGATTAACACAAGTAATCGTCTCACTAATACACAGACCAAGATTGGCCCCTAGCAAGGCATCATGGCCACTCGATAGATTTGGATTCAGCAAAGTAGCTACCTGTCAATGATATGGTTACTGTACAATTCGATCCTTTCATCATCCGTTATCTCGACAAGACGAAGGCATAGAAATAGTGTCAACCTTCGGTTACTCTCGATATTATGTATTAAGTTTATGGACCAATGACCTATATTATAAACTGGATAGAGCAACAACTCAATCCCACAGTGGCCACAATTTTAGTGTCATTGCCATATACTGAATTGCACCATGAGATAAATTCTCCTATACCCAGGAATGATGAATTCTCTGTCAATCCACCATAGTCTTGATACACTTCTTGATGTAGCCAATCACCACCGTATTGATAGCTCTGAATAGAACTGCATTAGGCTAGTGTCAAACTGCACCAATCGGTGCACAAGGCGCTCCAGTGATCTCAAGTCTAAGGATCATATGCACCACCATTCGTTAAAGGATTTGTTCCATAGACATTAGGGTTACCATCCATATGGAATCCTCTGTTGGGTCAGTCTAGTGAACTTGCTGCGGTGTATTCACCTACAGCAAGCACCCATGTGTTGCACCAGGTTGTCACCAAACAACCTTGACAAGTAAGATCAGTCACTGCCTTTCGACAGGGTCGTTCAACACTATGATACCCTTACTATATTGTTTGTGCCCTTACTTCAGAACAATAATAGGGCTACAGACATTTCTAGAATGGCCACCATATGTGCTCATAGGGTTTTCACTATCAAGATTTGAAACACTTGATACTCTCGTCATGGTTCTAGCATTCTAAGGACATATATCAATACATATTGCAATAATAATGATTTACGCGATATAGAAAAAAAATTCCTTTTATTGATTAATGAACATTATTACAAAGAGTCAATTCTATAATAATTGATTGGCTCTGGGGCATCTACTCTTACAATCTCCTACTTGCACTGTAGCCAATCATTCATGTATTTAATACCAAATGATCTCAAGTGCCTTTCATGCTTCTGCTGCGACAGAGGCTTTGTTAGTGGATTTATGAGATTGTTGTCAGTGTGCACTTTACTAATCTACACGTCTCTCCTCTCAACTATCTCTTTGATGAGATGGAATCGTCTGAGCATGTGTTTGGACTTCTGATGAGACCGTGGTTCCCTGGCTTGAGCAATGGCTCCATTGTTATCACAATAGATGTCTATAGGATCAACAATCGTGGCAACCATACCAAGTTCAGTAACGAACTTCTTAATCCAGACTTCCTCCTTGGCCGCATCTGACAATGCAATATACTCAGCCTCCATTGTAGAATCTGCTACAGTGCTTTGCTTGGAGCTCTTCCAGCTCACTGCACCGCCATTGAGACAAAATACAAACCCTGATTGCGATCGATAATCATCTTTGTCCGTTTGGAAACTAGCATCATTGTATCCTCTTATAGTGAGCTCATCTTTCCCTCCATAAACCAAGAACATATCCTTAGTCCTATTCAGGTACTTAAGAATATTCTTGATAGCCATCTAGTGATGCTCACCTGGATCCGATTGATATCTACTACAAGTGCTCAAAGCACACGAGACATCAATCCGAGTACATAGCATGGCATACATGATGGATCCAATTGCTGATGCATATGGGATCCTCTTCATCTTATCTCTCTTATCTTGTGTTCTAGGACACAATTCCTTAGAGAGGTAAACACCATGTGACATCGAAAGAAATCCCTTCTTGGATTTTTCCATACTGAATCTTTTCAGTGTTTTGTCAATATATGCACTCTGACTTAGGCCAAACAACCTATACGATCTATCACGATAGATCTTTATTCCAAGGATGTAGGCTGCTTCCCCTAAGTCCTTCATGGAGAAGCACTTGGATAACCAAGTCTTTACCGACTGCAAGTTCGGTATATCATTCTCGATTAGAAGTATGTCATCGACATACAACACTAGGAATACTACTGCGCTCCCACTCACTTTCTTGTAAACATGGGGCTCATCTTCGTTCTTGACAAAATCAAATTCTTTTACGGCTTCATCAAAACGAATGTTCCAGCTCCTTAAATCTTGCTTGAGTCCATAAATGGATCTCTGTAACTTGCATACCTTATTAGCTTGACTATCAAGAATGAAACCGTTAGGTTGTGTCATATACACATCCTCCTCAAGGTTTCCGTTCAAGAAAGCAGTTTTGACATCAATTTGCCAAATCTCATAGTCATCATATGCAGCAATTGCAAGCATAATCCGGATGGATTTAATCATGGGAACTGGCGAAAAGGTTTCTTCATAGTCAATGCCATGAATTTGTTTGAAACCTTTGGCAACCTTTATAAGTATGCACATTGCCATCCATGTCAGTCTTCTTCTTGAAGACCCATTTACACCCTATGGGTTTTACCCCTTCAGGTGGTTCCACCAGAGACCACACTTGGTTCTGGTACATGGAGTCCATCTTAGATTTCATGGCTTCAAGCCATTTAACAGAATTTGGATCCGATATAGCGTCCTCGTATGTTTTGGGTTCATCATCTTGGTAGACCAGTACGTCACCATGTTGAGTCACGAGATAACTGTATCTCTCAGGCTCATGGCGTACTCTCCCAGATCTACGCAGCTTCTGTGCTACCTGAGGTGGTTCACTTTAGTCCACAAGTTGTGGAGTAACCTCCTCATGATGCTCAACCACTTCTTGTGGCACATCATCCCATCCTTCGTCTAGTATATCTTGTGGTTCTAGAACTTCATCGAGTTCTACTTTTCTCCCACTAGTATTTCTTAGAAAATATTCCTTTTCTAAGAAGACACCAGATCGAGCAACAAAAATTTTGCACTCTTCCGGGTGGTAGAAGTAGTATCCTTCGTTCTCTTTTGGATACCCCACAAATATACATTTACAGGATTTTGGGCCCAACTTGTTCGAAGTTAATTTCTTAACATAAGCTTTGCAACCCCAAATCCTTAAATAAGACAAGTTGGGCTTTCACCCATTCCATAGTTCATATGGAGTCTTATCTATAGACTTTGATGGCACACGGTTCAAAACGTCAGTCGCAGTCTCTAGGGCATAACCCCAGAATGATGCAGGTAAATCACTAGAACTCATCATGGACCTAACCATGTCAAGTAAGGTCCTATTCCTCCTTTTCGACACTCCATTATGTTGTGTGTATAAGGAGGGGTGAGTTGTGATACTATCCCACATTCCTTCAGGTACTCTGAAAACCCCGAGCTTAAGTATTCACCTCCTCGATCTGACCAAAGAGCTTTAATACTTTTGCCCAACATATTCTATACTTCATTCTTAAATTCCTTGAATTTATCAAAGGCTTCAGATTTATGTCTCATAAGGTAGACATAACCATATCTACTGAAATCATTAGTAAATGTGATGAAATATGAATATCCACCTCTGGCTTCAACTGTTAGTGGACCATATACATCACTATGGATGATGCCTAACAGTTCAGTAGCCCTTTCACCTTGTCCTGTGAAAGGAGACTTGGTCATCTTGCCTAACAGGCATGACTCGCATACCTCAAATGACTGAAAGTCAAAAGGGTTTAAAACTCCATCCCTTTGAAGTTTTGCAATGCGGGTCTTATTAACATGACACAATCTACAATGCCAGAGATATGTCTGGTTTTGATCCCTATGTTTAGCTTTCTTGGTTTCAATGTTGAGAATATCTTTATTGTTTAAGCGAAGAACATATAATCCATTATATAACCTTGCAATTCCAAATAGAATACCATTCAAACTAAAGGACAACAATCCATTAGATATCTCAAAATGATACCCCATATTATCCAAAACGGATACTGAAATAATATTTCTAGAAATAGAAGGTACGTGATAACAGTTATGTAGTTCCAACAATAAGCCCGTAGGCAAAGATAAACAATAAGTCCCTACAGCTAATGCAGCCACATGTGCTCCATTTCCAACTCGTAGGTCCACCTCTCCCTTGGCGAGCACTCTACTCTGCCTTAGTCCCTGCACATCAGTACAAATGTGAGTACCACATCCTGTGTCCATGACCCAAGATGTTGAGGGAGAGAAGTTAATCTCAATCATGAAAGTACCTGAGGTCGTAGCCTCTGACTTCTTCTTACTTGCGAGGAAAGCCTTGCAGTGTTTCCTCCAGTGGCCAGGCTTGCCACAAAAGAAGCAGACTACCTTGCCCTTTCCTATGCCACTCTCAGGCCCAAGAGCAACCTGTCCTTTGGGCTTAGGCTTGGGTTTGGCCTTGGCCTTACCCTTGCCGTTACCCTTTGCTTTACTGGCAGCAACCAGTAAAACAGGCTTGGACTTTTTCAAGTCCTGCTCTGCAGTCCTCAGCATGTTCAGAAGTTCTGACAGGGTTTTCTCCATCGTGTTCATATTGAAATTCATTATGAACGGAGCATAAGAGTTAGGCAAGGATTGTAGAATTAAATCCATTTGTAATTCTGCATCCAAGCCACATCCCAAAGTCTCAAGCCTCTCTATGTGCTTGATCATCTTGAGCACATGAGGACCAACTTGGGCTCCCTCATTAGACGACTCCCAAACAGTGCTCTCGACACCTTGTACCTCTCATGTCGAGCATTTGTTTCGTAAAGCTCCTTGAGGTGTAGAATAATGGAAGAAGTGTCCATATTCTCATGTTGTTTTTGCAGCATAGGTGTCATCGATGCTAAGATCAAGCATTGAACGCTATCAGCATCATCAAGGAACTTTTGATAAGTATGCTTTTCTTCCTGAGTGGCATCAGAATCAGGCTCAACCATGTATGACTTTTCAAGGATATAAAATTTCTTTCCTGACTTGAGTATAATTCAAAGATTATGATACCAGTCTGAGAAATTGGATCCATCTAACCTGTTTTCTTTCTCGATTATCGATCGCAGGTTCATAATGCTCATTTTGGTGAATCTACAATTGCAGAAAAGATAAAGTTATTATAAAGTTTATTATTATTTAATATGGTCTTTTATTAAACGATGCTCCCACTATTTTACTCAAGTCAATAGCCCTTAATATTAACTCGGGAAAGCCTGTTGACTTTCCTAGTGGACCAAGATCCCATCCTGCCCATTTCAAACCTTCGCTTTGGTGAACAAGCCAAAATGAGTTGATTAGATAGGCCAACAAACATAATCCACACCAGTTGATAGCTCCTACTATCAACCTCAAATGTGAAAAAGCCAACAACCCAATCACACAATTCAATGGCTCCAACCATTGTCCTCAAGTGTGATTCTTAGTATCAGTAGAGTGGACACTACATGTCACCACGTACACATAATATGTGTACTGCTCTACTATGCCTATGATGCATTTATGAACCTTCGCTTTGGCGAACAAGCAAAACCGTCATTTTAAGTCGACCCATCACCATTAAGGAAAACTCCAATGCATTTTAACCTCTCACTGGTAGAAGTGTACCCTTCGCTTTGGCGAACAAGGTTTTGACAAACAGTGGTTTGATTAAACCATGGTGATGGAAGGCATTCGTGACTTAATATACTTTAATTGAGGGTTTGATATTTAATGTCTCATCAGATTATTATCTTTGTTAGAATGACATTGTTTGGCATGTTATTCAACATTCAACCTTAGCATGCATTCTAAACATAATATTAAATTTTCTGTTACATGGCCTAACTAAAACCGATTTCCTCGAGCCTAGAGGAATTTGTGGGTCACCTAGGGGTCCTGTAATAAACATCTTGAGTCTTCAAGTATGGTTGCCTCGTTCTTTGTTCCGTCTTCAAGTACATTACAAAAACTTTTAAATTTACAATAAGATAATTATACAAAATTCTTTACATCAATAAATTTAGAAACCTCGATTTACATTCAAGGGGCATGAGATGAGAAGAGAATGTACATCGAGAAGAGGAGAAAGGTAGGACACGTAGGCCCTATTTAATAAAACTTACAACCATACATTCCCAAAATAATTTTAAAACATTCACCCTTAGGTCTAAGGCTCATGTACCGGGCACCATGCAATATGCAAACAAGTACAAAGCATACATTTCAAAAACAATCAATTTTTGAATTGGGTGGGTTTATTAATTAATTACCCTCTTAAATGTGCAGAATGATTATTGGCTTTATAGTTATTGAAAACTACAGTTTGGTCCCTTCGCAAAAAATACAGAATTGAAAAAGCTAAATACTTCACCGCGGTAAGGATTTACAGTATGTACTTTGCTACGACGAGAATTTACAGTAGGCACTTCTCCGCGGCGAAGACCTGGAAATCCCCAATTCATACAGTTTGCATTTTTGCAGTTTTTTGTGTAATAACATGAATCCAAATCTAATCAAACACGTAAACGTTCAACCAGGATATCAACCAACTAATATAGCATTCATCAATACATTATTAAACCAATTTATCATTTGAATCACTTATCCATAAACAGATTTTTCAGATTTTGTAGATTTTTGCAGATTTTTCAAAAATAACATGTTATCAACCAACCATTTGATACCCAAGGCTCTGATACCACTGTTAGTGAATGACCCATATGCAGCGGAAAACAAAAACATAAACTACATGGATCGTTCCTTAGAACCAAGATCCGGGTACAAAAATCACAGTTTACACAAAATAATCAAATTTGCAGAAAAATTTGTTCAAGGTTTAAGAATCATACCCACGTTTGGAGGCTCCTCCAACTTTATCTCTGAATGTGTTTGCTACCGATCCAAGCATAGGATCGAACCCACGAAGTCCACACGAAGACAATCACAAGGAACTAAGGAGGGATTTGCTAGATCCTCCTTAGCCTTAAGAAATAAGAAGAAAAATGATGAAATGTATTTGATTTTAGGCAAAACCGAAACTGGCATGGGAGAGAGATTTGGGGCTGTGTTTACCTTCCTTTTTCAATGAAATAGTGATGAATCAAATGTTATAATTTTTACAAAGAAACATTTTCTTTTATAGTAAAAATTAGTTACCCTATTCCAATATGGAATAGGCTTGGGCTCCAACTCAAACACCCCATGTTACCAAACACTCCCAATTAGATATTTATTTTAATTCACCATTATCTTCAATTAAAATCTATTATAATATATATTTACTATATATATTAACATTTAACAATAATGATGATTTAATTAAATATATGAGAACACATATTTAAATGTAATTTCACTTATTTATTTTTTCTAATAAATTAAATAAAGGCTACGACCTCAGCAAATTTAATTGCGCTGTGAAATTACCAAAATACCCTTTCGCCCAAAAAGATGAAAACGCCCTTCTTTCTTTCTGAGTCTTAAATTATCTTCTATATGTGTGACCCATAGGCTCCTCATCATACCGACAGTGTATAGTATCGCAATTAACACCAATTAATCATCTCACTAATACATAGACCAAGATTGGCCCCTAGCAAGGCATCATGGCTACCCGATAGATTCGAATTCAGCAAAGTAGCTACCTGTCAATGATATGGTCACCGTACAATTCGATCATTTCATCATCCGTTATCTCGACAAGACGAAGGCATAGAAATAGTGTCAACCTTCGGTTACTCTCGATATTATGTATTCAGTTTCTGGACCAATGACCTGTATTGTAAACTAGATAGAGTAACAACTCAATCCCACTGCGGCCACAGTTTTAGTGTCATTGCCATATACTGAATTGTGGCATGAGATAACTTCTCCCGTACCCGGGAGTGATGAATCCTCTATCAATCCACCATAGTCTTGATACACTTCTCGATGCAGCCAATCACCACCGTATAGACAGCTCTAAATAGAACTGCATTAGGCTAGTGTCAAACTACACCAATCGGTGCACAAGGCACTTTGGTGATCTCAAGTCTAAGGATCACATGCACCACCATTCGTTAGAGGATTTGTTCCATAGACACTGGGGTTACCATCCATATGGAATCCTCTATTGGGTCAGTCCAATGAACTTGCTGCGGTATATTTGCCTATAGCAAGCACCCATGTGTTGCACCAGGTTGTCACCAAACAACCTTGACAAGTGAGATCAGTCGCTGCCTTTCGACAGGGTCGTTCAACTCTATGATAGCCTTACCGTATTGTTTGTGCCTTTATTTCAGAACAATACTGGGGCTACGGACGTTTCTAGAATGGCCACCATATGTGCTCATAGGGTTCTCACTATCAAGATTTGAAATACTTAATACCCTCGTCACGGTTCTTCCATTCTAAGGACATATATCAATACGTATTGCAATAATAATGATTTACACGATATAGAATAAAAATGCCTTTTATTGATTAATGAACATTATTACAAAGAGTCAATTCTACAATAATTGATTGGCTCTAGGGCATCTACTCTAACACTTGCTAACTCACTCAAAGCCCTTTTACACCATAAATCTAAAATCCTAGAGAACACCTATTCTACTCTTGACTCTTGAAGGAAACCCAACCTTCAACAAGATTTATGCCTAGATTTACAAAAGAGATTAAACTAGAATGAAAACCCTAGCAGAGTGATTCTATCACAATTGTAGAGAAGTTTGAGAGAGAGCAAAAATTGGGGATCTGCCTTCTTTTATAGCGTTGACCAACTAGGGTGAAGACGATGACCATTAGATAATTCATTTATCAAGTGGTCAGGATTGCAAGAGCTATCACAAAATGTTAGTGTGTCACTTGAAGGGAAAAATGGCATGGTAGGCTTCACATATTTAACAGTAATAGCAGTTTTATTTAATTTTTTTCTTTTCAATTTGTGAAGGCTAGATTGATTTCTCAAGGCTATTGATATTATCATTTACCATAAAAGACGGATTGTCTTTGTTCTTAAATTATTTGCCTTATGACATCTAGGTGTCATGTTTCTTCTTCTTGTTCTTTTTTTTAATTAATAAAACATTTTTTTCTACTATCGAGGTTCTATATGTATACCTAAATGTATAAGAATATAAATTCAACAAAATTTAGATATACAAGCTTACTATTTTTTATGGCTTACTACACTAGTCGTCTGAATATAACATGTTGAAAACAAAATACATTGAAAATGCATAAACCAACAATTCCCATATGAGATTATTTATCTACCAAGAAGGGGGAAGTGGGATAAAAAGGAATAGAGACATTCATAATCCCTTCTAACATCATCATTGAAGGACAAAGAGCTGCTTTATCTTGAACACACCAAAGTCCCACCTTAACCATGTTCTCCAATGTCTTCTTATCAACTTCTTCGCCATGGACAAGCTTATTCAACTCTCTGTCAATGAAGCTGATAAGAATCTGGTAGTAGACGGATCGGAAGCATTTGTAAATCCAATTAATAAGAACTATTTCTTCTGGTTTTGATGCATTAACATCCAAGTTTTTTCTACAACAAACAATTTCAAGGAGCACAACTCTGCATTGTAAACATCTACTTTCATTGATACTACGATATTCTTTGAGCATTTTGGTGCCATGTAACCTCTTCCCTCTCACCAATGTGAATTTCCTTGTTTGGTCTGGCATTAACAATTTTGCCAGCCCAAAGTTAGAGAATTTAGTCATCCAAAAATCATCCATCAGAATGTTTTAAGGCTTTGTATCACAATGAATTATAGCTGCTTCACGTTCATCATGGAGATAAAGGATTCCTCTACCAACTTCTAATGCAATTCTTACTCTTTCATTCCAATCAAGGGACCTTTCAACATGAAATAAGAGATCTGCTAAGGAGCCATTGCTCATATATTCATACACAAGAAGCCTTTTGGAGTCCTCATAGCAATCCCATTAAGTTCTTGTGATAAATTCTACCAATCACAAGAATCTCTGCCCTGAATTTTCTTTCACTACCATCATTCTCCAACTTTTCCAACCTTTTCACGGCAACAAGTTTTTCACCTTTATAAAAACTCCCTTTATATACTGCACCAAATGAGCCCCTACCAAACTCTTCTCTAAACTCTTTGGTGGCCATTTTAAGCTCATAGTATGATATTGACGAATGATAATGGATAATTATTCATAGATTAGGACGATGAGTAGATGAAAAAAAAATTGACAAATAGTAGCAAAAATGACTATTATATTATTAGATAGTCACACCATATTAGCCAAGTGGGATGACAAGACTATCCAGATAAGTATTTTTCATGAGATAGGGATTTTTTTTTTTTTTAAAATATTAGTTGTGCTTAAATGTTTATGATTTGTCATTTTTTATACATGTCAACATTTTTTTAAACCCCAACCACTTCTTATCACCTTCTTTGGTAATCTTTGACTAAAGGAATTCATTAAGATTTTGTCTTATAGTCTTAATCAACAATAATAAATGGTGGTTTTGGATTTTTAGAAAGTAGAGGGATCCACATTTGAAATGCAAGAATGTTATATACGTAAAGTTGGGATCCACACCCCCCCCCCCCCCCCCCCCCCCCCCCCCCCCCCCCCCCCCCCCCCAAAAAAAAAAATGTTGGGATCTCAATTGATGGGTTATAAAAGTTTATGATAATTATGATTTACTTAAATGTTAGAGTTTGTGCCCTAGAGCCAATTAATTATTGTAAAATTGACTCTTTGTAATATTTTTTATTAATCAATAAAAGACAATTTTCTTTTATATCATGTAAATCATAATTGCGAGTATTAATATATGTCCTTAGGATGGTAGAACCATGACGAGGGAATCAAGTGTTTCAAATCTTGATAGTGAGAACCCTATGATCATATATGGTGGCCATTCTAGAAATGTTCGTAGCCCCAGTATTATTCTGACCAAGGACATAGATAACATGGTAAGGCTATCATAGTGTTGAATGACCCTATTGACCCTATCGAAAGACATTGACTAATCTCACTTGTCAAGATTGTTTGCCGATAACTTGGTGCGACATATGGGTGCTTGTTGTAGGCAAGTTCACTGGAAAGACCCACCAGAGGATTCCATATAGATGGTAACCCCAATGTCTATAGAAAAAATCCTCTAACGAATAGTGGTGCATGTGATCCTTAGACTTGAGATCACTAGAGTGCCTTGTGCACCGATTGGTGTAGTTTGACACAGCCTAATGTAGTTATATTCAGAGCTATCAATACGGTAGTGATTGACTGCATTGAGAAGTGTATCAAGACTATGGTGGATCAACAAAGGATTCATCACTCACGGGTACAGGAGAAGTTATCTCATGGCGTAATTCAGTGAATGGCAATGACACTAAAGTTGTGGTCATAGTGGGATTGAGTTGTTACTTAATCCAGTTTATTATTCCAATCATTGGTCCAGTAACTGAATACAAAGATATCGAAGATAACTGAGGTTGACACTATTTTTGTACCTCAGCCTCGATGACATAATAAGGATCAGTTTGGACAGTAACCATATCATTGATAGGCAAGTTGTTTTGCTGAATACGAATCTATCGGGTGGCCATGATGCCTTGCTAGAGGCTAATCTTGGTCTGTGTTTAATGAGACGATTGATTGGTGTCAATCGCGAGACTACTCACTACCAATATGATGAGAAGCCTTTAGGTCACACACATAGAAGACAGATTAAAGATGAATTTGTCAGAAATGGTATTTTCGTCATTTGTGATGCAGCGGTATTTTTTTCATTTATGATGGAAAGGATATTTTCGTCTTTTGAGATGAAAGGACATTTTGGTAATCTCATTGTGCAATTAAATTTTCTGAGGTCGTTGCCTATATTTTATTTCATATTGAAATTAAAATTAGTGAGATTATGTATTTAAAATATATTCATATATTTAAATATTATATATATATTATTTAATATTAATATTTGATGATATTAATATTAATGAAGATAATATATATGAAATATGAAATTCATATTTGAATTTAAATATATATATTCAATATTAATATTTGATGATATTAATAAAGATAATATATGAATATGAAAATGATATTTGAATTTGAATAAGATGCCATGTGGATTATTAAGTTGTTTTGTAATGACGATTTACTATTCTAGTCATGGAATAAATTTATTCCTAACTAGATTAGGGTTTTAATTTTTGTTGCATATAAAAGGCAACTTAAAATTAATATAAAATTGGAGAACACATTAATTAAATCCACGCTACTCACCTCACTCTCTCTCATGTTTTTCACTTGGTGGAGAAGAGAATTTTTCTTGAAGAAAAATTCTGCATCCTTTTTGTTTGTGTATCTTGCTAGCACTTGAGACCGCAAGTCGATTGCCATCTTGTCTTCGTGTGGATACCGAGAGTTCACTCTTATCTTAGAGTGGGAGCAATTCGTATCAATTGAATGAGTCTCCAAATGCTGGTATGAAATCTAGAAATTTTATATTCAATATCATTTCATATGTAAATAACGTAAATCGGGTATAAGGTTCTTGGGTTCAATGTTGTTGCTGGGGATTTATTTTTGTTTTCCGCTGCGTAAACCTCATCAGCGACTAACATTAAATAATGCAACAAAGTATCCATTGCCAACACTTGTGTCGGTTCATCATCAAATTTCTTCAACATGTATCGAACCTAGATGGCATTCTTAACATTCAAATAGATGAATTTAATGTGCAAGGTGTTGTGCTGAAAACTAAAGTAGTTTATAAATATACCACTTCTACAACGGACACACCATAAAAGATATGCAAAATAAAATTGAGCAAAATTTAAACTAGAGAGAACACGTAATTTACGAGGTTCGCCAAATGTACCTACGTCCTCGAGTCCTAATGACCAATTCACTACTTATGAGGATTACAATTGTTTGGAAACTCTCAATTGTAATATTATAACATTCACTCAAATAATTCAAATTAAGGAGTAAATGTTTACAAATTTGTTGGGACACTCAAACTAAAGCTTAAGACCCCTTTATATAGCTAACAAAATTCTTACCCTTTTGTTAACTACCCCATGTGGGACTTTAGGAAAATGCCACTCCTTTATATAGCCCGCCAAGACTTGACCCCTTAGTTTGCTAACAATGTGGGATATAAGCAAAAAATATATTTTCCAATATTTACTATTTGAGCCATATTTAATCAAAAATCTCCACCTTGGCAAAAAACACAATTCAACTTGACCTTGATGAGATTATCCATCCCTCAAAAAGTTTCCATATTCCAAAAATCCTCTCACATGCAAACTCTTCATCACAACCTTCCAAAAATGCTCATTAGCACAATACAATTAATGGTGTCACTTAGGATATTGATAAAGTTCAAACAGTGAGTGAACTTGACCGCTGTCACTACCTTAGTCAACATATCTGCAAGATTATCTTTCATTCCAATCTTTTGAAGAATAATCTTCCCATTTTCAATATAATCCCACATATAGTTAAACATAATGTCAATGTGTTTCGTACATGCATGATAAACTCAGTTCTTGGCCAAATGAATAATACTCCAGCTATCACAATACACTCTAATGTGCTTTAAAACAAGCAACCCCTGAAGCCAAATTCCATCTTTTGTAGCCTTTTTAATTGCCATGTACTCAATTTTTGTGGTTGACAGAGCAACTATAGACTGTAGAGTAGGCTTCTAACTAATTGGTCCTTTAGCAACTATAAACCCACAACCATAGATGGTAAAATCTACCGGAAGTCTTTTGGTATTGATTGTGTGAGGAATGAGCCACTAACAATCTCTTGAACCTGCAGAGAAAAGGAAAAGTGAACGTGAAACTCTTCAAGACACTGATGTGTGTCAGTCGTAGGCACTTCAATGCTCTAGTTAGCAAGGTTGTGATAGGAAATTAAGTGTAAAGGGTAAAAGATTTACCGTGTTTATGGAACTAGATGCGACTATTGTCGTAGAGTGGTCGGAACTTGACTTTAGGGCAATAGAAAATGGCTAAAAACCTGGTAGGTGAATTGTGTCTGTTGTACGAGTATTCATGAATCGATGGAAATTGAATGAATATCTGAGAGGATTGGCCTCTATTTTTATAGGAAACCAAGGAATGCTTAGTCCTTGCAGAATTTGGAGTACTAGTTTCATGGAACTAGGAGTACTTAGAAAAGGAGAATCCATGCAAGACATGTAATCCTAGGGTACTAGAATTCTTGTAGGACTCAGGCTCCTTGGTTGTTAGAATCTGCATGGGATTTGGAAGTTGTTGACTGGCAGAATTTGCATAAGACTCAGAATCTTGCGTGTGTTAAACTGTCATTATATTTAGGAATCTATGATGCTTTAGGATGAGATTTAGAGACCTTGGGATGCGAGAATCCTCTCAAGACTCTGAGTCTTGAAGGAGGTCGTAGTCACTTTAAGTGGACTAGCTCGCAAATGTACGCAAGTTGTAGAGCGACTTGATTCATAGAGCAACCCAGATCACAAAGTGGCATGACCCGAAGAGTAACCAGCTCACGGAATGGCCAAACTCATAGAGTGAACTTACATATTGATTGGACGAGCTCGTGGAGTAGATCTTCCATGCAGTGGGATCTAACAAGCTACCAACCAGAGTTACGTTGTGGCATAAAACCATGAGTATAATATATTGGGCCAGTCAAAATAAGGTCGGCCAATCAAGGTTAGGCCGAGGTGTTGGGCCATATGTTGATAGTCTCCAAAGTGGAATAAAATGTTATCGGGTGTAAGAAATTCAATATGATTGTTTGCTCATACAGTTTGTCCCCCACTCTTTAACTTAAGAGGTTCTTATCTTAGAGAGTAGATCAAGTTGAATGTGAGTGCGAACTAAATAGGTCATTGCTAGCAACTTGTCTGGTCAGATAAACCGTTTGTTAGAAATGATGTGTTGTCATTATGTATGATCATTCAATATCGATGTCGACTAGGAAAGAAGAAATTTCATAATTCCTTTTTCATTCGTACCTCGAATATTCTCAAGTAAGACAAGTACGTCAAGTCGACTAAGGTTATGTGCCTCGATTCGATATGCAGACTAAGTGCAGGCCAAGTTATTGTTACGAGGGGGAATTAGGAACTTGATTCATCAGCCTGTATTCTTTTGAATGTTGGAAGTTCACTTGACCTATCTAGCAAACCAGAGTATGGGAACAAGTAGCTTAGTGACCTTTTTGAGTTTTAAGCAACTAAATTCGATGTATTGCGTTAAGGGTAATGCCTAGATGGTTGTCTCACTATAGGCAGTGATCACGAGCTATTATCTTCTTAGATGAATAGGCAGTGTGACCTGGTGTGAAGTCTATATTATCTTTTTAGGGTTTAGGGTGTAAAGCCAAAACCAAGGGAAGGACTTGCACTTCCCAAATTCAACGATAAGACTCAGGCGAAACCTTTAAATAAAAAGATGCCAATGGGACTCACTCGTAAAATAGACTCCTAAGGTAATCCTAACCTCAACTCCAAGGTTGCGAATAGAGTAAGCCTGTTGCAAGCTCTCAGTAGGTCGCAACTTCATAGCCAAGGGTAGCAGCTACAACTCCCAAGGTTCAAATGCCTACATGTGTCTCTTTCTATTTCAATTCTAGCTCATGTGCAATAGGAGTTAAGCAAGCCTGTAATCAAGGAAAATCTCTGATGATGGCACTTCTAAAGAAGATAAGGACATATTCTCTTACTTCCAAGGAGAAGTTGAAATTTGGAGCATAAATAAGTCCTTGAAGAATGTTAAAGTAAGGAATTCCTCGATGAATGTTGAGATGGAGACCTTTCGGGACGTGATTGACAAGCTCCCTAAGCATCTAGGTATAGTGATGTCCACTCTTTAAACGCATCTCGAGAGAGTCTTGGGATGGCTTGAAAAAGCTTGAGTAGCTTACCCTCTTACAATAGGTTGTTGATATGTAGGCTTAGGTATTTGTCTCTTTCCCTTTTCCCTTTTCACTTTTTCATCTTTGGTAACTGACTTCTTGTTTTTCTTTGGTGTAGACTTTCTCTACCTTGGCTCATTTCTTCCAAAAGGCCTACTCGTCTATCTTGAATCGGAATAAAGCTGACAATAAACTTGAGAAGGCAGATGAGGAGGTTGAGTTGTTGAAGAAGGATTTGGTTGCACCTTGGACCCATATTCGAGGTCAAGAGGAATAGTTGGGGTGCTCTTCTGAATGAAAAGAGCAAGCTAGTAAGCATCCTCTCCAAGGATGCTTATGATCATCAGATGGAGTTGCAGCGATCGCAAAGGGTACAGAGTGAGCTTTAATTGAATATGTCATAACTCATTGAAAAGCTAAAGTTGAGCGAGCTATAGGCATAAGAAGCTTCCTCTTCTAGAGACAAGGTCTTAGAGGAAAAAAAGAAGTTTTTTGAGGAATAGGACTTGTAGGAGGTGTCCTATAGGATAATGACCTTGGATGACAAGCTTCAAACGGAAATGTAATGGACGATGGCCTTAGAAGAGGAATTGTAGAATGCTGATAAAGAAACTAAAGACAGGTTGCCCACAAGGCACTCAACACTTTGAAGCTTGTTTGGATTGAGCATCCCGAGCTAGACTACTCCTTTCTGCCTATGGAATATAAAAAAGAGCTTGATTCCTGGTGGGAGAATTTGGAAAAGTGACCACCTACAAAGGAACAAATGGAAGCTCTTGTCGAGCAGTCACTGAGGTTGCTTTTGAGCCATGGGTTAAGGATGTGATTAGCTGAAACATTGAGGTCAAGCCCGAGGCTGTTGAGGAGTTAAAAGCTAAGGAGGCAACTAAGGAACTAAGACTCGAGGAGGCAATTAGAGAGCTGAGAGTAAAGGAGGTGGCTGGAGAGTCAAGGCTAGAGGAGGCAACTAGCTAGACATTGCAGTTGTGCCTAAATGAGAGGGAGAACCAGGGCGTGATTCTCATTTGTAAAAAAAAAAAATTATATTTTTTAACATTGTATTTTTTTAGGCTCTGGTCGCCTACAATTTTGATCTATACTTGTACTGTTTTTGGCCTCAATGGCCTTTTATACATGAATATATTCTTCTATACATAACACTTGTTGATCTTCATGAAACGACCAAGTTGTTTGACCTTGGAGACAGCGAGCTTGATGTAAGGTAAGATCGATAACTAGAGTATAGAATGACAGTCACAAATTTGAATTATCCAAAGAGTTGATAAGGATCAAACTTTTATTATTCCATGGATAAAATTGTAAGTTTGTTTGCAATCATTAAATGTGCTACTACTCAAGGGTAGAGCTACGTGTTTTAACATAGAGTTGATTTTTTGATGTTGAACACGAATCGACTAAGCTAGGGGATGTGCAGGTATGAACCAAACAACTTGTCTCTCACTCTTTAAATTGAGAAGCTCTTGGCTTAGAGAGTAGACTGTTGGAAGCTCGTCTCAAAGAAATGTCCATGTTACATCAACTAAGCAAAGGGATGGACAGGTACAGACCAGCATTAGCTTGTCCCCTAACATTAGTGTCGGGTTGGTTAGTCGTTTCACAAGTTTAAAAGTGATAAAGCTTGAGGTGGATGACATTTTAACAATTGTGGACGTCACGACCTTCCTATGTTTGTAGTTCATAGGCTTATTGCCTAACGACCTTAGTGATTTTGTATAGAACTTCCTAGGTAGGGCCAAGTTTGCTTGTGCTTACTTCCTTTGTGTTTTGGAAGACTTATCACAACACCCAGTTGCCAATTTTGAAGACTCCTGTTCTCACATTTTGGTTGTAGTGTCGAGAAACCTTCTATTGATAGGATGCTGTAACAACTGCTATAAACTAGTACAATGCATGCATAATAATAATAGAAAATGGGCCCAAAACTTTTCTTTTTTTATTATATGTAATAAGTCTTTTATACACAAAGAGCATTATTTACAAAATGCCATTTAAAAAGACAAAAAACAGGAAAAACAGTGCAGCTATTGCTCCTCGCTTGCCGACGCCTCTTCGACTGCATCATCACCTAGATCCTGCATCCATAAAGGAAAATAACGGGGTGAGCACAAAATAATGCTCAGTAAGTAAACCCTCTATCTGTCTATCCCCGTATGTATTTCTCTTAATTCTTTCCTCACACTTTCTGTTGTTTTCTACTAAACGTCATGGCCTCATCTTACCGGAGGTACGGCTGGATGGCGTTCACATAGCACCATCTCACTCTTCATGACTGTTGGGTGGAGTTCACATAGCACCAACCCGCTTTTAGTGACTACCGAGTGGGGATCACGAAGCACCTACCCGATTTTCGTAACTATCGGGTGGAGACCACAAAGCACCTACCCGTTCCTCATGACTTTCGGGTGACGATCAAAAAGCATCAACCCGTTTCTAATAACTAATCGGGTGACGATCACGCAAAGCATCAACCCGTTTCTAATAACTATCGGGTGACGATCACAAAGCATCAACCCGTTTCTAATAATTGTCGGGTGATGATCACTAAGCATCAACCTATTTCTAATAACTGTTGGGTGATGATCACAAAGCATCAATCCATTTCTAATACTCTTCTCATTCACTCTACTCTAGCACTTCTCATTCTCTCTACCCTTAGAGTAGTTGCATCCACAAAGTTCTCTACTCATAGAGCAAGTGCATACACAAAGTTTCCTACTCTTTCTTAAGTCACTTCTCAATGCACAATTAATGCCTATGGATGGTTCATCTCCACTAATGCACTTCTGAAATGCCAACATGCAATGTTGCAAGAATTAAGGTTCACTACTCATACTCAAACCTCTATTAGGCATTTCATCAAACAACTCAAGTGCATAACAAAACTCTACTATAACAATAATTCTATGTCTTTCTCTAACCATCCAAAATGGGAGAAAACTCCCTCACATAGCCATAATTCCTGCCATAGAATAGCACTTCCAAAAATGATTTCTCAATATCCTTCAATTCCATCTCAAACTACATTTCCAACCCACATCTCACTTCTCACAATTGAAGTGTATGAACAACCACAAGCAATAATAATCTCCATTTAAAACTCAATAACATAGCATATAACATGTATATAACATACATACATAATTGCTATTAAAACCCTAATCAGGAAAATTCTCAAATCTCAACTTGGGTTGGGATTTACTTACCTTGTTATGGAGAGATCTCACTAGCTCTTCCTTTCTCTTGGTTTGCTTGACTCTTTCTCTACTCTTTAAACAAATACACCAAAAGACCTCAATATTCAAATATACATAAAACTCACAAAGCTTCACATCCAAAGCAAGAATCCTTACCTTAGGATGCCTTAGATTGATTTTCTACCCCAAAACACTCCAAAAGCCCTCTAAAAATCCTTGAATAAATGAAAGAGGAAATGAGAGGAAGTAAGAAAAGAGAATGGCGATGGAGAAGAAGAATGAAGGGTTTGCAACGACTTAATTCCTTTTAATGAAATTTATGCACAAGCATTCCCATTTTGCCCTTACTCTTCCTTAGGAATTCCATCTATATCCTTTGATTCATTACAAACACACCCCCATATCAACATATTCTCCATGAAAATTCCTTACATTTTACTCCCCACTTTTCCTACTAATTAGGGGTAGAATGGTCAAATTGCCCTTAGGGAAGAAATTATCTAAAACTTAACAAACATTTTGGTTGGCCCGTCGCCGCGGCGAAACTGTCCAGCAGTTTCCCGTGGCTTCAACACCTCTTCGCCGCAGCGAAGATTATTCTTCGCCCCGGTGAAGCCTGGAACACTGAACTTCTTCTATTTTCAACGAATTTCAAAGCAAGAGTTCAACATATCACTCAATCAAAGGTCAACCAAACAATAATACTAATAAACCAACTCAATTAAGAGCAAAAGAAGAAACATTAGCTACGTACCTCAAGTGGGGCGTTACAGATGCCATCTACAAAAAGGCTCGATCTTAGAGTTCTTCGATGATGTCAATGTTATGACAGAGTTGTTATTGGTTAGAATCTTCGTCTTACCATTGGTATCTTGCTATTAGTACGAGGTGGTTTGATAGGACCATAGTACCCCAAGTAGTTCATCTATCCATACTTCTTTAGCCTTCTTAAGTTGCTGTTTTAGAGTGTTAATGATTGTCTTGTTAGCATGGTGTTAAAAAACCTAGCTTGATTCCCCTCTTTGTAGAAGTCTTAGAACTCGAAGCTCATGAATTGTGATTCATTATTAGGGATGGTTCTTTTGGCACACAAAGCTAGCAAATGACATTTTTCCAGATGAAGTTCTTCACTTTGCAATCTCAAACTTGGGAGAATGCTTAAGCTTTTATCCACTTTGTAAAGTAATCAGTTACTTCAAGCATGTAGATTTGTTGTCTTGGTGCATTCAATAGCTTCCCAATGATGTCCATCCCCCACTTCATAAAAGGCCATGGTGAGAGGATGGAGTTAAGTCTTTCTAATGGAAGATGGGATACTTGTGCGAAAGGTTAACAACTGTCACATTGTCAAACATAGTTGGTAGAATTAGATCACATGGTAGGCTAGTAGTAACCTACTCTAAGATCTCAGTTAGTGAGCCTATGACCTCTAGTGTGATTGTCACATTCACCTTTGTGTAATTCAGCTAGAATATGCTTGGCTTCTTCTGGGGTGATACATCTAAGGTAGTGTCCCAAAAAGGATATTTTCAACAATTGGCCATCATGTATATTGAACTAGGCTACCTTTGCTCTGAGTCATCTCTCTTTGTTCTTGTCACCTGGGAGCTCATCATGTATCAAGTAGCGGAGTATAAACATCCTCCATGATTCAATTGTGTTGACGATGGATACTTCGAGTGAAGAATTCTTCCACATTTCTAGCCATTGGAGATAAACGAGTGGGATCGTTTGCGATGTGGTCATTTGGATTACTGACTCAAGGTTTGCTAGTGAGTCAGCATGATTGTTCTCCAATTGGGGTACTTGTTTGATAACGAACTCCTCAAAGGTCGATTGGAACTCCTTGATAAGGTCAAGGTAAGTTATTATGTTGGAGTCTTAAGCCTGTTAGGTGCCTTGGAGTTGATTCATGACTAGTTGAGAATCAGACTGGAAATCCATTTTTTCGAATTCCCATTCCATTGGCAAGCGAGAAGCCAATTTTTAGTGCTTTGTACTCCACTTCATTATCGGTTGCTTTGAAGCTGCAATGGATGGACTGTTGGATAACATATCTTTCTTGTGAGGTAAGCATGATCTCTATGCCAATGTCATTCATGTTGCAGTATCCGTCAACTAACAAGGTCCACCTCAAAGATGGGTGGTTAGTAAGGCATAATAGCTCTTTTTTGGCTTGAACGAGAGTGCTTGCAGTGAAGTCGGCTATAAAATCAGCTAGCGTTTGTGCTTTAATTATTGTTCGAGGCTGGTAGGTGACGTCCAACTCACTTAGTTCTATTGCCCATTGGGTGAGTCGACCCGATAGCTCGAGCTTGTGCAAGACTTTCTTTAATACGAAGGTCATGAGAATGCTAATCAGATGGCACTGAAAGTATGGTCTTGGCTTATGTGCTATAGTGACCAAGGCTAGGGTGAGCTTTTCAAGCAAGTTGTAGCTTGTTTCTATGTCAAGTAGTGAATTATTGACATAGTAAACCGAAAGCTGCATTCCATTTTCTTCGTGAATTACCACAATGGAGACAACTGTTTTGGAGATAGCGATGTAGATAAAGAGTCATTCTCCATTTTTGGGTTTGGAGAGGAGTAAGGGCCAAGTGAGGTATCTCTTGAATTGTTTTAGTGCTTCTTCATAGGATGGAGTCCGAGTAAGGGCCAAGTGAGGTATCTCTTGAATTGTTTTAGTGCTTCTTCATAGGATGGAGTCCACTCGAACTACTTCAACTTACATAAAGTGGCAAAGAAAAAGTGGCATTTGTTTTAGGACCTCGAGATGAACTGACTTAGTGTGGATACCTTTTCGGCAAGGCATTAGATGTCTTTGATATATATGGATGATGGGATATTCATTACCAAGTGGATCTAGTCTGGGTTGGCCTTAATACCTTGTTGTGTAACCGTATAGCCTAAGAATTTGCAAGAGGAAACTCCAAATGAGCATTTAGCTGGATTTAGCTTCATGTTGTACTTCTTCAGTATGTAGAAGGCTTGTTTAAGATGCTCAAGGTGTTGCTCAATGATGAGTGACTTGATGAGCATATTGTCAATATAGACCTTCATCGAGTCCCCCAGCATGTCAGCGAACATCTTGTTGATAAGGTGATGGCAGGTTGCGCTAGTATCTTCAAGCCCGAATGGCATGACTTTGTAGTAGAAAATGCCTCTTTCGGTGATGAAAATAGTCTTCTCTTGGTCATCTGGATGCATTAGGATCTGGTTGTACACAGAGAACACGTCTATAAAGCTTAGCAGCTCATGACCATCAGTAGCGTCTACTAGCATGTCGATGTGTGGCAGACAAAACGAATGCTTCAAACATGCTTTTTGAGGTTGATGAAGTCAATTCAGATTCACCATTTTCCATTCGTTTCTCTAACAAAGATGACTTTGGTAAGCCAATTAGGATAATGGACCTGGCGAATGGACCCGATGTCAATTAGTTTTTGAACTTCTTTGTTGACGATTTTATTACACTCTGGAATAAACTTGCAACACTTCTGTTTTACTGGAGGGTAATTGGGGTCTACTTGAAGTTGAAGGACCATGACCTTGAGGTCGATCTCTATCATATTTGTGTGCAACCACACAAAGTAGTCGTAGTTAGACTTGGGCATGGATCGGTCCCAACCAAGTCTGGGTCTAGGCCCAATTGGGATCGGTCCCAATGGGACTAGTCCTAAATGGGACTAGTCACTCATGAGCCTGGGACCGGGCTTGGGACCAGGCCTAGGCCCATGAGAAATTTGAGGGCCGGACTGGTCCATAGGACCGATCCTATGGGCTTGGAAATTTTTTTTCCACCCCCCAATTATTTTTTATATTTAGGGGCCAAATATAATTATGTAGGGGGGTTATGTCATTTTTAGGACCTGGAAAATTTTTTCCACCCCCAAGAGATTAGTAAATTTTCAATTAATTTAAAAAATAATAAATTAATAAATAAATTAATGGTAAATTATAATTAATAATTATGTATGAATATGGGGTGTTTTAAATTTAAAATTTAAGAGATAATTTAATTAATTAATTTTAACATAAATGTAATATTCACACAATCACACATTCACACTTCAAAGATAAACAATTAAATAAATTTGTTTTTATTAAATTATTCATTGTTAACAATATTTACATTGTTCAAATATGTGTTCGTAAAGAGTTTGAGTAGTTTGATATCTTCAAGGTGCTACTGTAGTCTTCTCTCTGCATGAGTTCAATCTCGTAAACATGTTATCACTTCAATCATCTCATTGGTTAAAGAGCATCTTCTATCTTCAACAATCCGGCTACTTGTTAAGAATGCTGACTTGGATGTAATTGTAGAAACCAGCACAAATAAAATGTCACTGCCATTTGGGCTACAATGGGGAATCAACTTTGATGTTGGTTCCATCATTGAAGCACATCCATCTCACATTTCTCCTTCTTCTTCATGTCAGACAGGTCCATTTGTAGGTAGCGGTTCAGCTCATTTGGTCCATGTATGTACGAGCTAGAGCTGCTATTTTTGCCATATTCCATGTCTGTCTACATGCTCGATCCTTGATAGAAGTCTTCATCAGGGTTCTACTGGTTGCCCTGCTGAATGTTCCAGTTCCACTTCCATTGTACCTATTCTGATATAGAGAAAAAAAGGCTTTCCAACTTTTGCTTAAAGTTAATCAAATAATATGTATAATCATGTCCTAAATGTTGGCCTATCTTAGTAATTATACAATCAACTATGTGTAATTTAAACCTAGGATCTACAATAAGGCCTAATTCCTATAAGAAGAGAATATCTAACTAATATTTCTCGTATTTTTTAGCCATCTTTGAAACAATTTCCATTAAGGCGTCATTATATCTATATTTAGCAAAAGTTTTAGAAATTTGAAGTAAAATATCTAGCGCTAAATTAGTAGTAGGATAATAAATACCACTTAATGTATTAGTGGAATCATAAAAAACTTTAAGAAATGAATAAAAGAGTTCACAAACTGTCCAATCATCATAGCTAAAAACTTCCTCCGGATAGTCCTTCCGGTTGAGGAAATCTATAATTTGTCTTACGATTGGCAAAGCTTTTTCTAACATCAAGCAGGTGGAGTTCCAACAGATAGGCATATCCATACATAACTTCAAAGGTCGAACCAATGGGTCCTCTTGCTTACAATATTTGACGTACTCTTGCCATATTTTGTTGCTACCACCGACAATGAATCCGATAGTCGTGCGCACCCTCTCAACCTTTGAATTTATAGCTTCTACACCTGCATTAACAATCAAATTGATGATGTGACAAGCATATTTCTAGTGAAAAAATTCGCCTTTACCATGCAGATCCAATCTCTTTTCAAATAAAGAGATAGTCACGATGTGAGCAGTTGCATTATTTAACATCATTAGCACTACAACTCTACCAGTTAATACATATTCTTGCAAAACTTCAAGAATTGTAAAATGAATAGTGTCAGCATTATGTAGAGTATATAATGGTCTAAAACCTATCAATTTTTGTTGTAACCCCAACCATGATCTAAGTAATGTACTATGACAGTTAAAAAAACTGTTTTTGATCTACGACCCATATGTCTGAAGTAAGTACAATAGATATATTTCTAAAATTTTGAAATTCATTTTTAAGTTGAATATTTATTTTGTTATAAAGTTTTAGTATGTCTCTTGTACTTGTACTTCTACTAACAGGGGTATATACTGGACACAATGTAGTTTTAATCATGTGAATAAAATATTTTCAAATAAAGAAAGGGAAGAGTCCGTAGCAACTATGTATTTTGCTATTTCCTCTCATGCTTGGAGTGCATTGTATTGCCATGTTGACAGAGCTGAGGATTATGGATTAAAATTAAGTTGAGTTTGAATTTAGTTATCGGGTTCGGTTGAAGGTGAACAGCTGCATTATTTGGGGGTGCTTCTTCTCTATAATGACTTCTTTCTACTAGTATACTTTATAACATATACAATAAAAACATACATAATTAGTATATGAAAATAATTGGGCCAACATTTTCTTTACTTACAAGATATAATTCTTTACATATATCAAAACAACAAAGTGCAAAAACTTAGCAACGGTGGACAGTAATGCCAATCCTCTCCGCTTGTCGACGTCCTTCCGACCGCGGCTCACCTATTTCCTGCAAAAACATGGAAAAACAAAGGAGTGAGCATAAAAATGCTCAGTAAGTAAATCCCTCAACTCTTCTCTTTCTTTGCTTCTTTCCTTACTTAATTCTCTTCTACTTTCTTTCTTTCCTCCTTAATTCTTTCTCTTTTCTTTCTCTGTTTCTAATTCTCACTGTTCTTTTCTTTCTTTCTAATTCTCTCTGTTCTTTCTTCCCATTCTTTCTATTCTTTCTAACCATGATGAAATTCATGGTAATATGCATGAATGAAATGCATATGCAAAATGCAAAAATGTATTTTATTTCTTCTTTCTATTTCTTTTTCTTTTTCTTTTCTTTCTTTTCTTTTCTTTTCTTTTCTTTCTTTTCTTATTCTTATTTTTTATTATTCTTTCTTTTCTTATTCTTTTCCGATCGGACTTGGTTCATGCATGGATTTAGAACATTGGCTATGTGAGTGAGTACAGTCCTCATCTACATGTACTCTTGTGGACCGTACAAATTCTTCTTTCTTCTTAAGCCACTCAATTAAGGTGGCGTGCATGTAGGAATTCTTATTGGTACAACCCTCATCCACATACACTCTTATGGGTCGTACAATTCTTCTACTTCTTATGCCACTCAATTAAGGTGGTGTGTATGTGGGAGTTTCTTCTTAACACTCACGGTTCCTCATCACAACAACCTATTCTTTTCTCTTCTTTAATTAACACTCTCTAATTCTTTAATGCTTATTCTTCCTTTCTCTCTATTCTTAGAGTGTTTTATTCTTTATTCTTAGAGTGTTTTATTCTTTATTCTTCATTCTTTATTCCTTATTCTTTCTTAAGTTTCTACACATACACAATTATATGCGTATGGATGGCTCATGCTTAAAATTTCTTACTTAAATGCACTTATGAAATGCACATATGCAATGTTGCATAAAATTAAGGTTTCTACTCAACTCATACTTCTCTTGGGCATTTCATCGAACAATACTTGTGCATAAACAAACCCTAATTTAATTATCATTCTATTGGTTTCTTAAACCATCCAAATTGAGAGAAAAACTCTCTTATATCATCACCATACCTACACAGCACAAACACTCCCAAAAGAATTCTCCAATTCTTCCAATTTCAGCCCATCATCATATCATCACATACACTTCTCATATTCAAATATATTCAACAACAAGCATAGTTAATCCTCAATCTCATCTCAATAATCATAACATATGCATGCTTAAAAGAAATCTCTACTCACTTGATTTTCTTAAACTTTAACTTGAATTGGATTTTGAGTGGAATTTACTTACCTTATGCTTGAGTTAAGCTCTCTACTCTTGTTGGATTCAAAACTTCTTCTAACCCTAAGCATAAACTTCATAAGAACTCAACTTTTAAACAAATAAATCATAGATAAAGAGCAAGAGTTACTTACCTTTTGAATCTAGAATCAAAACCCTATGAAAATCTACTCAAAAACCCTCAAATTCCTTGGAGAAGTGAATGAAAAATTGAGAGAAAATGGAGCAGCAGAGTGGCAATGGAATGAAGGAAATAAGGGTTACAAACCCTTATCATCTTGTTTTATAAACATGCTTTCCCATTTTGCCCTTACACTTTTTCGAAATTCCATCTTTATCCCTTAGTCAGTTACCATAATCCCCTCATTTTTATTGCATTCTCTATGAAATTCTATATCTTTTTACTCCCCACAATTTCAACGAGTTTTAAGTGAAAAGACTATTTTACCCTTAATGCAAGTTTTAAGGCATTTTCTTTATATTCTCTTAAAATAATTCTAACAAAAATTAACTAAGGGCTATAAAACATAATTTTAATCATGTACCTCCATGTTGGGCGTTACATTCTCCAAGTGTCGTCGCATCATCGAAGTCCCCTTCTTAATGCCGATAATAGTTCCACATAAATTACGTACCCCGCACGATTCTTTCCCCTCCCCATTTGTCGTTGCCTATTTTGATTTGATGAAGTGTCGCCATATATCGGACATAACCCTCTTTGACTATCAGGGGGGGTTAGGCCATTGAGTTGCATCTAGCTTGTGTTTGGATGCATCTGTCCTGACCGAATATGGTTGTTGAATTGTAGTTGTTGCCTCTTGAAAGGGTGAAAATGAATTGAACCCTTCCATATCTTCGGCGGATAGAACATAGAACTCATTTGGCCTTCCGAATGCATAATTTTGAGAATCAATTATAAATTTATGTTAAATAGGAAAAAAAATTGAATAATAATATGAATAAGAGATGATATTGAAAAATAGAAAAAATTGAATAATATGAATAAATTATAAATATAAATATAAATTGAATTGAAGAGAATATGATTGAGAATTGGATTGGAGTAGAGAAATTGAGAGAATGAGAGATTGAGATTTGGTGTAAAAAAATGGAAATGTGCCGGATTATTTATAATGTAAGTTTTCGGCGGGGGCCCGGGGGGGGGGGGGGGGGGGGGGGGGGGGCGCCGGGAGCAACCAATGGTCATGTGCTATATAATTCTTTTTTTTTTTTTTTTTTTTTTTTTTGTAAAGTATCAATTTAACCCTTAATATTTTTGTCAATTACAAAATATATATGGGGTTTTTGGAAATTTGCTAGGAGACTTTTTTTCTTTTTTTAAAAAAAAAAAAAAAAAGCAAAAGAGTTTGGGCTCAAGCACGGGCCGTGGAGGAGGGCCCAATTAAGGGACCGGTCCGTCCTCCATCGGCCTTGTCCAGATTTGGAACAAGGCTCTACTAGGACCAATTTTTTAGGACTGGTCCCAAATGCCCAGGTCTAGTTGTAGTGCTGCTTAAGAAAGTCAATGAACTTTTCCCAGATGTATGGTCTTTACTAAGCCCCTATATGTGCTTTGCAATCTAGGAAGGCATGATGAATCCACATGTCATCGAGCTCTTCCATAGTCGGCTGTTCTAGATCTACTCGAAACTATCAGCTTGTAATTGCTACAAAGTTGAGTCTTTTTCTTTCAAGGTATTCTGGTAGCAATCTCAAGATGTACCTTGTTCGCCTCTTATCTCCTTAACTCCCCACTTGGTAGGGAATCTGACGACTTGATGGAAAGTGGAAGGAACGACTCATATGCTATAGATCTATGGCTGTTCGAGGATGACGTTGTCGGTAGACGGGCTGTCCAAGACCATGAATGTCGTGTAGAGGTTGACTATTCTAGCATAAACTGGTGGAGCGATCTCTCCGATCATGTACTTCTATTTACCGTTGAACCCAAAGAGGGTGGTTGACCGTCAGTTGATGTTAGACTTGTTGATCTCCATCTCCCTTAATGCATTCAAGAATAGGATGTTGTCAGACGAGCCATTGTCGACAAGGACCCTCTTGATAAGGAAGTCAACGATCTATATTGAGATCACAAGGGCATTGTGATGAGGGTTAGCAAGCCAACTAATATATTTTCTCATGATTCTATGAGTTCCCTATTTTCACATCTAAATTACCAATCAAATCACTCAAACTAGAGCTTTTTCTATTGCAAATATTTGCAATTGTTTTTTTTTTTTTTCAATGGAGATCAAGCATCGATTAATTGTTTCTATTTTTAATAATTGAAATTTGTCAAAATTTATTCGTTGAAAATGTAATTTTGTTTCAAACATTTGATGACATAAATAAACAAAAATATTGATTAAAAAGAATGCAGGAGTCCACATTTAAGATTTTTTTATCCAAACCATTTGGGTCAAAGATATAAGAGTTCAATTTAATTTGAAGATGATGTTAACCTTTGTAGTGCCTTCTTTTCCATTTAAATTTGATTAGCCCATGACTTTTTGGGCCTTCTAATTCATATTGGTAATAGAGTTAGGTAGTCTAATTCCTGTCACTAGTCCATATTTTTAGTCCAAGATAGCCTTGTATTTAGAAATGTTTTCCTAGATGAATCATGCAAAAATATCTCATTAGATAGTTAGCAGATGTAATTTATAAACAAAAATGGTAAGTGTAAATCAACGAGGAAGTTGATAGGTAAAGTTAGCTTGTAAAAAGCTCTCCTGGACACTGTATAAAAGGGAGAACCTTGTCATTTTGTTTAAATGGTCAAGTTCATAAATTAATAAAGTTCATAAATTAATAGTATTCTCTCTTCAAACAACTCTCCCCTCTCAATTTTCCTAAGTCTAACACAAATACGACCTAGATGCTACTAAAGTAAAACTTCCTTCATTCAAGGGCAAAGAGATGACTTGTGAATTATTATATTTTAATTGGCTGATTTTAATCATCCGATCCTCTCTAATAATTGTTTTAGTTTAGCATCAAAATTGGTAAGTCAATCATCAAGAGTACCTTGAAGATTTTAGTCTCCACTTCTTCAAGATTCAAGATTATACGATTTTCAATAATACAACTCCAAAACTGTAAACAAGTCTACTTTAACTCCAAATTTGCAATCTAGCTTCAAGGATATACAATTTTAATAAAACAACTCCATAATTTAAATTCTAACACGATAATAATATTATTTTGTTCAGAGTTTGCTAAAAAATAAACAGAAGAAAAATATTGATTTTATAAAGATGTATCGCACACACCAAATTTGACAGTCTTTGCTAAAGACAAAGGAATTAAAAATGGTAGTGCAAAACTTCTAAAATGCCTTGTTGATAGGGTTGTATGGCATATGAATGTACACATTTTGACACATTCAAATGAAACTGAAAGCTTGAGCTCTCTTAGCCTCTACAATCCTACGCACAACTGGATATTGTAGCTTTTTGCTTTATTTTTTTATTTACCTGTGTGGAAAACTCATATTTTTCAGACTTATGAGTTGTGTGTGCATATAAGTTCTGTGTGCACACTGGTTGCCAAACTTGAGCCTTGACTTGTTCCGTTTAGAATGTGTGTGCACAACAATTTGTGCTTTCACTCTCGCTTCAGATATTTGCAACCTAGCACGAGTTGCATGTCTGATAAAGTGAACAAGATATTGTTTATCTTTGTCTATCACTTTTTAGGACCTTTTTACATGTGTCATAATACCCTCAAGTGGTCCTAGGGAATAAAGTTTCTTTTCCCGATTTATTTTGTGGTCCAAACCAGAAGAAGGAATACTTTCCTTATTTGGACAAACATGCGTCAATCCCTTGTTGGCTGACTTGGTACTATATTGTTGAGCAAGAAACCCTTCATTATATAATAACCTTTTGGTAGCGTGCCGAATGCTCCAAATTAATAACCTTCCTAACCTAACTACTGAATTGCATAAAGGGTAAGCAAGGGTCGATCCCACAGGGAATGGTTCGATTAATTCCTATGTTCTAAAACAATGAAAACAACAAAAAAATAAAATAAAACGCTAAACAGTAAACATGACAATAGTAATGAAAAAGGGCTTGTCGTCAAGGCAAACTAAAGTAAAACAGAGAAATCTCTAATGGAATAAAATATCAGGTTAAAAACAACCAGTTCTCGGTTCAAGATCCACCTAAACATGCATTGGACATGAACTAACCGTAACACTATTCTATCTCGTTATTATAGAACTACTGACCCTAGGAAACAACAAGCTCTGTTACGCGAATTCTCCCTTAGTTTGTCACTATTGAAACAAGCTCTTCGAGTAGATACTAACCCTTGAACAACCTAGAACAAGCTCTCTAAATTTAATTCAATGTTATCTTTAAGAATTAGGAGAATAGATCAATCTAAGCAACAATCACGCAAGCTCAGATTATTTAACTTAGGTTATGTTATTCAAGACAATAGACCGAAAACTTGTCCATAATCAGCTATCATCATGTGTCACTCATTGAATAGAAAAAAGACAATTACGGATCACAATTCCTAATTCTAATTCTAACAGATAAAATTCCGATGAAATAATTCAGCAGGCCATTACTAAATCACCCAAACAGAAAATTATAAACAATTAAAACAGAATAACATAAACAATTCCAATAAAAAAGAGATTAAGAACAATGTTACTGAAGTTAGGCTACACCAATGACATGAAATTAGGCTTCAAAATCCCCTTGAACTGAAGAAGAAAAATCAGCCTCACATCTTGACGTAGAAGATAAAAACTTAGAAAAATACTCTACTGCTGTTCTCCCCCATTTAACCTAATAACCCATGAATAAATAACATGTTTTTCTCCTAATTCTACCCCAGGAATCACGGAAAATCTTTCCTAGACGTTTCCTAAAAGATAGACTTCCAGATTTGACAAAATCTTATCAGATATGGATTCTAGAATTCGTCTCCAGATTGCACCAGGATTCTCGCAATGTAAAAGATCTTTTCTGGGCACCATCACTTCATAAAAATTGTATTCTAGGATGTGTAGATGAATCTTAGCTTTTGAATCACCCGTTTTCGATATCTGACACTCCAGTTAGGCCCGTTCGAAGATTCAATGCTCAGCTAAGGAATCCTTCTACGACTAGGATTCAAGGTCCGGTTTTCCAACAACTACTGAGAACCCAAACGAACTCGGATTCTTTCCCATAATACCTTCCTGAAAAGCTTGATTCGTCTACTTTAATTTCTCTGAAGAACACTTTTGCAATCGAGGAATCTAGCTCCCTGAAAAACCTGAAAAATGTAGCACTGGTCAGAATAACGAAAAATCTGGAAAATCTGGAATTTCCTAATTTTTTCTCAATTATTTCCTAAAGTCTATCCAAATATGCCAAACTTAAAAATAAGCTCTAATCAGTCAACTAGGCATAAAACATAACAAAAAACATAATATGGAAGGAATAAAAATATATACATTACACTCTTATCACCTTTCTTGCTTGTATGAATCTAACCTTTTGATATTTTGCTTCATTGTACTCTGAATTTCATAAAGTATTTCTTCTCTTAATGTTTAAGGTTCATTTCCTTTTTTGTGCCAAAACCTCACCATATCAAACATAGTCTTGATAGCTCTTGGAACATGGTTCCTTTGTTGATGTTGGTGCGTGGCGTCAGTGCTTGAAGCTTGGGGGTTCACAAGCTGTTCATGGGTGTGTTCCCAGCATCAAGAAGGCCCAAGGAGTTGCTAACGTTAAGGATTCAGAGTGTGGTGCTAAGTGCAAAGTTGAATAGGGAGTTCTTTTTACTGTAACTTAGATCAACTTTGAACTATATCTTGTAATGTGTTTTTAACTTAGTAGATTGATTCGATCTGGACAAGGTCTCATGGATGTATGCTAAAAGCGGATTTAGCCGAACCATGTATATGGTTGTGTTCTTTATCTTCCACACTTGTGTTTGATGTGTTTAAATTGGAAATGTTTAATCTACTTGGTAATTATTCTGCTGCACTTAAAATGGGTGACCACACTCTAATGTGAGTTAAATCTCCAACTATTTATATATGACATATAGAATCATATTATTGGCTTGTAAGATAGTAATCCGCTATTTGTGCCTTGCTAATTAACCTTATTTTTAATTGGTTGCTACATGTTAAAAGATCATTTGTTAACATTATGTAATAATATATTATTACATGCAAGTGAAGAGAACACGAAAATAAACCAAATTCAACTTATACTCATAGAATGAGTTACATTTTATATTCTATTTTAATGGCATAATAGGGGCTAAAGACATTGACATACACAAAAATGTGCTAGATGCAAGTAAGATAAGAGCAGGATTAGGAGTTACTGCGATATCAACAGTCCTTCCAACATGTGTAAAACTTTCTTCATCGAAGGGCGAAGCAATGCCTCATCAAGAATGTACCAAAGTGCAACTTTAGTAATCCTTTCCAATTGTTTTAGTTCAACCTCTTCATTACCTGCTAGCTGACTTAACTTACCAGACTCAAAACCTTAGTATACCCAATCTTCAAGAATAATTTTATCCTCTGAAAGATTTTGGTCCATACTTCTATGACAACATATGATCTCTATTAATACAACTCCAAAACCGTAAACATCTACTTTAACAGTTACTTGTAGAATTCGATGCCACTCTGATGCAACATATCCCCTCGTTCCTCTAATTCCAGTAAAAGTGTTTGTTTGATCTGACTTCAACAACTTTGCTAATCCAAAGTCAAAAAATTTTGTACACCTGTTATCATCCATGAGTATGTTTTGAGGCTTTATATCGTAGTGGATGACTTGAGTCTCACATGACGAACCCCATATTTTATTTATTTATTTATTTTTTTTTTTTGTATGGAATTTTATTAAATTTTATTTTGTGATTCTAGGGAGGGTAAAGTGTAAGAATTTGAAAGTTTTGGGTCAATATTATGTAATGGCCAAAACAAGTAGGGGCTAAATTGAAAAGAAAAACGGATAAGAGGAAAAATAGAGAAGGAAAAGGAGAGAGAAAAGAGAGAAAAGAGAGAAAGAAAAGAAGAAAAGAGAGAAGGGAGAGAAAGATGAAACCGACAATAGAGAGAGGGAGAAGAGAAGAGGGCGGTAGAGTGGCTGGAAAAGTGGCCGCCGGCGAGCAAAATTCTGGTGATTGGAGAGTGGAGGAACATCAAGCATATAGGAGGTGAGTAAAGCCTAAAATTTCCCTCTTCAATGAGTTTTAGTTCATTAGATTTGTGTTGATTATAATTGAGTGTAATGACATGAGATTACACAGTTCAATAATGTTATGTGGATAGAACACATATGTGTTTCCTAAACAAAATCTGGTTAAAGATGTGATTTTGATATAAGGGTTCACTCTATAAAAATCTGACCATCTAGAATTTCGAAAATTGTTTGTATGTTTTTGTTTTTTAATCTGAATTTTGGATATCTTGTTGTAAGTGTTTAGAAATTTATTTCACTTAAAAACTCTAAGAATTGAATTTTATATGGATTTTTTAAATTGTCTTGTGAATTCTGGAATTTTCGTTTTCTACAGAACGTGTATTTTTTGGAAAATGATTTGATGCATCTATTCTTATCCAAATTCAGTGACTTCAAATTCTGGTGAATCATATATGTATCTAGTTTAATTCTGGAGAGTTTCATGAAGTTTATATTAAGGACTGAATTGTTATGAATTTTACAAATCATTAACCTCAATTATGGAAATAGTTGGCAGATTTGAATGAGTTGAAAGAAAATTGTGTTTTAAATAGTTATTGATTCTAGAATGACTTGAGAAAATTTATAGAAAAACTTATGTGTCTCTAATTCCCCATTAAAATTATGGCTTAAATTAATGAATGTAATTTTTATGAAAAATCCAAGAGCAACCGATGTTCGGTTATGAGACTGTTTTGTTAAAGAAGAAGTTATGTTAATCTTTTGGTGTGTGAAGTGTCCAATGATTTTAATATTGAGGTGTTACCTTAAGGGGGCTTATGTATGGAGGATTTATTGGATTTTGTATATAGGGAGGCAAACGGGAGCATTGTTAGAGGATTTCAATCTTTTTCGGCTTAAGAGTCGAGCTCCAAAATGGTGAGGTGAAAAATCTAAAACCCCTAACTTTAATTCTAATAAAAGTCACCCTACATGCTTATTAATACTTGTTTAATGTTTTAAATTGCCTAAGATATTTGATTTCCTTATATAAATGAGCATTATTGCAATGTTATTGTTGGAAATTGTTGATTGACATTAGAAAGATGGATTTTTGATGCTTTTGGGCAATAGTTTGAAAAGAAATGAAAATGGGTTGAAATTGTTAGATTTGAAAACATTTGCGAACTTGCATTTATATTTTTAAGTTACATAAGATGTTATGAAATTATTATATGCTTATGAGAAAAATATTTTGAGAATATGTATGAGATGTTAGTGGTTTTCAAACCATCCTACGTAGTACCAATCCCCCTCATGATATTGATTTGATTCTATGCATGTGTATGATTGATCATTTGCCCGAGCAAGGCAGATATCGCTTGAGAGGATATGATTGTACCGGTCCGAGTGATGATTGGTCTCACTGGATCGAAGGCTTGAGCGGTGACCGATTCCGCCTAGCATAATAGATTTAGTGGTTCAACCCGCGCGATGTTAGATCTTGTTGGGTTGGACAAATTTATCCTTAGGTACTAGTTGGGTGAGAGTTTTCACATGTGATTGAGAGATGGTTTGGATATATATATATATGTATGTCATTTATTTGAAATGGAAATTTATAAATGCAAATGTTATTTGTATATAAAATGTTTTTAGAAATGATATTTTTAGAGAAACACGAGTATTGATTTGTTTACCATAATAGTTTTCCGAAAGAAGTTTTGCAATGAGAGACTTCAGCAATTGTTATGAAAGATGGCTTATATTATAAAATGTGTTTATGAAAATGAAATTTTATAAGCATGAATGTTTTATTGTATATTGAATGTTATATTACACAGTAACTCATTCCCCACTCACAAAGCATTTCTAGCTCACCCCTCGTTTTCAAATGTTTTTCTTCCCTCTCACCAGCCCAAGGAGCTGGTCATGCAGAGGAGTAAATCCCACTCAAGGTTGGGCCACACAACTTCATTTCATTATATGTTCCATAGTTGTGTTTCATTTTCCGCTGCAAAGTTTATATTTCCTCATTATGTATTTATTTCATGTTTTGGAATGTAAAAGATATAGAAAATTTTAATACCATACGTTCATTTAAAAAAAAAAAAAAAAAATTCAGTTGCATTTGTTTATTTGCAAATGATGTTTTATTTATTTGTGAGAAACAAAAATGAGTGTTTATAAATGTTTTAGTCAGAAGAGTTTCATGATGTTTTTATTCATAAACAGGTTTCATAGTTTTCCCACATGGCACATCTCGATCACCTAAGTCTCATGGGTGTGTGCGGAGCCTATGGGATACGGAGCGTCGGGACGGGTCGTGTCAACTACCTCTAGCTATATCATGAACAATGCCCATTCTTTCAACCCAATTAGGTTGTTTTTCAGGTCTGAAGAAAAGATGAGCCAAAGAACCATTGCTCATGTAATCATATACTAAGACCCTGTTGGCTCCCTCAAAACAATAACCAAGTAGACGAACAAAGTTTCTATGGTGGGTTCTTCTAACAACTTTAATCTCAGTTAGAAACTCTTTTTCCCCTTCAGCTAACACCTTCTCTAATTTCTTGACAGCTACAAATTTTTTGCAATGCATCATAGTCCCTTTATAAACTATACCTGAAGATCCTCTGCCAATCTCTTCCTTGAATCCATCAGTTAGTTTTTCAATCTCTGCAAAAGTAAACGATATCGGAGCTATATCCTCACAAAATCTGAAGTTATCATTTCCTCGAATTTTTTTATATGACTAGACATGATATCTACAGATGACAATCCCGAAAGTTGCTAAAATAACCATTATAAAGCAACAAATACACAACTTATTACAATTACCAGACCTATTTGGGGGTTTTTCTTGCCTTCTTTCAGAACAATGTCATCATTCGGGGATATAATTCTGAACATGATGAAAGCAATGCTATTTGAACCAGCTCTCAGCTCTCACACTCACGAATAGCGCTGCCTCACAATTGCAGTCCACCAATCATACTTGTTGACAGTCTTCTTTGATTGTTTCCGATAAAACAAAATATGGAACATCTTCCGAGCGAGTATTCTCCAATGGTTGAATCATGTATTTGACAGATCCATTCTTTTTGCTGCAACTCTCTGCGGTGAAATTTCTTTCACACCCAGATGTCCAATTGCCTTGATTAACAAAGGAATATCCTGGAAGACATCTACATTTAGGTTTCTGATCATTTAAAACACAAAAGCTATTAAAGCCACACACCCCCTTAGGGTCACACTTATTTTTCGAAGATTCCTAGATAACTGTCGATGCACGATCTTGTCTCGTCTTGTATGAATACAATCTTAGTATACCATCCGAATCAAGTTTCATCAAATACATTATTCCTCTCGTTGCATTATACCCTTCTGTTAAATTCTCTGTGTCGAAGTTGCTTGAATTAAGTAGGTAGAGACAGCCATCCACATCGAGGTTTAGTGTGACATTAACGCCCCACCCATTTGTAGTAGACGACCAATAAGAGTATGCAGCTGTGTCTGAAGTATCCGCTGGATACTACACGAGGTTTCCATCTTGTTGCAAATTAAGACGGAATTTCCTAGTGGAATGGTCAGTTTCTGAAATACTTGAAAACATCTCCTGCTCTGCGAGAAGACGTTGAGTGGAGAAAAGAGTATAAGTTGGGTAATCAAACCTGTGCCATATTATTTCCTTATCAGAGCTATAAAGCACAAAATTTGCAGAGTCAAGGATGGAAGTAGAAGAGCCAGGGCCAGAAATCTCGGCGATATTTGCATCTTGGCCCTGTGTTGATTGCAAGACAAGCCTGCCTTCAGAATTCAATAGCAAAGTAACATTGCTAGGGACTGGAGAATCATCGCGTCTTACTGTCCAGACAACATTTTTCTCAGGAATTCCTGCAAGTAAAACTCCAACCACGTAGCCATTGTCTTGCCAATAAAATCCAAAGGCATAAAGACCAGAACCTGATAGCCATGAGGAGTTTGTGGTTGGTTTAAGAAAAGATCCTAGGCTTATATTTGACTATCTTTGTTGAGCTGTAGCTATAAAAGATGCAAATAAGTAGAAGAACAAGATAATAGAATGCACTGAAAGAAAATTGAATCTCTGCATGTTCTGTATGAATTAACTTTAGAAAGATTGATGAATCTGGTGCTAAATTAAGATGACCCTGGAATCCATAATTATAATATCTATGGAACTGGAAGTCTCCCAAGTCAAGTCGGTCAAAAGATATATTGGACTCCTCAAAACCCATCATAAGTTCATAACCATTCATTATATACTAACAAGCAACAAGTTGGTCTGGTGACTTATCTTTTGCTCTTTTTCTTCCTTTTCCCGCAATCGTCTGCCACTATCATATCAACATTTAAATCTTTCGGTTTTTCATTTCTGAAAAAAAAAAATGTCCGTACAGCTTAAAAATATTGATCATTTCTTAACATACGGACTTGTTAAATATATCTAAATAAGCCAAACTATCTAGTGCGGAGATTGCGAGAAATCAATTTTAAAGTCAATTTTGTTAGCATTTGTAGAGTTTGCTTTGTGATTTGAATTTAAAATTCCCCCAATGTTATGTAATAATTCTAAAATTGATCATTAAGAAGGTTGAAAAAAGAATATTGCAATAAGAGATACTATCTCAGTCACCAATCTAATCTTCTCAATACTCTCCAAGTCAGTTACAATCCTTCTGGGAAAGTTGATTTCACCAACCCTTCCTACACGGGGTACATAAATATTTGGACTAACTACAAATTATATTTGTTCTTTTAAATTTGATTTTTAGGTTGAATAGGAGAGAGTTCATTAAAAAGTAACAATTTCTTACAATAATATTTTCGAAAATGGATAGTTATTGATGTTGCGTGGAAACTTATCAAAATACCAAGTCCACATTGATCATGTCTTTCTGTTTTGAACATGGAATTAGTTCCTTCATTTTAGCTTTTCTTGTTTAAGTTTACGTTTGAGTTGTTAACATTATTCCCTATTTTTGCTTAGTTTGGCTTTTGGCTTGTATTTAAATGATCTTTTATCATGGAATAAAGGCATCAAATATCAAAAAATCTGCAACTGACTATTGTATTGCGAGGCCTTGGGCTCTCGAAGTGTCTAGAAACTTATTTATTTTTTCTTAATTGTTTATTTAGGAAAAGTGACTGTATCATCTTTGGTATCAAAGCCAGGCTATGGATTTGCAAGAGTAGGTGAAGAAGATTGAGGAGGGCCTCAAATCTCTCTTTGATGGACAAAATGATCTTCTCAAACTTGTTACTGAGCAAATGGAGAAGATGAGCCAACAATTACGTGGCAAGAGCTTCAATGAAACCAATGAAGGTTCTGGTGTTAAAATGGGTGGACATTCTTCTAAAGGAGGAAGCTCTAGCACGAATTTTATTCCAAGAACCATAAAGCTTGATTTCCCTCGGTATGATGGTCGAGACGACCTAGTTACTTAGATGAGTCAAGCAGAGAAATACTTTTCGCTACATGACATTGCCAAATAAGATAAGGTGGCACTATCATCATTTTACTTGGATGGTGATGCCCAGTTGTGGTTCTGAAAATTGGAATGGGAAATCCTCTATATGACTTGGTAGGATTTGAGAAATGGGTTCTTCTCTCATTTTGGTTAGAATCAGTTTGAAGACCCGTTTAGTGAACTCACCAAATTGCAACAAACTAGCTTAGTAATTGAATACCAAAGCAGATTTGAAAGAACATTAGCCAAAGTTGGATCTCTCTCTCAATCAAGGAAAGTCAGTTGTTTCATCACAAGCTTGAAAGAAAACTTCGAACCGACGTGCAAGCAAATAGGTCTTCTACACTAACCATGGTAGTGGGATTGGCAAAGTTATATGAAGGTCGCAACCTCGCACATAAGAGATATGTTCTTCCAATTGCTCAACCAATGAACCCAACACGAGTTGCTATAGGGCTTCAAGAACATAATAAAACGAATGCAACAACCAAGAGGATGACGCTGGTCAAACTTGCAAAACACCAAAGGCAGGGATTGTGCCTCCATTGTAACGAAAAATACAACCCAGGACACAATTTCCCAAAGCTCTTTCGAACTAAGGCATGTTGGGATAAGGAAGATGACGATGTGATAATGGAAGTCAAAGATGAAATTATTGATGTAGCTCCAGCCATATCACTTCATGCAATGTTAGGAGCTCAAGCACCAAGGACGATGAGGCTATGGGGAAGTCTTAAAGGTCATTCAGTGATGGTTTTAATCGACTCAAGTAGTACTCACAACTTCATAAGTTTCCCAATACAACTATATCTTGACTCTGATGGAAGATTGGAAGTATTGGTGGCATCGGAAGAGAGATTAGCAAGTCTTCGGAAATGCACTCAGGTGCAAATGAAACTCCAAAATGTTAGGCTCCGTTTGGTTCAAAATTTGGGGGTTTTGGGAAAAGTTTTTTGAAAAAAGTTAAAAAAAAGTTGAATTGGGCGGGTATTACGATGTAGAATTTATAAATTAATAAAATACCCTTTATGTTTGTTTTTTTACAAAATACCCCCTATAATAAAACATTAAAAGTTAACAAAAATACCCCTAACCCACTCTCAAACACCCCCTGCCGGCGACCACCACCGGAGGTGGCCGGAGTTGCCTTATGGGCGCATGACCGGTTGGATCTGACCGTTTGTTGGCCGTCATGACCGAGTGTTACGGCCAAAGATCTGGCCGTCAACGGCCAGATCTTTGGCCTTAGATCTGGCCTTTTCCGGCCAGATCCACGGTGGATCTGGCCGGAAAAGGCTAGATCGACGCACTACCGGCCAGATTCAGCCAGTAGTGCGCCATCCTACCAGATTTCGGTCATTTTCCGGTAGTGGTAGCCGGAATCTGGTAAATGTGGATTGTTGGGGTGTTTTTATAATTTTAAAAAAAATATTTAGGGGTATTTAATTAAATTAACAAATTTAGAGGGTTTAAAAAAAATTAAATAATATTGAAAATAGTATTCCCAAAAATGAGAGATTTTGGGTGTTTTACTGTTTAACTTTTTTGGGAATACCAAGAGTAGTATTCCCAATCTTGAACCAAACGGAGCCTTAGATTTTCAACTGAATTTTTTATATTGCCTTTTGAAGGGTCTGATGTGGTGCTAGGTACGCAATGGCTAAGGACATTGGGACCAATCCAATGGGACTTCGAGAAATTACAAATGAAGTTTTTTGGGGGCTCCAAAGAAGTTACTCTGAGAGGCACCAGTAAATTAGAAAATAAGGTTACTAGCAGTGTGACTTAGCCAAAGAAAATACAAAGTAGGGCACTATTGAAACTTGTGGGCAGAGACGAAGCAATTGGAAATGAGTAGTCTGAATCTCTCCAAGTGCAACAACTCTTGCATGATTATCAAGATATGTTGCAGGAACTTGATGATCTTCCTCCTCGAAGACCCCAAGACAACCGCATCCCTCTCTTACTTGGGCATAGACCAGTTGCAATGCGGCTATATCGCTACCCACACTTCTAAGAAAATGAAATAGAAAAATTGGTAAATGAAATGCTGGCTAGGGAGTTATTCGGCCAAGTAACAGTCCCTACGCTTCACCACTGCTAATGGTAAAAAAAAACCTGAGGGAACTTGGCACATGTGTATTGACTATCGAGCTTTGAACAAAATTACTATCAAAGATAAGTTTCCTATACTAGTAATTGATGAACTTTTAGACAAGTTAAAGGGAGCTCAATTCTTCACCAAACTAGACCTTCGCTCAAGATACCACCAAGTGAGAATGCATCCCGATGACATTGAGAAAACAGCTTTTCGAACTTACCATGGGCATTATGAATTTTTGGTGATACCATTTGGCCTCACAAATGCTCCATCAACCTTTCAATCACTCATGAATGAGGTATTTCAAAACTTCTTTTGTAAATTTGTCTTGGTGTTCTTTGATGATATCCTTATTCATAGTAAGAATTGGAAAGACCATGTGAAGCATTTACAAGTAGTTTTTGATACATCACAAATTAACAAGCTTAGAGTGAAACTTGAAAAGTGTCAATTCGGGAAGAAAGAAGTACAATATTTGGGGCTTGTGATTTCCAAACAACGAGTAGTTGTTGATCCTACTAAGATTCAGGGAATGATTACTTGGCCCAAGCCAAAAAAAAAAAAAAAAAAAAACCAAGTCCATGGATGGGTTTTGAGGCCTCACTAGATACTATTGCAAATTTATCCAAAATTATGGGAAAATAGCAACGTCTCTCACAAATATGCTAAAGAAAGACTCTTTTGAATAGAGTGTGGCAATTGAGGAAGCCTTTCAAAAACTCAAGCTCGCAATGACTAAAGCTCTGGTATTAGCTCTTCCTGATTTTTCTAAATCTTTCATTGTTGAGTGTGATGCCTTCGGGATCGGAGTTGGTGCTATTTTGTTGCAGGAATGCCCCATTGATTATTTTAGTCAAGCTCTCCATGGAAAGAATCTTCTTCTTTCAACTTACGAAAAATAAATTTTGGCATTAGTACTTGCAGTTCAAAAATGATGACCCTATCTTTTAGGAAGGCAATTCCTTGTTCATACTAACCACCAGAGTTTGAAGCATTTGTGGTCTCAACAGATAACAGAAAGTTCCCAACAGCATTGGCTCTACAAGTTAATGAGGTACAACTTCAAGGTAGAATACAAGAAGGGAGGTAAAAATATACGAGCTGATGCTCTTTCAAGAAGACATGAGGTACAGGAAAATTCTAGTAGCTTATATGCATTCACCCAATTACTACCTCATTGGTTGGAGGATATAAAGGAGGAAGTTTGTACTAACACTACACTCCAAGCCTTATAAGAAAGAATTCAACAAGGGGAGGCATTAGGTCCATGGCGTATGTTGATAGGATTATTTTGTTTAAAGGGCACATATATCTGCCTCCTGATTCTAAGCTTACTTCCTTTATTATCAATGAATTTCATGGCAGCACACATGCATGAGGGCTATGTGAAGACATTGAAGAGGATTAAATCCAACTTTTATTGGCAATAAATTGTTAGTGTATGCCTTAGAACCAATCGTGTTGTCAATTGCAGGACATTATATCTTGTAAATGTATTGTGAATAAAAGAAAGTGTTTTTATTTCACATGCTTCATTTATATTATATTTAATATTGCATGTGAAATGTCCAGATGCCACAGATCTTCAAAAGATCAAATCATCAATGAATTCCTTATGCAAGTAATGTTAATTGGGCAATAACATTGCATAGTAAGCACGTTGAATGTCTCCATTGAATATTATGTGATGGTATTACTGTGGGTTATTATGAGAGGTATGTCACTAACGAATTAGCATGGATAAACGGTTAGTGAATTATTTATTGAATACAACTGATTATGATGAATCACATGGACATTTAGAATGTGGTCAATGATGCGTCGTAGAATTGTACTAGTGTACCACTAATCCTTAAACCTGAAACATTACGGTTTGATTCAACATAGGATGTATATGGTTCATATGATGTATAAGCACGAGACTAATCATGTCTTGTGTAATAAGCCGATTTGCTCATATTTTATTCATGTGTGAGGACAAATGATGGTCAAGATGGGATCCGTTAACTCAAAATAGTCTAATCTTGAGTTCCCAAACGAACGTTAATAAACATTGGAAAAGGAAATCTCTGGCCAGAGTATAATGAATGTCAGATGAAAAGTAGTTTCATGTTGACAAGTTCCATTTTATCCATTGACAATTCGATTAAAGATTTAGTTAAGGGTTTTGATATACCATGAACCAGTCTTAATCAGGACTAGATGATGGAGGGATTTTACTACATAGTACGTACGATCAAAATAAGTTCATTAGAGTTTACACTTCATTGTGATTTAGGGATTATGGAACATTGTTAGACGTTTACCATAATCAGTGGGAGTTTCAATTATAAAGAGTTATAACTAAACATCTTAGAATCTGATATTGGGCCCACGGCTAGATCACAATGAACCAAAATGGTCACACATAAAACCAAGCTCAAGGAGTGAGAGTAATACATATCATTGATCGAATTAATGATGTTTGCACATAAACAGTTGCATCCGAATTAACGTATTGGTGAGAAATGATTATCCATGGATTGCTAGCACTAACCAAGTGTAATAAGGGTTTATTAAATATTATTATTGAATTGGATTCAATAATGGAGACAAAAGTGCATTGGTTTATTCTAAAAAGTTAGAACATTTAATGGGATTAAAATTTGGGCTAATTATGAATTAACCATAAAACCAGGGACTTGAAATGAATGCTCTTTTCCAAGATTAATTTTAAATTATTTGAGTTGAAATGAATGCTCTTTTCCAAGATTAATTTTAAATTATTTGAGGACTTCCCAAGAAAATTTAAAATTACATTTTGTGCCCATGGTATATAAACCAAGTGTTATACTATTTTCATTCAATTTTGAAATAATTGAAACAAAATCACTCTCTCATTTTCTCTCTCACCCTCTCAGCTTTCTCTTCCTTGGCTTGTGTGGATCACATTTTGAGGTTCTTCAAGTTCATTTGAAGATGTAAGACTCCAAGAAAGAAGATTCAAGTGTTGAATAGCAAAGGAGTAGGTAATATTCTATCCTTTTCATGTAATATTTTTGGCTTATGTGTTATGTTGGTATTCTACCTTGGATCCATCATCTTGTTCATCACTTTACACCATTTCTGTAATATACTCTCTAGCTAGTAATTCTTTGAGAAATATAAAATAAAACTCACTAAAAATCTCATAGGAAACATATATGAATAAAAGTATGCAAAAGAGGGCCCAAATGTTAGAGTAGATGCCCTAGAGCCAATCAATTATTGTAGAATTTACTCTTTGTAATAATATTCATTAATCAATAAAAGGAAATTTATTATATATTGCGTAAATCCTTATTATTACAATATGTATTGATATATGTCCTTAGAATGGTAGAACCGTGACGAGGGTATCAAGTGTTTCAAATCTTGATAGTAAGAACCATATGAGCACATATGGTGGCCATTCTAAAAAAGTCCGTAGCCCCAGTATTATTCTGAAGTAAGGGCACAGATAATACAGTAAGGCTATCATAGTGTTGAACGACCCTGTCGAAAGGCAGTGAATGATCTCACTTGTCAAAGTTGTTTGGTGAGAACCTGCTGCAACACATGGGTGCTTGCTGTAGGCGAATACACTGCAGCAAGTTTATTGGACTGACCCACCAGAGGATTCCATATGGATGGTAACCCTAGTGTCTATGGAACAAATCCTCTAACGAATGGTGGTGCATGTGATCCTTAGACTTGAGATCACCGAAGCACCTTATGCACCGATTGGTGTAGTTTAACACTAGCCTAACGCAGTTAGAGCTGTCAATACGGAAGTGATTGGCTGCATCAATGAGTGTATCAAGACTATGGTGGATTGACAGAGGATTCATCACTCCCGGGTACGGGAGAAGTTATCTCACAGCACAATTCAGTTTATGGCAATGACACTAAAATTGTGGCCACAGTGGGATTGAGTTGTTGCTCTATCCAATTTATAATATAGGTCATTGGTCCGGAAACTGAATACATAATATCGATAGTAACCAAAGGTTGACACTATTTCTATGTCTTCGTCTCGTCGAGATAACGGATGATGAAAGGATCGAATAGTACGGTAACCATATCGTTGACAGGTAGCTACTTTGCTGAATTCGAATATATCGAGTGGCCATGATGCCTTGCTAGGGGCCAATTTTGGTCTGTGTATTAGTGAGACGATTAATTGGTGTTAATCGCGATACTATACACTGCCGGTATGATGAGGAGCCTATGGGTCACACACATAGAAGATAATTTAAGAGCCAGGAAGAAAGAAGGGCGTTTTCGTCTTTTTGGGCGAAAGGGTATTTTGGTAATTTCACAGTGCAATTAAATTTGCTGAGGTCATAGCCTTTATTTAATTTGTTAGAAAAATTAAATAAGTGAAATTACGTTTAAATATGTGTTCGCATATATTTAAATAAATTATCATTATTGTTAAATGTTAATATATATATTAAATATATATTAATTGATTTTAATTGAGATAATGATGAAATCAGAACAAATATCTAATTGGGAGTGTCTGGAAATATACGGTGTTTGGGTTGGAGCCCAAGCCTATTCCATATGGGAATAGGGCAATTAAAACTTTACTATAAAAGAAGAGTTTTAGTTGTAAAAGATAAGAGATTTTTAATTCATTCATTGGATTGAAAAGAGAAAAACACACAGCCCCTTGAAAACCCTCTCACACCAGTTTTGGGTTTTGATTGAAAATCAAACACTTTTCATTTCTTCTTGATTCTTAAGGATAAGAAGGATCTAGCAAATCCCTCCTTAGTTCCTTGCGATTGTCTTCGTGTGGACTTCATCAGTTCGATCCTACACTTGGGTCGATAGCAGAATACATTTAGAGACAACTTGGAGGAGCCTCCAAACGTGCGTATGATTTCTTAAACTCTAGATTAATTTTTTGCAGATTCTTGTTTTTACATAAACTGTAACTTCTGTGCCCTGATTTTGGGTTCTATGGAACGATCCTTGTTATTATTATTTTTGTTTTCTACTGCCTCAATGGATCGTTTCCTAACACCAAACACTAACTTTTAAGTTATATACATATCTCTAAAGTAAGCAACTAATTTACAAAAAATGGTGCAAAACATTCTCGAACAGTAGTGCCAAACTCCTCCACTAATTGACACTCCACCCGATCGTATGTCATCTAGTACTTGCAAAAACAGTGAAATCAATAGAGTGAGCACTAATCGCTCAGTAAGTAAACCAACTACACTATTGATCTTCCTCTGTTACTCTTATTATGGGTTTCCTTCCTTACAAGAACTTCTCTATTATTCTCCCTTGTTTTCTAACATTCTAATTTCTCACTTACCAACATGTAAGAACACTTAATAAAAAACTGGAATATCACTTAATAACACAAGAAAATTCTGGTTTTTAAAAGTAACATAACGCATATTCACAAATGAATAAACTTCTAAGAAGTAAATTTTCTTTTCTGTTTTCTATTTCTCATTATATTTCTCTTCTCCTATTCTGTTTTCTCTTTTCTCGTTCTGTTTTCTCTATCTTCTCTTTTTCTGCTTTCTCTTTTCTCTTTCTGTTTTTTATTCTGATTTGTCTCTCTTTCTTTTTTGTTTCTCTTTCTTTTCTCTATTCTATTCTGATTTGCTGATCGGACTTGGTTGAGGCATGGATTCCCTGGCCGTGTGAGTGTATTTTAAAATTCTTTCTGGGTACAGTCCTCATCTACATACAATTCTAACGAACTATACAAATTCTGCTTTTCTATTCTAGGGCCACTCTCTAAAGGCAGCGTGCATGTGGGACTTTTTAGCTTCTCTGTCACTCACGGGTTCTCCATCGCAATAACCTTTTATTATCTTTCTTTTAAATAAAATTCAGTTTCTATAGATTCTTCAAATGTGTTATTTAATAATTGAATCTATAAATAGTTTCTTTTCTTTTCTTTCTCTTTGTCCTTTAGTGTTCTCATATATGTATGTATGCATGTAGATAAGCTTATTCTTTGCTATTCTTTCTAAATTCAGTAACTCAAATTCAAGAATGCAGTATGGCATATAAATGTATCATTCTCTACCACCAACAAGTTCATATTAAGGTAACAAACTAACATACTCATGCATACACTTCACTTTGAAATTTCATCAAACAATTTGCATGCACACACAAACACTAAATTAGCTACACTTCCACATCTATCCCAAGCCACCAAAATTTGGAGCAAAACTACCTAAAGCCAACATCAAACCTGGCCAGGAATTCACAGTTCACAATTCAACATCAATCGCTTCATACTTCATCCAAACTTCCACCAATTCATCACATACTAATAAATCACTTCTCATGGTTGGGTTTACACATCACTCAACATTAGCTCAATCTATAATTCTCATCATCCAAACACATGCAATATGCAAGAAATCTCTCTACACAACTATTGATCAAATCAAAGTTAGAGTTGAATTTACTTACCTTAGATTTGAGCAATACTAATGATATAACTCCGCTTTGCTACAGCTCTCTTCCTCTTGAATCTATAGCATATAAGACCATAAGAACTCAAAACTTTAAAATTTAATCTCATGTCTTGGTGCTAGAATCTTACCTATGGATGCTTAGGACTAAAAATCTACCAAACTTGAGCCAAATCCCATGAACTTCTTTTGAAATTTGTTGAAGAAAATTTGAGAGCTTTTGGGAAGAAGGGTGGCGTGAACAAGGGTGAAATGGCTAGGGTTTCCTCTCTTGAATCCTTAATACTACATAATAATATTTATAGATTCCTATTTTAGCCTTGCACTTTCTAAGAAATTCCATCTTTGCCCTTTAGTCAATTACAATATTTCTCTCATTTCTATTGTCTTCTCTATAATAATATGCTTCCATTCACTCCCCACTCTTTCATCTAATTATGGGTGAAATTACCATTTTACCCCTAATCAAATTTTGAAGAATTTTCTCAAAAATTCCAAAGAGTTCATTGCTGCAGCGACCTTCTTTCCTTGCCACGACGAAGTTTGAATTTTTAAAAGCTCGGATTTGGCGGTGAGTTCATTGCCGCAGCGAAATATGAAAAATTTGTCTCATGCTAACTTTCACTCATTCATCTTGGAGTAGATATTACAACTAAGGGAATTACGGCGTTAATAAAGTTACATATATACCTTGACGTGGGTGCTACAATTTCCATTCCAAAATGCATGATTGCCAATAATGATATCAGAGCTTGTTTAAATTCATGCATGCATGTAGCATTTTTTGTGAAAAATGGCTTCTTTTGGACATGCATATGTTTCGGCTTTAGATGCACGTTCAAGTTGTTGTGTATTTGGAATACAAATGATGATGGATACATGATATTCATGCTTATTAAAGTGCTTGTACGAAATTTTGATATTTAAAATACAAAATTTCTTGTTCTTAAAGTCATATGTAACATGCATGTTAGATTTGATGCATTTTTATATTAAATATTAATATATCTCATTCATATGTTACATGCATGTGTAATTTGTGCATTGTTGATGCATATTTAATGATTTCAAAAATGGATGTATTCGGCCAAACCTTATTCAAATGCATGATGTATTTTGAATACATGATTAACGTTGTTGTGTATGATATAAGAGTATATAAATGCATTTGATTTAAGTTGTATTATGAATGCAACTTGGTTGATTCATTTTTTAGTAAATAACGACGAACTTAAACTTTGTTTAAGTTTAGATGATGGTTAAGATCGATTAAATGAAGCTAGAATGGATTAACGTGATATGCTTGATTAATATTTGCCCATCACATTTTTTCATCTTGGATGATGAAACGGTGCATTATGATGTATAAGATAACGATCACTTTTAATTTGATTGAATGTGATGTGAGAGTTATTTAATGTGATGGATAATATAAGATATTATATAAATATTAGGGTGATGAAATTATGCATGTACACTTTGTTTAATCATGACATATTTCATGTAATTATTGCATGAAGACCTTAAGAATATATATTTTTCTTTATGAATTATATTTTATATTCATATGATGGATAATATAATGATATTATAAATTTAATGATAGTAAAATTATGCATGTAGCTTGATGCAATGATGGCATATTTTTATTTATTTGTTTCATGAATCCATGATTTATAAATATTGCAACTTGCATAAATATTCATTTATACGCCCTGATTGAATTAATATTTGTTTATTAATTAGGGGATGATCATGGATGTAAATTTGTTTTTCCCAAAATATTTGATATTGGGCATGTAATATTCTTTCAATGGTTTTTAATAATAATTAATTTTATTATTTGTTTGTTATCCAGACTAGTGTGTCCTAAATTGGATTATGTAATCGTACGACTGGACGAAGGATGGAGATCCGCAAGGAGTATTAGAATTAGGTGAATAGTTTAATAATTAGGATGTATTTTCAAAAACCCCATGATCATCCCACCATGTTTTATATTTATATGGATGCATTTGAATTAATGTATGTGATAAATATAGAACATTTTTAATCAAAAGTTAAACCTAATAATCTCCCTAATGAACAATATTAGATCCAAGCCTTTTCATTTTGGGCCAATTAATTCTTTGGCATAAAATCAGAGATCTCAATATTTCTATTATGTAAGCATGCTAATTTTATGACATGGAATTAATTGTCTTAGTTCTTATATAGAAAATTTCATAATATTCAAGATTTATATTATGTGAAGGTATAATGGGAATTCTATTTTAAGAAAGCATATGGGTTGGATTTAAGTAGTCTAGGGTACCAAGATTTCTATTATGTGAGGTATCCAAAACTAGAGGCAAGGAATGAATCATACCTTATATAGTGATATAAAAGGGAATAGTTTCCTAGTTGTTAAATTTAATTGACCAATATTTCTATTATATGAGGTTTAATTACATTTAATAGGAATTTGATTCCCTACTATAAATTTATTCCAACAAAATTTCCGAATTGTCATTTAGGGGAGTATGGGATTTGAATAAAATAGTGGAAGCTAATAAGATTAGCATTAAAGGGTCTAAATTTACAAGACACTAATAAAACTTATATTTTTCCTTGCAGTCTCTTTCGGTATTTTGTGATATTTAGTTAATGAAAATGAGCAATAACCTACTTTTGAGGTTTCTCAATGACAACAAGCTTATGGGACTAAATTTTAATAATTGGTTAAGGAATTCAAGAATTATTCTCAATTCTGAAAAGACCGAGAAGGGGTAAGAGGATGTTTTTGCAGCTTCTTCTAGTAAGACTAAGAAGAAGCAATGGAAGCAAAAGAAAGGTCCAAAAGTTGGACCACATAAAAAACCTTTTTACGAAGGATGCTTCTAGACTAAGAAGGGCAAAGAAAAGGTTGATGATAAAGGAAAGTGTTTCCACTATAAGAAAGATGAACATTGGAAGAGGAATTATCCTTTTTATCTGAAGAGCTTTAAGAAAGCTCGAGCAGGTCTATTCCATTCTTATGTTATAGAATTTGAATTAAATATTAATTCAAATGATCATTCCTGGATATTAGATTCAATTGCTACATCTCACAATTATGTTTCATTACAAGCACTGCATAATAGTTTTGCATTGTTAAAAAGTGAAGTCATTTTGAAGATGGCGAATGGAGCAAAAGTTGCGGCCAAGACAACAGGGACTTGCCATTTAACATTGCCATTAGGACACATTTTGTATTTGTATAGAACTTTGCATTAGGCTAAAGAAACTAGAAATATCATTTATGTTTCTATTTTATGTAAATCTAGTTACACAATACAGTTTAATGCAAATGAATGTCTAATTTATTTTGGAAATTAATTAGCTGGCAAAGCAATTAATACAAATGATTTGTATGTTTTGGTAATGAACGATTATGACATAATTAATATCATTATAAATAAAAGATCTCAAAATGATATTAATCCAAAATTACTTTGACATCATTGATTAGGCTATATAAGAGATAAAAGGATAATTAGGTTAGATGCAAATGGGCTTTTAAGCCTATTGAGTTCAGAACCCTATCCAACCTGTGAATCTTGTTTTCAAGGAAAAATGACCAAATCATCTTTTAAGGGTAAAGAGGAAAGATCCAAAGAATTATTAGAAGTTGTACATTCAGATGTATGTGGACCATTTAATGAAATGGCTCGAGCAAGAGCTCAACTATCATCAGCCGCATAACGCTGGACGTTGATGGAGTTTTTCGTTTGTATTATTATTTCTATGTCACCGAGGGTGTGTATAACACAACTGTGAAGTGGAAAGAACCAGAAGATCTGTGTCATGTGAAGACTTTCTGTGGTTTGAACAGTTATTGCACATTGTATAATGATCAACCGATATGCCGGTGTCTTCCAGGGACTGATTTTGTTGACTCTAGTGAAATGTCTGGTGGATGTGAGAGAAGCTTCGTTGATCAAACCTGCGAAGGTATGAATAGAAGTAGAGAAATATTATATAACATGACTTTGATGGAGAAGATGACATGGGATGATTATCCCTATTCTAATGAAAATATGGGAGAAGAAGATTGCAAAAGATCTTGCTTAGAGGATTGCAATTGTGATGCGGTGTTGTATAAGTCAAGTTCTTGCTCAAAACAAAAGCTTCCATTGAAATCTGCCAGCAGGGATCAAGGAGAGTCGTCCTCTTTCATAGCTTATTTCAAGACGGGCCAGAGAAATATCACCAGCAATAATAATGGTGTCAATTTTTTTCCAGTGCAGCCACAAACAACTAGAGTAGTGACAAGCAAAAAGGCAATAACACTAATTCTGGTTTTGTCTTTAGGTCTTCATTACAGGTTCATGTGTTTTTCTGGCAATCTCGGGGTTTTTCATTTTTAAGTACCGAGTTGCGAAATACAAAAGGCTATTGAAAACTGGGAAATTTGGCTTGAACGATGAGCTTACTCTGCGATCGTTTTCATACTATGAGCTTAAAAAGGCCACCAAAGGGTCTAGAGAAGAGTTGGGCAGGGGCTCATTTGGTGCAGTATATAAAGGGAGTTTTCACAGAGGCGAAAAACTTGTTGCTGTGAAAAGGTTGGTGAATGATGGTAGTGAAAGAGAATTCAGGGCAGAGATGCTTGTGATTGGTAGAATTCATCACAAGAACGTAGTGGGATTGCTTGGTTATTGTTATGAGGACTCCAAGAGGCTTCTTGTGTACGAATATATGAGCAATGGCTCCCTGGCAGATCTCTTATTTCGTGCTGAAAGGTCCCCTGATTGGAATGAGAGAGTAAGAATTGCATTAGAAGTTGCTGGAGGAATCCTTTATCTCCATGATGAATGTGAAGCACCTATAATTCATTGTGATATAAAGCCGCAAAGCATTCCGATGGATGATTTTTGGACGGCTAAAATCTCCAACTTTGGGCTGGCAAAACTGTTAATGCCAGACCAAACAAGGACATTCACATTGGTGAGAGGGACAAGAGGCTACATGGCACCAGGATGCTCAAAGAATATCCCAGTATCAGTGAAAGTAGATGTTTACAGTTACGGAGTTCTGCTCCTTGAAATTGTTTGCTGCAGAAAAAATTTGGATGTTAATGTATCAAAACCAGAAGAAATAGTTCTTATTCATTGGGTTTACAAATGCTTCATTGATAGAGAGTTGAATAAGCTTGTCCATGGCGAAGAAGTAGATAAGAAGACATTGGAGAACATGGTTAAGGTGGGGCTCTGGTGTGTTCAAGATGAAGCAGCTCTTCGTCCTTCAATGAAGAGTGTAGTGATGATGTTAGAAGGGATTACGGATGTCTCTATTCCTCCTTGTCCCACTTCCCCTCTCTAGGTAGATAAATAATCTCATATGGGAATTGTTGGTATATGTATCTTCAATGTATCTTCTTTTCAACATGTTATATTCAATAAAAAAAATACTAAGCTTGTATATCTAAATTTGTTGTATTTATATTCTTATACTTTTAGGTATACATATAGAACCTCGATGGTAGAAAAAAAAGTTTTATTAATTTTAAAAAAAAAAAAAAAAAGAACAAGAAGAAGAAACATGACACCTAGAAGTGTCAAGGTAAATAATTTTAATAGCAAAGGCAATCCGTCTTTTATGGTGAATGATAATATCAATTACCTTGGAAATCAATCTAGCCTCCACAAATTGAAAAGAAAAAAAATAAATAAAATTGCTATTACAATAGTAAAACTGCCAGCTGAGTTGAAAAGTTACTTCGGGTGGCACATAAATTGAGATCTCAACTTTGTATTTGTCGGTTAGATTATTGTAATTTAGAATTTTTACTTAATTTGAATTTTTTTTTACTCTAGGTAGCCTGAGGGTATAAGAGCAAAGAGGTCAAACATGAGTTTCTGAGTTCGAGTTCTCACATGCCTTGATAGGAATGACTATTGAAATGATTTATCCGATTGTCAATTTCAAGGCCCTGAAAGATTAATTAAGATACACATAAGCTGGCCCAAACACCTCCGGTTAAAAAAAAAAGAAATTTCCCTTCACGACCATTGGATTTAAGCAAGAAAAGGTTAAAAAATGATTGTACAAAATGAATGGATGGACGCATATAAAAGGAAGGGACTCTATATAATCAAATTGTATGAAAAAAAATTATATAAGTAGTTTAGTACATATAGCTTTATGTCATATTATATATATATATTCTTTTTCTTTTCAACATTTATTCTTTTTCTTTTCAACATTTGGGATTTAGGCTGTGTTGACAGGTATATGTAACAGATTTGTCTTGGTCTACTAAGAGATGCTAATGGCGACAATGAAAGCTCTTGCTGAGTTTTTCTTGCGTGTCCATTAGGTTAGAATAGTGGCCTTTATTTAAATTTTAGAAGACTTGATAAAGTCGAAGTCTTCCTAGTGAATAGACCTAACCGTCTGAAGACTTGAAATTTTATGAGCATTAAAATTTACATACAATAAATTTTAATGCTTTACCTGATTCATATGTATGTCTAATAAATTAAGTCTTTGTCACATATAGGGTGTGTTTGGTTTATTATTTTGGATAGGATTTTGGGGGATAGTATTGGATAATTGAATGTGGGAGTGTTACGAGGTAAAATTTATAAATTTATAAAAAAACCCCCCTAAGTTTACTAATTTAATAAATACCCCAATATATAAAAATATGTAAAATGACAAAAAGGCCCCCACCAGCTGCAGTGCCAGATTCCAGCCACCATCGTCGGAATTTAGTTGGAAAATTACATAACCACACATACCGGCCGAATCTGGCCGGTATGGCGTCACTATGGCCTTTTCCAGCCAGATCCACCACGGATCTGGCTGGAAAAGGTCAGATCTACGGCCATATGTGGCCGTCGATGGCCAGAAAAGGCCAAAGATATGGTCGTCATTGACCGTCAACGACGACCAGATCTGGCCTTTTCCGACCACATCCATTGTAAATTTGACTGGAAAATGCCAGATCGGTGAATTACCGGCCAGTTCCAGTTGGTAATTCACCGTTGTGACAGATTCCGGCTACCACCAACGGTGGTTGCCGAAATCTGGCAAGCATGGGTCACGGGGATGTTTTTGTTAATTTTTAAACTTTTTTTCGGGGGTATTTAATGAAATTAATAACCTTATGGGGTCTAAAAGTAATTAAAAAAATAGGGTAATATTTCTAGAATAATGTGCCAAACATTATTTAAAGAATAGGATTGAGAATATGGGCAAAAATAATAAGTCAAATGCACTCATAAATATACTCTGAAAACCATCAGTAGACTAATAGTCTATGAACGAAATTAAACGAGGAGGAAAACGAAACAAATATAAAATAGATACCCAAGACAATAACAAAACATATATGGAGTGCGAGATTAATTTCAAGTTCGTTGAGAAAAAAAATATTCAAAATAAAAAATTTAAACATGATTATGCTTTGCTTGCCTCAAATTCGGAAATTAAAAAAAAAAATTTAAATCCCGTTAATTTTAAAGAATAGGAAAAAATAATAAAGACATAGACCAAGTCCTAGGATAATTAAATGCACGAGTAATGTCATGCTTACTCACCATCTTATTAACCATCTTACTATCCTTTGTAAGCATAATACGGGTACCATACACATAGTACAAGTACTATGTGTAATTTTAACAAAAGTAATAAGACGGTGAATAAAACTTGTTAGTAAACATAGTATTTCTGTTAAATGCAAATGGATCCGACTTGACTTGATGACCATAAAATTATATTTTAATCCCTTTAATTTCAGTTGCCTAATAAGGACATTCAGTTCAAATATTATTATTTTGGTCCTTTAACTTACTATATCATTAGTTAACTGCTAATTGACTTGAAAACTAGACTTAAAATGACAAAAATATCATCTGAAAAAAAATTGAAAAAGACATTATACAAACAACACCAGTATATAACGTGTTTGTTTAAGGAAAATAATTCAAATTACAATAGTATATTATATATAATTCATCTTTATTGTTTTTTAGAGAGGTATTTTTATCATTTTAGTATAATGTTTTACTCAATTAACAGTCTATTAACTATTTATGAAGTCAAAGAACTAAAGTACTAGTATTTGAAATAATATCATTCAGTAGTATACCAAAACTATAGGGATGAAAATGTAATTCTCTCGAAAGTTCCATAAATGTTTAAACAAAATATTGTAGTCCAGGTTGGTGTTTTATTTACCTGCAGAATGCAGATTCTCACATTACAATCAGCTTGCTCTCCAAGGAGAATTATTGCTTCATTTCCTTTCTACTTATAATATACAAAGGCTTTTCTCTCAATATATCATCCAAATTCAACCTTTCTCAAACATTAACAAAGTTTAGCCTGAGAAAATCCCCAGAAGATGCAGCTCAGATTTAATTTAATCTTCCTTTTCATTCATTCTCTCGTGTTCTTCTTCTTCTTATGTTCATCTTTTACAGTTTCTGCTAAACAAAGAGAGTCTAAAATAAGCCTGCTATCTTCTCTTAAACCCGTCAAGAAAACCTTATGGCTGCCAGACGAGGGCGATGTTGTTGGGATTTTAGCTGCGGAAATTCCAGAGAAAACTGTTGGAAAGAATGCTGCCTTACTGTTTAATAATGAAGACAGAGTTATTTTGAAATCATGCAAAGGCTTTGATAATGAAGAAGAAGAGAATTTCAAGTCAATTTTCAGTTTTTTTCCTTTTTCTATAAATAAAAATGATCGTGACTTGAAGTTTTGTGTATCCTTAGTTTGTTTGTCCTTCTCTTGGACTGCTTATTTTCTTCTCTTCATCTTGTTTAATAAAATAACCCTTTAATATCTTGCATCCAGGAATTTTTTTTTTTTTTTTCTAAATTCGTATTTAATCACAATTTCTTTTACTCATCAAATAATGGTTTTTAGGGATTTTCTTGTAATATCAACCTAGTAAGATAATAAAAATCATATATCGTGACAGGAAATATAAATCCAGTAAAAATGAATATTAAAGAATCAGCATATCATTGAACATTTATGGGATTTAGGCATTATAGTTATAAGAGTCACTATCAAGATATCGTTAAGCTATCTCTTATCTACCTCAAATAGTGGGTTTCAAAGCTCGTCCCCTCGATTTGTCAAGAGTATTTGAACCCATAACTTCATCATTAGAAGTAAATCAAGAGTACCAATGGCTCGGATATTACATATATAGTAGCCCTTTATTGAATTTTTAGAAGGCCTGATAAAGTATAAAAGTTTTCCCTGTAAATAGACCTACTTGTCTGAAGACCTAAATATAAGTGATCCAAGTGGATTTATGAGCATTAAATTTTGGGACATACTATGTAACGCTTAACGTGAAAAGAGAAGCCGTTTGATTTCTGATAAAATTATCTAATGGTGAAATATTATTTCAATAAAAACTGGCAACCGGCTGAACAAGTATAAGAAAAGACAAATTCTTTCCAACCTTTGCATCATATTGGGATACGGATCATAGAGATATGGACTTGGGAGTATAACTCACATAGTGAAGTTGGTGAAGTAACCTAATAAAGATTGTAAATTTATTTATATTAATAATTATTTAATTAAATTAAGCATAATCAATAATTATTGTAATTTTATTATAAAAATATTTTATGAATAAGATATGTCAATTTTGGTTATTATATTTGTATCAATGTAATCGAATTTGCCACACATACAAAACATTTAAAATGCACAAAAATTTTAAAAGTAAAGTTTATAAAGAAAAAATAAAAATTCCCTGATCAACTTTACACTTAGCACCACACTCTGAATCCTTAACGTGCAACTCCTTGGATCTTCTTCATGACGGGAACATACCCGAAAACAGCTTGTAAGCCACCAAGCTTCAAGACTGACACCACGCACCAGCATCAGCAAAGAAACCACATTCCAAGAGCCATCAATAACGTGTTTGATATGGTGAGGTTTTGACACAAAATAGGGAAATGAACCTTTGAACCTTAAGAGAAAGAATACTTTAAGAATTTCAGGGTATCATGAAACAAAATATCAAAAGGTTAGATTCATACATGCAAGAAAGGGTATTATATAATGAAGGATTTCTTGCTCAGTAATATAGTGCCAAGTTAGCCAACAAGGGACTGACTAATGTTTGTCCAAAAAAAGGAAAGTTTTTCCTTCTTTTGGTTTGGACCACAAAACAAATCGAGAAAAGAATTTTATTCCTTAGGACCACTTAAAGATGTTATGACATATGTAGAAAGGTCCTAAAAAGTGAGAGACAAAGATAAACAATAATTTTTTTCATTTTTTTAGACATGCAACTCGTGTTGTGTTGCACATATCTAAAGCAAGAGTGAGAGCACAACCTGTTGTGTACACACACTCTAAACGAAACAAGCCAACATTCAAGTCTGGCAATTAGTGTGCACGCTAAACATTTGTGCACACACACAATTCATAAGTTTGACTAAATATAAGTTTTCCACATTTTCCCCCTTTGTCAAACTTATGAACAAAGAACAACAAAGACAACAAAAAATAAGTGCAAACCTAGTTCAATCAACCAATTAACAACAAAAAGATTAAGTGCAAACTTGATTTAATCAACCAATTAAACCTGTAGATTTGCAAAACAATCATACAAATAAAATTAACCAACAAAATAACACAAATGCAAACTCAAGGTTAGTTAAAAAGTTGTCAAGATAAAGTAACTAAGTTCATTCTGCAGAAACATAACATAAGCAACAAAAACAAATAAAAACTTTCCCATGGAGAGATTACAGTTCAAAGTTTAGTAGTTTAGTAAAAAAAATTAAAATCACTCCCCCATGTTCTTACTCCCCCTCTTTGTTCATAAGTCTTGAGGATTTTCGAGAGGGTAGAGAAGAGAGACCAGCTTTCCTCTTTGTTTTGCATTTTGGAGGGGCAGTGATGGTGACATTGGAGTCCTCCACTTGAACTTCTAGAATAGCAGTAGAGGAGGTGTCAGCAGCTTCATCTAGAACTAGAAAGGCATCGTCAGTGCGCACATGGGAATCTTCTTGAGCATTTGCATTTTCAGGAGCTTCTGCTTTTTAATTAGTAGGCTCTTGGTCGTCCTCATCACTAGCTTTTTCTTCTTCCTCACAAGCAATATCTTCCTCATCTTCATGAGTTGCCTGTTCTTCTTCAATTTCACTTGCAGCTTGTTCTTTTTCTGGAATCATAGTTGCAACATCTTCAGCAGTCATTGCAGGAGTAGAAGGGACAACATGAGCAATTGGAGTTGAAGGAGGCACTACGTTCTGATCGGTAGGTTCTATCAGAACATAAATCTTTTTCTTCTTTTGCTTCTTCTTCAAATCAACCTCCATTTTGTCTATTCGAGAACTAAGAGAAATGTGAATTTCCTTCACATATTGAAGGACAGACTCCATTGAAGTTTCTAAGTCTTGCATGACAACAAAAAGCTTGGATTGCCAAGTGTTAGTCCTTGTCTGATCAAATGAGGAAGATGAGCGCAAGTTTCTAGTAGGCTGTCTAAAAGACTTCTTAGTGATAGTCTTTGTAACGCCCCACTTGAGGTACGTAGTTATTATTCCTTCTTTTGCTCTTATTTGAGTTAGTCTCTTGGTAATATTGTTTGGTTGACCTTCGTTTGAGTGTTGTGTTGAATACTTGCCCTGAAATTGGTTGAAAATAGAAGAAGTTCAGTGTGCCAAGCTTCGCCGGGGTGAAGAAGAATCTTCGCCGCGGTGACAGTCCGACCAAAATGTTTGTTAAGTTTTAGATATTCTCTTCCCTAAAGGCAATTTGACCATTCTACCCCTAATTAGCAGGAAAAGTGGGGAGTAAAATGTAAGGAAATTTCATGGAGAATATGTTAGTATGGGGGTGTGTTTGTAAGGAATCAAAGGATATGGATGGAATTTCCATGAAAGAGCAAGGGAAAATGGGAAGAATGAGTTGTTAAGAGATATTTAAAGGGGTTTAGTCTTTGAGAACTCTTCATTTTCCATTCCACCGCCTCCTTCATTTTCCAAACTCTCTCAAATTCCTTCAATCTTCCAAGGATTTCCAAGAGCCTTTTGAGTAACTTTTAGTAGGGTTTTAATTAAAGCATCTAAGGTAAGGATCTTGCTTTAGTGAGAGTTTTATTATGTTTTGTTTAGAGTCTCATGTTGTGGTTGTGGGTAAGTTGTAGGAAAGGCAAGCTCCCAAGGAAAGAGAGTGTTAAAGAAGCTATTTTCTCATAAGGTAAGTGAACTCAACCAAGTTGAGATTTAAGAACTCTTTTGAGTAGAGTTATAAACATATATGTGTATTCATTAAATGTTGAATGAGATTAGTAGTTATGATTGAGTTATGAGAAGTGTTTTATTGCTTGATGTTGGGTTGGTTTAATGAGTTGGAGGAAGTTTGAGCAACTTATGGAAGTGTTTCTCTTTGACAGGAAATTTAGAGTTTATGAGGGAGTTCCTCCATTTGGTTGATTTAAGAAAAGGGAAAAGCTAGAGTTAGAGTAGAGTTGTTTATGCACATGAGTTGTATGATGAAATGCTCAAGAGAATCATAAGTAAGGGTAGAAGCCTTAATGTGTGCTACATGTCCTAGTTATTTTCATAAAGCATTAATGAGTATGAGTCATTTATGTGCATAACTATGCTTTACATGCACTAGAAAAGAGAGTAGAGAAAGAGTAGAGACTTTTGTTTAGACTACTCTAAGAGTAAAGAGAAGGAGAGAATGAGTACTATAGAGAAAAGCTAGAGTAGTGCTTATTAAGAGAATAGAGTAGGTGTGCAATGGGGAACCTATGAGTACGGGTAGAGTATTCCCGCATGTACGCGCATAGAGAGAGCGGCAAGAGTATCAGAAAGAGAAGTGGTGTAGCCCGTAGAGTACATGCGGATGAGGGCTATACGAGTTTACCGGAGGATCTAGGCACTCACATGGCCAAAGGTTCCGAATCCATGCATAACCAAGTCCGATGGGCTAGAATGAGTAGAAGTCACAGGGAGTGGGAGCGAGTCCCAGCCGTGCCTCCGGTCAGATGGGGCCGTGACTTACTAGAAAGAGAGTTAGTATAAAAGAGTTATGAGAAAGAGGAAATAGAGAGTTGCATAAGAGAAGAGTCAATAAATGGTAGGGAAAGAATTAGAGGGAGAGTTACGGGGATAAGTGAGTAGATGGGTTTACTTACTGAGCATTGTTTTGTACTCATCCAGTTGTTCCCTATGTTTTGCAGGTTCTAGATGAGGACACAGTCGGATGAACATCAGCACACGAAGAGAAATGGCTACACTGTCCACCTCATTTTGATAGTTTTCACATATGTTGCAAATCCTGTATATATTTGTATAAAGAATACATATGTTTAATAAAAGAAAATTCTAGGCACAACTTTTTATGTTATTTTTACATGTACTTTTACTATGCATGTTTTTAAAAGAATGGAGTCGTTACAGTCTTTATCTTCAAAACAGGTTCCACTTCATATGATGTGGGCTTGTAAGTGGGAATGATTTTGTAAATTAAGGAAGGAAAACACAGAATTTGTAGAGAATAGGTTGATTACATGACAACCCTAACACTAGTAAAAATCAACTCAGCTAAATCACTCTTTTTCCCTTGAGCAATTCCATAAAGGAGTTGTGGTCGTTCTGGTCTAATAGTTGAATTGTGCAGGGAAAAAGACCAATTTGTCAATGAAATTTTAAACAGTAGTCTATAAAAAGGTGTGAGCACCCCAAGCTGAATAACACCAGTTCTCGGCCAAACAACAATTGAACCACTAGTGATCACTTTGACAATTTTGTCTAAGTCTAAACTCTTCAAATCAAAGTTCTTTTTGCTTTTCTTCAAACCAAGAGCATCCCTAACAACATCCTTCGTAAACATGACCCAACGTCCTCTAACATTGTAACAACTGCTACAATGCATGCATAATAACAATGGAAAATAGGTCCAAAACTTTTCTTTTTATTATATGTAATAAGTCTTTTGTACACAAAGAGCATCATTTACAAAAAACTATTTACAAAGACCAAAAAAAAAAAAAAAAAAAACAGGGGAAACAGTGTAGCTACTGCTCCTCGCTTGCTGACGCCCCTCCGACTGCATCATCACCTAGATCCTACACCCACAAAGGAAAAATAACGGGGTGAGCACACAATAATGCTCAGTAAGTAAACCCTCTATCTGTTTATCCCCGTATGAAATTCTCTTAATTCTTTCCTCACACTTTCTATTAAACGTCATGGCCTCATCTTACCGGAGGTACGGCTGGATGATGTTCACACAGCACCATCTCGCTCTTCATGACTGTCGGGTGGAGTTCACACAGCACTAACCCACTCTTAGTGACTACCGAGTGGGTATCACGAAGCATCTACCCGGTTTTCGTAACTATCGGGTGGAGACCAAAAACACCTACCCGTTACTCATGACTTTCGGGTGATGATCACCAAGCATCAACCCGTTCCTAATAACTGATCGGGTGATGATCACAAAGTATCAACCCATTTCTAATAACTAATCGGGTGACGATCACAAAGCATCAACCCATTTCTAATACTCTTCTCATTTATTTTACTCTAGCACTTCTCATTTTTCCTACCCTTAGAGTAGTTGCATTCACAAAGTTCTCTACTCATAGAGCAAGTGCCTATACAAAGTTTCCTACTCTTCCTTAAGTCATTTCTCAATGCACAATTAATGTCTATGGATGGTTCATCTCCACTAATACACTTATGAAATGCCAACATGCAATGTTGCAAGAATTAAGGTTCACTACTTATACTCAAACCTCTATTAGGCATTTCATCAAACAACTCAGGTGCATAATAAAACTCTACTATAACAATAATTCTATGTCTTTCTCTAACCATCCAAAATGGGAGAAAACTCCCTCACATAGCCATAATTCCTGCCAAAGAATAACACTTCCAAAAAGGATTTCTCAATATCCTTCAATTCCATCTCAAACTACCTTTCCAACCCACATCTCACTTCTCACAATTGAAGTGCATGAACAACCACAAGCAATAATAATCTCCATTTAAGACTCATCAACATAGCATATAACATATATATAACATACATACATAAATGCTATGAAAACCCTAATCAAGAAAATTCTCAAATCTCAACTTGGGTTGGGATTTACTTACTTTGTTATGGAGAGATCTCACTAGCTCTTCTTTTCTCTTGGTTTGCTTGACTCTTTCTCTACTCTTTAAACAAAAGAACCAAAAACCCTCAATATTCAAATATACATAAAAACTCACAAAGCTTCACATCCAAAGTAAGAATCCTTACCTTAGGATGCCTTAGATTGATTTTCTACCCTTAATCACTCCAAAAGCCCTTTAAAAGTCCTTGAACAAAAGAAGGAGAAATTGAGAAGAAGTAAGAAAGGAGAGTGGCGATGGAGAAGAAGAATGAAGGGTTTGCAATGACTTAATTCCTTTTAACACATTTTATGCACAAGCCTTCCCATTTTGCCCTTACTCTTCCTTAAATTCCATCTATATCCTTTGATTCATTACAAACACACCCCCATATCAACATATTCTCCATGAAAATTCCTTACATTTTACTCCCTACTTTTCCTACTAATTAGGGGTAGAATGGTCAAATTGCCCTTAGGGAAGAAAATATCTAAAACTTAACAAACATTTTGGTCGGCCCGTCGCCGCGGCGAAACTGTCCAGCAGCTTCCCCGTGGTTTCAACACCTCTTCGCCGCGGCGAAGATTCTTCTTCGCCCCGACGAAGCCTGGAACACAGAACTTCTTCTATTTTCAACCAATTTCAAGGCAAGTATTAAACATATCACTCAATCAAAGGTCAACCAAACAACACTACTAATAAACCAACTCAATTAAGAGTAAAAGAAGAAACATTAGCTACGTACCTCAAGTGGGGCGTTACAAACATAAACTCTATCACTATGCTTATTTGAATTTGGTTCAGCATTGTCCAAACCAAAATTGGCATAAAACTCTTGAACAAGAGTTTAGACAAGGGCAGTCAACCCGTGACAATTCCTAACCATTTCCTTTTCTTCATCATGGCATGAAATTCATCAAAATCTTCTAACCTAACATTTGCTTTGCTCACAATTGTCTTTGTGACAATGTGGCTACTAAATCTAGTCTCAGCAGTAGGTAAAACAAAAGGAGAGATTTTACCAATCGAAGGTTTCTCCATAACAACTTTTCCTTTCTTTTTTGCCAACTCTGTATGAGTCAAAGGCTTTGAAGGCGTGGCTTTTAAAGAACCTTCCTTGCGCAATTTCAGAGTGGCTATCAGAGTGTTGTTTGAGGCGTTGTCCGACATCAAAGAGGATTTTTTAGGCGACATCTTAGGTGAGGCAGAGGCAAACTTCTTCTATGAGAGCATAGAGTCTTGGTTATCAGTGGAAACATGGGTAGAGACAAGTAAGGATGAACGGTTGGTTTCTTCCTCATAGGACTCCTCTGGTGGCGTTTTCTCTTTCATCAACTTTTTCTTGTTGGATTTCTTCAAGTCTTGAAATCCTTTCTTGAGCGATTCCTCCATGACCTTTCTTTTTGAGTTCTCAATAGCTTTCTTTCTTGAATCCATGTGAGAAAACAAGGAAAAATCAGTGAAATTTTGAGAGAAAAATAACATGAAGAATAGAGAACACAAGCGACGCAATAGGGTTTAGAACGTGAAGATTGATGCAAAAGGGTTTAGGACTTGCATTTATGACAGGCAGTGATTTTGATGCCCTAAGGAGAGTTATACCAAATATAGAACTCTATCCTAAATGAGTGTACATTTGCAATTGTGTGAGCACACAACATCCTAGAAGAACATCAAAAAAATTCAAAAGAGTAGACTTTATTGAACAATATTAAAAACATAAAATTAAAATGATGAAATGCTTCACATGAATTTTTGAAGGGTCAAGACAGTCAATCTATGCAAAACAACCTAAGAGATCAAATTTTCAATCTTAAAATGGCAAAAAAACTCGTATGGAAGTTGTCAACATAATGCAGTCAAAATAACACTTTCTTAATCACACACAAGTGAGATAAATTTCCAAGAGCTTGTCTCAGTGTGTGATAGTGTCCTCAAGGGGGTTAAATGACACATTGGTCAATTTAAAATTTTTGCGAGAGACTCCCCCTTCCCTCATGCCCTACTATATTTTGTATTTTTCTTCTTCAGAAAGGAAGATAATGATTCGACGTATCTCTTTTCATTTTGAGCAAAGGGCAAATAACTCTCATAACATAACCAAAATGTAGCTTTCACTCTTGTAAGAAGGTAGTCCTCTTAATGGTAAATTTTCCAAAATATAAGGGTCTCTATAAATCAGAAAATTACTCAAAATAACTTTTACACTTTATGCAAGGTAGATCTTTCATAATGGTGACAAGAATGGACAATCAACTCATGATACAATAAGGTTATGTTAGAGAGTGTCTCAGTGGACACAACATACCAGAGTTAGCTACACAGATAAGAGAAAATGAAGGACAATTAGAATGCTAGCATAGATTAAGGAGTCTTGGCAAACAAAAATAAAAGTAGAATGTTCATGTTTTATTCATCAACTGAAATGAAAAATTATTCAAGTTGAAGTAGTCCAATGGACTTCCTTAAGAAAAAAAAAGTATCATAGTCAAATGCTTTTGTAAATAAATCAGCCAATTGGGATTTTATGTTCACATGAGCAAGTGCAATGATGTTCTCCTCAACTAACCCTCTAATGAAATGATGTCTTATTCAATGTGCTTAGTCTTAGAATGCTAGACTGGATTCTTAAAGATGTTAATGGCCCTCGTGTTATCACAAAAAATTGTCACCCAATCTTGATCAACACCATAATCATTCAACATTTGCTTTAACTATAAAATTTGAGTGCAACAACTCCCTGTAGCAATGTATTCAGCCTCGGTAGTGGATAGGGAGATTGCATTTTGCTTCTTGTTGTACCATGCAACAAGATTGTTTCCAAGATAGAAACATCCACCCAAAGTACTCTTCCTATCATCCAAACTTCCTGCCCAATCCGCATCACTATATCCAACCAAACAATTGTTAGAATCAAATGTGTACCAAAGGCCAAAATCACACGTACCTAAAACATACTTCATGATTCTTTTCACTGCATTCAAGTGCAACTTAGATGAATTAGTTTGAAACCTAGCATAAACACCAACACTAACACAAATATCATGCTGGCTTGCAATTAAGTAAAGATGACTTTCAATCATGCTTTGGTACAATTATTGTCTACCTTCTTGCCATGTTCATCTTTGGACAGTTTAAGGGTAGCACTCGTAGGGGTTCTAGCATGCTTTGCATTCTCTAGAAAAAATCTTTTCTACATGTTTCTAGCATACTTTGATTGGGAAACAAACATGCCATTATTCATTTGTTTAATTTGAAGTCCAAGAAACATATTCAATTCGCATACCATACTCATCTCAAACTCATTTTTCATCAGGCTAATGAATTCAAGTGCATATGAATGAGATGTAGAACCAAACATAATATCATCAATGTAAATATGTGCACACATGATTTCATTGTTAGGATGCTTGATAAAGAGGGTTCTGTCGGCATTACCTCGTTCATAGTTATGGTTAAGAAGGAAAGTTCTCAACCTTTTATACCAGGCCCGTGCGGCTTGTTTCAAACCATAAAGAGCTTTCTTCAATCTGAATACATGATCAGGTTTGTGGGGGTCTTGAAAGCCAATTGGTTATTTAACCTAAACTTCTTCGATGAGCATTCCATTCAAGAAGGCGCTTTTGACATCCACTTGGAATAGTTTGATCTTGAGGCAGTAGGCAATAGAAAGCAGCAAATGAATTGATTCAAGTTGAGCAACAGGTGCAAAGGTTTCATCAAAATCAATTCCCTCAACTTAAGTATATTCTAGAGCTACTAGCCTTGCTTTGTTCCTCACAACATTACCAAACTCATCAGTTTTATTTTTGAAAACCCATTTGGTACTTATTATGTTGATTCCCTCTAGTCTTGGTACAAGCATCTTGTAAAAACCCTCTCTACCCAGGTATTTCCTAAGTATCCCTTGGCCATTGAGAACTTAGAAAACACACGCCTAGGAAAGAAGTTTATTTTAAAATCTTATTTAAAGAATAAATTTGTAGTTTATAAACATATTTATATATATATATATATTTATTAATTTAATTTCTAAACTACAATGAGTTCATTGTATAAGTAAAAAAAAATATAATTTCCTTTTTTGGAGTAAAGTATGAAATCGATAGTAATACTTACTAGAACATACACATTTTTACAAAATTTACTAGTAATTTAATTTCCTTTATTAATACAACATATTTACTCCATTATAGAACATGGAAATATTTATTGCAGTATGAGATATAAACATAATTACTACACTAAATACTAGCAAAACCATTCAATAGTCATAATTAAAACATCCCTTCATGCTCATAGCGTCCCTCAGAATCCTCTCCCAGCTTCATGCCTTAATCCTTACCTGCAAAACATTTTAAAACATTTCGTGGGGGGAGCGCTAATCGCTCAGTAAGGAATATGGCCATTTAAAAACTATTAAGGTTCATTATACAAGTATATTACTTAGGACCTTCCCTACCTACAAAACATAACCTTCATTCTTTGACATAACAAGTTCATAAAACATATCATACACTTTGGACTTTTCTCATAAACATAAGTCATAACATAACCATACATAATATAACATAGAACATATATGACTTATGAAATATTCATGTACATGGCATGCTTATTTCTTTTGTCTTTATACTTGATGGTTTCATTAGTCTTTGTTATCCGATCGGATTCATTTAAACCATTACCTTGTTCTTGGTCGTCACCTCAAAGGACTCATGGTTTCCATAAGAATTCCATTCCTCTGATCTTGGTTTATACCTCAAGAGACTCATGGAATTCATTCTTTAACATTTCATAAATTTTTCATAAGACAACTAAATAAGCTATATGCATTACCATTATGAATGCAAACATATGGACTAACATATCCCATGCTCAATCATACTATATTCTCCTACTAAACTTCTTAACTTAATTCATTCAATTTCTCATACAATACAAGGAATTTCAGTAGTAAGATTATTCAGGGGTTTATTAGAATTAGAAACAAATGGGAATTTCCATTAAGAAGGTGGATGCCATACAGTTCGTTACTTTCAAGCAATTTTCCATTATCTTCTAATTCGAATTTATTTTTGGCTAAAACATAAACGTTTTAGGTCTGTTTCTGAACTTTTTAACACTTCAAGAATCAACTCAATCAGACTTCTATAACTTCAGTTATGACTGATTCAGTGAAGCATGTACAGTATAAGTCTCAAAAAGCCAAATCCGAATTCTATTCATTTTAACCATGTCACCTTCATTTGCACATCCATATCATTTGCCATGTCATTCTACGTATAAAAGGCCATAAAAACCTCCCTTTTTATAGAACCAAAAAGTGCCAAAACATCGTCCAACTACAAATCTCTTAATTGGCATAATCATCCTCCATATGCACACATACGCCAATCAACACACCCATTTAAACAATCCATAACCAAAACATAGCATCACACTCATATTAACATAAATAAATGTAAGTTTCATAAAACTAGGTGTTATCATGTAAGTTTCATAAAACTAGGTGTTATCAATTGTAGTCATAAGGGAGATTTTTTTTTCCTTACCTTAGTATTCAAAGCAAAAAGACACTCCTCCTTGGCTCCAAAGGTACAGCCTTTCTACCTTACACACATAACCACTTATGAATTTCTCTTTTAACTAAGAGATCAGAAAAAATAGGGTTTTGAAACTCACCTTAAACCCTGAAATTGAAGTTCTTTAAGTGTGGATGGTGATCTCCTTTGAAAATGACCTTGAAATCCTAAGAAAATTTGAGAATAAAATGCTTGGATTAGTGGCTCTTATGGTGGATTTGAGAGATGAAGAAGAAGATGATATGTTTGGAGTCTACAAGGCCAACTACTCTCTCTTTAAACCTTGTAAATATTTATTCCATTGTCACTCTAATGTGATTGGTAAATATTTGGCATAAATTTTTCATATAAGGGCGTTTTGGTCATTTCCACCATAACATAATGATTAGCACTCATTTAATGCCATTTGACTTCTTTAAAACACTTAACAATTAAGCAATCCTACTAGATAAATGACTAATTTACCCTTGGTGCACTTTTATGGATAATTATTTCATATGGATTTGTATGAAAAGACCATTATACCCTTGGTTACCGTTTACGCTATTTAACCATATCAATCAACTTTATGACTATTGTACCCTCATTTCTCTTCAATGCCATCACCTCTTACACTTTATAATGGCCACATCTCGAAATACATGTAAATTGATCATTTTACCCTTCCATTTAGAAAAAAGAAAATTACTTGAAAAGGTAAATTTCATACCATAGGGCATCGGAATAATAACGCGGGGTTTACACATCCAAACATCATTTCTTTCGAATTGTTCTAGTTCTTCTTGCATCGCCTCAATCCAATTTTCATCTTTGTTATGTGTATGGTTAATTTCATTTTGTCTTCTCCTTCTTATAACCATTACCTCATTTGGATCTCTAATCACGGCTGAAGGTGGATGAGCTTTTGGAACCCATGTTGGTGGATCTTTTCTTCTTTGATTTCTCCTTTGAATGCTGTCATCAGAAATATCAACAATTAGCTCTATCCCTTCATTTTATAATGATGAATCAACTGATGATTCTTTGCATGGAGTAGATCTTGTTGCTATAGCACCGAAAGTAGGTGATAGCACATTTGATGAAGGTTTAGGTTCAGGAGATTCAGTAGTGTTCACACCATCTTGTGTGGGCACACGAGGAATAGATATGTCTTGAATTTCAGATTCTTGATAATATTTTGAAAAATCTTCTGCACCACTAAAAACAACATTAATGGATTATAAGACCTTTTTAGAACGCATGTTATAGATCCTAAATGCACAGCTATTGGAAGAATAACCAATGAAAACTCATTCATCACTCCTAAAATCAAACTTATCTAAATTTTCTCTATTATTCAAAATGTAACATTTGCATACAAACACATGAAAGTAAGAGAGATCAGGTTTCTTACCTTTCCACAGCTCATAGGCAGTTTGAACAGTACCTTTTCTAAGATAAACTCTACTGGAAATGTGACAAGCCATGTTGATAGCTTCTGCCCAAAGTCTTGTAGGAAGCTTTTTGGCATTAAGAATCACCCCAGCCATTTCATGCAACACTCGGTTCTTCCTCTCCACTACACCATTTTGTTGAGGTGTTTTTGGTGCTCATGTTACTTGGCCAAGGTATAAGTACAAGGTTCAAGTCATGGGGGAGGCGTTCGCAAGGTGGAAAAAAGACCACGAAGTGAAGCAAAGTTGTGAGGGTCCGAAGGAGGCGTGGCCAGAAGGACCCATAGCGGACAATACCTTTGATGTGTTTGGCGCACGGGGAAAGCCCTTGAGCCTGAAGGTGGTGAGATAGAAGATAGCCCCTAGTCATGACAATAAAAAGGCTATAGCCTAATGGTACTCATGTTACTTGGCCAAGGTATAAGTCCAAGGTTCAAGTCAATAGGGGAGGCGTTCCTAAGGTGGAAAAAAGACCATGAAGCGAAGCAAAGCCGTGAGGATCCAAAGGAGGCATGGCCAGAAGGACCCATATTAGACAATACCTTGGACATGTCCAACGCGCGGGGAAAGCCCTTGAGCCCGAAGGTGGCGAGATAGAGGATAGCCCCCGATCGTGACACCCTTACATTCAAAACACTTGATACCTTTATTTTTCTTTTCTTTATCTTTTGAAAATTTCTTTGTAAAGGTACTAGGGGTTTGATGGTCATAAAGCTTTTTCACAAAAGGTTTTCGGCCATAACCATTATTATGAGGCTTTTTCATGTTTTTCTTTAAAAACTTGCAAAATTCTTTGTAATTAAAGCACAGGTTTTATCATCCAGTGAACTTAAATCACAGTCATCAAAAGGATCAGAATCAACCTCATGTTTAAGAGCCAAACCTTTGCTCTGTTTTTGTTTTTCCCAACATCGCAAATTCAGCTCATAGGTTCGGAGAGAGCCGATGAGTTCATCAATGTCCATATCATCCATGTCTCAGCATTCTTCAATGGCGGTGACTTTTGACATAAATCTTCGGGGTAAAGAGCAAATGTGATAACTTTCTCTAGCTATTATACTTTGGAAAATAAGATAAGAAGTTACCAAATATGATATAGTTAACATATAAAGCATATAAATATAAGATAATCGGCCCAAAAATCTACTTTACTTTATAATCAACTTCTCTACATCAAGTAAGAAAGTTATATACAAAACTCAAAATACAACTGGACAGTAGTGCAATTCTCTTCCGCTTCTTAATGTTCCCTCCGATCGCTTCTCATCTACTACCTGCAAAAATAGTGAAATTTAACGGAGTGAGCACTAATTGTGTAACAACTCCTCTTTAGTACTATTCTTATAATACGTACTATGTAAAATATAGATATGTATATAATATGAAAGATAGTGGGCTCAAATTTTTCTTTACTCATAAAAAAATATACTGCTTTACAAATACAAAATACTATGTATTAAAAACTTTCTAATTAATACAAAATATCATAGCTGGTGGACAGTAGTGCCAATACTCTTCGCTCCTTGACGTCCATCCGACCGCTGCTCCTATTTCCTGCAAAACAGAGAAGAACAACGGGGTGAGCACAACAATGCTCAGTAAGTAAATCCTCTACTACTATCCCCGCAACTCATTCTTTGGTTCTTTCCTTACTCGACTGTTCTGCTATTTCTATTTCTCACTGTTTTTCTCTTTCTTTCTAATACTGTTATTCTCCTTTAACTCTGTTCTGCTCTTTACTCTTTCTTTCTCTCTGTTCTTTTTCTCTTATTCTTACTCACCATGAAGGGCAATCATGGTTCTCTCTTATTCTCATCATACTTACCATGAAGGAAAATCATGGTTCTCTTTCTCATTCTCGTTATACTCTCACTAACCATGGAAGAACTCATGGTACATACATCTATGAGGTGTACATGCAACTAATGTAAAAGAACTGCATGTTTCTTTCTTCTACTCTTTATTCTTACTAACTCAAACTTTCGCATTCTTTCTCATATTCTCTCTCTTTCTATCTCATTCTTTCTCAAGCTTTCTCAAGCTTCTCATTCTTTAATTCTTGCTATTAACTCATTCTCATTTCTGTTTCTCTTTCTCATAACTCTTTTCTGTTAACTCTCTCTCTAGTAGTCACGGCCTCATCTTACCGGATACACGGTCGGGACTCGCTCCCGTTCTATGTGACTTCTTCTCATTCTAGCCGATCGGACTTGGTTATGCATGGATTCGGAACCCTTGGCCACGTGAGTGTATAATCTCTCTCTCGGGTACTCGGGTATAGCCCTCATCCGCATGCACTCTCACGGGCTACACCACTTCTCTATCTGATACTCATGCCGCTCTCTCAATGCGGCGTACATGCGGGAATACTCTACCCATTACTCACGGGTTCCCCATCACATAACCTAGTCTATGCTCTTATCTCTCTCTTACTCTTTCTCATGTTTGCTCATCTCTTTCTCAAGCTAGTACTCATACTCAAGCTACTACTCATAATGTAGCTTAACTCTTAGCTTTTTCTCATCTCTGTTCTATCTATTTCTTTTCCTTCTCATTCTTACTCATTGGAATGTCACGACCTCATCTGACCGGAGGCACGGCTGGGCGCTACCACTCTACGTGACTTCTGCTCAATTCGCTACCGATCGGATTTGGTTATGCATGGATTCGGAACCTTTGGCCATATGAGTGTACAATCTCTCTCTCTCTGAATGTCACGGCCCCATCTAACCGGAGGCACGGCTGGAACCTCGTGTTCCACTCTGCGTGACGGTCACGGCCTCATCTAACCGGAGGCACGGCTGGAACCTCGTGTTCCACTCTGCGTGACTCTACTCGTCACTCACAGGTTCCCCATCGCACAACTTACTCTATTCTCCTCTTCAACTCTTGTGCACAAGATCTCTACCCTTTCTCTAGCTACTCATCACTAGCTACTCATCATAATGTAGCTTAACTCTTAGAGTAATTCTCTACTCTTTCTCAACTTTTCTCTTTGCTATCAGAGTATTCTCATTCTCTTTACTCTTAAGAGTTGCTATTCTCAACATTCTCTACTCTTTCTTACTCAAGCTATTGCTTATAATATAGCTTATACTCAAAATTTTCTACTCTTAAGCTAGTACTCATAAGGTAGCTCATACTCAACATTCTATATTCTCTCTCAAGCTACTTCTTAATGCACAACTAATGCATATGGATGGTTCATACTCATTAATGCACTTTTGAAATGCCAAATGCAAGATTTCCTCAAAACTGTCATTCTGCACAGGTCACACTAAAAAGACCATAACTTTCATTATACACCTCTGATTACTACGGTTCTGGTCTCGTTTCAAAGATTAGAAACAGGGCTATAACTTCTATGTTTTGGTCTCAGCCCAGTTCAATCCGTAACATGCCCAAAAATCACTTAGAAAGTTACGGCAGTGACAGGGCAGATTTCACTTAGGCATTTCATCAAACAACTTATGTGCACATAAAAACTCTTCTCTAACTACAACTCTCCTTCTCTTTTTAACCATCCAGAATTGGAAGTAAATTCCCTTCTATGGGCATAAACCCTATCATAGAAAAACACTCCCAAAATACATACTCAATCTCCTCCAACTTCATCTCAAACTATTACTCATAAACACTTTCCATAAAGGAAATATCCAACAAACATAACATAAATACTCTTCTCAACTCAATTTCTCAACAAATAAACATACATCTCTACTCAATTTCTCAATAAGCATCATATATACATGCATAAATAAATCTCTACTTAAGAATTTCTTAAACTTTAGCTTGAGTTGGATTTACTTACCTCATACTTGAGTAGTCTCCACTAAAGCTCTCTACTCTTGTTGGATCATGACTTTTCCCTTATTTCCTAAGCATAAACTTAGTAAGAACTTAACCCTTACATAAATAAAACTCATCTCTAAAGTAGGGATTCTTACCTCTTCTTGCTTAGGATCACTTCTTTGTCAAATTCCAACTCAAAGCTCTCAAAAATCCCTTAGAAAATTGAGTGAGAAATTGAGAGAAAATGGGAGATGAAGAGGCGGTGGAAATGGGTAAAATGAATGGGTTTTTAACCCTTATTAACTCATATAATATCCACTCTTTCCCATTTTGCCCTTACTCTTTCTTAAAAATTCCATCTATATCCTTTGATTCTTTACAAATACACCCCCATCTAAACACAATCTCTATTAAATTTCCTTTCATTTTACTCCCCATTTTTCCTACTAATTAGGGGTAGAATGGTCATTGTGTCCCAAAAGAAGAATTCTCTAGAAAACTCAAGAAACTTTTCTGCCGTCTCGTCGCTGCGGCGAAGAATTTTCTGTCGCCCTGGCGAAACATTCCAGAACCAACACTACCCACACATAACCAACGTCGCCGCGGCGAAGCTTCTCCCTCGCCCCGGCGAAGACTGAAACTCCAAAATTTGCTAAGTCTTGATCAATTCCAGGGTACACACTCAACCAAACCCAAAACATAAACTCAACCAAAGAACATGAATCATATATAAACTCATTTAGGGGCAATTCAGTAATTCTTTAGGCCATACCGTAAACAGTGGCTACGTATTTCAAGTGGGGTGTTACAAATTGCTCAGTAAGTAAATCCGCTATACCATCCTTCTTCCTCCGTTACTCGTATTCAGAATTTCTTTCCTTACCTCAAATTTCTCTATTCTTCACTATTCTTTCTAAAATTCTTACTTCTCACTTACTAACATGTAAGAATAAATAGGAAACTAATTCTGAATATTAGACATAGCATAATGCATATGCACAAATGCATAAAAGATGCATTTTCTTTACTGCTTTTCTGTTTATTTTTTTTTTTCTTTCTTTCTTTCTGTTCTGTTCTTTTCTTTCTATTCTTTCTTTGCTTTTCTATTCTTTTCTTTCTTTCTTCTTTTCTATTCTTGCTTGCTGATCAGACTCGATTGAGGCATGGATTTGGAACCTTGGCCATGTGAGTGAGTACAATCCTCATCTACATGCACTTCTTACGGACTGTAGAAATCCTTCTTCTTATTCTTAGGCTGCTCACTAAAGGCGGTGTGCATGTAGGTATGTTCTTTTGGGTACAGTCCTCATCCACATGCACTCTTACGTACTGTACAAATTCTTCTTTCTTCTTTTAAGGTTGCTCACTGAAAGTGGCGTGCATGTGGGAATATTCTTCTTCTTGTCCCCCATGGGTTCCCCATCGCAACAACCTTCTTTTCTCCTATCTTTCTTTTAGAAATTAGTATTCAATTCTTTTCTTTTATTTTCTTTAGTAATTTTCTTTCTTTCTCTTTGTTCTTTAGTGTGCTTATATGCATGTATGTGTGTAGATGGGCTTTTTCTTGTTATTCTTTCTAAATTCAAATGTTTAAATGCAAGAATGCAATATGGCATGTAAACATGTCATTCTCTACATTCTCTACCATGTCATTCCCTACTTTCTCTACCATCTACAAACTCATCTCACAATAATATGCTATCATAATCATACATGCACTTTACTTTGAAATTTTATCAAACAAGTGGTATGCACAAACAAGCACTAAATTAGCTACACTTCTATTTCTTTTTCTAGCTATCGAAATTTGGAGCACAATTCTCTAAAATCAACTTCAAACCTAGCCAAGAATTTCACACTTCAAAATTCTATTCCAACTCTTTCATAGCTTCTTCAAACTTCCACCAATTCATCTCATACTAAATACTACTTCCCATGGTGGAATTCTAACCAACACTCAACATCAATTCCATCAACAATTCTCAACATTCAAGCACATAAATGTATATAAAATTTCTCTACACCATTCTTGCTCAAATCATGACTAGGGTTGGATTTACTTACCTTGAACTTGAGTAGTTCCACACTAGAATCTCTCTCTTTGGTAGGCTTCCTCTTCCTCTTAAACCCTAAGCATATAAACTAGAAGAATTCAACACTTTAAAAAACAATTAATCTTACATCTTGGTGCAAGAATCTTACCTTTGGATGCTTAGGATTAAAAATCTACCAAAATCCTATAAATTTCCTTGGAAACTTGGTGAAGAAAATTGAGAGAATTGGGGATGAAGGTGGCGTGTGAGGGAGTAGAGAATGGCAGGGTTTCAATTCTTGAACCCTTAATATCACATAATTTACTTGTACTTTCCCATTTTGCCCTTGTACAATCTATGAAATTCCATCTTTGCCCTTTAATCAATTATAGTAATACCCTTATTTCCATTGCATTCTCCATGAAATTCTACTACTTTTCACTCCCCACACTTTCAACTAATTCTAAGTGGAATGACCATTTTGCCCTTAAGCAAGTTTTCTAGAATTTTCTCAAAAATTCCAACAAACTCTTTGCCTCGGCGAGACATTCCAGAGTGTACGTTGCCGTGGCGAACTTCTTTCCTTGCTGCGGCAAAGACTGTAAATTATAAAACACAAATTGGGCAGTGTGTATAATGCCGCGGCGACAAAACTCCTTTGCCGCGGCAAAGTCTGCAAATTCTAATTTTTCAATCTTTCACCTTGCCACAAGTAAAACTAAGGGCATTAGAACATAAATAATTACCTCAATATGGGTGTTACAGCAAAGCACTTTCCTAACAAGTTTAGCATTAGAATACATTTTTCCCAAAGCATCTTTATCAAGCTCACTGTTAGCTATGACTTTCATTTGGTTCACATTAACAGCATTAAAAAGAGCATGAATGGCTTTAGAGTTATAATTTGCAAGAGTTATCTCATCAGTAGTCCAACTAGCAATAGGTTTTGGTCTAGACACCTCATTTTGAATAATAACTGGAGTTGTCCAAGCATTCACAACCGTGGACCAGACTCTTTCATCTATAGACTTAAAGAAAACATGAATCCTAGGTCTCCATGTATAGTATTTAGGTCCTTCTAATAGAGGTGGTCTATTAGAATGAAGAAACTCATGACAAAAAATAATCAGACAGATGGTAACACAACAAATGGAAATGCATACACAAACACACAGCAGATCTGAAACTAAAACGCAACACAAATCAGATTTCGTCCAACAACTAGATCACTTAGATGCACACAAAAACAAGTAAAATGGGTACGAATCTACTTAAGCAACTTATTAGAACTTGCTCTGATACCACTTGTTAGAGTTGTTGAACTCTATTTAATGTTTAGGTACCCATTTTAAAGTGCAGTGAAATATTTACCAAGTAGATTATGAAATTCCAATTTGAACACATCAAACATAGGTGTGGAAAAATAAAGAACACAGCCATATACATGGTTCAGCTATATCCACTTTTAGCCTACATCCATGGGACCTTGGCCAGATCAAAGCAATCCACTAAGTTAAAAATACATTACAAGATATAGTTCAAACCTGATCTAAGTTACAATAAAAAGAACTCCCTGTTCAACTTTACACTTAGCCCCACACTCTAAATCCTTAATGTGTAGCAACTCCTTGGATCTTCTTCACGATGGGAACACACCGAGAATAGCTTGTAAGCCACCAAGCTTCAGGCACTAACGCCATGCACCACCATTAGCAAAGGAACCACACTCCAAGAGCCGTCAATAACGTGTTTGATATGGTGAGGTTTTGGCACAAAATAAGGAAATGAACCTTTGAACCTTAAGAGAAAGAAAACTCTAAGAATTTTTATAGTACAATGAAACAAAATATCAAAAGGTAAGATTCATACAAGCAAGAAGGGGTATTATATAATGATGGATTTCTTGCTCAACAATATAGTGCCAAGTCAGCCAACAAGGGACTAACCAATGTTTGTCTAAAAAAGGAAAGTTTTTCCTTCTTTTGGTTTGGACCACAAAACAAATCGGGAGTAGAATTTTATTCCCTAATACCACTTAAGGATGTTATGACACATGTAGAAAGGTCTTAAAAAGTGAGAGACAAAGATAAACAATATCTTTTTCACTTTTTCAAATATGCAACTTGTGTTGTGTTGCAAATATCTAAAGCAAGAGTGAGAGCAATGTTAGAGTAGGTGCCCTAGAGCCAATCAATTATTATAGAATTGACTCTTTGTAATAATATTCATTGATCAATAAAAGGAATTTTATTCTATATCATGTTAATCATATTATATGTATTGATATATGTCCTTAGGATGGTAGAACTGTGACAAGGGTATTAAGTATTTCAAATCTTGATAGTGAGAACCCTATAATCACAAATGGTGGTGATTCTAGAAATGCCCGAAGCCCCAGTATTATTCTGACCAAAGGCATAGATAATATGGTAAGGCTATCATATTATTGAACGACCTTGTCAAAAGGCAGTGACTGATCTCACTTGTCAAGGTTTTTTGTTGACAACCTGGTGTAACACATGGGCGCTTGTTGTAGGCAAGTTCACTAGATTCACCGCCCAAAGGATTCCATATAGATGGTAACCCCAATGTCTATGGAACAAATCCTCTAACGAATGGTGGTGCATGTGATCCTTAGACATGAGATCACCAAAGCGCCTTGTGCACCGATTGGTGCAGTTTGACACTAGCCCAACGTAGTTCTATTCAGAGCTGTCAATATAATAGTGATTGGCTGTATCAATGAGTGTATCAAGACTATGGTGTATCAACAGAGGATTCATCACTCCTGGGTACAGGAGAAGTTATCTCATTGTGTAATTCAGTAAATGGCAATGACACTAAAGTTGTGGCCACAATGGGATTGAGTTGTTGCTCAATCCAATTTGTTATTTTGGTTATTGGTCCAATAACTAAATACAAACATATCAAGAGTAACTGAGATTGACACTATTTATGTTCTTAAGTTTCTATGAGATAAGAGATGATGAAAGGATTTGAGTGCACGGTGACCATATCGTTAACAGGTAACTATTTTGTTGAATCCAAATCTATCGAGCGGCCATGATGCATTGTTAGGGGCCAATCTTGGTCTGTATGTAGTGAGATGATTAATTGGTGTTAGTCACGATACTACGCACTGCTAGTATGATGAGGTGCCTACGGGTCACACACTTAGAAGATAATTTAAGAATCATTTTGTGCAAGGGGTATTTTCATCTTTTAGGATGAAAGGGTATTTTGGTAATCTCACGTGCAATTAAATTTGCTGAAGTTGTTGACTATATTTAATTTAATGTTAAAATTAAATTAGTGAGATTATAGTTAAATATATGTACACATATATTTAAATGAATTATTATTGTTAATTAAATGTTAATATATATTTTATAAATATATTAATTGATTTTAATTACAATAATAATTAATTAAAGTAAAACAAAAAAAAGGAGGGTGTTTGGATACAAGGGTTGGAGCCCATGCCTATTCCTCATTGGAATATGGCTTTTGACACATGCACTATGTAAGTGCATGTGTGTTGAAGAAGATTATTCAACTTTTATTATATTCATTCTTATTGAAAAGTGGCAGCCCTCTCTCCCATTTTCTCTCACGTTTCCGCTTGATTTTTGAATCAAAGATTTCCTTTAATTTAAACTTGATTCTTGAAGCCAATAGAGGATCTAGCAAATCCCTCTTTGGTTCTTCAGATTGTCTTCCTGTGGATCACCATTCGTTTGGTCCTACATTGAATCGTTAGCTAAGTAGATTCATAGACATTTAAAGGAGCCCCCAAACGTGCGTAAGATCTCTAGTCCTTGAATGGATTGTTTATATTTTTTGCAGAATTTGATTTAACGTGTTAACTATACAATTTGTACCCTGATTTTAGGCTTTAAAGGAATAAATTTATATATCCTTTAATTTTTTGTTTTTCTGCTACGTTGGGTAGATCGATTCCTAACAAGCACAACTTGTTGTGCACACACACTCTAAATGAAACAAGCCAAGACTCAAGTCTGGCAATTAGTGTGCACGCAGAACATTTGTGCACACACACAATTCATAAGTTTGACAAATATGAGTTTTCCACAATTTCCTTTCTCTATAAAGAAAAATGATCATGACTTGAAGTTTTGTGTTTTCTCAGTTTGTTTGTCCTTCTCTTGGACTACTTATTTTCTTCTCTTCTTTATCTTGATTAATAAATTAACCCTTTAAGATCGGAATTTCTTCTCTCTCTATCTCTCCCTTTTTTTTGGGTTCCGAATATTTAATCGCACAATTTCTTTCATTTATAAAATGCTAGCATTTTGTATACTACCCCATAATATCAAGTTGATAAGATGACAAAAATCATATATGGTAACATGGAATTTAAAGCTGGTTACATCGAATAATTTTTTTTATATGTAATACAATTAATACTCTATCAATATTGGATATAAATCAATAACTAAAACCTCATATTAGTTTGTGTTCCCACAAGATGTAAGGTTTGAAGGTTTTAGTTCCCTCATATGCATTGTTTTAACAATAATGCCACATACACCGATTATTGCCATCAAATTTTTGTAATAACATACGTGTCATCCAGTCAGATGCGGCCACATTAGAAACATAACACGTCTTCCATGAATGAACAGCCGTTCATTACGAATGGATGAACGTCCATGAAAATAACAATAGACTCCCGTCCATATTATATGGACAAGAGTCCATTTCCTCTAGATAGGCGTCCACCTCATATGGACGCCTGTCCAAAAATTTTTAAAAATAAAATAATGGATGCGGCGTCCATCTGGCATATGACAAGTTATTCAAGTTTTTGTGGCTAGCTGTTTGAGTTCATGTCTGTTGGATGCTAATGCTTCTTACTAAGAAGCTAAATCCAAGAAGATGAGGCCAAAGTTCCAAAGAATCTATCCTTAGTTGGTCTGGGTATGGCTCTTGTCACTATTGCTTTTGTATTCTTGTATGCTAGCCATCTAATAAAATGCAGAAAAAGCCATCACATCGGTTTTATAAAAGAGATGGACAACTGTTTGTATAAGATGGACTGACGTCCATTATTATGGTTTAAAAATTTATCGACGGGCATCCATATGAGGTGGACGCCCATCCATAGGAAATGGACTCATGTCCATATAATATGGACGAGAGTCAATTGTTATTTTTGTGGACGTTCGTCCATTAGTAATGAACGGTCGTCCATCCGTAATGAACAACCGTCCATCAAATATGAACTGGCATCCATAATTGTTGGATGACCGTTTATTCACAGAAGACAGTGTTATGTTTCCAACGTGGTCATGTCTGATTGGATGCCACGTACGTTGGTACAAAAATTTAGTGGGAATAATCAGTGTTCGCAACATTATTGTTGTTTTAAAACCAGATCTGTTGTGTGACCTGACAAGGTGATCGGGTCATCGGTGGGTCAATCCAATCGGTTGGAATGGTGACGTCAGTAATAAAAGTATTTTTAAACAATTATAAATTAGTCCTTGAAATTTTAATTTAATTTAAAAATGCCCAAAAAATTCATTAGCTCCTAAAGTTTTGAAATAATACAAAAACACCCCTAAAATTAGGAAGTAGTCCCAAAAATTTGAAATTTTGCAGAAACCCCTAGAACCTAAATCAAACCTGAGAGGCTATTGGATCCTGGTTCGACCAACCGGTCCAGGTTTAAAACAATGCTCACAAGTACCTACAAAATCAAAGACCTTTGTTTTTCGCATTTCAAATATTAAAATTTTAGTGCAATATTTTAATTAAAATCAATAGTATATTCTAATCAAATAAAACTATAGCATATAAAGTTAATTTTCTTTTTTTGGAAAACACCTACGATTTTAAAGTTTCTTAAAATCTCCATAAGGTTTCAAGAATAACAAAAATTCCATGCTTTGGGGAGGGGTGGAAGGTGGTGGAAGGTGGACGTTGGCTTTCTTTGGTTTTGTTCCTAACCCGGGGTATGTCCCAAGATAGGAAGAGTTTTTTTTTTTTCATAGTCTTGTATAGGCAATTTTTTTGGGTCCTAACCCAGAGGATTGTCCTGAGGTAGGTTGGCCATCTTTTATAGGCTTTTTGTACATTTTTTTTTTATTTTTCTTATGAAAACTTACTTACCCAAAAAAAAAAAAAAAAAAGGTTTCCTCTATCATTAAGTTTTGGGTGTTAACATAAATGGTAGGAGGGCATTTTGGTGATATTTTTGACATTTACTTTTAGAAAGTTTATTGGAACATAGCAAGTTCCAATCATTTTATGGATTTTGATAGTTATTGAGTTAGATTCATTAAAATGCTCATTGTCAACTCTTCTTATGGATTTATCAATAAATTTGTTTAGCATCATCTAGTAGGGGTGGAAAAAACAAGTTAACCAAACCGATTTACCCATGTCTTGAACCGAATCGGTTTTCGGTTTAAAAAAAAATTGAACCGAAACTAGTCCAATTTCTGTCATAAACCGGTTTTCCAACTGAACCAAAAATTTGGTTTGGTTAACGGGTTTTAAACCGATTAATTAAGATGTGTTGGATTTGTTCGGCCCAATTCCTACAAACCCTCCACTTCGGCCCATTTTTCTTTTTTACAGGTTTATTCAAATGGGCCTAGACCATTTTAGCCCAATTACATCCATTCCTCCACCTAGGCCCATTTTTTAACTTGAATTGAAGTTATATTTTTTTTGTAATTGAATAATTTGAATTCGTATATTTTTAACGTACATCAAGTATTAATAATTTAAAATTATAAATTAAAGATTACAAAAACAGACATGATGTAGACTTTGATTTCAAATTATAAAGTACACAAAGACATTTACGAATCAAACATATACAAACTGATAAATAGTCCCCTGCCAACTTAGTTTCCACCCTAAAATTACAAATCAAACACATGATTAAAATAGCAAACACATTTCCACAAAATCCAAATCAAACACATGATTAAAATAGCAAACGCATTTCCACAAAACAAACGTAAGTACATAACAAGCACATTTCCAAATCAAATAGTGAAATGCAAACTTAAAAGATACACAAACAAAGTTCACAAGACAAATACAAATATAACAAATCCACAAAAAGATTTCAAAAGAGGCCTCCAAGCAAGCAATAACCGTCCAACTCTAAGGATATTCCAATCCATTGTCAAATATCAACTATCAAAAGCAAAAAGAGTTCCACAACTTGTTAGCTAGCTTCCATTTTAAATTTCTTTCTTTTTATAAGTTTGTCCAATCAAATCTACAAATTAGTAAATAGAAGAACAAATGAAACTAAATAAAGTCATAGTATATACCTCGTTATTGGAAATTTGGATTGCCCTTTAATCATTTAGTTGAGGACGAGTACTTTCTATTCTTAAAGATGGAAATTCTACAAAAAGTTGGATAAACACATAATTAAATAATTGAAAGTATAATTAACAAATCCAACAAAGACATAATTAAATAACTGAAAGTATAGAAAAAATTTTAACCGACTCAATTTTCATTAACTCATCCAAGGTCTCCTCAATGGTTAATGGTGCTTGCGTAGTCCGAATCCAATCTTGTGTGCAGAGAAGAGCCTCCACCATTTTCGTAGTAAGGGAACTACAAAATGGATCCAATACACGACCCTCCATACTAAAAGCCGACTCAAATGCAACAGTTGAAACAGGCATAGCCAATACATCTCATGCCATCAAAGAGAGAACTTCATATTTTGTTGAATTCATCTTCCACCATTTCAAGAGATCAAATGTCTTGTCATTGTCATCTTCAACGTCATCCGCTAAATACTTATCCAACTCTGATTTAGGCTGATTAGCTTGGTTTCCAACCTTCCGCTTTTAAAACTTAACCCTCATGTATTCTTGAGGATCAATATCAACATCACAATCATCAAGTGCACTTGCACCTAGAGATTGCTAACTTAACTACGTAGTAAGACCCCCAGCCACCTTACAGAAATTGTAATTGTTAAATAAAGACAATCAAGTTTCCATCACTTTTTTCTTCAACTTATCAGCAGTAAAAGCATCATAGGACTCACCAATCACCCAATCAACATATTCTAACTTGTCCCTAGGGTCTAAAACAACAACAATGCATAACATTATGTTGATATTATCAACATTTGACCAATATTTGTTAAATTTTCCCTTCATCCTTACCACCATAGAACTTAAGCTAAGATCATGACTATGAGATCATTCTGAAATATTCATCCCAATGCCATATATCTGTCACATGTACTCATTATCGATAATGCAAAAAGAGCTGAACACACGTACGGTAGCATCATAGAAAATTTTCAGAAAGGGAAACAAGTGCCAGACATATTACCAATCACTATACGTAGTCAAACCCCTTGACTTGTCCCCACTAGAAAGCTCATCTTTGTACTTACCATCTTCTATTTCCAATAAGTCAAATGCTCTCTTGAATTTAACTATGGTATCCAACATCAAATAAGTAGAGTTCCACCTTGTTTCTACATCAAGCACCAAAGGACTTTTACTTTCAATTTTTTCTTTCTCCACAGACTCCATAAATCTCATTAACCTTGCTGGAGAAGACCTCACATATCTCACTGCAGCACGAATTCTAAATATGGAGTCATCCATATCTTTTAACCCCTCTTTTACAATCAAACTTAGTATGTGTGCACAACATCTCATGTGAAGAAATTGACCACCCAAGACATTTCCTTGCCAACTTGCTAATTGAGTCCTAAGGTAGCTATACCCATATCATTAGAACTTGCATTGTCAACCGTTACTGTGAATACTTTAGAAATACCCCAATCAAACAAGCACCTCTCCACTGCCTTCCTAATGATTAAACCTTTATGACTACTTATAGGACAAAAGTTTAAAATCCTTTTGTGTAGTTGCCAATCGTCATCGATGAAGTGAGCCGTAAGACACATATAGTTGAGGTTCTGACAACTTGTCCACGTATCAGTAGTGAGACAAACTGTGTGATTGAACTTACTAAAAAACTTCTTTAGCTTTTCACCCTCGTCAATATAAATCTTGAAACAATCTGCAGCCACGGTCTTACGGGAGGGCATTTGAAACCCAGGCCGTGCCATAGTCATCACATGGCGAAACCCCTCACGCTCCACAAAATTAAACCGTAGCTCATCAATAATGATCATTTGGGCAATAGTTTCTCTAATCAAATCTTGATCAAATTTCCATGATAACAATGAAGATTGTGTAGAGGTGGCAACATCACTTGAGAGGTCACGTGATGCTTTTTAAAAGAATAACAACTACTGTCTCTTGTCCACCACATTCAGAGGATGCCTTTTACTCCTACATAAGTGATTACGTAGACAACTTGTACCACTCCTACTTGGATAAGCAAGAACATTCCCACAATAGTTATATGTTGCAGTCAAATCATCCTTATTCTCACCCTCATTTTTGGTGAAGTGATCCCACATTTTAGATGTATTCTTCCTACTAATAGTAGATTCACACGTTTGGGAGCTAAAGGTATAGGTGGTCTTGGTGTAGGTGTTTGAGTGTCATTTGAAGTGTCAAAAGTGGGTGTGTTGTTGTCACTAGTCGAAGATATCTACAATGGCATAAAAAGGGAATACGCATTAACTAACATTTCAACATGTACACAAAATTACCAATGTAATAAAACTCACTAACCTTCCTTAAATCAGTAGTACTTGGGACTTCCTCACTTGAATTCCTGAAATAATTAATTATACATAAAATTCAATCAAAATAATGAACAAAATAAAATAAAATTACACTAAAAAATAAGTAATTAAATTACCTAGGAGAGGGCAACTTCTCGTATGCCTCTTTCAGTCCTTCAATAGGATTGCAACGTTTCATTTTGAAAACTAGAATTCACAAAAATAAACACATAAATAATCAACACTAACTAGTAGGTGGCAACCACAAACAATCAAACACCCTCTGGCCTCCACGTTGCACAACCAAACAACCAAAGAAAACAATACAAATCAAAGGAGAAAGAACCTCAAACAATCAAACACCCAAAAGGCCTCCACATTACAAACCAAAGAAAACAATACAAATCAAAAGAAGTCAGAATTTCTTCAACTTAATACATGTGTTTATCACTAAATTGTTATTGGTGTGGCATTGAAATGAAATATAATGCAGAGGAGCTTCCAAACATGCTCTAACTATTAATTTTAATACTTCTCTTCTTTTTTATACAGTCCAATGTTGGAAACATAACCACGCAAAAAATAGAGAGACAAGAGAAGAGAAACACTTATTTTACTGTTGTGTGCATTAACAGAATATCTAGAGAAATAAAGAAACAAATATAGAAGAGAAATAAAGAGAATAGTAGCCTATTCTTAACTTTATTTAAAGAGAAAAAATATGTTTAAAGTCAATTATTAGTGATCAGTTTATACCATTCCTGTAGTGCAGACAATGACATTATAAATTTTTTATTAGATTATGTTTTAACTCAAGTAAAAATAGGAAAATTCTATCTGATTAAAGGGTAAACAAAAAGTAGCAGTGTTAATTTGGATAGAATTCTGGTATTGTGCACTAAATTTGGTTGTCTAAACTCGCTCTACTGGATTTTACTTGTTCAAGGCTTTAGAAATTTGTCAGTCATCTCCATTAACAAATAAATAAATCTGGAGGGACCCTCATCACATAAATACCATACCAATTATTGTTATTGACTTTATTGCATTATATATATATATCCAGTAGAGAACTCATTCTAATTTAGGTTTTTACTTTTTGGAGCACACAATTATTGTTAGCTAAGCACCAGGAACTCCACTTTACACAACCAAACAACCAAAGAAAACAATACAAATCAAAGGAGAAGGAACCACAAACAATCAAACACCCAAAAGGCCTCCACATTACACAACCAAATAAAACAATACAAATCAAAGGAGAAATAACCGATTAAACTAAAAAAGAAAGCACAATCCACAAAAAACTTACAAAGGAAAGAGATGATGAGAAACTGGAGATAGACAAAGATGTGCAAACTAGAGCAATGATGGCGATTGCAGCGACTAGGTGAAGAAAGAAGAATGGTGACTGGTGAGCAAAAGATCGGCGGCTGGGAGCAAAAAGTTTAAGAAATTTGTGTACCTAAGGCTGGCTGAGGCATGAGAACTAAGAGAGTGAGAGTAAGAGTTACTAAGTTAGGGATTGCAATTGCAAAAAAATGCCAAAAAAGTCAAAAAGCCAAAATGCAAAACATATATATATTTTTTTTAAATTCGTTTCAAAAAGCCGGTTCCGTGTAATTGGAATTAATTTGACAAAAAACCGAAATTGAACCGGATATTCAGTTTTCTAAATAACCGAACCGAAACTAAACTGAATCCCAAAAAAAACCAGATTTTCTATCTAGTTTCAGTCTGGTTTTTTTTTTTTTTTTTTTTTTTTTTTCTTTCCACCTGTAGCATTTGTTGACTACCATCTAACAGAGATGTCTGGTACTCTCCCTCTAACATAAGATAGACAATAAGTTTAATGATAAAAAAAATAAAAAAATAAAAAAAAAATTTACAAGTTTTATTACTTAGAAGAACATACATAAAGATACATAAGAAAAAAATTGGTGTAAAACTAGAGGTAGCTGATCATGAAAACACCCTGAAACAATTAGGGTGCGTTTGGTTCGGGCTGAATTAAGATAAATCCTATAATCTTTTTTTAATTTTCAAGATTCCCTCGTTTGGTTGTCAAGTAATATAATATTACAGTAATATTCTATTGCAAATAGTGGTTACTATTGGTAATATTGGGGGTAATCAGATTATCTTCCTAGGGGGTGCTAATGTTAGATTACCGGGGTAATCATAATTTTTACCCTATTTTGCCTTTAATATTTTATCATTCCAGACACATTTGCCCTTATATGTATACCAAATAACAATTAGCCCAGACCCCCTACATTTGAGAACTTAGCTAAAACACCCCCGCCACAAAAAAGTTTAAAAGTTAACAAAATACCCCCAATCATCCAAGACCACCACCGGCCACTAGCCACCACCGTTGGCCACCGACGAAAGTCATCATATCAACACAAGACCGGTAGGATCTTGCTGGTCGTGTGCTGATAAGGACATTTCCAATCACGGATTTGTGATCCATGGCCGAAAACAACCAGATCTAGCCATTTCACGGCCAAAGATGTGGCCATGAAACGTCATAGATCTGGCCGTGATAAGGCCAGATCTTTGGCCGTGAAATGGCGACCGTTTCATAGCCAAAGATCTAGCCTTTTCACAGCCAGATCTATGGCAGTTTCATGGCCACATCTTTGGCGTGAAATGGCCATATTAACGGCCAGATCTAGCCGTGAAACGACTATATTCACAGCCAGATCTGGCCGGATTAGGCTTGATTGGCATACGACCAGCCAGATCTGGCTGGTCGTGCGCCATTACAGCGGCTTCTGGTGGTGGTGGTGGCTGCCAGCAGTGGTTTGGGGGTGAGTGGGGGTGACTTTGCTATAAATTAAAGTTGTATATGGTTGGGGTGTTTTGGTAAAATTTCAAATATGGGGGGGTTAAAAGAAATAATTTAAAAAATAATATAATAAAATAATAATAAAAATAATATTATATTATTATTTTAAAATGAGGGCAATTTAGTAATCTACATAACATACCCACTCATTTATCTTCCTAACCAAACATATTGTTATAACATACCCATCAATTTATTCCAACCGACTAAATATATTTCTCTAAAGATTCCTTAGTAATCTATCTTTCCTGTAATACAACATTCCTCAATAATATAATATTCCCTGAACCAAAGGCTACCTTAGTTACATCTTATTTTCCATTATAGTGACTTTTAAAGGCTAAAAACAGAAATATAAAAACAAACAAGACTTGGATAATATTGAGATATGAAATCGGATGGCATTGGGATATCTACAGTCCCTTCCAACATAAGTAAAACTTTCTTCATTGAAGGACGAAGGGATAGCTCATCAATGATACATCAAAGAGCCATTTTCATCATCCTTTCTAATTGTTTTAGATCAACCTTTTCATCACCTATTAGTTGAATAAACTCCCCAACATCAAATCACTTGTAAGCCTAATCTTCAAGAATAACTTGATCCTTCAGAAGATTTTGGTCCATACTTCTTCGACGACATATGTTTTTCAAAAACACAATTCCAAAACTATAAACATTTGCTTTCACTATCACAGGTATATTTCAATGCCATTCTGGTGCAACATATCCCCTCATTCCACTTATTGCTGTATAAGTTTTAGTTTGGTCTGGTCTCATTGGCTTTACTAATCAAAAATCAGAAATTTTTGCATGCATTTTCTCATCCATGAGTATATTATGAGGTTTTATGTTGTAATGGATGATCTGAGTTTCACACTCATCATGTAGATAGAGAATGCCTCTTGTTATATCGCAAGCGATGCCCATTCTTTCAGCCCACTTAGGTTGCTTTTCTGGAGTGAAGAGAAGATTGGCAAGAGAACCATTGCTTATGTACTCATATACCAACACCTTTTTGGGTCCATCGGAGGAATATCCAAGTAGACAAACTAGATTCCTGTGATGGGTTCTCCCAATTACCTTAATCTCAGTCAGGAATTCCGTTTCCTCTTCAGCAAACCCCTTCTTTAATTTCTTGACAGCTACTAACTTTTGGCAATTCGTTATTGTCCCTTTTTAAACTGTACCTCAAGATCCTCTACCAATCGCTTCCTTGAAACCTTTAGTCATTTTTTCAATCTCTGCAAAACTAAATGATGTGGGGGCAATATCCTCGTAAGAGCAATCATCAAGAATTCTCCTATATGACCAGTAATGATATATGTAGATAACAAAACCAAATATTGCAAAATTAACAAATATAAAAACAACAAATAATGATCATTTCCACTGGGAGATGTTTCTTGCTTTCTTTGAGCAGGTCCGCTATCAGTGGAGGATGAAGTAACTTCTACCTTGACAGGCACGATATTTGATGAATCACCATTGGGATCTTTTCCTCCAAAACTCAAAGGAAGCCTTTGCATTCTGCAGTTTCCATTTGTAGTACTAAATAGTGCTGCTTTGTAATTAATGTCCTCCAAACATGCTTGTTTACAGTCTTCTTTGAATACTCATAGAACTTTATATGAAACATCTTCAAAGATATAATTATCCAATTCTTGAATTGTGTAGTTTACAGCTCCATGCCGATTTGAAAAATTTCTTTGGCAGCTTGTTTATAGTCTTCTTTGATTTTCTTGGTCAACATACACAAATCCTTCAAGAAATATACAGCCAAATTTCTGGTTTTGATTTATAATACAATAGCTATTTAGGCCACACAGACCCTTAGACACACACTTATCTTCTGGAGTTTCCCACATGTTGATGCAGTGATACCTTGCTAGAAAGGCATCAACATTACAGGTTTCAGTTGGAATTGTTTAGAGTCTGTTGAAGTTAGTTTGCTGCAATGGTCTAATATGCATGGCTGTAACTTTTGGTGTATTGTAGTTGAATGGCTTAAGTGTAATTAACTCAGTAATATAATGGTTTTTGAGTATAGATTATTGGTTGTTAAAATTTAAATTCAAATTTTTATATGTCTGTTGTAGCTATTATAACAGTGGATAGTTGTTATGCTGATGTATATATTGATCAAGTTGAATGAATGAATTAGACTTTTGCATATATGTTTTGATTATCCTTTTTTCTTTCCTTTACATTCTCTGGCCAAGAACCATCAAATCGTATCAGAGCCACTCACAGAAATTTAAAAACTTATTGCATCCAACCATCAACTACAACTCAAGAACACCTTCCATTTTTAGCAAAAACCAGCCTGCATCTGCTCACTCTCATTCTACAACAGAACAAAAAACATAGATATGGCAACTCAATCTGCTTTGATGGCACCACTAGTGTTCAATGGGGAACACTACCACATATGGGCTATTAAAATGAAGGCCTTCCTCTTGGGTCAGGGACTATGGCGGTACGTGGAAGAAAACAGGCAGCCACCTCTATTAGGATAGAATCCCACTTTGAATCAAATGAGACTGCATGAGGAAGAAACAACCAAAGCATCGAGAGCTCTCTCTCACATTCATAAAGTAGTGATTGGCCTTGTATTCACAAGGATCATGGCATATGAGACTCCAAAGAAAGCATGGGACAAGCTGAGAAAAAGTACGTAGGCAGCACCACAACAAGGAACATGCAAGTGCTTAATCTAAGGAGAGAATTTGAGATGCAGAGGATGTAGGAATCAGAAAAAGTCAAGGATTATGTTGACAGATTAATGAGTGTTGTCAACAAGATAAGGCTGATGGGAGTGGAGTTGACAGATAGTAGAGTGGTGGAAAAGGTGTTGCTGAGCTTGCTGGAGAGATTTGAGTCCAAAATCTCTTCCCTTGAGGACTCTAAGGACATGACTCAGATCACTTTGACTGAGCTTGTTCATGCTCTCCAAGCTCTAGAGCAAAGAAGACTCTTGAGGCAAGAAGACACAAGTGAGGGAGCAATGATAGCAAACCAAAAAGACAAGCCTACACAAGGACAAAATATGAGGTATGCTAGGGATAAAAAGGGGAAAGAAAAGAGTAACAATTAGTGGGAGAAGTCAGGTGGAGTAAAGGAGTATCCAGCTTGCACTCACTGTAAAAAGAAGGGACATTCGGAGAGGAGGTGCTGGTTCAGACCAGGGATACAATGCAGAAGTTGCAAACAATTTGGGCACATAGTGAAGGTTTGTAAGAACAAAGGAGGCCAGCCAACACATGAAGATTGGGTTGGAGAAGATCAGCAGCCATGTCAAGAGGCTGAACATCTCTTTGTGGCCTCCTATTACACATCACAAACCAGCAATGAAGCTTGGCTAATTGACAATGGCTACACCAACCATATGGCTACAGACCTACAAAGTTTCATCAACCTGGACAGCTTATATTGCTCTAGAGTCAAATTAGGAAATGGTGATTTTGTGAAGGTCAAAGGCATAGGAGATGTGGCTGTCCAAACCTTGTCAGGTACCAAAATCATTCCTCATGTATTGTATGTGCCTAAGATTAGCCAAAACTTATTGAGTGTTAGGCAAATGTTAGAGAAGGGCTATTCTCTACATTTTCAAAATCAAGCATGCACCATATTAGACCTTGAAGGGAATGAATTAATGTGTGTAAAAATGTTGGGAAAAAGCTTCCCGGTTGAGTGGGCAAATTCCAATAACTTAGCCTTATCATTTAGGCTAGAAGAGTCTAAAATCTGGCACAAGAGACTTGGCCACTTCCACTACAATGGCCTCAAAGAGTTAAAGAATAAGAACATGGTTCAGGACTTACCTGAGATTGAAGAGAAGAGAAGCCTCTGCAGTGCTTGCCAACTTGGTAAGTTAAGCAGGCCACCATTTCCCTCGAATCAGGCTTGGAAAGTAACAACAAAACTCCAGTTGATCCATACTCATGTTTGTGGCCCTATGCAGACTGAATCAATGAGTGGGAGCAGGTACTTTGTGCTCTTCATAGATGACCTCACACGGTGTTAGAGTAGATGCCCTAGAGCCAATCAATTATTGTAGAATTGACTCTTTGTAATAATGTTCATTAATCATTAAAAGGCATTTTATTCTATATAGCATAAATCATTATTATTGCAATATGTATTGATATATGTCCTTGGAATGGTAGAACCATGACGAGGGTATCAAGTGTTTCAAATCTTGATAGTGAGAACCCTATGAGCACATATGGTGGCCTTCTAAAAGCGTCCGTAGCCCTAGTATTATTCTAAAGTAAGGGCACAGGTAATACGGTAAGGCTATCATAGTGTTGAACAACCATGTCGAAAGGCAGTGATTGATCTCACTTGTCAAGGTTGTTTAGTGACAACCTGGTGCAACACATGGGTGCTTGCTGTAGACGAATACACCGCAGCAAGTTCACTGGACTGACCCACCAGAGGATTCCATATGGATGGTAACCCTAGTATCTAGGGAACAAATCCTCTAACGAATGGTGGTGCATGTGATCCTTAGACTTGAGATCACCGGAGTGCCTTGTGTACCGATTGGTGTAGTTTGACACTAGCCTAATGCAGTTCTATTCAAAGCTGTCAATACGGTAGTGATTCGCTGTATCAAAGAGTGTATCATGACTATGGTGGATAAACAAAGGATTCATCACTTCTAGGTACGGGAGAAGTCATCTCACGGCGCAATTCAGTAAATAGCCATGACACTTAAACTGTGGCCACAGTGGGATTGAGTTGTTGCTCTATCTAGTTTATAATACAGGTCATTGGTCTAGTAACTGAATACACAATATCGAGAGTAACCGTAGGTTAACACTATTTCTATGCTTTGGTATCGTCGAGATAACGGATGATGAAAGGATCGAATTGTACGGTAACCATATCATTGACAAGTAGCTACTTTGCTAAATTCGAATATATCGGGTGGCCATGATATCTTGCTAGGGGCCAATCTTGGTCTGCGTGTAGTGAGACGATTAATTGGTGTTAATTGCGACACTACACACTGCCGGTATGATGAGGAGCCTATGGGTCACACAGTAGAAGATAATTTAAAAGCCAGGAAGAAAGAAGGGTGTTTTCGTCCTTTTGGGCAAAAGGGTATTTTGGTAATTTCACAGTGCAATTAAATTTGCTGAGGTCATAGCCTTTATTTAATTTGTTAGAAAATTTAAATAAGTGAAATTACATTTAAATATGTGTTCGCATATATTTAAATAAATTATCATTATTGTTAAATATTAATATATATATATATATATATATATATATATATATATATATATAATATTAATTGATTTTAATTGAGATAATGATGAAATTAAAATAAAATCTTAATTGGAGTGTTTGGGTTGGAGCCCAAGCCTATTCCATATGGGAATAGGGCAATTAAACTTTACTATAAAAGAAAAAGTTTAATTGTAAAAGAGTAGAGATTTTTCATTTCATTCTTTTCATTGGAAAAGAGAAAAATACATCATCCCCTTTCTCTCACTTTCACTCCAGTTTTTTCTTTTGCAAAGAATCAAAATTTTCTTTGATTTTCTTCTTTGTTCTTAAGGCTAAAGAGGATCTAGCAAATCCTTTTTTAGTTCCTTGTGATTGTCTTTGTGTGGAGTTCATCGGTTCGATCCTACACTTAAGCCGGTAGCAAAATATGTTCAGAGACAACTTGGAGGAGCCTCCAAACATGCGTATGGTTTCTAAACTTCAAACTGATTTTTTTTGCAGATTCTTATAATGTAAAAACTGTAATTTCTGTACCCTGATTTTGGGTTCTAAAAATTTCTGTACCCTGATTTTGGGTTCTACAAATGTCTAAACATCCTACCCTGATTGTTGTTGTAAATTTTTGTTTTCCGCTGCGTAATTGGATCGTTTCCAAACCATGGATGACATGGGTATACCTTTTGAAGCAGAAAAGTGAGGTACATGCTGTATTTAAAAATTTCAAACTGCTGGCGAAGAATCAAGTTGGAACAAAGATCAAATCCATAAGAAGTGATAATGGAACTGAATATACGTCAAGAGAATTCAGTTCAATTTGTCAAGAGGCTGGAATTAGGCACCAGTTCACTACACCCCATAATAGAACAGGGTCAGTGAAAGAAGAAATAGAACCATCATAGAGATGGCTAAGTGTATGATGGCAAAGAAGCAGCTCCCTAAAAGGTTCTGGGCAATACATGATTCTATCTCCTGAACAGACTGCCAACTAAGGCAATCAAGGGCCAAACTCCAGTTGAGGCCTGGAGTGGAATTAAACCAGCAATGAGCTACTTGAAAGTATTTAGGAGTGTGTGTTATGTCATGGTTCCAGTAGGGAAGAGAACGAAGCTTGATGATAAAGCTGAGATTGGTATATTCATTGGCTACAGCAGTCAATCAAATGGGTACAGAGTATACATCCCTGAGTCAAAGAGAATTGTGATAACAAGGGATGTAAATGTGGATGAAAATGCAGTGTGGAATTGGGAGAATAAGAAGATTGATGTTGACTGCAAAGTGCAATAGCCAACTGAAAATTTAATTGAAGAAGCTAAAACTGAAGAGGATGAAGAACCTCCAATTAGAGGGACCAGAACCTTGGCTGATGTATATGCAAGGTGTAGTGTGGCAGTGCTTAAACCAAAAAATTATGCTGAAGCTGCTGAGTCAGAAACTTAGAGGAATGAAATGCAGGAGGAGATATCTATGATTGAGAAAAAAAATATATCTGGAGGCTTGTTGACAGACTTGAAAACAGAAAAATGATTCAGGTAAAGTGGATTTACAAGCTGAAGGGTAACCGTGATGGTTCAGTTCATAAACACAAGGCAAGACTTGTGGCTAAAGGCTTTGCACAGTAGCAAGGGGTGGACTACTCTGACACATTTGCTCCGATGGCTAGGCATGACATTATCAGATTGATCCTTGCTATGACATCCCAATTTGGTTGGAAAATCTTCCAACTTGATGTTAAGTTAGCATTTCTGAATGGTTGCTTGAGTGAGGAAATTTTTATAGAGCAACCTAAAGGTTATCAAGTGAAGGGTGAAGAAAGCAAAGTGCATTTGCTGAAGAAGGCCTTGTATGGCCTAAAGTAGGCACCTAGAGCCTGGTACAGCCGCATAAATGATCACCTAAGCAGCCTCGGATATGTTAGAAGTCCTAATGAACATACTCTCTATGTTAACGAAGCTAAAGGTGAATTGATTATGATATACTTGTATGTGGATGATCTGCTGATTACAGGGAGCAAGCCAGACCAATTGAGTCAGTTTAAAAGGTCCATGCAATCTGAATTTGAGATGATAGATTTGGGGGAGAGGACATACTTTCTTGGTATGGAAATTTCTTTGTATGCCAAGAAAGGTATGCAAATGAGGTACTTATAAAGTTTGGCATGGAAAACTCCAAACCTGCAAACACTCCACTGGTTTCTAATTTGAAGCCAAGTAAGAATGATGGTGAGAAGATAGTGGATGAGGGACTGTTTAGAAGTCTGGTTGGATGCCTGTTGTACTTAACAGCCACACGACCAGGCCTCATGTTTGCAGCAAGTTATCTGTCCAGGTTCATGAGTTGTCGAAGTGAACTGCATTATAGGGCAACCAAGAGGGTGTTAAGATATGTGAAAGGGACCTCCAGGCTTGGCATTTGGTTTAGAAGTGCTGAAAATCTGGAGTTGCTGGGCTATACGGACAGTGATTGGGGAGGATCACTTGATGATAGGAAAAGCACCTCAGGTTATGTATTTTACATCAACTCTGGTGCAATTAGCTGGCTGTCAAAGAAGCAGGATACTATAGCACAGTCCACATCAGAGGCAGAATATATTTCTGCAGTAGCAGCTATAAACCAAGCTGTTTGGCTTAGGAAAGTCTTGGCAGATTTGAAGCAGAATCAGGGAAGTCCAAATCTAATTTTGTGTGACAACCAGTCTACTGTTGTCATGGCCAAAAATCCAGTTCTTCACGGTAGGACCAAGCACATTAAGATAAAGTTTCATGTTGTAAGGTAAGCTGAAAACTATGGAGAAGTTACTTTGATTCACTGCCAGAGTGACGACCAAACTGCAAACATTATGACCAAAGCATTGCCTAAAGCCAAGTTTGAGGAACTTAGACTCAAACTTGGTGTTTCCAGCAAAGGTATGAAGGAGGAGTGTTGATGCAGTGATACCTTGCTGGAAATGCATCAACATTGCAGGTTTCAATTCGAATTGTTTGGAGTCTATTGAAGTTAGTTTGCTGCAGTGGTCCAACGTGCATGGCTGTAAATTTTTGGTGTATCGTAGTTGAATGGCTTAAGTGTAATCAAGTCAGTAATATAATGGTTTTTGAGTATAGATTATTGGTTGTTAAAATTTAAATTCAAATTTGTATATGGCTGCTGTAGTTGTTGTAACAGTGGATAGTTGTATGCTAATGTATATATTGATCAAGTTGAATGAATGAATTAGACTTTTGCACATATGTTTTGATTATCCTTTTTTCTTTCCTTTGCATTCTCCGGCCAAAAACCATCACCACACAACTAAACTTGAACCATTTTGTCTTTAATTGTATGAATATAATCGGAATATCCCATCCCAATCAATTTTAACCAAATAGATTGTTCCTTTATTAGTTGGATATCCTCCCTCTGTTATGTTTTTTACATGGAGGCCTCTGGAACTAACCATGTAAAGATGGCTATCGGCATCAAGTTGTACTTCATAATCCGACCCGTTTGTATCAAACGCCCAAGTATGTAGCTGTGTCTTCAGTATTCTCTGGGTACTGCACCAGGTTTCCGTCATATTGCATCTTAAGACGGAATCTCACCCTGGAATACTCAGTTCCTGAAACACTCGAAAGCAACTCCTTCCCTGTGAGGAGACTTTGAGTTTGCAAAATAGTATCAGTTGGGTGATCAAAACTCTGCCGTATTATTCCTCCACTAGTGTTATAAAGCACAAAGTTGCCAGAGTCGAGCATGGAAGCAGATGCGGCGGGCCTGGAAATTTTAGCTATAGAAGCTGAGCCTTCTGTTGATTGCAAGACAAGCCTGCCTCCAGAATTCACCAGCAAAGTAGCGTTACTGAAGACTGGTGGATCATCTCGGTTAGCAGTCCAGACTACAGTTTTCTCAGGAATTCCAGCGAGAAAAATTCCAACAGCATAGCCTTTGTGTTTTGGATAAAATCCAAAGGCGCAGAGACCAGAACGAGGCGGCCATGAAGAGTATTTGGTGGGTGCAAGAGAAGATCTCAGGCCTATATTAAACGGGGTTTGTTGCGCATTAGCTTTAAAAGGTGCAGATAGGAGAAAGAATATAGAATGCATGAGAAGAAAATGAAATGTCTGCATCTTATGAATCTGGAGGTGAAGTAATAACAACAAAGGATAAATGCGTATATGGAACCCAAAAGGACTGGAATTTTCAAAACTCTTCCGTACGCATTCATGTAAGTTAAATTTTCTTTCGCAATTTCCACAAGCTTTGAATTCCATTTTCATATCAAGAAAATATATGGTACACCCAAAAATCAAAAAAAAAAAAAAAAAAAAAAAAAAAAAAAAAAAAATCTTCAAAATAGCAGAATTAGCACGTCAATTTATGGAGACTAACATGTTTTTTAAACAAATAATTCTCTTGGAACACCAATCAAGGGCCAAAGAATTTGTTTAATGTTTTGATAATCGTATAGACTGGGTATATTATATACGAAGATTCTACATTCCAAGGTTTAGTAGACGTATTGATAGGGAAACGTAGTGCGAATTCCAAGTGACGTATAATTAAAGTATAGAAATGAGCCTTCGACGCTGAGTATCTATAGCTGTATTTTCATTGCATTTGATTTGAATGAGAATAGTATAAATCTTGAAAATGAATTTTGTGTAGGACTTTAAAGTAAACTAGGTTTTTTTAGTAATTTTATATTATATTATGAGTTTTTTTAGTTATTTTATTTTATATTATGAGACATGAGTGATGCTATTTGCAACCTCACGTTTTATCTAATTTGACCCCACTTCTAAAAAAAATCCACTAAAACTCTTAAATTTTTTAAAATATCTAAATATACCCAGTTATTTTCAAAGAAATCCCTTTTTAATATTAAATTTTTAATAATTACTTATCTCATACTTTATTAATCTTTATTTGTAGTGGATATAAATAGCAATCATTATATTTTGTTTTATAAAATATTGTTTTGAGATTAAACCATAAAAATCTTATACAATAAAGAGAAGGGAATGATTCATAGTTAAATATTTGTCCACGGAATGAATATGAAGTCCACCAGATGGAGCGCCGGTCAGAAAATTTTAGTGGACTAGTCTGAAAGACTTTCAATCGATTTCTCTTGTTTCTCTCTGAGTATCTATAGTTGTATTTATTGCATTTGATTTGAATGAGAATAGTATAAATCTTGAAAATGAGATTTGTGTGGGTTATTTTAGCGATTTTATTTTAGTAACTTTATATTATATTATGAGTTATTTTAGTTATTTTATATTATATTATGAGTGATGCTGTTTGCAACCTCACATTTGATCTAATTTAACCCCACTTCTACACAAAATCCACTAAAACTCTTAAAATATCTAAATAAGCCCCATTTATTTTCAAAGAAATCCTTTTTTAATTAATTTTTTGATAATTACTTATCTCATACTTTATTAATCTTTATTTGTGTATATATATATATATATTCTTTTTCTTTTCAACATTTGGGATTTAGGCTGTGTTGACAGGTATATGTAACAGATTTGTCTTGGTCTACTAAGAGATGTTAATGGCGACAATGAAAGCTCTTGCTGAGTTTTTCTTGCGCGTCCATTAGGTTAGAATAGTGGCCTTTATTTAAATTTTAGAAGACCTGATAAATTCGAAGTCTTCCTAGTGGATAGACCTAACTGTCTGAAGACTTGAAATTTCATGAGCATTAAAATTTAGATACAATAAATTTTAATGCTTTACCTGATTCATATGTATGTCTAATAAATTAAGTCTTTGTCACATATAAATATACTCTGACAACTATCATTAGACTAATAGTCTGTGAACGAAATTAAACGAGGAGAAAACGAAAGAAATATAAAATAGATACCCAAGACAATAACAAAGCATGTATGGAGTGCGAGATTAATTTCAAGTTCGTTGAGTCAAAAAATATTCAAAATAAAAAATTTAAACATGATTATGCTTTGCTTACCTCAAATTCGGAAATAAAAAAAAAAAATTAATTAAATCCCGTTAATTTTAAAGAACAGGAAAAATGACATTCATTTCAAATATTTTTATTTCGGTCCTTTAACTTAATATATCATTAGTTAACTGCTAATTGACTTGAAAATTATCCTAAAAAGGACAAAAATATCATTTAAAAAGAAATGAAAAAGACATTATGCAAACAACACTAGTATATAACGTGTTTGTTTCATAACTTGAAGGGAAAATAATTCAAATTACAATAGTATTAACTATATAATTCATATTTATTGTTTTTTAGAGGTATTTTTATCATTTTAGCATAATGTTTTACTCAATTAACAGTCTACTAACTATTTATGAAGTCAAAGAACAAAGTACTAGTATTTGAACTAAATATCCTTCAGTAGTACACCAAAACTATAGGGATGAAAATGTAATTCTCTCCACGATTTTGAGTTCTATAATTTTTAAATAAAATATTGTAGTCCAGGTTGGTGTTTTCTTTACCTGCAGAATGCAGATTCTCACATTACAATATTACAAGTCAACGCGGCCTTCAGCTTACTCTCCAAGGAGAATTATTGCTTCATTTCCTCTGTACTTATAATATATAAAGGCTTTTCTCTCAACATATCATCCAAATTCAATCTTTCTCAAACATTAACAAAGTTTAGCCCTTGAGAAAATCCCCAAAAGATGTAGCTCAGATTTAATTTAATCTTCCTTTTTATGGAATATTTTTGTTTGTCAAACTTATGACTTGTGTGCACAACAGATGTGTGTGCATATTGGTTGCCAATCTTATGATTTGGCTTGTTTATTTTGTGTGTATATGGGTGCCAGATTTGTGTCTTGGCTTGTTTCGTTTTGAGTGTGTGTGGGCACAACAGTTTGTGTTTGCACACTCACTTCAAATCTTTGCAACCCAACACGAGTTGCATGTCTTACATGTGTCATATTATCCTCAAGTGGTCCTAGGGAATAAAGATGCTTTTCCCGATTTGTTTTGTGGTCCAAACAAAAAGAAGGAATGCTTTCCTTATTTGGACAAACATAGGCCAGGCTCTTGTTGGCTGACGTGACACAAATGTGTTGAGCAAGAAACCTTACACTATATAATATATTTTCTCGTGTATTTGAATCTAACATTTTGATCTTTTATTCTTCCTTGTACTTTGAAATTTCTTCGAGTATATTTCTCTTAAAAGGTTCATGGGTTCATTATCATTTTGTGTCAAGCTTCACCATATCATTCATTGTCTTGATGGTTGTTGGAACATGGTTCCTCTGCTGATGCTAATGCGTGGTGCAGTGTTTGAAGCTTGGTGGTTCACAAGCTACTCTCGAGTGTGCTCTTTGTCTGAAGAAGGTCTAAGGAGTTTCAGCACATTAAGGATTCAGAGTGTGGTGCTAAGTGTAAAGTTGAACAGGGAGTTCTTTTTACTATATCCTAGATTAACTTTGAACATTGTCTTGTAATGTGTTTTTAACTTAGTGGATTGCTTCGATCTGGACAAGGTCCCATGGATGTAGGCTAAAAGTGGATTTTACCTGAACCATGTATATGACTGTGTTCTTTACTTTATGCACTTGTGGATGAAATGTTTAAATATGAAATCTCATTAATCAACTTAGTAAAAACTTTCGCTGCACTTGAAATGAGTAACCATACACCAAAGTGAGTTAACAAACTCCCAACAAGTGGTATCAGAGCTTGTTCTGATAAGTTGCTTTAGTTGATCCGGACCCATTTTGCTTGTTTTTGTGTGCATCTGAGTGGTCTTGTGGTTGGACAAAATCTGTTCTGTGTTGCGTCTTTTTTTAGATCAACTGCATGTTTGTGTGTGCACTACCTTTTGTTGTGTTAGCATCTGTCTGATTGTTTTTCATCATGAGTTTCTTTACTAAAAGAGGGTCTGCTCATAGACCACCTCAGTTAGAAGGACCTAACTATTATACACAGAGACCTAGGATATGTGCTTTTCTTAAGTCTATATGTGAAAGATTCTTCTCCACAGTTGTGAATGGTTGGACAGCGCCAGTTGTTGTTGAAAATGAAGTGTCTAGACCCAAACTGGTTGCTGCCTGGACTGCTGATGAGTTAACTCCTGCAAATTATAACTCTAAAGCCATTCATGCTCTTTTCAATGTTATTAATGTGAACCAAATGAAAGTCATAGCTAATTGTGAGCTTGCTAAGGATGCTTGGGATAGACTTCAAATAAAAAATGAAGGCACTAGTGTCGTTATAAGAAATAGGCTTAGAAGACTTGTCACTGATTTTGAAAATCTGAACATGGATGATGATGAGACTATAACTGACTTTTATGGTAAAGTTTGTGATATTTCTAACAAATGTTTTGCTTTGAGAAGAACATATTCTAATGTTGAACTTGTCAGGAAGGTTCTTTGCTCATTACCTCGGAGGTTTATGTCAAAGGCCACCACCATTAAAGAATGCTGCGATGTGGATGTCATGGAAATTGATGAACTCATTGGCTCTCTCCAAACCTATGAACCGAATCTGAAACGTTGGGATAAACAGAAACCGAGCAAAGGTTTGGCTCTCAAACATGAGGTTGATTATGATCCTTCTGATGATTGTGATTTCAGTTTCTTAGATGATGAAAATTGTGCTTTACTTACAAAAAAACTTTGATAAGTTTCTTAAGAAAAACATGAAAAAAAACCTTTTGATGGTGGAAATGGCCAAAAACCTTTTTGTGAAAAGTCTTATGATCATTAAACCCGTGGTACCTTTTCAAAAAGATTTCCAAAAGATAGAGAAAAGAAAAATAAAGGTATCAAGTATTTTGAATGTGAGGGTTCTGGGCATATACAATTGGAGTGTGCTAATACACTGAAAAAGAAGAAAGGTAAGGCCATGGATGCCACTTTAAGTGAGAGTGAGCATGATAAGAGTGATGATGATGATTCGGGTGATGATGAAAATGTTCTTGCCTTCACTGTGAACTAAGAAGATGGTAAGAGTAAATGTTCAGATGACACTGTTGATATTTATGCTGAGCAATGAGAAGCTTATGATAAAATGTATGATCAATGGCTAAAGGCCGTGAAAAAGTTACAATCTCTTGGTGTTGAGAATGCTACCTTGTTGAAGCAAAAGAAAGCATTGTCCGAAAAAATTGTTGTTCTTACTTCTGAACTAACTGAGGCTAAAGCCATCATTGATGAGTTGAATGCAGGTTTTTTCAAGCTTGATGAAGTCCTTGGTCAAGGAAAATCCTTTGGAGATTGGTATGGCTTGGGTTTCAGTCTTGGTGCCAGCACATCAAAAACTGGTGCAAACACATTTGTTAAGGCCACTAAAACTCCTACTGAAGGTGCTGTTGTGAGATAAGCCATGAAGGTATCAAAATTCATTATGATTTGCCATTTTTGTAATAGGAAAGGTCACATCAGACCGAAATGCTTCAGGTTTATTGTTTATTTGAAGAAAGTTCTTAAAAATCATAGTTTTGTTTCTAGTATAAATCATAATGCTAACAATGGTTTTTCCTCCAAAAGAATTTGGAAACCTAAGGCTGATGTGAACTGTTTTGTGTCTCATACCTATTTGCTTGCATTTCTAAATGATCTTTGGTATCTATATAGTGACTATTCAAGGCATATGACAGGTAATAAATCTCTTTTGATTGAACTTGAATCGATTGATAGTGGGCATGTCACTTTTGGAGATGGAAAGAAAGGTAAAATTCTTGGTAAAGGGTCAATTGTGCTACCTGATTTTCCTATTTTGAAAGATGTCTTACATGTTGATGGTTTGGAAGCTAATCTGATTACTATTAGTCAGATTTGTGACAAAAAATTTTGTGGTACAATTCTCAAAGGACATATGTCAAATATTGAATGGTAAAGGTGTCTCTTTACTTGAGGGCAAAAGTTCAAATGACAATTGTTACTTGCTTTCTAACCGTGTGTCATGTTTCAGCTCAAAAATAGATTCCACAAACTTGTGGCATGAGAAACTTGGTCACATGAACTTCAAGGACTTGGTAAGACTTTCAAAAAAGGAAGTGGCTAAAGGGATTCCAAAACTTGAACCTCTAAAAGGTAATGTGTGTGGTTCGTGTCAACAAGGTAAGCAAACCAAGATATCACTTAAATCTTTATCTAATCTCAATACCTCATGTGTTTTGGAATTGCTCCATATGGATCTAATGGGTCCTATGCAAACTGAGAGTTTGGGAGGTAAGAAATATGTATTTGTTTGTGTTGATGATTTTTCAGGGTTGACTTCTTGCATGAGAAATTTAATTCTTTCAATGCATTTCAAAAATTAGCTAAGAGTTTGTTTGTTGAGAATAGTTCCAAGGCTACAAAGATTGTGAGAATTAAGAGTGACCATGGTAAGGAATTTGAAAATGCCGACTTTGCTAATTTTTATGATTTGCAGGGCATATTCCATGAATTCTCAGCACCAAAAATACCTCAACAAAATGGTGTAGTGGAGAGGAAGAACCAAGTGTTGCATGAAATGGCTAGGGTGATGCTTAATGCCAAAAAGCTTCCTACAAGACTTTGGGCTGAAGCTATTAACACGGCTTGTCATATTTCCAACAGAGTTTATCTCAGTAAAAGGTACCCTTCAAACTCCCTATGAGCTATGGAAAGGTAAGAAACCTAATCTTTCTTACTTTCATGTGTTTGGATGCAAATACTACATATTGAATGATAGAGATAATTTAAGTAAGTTTGATTCTAGGAGAGATGAAGGAGTTTTTCTTGGATATTCCTCCAATAGTCATGCACTTAGGATCTATAACATGCATTTTGAAAAAATTTTAGAATCCATTAATGTTGTATTTAGTGATGCAGAAGACTTTTTAGAATATTCACAAGAATGTGAAATTCAAGACATGCCTGCTCCTCTTGTGCCTAGACAAGATGATGTGAACACATCTGAATCACCAGAACCTAAGCCTTCTTCAAGTGTGCTTTTACCCACTTCCGATGCTACAACAACTGGATCTGCTTCTTGTAAAGATTCATCCTTTGATTCGTCATTGCAACATGAAGGGATTGAGCTGGTTGTTGATCTGTCTGATAAGAATACTCAAAGAAGAAACCAAAGAAGAAAAGATCCACCAATGTAGATTCAAAAAGCTCATCCTCCTTCGACCATGATTGGAGATCCAAATGAGGTAATGGTTGCAAGAAGGAGAAGACAAAGTAAAATTAACCATCTTTGTTAAGTGTCTCTTGTAGAATCAAAGAATGCCACGCAAGCATTAGAAGATGAGAATTGGATTGAAGCCATGCATGAAGAATTAGAACAATATGGAAAGAATGATGTATAGACACTTGTGCCAAGGCCTGAAGGAATCAACATAATAGGTACCAAATGGATTTTTAAGAATAAAACTGATGAGTTTGCTAATGTTGCTAGGAACAAAGCTAGGCTTGTGGCCTAAGGGTATACTCAAGTGGAGGGAATTGACTTTGATGAAACTTTAGCCTCTATTACCTGACTTGAGTCAATCCGCTTGCTGCTTGCTGTTGCCTATTGCCTCAAGATCAAATTGTTCTAAATGGATGTCAAAGCGCTTTCTTGAATAGGATGCTCACTGAAAAAATATATGTTGAACAACCAATTGGCTTTTAAAACCCCCACAAACCCAATCATGTGTTTAGATTAAAGAAACCCTCTACAAGTTGAAGCAAGCCCCATGGGCCTAGTATGAAAGGTTGACAACTTTCCTTCTTTATCATAGCTATGAACGAGGTAATGCCAACAAAACCCTTTTTCTCAAGCATGTTAACAATAAAATCCTATGTGCACAGATTTACGTTGATGATATTATGTTTGGTTCTACATCTCACTTACATACACTTGAATTCATTACCTTGATGAAAAATGAGTTTGAGATCAGTATGGTAGACGAGTTAAATATGTTTCTTGGTCTTCAAATTAAACAATTGGAAAATGGCATGTTTGTTTCCCAATCTAAGTATGCTAGAAACATGTTGAAAAGGATTTTTTTTTTTAGAGAGTGCGAAGCATGCTAGAGCCCCCATGAGTGCTACCCTTAAGCTGTCCAAAGATGAACATGGTAAAATGGTGGACACTAAGATGTACCAAAGCATGATAGGAAGCCTTCTTTACTTGACTGCAAGCCGGCCTGATATTTGTTTTAGTGTTGGTGTTTACGTTAGGTTTCAAGCTAACCCTTCTGAGTTGCACCTAAATGCAGTGAAAAGAATCATGAAATATGTTTTAGGTACGTGTGATTTTGGTCTTTGGTACTCATTTGACTCTAATAGTTGCTTGGTTGGATATAGTGATACAGATTGGGTAGAAAGTTTGGATGATCGAAAGAGCACTTCGGATGGATGTTTCTATCTAGGAATCTTGTCACATCGTACAGCAAGAAGCAAAATGCCATCTCCCTATCCACTGCTGAGGCTGAGTATATTGCTGTAGGGAGTTGTTGCATTCAAATTTTATGGTTAAAGCAAATGTTGTATGATTATGGTGTTGACCAAATTGTGTGACTATTTTTTGTGATAACATGAGTGCTATTAACATCTCAAAAAATCCAGTCTAGCATTCTAAGACTAAACACATCGACATAAGACATCACTTCATTAGAGAGTTAGTTGAGAAAAACATCATTACACTTGCTCATATGAACACAAAATCCCAATTGGCTAATTTATTTCCAAAAGCACTTGACTATGATACTTTTGTTTTCTTGAGGAAGTCCATTGGGCTACTTCAACTTGAGTAGTTTCTCATTTCTGCTAATGAATAAAGCATGAACATGCTGCTTTTATTTTTGCTTGTCAAGTCCTTTGATATGTGCTAGCATTCTAATTATCATTAGTTTTCTCTTGTCTATGTGCTAATTCTGGTATGTTGTGTCCACTAAGACTCTCTATATAATAAGACCTTATCTTATCATGAGTTGTTTGTCTATTCTTGTCACCATTATGAAAGAGCTACCTTGTCTGAAGTGTGATAGTCGTTTTTTGAGCAATTTTCTTATTTATAAAGACCCCTATGTATTGGAAAATCTACCATTCAGAGGACAACCTTCTTGCTAGCGTGAAAGCTACATTTTGGTTATGTTTTGAGAGTTATTTGCCCTTTATTCAAAATGAAAAGAAAAATCATCAAATCTTTATGTTCTATGAAGAAAAAGAAATGTGAAAATTGTTTTAAGACATGAAGGAAGGGGAAGTTTCTCTTACAAAATATTAATTGACCAATGTGTCATTTAATCCCCCTTGAGGACACTATCACACACTTGGACAAGCCTTTGTGACTTTATATCTCTTGTGTGTGGTTAAGGAAGTGTTGTTTTGATTGGATTATGTTGACAACTTCCTATGAGTTTGTGTACCCTTTAAGATTAAAAAATTGATCTATTAGGATGCTTTGCACATATTGATTTTCTTGATCATCAAAAATTCATGTGAAGCATTTAATTATTTTTTATTTTATACTTTTAAAATTGTTCAATAAAGTCAGGTCTTTTGAAAATTTTTAATGTCTTTTAGGATGCTGTGTGCTCACACAATTGCACCGTGCACACTTACTTAGGATGGATTTCTATTTTTGGTAAAACTCTTTTTGGGGCATTAAACTGATCGCTTGCCATAATTGTTTGCCCTAAATTATCTTTTGCGTTAGTTTCTCCACCATATAGCACCGCCTCCTTTGTTTTATCTTTCACGATTTTTTTCTCTATAACCCTCTCTAAAACTTTTTGCTTATCTCATGGATTCAAGGACAAAAGCTATGGAAAACCTGAAAAGAAAAGCAATGAAAGAGTCTCTCAAAAATGGTTTCCAGGCCTTGAAGAAATCCAGTCGACATAGATAAGCTCCAACAAAAGAATCATCCCCATCGAAGTATGATTCTGAAACTCAAGAGGAAGAATCCAGCCACTCAATCACCCCTGATTCATCCCCTGTTTCCAATGATCACCAGAATTTGGTGTGCTCACCAGTTGAATTAGACCGTACTTCATCAAAGAAATCCTCCTCTTCGGTGTCCAACAGTGCCTCAGACAACATTCCCATTGTTTCCCTCAAATCACGCAAGGCTGCTCCTGCAAAGGCTAGTCCATCAAAGCCTCTGATACTGACAGAAATGGCAAAAAGGAAAAGGAAGGCTATCATGGAAGATGCTCCAACTCGTAAAATCTCACCCTTTGTGTTGCCTGTGGCCAAGAATAGGTTTAGAAATCACATTGTCAAGACGACAATTGTGAGTGAGGCCAATGTTAGGTTTGAAGATTTCAAAGAATTTCATGCTATGATGAAGAAACGTAGATGGGTTAATTATGTCTCAACTCTAACTACACTAATTCAAACTCTTGTGCAAGAGTTCTATGCCAATTTCGGCTACCCCAACTTTGATGAACACAATGACAGAGTGTATGTCAAGGATCATTGGGTTTTCTTTAATGAACAAGTTGTTATGGATGCATTACGTCTGAAAAAGGTTAGAAAACCTTTTGATTTGACTAGTTTGGAGTTAGACAAAGTTGTCAAAGTTATGACTAGTGGCTCAATTGCAAAGTGGCCGAGAAGTGGTTCTCTTCAACCTAGTGCTCTCAAGCCTTTTTATCGCTTGTTGTTTAAAATCTCCCTAATCAGTTGGTCTCCTTCAATGCACAATTCCACGGTTAGGCCTGAAAGAGCATAACTTCTCTATGGGATAGGACTAAGAAAGAAAATCAATTTAGCCTCTCTCATTTTCACTAGCGTTAGGGTGGCTGCACAGTCCACACATGCCCTCCAGATTTTGCCTCTCCCTTCCCTTATTCATAAAATCATCTCTATCAACAAACCAAAATTCTATGAAGTAGAGCCTGTGCTGAAACTGAAGACTATCATGAAGAAGTCTTTTAGGCCACCACCAGATGCCATCCTCCTCCTCGGCTGAACACATATGTGCCAACACTTGGCAGTCCAAGTTATTTGTTACAATGTAGGACCTGGAGATGTCTATGGAGAATGTTCCCTAATAAGTGAAGGAAATTCACCTTTCCTTTAGTGCTCGATTAGACCAAATGGAGACTATAATGAATAAAAAGTAGAAAAATTATGCTTCCCCTATCCAGACCAAACCAGCTATAGTTCATGATGTTCCTCCTATTGTCTCTGCTAATCTTGTTGTCCCTGCTGCACCTGCTATCACTTTTTCTCTAGCAGTATCTGTTGATATTCCTGCTATTGTCGTTTAAGAAGAAGAAGGTGCTCATGAAGGCGATGATCAAACTAAGATGTAGTTACTCATGAATCTGTACAACACAATGAAGAAGAAGATGCCTTTCCTATGCACAGTGAGGAAGTTGCTCTTCCTCATGTTAAAGACAACACCCCTCCTGTCTAAGAGGAATCCTTTCATGATGCTGTTGCAACCACATTTGCTGCGGCCTTTGATGTTCAAGTGAAGGACACTCATGTCACCATCACTGCTTCTCCTAAGAAAAAAGTCAAGAGAAAACTCATTGCTTATCAGTTCCCTCTCGAAAATCATCAAGACGTATGAACAAAGAGGGGGAGTACGTATTGGAGTATGGGGGAGTGATTTTGATTTTTAGTTATTTCTTTGAAACTTTTAAATTGTTTTTGTTTATTATTGAACTGATATGCTGTTATCTCTCCATAGGGGAGTTATTTTTGTTGCTACTTTTGAAATTGGTTTATCATATTGCCTTGTTTGTTTATTGGCTAACATTGTGTTTGATTTTGTGTTGCCTTTGGTTGACTGAATTTTTTTTTTTTTATTTTTGCAAATTTGCAGGTTTGATTGGTTGATTGAAACATGTTTGCTCTTGATCATATTCTGTTTATGTTCATTGTTCATAAGTTTGACAAAGGAGGAGAATGTAGAATATTCATGTCTGTCAAACTTATGACTTGTGTATGCACATTGGTTAGCAATCTTATGATTTGGTTTGTTTCCTTTGTCTTGTGTGTGTGAAATTGTTCTGTGTACACACGAGGTGCTAGACTTGTGTCTTGGCTTGTTTTGTTTCGAGTGTGTGTTTGCACACTCACTTCAGATATTTGCAACCTAGCATAAGTTGCATGTCTGATAAAGTAGCAAAGATATTTGTTTATCTTTGTTACTACCTTTTAGGACCTTTTACATGTGTCATATTATCCTCAACTGGTTCTAGGGAATAAATATGTTTTTCCCGATTTGTTTTGTGGTCCAAACCAAAAGAAGGAATACTTTCCTTGTTTGGATAACCATAGGCAAGCCTCTTTTTGGCTGACATGACACAAATGTGTTGAGCAAGAAACCCTACACTATATAATATCTCTTCTTGCGCATTTGAATCTAACCTTTTGATCTTTTATTCTTCCATGTACTCTAAAAATGTCTTAAAGTATATTTCTCTTAGAAGTTTCATAGTTTCATTATCATTTTGTGCCAAACCTCGCCATATCATTCATTGTCTTGATGGTTGTTGGCACGTGGTTCCTTTGCCGATGCTGGTGCGTGGCGTCGGTGTTTGGGTTATTGGAGCTTCAAGAGCGGTAGGTTTCGGCATTTGAGAGATATTAAAACAAGTGTGTCATCCTTGATAATGACGGATCTACTGTCACATTTGAGAGCGAGCTTCATGACGATGTCAAATCGGGAAAAAAGTGACGGAATCACATGAAGGAGATCTGATTTGGCATTGAGAGAGAGCGAGATGGTGACGACTCTATCCATTGATTTTGAGCCACCAACGACATACCAGAGAGCATCTTTTGCAGTCACCAGAACTGAAAGACTAGAAAATGCAAGCCAAACACTCATTCGACAGATTTGAGATGAAATCAGACTCTTCGTCGACATGTTCACTATTATTGTACTCAACTTGCATTAGGGAGATCGCAGCCATTGGTTTGTACTTGTATCGTTGGCTGTGGTTGGCTTCTCGGTGGCTAGTGATTATTTATATTTCTGCAAGTTTCTTCACAACATATGTTTATTGGCTAGTGTGTGAATGTCCTTGTAGAAGTGTTTAATTTATTTTAGTTTTCATGGAATTAAAGTCAAAGTTGGTAATTAATGTGGCAAATTCATCGGTGTCCAAAAGATGAATTAGAAATGATACAATTTGAAGGAATTGAGGGTTCTCTCTATAGGTGTTAAAGAAAAACTAATTGCATGTTATTAAAAACGGTAAAATTATTTGAACTTTGTGTAAAATCACAGTGGAACTATTAAGTTGATTTGCTAAGTTCCAAGTTTGAAATGCTTGTTCAGAGTATTTAATTTTTTTAACCATCTCGTCAAAATGGCAGATTCTCATTTGATCCACTACTAAATTGGGTTTGGATGTTGCTTCGTGCATCCTTACAAGGTATGTTTCATTGATTGTAATTTGAGATGGCTATAAATATCCTACAAGTTTTCAAGAAGAATCTGATTTTTATAATTTAGAGTAGCTATTAGATAAGAGTCAAATGGAGTCTTCTTTTGAATTCATCTACTTTTATGTGTTATCATAACTGCAGGGCTCTAGTAGGACAAGACGCTGAAGGAAAAACAAAATATGTCATACGGCTGTAAGTCCTCCAGTTCTAATCTTTGTTTGTTTTAACTTGCATTTCCTATGTATGTAGCTTGATTATGTTGTCAAGGCTGAGAATAAATTAGACTGATGAAGCAAGACAAATTTATGCAATAAGGAAGCAAATCAAGAGAAATAGAGGCAAAAAAACAGAGAGAAAAACATATGAGAGCTAAAGATGTTTTTTTTCATTCATATACATATTCATACTATGTATAATATAAAAAACCGACACACCATTCCTTAATTAAAGCACAACATACATAAAGAAGCAAAAGTTCCTTAAAATAAGGATCACCATACATTTTAACCAAAAAACTTGAACTAATGTAACTACTCTACTGACTTGAAAGATAGTAAGAGATACAAACAACCTCAATCTTCTAACACTCCTCCTTGAGGTGTTTGTTATTTAATACCCCAAGTTTCATTCTCAGATTTTTGTACTTAGGCTTAGGAAGAGCTTTAGTCAAAATGTATGCCACCTGATCATCTGAACTACAGTACATCAGGTTGATTTCACCTGTGTTTTCAGCCTCACGAATAGCATGAAACTTGACACTAATGTGCTTAGTCCTACCATGATGAACTGGATTTTTGGTGATTGCTATGGCTACCTTGTTGTCCACAAAGAGTGTAACACTTCCTTGTTCATCTTGTCCCAAATCTGAAAGAATTTTTCGCAACCAAATGGCCTGATTAGTGGCACTTACAGCAGCTACATGTTAGAGTAGATGCCCTAGAGCCAATCAATTATTGTAAAATTGACTCTTTGTTATAATGTTCATTAATTAATAATAAAAGGCATTTTATTCTATATCGCGTAAATCATTATTATTGCAATATGTATTGATATATGTCCTTAGAATGGTAGAACCGTGACGAGGGTATCAAGTGTTTCAAATCTTGATAGTGAGAACCCTATGAGAACATATGGTGGCCATTCTAGAAACGTCCGTAGCCCTAATATTATTCTAAAGTAAGGGCACAGATAATACGGTAAGGCTATCATAGTGTTGAACGACCCTGTCGAAAGGCAGTGACTGATCTCACTTGTCAAGGTTGTTTGGTGACAACCTGGTGCAACACATGGGTGCTTGTTGTAGGCGGATATACCGCAGCAAGTTCACTGGACTGACCCACCAGAGGATTCCATATGGATGGTAACCCCAGTGTCTATGGAACAAATCCTCTAACGAATGGTGGTGCATGTGATCCTTAGACTTGAGATCACCGGAGCGCCTTGTGCACCGATTGGTACAGTTTGACACTAGCCTAACGCAGTTCTATTCAGAGCTGTCAGTACGGTGGTGATTGGCTATATCAAGGAGTGTATCAAGACTATGGTGGATTGACAAAGGATTCATCACTCCCGGGTACGGGAGAAGTTATCTCACGGCGCAATTCAGTATATGGCAATGACACTAAAACTGTGGCCACAGTGGGATTGAGTTGTTGCTCTATCCAGATTATAATACGGGTCATTGGTCCAGAAACTGAATATATAATATCGAGAGTAACCGAAGGTTGACACTATTTCTATGCCTTCGTCTCGTCGAGATAACGTATGATGAAAGGATCGTATTGTACGGTAACCATATCGTTGACAGGTAGCTACTTTGCTGAATCCGAATCTATCGGGTGGCCATGATGCCTTGCTAGGGGCCAATCTTGGTTTGTGTATTAGTGAGACGATTAATTGGTGTTAATCGCGATACTATACACTACCGGTATGATGAGGAGCCTATGGGTCACACACATAGAAAATAATTTAAGACTAAAGAAGAAAGAAGGGCGTTTTCGTCTTTTTAGGCAAAAGGGTATTTTGGTAATTTCACAATGTAATTAAATTTGCTGAAATCGTAGCCTTTATTTAATTTATTAGAAAAATTAAATAAGTGAAATTACGTTTAAATATGTATTCGTATATATTTAAATAAATTATCACTATTGTTAAATGTTAATATATATATTAAATATTTATTAATTGATTTTAATTGAAGATAATGATGAATTAAAATAAATATCTAATTGGGAGTGTTTGGAAACATGGGGTGTTTGGGTTGGAACCCAAGGCTATTCCATAAGGGAATAGGGCAACTAAAATATGACTATAAAAGAAAAAGATGTGTGTGATTTTTAATTGATTCATTCTTTGATTGAGAAAGAAAACACACAACCCCAAAAACACTCTCTCCCACGCTACATTGCTTATTTGCTTTGAAATCAAATTCTTTTGATTTTTCTTCTTTGTTCTTCAGGCTAAAGAGGATCTAGCAAATCTCTCTTTAGTTCCTTGCGATTGTCTTCATGTAGACTTCATCAGTTCGATCCTACAATTGGGTCGGTAGCAAAACACGTTCAGAGATAAAATTGGAGGAGCCTCCAACGTGGGTATGGTTTCTAAACTTCAAACTGATTTTTCTACAAATTCTTATAATGTATAAAATGTGATTTTTGTACCCGGATCTTGGTTCTAAGGAACGATCCATGTAGTTTATGTTTTTGTTTTTCGCTGCATAAATGTGTCACTTCCTAACACTGCAGCAGCTACATACTCAGCTTCTGTAGATGATTGACCTACTATTTCTTGTTTTTTTTAGTTCGAACAGAACATAGCACTTCTAAATGAAAAACAATAACCCAAAGTGCTTTTAAAGTCATCTAAGCTCCCTGCCCAATCACTATCTGAGTAGCCTATAAGTTGACTGCTACCCTCTTTAGAGAACCACAAACCAAAATCAATAGTTCCCCTTATGTACCGTAACACCCTTTTGGCTGCACAACAATGGGATTTTCCTGGTGAATGCATAAACCTGGATAGTAGAGATGTAGCAAACATTATATCTGGCCTGGTAGAGGATAAATAAAGTAGTCTGCTTATGAGACTTCTATATAATATAGCATTTGCTTTCTCTTCTGAGTCGTCAATCTTCTTCAGTTTTTCATTCACTGCTAAAGGTGTTGCAACAACCTTGCAACCTTCCATTTGAAATCTTTTCAACAGATCTTGAGCATATTTTTTTTTAGAGATGAATATGCCTGAGTGATCTTGATTTATTTCCATACCTAGAAAGTACTTCATTTCACCCAAGTCTGACATCTCAAATTCTTTTTCCATATTCTCCTTGAAAACAGATACTAATTTCATATCTCCTCCTGTCACAAAGATGTCATCAACATACAAGGAGACAATAAGAGATGGATCACCATTTACCTTTTTAACATGAAAAGTGGATTCATTTGGACTGCAACAGAAATCTTGGTTTAGCAAGTAAGTATGTGTCCTGTTATACTAGGTTTTTGGTGCCTGTTTCAGGCCATAAAAAGCCTTATGCAGCTTGTAAACTTGCTCTTCTTTCCCAGACACTTTGAAACCTTCAGGTTGCTCTACATATATATCTTCATCAAGTATACCATTCGAAAAGGCAGATTTAACATCAAGATGGTATATTTTCCAACCAAGTTTAGCAGATAGAGCCATAAGCAATCTGATAGTATCATACCTGGCTACTGGAGCAAAAGTGTTAGTGAAATCAATGCCATATTGTTATAGATATCCTTTGACAACTAATCTAGCTTTGAGCTTGTTCATAGTGCCATCAGGATTGAATTTTGTTCTATAGATCCACTTGACACTAATCACCTTATGATTTTTAGGTTTTTTAACTAGGCTCCATGTAGAGTTCTTATTAATCATTTCCATTTCATTCTTCATTTCTGTTTTCCACCCTTCATTGCAGATAGCTTCATCAAATGAATTTGGCTCTAAAGAGGCCACATTACACCTGCCATAAATATCTTCAAGAGATCTCATTTTTATTGCAAGAGTACTTTCTTCATCACCGGAATATGAATCATTTTCAGACAAGACATTGGTTCCAAGATTTTAACTTGAACCTGCTTTCACTTCATTATCATCTGCCTAACTCCAAATTGTTTGTTCATCAAATATAACATTCCTACTAACCATAAATTTATTGGTTGAGGGATTGTACACTCTATAGCCCTTAGATACTTGGCTGTAACCAACAAACACCCCTTTCTCTGATTTTGCTTCTAACTTGCTTCTTCTTTCACTTGGAACAAGATCATAACAAACACATCCAAATATTCTTAGATGATCAATAGAAGGTTTACAACCATGCCAGATTTCATAAGGAGTGGCGTTATTCAAGGCCTTAGTGGGCAACAAATTTAACAAATACACTGAAGTGTTTACTGCCTCAGCCCAAAAATGTTTAGGTAGTTTTTTTTCAAACATCAAACACCTAGACATTTCCATCACTGGCCTATTTTTCCTTTCACTCACTCCATTTTGTTGTGGAGTGTAAGGAGTGGTTAGTTGATGTATTATACCTTCTGTTTTGCAGAAAGAGGAGAATTATTTTGAAGTATATTCTGAGCCATTATCTGATCTGAACAACTTTAGTTTGCACCCTAACTGCTTTTCCACTTCTGCCTTAAATCCATTGAACACATAAAAAACTTCTGACTTTTGCTTCAAGAAGTAAATCCAGCAATGTCTTGAGAAATCATCAATAAAGATTAAAAAGTATTTGCTCCCATTTAGAGAAGCAACACTCATTAGTCCACATAAATCTGAGTGAACAAGTTGTAGTTTCTCAATGGCTTTCCATTTGCTACTTGAAAAAGGTAACTTGGATTGTTTGCCGAACTAACATACTTCACAGACACCATGATGATCATCAACAATTGGTAAATTTAGCACTAGCTCCTTATCATGCATATTTTTTAAAGTTACATAGTTGAAGTGTCCAAGCCTTCTATGCCATAAATTTGAATCAATTTCAGTATGCTGATAAGCCTTAGTGCTAGCTACATTCCAGTCTATAGCAAAATTCTTGTTTATCATATTGACAGTCATAAGTTCACTACCACAAGGATCAACAATGGTGCATGATTGGTTTTGAAAATGCAGAGAATAACCTTTTTCTAGCATCTGTCCTACACTTAGCAAGTTATGATTAATTTTAGGTACATAAAGAACATCTTGAATGTATTTGGTACCTGTTGGAGTATTAATTACAGCCACTCCTCTTCCCTTGACACCTAGCATTTCACCATTTCCAATTTTCACTTTGGACAAATAAGATTCATCCAAGTCTTTGAGAATGTTAGCATCAAAGGTCATATGGTTTGAACAGCCATTATCTATTAACCAGGAGGTTTGATTATTCTGAGTTGCATAACAAGTTGCAACAAAAAGATTTTCTCCAGCATCTTCTTGTTTCTCAGTTGAATGAATTTGTTGAGTTTGTTGAGCTTGCTAAGCTTGGATTCCACTTACATTTTTGCACACTTTATCAATGTGTCCAAGCTGGTTACATGACCTACATCTGACGTTAGGTCTGTACCAGCAATAATTTGGAGAATGCCCCTTCTTTTTATAATGACGACAAGGAGCATACTTGACTTTCTTTTCACCTTGCAACTTGCCCTTTACTTTTCTCTCTTCCTTTCTGTCAATAGTCTGCTTATTCATTGAGTTGTTGATAGAATTTTTCTTCTGCAGCTTAGCATTAAGAGCACTTTCTGCAAATTCTTCATGCCTTAGAGCTCTCCTTTGGTCTTGAGCTTTCAGGGCATTTATCACTTCAGACAAGGTAAGATCAAAGAAATTTTTAGAGTCTTCAAGAGAGGAGATTTTAGCCTCATACCTCTCGGGAATGCTTACCAGAATTTTCTCCACAATCCTCTGATTAGAAAGAGTTTCACCTATTAACCTTATCTGATTTACAACTTTCATAATTCTATCAGCATATTCCTTAATAGTTTCAGCCTCCTTCATTATAAGAACTTCAAACTCTCTCCTTAGATTAAGGACATTCATCTGCCTTGATCTTTCATTCCCTGAGGAGTCTTCTTTCAATCTTTCCCATGCTTTCTTAGCAGTCTCACACGCAACAATCTTAGTGAATATTGCATCAGTTACACCTTGATGAATGATTGATAAAGCTCTAGGTGCTTTAGCAACTTCTTCTTCATGCAATCTTAACTGATTTAATGTTGGATTTGGCCCCAAAGGAGGAGATTGTTTCTCCTCCTCCACATATTGCCATAGGCCTAAACCTCTCATGTCGGCTTTCATTTTGACAGCCCATAAATGATAGAGCTCATCGTTATAAACTGGTGGTGACATTGATGAAAATGAAGAAGCCATGGTGAACTAGTTATCAAAACAGAATTTTAAAACTCTAATAACTTTAGAATGAACACACCCCTTAAGATCAGAAAAGCTTTGATACCATGTTGTCAAGGCTGAGAATAAATTAGACTAATGAAGCAAGACAAATTTATGCAATAAGGAAGCAAATCAAGAGAAACAGAGGAAAGAAAAACAGAGAGAAAAACAGACGAGAGCTAAAGATGTTTTTTTCATTAACATACATATTCATACAATGTACATGACTAACAAATATATAAAAAACTGACACACCATTCCTTAATTAAAGTACAACATACATAAAGAAGCAAAAGTTCCTTAAAATAAGGATCACCATACATTTTAACCAAAAAACTTCAACTAATACAACTACTCTACTAACTTGAAAGAAAGTAAGAGATACAAACAACCTCAATCTTCTAACAGATTACTGATTTTGAGGTTTGCCTTATATCCAGTGTACTTTTTCGTGGTGAGGATGGTTTTCTGGTCAAAACCACATAATTTATAAATTTTCATTAGAGACTCTTCAGCTTATTGATTCTAAGTTCTCTCTCACTCTCTCTCATCTCCCTGTCGAAATGCTGGTGGGGAGGAACTAACATGTTGCTGACCACCAAATGTCATGAATACCTAAGAAAATATATTGTGTGGATTGTGCACTTACCATCAGATGTTCTTGTTCTGAAATGACTGGATGATGTTCCTTGCTATGTTGCTAGATTTTCTTAATATTTTCTATAACAGGTTAATTTTGTTTATCTATTTATTAATAAGCTTATTTGATTAGTATGTTGTGATATTTCTGTCTTTTATGTTCAGGTATACTCCTTATCAGATCCAGATTCCAAGGGATACTTTGACTTATTAATTAAGGTACATTGTTAATTCTCATTATTTTTTCAGTTTCCACTTTTGAAGATATCCTTGCACATTAATTGCATTTGTCCACTCCTTTATAATTTTTTCAGGTGTACCCTGAGGGAAAAATGAGTCAGCATTTTGCAAGCTTGAAACCAGAAGATGTAGTCGAAGTGAAAGGGTACTTTATTTTCATTTTAGAAGTATTGGCACGGATTACGTTGTACATTATACTTATAGTTGAATGCATTTATTTCTTGCAGGCCCTTTGAAAAGCTCAGATACTCTCCCAATATGAAGAAACACATTGGCATGGTAAGAATTTCAATTTTAGTTGCTAATCATAATCTGTCTTGCTCAAAGAAGTAATATGAAGGCTTTTTTTTATTAAATAAATTATGATATTATGACAGCACAAGAAGTGTAAGGCTATAAGTAGCCCTGAAACATCCACTGTTCTTACCCATGCGGCCATGCCGAACACCAAGTTCTGTGATTTCATCATATATAGCCATGACATATGCATCTACAGTGAGTGGTTGGCTGGCGTTTCAGTTCTTACCACACATCAAGGATAGTTGATGGCATAATCATTGATATCACTTCTTGTGCATATGTACTTTACTTTTCATTTGAATTTCTAGTTCCTTTCAAAAATTTTGTTTAACTTTTTCTGATAAATTGCAATAAAAACGTGCTTCTATCAAATTTGATAGAATTGTGTGATTTCGCCTCTGTATTATGCTCTTCCAGATTGCTGGTGGCACAGGTATTACTCCTATGCTTCAGGTGATTGAAGCTATACTGAAGAATCCCGATGACAACACTCAGGTAAGCATATCTTATTGTTATCTTTGTGATGATAATTATATGGTCTGACTGACATTTTTTTTTCTCTTACTTCTTTGTTTGAAACAAAGGTCATTTGTTTTTTTAGAGTGCTTTTCTTAGCAGATTATCTGTACCATATTGCTAACAGTGGCATTAATCTCGATAGGTATCATTGCTTTATGCCAATGTTTCAGCAGATGATATATTGCTCAAACAGAAGCTTGACATACATGAAACTAGCCATCCAAATTGAAGGTAACTGGTTTTTTTTTAGCATGAACTTATAGCTGTATCAGTTTAAAAGATGTATATATTGTGTCAAATAAAAACTACTTTTTTCGGATTGAAAATTGCAGATATTCTACACTGTGGACAAGCCATCAAAAAATTGGAAAGGACGTGCGGGTTACATCTCAAAGGATATGGTCATAAAAGGCTTGCTCAGTCCAAGTGATGATACTCTTATCCTAGTAAGTAACTTTGTTACTTTTCTGCAATTGAACTTTAATTAGCTTGTTCAGCTAGATGTGGAGCTAAATTGAGTACAGTTCAATCCTAAACTAGATTCTCTATCTGATTAGCAAGCAATCGGCCAAACTCAGGATTCTCTATAATTATTCCATTAATTAATTCTTTTTGAATATATCCATTAGAGTTTTCTGGAGGTTAAATCTTTATAAACCTTTTTAGGATAGTTCCCTACTGCTTGAGTATTGAACTCCTCTTTACTATCTCGAAACCCTTCCTCCAAACCAGATTAAGGCCTCAGAGAATATTCCCAATTTCTGTGACTAAAGCCAACTACTCTTAATGTTTTGCCTACCGTAGAAAATCATTGAAACACAGGTGTTGTAATAAATTAGGAAGATGAAATATAAATAATCAAATTAATTATATCTTGCTTTTGAGAGAAAGATCAATAGATGCTTCATTAATCCAAATGAATGGTGATTGTGGTCTGATGTTATAGTCTATAAATAAATACATTATGTCAGCTCTTTGATTGTGCTTCACTGCTTGTATGTATGATGTCCATCGTTCAGAGTTGTTAGATTGTGACCCAGTGTTGCAAACCTTAACTGGTTGTTTCAATTAGACAACTTTGCATAGAATACAAATTGCAAAGAGTTTATAATAGTAAATGAAATTTCCTGATAAATGAATCTTTGAGTTTTCAGGAATACTTCTGTAACCCGGCCCTGACTCTTGCTCCTACAAAGTGGCAGAAATTTACATCCAGTTTGATGGTAATCTTTCTTACAAATTATTGTATATATTTAGATTTGTTTTAATGTGGCTTTGTCTTAATTTGTTTACTTTTAATTTTCTAATAAGCAGAATTTATTGTTATTATCAATAGCAATTAATTTTCAATGATAATATTGTTTTACCTTTTGCATAATGCTTTTGAATTAATTTTGTGTAGGGACCGATTCAACCGGGAAGCATTGAATGTGGGTTTTATATAATATGATACATGAGAGATATAGTTGACAATGGATTGGTAGTACTGACAAACAATGTAAGTTTACCATCCCTTTGGATTTCAATAAGTATTAATGTTGGTTTATTATATAATTATTAAAGGGTTTTGAGAATATCATACATGAATGTTGAAACACGTATCTATAGCATGTCCTTAGCATGAGCAAGAAGTATGCTTAGGCTTGTAGTGGAGAAAATAATTATTGTCATGTGTTTGTAAGTAATGATTCCAATTCAATCTAAATGTTATGCTTACAGCACAATGTAATTTATGCATTGCTGATGGGTGGCATGTTATTTTTTGGTGAAGCTGTTGTGTCTTGTTGGTCTTCTACTATGTGTTTTAATCATATATGTTCTATAGTTGTATATATACCGAATTTATCTACTTTTAATCTTTTATAGTTCATGGGGAAAAAAATATATGCAGATGCGGAGGTCGATGAAGTTAGAGGAGAATGGATGATGTACGTATCAAACTTTTTTAAATTATTGATGTTTTTTAACATCACTGAGAGAAGAAATATGTATCAAACTTTTAATTATTGATGCACTAATGCCATGGGACTTTTATTCCTGTATATATACTATTGTTCAATTTCATTTACTAAATTAATTGAAAGATTGTTAAATGTCTAAGTTTATTGTTGAATTCACTGTTTTAAAACCCAGACCGGACTGGCCGGTCCAACTGGTTCGACTGGGGCCCAGTCTTATGTCCGGTCCGAGCCAATATACAACCTGGTTATAATCCAAAAATCGTGTTAACCCTCTATTGAACCGGATGAACAGTGCCACCCGCCTGGTCCAACCAGCCCGCCAGGTAAACTGGTTCACAGTTTCAAATAAAAAAAAAAAAACCCTAACTCTATACTTTTTAAGTTTTTCTATGCAAAACACCAAAGGCAATCACACGCAGCCACTCTCTAAATGGTAGCCACTTTGACCACTCTCTGAAATTGCAACCCAATCTCAATCAACTCCACTCTCTCAAGTTTGAATTCGCAACCATTGTCTCAATCTCAATCTCAATCAATGACAACGATGACGACACCTCCCTTGCTTGGCGATGATGATGTCTCCCCCTTGTTGGAAATCGACGACAACACCTGTCTCGTTGGAAATCGATGACGACAACACCTCCCTTTCCCAATGACGACAACGCCTCTCTCCCTCGTTGGAAATCATCGACGACAACGCTTCCCTTGCTCGAAATCAACACCTTTCTCCCTCACTTAAGCTTTGTAAAGGTATTTCCATTGTAAAAAATGCTTAGTGTGATATAGAAATCGACGACAACTCCTTTTTTCCGGATTTTGCATGTTTCGGCTGAGTTGAGTTTTGTTATCTAAAAAATGCTTGGAAGTTTTGTTAGTTGTATTTGTTTTGAGAAGGGAAATAAGAGTCGGTTAATTAAATAATGGAAAGCTTGCTTGTTGGCTGAAAGTTTTGGGCATTGGTCTGCACTCTGGTGTGGTTGTCATTAATTCTACTTGTGGGTGAAATTTTTGTTGGGTGGAACTGGAAAGAATGGGTGAGAGACAAATGTTTGGCTTGTTCATTAATTCTGAAGTTGACTCCCTTTGTTGGCAGAATTGTTATAATAAAGAAGTTATTTTATTTATACATTGTATTTGTATTTTATATGTTTATGGACTCCATGAATTGATGGATATTGAAGGATACAAAACTTGGATTTTAGATTTAATTAAATTGGTGTTTGGGTTCAATCATCAATGAAAGTAATTGGGTTCAATGGTAAACATAACAATAATTATTTAAACATATTATATTAAAGGATATGATGATTGGACCTTGGACCAATTGACCTGTGACCTGGGCAGTAAAACAGGTTGCCCTCCGGTCCGGGTTTTAAAATAGTGGTTGAATTATGATAATTGTTGTTGGTTAAGGAATATTATGAATAATTGTATTGCACTATTCCATAATTTAATTGGCAATAATCAGGAAAATAAGCTAATTAAAAAATATATATATATTTACAACAAAAATTCTTAACAAATTTAAGATTATCAAGAATGAAAAATTATTATTAATATAATTTGATTATTATTATTATTTTGTTAAAAACTCTTGATTGTCAAGAATTTAGTTAAAATTAGGCTAAATATTTGATGGGTTTATAACTATCAAGAATCTATGAAGAGATTCTTGACAATTCAAAAACTGTCAAGACTCTTTCTTGATAGAGACTTAAATGACAGTTCAAAAAATGTAAAGGAACCACTATTTCAAAACCTGGACTGGCCGATTCAACCGGTTTGACTGGGAGCTGACCTTGACTCCAGTCCAGGTTGACATAAAAACCAAAATTACCATAAAACCTACTTTGGATCGATAATGGACCGGTGGAACAGTGTAACGCCCACTTGAGGTACGAAGCTTATGTATGTTTATTTTTCCTTTAATGTTGATTGTTTGCCCTTAGTTAAGCTTGGATGTTGTTAATATTTCTTGGTTGGCCCTTGATTGAATTGGTATGTTGGTTGGTTGAGTGGTTGCCCTAAAATTTGATGAAGACTTGCCGAAATCTTGGAGTTACAGACTTCGTCGGGGCGAAGAAGAAACTTCGCCGTGGTGACGTAGGTTCGGTAATTTTTCACCGAGGCGAAAAAAAAGTCTTCAACACAGCAAAGAGTTGGCTGAAATCCCTCATGAAGTTTCTAGAGAATTTTCCATAGGGGCAAAGTGACCATTCTACCACTAATTACCAAGAAAAGTGGGGAGTGAAATGTAAAAAAATTTCATGGAGAATACATTAAAGTTGGGGGTCCGATTGCAAAGAATTAAAGGACAAAGATGGAATTCCCAATAAAGTGTAAGGGCAAATGGAAAAGAGTGCCTATAATATGAGATATTAAGGGTTTAGTCTTTGATAAGAGTGTAATTTAGATATTTTTATTCCTTCCATATTATGTTTTTGTTATGTTTTATGCCTAGTTGAGCTGATTAGAGCTTATTTTGTAAGTTTGGCATTTTTGGATAAACTTTAGGAAATAATTGGGAAAAGATTAGGAAATTCCAGATTTTCCAGATTTTTCGTTATTCTGACTAGTGCTATGTTTTTCAGGTTTTTCAGGGAGCTAGATTCCTCAATTGCAAAAGTGTTCTTCAGAGAAATTAAAGTAGACGAATCAAGCTTTTCAGGAACATATTATGGGCGAGAATCCGAGTTTGTTTGGGTTCTCAGTAGTTTTTCCAAAACCAGACCTGGAATCCTAGTCGCAGAAGGATTCCTTAGCTGAGTATTGGATCTTCAAACGGGCCTAACTAGAGCGTCAGATATCGAAAAAGGGTGATTCAAAAGCCCAGATTCATCTACACATCCTGGACTAAAATTTTTATGGAGTGATGGAGCCCAGAAAAGATCTTTTACATTGCAAGAATCCTGGTGCAAGCTGGAGACGAATTCTGGAATCCATATCTGATAAGATTTTGTCAAATCTCGAAGTCTATCTTCTAGGAAACGTCTAGGAAAGAAATTCTGTGATTCTTGGGGAAGAATTAAGGAAAACACATGTTATTTAATTAGAGGTCTTTAGGTGAAACGGGGAGAGGACAGTAGAGTTTTAATTTTCAGAGTTTTTGCTTTCTAGATCAAGATGTGCGGCTAATTTCCTTCTTCAGTTCAAGGGGATTTTGAAGCCTGATTTCATGTCATTGGTGTAACTTAACTTCAGTAACATTGTTCTCAATCTCGTTTTTATTAGAATTGTTTATGTTATTCTGATTTAATTGTCTGTGATTCTTGTTTGAGTGATTTAGTTTTGGCCTGCTAAATTGTTTAATCAGAATTTACCTGTTAGAATTAGGAATTGTGATACGTAATCGTCCTTTTTCTATTCAACGAGTGACGCATGATGATAGCTGATTATGGACAAGTTTTCGGTCTATTGTCTTGAATAACATAACCTAAGTTAAATAATCCGAGCTTGCGTGATTGTTGCTTAGATTGATCTATTCTCCTAATTCTTAAGGCTGCCATTGAATTAAATTTAGAGAGCTTGTTCTAGGTTGTTCAAGGGTTAGTATCTACTCGAAGAGCTTGTTTCAGTAGTGACAAACTAAGGGAGAATTTAGGTAACAGAGCTTGTTGTTTCCTAGGGTCAGTAGTTCCATAATGACGAGATAGAACAGTGTTACGGTTACTTTATGTCCAATGCATGTTTAGGTGGATATTGAACCGAGAACTGATTGTTTAACCTGACATTTTATTTCTCTTTTTTACTTTAGTTTGCCTTGATTACAAACCCCCTTTCATTACTGTTGTCAGGTTTACTGTTTAGAGTTTAATATGCGTTTCTGTTGTTTTTATTGTTATAGAATATAGAAATTAATCGAGTCGTTCCCTATTGGATCGACCCTTGCTTGCCCTTTATACAATTCGGTAGTTACGTTAGTAAGGTTAATTAATTTGGTGCATTCGGTACGCTACCAAATTTTGGCGCCATTGCCGGGGACTGGTATTTGTTGATTTTTTTTATATATTCTACGTTTTTTTTTTTTTTTTTTTTTTTTTGTGATTTTGTTTAATCAGTGCTTAGTTGTGTTTTTTATTTATTTATTTTTATTTTATTTTGTTTAATTGTGATTTTTAGGTTTTTGAAGAAAAAAAAAAAAGAAATTTTTTTTAACAGTAGCACTATTCAACATGAACAGTAGTACTACTCAGTACTATTCCTAAGAGAAATTTTGGTTGAACTAGGAGTGCTGCGAGTACCCGTTTCGAAGAAAACGACATTCTGAGCAAGACTAGTTCTAGCCCAACCCTCTCGTTCTCAAATTCGATCATTTAATAGGGTTTTTAGCCAATTTTTGTTGTTGTCAAGAAAAAATTTTATTTTTTATTTATTTTTATATTTGTATTATTATTATTTTATTTATTTAGGCTTAATTTTGTGATTTTAGTGGTTTATGACTCGATCCAATTCTACAGGAGAGTTTGAATTTGATCCAGAAATCGAACGCAGTTTACGAAAGTTGCGAAAAGAGTCACGTCAAGCAAGTTCTTCATCTCCTGATCTAAACATAGCCCTTGGTTCAGCATCCCACAGTTCATCCAGTGATCCGGATTCAGAGATAAAAGAAGAGATGGCCACTGGCAGAACATTAAAGGAGTTGGCTGCCCCTGATTTTAATCAGCAGCCTTTGTGTATTTAGTACCCTACTTTAGATGTTGCTTTTGAATTGAAGTCTGGTCTAATTCACTTGTTGCCTACATTTCGTGGTCGTGCAGGTGAAGATCCAAATAAACATCTAAAGGAGTTTCACGTTGTCTGTTCAAGCATGAAACCGACTGGAGTGACAGAGGATCATATTAAGTTGCGAGCTTTTCCTTTTTCGTTGGGGGATGATGCAAAGGATTGGCTCTATTATTTACCATCAGGGACAGTCACAACATGGAATGAGATGAAAAGGATGTTTTTAGAAAGATATTTCCCAGCATCTAGAGCTGCCACCATCAGGAAAGAGATATGTGGGATAAGGCAATATAATGGAGAGACGTTGTATGAATATTGGGAGCGATTCAAGAAGCTATGTGCAAGCTGTCCTCACCACCAGATTTGTGATCAATTGCTAATTTAGTATCTCTATGAAGGATTGCTGCCTATGGAAAGAAATATGATAGATGCAGCAAGTGGAGGTGCGTTGGTGGATAAGACTCCTGAAGCTACCAAACAGTTAATCTCAAACATGGTTGCCAATTCCCAACAGTTTGGTACAAGACATGATGCGCCACCCAAAAGGGTGAATGAGGTAAGTACATCTTCCATTGAACAACAATTATCTGATCTTACCTCTCTTGTTAGACAACTGGCTGTAGGGAATGCGCAACAAGTAAAAGCTTGTGGGATATATTCGACAATGGGACACCAAACGGACATGTGCCCAACACTTCAAGAGGAAGGGACTGAACAAGTCAACGCAGCAGGAAACTTTCCTGGACCATCGAGGCAACATGATCCTTACTCCAACACGTACAATCCAAGTTGGAGAGATCATCCAAATTTCAGTTGTGGAGGAAATAGACAAGTAAGTAGTGGACAGAATTTCTTCCAGAATAGACAACAACAAAGTTTTCAACCAAAGCAACCTACTTCATAGAGTTCAAACTCATCCCTAGAAGATATAGTTAAGTCCCTTGCGTTGAATACCAAACAGTTTCAACAAGATACAAGATCTAGTATTCAAAGTCTAAAGAATCAGATGGGTCAAATGGCAACTGCTATAAGTCGTTTAGAGGCTCAAGTTGGAGGGAAGTTGCCTTCTCAAACAGTGGTGAATCCAAAGGAGAATGTGAATGCAGTGACACTAAGAAGTGGCAAGAAAGTGGAAGAACCAAACTGGACAGTCCAAGTGTAGCAAAGGAAGCAGAGATTGAAGATGAAATTGAGAAAGAAGAGGCTACAACTGAATCAAAGGTAATTCCTAACCCTTCAATTCAACTTCAATCTAATACTTTTCCTTTTCCTGGCAGATTCGCGAAGTCAAAGAAAGAAGAGAAGGATAAAGAAATTTTGGAGATGTTTCGCAAGGTGGAAGTGAATATACCTCTGTTGGATGCAATTAAGCAAGTGCCAAGGTATGCGAAATTTCTTAAGGAGCTATCCACCAATAAGCAAAAGTTGAACGGTGATGAGAAGATAATAATGGGAGAAAATGTGTCAGCAGTTTTCCAAAGAAAACTTCCTCCCAAATGCAAGGATCTATGTATGTTTACAATTCTTTTTAAGATAGGTAACACTATTATTGAGAGAGCTATGTTAGATTTAGGAGCTTCGATTAATGTTATGCCACGATCTATTTATGCTTCATTAAATCTAGGTCCTGTGAAAGATACTGGTGTTATTATCCAATTGGCTGATCGTACTAATGCATACCCTAAAGGGGTAGTTGAGGATGTTTTTGTGTAGGTCAATAAGCTAGTGTTTCCGACTGATTTCTACATTCTAGATATGGATGATTCCTCTTCTCCTGACCCTGCACCTATCTTACTAGGAAGACCATTCCTAAATACAGCTCGGACAAAAATAGATGTTCATGATGGTACCCTCACGATGGAATTTGATGGTGAAGTAATTCGTTTTGATATTTTTAATGCCATGAAATATCCAACTGATGTTCAATCTATTTTTGCTATTGATGTTGTTGATCCTGTTGATTCCATAGTGCAAGAGGTCTTTGAGTTGAATAATGTAGATGAGTTAGAGGTTGCCCTTCTCAAACATGTGGAATCAGAGGAGAAAGTAGAGATGGAGCTCAGTGAAGAATTGAAGGAGACATTGGCAGCTTTACATTCTTTAAAACCGATTCCAGAAAGGTATGGAGTTTCTTTTATAAAGCTCCCTGATTCTCACCAAAAATTATTGCCTTCTGTTTTGCAGGCCCTATACTGGAGTTGAAGCCATTACCAAGCCATTTGAAGTATGTGTACTTGGGAGAGAATGAGACACTGTCGGTAATTGCGTCGAAGAAGTTAACACCCAATCAAGAAAAGAAACTAGTTCGAATGTTACGGGAGCATAAGGAAGCGATTGGCTAGACCATAGCTTACATTAAAGGGATTAGTCCTTCCATATGTATGCATCGGATTCTGTTAGAAGAAGGAGCCAAACCGACANAGGTCCTATGAAAGATACTGGTGTTATTATCCAATTCGCTGATCGCACTAATGCATACCCTAAAGGAGTAGTTGAGGATGTTCTTGTGCAGGTCAACGAGCTAATGTTTCCGACTGATTTCTACATTCTGGATATGGATGATTCCTCTTCTCCTGACCCTGCACCTATCTTACTAGGAAGACCATTCCTAAATATGGCTCGGACAAAAATAGATTTTCATGATGGTACCCTCACGATGGAATTTGATGGTGAAGTAATTCGTTTTAATATTTTTGATGCCGTGAAATATCCAACTGATGTTCAATCTATTTTTGCTATTGATGTTGTTGATCCCGTTGATTCCATAGTGCAAGAGGTCTTTGAGTTGAATAATGCAGATGAGTTAGAGGTTGCCCTTCTCAAACATGTGGAATCAAAGGAGAAATGAGAGATGGAGCTCAGTGAAGAATTGAAGGAGACAGTGGCAGCTTTACATTCTTTAAAACTGATTCCAGAAAGGTATGGAGTTTCTTTTATAAAGCTCCATGATTCTCACAAAAAATTATTGCCTTCTGTTTTGCAGGCCCCTATATTGGAGTTGAAGCCATTACCGAGCCATTTGAAGTATGTGTACTTGGGAGAGAATGAGACACTGCCGGTAATTGTGTCGAAGAATTTAACACCCAATCAAGAAGAGAAACTAGTTCGAATGTTGCGAGAGCATAAGGAAGCGATTGGCTGGACCATAGCTGACATTAAGGGGATTAGTCCTTCCATATGCATGCATCAGATTCTGTTAGAAGAAGGAGCTAAACCGACACGAGAAGTGCAACGAAGATTAAATACCCCAATGATGGATGTGGTGAAAAAAGAAGTCCTAAAGCTTTTAGATGCTGGGGTAATTTATCCAATTTCTGATAGTAAGTGGGTAAGTCCAGTACAAGTTGTCCCCAAGAAATCTGGTGTTACAGTGGTGAAAAATCAAGACAATGAGTTGGTCCCTACACGTATTCAGACAGGCTGGCGCGTGTGCATTGATTACAGGAAGTTGAACTCAACAACTCAAAAAGATCACTTTCCATTTCCCTTTATTGATCAAATGCTTGAGAGGTTAGCTGGTCATATTTATTACTGTTTTCTTGATGGATTTTTAGGGTATAACCAGATTGTCATAGCGCCAGAAGATCTAGAGAATACGACATTNAAGGTGGCATTTGACAAGCTGAAAATAATGTTGATGACAGCACCAGTGATACAACCACTTAATTGGGAGCTACCTTTCGAAATTATGTGTGATGCGAGCAATTTTGCATTAGGTGCTGTTTTGGGTCAACGAGTTGGCAGAGCGTGTCACGCCATTTATTGTGCATCTAGGACCTTGAATGGCGCCTAGCTAAATTTTTCTACGACTAAAAAAGAACTTTTATCTATTGTTTTTACTTTAGAGAAATTTCGGTCATATTTGTTGGGTGCTAAAGTCATTTTTTTTTTCTGATCATCCAGCTCTTAGGTACTTGCTCACAAAGAAGGAGGCAAAACCAAGGCTAATTAGGTGGATTCTTCTCCTCCAGGAATTTGATTTGGAGATTAAAGATAAAAAGGGAGCAGAGAATTTTGTAGCAGATGACCTTAGCCGTTTGGTTCGTGGCAGCGATGAACTTCCTTTACAGGAAACATTTTCGGATGAGCAATTGTTTTCCAATGAAATGGTGTCACCATGGTATGCAGATATTGTCAATTTTTTGGTTACTTACGTGTTGCCAAATGATTTGACTAGAGCTCAAAAGGACAAGATCAAGAGTGATGCTAAGTATTATACCTGGGACGATCCATATTTGTGGAAGCATTGTGCTGACCGAGTGATAAGAAGGTGCGTGCCTGAACATGAATTTACTCCTATCCTAACCTTCTGTCATACCTATGCATCTGGAGGACATTTTGGACCACAGAGGACAGCTTGTAAGGTATTGGAATGCGGCTTTTATTGGCCATCGTTGTTCAAGGACGCCTACATATTCTGTAAGTCATGTGATAATTGCCAAAGAATGGGAAACATTTCTCATAGAGATCAAATGCCACAATCTCCCATATTTATTGTTGAAAGTTTTTATGTTTGGGGCATTGATTTTATGGGTCCATTTCCTGTTTCCTTTGGTAATGTTTATATTCTGTTAGCTGTTGATTATGTTTCCAAATGGGTGGAGGCGAAAGCCACCAAAACTAACAATTCAAAGGTTGTTGCAGATTTTGTTAAAACTAACATTTTTGTCATGTTTGGGATACCAAGGGCCATAATCAGTGATGAGGGCACTCATTTTTGCAACAGGACAATAGAGGCATTGCTTAAGAAATACCATGTCACACACAAGGTCTCCACATCGTACCACCCACAAACCAATGGCCAAGCGGAGGTGTCAAATAGAGAGATCAAGTCAATTTTGGAAAAGACAGTGAACCCAACCAAGAAGGATTGGTCTTTGAGATTAGATGATGCATTATGGGCATACAGAACAACATATAAGACACCCATTGGCATGTCCCCATACAGATTAGTGTTTGGTAAGTCGTGTCATCTTCCAGTGGAATTAGAGCACAAGGCTTATTGGGCAATCAAGCATTGCAATATGGTGATGAAGGAAGCTGTTGTTAATAGGAAGTTGCAATTGCAAGAACTTGAGGAGTTGAGGAATGATGCCTACGAGAGTTCACACATATACAAAGCAAAGACTAAAGCCTTTCATGACAAGATGATCTCAAGGAAGCATTTTTCAGTTGGACAGAAAGTCCTTTTTCATTCAAGGCTGAAGTTATTNTTTTGTTTAATTGTGATTTGTAGGTTTTTGAAGAAAAAAAAGAAAATGAACAGGAACCTAAACAGGAAGGATTGGTCTTTGAGATTAGACGATGCATTATGGGCATACAGAACAGCATATAAGACACCCATTGGCATGTCCCCATACAGATTAGTGTTCGGTAAGTCGTATCATCTTCCAGTGGAATTGGAGCACAAGGCTTATTGGGCAATCAAACATTGCAATATGGAGATGAAAGAAGCTGGCGTTAATAGGAAGTTGCAATTGCAAGAACTTGAGGAGTTGAGGAATGATGCTACAAGAGTTCACACATATACGAAGCAAAGACTAAAGCCTTTCATGACAAGATGATCTCAAGGAATCATTTTTCAATTGGACAAAAAGTCCTTCTTTTTCATTCAAGGCTGAAGTTATTTCCGAGTAAGTTACGTTCTCGTTGGGTGGGACCTTTTATTGTGACTAATGTTTTTCCTCATGGTGCAGTAGAAATACAGAGTTTGAAAACAAACAAGGTGTTTAAGGTCAATGGACATAGGCTTAAGCCTTACTATGAAGGGTTCCAAGTTTACACTATTGAGGAGGTGGGATTAGAGGAGTCGATACATGAGTAGTGAGGACCATGTAGAGAGTCGAGCCAACGACGTTAACCAAAGGCGCTGCTTGGGAGGCAACCCAAGAATTCAGATTTGATTTTCTTTTCCCTTGACTTTAGTTTTTTATTTTTTGCCATTTTTTTTTTTTTTTGTTTTATTTGTTTTATTTGCTTGTCTCTACATTTGGGGTATTACATTGGGGACAATGTAAGTTTTAAGTGTGGGGAAGAAGTTACGCTTGGATGGGTGTTACATTCTGTTTTTTATTTTTTGTTTTTTTTTTTTTAGGTGTGTGTTTTATTTTGTTTTTTTTAGGAGTATGTTTCTGTTTTAAAAATAAAAAAATAAAAAAAAGAGGAGTTTTTGTTTTTAGGAAGGTTTATGCTTTAAGTCATGTCTTTGAACGTCTAGTGATGCATGAAATAGTAACTTGACTTTGTTATTGAACATATTCCTTGACTTAGGACGTTAGCAATATTTCATAAAATAGAGTTAATCATATTTGAATCTTTGTAGTCTTGAAACAATATGTCTTGATAAGTTTTGTGAACTTGGTGACGAAGCATGACTGAGGAGTGTATAACAACCCTTAAAAGAAAGAAAAAAATTGTTTCTCTTAAGCTAGTCCTAAATTTGGGTTTAAGCAAATAGGAAAAAGAAAAGAAAGGTATGTGGTGAGTCGAGATGGAGCATAAAACGCACTCACTCATAAACACAACTATGAAATGAGATGGAGCATAAAATGCACTCATTTTTAATTGTTTAAAAAAAAAAAAAATCCCTAGTTTGCTACCCAGTTTGTAGTAGTAAAGAGAAACAGTTGAGGAAAAGTTGAGGGGTGAGTTGTACATGAATTGGTTGTGATTAGTTTCCTTGTTTGCATTGACTGATTGAGAGTAATTGTGGAAAATGATGAAGAGATACGAATGTCATTAACTCTACTTTATTTTATCTTTGTTGCTTCCTAAGTTAGGTATGAATATGCATGGATTAAATAGTGTTGCTTATGCATCATGATGGTGTTCTGGATATGACTTGAGTGTAGCTTTTCTTTAGTGTTTGAATTAGTTTAGTTGCCCGAGGACACGCAAAAGCTAAGTGTGGGGGAATTTGATAAGAGTGTAATTTAGATATTTTATTCCTCAAATTATGTTTTTTGTTATGTTTTAGCCTATTTGAGTGATTAGAGTTTATTGTGAGTTTGGCATAGTTGGATAGACTTTAGGAAATAGTGATAAAAGATTAGGAAATTCCAGAATTGTTGTATTCTGACCAGTGCTGTGTTTTTCAGGTTTTTCAGAGAGCTAGATTTCGACTGCCAAAGTGTTCTTCAGAGAAATTAAAGTAGACGAATCAAACTTTTCGGAAGGTATTATAGGTGAGAATCTGAGTTCGTTTGGGTTCTCAGTAGTTGTTGCAAAACCGGACCTGGAATCTAGTTGCAGAAGGATCCTTAGCTGAGTATGAATCTTCGAAGGCCTAAATAGAGCGTCAGATATCGAAAATGGTGATTCAAAGGCCCAAATTCATCTACACATCTGGGAATACAATTTTTATGAAGGGACCAAGGCTAGAAAAAGACCTTTACATAGCGAGAATCCTAGGACAAGCTGGAGACGAATTCTGCTTCATATCTGATAAGATTTGACAAATCTGGAAGTCTATCTTTTAGGAAGGATCCAGCAAAGATTTTCCGTGATTCCTGGGAAGAATAAGGAAAACACATGTTATTTAATTAGAAGTTTTTAGGTAAATGGGGGAAGATAGTAGAGTTTTATTTTTTTCAGAGTTTTACTCAAGGTGAAGATGTGCGGTGATTTCTTTTTCAGTTCAAGGGAATTTTGAAGCCTAAATTCATGTCATTGGTATACCTAACTTCAGTAACATTATCTTAATCTCGTTTTATTGGAATTGTTTATGTTATTTGTTTAATTGTTTATAATTTTCTGTTTGGGTGATTTAGTAATGGCTGTTGAATTGTTTAATCGGAATTTATTCTGTGAGAATTAGGAATTGTGATCCGTAATTGTCCTTTTTCTATTTAATGGGTAACACATGATGATAGATGATTGGACAAGTTTCATTCTGTATCTTGAAACATAACCTAAGTTAAATAATCCGAGGTTGCGTGATTGTTGCTTAGATTGACTATTTTCCTAATTCTTAAGGCTGCCATGAATTATAATTAGAGAGCTTATTCTAGGTTGTTCAAGGGTTAGGATCTACTTGAAGAGCTTATTTCAGTAGTGACGATAAGGGAGAATTCGGGTAAAAGAGCTTGTTGTTCCTAGGGTCAGTAGTTCCATATAACGAGATAGAACAGTGTTACGGTTAGTTCATGTCCAATGCATGTTTGGTGGATCTTGTACTAGAACTGTTGCTTTAATCTGATATTTTTACCATGTTTGTTTTACTTTAGTTTGCCTTGATTACAAACCCTTTTCATTACTCTATTGTGTTTTCCTGTTCACTGTTAGGGTTTTATTGTGTTGTTTCATTGTGGCTAGGCATAGAATATAGGATTTAATCAAATCTTCCTTGTGGATCGACCCTTGCTCACCCTATATACAATTTAGTGTAGGTAGTAAGGTTATTAATTGGTGCATTCGGCAGCTACCAAGTGTCCATCTTCTCCACAGTGGAAACATTTTCTTTGTATTAGCCTTCTCTACCTTTGCTGGCTTCTTGAAGCTCTATATTGTGGTCCAACTTTTTGACGTTTCTTTGGTGCTTTTTGGGCCTTTTATGGCCTTGTTGGAGGAGGCGACAAAGACAGCCTCATGTCCTTTCCTTTTCACATTCTGCCTATGAAATTCTTTAAGCTCATTAGCAAATCAGAGAGGTTTCACTCAATCCTATTGAGATTGTAGTTAGTTAAAACGGTTTATAAACTTGGAGGGAGGGAATGTAGAATCAAATTCACTTTGAGGTGGTAGGGCATGACCACCCTATATCCATCCAGTCGACATCCATCCATTGATCATTTAAGAGTATGATCATCTGAAGGTACCCTTTCCCTCAACTTCATGCTAAAGAGGATGCACATAAATCATACTCAACCACTCTTGGATTTTCGTTGTACAAATCTTGTATAGCTGTGAGGATATCATAAGCATTTGAAACCTTTTCATGCGTAGTTTTGAAGTTCTCATTCATTGAGGCTAGCATGTAATTTCTAGCCCTCATACTATCCCTCTCACTTTTCAAAAGCATCAAAGCCTAGCTTGTGGAGCATCCGATTCAATATCAAGTGGAAGAGGTGCTTCCAGGACATAGCAAATCCTTTCAAAATCTAGAATAATTCTAAGATTTCTTAGCCAATCCTTAGGTTGGGTCGGTTAACATGTTATAAGAGAACATTGTTGGCCATTTTTTTATTATATATCACAAAGATGAAACTGCAAAGAAAAATAATTTATTAGGTCTTGTAATCTTTTAACCTTTTAATGCATAATCAAATTAGCTCCCACTATTTATTTGAGTCCTACACTCCCTTAAATAGGATCCGAAAATTTGTTGGATTAAATTTCTTAGTGGGGAATCAATTTCTTATAAATTAATTAACCTCACATAATAGAATTCTTGGTTAATTAAGTTAATAAGTAGGAAACTATTTTCCTTTTATTCACTATATAAGGTTTGATTCATATTCTGTCCTAGCTTCGGATACCTCACATAATAGAATTTTGGTACCTAGGCTAGTTAATCCAAACCATTGTGCTTTCTTAGGATGGCATTTTTATCATGTCCACATAATAAGAAATCTTGATCAAGGTGAAAAAAATATCCAAGAACAAGATCAACTTAATTCTATGATATAAAGATTATATCCCCACATAATAGAAATCTTGGGATACTATATTATTAAAGAATTTAGTTATCCCACATGGGAAACTTGGATTTAATAATTTTAATTTGGGGAGTTTAGGTTTAACCTTAATATATTTTTTTAACATGCCATTTTTAATAATAATATTCATACATATCATATATGTAATTAAAGCATGTGGGTGATCATGGGGCTTTTCGAAAATACATCCTAAAGGTAACCTATTTAACCTAATACTATATCTTCGATTGGATCGTCTCAGGATGCTTGGGTCATAGAGCAAGTGCATACACAAAGTTTCTACTTTCTTAGGTCACTTCTCAATGCACAATTAATGCTTATGGATGGGTCATCTCACTAATGCAATTTGAAATGCCAACATGCAATGTTGCAAGAATTAAGGTTCAATACTCATACTCAAACCTCTATTAGGCATTTCATCAAACAACTCAAGTGCATAATAAAACTTACTATAACAATAATTCAAGTCTTTCTCTATACCATCCAAAATGGGGAGAATGCCCCTCACATAGCACATAAATGCCAAAGAAAGACACTCCAAAAGGGTTCCACCCCCAATCCATCTCAAAAACCTTTCCAAACCACAACTCACTTCTTATATTTGAAAGGCATAAAACAATCAAAGCACTAGAAATCTCTATTTAAGCTCAATAACATGGCTTATACAGTATAAACAAATTACATAAGTGCTATCAAAACCCTAATCAAGAAATTCCCAAATCTCAACTTGGGTTGGGTTTATTACCTTGTTATGGAGAGATTTCCAGCTCTTCTTCACTGTAAGCTGACTTTTTCCTACTTTAAACAAATGAACAAAAACCCACAAATCAAATATATTCAAAACTCACAAAGCTTCAAAACCAAAGCAAGGATCCTTACCTTAGGTGCCTTAGATTGATTTTCTACCCTTAATCACTCCAAAAGCCCTTAAAACTCCTTGAACAAAAGAAAGAGAAATTGAGAGGAAGCAAGGAGGAGAGTGGCGATGGAGAAGAAGAATGAAGGGTTTTGCAATGACTTAATTCCTTTTATGAAATTATACAACAAGCCTTCCATTTTGCCTTACTCTTCTTGGGAATTCTATCTATCTCTTTGATTCATTACAAACACACCCCCACAGCAACATATTCTCCATGAAAAATCCTTTCAATTACTCCCCACTTTCCTGCTAATTAGGGGTAGAATGGTCAAATTGCCCTAGGGAAGAAAATATCTAAAACTTACAAACATTTTGGTCGGCCTGTCGCCGCGGCGAGGAAAATTCTGTCGCGCGACGAAAATATCTAGGATTCCCGTGGGTCAACACCTTCGCCGCGGCGAAGATTCTTCTTCGCTGGCGAAGACTGAAACACTAAACTTCTATTTTCCACCAATTCAGGGCAAATATTCAACATAACACTCAATCAAGATAAACCAAACAATATTACCAAAAGAAACAACTCAAATAAGAGCAAAAGAAGAAACAATAACAACTATACCTCAAGTGGGGCGTTACAAATATTATCCATCTCATAAATAAATTTAAACAGTCATACCAAATATAATAAACAATTATTTAAAGGCATGAATATAAAACAATATTTAAAAATATAATATATCATGTGGTAATTAATCATAACTTTGGGGCATGCAACAATACACATTTCAAATGAATCATTACACAAACACTTTTGTCATATTCCACCCAAAGATATAATAATGAATTCATTATTTAATATTAACATCATTTCAATAATTTCATAAAAGTCATGCATGACATAATAAATAGGTTTTATTACTCCAAGAGTAATCATTCTATGACACAAGTTACTTTTAAATAAAGTAATATTTTTATGACACATTTATCTTCTCAAAGACAATCATATCATCTTGCATCATCAATTTTTGAAACTATTCAAAAAACCAAATTATTACATTTCAAAAGTATAATAATTTATGTCATGCAATGATGCATTATTAGATAATTTAATCAAATTAAACATCATACATTAAAATTACCATCATCATATATACATAATATCACAATTCATCATATGAATTAATAATCCATAACTTTATGCTAACATCAATTTCCACCACTAAACACTTGCAACATTTGCATACACTTCATGCATAATATACTTTAATCAAATTAAAGGATAAAACATTTAGCATGTCTAAGCATAAACCATTTAATCAAAGTCATGGAAATGAACATGCATGAACGTTTCTTAATACATCTCATGCAATAACCATCATCCAAGCATACATTTAGACCCTTTATGGAACAACTTCCAAAACACATTACAAACCCATTTGAATAAAACAAGAATCAAATGAACAAAAAACATGCATGGCCGAATTTAACAAGAAAAAAATCTATGCACTAATCAAGGCATGCATGAACACTTTTGTCACCATAAAAAGTATATATAAATTAAACATATAATGATTCTTGCATGCTTCAAATTAAAAAAATAAAAATAAAAAACATCTTTATACATTTTACGTCATGGCCAAATCTCATTCCAAGAAAAAAACAATAAACATTTCATTATCTTATTACTAGGCCAAAACAAGAACATGCATGTCACTTTCATACATGATAAACACAAGAACACTTGGAAAGTGTCATTTTTGCTTATAAATTCAACATGCAAGGAGCTTTTAGCTCTGATACCATTTGAAAAAACAACATGCATGAAGAGTGGCGGAAATGAAGAATGAAAGCATGAAAGGTTGGATTCAAAAATGTTTTCAAACAAAGCTTGGAAAAAGCATTATACCTACTCCTTTGCTTTGGGTTGATGAAGAAAAGACTCAAAATGATGAGACCTCCACACTTTAACACCACCTTGAGAGAGTTGGAGAGTGGCCGTGGCTAGGGAGAGAGAGCTTTTAGTTTGCTTTTGAGTGAACAAAGTGAATAATGAACTAAAATGCAACCATTTGCATTTATATATACTTGGGCAAGCTTTGCAATTAGTTGTTTTTCATTTCCATGCCCCAATAGAATCTTATTTCAAAAGGAGCCCACAAATTTATTATTTTACCCTTTGATTAATCAATATTATTCAAGGGCCCATGTAAATTAAACTAGTTTACATTAACAACCCATAAATTTACCCTTTAACTATTAAAAGGCCATTTTCGTTCATCTCATTAATCTCAACGCTTTAAGATATAATAATTAAATATAATTAATTGTTGCTTGACCATTTTAACCCTTAAAATGTCACAAACAATTTTCTATGTAACTATTACCATAGAAATCCCGTCATTACCCTCGGAAGGTGCTAGCCCTTTTTGGATAATCATTTCTCTCTCTCATCCCTCCCCAACTTCTCTAGGCTATTGGTGTGACCATGTAGGTCCACCGTGGATTAGCCATGAGCTGATTCTGGATGAATCTAGAAACCTATCTGGAGGCCCAACGACTATGGTAAACATCTAGCAATGTGCCATAGTCTCTAAATCACGATGAAGAAATACCTCATCGAACCTATTTCAGATCATATGTACCATGCAAGTAAAATCCTTCCATTGATATATCCTGATCGAGTACGGATTCATGGAACGTCAAAAACCTAAACTCGATTTTCTACCGAATCGTCAATCAATATGTCCGGAACTCGTCATCACGAACTTGTTTTCGTATGACTAATAATAGATTCTGGCCAGAGATTTTGATTTCTGACATTTATCGACGTTCGTCTAGGAACTCGAATCCAGATAGAGTCAGCGGTACTCCTGATCCTATATTTTTTAGTCAATGGATCCCCTCTTGACCATCGTTCGTTTCTGCATATGAACAACGCATGACCAAATAGGCTTTATTATACGAAATATGGTTATCTTGTACTTATACATCGTATGAACCATACGCATCTATATCGGATCCAACTATAATGTCTCAGGTCAAAGGACTACATCGTGCACTGATATAACCAAATGATAAATCATTGACTACATACTTTTCGAAGTGATTTGTCGTTTTTCGGTCACGTTCGACAAACAGTTCACCAACTACTAATCCATACTAATGCCCCAGTGACATGACTATCATTGTCATCTGTACTTATATCAACTCATGATATCTTTCGGAAGCATCCAGTATGCCTACTATGTAATATAGTTGCCCAAATTATATTAGTTTTATAGGGAACCCTTTTCGATAATCCATTTACCGATTAAATAAATCATCTGGACTATTCATATGCGTACTTTATTTTAAATGCATGACTAAATAAAGAAAGCAATTTACATATATGAATTGAAGAACTCTTTCTTCTATTATTTATGATATATGGATACAAGACAAAATGCTCTGAAACCGACAACACGAATGGTTTCTAGGGCATACACTAATATACACTAACGTAATCCCCAATTCTCTCAAATTTCTTCAACAATTTTTCCAAGGAAATTTATAGGATTTTGGTTGGATTTGTGTAGAATTTTAACTCCAAGCATCCAAAGGTAAGAATTCTTGCAATAAGATGTGAGATTAATTTTTAAAGTGTTGAATTCTTATAGTTTATATAATTAGGGTTTAAGAGGAAGAGGAAGTCTACCAAAGAGAGAGATTCTAGTGTGGAACTACTCAAGTTCAAGGTAAGTAAATCCAATCCTAGTCATTATTTGAGCAAGAATTGTGTAGAGAAATTTTATATACATTTATGTGCTTGAATGTTGAGAATTATTGATGGAATTGATGTTGAGTGTTGGTTAGAATTTCACCAAGTGAAGTAGTGTTTGGTATAAGATGAATTGGTGGGAGTTTGAAGAAGTTAAAAAAGAGTTGGAATAGAATTTTGAAGTGTGAATTTCCTGGCCAGGTTTGAAGTTGATTTTAGAGAATTGTGCTCCAAATTTTGGTAGCTAGAAAAAGAAATAGAAGTGTAGCTAATTTAGTGCTTGTTTGTGCATACCACTTGTTTGATGAAATTTCAAAGTGAAGTGCATGTATGATTATGATAGCATATTATTTTGAGATGAGTTTGTAGATGGTAGAGAATGTAGAGAATGACATGTTCACATACCATATTGCATTCTTGCATTTAATCATGTGAGTATAGAGAGAATAGCAAGAAAAAGCCCATCTACGTGCATACATGCATATAATCATACTAAAGAACGAAGAGAAAGAAAGAAAATTACTAAAGAAAAGAAAAGAAAAGAAATTGAACACTAATTTCTAAAAGAAAGATAAGCGAAAAGAAGGTTGTTGCGATAGGGAACCTGTGAGTGACAAGAAGAAGAACATTCCCACATGCACGCCGCCTTCAGTGAGCGGCCTAAGAATAAGAAAAAAGAATTTGTATAGTCCGTAAGAGTACATGTGGATAAGCTGTACCCAAAAGAATATACATACATGCACGCTGCCTTTAGTGAGCGGCCTAAGAATAAGAAAGAAGAAGGTGTATGGTCCGTAAGAAGTGCATGTAGATAAGGACTGTACCCACTGACACGGCCAGGGTTCCGAATCCATGCCTCAACCGAGTCTGATCGGCAAACAAGAAAATAAAGAGAAGAAAGAATAGAAAAGAAGAAAGAAAGAAAAGAATAGAAAAGCAAAGCAAAGAAAGAATAGAAAAGAAGCAAGAAAGAAAAGAATAGCCAAGCAAAGAAAGAACAGAAAAAGAAAGAAAAGAAAGAATAGAAAGAACAAAAAGAAAGAAAGAAGAGAAAGAAAAAGAAAGAAAGAAACATAGAAAAAGAGAGAGAAAACAGAATAAGTAAACAGAAAAACAGTAAAGAAAATGCATCTCTTATGCATTTGTGCATATTCATTATGCCATATCTAGTATTTAGAATTAGTTTCCTACTTATACTTACATGTTAATAAGTGAGAAGTAAGAATTTTAGAAAGAACAGAGAAGAATAAAGAAGTTTGATGTAAGGAAAGAAAGTCAGAATACGAGTAACGGAGGAAGAAGAATAGTGTAGCGGATTTACTTAGTAAGCAATTAGTTCTCACTCTGTTCATTTCATTGTTTTTGCAGGTAGTAGATAAGAAGCAGTTGGAGGGAACGTCAATAAGCAGAAGAGAATGGCACGACTGTCCAGTTATATTTTGAGTTTTGTACATAGCTTTTTTACTTGATGTAGAGAATTTGATTATAAAGTAAAGTAAATTTTTTGGGCCCACTATCGTATACTTATATGTATATATGTTTTCCATATCATATTTATTAATTTCATATCTTATTTTCCAAAGTATACTAGCTAGCTAGCGAAAGAGTCATTACATAGACAGTATATAAATGCATGACATAGCATAGCATATATTTCAGAAATTTTATAATTATTGGAAATGTCTAGCTAGTTATTTTGCAAATTTATAGAGCATGTTTTCAAAGGGCTATTGCGATGGGGAACCTGTGAGCATTTGCTGCGTTAGTTAGTGGCGACAGAGATGCAGAAGTTTCCCACATGCACGTCGCCATCAGTAAGCGGCCTCAGAATAGAAAAATAGAATTTGTATAGTCCGTTAGAAGTGCATGTGGATGAGGACTGTACCTAGAAAGAATTTTAGAATACGCTCACACGGCCAGGGTTCCAAATCCATGCCTCAGCCTAGTTTGATTGGCAAACCAGAATAGAAAAAAAAAGAGTTTTAGAAAGAAAGAAAAATAGAATAAGAAACAGAAAACAGAAAGAATTTCAGAAAGAAAGAAAAATAGAATAAGAAACAGAAAATAGAAAGAATTTCAGAAAGAATGAAAAATACAATAAAAAAATAGAAAAATAGAAAGAATTTTATAAAGAAAAGAACTTTCAGAAAGAATACAAACATGATCATTTGCATATGCATTAGACATTTCATGTGCACTGCATCTTATGCATTTATGCATAGATTTATTATTGCGTGTCTGACTAGCCAAGAAAAGAAAAATAGAAGCCCATGAGAATAGAGAAGAAAAGAAATAGAAGCCTACGAGAATAGAAAAGAAATTAGAGATATACAAGAAAAGAACAGAAATTAGATACATGCTAGAAAAGAACAGAAATTAGAAACATGACAAATAGCAAGAAAACTTAGTGATTTGTTGAGTAAAGAAAGAAACATAAAGTTATAATCTAGTAGAGAAGAGAAATAAAATGATAAAGAATAGCACAACCTTAGAAGGATTTAGAAAGACTTGAGAAAAAAATGGAAGACTGCTAAGTAGTATGCCCAAGAATAAACAGAGAAAGCAAGCAAAAATATAGAAGCAGTACCACAAAAATAGGGATAACAGAGTAAGAGCATAATTAGATTTGGTTTACTTATTGAGCATTTATAGCTCATCCCGTTGCTTTCCTTATTTTTGCAGGTATTAAATTGTAGTGGTTAGGAGACATCAAGCTAGTGAGAGGATCGTACACACTGTCTCAGTGAAGAATTTAATATGGATTTATATATGTGAGAAATAATTTTTGTGTAATAGTATGTTATAACTGGAATAAAGATGAAAATTTTAGACAAACACTCTTTTTAAACTAGCAATTCTCTAGATTCTCTCTATAGGATACTTACTGAATACTTGCCTAGAGAGACATTACATCGCCTCTTCATTTCTTCATCACAATCGTTACAAAAAGAATTTATGACAAATAAAATCCTATTCTAATTTACATCAATAAAATAGAAACCTCGCATTACATACGAGGGGAGTGAGATGAGAAGAAGAAATACATAGAGAATTTAGAGGGAGGTGGGACAAATAGGTCCTATTTATTTAGAAACTTACAAAACAACCCAAAATTAAAGACAAACCATAAGTCTAAGGCTCATGTACTGGGCACCACGCAATTTTCAAACAAGAACATTCCATACATACAAAAACAAACATTTTTTAATTAGGTAGGTGAAATTACTAAATTACCCTCTTAGATGTGTAGAATAACTATTGGCTTAAAGGTTTTTGAAAACTGTAGTTTGGTCCCAATAGCATGCTCGCTAGAACGAAGGTTTATTTTGCCGCGACGAGTGTGAACTTCAACGAACTCCAAAAATTCCAAAAACTTTTTTGCCACAGGGAAGTTTTATTTCACCTCGGCGAGATTTCATGTTCTCATGTCTAGAAGTTCTAGAAAGTTTTTCGCCACAATGAAGTGTTATTTCACTGTGGCTAGAGTCCACAATCTCACGGTTGCCATGGCAGAGCTTTATTTCACTGTAGTGAATGACGCAGATATGTGAATGTACAATTCACGTTTTTGTAGTTTTTCGTGTAACGACGCAAATCCAAATCGAATCGAACACACCAGCATTCAACTAGGACATCAACCAACCAAAAGACTATTCATCAACACATTGATTAGCCAATTGATCATACAAATCACTCAAATTGTAGAATTTTACAGATTAAAAAAAAAAAATCAATATATGCAATAACATGTTATCAAACAAATACACATGTTATCAATCATCGATTAAACATTCTAATTTGGTACCTGAGGCTCTAACACCACTGTAAGTAACTGATTGGATTCACACAACAAAAAAATGACAAATTAAAATGAATCGATCAATTACTCAAACCCAAAATCTGGGTAAAGATTATAATGTTTACCAATATATTATAAAAATCAATTTAATAGTAAATCATCCAAGGATTCAGATTTACTTACGAATGTAGGAGGTTTCTTTAATGTCTCAGATTTTTTATTTCGCTTCCCAATTCAAAGTAGAATTGTACTCACATCGTCCACACGAAGACAATCCGTAGAACCCACTGTTGTTTTGCTAAAACAACAAGAAGGCTTCAAGAATCAAAAAGAGATAAGAATTTTCCCACCACTAATGTGAAAAATGTGAAAGGGAGAATGGTGGGTCGCTAGGGTTTTATTTTAATTGCTTGAATTATTATGTGTTTTAATTTAAGTTGCATTTATATAATGCAACATATTAAAACCCTATTCCACTAAGGAATAGCCATGGGCTCCAACCCTAATCCACCCTTGCAACCAAACAAGCCATAATGGTATTTTAATTTAACTAATTAATTAATTATTATTATTATTAAAATCCACAAATATTAATATATTAAAATATGTTAATATTAAATAATAATAATTCATTTAAATATATGTACACATATATTTAAATATAATCTCATCACCCATTTTAATTTCAATATTAAAATTGAATACAGGCTACAACCGTAGTAGTCTCGCAATTGACACCAATCAATCTTCTCACTTACACAAAGCAAGATTGGCCTCTAGCAGGGCATTATGACCACTCGATAGATTCAGATTCAACGAAATAGATACCTATCAATGATATGGTTACTGTGCAATCAAATCCTTTCATCATCCGTTATCTCATCAAGGCTGAGGTACAAAAACAGTGTCATCTTTAGATATCCTTGATATCTTTGTATTTAGTTACTAGACCAATGACTAGAATAATAAATTGAATTGAGCAACAACTCAATCCCATTGTGGCCACACATTTAGTGTCATTGTCATTTACTGAATTGCGCAATGAGATAACTTCTCCTGTACCCAAAAGTGGTGAATCCTTTGTTTATCTACCATAGTCTTGATACACTTATCGATGTAGCCAATGAACTACGTTGAACTGGTGTCAAACTACACCAATTGGTGCACAAGGCGCTCTGGTGATCTCAAGTCTAAGGATCATATGCACCACCATCTGTTAGAGGATTTATTCCATATACACTAGGGTTACCATTGATATGAAATCCTCTAGTGGGTCTGTCCAGTGAACTTGCCTACAACAAACACCCATGGGTTACATCAGGTTGTCAGCAAACAACCTTGATAAGTGAGACTAGTCACTGTCTTTCGACAAGGTCATTCAACACCATGATAGCCTTACTGTATTATTTGTGTCATTGGCAGAATAATATTGAGGCTACGAACATTTCTAGAATGGCCACCATATGTGATCATAGGGTTCTTACTATAAAGATTTGAAATACTTGATACGCTCGTCGCAGTTCCACCATCCTAAGGACATATATCAATACATGCAATTATGATTCACATGATATAGAAGAAAATGTCTTTTAATTACAAAGAGTCGATACTACAATAATTGATTGGCTCCAGGGCACCTACTATAACATAATGAAGCGATGAAAATGGAGAAGAGTGATGGAAATGGAGAAGAGTTGACAAGAGAACAGAGCGATGGAAAGGGAGAAGAGCTAACGAGAGAACAGAGCAATGGAGAAGAGCTGACAGGAGAAGAGCACGAATGAGAAGACAATGATGGAGAACAATATTGAAAAAATTGAAAATTGAAAAAATAAAGTAAATAAGGAAACGGAGAAGAAGAAATAGAAAATTAGAATAAAAAAAATAATTTTTCATTAATGATGTGGCATTGCCATGTCAGTTGCCACGTTACTTTGTATAGCCCTCTTTGTATTTGTGTTTATAAGACTAGTATTATTGGAAAAAAAAAAAAAACAAATAAGAGTAGCACTACACGTCGCGATTGGTCAACTCGTAATGGCTTCCATTTGCCTAGATACAAACTGACCAATCGTGAGTTGTCATTTCAGAGTTGTATAAAAAGGTTTTATAAAAAAGTTGTAATTGCAGTTTAATTGAAAAAATAAATATCAGCATGGCAAAATCTCCGGTTTTTACATTTGCATTCATGCTCATACTTAATTCCATGCTTCTTTTTACTCATGTTGAGGCCACAATAACATGCGAACAGATAACTTCCTGCTTTATGAGGAACTACTTGTCCCTACAAACTTATAACTTCTTCTCTTGATTATATGTTTAATAAAGAGGATGATAATTAATTGGATTAGATGCATGTTTGGGTTTGTGTATTGTGCAGGTTGAAGTAAGTCCAGGTAGGATCAGCTGTTGAAGATACAACACTATAATAAAGTAGCATAGTAAACAAGTCTTGACGTGGTTAATGTATGTACTGCAACATTAACAATCAAATGAAGTTTCAATAAGATCTGCTTATAGTGCCTTTTTCGTCGATAAATACTATTGTCATTCATGTACATAATTAGGTAAAAAAAAAAAAAAACTTAATCAGTAAAACAAATGTTATTGACGCAAATGCAATTCATAAATTCACTATTTGACCATGTTTCAACATCAATTTTTTTCACATGTTCCTAAATTTTGGATAATAAAATAATACGATAAATAATACATGAATCATGATTATGGGACTGACTACTTAAGTTAGATAAGTTAGGATATAAATTTGAAAAACATAGTATTCGTAAAATTTATCAAAAACTATAACTTGACTAGTAAGAGGTATGTTGAAGTTTGGTTAGCAGTTGTAAATTGACTTAATGTGAGGCGCGAATAACGGAGTCCAGGATGAAACAATTCAAGCTTAAGCAGTGATAGATTTTAGATAGTTGAATGAAGAAAGAAATACATGTAGGTCTTCTCTAAACGAACACGTTTTCGTAGAAGTTTCATGCTACGGAATCTGTTTTGAAACAATCACACTTGTTTCTTGGCACCTTCTTCAGCAAGTTCGTATTTTTCAGCTACACCAACTTCCAAAATCAACTCACGGAGTTGAACTGCCCTTATCTATCCCCTGAATATTCAACATCATTTTAATTATATCATCTTACTTTATATTAACCAATTATCTCTTCAACAATAGCGAAAATTAATATATTTATCTATACAACAATATTATTCTTCTAAAAATTTATCTCAAATTTCATTGATGCGACATCAAACGTGTCATTGAAGTAGATACAAAATGGTATATATTGAATGATATGTCATTGTTATATATAATACACATAATTTAATATGTGAAATTGGGATAAGTTTTTGGAATAAGTAATATTACTCTCATCTACCGCTCTAATTTAGAGTTAATATAAAAGATAATTGTTATTCAAAATATTTATGCCATACGTTATAATCTTTCACAATATCTATATAACATCAGTTCTACTATTACAAATCAGTAATATTTATATCATGAAAAATATCTTTAGAACTAAAAAGATCAACAATTGTTAAATTAAATATAAAGGATATTACGTATACAAATTACATATAGAAACATTTTTATATAAATTAATGTGACGCAACTCTTTTATTCCCACATTATTCATTTGTATTAATTAATATCTATTGAATTTATTTTGTAAACAAATTTATCCATTCATTTTATTTATTAAATATTTATTTTGTATAAGCTGATATGATATTTTTGTGACACCAAAACCGTCCATTTTCCTTCTTCATCACTAAATGCCAAGAAATTAATCATCTTCAGGAAAAGTCTTCAATGACTCATCACTCAATCTTCAGCAGCCCTTAGACAATTCTAAAATCCAAACATTTCCGTGGACCCACCTCAATTCTGGCGTTCTATATAAAGCCATAACCAAGAGTGACAAACCAAATTAACAAATTCATCGATTATCGCCATGGCCAGCTCTCAAAATTTGAAGGTGGCGTTCATGGCAGCGCTAATTGTGAGCATGTTAATGGGTGGTCGTCACATAAATAGTGTTGACGCAAAAATAACTTGCGAACAAGTGACGATTTGGCTGACACCGTGCATAGGTTATGGCGTGATGGGAGGAGTTGTTCCGGCGAGTTGTTGCCAAGGAATTAGAGCACTTAATGCTGCTTCAAACACCACTGAAGATCGCAGAGCTCAGTGTAATTGTGTTAAGGAAGGAGCTGCAAAGATCCCTGGACTTGACTACGATCGTGTTAACACACTTCCTGGAATTTGTGGCAGTAATTGTCCTTATAAGCTCACTCACGACCTTGACTGTTCTAAGTAAGACTTTTCACCTTCTTAAATTATTTTAGGGTTTATTTTATCGAAACCCAACCACCCAAACCCATCTCTCCTTCAGCCAGATCGCTTAGATGAGTTAATACTAAAAAATCAAAAGAGAGAAAATTAAATAAACCCTTTGTTCATAAACAATTATTTCTGCTTATTCTTTTTGTTTGTTAACAATACTATAATCACGATACAGGTATTTTTATTATAAGTTTATTATTGAATTTATAAGATTATAATAATGAATTTGCAACAAGAAAAAAAAATAGTGAATAGTAATTTCAATAATATAAAAAATTAATAATAAAATAACTTGTGGAAAAAATCATATATACTTTCAAGACATTGTAATTGAAAAAAACATAAAGGATTACAAGGTTATCGACACCATTGTTTAGTACCGAAATAGATGTTTAACAATTGACGTTCTATGATAATCTTGTCATATCATTTTTGACATTGAATAGATGTATTCGCTATTTTGAATTTTCTAGACAAAGTATATATAACAGTTTTCTTGATGTGAAACCTTTTGTTCTAAGTCACTAACTAATTTTGTTTCACGGGTGTGATTGTTGTAATGCAGGGTGAATTAAGGATGTGGTGTTGAGCAAAGTCAAGAGAGAGGATAAAGCTTTTACTGGGTAGTAGTGTAGTGATTAAATAAAGCCAATGTATTATTTTGGCATATACAATTATACATGATAGAGTTCAATGTAATGAACTTTAATATGTAAACAATAAAATAAATAAATAGCTTCACGTGCAATCTTGCAAATTTCTTAATTAATCTTATGTGCAATTTGTCATTAATTTATATATATTGATACTTGATTTTGACACCAACAATCTCTGCATGTATAAAATGCTAAGAAGTCACATGTGAGTTAATTAAACTTTGTGGGTGAGGTACTATATGCACAGTGACATGCAAAGACATAAATATAAAGTTGACAAACGAATTTTTATAGTGTTTTAGATGTTTAAAGCAAATTTTACATCCATTATGTTTATTTATATAAATTTGCTTCTGGTCGTTAGATAGGCTTACAAGAGGTCACGAACTGTGATCTGGTATTACAAATATTTGATGTTCTAAGTGTTCTTAGAGAATGTCAAACCAATCCATTTCTAGTAGTGTGTTTTTGCTATCTTCTTTATTGAATTCGTGAGAGTCTGATCCTGATTTTATGAGAGGGAGCTGTCTATTTATACCCATTTTGCTTAAGGTAATGATTACACTTTTGCAAATAGCTTGATGCTGTGAAGATCTCTCTTGTCTTCCAATTCGTTAAGAACTCAAAAAATATATTTACATTAAATGGAGCTTGGACAGGTGTACAAACTAAATTTATCTAAGAACAAATTCTTGAATCGGCTAGATTGTTGACAGTTATATTCTTTTTGCTTTTGGAGACACGGTATGTTTTGGACGATGGAATGCTTTTTCAAATTTTGATTGATGCTTGATGATATTAACATAGGTCAACCTTTATTTTTAGGTATAACAATATATATGGAAGTAAGTGCGAAGAGAAGAGGTGAGCTTGATAGGATTCGGACTTCGAAATCTAAAACCAATTCAATTTATTAGACTTATGGAATTATTGGATGGGATTAAATGTAAAACTTTTAAATCATAAAAACTAAGTAACTCTATATATGAAAATTCATCAAGATTAGACATTTGTTTGTGAAAAAATTTTAATGTGATCCGCAATGAATTTAACATTCCAAATTGTTCAAATAATCAGTCAAAACTTTGAGTTTCGAATTTCATGATCCAATTTTATTTTATTTTATTTTTTAGTTAAACACTCCTAATACACCCCAAAGCAGAGTAGGGTGTAAAGCCCCAAAGTAACCCTAGCTTGCCCAAGGACCAGGTTGTAGCAAAAGAACCAAAATTGAGCCAGGTGACTCAGGACTATCTAAAAATAGATTTTTTTTTTTTTTTTATATTTTTGCGCCGGGGGAGAGGGGGTGTGCCCCAAGATAATTTTAACGGCAAAAATTGACGGTAGAAGGTCTAAGGTTCTAATTCCAAAGTTAAGGGGGTAAGTTTGTTTTTGATGTTGTAGGGGATGTAAGTCCACCAACCCAAATAAAAATTATTGAACATATGAAAATATAAAATTAATTTTGAATTGAAACCTTCCACGTGCAGCCAAATTATGTATCCGGAGTTGCTAACACTTTCATGGTTGTATAGATATGTTATTGGTAAAATATTATTTGTTATTAATGTAATAATTCACATTATAAGACATTATTTCTATAATGTTAATAAACCTGCAGTATATCATAACCAATTGAAAATATATTTTATCTAACAAAATAACCAGACTTAATTTATTCGACCCTTAGGTTTTGGAAAGTCAATTACTCCGAGTAGAGGTGGGCAAGGCCCAGTCCCAAATTCAAGGACCGGGCCCAAATCCTCAAGGGCCGGTCTTGGGCCCATGAGTTTTATTAGGGCCTGAACTGGTCATAAGATCGGCCCTATGGGCTTGGGAATTTTTAATTTAGCCCCCTAATTTTTTTTATATTTGGAGTAAATAGATATTTATGTAAGGGGGTTTATGTATGTTATCAGGGGATTATTTGTAAATTTTTAATTAATTAGTAAATAAATATAAATGAATGGTTTTAATGGTTTTAATTTAAAGAGATAATTTAATTTTAGCTTCGCAATGTGAAAATTTAATTTGAACTCAAAGAATTAAATAAATATAAATGGATTGTTATAAATTTATATGGTTTTAATTTAAATAGATAATTTACTTTTAGCATAATGTTCAAAATGTGCAAATTTAATTTAAACTTGAACAATTAAATAAATTTGTTTTTATTTAATTATTAATTTACATCATCGAAATCTATGTTTTTGAAGTGGTCGAGTAGTTCGGGATTTTCAAGGTGGTATTGTAGTCTTCTGTCTCCATGAATCCAATCCCATAAACATGTAATGACTTCAACCATCTCATTGGTTAAAGAGCATCTTCTGTCTTCAATAATGCAGTCACTAATTAAGAATGTTGACTTGGGTGTAATTGTGGAAACTAGCACACATAAAATGTCAAGTTCCATTTGGGCTACAATGAGAATCAACTTACATTTTGGTTCCACCATTGAAGCACATCTGTCTCGCATTTCTCCTTCTTGGTGATGTAGGATATGTCCATTTGCATATACCATTGCAGCTCATTTGGTCCATGTCTTTACGTGCTAGAGTTGTTACATCCACCACCACCGGTACTAAGTTCCATATATGTCCAGATGCTCGATCCCTGTTGATGAATGTCTTCATCAGTTTCCTGCTAGTCGTCTTTGATGGGCATTCCACTGTACCTATTCTAATAGAAATAAAAAAGACTTTCCAATTTTTTGTTAAACTTTATCAAATAAGAACTGTATTCATATTCTAAATGCTAGCCTATCTTAGTAATTATACAATTAAATATGTTTATGTAGGGATTTAATTGAATAAAGTGTGGAATAACAACAAAAAAATTTCATTCGAAACCCATTTTTATCCTGGATGATAGATTGATGTTGATAACCCATTCATAAAAAAATATACATAAAGATTAAAGTAACGTTATAATCAAACCTTCGATTGGAGGCTCCAACACTTTTGATTGAACAGAAAAATGCTCGCATCTTCAAGAGAAGTGAACACATAGAAATCTAAACAAAGACAATAAGACCCACACAATCAATTTGCTAGTTTGAGAGTGAAGGTTCAAAAAAGAAAAAGAGAAGTTTTTCTAGGAAAAACTCTCTCTACAAATCTATCTTGGGTGGCAAGAATGGGCTTAAAAGGGAAATGGGGTTAAGATCCCCTTTTTATAGGGAACCCTAACCCTAATATTCCCTTGGCATATGCCAAGGAATATTCCCTTTTATTTCCATTAATATTTATTATTATAAATAAATAATTAGATTTTACTTAGTGCCCAAGATAAGGTTGTTTTTGGTATTTTATTATTATTTCGTTATTCATAAAATAATTATTCATTATTTAAAATGCATGTACACCAATATATTACTTAAATAATAATTTATTTTTTCCTTTTAATATATATACACCTATATATATATACATATATATATATATATATGTATATATATTTGAATAAATAAGTAATCTTACAAATTAAAATTGGACATAGGCAACAACCTATCAGGCAATAACCTTCAACAAATTTAATTGCACCGTAAGAATTACCAAAATACCCTTCACCCCAAAATGATGAAAATGCCCCTTCAACAAATTTGATTTGTCTTTTAAGTGTGTGACTTGTAGGCTCCTATAACGATCACATGGAGGTACGTAATTTAAATTATGCTCTTATACCTTTAGTTGATTTTTGCTAAAGTTATTTTGAGAAAATAAGAAGAAAATGTCTTAAACTTGCATTAAGGGTGAAATGGTCTTTTCACTCAAAATTAGTTGAAAAAGTGGGGAGTGAAAAGAGATAGAATTTCATGGAGAATGCAATAAAAATGAGGGCATTATGGTAATTGACTAAATGACAGATGGAATTTTAAAGAAAGTGGAAGGGCAAAATAGGAAAGTATGCATATTAATATGAGATATTAAGAGTTCAAGCAAAAAGACCCTATCATTCTCTACTCCTTCTCACGCCACTTCACTCTCAATTTCTCTCATCTCTTCATCAAATTACCAAGGGATTTTAGAGGGCTTTTGGTGGGATTTTGGTAGAGATTTGATCCTAAGCACCCAAAGGTAAGAATTCTTGCAATAGATGTGAGATTAATTTTTAAGGTGTTGAATTCTTATAGTGTTTATGCTTAGGGTTTTAGAGAAAGAACAAGTCTACCAAAGAAAGAGAGATTCTTCTGTGGAATTACTCAAGCACAAGGTAAGTAAATCCCACCCAAGTTATGATTTGAGAAATCAAGTATGTAGAGATTTTACATATATGTTTATGTTTATGATTTTGAGAATTGTTGATGAAATTGATGAATTATTGATGAGTTTAATGATTATTGATGAATAGAATTTAGCCATGAGAAGTGGTTTTGGTTGTATGATGATTAATTGAAGTTTGGTTAAAGTTAGAAAGAGTTGAGTAAAATTTTTGGGGGTGTATTGTTTTGGACAGGTTTGATAATTGTTTAAGGGAGTTTTACTCCAAATATTGGTGGCTTGAGAAAGAAATAGAATTGTAGTCAAATTAGAGTTTGATTATGCATGCAATATGTTTGATGAAATGTCCAAGAGAAGTGTATGCATGAGTTTTATTCATTTATGAATTGATATGAGTTTGTAGATGGTAGAGAGAAACTTATTTTTATGCTACATGGCATCCTTGCCTTTAAACATTTGCATTTAGCAAAAATTATAAGCATGAAACCATCTACATGCATACATATTCATAAGAGCATGATGAAGATTGAATCTTTATAAACTAGACAAATAGTGATTTAATTTGTTATATTATACACTTAATTTGGATAACTGTAGCCCCACTGCCGAACCATTCCTTTCAACATCACACACATTTTAGCTTCCACTGAACAATCAATAGTAAATAGACCATAACTTGCTCAATAAAAATTCAATTCATGGGACGTTTGCATCTTAAGAAACTAGACATACAAGGCTTTAAATTGGTATATTATATGCTTAATTTGAATAACTTTAGTCCCACTACCGAACGATTCTTTTTATCATCATACACATTTAGGTTTATCTTGTTTCTCTATTTTCACTTAACAGTTAGTAGTAAATTAGTCATAACTTGCTTAATAAAACTCTAATTTATGAGCGGTTTAAATCTTTGATAACTAGACAGATAGAGCTTTAATTTAATATATTATATACTTAATTTGGATAACTTTAGCCCCACTTTCAAACCATTCCTTTTATCATCACACACATTTCAGTTTCCACTGAACAGTTAGTAGTAAATTGACCATAACTTGCTCAATAAAACTCCAATTGATGGAAGGCTTGAATATTTAGAAACTAGACAGATGGAGCTTTAATGTAGTATATTATATACTTAATTTGGATAATTGTAGCCCTGCTGTTGAAGCATTCCTTTTATTATCACACACATTTTGGTTTCTCCTATTTCTCAATTTCCACTGAACAATTAGTAGTAAATTGGCTATAACTTACTCAATAAAAATTTAATTGATGAGCAGTATGAATCTTTGGAAATTAGAAAGATGAGCTTTAATTTGATATATTATACGATAAATTTTGATAACTGTAGACCTGCAGCCGAACCATTTATTTTATCATCAGACACATAAAACCAATTCAATTTTAATGATAACAAAGGAAAACAAATTGTATTTGTTCTATCTCTTTTTGTTGATAATTTTTTATGTTACATACATATATCAAAAACAGGTTGTTGCTGGACATAACAAATTTTATTTGTATCACAAATATCATCTAATGTTTGTTGCTGAATCATGTAGCTTTGGTAAACCATTTATAATATGTCGAACTATTCTGATTATCCTAAAGGAAAACAAATATTGATATGTAGTTTTAATTGTAATTGTTCTATCTCTTTTTGTTGATATCCTTTTATGTTACATACATATATCATGAAAAGAGGTTGTTGCTGAATATAACTAATTTCATTTATTTAACACACGCATTTTGGTTTCCACTGAATAATCAGTAGTAAATTGACCATAACTTACTCAATAAAAATCCAATTGATGAGAGGATTGATCTTTAGAAACTAGACAGACAGTGCTTTAATTTGATATATTATACGCTTAATTTGGATAACCATAGCCCCACTGCCGAACCATTCATTTCATCATCACACACATTTTGACTTCCACTAAACAATAAGTAGTAAATTGACCATAACTTGCTTAATAAAAATACAGTTGATGAGAGGATTGAATATTTAGAAACAAGACAGATATTTATTTAATTTGATATATTATATGCTTAATTTGGATAATTGTAGCCCCACTACCGAACCATTCCTTTCATCATCACACACATTTTGGCTTCCATTGAATAGTCAGTAGTAAATTGACCATAACTTGCTCAATAAAAATTCAATTGATGAGAGGTTTGCATCTTTAGAAACTGGACATATAGGGCTTTAAATTGATGTATTATACGCTTAATTTGGATAACTATAGCCCCATTGCCAAACCATTCCTTTTATCATCTCACACATTTCGGTTTCCCCTGTTTCTTGATTTCCGCTAAACAATCAATAGTAAATTAGCCATAACTTGCTCAATGAACCTCCAATTTGATATATTATACGCTTAATTTGGATATTTGAAAACTAGATAGATAGGGCTTTAATTTGATATATTATATACTTAATTTGGATAACTGTAGCCCCACTGAAGAACTATTCATTTTATTGTCACACCCATTTCAATTTCCACTAAACAGTCAGTAATAAACTAACCATAACTTGCTAGCAGTAATTGATGAGAGGTTTGAATATTTAGAAACTATACATACAGAGCTTTAATTTATTATATTATACACTTAATTTTGATAACTGTAACTGTAACGCCCACATGGAGGTACGTAATTTAATTTATGCTCTTATACTTTTAGTTGATTTTTGCTAAGGTTATTTTAAGGCAAAATGTGAAGAAAATGCCTTAAACTTGTATTAAGTGTAAAATGGTCTTTTCACTCAAAATTTGTTGAAATTGTGGGGAGTGAAAAGAGATATAATTTCATGGAGAATGCAATAAAAATGAGAGAATTATGGTAATTGACTAAGGGACATAGATGGAATTTTAAAGAAAGTGCAAGAGCAAAATGGGAAACTATATATAATTTAATGTTATATCAAGGATTGAAGAGTGAAACCCTAGCCACTCTTCAACCCATTTTCACGCCACTTCTCCTCCAAATCCTCTCAATTTCTTCACTTCTTTTTCAAAAGAAATTCATAGATCTTGGTATTTTTGTGTGGATTTTCAATCCCAAGCACTTTAGGTAAGATCCTTGCACTAAGAAGTGATTTTTAATTTTTAAAGTGTTGATTTTGATGGTTTATGCTCATAGGATTTAAGAGGAAGAGAGTTTGATCAAAGAAGATTCTTAAAGGGTTGAATTTGCTCATATCAAAGGTAAGTAAATCTTACCTTAAGTATGATTTAAGTTATGTTGCATGTGTAGAAAATTTTCTTTATGCATATATATGTGTTATATGTAGAATTGTTGATGGATTTGGTGTTGAATAATAATTAGAACCTATCCATGAGAAGTTGGGTTGGTGTATGTGATACTTGATGAATGTTTGGTTGAGATTTGGAAGAATTGAAGTATGTATTTTGGGCAGATTTGGTGTTAGTTATGGAGGAGTTTATGCCAAATTTTTGGTGGCCTAAAATAGAGAAAGAAGTGTAGCCAAATTAGTGTTGATTTGTGCACATGAATTGTTTGATGAAATGCCAAAGAGAAATGCAGATATGAGTATGATTATGTATTACTTTGGGATAAGTTTGTAGATGGTAAAGAATGACATGTTTGCATTCCATAATGTATAATTGCATTTAAACATATGAATTTAGAAAGAATTATAAGCATTAAACCATCTACATGCATACATATTCATAAGAGCATAAAAAAGCACTAAAATATGTTAAAAAGAAAATAGAAAGAAATGAGAATATTAAAGATATTCAAATATGAATTTTTAGTTAAAGAAGTGTAAAAAGATAAAAAGAAGAGAAGGTTGTTGCGATGGGGAGCCGTAAGTGACATAGTCCTATGCACACCGCCTTTAGTGAGCGGCCTCAGAATTAAGAAAGAAGAATTGTACAGTTCGTTACAAGTGCGTGTGGATGAGGATTGTACCTAGAATTAGAGAATTCACTCACACGGCCAAGGTTCCAAATCCATGCCTCAACCGAGTCCGATCGGCAAGAAAAGAAAGAATAGAAAAGAAAGAAAGAATAGAAAGAAAAAAAGAAAGAAATAATAGAAAGAAATAATAGAAATAATATAAAGAAAGACTTGAAAAGAAAGAAATAAATAAAGAAATAGAAAACAGAATAAGAAAAATAGAAAAGAAAATGCATACTTTGTGCATTTGTGCATTTGCATCATGAATATGCATAATACCATGCTCATTATCATGAGTAGTAAAAATTAGAAAACAAAGAGAAAAATAGAGAGCAAAACAAAGAAAGAATGAGAAAGAATAGAGAAAGAACAAATAAAGAATAGAGAATAATCAGGAAATGTGATGTAATGAAAGAAAATTCGGAATTTAAGCAACGGAGATTGAAGGGTAGCATAGTGGGTTTACTTACTAAGCAATTAGTGCTCACTCCATTGTTTTCAATGTTTTTGTAGGTAATAGGTGAGTTGCGGTCACACGAAACATCACGCAGTGGAAGGGTTGGGCTACACTGTCAAGTTGCTATTTTGAGTATATTTTGTAAATATTTGTATATAAAGAAAAATTAAATATGGGCCCATACTTTATTACTCGTTTATATATGTATTTTCATATATATGTTTTCATGATTAACCCCACTGCTGAACCATTCCTTTTATCATCACACATTTCAGTTTCCACTGAACAATTAGTAGTAAATTGACCATAACTTGCTCAATAAAACTCCAATTGATGAGAGGTTTGAATATTTAGTAACTAGACAGATAGGTCTTTAATCACTTAATTTGGATAAATTTAGCCCCACTTCTGAACCATTCCTTTTATCATCACACACATTTCAATTTCTATTGTTTCTCGATTTCCACTGAACAGTCAGTAGTAAACTGGCCATAACCTACTTTATAAAAATCCAATTGATGAGCGGTTTGAATCTTTGGAAACTAGAAAGATAGAGCCTTAATTTGATATATTATATGATGAATTTGAATAACTATAGTCCTACGGCCGAACCATTCATTTTATCATCACACACATAAAACCAATTCAATTTTTAGTGATGACAAAGGAAAACAAATATTGCTATGCAATTTTAATTGTGTTTGTTCTATCTCTTTTTGTTGATATTTTTTTATGTTACATACATATATCAAAAACAGGCTGTTGCTGAATATAACAAATTTTATTTGTATCACAAATATCATTTGATGTTTGTTGTCGAACCATGTAGCTTTAGTAAACCATTTATTATATGCCGAACCATTATTATTATCCTTAAAGGAAAACAAATAATGATATGTAGTTTTAATTGTAATTATTCTATCTCTTTTGTTGATATCTTTTAATGTTACATACATATATTATGAAAAGAGGTGGTTGTTGAATATAACTAATTTCATTTATTTAAAAAATATTAACTGATGTTTGATGCTGAACCATATAACTTTAGTAAACCATTCATTTTATCATCACACACATTTAGGTTTCCACTAAACAATCAGTAGTAAATTGACCATAACTTGCTCAATGAAACTCCAATTGATGAGAGGTTTGAATCTATAGAAACTATATAGACAGGGTTTTAATTTGATATATTATATGTGTAATTTGGATAATTGTAGCCCCACTGTCAAACGATTCCTTTTATAATCACACACATTTTGGTTTCTATTGAACAATCAGTAGTAAATTGACCATAACTTTCTCAATAAAAATCCAATTGATGAGAGGTTTGAATCTTTAGAAACTAGATAGACATAGCTTTAATTTTATATAATATCTACTTAATTTTGATAAATGTAGCCCCGCTACCTAACCATTCATTTTATTATCACACACATTTTGGTTTCTACTAAATAGTCAGTAGTAAATTGACTATAACTTGCTTAATAAAAATCCAATTGATAAGAGATTTGAATCTTTAGAAACTAGACATACAGAGCTTTAATTTGATATATTATATACTTAATTTGGATAACTATAGCCCTTCTATCTAGCCATTATGTTTATTATCACACACATTTTGGTTTCCTCTGTTTCTCGATTTCCACTGAACAGTCAGTAATAAATTAGCCATAACTTGCTCAATAAAAATCCAATTGATGAGCGGTTTGAATCTTTGGAAACTAGAATGCTAGGGCTTTAATTTGATATATTATATGATGAATTAGGGTAACTATAGACCTGCTTCTGAACATTCATTTTATCATCACACACATAAAACAAATTCAATTTTAGTGATGACAAAGGAAAACAAATATTGATATGCAGTTTTAATTGTATTTGTTCTATCACTTTTTGTTGATTTTTGGATTGATTTTATTGTTTGATTTGTGGGTTTTACAATTATTGTCTTTCTTTAGGATGTTATCATCAAATGCTTTTTTTGCTATATATAGTGGTCAATTCTAATTGCAGCAAGTACATTTGTGTCATAGGACCTTTATCTTCATGGCTTCTTCAATGCTTCAATTAAGTTGCCTTCAAATTATACTGTTGAAGTTGTTGTTGCTTTCTATATGAGTTCTTTTCTCAACATTTTTAATTTCTAAAATAATAATAATAAAAATAATTCATTTTCTCTTCTCAACAATCAAAATCAATTTTTCCTTTGGCTCTACAAGTCTCTTGCTTAAAAGTTCACATTTTTCGACAAGGTTTCTCTTTCTCTAATTGATTTATAGACTTATCAATAATAACCAATGGGTTATCTTGCAAACTTTTTTGCTTTTCTTGACAAAGTTTTAAACTTTAGTTGCAGATTTCAAATGGTGACATATTTGAGAAGAACCATGATGATATAGACTTTGAGTTCAATTTGTGGATATTTTATTTATTGATTTTTTAATTATCAACTCAATATAAAATGAACTTCAATATAGAAAATATATATTTAAAAGACAAAAAAACCAATAATAATGTAAAAAAATATATGATAAACATACCTGCACAACGCAACTTGAAAATGAATATAAGCTACAGAAATTGCTGAAGGTTAGTATAAATTTTAAGTTTAAATAGTTGATCTTGATAATATTTAGGTGATCTTAAATATCATACACGATTCATTACAAAATACTGACATCGAATATTAAAGACATGTCTGCAAAAATAATATCAATTGTACAAGGTTATGATCTTGAAAATATAATTAGACCACATAATACTCAGGTGATCTTCTCAAGTTGGATGAATGATTTAATGACATCTACCTATAATTGATATTAATAATTATATAGGTACAATTATTAATTTTATCTTAACATAATTTTGTATATATATAAAATTTGTATTTACTTTAAAATTTGTATAATTTTACAATTATTATGTCTTAATCTAATTAGTTTATTTTGTTAGAATAAATTTGTTTCAAAAAAATTGAATAAACATACCTGTGCAATGCACGGGCCCCATGTCTAGTTGATTGTATAAGACAAGATTGTGTATGGAACGATTGATTTGTAGCCTTGCCCAGGTATAGGTTTTTGTCTTTAAGATTGTCTTGTGCTTAATGGGTTTCCGTTATTAGACTAGGCTATACGCCACTAGCTAGTTTAGTTGATGGAAACACTAGGTTAATCCAAATGACCGCAGTAATACCTTAGAAACGAGAGACGTCGTGCCTATCTTGATTAGCTCCGTGAATGAATGATTTGTGTCTATACGAATTGGTTCCTTCGTTATTTTGACTAGGTTATACACCACTAGTTAGTTTAGATGATGAAAGTACTTGGTTGAACCCGATGACATACGAACCCTAGAATAGAGTGGAGAGAACAATTGTTTGATGATGAACTCATTGCTTGATAATTATGATGGAGTTAGAGCCCTAGGATCCTTTGTATATAGTTAGATTAGGTTTACTTTAATGTTGTTTACGTGTTTTTCTTTATTTCATTCTCGTTTTGATTCATCAAGGCATAGTTACTAGGATTGCAAGAGCATCTCTAGTCTCTGTGGGGTCAACCCTTACACATGCACTATGCTGCGATTGCAACTCATGCAGTTGTGAAGGATTAAACTTTGTATCTGTCAAACAATCTATCTAACCAAATCCAAGATTTTCCATCACGAACACATGTAGATATAATACTTGTCCTAGAAACCAAGTTTCATTGAGGCATTAGATCAAACATTGTACTAGCACTCAACATATCACCACAAAGCACGAATTTTTTATGATATTGTGCTCTAATAGTATAACTCTGATAGATCCAGTTTTGATAAAGAGACAATGAAGTGACTTTGCATAGTTATTAAGTTATTTAGCACCACCAAAATGTTGCAATAGTGAGACACAATCTTGAAAGCAAAAGCCAACAACTATTGCAAAATGTATTGAGCAAAGCAACTATTAACATCTTAACGTTGATTTGTGAATAAACTTGAAGATCAGTGGCAGTTGTGGGCTAATCGGTGTCTAGTGGGTGGTTGTTGACTAGAAACTCGAATGGAGATTGGGTGGGAAGGATATTGGGTAGTTGGGGTCTCGGGTGTCTAGCTTTAGAGTTGATTTGGGTTTGGGGATACACCTCGTTGAGAACTCACTGAAGTTAACAATCTCCGTCGAAAAAGGCACAGAGTAAACTCCAGAGTTAGTGAGCAAGTCGGCATATACTAAACAAGAGTGGTAGAAACGAAAACTTTTTTTCCAATGCCGAAAGTCGGTCGACTGTGAGGGTTTGCACAAATGAGTAAAATAGCGGATAAGCAAAAGCTTTAGGAAAAAAGTGATGGGAATAAACAGTGAATTTGTGGGAAACTTTTGCCTTGGTGAAATACCAGGTAAGCAAATGTTTTAGGGTTCTTTTATTTTTGTTTTTTCAACTTAATCCTTAACAATAAAAAATTGTCAAGGATTGAGACTACAACTGTCAAGAACAAAATTTGTAAAATTTATTTTTTACCAAATCTTTGACAGTTAATAACTGTCAAAAATCATCCAAAATGGTCAATAAATATTTCAAATTCTTGATAGTTCAAAAATTGTCAAGAATTAAAGTTCTTGATAGTTTTGAGAACATTCAAGAAAATCTATCAAATTATTATGTCAAGGATGAGGTTTTTTCTAGTACTGTTTTAACAATGAAATTGAAGGCAATATTTCATACAAACATTATCATTATTAATTAAATTTAGTACAAATTCTAAGCATTTAAGAATTTTTTTTTCTTTAAATCTTTACACGGAGGTATTTTTAATAGTTTTCGAAAATCGCTTTATGATGTCATAAGGCACATAAAATTATCCTATTACAGAATTCAAAATCAGTTTCAGTTTGTCCCACTAGAGCAATGTTTCACCAATAAAAAAGCAATCATTTGTGTTTATTACCTTACATCGAAATGACAAGAAAACAGCCATGTTATGAAGAGTATGTACATTGAAGTTTTAACAACTCAATCAACTTCATGGGTCATAATTATATTTCAAAAAGCATAGTATCACATTATCAATGGCGAATTCAAGTTTTTGCCTTTGCCTGTGTTTACACTTCAACTCAACACTGACCTATAGAAGTGAGATTAAACACAAGAAGTCAAAGAAAAAATCCTGTTATAAGCAATCCATGAACCTGTAGAAGTGAGATTAAACACAAAGTTAACACAAACATCAAATAAAATAAGATAAAAAGAAATAGGATGACATGATAATACATGTACTGGGAATGACCTTTCATTCACATACATTCTATTACCCAAAATGACAGATTCCAAACATCCAACAAAGGACTCAGGGAACACAGCATCTTACCTGTTTTTGTTATTTAAAAAAAAAAAAAAAACAACCAAGAATCGATCCCCACAACATGAATGAAATGAATAGTAGTAAAAGTTCAAAATACTTTGACTAAACAACTTAATATTAACAATATACTACAAATCCACACCATGGATGAGTTAACAACAACAGTCGAATGGTGTCAAAATGTGGTGCTACTTTCACTTGCAGAAAGAGAAGGGCCTTCGGATTTCACAAAACTCGATCCTTTACTACTATTACAGATGTCAAGCCCTTGTAATCGACCAACTGAGTCATTTTGTGAAATATCAGACATGGGGTGAGACTTTGTTTGATGTGGATGATGATCCGTCAGGGTCAGGCTTGATTGCGGATGATTCATCAGTGGCAACTGCAAATTCTGGTGGCCAGCAATTGAACCTGGTTGTTGCACAACTACAACAATGTTCGACTTGTTGTACGGCATTGACTGTATTCTCGAATTATACGATTCAGAGGAATTCATTATTTCCCCAGTAGCAATCTTAAGCCTCTCAACTTCCTTCGTCAACGCTTCATTGAGAGCTTCAGAGTATCACCACAAAACTAAATTCACAAAATCATTCAACAAAAATAACTCCAATGATGACACATAAAAGATGTTATCAATCCCAAATCTCACCATCACAAAACTGAGCTTGTTGCTCCATCGCTTGTAGCCGAAGCTTTAGCTCTGTATTTTCGCTACTCAAACCCGTTGTATCCCTCTATTATAAATAAGATAAAGGTGACAATTTTAACTTAGGACTTAAGATAATCTATTCTACCAAAATTTAAAAAAAAAATAATCCATGCTAATTAATTAAGTTTCAGTTCACATAATACCGAATATGGCTCATTTGACAAGTAAATTAAACGAAAGAGAAACCTGAAACAAAGTGAGCTGGGCGGAAAGAGTTGTGGCTTCAGTTTGAAGTTTCTGAACTTTGCGTTCAAGTTCTATTATATAACGAGCCTTTCTCTCTTTTGAACGAGCAGCTGACTGCCGATTTGCCAATATTCTACATACAAATTATATATGTATTTTTTCAGTAAATTAAATTTCCCAATACTTTTTATTTTACATTATACTAAAAAGAAAAAGAATAATTAGAATGAAACCTTTTGGCTCGTTTGGGATCAACATTCCAAAGCTCAGCTAATTTATCAGGAGTCATGGCTTTTTTAGCTTCCATTATCTCGCCATATCCATCAATAGAACCAGTATGCCTGTGCCTATTATGTCGTCCCTTACACGACGTCGTAGTTGTCCCACTTTGATCCGCACCGTTTTGTCCACTGTCACCATTACAATTCCCATTACCATTACCATTACCATTACCTCCTCCTCCTTCGGCAGTTAACTTGTCGACGTCAATGTATGTGGAAAACAAGTCATCCTCTGACCGAATCTCCTCCTCACCACCACCAATCGGATCTGACGTCATAATCATCGTCATAGTGTCGAAGCTCACCTCGGAATGGACCCTCCTGTGGTGGTGAGTCTCGTTTTGTAAAAATGGCACCACATTGTTTTCGAATGTGGATGATGATGATGGGTTTTGGTTGATTTCGGGTTTAGGTTCGGGTTGTGTATCTTGTTTTTTCATTCCTTTCGACAATCACAACAACAACAATGCTGCAATTGCAATTCGATGCGTAAAAAGAGGAAGATTATTATTAATTATTTATTATGTGTCGCTGTAAATACTCTTTTTTTCTTTTTTTAACTGTTTACCGTTTTCTATTTGTCGGGCGGAGAAAACATAATTTTATATATATATATATATATATATATATTGCTTTCTATTTTAAACTATAGGCCGGCTGTGCTCCGCGTAAGTTTTGAAGTTACCTTATACAAGATTCTGATGAATCCTTGCTTTAGTACTTATATTTATTAATTACAAAAATGTTGTATAATTAAAAATTGATAAAATGCCTAATAAATTTCATTTTGCTTGTTGGGTGGTAAAAACATACAGAAGTATTCTCAACATGTGTCCTCCAAGGTAATTAGCCATCAGGGCATGTGGCCACTTTCTAAAAGGCAAAGCTTCAAGGGAAAGAAAGCCAACCGCCTCTTCAAGACTACATGTCCGTCTACATGTAGAGTACTTCACCCCCTAAGGATGCAAGTTGCCTAGCAATTCACGTGTCAATTTGCATGTTAGTTACTTCACCTATAAGCCAACTACCACAGTGCCACATGTCCAGTTGCATATAGATTATTTCACACCAAAAATTGCCCTTGGAATACTATAAACAAGGGGTTCCCACCCCAAACAAAGGATATTTTCATCACTCGCACCACAAGAAGCACTAAAGTAATAGTCTCTCTACAACAAATTCTCCTTATATACAAATAAATAAAATAACAGTAGACATAGGAATTGCTCTATGCATCTGAACTACTTTAAAAATTGTTGTTTTCTATTTCTCTATTTACTTTACACATTTATTGCGCTTTGCGCCTCGTTTACTACACACACAAGTCACATTGAATCCACGGGTTCAACATCATATTTCCTATTTCTTGATCTTTTATAGATCCTTTGCACAAACTTTCCAAAGGCTTGCGCACCTCTCGTTGGTGTGAAAAAGCGAGTTAACATTTTGGTGCTAGCTAGAAGGAGGGCCCTCGCTACGCTTTTCCAATATACCGGTAACTTTACCACAAACCTACACTATGTCTTCCACAGTGCGTATTACCAGGTCTAACTCCAAAAATCTCGTCCCTGCAAATCAGGTAGAGGAAACTTCCATTAGCCACTTGTAAACCATCCCTAAGGAAAACTGACCGATGGGACTAGGAAATGGAGTGAACACCTCACCAGAGAACCCTCAAATGATGAACGTCTTGGGAACATTAACCACTGTGGTCCAAACATTGGTGCAACGCTTGGATGCTACAACAAATACACTAGGAATCGAAGACAAAATCAACCTAAAGTTCCTCGAAGAAGGATACCGGGGGACCAATTGCCTTGTTCATCATGCACGGCAATAGAAACATGTCAACACGCCCCAAAAGTCGATAATGAACATCACCATAGGTAAACATGCAGTAGTGATGGCCTCTGTAGGCATAATAACCTACCTTGCCCTCAAGACTAGTTCCTAATGGTGGCAGGTGACACGGAGAGCTTAACCCACGTTGCAACATGCAACAGCAATGTGTGGGTCAGAATCCACATCAAAATGCTGATCACAACTAGCTCGTAGGAGGCAATACACAACCTGAATTTTGCTAAAACAATCACTCACCAAGCAACAACACGCGAGAAAAAGTGTTCGACAAACTAGGAAGAGGAAGGCCCAAGCTCTACAAAGGAATTGGCGTAATCATCAAGTCACGACACAAGGTAACAATAGACCCCCATGGAGGTCATAGAAAGAAGTTTCCCTCCTGGATGACAATTAGAGGATATGCAGCGAGCTCTAGATGAATTTCGAGCTAGGTAGGAAGAACGAACAACCAGATATGGGGGGGGTCCCCATTTTCTCTTGAATTTCTTAATGAGCCACTCCCCCCAAAATTCAGAATGCCCGATGTCAAAATCTTTGATGGTTATGGCGACCCACAAGACCATTTGGATGTATTCAATTACTTGATGGAATTACATCAGGTCTCTGACCTAGTCAAATGTCATTTTTTAGTAGTAACTCTAAGCACATGAGCAAAGAAGTGGATCAAATCGCTCATTGCCAAGTCAATCACATCGTGGAAGCAATTAAGTACACAATTTCTTAGACATTTCCAAGCCAATTAGAAATTCTTCATGCCACTGAACTACCTTAGAAATATTCTCCAAGGTAAGGAGGAAACCCTGAAATCCTATCTAGAATGGTTCAACAGCGAGCTGAATCGAGTAGTGAATGCTCCCAAGGAGTCAATACGAACACTAATCATAGCGGAAGTCCACCAGCAAATGGATTTGTGGAAGGATCTGCATGTAGGGATTTGATAACGAGTCAAAGGTAGCGGAAAACAAAAAAAAAAATTATTATATAAACCCTTAACCCATGAATCCCGGAGTTGAATATATATATATACATTACTTATTACTTATTACTTATTACAAAACTTTAAATTAAAACCATACAAGGATTTAATGACAATACCTTTGTTTGGAGGCTTCTTCAAAATCTTTGAATTTCACTTTCAATTCAATAATGGAATCATGCACCCGATATCCACACGAAATTAGAGAAACAATTATAAGAAATTGAATTTGCTAGAACCAATTTCTTGTTTCAAGGAAGAATTTTAAGAAGAAAAATTGAGAGAATTTTTCTTCTCTCCTTTTTGGTGAGTGACGGCTAGGATAGGTGAATAATAATAAAACCTAATTTCAATTATGCTTTTATAACATAATTAAAATATCCTTTCAACCCCTTTAGCTTAGTTAAATCCAACCTTAATTAGAATTGCTTATTGACCCTATTTAATTATTAGATTTTAATATTAATATTAATTTCTAATGAGTAAAATTATAATTTTGCTAAATTATTCCAATACTAAAATTGGACATTGGCTACAATCTAAGCAAATTTAATTGTATAGCAAAATTACCAATATACTGATTCATTTTAAAGATGAATATACCCCTAAAAAATTAACTATCCTTAAACTGCTTTCTAAGTATGTGACCTGTAGACTCTTTATCATATCGGTAGTGAGTAGTATCACGATTAACACTCAACTAATCATCTCACTGCATATAAACCAAGATTGGCCTCTAGCAAGACATCATGGCCACATGATAGATACAGATTCAGCGAAATAGCTTCCTATCAATGGTATGGTTGCCGTGCAATCCAATCCTTTCATCATCTATTATCTCTTTAAGGTTTGAAGTATAGAAATAGTGTCAACTTCAAATAAACTACCTTAATATATCAGTATTTGGTCATTGGACCAACGACCAAACCAAATTTGATTTGAGCAACAACTCAATTCCATTGTGGGAATAGATTTACAGTCATTGCCATTTACCGAGTTACACTATGAGATAATTTCTATTATACCCAAGAATGATGAATCCTATGCCGATCCACCATAGCCATAGTGTACTTCTCAATGTAGCCAATCACTATATAACCCTAAAAAGGATTACGTTAGGGTAGTGTCAGACTACACCAATATTTACGCACGGTGCTCTAGTAATCTCAAGTCTAAAGATCACATTCACCATCATCCATTAGAGGATATATTCTATAGACACTAGGTTACCATCTATATGGAACCCTCTAGTGTGTCAGTCTAGTGAACTTACCAAATACAAGCACTTAAGCGTTGCACCAAGTTGTCATCAAACAACTTTGACAAGCGAGACTTGTCACTACCTTTTGATAGGGTCGTTCAACACTATGATAGCCTTATCATATTATCTGTTCCCTAGTTCAAGATAATACTGAGGCCACGGACGATTCTAGAATAGCCATGATTTGTGATCATAGGGTCCTCATAATCAAGATTTAAAACACTTGATACCCTCATCATGATTCTACCACTCTAAGGGCATATATCAATATATTGAATAATATAAGCATAATGATACAAAGATTTTTCCTTTATTAATATACTAACATGTGTTTTTACAAAGAGTCAATAGCTACTATTGAATTGGCTCTAGGGCACCTGTAATCTCTCACTAGGCAAGTATTCATTAAGTATCCTATAGAGAGAATCCAGAGAATTGCTAGCTTAAAAAGGGTGTTCGTCTAAATTTTTTATCCTTAATCCAGTTATAAAATACTATTACACAATGACTATTTCTCACATATATAAAAATAATAAGAATCATTTTCTAATGTATTGGAAAGCGTGAAGATGTTCTCTAAATATTATTACTACCAAAAATACATACATAAATCCACATTAATTCCTTCACTGAGACATTGTATGCAACCCTCTTGCCAACTTGACATCTCCCGACCGTTACAATCTAATACCTGCAAAAATAAAGAAAGCAACAGGGTGAGCTATAAATGCTCAATAAGTAAATCAAATCTAACTACACTTTTACTTCGTTGTCCCCGTTTTTGCTGTACTACTTCTAAATTTCTGCTTGCTTTCTCTCTTTATTCTCAAGCGTACTACTTAGTAGTCTTCTATTTTTCTCAAATCTTTATAATGTTGTGCTATTCTTTATCATTTTATTTCTCTTCTCTGCTAGATTATATCTTTTTGTTTCTTTCTCTACTCAACAAATCGCTAAGTTTCCTTGCTATTTGTCATGTTTCTAATTTCTATTCTTTTCTAGCATATATCTAATTTTTGTTCCTTTCTCGTATATCTCTAATTTCTTTTCTATTCTTGTAGGCTTCTATTTTCTTTTCTTCTCTATTTTCATGGACTTCTATTTTATTTTCCTCTCTATATTTATGGGCTTCTATTTTCTTTTCTTGGCTAGTCAGGCATGCAATAATAAAATAAACTCTTTAATCTATGCATAAATGCATAAGATGCAATGCACATAAAATGTCTGATGCATACGCAAATGATCATGTTTGTATTCTTTTTGAAAATTCTTTTCTAATTCTTTCTGAAATTCTTTTCCTTTCTTTATGAAATTCTTTCTGTTTTCTATTTCTTATTATATTTTTCTTTCTTTTTTTCTTTCTGTATTCTGTTCTGGTTTGCCGATTGGACTAGGCTAAGGCATGGATTTGGAACCCTGGCCATGATAGCGTATTCTGAAATTCTTTTTGGGTACAGTCCTGATCCACATGCACTTCTAGTGGACTGTACAATTCTGTTTTCTATTCTGAGGTCGCTCACTGATGGCGGCGTACATGTGGGAAACTTCTGAATCTCTATCGCCACTAACTAATGTAGCAAATGCACATAGGTTCTCCATCGTAATAGCCCTCTGAAAACATGATCTGTAAATCTGAAAAATAACTAGCTAGACATTTTCCAATAATTTTAAAATTTCTGAAATACATGCTATGCTATGTCATATATTTATATATTGTCTATACATGATCCCAAAGTATGTGTCTAACTCTAGCATGTATTCTATTAATCTAAGGCTTTTATTTCTATATTTTTCTGGAAAGCCTAAAGTTTTATTCTAGTAACATGCTTAACTTAAACATTTTCTATTTTATTCTTTATTTCTGAATTCTATGCATCATGTGTACGTACGTGATTCTATAATTCCTACATAATTATGTAATTCTTCAAATCTATCATGCTATGCAAAATGTACACATACACAATTACATTATCTCTCAAAAATTCTACTCTTCTATAATTCTATTAGTGAGATATTAAAAATGCACAATTTAACTAAGGAATGAATTCTACATTTTGGGCAATCTAATTTCTTCTATAAAAATGTATGACACAACTTAGGTATTTAAGTCTACTAACTTGTCCAATTATGCTGCTAGATTTTCTCAAATTTATATATATATATAATATTTTCTCACATAGCCATGTCATTAAACTACTCTCTAATATTTTCTAATGTTACAAACATACCTTGTACAACTTTCTAAATACAAATTTTAATGCCATAAATTTGCATTCTCTTAACATGACCATCAACATTGTTATATATGCCCTTCTTTCCTCTTTTCCTTTGGCTACATACTATACATTAATCTATATTGTCATATTAATCATTATAAATACAATCTAACAAATAGCACAACATATATATTTTGGCTAAATTCTAATTTCTTTCTAAAATTCTTAACTAAACTTTTGGCCAATACAACATATTCTCAAGATCTTCTAGCACAATTATATAGCTTGTAATATATAATAAGGCATGAAAACTATACTCATACCAATCAATTTCTAAAATGGTCATGTATTTAATACATAAACCAAACTTCTATTTCTTTGATGTTTCTTTTGATATCTATACTTGGGAAAGCTTTTCTATTCTTTATACAATAAAATCACTTATTACATATTGTTTATAACTAATCTCAAAACAAGAAACAACAATATCCGCATTTGGCCAAGCCATTCTTTGAATGATCTTTCTAATTCAAGCATACAAGCTTGACAATTTATTGTGGCATATTGTAATATTGTAATATAATCACTCATCTTTAACTATTATCAATACTACACTATTGCAACAATTTAATATGCAATTCTTGCCATCACTTTTCTAAAGTCATAAGTTTCAAAACTCATAATTCAATGACTAAATACAATATGTCATTCAAACTAATGCTAAAAGTTCAAGCAACTTGAACCATGCACTAAAGGCTATTCATTTCATTGAACTAACATAACCAAGTGTTATTCTAAATTTTGGCATAACAAAATGCACTCTTAAATACTTAAACTTATACTTGGTCAAGTCTAATACATCCTTTTAACATCAATTCTTTCCTTTCTCAAACAATAACTTTAACAATATTTGATAAATTTATGCATGAATTTCTTTTTGAAATTTCACCAAACACATTACATGCACATATAAATAGACGGCTGGCCACACCTCCACATCTCTCCAAATCCCTTAAAGTTGGAAGAAAATTCAACAAAAACTCAACCCCTATTCTGGCCGAATTCAACACTTCCAAATTCCAACATCAACTCTTCAAAATTTCATCCAATGTTTAACCAAAACATCACATCTACATAACTACTCATCTTGGCTGAACTTTTACACATTGTTTTCCATCAAACAAGCATCTAAACATCCAATACTTCTTATCATACATCATACACAAACACTCAAGAATCAACTTACACATATACTGCTCAAATTAAAGCTTTAATTGGGTTTACTTATCTTGAATTTGTACAACACTAATGATTCACCCTTCTTTGCTAAAATTCTTTTCCTCTTGGACCTAAATCATATAAAAACATCAGAATTCAAAACTTAAAGCTTAAATACACACTTTTGTGCTAGAATCTTACTTTTGGATGCTTGAGGATTGAAAATCTACAAAAATTTAAGCTAAACCCTATGAATTTTCTTTGAAATTTGATTAAGAAGCTTGAGAGAAAATGGATGAGAGGTGGCGTGCTCAAGGGATGAGAATGACTAGGGTTTTGTCAATTGAAGCCTTATAACTAATAATATATATATATATTTGCCCTTGCACTTTCTAAGAAATTTCATCTATGTCCTTTAGTCACTTACCTAATTACCCTCATTTGTATCATCTTCTTCACATTATTTTGCTTCCTTACACTCACCACGTTTTCATCTAGTTGTGAGTGAAAAGACCATTTTACCCTTATTCTTTAATTTCTTCCTATTACTTTACAAACATGTATTTATCTCGGCATCACATCACGTGTATTTTCCATAATCTTTCTACCACTCTATTCTCATGGCTAGCACACTTAATACATTATATTTATCATATTCACTTTTCACTTGAACACGTGATTCTATGTGAAATGACCATTTTGTCCCTATTGAAACTTTTATGGAATTCCTCTATAAAACTAGTTAAATATATTCACTATGACTATAAAATAATCCCTACCATATTTCTGAATGTGGTATTGCAGCACGTACACTAATAATCTCCCACTTGCACTACAGTCAATCGTTCATGTATCTAATACGAAATGATTCCAAGTGTTTGTCATGCTTCTGTTGCGACAGAGCTTTCATCATTGGATCTACTACGCTGTCATCAGTAGGTACTTTGTATATCTACACATCGCCCCTCTGAACAATCTCTCTGATCAGATGGTAACGTCTAAGTATGTATTTGGATTGTTAGTGAGACTATGGTTCTTTAACCTGAGCAATGACACTATTGTTGTTGCAGTAAAGCTCTACTAAATCAACAATGGTTGGGACCACTTCAAGTTCAGTGAACTTCTTGATCCCAATCACCTCTTTGATCGCATCAAATAATGCAATATACTCAGCTTCCATTGTAGAATCCGCTATAGTGTTTTGCTTGGAGCTCTTCCAACTCACTACAGCCTTTTTGAGACAAAACACGTGCCTTGGCTGTAATAAAAAATCATCCTTATCAGTTTGGAAACTAGCATCACTGTATCCTTTTATAGTGATCACTTTTTCCCCTCCATAAACCAAGAATGCATCCTCAGTTATGTTCAAGTACTTTGCCTGCATCCGATTGATATGTACTGACAATGCTCAAGGCACTGAGACATCAATCCAAGTATATAACATGACATACATGATAGATCCAATAGCAGATGTGTATGACATTATACTCATCTTATCTCTCTCTACAAGAAATATATTGTGACAAAATTAACTTTATCAAATGTTATTTTGTCATGAGTAATATATGTATTATGACAAAATAAAGAAACACCACATTAAGTATGACAAAGAGAATATACGGTGACTAAAAAAATATTGTTATAATATTTTATCACAATAAAGAAACCCACAAGAAATATAGAGAAGAAAAACATTTTTATCGTAATATTTTGTCACAAATTTTTGGTGCTAAATTTTGGCGCCTAGATAAATTGTTTATTGTGACAAACATATTTTGTCATAAAACATTTTAGTCACTAGATTTAGTTATATATGCTATAAGTACAAATTATTTTGTCACAAAAGAATTTATTTATTACAAAAAAAAAAAAAAAAATTTGTTATAATATATGTTGAAATAGAGGTATTAATGACAAATGTTTAAGTCAAACATATTTGTCATTAAAAACTTTAGTAAGTATATTTAGTAATACATACTATAATTATAAACTAATTTGTCGCAAAGAATTATTCATCATTGCAAAGAAAAAAAAAATTGTCATTTATATATTTTAAAATCGAGGTATTAGTGACAAAATATTTAAGTCAAATTAAATGTGATATTTTGTGACAAAATTCTGCTAAAAAAAACATAATTAATATGCATGCAACTATTTCTTATTCCTCCCAAAATTTTCAGCAATTACCTATATGTCATTCAAAAAAAAAAAAAAAAAGGAGAGAGAAGAGGGGGGGGGGGGGGGGGGGGGGGGGGGGGGGGGGGGGGGTGAGGGTGCGGCGGGGATTTTACTTTGGAAATTATTTAACACAGGGGGGGGGGGGGGGAGGGTGCGGCGGGGATTTTACTTTGGAAATTATTTAACACAAGAATAATTACTACGAATAAGAATTAAGTAACAAAAATCGAATGAAATACGATTTCGATTCAAGGAGTGCATTTAGAAGTACTAATCTCCAAACGATGATTTTTTTTAGTAATGCTATTTTGGCCCATTATAAGTCTTTTTAAACGTTGGTAGTCAAAGTCGATGTGTGAGCCTGATAAAAACATCAAAATATTTCTATATTTCATCTCTAGCAGTCACAAACATCATGTTTAATGACGTTTATCACATTAGATACGTTCAACAATTATGTCATTGAATATATGAATTGTGAATTTAATTTTTATTTTAAAAATTTAAAATTATTTTCTTATCTAAACGTATATAAATTGTCTTATTGCAAGAAAAAAATTTACTAGAATAATTTATTTTTCAACAATTTCCCAAATTATATATATTTTTCAAAAAAAATATTACTGACATCCTTGGGTCCGTTTGTTTAATTATTTTGGATAGGATTTCGGAAATAATATTAGGTAGTTGAATAGGAGAGTATTACGAGATAAAATTTAAAAATTTACAAAAAAAAACCCCTAGGTTTGCTAATTTAACTAAACACACCAATATATAAAAAATTTATAAAATGACAAAAACACTTCCACCCACCCACAGTGCCAAATTCCGACCACCATCGTCAGAATTTGGCCGGAGAATGGTGTTACGACGTAGACCTGTAGGATTTGGCAGGTAGGGCTTCGATATGACCTTTTCCGACCAGATCCACCACGAATATGGCCGGAAAAGGCCAGATCTATGGCCAAATCTGGCCGTCGATGGTTGGAAAAGTCCAAATTGATCTGGGCAGAAAAGGCTAGATCGGTGAATTACTGGCTAGTCCCGGTTGTTTGTAGGTCGTTGTGATAGATTCTGGCTACCACCGACGGTGGTTGCCGAAATTTGGCAAGTATGGGTGGATGAGGGTGTTTTTGTTAATTTTTAAACTTTTTTTCTGAGGGTATTTAATGAAATTAATAAACTTAAAGGGTCTAAAAGTAATTAAAAAATGTACTAATATTTCTCAAATAGCAAACAAACAATATTTTGAGAATAGGATTGGGAATATGGGTAGAAATGATGTGCCAAACGAAGCCCTTAATTTTATTTATCACCAATTATTTAAAAAAATTTATCAAAATAACCTTTAAATAGGTTTTTTTAAGTGAATAAAAATTTAAAAATTATAATTTAATAAGGAAACATAATAATAATAATAATTATCAGGGATGAGCACGGGTAGTGGGTAGAACCGAAACCGAAACCTACCCGAAACCGGCACTGTGCAGGTAGGTTCGGGTTCCATTTTATTAGAGTCGACATTGTGTGGTTCCGATTTCGATTCTTATGTGTGGAGGAACTGGAACCAGAACCAGGAAAAAGAACCTGAAACAGGTACCCAGTTTGGAACCTGCTTGGAACCTGTAACGGGTACCTGATTTGGAACTTGTTTGGAACCGATTTTTGGAACCTGTTTTGGAACCTATTTTGGAACATGTTTTGGAACCTGTGCTCTAATGAAATATTTGTGAATAATTAGGGATTTCATTATTTTACATATAAAAAATTTAAAATAGAAAAAATTAAAATTTTAGAATAACCTAATTAAATAAATATACAATGATACTTATTACATATAAACTACACCATATTAAAAACTTTAATATATTATAATATATTTACATTAAAGTTTTGATTAATTAATTGTATAATTGGAATTAGGATCCAATTAAAAGTATTTTAATGTTATAAAAAGAATCATTTTTTTAATAAAATAGTATATTTGATTGAATAATAATATATTTAGTTATTTACTTCAATTATTAAATTCTAAGTATATCTATAGTAAATTAGCAATTAATTAATTATATATGATAAATTGATAAACATTAATAAATTTAATAACTAGTTAAATATCATACTTAATCAATTATAACATTACATTATAGTTAAATGATTACTTAATTAATTATAATTTTATAAGATTACTTAATTGATTTATAGTATAATTAATTATAGCATTACATTAATTGATTACTACTTAATTAATTGACTTATAACATTTAGTATATTACTTAATTAAATAATTAGAAATTTAATTAATTATAGCATTACATTATAGATTTATAGTATAATTAATTAATTACTTAATTAATTATAACATTTCATTACAAACATTAGCACAATATTTAATTAAATAATTAAAATTTTAATTAATTATAATATTACATTAAAGATTTATAGTATGATTATTTAATTCACTATAACATTACATTATAGTATGATCACATTACATAATTATAACATTACATAATTAAATGATTATTTAATTGATTATGACATTATATTATAAACATTAGTAATTACTAATTTACTACATAAACATTAGTATAATAATTAATTAAATGATTATATATTCAATTAATTATAACATTACATTATGAATTTACAGTACGATTACTTAATTAATTGTAACATTAATTAAATGATTACTTAATTAATTATAACATTCTATTATAAACAAATTAATTATAATATTATATTAAAGATTTATAGTATGATTACTTAATTTATCGTACCATTTTATTATAGTATAATTAGATAATTAATTATAATATTACATAATTAAATGATTATTTAATTGATTATGACATTATATTATAAACATTAATTATAACATTACATTATAAATAAATGATTACTTAATTAAATGATTAGAAATTTAATTAGTTAAGCATTACATTATAGTTAAATAATTACTTAATTAAAATATAACATTATTACATTATATTATATTATGATCACTTAATTAATTATAGCATTAAATAGTTAAATGGTTACTGAATTAGTTATAAATTTATAACATTACATTATAAACATTAGTAACTTACTACATTATTACATTATTTAATTAAATGATTAAAAATTTAATTAATTATAATATTATATTAAATATTTATAGTATGATTACTTAATTCACTATAACATTACATTATAGTATGATCACATAATTAATTATAATATTACATAATTAAATAATTATTTAATTGATTATGACATTATATTATAAACATTAGTAATTGCTAATTTACTACATAAACATTAGCACAATACTTAATTAAAATATTAGAAATTTAATTAATTATAACATTATATTATAAATTTATAGTACGATTACTTAATTAATTGTAACATTACATTATAATTAAATGATTACTTAGTTAATTATAACATTCTATTATAAACAAATTAATTATAATATTATATTAAAAATTTATAATATGATTACTTAATTCATTATAGTATGATTACATAATTAATTATAACATTACATAATTACATGATTATTTAATTGATTACGACATTATATTATAAACATTAATTATAACATTACATTATAAACAAATGATTACTTAATTAAATAATTAGAAATTTAATTAATTATGCATTATATTATAGTTAAATAATTACTTAATTAAATTATAATATTATTACATTACATTATATTATGATTACTTAATTAATGTAATAGCCGCTTTCCACTCATATACTCATAAAAGATACATAATGAAAACACATGGAAAATAACATAAATAGTTGGGCCCAAAATTTTCTTTCATTAAACATATATATGTATATAGATATTCTTTACAAAAATTGTATCATGTACAAAAGTGATCAAACATGGTGGACAGTGTAGCCATTTTCCTTCGCTTGCCAACGCCCATCCGACCGTGTTCTCATCTAGATCCTATAAAACATAGGAAACAACAGGGTGAGCACTAAAACAATGCTCAATAAGTAAATCTTCTACTCATCTAACCCCGTAACTCTCTCTAATTCTTTTCTTACAATTCTCATTTACTCTTTCTCTTATACTTCTCTCTATTTTCTCTTTCTCATAACTCTTTCCTACTAACTCTCTTTAGTAAGTCATGATCTCATCTTACCGGAGGCACGGCCGGGACTCGCTCCCGCTCTCCATGACTTCTACTCGTTCTCAGCCGATTGGACTCGGTTATGCATGGATTCGGAACCCTTGGCCATGTGAGTGTATAATCTCTCTCTCGGGTACTCTCGGGTATAGCCTTCGTCCACATGCACTCTCACGGGCTACACCACTTCTCTCTCTCATACTCATGCTGCTCTCTCAATGCGACGGTCATGCGGGAATACTCTACCCATTACTCACGGGTTCCCCATCGCACAACCTACTCTATGCTCTTTTTTCTCTTTTATTCTCTAGTGCTCAATCTCTCTTTCTTTTTACTAAAGCTCACACTCAAAGTTCTCTACTCTTTTTCTACTCTTTCTCTAATGCATAATTAATACATATGGATGACTCATGCTTATTAATGCGCTAATGAAATGCAATTATGCCATTAGTAATAATTAAGGCTTTCTACTCTTACTCATGCTTCTCTTGAGCATTTCATCATACAACTCATATGCATATAACACTCTATATTAACGATAACTCTTCTCTTCTTTTGACCCTTCCCAATATGGGAGAAAACTCTTTCATAAACTCTAATTTCCTGTCAATGAAACAAACACTTCTATAGGGTTTACTCAAACTCCCTTCGACTTCAATAAAACTCAACTCAACACCATAAAATCTCAACACTTCTCATATTCCAATACATTCAACACTCATTAATAACTATAATCTCATCTCATCTCATCTCAATTTCTCAATGAACATAAGATATATACATACATACATAAATCTCCACTTGAGTTGGATTTACTTACCTTGTGAAAAAGTGACCTCTCTAGTACTTTTCATTTCCCTTGTTGTCTTGTCTTCTCTCTACAACAATTCAAAACAACAACAAGAACAATAACAACCATATAAGACTTCAATATAACTATAAGCAAACTCACATTCAAAGCAAGAATCATTACCTTAGGATGTTTTAGATTCAAACTCTACTACAATTACCCCAAAAGCTCCCTAAAACTCCTTAGAAATCTTGGAAAATTGAAAAGAAACTTGAGAGAATTTAGAGAATGGTTATGGCGGTGGAAATGAATGAAATGGAGGGTTTATTACACTTAACCCTTTTTTAGCTCATAAGATAACCATCACTTCCCAACTTTGCCCTTGCTCTTCCTTAGAAATTCCATCATATCCTTTGATTCATTTCACTCACACCCCCACACTAACCTATTTTCCATGAAATTTAATTACATTTTACTCCCTACTTTTCCTGCTAATTAGGGGTAGAATGGTCATTGTGCCCCAAAGGAAGAATTCTCTAGAAACTTAATACATATTTTATTAAGCCCTTCGCCGCGGTGAAGAATCTTTCTTCACCTCGGCAAAAAATTACAGAACCTACACCGTAGGTTGCAGGGCTTCATCGCCGCGGCGAAGCTTCTTCTTCGCCCCGACGAAGTCTTTAACACAAAACTTCGCCAAGTTTTATAAATTTCAGGGCAACCACTCAACCAACTCACAATATCCATTCAACCAAAGGCCAACTAAATATTATTACCAATAAACAAACTCAATTAAAGCTGAATCAATGAACATTTAAGCAATACAACAAATCTTAACTACGTACCTCAAGCGGGACGTTACAATTAATTATAGTATTACATAGTTAAATGATTACTTAATTAGTTATAAATTTATAACATTAAATTATAAACATTAGTAATTTACTACATTATTACATTACTTAATTAAATGATTAAAAATGTAATTAATTATAACATTACATTATAGACTTATAGTATGATTACTTAATCAATTATAACATTCCATTATAGATTTATAGTATGATTACTTAATCAATTATAATATTCTATTATGAACATTAGTATATTAATTAAATGATTACAAATTTAATTAATTACAATATTAAATTATAGATTTATAGTATGATTACTTAATTTATTATAATATTACATTATAGTATGATCACATAATTAATTATAATATTATATAATTAAATGATTACTTAATTGATTATGACATTATATTATAAACATTAGTAATTTACTACATAAACATTAGCACAATACTTAATTAAATGGTTAGAAATTTAATTAATTATAACATATTAACATTACATTATGAATTTATAGTACGATTACTTAATTAATCGTAACATTACATTATAAACAAATGATTACTTAATTAAATTATTAAATAATTAATTATAACATTATTACATTACATTATATTATGATCACTTAATTAATTATAGCATTACATAGTTAAATGATTACTTAATTAGTTATAAATTTATAACATTACATTATAAACATTATTAATTTATTGCATCAGTCATTAGTATATTACTTAATTAAATGGTTAAAAAATTTAATTAATTGTAACATTACATTATAAATTTATAGTATGATTACTTAATTAATTATAACATTACATTATAAACATTAGTACAATATTTAATTAAATAATTAGAAATTTAATTAATTATAACATTGTATTATACATATATAATATGATTACTTAATTAATTATAACATTCTATTATAATTAAATAATTAAATAATTACTTAATTAATTACAATATTATTATATTATATTATAAACATTAACAATTTATAATATTAAATTAACAATTTGCAGATGAATAATTGTTTGTGTCTTGGTTTTGATTGAGAAATTTTATGTGAATTGTGATGAATTGATTGAATTCAAGTGTTGCCTAGAGATTAGAAGATTTATGAGTTACATTGGACACAAATGAATGAGTAATCAAAATTTGTTAGGGGTGTATTTGTAAACTTTTAAGATATTTTTATCATTTTTTAAACTAATAGAGGGAAATTAAAATTTTTACAGGACACCCGGGAAAAGAACTGAAACCTATATTTTAGGTTTCGGTTCCATAAATTTAAGAACTTGTACTGTGCGATTCCTTTTTTTGGGAACTTATACTATGTGGTTCCAATCTAAAAAATACAAAGTATCCGGAACTGCTCAACCCTAGTAATTATTACTGTAAATAAACATTTTCATTTTTAATTAAAAACTTAAAACATAAAATAAAATAAAATCAATGCTTTCGTGTACCTTTGGAATTCCTTAGAGAGAGAAGAGAAGAAGGGTTGGTGTTGAGGAACCTTCCCATTTCCCCTTTAACCTTTCTGTTTCCGCGTCAACTCTCTCAATTTTCCCCATTTTCTCTCTTTATTCCTTTTGATCTGATTTTGATCTCGTCCTCATGGCCACCACCTGAAACAAAAACATCAATGCCAGATTGGTTAGCTTTTTGTAATTTTGACTTGTTTCATTTCTTTATTTTGGTTGATTCTCAGATGGGTCTGGGTCAATTGTTTGGAATTTTGTTTTGATGATTTGATTTGTGGTTTTTTAGGAGAATTTTGATGTGGGTTTGTTTTTATTTTTAAGAATTATGATCGGAATTATGCATGTTCTGATGTGGGTTTACTTTGTAAATTGGTATCAATTGTTTGTGCTTAATTTTGATGGAAAATTCTGATGTGGGTTTGCTTTGAAATTTAATTTTGATTCAGCAAAATTCATATAACAATTATGTTTATTCATTAATTGCTAATCATAGAGCTTATTTTATCATTTATCTTTTTAGTTTGTTTATGGCGATGGCGTTGTTATGAGTTTTCATGTTTAATTAAATGTTAACATGACTAATATTGAATGAGTTTTAGGGCAAGTTACATTTTGGCTTTGTTTCATTTGCAAAATAATTCATGTGCGTTTGCTTCGAAAAGTAGTATTGCTTCTTTGTGCTGAATTATGATGTATAATTGTGACGTGGTCTTGATTTGGAATTGTGTTTCATTCATTAGTTGTTGGTGCTAGTGTTGTTTAGAACTTTGATGTTTAATTGTATGTTTGATTACCATGTTTTGATGTATTCTTTGTATTTATTTTTCTGAAATTTGGTTTTGATTGATGTTTGTTTGTGCTTTATGCTTTAGGTGTTGCTTGGAGATGTTGGAGCTGGGAAATCTTGTCTTGTGTTGTGCTTTGTTATGTTGAATTTCATGTATTTTGGACGAATTATAATTGCTAGTGAACCTTCCCCATTTGGTTTCAAGAGCTTAATTTTTTTATATAATGTTTGTAGGAATCGACTATAGGTGCTACCTTTTTCTCACAAGGATTGGCTGTAAATGACGCCACTGTAAAGTTTGAGATTTGGGATACAGCAGATCAAGAGAGGTACCATAGCTTGACACCAATGTACTACGGAGGAGCTACTGCGGCCATTGTTGTCTATGATATAACAAATCAGGCAAGTGTGTGCCAATGAATTTATTTCCCATTAGGATATGGAATCTTCGAAAAGCTCATTCTTTAAAAATTTAAGGTGTAAGACCTATAGAAAAGAGCTTTGTAATCCTTGAGACTTGAGAAGTTGAGTCTCAGGGATTAAGCCTCTTACCTCCAATCTAACTTGGTTAAAAGGAACTAGATAGGAGAGATGAAATACAGAGCATGCTTCTATTGGGGGTTACCTTCTCTGTTGACATCTACATGTGACATGATAGAGCATGTTACATATTGGATCTTGATTACCTATTCAAAGTCTTTTATGGAGTGTCAATTCTCACTGTTGCCTTTTTTTGTTTTGCCTTAAAGAGGGGGCCACCGAATGGGGCGTCGCCAAGTCTAAAGAAATCCGTATGCCCTTCAAACGCCTTCCCTTCTATTGCTGTGCGTACGCGTTACTTACACACTTGCTGTCCCTTTATCTATGTATTTGCACATAAGAACATATGTTTGTGGTTGATGATATTTTTTGATGCAGCTTATGGCAGCGTATTCGATATAATGTGAGAGTTCTTATTTTTATAATTTTAGATTAATTTGAGTATTTTAGGTTTTAAGTTTGGATTTTTGTGCACTTGCAGGACTATAACTCCCTATATTAGAAAGTATGGAAACATCCTGTTACTGGAGCCCACTAAAGCTGGCGATTTAATTGCAGTTACTTTCACAAGAATGCTGAAGGTTGGATTCTTTTACTCCATTTTAACTGTTAGTTCAATTTTGCTGTGTAGAATTGCTTTTTTTTTTTTTTTTTTTTTCTAAAGCTTTAGAGATGCATGCTACTTGATGGCCGAGGTTTCGAGGAAATGGGTGATAATTTAGACATGAAGGATTATGGTCTGATTCAAGTTAAATTTATGAGTGCAATTCAAGAATTTTAATAGATAAGTCTTAGTATTGTTGATGCTGCATCGGCTTCAGTTCATGGAGAAGTGCTGCATCCAGTGAAAAAAACAGCTGCTCGGATAGCCATGCACTTGGCTGGTGACAGGGCACCTGTGATGCAAAGCTGGTTAGTAGAGGTCTCTCTTTTTTTTTTTTTTTTTTTTTTTCAGAATTTGAGTTCTCCTGTCAATCTGTTTCTTATTAAAAATAAACAAAGGTGCTATTAGACAGAAACTGTAGAATAAAGGTCCAAATAATGATAAATCTGAAATTCAAAGATGAAGTAAACTCCACTCTGGGGCTGTTGTTAGTATGGCAAATAGTGGTTCCCAGTTTTTCATTTTGTATAAATCTACAAATCATTTAAACTTCAAACTACTGTTTTTGGAGGAGTTGGCGGTTTGATTGCATTGGCAGCGATGGAGAAGGTTCCTGTTGAGGCCAATGATTGACCTCTGGTGAGTTCTTTGTTTAGCATTAATCTCTCCAAAACTACATATATTTTAAACCTGTATCTAATTTTTGCTGCTTTCTGTTTTACAATTAAATGGTATTCCCTGACTAATGATAGATGTAGTGTGTATTTAGCATATGATCTTTATGGGAAGCAAGGCCTTCTGTTTATATTAGTACTCTATGCCTTTCGAATTTTGGTGAATGCTGTGTTAGGAATCATTATACTATTTGGTAACATATGTTATCTGGAAGGTTGAGCCTCAAAACTGGCTTCAACTTAACTTAAAAGCTGCATATCTAGAAATACAAAGTTCATGATTTTTATGAAGATACTTTAGTATGTTCTGATCAAATTAGTTGCTGGACAATGCCTTAATCATAAAATTAGTTGACTTAAATTAAATTATTGAATCCTGCCCTCATTATATGTTGTTTTCCTCTCATTTGTTTAGAGGAGATTAAGACAACAAGCGTAATGGTGTTTGCCAATCCTTACTTAGAACTAGATGAAGAAGAGGAAGAGAAGGCCAAAGAAGAGAAAAGTGCTCAGGATGAAGGAAGTTCGTTTCAGGACTGTTTTAAATATCAACTGCCTTTAGAAATTATTATTATTGAGATGGCAGGAAATATTTGTTACGCCTATATTATTTTGACAATAAAAAATTTGTCATATAAAAAAATTTTTATAAAAAATTATTTGTCATGTTATTAAATATTTTACAAAATTATATCCCTTACTATACAATTTTTTACAAATAATCAATGTTTAAAAACCAAACTTCCGATCCGATCGGTTTAACCGGTTCAATCAGGAATCAACCTTTAAGTCAGGCCGAGTCACCATAAAAACTGTGGATATGCATTTACTCGTGGTTGGACTCGGGTTACTGTAGCATCTTGTCGGTCCAACTGGTTTTGTGCCAAAATCGGGTTATTGCATTTCCTACCTGATAAATTGTAAAACCCAATGTTTTAAAACTCGACTCGGTTTGGCCCGATCGGTTTAACTGGTTTAACCGGGACCTAGAAGCTTCAATGGACTAGGTTTATATTTTTCCTATTCATCCAAAACCTTAGGATTTGGGAGGATGATCGGTGAACAATTAATGACTGGGATGTTGGGGCTTTTCAAGAGAAAGTGCTGGTGAATGCAATAGTGGTGACAGAGTTGATTTTCAGTGAGTAAATCAACCGGAAATCGAACAAAACTGGCAGTAGCAATAACCAGCTTTTTCCGGCGATTGTTAAGGCTAACGGGGGTGGGGTGAGGTGGGTTTTGGTCCGGAGGAAGAGGGGAGTAATTTCTGGGTAATGGGAACGGTTATCGACACTAGCGTCAATGAGATCTAGCCAAGAATGCCAACGCCGGTGTCGGTGAGATCTGGTCGAAATAGGTTGGGTATATTATAAGGGGAATGGGCTCAAGGGACGATAAGGGTTGCATCTTGGGTGTCACCGCCGCCAACCAGTCACCTGTCGATTTGTATTTGGGGGCGTGTTTGCTAAATTTCAAACCTACAGGGACTTAACCAATTTTTAGGGGTGTATTTGCTGAATTTTATAAGTTTTTGTCAATCGGTTTGATTGTCGGTCAAACAGGTTAAACCGATTAACATGGGACTGGACAACTTTGCCGGGTTTCACCTCGGTTTGGGTTCTAAAACATTGGTAAAACCCTTTTCATTTTTTCAATTTTGCAATCAACTTCTACAATCAAAACTTCGGCCACCTTGTGTGCCAAAATTGTCCACCACTGACCGTGATAAACATACAAAGTTTAATCCTTTGCAAGTGCACGAGTCACAATCGCAGTATAGTGCATGAGTAAGGGTTGATCACACAGAGACTGGAAGTGCTCTCGAGATCCTAGAAACCAAATCTTGATGAAAGCAACAAAAATTGAAATAAAGAAAACATAAAAACGACATTAAAGTAAATCTAAATCTAAATATATACAAAGAATCCTATGGCTCTAACTCCATCATAATCACTAGGTTATGTGTTCTTAGAGGCAGTCTTATGTGCAACTTCCATAAAGAAAACAAATTTTTGATCCCATAAATATGAAAACTTTAAAAACACAAACTCCATAAGCCTACATTTTAGATCACTATCTACCAATATAAAACAAACGCACAACTTCAGATCATTAGGACTTCATTAAGCTTGAAACGTAAGACTAAGGTATTGGATTAAGAAATAACGTAAGGGATTCAAGAAACTAAGAGGGAATAATCTTACAATTCAAAAAACTCAATCACTTAAAACAACTTACTCTCTCAAACTCGAAACCCTTTATTTTTTTTCTTTTTATTGCATTACTCTTCCTAACCACAATTGAATTTGTACCATTTTCATGCTTCCTTATTGTTTTTCTTTGTTTTTTATTTTAGTTTTTTTGAAATAATAATAAAAATACATAACTTAGGAAGCAATGATATCACCCAATTCCTTTTTTTTTTTTTTTTTTTTTTTTCACACAACCCCCAACTAGTTTCTTCACACATTTTCACAAGATTTTATAATAAAGCTCAAAACCTCACACATTTCACTTTCATCAATTTAGATTAAATCCTCTTAAAAGAATATCAAAGGTAGGAAATGTGTTTAAGGGTTAAAACGAGTAGGTTATTGTGGGTTAAAAGAAAGAAAATCAAGGCTAAATATATGCAATAAGACTCAACGGGGTGACCAAGGATAATAACATATAAGGTTGGCTTGAAAAGTTCTAACGGTCCAAAGATGGCCTAAGTCATTTCTTTAATCATGCGCCATCTAGGATTTCGCCTCAAATTGGTCATCTAATAGGTTTTAAAATTTTAGGAACCTCACAAAAATCGTAGGAAGATTACACACAAAACATCCTTAAATGCTAGAATCAACCAACCAAATAGACCACATACCCGAGAGTTTCAAACTACAACAAAACCAACATTTAGAATAATTCTTCGACTAAGGTAAAAACTGACCTCTCCTATTCACTACATGTCATGCAATCATGTTATCTCATAGACAATTGACGTAACCCAGGAAACATAAAGATTCCACAAACTCACAAAAAATTTACAGGCATGCATAAACATGAATTCATAAACATAAATTTCATACTTTCCCACCCCCACGAAATTCCTACATTGTCTCTAATGTAGTCATCAACGCAAAGTAGAGGTGGAAAGGGAAAGAAACTAGTTACCTCCCTTGATTAACAGATCATAAAGCACCGAAAGTAACTCAATCAAATGTGCATCCTGTAATCAACATGAAATCGACCTGCACAAAAGAAAGAATACATGGTGTCTTGGAATAAAATTCATGTTGTCGGTTAGTCATCAAAAAGTTTGCGGAAATTAAAACAAACACACAAATAAGAAAAAATGAAATCAACATAAAAGTTTATAAAATTTAAACATTTGAAAACAAAATAAAATAAAATAAAACAACACACAAAATAAAATATTGAAAATGAAATAAAACATACTATAAAGAAGCCAAACATCAACATGCATAAAACAAAAATTAAACAAACAAAAACAGCAAAAATTAAACACACAAGAGCAACATAAATCGAGACTAAGTCACCAGAAATCACAAAGCAACTTAACAATCCCCGGAAATGGCGCCAAAAACTTGACAGACATACAAAGTTTAATCCTTCGCAAGTGCACGAGTAAGGGTCGATCCCACAGAGACTAAAAGTGCTCTCGTGATCCTGGAAACTAAGCCTTATGAAAGCAACTAGAATTGAAATAAAGAAAACATAAAAAGGACATTAAAGTAAATCTAAATCTAACTATATACAAAGAATCCTAGGGCTCTAACTCCATCATAATCACCAGACTACGTGTTGATTATCAAACTATAGTTTTCTCCACTCTATTCTAGGGTTCGTACATCATCGTGTTCAACCTAGTACTTTCATCATCTAAACTAGCTAGTGGCGTATAGCCTAGTCTAAATTACGAAGGAACCAATTCGCAAAGAAACAAATCATCCATTCACAAAGTTAATCAAGATAGGCATGACGTCTCTCATTTCTAAGGTATTACCGCAACCATACGGAATAACCTAGTGTTTCCATCAACTAAACTAGCTAGTGGTGTATAGCTTAATCTAGTAACGAAAACCCATTAATTGCAAGACGATCTTAAAGACAGTAACCAATCTATACCCAGGCATGGCTACAAATTAGTCATTCCACACCCAATCTTGTCTCACACAATCAATTAACTAACATCAAGGTTGATCAGGCTCTAATATCAACTAAAGATTGAATTAAATGCAATGCATGAATCCAGAACATAATGGAATAGAATCAAACAAATAAAACAACAATAAAACACAAGCCTTCAATTAGATTAAATCAAATCCCTATAAAACAAACTACAACATAAAGGGAAAGAAACAACACCACTTGGAACCATAATCATGAAGAACAAAAGAGGAGGAGAGGAAGAGAACCTTCTTCTCCTCTCCAAGCTCCACCTTTCCATGAAGCCCCAAATGTGTTCTCTCCAAAATGTGTATATCAAACCTAAAAACTCCTTAAAAACGGACTAAAGCTGCCTTTATATAGTTTTTAGACAAAATGACAAACTTGTAAATACTGGTAACTGAAATTAGGGTTGAAAATGCGACATTTTTACATTCTACACGATTTTTGCCCCAACGTAGTTTAGTTGCGCCACGACGCAGTTTAATTGAGCCCCAGCATGTTTCAGGCGATTTCTTCTTCGACAAAAACTGTACCATGTCATGGCTCAAGAAATCGTGTTGCGACGCAAAGTCGAAATTTCACTTTTTTTTTTTTCTTCTCAACTTGATTTATCATCACTTGATGGGTCCAAGATGTCTGAACACTAGCACAAGCATGAATAATCCATTCTTTTGCACCTGAATACCTGAAAACACACACAACACCCGTGATTTTGGAAGATAACGAAACATGCAAGAAATTACATCATAAATTATGTATTAAACCTTAAATTTCTTACAGTTTCACCCCCAAATCACTAAATAAATCTGCATTTTCAACACTCAACAGACCGCACTACAATTGCCGTTCGTCGAGGTTTATGGTTGATTTCATCTTGATTCACTTCATCTCTGTTCTCACCATGTGTTCATTGTGTTGTCGATTTCAAAAACTTCTATTGTATTGCTGTTGAAGCCATGTTGATTATGAGAAGTGAGAACGTGAATACACCATATTCTGAAAACTTGACTATAGTTGTTATGGGTATGAGGAGGATTGATAGGGTTTTGCATTGGATTTTGATTATGATTATGATTGAGATTTTTGATGATAATGACTAATTAGAATCATGGATTGGTGATGTTTGTTTGATAATTGAAATGTGGATAGAGGAGAGAAGAGTTTGTGATCGGATATGAGACTATGAGAGATGTGTTTGCAATGAAGAAATGGATGGTTGTGATTTGCCGAGAAAAGAGGAAGAAAAGAAGGAACTAATAAGGTTTTGAATTGAATTTTACAATTCTTTATTGCAAAATACTAACATGGGTGGACAACCGAATCAGACAAAATCAGTTCAGTATAAGCAAGAAGTCTTCGAAATTTTATATAATGCAAAAGCTAAGTTACCATTAAGGGTGCGTTTGGTTCAGGGAACGTTATATTACTGAGGAATGTTGTATTACTAGAAAGATAGATTAATAGGGAGTCTTTAGATAAATGTCTTTGATGGATTGGAATAAATTGATGGATATGTTATAATAATACGTTTGGTTGGGAGGATAAATGAGTGGGTATGTTATGTAGATTACTAAATTGCCCTCATTTTTAAATAATAATATAATAATATTATTATTATTATTTTATACTATTGTTTTTCAAATTATTTCTTTTAACCCCCCTATATTTGAAATTTTACTAAAACACCGTAACCATATATAACTTTAATTTGTAGCAAAATCACCCCTACTCACCCCAAGCAACCGTAGGCAGCCAACCACCACTGCCAGAAGCAGTCGTAATGGCGCACGATCGACCGAATCTGGCTAGTCGTACATCGATAAGGCCTAATCTCATCAGATCTGGCCGTGAATATGGCCGTTTCACGGCCAAAGATGTGGCCGTGAAACGCCATAGATTTGGCTGTGAAAAGGTCAGATCTTTGGCCATGAAATGGTGACCATTTCATGGCCAAAGATTTGGCATTTTCACAGCCAAATCTATTGCGTTTCACAACCACATCTTTGGCCATGAAACGGCCAGATATGGTCGTTTCTGACCATGAATCACAAATCCATGGCCGGAAACGTCCTTATCAGTACATGATCGACAAGATCATGCCGGTCTTGTGTCGACATGACAATTTTCGTCGGCGTGTAGCGGTGGTGGCTAGTGGCCGGCGGTGGTCTTGGGTGGTTGAGGGTATTTTGTTAACTTTTAAACTTTTTTGTGGCGGGATATTTTAGCTAAATTCTCAAATGTAGGGGGTCTGGGTAATTGTTATTTGGTAGACATATGAGGGCAAATGTGTCTGAAATGATAAAAGATTAAGGGAAAAGTAGGGTCAAAATTAAGATTACCTCGATAATCTTATATTAACACCCATTAGGAAGGTAATCTGATTACCTCCAATATTACCAACAGTAAACATTATTTGCAATAAAAGATTACGTAATATTTTATTACTTGACAACCAAATGAGAGAATCTTGAAAATTAAACAAAGATTATAGGATTAATCTTATATCACCCCGAACCAAACGCTACCTAAAAGAAGATGAATTACGTAAGATGTAAGGTATAGAGATAAGATTTTCAGATTCTCGTCATCATGTTTTTCTATATTTATATTAATATATTAACATTATTTATTAGATAATTTGAATATTATTTTATTTTAATTAAAATTCTATTTTAGTCAATTTATTAAAATTACTTTAATATCATTTTTTTCCTTCAAGTTCCAGAAGTTTTACCTCTCCCCTCTAACTTTTTTTTATTTTTTTATTTTCAATTTAATTTATTTATTTGTCTTTAAACTATCTACTGCCTTGTTTATTACCAATTAATTTCAAAGTTTAAGTTAATTTTTTATTTTTCCAAAATTATATTTAAGCCCTGTTAATTTTTAGAATTCAAATTCATTTTATTACATCATGATGATGTCATCAGTTTGACCCGTTGATTAAACCGGTCAGAGTAGTCAACTCGGGACTCGGGCCCTTGAGCGGGTTGGGTTTTAAAACATTGCAAATAATATTGTCATATAAACAAACGGTGACAAAATAAATGTTGTCACAATAAAGTCAATCACAAATAAATTTCTGTCACTATTAAAATTATTAGCAAATAATTTATAGTCACTATTTACAATTTTGACAAAATCAATTTTGGCATAATATATTATTTTATCATCATAAAGCTTATCATTTAGTTTTTAAATATAAATCAATTGTGACAAAATAATACTTGTAGTGATAAAAATTGTCTTCTACTGTTACAAACAATTTATCATGATAAACTAGTTTAAAGTGACAAAGTATTTTTATCACAATAAATAATTAGGCTATGTGATCAAACGCTCTTTCGTCACCATACACTTAAGAGTACCAACTTAATGTGACCAGCATGGTGACCAATACAATTGCTCTCATTAACAAAATGGTTACAATTTTGATATTTATAGTGACAAATTATTTTATTGCGAGAAGTCTAAATTCTTGGAATGATAGAGGAAGAGATTTTTAAGCAAAATAACAAAAAATGAGCATGATCTTACCTTGTGACCTCCAAAGGAGTAGTCTTTCTTGACTAATCAAACCAAAGTAAGAAGAAAGTATGAGAGAAGAGGAGAGGAACTGAGGAAGAGAGAAAATGTGAAAACAAATATGGGTATTTTCGAATCCCGAGACCAATAAAATATTGAAATATTTTAGTGGGGTCAATAAAATATGGGTAATTTTAGTGGGATTGGTAAAAATTTTAGTGGGGTCAAAATTGTTAATTATTATAAAGTATATACCTATTTTTAATAATTTGACATTTTAAGTAGGGTCAAGTGACCCCACTAAGTATACTTTGGCTACGCCCCTTATTGCTAGGGATGTATCATTCAATGAACAAGAGTTTAAATACAACACTTGTTTCCTTTTGTTCCTTGTACAGTAAGCTATCAGCAGTTTCTTAATACTCTTGTCACATATTTATCCAATCTCAATCTGCATTCTCATGTGCCCTTTTTTTCTTCTCCTTACAATTCATCGACAACATCTCGCCTTAAAGTTTCCCGCCCCTTGTAGAACGTTCTACTTCATTCCACATAGTTACTAAAGCATTTTCACATCACTCTTCTAATGGTCTTAATAAGTTTGAGCATTCCTCTTCAGGTGATTTTATTAGATTCCTCCACCTGTAGGGCATCCTGTGGTCACCAGGGCCCAGGCTAGCATTTTTAAGCCAAAGGTTAAATAGCTAATTCCTTTACTAATCTTTTAGTTCAATTTCAAAAGCTTTATTAGGGCCATATTGGAAAAGAGTAATGATAGAGGAATATCATGCTCTCATCCAAAATGGCTTATTATTCCAAATCAATTTGGAATGAAAGTTATAGGTTGAAAATAGGTATACAAAGTCAAGTATAACCCAAATGGAACAATTTCTAGGCACAAAGGCCATACTTATTGCCAAAGGATTCTTCTAAACAACTGAATCGTTTTTTTTTTTTTTTTTGAAACTTATAGCCCAATTGTGAAGCCATCAATAGTAAGAATAGTTTTTAGCTTGGTATTTATGTGTAATTAGGACATCAAAATGGTTGATGTTAATAATGCCTTTTAAATGGCAATTTGACTGAAGTTGAGTTCATGGATCAACCAAAAGGTTTCATAGATCCTAATAATCCTAACCATATGTGTAAGCTTGAGAAGGTTTTGTATGACTTGAAGTAAGCTCCTAAAGCTTAATTTTAAAAGCTTAGGGGTGCTTTGTTGCACTGGGGCATCAAGAATGCTAACTCAAACACTTCTTTATTTGTATCTCAAACAAGTAAATATGTTGTCATTCTACTTGTTTATGTGGATGATATACTTACCACAAGAAACAACTCAAAGTTAATAGCACAAGTTATTACTAATCTTAACATGAAGTTTTCCTTCAATGAGCTAAAATCAGTTGGTTATTTTCAAGGCATTGAGGTCAACAAAACTAAAACTAGTTTGCATGTATCACAAGCTAAGTACATGCAAGATCCATTGAAGAAAACCAAGTTGGAAAATTGCAAACCTTGTCCAACACCAATTGTATCAAGTCATCAGTTAGTGAAGAATGAGGCTGAAGTCTTCCAAGGTGCTACTCTTTACAGAAGTGTGATTGGACCATTTTGGACCCTTCTGTGTTTTGATGTGTCAAACCAAGCAAAATAATTATATAAGGACTAACAAAACTCTAAGGCATGACATAAGTCATGACCAAGAATGAAAAGTAGGATTTAATCTCAGAATTATCCTCTGGAACACACTTCGGTAGTTTGATGATAACTTTGCCCACATCAGTCGAAATCATGGAGAAACGCCCGTTCCAAGAGAAAGAATGGTTGTTCGTCTATTCTCAAGCCATCCAAGTATGAATGACCTCGTTCCATAAAGTCGTTCATGGTTTTGTTAAATTTTTGAAAGTTGGAGATTCATAGTGGAACAACTGTTTATCATGAAGGAATTCCCATTCCTCAAGTCCCCAAGCCGTTTTAGGCATGAACAACACTGCTCCACAAAGTTATTCATCATTATGAAAATTTGGATAGGTTGCAAAGATTGGGCTATAAATTTCTCTAGAGAACTCCAAATTCAACTCTGTAAAATGTTAGAAAGCCGACTGAAAGATTTTTCCAATGATATATGTCTTGCATATGTCAAAAGATGAAATACCTATTTACAATAGGGGAACGACTGTTCAAAACCCTAAATATATAAAAAAAAAAATGACTGTTGGTGTCAGGAACGACCATTCGCGATGGTGGAACTACCGTTCCTCTGGGTATTATAGCTTTTTAAAAAGTTGCAAAGGTGTATTAAATGAAGCAACAACTCTGTTTTAATTGAAGGGTAGTTGAAGATATAAATCGAGAGAGTTTTTGCAATAAGAAGAAAGGCAGAAGAACAAGAAAAATCTATTGCAATACTTATAGTTTAATATTGATCTTCCCTCACTCTCTTTGTACTCAATCTTCTATCGGTAAAGAGAGAAACCTTGTAAAACATTGAGTGTATCAGCCTAGCTTAGAGGCAATCTTTCACAAACCTTTGTATCAACCTTTAAGGGTGAAATCCTGTCAAACTATTGTATTGGTGAAATCCGCGTCTGGCGGAACTTCAAGGAGGGTTGCCTTGAAGAAGTAGATGTAGAAGACTTTTGATCAAAGCTCTGAACCACTATAAATCTCTTAGCATTTCTCTCCTCTGAACTCATTTATTATTCCTTGCATATTTATTGCTTGCTCACCATTATTACTCTTCATTGTTCATATTTATTACTTGCTCAACATTATCACTTGCTCATATTTATTGCTCACATTTATTGCTGACCATTGTTTATATTTGTTGATCATTAACATTGTCATTCATTACTTGTTGAGTTCATTTATTGCACATTGGTTAGTTAAACTCATTGTTATTCATTATTGTTGTTGATAGCTTTAATTCTACATTAATTTTCATAAACTCCTATTCACTTCCCTCTAGGAGTATTTGCGATATTTGGGTTTCACATAGCACTTCAGTATGCCACCATCACACAACTAGAGATCTCATTTGTAGTAAACAAGTTAGGGTTAAAATAAAACTCTTTTTTTCCTTTTTTTTTTTTTTTCACACTGTAACAAACTGACATTAATAAGCTAAGGAATTCCTTATTTTTAAACAAAACCCTTCAAATTTTGAAAACAAAATATTAAGTATATTTAGAATAATACTCCATGCAATTTAACAAATATTCATCTCAAATTCTTCTTTCTTATTATACCTTTTCAACATTCTATACAGTTAAACCTTGATAAATTAATATAGTAAAACCTCTCTATAGTGATACTGTATATAGGAATAACATATATATAGTCATAAAAATTTCTAGTCCCAACTTGGAATAGTTATAAATAAGAATAAACTCTACATTGTAATAAGTTATAATTTTTCTAATTCTCGTCTTAAGAAAGTTGTCTCTACATAGTAATAATTATTTTTATATTGCAAAAATATATATGTATGTTACATTAAAGGTTTAAGATGAAATAAAATATTTATCTAAAGTTGTTTGGGACAATAATTTATGCTTTAGGGTGTGTTTATTTTGGGGGCATAAAAGATAACACCAGTAATCTATCATATTTTTCAGAAATTACTACCTTTGGGTGTCAAGTAATGAAATATTACGTTAAACTTTCAATGCCAATAGTGGTAACTATAGGTAAAAATGGGGGTAATTCGATTACTGTTTGGGAGGATGTTATTTTTCCATTACCGGGGTAATCAACTGTTCATACCACTTTTACCCTTAATTAATAAACATTTTGGACACAAATACCCTCATATGTCTAATAAATAACAATTAGCTCAAATGTGTGAAATGACTTCTTTAACCTCATATATTATTTTTTTTAGACAGAAATACCCTCACTATTTACATGGATAATACCCAAAATACCCTTACCCACCTAAGAAAACCATCTACCGTCGGTCGACATTGTCGATCGCCATTGGCAATCGTCAGAACGGTGTACGCCCGATGGAATCTGGTCGACAGTGTGTTGATCTAGCCGTTTCCGATTAGATTGAAGGCCAAAAATGGCTAGATGGCTGTGTATCTAGTCGGAAATGACTAAATCCATGGCTGTAAATGGCCATAGATTTGGCCATTTTTGGCTAGATCCATGGCTGTTAACAGCCACATAGCTGCCATTAATGGCTGGAATGGATATGGCTTTTCGGCCAAATCCATGGCCATCTGGTCGGAAATGGCCAGATCGACGCACAACCGACCAGATCCGATCGGTTATGTACCATTCCGACAGTGGCTGACGGTGGTGGCTGGCAACTGACAGTCATCTTGGGTGGCTAGGTGTATTTTGTTAAATTTTAAACTTTCGTTGTTGCCGTGTTTATAATAAGGAAGGGCAATTCAGTAAAAATCCCTCGATAATATTTTATTCCTCCCAACCAAACATATTAATTATTTATACTCACCAATCTAACCGAACATATTAGTATAAATTCCCCCATTAATCTTCAAGGTAATCTATTGTAGTGGTAATCCTATCTTTTCAGTGATAAAGAATTCCTCGAAACAAATACACCCTAGAGTTGAAAATATTTCTAGCTTCTCAAGCATGTTTAGAACTTTTTGGTACGAAACTTTTTGTATTTCCGTACTATCGTCCTTAAGATTATTTAATTTATCTTCTTATCTAATTGCAACAATGCCTACTGAAACAATGAATTGAAATCCTAATAGATACTACTAAAACATGAATTATAAAATAAAGAAATCAAAATAATAATTTTTGTAGCTACACCTCTATTAATTAATAACCTTGTTATAGTAGTAAATTCGTTTGATCCCACCATTATGACTATAGAGAGATTTTACTATACTTGATAAATTAATAACTTCGATTAAATAATATTTTCGGTCGGTCCCGATTTGGGACAAATATGGTAAATTAATAATTCGCTAAATTTATAAGATAATACATTCAAAACACACACACACACACACACACACACATTGGTACCACTTGATATATAAATTAATAACTCAATTATGAGGCTTTTATATAATATGACTCCAATGTTACTTGTACCAAGAAGAATTCCTACATGCATGTCACCTTAATTGAGTGGCCTAAGAAGAAAGAAGAATTTGTACGGTCTGCAAGAGTGCATGTAGATGAGGACTGTACTCACTCACACGACTAAGGTTCCGAATCCATACATCAACCGAGTTCGATCGGCAAAGAATAAGAAAAGAAAAGAAACAAGAAAGAAAAGAGAAGCTTGGGCAAGCAAGACAAGAAGAGAAAAGAAAAGCATAGAAAGAAGAAATAAAATGCATTTTTATGCATTATTGCATATGCATTTCATTTATGCATATTCCCATGAATTTTATTATGGTTAAAAAGAATAGAACAGTAGCAAGAAGAGAAAGAATAGAAAGAGTAAGAAAGAAAGAAAGAAACAGAGAGAATTAGAAAGAAAGAAAAGAACAGTGAGAATTAGAAACAGAGAAAGAAAGAAGAAGAGAATTAAGTAAGGAAAGAATCAAAGAAGAAGAAAAGTTAAGGGATTTACTTACTAAGCATTTTTATGCTCACCTTGTTGTTTTTTCATGTTTTTGTAGGAAATAGGTGAGCAGCGGTCGGAAGGACGTCGACAAGCGGAGAGAATTGGCATTACTGTCCACCGTTGCTAAGTTTTTGTACTTGTTATTTTGATATATGTAAAGAATTATATTTTGTATGTAAAGAAAAATTTGGGCCTAACTAGTTTCATATGGTAGTTATGTATGTTTTCATAGTATATATTATAAAATATACTATTAGAAAGAAGTCATTACATTTTTGGTACCAGAGCAAAGATTTAGGGATTTGATAGTATGCCATTCTCACCGCCGCGTCGTTCCGTAGCCGACTGTTGTAAGTTAAATTCTTTCCTTACTTAAAGTGTGGCATGAATTGATTAAATGTGGTTGTTTTGTAGATGAGAGGTAGAGGTAGAACACGAGCAAGTAGTAAGAAAACAGTGAGTATGGGGGAACCTTCCAGCCCACCAGAACCTACTCCCCCTACCCTTGATGAAGGCAGAATTTAGGGGATTGTACAGCAAGTCTTAGAAGAAAGACTAGGGAGAGTCAAACCAGAAAGAATTGAAACCCCTGTTCAAGTACCGCCTACTAGAGAGGAAAGAGAAAGGCCGGTACCTCAGATAGTACAGAATCGGATTGAGCCAATTTATAGGCTTCCAAGTCAACATCAGCCGTCAGAATTCAAAGGTACAACGAACCCTTTAGTGGCAGAAGAATGGCTTAGGTTCGTTGAGCGTACGACGACACTGTTTCCTATGAGGGACAGGGAGAGGATCCGATATGCCAGTTTCTTGTTTCGGGGTGATGCCCGAATTTGGTGGGAACTGATGGAAGACACTCATGATGTTTTTGTGATGACATGGGGTGAGTTCAGAAGAGAATTTGAAGCAGAGTATAGAACGGAAGACTGAGTTCATGAGAAGGTCCAAGAATTTATTCAGTCTACAGCGGGGATCTAGTACATTGAAAGAGTTTCAGTAAGATTTAATTCCCTTACCAAGTTTGCACCCAGAATAGTCAGTACTTCAGATTGAGAAGAGATAAGTTTGTCCATAGGTTGAAGCTGGAGATAGCTCGTGATATAATGACAGGTGCCGTCCCTCTCAACCCTATAGTGATGCCTTAAGACGAGCATTGGGCATAAATATTTGAGAACAAAATCACCCCAGTAGGTCCCTCGATAAGGATATCAAGTGAACCATCTTCCCCACCCCACCCCACCCCCCCCCCCCCCACAGAGAGAAAGATTTGAAAGTGCAAGAAATATGGAAGTGAAGAATAAGAAGAAGTTTCAGCCGAAGAAGAACAAGAAAGATTGGCAGAATAAACGGCCGAGGACAACGAAGTTTCCCCCATGTCCTAAATGTGGGAAGACTCATCCAGGGGAGTGTCTGACAAAGTTGGGCCGTAATGTATGTTATCGATCTCCGAACCTATCTCTAGTGTTCACTCAATCTACGGTGTTTACTCGAAGAGGGTAACACATGAATCACTTCTCAGTCTCATCATGCTCAACATTCAATCGAACCAAAAACTCAACATCCAATTGCATTAAGAACAAGAATAAACACATAATCCAAGCAATAGAACTCAAAAATAACATCAAGTTATAGACTAAACCATTATAATCCGAGTTACACCAAAACCCAAGCTTCATACTCAAAGTAAAGAAAACCATAACATAAACTGTAAATAAAGAGTTCAACATGCTAGAAAATAAAAGAGGAATGAAATCTTCCCTAATTGAAGACCCAATTGCTTCAAATCTCCAATCTCCCCTTTTTCTTTCTTAAAAATGTCGACCTTGACGAAATGAGCTAAGACTCTCTTAAATAGTCAGCCAAAACCCTAGGGTTCAAGACTTAAACTAGAAAATGCACTGTTTTTACAAAACAAAGAATTCCAGAAGTCGCCACGACGATCTTGATTTTCGTTGCGGCATCGCGACGAAACAAAAAAATGCCACATTGAACCCGCAAGTTTCATGTCGCGGCGAAACCCAATTTTGCCATGGAGAAACTTTGTCTTCAAATGGTTGAAATTATAGAACTACCCTTGCATGCTCCAACACTTGAATCTTTGATTTTCTCTTTCCTTTTCGTTCATCTGAGCTTCAAGAGTGCTTCCAATCAACCTTTAAACATTCCTGACTCTGAAAACTATCGAGTTTGAATAGATTGACATTGTTTTGCTTCGTTTCAATCTGGAAATGCGTTTTAGACCTGAAATATGAAATGAACGAATTAAGTGGCAATTCAGGCCTAAAATTAAAGGAAAGTATTCGGAAATCCTACCAAATAGACAAGAAAAATAGTATAATCCACGGATTATCAAATATCCCCAAACTTAAGATATGCTTGTCCTCGAGCATCAAAAACAAAAACAACAAAACAAAAGTAAGGAAAAACAAACTTAAACCAAAATGATAGAAAAGGAAAACTATGAAAAATAGACAAGTTACTTGGAATTGATTGAAAATGCAAGTCTCAAAAATTGTTGAAACACTATTACGGGAAAATACTCAACACTCCAAGAAGTCATAATTGGATTGACTATCTTTCTCTATTAGTCCCCTGAGTAGGTAATTCCCCACTTCAGTCCACCTTTTGACTTCCGAGATTATTTTATGCAGAAATGTAAAGTTTGTCAAATCGGTAGACTCCATAAGCCTAAATATCGAACTACTCTGCACTAATGTGGACTAGACATCAATTTTTTGGCTTGTAATGTTAGGCTCAGGTGATGGGCTCCTAGGAAAAGGATAGGATAAACAAAGTAAGAGAACTCGGTTTTTCTCACGCCAACACTAAGAGCTACATCAATCTCCACTTTCTTTCTCAACCACCAATCAAAGTGTAAACCATTTTACAACCCCCAAACTTATGCATTTCTTATTTTTGATTTTAAATTGAACTAAAGAAATTTTTTTTTTTTTCAATAACAAATATTTACAACACCATTAAGGTCTATTGTCCCTTCTTCCTGCCCTTTTTGGAACCCCCAAACTTAACATTTTGGTTCCATCACTTATTCACACACCTTTCAAAGCTCTTTTGTGTTACCTATTAGGCCCATAATTCTCTTAAAGGGTATGATAAAGTGTTTAGGGTATAGGGATTGGAGAATTTTTAGTTTGCAAGAAAAATAAGGCAATGATAATCTCATAAGGCTCAAATGGGTGACTAGGGAAAGATTCGTGCACGTGTCGGCTGGAAAGGCTCAAACATTTCGAAAAATGCCTAAATCATTTTCTCAACAATGTCTAATCCTAGAATTTCGCCTCAAACACTTTTTAACTAGGTTCTATAGTCCACCAGCATTATCAAGACTTCACCTAACCACATAAAATGTTTCTAAGCATGCCAAAAAAAATGAAAATGGTGGTTGAACCACCCAACAAGCCTTTAGAAAAAAATTTTAATCAACCAACATAAACTTGAAGCAATGCTTGGCATTTTCCATAAATAATATCCCAACAATCCTAGTCTTATCATAGACTTATGCAATTCATCTAGGCAACAACAACACAACACACACAAACACACTAAACAAATAACAATCAAAGAACTTAAAAAAAAAAAAAAAAAATAAAAAAAATAAAAACACAATTTGGAGCTAAAACACACAAACAAAGTAAACACAAAAAATTTCAAAATTATCCTACCCCCAAACTTAAAATGACATTGTCCCCAGTGTCACATCATGCACATCCAAGGAATAGAAAAAAAAAAGTAAAGTTTACGAGATACTCCCCTGATTAATTCGTAAAGGCTGATTTTTGTGCAAAATTCTAGCATCCATTCCTTGGCTTCCTCATCATCATCATTTGTCAAACAAATGAAAACCTATGGTGCCAAATGTGTTAGATATCCTCACAGATTAATATGAAAGAATTACATCCTGATCTCAACCTTATCGAACTAAACCTAAAATCTAAAAAAAAAAAAAAAATAAAGAGCTAAAAACCAAGAAATCAACATTAGTTCCAACTCATAAAACATAAAGAAACAAAAACAAAAACTAAAAGAAAAGTTCTTTAGGCTTCAATCTTCTTCTTCTTCTTCCTCTTCACACAACTCCCAAATTTGCTAAAATCACTTCAGCACAACAAACCCAAGTTCCTCAACACCAAATTAAATCAAAATCAACAATTTCTACACTCCACAATCAACTCAATCCTCAAATTCTCAACCAACATCCATAATCAACAAATTCAAGCAATTTTTCAACAAAAACAAATCCACAATTGAAAGTGAACAATAAATTGCATAAAAACTCTTAATCTTACCAAGCCCAAGCTTTTCCAACCTTCAACTGCTCCAATTTCATTCAAAATCGCAACAAGAAAGCTCCAAATTTTCAAAACCTAGGGGTTGCTAAAAATTTCTTCAAAATGGGTTAAACCGGGGCAATTGAAAGGTGCATGATTGTTTAAAGAGGTAAGGGAGTGGAATGGTGCAAGAATTTTGAGGGCAAACGGTGAGAAATTGAAGAAGAGAAAAATAAATTCTTTGGAGGCTAGGGTTTGAAATCGCATAAATGGAGAAAACGAAGGTGGCTTTATAAAGATTCTCGCATTCACCACGACAAAGAGACTTTTCGCCGCGGCAAAGTCTGGGTAATTTTTTTTCAACTTTGAGCAGACCTTCGCATGCCGCAGTGAAAATGGAATTTGCCACGACAAAACCTGGGTGATTTTTTGCACCAATTTTCCCAAGAGTTTTATGCCATGGTTAACTTCACTTTCGCCACGGCAAAACCTGGGAAATTCGGTTTTCTCTCCAAAACTTTAGATTGCACCTGAAACAACAAAAATAAAAGCACACTTAGTTAATTTCTAACTTAAACAAAACAAAATCAACATGAAAAATAACATAAAATCACAGAAATAAAAAACGCTTGGGTTGCCTCCCAAGAAATGCTTGTTTATAGTCAAAAGCTTGACTTTCTCATTCTTTCATCAATGTGGATCCTTATGGGGTGCTTCACTTCCCTTTGCCACCTCTTAGTCTTTCCTTTGGAATTTCGGGCATTCTCATAAGCATCTTTTCAGAACTTCAAATTCGTATGTGCGTATTTGAGATGAGATGGTGATTGGTTGAGTCCAATGTTTGGAGTCTCTTCCAACACCAATTTTGACTTGTATGCATTTACACCAAATTCCTTAAATTGTTCCTTGTGAAGCGAGTTGCTTGGTTGAAAATCCCCTAAGTATCTTGCACACCTTTTCACTTTGAGATTTTCCTTTTCATTAGTCTTGTCTTCATGTTCTTCCAACTTTTCTTCATTGTGAGGTTGCTCCAACACTATACCTCTCCTCAATGTTATGACATTTAATTATTCTTTAGGATTTGTGACCGTTGTGCTCGGCAAAGAACCTTGAGATCTCTCTATCAATTGTTCAATGAATTGCCCCACTTGAACCTCTAAATTTCGAATGGACACTCCTTGATTTCTAAAGTTTGAGCGTGTCTCATTCATAAATCTTGTGGTTTCTTGCATGAATTTCCCGAATATATCTTCCAATTTTGACATTCTCTGCTCTCATGGTTGATGATTCACCACTAGTTGATGGTTTGGCACTGTCCTTTGATTTAATTGATTGCTTTGATAGCTCCAGGGCAAATTTGGGTCATTCCCTCAACCAAGATTGTAGGTGTTGGAGAAGTGGTCATTTTGCAGCTTTTGTGAACTAACCATGTAACTCAATTGCTCAGTTGTTGAGAAGACTAACTGGTTTCCATCTTGGCATTCCACACTCCCATGGTTTCCTACACAAAATTCACAAGTTATAAAAGGCGAGTGAATAGAATTTACATTCATACCTCCTAATTGGCTTTGAAGTGGTGTAATTTGTGTAGATAATGTGGCGAACACATCGATTTCATGTAGACCCATTGTTCTCTTCGGCATTGCTCTCTCATTAGGTCTTTGGTAGTTATTGTTGGTCAACACCTCAAGTAATTCATAAGCATCTTCTGGGGTCTTGTTATTTAAGGCTCCGCCTGCTACCACATCTACCATAGTTTGAATATTTGGTAGCAACCCATTGTAAAATGTTTGGACTTGTATCCAAAACGGTAGACCATGATGTGGACATTTCCTTAGCAACTTTGTGTACCTCTCCCAAGCTCCATAGAGTGATTCATCGTTGCCTTGCATGAAAAAGGTAATGTCATTTCTCATTTTTGCCTTCTTCTTTGGTGGGAAGTATTTTGCAAGAAACTTTTGAGCTAATCCATCCCATGTGGTGATTGTCCCAGCTGGGTGTGACATGAGCCAACCTTTTGCCTTATCTCTTAGTGAAAATGGGAACAATCTCAGCCTAATTGCATCATTAGCCATTCCATTAGCCTTGAATGTGTCACATATCTCTAGAAAGCTAGCGATATGCAAAATTGGATCCTCATATGAATTTTCACCGAATTGGACTGACTGTTGGATTATCTGAATTATTGTCGGGTTAATCTCAAAGTTCATTGCAGAAGGGGGCCTTTTAATACCATAATTGCATTCTTGCACTGTTGGTATGGCATAATCCATCAATGTTCTATGTACTTCTGCCATGATCTCCACATGCACTACAAGAAATAGTTAATTAAGCTTAACTACAAAATAAAAATAAAAACTACAAACAAAAGAACTCAAGCTGAAGACTATACAATATTTACAATTAACTACAAAAATGAAATAAAACTGTCAATTTGGCACTACACTAGATACTATCAATATTAATAATCAACTATCCTCGACAACGACGCCAAAAACTTGATGTGTATTTTGACAAACATGCATGTGTAGCAAGTGCACTAGTCATAAAAGGTAATAAAATGACGAATAGAGAATCATTCCCACGAGGATTGCGTGTTAAGTACTAATTTTCCTAGTTTTGTAACTAATTAAAGAACACGAAGATTGTTTGGATTTGTGGGAGAAAATTAAAGCAAAAATTAAACAAAAAAATTAACAACTTAAATTAAAATCTAAGTAATTAAGATCATATCAATTCAAGACAAAGAGGTTAGGGTTTTGACTTCACTAGGATACTCTGATTTAATCTACAATTTCTGTTGCTTTCAAATTCACGTGCAAGGATTATAAATCGGACACCCTAATCTATAGAATATACCTTCTCAGGCTATATTCTCCTACTTATTCCCATTAACCTTCCGCACCCAACAAAATGAAGATTAACAGTCAGAAGTCCATTAAGCTAAGTGGAATCCGAAAGTGATTTCATAGATCTCCGAACCTATCTCTAGCATTCACTCAATCTACAGTGTTTACTCTAAGAGGCTAACACATGAATCACTTCTCAGTCTCTTCATGCTCAACATTCAATTGAACCAAAAACTCAACATCCAATTTCATTAAGAACAAGAATAAACACGTAATCCAAGCAATAGAACTCAAAAACAACATCAATTTATAGACTAAACCATTATAATCCGAGTTACATCAAAATCCTAACCCAAAAGTGAGTTAGTTCATACTCAAAGTAAGGAAAATCATAAAATAAACTGTAAATAAAGAGTTCAACATGTTGGAAAATAAAAGAGGAACGAAATCTTCCCTAATTGAAGACCCAATTGCTTCAAATCTCCAATCTCCCCTTTTTCTTTCCTAAAAATGTCGACCCCCTACAAAATGAGCTAAGGCTCTCTTAAATATTCGACCAAAACCCTAGGATTCAAGAAAAACTGGAAAACGCACTGTTTTTACAAAACAAAGAATTCCAGAATTTGCCGCGACAAACTTGATTTTCGCAGCGGCATCGCGATGAAACAAAAAAAATGCCGCATTGAACCCGCGAGTTTCATGCCGCAACGAAACTTTGTCTTCAAATGGTTGAAATTACATAACTACCTTTACATGCTCCAACACTTGAATCTTCGATTTTCTCTTTCCTTTTCGTTCATCTGACTTCGAGTGTGCTTTCGATCAACCTCCAAACATCCTTGACTCTAAAAACTCTTGAGTTTGAATCGATTGACCTCGTTTTTTCTTCGTTTCAATTCGAAAATTCGTTTTAGACCTGAAATATGAAATGAACGAATTAAGTGGCAATAGAGGTGTAAAATCAAAGGAAAGTATCCAAAAATCCTACCAAATAGACAAGAAAAATAGTATAATCCACGGATTATCAAGGAGTGACTTGGAATGGGAAGGCGTCAAAAGAGAAGGTAATACAAATTTTGTGTAATATAAAACTAAACAAAAAATATTATAAATTATGTGTTATTAGTTGACTTATTTATTTGGAATTCAACTATATGTTATGCTATTATTTTTATATATATACAGCTATAATGCAATTTATATTCCTAGCATGTTTAAATATTTATCGAAATTCATTCTTTTTTTTTTAACTTGTTGGTGCGGCAATGGGTGTCAGACAAAAGGAGTTCAAATAGATACTACGCAATGTTCACAGCAACATAGAAAATCTAAATGATACAAGCAAAATGCGATGATATGATTGATGCTTTATTTGAAATCGTGGATGATGTTAAGTTTATTGTTGTTGACATTAAGACACAGGAGTATTCGATTGATCAAATGACTACAGAACCTGGACATACACCATTTGTGAACCTTGATAAATATATAAAGCAGTGCATGCATGTATTTTGATATTAAAATATATTAAACAAATCTCTTTTCTCGTATGTATTTATTTTTTAATGGTTTGAAATTATTTTGTATTGGTTAAACAATAGAGTCGCACTATTGTAATACCAATATTTCAATATTTTCTGATACAATCCAAATTAATGTTCTTAACAGTGTTCCAGTCATTAACCAAGTACATTAGTTACAATAGGTCCACACATAGTTCATTTATAATATATCAGGGATTTTTTTACAAATACAAACATAAACCACTATGAAACATAATCCAATGAACACCATCACCATTGTTCAACACAATCCCTATCGAAATACAAAACTCAGCAATTCCATTCATATCAATACCCTTCTCATTATTCTTCTTAAAGTGAATCATGCTTTAGCGCTACAACTCCACCGAATCTGATTGAATAAATTTCAACATATCGACATTATCTTTCAGTGATTGGTAGTTATGATTGTTTATATTCTTGAAAGTCCCAACCAAACACAAAACAAAGCCAGGAAACTCAGTATCCATGGCTACGTAATTATACGTAATTCCACATCTCTCAAAAGATAACATAAGTGACAGGAACGTCAAAGTCTAAACTGAGTTTCCACTGTTACCACAAACATTGCCATTTCAATCTTCTTTTACCAGATCTCTCTCTTCGTCTTGCAGGATCAAACCCTCCAAGAAACTAAAATCTTCATCAGGAAATCTGGACTTAAATGCATCAAAACACACTTCTCGAGTGTTCAAGAACATGTGTGAGACAACATCAAAAGCTTCATCTCTTTCCTTTCAACTGCGACAAGTGTAGATTTATTTTGTTGTTGTAATCCAACAATTCTTTCTCCTTTCTTTCAAGAACATCGTTTTCTAACTTTGCATTTGAACATGATTGTTCAATAACTAATAATTTCTTCTTATGAAACACTAATTCATTGATAGCTTCTGCCATCTGTTTCTCTAAATTAAATCCATTATTTCCTCTGTGATTTTGGTCTTGTGAGCAACAAATTTTTTTCTCTGTTTTCAAATTTGCAATGACTTTATCAGAGACCAGCTATTGCCTCCTGATTTCCAAATAAACCATAATTCTCTGTTCCACAAACATGTCAAGAAAAACAACAATATTGTAAATAATTTTTAATAAACTAAAACTAAACCAATTTCATCAATTTTAAATCACAGAATTCACCTCTTCTGATGTAAGTTCTTCAAGATTTTTTTAGACATTGTTTTTAAACTTTTGGGAGGAATTGAAACTTGAGCTTCCTCATCACACACCTTTTTGCGCTTGCTTCACCTGATCAGTGGTAGCACTTCTATATCTTTGTCTTTATGTTCAATTTCAAATGCATTTGGTGCCACAGAAGTAGGGCCCGTCAATTTGCCATAGAAATTGATATTGAAGCTATTGAATTTGGAGAACCTTTTTTGATATCCACTATAACCAAGGGGAGAAAAAAAAAAAAAAAAAGCTACATGAGAAACAGTTAATAAATACATATAAACTAATCATATATAAAATTACAATAACTCTTTTGAATTGAAAAAGGGAGTACTTCTCCAACAAATAGAAAACATCAAATGTTTGTTGATCGTGAATAAAATTTTCCAATGTCTAGATGCCAGATTCATTCACATGTATTTTACCGATATTGTGGTGGGGTGTGTTAGCTTTTGTCCATTGTGTGGGTAATCCACCCCAACCTTTTTTGCAACCCAACATAAAATACCTATCATTCCATCCACGCACTTTGTTTGATAATCCAGTTAACAATGCTTGACCTTTTCTACTCTCAATAAAATAGAATGGACTATTCGACCTCTTTTTCAATGCGTAGAAGTAGTTGAAAATGTAAAACATGGGTAGAATATTGTGTATCAAACACAATGCTTCAAAACCCATGTAATACTTTCTCTCTCTAGCTAGTATACTCGTAAAATAACAGTAAAACTCACTAAATATATCTAAGAAAATATACATGTAGATGAGTATAAAATAATGGGCCCATAACTAATTTTCTTTATATACAAATCTTTACATAATATAATAAAGTCACAACACATCACTCGATAGTGTTGCCAAACCCTTCCGCTTCTTGACGTTCCAAGCAACCGCATCTCACTTACTATCTGCAAAAACATTGAAAACAACGAGGTGAGCACTAATTGCTCAGTAAGTAAACCCGCTATGTTACCTGGTGTGCTGTCGTAGGCAACCAAGGTTAAAAACCTTCCTAACCTAACTACTGAACTATAAATAGGGTAAGCAAGGGTCGATCCCACGAAGAGTGTCTAGCCGAATTTTCGATGATGTGAATAAGGCTGCGGGGTTTTGAGTAAAACAGAAAACAATCTTAGCCAAAAAGAAAAACAAAAAAACAATTCAATTCGAAATCAATTAATATAACGAAACTTGGTTTCCATCAACATCCACCATTGGAATCTTACAACTGATCATTGATGCAAAAGTAAATCAATTCTTACATTGAATATTCACCGTTGGAACTATTTTCCTATCTCTCCTTAATTGTAATTAACGTAGGAAACAAGCGATCTTAATTAATCTTACCATTAAACAACCCTAGACAAGCGCTAAAGATTTAATCTAATGGCAATCTAAGAATTAGAGAAATCGATGAAGCAAACAACACAACACAAGCGGTTGTATTTAATTTAGTTGAATGTTCTTCTTAAGATTACTAATTCCTGACGCAGCAAATTATAACCCTAATTGCTTCACAAGTTAGAGAGATAAAACAATTACGGATTTGATATCAAACTTAGCAGTAGATTGCAACAAATAAACACTAGTAGGCCTCCTAGTAATTAAATGCATCAATCATAAAGATATGCACAGAAAACATTCAATACTCAAACACGAAAATTGAACACTAAATAAATAGATAGATCTCATAGTTGGTTGATTCCAAGGTCCGTTTCCGACGACCAAGTTACAAAAGCTTTAGTCGCTCATGGCCATATCAAAACTAAAAGAGAAAATGCAGAGAAGTGAAGAGAGGGCATGGTTCCCCCTCAAAAACCCTAATCTCATCTCTTTAACAAAAATCCAGTTCAAGTATTTGAATCCCACTAAATCACCAAAAAGAAATATTCTATATCCTAAATAACATTAATCCTAATTTGATTCTAATTAATTGAAAATAGAATAAAGTCCTAAAATAAAATAGGAAAGTGGTGATTCTGAGCTGTAACTTGCGTGCCACATGTCCTCAAATCTTCCAATAATAAACTACCCAATTGATTTGCATGACAAGGCAGAATGCTGCGGACATCCAAGCAGATGCGTCAACTTCAAGCTCGGTTAAAACCTTTATGCAATGAGTATCTCTCCAAAATCAAAACATTAAAGTTTTAGATATATTTCTTAGCATTCACAGCATTTTGAATATCTCAATCAGAGCTCAGATGAGAGAGTTTTCCCAGATTACAAACAACGTCGAAACTGTCTGAATTCACTTAATTAGTTCTGTTTTGCAATTAACTCACCTTTTGATCCTAAATCAAAATAGATAATAATGAGTACATTTAGGCAACAAATACATATGAAAGACTAACATTAAGGGGGGATAATATGACATTTTGCATTCCCATCAAATTCCCCACACTTAGCTTTTGCACGTCCTCGGGCAAATATTCAAACAAACACTACACTCAAGTCATATCAAGAACACCATCATCTCAAGTCATACAAGACATCAGCATGATGCATAAGCAACAATATTTAATCCATGCATATTCGTACCTAATTTAGGAAGGAGCAAATAAAATAAAACGAGTTAATGACATTCATCTCCTCTCATCATTTCACAATTACTCTTAATCAGTCAGTTCAACTACAAGAATTTCTCTTAAGTGTGCACAATTCTTTCAAGAATTTAGCATAACGAGGTACTATTTAATAGCATTAAGAGGGGAATTTACCTCCTCTACGAAAAGTCTCATATATATCTCTATTTTGCTCATCTCTTCCAGATTCTGCTAAAGCTTGAGGAAAAGGTGGTACCAGTTTAATCAGACAGAGGCGAAAACTTATGCTTAGGAACACCATCATCGTTGGGAACGTTGCTATCTACAACTGCATCTTTCTTCGTTTCTTCCTTCGACAATGCAGGGGCTGCATTTATTGGAATCTCAACCTCTTTACCACTTCTCAAAACGATCGCACTTATATTTCTCTTGGATTGACCACTGTTTGAGAAGGTAATTATTGAACTTTGCGCCTCCAATTATGACTACGGTTGCCATCTGCCTATTGATTCTCCAAACTTTGAACACTGGCCTTGTCTCCTGTTGAAACTGCAAGTATAGTGGCAAGAGACTTAACAATATCTTCTAAAGACATACCAGAATTAGAAGTTTGGCCCGATTGTTGTCTAAAGGATAATGGCTGCTGGTATTGCGGTAATTTGGGCGTTTTGAGGGTGGTGCTAATTCACTTATGGATTCTCATAGCCAAGATTAGGGTGATCCCTCCATCCAGGGTATATGTGCTCGAATAAGGATCATACTTCCTTTGCGGTTGTCCAGGAAAACCACCTGCTGCATTCACTTGCTCAACAGGCTCCTCTTGAAGAGTTGGACACATATCAGTTGGATGCCCTACTACCAAACAAATCCCGCAAGTCTTCACTGTTTGCATATTACCCACAACCATTTGACGAACAAGAGAAGTTAGGCTGGAGATTTTTTGTTCGTAGGAAGAAATATTTACCCATTATCACACCTAGATGGAAGGTCAAGCCTACTGCCAAACTGTTGAGAATTGGTTGCCATATTTGCAATCAAGTTTCGCCGGCCTTAGGAGTCTTATCCACCAAGCTCTTCCAGCATCAATCATGCTCCCTCAGTGTATGTGAGGCCCTCATAGAAGTACTGGATCAGTAACTGCTCACTAATATGATGATGGGGGTAGCTTGCACATAATTTCAAAGCGTTCCCGTATTCATGTAGGAACTCTCCGTTGCTGCCTTACACCACAAATTTCTTTCCGGATGTTGGCTGCCCTCAAGCTGGGAAATATTTCTCCAGAAATAATCTCTTCATCTCGTTCCATGTGGTTATAGTTCCGGAGGGTAGAACAAAGCCAATCCTTAGCCGAATCCTTCAAAGAAAACGGACGAAGCTCTTAATTTAATTTGCTCCTCGGTCACCCCGTAGGTTTCATACTTGTGCACACACACATGAAGCTCCTTTAAATGCTTATGAGGATCTTCACCTGCAAGGCCATGAAAAGTGGGCAGAGATGTATTAGTCCAGATTTTAACTCAAAAGTAGTAGAGCATCTAAAACAGGAAACGTATGCATAAAGGTGCTTGATTCAATTAGGGCAGCAAGCTCTTTCAAAGTTCGATTTCCAGCCATGACGTCCTCCTCTTCTAAATCAGAGTTACTAGCAATTGGGAATCAAGAGCCAAATTGCTTTCTTCAGAATTTCTCCGAGCTTCCTTCCTTAACCTGCGCAAAGTGCTCTCAATTTCTGGATCGAATGTTAAATCACCAAGATGAGAGGACCTGGTCATACGACAAAAAACCTCATGAAAGAATTAGAATAAATGACAAAAAATGAAACTAACTAGAAAATTAAAAAAAATAAAATAAATGAAATAAATGGCCAGAAACACAAAAATGCTAAAACCCTATCAAAACATTCGAATTTAGCCTCAAAAGGATGGGGCTAGAGTTTTTTCTAGTTTTTCTCATATGTCGTTTTCTTCTAAACGGGTATGCTCAGCATCGCTAACTCAACCAAATTTTCCTATAAATAGTACGACTGTTCATCCGGAATAGTATACTGTTCACAGGTTTTTTTTTTCTGCACAAAAAAAAAAAAAAAGGCAATTAAAAAAATCACAAAAAATCAACTAGAATCACTCCCCGGCAACGGCGCCAAAATCTGGTGTGTTGTCGTAGGCAACCAATAAAACCTTCCTAACCCAATCACTGAACTGTAAAAGGGTAAGCAAGGGTTGACCCACCGAAGAGTGTCTAGTCGAATTTTCGATATGTGAATAAGGTTGGGCGGTTGAGTAAAACAGAAAACAATCTTAGCCAAAAAGAAAAACAAAAAGACAATTCAATTCAAAATCAATTAATATAACGAAACTTGGTTTTCGTACACATCCACCATCGGAATCTTACAACTGATCATGATGCAAAAGTAAATCAATTCTTACTTTGATATTCACCGTTGGAACTATTTCCTATCTTCCTTAATTGTAATTAATTAGGAAACAAGCAATCTTAATTAATCTTACCATTAAACAACCCTAGACAAGCGCTAAAGATTTAATCTAATGGCAGCCTTAAGAATTAGAGAAATCGATGAAGCAAACACACACAACACAAGTGGTTGCATTTAATTAGTGAATGTTCTCTTAAGATTACTAATTCCTGACGCAGCAAATATTACCCTAATTGCTTCACAAGTTAGAGGGATCAAACAATTACGGATTTGATATCAAACTTAGCAGTAGATTACAACAAATAATACACTAGTAGGCCTCCTAGTAATTAAATGCATCAATCATGAAGATAGGCACAGAATAACATTCAATACTCAAACACGAAAATTGAACACTAAAATAAAATAGATTAGATCTCACAGTTGGTTGATTCCGAGGTCTCCGTTTCTGACGACCAAGTTACAAAGCTTTAGCCATCATGGCCATAATCAAAACTCAAAAGAGAAAATTGCAGAGAAGTGAAGAGAGACGTGGTCCCACTCAAAAACCCTAATCTCATCTCTTTAACAAAAATCTAGTTCAAGTATTTGAATCCCACTAAATCTCCTAAAGAAATATTCTAATATCCTAAAATAACATGAATCCTAATTTGATTCTAATTAATTGAAAATAAGATAAAGTCCTAAAATAAAATAGGAAAGTGGTGATTCTGAGCTGTAACTTGCGGGCCACATGTCCTAATCTTCCATAATAAACTGCCAATTGATTTGCATGACAAGGCAGAATGCTGCAGGACGTCTAGTGCAGATGCGTCAACTCAAGCTCGGTAAAACCTTATGCAGTGAGTATCTCTCCAAAATCAAAACATTAAAGTTTTAGATATATTTCTTAGCATTCACAGCATTTTGAATCATCTCAATCAGAGCTCGGATGAGAGAGTTATTCCCAGATTACAAAACACGTCGAAACTGTCCGAATTCACTTAATTAGTTCTGTTTTGCAATTAACTCCACCTTTTGCATCCTAATCAAAATAGAATAATAATGAGTACATTTAGGCAACAAATACATATGAAAGACTAAACATTAAGGGCGGTAAATATGACATTTTGCATTCCCATCAAATTCCCCCACACTTAGCTTTTGCACGTCCTCGGGCAATTAATTCAAACAAACGCTACACTCAAGTCATATCAAGAACACCATCATCTCAAGTCATATCAGAACATCAGCATGATGCATAAGCAACAATATTTAATCCATGCATAGTCGTACCTAATTTAGGAAGGAGCAAATAATAAAACAGAGTAATGACATTCATCTCTCTTCATCATCTTCCACAATTACTCTTAATCAGTCAATGCAACAAGGGAACTAATCACAACCAATTCATGTACAACTCCCCTCTCAACTGTTCTCTTTACTACTGCAAACTGGGTAGCAAACTAAGGATACAATTTTTTTTTCTTTCTATTTTGAAAAAGAATGAGGGCATTTTAGCTCCATCTATTTCATGGTTGTGTTTATGAGCGAGTGCGTTTTACGCTCCATCTTGACTCACCACATAACTTTCTTTTCTTTTTCCTATTTGCTTAAACCACATTTAGGACTAGCTTAAGAGAAACAATTTTTTCTAAGGGTTGCTATACAATCCTCAATCATGCTTCGTCACTAAGTTCACACAACTTCTCAAGACATATTGTTTCAAACTACAAAGATTCAAATATGATTAACTCTATTTTTGAAAATTGCTAACATCCTAAGTCAAGGAATATGCTCAACAACAAAGTCAAGTTACTTATTCATGCATCACTAGACGTTCAAAGACATGACTTAAAGCATAAACCTTCCTAAAAAAAATGCGGGGGAATTTCGTTTAAGGCTACGTGGCATTCTTATACCAGAGGTTGCCAAGTACTGCTAGGGAGTTTTTAAGGCGGGTTGGTTTCCAGCGGTATACCTTAAATAGACAGAATTTTTTTTTTTTTTTATGCCCATCTCATTTCGTGGTTGGTTATTGAGTGAGTGCGTTTTACGCTCCATCTGACTCACCACATACCTTCTTTTCTTTTCTATTTGCTTAAACCCACATTAGGACTAGCTTAAGAGAAACAATTTTTTCTAAGGGTTGCTATACAATCCTAATCATGCTTCGTACTAAGTTCACACAACTTCTCAAGACATATGTTTTCAAACTACAAAGATTCAAATATGAAACTCTATTTTATGAAATATTGCTAACATCTAAGTCAAGGAATATGCTCAACACAAAGTCAAGTTACTATTTCATGCATCACTAGACGTTCAAAGACATGATTTAAAGCATAAACCTCCTAAAACAAATGCGGGGGAATTCGTTTAAGGCGTACGTGGCGTGTTATACCAGAGGTTGCCAAGTACTGCTAGGCAGTTTTTAAAGCGGGTTCTATTTTGCCGTTATACCCTTAAACTAGCAGAATTGTTTTTTTTTTTTTTTTTTAATGCTCCATCTCATTTCATGGTTTGTTTATGAGTGAGTGCGTTTACGCTCATCTTGACTCACACATACCTTTCTTTCTTTTTCCTATTTGCTTAAACCCACATTTAGGACTAGCTTAAGAGAAACAATTTTTTTCTAAGCGTTGTATACAATCCTCAATCATGCTTCGTCACTAAGTTCACACAACTTCTCGAGACCTATTGTTCAAACTACAAAGATTCAAATATGATTAATCTATTTTATGAAAATTGCTAACATCCTAAGTCAAGGAATATGCTCAACAACAAAGTCAAGTTACTATTTCATGCATCACTAGACGTTCAAAGACATGATTTAAAGCATAAACCTTCCTAAAAAACAAAGGGGGGAATTTCGTTTAAGGCGTACTGCGTTGTATACCAGAGGTTGCCAAGTACGTTAGGTAGTTTTTAAGGCGGTGTTTGGTTTCCACCGGTATCCCTAAGCTAGGCAGAATTGTTTTTTTTTTTTTAAACGTAACTTAAAACACAACCTAAACAAAACCTAAATCCCCTCCCCACATTAAAACTGACATTGTCCCCAATGGAAGATGAAATGAACAGAAAAGGCAAAAATAACCAAAATTTAAAATGTAAGAATACGAAACAAGCTCCTGGGTTGCCCCCAAGCAGCGCCTTTGTTTATTGTGTTGGCTCGACTCAAGGCTTTTCTCTTGTGATGCACTGAGCAACAATTCTTCCATCTCCAAGGGACCCGTACTTGAGGTAACTAGGAGAGGCTTCAAACTGGAACAGGGGCTGCAAAACAGAAGGTAAAGGCCTCTCGTTAAAATTGGTAATGCAATATAAGGAAGCTTACTCAACGCTACTGTAACTTTGGAGAATCATTCAACGCGTAACAGTTTCTTGCAAATCGTACTCAAAGCTAACTCCTCATTCTTCCTTAAGATGCTTACTAATGGCAACTCCCATTCCATCTTTTCATCAAGTTCAAAAACTTCCTGTGTAAGAATCAACCACATCAATAGAATAAACATGAGATGATGATGTCATCATCAGGATATTTCATGGCATCATAAATATAAACTTGACAAGTCACCATCAATTCCATGGTAAGTATGCCACTATGAACATCTATCTTAGTCTTGATGTCTTAAGAAAGGTCTTCCTAACAAAATAGGAGCAGATTGATCTCATTTCCATATCAAGCACATAGAATCAGTAGGGAAAACTAAGTTATTAACTTAATAACAAAACATCCTCAACTACACCCCTAGAAAGCATCAGATCCATCAGCTATTGAATACAAACACCAGTTTATTCAAAGTCCAAGTTTCAAGAAGAGTAAATAGAGTATGGCAGACATTTAGAAGCTCCTAAGTCTATCAGGCCTTCCAAACCTAGTTACCATCGTACAAGGGATAGTAGACAACCTGGATCCTTGCACTTGTTGGAAGTTTTCGCTGAATTACTACAGAAACATTTTCTCCCACTCTCACCTTTTCACACCCCTTAAGTTTCTGTTTCCTCTTAAGTGTGCACAATTCTTTCAAGAATTTAGCATAACGAGGTACTTATTTAATAGCATCTAAGAGTGGAATATTTACCTGATCTACGAAAAGTCTCATATATATCTCTGTTTTGCTATCTCTTCTAGATTCTGCTAAGCTTGAGGAAAGGTGGTACCGGTTTATAATCAGACAGAGGCAAACTTATGCTAGGAACACCATCGTCGTTGGGAACGTTGCTATCTAACTGCATCTTTCTCCTTTTCTTCCTTCGACAATGCAGGGGCTGCATTTATTGGAATCTCAACCTCTTACCACTTCTCAAAACGATCGCACTTACATTTTCTCTTGGATTGACCACTGTTTGAGAAGGTAATTTACCTGAACTTTGCGCCTCCAACTTACTGACTGCGATTGCCATCTGCCTTATCTGATTCTCCAAACTTTGAACACTGGCCCTCGTCTCTGTTGAAAATGCAAAGTATTAGTCGCAAGAGACTTAACAATATCTTCTAAAGACATACCAGAATTAGAAGTTTGGCCCGATTGTTGTTAAAGGAATGGCTGCTGGTATTGCTGGTAAATTGGGCGGTTTTGAGGGTGGTGCTAATTCACTTATGGATTCCTATAGCCAAGATTAGGGTGATCCCTTCATCCAGGGTTATATGTGCTCGAATAGGATCATACTTCCTTTGCGGTTGTCCAGGAAAACCACCTGGCATTCACTTGCTCAACAGGCTCCTCTTGAAGAGTTGGACACATATCAGTTGGATGCCTACTACAAACAAATCCTGCAAGTCTTCACTGTTTGCATATTACCCACAACCATTTGACGTACAAGAGAAGTTAGGCTGGAGATTTTTGTTCTGGAAAGAAATATTTACCTCATTACACACCCAGATGGAAGGTCAAGCCTACTGCCAAACTGTTGAGAATTGGGTGCCATATTGCAATCAAGTTTCTCGCGGCCTTAGGAGTCTTATCCACCAAAGTCTTCCACTGCAGCATCAATATGCTCCATCAGTGTATGTGAGGCCCTCATGAAGTATGGATCAGTAACTGCTCACTAATATGATGATGGGGGTAGCTTGCACATAATTTCTTAAGCGTTCCCAGTATTCAGTAGGAACTCTCCGTTGTGCTGCCTTACACCACAAATTTCTTTCGGATAGTTGGCTGCCCTCAAAGCTGGGAAATATTTCCAGAATAATCTCTCATCTCGTTCATGTGGTTATAGTTCCGGAGGGTAGATAACAAAGCCAATCCTTAGCCGAATCCTTCAAAGAAAACGGGAAAGCTCTATTTAATTTGCTCCTCGGTCAACCCGTAGGTTCATAATTGTGAAACCACATGAAGCTTTTTAAATGCTTATGAGGATCTTCACCTGCAAGGCCATGAAAAGTGGGCCAGGATGTATTAGTCCACGATTAACTCAAAAGTAGTAGCAGCATCTAAAACAGGAAACGTTTGCATAAGGTGCTTGATTCAATTAGGGGCAGCAGCTCTTTCAAAGTTCGATTTCCAGCCATGACGTCCTCCTCTCTCAAATCAGAGTTACTAGCAAATTGGGAATCAGAGCCAAATTGCTTTCTTCAGAATTTCTCCGAGCTTCCTTCCTTAACCTGTGCAAAGGCTCTCTAATTTCTGGATCGAATGTTAAATCACCAAGATGAGAGGACGGTCATACAACAAAAAACCTCATGAGAAGAATAGAATAAATGACAAAAAAAGAAAACTAACTAGAAAATTAAAAAATAAAAAAAAATGGCTAGAAACACAAAAATGCTAAAAACCCTATCAAAACATTCGAATTTGGCCTCAAAAGGATGGGGCTAGAGTTTTTTCTAGTTTTTCTGAATGTTGTTTTCTTCTAAGGTATGCGCAGCACTGCTAACTCACACCAAAGTTTTCCTTAGAATAGTACGACTGTTCATCCGGATAGTACTATGTTCACAGGTTTTTTTTTTTGCCAAAAAAAAAAAAAAAACGCAATAAAAAAATCACAAAAATCAACTAGAATCACTCCCGGCAACGGGCCAAAATCTGGTGTGTTGTCGTAGGCAACCAACATTAAAAACCTTCCTAACCTAACTACTGAACTGTAATAGGGTAAGCAAGGGTCGACCCACGAAGAGGTCTAGTCGAATTTTCGATGATGTGATAAGGTTGGGCGGTTTTGAGTAAACAGAACAAATCTTAGCCAAAAAGAAAAACAAAAAGACAATTCAATTCCAAATCAATTAATATAATGAAACTTGGTTTCCGTAACATCCACATCGGAATCTTACAACTGATCATTGATGCAAAAGTAAATACATTCTTACTTTGAATATCACCATTGGAAACTATTCCTATCTCCTAATTGTGAATTAATAGGAAACAAGCAATCTTAATTAATCTTACCATTAAACACACTAGACAAGCGCTAAAGATTTAATCTAATGGCAGCCTTAAGAATTAGAGAAATCGATGAAGCTAAACAACACAAACACAAGGGTGCATTTAATTTAGTGAATGTTCTTCTTAAGATTACTAATTCCTGACGCAGCAAATTATAACCCTAATTGTCACAAGTTAGAGGGATCAAACAATTCGGATTTGATATCAAACTTAGCAGTAGATTACAACAAATAATACACTAGTAGGCCTCCTAGTAATTAAAGCATCAATCAGAAGATAGGCACAGAATAACATTCAATACTCAAACACGAAAATTGAACACTAAAATAAAATAGATTAGATCTCACAGTTGGTGATTCCGAGGTCTCCGTTTCGACGACCAGTTACAAAAGCTTTAGCGCTCATGGCCATAATCAAAACTCAAAGAGAAAATTGCAGAGAAGTGAAGAGAGAGGCGTGGTCCCCCTCAAAAACCCTATCTCTCTTTAACAAAAATCCCGTTCAAGTATTTGAATCCCACTAATCTCCTAAAAGAAATATTCTATATCCTAAATAACATTAATCCTAATTTGATTCTAATTAATTGAAAATAAGATAAAGTCCTAAAAATAAATAGGAAAGTGGTGATTGAGCTGTAACTTGGTGCCAAAGTCCTCAAATCTTCCACAATAAAACTGCCCAATTGATTTGCATGACAAGGCAGAATGCTGCAGGACGTCCAGTGCAGATGCGTCAACTTCAAGCTCGATTACAAACTTTATGCAGTGAGTATCTCTCCAAAATCAAAACATTAAAGTTTTAGATATATTTCTTAGCATTCCACAGCATTTTGAATCATCTCAATCAGAGCTCCGGATGAGAGATTATGCCTAGATTACAAAACAACGTCGAAATTGTCCGAATTCACTTAATTAGTTTTGCAATTAACGCCTCCATTTGCATCCTAAATCAAAATAGAATAATAATGAGTACATTTAGGCAACAAATACATATAAAAGACTAAACATTAAGGGGGTAAATAGACTTTTGCGATATACAACTCTAAGAAAGAGATATACAACTTTCAGTTGTGAGTTTGAGATACTCACTGCATCAAGGTTGTAATCGAGCTTGAAATTGACGCACCTGCACTGCCGACGTTCTGACTTGTCATGCAAGTCAATCTATTATTGCACGTTTTGAAGACATACATGCTGCACGAAAATTACAGCAGGAAAACACCTTTCCTATTTTATTAGGACTCTATTTTATTTCAAATTAATAGATTAGGATAAGTGTTATTTTAGGATATTAGAATTTGTTTAGGAGATTGAGTAGTTTTTCCAGATTTGAATTGGATTTTAAAAGGAGAGATCAGATTAGGTTTTAAGGGGAGACCACGCCCTCTTTTAACTTCTCTGCAATTTTCTCTTTTGGGTTTGATTATGGCCATGAGCGGCTAAAACTTTGTAACTGGTGTGGAAACGGAGACCTGGAATCAACCAACTGTGAGATCTAATCTATTTATTTTAGTGTTCAATTTCGTGTTTGGTATTGAATGTTATTCTGTGCATATCTTCACGATTGATATTTAATTACTAGGAGGCCTACTAGTGTATATTTGTTGCAATCTACTACTAAATTTGATATCAATCCGTAACTTTGATATCCTAACTTGTGAAGCAATTAGGGTAATAATTTGCTGGTCAGGAATTAGTAATCTTAAGAAGAACATCAACTAAATTAAATACAACGCTTGTGTTTGTGTTGTTTAGCTTCATCGATTTCTCTAATTCTAAGGCTACCATTAGATTAACATTTAGCGCTTGTCTCAAGGTTGTTTAATGGTAAGATTAATTAAGATCGCTGTTTCCTAATTAATTACATTAAAGGAGAGATAGGAAAATAGTTCCCACGGGAAATCAAAGTAAGAATGATTTACTTTGCATCAATGATCAGTTGTAAGATTCCTATGGTGGATGTTGACAGAGACCAAGTCTCGTTATATTAATTGATTTCGAATTGAATTGTTTTGTTTTTGTTTTTGGCTAAGATTGTTTTCTGTTTTACTCAAAACCCCCCAGCCTTATTCACATCATCAAAAATTCGGCTAGCAACTTTTCATGGGATCGACCCTTGTTACCCCATTTACAGTTCAGTAGTTAGGTTAGGAAGGTTTTTAATCTTGGTTGCCTACGACAGCACACCAATTATTCATTTTAATTCACATGTTTGGAAGAAATAATGCAATATGGAATGTGAATCGTCATTCTCTACCATCTACACAACTTATCTCAGGATAACAAATGATCATACTCATACATGCACTTCTCTTTGACCTTTCATCAAACAATTTATATGCACACATCAACTCTAATTTGCTACATTTCTACCTCTCTTCTAAACCACCAAAATTTGGAATAAAACACACCAGATTAACGTCAAACCGTCCAGGATTCAAACTCCATAAATTCTACTCCCATTCTTCCATAATTCATCCAAACTCTCATCAAACATCAAGTACACAAACACTACTTCCATGGATAAATTCTAACCATCATTAACATCCATCCCATCAACAATTCTTCATTAATAAGCAAAGCTGCATAAAAGAAATTCTCTACACAATATGTCATAGCCCCATCTTACAGGAGCCCCGGTCGGGTGGAGTTCACAAAGCACCAACACTCTTCGTGACTCACAACGTACTGGCCCCCCCTTAGGGGATTTATTGCTCCCCCACCACTCGAACCCAAAACAAGGGGCTATAGTCAATTGGGAAGCATGGTGAGTCCCATCAGGCTAGCTTGTAATGCCCACTTGAGGTACGTAGCTAATTTATGTTGCATTGTTTGAATGTTTATTGTTTTGCTCTCAATTGAGTTTGTATGTTGTTATTTTTGGTTAGTTGGCCTTTGTTGAATTGATGTGTTGGTTTATTTAAGTGTTGCCCTGAATTTGGTGAAGTCCTGCCGAATTTTGGAAGTGCAACTTCGCCGCGGCGAAGAAGGGGTGTCATCGCGACGACGTAGCCCCTGTATTTCTTCGCCAGGGCAAAGAAAGAAACTTCGCCGCAGCAAAGGTCCGACAGAAAAGTTGGGTGAAGTTTCTAGAGAATTTTCATAGGGGCAAAGTGCCATTACTCCTAATTAGCAGGAAAAGTGGGGAGTGAATGTAAGAAAATTCATAGAGAATGTGTTGGAGTTGGGGGTGTGAGTGCAAGGAATTAAAGGACAAAAGGAATTTCTAAGAAAGAGCAAGGGCAAAATGGGAAGTATGTGTAAATAAGAGCATATAAGGGTTTGAGTTTAGTAAACCCTTCATTCCTTTACTTCCAGCCCATTCCCTTCATCATTTGTCTCAACTCTTCATTCAATCTTTCAAGAATTTTAGAGGGCGTTTTGAGTAGTTTTTTGGTAGAGAGTTAATCTAAAGCATCCTAAGGTAAGGATTCTGCTTTAGATGTGAAATTTACCTATAAATGTGTTGAGTCTTAAGTATGTTGATTAAAGTTGTAGAGAAAAGGCCTCTACCAAAGGAAAAGAGAAGTGCTAGTGGAATCACTCCACCACAAGGTAAGTAAATCCAACCCAAGTTAGGTTTAAGAAATCTTTTGATAGAGATTTCTTTATGCATGTATGTATTATGCTTGTTGAGAGATTGAGATGTTATGAGTATTTATCTATGTTGTTATTGAATATACTTGAGTTATGGGAAGTGTTGAGATTGCATGATGAGGTTGAGTTTGATTGAAGTTGGAAGAGTTTTGTATGAATCTTTGTGGGAGTGTTTTCCTTGACAGGAATTATAGTATATGAGGGAGTTTTCTCCCAAATTGGAGGTTAAAGAGAGAAGAAAAATTATAGTTAAAGTAGAGTTTTCTATCCAAATGAGTTGTTGATAAAATGCCTAAGAGAAGTATAAGTAAGAGCAGAGAACCTTAATCCTTGCAACATTGTATATTGGCATTTCATGAGTGCATTAATGAGCATGAACCATCCCTATGCATTAATGTGCATTGAGAAGTAGTGGAAAGAGTAGAGAATTTTGAGAATAAGCACTTTAAGAGTAAAGAGCACTCTAAGAGTAAAGGAAAAGAGAGATTTAGCACATAGAGAATAAAAGAGAGAGTAGTGCTAAATAAGAGAATAGAGTAAGTTGTGCGATGGGGAAACCGTGAGTGATAAATGAAGTCACGCAGAGTGGAACGTCGGATTCAACCGTGCCTCCGGTTAGACGGGCCGTGATATTCAGAGAGAGAAAGAATACACTCACGTGGCCAAGGGTTCCAAATCCATGCATAACCGAGTTCGATCGGTAGAGAATGAGTGAAGTCATGAAGAGTGGGTTGGCGCTTTGTGAACTCCACCCGGCTGTGCCTCGGTAATATGAGGCCATGACATTCAAGTGAGAAAGAAAGAGCAAACATGAGAGAGAATAAAGAGAGAATGCGAAGGGTCATGAAGAGTGGGATATGGTACCTAGCCGTGCCTCCGGTAAGATGAGGCCTGACCTACAGTAGAAAGTTAATAGAAAAGAGTTATTGAAAAAAAGAAACGAAAGAGAAAATAAATGACATGAGAAGAGTGTAAGGAAAGAATTAAAGAGAAAAAGTACGGGGACAGATGAGTAGAGGATTTACTTACTGGGCATTATTTTATGCTCACCCATGTTTTCTTTGTGTTTGCAGGATCTAGGTGAGGACGCGGTCAGATGGGCGTCGGCAAGTGAGGAGCAATAGCTACACTTTCTACTGTTTTGATGACTTTTTGAAATGATGCTCTATCTTGTATAAAAAATGTTTATATGTTATAAAGAAAATTTTTGGGCCCATCACTTTTACTACAATATATGAATTTTATTATATAATTTCTATGAGTATTCTAGTATGAGAGTTTACACAATATTACCCAATCATAAACTAGGGTTGGATTTACTTACCTTAGATCTGAGCAATCCAACACTTTAGTAGTCTTCCTTGATCCAACTCTCTTTCTCTAAATCCTATGAACATAAATCATAAGAATTCAACACTTTAAAATTAAATCTCACATCTTAGCGCAAGGATCTTACCTAAGGATGCGAGATTGAAATTATACTAAAAATAAACCAGATCTATGAATTTCCTTGAAAAAGGATTGAAGAAATTGAGAGAGCTTGGGTGGAAGGTGGCGTGAATGGGGGAGAAGAAATGGCTAGGGTTTCATCTTCAACTCTTGATATAACAAAATATTATTTATAGTTTCCTATTTACCCTTGCACTTTCTATGAAATTCCATTATATCCCTTAATCAATTACCAAAATGCCTTATTTTTATTAACTTCTCCATGTTATTCTACTTCTTTTCACTCCACTTTTTCAACTAATTATGAGTGAAAAGACCATTTTGCCCCTAATGGAATTTTAAGGAATTTTTATCACACATTGTTCAGATAACTTTAACACAATTCAACTAAGGGTATTAGGGCATAAGTAAAGTACGTACCTCGATGTGGGTGTTACAATTCTCTCCCCCCCCCCCCCCCCCCCGCCCCTGCCCTTCCCCCTTTTACAAGAATTTATCCTGAAATTAAAACAAACAACTCAGGATGGCGGTTCCGCATATCTTGCTTTACCTCCCATGTTGCTTCTTCTACCTATGATTCCTCTGTAGGACTTTTATGAGAGCAATACTTTTGTTTGGAGTTTAATCTTTCATATAAGATCTTTACTAGTTGCTCCTTATAAACAAGATTCTCTTCTATGTCACTTCTTCAACTTTTAGTTATGGGAGGGATCACCGACATATCTTCGAAGCATTCAAACATGGAACACATTGTGCACCTTGTCCAATTAGGTGGTAGCGGCCAACTTATAAGCCACTTTCAACTTGTTGCAACACTCAAAGGGGCCAATGTATCTAAGTGCTAACTTTCCTGTATCGCCAAAACTTATTACCCGCTTTAGGGGGAAACTTTAATAAAAACTTATCACCCATTACAAATTCCACGTCTTTTCTCGTTAAATCTACATAGCTCTTTGTCTATATTGAGCTTGCTTCATTCTACGTCGGATCAATTGGATATCTTCTATCATTTTCTAGGTTATCTTCGGACCAAGAGCTGTATGTAACTCATCTTCTCTCACCTCATCCAATGCAATGGAGATCACATCGCCTACATACAAGGCTTCATAAGGAGCCATCTTAATTGTAGACTGATAAATGTTATTATAGGCAAACTCCACCAATGGTAACATCTCATGCCAAGTCATTCTATAATCCATACAACATGCTCTCAACATATCCTCAAGTATCTGATTTGTTCTCTCAGTCTGGCCATCTTTCTGAGGATGGTATGCTGTACTAAATGCCAATATGGTACCCAAGTTCTCTGTAGAATAGTCCAGAAAGCTGAAACAAATATGGAATCTCTATCTGACATGTCACGCCCGCGGCCCACACAGGAGTTCCTCGCAGTGCCCACACAGGTATGTGACTCTACAGGTACTGTCCCCCCCCCCCCCCCCCCTCCCCTTAAAGGATTTCTTCCGCCCCCCACCACTTGAACCCAAGACCAAACTAGCCTGATGGTACTCACCATGCACCATGCTCCTAATTGACTAATAGCCCTTTGGTCTTGGGTTAAGTGGTGGGGGAGGCAAAAGAAATCCCTTAAGGGGGGGGGGGGGGGACAGTACCTAGTAAGTCAGTACCTATGTGGGCACCACGAGGAACTCTTGTGTGGGGGCCTTTTTTATTGTCACGCCCGCGGCCCACACAAGAGTTCCTCGCGGTGCCCACATAGGTACGTGACTCACTAGGTACTGTCCCTTCCTTCGCCCCCCCCCCCCTCTCTTTAGGGATTTCTTCCGCTCCCCTACCACTTGAACAAGACCAAGGGGCTATAGTCAATTGGGAAGCATGGTGAGTACCATGGGAGAATTGTAACGCCACTTGAGATATGTAGCCATTGTTTATGGTATGCCCTAAGGGTTACTGAATTGCTCCTAAATGAGTTTGTATATTTCATGTTGTTTGGTTGGCCTGGTTGAGTTTATGTTTTGGGTTTGGTTGAGTGTTTACCATGGAATGATCAAGACTGGGCAGATTTTGGAGTTGCAGCCTTCGTCGAGGCGAAGAGAATCTTCGCCACGGTGACGTTGGCTTGTGTTTGCGGTGTCGGTTCTGGAGTATTTCATCGGGGTGACGGAAAGTTCTTCGCCGCGGTGACGAGACGGCAGAAAAGTTTCTTGAGGTTCTAGAAATTCTCCATAAGGGTAAAATGACCTTTTACCCTAATTAGCAAGAAAGTGGGGAGTAAAATGTAAGGAAATTTCATGGAGAATAGTGTAAAATGGGGGTGAGTTTGTAAAGAATTAAAGGATAAAGGTGGATTTCAAGAAAGAGTAAGGGCAAAATGGAAAGAGTGTATATTATATGAGGTAATAAGGGTGGAGTTCTCTAAAACCTTCATTTCACCCATTTCCACTGCCTCTTCATCCCTTTTCTCTCAATTTCTCACTCAATTTTTCAAGGGATTTTTGAGAGTTTTGAGTTGGAATTGACAAAGAAGTGATCCTAAGCAAGAAGAGGTAAGAATCCCTACTCAGATATGAGTTTTTTATATAAGGGTTAAGTCTTACTAAGTTTTGCTTAGGAAATAAGGGAAAGCTATGGTCCAACAGGAGTAGAGAGCTTAGTGGAGGATACTCAAGATGAGGTAAGTAAACCACTCAAGTTGAGATTTAAGGAATCTAATGAGTAGAGATTTTTTATGCATGTTATATTAGATTGTGTAGAGATTGAGTGATATGAGTAGTTATTTATGGTTGAGAAATATGAGTGTAGAGATAATAGTCTATGTTAGAAAAAGTTGAGAATGAGTATTCATATTGTGTGTTGGGTATATTTCTTTATAAGAAGTGGCGATGTATTATGAGTTGAGATAAGTATAAGAGAGTGAGATATATTTTGGGAGTGTTCTTCTATGATAGGGGTTATGCCCATGGAAGGGAGTTTATTCCCATTTTTGGATGGTTAAAAAGAGAAATAGAGTTGTAGTTAGAGAAGAGTTTTTATATGCACATGAGTTGTTTGATGAAATGCCTAAGAGAAGCATCAGAATGAGTTATGAACCTTACTTATGCAACATTGCTATTGGCATTTCTTAAGTGCATTATGAGCATGAACCATCCAATGCATTAATTGTGCATTGAGAAGTAACTGAGAAAGAATTGAGAAAGAGCAGAGAATACTCTAAGAGTTAAGTATACTATGAATACTAGCTTGAGAAGAGATGAGTATTAGGAGCAAGAGTAGAGATCTGTGAATAAAACTAAAGAGTAAAAGAAGAGAATAAAGTAGGTTGTGGCATGGGGAACCCGTGAGTGATGAGTGAAGTCACGAGAGTGGGTGCTTGTGATCCCCAGCCGTGCCTCCAGTAAGATGAGGCCGTGATCGTCACGAAGAGTGGAACATGAGGTTCCAGCGTCGCTCCGGTAAGATGGGCCGTGACATTCAGAGAGAGAGAGAGAATACACTCACATGGCCAAGGGTTCCATCCATGCATGATCAAATCGATCGATAGAGAAATGAGTAGAAGTCACGTAGAGTGGTAGCGCCCAGCCGTGCCTCCGTCAGATGAGGCTGTGACATTCCAATGAGTAAGAATGAGAAACAAAGGAATAGAAAGAACAGAAAGAGAAAAGAGTAAAGTCACGAGAGCGGGTTGAGTTCCCGGCCATGCCTCTGTAAGATGAGCCGTGACATACACCAGAGGGTGTATAGCAAAGAATATGAGAAACAGAAACAGAAAGAGAATCAGTAGAAGTCACGTAGAGTGGAGAAGTAGCAGCCGTGCCTCCAGTAAGATGAGGCTGTGACATGCAAGTGAGGAAGAATGAGTAAACATGAGAAAGAATAAAAAGAGACAATGAGTAGGGTCACGAAGAGTGGGATGAGTACCCAGCCGTGCCTCCGGTAAGATGAGGTTGGGACCAACAGAAAGTTAACAGAAAGAGTTGTGAGAAAGAGAGACAGAAAGAGAATCAGTAGAAGTCACATAGAGTGGAGAAGTCTCGGCCGTGCCTCCGGTAAAATGGGGCCGTGACATTCAAGACGAGTTAGTAGAAATGAATTATGAGAAATGAGAAAGAGATAATAGAGAGAATTAAAGAATGAGAAGCTTGAGAAGCTTGAGAAGGAGTGAGAAGAAAGGGAGAGTATGAGAAAGAAGAGAGAGTTTGAGCTAGTAAGAATCGAGAGTAGAAGAAAGAAACTGCAGTTCTTTTATATTAATTGCAGTACAGCTCATACAGTCATGCACCATGATTTTCCTTCATGGGAGTATGATGAGAATAAGTGAGAACCATGATTTTCCTTCATGGTGAGTATGATGAGAATAAGAGAGAACCATGATTTTTTCACGGTGAGTAGAATTAGAGAAGGAGAAAAGAGAATAAGAACAGAGAGAAGAAGGAATAAAAAGAGCAGAAAAGAGTTAAGGAGAATAAAAGTATTAGAGAGAGAGAGAAAAAAACAGTGAGAATTAGAAATAGAAGAACGATAAATTAAAGAAAGAACACAAAGAGTGAGTTGCGGGACAGGTAGTAGAGGATTTACTTACTGAGAAGTTGTGCTCACCCGTGGTCTTCTCAGTTTTGCAGGAAATAGAAGCAGCGGTCGGATGGACGTAGAGGAGCGAAGAGTATTGGCACCACTGCACCAGCTATGATGTTTTGTATAAGTAGAAGTTTTTAATACATTATATTTGTTTTTTATGAGTAAAGAAAAAATTTGAGCCCACTCTTTCATACGCTAGTATATCTATAATTTACATAGTATGTATTATAAAAATAGTCATAGAGAGAGGTGTTACATGACACAAGGTCTTGGGCACACCATGGAGTCTGACTATCTCCCTGACATAGATCTGGGCTAACTGATCTGAGGTAGTGCTATCCTTTACTGGAAGAAAATGGGTTGATTCGTTAATTTGTTTACTATCACCATATTGCATTATACCCCTTTTGAACTCTTGGAAGGCCTGTGATAAAATCTATTGATATACTTTCCCATTTCATTTAGGAATGCTGAGTGGCTGAAGCAAACCAAAGGGTCTTTGGTGTTCTGCTTCACACCTGTTGACAAACCAAACACTTAGTCACATAATCCATATATCTCTCTTCATACCTGGCTACCAATAACTTTTCTTTAAATCTTGATACATTTGGTTTCCTCCCAGATGAGCAGTATATGGTGTATCATGAGCCTCGCAAGAAATTTCTCTTCAACTCAGCATTTGGGGAGTGCATATACAATTTCGGAGGAAACGGAGGACACCATCTTGTTAGGAAACAGACCTAGTTACGCATCGGAAAACAAAAATTTACACAACATGGAGTCCTTAGAACCCAAAATCAAGGCACAAATTTACAGTTTATGTATATATCAAGAATCTGCAGAAAAAGTAAATCTAAAGTTTAGATTATACCCACGTTGGAGGCTCCACCAATATTGTCTTGAATGTGTTTGCTACCGATCAAGTGTAGGATTAAACAAGAAGTCCACACGAAGACAACCACCAAGAACCAAGGAGGGATTTGTAGACTCCTTGGCCTTAAGAAATCAAGAAGAAAAGGATTTTGATTTTTCAATCAAATAGTGAAAGTGGCGTGGGAGAGTGTGTATAGGCTGCTGTGTGTTTTTTTCTTTAATTGAAAATGAAACTAATTAAAATCCTTTTTCAATTTCACACACACTTTTCTTGTAAGGCAACTGAGTTGCCCTATTCCCACATGGAATGGGCTTGGGCTCCAACCCAAACACCCCATGTTGCCAAACACTCCCAATTAGATATTTTAATTTTTCATCATTACTCAATTAAAATCAATTAATATTTAATTAATCATTTAACAATAATGATGATTTAATCAAATATGTGCGAACACACATTTAACCGTAGTTTCACTTATTTAATTTTTCTAACAAATTAAATAAAGGCTACGACCTCAGCAAATTTAATGCATGTGAAATTACCAAAATACCTTTCGCTAAAAAGACGAAACACCCTTCTTTCTTTGGCTCTTAAATTATCTTCTATTGTGTGACCCATAGGCTCTATCATACCGGCAGTGTATAGTATGCGATTAACACCAATAATCATTTACTAATACACAGACCAAGATGGCCCCAAGCAAGCATCATGGACACCCGATAGATCGGATTCAGCAAAGCAGTACCGTCAACGATATGGTTATCATAGAATTTGATCTTTTCATCATACGTTATCTCGACGAGACGAAGGCATAGAAATAGTGTCAACCTCCAGTTACTCTCGATATTATGTATTTAGTTCTGGACCAATGACCTAATATATAAATTCGGATAAGAGCAACAACTCCATCCCACTGTGGCCACAGTTTTAGTGTCATTGCCATATACTGAATTGCACCGTGAGATAACTTCTCGTACCCGGGAGTGATGAATCCTTGTCAATCACCATAGTCTTGATACACTCCTCGATGCGGCCAATCACCATCGATTGACAGCTCGAAAAGAACTGCGTTAGGCTAGTGTCAAACTACACCAATCGGTGCACAAGGCGCTCAGTGATCTCAAGTCTAAGGATCACATGCACCACCATTCGTTAGAGGATTGTTTCATAGACACTGGGGTTACCATCCATATGGAATCCTCTGGTGGGTGTCCAGACAATTGCTGCGTATATCCGCCTAACAACACCCATTGTTGTACCAGTTTGTCACCAAACAACTTTGACAAGTGAGAGACGTCACCTGCTTTCACAGGGTCGTTTAACACTATGATAGCCTTACACGTATCATCGTGCCCTTACTTCAGAATAATACTGGGGCTACAGACGTTTCTAGAATGGCCACCATATGTCCTCATAGGGTTCTCGCATTCAAGATTTGAAACACTTGATACCCTCGTCAGGTTCTACCTTCTAAGGACATATATCAATACCTATTGCAATAATAATGATTTACGCTATATAGAATAAAATGCCTTTTATATTGATTAATGAACATTATTACAAAGAGTCATCTATAATAATGATTGGCTCTAGGGCATCTACTCTAACACATCTAATAAGTGGAATTCTAATATTTTGCCCTCAATCACTTGCTGACTTATTTCTGACAACCACTCATCAACAACTTGTTTTTGTTTAATCTCTTCAAGCAAAGTAGGTTGAATGTCTAACCTGGCAAGCCTTCCTGGTATCACCTCTATCTGGTCCTTTATCAACTTGCCCAATAGCTCTTTCTGTCTTGTGAGTTGAGACAAGTAGGCCTTTCTACTCAAGGGATCACTAGCATTGGTTTCCAGGTGATACTTAATTTCACAATCATAATCCTTTACTAGCTCTAACCATCTCCTCTGCCTCATATTTAACTCTCTTTGGTGAAGAAGTATTTTAAACTCTTATAATCCGTATAAATGTTACTCTTTGCTCCTTACAAATAATGCCTCTATATTTTAGTGCAAAAAACTACAGAAGCCAACTCTAGATCATGCGTAGAGATATTCTTCATACTCTTTTAACTATCGAGAAGCATATCTATTACTACCCAGCTGCATCAATACTGCATGAAGTCCTGAAATGAGGCATCTATGTAAATATCAAATCTACACCCTTCTGTGGTACATTAGGATAGGAGCTGTGGCCAATCTTCTTTTTAACTCTTGAAAACTTCTTCAGGGCATTCGACCATATAAAAGGTGTTTTCTATTGGTGAAAGCTGTAAGCGGCTAGCAATCAGCAAACCTACTACAAACCACCTATAGTAGCTTGCTAGCCCCAAGAAACTTAACTTCCTTTACTGTCTTTGGGTGTTGCCATTCTAGAATTGCCTTACCCTACTGGATCCACTGATATCCCTCCTTTGAGATGGTAAGGAAGATAACTTGATCTAGCCAAAACTCCACTTAGAAAATTTGGCAAAGAGTTCTTATCTCACAATCGTTGTAGCACAAATCTTAGGTGTTCTTCATGCTCCTCTTCTATCTTAGAATGAACTAGGATATCATTAGTAACACCACTATGAATTGATCAAGACAATCTTGAAACACCCAGGTCATTAAGTCCTTAAAGATTGCTAGGGCATTGGTAACCCGAAAGGATCACCACAAACTCATATGCCCATATCTGGTTCGAAAAGCAATCTTGGAATATCTTGCTCTGTAACCCTTACTTTGTGATAACTCGACCTCAAATCAATCTTTGAAAGCACGGCTGCTCCTTTCAGCTGATAAACAAATCATACTGCGAGGTAACGGTATTTATTCTTCATTGTCATTTTATTTAACTCTTTGTAATTATACACATCTGTAGAGATCCATCTTTATTTTTCACAAATAAAATTGGAGCACCCTAAGGAGAATGGCTAGGTTGTGTAATACCCTTATCTAAGAGTTCTTGAAGCTGTTTTTCAATTCTTGAAGCTCGGCTGGGGCCATCCGGTAAGGGGTTTAGAAACTGGTGCTGTCCTGGTGCAGATTCAATGCTGAATTCTACTTCTCTTCGGAAGTAAACCCGACAAATCTTCGAAAATACATCTAAAAACTCCCGAACTACTGGCACATTGAATCTCTGGTTGCGGGATATCACTATTGTGCACTACATGAGCAAATAACCCCGAGCACCCTTTTCTTGCATCTTCTGGCCTTTACACTGCAATTAACATAAAAGTTGGTGACCTTCGCCAAAATTAAACTTTCTCCATTATAAGATTTAATCTTGCTTTCTTCATTCGGCAATCAATCTCTACTCCAAATCTCCCCAAGAAATCCATGCCCAAAATAACACAAAATTGGGCATACAAACACTACCAAATCCACTAGCAACTCCCTTCCATGGATCACTATGGAATCCCCTGGAAACATCCTTGAGGTACTACACTACTGTTAGAGTAGATGCCCTAGAGCCAATCAATTATTGTAGAATGACCTTTGTAATAATGTTCATTAATCAATAAAAGGATTTTATATATACAACGTAAATCATTATATTGCAATATGTATTGATATATGTCCTTATAATGGTAGAGCACGTGACAAGGGTATCAAGTGTTTCAAATCTTGATAGTGTGAACCCTATGAGCACATATGGTGGCCCTTCTAGAAACGTCCGTAGCCCCAATATATTCGAACTAAGGGCAGATAATACGGTAAGGCTATCATAGTGTTGAACAACCCGTCGAAAGGCAGTGACTGATGTCACCTGTCAAGGTTGTTTGGTGACAACCTGATGCAACACATGGGGTGTTGTTGTAGGCGATTACCCCACAGCAAGTTCACTGGACTGACCCACCAGAGGATTCCATATGGATGGTAACCTTAGTGTTATGGAACAAATCTCCTAACGAATGGTGGTGCATGTGATCCTAGACTTGAGATCACCGGAGTGCCTTGTGCACCGATTGGTGTGAGTTTGACACTGCCTAACAGTTCTTTCAGAGCTGTCAATACGGTGGTGATTGGCTGCATCAAGGAGTGTATCAAGACTATGGTGGATTGATAGAGGATTCATCTCCCGGGTACGGAGAAAGTTATCTCACGGCGCAATTCAGTATAGGTAATGACACTAAAACTGTGGCCATAGGGGATTGAGTTGTTGCTCTATCCAGTTTATAATACGGTCATTGGTCCAGAACTGAATAAATAATATCGAGAGTAACCGAAGGTTGACACTATTTCTATGCCTTCGTTCGTCGAGATAACGTATGATGAAAGGATCGAATGCACGGTAACCATATCGTTGACAGGTAGCTACTTTGCTGATCGATCATCGGGTGTCCATGATGCCTGCAGGGCCAATCTAGTCTGTGTATTAGTGAGACAATTAATGGTGTTAATCGCAATACTATACACTGCCGATATGATGAGGAGCCTAAGGGTCACACACATAGAAGACAATTTAGATGCAAGAAGAAAGAAGGGCGTTTTCGTCTTTTAAGGCGAAAGGGTATTTTGGTAATTTATAGTGCATTAAATTTGCTGAGGTCGAGCCTTATTTAATTTGTAGAAAAATTAAATAAGTGAAATTACGTTTAAATATGTGTTCACACATATTTAAATATATTATCATTATTGTTAAAGTATTATAATTATATAATTTTATTATATTTTTTTAATATATATTATTAAATTATATTATGATTTTAATTGAGATAATGATGGGAATTAAAATAAATCAAATTGGGAGTGTTTGGCAACATGGGCGTTTGGGTTGGGCCCAAGCCTATTCCGTATGGGATTAGGGCCAATTGTTTTTAAATATAAAAGGAAAGTGTGTGATTTTGAATGAATGAGTTTTTCTTTGTAAAACAAAATACACACAGCAGCCCTTTTGCTTCTCCACGGCACAGTAACATCTTGAGCCTGAAATCAATTCAATTGATTTTCTTTTCTTCTAATCTTGAAGCCAAAGGGATCTAGCAAATCCCTCTTTGGTTCTTTTAAGATTGTCTCGTGCGGACTACGCAGGTTCGATCCTACACTTGAGCGGTAGCAAAATGTTCGTCACAAATTTGGAGGACGCTTTCACGTGCGTTTGTTTCTCTTAACTCATGTTGAATATTTATGCAGATTTTGTTTAATATAAATTGTAAAATCATACCCTGATCTGGCTCATGTAAACGATCCTATTATATTATATTTTTTGTTTCCGCTGCGTATAAGGGACCGTTACTAACAGTGGTATCAGAGCCTAGGGTATTGAATTTTACAATTTTTATGTGTAGGTTGATAACATGTATTTGATGAAATATGTTGCCATATTGAATCTGTGTAAATCTGTCTGAAATATGTTTTTAAGAAACTGATTAATCGATTAATTTAATTGTTATGAACTGCTGGTTTGGTTTAAGCATGATGGATTTTTGTTGAGATCAATGTGTTTGATTGATTGCAAAATCCGGTTAGAGTGTTTTTGGTTGCTGTATGAACAGATCTGGAGCTACAGATCTATGTACGCTCGCCGCGGCGATATATCCATCGCGCAGCGGCGATATAACTCATCGCCGTGGCGATCGTCCTTTGGACGAGCGCTGTATGAAAACAGCGCTCGCCGCGGCGATATAACCCATTGCGCGGCGATCGTCCTTCGGACGTGCGCTGTACCAAAACCAATGCACGCCGCGGCGATCTAACTCAACCGAGCGAGGCAATTCCAAGTGTGCAAGGGTAAAATGCAAAGTTTCAAAACTTTTGGACCAAACAAATCTACAAATTGTCAGGGGGTAAATGTAATTAACCCACAAAATTCAGAAATTGATTTTTTTTGAAATGTATGCTTTGTACATGTTTTATATTGCATGGTGCCCGGTACATGAGCCTTAGACCTAAGGGTGAATGTTTTAATTATTTTTGGGTATGTATGGTGTTGTATTTTATTAAATAGGGCCTGCGGGTCCTGCCTTTCTCCTCTTCTCGATGTACATTCTCTTCTCATCTAATCCCCCGAATGTAAATCAAGGTTCTAATTTATTGATGTAAAGAATTTGTATATTTATTATTGTAAAAGAATAATAGTTTTTGTAATGTACTGAAGACGAAGCAAAGGACGAAAAAACCATACTGAGGACTCAAGATGTTTATTACAGGACCCCTAGGTGACCCACCGATTCCTCTAGGCTCGAGGAAATCGGTTTAGTTGGGCCATGTACCGGCACGTTTAATTTGTTTAGAATGCATGCTAAGGTTGATGTTTGATAACATGCCAAACAATGTCATTCTAACAAAGTAATAATTTGGTGAGACATTAAATAACAAAACCCTCAATTAAGTATATTAGTCCGAAAGCCTTCCATCACCATGGTTTTAATCAAACCATGTGTCGTCGAAACCTTATTGCCAAAGCGAAGGGTACACTCTACCAGTGGGAGGTTTAAATGCATTGGAGTTTTCCTAATGGTGATGGGTCGACTTAAAATGACGGTTTTGCTTGTTCGCCAAAGCGAAGGTTGATAAACACGCGTCATAGGCATAGAAGAGTAGTACATATTTGTGTACGTGGTGACATGTAGTGTCCAACTACTGATACTGAGAATCACACTTGAGGACGATGGCATGTACTGTCCATTGGATTGTGTGATTGGCTTGTGGCTTTCTCACATTTGAGGTTGATATGGGAGCTATCAACTGGTGGGATTAAGTTGTTGGCCTACCTAATCAACTCATTTTGGCTTGTTCGCCAAAGCGAAGGTTTGAAATGGGCAGGATGGGATCTCGGTCCACTAGGAAAGTCAACGGGCTTTCCCGAGTTAATAGTGAGGGCTATTAACTTGAGTAAATAGTGGGAGCTTCGTTTAATGAAAGACCATATTAAACAATAATAATGAACATGGTAATAACGGATACTTTTTTGCACTTGTAGATTCACTTAAATTTGAGCAAAATGATCCAACATCACTGTGACAAATCACGAACTGGGAGAGAAATGGAATGGTGAAAATTTCGTGACTGGTATAGAAGTATAAATAATTACTTCAGTCAAGCGATAGAATAACACCATTGAGCAAGCTCTATCACCAGAGCCTGTAATATCTATCCATGAGACTGGGTATGTATATGTGAAGCACACATGATGCGCAAAAGCAGAAATGACTAGATACATGTGCTTGCATCAATGGCACCATTACTGGGACAGTAGTGCCAGAAAATGGATTAGCTTATTCTTATTTTCTTTGAAGAAATGAGAAGCATATGGTGTCCGGTCATTATTCAGATGTACGATGGAAGAGGGTACCAAAATTGGCGATCATATACTCAAGTGGATCGAGTATATGAACAAGCTTGAGATTTTGGGATGTGGACTTAGAGAAGGTTAGCAATAAACCTAATATTACAGTCATTACCGGATTCTTATTCTCAATTTGTCTATGACTTTATTGAGGAAGATAAGAAGATACCCTTTCCGAGCTTCTGGATTTGTTGAAGACTACTGAGTCAGGCATGAAAATGTCAGAAACATTGACGTTGGTTGAAGCCAACTCAAGTGAAAAGGAAAGGGCTAGAAGTCGATGGAAAGAAATGTGGCGAAAGGAAAGGCTTTTGTCCTCACTGCGGGAATCCCAGTCATTGGAAAAAACATTGCAAGGCCTTCCTAGCAAAAGGGAACAAGAATGTTACTTCTTCGTCAGGTACTTATGAGATTAACTTCTCCCGTAAACATCTAGTTGACACAAGATGTGGTACCTACATTTGATTGATGTGTAGGAACTACGGTAGAATAGATTGCTCGCTGAGGGGAGGTGGAATACAGTGGAAAACGATGTGCTGCTACATTTGCTGTAGGATCTTATTGTCTGATTTAGCCGATGGACTGTTTCTTGGACTTGTGGATTATTATGGTTTTCTTCAGTTTCTAGAAATTATATATTCTGTGTCCACATAGGACAAATGAGAATATTAGTTTACGATGATTATTGTCCTTGAGTATAATAATATTCTTTATGGAACTGTTTCATAATAATATGTTCTAAGAAAGACAACAAGGATAATCTCAAAATGACTACTATGCCATTTGGCAAGTTGAGCTAAACATACGAAGGAATGTGGGAAGTATCACAACTCACCCCTCTATACACCCCACACAAGGAGTGTCGGAAAGGAGGAACAAGACCTTACTTGATATGGTTAGGTTCATGATGAGTTTTAGGATTATCTACATCGTTCTAGGGTTATGCCCTAGAGACCGCGACTCAGTGTTTGAACGTGTGCCGTCAAAGTCTGTAGATAAGACTTCATATAGCTATGGAGGGGGCGAAAGCCCAACTTGTCTATTCTAAGGATTTGGGGTGTCGAAGCTTGTGTAGAAATATGCTTCGAACGAGCTGGGCCCAAAATCCGTAAATGTATATTGTGGGGTATCCAAAGGAGGACCCAAGGATACTATTTCTACCACCCAGAAGAGCGCAAAATTTTTATTGCTGATCTGGTGTTTCCTAGAAAATGAATATTTTCTAAGAAGTACTAGTGGGAGAAAAGTAGAACTTGATGAAGTTCTAGGACCACAGGATATACTAGACGAAGGACTGATTCACTTGTCAAGGTTGTTTGGTGACAAACTGATGCAACAATGGTGTTTGTTGTAGGCGATTACACACAGCAAGTTCACTGGATGAGACCCACCAGAGGATTCATATGGATGGGAACCTTAGTGTTTATGGAACAATCCTCTAACGAATGGTGGTGCATGTGATCCTTAGACTTGAGATCACCGAGTGCCTTGTGCACGATTGGTGTAGTTTGACACCTTAGCAGTTCTTTTAGAGCTGTCAATACAGTGGTGATTGGCTGCATCAAGGAGTGTCAAGAATATGGTGGATTGACAGAGGGATTCATCACTCCCGGGTACGGGAGGAAAGTTATCTCACGGCGTAATTCAGTATATGGCAATGACACTAAAACTGTGGCCACAGTGGGATTGAGTTGTTGCTCTATCCAGTTTATAATACGGGTCATTGGTCCAGAAACTGAATAAATAATATCGAGAGTAACCGAAGGTTGAAAATATTCTATGCCTCGTCTCGTCGAGATAACGTATGATGAAAGGAAAAGAATTGCACGGTAACATATCGTTGACAGGTAACTACTTTGTTGAATCCGAATCTATCGAGTGGCCATGATGCCTTGCTAGGGGCCAATCTTGGTGTGTGTATTAGTGAGACGATTAATTGGTGGTTAATCGCAATATTATACACTGCCGATATGTGAGGAGCCTAAGGGTCAACACATAGAAGACAATTTAAGATGCAAGAAGAAAGAAGGCGTTTTCGTCTTTTAAGGCAAGGGTATTTTGGTAATTTCACAGTGCAATTAAATTTGCTGAGGTCGTAGCCTTTATTTAATTTGTTAGAAAAATTAAATAAGTGAAATTACGTTTAAATATGTGTTCACACTATTTAATATATTATATTATTGTTAATGTAATTTATATATATATATATATATATATATATATATATTATTATTATATATTTTAATATATATTAATTGATTTTAATTGAGATAATGATGGAAATTAAAATAAATCAAATTGGGAGTGTTTGGCAACATGGGCGTTTGGGTTGGAGCCCAGGCCTATTCCGTATGGGATTGAGGCAAATTGTTTTTAAATATAAAAGGAAAAGTGTGTGATTTTGATGAATGAGTTTTTCTTTGTAAAACCAAAATACACACAGTAGCCCTTTTGCTTCTCCACGCAGTAGTAACATCTTGAGCCTGAAATCAATTCAATTGATTTTCTTTTCTCTTAATCTTGAAGCCAAAGAGGATCTAGCAAATCCCTCTTTGGTTTTTTAAGTGTCTTCGTGTGGGACTACGCAGGTTCGATCCTACACTTGGATCGGTAGCAAAATGTTCGTCGACAAATTTGGAGGGACGCTTCAATGGGCGTTTGTTTCTCTTAACTCATGTTGAATATTTAGCAGATTTTTATTTAATATAAATTGTAAAAAATCATACCCTTGATCTTGGCTCATGTAACGATCCTGTTATATTATATTTTTTGTTTACGTGCGTCTACGGGACCGTTTACTAACACTAAACACCATTTGGTAACTCTCTGTTAATAGGACAATTCACTCTAATAAGTTTCAAACCCAATCACTCTAAAATCCCATGTGTAATAAATGAATGTGTGGCTCTAGAATCAATTAATGCATACAGAGGAATTGAGTGAAATAATAACTAAACGGTAACTATGGATGGGCTAGCTTCAGCTTCACTTTGAGCTACTGTAAACACTCGAGCATCAGTACCTCTAGGTGTCTGTGCTGCGGGTGCAGAAGAGGCTTTGCAATCTCTCATCATATGCCCTGGCTACCGGCATCTATAACATACATTTCGGCCAAAATCTTTAAGACACTCCCTATAATGATTTCTTCCATACTTCTAGCACTAGGGAACTTCAACAGTTCTCGGCCTTTTATTCTGCCAATCCCTTATGTTCTTCTTGGGTTGAAATCTTTTCTTATTTCTCACCTCTCTATTAGTGGGGGCTTTAGCTCTATCTCTCTATGGAGCAGGAGGTGGAACACTTGGGGCTACTGCTAATGGAGTTGCTAGGGTTAACTTATTCACAAATATTTTTGCCCGTAAGGCTTGTTCCAAAGCTTCACTGTATGTCTGAGGGGTTGGGCACCGGCCATCACATCTCGGGCTATTTTTGGTTTCAGCCCATGCACGAACTTATCCCTCCTCAATTCTAGTGTACTCACTACACCTGGCGCAAACCTTGCCAGGGAGTTAAATTTCACCGAATATTCTTTCACTGAACCAGTCCCCTGTTGCAACTTGATAAACTCCTGAATCTTTTCATGAACTCGATCAACTGTTCTATATTCTGCCTCAAACAGTCTTCTGAAATCCCCCTAAGTCATCGAGGCTATTTCGTGAGTATCCTCCATCAATTCCCACCATATACAGGCATCACCCCTAAACAGAAAGCTTCCATACTAAATCTTCTACTAGTCTATCATAGGGAAAAGTGCCATCGTACGCTCCACAGATCTAAACCACTCTTCTACCACTATTGGGTCTGTTGTACCCCTGAATTCTAACTGCTGATGTTGACTAGGCAACCTATATATCGGCTCAATATGATTCTACACTATCGAGGGTATCGGCCTCTCTTTCTCTCTCTCTCTCTCTCCTCTCTAGGGGTCGGTACAATAACTGGGATCTCAACTCTCTCCGGTACAGAGCCTCCCCAATTCTCTACCAAGACTTGCTGTATAATATTACGGATCCTCGCTTCATCGAGGACAAGCGGAGTAGATTCTGAAGGGTTGGAAGTTTCACCCGTACTCATTGCCTTCTTACTGCCTGCTCGAGTTCTACGTCTTATCTACATAACACCAACACTTTTAGTCAACTCAATTAACTCATCCACTACAAGTAAGGAAAGAAATAACTTACAACGGTTGGGTACGGAATGTCAATGCGCATCCCAAAACCTTTGCTCTGATACCAAAAATGTAATACTTTCTCTCTCCAGCTAGTATACTCGTAAAATAATAGTAAAACTCATTAAATATATATAAGAAAATATACATGTAGATGAGTATAAAATAATGGGCCCATAACTAATTTTACTTTACATATACAAAACTATACATAATGTAATAAAGTCACAAAACATCACTCGACAGTGTTGCCAAACCGTTCTGCTTCTTGACATTCCAAGCGACCGCATCTCATCTACTACCTACAAAAACATTGAAAACAACGGGTTGAGAACTCTCAGCAAGTAAACCCGCTATGTTACCCTTCTCTCTCCGTTGCTTAAATTTTGAATTTCTTTCCTTACATCACACTTCTCTATTCTTCACTGTTCTTTTTCTGTTCTTTCTTTATTCTTTCTCTGTTCTTTCTCTATTCTTTCTCTATTTCTAAAATTCTCACTACTCATAATAGTAGGCATGGTATCATGCATAGGTATGATGCAAATGCACAAATGCATAGGATGTGCATTTTCTTTTCTGCTTTTCTATTTTTCTTATTCTGTTTTCTGTATTCCTTTCTTTCTTTCTATTCTTTCTTTTCTTTTCTCTTCTTTCTTTTCTTTTATATTCTTTCTTTTCTTTCTTTCTTGCCAAAGGGACTTGGTTGAGGCATGGATTTGGAACCCTGGCCCAGTGAGAGGTATTCTCTAATTCTAGGTACAGTCCTCATCCACATGCACTTTTAACGGAATGTACAATTCTTCTTTCTAATTCTAAGGCTGCTCACTAAAGGCGGCGTGCATGCGGGGCTATGTCAGTCACAGATTCCCCATTGCAACAACCTTCTCTTCTTTTACCTTTCTACACTTCTTTAAATAAACTTTCAGATTTGAACTTGTTTAATATTTCTCATTTCTTTCTATTTGCTCTTTAGTGCTCTTTAATACTCTTTAATGCTCTTATGAGTATGTATGCATGTAGATGGGCTCATGCTTATTATTTTTTCTAAATTCAGATGTTTGGATGCAATAATGCAATATGGAATGTGAACATGTCATTCTCTATCATCTACAAACTCATCTCAGGATAACAAATAATCATACTCATACATGCACTTCTCTTTGACATTTCATCAAACAATTTATATGCACACATCAACTCTAATTTGGCTACATTTCTACCTCTCTTCTAAACCACCAAAATTTGGAATAAAACACACCAAGATTAACGTCAAACCTGTCCAGGATTCACACTCCCAAAATGTCTCTCCGTTTCTTTTTCCTAATTCATCCAAACTCTCATCAAACATCAAGTAAAGAAACATTACTTCCATGGATAAATTCTAACCTCATTCAACATCCATCCCATCAAATATTCTTCATATATAAGCAATACATGCATAAAAGAAATTCTCTACACAATATTACACCAATCATAACTAGGGTTGGATTTACTTATTTAGATGTGAGCAATCCAACACTTTAGTAGCCTTCCTTGATCCAACTCTCTTTCTCTTAATCCTATGAACACAAATCATAAGAATTCAACACTTTAAAAATTAATCTCACATCTTAGTGCAAGGATCACAAGGATGCTTGAGATTGAAATTACACTAAAAATAACCAAGATCTATGAATTTCCTTGAAAAAGATTGAAGAAATTGAGAGAGCTTGGGTGGAAGGTGGCTGAATGAGGAGAAGAATGGCTAGGGTTTCATTCTTCAACTCTTGATATAACAAATATTATTTGTAGTTTCCTATTTTACCCTTGCACTTTCTATGAAATTCCATCTATGTCCCTAGTCAATTACCAAAATGCCCTTATTTTTTTTATTACTTCCCATGTTATCTACTTCTTTTCACTCCCCACTTTTTCAACTAATTATGAGTGAAAAGACCATTTTACCCCTAATGGAATTTTAAGGAATTTTTTCACACTTGTTCAAGATAACTTTAACACATTCAACTAAGGGTATTAGGGCTAAGTAAAGCACTACCTCGATATGGGCTTTACAACCCAAAACTATTCTCCAGGAATTAGTGGATTTGAGTAGGTGTAACGTTGTAAGAAATCATAACCTCTTCGACAAATGAAGAAAAAGGAGGAACAAGACCAGACTAGAGAAAAAATTCAAAAAAAGTGAAAAAACCCAGCGGGGGATCCGAATCTACAAAAACTTAAAACCATCGCATGGTAATAATTGCAATCATCACAATATTGTAATTTTTTTGGGATTGCAAAAGATTGGCACAGGTAATTGTGCTAGGAATTTCTATAAGTGACATTGTCAGACAGAAAATGAGATGCAAGTGAAACCCAGTAAGAAAATTGAAATTGCTCCACAAATTATTGGTTAATGCAAGTAAAAACAGGGCTGATAGTGATGTGAGTTGATAAAAACAATAATTTAGTCAATAAAGTAATGTAATTTAGTTTGTTGATACATACAAAAGGTTTGAAGTGCAACTGTGATTATAGAATCAACGCCCTTAATCCCTAATTTGCTTTTAAGGATGATGAATATGTTAAACGGCAACGTTTTAAAAACGGAAGATATTCAAGTGCGAATATAATTATTGTTTAAACAAAAAATAAATATTAAGATTTCACGATATAAAAATTGCAAACTATCAATTTGCTAATGATTTATTTTGTAAAATTTAATTTGCCATTAATGTATTTCTCTTATAAATTGCAAGTGAGATGAATCTGACCCTATAAATAAATGGTTAGTTATACTACATGGCTTTATTATATATATATATATATAAATAGATATATAATATAGGAAGAGAGAGAGAGAGAGAGAGAGAGAAATATTTATCTGAACATTAGATTACTATTATCTTGTGTATGGTGTATTTGATCTACCTTAAGGTTTAGATTTTTCTTTTTGTTTTATATCGTACTATTTTCGTTTCTTATATAATTTATGCATAGTAATATTTATATGCTTCTTATGTTAAAGTAGGTGCCCTAGAGCCAATCAATTATCGTAGAATTGACTCTTTGTAATAATGTTAATTGATCAATAAAAAGGCATTTTATACTATATCGCGTAAATCATATTGTATGTATTGATATATGTCCTTAGAATGGTAGAACCGTGACGAGGGTATCAAGTGTTTCAAATCTTGATAGTGAGAACCATATGAGCACATATGATGGTCATTTTAGAAATGTCCGTAGCCCTAGTATTATTATGAAGTAAGGGCACAAATAATACGGTAAGGCTATCATAGTGTTGAACGACCCTGTCGAAAGGCAGTGACTGATCTCACTTGTCAAGGTTGTTTGGCGACAAACTGGTGCAACACATGGGTGCTTGCTGTAGGCAAGTTCACTGGATTGACCTACCAGAGGATTCCATATGGATGGTAACCCTAGTGTCTATGGAACAATTCCTCTAACGACTGGTGGTGCATGTGATCCTTAGACTTGAGATCACCGGAGTGCCTTGTACACCAATTGGTGTAGTTTGGCACTAGCCCAATGCAATTCTATTTAGAGCTATCAATACAGTAGAGATTGGCTACATCAAGATTATGATGGATCGATAGAGGATTCATCACTCTTGGGTATGGGGGAAGTTATCTCACGGCGCAATTCAGTAAATGACAATGGCACTAAAACTATGGCTATAGTGGGATTGAGTTGTTGCTCTATCCAGTTTGTTATTCCAGTCATTGGTCTAGTAATTGAATACATACTTATCAAGAGTAGCTGAGGTTGACACTATTTATGTGCCTCGGTCTGGATGAGATAACGTATGATGAAAGGATTGGATTGTATGGTAACCATACCGTTGACAGGTAGCTGTTTTGCTGAATCTGAATCTATCGGGTGGCCATGATGCCTTGCTAGGGGCCAATTTTGGTTTGTGTGTAGTGAGACGATTAATTGGTGTTAATCGCAATACTACACACTACCGGTATGATGACGAGCCTATGGGTCACACACATAGAAGATAATTTAAGAATCAGTTTTTGAGAAGGGCGTTTTCATCTTTTTAGGCGAAAGGGTATTTTGGTAATCTCATAGTGCAATTAAATTTGTTGAGGTTGTTGCCTTTATTTTATTTGACTTTAAAAATTAAATAAGTGAGATTATATTTTAATATGCGTACGCATATATTTAAATGAATTATTGTTATTGTTAAATGTTAATATATTTTTTATATATATTAATTGAATTTAATTGAAATAATAAAAATAAAAAATAAAAAATATCTAAATGGGACTGTTTGGACATAGGGGTTGTTTGGGTTGGTGCCCAAGCCTATTCCATGATGGAATAGGGCAGTATATAAGTGCAAGATTTTTGTGAATTAAATAAAAATTCATTCAATCACTTTTGATTAAAAATTCCAACCCCCTTTTCTCTCTTCCCACGCCATCTTTACATTTGGTTGAATCAAATATTTCACTTGATTCTTGTTCTTGGTTCTTAAGGCTAAAGAGGATCTAGCAAATCCCTCTTTAGTTCCTTGGGGTTATCTTTGTGTGGACTACTGCTGGTTCAATCCTACTCTTGGATCGGTAGCGAAACCCATTCAGAGACAAGGTTGAGGGGCCTCCAAACGTGCGTATGAATTTTTAACTCTAATATGATTTTTCTGTAGATTTTGATTTAATGTATAAACTGAAAATTTGTGCCCTGATCTTGGTTCTAAGGGAACGATCTACTGTTATATATATTTTTTTCAGCTGCCATGACTTGATTGTTTCCTAACATCTTACTGATGTATTTCTCTTACATCTTTATTTTATTGTTCGTTAATGTAGATGTGATGAGAATGCAAAATGCCATATTTTTCCCCCTTAATGTCTAGTATTTTATACTTATTTGGTGCCTAAATGTACTTATTATTATTTTATTTTGATTTAGGATGCAAATGGAGGCGTTAAATGCAAAACGAAACTAATTAGGTGATTTTAGACAGTTTCGACATCACTTCGTAATCTGGACATAACTGTCTCATCTGAGCTCCGATTGAGATGATTCAAAATTCTATGGAACTCCAAGAAAGATATCTACAACTTTTGTGTTTTGAGTTTTGAGAGATAGTCACTGCATCAAGGTTGGAATTGGGCTTGAATTTGATGTACCTGCACTGCTAACGTTCCGGAACATTAGGCCTTATCATGCAGTTCAAATATGCGGTTTATTAAGGGAGGTTTTGAAGATCTGGTGCACGAAAGTTACGGTTGGAAACATCACTTTCCTAGTTATATTAGGACTTTATTTTATTTTTAATTAATCAGATTTGGATGCATGTTATTTTAGGATAAAACTTCGAATATTTTTGGGAGATTGAGTAGAATTCAAAGATTTGAATTGGATATTTTAAGAGGGGGAGAGAGATTAGACTGGGTTACTACACACGCCTCTCCTTCCCCTCTTCTTCAACTTCTCCTTTGAGTTTTTTTCATGATGGCCATGAGTGGCTAAATTTTCATAACTTGGTCAAAGGAAACGGAGGCCTCGAAATCAATAAACTGTGAGATCTAATATGTTTTTAGTGTTCAATATATGCTTTGAGTATTGAATGTTCTTCTATGCTTATTTTCATGATTGCCTTATTTAATTACTAGGAGGCCTACTAGTTTATTATTTGTTGCAATCTATCACTAAATTAGATATCAAATTCATAATTGTTTGATCCCTTTAATTTGTGAAGTACTAAGATTTAAGAATTTGCTGCGTCAGGAATTATTAAATCTTAAGAAGAACGCTTGACTAAATTAAATACAACCGCTTGTGTTTGTGTTGTTCAACTTCATTAATCTCTCTAGTTCTTAAGGCTGCTACTAGATTAAACCTTTAGTGCTTGTCTTGGGTTGTTTAGTAGTAAGATTAATTAGATAGCTTGTTTCCTAATTAACTACAACTAAGGAGAGATAGGAAAATAGTTCCAACGGTGAATATTCAAAGTATGAATTGATATATACTTGCATCGATGATTAGTTGTAAAATTCCGATGGCGGATGTTGACTTAGACCAAGGTTTTTTCTTTTGATTGATTTTGATAATTTAATTTGAATTGTTCCTTAGTTGTTTTTCCTGAAATTGTTTTCGTTAATCTCAGACCCCCCCCCCCCCCTCCTTGTTCACGTAGCATAAAACTAGGCTAGACACTCGCTGTGGGAATAATCCTTACTTGCATTACTACATGTATTTTTTTTTAGTATAGATTTTAATTTTGGTTGCCTACGACAGCACAACAAGATGTATACAGTTGGATGAAACGATTGCTCCTTATAGTTAGAGTGTAGTTCCTATTAAAGGTGATGAATATATTCTTCTTGTGAACTATTTATGTACAATTGTTAAATTGTATATTGATTGTGATATACAGGTGAATTTGACGATTTTAATTTTTGAAAATATTTATATAAATTCTTGGAAAAGTAATAAAGTGCAGATTGAAAACTTCATTGTTCATCATAATTTTTCATTAGAATTGTAATCGATTAAGATTTCCATAAGATCAAAATTTAATTGATAAAGCATTTATTTATATATAATGGGCCTGTAGAATTGTGACGAGTTAATTGGAATACCATAATATAAGTATAACTGTAATAGATGCAAGTATTTGTTTGGTTATAATGTCAGAGTCGAAGTTATTCTCAGTTGTCGAATCAACAAATGCATGATATACTTTTGGTAGATCATTGCCGAACCATCCGTTTATTCATACTTATAATAATAAAGGTCTCCTTTGTTTGGAAATCTTTTTGTTGCCAAGCCATTTTAATGCACGGTTGTAACAGATGAAGCTCTATTTCTATTCAAATCTTGCTGGAAAATTATAAAGTTTTAATAAAACATTTGTCGATCCATAATTTACATAAAAAACTATAGTAAATCCTTTGTTATCAATTTTTGCATATAATTATAATAATTTGGACTAAACATAGTTGAAAAAAGAATGCAATTAATAGAATATATTTTTTGTTTTGGTTAGGTACAAAATTGTAAGATGGTTCTTATAGATTAGGATGCAGCAGCTATACAGTCATATGTCCAGGATTTATATTCGCAAGCGATTGAAAACTACATATTGGAATATGATTCTGGAAAAATAAATATCATTGATTTGAGAACAAAAGTATGCAAGGAGAATAGAAAATTGAGAATGTTTATATGGAACAAAAAAAGGCCTAAATTTTCAAAGCGAATCAAAAAGTCAATCTCCAAAAAGAAAAAAAAGGTATTTAATATTAGAACTCCATATAATTATTATCTAATGAGTAAACAAGTTCAGTCTATATCTTTGTTGCTTTATTTTGACGTATGAATTTCACAGCAAAATGATCCATAATAAACTTCCAAACGAAAATAACTAGCTTTTTTGTTTTGATATAGTCATACAATTATTTTATATATTACATGGTTGTGAATACTTTTTTGATAGATATGAAATAATTGTTGAGCGAATTAATTTATGTTTTGTTTAATGATATAATTTGTTATGTAATATAGTTTCAATCATATTATTGTTATTTTGAATTCCAGGTAACACATTTGAAAAGCAAAAACAATGTGTATCAGAGACAAAGAAAGATTGAATAATTTATTTAAATACTTCTACAAATATAAATGAGATATTTAATTACTGTTTTTCCTTTTGGGTAAACTTTTCTATTATATAATTTGTTGCATGGTATAGTATTAATTTTTTTATTATTATTTTGAAATCCATATGAGAGACCTAAAAAACAAAAACAATGTGTATCAAACATAGAGAAGGGTTCAACAAGTTCTTCAAATGTTTCTGTAAATGTAAATAAGATACGCGAGGAAAATAGAACGGAGAGGATGTCTAAATTAAAAAGAAAGAGAGGTAAAAAATATCGCTTAGTGGTTACCTATGTTTTTTAGATTATGACAAGTTAAATTGATTGACTAAATCTATGTTTTTCAGGTGCTTCTCCGTCTATAGATCTCGATTCTAATATTCCAATTAATAATGCAGAACAACACAATCGTGAGTTTTGAATCTAACAACATACATTCAAACATTCAGTTTGTTATATTTTAAAATCATAATGTTATTTCCTTACATTGTAAAAATAAAGGTGTCGACCTTTCCTGAACAATTTTTAACATTGCAAGTGTTGTTAAATATTGTGATGACCTTTTTTTTTTTTAATTATTTTCATTCCTAGGTCAGACATTTAAAAAACAATAGAAATCTTTATCAAAGACAAATAGAGGTTCAAAATCTCGCTCAACAGAAAGAGGTGACAACTGTCATAATAATTTTTTTAAATACTTATCTAAATATAAATGAGATATTTAATTATTGTTTTTGCCTTTTGGTTAAGCTCTTCTATTATATAATTTGCTACATGGTATAGTATTAATTCTAATATTATTATTTTAAAACTTAGATGAGAGATCTAGAAAACAGAAACAATGTGTATCAACATAGAGAAGGGTTCAACAAGTTCTTCAAATGCTTCTGTAAATGTAAATGAGTTATGCGAGGAAAATAGAATGGAGAGGATGTCTAAATTAAAAAGGAAAACATGCATACCTATGTTTTTTAGATTATGATAAGTTACATTGGCTGACTACATCTATGTTTTTCAAGTGCTTCTCCATATGTAGATCCGGATTCTAATATTCGAATTACTAATGCAGAACAACACAATCATGAGTTTTGAATCTGACAACATACATTTAAACATTCAATTTGTTATATTTTAAAAACATAATGTTATTTCATTACATTGTAAAAATAAAGGTGTGGAACTTTGCCGAACCATTTATTGTATTGCAAGTGTTGTTGAATGTTGTGATGATCTTTTTTTATTATTTTCATTTCTAGGTCAAAGATTGAAAAAAACAAAAGAAATCTTTATCAGGGACAAATAGAGCTTCAAAATCTCCCTCAACAGAAAGAGGTAACAAATGTCATTTGTTAGGTAGATATACTTAATTGTTGACTCAAACATTAAAGTTACTTGGAATATATATATATATCACTGTGAGTTCCAAAATTAACAGAATACATGTAAGTATTAACTTTATTACTTTCTAAAAATATCACCTTATTTCTTTACACAAGGGAAAAAGAGTCCTGGAACTTTGGTGAACCATCCTACAAGTGCATTCATTATGGATCAGTCATGTGGTACAAAGAGCGAACTGTTAAAAACCAAGAGCCAACCATCCCTTTGTTTTCATTATGTTGTATGGATGGCAAAGTTTAGTTACCATTATTGAAACAATCACCAGAACCATTAAAAAGTTTATTGGATGTGATCAGTGGTAACAAGGGGATTAGTTTCAGAAGTAAAATAAGGATATACAATTCATTGTTCTCATTTACATCGATGGGAGGGCATGTTGACATGAGATTAATCAAGGTGGTGGTCCATATGTTTTCAAACTTTGCGGATATAATTACCACCGAATAGGATCATTACTTCCACCTGAAGGAAGGAAACCTCAGTTTGCACAACTTTATATTTATGACACAGAGTATGAAACCAGTCATAGATTAAATTCTATACGAGATAATACAACCAATGATACTGTTGACAAGGAATTAGGGTAGGAATTGCAATTGATGTTTGAGGCGAACAATGAATTGGTTAAAAGTTTTCATTATGTCAGGGACCATAAGCATTGGAATGATATTAGAAATATGCATTTGCGGTTGAAAATGAAAAGGGAAAAAGATGGAAGACAATACAATTTGCCAATTGCGTCTGAAATTACAGGTTTAATTGTTGGTGATATTGGAATTTCAGAAGCCGGAAAAGATATCATTGTTCACCTTTCAAAAAAGGGTCTTCAAAGAATTTCTAACTTGCATCCAAGCTTTATGGCATTAAGTTATCCAATATTATTCCCATATGGATAAGATGGATACAGAATTGACATTAACCATAAAAAGTCACCTGCCAAAAAAGTCTTCAAAGAGAAACAGGCTAAGCAAGAGAGAATATTATGCATTTCAGTTGCAGTATAGATTACATGAAGGGCAAACTCTGATGTAACACCTTCTTTTACTTACTAATATACTGAAACACATACATACATAGTATATGAAATATGGTTGGGCCCAAAATTTTTCTTTTATTTATAAACACAATATTTCTTTACATATACAAAAGTAGTCTACACAAGACTTATACACAAGGGACAGTGGTGCCTTTTCTCTTCGCTTCGTGACGTCCATCTGACCGCCGCTTACCTATTTCCTGCAAAACATGGAAAAACAACGGGGTGAGCTCAAAAAGGCTCAGTAAGTAAATCCTCTACTACTTATCCCTGTAACTTACTCTTAGTTCTTTCCTTACTCTAATCTTACTCTTCTTCATTCTTTCTGTTCTTTTTCTTTTCTTTCTAATTCTTCCTATTCTTTCTACTCTTTCTTTCTTTTCTTTATGTTTTTTCTATTCTTACTCACCATGACGAACATCATGGTAATATGCATGAATGCAATGCACTCACAATACTGCATAGAAATGTATTTTCTTTCTTTCTTTTCTTTTCTTACTTAAGCAATTCTTTTCTTTTCTTTTCTTGTATGCTTGAGTTTTCTCATTCTTCTTTTTAGTCTAGCTTATTCTTTCTCATTCTTATTCTTAGTCTAGCTTATTCTTTCGCATTTTTATTCTTATGCCGATCGGACTCGGTTGATGCATGGATTGGGAAACTCTGGCCATGTGAGTGAGTACAATCCTCATCTACATGCACTCTTACGGACTGTACAAATTCTTTCTTATTCTTAAGCCACTCAATTAAGGTGGCGTGCATGTAGGACTTTCTTCTTGGTACAACCCTCATCCGCATACACTCTTACGGGTCGTATGATTTCTTTCTTCTTCTTATGCCACTCAATTAAGGTGGCGTGTATATGGGACTTTCTTCTTATCACTCACGAGTTCCCCCATCACAACAACCTATTCTTCTCTAGCACTCTCTTTCTTAAATTCTTTAGTGCTATTTCTTCTTTCTCTTTATTCTTAGCATACTTTATTCTTTCTTACTCATGCATAGGCAAAGATATACATGTGGATGGTATATGCTTATGTTTCTTTCTTTAGTGCAATCATATAATGCAAATATGCAATGTTGCACAAAAATAAGTTCTCTACTCTTGCATATGCTTCTCTCAAGCATTTTGTCAAACAATAAGCTTGCATAATTAGACTCTACTTTAACTATAGTTCTATTTCTTTCTTGGACCATCCATATATGGAGTAAAACTCCTCCATAATAATTCTAAACCTGTCAAGGGAAGGCACTTCAAAAATCTCTACTCAATTTCTTCTCAAATTTAGCCAAACTTCCATTGGCCATCCTAACCTTGACTCTACTTCTCATGGCTCAAAACAACCATTCATCAACCCAACAACTCATCACAATTACAAACTTAGCAATCAATCTCACAATTATAAGTATATAAATACAAATCAAGTCATATAAATACACATCAAGTCATTTGATTGCTTAAATCTTAACTTGGGTTGGATTTACTTAACTTTTTCTTGAATTCTTCCACAAAAGCTCTCTAAATTGTTGGACTTGCTTCTTCTCTTAATTCCTAAACATAAACTTAATAAGAACTCAACACTTACTCAACTTAAATTTATACTAGAGCATGAATCCTTACCTCTTGATGCTTAGGAACAACTCTCTATCAAGATCCAACTAAAAGCCCTAAAAAAAAATACTTGATGATTGAGTGAAGAGTTGGGAGGAAATGGAGAATGAAGAGGCAGTGGAACTGAGGAAAATGAGGAGATTTAGAAGGCTAACCCTTAATATCTCATAAACTAAGCCTTCTTTCCCATTTTACCCTTCCACTTTCTTGAAAGTTCCATCCTTATCCTTTAATTCTCTACACTTGCACCCCCATTCTAAAACATTCTCCATGTAATTTCCTTGCAATTCACTCCCCACTTTGCTTTCTAATTAGGGGTAGAATGGTCGCTTTACCCTTATGAAAATTTTTCTTGAAACTCCACTAGAAAAATCTGCCGGTTCTTCGCCCTGGCGAAGAAATACAGGGCGTACATCGCCGCGGCGATGCTTTTTCTTCGCTGTGGCGAAGTCTGCATTCCTAAAATTCTGTAAGACTTCACCAAAATCAGGGCATCCAGACCATTCTAACAACTTAATTAATATGTCCATTTAACTTAGGCCAATAAATAAAATTTAAAAGCAAATGAACATGAGTCAAAGATGTACCTTAAAGTGGATGTTACATCTGATGAGATCAGGTAGATTATTACAGCAATATATTGTGGATGCATATATGGCTGTTGAAGAGGAAAAATTTCATTGGATTAGAAATAATAAAAAAAAATTGAGGAATGATTTGTACAGCGGATTGATGGATGCCATTTCAAAAGATGATGTTAATGCACAACATCTAGGGAAATCTACGTTGCTCCCTTCGTCTCACACTGGTAGTCCCTGATATTGTGTTCAAAATTATCAAGATGCAATGGTGATTTGTAGATGTTTTAGATATCCATATATTTTTTTTGACCTTCACCTGTAATCCCAAGTGGCCAAAGATACAAGATCTACAGAATTGTATTGGAGAATGTGATCAAGAAAGTAAAGTAACTGCAGTTTGTAGAGTTTTTGAGATCAAATTGCTTGAGCTAATGTGAGAGATAAAAAAAAGGTGAATATTTTGGTGAAACAGTACCAACTAAGTATTCCAATGAATAATATTTCTATTTTCTTTAAAAAAAAATCTAATTCATTGATAATTTATTATATGAAATTATATTATACTGACTATTGCTAAACATGTTATAATTGTTTTTGTCAGTTATCTACACTATCGAGTTCCAAGAGAGAGGCCTCCCAAATGCTCATATATTGATTTTTCTACATTCTAAATATAAGAATCCTTCGGCATCCAAAATAGATGAAATAGTTTATGCTGAAATACCAAATAAGGAATCTGATCTTGTTGCCTTTGCAACTGTCGAGAATCACATGATCCACAGTCCGTGCGGTGATGTTAACAAGAATTCACCATGTATGGAGAGAGGAAAACGTAAAAAACATTTTCCAAAGAAATTTGTCGATCAAACGTGTGGATGACAATGGATATTTGAGAAAAAGGGAGTCAAACTGGATAACCGTTTTATTGTTTCTTATAATAAGAATCTTTTGGTTAAGTTTGATGCTCACATAAATATTGAAATATGCAATCAACATAGATCAATCAAGTAACTATTCAAGTATGTCAACAAAGGACTGGACAGAATGAGAATGTCTACGGAAGTTGAAAACAATGGTCAATAGAACAATCAATGCGAGATTTTACAAAACAAAGATGAAATAAAGGCATATCCGGACTGTAGGTATGTACAAAATGCATAAAATATAATCTTTTTATATTGTTTGTTCATATTTTTTATAAATGTAACATTAATTGATTCAATTGAAAACATTACAGATATATCTCTTCTATGGAAGCTCGCTGGAGGATATTTCAGTTTGACATGTATTACAGAGAACCGGCTGTTGAAAGATTGTCATTCCACTTAGAGAACGAACAAACAATTATTTTCAATCCAAATAAGTGTTTGGTTAAACTTTTGGAAAGCAAATGAAATTGACTAAATGGATAAAGTGTAATCAACGATATCAATCTGCAAGATCATTGACTTATCCTGATTTTCCAAGCAAATGGGTTTGGAAGGATACCAAAAGAAAATGGTCCCCACGAAAAAAATAAGGTGTATTGGTAGGGTGTATTTTGCATTTCCAGGTAGCGGTGAGAAATATTATTTGCGAATGCTTCTGAACTTAGTAAGAGGAGCAACATCATTTGAAGATATTCGAACTGTCAGTGGGGAAATATTCAGTAAATTCAAAGATGCATGTTATGCATTAGGATTGCTGGATGATGATAAAGAGTGGAATAATTGCTTGGATGAAGTATTAGCATAGGCTACCGGAAGACAGTTAAGACAACTTTTTGTAACTATTCTTGTATAATGAAGTGGTGAGTCCAAGAGACTTGTGGAAAGCAAATACAAAACGCCTATCTGAAGACATTCCCTACATTCTTAAATAGAAAATGCGGATAATAGAATTGAGATGCACTGAGGAATAGATTTAGAATCATGCATTGTTCGAAATTGAAGAGCTGATGAAAAAGGTAGGAAAATCTTTGGCTAATCTCCTTGGAATGGCAATTCCCAAATATTCCATTTTTTAGAATTCATAGAATAGATTAATTGCCAAGGAATTAGATTATGGTATCGACAACATGAAAACACTGCATAGTGATTTATACAAGTGTCTCAACAATGGCCAGAGACACATATACGATTCAATCGTTGATTTTGTCAACAATCAAAGTGGAACACCATTTTTGTTTACGGACATGGCGGAACAGGTAAAACCTTCCTATGGTCAACAATCATGGCCAAATTAAGATCCGAGAGTAAAATTGTAATGGCTATAGCTACATCAGGAATTACTGCATTACTGCTATTCAGTGGAAGAACAACACTTCACATTTTTTAATCCCTTTAGATATCACTGAGGAAAGTACATGTGATATAAAAAAGGAGACACAATTGGAAAAACTACTTGAGCAAACAGCTTTGATCATTTGGGATGAAGCACCCATGGCAAGTAGGTATTGCTTTGAAGCTCTTGACAAAACTCTGAAAGATATTTTGTCTGAAAACATGACATAATACATGCCTGTTTATCATCATCTACCCTTTGGAAACATGTAACAGTGTTTAGACTTACAGAGAACACGAGATTGAAGACAAACTTAGTAAACCCGATTGGATAACTTGAAGACTTTTGACAAATGGTTACTTGATATTGTAGAAGGAAGGGACGTTGCAGAAGATGAGAGTTACATTCAAATACCTAAAGACTTGAAAATCGATCAACATACCAGTGACGAAGAAACAATTATGAATGTTGTTTTTCCAGATTTATCTGCTCAAATAAATAATATTGACTATATGAGAGAGAGCAATATTGACACCTAAAAATGAGACAATACATAGATTGAACGACTATATCACCCAGAGTCTGCCAACAGATGGAAAGATGTATTTCAGCTCAGGCAGCACTTACGAAGCAGCAGGTATCTCAAATGATGATGACATTCTCTATCCGACCGAATTTCTTAATTCTTTGATGTGCTCTGGCATGCCCAAACATGAATTGCATCTGAAGATTGACATTCCAATTATGTTGCTGCGTAATTTGAATCAATCTGATGGTCTTTGCAATGGAACCAGATTGATTATAACCCATTTAGGAAAGTGGTCCATACAAGCGATGATTATTACTAGGTAAAATATTGGGAATATTTTTACAATTCCCAGAATAATAATGTTGAATGCAGAGATGAAGTGGTCTTTCAGGTTGAAGAGAAGACAGTTACCTATGACAGTTAGTGTGACACCCATATCAAGGTACGTAATTTTATTTATGCTCTAATACCCTTAGTTGGATTTCTTTGAAGTTACCTTAGACAAATGTGAAGGAAATTCCTTAAAACTTCATTGGGGGTAAAATGGTTTTTTCACTCCTAATTAGATGAAAAAGTGGGAAGTGAAAGGAAACAAAATAATGTGAAGAAGATAATAAAAATGAGGGTATTTTGATAATTGACTAAAGGATATAGATGGAATTTCATAGAAAGTACAAGGGCAAAATGGGAATATATGTATATTTATTTAGTTATAAGGTTGCAATAACCTAAACCCTAGCCATTCTAACCCTTATTCACGCCACCCTTCACCCCTACTTTCACTCAATTTTCTTCACTAAATTTCAAAGGGAAATCATATAATTTGGCTTGGATTTTTATAGTTTTTCAATCCTAAAGCATCCAAAGGTAAAATTCTAGCACAAAGAGTGTGATTAAACTTTAAAGTTTTAAATTCTTATGGTTTTTATATGATCTAGGTCCAAGAGGAAGAGACTTTTAGCTAAAAGAGGTGATATCACACATTCAAGGTAAGTAAACCCCAATTTTAGCCTTGATTTGAGCAAGACTTGTGTAGTATGATTCTTGCATGTTTTTATGTGATTGTATGTGAGAATTATTGGCTGTTTTTGATGATGAATGATGTGTAATTTCCAGCCTTGAGAAGTAGTGCATGGTTATGTGATGATTTGGTGAAGTTATAGAAGAATTAGTGTTGAAATTTTTGAAGTGTTGAGAATTGTTGAAAATGGACAGGTTTGATGCTATAATTAGTGAGTTTTTGGCTCACATTTTGGTGGAATTAGAGAGATGTGGAAGTGTAGCCAACATGGTAGTTGCATGTGCATATGAAGTGTTTGATGAAAATGCATGCATGAGTTGGCTAAACCCTATTGAAGAAAGGGTTAGAGAAAGGCAAGGCAAGAATTGAAGTAGAAAGATTATGTTGGGCTTAACTAAGTGTAAATCTTAGTATTCAAGGGTGCATATTGTTATGCCAAATTTTAGAATATCACTTGGTCATGTTAGTTCCATGAGAGAAATGGCCCTTAGTGCTTGGTTCTAGTTACTTGAACCTTTACTATTTCTTGAAAAGCACATCAAAGTGTTAGAGAAGAATTGCAAGTTAAAGTGTTACTGTGATATGACAATTGTGATAGTAGAGAATGGTAGAATATGTCATGACATACCATTATGCCATAATGAATTTTCAAGTTTGTATATGTGAACTTGGAAAGCATATTAAAGAATGGGCTAGATCATGCATATATTGTGCGCATGATTTATATATAGGCTTGATTTAGTAAATGAGAATATGAAAGAATATGTTAGCAAAGAATGAGAAAACGAAAAAAAGAAAATGGCTTGTAGATTTCTTTTTAGCTAACATGCAAGTATGTATATTTTCTCATTTACTAAAGAATGCAAGTGTAGAATTTCCATAGCTTGGAAATTCACGTTGAAATGTGCATAGTATCTTTTTCTATTCTCTTTCTATAGCATGCTATGTTTAAGGCTTTTGCAATGGGGAACCCGTGAGTGACAGAGATGCCCACATGCATGCCGCCATCAGTGAGCAGCATCAGTAGAGAGATACAATTTTGTACAGTCCATCAGTAGTGTATGTGGATGAGGACTGTACCCAGTAGAGCATACCTACATGCGCCCTGTGTAACACCTACTGAAAAACTAGTACAATGCATGCAATTAACAATGAAAAATTGGGCCCAAAATATTTCTTTTCATTACAATTCACATGTCTTTTATACACAAAGGTTACTGTTTACAAAAGTGCATTTTAAAAGACAAAATAGGGGAACAGTGTAGCTATTGCTCCTCGCGCGCCGACGCCCCTCCAACCGCATCATCACCTAGAACCTGCATCACCAAAGGAAAATAACGGGGTGAGCAAAAATGCTCAGTAAGTAAAACTCTCTAACTGTCTGTCCCCGTGTTGACTCTTAATCTTCCTTTTCTAATTCTGTTTCTATTTCTGTTCTATTTCTGTTTCTATAACATCATGGCCATCTTACCGGAGGTACGGCCGAATGGCGTCACACAGCACCATCCATTCTCTATGGCTATCGGGTGGAATTCACACAGTACCAACCCATCTTAGTGACTACCGAGTGAGGATCACAAAGCCACCAACTCCGGTTCCTCCTAACTATCGGGTGGAGATCACCTAGCACCTACCCGTTCCTCATGAATTTTGGGTAACGATCACCAAGCATTTACCCGTCTCTTGTCACTATCGGGGGATGATCACAAAGCATCAACCCGCTTCTACTAGCCATTGGATGATGATCACAAAGCATCAACCCACTCTAAGGGCTATTCGGATGATGTTCACAAAGCATCAACCGATTCCCCTAACGGTCGTGATGATCACAAAGATCATCCCAACTATACCACTCTTCTAACTCATTCTATTGTAGCATTTTTCAATGCTCTCTACCCTTAGAGTAATTTTACCCACTAAGCTCTCTACTCATAGGGTATTTCTAAACACAAAGTTCCTACTCTTTCTTAGGTCACTCTTCAATGCATATAACAATGCACATGGATGATTCACTCTACTAATGCACTTGTGAAATGCAACATGCAAAGTTGCAAGAATTAGGGTCATTACTCACACTCAATTCTCTATTAGACATTTCATCAAAAAACTCATGTGCACCTAAAAAATCTATCATAGCCATGAATCTAAAACTTTTCCTAACATCCAAAATGGGGAAAAACCCCTTCACAAAGTCATAATAACCTGTCAAAAAAAACACTCAAAAAGGGTTCCATAACACCCCTCAAATCCATCTCAACTACCTTGCCAAACCAACAACCCATTTCTCATATTGCAAAGTAATAACATTCACAAAGCATAGAAATTTCTATTTAATCCTTCATACATGCCTTATTACATGTATATACATACTACATCAAATCTATCAAAACCCTAATCAAGAAATTTCATAAATCTCAACTTGGGTTGGGTTTTTACTTGTTATGGAGAGACTTCACCAAATCTTCTTCCACTTGGTTTCTTGGCTATTCTCTCTACTCTAACAAAGAAGAAACCCACAAGCACATAATGAACTAAAATCATACATATCACACAACTTAAGGAGAAATCCTTACCTTAGGAAGCCTTAGGTTGCTTTCTATACCCCCAAATCACTTCAAACCCTTGAAATTCCTTGAACCAAAAGAAAAGAGAAATTGAGAGGAGAAGAAATGAAGAGTCACGTTTGAGAGAAGAAGAAATGAGGGTTCTTTGATTCTAATCCTTTTAATGAAATATTAACACACTTATTCCATTTTGCCCTTGTTCTATTTTGGGAATTCATCCCTATCCTTTGATTCATTACAAACTCACCCCCATCAACATATCTATGTAAAATCCTTACAATTCACTCCCACTTTTCCTGCTAAAAAGGGGTAGAAAGGTCAATTGTCCTTAGGAAGAAAATGTCTAAAACTCAACCAACATGAAATCGGCCCGTCGCCGCGGCGAAGAAACATTTGTCGCCGCGGCGAAACTGTCCAGAGAGTTTCACCCTTGGTTCAACCCATCTTCGCCGCGGCGAAGATTCTTCTTCGCCCCGGCGAAGCTTGGTACACTCAAATTCTTCTATTTTCAACCAATTTCAGGGCAACAATCAACATAACATTCAAACAAACAAATATAATAAAAACCAACTCGATTAAGGGCGAAAGAGGAAACAATAAAACGTACCTCAAGCGGGGCGTTACACCCTGCCATTAGTGAGCGGCCACAACAGTGAGATACAACATTTGTATAGTCCATCAACAGTGCATGTAGATGAGGACTGCACCCACTTACATGGCTAGGGTTTCAAATCCATGCATCAACCTAGTCCGATTGGCAAACCAGAATAGAAGAAAGAAAAAAAAAGAGAAACAAAGAAGAAAAGAAAGAGATACAACATAAGAGACAGATAACAAAAAAGAAAAGAAAGTTCTTTTCTCAAGAAAGTTTATTATTCTGCATATGTATTATGTTACTTACATGATTCGGTATTTCTTATGTGCTCGACCATGTACATTTTTATTCATTGTCTATGCACGTTGATAAGTAGCAAATCAGAGTATCTAAAAAGAATGTAGAATATCAGAAAAGAATGAAGAATATTGTCAAAGTTTAATGCGAAAAATTGAAGATATTTATATGAATATGAAAAGGTCAAATTAAATGTTCAAATATATACAAAAACATAAATTCCTTGATACAAAGTTATTTAAAGGTTCTATACTATTATTGTCAGGTACAATGAATGCTACATTATATGTATTATGTATTATAAATGCATATTTTTGACATATGCAACTCAACCACAAACTCTTGCATGACAGACATCGTCAAGATATTTAACATCAATAGTACTATTAAACAGTTTAAATATTTACAAATGCAACATTACATGGGCTGGAGACTTTTTTTCGTATACACAAAAATTAGCATCAACTGAATGCTTCCACATCCGTAACAATAACACAATTAAAAAAACTTGCGTGGCAAATATTATCAAAATATTTAACAAACAGTTTAAAAATTTACAGAAGTAACATTAAGTGGACCAGAGGAAGTTACAACAGCATTGCAGTCAATATAATCTCTATTAGTCGACATCTTCTCATTTTTCAACACAATTGTCTCTAAAAAACTAGAATCTTCATTTGGAAATTTGTTCTTGAATTCTTTGACACAAGCTTTTCTGGTGGCCAAAAACATTTCTGAGACCAAATCATAAGCCTCTTCTTTATCTTTCTTAGCTTGTACAATTAAAGGTTTGATGTCATCATTTTCTTTAGACAATTCATCACTTTTATTTTTAAAGACTTCCTTTTGCTGCCGCTCATTTGCAAAAGACTGTTAAGCATTTCTAAACAATTCTTGACAATGTTTCAATTCGGCTTTGACCTTTTCAAACGTCTCCTTTGATATTTTCAACTATTCTTCCAATTTGCGAACCTCGGAAATCACATGTTCATTTTCTTTTTTCAAATTTGAGATCACATCTTTTGAAACAAGCCAACGTTCTTTGATTTCTAAGAAACCTTCATAAGCCTATTTCAAAAACAATGAAACCACATTAACATCGTCGTGCCAAATAAGTATATATTCACATGACAAACTGAAAAAGCATTACCTCTTTCCCTAGGCCAAATGTTTTGTTGTCAAGCTCTTCTTTAGAAATTTTTTTCCATTTTCATTCAGAATTCATATTTGAACCCTCTTGCTGATAGCTTTTCTGCCGTTTCACCAATCTATGTAATGGAATTTCTTCTGACTGATTATCCTCTTCTTCAATCAATCTAACATGGCAAGAACCATAATTAGGTTTCATAGAATTGGAGGTTGAAGCAGATAAAACAGAAGTCTATAAAGGCGTTAACAATTCTAACTTGGAATCACTACTTGATCCTTGATGAGAATGCAAAATGTCATATTTACCCCCTTAATGTTTAGTCTTTTATACGTATTTTTTGCCTAAATGTACTCATTATTATTCTATTTTGATTTAGGATGCAAATGGAGGCGTTAATTGCAAAACGGAACTAATTAAATGAATTCGGACAGTTTCTATTTTGTTTCGTAATCTGGGCATAACTCTCTCATCTGAGCTCCGATTGAGATGATTCAAAATTCTGTGGAACCATAAGAAAGATATCTACACGTTCATGTTTTGAGTTTGGAGAGATACTCGCTGCATCAAGGCTATAATCGGGCTTGAAGTTGACACACCTGCAATGCCGACGTCCTGGAGCATTCTGCCTTGTCATGCAAATCAATTGGGCAGTTTATTATTGGAAGATTTGAGGACATGTGGCATGCAAGTTACAGCTCAGAATCACCACTTTCCTATTTTATTTTAGGACTTTATCTTATTATCAATTAATTAGAATAAGATTAGGATTAATGTTATTTTAGGATATTAGAATATTTTTTTAGGAGATTTAGTGGGATTCAATTACTGGAATTGGATTTTTATTAAGGGGATCAGATTAGGGTTTTTGGAGAAAAAAAAACACATACGCCTCTCTCTGGTCTTCTCTGTAACTTTTCCTTTGGAATTTTCGTGATGGCCATGAGAGGCTAATTTTTGTAACTTGGTCGAAGGAAGCGGAGACCTCGGAATCAACCAACTATGAGATCTAATATATTTTATTTTTGCAACAACTGTTTTCTACTTGTATTATCATAAAATATGCATAGTAAAATACATGTAAAAATACCATAAATAGTTGGGCCCAAATTTTTTTTTTCTTTTATTAAGCATTCAAATTCTTTACACAAAAAGTTATATCATGCACAAAAACATTAAAAGCAGGGTGGACAGTGTAGCCATTTCTCTTCGCTTAACGACGCCCATCCGACCGTGTCCTCACCTAGATCCTGCAAAACATAGAAAACATCGGGGTGAGCACAATTAAGGCTTAGTAAGTAAAACATCTACTCATCAATCCCCGTAACTCTCTCTCTGATTCTTTCCTTACAAGTCTTGTTTACTCTTCCTTTTACAATCTTCTGATTTCTCTTTCTCGTAACTCTTTTCTACTAACTCTCTTAGTAAGTCACGGCCCCATCTAACCGGAGGCACGGCTGGGACTCACTCCCACTCTACATGACTTATACTCGTTCTAGCCGATCGGACTCGGTTATGCATGGATTCGGAACCCTTGGCCATGTGAGTATATAATCTCTCTCTCGGTTACTCGGGCATAGCCCTCATCCGCATGCACTCTCACGGGCTACACCACTTCTCTTTCTCATACTCATGCCGCTCTCTCAATGCGGCATACATGCAGGAATACTCTACCCATTACTCACAGGTTCCCCATCGCACAACCTACTCTATTCTCTTATCTAGCACTACTTTCTCTTTATTCTCTAGTGCTCAATTTCTCTTTCTCTCTATTCTTAGAGTAGCTCAAACTCAATTTCTCTACGCTCTTTTTCTAATGCATAACTATTGCATGATAAATGCATATAGATGACTCATGCTCATTAATGCACTTATGAAATGCATTTATGCTATGTAGCAAAAATTAAGGCTTTCTACTCTTACTCATGCTTCTCTTGAGCATTTCATCATACAATTCAAGTGCATTATAACTTTTCTCTTCTTTTTAATCATCCAAAATGGGAGAAAAACTCCCTCATACATTCTAAATCCCTGTCAAAGGAAAACACTTCTATAAAGTTTACTCAAATCTTCCTTCAACCTCAATCAAAACTCACCCAACATCATAAAATCTTAACACTTCTCATAAAGGAAAAATACTTCCAACAATTCAACATGAATACTCATCTCATTTACAATCATTAACAAGCATAAAACAAACTCATACATGCATATATCTCTACTCAATTTCTAGTCAAAAACTTATTCAAATCTCAACTTGGTTGAATTTACTTACCTTGTGAAAAAGTGACTTCTCTAGCACTTTTCCTTTCCCTTATTGTCTTGTCTTCTCTCTACAACCCAAAACAACAACAACAACAACAACAACAATAAAAACCATATAAGACTTCATATAACTTTAAGAAAACTCACATCTAAAGCAAGAATCCTTACCTTAGGATGCTTTAGATGATATCTCTACTCAAAATTATTCAAAGGCTCTCTTAAAACCCTTAGAAATCTTGGAACAATTGAAAGCAAAAAGGAGAGAATTGAGAGAATGGATATGGCGGTGAAGAAGAAGGAAATGAAGGGTTTATTACACTTAGCCTTTTTTAGTTCATGAGAAAATCAACACTTCTCAAGTTTGCCCTTGATCTTCTTTGAAAATTCCATCTATATCCTTTGATTCATTACACTCACTCCCCCATACTAACTCATTCTCCAAGAAATTTCCTTACATTTTACCCCCCACTTTTCCTGCTAACTAGGGGTAGAATGGTCATTTAACCCTTATGGAAAAATATCTAGAACTCTCAATACACATTTTAGTCGGCTCATCGCCGTGGCGAAGAAACTCCCATCGCCCCGGCGAAGAAAGACAAAGCCTACACCGCCTTACTCAAAGTCAACTTCGCCGCGGCGAAGACTACTCTTCGCCCCAGTGAAGACTGAAATTCCAAAATTCCTCAAATCTCAACCAATGTCAAGGCAAACACTCAACCAACTCAACACACAAACTCAATTAAAGCTAAATCAATAAACATTTAAGCAAAACAGCAAATCTTAAGGACGTACCTCAAGTGGGGCGTTACAATTTTAGTGTTCAATTTTCGTGTTTGAGTATTGAATGTTATTCTGTGCATATATTCATGATTGATGCATTTAATTACTATGAGGCTTACTAGTGTATTATTTGTTGCAATCTACTGTTAAGTTTGATATCAAATCCGTAATTGTTTGATCCCTCTAACTTGTGAAGCAATTAGGGTTAATAATTTGCTGCGTCAAGAATTAGTAATCTTAAGAAGAACATTCAACTAAATTAAATACAACTGCTTGTGTTTGTGTTGTTTAGCTTCATCGATTTCTCTAATTCTTAAGGCTGCCACTAGATTAAATCTGATTGCTTGTCTAGGGTTGTTTAGTGGTAAGATTAATTAAAATCGCTTGTTTCCTAATTAATTACAATTAAGGAGAGATAGGAAAATAGTTCTAACAGTGAATATTCAAAGTAAGAATTGATTTATTTTTTTTGCATCAATGATCAGTTGTAAGATTCCGATGGTGGATGTTGATGGAGACCAAGTTCGTTATTTTGAATGAATTTGATTTGAATTATTTTGTTTTCTTGGAAAAGTTTATGTTTTACTAAAAACCCCTCTCAGCCTTGTTCACATAACAAAAAATTCGGCTAGACACTCTCTGTGGGAATGACCTTGACTCACACTACTACATGTGTTTTCAGGTTTTAATTCTGGGTGCCTACGACAGCACACCAATCCTCCTTTATACAGAACTTCGGAATCAAGTCTTCCAATAAATTTCATCAAGTTTTTGGGAGCCATTACTACAACGAAAAAATAATATCATCAAATAAATAAAAATAGAGAAAACAAATAATTATTCAACTTAATAGAAATTGTAAATCTTTGTTATTACTTGGAAGACATTTATTCTTCCTGATATGTGATAGAGACACAAATTAAAACAACAATATCTCAGACGACAGAGAATACCAAAACCTTGACAACTGTTCCAAAAAATAAATAGATAATTACACGATAACAATGATGTTCACTTCTGAAGCATTTGTACCACTGGCATTTCATAACATCAATTCATAAATCAACGGCAATATTACTATATACACTAAATACAACAAGATAATAAACAAAATCATAATGAGAAAAACACCAATTCCAACAGTAGATTTACTGAGAAAATAGTGTGCAATGCGACTACCGAGACAACAAATAAACAAGCTGACCTAAACAAACAAAATTGTAGTAAGAAAGACACCAATTTCAGTAGTAAACTCATCGAGAAAGTAATCTGCAACACGACTACCAGAGAAACCAATAAACAACTTGAGCATAACAAATTATTAGCACAACCATCTAACAATAGCTTCTTATAACAATAATAACAAATCTCAGAACTCCATAACAATAACATGCACTTTAATCAAAGTTAAAATCGATGACAAATCAATTAGACCAATGTAAAATAAAAAAAACAACATTGTCATTGAAACTGAATAAATTTACTTTACTTATCTCAACCTTAGTCAACGAGAAAAGACGGACGTGGAAAACGTGACAAACAGACTAGGACAAATGCCTTTAAAGCTGAAACTAACAGAGAAAACCCTAAATCCTCAAATTTACTTCAATTAAAATACTGAATATTAAATCTGCATGTTTTCTTTAAGCATCAACAACATTTTAAACGACAACATTTTTCATCATTTATGAATTTTACAAAGCCAAAATGATAGCGCACAGTAAAACTTTAATATTACCACTTCAGCCGAACTATGTCACTATAACTTATCATCAAAGTATAAAAGAAGTGAAACTCAAAGATTCCTTCAAAATCTCACAATCAAATACTAAACCTGAAAATAGAAATGAATTTCACAATAATAATTACAAAATAAATAACATTAATTTAAATATATAAAATACTCAATTGCGTATTAGTTTGACAGCACTTCATTTTGAAATAACATTAATGAACAACAAAAGATCAATTTGAAACAACAAAAAGTGAAATTTTAACATATGTACATAATTATGCAAACAGATAATACTTTTCCCATGGGAGAAGATCATCATCCAAGTATTACAATGTTGACGACCAAAAACAAAAGCATTAGGAGGATGACAACCTAAAACACAACGGACCAATTCTATATATGCTTATTCAACAACATATTATCTATATATTACATACAAGCAAAACAAATTGTTAAAATTACAATCTCTATAGTGTCCTAATCAAAGAGCAAGAGACCTCGCCTCATCCATTTTCCATAGACCTTCCTCATACTTGTACCACCTCATAAAGCCTTCATCACTTTGAGTATGCTAGCACATGATGCACGAGTGCTCAGTGCATGTTAAGAACTCACGTAATCGAGCAACCTTCTCCAAGATAATTTTATCTAACTTCTTAATAATTTTTCCAGGCATCAATGGAGGAAGAAGTGGACCTTTTATAAGAAGACTATGTGATATGTTGAGGGCTTCTAGATTTGGTAGGTCATCCAATATAAGCAATAGGGCATCCTTAACTATCACTGAGCATCTCAAGCTCAAAACCTTCAAATTTGAAGAAATTTGACTATCGTAGAAGCAAAAAGAACATCAAAAGGACCCATGACCTTGAGTTCATTGAAGTTCTTGCAATTTAGGGCTATTTCTTCTATAAGATAAGCAGATTTACTATACTATGCATTGTTAGGGATTCAAGAGATCTCCATGTATGAATGGCCTTGCAAATTACATCCTTCTTTATTATGTTCCAAGATGGCAAAACGAGACGCCTCAGACGGGGGCACCTGTAGACAACAATATATGGTGTGTTACTTCCCAATTCAGTGCACCAAAAAGAAAATTAAAGGTGATGATCACTAGTACCAAAGGCAATGCTGAAGACTCAGTCAATAAATAGCAAGAATAAAAAAAAAAAAATTACCTTTCAACAAGGTTTTAAATAGAAACATAAAAAAATTAGTTTTCAGTAATATAAATAAATTGTTCGTCCCCTGCATACAAATTGAAGTGAAAAATCAGGGTTCTTATCTGTCTCCGGCTAAGACTCAACAAAATTTTCAACGAACAAGTCAATGCCTTATTAGAACACTCATCCACTTAAACATATGGCTCTAATGGAATTTTGATAAAATTTGATCTCAACATTGACAAATCAAGAGTTTTCCAAAGAAGTGGATCATAGCAAGCTGAACGCCATGAATTACAAATGTGAGCAATGCTTGAAGTCAACTGGAAAACATCAAAACACAGGAAGATTTTCACCAATGAGTCAATGTCCAGATCCTCTGTAACACCCCACTTGAGGTACGTAGTTAAGATTTGATGAATGGCTTGAATGTTTATTGATTTACCCTCAGTTGAGTCTGTATGTTGTTAATATTGTTTGGTTTACCCTTGGATGAAAAGGTGTCTTGGTTTGGTTGAGTGATTTCCCTAAAAATTTGTAAGACTTGGTGAAATATTAGGGTTACAGTCTTCGCCGGGGCGCAGAATAATCGTCGCCGCAGCGATGAGGAGCTGCTACAACCCGTGTAGCTTCTGTGAGCTTTCGCTGGGGCGAAGAAAATAGCTTCGCCGCGGCGAAGACCCGGCTGAATGTTCCCCTTGAGTTTTTGAGGAATTCTTCCTTTGAGACTCAATGACCATCTACCCCTTTTTAGCAGGAAAAGTGCGGAGTGAATTGCAAGGAAATTGCATGGAGAATAGTTTAATGGGGTTGTGTTTGCAAAGAATGAAAGGGTTAAATGGAATTTCAAAGAAAGAGTAAGGGTATTTGGGAAAGAGGGGAGAAAATATGTGATATTAAGGGTTAGCTTTAGAAACCCTTTCATTTTGGTTCTTCACCACGGCTCTTGCATCCCTTATTTCTCTCAATTTTTCATTCAAGTTTCCAAGGATCTTTGAAGGCTTTTGACTAGAAATTGTTACAAGTTAAGCCCAAGCACAAAAAGGTGAGAATCCTTACCTAGTAGTAATTTTTTATTTTTGAAAGAGTAGGATCCTTATTAAGTTGTGTATTGAAGGTTTAAGAGAAAGTATCAAGCCATCAAGAGTAGAGAGGTTTAGTGGATTCTACTTGTGTCCAAGGTAAGTAAATTCACCTAAGTTGTGATTTACTTGATTGAATGATGTGTAGAGATTTTTAGATATGTGCTTGATGCTTGAATCTATGTTTAAAATGAGTTGATGAATTCAAGGTTGTTATAAGAAAGAATTCCACCATGAGAAGGGTGGATTGTGTTGTTAAAGTTGGGAAGAAGTGTGGATAGAATTAGAAGGATTTGAGAGGATTATTTGAAGTGTATTTTCTTGCAGGTTGTATGATGTTTTAAAGGAGTTGAACTCCTATTTTGGATGATTAAGAAGAAGTATAATTAAAGTAGAATAGAGTTTATGTATGCACACATTTTGTTTGATGAAATGTCTAAAAGAAGCATGAGTAGAAGTAGAGAACCTTACTTTATGCAACATAGCATATTTGCATGTCATGAATGCATATAAGAAAGATTTAGGCATGAACCATCCATATGCATATGTTTAATGAGAAATCACATGAGAAAGAAATATGAGAAATGAGAAAAAAATACTTATGAAAGAGATAAAGAAAAGAATAATCTCTTAGAGTAAAGAGAAAGAAAGAATAGCACTAGAGGATAAAAAAGTTTATTAAGTGCTACAAGAAATAAAAGAAAAAAGTTGAGTGATGGGGAACTCGTGAGTATAGAGTTACCTCATGAAACCGTATGAGAAAGCGCGTTTCCACCATGAGGAGAGCGGAATGCATGTGAACCGCTATGAGAAAGAGCGGTCTCCGCATGAGAGAGCGGAATGCATGTGAGACCGCTATGAGAAAGAGCGGTCTCCGCCATGAGAGAGCGAATGCATGTGAACCGCTTGAGAGAGGAGCAGTCTCGCTATGAGAAAGCGGAATGAGAAGAATAGAAAGAAAAGAAAAGAAAGAAAAATGAGAATTTGAATTAGAAAACTGATAAGAATACGAAGAGAATTGATGAGTAATGCACGGGGATGATAGAGTAAGAGATTTTTACTTACTGGGCATCTTGTGCTCACTCCGTTGTTTTCTTGTGGTACAGGAAATAGGTGAGGACTGGTCGGATGGACGTCGGCAAGCGGGGAGACTTGGCTGCACTGGCCACTGTTTTCGTTTTTGAGAGTCTTTGTCATATGATGTTTGTTTTGTAAGAATGTAATTATTAAGTAAAGAAAAATTTTTGGGCCCAACTGTTTGATAAATATGCTGTCTTTTATTAATTAGATTATGATTTTGTTAGAAGAAAGTAGTTGTTACATTTTTGGTATCAGAGTAATGATTTTGGGATGGGACAGTGAGTCATTCTCGCGCGCTACGACGTGTCTTATCGACCACTGCAAGTTAAATTATTTTCTTATTAAGGGGTTATTAAAGTTGATGTGAGAATGGTTATTTTGTAGATGCGACGTAGAAATGAAAGAAGGGTAAGAGTGAATGAATGAGGGAGAACCCTCTAACCCACGGAACAAACCCCCCTACCTTGATGCGACAATGATTCGAACCATTGTACAGCAGGTGTTAGCAGAGAGTCAGGGGAGAGTTGTACCGGAGAGAAATGAGACCCTAGTAGAGTACCGCCCGTAAGGCAAGAGCAAGAAGGGCCGATACCTCAGATAGTACAGAATCGAGTTGATCCGATTAGGGGCTTGCAAGTCAGCATCGGCCACCAGAGTTTAGGGGTACTAGGATCCGTTAGAAGCTGAAGAGTGGTTTAAGTCTGTTGAGTGGACGGTGGCCTGTTTCCCATGAATGATAGAGAGAGGATCAGTTATGTAGTTTCTTATTTTAGGCTGATGCCCGAATTTGGTGGGAAATGGAAGAGAATCATGACACGGCAACCATGACTTGGGGAGATTTTAGAAGAGTGTTTGAGACCGAGTATCGGACGGGGACCGGGTTCATGAGAAAATACAAGAGTTATTAACCTGAAGCAAGGGATGAGTACAGTGAAAGAGTATCAGTTCGTCAACTCTCTTGCGAGGTTTGCACCTGGGATAGTGAGTACTTGTAACACCCTACTGAAAAACTAGTACAATGCATGCAATAACAATGAAAAATGGGGCCAAAATATTCTTTCATTACAAACTCACATGTCTTTTATACACAAAGGTTACTGTTACAAAAGTGATTTTAAAAGACAAAATAGGGGAACAGTGTAGCTATTGCTCCTCGCGCGCCGACGCCCCTCCAACCGCATCATCACCTGAACCTGCATCCACAAAGGAAAATAACGGGGGTGAGCACAAATAATGCTCAGTAAGTAAACTCTCTAACTGTCTGTCCCCGTGTGTGACTCTTAATTCTTTTCCTTTTCTAATTCTGTTTCATTTCTGCTTCTATTTCTGTTTCTATAACATCATGGCCTCATCTTACCGAGGTACGGCCGAATGGCGTTCACACAGCACCATCTCATTCTCTATGGCTATCGGGTGGAATTCAACAGTACCAACCCATTCTTAGTGACTACCGAGTGAGGATCACAAAGCACCAACTCGGTTCCTCCTAACTACGGGTGGAGATCACCTAGCACCTACCCGTTCCTCATGAATTTGGGTAACGACACCAAGCATTTACCCGTCTCAGTCACTATCGGGGGATGATCACAACATCAACCCGCTTCTACTAGCCATTGGATGATGATCACAAAGCATCAACCACTATCTCTTAACTAATCGGGTAGTGGTCACAAAGATCTACCCGTTCCTCATTTCTATTACTCATTGGGTGACGATCACAAAGCATCGACCCATCTCTAAGGGCTATTCGAATGATGATCACAAAGCATCAATCCGATTCCCATAACGGTCGGGTGATGATACAAAGCATCATCCCAACACTACTCTTCTAACTCATCTATTGTAGCATTTTTCAGCTCTCTACCCTTAGAGTAATTTTTCTCACTAAGCTCTCTACATAGGGTATTTCTAACACAAAGTTCCCTACTCTTTCTTAGGTCACTTGTTAATGCATATAACAAGCACATGGATGATTCATCTCTACTAATGCACTTGTGAAATGCCAACATGCAATGTTGCAAGAATTAAGGTTCATTACTAACACTCAAACTCATTAGGCATTTCATCAAACAACTCATGTGCACTATAAAAATACTCATAGCCATGAATCTAAAACTTTTCTAACCATCCAAAATGGGGAAAAAAACCTTCACAAAGCCATAATAACCTGTCAAATAAAACATCTAAAAAGGGTTTCATAACACCCCTTCAAATCCATCTCAACTACCTTGCCAATCCACAACCCATTATATTTACAAGGTATTAACATTCACAAAGCATAGAAATTCTCTCATACATCCATACATGGCATATCACATGTATTTCACATACATACATCATTACATTAAACCCTAATCAAGGAATTTCATAAATCTCAACTTGGGTTGGGTTTACTTACTTGCTATGGAGAGACTTCACACAAATCCTCTTCCACTGGTTTCTTGACTATTTCTCTACTCTTAACCAAAAGAATGAAAAACCTCAAATTTCAATATGGGTTAAAACTCCCAACACACAACTTAAGTAGAGATTCTTACCTTAGAAAGCCTTAGGTTGCTTTTTATACCCCAAATCACTTCAAATCCCTTGGAAAACTTGATAAGAGAGAAGAGAAGTTGAGAGGAAGAAGAATGGAGTGCTGCGTTTGAGGAGAAGAAATGAGGGGTTTTGTAATTCTAATCCTTTTAATGAAATGTAAACAAAGCATTCCCTATTGCCTTACTTTCTTTGGGAATTCCATCTATATCCTTTGGTTCATTACAACTCACCCCCATTTACACATTCTCCATGAAAAATCCTTACAATTAACTCCCCACTTTTCTGCTAAAAAGGGGTAGAAAGGAAAATGTCCTTAGGGAAGAAAAAAGTCAAAATCACAAACATTTTATTCGGCCTGTGCCGCGGCGGAAGAAACATTTGTCGCCGCGCGAAACTGTCCAGAGAGTTTCACCCTTGGTTCAACCCATCTTCGCCGCGGCGAAGATTTCTTGCCCGGCGAAGCTTGGGACACTCAAATTCTTCTATTTTCAACCATTTAGGGCAACAATCAACATAACATTCAAACAACAAATATAACAAAAACCAACCGATTAGGCGAAAGAGGAAACAATAACAACGTACCTCAAGCGGGGCGTTACAATTCTCCCCCCTTAAAGAATTTTGTCCCCGAAATTCAAAAAAATAACTCTGGGAAACGATTTGCATGTCGTTCTACTTCCAAGTGGCTTCTTCCTTTATGATTCCTCTAAAGGACTTTCACTAGCGGAACACTCTTGTTCCGAAGCTCTTAACCCTTCGGTCTAAAATCTGAACTGGACGTCTTCATATACCAGATTCTTGTACTTCAACGTCTTCTACACTCAGAACATGGAGGGGATCACTTAATACTTTCGTAGCATCGAGACAGGAAGAATCGTGCACCCTGTCCAAGCTGGTGGTAATGCCAATCTATAGGCCACCTTCCCCACTCGTTGCAAGACCTCAAAAGGGCCTACATACCTCGGTGCTAACTTCCCTTTGGTTCCAAGCGCATAACTCGCTTGTAAGGGGAACTTTCAGAAACACTTTGTCGCCCATGGAATTCTACCTCTTTCCTCTTCAAATGGCATAACTCTTCTGTCGATCTTGGGCTTGTTTCATTGTTTCTGATTAACCTCACATCTTCTACTAGTTTCTGAGTCATTCTGGCCAAGAGCGGTACTCAATCATCTCTTCACCTACTTACCATCCCAATGAAGCGGAGACCTACACCGTCTACCATACAAAGCCTCGTAAGGCGCCATTTAATTGTAGACTGATAACTGTTGTTGTAGGCAAATTCCACAATTGTAACATCTCATGCCAGGATACTTATAATCCATGCAACAGGCTCTCAACATATCCTCGAGCACCTGATTCGTTCTCTCGGTTTGGCCATCTGTCTGAGGATGATAGGCAGTACTGAATGCTAAGGGTACCCAAACTCCTCTGTAAACTTGTCCAGAAGGCTGAAAAAAATCTGGAATCTCTATCTGATACTATAACCTTTGGCACAACCATGCAATCTGACTATCTCCTGAGGTAAATCTGAGCCAACTGATCGTAGTGGTGCTCTCCTTTACTGGGAGGAAATGGGTGACTTGGTAACCTATCCCAATCACCATATAGCATTACATCCTTTTGCACTCTGGGAAGACCCGTGATAAAAATCCATTGAAATGCTCTCCCATTTCCACTCTGGAACACTCAATGGCTGAAGCAACCCTGACGGCCGTTGAGTTCGCTTTCACCTGCTGACAGGTAGACATTTAGCCACAAACTCGGCGATGTCTTTCTTCATACCTGACCACAATAGCCTTTCTGATGTCCTGATACATCTTGGTTGCTCCCGGATGAGCGGTGTACGGTGTGTCATGAGCCTCTAAGAGGATTTTCTGTTTCAACCTCATATGGAGGAATGCACAACCGATTTCTGAAATAGAGGGCACCATCTCTCACAAAGAACTCTGATGTCTTGCCCTATGCACTTGCTGAACTATTTTCTGACACCACTCATCAGCCATTTGCTTTTCTCTAATTCTTAGTAAAAGAGGACTGTACACTAGGCTGGCAATTCTCCGGAACCACCTCATATGTTCCTTAGACAACTCTTCTATTAACTCTTTCTGTCTGGTAAGCGGGAAAACATGAGCTTTTCTACTCAAGGCATCGGCTAACATTGGCTTTCCCTGGTTGGTACTTGATCTCAATCATAATCCTTGACCAGCTCTAACCACCTTCTCTGCCTCATATTCAACTCCTTTTGAGTGAAGAAGTACTTCAAACTCTTATGACGTGTAGATTACCTTCACACCATAAAGGTAATGCTCCATATCTTTAAAGCAAAGACCACGGCTGCTAACTCTAGGTCATGCGTAGGGTATCTGGTCGTCCTCTTCAATTGACGAGAAGCATAAGCTATAACCCTACCTAACTGCATCAAACACAGCACCGAGTCCCTGCAAAGAGGCGTCTGTAAAATGTCATAATCTACACCCTCCTGCGGTAACACTAGCACAGGAGCTGATTGTAACCTCTTCTCAACTCGTTGAAGCTTTCTTCACAAGCTGCTGACCAGACAAAGGAGTTTTGCTTGGTAAGAGCTGTCACGGTTTAGCCAACTGGGCGAATCCCGCCGACAAATCGCCGGTGTAGCCTGCTAAGCTAAGAAACTCCTGATTTCTTTCACTGTCCTCGGCTTCTGCCATTCCAGAATTGCCTGCATTACTCGGATCTACCGAAATCCCCTCCTCGACAACGGTATGACCCAGGATACATTGTTCAGCAAAACTCACACTTGGAAAACTAGCACACAACTTCTTTTCTCTCAGCCGTTGCAATACTAATTCCAAGTGTCTTCATGTTCTTCTCTTGACTTTGAGTAAATCAGAATGTCGTCGATGAAGACAACAATAAATGATCCAAGTACTCATGGATACACGGTTCATCAAGTCCATAAAAATGCTGGGGCATTAGTCAAGCCAAAGGCATCACTACAAATTCATAATGCCCATATCTGTACGAAAGGCAGTTAGCCACATCTTGCTCAACCACTCTTACATTGATGATACCAGACCTCAAATCAATTTTGGAGAACACTGCCGCTCCTTTCAACTGATCAAAAAGGTACTATCCGGGGTAGGGGTACTTATCTTCACTGTAACTTTATTCAACTCCCTATAATCAATACACATCTTAGTGGATCACCTTCTTTTTCACAAACAGGATTGGAGCTCCCAAGGGGAATGACTTGGTCGGATAAAGCCTTATCTAAAAGCTCTTGGAGGTTGCTTCTTTAATTCTTGGAGCTCAGCTGGGGGGCATTCGATAAGGGGCTTTTGATATTGGTGTGTCCTGGTGCTAGTTCGATAACTAAATTCTACCTCCTCTTGGAGGCAAACCCGGGTAACTCTTCCGGAAAAACATCTGTAAAGTCTCGAACTACTGGCACCCTCTGAACTCTAACTGTGGAACGTCACCACTCTGCACTACATGGCAATAACCCCGAACACCCCTTTCTCAAAAATCTTCCTGGCTTCACATTACTAATCGCAGCTCAACTGATGGCCTTCTCCAAAACTAAACTTATTCTCCACAATCAGGTAAACCTCGCCTTCTTTTCCGACAGTCAATCTCTACTCCATACCTTAGGAAGTCCATACCCAGAATCACATCAAATAGGGCATATCAAAGACTATTAAGTCAAACTGTCAACTCTCTACCTGGATCACAAGGACTCTCTTAACAAAATCTCTTGAGTCACAACCACTAACCCATCGGGTAGTTCTATCTTAATGGGCTGAGTGCTCTAGTAGGTTCAAGCGTAATCTCTCAAGCATCCCATAAGATATAAACGAATGGTAGCACCCGAATCAATAAAGCATATAAAGGGACTGCATGAATAATAACTGACCAGAACGGTGATGGACGGCCTCTGCTTCCCCTTGGGCCACAGTAAAAACTCTGGCGCTCGAGTAGTACCTCCTGAACTCTGAGCAGTTGGTGGAAGAGGAGCTTTGAATCCTCATCATGTGCCCTGGTGCCGCACCTATAGCATACTCTCTGATCCTTAGACACTCTCCGGGGGGTTCTTCCCACACATTAGGGCAAGGAGGAACCCTTCCGTTCGAGGCCGCTTATTTCTCCACTCCTTTCTATTCTGTCTATACTGAAACTTCTTCTTCTGATTCTGCTTGTCTTTACCTTTATCACCCTCATGTTTCTCTCTCTGAGGAGCGGAGGTAGCTCCTTTGATCCTCCTTTGAGGATCCTACGGGGAAGATTTTATTCTCAAAAATCTCCGCTTCTTGCCCGCCTCAGGCCTCACTGTAATTGCGAGGAGGGTTGGAGCTTGTCATAATATCCCGGGCTATCTCCGGCTTCAATCCATGCACAACTTATCCCTTCAAGCCGGAGTGCTCACTATTCCCGGGCAAATCTTGCAAAGAGCGTTGAACTTCACTGAGTATATTTCACAGCGTAGTCCCTGCTGCAAACTGATAAATTCTTGGACCTTCTCATGAACTTGGTCCTCCGATCTATACTCAGCCTCAACTCTTGCCTAAACTCTTCCACGTATTACTGTTGCGTCGTGAGTTTCTTCCATCAATTCCCACAATTCGGGATCACCCCGAAACAAGAAACTCGCATACCGGATCTTCTCCCGGTCTGACATGGGAAATAACCCGTGGCTCGTTCTACTGACCCAAGCCATCCTCTGCTACTACGGATCAGTTACCCTTAAACTCTGAGGGCTGATGCGACTGGAAAGACCATAAATCGGTTCAACTCTGTTCGGTACTGGGGGAGGTACCGGTTGCCTCTTTCGACAGGCGTAACTGGCGGTACCTGAACAGGGGGTACAACTCTCCCTGAGTTTCAGCCATAACTTGTGTACAATCCCCGGATTCTAGCTTCATCCAGGGAGGGGGCATAGACTCTGGTGGGTAGAAGGTTCTCCTTCGTTCACCACACCTTTACCGCGCGTTTTCGATAACTACGCCTCATCTACAAAATGATCACACATGAACTCAAACACCTTACTGTAAGGAAACGAAATACTCACACAGTCGGTTAGAGAACGTCGTGGCGATGAGAATAGTACACTGTTCAATCCAAAAATCTTTGCTCTGATACCAAAAATGTAACACCTACTGAAAAACTAGTACAATGCATGCAATTAACAATGAAAAATGGGCCCAAATATTTCTTTTCATAAAAACTCACATGTTTTTATACACAAAGGTTACTGTTTACAAAAGTGCATTTTAAAAGACAAAATAGGGGAACAGTGTAGCTATTGCTCCTCGCGCGCCGACGCCCCTCCAACCGCATCATCCCTAGAACCTGCACAAAGGAAATAAGGCGGTGAGCACAAATAATGCTCTAGTTAAAACTCTCTAATGTCTGTCCCCGTGTGTGACTCTTAATTCTTTCCTTTCTAATTCTGTTTCTATTTCTGCTTCTATTTCGTTTCTATAACATCATGGCCTCATCTTACGGAGGTACGGCCGAATGGCGTTACCCAGCACCATCTCATTCTCTATGTATCGGGTGGAATTCACACAGTACCAACCCATTCTTAGTGACTACCGAGTGGGATCACAAAGCACCAACTCGGTTTCTCCTAACTATCGGGTGGAGATACCCTAGCACCTACCCGGTCCTCATGAATTTTGGGTAACGATCACCAAGCATTTACCCGTTCTAGTCAATATCGGGGGATGATCACAAAGCATCAACCCGCTTCTACTAGCCATTGGAGATGATCACAAAGCATCAACCTACATATCTTTAACTAATCGGGTAGTGGTCACAAAGCATCTACCCGTTCCTCATTTCTATTACTCATTGGGTGACGATCACAAAGCATCGACCCATCTCTAAGGGCTATTCGAATGATGTCACAAAGCATCAATCCGATTCCAACGGTCGGGTGATGACACAAAGCATCATCCCAACTATACTACTCTTCTAACATTCTATTGTAGCATTTTCAATGCTCTCTACCCTTAGAGTATTTTTACTAAGCTCTCTACTCATGGGGATTCATACACAAAGTTCCCAATCTTTCTTAGGTCACTTGTAATGCATAAACAATGCAATGGATGATTCATCTACTAATGCACCTGTGAAATGCCAACATGCAATGTGCAAGAATTAAGGTTCATTACTAACACTCAACCTTCATTAGGCATTTCATCACAACAACCCATGTGCAATATAAAACTATCTCATAGCCATGAATCTAAAACTTTTCCTAACCATCCAAAATGGGGAAAACCCCTTCACAAAGCCATAATAACTGTCAAATAAAACACTTCTAAAAAGGGTTATTCACACCCCTTCAAATCCATCTCAACTACTTGCCAATCCAACAACCCATTTCTCATATTTACAAGGTATTAACATTCACAAAGCATAGAAATCTCTATTCATACATCCATACATGGCATATCCATGTATTTCACATACATACATCTTACTATTAAAACCTAATCAAGAAATTTCATAATTCAACTTGGGTTGGGTTTTACTTACTTGCTAGGAGAGACTTCACAAATCCTCTTCACTTGGTTTCTTGCTATTCTCTACTCTCTTAACCAAAGAAGAAAACCCTCAAATTTCAAATGGGTTAAAACTCCAAATCACACAACTTAAGTAGAGATTCTTACCTTAGAAAGCCTAGGTTGCTTTTTATAAACCAAATCACTTCAAAATCCTTGGAAAACCTTGATCAAGAGAGAAGAGAAAGTGAGAGGAAGAAGAATGGAGTGCTGCGGTTTGAGGAGAAGAAAGATGAGGGGTTTTGTTAATTCAATCCCTTTTAATGAATGTATAACAAAGCATTCCCATATTGCCCTTACTCTTCTTGGGAATCATCTATATCCTTTGGTTCATTACAAACTACACCACCCATGTTAACACATTCTCCATGAAAAATCCTTACAATTACTCCCCACTTTCCTGCTAAAAAGGGGTTAGAAAGGTAAATTGTCCTTAGGGAGAAAAGTCTAAAACTCAACCACACATTTTATTCGGCCTGTCGCCGCGGCGAAGAAATTTGTCGCCGCGGCGAAAATGTCCAGAGAGTTACCCCTTGGTTAACCATCTTCGCCGCGGCGAAGATTCTCTTCGCCCGGCGAAGCTTGGTACACTCAACTTCTTATTTTCAACCAATTTCAGGGCAACAATCAACATAACATTCAAACAAACAAATATAACAAAAAACCAACTCGATTAAGGCGAAAGAGGAAACAATAACAACGTACCTCAGCGGGGCGTTACAGTACTCCCGAGTTAAGAAGAAAGAATTTGTCCTCGGGTTGAGGTGAAATAGCCCATGATGTTATGATAGGAGCAGAGCCCCTTACATACCTATATGGAAGCATTAGATCGGGCTTGAGAGCAGAAATTTATGTGAACAAGATGAGTTTAGAAGGGCATCCATGTAGTACAGAAGAACCGCCCCTGCTCCAGAAAGAAAGAGTTGAGATTGAAAGAGGTAGAGACCATGAGGAACAAGAAGAGGTTCCAGCAAAAGAAGAACAGGGGCATTGGCAAGTAAACGGCCTAGATAAGGCTGGAGTCACTACGTGCCCTAAGTGGGAAGAATCATTTGGGGGAGTGTCTAAAAGAGTTTGGTCCGAATATCTACTATAGGTGTCGCCAGCCGAGCACCAATGAAAGATTGTAAAGCTCCTCCTCCACAAGCAGCACAGGCCCCTAGAGGCACGAATGCCAGGGTGTTTACCGTGGGCACAGGGTGAGGTAGAGGCCAGTCCATCAGCTGTAACTGGTAGTTATTCTTTCATGCAGTTCCTCTTTATGCTTAATAGATTCTTAGCCACGCATTCCTTTAGTCTCATGGGGATGATAGAAAGATTAGGTCTGAAGTCTGTCATGGTAGATCAACCCATTAGGATAGAGTTACCTGATGGAGTTAGGTTCTGACCCGTGAGATGCTTCCAGGAGAGTCTATAATGATTCATGGAAGAGAGCTGTTAGTTGATCTAATAGTGTTTGATATGCCTGATTTCGACGTGATTTTGGGGATGGATTCTAGGGAAGTATGGAGTAGAAATTGACTGTCGGAAGAAGAAAGCAGGTTTAATCTTGATAGTGGAGATAAGTTTAGCTTCGGTGAGGGCCATCAATTAAGTATGTTGATCAGTAGCTTGAAAGCTAGAAAGATGCTGAGGAAGGGATGTTCAGGATATATTGCACATGTAGTGCAGAGTGGTGATGTTTCTCAGCCAGAATTTCAGGGGGTGCTTGTGGCAACTACTGAAAGTTAATACAATGCATGCATAATAACAATAAAATTTGGGCCCAAAAACTTTCTTTTTATTAAGTCTATGTCTTTTATACACAAGAGTAGTGTTTACAATAGTCATTTAAAAGACAAAACAGGGGAAACATGTGAGCTATTGCTACCTCGCTTGCCGAGCCCTCCGACTGCATCAACACCTAGATCTGCATCACAAAGGGAAAAAAACGGGGGAGCACAAAATAATGCTCAGTAAGTAAAACCCTTATCTGCCTGTCCCCGTTAGTATTAATCTTAATTCTTTTCTTATACTAGTTCTGTTTCATTTTGTTTTACTAAAATCATGGCCTATCTACCGGAGGTACAGCCGGATGGGCACACAGTACCATCTCACTCTCCATACTATCAGGTGGAATTCACACAGTACCAACCGTTCTTAGGACTACCGAGGGGGGATCACGAAGTACCTACTCGTTTCGAACTATCGGGGGAGACCACCTAGCACCTACCCGTTTCTATGACTGTGGTAACGATCACCAAGCATTACCCGTTTTCAATCACTGTCGGGTGATGATCACAAAGCATCAACCCACTTCCAATAAATGTCGGATGATGATCACAAAGCATCAACCCACTTATCTAAAACTAACCGGGTGGTGGTCACAAAGCATCCACCCATTTCTAATACTTAAGCGGTGACGATCACAAAGCATCAACCCGATCTCATAACTGTCGGGTGATGATCACAAAGCATCAGCCCTTTCTTACTACCCTTCTCATTCACTCTATTCTAGCATTTTTCTATTCTCTCTACCCTTAGAGTAGTTGCATCCCCATTTCTACTCATAGAGTACTTGCATACACAAAGTTTTCCTATCTTTCTTAGGTCACTTTTCAATGCACAATTAGCGCCTAGATGTTTATCTCACTAATGATTATGAAGTACCAACATGCAATGTTGTTCAAGAATTAAGGTTCACTACCCATACTCAAAACCTCTATTAGGCATTTCATCAAACAACTCAAGTGCATCCATAAAACTCTACTATAGAATGATTCTAAATCTTCTCTAACCATCCAAAAGGGAGAAAACCCCCTCCCATAGCCACAAAACCTGCCAAAGAGACACTTCCAAAAAGGGTTCCACATACCCTTCAATTCCTGCTCAAACTACCTTTAACCCAACTCATTTTCTTATAGTTGAAAGGTATAAAAATCACAAACAAAGCACTAGAAATCTCTATTTAGCCCGAATAACACTGAATATACATGTATAAGTCACATCCATACATCATTGCTAGTCACAACCCTATCAAGAAAATTCTTCAAATCTCACCCTGGGGTTGGGTTTACTTACCTTGTTATGGAGAGACTTCACTAACTCTTCTTCCCTTCATGGTTTGCATTGAACCTTTGTTCTCTACTCTTAACCAAAAGAAACCCAAAAACATCAAATATTCAATATATACTAAAACTCACAAGCTTCACACCACAAAGAGAATCACCTACCTTAGGAAGTCTTATGTTCTTTTTTCACCCCACATCACTCAAAAAGAAGCCCTTTGAAACTCCTTGATTTAAAAGAAAGAGAAGTTGAGTAGGAAGCAAGAGAGGGATAGTTTGCGTTGAGAAGAGAAGAAGGGGGGTTGCATAGTCTTAATGTCCTTTTAATGAATTATACAACAAGCACTCCCACTTTGCCCCTACTCTTTTCTTTGGAAATTCTATATATATCCTTTGATTCATTACAAACTCACCCCCATATCAACATATTCTCCATGAAAAATCCTTACAATTAACTCCCCACTTTTCCTGCTAATTAGGGGTAGAATGGTCAAATAGCCCTTAGGGAAGAAAATATCTAAAACTTAACAAACATTTTAATCGGCCTGTCGCCGCGGCGAAGAAACTTCTGTCGCTGCGGCGAAACTGTCCAGCAGCTTCCTCGTGGCTTCAACACCTCTTCGCCGCGGCGAAGATTCTTCTTCGCCCCGGCGAAGACTGAAACACTAAACTTCTTCTATTTTCAACCAATTTCAGGGCAATCATTCAACACAACACTCAATCAAACAATATTACCAAAAACCAACTCAAATAAGAGCGAAAGAGGAAACAATAACTACGTACCTCATGTGGGGCGTTACAAATGGATATTTAACCGAACCATATTTTTCACACTTTTTTATTGTTAACTTCTTCATCACACAAGTAATGATATTATGATTACCAACTGTTTGAAACTATTATTTACACCTTTTTTTTTTATTATTTTTTTGTTGTTGTGGATCTTGTATTTAGAAAACAATTTTGTGTGTGTGTGTGTGTGTGTGGATCTTATGTTTGAAAACCATTATTTAACTTACAATTTACAAGTGCAAGTCTCTAAACCAATAGTCAAACGTAAAGCAAGTCTTACATAGAAGAAACATCTTCAAACAACGACACGAACTACTAGCAATAACAACTGCAAGGCTTTCAATTCTGAAGATTCTTGTAGAAGCAGAAAATAACCATGCTTTACTACTACTTGGAACACATTTGTTCTTTGTAGAACATGATAGAGACAGAAGATTACAACTACTTATTGAATCTTGCAAACAAGATAACCAGCAAGCAATGTAGCAGACCGTCGTTGCTCCAATCACTATGCACGACATTAGAGGTGTAAAAATTCTAATGAAATTAGTGAAAGTAACCAATCAATTCCACAACTGAAAAATTTTAGGGAATTGTTTAAGTCCATGACTCCAACTGCGACAATTCTCATTAAAAGAAGAATATTTCGGATTTGCGACAGAGAGAATCAAAATTGTATACATTGGACCAGATCAATGTCACCAGAAAATATCACATGTCTAAGATGTAATGTAGATTACCAAATAGTATGTATGAAATATAATTTTTAGTGAGCTCTTTATATTATTTATTACACATGTAAAAATATCTTAATAAAAGTGTTATTCTCTATATTCAATTTTATCATTGGATTGTCCACACATACTTGACAAACATCGATCTAAATATATTATAATGTAAATTAAAAAAATCTATAAACAAACATTCCTATCGCACATTGAAAAAAACTTCGATTCTATTACGAACCAATTTAAATCCCACGCTAAATGATAACATTCATTTGAAGCACGACCGGCGAACCATTATTCACTGTACAAACGATATATTATAATATCATCATCACATTTCTGACTTGAATACTTAACAAAATAATTTTTATGTTTGTTACCGTTTCGTATCCTCTTATAGAAGAACTTATTAACATTTCTTCAATCAATGTGTTTTCTTATTCCTAGACATTTATTTATTTTCCCAAAGAACCTTTGGTATTCTCAAAACCAGATTCAGATAACAATATTGACTCCTATTAATAATAAACATCAACCTAAATATATTATAATCTTAATTAAAAAAAAAAAACTAGAAATAACCATTTCTATTACACGTTTAAAAGAAAATTTGTACCATTATTGATCAAACAAGATCAAAGTCGAACTATATGCATGTTTCATAACCATATTACCGAACCGTAATTAAAAAATTAATAAATATATTGTGACATCGTCATATCATCTCTAGCTTAGATCACATTGTTTGTTTATCATAATAACTCAACATCTTGTTGAACCATTATTAACTACCTAACAAATATGCTGCACACTTAACAAAATATTTATTACAGTTTTCTTTAATATTGTACGGATAGTCTACTAATATTTCGTATTACCTTATCCAAATAATTGTTAACACTTTTTCGATTGACGCGTTTATTTAGTACCAATTATTTGCTCATATTCCACCTTTTTGTATCCTATTCTCCTATAAATGCTCTGACATCAATCACCCATTTAACTTTCTTCAGATACTATACACTTTAACCGTTCATTTCTTCTCGAAAACTTAATTCTAAAATGGCTGACAAAACATCACAACCAAAAGAATCTGCAACGAATTCCAGCAACGACCTCAACAACAATAGTTCTCCATCGAAACAACCAGAAGGTATAACTATTGCACATCTTTTGTATCCTATATTACAAAATCGCAAACAAAACGATGATACATATTTGCCGCAATATAAAAACCATTAAAAAAAAAAAAACAATTTTCTTGATATGTCGAGAATTCATCTCATAATTATATTTACACATTCATGTTACTGTTTCCATATATTTATAAAATTTGATTGTATATTGTTTCTGCAACTGTTTGAGACATTTTTCAGGGAATGCCAGAATTGAGGGAGATTTTCAAAAAAGTTAAGAACAATCTGGATGATCTACATATTGCATGAGACAAATTCAGAGAAGTCGTTAACCAGATGTTACAAATCATGAAATCTGCCATGGATATTATTTATAACCTAAACAAAAGAGAGTATGCATATGCACTAGAGGAACTGAAAAACTATAAGAAAAATAGAAAATAAAGACTATATCGTCCAAACCCACTTCACAGTACGAAAAGGCGATGTACTTATTTCTTTTATAATAAAAGTTTTATTCTCTATATTCAATTTTATCTCGATCTTAGTGTACTCATTAATTGATTGAAAATTGTGCTCCATGATAACATCTTATTTTTTATTTAATTCTTCTATCTCCACACATTGGATCAGTACTAATAATAATTATATCAGTACATTAGATAGATTAATCATCTTGACTGCAAAGAATCCTATACTGTGAGAAACAAATTTATCAGTCAATGTCAAATGTGAAAATGAACTCAATATAAATTTTAAGTTCAAATAATTAATCTTCATAATATTAACTGTTAGCACAACTCTGTACATATATAGAAGTTATTTTTACTCTAAAACTTGTATAATCTAACAATTATCATCTCTTAATCTAATTTCTTTATTCTGTTACGATAAGTTTGTTTACAACGTCAAGTAACATGTTAAGATAAATCAAATTTTTTTTTTTAACAACCAAATTAAATTTGATTTTGTTATGTGATAACATCACACTAAACCCTAAACCATTATTCACAATCCAGCCAATATATTATAATATCATAATGACGTTTCTTACTTGAATACTTAACAAAGTATTTATTACGTTTACTACCGTTTCATATCCTCTTATCCAAAAAGCTATTAACGTTTTTTCAATCAATATGTTTACTTATTACTAGAAATTTATTAGTTTTCCCAAAGCACCTTTTGTATTCTCAAAAAACAAATAAATACTTTTAAATTTTAAATAAATAATTAACATAAAATTAAAGTGATGCGAACTTAAATCACCCATTCAAGTTGAGAAGACTACCTAAACACATCTGTTTCTTTTGTATTCCTAATTAAACAGAACACATCTATCAATAACACCAATACCCTTCTCATTATACTTTTTGATTGATGTGATTGATATTTTGATGATATCTCGTGTTGTACCATGTGTGTACTAATCAAATATCTAAAATATTTAATATACCTATATAGAAATTAACATGAATGTAAACCGTTTACATTTAAATATAAGACTTGACATTAAATGATTAATACAACTATCATTATTTTACAAAACTATTAAAAATCAGATTCGGATGAGAATGCTGACTCCTATTAATAACAAATAGAACATTATTTAAGCAGTTGAAATACCAAAAAAAGGAAGAAAAAAAAAACTGTTCGCTACCTACACACGAACTATATAAGCCACAGATACCATATCAACAACATAATTTCCATATACTTGCATCCAAAAACCACCACCAAGACTTCACGATTCCTTTCAAATTAACAAAAAAACAACCCATAGGTTCGTTACAATTACCGTCAGAAATTCTACAATGAATCATCGTAAAAGCAACCGACAAAGATCACACCACTTTACAAGCAATACGGTTAACATAAGTTTTACTAAAACCATTGTATTTCATTAATCTATTGATTTCATTGTTTTCTTACTCACACCGAAAATGATATTATACAAAATGGTTAAATATACAACTAATAACAATAAGATAGTACTTTGTTCCGCATCAGTCTTATAACAATAATGATTAACCATAGAAATGGCTCTCTTGAATGATCTGCATCTTTAGTTGTTAATGGTTTTCCAATAAACAAAAAACAAAAGCATTTTAGGACCATATTTAAGTGAGTCATATTGGTACAGTATTTATTCTTAATTGCTTAATAAGGTAATGGTATTATCATTCCCAAAGTGGATATTTTTTTTTTTTTCAACTATTATGAATCTTGTGCTTCAAAACCATTACTTACCGTACAATTTACAGGTGCAAATCTCTGAACAAACAAGCAAACATAAAACAAATATTACAAAGAATGGACATTTCGAAACAACAACACAAACTACCAAACAAAACGACAGCGGACTTTCAATCTGAAGACACTTGCAAAAGCAAGAAAATAAACAAGCTTTGCTATTGTGGGAACACATTTGTTTCATCGAAAATGATACATATGGGATTGAAACTACTGATTGCAGTTTGCAAAAAATATAAACATGCAAGCAGTATCACACTGTTGTTGCTCTGCTATGTACATGACAACCGAGGTATACAAATTCTAATGAATTAGAAAACTACCTAATCATTTCTACAAACTGGAATATGCAGGAAAGAATTCAAGTCCCTAACTCCGACTGCAACATACTATAAGAGACGAAATTGGGACTTTCAACAAGAACAACAAAATCGTATACACTGGGACAGATCGACGTCAACAGAAAATATCACATGTCTAGATGTAACGGGATTACCAAATAGTCTGTATGAAATTTTTTTTAGTAAGTTTCATGTGTAGTTTCTTGCACATGTACAAATTTCAAATGCTTTTTAGTTTAATCTGAAAATAAAAGTTAAAACTCATTCAATTATCAACGATTGATCCAAATATTTAAAACTTATAAAGAGAAATTCATCACAAGATACAATGATCAGTAACACGTAAACATATTTAATAAAAATATTAAATACCAATGATTATGACAATTTCAAATAATAAAAATGTTCGACAAACAGCAATCTAAATACTGTTCCTATAACATATAAAAATAAATTTTCATTCATTATTCATTAGATTGATTCTAACGAACCGCAAACACATTTTGGAAACCTGCCTGCCGAACACATATTTATTTCGTTCTCCTTTAATGCACCACAACAGTTTTGCTACAGGTTGTCAACACTTTTTCAATCAACGTGTTTATCTTTGTTAGATGTTTGTTAATTTTCCCATATTAACTCCTATGAGTGATACAGTACCCAGATACTTACAACATTTCGTATCACCTTATCCAAATTATTTATTAACACTTTCGATTGACATATTTATTTATTACTAGATGTCCTGTTCATATTCCCCTTTTATATCCTTACTCCTATAAATATTATTTTGATACTTGACAAAATATTATTGTCCATCCTTTGAAAATGTATCAATAAGATTTTATTATAATAAATCACATGTTTGTTTTCATAACAACTCAACATCTTGCCGAACCATTATTAGCTACCTAACTAATATGCTACACATTTAACAAAATATTTTACGATTTTCTTTAATATTGTAGAGAAGTTACTAATGTTCGTATTATCTTTCCAAAAATATTTAACCCTTTTTCGATCGACACATTTATATTACCAGATGTCTGTTCATATTCCACCTTTTCGTATCCTATTCTCTTATAAATATTGCTCGACATCAATCACCCATTTAACTTTCTTCAGATACTATAAACTGTAATGTTCATCTTCTCCAAAACTTAATTCAAAGATGGCTGACAAAACAACACAACCAGAAGAATCTGCATGAATACCGGCAACGGCCTCAACAACAATAATTCTCCACTGAGGCAATAGAAGGTATAAACGTTCCACATCCTTTGTATCATAAATTACAAATCTCAAACAAAACCATGATACATATTGCTGGGAATATAAAAACCACTAAAAAAAAGATTTTTTTTTTTTAATATGCGAGAGTCATCTGATAATTATATTTACAAATTCATGTTACCCTTTCCATATATTATAAAAATTGATGTATATTGTTTCGCAATTGGTTCAGACATTTTTCAGGGAATGCCAAAATTGAGAGAGATTTCAAAAAAGTTGAGACCAATCTGGATGATCTACCTACATGCAAGAGACAAACGTAGAAGTCATTGACCAACTATTACAATCAGGAATCTGCCCTGGATGTTATATATAACCTAAAACAAAGAGAGTATGCATAGTACTAGGGAATTGAACAACTATAAGGAAAAATATAAAATAGAGTCTAATTGTTCAAACTCACTTCACAGTATAAAAAAGCGATGTTATTATTTCTTTTATAATAAAAGTATTATTTCTATATTCTATTTTTTTATCTTGATTCTGATGTTGCTCATTAATAATTGAAAATTGTTCTATATTCAATTTTATCTTGATTTTGGTGTTCACATTAATGATTGAAAATTATTTTCCATCGTAACATGTTACTTTTGATTTAATTCTTCCATTCACACATTGGATGAGTATTAACAATAATTAATAAGTACATTACATAGACATTCTAAAATCTAACAATTTCAAGAAAAATGTATAAAGATGGAAATAGTCTGTAAAGATAAGTTATAATTTTCTAATTCCTACCTTAAGGAAAGTTGCTTACATAGTAATAATATCTGTATATTACAAAAATATATATTATGTAAAAAAGGTTTAAAAAAATAAAATATTTATTTAAAATTGTTGGGGGCAATGATTATACTTTAGAGTTGTTACACATCTTTACTTCGAGTACGTAATATCTCGTTAACATGGATACCTCTTGTGATGCCAAAATATTTTAGATTCTCAAGCATGTTTAGGTTCATGCACAAAGACTTTTTGTATTCCTACTATTATCTTAGGATTATTCCTTCTTTCTTGTCTAATTGCAACAATGGGTCTCCTTTAGTTAAAGTATACATGATTTGTTATTCATTTGGATAATTGAAAGAAACATATTCATTCGATAGTGTAGTGGGTTGTCGAATCTGATCACTCAATTCTATAGTGACTCTTTTATTCTCTATCCACTTTATTTGTAACTTACAATTTATTGACATTAGTAGTCCTAATTTTGCAGCGCTTAAAACCATTGATAATTGTCTGTGGCTTCACATCAATTGACTGTATCAACTGATTTACAGTTCTATCAATGACATATTTTTGTTGGTTCTAAGAAACGATCTTTTATTCGTTCAAAAGTAGGCATCGAAGCACTGAATTGAAATCCTAATATTACTAAAATATGAATTGAAATCCTAATACTGTACTACTAAAACATGTATTATAAAAAAAAATCAAAACTATAATTTTTATAACTACACCTCCTTAAGTTATAACCTCTTATAGTAATAAAATTTGTTAGTCCTACCATTATGACTATAGAGAGGTTTTACGCATATATACCTCGTTAATAAATGAAAGAGATCTACTTGCATAATTTTATTTACAGAAACTTATCTTAAAATAAACGTGAATGAATAGAACATTTAAAATTTATGTTACGAGATTCATCATAAACAATGTTTTGTATGAAAAACATAAAAAGTTTGATAATTAGAGATTTGATTTTGGAGGCAGAGTCAAGACTCTAAAATTCATCGATGCGTTAAAGACTTTTTACGGTCAGAAGTTTCGCAGGATTTCCCCAAAAGCAAGCGCGGCGGGGCGGCGACCACTATTGAGGTCAAAGTCAACCAAGGCTTTCTTCTTTCTTGATCTTGACACACAAAATTGCATTACAAAAACCAAAAGTGAACATTATATACGGAACTGTCAAAGCAATTAAAAAGCTCTAGTCTTCTCTCATTCGTCTTAACATTAACAAACTATTTCAACTGTCTTCTTCTTGATCGACCAGTAATATGTTAATATAAATATTTTAAATCTATGCCTATTTTAGTATGATTTCCTGTTTATCTTTCTAGTAATTTAAAAATGCGTTCAATTCCTTATTTTGCCATATTATCTTTTCTTTTTCAATTTCCAGCCTGCCCTTCTTCTTTACCGTTCAACTCCTGAATACTCTATTTTTCTCTTTTTGACATTTATAAACCCACAAGTCTCTTCTGCAATCTCAGTTTCTCCTTCTGGTTTTTTCTCCTTTTTTCCATTTATTATTCACGATATTCGTCTGGGAAGTCTGTTGTTTCCTTCTTGTAAATAAGTGCCAAGGTTCGACTTACTAATTCATTCTTCGGCATACTGTTTCATGGGTGATAATAATATCTCTTGCAAATTCAGTTCCTAACTAAAAAGATTTTATTTTGCTCTTTCAAAATTGTTGTTGGGGCTGTCTCTTTCTTGTGGGTGTGTTTGATTTGCTCAAAGTGTCAGAATCAAATTTTGGTTATTACATAGTTGTATACATAAGCCTTGCATCAATCCAGCCTAAATCAAGTGGTGAAGAGTGAGGTGTACTTTTTAAGATGGATGCGATCCGACTATGCTGAAATGATGTCATTTGGAGGTTCACATCATGGTCAGGGTCAACAAGTTTTGCCATTTGAGACCAATAAAGGGTCCTAAAGTTACGCTTTTACATGATTTAGATATTTGGATCAGGAGGCCAAAAACCTCCCAAACATGGATATGTTTCACAAGAAACTGGTGACATGTTTGGCAAGGAATGTGAGGAAGCAGCAAAATTGAGGGCCATAGGTGCAGAAGATAACAGTGATCCTTACGTCACAGTTTCTGTTGGTGGTGCTGTAGTGCGAGGACTTTTGTGATTAGTAATAGCGAAAACCCAGTTTGGATGCATGCGCATTTCAATGTTCCTATTGCACATTACGCTGCAGAAGTACACTTTGTGTTAAGATAGTGAGTTGTTGGCTCCCAAATTATGGGCGCTGTGGGGATACCAGTGGAGCAATTATACTCAGCTACAAGAGTTGAGGGAGTATTTCCTATCCTTAACTTAGGCGGAAAGCCCTGCAAAGCTGGAGCTGATTAAATTTATCTTCAGTACACCCGTTGAGCAACTGAGTCATTATCACAGGGGAGTTGGTTCGGGTCTGATGACAATGGAGTTCCTGGCACATACTTCCTCTAGGAGAGGTGGTAAAGTTACACCATATACAGGACGCTCATATTCATGATGGTTGCCTTCCCGATTTGAAGCTTGATGGTGGTGTCCAATTCATTCAAGCAGGGTTGTTGGGAGGACATTTATAAGCTATAAGCCAGGCGCGTCGTTTGATTCATTGCCGGGTGGTTCGTCTACCATACGGTTAGATTAGTTCGAGATGGTAGTAACGCATACACGTTAGGGGATCTTCTGAAACTAAGTCACAGGAAGGTGTTTAGAGTGCTGCTCCTTGTGTGGGATGATCTACTTCAGAAGCATTTTTGGGATATAAAACTGTAAGAACCAAGGCTAGTTTTTGTTTTTATAGCTAATTTAGTGACATATTTCATGTCCTTTTGCTTTTTTTGCCGGTTTTCATTTCTTCATTAGCCAGTGGATACTATACTTTTGAGTGATCTGCAATTTTTTTTTTTCTTCCAAAATAACTGTAGAATCTTGAATGCAGCAACCTCATTTAAGGACAACAATTTACTCCAAGTTGGACAGCCAACTACCATACAATGCAGGTTTGATCTTTGCCCTCCCACTAAAAGGGGGCAAGAATAATGTACTTTATATCCGTAGGACAGCTGCTGGTGGTTGATATTAAAATTGGAACTGACAGTAAATAGGCTACCGTCAGATTTTTAGTAATGGACACTTCTTGATATCATCATGCATTGTTTCACTATGCTTTCTTGGGGTATTCAGGTTTTGTGTTTGGAATAAAGTACCAAGATGATTTTACCAAGTTTCTAATGTAAATGAAAATAATGTATTTAATACTCCAGTTTTCAAACTCAGAGTATTAATCTGCATTGGTAGCAAGGAAGGATGCGCAAAATACAGGGCAATATGACAGGGCCTTCATCATTGACTTTTGTCATTTATATGTGTTTCGGACTTAATCTTGCATGCTATTCGGTATATGCTGTCATGTTCATTGCATTCCTCTTATTTATCACGATTTCTTTACTCTTTATGTGGTCCATATCAATAGCAGGAAGGTAAATTCAATTTATTTGGGAGAGCTATAGTTGAATGATTTGCATATGTTTTTTCTATTTGTAATCTTGCTTTAGATTTGTGAATTTCAATATGATATTTTGTTCTTTTGTTTTTCCATGAGATTCTACTTGAAAGATCGATCAATCAGACATTTGCATACTTCTAAAATGTTGAAAATACAATATTGTGTTTCTTCATTACTAGGCCACTGAATAATATATGTTTTGTAGGAAGGGATCATGAGCACCAGTGATGAGGAGACTCGCCGTTTTTTCAAACACTCTTCAGTGCAAGTTTACTATGCCCCCGATCGCTGGAAAGGACATAGCTGGGTCAAAAAGCAGGTTGGATATTTCTACACCATATGTTGTAAATTCACTATCTTATTTATTGCATAATCTAATTTGTGCTCTTCATGGTAATACAGTAAATGAGTTAAGTTCCATCCAAATGAAGTGTTGAACTTGTTTGTATTTGGTGACTGCTTAGTGATTATGGAATGGTTGGCTAGCAGGCTTGACTTTGTGTATCCTGGCTAGTATTTATTTGTCATATGGCTTATGTATGCAGATAAATTAAAATTGTAACAATCTTCTGATTACACTATCTTCTTAATCTTATCTTCGTGACATTAACCTTTTCATCATTCATTATAAAGTTCTCTGCTACACTGGTATATGCTTTGACTCTTTTCAAATGAACTTTCAGGAAGTTGGAACAATCTAACACATCACCAGAAAACTGTGATTGTGGATGCCGACGCTGGACAATTCAAAAGGAAGATCATTGCCTTTGTTGGAGGTCCTGATTTAGCAAGGGTCGATATGATACCCAACTCATCCTTTTTAAAACTTAGAAACCGGACAAAGATGACTATAACCCCAATTCACGGTAAACATTTAATTGATGATCCTTTCAATTCAGTTTTCATGTTTCTTTTGTATGATTTGTAACTATTAGTAAAACTAATCCTGGATAAATGATAAAATTTGTTCTGAATTTCTTAATGATTCCTGATCAGGAGCCTAGTGCTGATGGTCAAGAGAACATGGCATGACTTACATTGCCGAATGATGGTCCAGTGCTTTGATATCCTCACCAATTTTGAGGAGCGTTGGTTAAGGGCTTCTAAGCCTGTGGCCTTCAGAAACTAAAGACTTCAAATGATGATGCATTACTCAAGCTTGAAAGAATTCTGAAATAATGGGTTGACTGAAGCTTCTTGCCCAAGTGAGAAAGATCAGAGACTTGGCAGTGTCAGGTATACTGGATGGCAATCTGCTGCTGGTTTTAAATTTCCAATATTTACCTGTCTTTTTAACATTACTGACTTTTTTGGGATAAATTCACAACACTTGCAGGTTTTTCGTTCGATTGATTCAAATTCTGTGAAAGGATTTCCAGATGACCCCAAGGATGCCACAAGGATGGTGAGAAACAAAAAAAAATGTCTTCTTCATACATTTTGCATAAACAAGTCATTTAGTTGATTACAATGATTGGTATTGTAACAGAACTTGGTATGTGGGGAAGAATGTTTCTCATAGACATGAGTATACATACGGCATATGTCAAGGCAATCAGGGCTGCCCAACATTTCATATATATTGAAAACCAGTACTTCTTGGCTCATATAAACTGGGATTATCACAAGATTTAGGTGAGGAACTTTATAGCTTTTGAGCTAAAGAATAAAGGAGCGTTTCAATTATTTATATATATAGAGGAAATAGAAAAAGAAAAAATAAAGTTATATATCAGAGAGTTTGTAGTTATGTGATCACAACTTTTCCTTTTCTTTTACTATTAACTTGTCAAAGATAAAAAAATACGTAGTCAGAAGCATGCCTTACATATTTCCAGGTGCAAACAATTTAATACCAATGGAGATTGCTCTTAAAATTGCCAACAAGATCAGAGCAAATGAGAGATTTGCTGCATATATTCTTATCCCAATGTGGCCAGAAGGTGTTACTACAAGCACTCCTATTCAAAGGATTCTCTATTGGCAGGTAAACTTTTGTTACCATTTAGAAAATACTCTGAATAAATATCATTAGGAACACTTTCCTTTATGCTTGAGAAAATATGGCACCATAAATGGGTTTACTAATGCATCCTTCCACTTATTTTGTTCTTATTATTGATTTCTGCAGCATAAAACAATGCAAATGATGTATGAAACCATTTACAAGGCTCTGGTGGAGGTTAGGCTTGAGAATAAATATGAGCCACAAGACTATTTAAATTTCTTTTGCCTTGGCAATCGTGAGCCATTAGATGGGGTAGATGGTTCTAATGCTAAAAATTGCAATGCAGCAAACAATCCACAGGTATCTTTTATTTTTTCGTGAACAGTCTCAACTTTTACTTTGTTAACAATAACAATAATATTTCTAGCTAAATTCAATTATGTTTGTACCTAATTGATTTGTTCGGTAAATGTATTATCTTAATTCAGGCACTCAGTAAGAAGAGTCGACGTTTTCAAATATATATTCACTCCAAAGGTATGATAGTGGATGATGAATATGTTATAATTGGATCAGCAAATATCAATCAGCGCTCCATGGATGGCACTAGAGATACTGAAATAGCAATGGGTGCATATCAGCCTCGCCATACGTGGGCAAGCAAACTCTCTAATCCACGTGGCCAGGTAAGCTTAATGAAATATAAGTTTTCATTTTGCTCAGTATATTTTTACTCAGGTCATACACACATATGTTTTCTTATCTTTTTGAGTCATATCACAATTTACAGGGGATCAAAATGAAATATAAGTTTTCAAATGTAAAATCCTGTCAAAAAAAAGAAAAAAAAAAGAACATAGTTATACGTCAACTCAACTTCAAGTAAATAGAATATGTTTGAAGAAAGTAAATGAATGAGTTTGAAATGAGTGCAGGTGTATGGATATAGAATGTCGCTGTGGGCGGAGCACATTGGAGCAATAGAGGAATGTTTTAATCGACCTGAGAGTGTAGGATGTGTAAGAAGAGTAAGGTCCCTCGGTGAACGCAATTGGAAACAATATGCAGCTGAAGAGGTAACAGAAATGAAGGGTCACCTTCTAAAATATCCAGTTGAAGTTGACCGAATGGGCAAGGTGAAGCCTCTTCCTGGCAAAGAAACATTTCCAGATGTTGGTGGTAATATATTGGGGTCTTTTATAGCCATTCAAGAGAATCTTACCATTTGATTGACTTATTCATCTTACTCTTATGTCCCTGGGCTCATCTCCTGTGACAATACCTTGATTCTTGTTAGCTAGCTCAGTTCTTCAACGTTTTTTCTACCTCCATTTGTTTAATAATTAGTCAGGTGTTTTGTAAATTAAATTATTATTGATATATATATTTGCAGTTTTAGAAATCAAGGAACATTATTGTATTTTGATGATAAGCATCATGACACTTAAATTTATTAATTGCCACATCATTTGAAATAAAATAAAACAAAACTTGAGATATGAAAAGGAATAAAAAAAACATGTATTGTAAAGGCATTGTGCACACTCATTTTGGTGAAGGTGGTTGACATGTCTGAGCAATTGCCCATCCCATCAGCTTAATATTTATACAACACAACTAATCTTGGGATAAAACACCAGACATTCACTAATTATCAAACAAATTGAAGTAGCAAATAAACATTAAACACATGAAGATTTGGCATTTTAGGACATTTGAAACAAGAGAAGCCAGTGGTGAGATTATTGTGAATGTTTGTAAATAGCATAAATGACCCCTATGTTGCCACTCACATCTTGAAATGTTTCAAAGCCTGGAAGAGGCTTCACATTGTCCCTTCCATCAACTTCAACGGGGTATTTTGAAATGTCAGTCTTCATTTATATTACCTCATCAGCTATATACTGTTTCCAATTAAGTTCACCCAAGGAATTTACTCTTATTCAACATTCCAAACTCTCCGTGAATTGAAACATTCCTTAGTTTCTTCAATATGCTCTGCCCACAGTGACATCCTATATCCATACACCTGCACTCATTTGACACTTATTCATTAACTCAATTTTTTTTTGCAATTAATCATATATAATGAACAAGGAAAACACTCGACATTTAATGCAAGTATAAAATATTATGATATAGGGGGCGTTTAGTTTAAAGAATATTGTATTATTAAAAAAATAAGATTACTAGTGAGATAAATTATCTTGAAGATTAAGAGAAATGTTATATTATATATGTTTGGTTAGATTGGTGGGTATAAATAATTAATATGTTTGGTTGGGAAAATAAAAGAATTTTGGAAGAGCCTTTTGCTGATTTGCCATTCTTTTTAAATATTATTATAATATAATTATTATTATTTTATTATTTAGATTATTACTTTTAACCCCTTAAATTTGACAATTTAGCTAAAACACTCTAACCATAATAAAAGTTTAAAATTTAACAAAATACCCCTGGCCATCCAAGACGACTGTCAGCCTCTAGCTAGAGATGACAATGGGTCGGGCTGGGACCGGGTACCCCTTGGCTCGGGCCCAAGCCCAACCCCATGATAAAGGCCTGGGCAAGGCCCGAGCCCGTCACGGGGATGACGAGTAAAGCCCAAGTACGGCCTAACGGGCTTTTTGTAATCTCAGTCCTGACCCAAACTCGCCCATTTTTATAATGTGAATTTTTAAATATTAATTTATTTTTGAATACTCACTAAATATTAATAAATTTCAATTTTTTTATATATATGTAGGATAATTTTGTCATTAGATATATAGTATAAGGGTGATTTATTAAAATTAATAATAAAATGTTGGGTTGGGCCGAGCTTGAAGACATACTCATGCTTGAGCCATACCCGAGGACAGGCCTTAAAATTAAACCCAAGCCCAAGCCCAAGCCCAAGCCCAAACCTGCTAATATTGGGTAAAACCCGACCTTTTAGGAATGAGTCGGGTTGAGCATCCGAAAATATCGGGTCAATTGCCATCTCTACCGCTAGCCACCACCGTCAATAAACTTGGCAAACGGGCAGGGTAGACACAGGTGCAGATAAAACGGGTAACTTTTTGAAACGGGTAGAGGAATGTACTACCCGTACCCGTTCGTACGGATACGGGTCTAGCTGCAAACAACTTGTCTCATCCATCATCAGTTTATGAAATTTAAATTAACATATATTCTGAAGATTTGCTTCTGTTACCTTGCCAATTCAGATGCATAATTGAATAACCTAATTAGGCCATAGTTTTGGCCCCAAGATATGTTTCCAGGGAAGAACTAACAAGTATGAGGCATTTTTTACCATTTTATTAATCAATCAAGTCTGATGAAAGAACTATCTTCTACTCCGACTTCCACACAGTTTCTATTTTTGAAGGAAATTTTGTCTAAATGACCACATCTAATTCCTCTCATACCTAGTCTGCTAGTCACTCACCAATCAAACAAACAAATTCGTCGTTTATACATAAGTAATAAACAAAACATATTATAATAACAACTTCATCTTTCTTCATCGTTCCTTGCCAAGCGGCCCTTCATAAATTAAATCCATCGAATCCTTGACCTTATGTTTGATAATAGAACCAGTAGAACTTAATTGTCGCCTGCATTAATTGCACAGCACACCCACTGCAAGCTTGGAAGAAAGAAGTGATATCAACAAGAACACAAAGAAAAGAACAGAGCTTTCCCACACAAGAACAGAGCCCCTCTCTTCGCAATATAGATGAAAAATCCTTACACTGAAAAGTCCAACTACAGATTTTGCAGAGGTTTGGTCCGTTAGAAGAAACAAGAGAGTGAGGCAGAGGAGAGAGAGGGGCAGAGACTCGACACTCACTTCGCCTGAAGAAAGAGAGAGGTTTTGAGAGTTGCGTTATAGACTGAGAAATATCAAATGGTTTAGGGTTTAATTTTCAAGAGTCAAGTCAAATTGAATTTTTTAATTTTTTAAGTTAAATGCGGGTATCACCCGGCCCACCCTGATATTTTTACGAGCGGGCCGGGTACGGGTAAACCACAGGCAATTATTATCATTACTAAGACCCCCCTTATTTTACTCGGGTACCCATGGACCTGCGAGTACAGGTCTAAGTTTGCCAGGTCTAATCGTCGATAATCATCAGAACGATGCACAATCGATCAGATCTGGCCAGCCGTACATCGATGTGGTCGTAAACAGCTAGATCACCGTTTTGGCGACTGTTGGTGATGGCCGGTAGTTGTCTTGGGTGGTTGAGGTGTTTTAGGTGATATTCATGTAAATAGTTTTTAGAATAAAGGTATTACTGTCCAAAAATTTAATTATTTAGGGGTAAAATGGTAGAAAAATTTAGATTATTTTATGTAAAATGATGAACAATTTTTGTCCAAAAAATTAATTTATGAGGTTACAAAAGTCTTTTTGCACAGTTGGGTTAATTGTTGTTTGATAGACATACGAGAGCATTTGTATTGGAAATGTTAATTGATTAAGGGTAAAATGGGAACAAAAATTAGATTACCTCAATATTAAAATATAATCTTTTAATCGGTAATCAGATTATCCCTAATATTGCTTACAATAATTACTATTGGTATTAGAAGATTATTGAAATTTTTTATTACTTAACCAAACAAGATAATGTCCGGATTAAAAGATAGATTACCGGAATAATCTTTTATTAGCGCTAACCAAATGCCCCCATAGTATAATCAAAGATTAACGCAGATAATGCCATAATGGTATCATTGTATTTACTAGACCATGTGGACCAACGGTTTGCATGCCCAAGTATGATGAGGTTGAAACGCACCCATAGCTATTTTTTCAGTTATCTCTAGTGCCATCCATAGAGCGTTGATTGATATTTGCATATCCTAATATCACATATTCATCATTTACTGTCATACCTTTAGAAGGAATATATATTTGAAAGCTTTGGTTTTTCTGACAAAGTTCTTGTATTACACAATAAGTGAATTAGATGAAAGCATACTATTGTAGTTGGAAATTTTTACATTTAACAATACTTGGAAGACTGAGGGAAGATACNCAAATTTCAAATGCTTTTTAGTTTAATCTGAAAATAAAAGTTAAAACTCATTCAATTATCAACGATTGATCCAAATATTTAATAACTTATAAAGAGAAATTCATCACAAGATTACAATGATCAGTAACACGTAAACAATATTTAATAAAAATATTAAATACCAATGATTATGACAATTTCAAATAATAAAAAATGTTCGACAAACAGCAATCTAAATACTGTTCCTATAACATATAAAAATAAATTTTCATTCCATTATTCATTAGATTGAATTCTACGCCGAACCGCAACACATTTTGGAAACCTGCCTGCCGAACCATATTTATTTCGTTCTCCTTTAATGCACCACAAACAGTTTTGCTACAGGTTGTCAACACTTTTTCAATCAACGTGTTTATCTTTTGTTAGATGTTTGTTAATTTTCCCATATTAACTTTCATACTGAGTGATACAGTACCCCAGATACTTTACTAACATTTCGTATCACCTTATCCAAATTATTATTAACACTTTTTCGATTGACATATTTATTTATTACTAGATGTCTGTTCATATTCCACCTTTTCATATCCTGTACTCCTATAAATATTATTTTGATACTTGACAAAATATTTATTGTCCATCCTTTGAAAATGTATCAATAAGATTTTATTATTAATAAATCACATTGTTTGTTTATCATAACAACTCAACATCTTGCCGAACCATTATTAGCTACCTAACTAATATGCTACACATTTAACAAAATATTTATTACGATTTTCTTTAATATTGTAGAGATAGTCTACTAATGTTTCGTATTACCTTTTCCAAACAATTATTAACCCTTTTTCGATCGACACATTTATTTATTACCAGATGTCTGTTCATATTCCACCTTTTCGTATCCTATTCTCTTATAAATATTGCTCTGACATCAATCACCCATTTAACTTTCTTCAGATACTATAAACTGTAATTGTTCATCTCTTCTCCAAAACTTAATTCAAAGATGGCTGACAAAACATCACAACCAGAAGAATCTGCAATGAATACCGGCAACGGCCTCAACAACAATAATTCTCCACTGAGGCAACTAGAAGGTATAAACGTTCCACATCCTTTGTATCATAAATTACAAAATCTCAAACAAAACCATGATACATATTTGCGGGAATATAAAAACCACTAAAAAAAAAGATTTTTTTTTTTTAATATGTCGAGAGTTCATCTGATAATTATATTTACACATTCATGTTACCCTTTCCATATATTTATAAAAATTGATTGTATATTGTTTCTGCAATTGGTTCAGACATTTTTCAGGGAATGCCAAAATTGAGAGAGATTTTCAAAAAAGTTGAGACCAATCTGGATGATCTACATACTGCAAGAGACAAATTCGTAGAAGTCATTGACCAACTATTACAAATCATGGAATCTGCCATGGATGTTATATATAACCTAAACAAAAGAGAGTATGCATATGTACTAGAGGAATTGAACAACTATAAGAAAAATATAAAATAGAGTCTATATTGTTCAAACTCACTTCACAGTATAAAAAAGCGATGTTATTATTTCTTTTATAATAAAAGTATTATTCTCTATATTCTATTTTATCTTGATTCTGATGTTGCTCATTAATTAATTGAAAATTGTTCTATATTCAATTTTATCTTGATTTTGGTGTTGCACATTAATTGATTGAAAATTATTTTCCATCGTAACATGTTACTTTTGATTTAATTCTTCCATCTTCACACATTGGATGAGTATTAACAATAATTATATAAGTACATTACATAGACATTCTAAAAATCAACAATTTCAAGAAAAATGTATAAAGATGGAAATTAGTCTGTAAAGATAAGTTATAATTTTCTAATTCCTACCTTAAGGAAAGTTGCTTACATAGTAATAATATCTGTATATTACAAAAATATATATTATGTAAAAAAGGTTTAAAAAAATAAAATATTTATTTAAAATTGTTGGGCAATGATTATACTTTAGAGTTGTTACACATCTTTACTTCGAGTACGTAATATCTCGTTAACATGGATACCTTCTTGGTGATGCCAAAATATTTTTAGATTCTCAAGCATGTTTAGGCTTCATGCACAAGACTTTTTGTATTCCCTACTATTATCTTAGGATTTATTCCTTCTCTTCTTGTCTAATTGCAAAAATGGTTCTCCTTTAGTTAAAGTATACATGATTTGTTATTCATTTGGATAATTGAAAAAACATATTCATTCGATTAGTGTAGTGAGGTTGTCGAATCTGATCACTCAATTCTATAGTGACTCTTTTATTCTCCTATCCACTTTATTTGTAACTTACAATTTATTGACATTAGTAGTCCTAATTTGCAGCGCTTAAAACCATTGATAATTGTCTGTGGCTTCACATCAATTGACATGTATCAACTGCATTTACAGTTCTATCAATGACATATTTTTGTTGGTTCTAAGAAACGATCTTTTATTCGTTTCACAAAGTAGGCCATCGAAAGCACTGAATTGAAATCCTAATATTACTAAAATATGAATTGAAATCCTAATACTGTACTACTAAAACATGTATTATAAATAAAAAATCAAAACTATAATTTTTATAACTACACCTCCTTAAGTTATAACCTCTTATAGTAATAAAATTTGTTAGTCCTACCATTATGACTATAGAGAGGTTTTTACGCATATATACCTCGTTAATAAATGAAAGAGATCTCTACTTGCATAATTTTATTTACAGAAACTTATCTTGAAAATAAACGTGAATTGAATAGAACATTTAAAATTTATGTTACGAGATTCATCATAAACAATGTTTTGTATGAAAAACATAAAAAGTTTGATAATTAGAGATTTGATTTTGGAGGCAGAGTCAAGACTCTAAAATTCATCGATGCGTTAAAGACTTTTTACGGTCAGAAGTTTCGCAGGATTTCCCCCAAAAGCAAGCGCGGCGGGGGCGGCGACCACTATTGAGGTCAAAGTCAAACCAAGGCTTTCTTCTTTCTTGATCTTGACACACAAAATTGCATTACAAAAACCAAAAGTGAAACATTATATACGGAACTGTCAAAGCAATTAAAAAGCTCTAGTCTTCTCTCATTCGTCTTAACATTAACAAACTATTTCAACTGTCTTCTTCTTGATCGACCAGTAATATGTTAATATAAATATTTTAAATCTATGCTATTTTAGTATGATTTCCTGTTTATCTTTCTAGTAATTTAAAAATGCCGTTCAATTCCTTATTTTGCCATATTATCTTTTCTTTTTCAATTTTCCAGCCTGCCCTTCTTCTTTACCCGTTCAACTCCTGAATACTCTATTTTTCTCTTTTTGACATTTATAAACCCACAAGTCTCTTCTGCAATCTCAGTTTCTCCTTCTGGTTTTTCTCCTTTTTCCATTTATTATTCACGATATTCGTCTGGGAAGTCTTTGTTCTCCTTCTTGTAAATAAGTGCCAAGGTTCGACTTACTAATTCATTCTTCGGCCATCTGTTTCATGGGTGATAATAATATCTCTTGCAAATTCAGTTCCTAACTAAAAAGATTTTATTTTTAGCTCTTTCAAAATTGTTGTTGGGGCTGTCTCTTTCTTGTGTCGGTGTGTTTGATTTGCTCAAAGTGTCAGAATCAAATTTTTGGTTATTACATAGTTTGTATACATAAGCCTTGCATCAATTCCAGCCTATAATCAAGTGGTGAAGAGTGAGGTGTACTTTTTAAGATGGATGCGATCCGACTATGCTGAAATGATGTCATTTGGAGGTTCACATCATGGTCAGGGTCAACAAGTTTTGCCATTTGAGACCAATAAAGGGTCCTAAAAGTTACGCTTTTACATGGAATTTAGATATTTGGATCAGGAGGCCAAAAACCTCCCAAACATGGATATGTTTCACAAGAAACTGGTGACATGTTTGGCAAGTTAATGTGAGGAAGCAGCAAAATTGAGGGCCATAGGTGCAGAAGATAAACCAGTGATCCTTACGTCACAGTTTCTGTTGGCTGGTGCTGTAGTTGCGAGGACTTTTGTGATTAGTAATAGCGAAAACCCAGTTTGGATGCATCGCATTTCAATGTTCCTATTGCACATTACGCTGCAGAAGTACACTTTGTGTTAAGATAGTGAGTTGTTGGCTCCCAAATTATGGGCGCTGTGGGGATACCAGTGGAGCAATATACTCAGCTACAAGAGTTGAGGGAGTATTTCCTATCCTTAACTTAGGCGGAAAGCCCTGCAAAGCTGGAGCTGATTAAATTTATCTTCAGTACACCCTGTTGAGCAACTGAGTCATTATCACAGGGGAGTTGGTTCGGGTCTGATGACAATGGAGTTCCTGGCACATACTTTCCTCTAGGAGAGGTGGTAAAGTTACACCATATCAGGGACGCTCATATTCATGATGGTTGCCTTCCCGATTTGAAGCTTGATGGTGGTGTCCAATTCATTCAAGCAGGTTGTTGGGAGGACATTTATAATGCTATAAGCCAGGCGCGTCGTTTGATTACATTGCCGGGTGGTTCGTCTACCATACGGTTAGATTAGTTCGAGATGGTAGTAACGCATACACGTTAGGGGATCTTCTGAAACTAAGTCACAGGAAGGTGTTTAGAGTGCTGCTCCTTGTGTGGGATGATCCTACTTCAGAAGCATTTTGGGATATAAAACTGTAAGAACCAAGGCTAGTTTTTGTTTTTATAGCTAATTTAGTGACATATTTCATGTCTTTTTGCTTTTTTTGCCGGTTTTCATTTCTTCATTAGCCAGTGGATACTATACTTTTGAGTGATCTGCAATTTTTTTTTTTCTTCCAAAATAACTGTAGAATCTTGAATGCAGCAACCTCATTTAAGGACAACAATTTACTCCAAGTTGGACAGCCAACTACCATACAATGCAGGTTTGATCTTTGCCCTCCCACTAAAAGGGGGCAAGAATAATGTACTTTATATCCGTAGGACAGCTGCTGGTGGTTGATATTAAAATTGGAACTGACAGTAAATAGGCTACAGTCAGATTTTTAGTAATGGACACTTCTTGATATCATCATGCATTGTTTCACTATGCTTTCTTGTGTTATTCAGGTTTTGTGTTTGGAATAAAGTACCAAGATGAATTTTACCAAGTTTCTAATGTAAATGAAAATAATGTATTTAATACTCCAGTTTTCAAACTCAGAGTATTAAATCTGCATTGGTAGCAAGGAAGGATGCGCAAAATACAGGGCAATATGACAGGGCCTTCATCATTGACTTTTGTCATTTATATGTGTTTCGGACTTAATCTTGCATGCTATTCGGTATATGCTGTCATGTTCATTGCATTCCTCTTATTTATCACTGATTTCTTTACTCTTTATGTGGTCCATATCAATAGCAGGAAGGTATAATTCAATTTATTTGGGAGAGCTAATAGTTGAATGATTTGCATATGTTTTTTCTATTTGTAATCTTGCTTTAGATTTGATGAATTTCAATATGATATTTTGTTCTTTTGTTTTCCATGAGATTCTACTTGAAAGATCGATCAATCAGACATTTGCATACTTCTAAAATGTTGAAAATACAATGATTGTGTTTCTTCATTACTAGGCACATGAATAATATATGTTTTGTAGGAAGGGATCATGAGCACCAGTGATGAGGAGACTCGCCGTTTTTTCAAACACTCTTCAGTGCAAGTTTACTATGCCCCGATCGCTGGAAAAGGACATAGCTGGGTCAAAAAGCAGGTTGGATATTTCTACACCATATGTTGTAAAATTCACTATCTTATTTATTGCATAATCTAATTTGTGCTCTTCATGGTAATACAGTAAATGAGTTAAGTTCCATCCAAATGAAGTGTTGAACTTGTTTGTATTTGGTGACTGCTTAGTGATTATGGAATGGTTGGCTAGCAGGCTTGACTTTGTGTATCCTGGCTAGTATTTATTTGTCATATGGCTTATGTATGCAGATTAAATTAAAATTGTAACTAATCTTCTGATTACACTATCTTCTTAATCTATATCTTCGTGACATTAACCTTTTCATCATTCATTATAAAGTTCTCTGCTACCTGGTATATGCTTTGACTCTTTTCAAATGAACTTTCAGGAAGTTGGAACAATCTAACACATCACCAGAAAACTGTGATTGTGGATGCTGACGCTGGACAATTCAAAAGGAAGATCATTGCCTTTGTTGGAGGTCCTGATTTAGCAAGGGTCGATATGATACCCAACTCATCCTTTTTAAAACTTAGAAACCGTGACAAAGATGACTATAACCACCAATTCACGGTAAACATTTAATTGATGATCCTTTCAATTCAGTTTTCATGTTTCTTTTGTATGATTTGTAACTATTAGTAAAACTAATCCTGGATAAATGATAAAATTTGTTCTGAATTTCTTAATGATTCCTGATCAGGAGCCTAGTGCTGATGGTCAAGAGAACCATGGCATGACTTACATTGCCGAATGATGGTCCAGTGCTTTGATATCCTCACCAATTTTGAGGAGCGTTGGTTAAGGGCTTCTAAGCCTGTGGCCTTCAGAAACTAAAGACTTCAAATGATGATGCATTACTCAAGCTTGAAAGAATTCTGAAATAATGGGTTGACTGAAGCTTCTTGCCCAAGTGAGAAAGATCAGAGACTTGGCATGTTCAGGTATACTGGATGGCAATCTGCTGCTGGTTTTAAATTTCCAATATTTACCTGTCTTTTTAACATTACTGACTTTTTTGGGATAAATTCACAACACTTGCAGGTTTTTCGTTCGATTGATTCAAATTCTGTGAAAGGATTTCCAGATGACCCCAAGGATGCCACAAGGATGGTGAGAAACAAAAAAAAATGTCTTTCTTCATACATTTTGCATAAACAAGTCATTTAGTTGATTACAATGATTGGTATTGTAACAGAACTTGGTATGTGGGGAAGAATGTTCTCATAGACATGAGTATACATACGGCATATGTCAAGGCAATCAGGGCTGCCCAACATTCATATATATTGAAAACCAGTACTTTCTTGGCTCATAATAACTGGGATTTCACAAAGATTTAGGTGAGGAACTTTATGCTTTGAGCTAAAGAATAAAGGAGCGTTTCAATTATTTATATATTAGAGGAAATAGAAAAAGAAAAAATAAAGTTATATATCAGAGAGTTTGTGTTATGTGATCACAACTTTCCTTTTCTTTTACTATTAACTTGTCAAAGATAAAAAAATACGTAGTCAGAAGCATGCCTTACATATTTCCAGGTGCAAACAATTTAATACCAATGGAGATTGCTCTTAAAATTGCCAACAAGATCAGAGCAAATGAGAGATTTGCTGCATATATTCTTATCCCAATGTGGCCAGAAGGTGGTTACTACAAGCTCCTATTCAAAGGATTCTCTATGGCAGGTAAACTTTGTTACCATTTAGAAAATACTCTGAATAAATATCATTAGGAACACTTTCCTTATGCTTGAGAAAATATGGCACCATAAATGGGTTTACTAATGCATCCTTCCACTATTTGTTTTATTATTGATTTCTGCAGCATAAAACAATGCAAATGATGTATGAAACCATTTACAAGGCTCTGGTGGAGGTGGGCTTGAGAATAATATGAGCCACAAGACTATTTAAATTTCTTTTGCCTTGGCAATCGTGAGCCATTAGATGGGGTAGATGGTTCTAATGCTAAAAATTGCAATGCAGCAAACAATCCACAGGTATCTTTTTTTTTTCGTGAACAGTCTCAACTTTTACTTTGTTAACAATACAATAATATTTCTAGCAAATTCAATTATGTTTGTACCTAATTGATTTGTTCGGTAATGTATTATCTTAATTCAGGCACTCAGTAAGAAGAGTCGACGTTTTCAAATATATATTCACTCCAAGGTATGATAGTGGATGATGAATATGTTTAATTGGATCAGCAATATCAATCAGCGCTCCATGGATGGCACTAGAGATACTGAAATAGCAATGGGTGATATCAGCCTCGCCATACGTGGGCAAGCAACTCTCTATCCCGTGGCCAGGTAAGCTTAATGAAATATAAGTTTTCATTTGCTCAGTATATTTTACTCAGGTCATACACACATATGTTTTCTTATCTTTTTGAGTCATATCACAATTTACAGGGATCAAAATGAAATATAAGTTTTCAAATGTAAAATCCTGTCAAAAAAAAGAAAAAAAAAAAGAACATAGTTATACGTCAACTCAACTTCAAGTAAATAGAATATGTTTGAAGAAAGTAAATGAATGAGTTTGAAATGAGTGCAGGTGTATGGATATAGAATGTCGCTGTGGGCGGAGCACATTGGAGCAATAGAGGAATGTTTTAATCGACTGAGAGTGTAGGATGTGTAAGAAGAGTAAGGTCCCTCGTGAACGCAATTGGAAACAATATGCAGCTGAAGAGGTAACAGAAATGAAGGGTACCTTCTAAAATATCCAGTTGAAGTTGACCGAATGGGCAAGGTGAAGCCTCTTCCTGGCAAAGAAACATTTCCAGATGTTGGGTGGTAATATATGGGGTTTTTTATAGCCATTCAAGAGAATCTTACCATTTGATTGACTTATTCATCTTACTCTTATGTCCCGGGCTCATCCTGTGACAATACCTTGATTCTGTTAGCTAGCTCAGTTCTTCAACGTTTTTTCTACCTCCATTTGTTTAATAATTAGTCAGGTGTTTTGTAAATAAATTATTATTGATTATATATTTGCAGTTTTAGAAATCAAGGAACATTATAGTAATTTGATGTAAGCAGCATGACACTTAAATTTATTAATTGCCACATCATTTGAAATAAAATAAAACAAAACTTGAGATATGAAAAGGAATAAAAAAAACATGTATTGTAAAGGCATTGTGCACACTCATTTTGGTGAAGGTGGTTGACATGTCTGAGCAATTGCCATCCCATCAGCTTAATATTTATACAAACACAACTATCTGGGATAAAACACCAGACATTCACTAATTATCAAACAAATTGAAGTAGCAAAAAACATTAAACACATGAAGATTTGGCATTTTAGGACATTTGAAACAAGAGAAGCCAGTGGTGAGATTATTGTGAATGTTTGTAAATAGCATAAATGACCCCTATGTTGCCACTCACATCTTGAAATGTTCAAAGCTGGAAGAGGCTTCACATTGTCCCTTCCATCAACTTCACACGGGGTATTTTGAAATGTCAGTCTTCATTTATATTACCTCATAGCTATATACTGTTTCCAATTAAGTTCACCCAAGGAATTTAATCTTATTCAACATTCCAAACTCCGTGAATTGAAACATTCCTTAGTTTCTTCAATAGCTCTGCCCACAGTGACATCCTATATCCATACACCTGCACTCATTTGACACTTATTCATTAACTCAATTTTTTTTTGCAATTAATCATATATAATGAACAAGGAAAACACCGACATTAATGCAAGTATAAAAATATTATGATATAGGGGGCGTTTAGTTTAAAGAATATGTATTATTAAAAAAATAAGATTACTAGTGAGATAAATTATTGAAGATTAAGAGAAATGTTATATATATATGTTTGGTTAGATTGGTGGGTATAAATAATTAATATGTTTGGTTGGGAAAATAAAAGAATTTTGGAAGAGCCTTTTGCTGATTTGCCATTCTTTTAAATATTATTATAATATAATAATTATTATTTTATTATTTAGATTATTACTTTTAACCCCTAAATTTGACAATTTAGCTAAAACACTCTAACCATAATAAAAGTTTAAAATTTAACAAAATACCCCGGCCATCCAAGACGACTGTCAGCCTCTAGTAGAGATGACAATGGGTCGGGCTGGGACCGGGTACCCCTTGGCTCGGGCCCAAGCCCAACCCCATGATAAAGGCCTGGGCAAGGCCCGAGCCCGTCACGGGGATGACGAGTAAAGCCCAAGTACGGCCTAACGGGCTTTTTGTAATCTCAGTCCTGACCCAAACTCGCCCATTTTTATAATGTGAATTTTTAAATATTAATTTATTTTGAATACTCACTAAATATAATAAATTCAATTTTTTTATATATATGTAGGATAATTTGTCATTAGATATATAGTATAAGGGTGATTTTTTAAAATTAATAATAAAATGTTGGGTTGGGCCGCTTGAAGACATACTCATGCTTGAGCCATACCCGAGGACAGGCCTTAAAATTAAACCCAAGCCCAAGCCCAAGCCCAAGCCCAACCTGCTAATATGGGGTAAAACCCGACCTTTTAGGAATGAGGCGGGTTGAGCATCCGAAAATATCGGGTCAATTGCCATCTCTACCGCTAGCCACCACCGTCAATAAACTTGGCAAACGGGCGGGACAGGCTAGGTAGACAGTGGTGCAGGTAAAAAGAGTATGGGTAAACAGGTAAACTTTTTGAAACCGGTAGAGGAATGTACTACCCGTACCCCTGCTCGTATGGATATGGGTCTACCCGCAAACAACTTGTCTCATCATCAGCATTTATGAAATTTAAATTAACATATATTCTGAAGATTTGTTCTGTTACCTTGCCAATTCAGATGCATAATTGAATAACCTAATTAGGCCAAGTTTTGGCCCCAAGATATGTTTCCAGGGAAGAACTAACAAGTATGAGGCATTTTTTACCATTTATTAATCAATCAAGTCTGATGAAAGAACTCTTCTACTCCGACTTCCACACAGGTTCTATTTTTGAAGGAAATTTTGTCTAAATGACCACATCTAATTCCTCTCATACCAGTCTGCTAGTCACTCACCAATCAAAACAAACAAAATCGTCGTTTATCTAAGTAATAAACAAAAATATATATAATAACAACTTCATCTTTCTCATCGTTCTTGCCAAGCGGCCCTTCATAAATTAAATCCACGAATCCTTGACCTTATGTTTGATAATAGAACCAGTAGAACTTAATTGTCGCCTGCATTAATTGCACAGCACACCCACTGCAAGCTTGGAAGAAAGAAGTGATATCAACAAGAACACAAAGAAAAGAACAGAGCTTTCCCAACAAGAACAGAGCCCCTCTCTTCGCAATATAGATGAAAAATCCTTACACTGAAAAGTCCAACTACAGATTTTGCAGAGGTTTGGTCCGTTAGAAGAAAACAAGAGGTGAGGCAGAGGAGAGAGAGGGGCAGAGACTCGACACTCACTTCGCCTGAAGAAAGAGAGAGGTTTTGAGAGTTGCGTTATAGACTGAGAAATATCAAATGGTTTAGGGTTTAATTTTCAAGAGTCAAGTCAAATTGAATTTTTTAATTTTTAAGTTAAATGCGGGTATCACCCGGCCCCTGATTTTTTACGAGCGGGCCGGGTACGGGTAAACCACAGGCAATTATTATCATTACTAAGACCCCCCTATTTTACTCGGGTACCATGGACCTGCGAGTACAGGTCTAAGTTTGCCAGGTCTAACGTCGATAATCATCAGAAGATGCACAATCGATCAGATCTGGCCAGCCGTACATCGATGTGGTCGTAAACAGCTAGATCACCGTTTTGGCGACTGTTGGTGATGGCCGGTAGTTGTCTTGGGTGGTTGAGGTGTTTTAGGTGATATTCATGTAAATAGTTTTTAGAATAAAGGTATTACTGTCCAAAAATTTAATTATTTAGGGGTAAAATGGTAGAAAAATTTAGATTATTTTATGTAAAATGATGAACAATTTTTGTCCAAAAAATTAATTTATGAGGTTACAAAAGTCTTTTGCACAGTTGGGTAATTGTTGTTGATAGACATACGAGAGCATTTGTATTGGAAATGTTAATTGATTAAGGGTAAAATGGGAACAAAAATAGATTACCTCAATATTAAATATAATCTTTAATCGGTAATCAGATTATCCTAATATTGCTTACAATAATTACTATTGGTATTAGAAGATTATTGAAATTTTTTATTACTTAACCAAACAAGATAATGTCCGGATTAAAAGATAGATTAACGGAATACTTTTATTAGCGCTAACCAAATGCCCCCATAGTATAATCAAAGATTAACGCAGATAATGGTATCATTGTATTTACTAGACCATGTGGAACAACGGTTTGCATGCCAAGTATGATGAGGTTGAAACACACCCATAGCTATTTTTTTCAGTTATCTCTAGTGCCATCCATAGAGCGTTGATTGATATTTGCATATCTAATATCACATATTCATCATTTACTGTCATACCTTTAGAAGGAATATATATTGAAAGCTTGGTTTTTCTCACAAAATCCTATATTACACAATAAGTGAATTAGATGAAAGCATACTATTGTAGTTGGAAATTTTTACATTTAACAATACTTGGAAGACTGAGGGAAGATACATGTGGAGTGTTTGAAAGATCAGCATGCATAAAGAGTGGTGAAAATGAGAAGTGAAAGCATGAAAGCTTGGACTCAAAAAAAGGTTTTTCAAACAAAGCTTGAAAAGAGATTATACCTACTCTTTTGCTTTGGATTGATGAAGATTAGCCTCAAAATGATAAGATCTCCACACTTTAACACCACCTTGAGAGGATTAGAGAGTGGCCGTGGCTAGGGAGAGAGAGCTTTTAGTTTGTTTTTGAGTGAACAAGTGAATAATAAACTAAAATGCAAAATGCAACCTTTTGCATTTATATATACTTGGACAATTTTGCAATTATTTGTTTTTCACTTCCAAGCCCAATAAAATCTTATTTTAAAAAGGGACCCCACGAATTTATTATGTACCCTTTGAATAATCAAATATTATTCAAGGACCTATGTAAACTAAACTAGTTTACATTAACAACCCATAAATTTACCCTTTTACCCTTTAACTATTAAAAGGTTATTTTCGTTCATCTCATTAATCTTAACGCTTTAAGATATAATAATTAAATATCATTAATTATTGCTTGACCATTTTAACCCTTAAAATATCACAAACAATTTTCTATGTAACTATTACCATAGAAATCCCCGTCATTACCCTCGGAAGGTGCTAGCCCTCTTTGGATAATCATTTCTCTCTCTCATCATTCTCTAACTTCTCCAGGCTATTGGTGTGACCATGTAGGTCCATAGTGAATTAGCCGTGAGCCAGTTTTGGATGAATTCGAAAACCTATCCGGAGGCCAAACGACTATGGTAAACATCTAGCAATGTGTCATAGTCCCTAAACCACGATGAAGAAATACTTTATCAAACCCATTTCAGATCATACATACCATGCAGGTAAAGTCACTCCATTGATATATCCTGATCGAGCACGGATTCATGGAACGTCAAAATCCTAAACTCGATCTTCTACCGAATCGTCGATCAATATGTCCGGAACTCGTCATCACAAACTTGCTTTTGTATGACTAATAATAGACTCTGGCCAGAGATTCTAATTTTTGACATTTATCGATGTTCGTCTAGGAACTCGAATCTGGATGGAGTCAGTGGTACTCCCGATCCTATATTTCCGAGTCAATGAATCCCCTCTTGACCATCGTTCGTTTCCGCATCTGAACAACGCATGACCAAATAGGCTTTATTATATGAAACATGATTAGTCTCGTACTTGTACACTGTATGAACCATACACATCCGTATCGGATCCGACTACAATGTCTCAGGTCAAAGGACTACATTGTGCATTGATATAACCAAACGATAAATCATTGACTACATGCTTTTCCAAGTGATTTGTCGTTACTCGGTCATGTTCGAAAAACAATTCACCAACCGCTAATCCATACCAATGCCCCAGTGACATGACTATCATTGTCATCCGTACTTATATCAACTTATGATATCTTTCGGAAGCATCTGATATGCCTACTGTGCAATATAGTTGCCCAAATTATATTGCTTCTGTAGGGAACCCTTTTCGATAATCATTTATTGTCATACCTTTAGAAGGAATATATATTTGAAAGCGTTGGTTTTTCTGACAAAGTTCTTGTATTACACAATAGGTGAATTAGATGAAAGCATACTATTGTAGTAGGAAATTTTTACATTTAACAATACTTGGAAGACTGAGGGAAGATACCTGTGGAGTGTTGGTTGCAGTGGAACTGTCTACTCCTTCTAATGGCTCCTGATTGCCAAGGGAGAAAAAAATTCAACCTCTACTCTAGCCTCCACTAGAGCCTTGTAAATTTTTCATACATCATTTGCATTGTTTTATGCTGCAGCAGTAACAATAAATATTACTGAAATGGCAATTCTTCTACATGATACTTATGCAGTGAATTTTTTGAAATGGCAATGAAAGCCTACCTGCCAATAGAGAATCCTCTGAGCGATTCTATTACCACCTTCTGGCCTCATTGGTATAAGAATATATGCAGAAAACCTCTCATTTGCTCGTATTTTGTTGGCAATTTTAAGAGCAATCTCAATTGGTATTAAATTATTCTCACCTGCAAATGAAAACCATGTCTTTTAACTATTTAATCATTGATATAGCTTTGACAAGAGTTCATAGAAAGATAAAAAATTTTGAATCAAATAATTACCACCCTAATTCTCTCTATACATGTTGTGTGTGATTTTTCCATCAAGCTTAGAAAAGTCGGAGTTCTGCGAAGTTATAGCCCGACCCAGAATCAGTTCGGCTCAAAGATTGTCCAACCCAGCATAAGATCGTCGAGATGTAGCTCGACCCAACATAAGTTAGTTGCGACCAATCTCGACACTTGTTCAAACATCTCATAGATAACCTTAGATCCCGAATATCTCGGAAGGGATTAGATCGACAGTAATCATGGAGCAATCTCAACACTCAATCGCGAGAATATCAGAGTTGCATTTCAATCCTAATTGTAATCCTTTTATTTTTGCTCTTTCCTTTGTATCAAACTTGTATGTAAACCCCTTCCAATGATGGAAAAGGGGTTAGCAAATATTTCTAGGCATTAGACTATTTTCTTGTAAGCTCTCAAAGCAAAATAAGAAAAATAGTGGACATAAGCTCAAGATCTTAACTTATAGACTTTAAAATTCTTTGTGTCATTTACTTTACTGCATTCTTTATATACATTGCTGGCTATCTTTAATCATGCACACATCGGTTCTGATTCCATCAAGGTCAATCAGATTGTTCTAATTGATGCAAATCTCGTATCAACATTTTGGTGCTAGAAGAAAGGCCTTTGCCAAATTTCAGAATTTTCGACAACAATCTCAGTGACCTGATCACTAAAGGCCTACAATGGTTCGTATAAGATCAATAACCACCATCGAAAACCGTGAGAACATGGAAACCACCTACCAGGAGGTGCATCAAGATGCCGCTTAGCGTCGACCACCGGTGCCGCTAACACAAAAGGCAGCAAATAATTAGGGGGTAGGAACGTTGAATCCCGAAAATGGCCAACTGGTGGAGATGATCAGAACAATGGTTGCATAGAATGTGGCTGAGTTAAGAAATCAACAACTAGTCCCTCAGGACCTCAACTAGCCACGCTACACATATGTGTTGGTAAGTGACCAGATTCACGCAGCGAAAAACTGTAATTATACAAAACGAAAAAGGTCACTTACACATCCCAAAAATCAGGCATAGATTGTATTATTCACATGCATAAACTTAAAACGTAAAATAAAAACTGTGTAAAACAAATCCATATAAGGATTTAGTTCATAGCCACATATGGAGGCTCCTCTGAATATCCCTGACTTCGCTCACAAACACTGTTCACTAGCACTGTTCACCGGATACTGTTCACCGACACTATTCACAGGATACTGTTCACTAATAGATCCAATGTAGGATCGCATTCGCGGAAATCCATACAAAGATAATCCGAAGAACCGACAATAGTTTTGTTAGAACAATTGTCGGCTTCAAGAATAAAAAACAATTAAAGAAAAGAAATTTTTCTTTTGCACTCAAAGAGTGAAAACATGAGAGAGAGAGAGAGAGAGAGAGAGAGAGAGAGAGAGAGAGAGAGAGAGAGAGGGTGGCTCGGGTTTTTGTTTTTATAAAAAGCCTTTATTGTGTTTTAATTAAGTTGCACTTATATAGTGCAACTAATTAAAACCCTATTCCAATAAGGAATACCCATTGGCACCAACCCAAGCTTACCCTTGCAACCAAACACCACGTAATTGGTATTTTAAATTAATTAATTATTATTATAATTAAAATCAATTAATATATAATAATATACTACCATTTAATTAATAATAACAATTCATTTAAATATATGCATACATATATTTAAATATAATCTCACGTATTTAATTTTAATATCAAATTAAATACAGGCAACAACCTCAGCAAAGTTAATTGCACCGTGAGATTATCAAAATACCCTTTCATCTTGAAAGACGAAAATACCCTTCTCACAAATTGATTCTTAAATTATCTTCTAAATGTGTGACCGGTAGGCTCCTCATCATATCGGCAGTGTGTAGTATTGCGATTAATACCGATTAATCATCTGACTACACACAGACCAAGATTGGCCCCTAGCAAGGCATCATGGCCACCCGATAGATTCGGATTCAGCGAAACCGCAACCTATCAACGGTATGGTTATCGTGCAATCAAATTTTTTCATCAACTGTTATCTCATTGAGACTGAGGTACAGAAATAGTGTCAACCTCAGATATCCTCAACATGTTTTTATTCAATTATTGGACCAATAACAGGAATATTAAAGTGGATTGAGCAACAACTCAATCCCACTATAGCCATAGATTTAGTGTTATTGCCATTCACTGAATTACCCAATGATGACAGGCTTTTTGCAAGTGTATGAAATTGTGCAAGGAATAAAACTCGAGTAAACGAGTGTCGAATCCCAAGAGAACTACCTACCAAGTACCAAACTAGTCTATTTTATTGCTATTTGATGAAACAGAATTTTATGAATGAATTTAATGAAAAGGAAAACAAATTAAAAACTAAACAAATCAGAATTTTATAAAAGCTACGGTATAAAGATCAATATGGCTGAACCCTAGGGCACAGATTTCACACCAATTTATTCCTATGTATTGACGATTATTACTATCCTAATTAAGCTTATTCTAAAGGCCAAACTCCCTAATATTCCCCTAATTTTCTCTCAAACAATTAGTGAATTAACCCATAAACAACAACCTAAAATATCTCTAAGTTGGATTTAGAAGCTAAGAGATCATTAAGTTCGATGGAATTTACCAGAGCCTTATAGATCGCGGTAACCTATCTTTAGCGTTCGCTCAATCTATGGTTTTATTACCTTGACAAATCAGGTTTCATCTCTTGATCTCAACCCAACCCATGATTTCATTCAATCCTTGGATCCTTAAGAATTGAAAGCATTACACACAATAATAAAACTTAGAATTAATGCTCAATAAGAAATTAATAAAGATAACATCAACACATATTCGTAAATTGGGCTACACCTTTAGCCCTAGAAAAGAGATTTAGTTCATAGTTACAATAATAAAAACCATCATTTTATTCAACAACATGAGTTCAAGAAAGAAAAATATAAACACTTCTCTAATTGGTGAACGAGAGCTTCAAGAATCCCAATCTCCAAACTAGTAGTCGTCCTTTTCTTTCTCTCCAAAAAACTCCTTTAAAACTTCTTAAAGACCCTTCTTTATAGTCCTAGGGTTTTGATCTTACTTAGGAAAAGAGTAAATGCCTTAGCCCATTCAGATTTAGATCAGGATAATGCATTAACCTAACAAGCCCGTGACCCATCACTACGGCGGTAAGAACAGTCGCTCGATTGTTCTTTCTGTCCAAGGAATCCATGATCTTAAGAATTTGATGAAGTCATCAACACAAATTTGTAGCTCTCTGAATTAGCTTTCCAACGCCACCAGAATCGTCGAATTAAGATTTCTATAGCTCAAGTTATGACAGAAACATCGAAGCATGCTCATCTTGAAGGATTTCCAGATTTTACGTTATATCTTCGACGCGTCACAACTTTCTCGTTTCAACTCCGATTCTTGTACCGTTTGTTCCTACACGTCATGAATTCCATCGACATCATTCTTTTCCCTTCAAATATCTGTTTGAGCTTGAAAACACTGAAAATATACCCGTGATCCCGTAAAAGGCATTTATGAAAGAATTAACTGAAATTCCACAATTTAAACACATTTTTCCATAAATAATCCAGTTACATACTAACAAAATATAAACTTTCAAGCTCTTATCACAACCCCCAACCAGCTTTTGGCTAGTCCCTAGCAAATTAAGCGATAAAATAAGTCTCTAAGCTTGAAAATAAAACAACCAATTAAAAACCTATATCTAAACTATCCTAAATCACTTTCGTAGATTGACACAATTGCATTTAGCGTATGAAACAAGCCTTTAAACCCCTAGGCGGCCCTAGTTGGACGAGTTGTAGTCTCGTGAGGGTTTCCAGCAACAATAACCACAAACATCCACATAAACTTATCCTAAACTCCAAAAACAAAGATAAACATAAACATAAAAAGAACAAAAACTAACAAAAATTCTTGGATCAATTCATAGAAGTGTCTCAAAAATCGCATATACACAAAACAACTAGAATTATTAAAAATCACCTAAACTCACAGATAATGCAAACATCAATTTCATTTTCGTTATTGACCCTAGAACATCCATACAACCACAAACCATTAGTCTACAAACTAGGATAGTTTTATGCATAACATTCATGAACAAGATTTTGATCTCAGTAATCGGGTTATGACTTATATGTGAATCATGGAATTAAACTACATAGGCTCCCTTTTCAAACCACTCTCCACTAATGTAGAATTTCACATTACCTTGGATCAATAGGTCTTTGTAAAGGTTGTAACGTTAGGCTAGGGTATGAATTCATGAAGGAATGAAAAGGGAAATTAACAAAAATCAAATTAAGAGACTTAATTTTTATTCATTCTTGTTACTAACACACACTTCCCTTTTTCACTCAGTAGCTTCCCAATCTTTATCGAGCTCTTTCTTTTTGACAGTAATATACTCATTCATAATTCCAACTCTTCACAATGCTTTTCAACGCCCACTTTTCTTTTTTTTTTTTTCTGATTTTTTTTTTAAAGAAATTAATAAGAAAGTAGAAAACATACACACAACCCCACTGATCTTACAAGCACTCCACAACCCCTAACCAATTTCTTCGCATAAATCTGGGTTGTGGCAAAACTACACTTCCTCACCAACACTAGTGTTAAGCTTGAACAACAATTAAGTCTCTTAAGGAAAAATGAGTAAGATTGTGTTTTAGGCTTCTATTCAGGGTAGGGTAAAAATTTAGTTCAAAGAAAGAAAAACGGGGCTAAATTGTGTTTAAGGGCTCAAAAGAGTTAACTAGTGATGTCAATAAAAAGGGTTGGCTTGAAAGGCTCAATTGGTCAAAAAATAGCCTAAATCATTTCCTAAGTGATGTGAACTCTAGGATTTCGCCTTGAGTGATTGTCAAATGAGTTCTAGAGTTTGTTGAGATCACAACAATGTTCATGGAAAATTCACTCATAACACGTCTCTAAGTAGGTAAACTGAGCCACTTTCAATCCACAATTCACTAGGGTCTCAAACTAAATGTCATTAACCTTCACAAACATCCGTAATTAAAGGTAAAAATCAATGTCCTCCATTTGTTCTATGTTATTGCAATCACATTCCTATCATAGACATATGACTTCATCCAAGAGAAAAAAATAAAATAAAACTCACAACATAAAACAAAAGAACAAACAAAACTGCTCTCTAAATCCATAAAAAAAATTCTGCTCAAATTAAATTCCTTAAATTCCTATCCCCAACCATAAAGTCAACATTGTCCTCAATGTTAAGAGTAGGAAAAAGAGAAAGAGAACATTACCGGATTCCTCAATGTAATAGGGCTGTCCAGTCGTATACGCCAAATTCGTTCTAAAACAAAAACTAAACAGACCTCGTTGGCCGTCATTGTTATGCAGAAAAATTAATGGATATAAAGAGTATTAACAATAAAGATGGAATAACAGTTCACAAAGACTTAATGAATACACAGTAACAAAATGCAAGTACATCAAAACAAAACAACAAAACAAACTACACTGACAACATTAAACAAAAACACAACTGAAATTTCCATCTACTCCTCCATACTCTCCTCATAATCATCATCAGGAGCCTCGCCTTGCTCCTCATCCACTGGGTACACAAAATCAGTCGATTCACACCCTGGTGCTGCTATCCCAGCATGGGCAAGTTGCAATCTTTGTATCTCATATTGCACCCTCATTTGTCCACTCATCCACGTCATCCAGGCTTCTTGACGATTCTGTTGCTTTTTCAACTTTTCAATGTATTCATTCAACTTTGACAACTGATCTCTTTGGGATAGGTTCGTCGATGAAGAGGCTTTGGTCCTGGGTATTTCTACTCTGCCCCCACTAGTGAGATTTTGCATAAATTGCATTGTAAGACATACTTCTTGCGGGATTAAAACTTCTTTAGCATTCAAAGGTGTTAGTAAACGGTCCCGTATACGTAGCGGAAACAAAAATTAATATAACAGGATCGTTTATATGAGCCAAGATCAAGGGTATAATTTTACAATTCATATTAAAGCAAGAATCTACAGAAATTAATAATCTGTGTTTAGAAACCATACGCACGTTTGGAGGCTCCACCACGATTGTCTTTGAACATTTTGCTACCGATCCAAATGTAGGATTGAACACACTAGTCCCACACGAAGATATATCAAAAGAACCAAGAGGTATTTGCTGAATCCTCTTTGGCTTCAAGATTAAGAAGAAAAGAAATCAAATTGAATTGATTTAGGCCAAAGAAAGGTTCTGGCGTGGGAGTGTCAAATGGGCTGTGTGTTTTTGTTTCAAAGAAAAATCTCTATCATTTAATTAACAACTTTTCTTTTTATAGAAAAACAATTTGCCCATCCCATACGGAATAGGCTTGGGCTTCAACCGAACGCCCCATTTGCCAACACTCCCAATTTGATTTATTTTATTTTCCATCATTATCTCAATTAAAATAAATTATATATATATATATTAACATTTAACATATGATAATATATTTAAATATGTACGAACACACATTTAAACGTATTTCACTTATTTAATTTTCTAAAAAATTAATAAAGGCTACGACCTCAGCAAATTTAATAGCACTGTGAAATTACCAAAATACCCTTTCACCTTAAAAGACGAAAACCCCTTCTTTTTCTTGGATCTTAAATTGTCTTCTATGTGTTGACCCTATTCTCCTCATCATATCGGCAGTGTACAGTATCGCGATTAACACCAATTAATCGTCTCACTAATACACAGACCAAGATTGGCCCCTAGCAGGCATCATGGCCACTCGATAGATTCGGATTCAGCAAAGTAACTACTTGTCAACGATATGGTTACCGTGCAATTCGATCCTTTCATCATATGTTATCTTGACGAGACGAAGGCAAGAAATAGTGTCAACCTTCGGTTCTCTCGATATTATTTATTCAGTTTCTGGACCAATACCCGTATTATAAACTGGATAGAGCACACACTCAATCCCATTGTGGCCATGTTTTAGTGTCATTGCCATATACTGAATTGCGCCATGAGATAACTTTCTCCCATACCCGGAGTGATGAATCCTCTGTCAATCCACCATAGTCTTGATACACTCCTTGATGCAGCCAATCACCACTGTATTGATAGCTCTGAAAAGAACTGCGTTAGGCTAGTGTCAAACTACACCAATCGATGCACAAGGTGCCTTGTGATCTCAAGTCTAAGGATCATATGCACCACCATTCGTAGAGATTTGTTCCATAGACACTGGGGTTACCATCATATGGAATCTCTGGTGGGTCGTCCAGTGAACTTGCTGTGGTGTAATCGCCTACAGCAAGCACCCATGTGTTGCACCAGGTTGTCACCAAACAACCTTGACAAGTGAGATCAGTCACTGTCTTTCGACAGGGTCGTTACACTATGATAGCCTTACCGCATTATCTATGCCCTTACTTCAGAATAAACTGAGGCTACGACGTTTCTAGAATGGCCATCATATGTGCTCTAGGATTTTCACTATCAAGATTTGAAACACTTGATACCCTCGTCACGTTCTACCATTCTAAGGACATAATATCAATACATATTGCAATAATAATGATTTACGCGATATAGAATAAAATGCCTTTTATTGAATAACATTATTACAAGAGTTAATTCTACAATAATTGATTGGCTCTAGGGCATCTACTCTAACAATCTCCCACTTGCACTAAGCCAATCATTCATGTAGTTAACCTGAATGACCCAAGTGCCTGCACTATAGCCAGTCATTCATGCACTCAACATTGAATGACCCAAGTCCCATCATGCTTCTGCTACAACAGAAACTTTAATAGTGGGTTGGTAGGTATTCTGCAAATCTGCACATTCCTTTCTTATCGATCCTTCAGATCAGATTGAATCAACTAAGTAAGTGTTTGGATTACTGGTGAGACCGTATTCCTCAGCTACAACAATGGCTCCATTGTTACGCAGTACAACTATACTGGATTAGCAATGCTTGAAATCACATCAAGTTCAGTAATGAACTTCTTGATCCAAATCGCCTACACGGCTGCATAAATAATGGTTACACTTAGCATCAATTGTAGAATTCGCTGCAGTACACTGATTCGAGCTCTTCCAGCTCACTGCAGTCACATTGAGACAAAATTGTGTATCCCAAATCGCGAACTATGATCATCTTTTTCCCTTTTGGAAATAGCATCACGTATTCTTTACAGTGAGCTCATTTTCCTCCATAATCCAAGAATATATTTTTTAAGCCCTTTTCAAGTACTAAGAGTGTCCATTGACACTCACCCGTGTCATTCACTGGATTTAGTTGATATCTTTTACTAGTGCTAAATGCACATAAGACATCAATCTAAGTACATGACATATTACTCACTTGAGCCTGATTGATATCCGCTACAAGTGCTGAATGCACATCAGATATCAATCTCAGAATACAAGATGTCCATTTGCTAAAGCTGTGGGATCCTCTTCATTCTATCCTCTCATTGTGTGTTTAAAGACACATGTCCTTACAGAGATAGACAACATATGCCATCAGAAGAAATCCCTTCTTGGATTTTTTCTATACTGAATGTGTTCAGTACCTTGTCTATGTACTTTGACTTGTTTGAGCACCTACACGATCTATGACGATAGATCTTTATTCCAAGGATGTAGGCTACTTCCCTTAAGTCCTCATGGAGTAGCACTTGGATAACCAAGTCTTTATCGACTGCAAGTTCGGTATATCATTCCCGATTAGAATATGTCATCGACATACAACACAAAGAATGCTACTGCACTCCCACTCACTTTCTTGTAAACACGGGCTTATCTTCGTTTTGATAAAACAGAATTCTTTTACGGCTTCATCAAAACGAATGTTCCAGCTCCTTGAAGCTTGCTTGAGTCCATAATGGATCTCTGCAACTTGCATACCTTATTTGTTTGACTATCAAGAACGAAACCATCAGGTTGGCATGTACACATCCTCCTCAAGGTTTCCGTTCAGGAAAGCAGTTTTGACATCCATTTGCCAAATCTCATGTCATGATATGCAGCAATTGCAAGCATCATCCGATGGATTTAATCATGGCAACCGACGAAAAGGTTTCTTCATAGTCAATGCCATGAATTTGTTTGAAACCTTTGGCAACCAGCCGTGCTTTATAAGTATGCATGTTGCCATCCATGTCAGTCTTCTCTTAGACCCATTTACACCCTAGGGTTTTACCCTTAGGTGGTTCCACCAAAGACCACACTGTTTCTGGTACATGAGTCATCTCAGTTTCATGGCTCAAGCCATTTAATAGAATCTGGATCCGACATAACGTCTTTGTAGGTTTTGGTTCATCGTTGGTAGACCATACGTCACCATGTTGAGTCACGAGATAACCGTATCTCTCGGGCTCAGGGCGTACTCTCCCAGATCTCCGTAACTCCTGTGCTACTTGAGGTGGTTCACTTTGATCCACAAATTGTGGAGTACACCTCCTCATGATGCTCAACCACTTCCTGGTGGCACATCATCCGTCTTTCGTCTAGTATATCTTATGGTTCTAGAACTTCACGAGTTCTACTTTTCTCCCACTAGTACTTCTTAGAAAAATGTTCCTTTTCTAGAAAGATACCAGATCGAGCAACAAAATTTTGCGCTCTTCTGGGTGGTAGAAATAGTATCCTTTGGTCTCCTTTGGATACCCACAAATATCATTTACAGGATTTTGGGCCCAGCTTGTTCGAAGTCAATTTTTTAACATAAGCTTCGCAACCCCAAATCCTTAGATAAGAAAGTTAGGCTTTCGCCTACTCCATAGCTCATATGGAGTCTCATCTACAGACTTTGATGCACACGGTTCAAACGTGAGTCGCAGTCTCTAGGCATAACCCCAGAACGATGTAGGTAAATCACTAAAACTCATCATGGACCAACCATGTCAAGTAGGTCTTTCCTCCTTTTGACACTCCTTTGTGTTGGGGTGTAAAGGAGGGGTGATTGTAATATGTTGAGTAGATGCCCTAGACTAATCAATTATTGTAGAATTGACTTTTGTAAATGTTCATTAATCAATAAAAGGCATTTTATTCTATATCGCGTAAATAATTATTATTGCAATATGTATTGATATATGTCCTTAGAATGGTAGAACCGTGACGAGGGTATCAAGTGTTTCAAATCTTGATAGTGAGAACCCTATGAGCACATATGGTGGCCATTCTAGAAACGTCCGTAGCCCCAGTATTATTCTAAAGTAAGGGCACAGATAACGGTAAGGCTATCATAGTGTTGAACAATCCTGTCGAAAGACAGTGACTGATCTCACTTGTCAAGGTTGTTTGTTGACAACCTGGTGCAACACATGGGTGCTTGCTGTAGGTGATTACACCGCAGCAAGTTTACTGGACTGACCCACTAGAGGATTCCATAAGGATGGTAACCCCAGTGTCTATGGAACAAATCCTCTAACGAAGGTGGGCATGTGATCCTTAGACTTGAGATCACCGAGCGCCTTGTGTATCGATTGGTGTAGTTTACTAGCCTAACGCAGTTCTTTTCAGAGCTGTCAATACGCTGGTGATGGCTGCATCAAGGAGTGTATCAGTCTATGGTGGATTGACAGAGGATTCATCACTCCCGGGTATGGGAGAAAGTTATCTCACGGTGCAATTCAGTATATGGCAATGACACTAAAACTGTGGCCACAGTGGGATTGAGTTGTTGCTCTATCCAGTTTATATATGGGTCATTGGTCCAAAAACTGAATAAATATATTGAGAGTAATCGAAGGTTGACACTATTTCTATGCCTTCTCTCGTCAAGATAACGTATGATGAAAAGATCGAATTGCACGGTAACCATATCGTTGACAAGTAGCTATTTTGCTGAATCCGAATCTATCGGGTGGTCATGATGTCTTGCTAAGGGCCAATCTTGGTCATGTATTAGTGAGACGATTAATTGGTGTTAATCGCGATACTATACACTGCCGATATGATAAGGAGCCTATGGGTCACACACATAGAAGATAATTTAAGATCCAAGAGAAAGAAGGATGTTTTTGTCTTTTAAGGCGAAGGGTATTTTGGTAATTTCACAGTGCAATTAAATTTGTTGGGTCGTAGCCTTATTTATTTGTTAGAAAAATTAATAAGTGAAATTACGTTTAAATGTGTGTTCGCACATATTTAAATATTTATCATTATTGTTAAATGTTAATAATATTATAATTGATTTTATTGAGATAATGATGGAAAATAAAATAAATCAAATTGGGAGTGTTTGGCAGCATGGGGCATTTGGGTTGGAGCCCAAGCCTATTCCGTATGAGATTAGGGCAACTTGATGATTTTACTATAAAAAGAAAATGGTGTGTTAATAATAAGCAGAATTGATTTTTCCTTGAAAAAAAAACACACAGCAGCCTTCTTTTTCACTCCTACGGCAGAAACACTCTTAGCCCAAAAATCAATTTCAATTGATTTTTTTTCTTCTTATCTTGAAGCCAAAGAGGATCTAGCAAATCCCTTTTTGGTTTCTTTGAGTTGTCTTCGTGTGACTACGTGGGTTCGATCCTACACTTGGATCGGTAGCAAAATGTTCAAAGACAATCGTGGTAGAGCCTCCAAACGTGTGTATGGTTTCTAAACACATATATTTATTCTGCAGATTCTTGCTTAATATGAACTGTAAAATTACCCTTGATCCTGGCTCATGTAAATGATCCTGTTATATAATTTTTGTTTCCGCTGCGTATACGGGATCGTTTACTAACATGACATACCACATTCCTTCAGGTATGTCTAGCTCACTTGCCAAAGTTGGCATAGTAGTCATTTTGGGATTATCCTTGTTGTCTTTCTTAAGACATATTATTATGAAACAGTTCCATAAAGAATATTATTTATACTCAAGACATTAATCCATTAGTAAACTAATATTCTCATGTGTCCTATGTAGACACAGAATATAATTTCTAGAAACCAAAGAAAAACCATAAAAATCCACAAGTTCCAAGAAACAAGTCCATCGGCTAAATCACGACAAGATCCTACAGCAAATGTAGCAGCACGTGCTTCATTTCCAACTGGTAGGTCCACCTCTCCGTCGGCGAGCAATCTACTCTACCGTAGTTCCTACACATCAATCAAATGTGAGTACCACATCTTGTGTCAACTAGATGTTTACGGAGAAGTTAATCTCAATAACGTACCTGACGAATAAGTAACATTCTTCTTCCTTTTTGCTAGGAAGGCCTTGCAATGTTTCCTCCAGTGGCTGGGATTCCCACAGTGAGGACAAACACCTTTCCTTTCTGCAACAGCTTTCCATTGACTTCTGAGCCCTTTCCTTTTCACTTGAGTTGACTTCAACCAAGTCAATGTTTCTGACATTTTCATGCCTGACTAGTAGCCTTCAACAAATCTAGAAGCTCGGAAAAGGTATTCTTCTTATCTCCTCAATAAAGTCATAGACAAATTGAGAATAAGAATCTGGCAAGACTGTAATATTAGGTTTATCATTAAACCTTCATTAAGTCCACATCCAAAATCTCAAGCTTATTCATATACTCGGTCCACTGAGTATATGATCACTAATTTTGGTACCCTCTTCACTCCTACATCTGAATAATGACAGAGCCACCATATACTTCTCATTTCTTCGAAGAAATGAAGAATAGAAGCTAAATCCATTTTCTGGCAATACTGTCGCAGTAATGGTGCCATTGATGCAAGCACAATGTATCTAGTCATTTTTGCTTTGCATCATGTGTATGCTTCACTATACATACCCATCCTCATGGATAGAACTATCAGCAGGCTCTTGTGATAGAGCTTGCTCATGGTGTATAATCTATCGCTTGACTTAAGTATATTACTTATACTTCTATACCAATCAACGAAATTTTCACCATTCCATTTCTCTCCCAGTTTGATGATTTGTCGCAGTGATGTTGGGATCATTTTGCTCAAATTTAAGTGAATCTACAAGTGTAGAAAAAGTAACCGTTATTACCATGTTCATTATTATTGTTTAATATGGTCTTTTATTAAATGAAGCTCCCACTATACTCAAGTTAATAGCCCTCCCATTAACTCGGGAAAGCCCGTTGACTTTCCTAGTGGACCGAGATCCCATCCTGCCCATTTCAAACCTTCACTTTAGCGAACAAGCCAAATGGAGTTGATTAGGTAGGCCAACAAACTTAATCCACACCAGTTGATAGCTCCCACTATCAACCTCAAATGTGAGAAAGCCAACAAGCCAATCACACAATCCAATGGAAACACATGCCATCGTCCTCAGTGTGATTCTCAGTATTAGTAGATGGACACTACATGTCACCACGTACACACAATATGTGTACTGCTCTACTATGCCTGTGACCGTGTTTATCAACCTTCGCTTTGGCGAACAAGCAAAACCGTCATTTTAAGGTCGACCCATCACCATTAAGGAAAACTCCAATGCATTTTAACCTCCCATTGTAGAAGTGTACCCTTCGCTTTGGCGAAAAAGTTTCGACGAACAGTGGTTTGATTAAAACCATGGTGATGGAAGACTTTCGTGACTTAATACTTTGATTGAGGGTTTAGTTATTTAATGTCTCACCAATTATTATCTTTGTTAGAATGACATTGTTTGGCATGTTTTCAACATTCAAACACTTAGCATCATTCTAAACAAAATATTAAAGTGCCGTACATGGCCTTACTAAACCGATCTCCTCAAGCCTAGAGGCAGGTGGGTCACCTAGGGGTCCTGTAAAAACATCTTAGTCCTCAAGTATGGTTGCCTCGTCCTTTGCTCCCTCCAAGTACATTTCAAAAACATCATTCTAAATTTACATTAAATTAATATTAAACTAATTTTACATTAACAAATTTAGAAACCTCGATTTACATTCGAGGGGAATGAGATGGAAAAGAATGTACATCAAGAAGAGGGGAGAAGGCAGACACGCAGCCCTATTTAAAATAATTACAGCCATATATACCCAAAATATTTAAACATTCACCCTTAGGTCTAAGGCTCATGTACCGGGCACCTGCAATATACAAACAAGTACAAAGCATACATTTAAAAATAATCAATTTTTTTAAATTGGGTGGGTTTATTATAATTACCTCTTAAATGTGCAGACGTACATTGGCTTTACAGGTTATTAAAAACTACAGATTAGACCCTTTGCAAAAATACAGAATGGGAAAGCTACAGGATTCATCGCGGCGAAGGTTATATCTTCGCCGCAGCGAGGAAGCTCCATACTTTGCTGCGACGAAGGTTTTTATCTTCGCCGTGCGAGGTTTACAATATGTACTTCACCGCGTTGAAACTTCCCAGAGGCACCTCGCCGCAGCGAAGCTATAGCTTTGCCGCGACGAGACCTGGAAATCCCCAATTTGTACAGTTTGCGTTTTTTTGCAGTTTTTGTGTATAACACACTCAAATCAAATCAAACGCACATACGTTCAACCAGGATATTAACCAACCAATATGTCATTCATCAACACATTATTAAACCAGTTTATCATTTGAATCGTTCATCCATAACAGATTTTGCAGATTTTGAAGATTTTTCAAAAACATGTTATCAACCAAATACATGTTATAAATCATACAATAAACTGTAAAATTTAGTACCTAGGCTCTGATACCCTGTTAGTAAAGGTCCCTTATACGCAGCGAAACAAAAAATTATATACATGATCGTTTACATGACCAGATCAAGGGTATAATTTACAATTCATATTAAAGCAAGAATCTGCAGAATTAATATTTGTTTTAGAAACCATCACACGTTTGGAGGCTCCACCACGATTGTCTTTGAACATTTTGCTACCGATCCAAATGTGGATCAAACCCACATAGTCCACATGAAGACAATCTCAAAGAACCAAAGAGGTATTTGCTAGATCCTCTTTGGCTTCAAGATTAAGAAGAAAAGAAATCAAATTGAATTGATTTAGGCCAAAGAATGTTTCTGGTGTGAGTGTAAATGGGGCTGTGTGTTTTTGTTTTTAAAGAAAAATCTCTATCATTTAATTAACACACTTTCTTTTTTATAGTAAAAACAATTTGCCCTAATCCCATACGGAATAGGCTTGGGCTTCAACCCAAACGCCCCATGTTGCCAACACTCCCATTTGATTTATTTTATTTCTATCTATCTCATTAAAATCAATTAATATATATATATATATATTAATATATATTATATATATATTATTATATATATATATATATTTAACATTTAAACATAATGATAATATATTTAAATATGTCGAACACAACATTTAAACGTAATTTCACGTATTTAATTTTTCTAACAAATTAAATAAAGCTATGACCTCAGCAATTTAATTGCATTGTGAAATTACCAAAATAACCGTTTCACCTTAAAACGAAACCGCCATTCTTTCTTCTTAGATCTTAAATTGTCTTCTATGTGCGTGACCCAGGGCTCCTCATCATATCGACAGTGTATAGTATCGCGATTAACCCCAATTAATCGTCTCACTATACAACAGACCAAGATTGGCCCATAGCAAGACATCATGGCCACCCGATAGATTCGGATTCAGCAAAGTAGCTACCTGTCAACGATATGGTTACCGTGCAATTTGATCCTTTCATCATACGTTATCTCGATGAGAAGAAGGCATAGAATAGTGTCAACCTTCGGTTACTCTCAATATATTTATTCAGTTTCTGGACCAATGCCCATATTATAAACTAGATAAGCACACTCAATCCCACTATGGCCACAGTTTTAGTGTCATTGCCATATACTGAATTGCGCCATGAGATAACTTTCTCCCATACCCGGGAGTGATGAATCCTCTGTAAATCCACCATGTCTTGATACACTCCTTGATGCAGCCAATCACCACCGTATTGACAGCTCTGAAAAGAACTGCGTTAGGCTAGTGTCAAACTACACCAATCGATGCACAAGCGCTCCGTGATCTCAAGTCTAAGGATCACATGCACCACACCATTCGTTAGAGGATTTGTTCCATAGACACTGGGGTTACCATCCTTATGGAATCCTCTAGTGGGTCAGTCCAGTAAACTTGCTCGCGGTGTAATCGCCTACAGCAAGCACCCATGTTTTGCACCGGTTGTCACCAACAACCTTGACAAGTGAGATCAGTCACTGCCTTTCGACAGGGTCGTTCAACACTATGATAGCCTTACCGTATTATCTGTGCCCTTACTTCAGAATAATACTGGGGCTACGGACGTTTCTAGAATGGCCACCTATTGTGCTCATAGGTTCTCACTATCAAGATTTAAACACTTGATACCCTCATCACGGTTCTACCATTCTAAGGATATATATCAATACATATTGCAATAATAATGATTTACTCGATATAGAATAAAATGCCTTTATTGATTAATGAACATTTTACAAAGAGTCAATTCTACAATAATTGTTGGCTCTAGGGCATCTACTCTAACAATGCACTTCAGCATGCTTACACAATTCAATAATCATGTGTGGGAAGTAAAAACCAGTCTTGTTACCTTTGCTGAATGGGTAATCTCATGAAAATAATCTCACCCACATCATCCTCATCTTGGTGGATAGCATACATCAAAATCACCTTAGCTTTGCTAATATTGCTCATTGCTTTGAGGGCATCTTCTAGAGCACACAAAATACAACCACACTACGCGAAGTTGAGTCAAACTTACTTTCAAAACAGATGTGTTTCCCCAGCCGCAATAATCATGTACTTTCCCTTCTGTTCAGAAAATTAACCACTACATCATAATTCGCTTCTTGCTTGTTGCGGCATAGGCATCCTCGTCTATCTCACTTAACGTACCCATAAAACTGATTAATAGCAGTTATTGAAAATACTCCTCTTACCTCTTAACCATTGTTCTCCCGTCAACGCTGTCATGAACGTTGGCATAGAACTCTTTTACCACAGAGGCAACAGCAAGAGCCGGGGGTTCTTTGCAAAATATCTCCCAACCCAGAGCTTGAATTACATCAGTTATTCCCCTAAAATCTTCTGTAAACACCAGCCCTCTTTCTTCAATAAATCCACCTGGTTTCTTTGCAAAATTCTCATATCTTTCTTGGGCTGCCTGACTAACAAACCGGATATCAATGGAGGCCTGCCCTTTTCCTTTTTCTCTCCTATCACTTCCTGACTTTCTTTTGGGTGCCATTATCACTGTTTCTCACTTAACCCAAACAAACAATTAAACCACTCTCAATACCCAATGAAAATCACTACACTCCCCCAAAACTATAACTTCTCTTCTTCAATCAAGCAACAACCAAGAAAATAAACACAGGCTCCCATGAAATTCAAATCAATCTCTCCCAATCTTCAACAACCAACAAAAATATTCCCACACTCCCAAGCAATTCAAATAAATGGATTCCAATCTTCAACAATCAAAATTACAATGCAGAATGGTGAGACACACTTACTTGAGCCTTATTCTGTCCAAATATGCCTTGAATTGGTATGGATTAGCTCAATTTTTGAAAACCCCCAATTCTCTTTTTGGAACCCTAACCTTGATTTTTGCAAAAATTCCACTTGTTCCCTTTGATTTGCGAATTATGATGTGAAATTGAGTGTGTTAGTGAGCTATTAAGAGAAAAAAAAAAATTGGTTGAAGGAGGTGATGGTTAGATTGTTGTATAGAGAGGAAGAGAAATTGGTGAGAGGGCAAAGAACTGTAGAGAGAAAAGGGTAGTGATGAAACGTCATTTTTAGATCTGTTATAAACGCGATATTGCGTTGGCTATTGCGATCGCTGTGACGATGGACTTTGTCGCCGTGACGATCGTGCTTTTTGTCGTGGTTACACGCTGGACTAACGCTCACTGCAGTGATGATGTGTGTTGCTGCAGTGAGCATGATTAATCACCAATCTCTTCTGGTCATGCGCGAAACTCAGACTCGCTATAGCGATGGCTTTCACCACCGCGGCGAGCGTGATGGTGCCGTAACTCAACAGAACCAGATTGTTCCCTGAGTGTGTTGTGCTAATAACCTGAAAAAGACAATCAGAATATCTGAATTAACAAACTAAAAATAGCGCAAAAACATAACACACAAACATTACTAAACAAAAAAAAACATACAAATAAAAATAAGTAAATAAAAAAAATAGAATCGAAATCTTAGGTTGCCTCCCAAAAAGAGCTTGTATAAAGTCTTAAGCTCAACTCCTTTCTGTCATCAATTAGGATTTTGAAAAAGAATTGAAACCCTCTCGTCTTCATTCCCATTCTCAATATAAGGTTTCAATCTTTGGCCGTTGACTTTGAATGTTCCCTTCGTGGGGTGGTGAAGCTCTATCGCCCCATGCGGAAACACGCGATGAATTATGAACGAGCCAAACCATCTTGAGCACAATTTTCCAGGAAAAGTCATAGTCTTGAGTTAAACAACAGCAATTTGTCGCTCTCCTTGAATTCCTTGTTCACAATATGTTTTTCGTGCCATTGCTTAGTATTTTCTTTGTAGATTCGGGCATTCTCATATGCATTATTGCAAAACTCTTCCATCTCATTGAGTTGCAGCAATCGTTTTGCTCTTGCGACTTGTAGATCAAAGTTCAGAAACTTCACTACCCAATATGACCTGTGCTCTAACTCTACTGGCAAGTGACAAGCTTTTCCATAAACCATGCTATAGGGCAACATTCCTATTGGTTTTTTGAATGCCGTCCTATACGCCCATAATGCATCATCAAGCTTGGTTGCCCAACCCTTTTAAGAGGTGCTTACTGTCTTTTCCAAGTTTCGTTTCAGCTCCCTATTTGATACTTCTACTTGGCCACTGGTTTGAGGGTGATATGGGGTAGCAACTTGATGTGTAACCCCATACTTGCTTAGCAATGTTGCGAATTAGCGATTGCAAAAGTGAGAACCACCATCACTGATAATGACCCTTGGCGTGCCAAACCCTGAAAATATATTCTTCTTCACAAACTTGATAACTATGCGAGCATCGTTTGTTGGCAACATAATAGCTTCCACCCACTTCGAAACATAATCTACAGCAACCAAAATAAAACGGTTAGAAAACAAGGAAAGAAAAGGTCCCATAAAATATATCCCCCACACATCAAACAATTCTACTTCTAGGATATTATTTAAAGGCATGGCATTTCTCCTAGATATGTTCCCAACCTATTGACACTTATCACAACTCATAACAAAATGAAAAGCATCTTTAAAAAGAGTTGGCCAAAAAAATCCTGATTGAAGAACTTTAGTGGTGGTCTGTGTCGAACCAAAATGACCACCAACTTCCATTGAATGACAATGATGAAGAATATTCGTCATCTATTCTTCTGACACACATCTTCTTATCATTTGATCTGTGCAATGCTTGTACAAAAAAGGATCCTCCCAAAAGTAGTATTTTAAATCTGCAAAAAATTTATTTCGTCTTTGGGAGTTCATTCTAGAAGGCAATACTTTTTGCGCCAAATAGTTAGCAATATTTGCAAACCATGGCCCTTCTTGAATAGCAAACAATTGCTCATCCGGAAAGTATTCGTTGATTGGTTTTTCTTCCTCTCGAACTTCTCATTGGACTTTAATCGAGATAAATGGTCAGCCACTTGATTCTTCGTTCCTTTCTTGTCCTTAATCTCCAAGTCAAATTCTTGTAAAAGCAATGCCCATCGCAATAATCTTGGCTTAGAATCCCGTTTTGCTCGGAGGTACTTCAATGCAGCATGGTCAGTGTACACAATAACCTTGGTACCTAGCAAATAAGAACGAAATTTATCAATAGAGAATACTACTGCTAAAAATTCTTTTTCAGTAGTAGCATAATTTAATTGTGGTCCCGTTAAAGTCTTGCTGGCATAATAAATCACATGCAAAACCTTACCTTTCCACTGTCCTAAAACAGCCCCTAAAGCGTAGTCACTTGCATCACACATGAGTTCAAAAGGTAGTTCCCAATTGGGTGCAACAATAATAGAAGCAGAAATTAATTTTGCTTTTAAACATTTAAATGCATCTAAACACTCTTAACTAAAATTAAAAGGAACATCATTAGCTAATATATCACAGAGAGGTTTAGAGAAGTCATGTATGAATCTCCTATAAAAACCTGCATGCCCAAAGAAACTTCTGACAGCCTTCACTGAGTTTGGAGGTGTTAGTTTCTTAATAACTTCAATCTTTGCTCAATCCACCTCAATTCCATTCGCGGATATCCGATGACCTAACACAATCCCATCTCATACCATGAAATGGCATTTTTCCCAATTTAGCATTTAGTGTCAACACATCTCTGCAAAACATTAGATAAGTTAGTTAAACAATCATCAAAAGAATCTCCAAAAACAAAAATATCATCCATGAAAACTTCAATGGACTTCTCAACCATATCAGAGAATATTGAGATCATGCAACTTGGAAAAGTTGCAGAAGCATTGCACAAGCCAAAAGGCATTCTTCGATAGGCGAATGTTATGTATGGGCACGTGAAAGGTGTTTTTTCTTGATCTTTTGGCGCTATAGCAATTTGATTGTAGCCTGAGTATCCGTCTAGGAAACAATAGAACTCATGGCCAACTAACCTCTCCAACATTTGATCGATGAATGGCAATGGAAAATGGTCCTTATGAGTCATGAAATTCAGTTTTCGATAGTCGATACATACTCTCCATCCCGTGACTAGTCGTGTTGGAATCAGCTCATTGTTATCATTACGAACCACTATCCTTCCTCTCTTCTTTGGCACTACTTGGACTGAACTTACCCATGCACTATCCGAAATTAGATATATAATTCGTGCATCTAAGAGCTTCAACACCTCATTTTTGACCACTTCTTGCATTGATGGATTCAATCTTCTTTGTGGTTGGACGGTAGGCTTATAACTTTCCTCCATTAGATCTTGTGCATGCAAATTGAAGGACTGATACCTTTTATATCCGCAATTGTCCATCCAATGGCCTTCTTGTATTTTCTCAATATGCGCAGTAACTTTTCTTCCTCCACAACACTCAAAGAAGCACTAATAATAACTAGAAAAAATTTAACCTCTTCTAAAAATGCATATCTTAAATGAGATGGTAGTTGCTTGAGCTCAAGTGTAGGGGCCTTTGTGATTGGTAAAGTTGACTGAGACACCACAACTCAAATTTCTCTAATCGAATTAGCTTCAGGACGAACGAAGGGTGGTAGAGCATATAAGTATTGTAAACACTCCCTTATCTCTTCACTATCAACTTCATCCTCCTAATCTCTAAAATTCATCAAACAATTCCCTAAAAGAAAAATGGGGTAGCTCTCTTCAAAATTCTGCTCAACTATGGTGTCGGGAACATCAATCTTAAAACATGAGTCTAATTCAGATGGACGCTTCATAGATTCAAAAACATCAAATTCTACTTGCTTATCTTCTACCCTTAAGATTAATTTCCCTTGGTGGACATTTATCAATGTTCTTCCCGTGGCTAGAAAAGGTCATCCTAAAATTAAAGGTATTTCCCTATTTTCCTCCATGTCTAACACTATGAAATCTACTGGGAAAATCAGTTTGTCTACCTTAATCAAGACGTCTTTTACCTCCCCCCTAGGTTATGTTATCGATCGATCAACTAATTGGAGAGACATGGTGGTTGGCTTCACTTCTTCTAGTCTAAGCTTCCTGTAAATGGAAAACAACATTAAATTTATACTTGCCCCTAGATCACATAAAACTTTATTAAAATAACAATACCAATAATACAAGGGATAGTAAAACTCCCTGGATCTCATAGTTTAGGTGGTAGTTTCTTTTGAATCAGCGCTCTGCATTCCTCCGTTAGCATAACTTTCTCGTGTTCCTCGAATTTTCTCTTGTGCGTGAGGATCTCCTTCAAAAACTTCACACTTTTCGGCATCTATTCTAGCATATCAACAAAAGTGATATTAACATGTAAACTTTGAAACATGTTAATAAACTTACTAAATTGCTTATCAAGCTTCTGATTCTTCAACCGTTATGGGTATGGAAGGGTTGCCTGGCTTGAAGGAAGTTTCTGCTTAGATGCACGCTAGCCGCGGCCACCAGATTCATCGTTGTAGTGATGAGTTGAAAATTCTGACGAATTGAGAGCATGATCACGCTCGCCGCGGCCACCAATGTCATCGCCGCAGCAATTGTCCTTGTTTCGGATGAGCCTCTCCACATTCTCACGATCATTGCAGCGAGGAATGTCATTGCCGTAGTGATCATTATTCTGCTCATCCTTCAAGTCTTGTTCTTACCTCTGTTTTTCAACCTCTGAATTTTCCAAAATTCGTCCACTCCTCAAGCTGATTGCATGCGCTTGTTCCTTGGGATTTTTCTCTGTATCACCTGGTAAAACTCCTTGAACTATTCCAGCTAATATGTTTTGAATTTATCCAATTTGAGTCTCAAGTCCCTAATAGAAGCTGATTGATTTTGGACCAGGACGCCAGTCTTCGCAAATCTCTTGCTTGTCTCTTCAATGAACGTGGTCAACATATTCTCTAAATTAGATTTTAGCTTTTGAGGTTGAAAAACAGGAGATTGTTTTTGCTCCATGGAAAGTTTGGGTTTTTCCTCCATGCTAGATTATATGTGCTGGAATATATATTCCCTTGACCCCTTTGGAAATTATTGACGTAATTGGCTTGTTCAGGCTGAGCAAACAGGTTCCCTTCTTGACAATCCTTCGATGAATGATTTCCTGCACAAAGATCACATGTTAGAGAAGCAGATTCAATTGCATTTATTTTTAACAAATTACCTAATTGCTTCTGGATGTTCGAAAGTTGAGTAGCCAATGCAGTGTAACTATCAACTTCGTGCACTCCCACTGATCTCTTTGTTGAAGTTCTCTCTGAAGTCCTCATATAGTTATTGTTTGCCATCACCTCAATCAGATTGTATGCTTCCTCTAGTGTTTTATTGTTCAAGGCTCCCTTGCTTGCAGCATCAATCATAATTTGAATCATTGGTAGCAACCCTTGGTAGAACGTTTACACTTGCGACCAGATTGGTAAACCATGGTGAGGGCACCTCCGTAAGAGATCCTTATACCTTTCCCATGCTTCATATAATGACTCTGAATTTTGTTGGTAAAAGTTGGTAATCTCACTCCTCAGCTTGGCAGACTTGGCAGGTGGAAAATATTTAGTGAGGAACGCTTGAGCTAACTTGTTCCATGTCGTGATGCTCCAAGATGGCAGAGAAATCAACCAAGCCTTAGCTTTATCACGAAGAGAGAATGGGAAAAGCCTTATCCTAATTACATCATCGGATACTCCATTATGCCTGAATGTGTCGCATAACTCCAGAAAATTTGCGATAGGCAGGTTGGGATCATCATTAGGTAACCCAGTGAATTGGACTGACTGCTGAATCATTTGAATAATTGCTAGCTTAATCTCAAAATTATTGTAAAACCCCCCTCTAGTCAGGTATCCTCTGAATATCTCTCAATGAGAATCCCGAGGATACATGCCTGGAGAACGAGTTGTATTTAGAAAAAAATCTGTGTAAGGATAATAATAATAATATCCAAAACATGCATATAAAATGTCACACAGGATCCAAACTTATAATTTACAAACTTTAAGAAATTATACAATCAAAACATATTTATAGGGTGGAAGCTTCCAAAGGTATTTCACAAATATTTATCATTTATATCAAGATAAAAACATCGAGATGACAATAAATCATCTCCCCTCACGTGTAGTCCCGCTGTCTCTAGCATCCCTCGCTTCTAGTCTACCTGCAAAGCAATCAACAATGAAAGGGTGAGCGCTAATCGCTCAGTAAGGAATGATCCGTTTCATTCTAAATGTACTATTTGATCTTTATTTAAACATATCTGTTAACACATCACTTATCTTTTACATCTAGGGATACTTCCCCTTTTATTACTAATTCATATGCTTTTCATCATTTTATCCCATGGCTATATAAACATCAATGTGTACACATACAAATAAGTATGTAAACATAGTACACACACATCACATGTCATGACATAACATCTAAAATCATCTAACATGAGTATAAATCATCTCATGATGTAAATAACATCATAACTCATGTAATGCAACTAAATGCATATGAAACATTTAACGTCTAGCCGATCGGACCTTTCTTAGCATCTTAAGCACTTCATATCATCTAGCCTCAAATTTCATCTAGAGCTCATATCATCGGGAGGCGTGCTTACGCGTTATTTAGCATCTAAAGCATATATTCATCTTTCCTCAACCGGTATACGAGGATATGCTTACGCGTTTTCCATCATGTCTATATGCATCTCTATCATGTCTATTTGCATCTCTAACATCTTATGGCATGTAAATACATATTTTGGTGAGCTTAATACTTTTAATTCATCTATGGATTATCAACCCATTTACATTACCTCTTGCTCACATACATCATCTTAAAACATGTATTACATTGCATCTTCATGCCATTTCATAACATTAATCATGCATTGACATCATGACCATGTATATCTTTCAAAGATCATCTAACTAATGGGTAAACATTAGTACATGGCATACTTACAATAATACATTAATAATCAATTCATAATCATAAGAATTGATTATGTTAAATCTTAAACTTTAATAACCAGTTTATGCTTCAGGCCATTTTCCATCCTTTTCTCAAACGAATTGGCTCTTGGCATAAACATAAAAGTTATAGGTCTGTGTCTTAGCTTTCTAATGCTTCAAGAATCATCTCATTTCGATTTTTATAACTCAAGTTATGGTCAAAATACTGAAGCAGGGTTAACAAAACCCCTAAGCCCACTAAATCCGAATTTTCATATTAACTATGCCACATCAATTCCTATTAACATTAACCAATAGGTTAACTTATGGATCAAATAAACCTCCCCTTAATAGTCTTTAACATCTTAAAGGAAGTGTAAAATCTCATTTCCATAATCATCCATTATTGCTATAACATTGTAAGCTAATGCAAACAACACATCAACACTTCTAATAGCAACCATTCAACACCATGTGGCCTCCAATACTACAATTTTTGCCACAATCAGTATCCACACTTCATTTTCTTCAATCAAACATAACAACTCATAAAACATAAAGAGCAATAACTTCATGTATAATGAATTCAAGGCAATAAGTAGAATAAATGAGTTCAACTACACTTGCCATCAACTAATTCTATGCCTTAAAGCCTTAATTTAAGGTTTCATAAAAATCTACAAACCCTAGCATAAACCCTAAAGTCATGGGAGGTTCTTCCTTACCTTTTTAAAGACTTCCTCCAACAAATCCTTTGCCTTTGACTTCTTTTACACCTTAATCCTACATATATAACATTATACCTCAACATCTACCTCAAATCTTCAAATCACATCAAAACTAAAGTTTTTAATCCTTACCTTAAACCCTTCAAATTGAAGATCCAAGGCTCCTATCTTGTTCTCCTTGAAAAATTATGCAAAACTCCTTGAAAACCTAGAGAAAGAAAGCTTGTTTCATGGAAGATTTGAGAGAAAATGGAAGAAATGTTGAAGAAAGGCTCTCTCCTTTGGCTTGAACGAATTTCATCTCATTTATAGGAAAATATTTCATTTATTTTCCAAAATTATGCAATTGGCCCAATTATTTTAATTGTATAACTCATAAGTCCTTAATTCTTCATATAAGGGCATTTTGGTCATTTCACACTAGACATAATTATTACTTAATTAATGCCATTAAATGCAATGAAGCCTACTCATCCTTGACTTTTTCAATGCTTATCCATAGGCAAAATAACCATTTTGCCCCTAAGCCTCTCTATGGATAATTGAGTCATACCGTTCCAAATGAATTGACTATTTTGCCCTTAGTTAGATTTTATGCTTTTTAACATAAAATTAACATCTAAAGGACTATTTTGAGTTAGGAACATACATTTGATATCTTGGGTATTATAATTATTCGCTTGAACGGGTGGTCTCCTGATGCTAGAATAGCACCCATTAATAGTAGGACTAGAGTAGTCCTTCAATGCTCTTTGAACCACTATTGCTCCACCATTTGCATTTCCTCCTAAAGTATCCTCATTCTCATTCTCTTGATTTCCCATATTGGGATTCACAATTCCTATGTTAGCCATTGATTTTTCAGAGTCAGCTTGCCACTTTTCTTTCTCAACTGTTCAGCGGTTCTCTCGATCTCAAATTTAGTGGATTAAGATCACCACCAGCTCTTAAACGTAAACTCTCCAGATTCTAGCTGAAAACAACAAACAAAACAAACAAAAATAAAAATTAATTAGTAGAAAAAGATAAAACAAATCAAATTAGCAACTAAATATTTTGTATTGATATTGGTAAAATGAAATAGTTCCCAACGGCGCCAAAAACTTGACAGGCTATTCGTAAGTATACGAAATCGTGCAAGTAGTAAAACTCGAGTAAACGAGTGTCGAATCCCAAGAGAACTACCTACCAAGTATCAAACTAGTCTATTTTAATGCTATTTGATGAAACAGAATTTTATGAATGAATTTAATGAAAAGGAAAACAAATTAAAAACTAAACAAATCAGAATTTTATAAAAGCTATGGTGTAAAGATCAATATGGCTAAACCCTAGGGCACAGATTTCACACCAATTGATTCCTATGTGTTGACGATTATTACTATCCTAATTAAGCTCATTCTAAAGGCCAAACTCCCTAATATTCCCCAAAATTTCTCTCGAATAATTAGTGAATTAACCCTTAAACAACAACCCAAAATATCTCTAAGTTGGATTTAGAAGCTAAGAGATCATTAAGTTCGATGAAATTTACTAGAGCCTCATAGATCACGGTAACCTATCTCTAGCGTTTGCTCAATCTATAGTTTTATTACCTTAGACAAATCAGGTTTCATCTTTCGATCTCAACCCAACCCATTATATCATTCAACCCTCGGATCCTTAAGAATTGAAAGCATTACACACAATAATAAAACTTAGAATTAATGCTTAATAAGAAATTAGTAAAGATAACGTCAACACATATTCCTAAATTGGGCTACATCTTTAGCCCTAGAAAAGAGATTTAGTTCATAGTTACAATAATAAAAACCATCATTCTATTCAAAAACATGAGTTCAAGAAAGAAAAATATAAACACTTCTCTAATTGGTGAATGAGAGCTTCAAGAATCCCGATCTCCAAACTAGTAGTCGTCGTCTTCTTTCTCTCCCAAAAAAACTCCTTTAAAACTTCTTAAAGAACCTTATTTATAGTCCTATGGTTTTGATTTTACTTAGGAAAAGATTAAATTCCTTAGCCCATTCAGATTCGGATTAGGATAATGCATTAACCTAACAAGCCCGTGACCCATCGCCGCAGCGGTAAGAACAATTGCTGCATTGATCGTTCTTTCTGTCCAAGGCATCTATGATATTCAGACTTTGGTAAAGTCATCAACACAAACTTTGTAGCTATCTGAATAAGCTTTCCAACGCCACCAGAATCGTCAAATTCTGATTTCTACAGCTCAAGTTATGATAGAAACATCAAAGCATGCTCATCTTGAAGGATTTCCAGATTTTACGTTATATCTTCGACGCGTCATAACTTTCTCGTTTCAACTCTGATTCTTGTACCGATTGTTCCTACACATCATGAATTCCATCGACATCATTCTTTTCCCTTAAAATATCTGTTTGAGCCTGAAAACACTCAAAATACACCCGTGATCCCGTAAAAGGCATTTATGAAGAATTAATTGAAATTCCACAATTTAAACACATTTTTCCATAAATAATCCAGTTACATCACTAAAAAAATATAAAATTTCAAGCTCTTATCAACACTCAAACACAATGGAGTGTCTAAAAGGAGGAATAAGACCTTACTTGATATGGTTAGGTCTATGATGAGTTTTAGTGAGTTACTTGCATTGTTCTGGGGTTATGCCCTAGAAAATACGACTCACATTTTGAACCGTCTGCTGTCAAAGTCTGTAGATAAGACTCCATATGAGCTATGGAGTGGGCGAAAGCCCAGCTTGTTTATCTAAGGATTTGGGGTTGCGAAGCTTATGTTAAGAAATTGACTTCGAACAAGCTAGGTCCAAAATCCTGTAAATGTATATTTATGGGGTATCCAAAGGAGACCAAATGATACTATTTCTACCACTCAAAAGAGCGCAAAATTTTTGTTGCTCGTTCTGGAGTCTTCTTAGAAAAGAAATTTTTTCTAAGAAGTACTAGTGGGAGAAAAGTAGAACTCGATGAAGCTCTAGAACCACAAAATATACTAGACGAAGGACATGATGGTGTGCCACTGAAGATGGTTGAACATCAAGAGGAGGTTACTCAACAACCTGTGGATCAAAGTGAACCACCTTAGGTAGCATAGGAGCTACGTAGATCTGGGAGAGTATGCCATGAGCCTGAGAGATACGGTTATCTCGTGACTCAACATGGTGACATACTAGTCTACCAAGATGATGAACCTAGAACCTATGAAGACGCTATATCGGATCCAAATTTCATTAAATGGCCTGAAGCCATGAAATCTGAGATGGACTCCATGTACCAGAACCAAGTATGGTCTCCAGTGGAACCACCTGAAAGGGTAAAACCCATAGGGTGTAAATGGGTCTTCAAGAAGAAGACTAACATGGATGGCAAGGTGCATACTTATAAGGCATGACTGGTTGCTAAAGGTTTCAAACAAATTCATGGCATTGACTATGAAGAAACCTTTTCGCCGGTTGCCATGATTAAATCCGTCCGGATTATGCTTACGATTGTTGCATATCATGACTATAAGATTTGGAAAATGGATGTCAAAACAAATTTCCTGAACGGAAACCTTGAAGAGGATGTGTATATGACACAACCCGATGGTTTCGTTCTTGATGGGCAAGTTGATAGGGTATACAAGTTGTAGAGATCCATATATGGACTCAAGCAAGCTTCAAGGAGCTGGAACATTTTTGATGAAGCCGTAAAAGAATTCGGTTTTATCAAAAATGAAGATAAGCCCCGTGTTTTCAAGAAAGTGAGTGGGAGCGCAGTGGCATTCCTAGTGTTGTATGTCGATGACATACTTCTGATCGGGAATGATATACCGAACTTGCAGTCGGTAAAGACTTGGTTATGCAAGTGCTTCTCCATGAAAGAGTTAGGGGAAACAGCCTACATCTTTGGAATAAAGATCTATCGTGATAGATCGCGTAGGCTACTTGGCCTAAGTCAGAGTACATATATTGTCAAAGTACTGAAAAGATTCAGTATGGAAGAATCCAACAAGGGATTTCTTTCGATGTCACATGGTGTTTATCTCTCTAAGGAATTGTGTCCTAGAACACAAGATGAGAGAGATAGATGAACAGGATCCCATATGCATTAGCAATTGGATCCATCATGTATGCCATGCATCACTAGATGGCTGTCAAGAGTATTTTTAAGTACCTAAAGAGGACTAAGGGTATGTTCTTGGTTTATGGAGGGGAAGATGAACTCACTGTAAGAGGATATAGTGATGCTAGTTTCCAAACAGACAAAGATGATTATCAATCTCAATCAGGGTTTGTATTTTGTCTCAATAGGGTGTAGTGAGCTGAAAGAGCTCCAAGCAAAGCACTGTAGCGGCCTCTACAATAAAGGCTGAGTATATTGCATTGTTAGATGCGGCTAAGGAGGTCGTCTAGATTAAGAAGTTCATTACTGAACTTGGTGTGGTTCCCACGATTGTTGATCCTATAGACATCTATTGTGACAACAATGGAGCTATTTCTCAAGCCAGGGAACCACGGTCTCATTAGAAGTCCAGACACATACTCTGACGATTCCATCTCATCAGAGAGATAGTTGAGAGGAAAGATGTGCAGATCAGTAAAGTGCATACTGACGACAATCTCGCAGATCCACTGACAAAGCCTCTATCGTAATAGAAGCATGAAAGGTACTTGAGATCATTTGGTATTAAATACATGAATGATTGGCTATAGTGCAAGTGGGAGATTGTTAGAGTAGATGCCCTAGAGCCAATCAATTATTGTAGAATTGACTCTTTGTAAAAATGTTCATTAATTAATAAAAGGCATTTTATACTATATCGCGTAAATCATCATTGTATGTATTGATATATGTCCTTAGAATCATAGAATCATAAAGAGGGTATCAAGTGTTTCAAATCTTGATAGTATATGGCGGCCATTCTAGAAACGTTTGTAGCCTAGTATTATTCTGATGTAAGGGCACAGATAATACAGTAAGGCTATCATAGTGTTGAATGACCCTGTCAAAAGGCAGTGACTGATCTTACTTGTCAAGGTTGTTTGGTGACAACCTGGTGTACCACATGGGTGCTTGCTATAGGCAAGTTCACTGGACTGACCCACCAGAGGATTCCATATGGATGGTAATCCTAGTGTCTACGGAACAAATCCTCTAACAAATGGTGGTACATGTGCCCTTAGACTTGAGATCACAGGAGCACCTTGTGCACCGATTGGTGTAGTTTGACACTAGCCTAACACAGTTCTATTCAGAGCTGTTAATATGGTAATGATTAGCTACATCAAGGAGTGTATCAAGACTATGGTGGATAGACAAAGGATTCATCACTCCCGAGTACGAGAGAAGTTATGTCACGGTGCAATTCAGTAAATGACAATGACACTAAAACTGTGGCCACAGTGGGATTTGCTTGTTGCCCTATCCAATTTATAATATGGGTCATTGATCCAGTAACTGAATACACAATGCCGAGAGTAACTGAAGGTTGACACTATTTCTATGTCTCGGTCTCGTCGAGGTAACAGATGATGAAAGGATCGGATTGTATGGTAACCATATCATTGATAGGTAGCTTCTTCGCTGAATCCAAATCTATTGGGTGGCCATGATGCCTTGCTAGGGGCCAATCTTGGTATGTGTGTTGTGAGATGATTAATTGGTGTTAATCGCGATACTACATACTACCGGTATGATGAGGAGCCTACAGGTCACACACATAGAAGATAATTTAAGAGCCAGCTTAGAAGAAGGGTGTTTTCATCTTTTTAGGCGAAAGGGTATTTGGGTAATTTCACATTGCAATTAAATTTGCTGAGGTCGTAGCCTTCATTTAATTTGATATTAAAATTAAATATGTGAGATTACATTTAAATATGTGTTTGCATATATTTAAATAAATTATTATTATTGTTAAATGTTAATATATACATACATATATATATATATATATATAGTGTGCTGTCGTAGGCAACTAAGATTAAAACCTAAAAACACATGTAGTAGTGTGAGTAAGGATCGTTCCCACGGAGAGTGTCTAGCTGAGTTTAATGTCACGTGACAAGGCTTAGGGGCCGGGGGGTGGGGGAAGGGAATTTGAATAAAATAGAAACAATTCCAGGAAAAACAATTCAAATTAAACTATCGAAATCAATCAAAATAACGAACCTTAGTCTAAGTCAACATCCACCATCGGAATCTTACAACTGATCATTGATGCAAATATAAATCAATTCTTATCTTGAATATTCACCGTTGGAACTATTTTCCTATCTCTCCTTAGTTGTAATTAATTAGGAAACAAGCGATCTAATTAATCTAACTACTAAACAACCCTAGACAAGCGCTAAAGGTTTAATCTAGTGGCAGCCTTAAGGGCTAGAGAAATCGATGAAGCTGAACAACACAAGTACAAGCGTTGTATTTAATTTAGTTGAATGTTCTTCTTAAGAGCTAATGATTCCTGACGCAGCAAATTCTTAAACCTTAATTACTTCACAAGTTAGAGGGATCAAACAATTACGGAGTTGATATCTAACTTAGCAGTAGATTACAACGAATAATACACTAGTAGGCCGCCTAGTATTTAAACAAAACAATCATGAAAATAGGCATAGAAGAACATCCAATACTCAAAACATAAATTGAACACTGAAGAAAAACAGATTGGATCTCACATTTTTATTAATTCTAAGGCCTCCGTTTCCTTTGACCAAATTATGAAATTTTAGCCTCTCATGACTATGAAAAACTCAAAAGAAAAACGAATTCCACAAGAGAGAAGAGGGAGGCGTGTGTGTTTTATCTCAATCTGATCTCCCTTTAAAAATATCCAATTCGAATTCCAATTCTACTCAATCTCCTCAAAATATTCTAATATCCTAAAGTAACCTTTATTCTAATCTGATTAATTGGAAATAAAATAAAGTCCTAAAATAAAATAGGAAAGTGGTGTTTCCAGCTATAATTTGCATGCAACAAGTCTTTAAACTTTCCTGTAAAAATCTGCCTATTTGAATTGCATGACAAGGCGGAATGTTCCAGAACATCGGCAGTGCAGGTGCGTCAACTTCAAGCCTAATTACAACCTTGATGCATAGAGTATCTCTCCAAACTCAAAACATGAAAGTTGTAGATCTATTTCTTAGGGTTCCACAGAATTTTGAATCATCTCAATCGGAGCTCAGATGAGAGCGTTCTGCACAGATTACCAAGCGATGTCAAAACTCTCCAAATTCACCTAATTAGTTCCGTTTTGCATTTAACACCTCCATTTGCATCCTAAATCAAAATAGACTAATAATGAGTACATTTAGGCAACAAATAAGTATAAAAGACTAGACATTAAGGGGGTATATATGTCATTTTGCATTCTTGTCAATATATATATTGTAAATATATATTAATTGAATTTAATTGAGATAATGATAAATTAGAATTAAAAATATCTTAAAGGGAGTGTTTGGAAACAACGGGTGTTTGGGTTGGAGCCCAAGCCCATTCCATAATGGAATAGGGTATAGTGTGCACTATATAAGTGCACACTTTGTGAAATAAATTAACACACTTATTCATTTCATTGAAAGGAAAATTCTAGCCTCTTAAAAACAGTCTCACGCTAGTTTCAATTTTTGCTTGAATCAAATTACTTTGATTTTTCTTCTTGGTTCTTAAAGGCTAAAGAGGATCTAGCAAATCCCTCTTTAGTTCCTTGAGGTTATTTTCATGTGGACTACACCAGTTCGATCCTACACTTGGGTCAGTAGCAAAATACGTTCAAAGGCAACTTGGAGGAGCCTCCAAATGAGTGTATGATTTCTTATACCTCTAAATTAAAATCTACAAATTCTTGTTTAATATATATAAACTATAATTTTGTACCTAGATCTTGGTTCTATGTAATGATCGATGTCATAAATATTTTTGTTTTCTGCTGCGTAACTGGATCGTTTACTAACAATTGACAACTTTGAATAGAATTGCATTAGTCTAGTGTCAAACTACACCAATTGGTGCACAAGGCGCTCTGGTGATCTCAAGTCTAAGGATCACATGCACCACCATTCGTTAGAGGATTTGTTCCATAAAAACTGGGGTTAACATCCATATGGAATCCTCTGGTGGGTCAGTCCAGTGAACTTGCCTCTAGCAAACACCCATGTGTTGCACCAGGTTGTCACCAAACAACCTTGACAAGTGAGATCAGTCACTGCCTTTCGACAGGGTCGTTCAATACTATGATAGCCTTATCGTATTATTTGTGCCCTTACTTTAGAATAATACTAGGGCTATAGACGTTTCTAGAATGACCGCCATCTATGCTCATAGGGTTCTCACTCACAAGATTTGAAACACTTGATACCCTCGTCACGGTTCTACCATTCTAAGGACATATATCAATACATACAATGATGATTTGCGTGATATAAAATAAAATGCATTTTTATTGATCAATGAACATTATTACAAAGAGTCAATTCTACAATAATTGATTGGTTTAGGGCACCTACTCTAACAAAATCAATTAATATTTAATAATATATTAACATTTAATTAATAATAATAATTCATTTAAATATATATACATAGATATATTTAAATATAATCTCACTAATTTAATTTTAATATTAAAATTAAATACAGGCAATAACCTCAGCAAATTTAATTGCATTGTGAGATTACCAAAATACCCTTCTCACAAATTGATTCTTAAATTATCTTCTAAGTGTGTGACCCATAGACTCCTTATCATATCAATAGTGTGTAGTATCGCAATTAACACAAATTAATCATCTCACTACACATAGACAAAGATTGGCCCCTAGCAAGGCATCATGGCCACCCGATAGATTCGGATTCAGCAAAACTGTAGCTTGTCAACGGTAAGGTTATTGTGCAATCCAATCCTTTCATCATCTGTTATCTCATCGAGGCTAAGGTACGTAAATAGTGTCAACCTCAGATAACCTCGACATGTTTGTATTCAGTTAATGTACCAATGACTGGAATACTAAATTGGATTGAGCAACAACTCAATCCCACTATGGCCACAAATTAGTGTTATTGCCATTTATTGAATTACTCAGTGAGATAACGTTTCCCGTACCTGAGAGTGATGAATCCTTTGTCGATCCACCATAGTCTCGATACACTTCTCAATGTAGCCAATCACTATCGTATTGATAGCTCTGAATAGAACTACATTGGGCTAGTGTCAAACTACACCAATTGGTGCACAAGGCGCTCCGGTGATCTCAAGTTTAAAGATTACATGCACCACCATCCATTAGAGGATTTATTCCATAGACACTAGGGTTACCATCCATATGGAATCCTCTGGTGGGTCTGTCCAGTGAACTTGCCTCTAGCAAGCACCCATGCATTACACTAGGTTGTCGGCAAACAACCTTGACAAGTGAGATAAGTCACTGCCTTTCTACAAGGTCGTTCAACACTATGATAGCCTTATCGTATTATCTGTGTCCTTGGTCAAAATAATACTGGGCTACAAACATTTATAGAATGGCCACCATATGTGATTATAGGGTTCTCACTACCAAGATTTGAAACACTTGATACCCTCGCCACGGTACTACCATCATAAGGACATTTATCATTACATACACGATATAGAAGAATATGCCTTTATTGATAAATAAACATTTATTACAGAGTCAATTTTACAATAGTTGATTGGCTCTAGGGAACTTACTCTAACACTTTGACTTAGGCCAAGCAACCTACATGATCTATAATGATAGATCTTTATTCCAAAGATGTAGGCCACTTCTCCTAAGTCCTTCATGGAGAAGCACTTGGACAACTAAGTCTTTGTAGGATTTCGGGCCTAACTTGTCTGAAGTCAATTTCTTGACAAAAAGTTCACAACCCCAAATCCTTAGATAAGACAAGTTGGGCTTTTGCCCATTCCATAGTTCATATGGAGTCTCATTTACAGACTTTGATGGCACACGGTTCAATACGTGAGTCGTAGTCTCTAGGTCATAACCCCAGAATGATGCAGGTAGATCACTAAAACTCATCATGGACCTAACCATATCAAGTACAGTCTTATTCCTCCTTTCAGACACTCCATTGTGTTGGGGTGTGTACGGAGGAGTAAATTGTGATACTATCTTACATTCCTTCAAGTATTTAGAAAACTCTGAGCTCAAGTATTCACCTCCTCGATCTGACCGAAGAGCTTTAATACTTTTTCCCAACATGAACTGTACTTCATTCCTAAATTCTTTGAATTTATCAAAGGCTTCAAATTAATGTCTCATAAGATAGACATAACCATATCTACTAAAATCATCTATAAATGTGAGGAAGTATGAATCTCCACCTTTGGCTTCAACTGTTGGTGGACCACATACATCACCATAGATGATGCCTAACAACTCAATAGCCCTTTCACTTTGTCCTGTGAAATGAGACTTAGTCATCTTGCCTAAAAGGCATGACTCACATACCTCAAATGACTGGTAGTAAAAAGGGTCCAAAAACTCCATCCCTTTGATGTTTTACAATGCGAGTCGGGTTAACATGACCCAATCTACATGCCAAAAGGTATGTTTGGTTTCTATCGCTACGTTTAGCTCTTTTGGTTTCAACATTGAGAGTATCTTTATTATTTAAATCAAGAACATATAACCCGTTATATAACCTTGCAATTCCAAATAGAATACCATTCAAACTAAAGGACAACAATCCATTAGAAATCTCAAAATGATACCCTATATTATCCAAAGTGGATACTCAAATAATATTTCTGGAAATAGAAGGTATGTAATAACAGTTAAAAGTTCCAAAAACAAGCCCGTGGGCAAAGAAAAACGGTAAGTTCCTACAGCTTATGCAGCCACTTGTGCTCTACTTCCAACTCATAGGTCTACCTCTCCCTTGGCGAGCACTCTATTCTTCCTTAGTTGCTGCACATCTGTACAAATGTGAGTACCACATCCTGTGTTAATGACCCAAGATGTTGAAGGAGAGAAGTTAGTCTCAATCACAAACATACCTGAAGTTGAAGCCTCTGACTTCTTCTTGCTGGCGAGGAAGGCCTTACAATGCTTCCTCTAGTGGCCAAGCTTGCCACAACAGAAGTAGACTACTTTCCCGCCCTTTCTAATGCCACTCTCAAGCCTAAGAGCATTATGTCCTTTGGCCTTGGACTTGAGTTTGGCCTTGGACTTGGGTTTGGCCTTGGCCTTTCTCTTTCTCTTACCCTTCCCTTTACTAGTAGCAACTAATAAAATAGGCTTGGACCTTTTCATGTCTTGCTCTGCAATCCTCAGCATGTTCAGAAGATCTGATAGGGATTTCACCATTGTGTTCATGTTGAAGTTCATTATGAATGGTGCAAAAGAATCAAGTAGGGATTGCAGAATTAAATCCACTTGTAAGTTTGTGTCCAACCCAAACCCCAACGTCTCAAGCCTCTCTATGTACTCGATCATTTTGAGCACATGAGGGCCAACTTGGGCTCCCTTAGTCATGCGACTGCTAAACAACACATTCGACACCTTATACCTCTCATGTCGAGCATTTCCTTTGAAAAGCTCCTTGAGGTACAAAATTATGGCAGCAATGTCCATATTCTCATGTTTCTTTTGCAGTTCAAGTGTCATCGATGCTAACATAAGGCATTGAATGCCATCAGCATCATCGAGGAAATTTCGATAAGTATCCTTTACCTTTCGAGTGGGCATTAGGATCAGGCTCAACCATATATGGCTTATCAAGGATATAAAATTTATTTTCGGACTTCTGTATAATCCAAAGATTACGATACCAATCTAAGAAATTTGATCCATCCAGCCTGTTTTCTTTCTCAATTATCTATCCCAAGTTCATAATATTTTTTTTGGTGAATCTACAATTGCAGAAAAGTAAATGTCATTATTATTTAATATGGTCTTTTATTAAAAAAATGCTCCCACTATTTTCCTCAAGTCAATAGCCCTCACTATTAATTTGGGAAAGCCCATGTTAGAGTAGGTGCCCTAGAGCTAATTAATTATTGTAGAATTGACTCTTTGTGATAATGTTCGTTGATCAATAGAAGGCATTTTATTCTATATCATGTATATCATTATTTTATGTATTGATATATGTCCTTAGAATGGTAGAATCATGACGAGGGTATCAAGTGTTTCAAATCTTGATAGTGAGAACCTTATGAGCACATATGGTGGCCATTCTAGAAGCATCCGTAGCCCTAGTATTATTTTGAAGTAAGGGCACATATAATACGGTAAGGCTATCATAATGTTGAATGACCTTGTCGAAAGGTAGTGACTGATCTCACTTGTCAAGGTTGTTTGGTGACAACCTGGTGCAACAGATGGGTGCTTATTGTAGGCAAGTTCACTAGACTGACCCACCAGAGGATTCCATATGGATGGTAACCCCAGTGCCTATCGAACAAATCCTCTAACGAATGGTGGTGCATGTGATCCTTAGACTTGAGATCACTGGAGTGCTTTATGCACCGATTGGTGTAGTTTGACACTAGCCCAACGCAGTTCTATTCAGAGCTATCAATACGGTAGTGATTGGTTGCATCAAAGAGTGTATCAAGACTATGGTGGATCAACAGAGGATTCACCACTCCCGGGTACGAGGGAAGTTATCTCACAGCGAAATTCAATAAATGGCAATGACACTAAAACTGTGGCCACAGTGGAATTGAGTTGTTGCTTGATCCAGTTTATAATTCAGGTCATTGGTCCAATAACTGAATACGTAATATCGAGAGTAACTGAGATTGACACTATTTCTATGCCTCGGTCTCGTAAAGATAACGGAATGATGAAAGGGTTAGATTGTACGGAAACCATATCGTTGATAGGTAGTTGCTTCACTGAATTTGAATCTATCAGGTAGCCATGATGCCTTGCTAGGGGCCAATCTTGGTCTATGTGTAGTGAGACGATTAATTGGTATTAATCGCGATACTACACACTACCAGTGTGGTGAGGAGCCTACGGGTCACACACATAGAAGATAATTTAAGAGCCAGTTTATCTTCCCCTCCATAAACCAAGAACATATCCTTGGTCCTCTTTAGGTACTTAAGAATGTTCTAGACAACCATCCAGTAACGCTCACCTGGATCCGATTGATGTCTACTACAAGTGCTCAAGGCACATGAGACATCAATCTGAGTGCATAACATGGCATACATGATGGATCCAATTGATGATGCATATGAGATCCTCTTCATCCTATCTCTCTCATCTTGCATTCTAGGACACATATCCTTGGAGAGATAACACCATGTGACATTGGAAGAAATCCCTTCTTGGATTATTCCATACTTAATCTTTTCAGTACTTTGTCAATATATGCACTCTAACTTAGGCCAAGTGATGCGTATTTTTGTCAAATATGCAAATGTAGCAAGTGCACTAGTTGCAAAAAGTAATAAAATGATGAATGGTGTATCATTCCCACGAGTATTGCGTGTTAAGTACTAATTTTCCTAGTTTTGTAATTAGTTTAAGAAAATAAAGATTTTTGGATTTGCGGGAGACAACAACAGAAATTAACACAAGATCAATGACGTAAATTAAAATTCTAACAAATTAAGAAAATATCAACTGATTACGAAAATATCAATTCAAGACAAAGAGGTTAGGGTTTGACTTCACTAAGTTACTTTGATTCAATTTGTAGTTGATGTTGCTATTAAACTCACTTGCAACGATTATAAATTGAATTCCCTTAGTTGTAAAACATACCTTCTCAGGGTATATTTTACTACTTATCCCTATTAAGCTTCCGCACCGAACAAAATGAAGATTAATAGTTCAAAGTCTTTTAAGCTAAATGCAACCCTAAAGTGATTTCATAGATCTCCGAACCTATCTCTAGCGTTCATTAAACTATGGTATTTACTCTAAGAGGCTAACACATGAATCACTTCTCAGTCTCATCATGCTCAACATTTAATTGAAATAAGGAAAACTCCACATTCAATTCAATTTCATTAAGAGCAAGAATAAATACAAAATCCAATGCAATAGAACATAAAAACAACGTCAAAAATAGATTAAACCATTGTAATCAAAGTTAGGTCAAAACCCTACCAAAAGTGGATTCGTATTTAAATTAAAGAAATTCAGATAATAAATTGTCAGTAAAAAATTCAACATACTAAAACAGTAAGAAGAGAATGAAATCTCCCCTAAATGAAGACCTTAAATTTGCTCCAACCTCCGATTTCTTCCTCTTCTTTTCTCCAAATCCCCACTTTTTAAAAATAAGCTAAGGCTCTCTTAGATAGTCGGCCAAAACCCTAGCATTCTAATGCAATACATAAAAAAATGCAACGTTTTAATAAACAAAAGAATTGCAGTTTTCGCCGCGGCGAAGAATAAACTTCACTGCGGCATCGAATTGATATCTCTCTGAACCATCTGACCCAAGGCTAGCTTGTCGCGACAGCGAATTCTCTTCGCCGCGACGAACTTTGCTCATCTTTTCTGAAATTACAAAACTGCCATCTGCTTGCTTCTTCGTTTGAGTCTTTGATCTTTATGATCCCCAATAGGAACAAGCTTTATAGTGCCTCAACTTCGTATCAGAATTTCCTCGATTCCTAAATTTCTCTTGATTCTGGGTCCAGAAACTCAATTTCACTCGGTTTAGCTCCAATTGCATGTTTCGGCTTGAAACATAAAATATATGAATTTAAGGTTCAATTCAGGCACAAAACGACTTAAGAAGTATCCAGAATCCTACCAAAAAGTATAGAAAAACAGTATAATCCTAGGATTATCAAATACCCCCAAACTTAAGGTATGCTCGTCCTCAAGCATAAGGCACAAAATTAGACTAAAGAAAAACAACAAAAAATAGAAAATTAAAACTTAAAATCAAACACAAAGAGATGCCTAGAATTTATTGCAAATGCAAGTCTAAAAAATTGTTGAAACATTATTACAAGAAAATGCTTAACACTCAAAGAAGTTATAAATTGATTGACTATCTTCCTCTATCGGTCCCCTAAGTAGGTAATCCCCACTTCAATCCACTTTCTGACTTCACGGATCATTTTATATAGAAATCCAAAGCTTATCAAATGGTGGTAGACTCCATAAGCCTAAGTATTGAACTACTCTCCACTAATGTGGACTAGATATCATTAAGGATCAAAAGGTCTTTGCAAGCTTGTAACGTTAGGCTCGGGTAGTGGGCTCTAAGGAAAAGGTGATAAGAGTGTAATTTATATATTTTTATTCCTTCCATATTATGTTTTTTGTTATGTTTTATGCCTAGTTGAGTTTATTAGAGTTTATTTTGTAAGTTTGGCATATTTGGATAGACTTTATGAAATAAGTGAGAAAAGATTAGGAAATTCCAGATTTTTGTTATTCTGACCAGTGCTGCGTTTTTCAGGTTTTTCATGGAGTTAGATTTCTCGATTGCAAAAGTGTTCTACAGAAAAAGTAAAGTAGACGAATCAAGATTTCCAGGAAGGTATTATGGCCAAGAATCCGAGTTCGTTTGGTTCATCATTAGTTATTGGAAAACCGAACCTGGAATCCTACTCGTAGAAGGATTCCTAGCTGAGTGTTGAGTCATCGAATGGGCCTAACTGGAGTTTTAGATATCAAAAGTAGGTGATTCAAAAACCCAGATTCATATATACATCCAGGAATACAACTTTTATGAAGTGACCAAGCTCATAAGAGTTCTTTTACATTGCGAGAATCTTGGTGCAACCTGGAGACGAATTCGGTTTTCCATATCTGATCAGATTTTGACAATTTTGGAAGTCTATCTTTTAGCAAAGATCTAGGAAAGTAATTTCCGTGATTCCTGGGGTAGAATTAAGGAAAACACATGTTGTTTATTGATGAGTTGTTAGGTTAAAAAGGGGGGAAGAGAACAGCAGTAGAGTTTAGTTTTTTTCAATTTTCTTTTACTTTCTACGTCAAGATGTGCAGCTGATCTTTCTTCTTCAGTTCAAGGGGATTTTGAAGCCTGAATTCATGTCATTGGTGTAACTTAACTTCAGTAACATTGTTCTCAATTCGTTTTTACTGGAATTGTTTATGTTATTCTATTTTAATTGTTTATAATTTTCTATTTGGGTGATTTAGTAATGGCCTGCTGAATTGTTTAATCGGAATTTTATCTGTTAGAATTAGGAAGTGTGATACGTAATTGTCCTCTTTCTATTCAATGAGTAACACATGATGATAGATGATTACGGACAAGTTTTCAGTCTGTTACCTTGAATAACATAACCTAAGTTAAATAATCCGATCTTGCGTGATTGTTGCATGGATTGATCTATTTTCCTAATTCTTAAGGCTGCCATTGAATTAAACTTAGAGAGCTTATTCTAGGTTGTTCAAGAGTTAGGATCTAATTGAAGAGCTTATTTTAGTAGTGACTATTAAGGGAAAATTTGGGTAACAGAGCTTGTTGTTTCCTAGGGTCAATAATTCCGTAATAACGAGACAGAATAATGTTACAGTTAGTATGTCCAATGCATGTTTAGGTGGATCTTGAACCGAGAATTTGTGTTTTTAATCTGATATTTTCTACCATCATTTGTTTTCAGTTTAGATTGCATTGATCACACACGCTGTTGTTACTCTGTTGTCCTGTTTACTATTTAGGGTTTTATTGTATTTTTCTGTTGTTTTCATTGTGGCTATTGGCATAGAATATAGGATTTAATCGAATCATTCCCTGTGGGATCGACCCTTGCTCGGCCTATATACAATTTAGTAGTTAGGTTAGCAAGGTTAATTAATTTGGTGCATTCGGCACGCTATCAAAAGGATAGGATAAACAAAGTAAGAGAACTCGGTTTTCGTCATGCAAACACTAAGAGCTACATCAATCTCCGCTTTCTTTCTCAATTACCAATCAAAGTGTCAACCATTTTACAACCCTCAAACGAATGCATTTCTTATTTTGTATTTTGAATTGAACTAAAAATTTTCATTTTTTTTTTCAATACAATATTTACAACACCATTGAAGTCAATTTCCCCTTCTTCCTGCCCTTTTTGCTACCCCCAAACTTAAGATTTTGGTCATCACTTATTCACACAACTCTATAAGCTCTTTTGTGTCATACATTAGGTCCAAAATTCTCTTAAAAGGTATGATAAAGTGTTTAGGGTATAGGGATTGGACAATTTTTTGCTTGCAAGAAAAATAAGGCAATGATAATCTCATAGGGCTCAAATGGGTGACTAGGGAAAGATTCATTCATGGGCTGGCTAGAAAGGCTCAAACGTTCCGAAAAAATGCCTAAATCATTTCCTCAACAATGTCTAATCCTAGAATTTCGCCTCAAGCAATTCTCAACTAGGTTCTAGAGTCCACCAACATTATCAAGACTTCACCTAACCACATAAAATGTTTCTAAGCATGCCGAAAGAATGAAAATGGCGGTTGAACCACTTAACGAACCTCAAGCTAAATCAAGTCAACCAACCTAAACTTGAAGCAATGCTTCGCATTTTTTATAAATAAAATCCCAGCAATCAAAATCTCATCATGGACTTATGCAAATAATCTAGGCAGCAAAAACAACACCACAAACTAAATCAACATACAACCCAAAAACAATAAAAGTTAATTAAAACATGCAAAAATTTCTAAATTTTTCTCTACCCGCAAACAAAAAATGGCATTGTCCTCAATGTCAATCAATAATGCACATTGGAGTAAAGAAAAATGATTATAAGGTGTGAGATACTCCCCTGATTAATCCGTGAAGATTGAAATGAGCTCAAATTTGGACATCCCTTCATCATCTTCTCCATCAGTGAAATCTATCAAAACACATAAACTCAAGTGTCCAAAATGTGTTAGAAAACCTCCCTGATTATAGAAAAATTACATCTCATTCTGAGACCTTAACCAACAAAACCAAAAACCTAAGAATGTAAAACAAAGTAAACGTAAAAACAAGAAAAACTAAGTTCCACTGTACAAAAACAAAACAAAACAAAATGTATTCTAGGTTCATTCATCTGCATCCTCTCCATCAACGTCGTCCTCTTCCTCCATGGCATCATCCTGAATTTGATCTTCCTCTTCCTTTTGCCATTCTTACCATTGGAAATCGGCTAAATCAATGCCCAGATTGGCACAGCACTTTGATTGCATCTTGTACAATGTGCGGGTTTGATCTACCATCCAATCTTGATGCATTTCCATTTTGTCCATCTTTTTCAGGATATATTGTAACATTTCTTTTATCATGGGAGATAGAGAAGGAGCTGTGGTAGAGGTTGTGGTTCTTGGTCTTTTTGAGCTTTAACTGACTTATCCAATGGTAGGATGATCTAGAAGCTTATAATAATAGACTTGGTCGAGGACTGAGGCAAGATGAAGAAGTGGTTCATCATCTGCCTTCTTGACTCTAGCTTTCATGCAAATTTCAGTGATGAGATATGGGAAGGCAAAGCTCTCTCTCACTGGTTTGGCTGCACGCCTTATATTCTCCATTATGATATTCCCCACATCCATCTTCTTTCCTGTGGCAATGGCATAAACTAAGATTGCTCGCTCAAAATCCATTAAACTATAGTGTGTTTCTAAAACCATCCTCGTACAGGCAAAGTATTGTCAAATTCTAGCAATGGGAATCAAATTAGTCCCTTTTATGCTTCTCCTTCCTTTTTTAGAGAATTCCCAAGGGGTACCTGGCTTTGCTAAAACCTTAAGTATCTCATCATAATTAATCTCCTTAGCCTTGAATTCTACATACTTATCACGATCAGTTGGATCAATCTGGTAGAATTCATTGATGATCTTTGCACTAAATGGCACCTTAATACCCTCACATATACATGCCCGGGCTCACACTCAGGGAAGTTCGCATAAAACTCTCTTACAATTGGCTCTATGGCTAAATGCTTAGGTTCAAGCAAAAAGATGTCCCAACCTCTCCCTTTGATCCAAGCTTCTGCATGGACAGTGGTCAATCCTCTCTCAGCAATAAAACTCTTGTCTTTTCCGTGAATTGCTACTTTGTAACGCTGCCTAGCCTTCTCGTTCACAAATCTATTATCAACATGTTTGCCCTTACCCCTTGGAACTGCATTGAGTGGCATTTTCTCTCAAAAGTACTCTCTACACTTTACCACCAAAATCAACAATTCAGTTGTCTACTCTTAACACTACTGCACATGTAACGCCCACATGGAGGTACGTAATTTTATTTATGCTTTTATACCTTTAGTTGATTTTTTGTTAAAGTTATTTTGAGAAAATGTGAAGAAAATGCCTTAAACTTGCAATAAGGGTAAAATGGTCTTTTCACTCAAAATTAGTTGAAAAAATGTGGAGTAAAAAGAGATAGAATTTCATGGAGAATGCAATAAAATAAGGGCATTATGGTACTTGACTAAGGGACATAGATGGAATTTTAAAGAAAGTGCAAAGGCAAAATGGGAAACTAATATATAATTTTATGTTATATAAAGGATTGAAGAGTGAAACCCTAGCCACTCTTCAACCCATTTTCACGCCACCTTCTCCTCCAAATCCTCCCAATTTCTTCAATTCTTCTTCAAAAGAAAGTCATAGATTTTGGGTATTTTTGAGTGGATTTTCAATCCCAAACATCTTTAGGTAAGATCCTTGCACTAATAAGTGATTTTTCATTTTAAAGTGTTGAATTTTGATGGTTTGTGCTCATAGGATTTAAGAGGAAGAGAGTTTGATCAAAGAAGATTCTTAAAGGGTTTGCTTGCTCATATCAAAGGTAAGTAAATCCTACCCTAAGTATGATTTAAGTTATGTTGTGTAGAGAATTTTCTTTATGCATATATATGTGTTATATGTAGAATTGTTGATGGATTTGGTGTTGAATGATGATTAGAACCTATCCATGAGAAGTTGTTTTGGTGTATTTGATACTTGATGAATGTCTGGTTGAAATTTGGAAGAATTGAAGTGGAGATTTTGGAGTGTGTTTTTTGGGCAGATTTGGCGTTAATTATGGAGGATGTTATTCCAAATTTTTGGTGGCCTAGAATAGAGATAGAAGTGTAGCCAAATTAGCGGTGATTTGTGCACATGAATTGTTTGATGAAATGCCAAAGAGAAGTGCATGTATGAGTATGATTATGTGTTACTTTGGGATGAGTTTATAGATGGTAGAGAATGACATGTTTGCATTCCATAATGCATTATTGCATTTAAACATGTGAATTTGGAAAGAACTATAAACATAAAACCATCTACATGCATACATATTCATAAGAGCGTGAAAAAGCACTAAAATATGTTAAAGAGAAACTAGAAAGAAATGAGAATATTAAAGAAATTCAAATCTGAATTTTTATTTAAAGAAGTGTAAAAAGATAAAAAGAAGAGAAGGTTGTTGTGATGGGGAGCCTGTGAGTGACATAGCCCCACATGCACGCTGCCTTAGTGAGCGGCCTCAGAATTCAGAAAGAAGAATTGTGCAGTCTTTTAGAAGTGCGTGTGGATGAGGACTGTACCCAGAATTAAAGAATTCACTCACACGACCAAGGCTCCAAATCCATGCCTCAACCAAGTCCGATCGGCAAGAAAAGAAAGAATAGAAAGAAAGAAAGAATAGAAAAGAAAAAAAAAATAATAGAAAGAAAGATTGGAAAAGAAAGGAAGAAATAAAGAAAAAGGAACTGAAAACTGAATAAGAAAAAAATAGAAATGAAAATGCATAATCCATGCATTTGTGCATTTGCATCATGAATTTGCATAATACCATGCTCATTATCATGAGCAGTGAAAATTAGAAAATTGAGAGAAAAACAAAGAAAGAATGAGAAAGAATAGAGAAAGAACAGAGAAAGAATCGAGAATACTTAGGAAATGAGTTGTAAGGAAAGAACATTAAGAACTTAAGCAACAGAGAGAGAAGGGTGCATAGCGGTTTACTTCTGAGCATTAGTGCTCACTCTCCATTTTTTTTCAATTTTTTTGCAGGTAATAGGTGAGTTGCGGTCGCTCGGAACGTCACGTAGTGGAAGGGTTGGGCTACACTGTCAAGTTGCTATTTTGAATATATTTTGTAAATATTTGTATATAAAGAAAAATTAATATGGGCCCATACTTTATTACTCGTTTATATGTGTATTTTCTATATATATATTTTTAATGAGTTTTACTGATTATTTGAGGATTATATACAGAAAAAGTATTACATTTTTGGTATCAGAGCAAAGGTTTTGGGATTTGATAGTGTGCCTCTCCTGCCACGTTGATGTTCCATAGCCGAACGCTGTAATTTATTTCTTTCCTTATTTGTAGTAGATAAGTAATTGAGTTGACTAAAAGTGTTGGTTTTGTAGATGAGTCTTAGAACCCGAGGAAGTAGTAAAGGAAATGAGCACGGGTGAACCTTCCAACCCTCCAGAATTTACTCCCCCTGTCCTTGATGAAGCGAGGATTCGTAATACTATATAGCAAGTCTTGGCAGAAATTTGGGAGGCTCCGTACCAGAGAGAGTTGAGACCCTGTTATTGTATTGCCCTCTAGAGAGGAAGAGAGAGGCCAACACCCCCAGTAGTGCGAATCGTATTGAGCCGATATATGGGTTGCCTAGTTAACACCAGCCATCATAATTTAGGGGTACTATGGACCTAATAGTGGCATATGAGTGGTTAAAATTAATGGAGCATACGACGACTCTTTTCCTTATGACAGACTGGAGAAGATTGAGTATGCCAGTTCTTTATTATGGGAGATGCCCGTAATTGGTGGGAATTGATGAAGAATACTCATGATACAACTTTGATGACCTGGGATATTTTAGAAGATTGTTTGAGGCAGAATATAGAACAGTTGATCAAGTCCATGAAAAGATTCAGGAGTTTATTAGTTTGCAACAGGGGCTAATTCAGTGAAAGAATATTAAGTGAAATTCAATTCCCTGGCCAGGTTTGCGCCAGGTGTAGTGAGTACACCAAAATTGAGGAAGATAAGTTCGTGCATGGGCTGAAACCAGAAATAGCCCGAGATGTGATAGCCAGTGCCCAGCCCCCTTAGCCATCAGTGAAGCTTTGAATGAGCTTTACAGGCAAAATATTTGTGAAAATCAACCCCGACAACTCCATCAACAGTAGCCCCTAGTGTTCCACCTCCTGCTCCATAGAGAGATGGAGCTGATGCCCCACTAATAGAGAGGTAGAAATATGAAAAATTTTCAACCCAAGAAGAACATGGGGATTGGCAGAATAAAAAGCCGAGAACTAGTGAATTTCCCCAATGCCAGAAGTGTGGAAAAAATCATTATGGGGAGTGTCTTAGAGATTTGGGCCGAAATGTTGCTATAGATGCCGACTGCTAGGGCATATGATGAAAGATTTTAAAGCCCCTCATGCACCCGCAGTGCAGACAGTAGAGGTACCAATGCTCGGTGTTTATAGTGCCCAGAGTGAAGTTGAAGCTACCCCATCCACAGTTACTGGTCAGTTATTATTTCATTCAGTTCGCCTTTAGCATTAATTGATTATGGAGCCACAAATTCATTTATTACACATGGGATTTTAGAGAGATTAGGTTTAAAACCTATTAGGGTGGATTGTCCCATTAAGATAGAGTTACCAGATGGGTGTAGTGTAGTAACTCAAGAGATGCTTTCAGGGGAGTCCGTAGTGACCCTGGAAGGGAGTTGCCAATGGATTTATAGTGTTTGATATGCCCAATTTGATGTTTTTAGGCATGGATTTCCTGGGGATTTTTGTAGAGATTGATTGTCGAAAAAAGAAAGCAAGATTTAATCTTGATGATGGAGATAAGTATAATTTTGGCGAGGGTCACCAGCTTAGTATGTTAATCAGCAGTGTAAAGGCTAGAAAGATGTTAAGAAAAAGGTGCTCGAGGTATATTGCTCATGTAGTGCACAGTAGTGATGTCCATAACCAGAGATTCAGAATGTGCTAAAGTTCAAGAGTTTTTAGATGTATGTTGGAAGATTTGCCAAGTTTACCTCTGAAAGAAAATTTGATTAGTGTTGAACTGCACCCAGGGACCGCACCAATTTCTAAAGCCCCTTACCGAATGGCCCCAGCTGAGCTTCAGAATTAAAAGCAGCTTCAGGAACTCTTACACAGGGTTTTATTCGACCTAGTCATTCTCCCTGGGGTGCTCCAATTTTGTTTGTGAAAAAGAAGATGGATCTCTACGGATGTGATAGATTACAGGGACTTAATTAAAGTATAGTGAAGAATAAATACCCTTTACCTCGTATAGATGATTTGTTTGAACAGCTGAAAAGAGCAGTAGTGTTTTCAAAGATCGAGTTGAGGTCAGGTTTATCACCAAAAGGGTTGCAAAGCAAGATATTGCCAAGACTGCTTTTCGGACCAGATATGGCATTATGAATTTGTGGTGATGCCTTTAGATTACCAATGCCCCAACAATCTTATGGATTTAATGAACAGGGTTTCAGGATTGTCTTGATCGATTCATAATGTTGTTTTGATGATATCCTGGTTTATTCTAAGACAGAAAAGGACATGAAGAACACACCTAAGATTTGTACTACAGCGAATGCGAGATAAGAAGTTTTCTCCAAATTTTCTAAGTGTGAGTTTGGCTAGATCAAGTTATCTTTCTAGGCATACCATCTCAAAGGAGGGTATCAATGATCCAAGTAAGGTTAAAGCAATTATGGAATGGCAACAGCAAGAGAAGTAAGCAAGTTAGAAGTTTCTTGGGGCTAGTAGGCTAGTATAGGCAGTTTGTAGCAGGGTTTGCTGAATTGGCTAAACCGCTTACAACTCTCACCAAACAAAGAACTCCTTTCATTTGGTCGAATGCCTGTGAAGAAAGTTTTAAGAGTTAAAAGAAATTGACCATAGCTCCTATTTTTGTGTTCCCACAAGGGGTGTAGATTATGACATTTATACAGATGCCTCATTTCAGGACTTGGTGCAGTATTGATGCAGTTGGGTAGAGTAATAGCTTATGCTCTCATCAGTTAAAAAAGTATGAGATGAGATACCTTACACATCTAGAGTTGGCTGCTGTGTTTTTGCACTAAAATATGGAGGCTTATTTGTATGGAGCAAAGAGTAACATTTATACATATCATAAAAGCTTGAAGTATTTCTTCACGCAAAGAGAGCTGAATAAGGGTAGAAGATGGTTAGAGTTGGTTAAAGATTATGCCTATGAAATTATATCAGCTGGGAGCCAATGTAGTAGCCGACGCCTTATTAGAAAAGCTTACTTGTCCGACCTCACAAGGCAGAAAGAATTATAGAGATTTGTGCAAAGACAGATTGAGGTCATACCGGAAGGATTGCCAGCTTAGAGGTTTAGTCTACTTTCCTGGAAGAAATCAAAGAAAAGCAATGCCAATGAGTGGTGTCAGAAAATAAGTCACACAAGTGCTTGAGGGTAAATACAAAGTTCCATCTGTTAGATGGTGTCTTCCGTTTCAGGAGTCGTTTGTGCACTTCCTCAAGATGATGAGTTAAAAAAGAGAATTCTATGAGGCTCATGACACACCATGCATTGCTTATCCTAGAGCAACCAAGATGTATCAAGACTTGAAGAAAGGCCATTAGTGGCCAGGTATGAAGAAGGATATTGGATTTGTAGCTAAGTGCCTAGTTTGTCACAGTGAAAGTAGAACACCAAAGGCCATCAGGGTTGCTTCACCCGCTTAGTATTCCTGAATGGAAATGGAAGAGTATTTCGATGGATTTATACAAGTCTCCCTAGAGTGCAGAAAGGGGTTAATGCATAAGGTGATAGTAGACAGATTGACCAAGTCAGCCCATTTTATTCCAATAAGAGAGAGCACTACTTCGGATCAATTGGCCTAGATTTACATTAAAGAGATAGTGAGACTGCATGGAGTACCCAAGACAAGTATCAGATAGAGATTCCAGATTTTCTCAACTTTCTAACTAGTTTACAGAGGAACTTGGGTACCAGATTAGCTTTTAGTACTGCCTACCATCTTAACAGATGGCTAGACAGAGAGAACGATCAGATACTTGAGGATATGTTGAAGGCTTGTTGCATGGTTACAGAATATCCTAGCATGAGATGTTACCCTTGTGGAGTTTGCTTATAATAATAGCTATCAGTCTACAATTAAGATGGCTCCTTACGAGGCTTGTATGGTAGACATTGTAGATCTCCACTACCTGGGATGAAATAGGCAAGAAAGATGATTGAATACAACTCTTAGGCTAGACTAACTCAGAAAATGATAGACGATGTCAAGTTATTAGAAGTAGAATGACACAAGCCCAAGACAAGCAAAAACTATGCGACTTGAAGAGGAAAGAAGTTGAATTTGAAGTGGGTGATAAACTGTTTCTAAGAGTTGCCCCCTACAACAGGTGATGCGTTTCGGTAGCAAGGGAAAGTTAGCACCGAGTTACATTGGTTCATTTGAAGTATTACAATGAGTGGAAAGGTAGCCTATAGGTTGGCTTTACCACCTAGCATGATAGAGTACACAATGTATTTCATGTCTCAATGCTTCAGAATATGTAAGTTGTCCCTCCATATATTAAGTGTAGAAGATGTGGACTTAGAAGAAAATCTTGTGTATAGGAGTGTCCAATTCAATATTGGATAGAAAGATTAAGAGCTCTGAAACAAGAGTATCCCTTTAGTGAAAGTCCTCTGGAGAAATCATATTGAGAAGCTACATGGGAGGTGAGCAAGAATGCAGAACCGTTACCCAGAGTTGTCTGTTTGATTTTGGGGATGAAATTCTTAAAGAGGGGGAGAATTGTAACGCCCACATGGAGGTACGTATTTTATTTATGCTTTTATACCTTCAGTTGATTTTTTGTTAAAGTTTTTTGAGAAAATGTGAAGAAAATGCTTAAACTTGCAATAAGGTTAAAATGGTCTTTTACTCAAAATTAGTTGAAAAAGTTATGGAGTGAAAAGAGATAGAATTTCATGGAGAATGCAATAAAATGAGGGCATTATGGTAATTGACTAAGGGACATAGATGGAATTTTAAAGAAAGTGCAAGGACAAAATGGGAAACTAATATATAATTTTATGTTATATCAAGGATTGAAGAGTGAAACCCTAGCCACTCTTCAACCCATTTTCACGCCACCTTCTCCTCCAAATCCTCTCAATTTCTTCAATTCTTCTTCAAAAGAAATTCATAGATTTTGGGTATTTTTGAGTGGATTTTCAATCCCAAACATCTTTAGGTAATATCCTTGCACTAAGAAGTGATTTCTCATTTTAAAGTGTTGAATTTTGATGGTTTGTGCTCATAGGATTTAAAAGGAAGAGAGTTTGATCAAAGAAGATTCTTAAAGGGTTTGATTGCTCATATCAAAGGTAAGTAAATCCTACCCTAAGTATGATTTAAGTTATGTTGTGTAGAGAATTTTCTTTATGCCTATATATGTGTTATATGTAGAATTGTTGATGGATTTGGTGTTGAATGATGATTAGAACCTATCCATGAGAAGTTGTGTTGGTGTATTTGACACTTGATGAATGTTTGGTTGAAATTTGGAAGAATTGAAGTGGAGATTCTGGAGTGTGTTTTTTGGGCAGATTTGGCGTTAATTATGGAGGATGTTATTCCAAATTTTTGGTGGCCTACAATAGAGATAGAAGTGTAGCCAAATTAGCGGTGAATTGTGCACATGAATTGTTTGATGAAATGCCAAAGAGAAGTGCATGTATGAGTATGATTATGTGTTACTTTGGGATGAGTTTATAGACGGCAGAGAATGACATGTTTGCATTCCATAATGCATAATTGCATTTAAACATGTGAATTTGGAAAGAACTATAAACATAAAACCATTTACATGCATACATATTCATAAGAGCATGAAAAAGCACTAAAATATGTTAAAGAGAAACTAGAAAGAAATGAGAATATTAAAGAAATTCAAATCTGAATTTTTATTTAAAGAAGTGTAAAAAGATAAAAAAAAAAGAAGGTTGTTGTGATGGGGAGCCCGTGAGTGACATAGCCCCACATGCACTCCGCCTTTAGTGAGCGGCCTCAGAATTCAGAAAGAAGAATTGTACAGTCCGTTAGAAGTGCATGTGGATGAGGACTGTACCCAAAATTAGAGAATTCACTCACACGACCAAGGCTCCAAATCCATGCCTCAACCGAGTCCGATCGGCATGAAAAGAAAGAATAGAAAGAAAGAAAGAATAGAAAGAAAGAATAGAAATAATAGAAAGAATAGAAAGAAAGACTAGAAAAGAAAGGAAGAAATAAAGAAAAAGGAACTGAAAACTGAATAAGAAAAAAATAGAAATGAAAATGCATAATCTATGCATTTGTGCATTTGCATCATGAATTTGCATAATACCATGCTCATTATCATGAGTAGTGAAAATTAGAAAATTGAGAGAAAAACAGAGAAAGAATGAGAAAGAATAGAGAAAGGACACAGAAAGAATAGAGAATACTCGGGAAATGAGTTGTAAGGAAAGAACATTAAGAACTTAAGCAACAGAGAGAGGAGGGTAGCATAACGGGTTTACTTACTGAGCAGTTAGTGCTCACTCTGTTGTTTTCAATGTTTTTGCAGGTAATAGGTGAGTTGCGGTCGCTCGGAACGTCACGTAGTGGAAGGGTTGGGCTACACTGTCAAGTTGCTATTTTGAGTATATTTTGTAAATATTTGTATATAAAGAAAAACTAAATATGGGCCCATACTTTATTACTCGTTTATATGTGTATTTTCTTATATATATTTTTTTAATGAGTTTTACTGATTATTTGAGGAGTATACTAGCTAGAAAGAAAGTATTACATTTTTGGTATCAAAGCAAAGGTTTTGGGATTTGATAGTGTGCCTCTCCTACCACGTTGATGTTCCGTAGCCGAACGCTGTAAGTTATTTCTTTCCTTATTTGTAGTAGATGAGTTAATTGAGTTGACTAAAAGTGTTGGTTTATGTAGATGAGACGTAGAACCCGAGGAAGCAGTAGGAAGGAAATGAGCACGGGTGAACCTTCCAACCCTCCAAAATCTACTCCCCCTATCCTCGATGAAGCGAGAATTCGTAATACTATACAGCAAGTCTTGGTAGAAAATCGAGTAGGCTTTGTACCAAAGAGAGTTGAGACCCCAGTTATTGTATCGACCACTAGAGAGGAAAGAGAGAGGCCAACACCCCCAGTAGTGCAGAATCATATTGAGGTGATATATGGGTTGCCTGGTTAACACCAACCATCATAATTTAGGGGTACTATGGACCCAATAGTGGCATATGAGTGGTTCAAATAAATGGAGCGTACGACGGCACTTTTCCTTATGACAGACAGGGAGAAGATTAAGTATGCCAGTTTCTTATTTAGGGTTGATGCCTGTATATGGTGGGAATTGATGAAGAATACTCATGATACAACTTTGATGACCTGGGGATATTTTAGAAGATTGTTTGAGGCAGAATATAGAATAGTTGATCAAGTCCATGAAAAGATTCAGGAGTTTATTAGTTTGCAACAAGGGCCTAATTCAGTGAAAGAATATTAAGTGAAATTCAATTCCCTGGCAAGGTTTGGTCCAGGTGTAGTGAGTACGCCAAAATGGTGGAGAGATAAGTTCGTGCATGGGCTGAAACCATAAATAGCCCGAGATGTGATGGCCGGTGCCCAGCCCCCTTAGGCATACAATGAAGCTTTGGAACGAGCTTTACAGGCTGAAATATTTGTGAATAAGCTTCGTATCATCTGATCTGCACAGTGTTTATACAAAAACAGTTTTTCCTAGAAATAGAATTTCAAGTCAGAGAAAAATTTCTTCTTCTGCTAGAAAGTCATGCCATTTGGAAGCCCTCACTATGATAAGTAATTTGCAATATCTGCATACCAAGGTGCTTCTTCAACTCTCATCAGTTTCTCATCCGGGAATGTCTCTTTGATTTGAGTTTCCTCTTAACTTCCCTGGGTTGGTCGTTCTATCCTTGATAGATGATTTCCCACCACATTTTCTAACCCCTTTTTATGTCAGATTTCTAATTCAAACTCTTGCAGTAGTAGGATCCATCTTATTAGCCTGGGTTTTGCTTCTTGTTTTGCCAGCAGATGCTTAAAAGCTGAATGGTCGATGTAGACAATCAACTTAGCACCTAGCAAATAAGACTGAAATTTGCCAAATGCAAAAATGACGGCTAAAAGCTCTTTTTTAGTAGTGGTGTAATTCAACTGTGCATCAGTTAGTGTCCTGCTAGCATACTGAATTACATGCAAAACCTTATTCTTTTGTTGTCTTAAAACCACTCCTAATGCAAAATCACTAGCATCACGCATCAATTCAAATGGGAGTTCCCAATTGGGAACTGCAATAATGGGTGCAAACACTAATAATTTCTTAAGAGTTTGAAAAGCATGAATGCATTCATCATTGAAATCAAAAGAGGCATCTTTAATCAACAAATTGCAAAGAGGTTTAGAGATTTTGGAGAAATCCTTTATTAATCTTCTCTAGAACCCCGCACGCCCCAAGAAACTCCGGACTACCTTGACGTTTGCAGGTGGTGGTAGCTTCTCAATCACTTCCGTTTTGGCTCGATCCACTTCAATGCCATCCTTTGAAATTCGATGACCAAGTACTATTCCTTCTTGAACCATGAAGTGACACTTCTCCCAATTGAGTACCAAATTTGTATCTTGACATTGCTGCAAAACAAAGGAAAGGTTAGACAAGCGATTATAAAAAGAAGAACCAAAAACAGAGAAGTCTTCCTTGAAGACTTCTATAAACCGCTCCACCATGTCACCGAAAATCGACATCATGCATCGTTGGAATGTGGCTGGTGCATTGCAGAACCCAAAATGCATCCTTCTGTAAGCAAAGGTATCATAAGGACAAGTGAGTGTCTTCTTCTCTTGATCTTCAGGAGCAATGGTAATCTGATTATAGCCTAAAAAGCCATCCAAGAAACAATAATAAGCATGCCCCGCAAGTCTTTCCAACATTTGATCAATGAAAAGAAGTGGAAAATGATCCTTTCTTGTTGCTTCATTTAGCTTTCTGTAGTCGATGCACACCCTCCAACTTGTGACTGTCCTAGTCGTTATCAATTCATTGCTTTCATTCTTTATTACCGTGATACCTCCTTTCTTTGGAACCACTTACACTGGGCTCACCCAAGGACTATCTGAAACAGGGTAGATGATGCCTGCATCTAAAAGTTTCACCACTTCCTTCATAGAAGGATTTAATCTCCGTTGCAGTTGCACCCTAGGCTTGACATCATCTTCCATGAGTATCTTATGCATACAAAGAGACAGAGAAATGCCTTTAATGTTGGCAATGGTCCATCCAATGGCTGATTTATGCTCTCGTAATACTTGAACCAACCTCTCTTCCTCCACTTTACTCAGCTTTGCATTGATGATCACTGGAAAGCATTTTGATTCACCTAGATACACATATTTAAGGTGAGATGGTAAAGGCTTCAGTTCAAGCTTTGGAGGTTCTTCCGTTTTTGCCTTTTCCTTCTCTTTTTCGATGTCAAAATCTTCAAATTCTGGATCTTGCTTTGTGTCTATCGGTTGAAGTGTTTCCAACAACCTAGCATACTAATTCTTCTTCGGTTTTTCCATATTGGTTGTTTTCGATTGGGCAATGAAAGCTTATAGAGGTAGATGATGGGTGTTCTCTTTGATGGTATGTAACACCCCACTTGAGGTACGTACATAAAGGATTAACTGTTTCAGCTTCAATTGAGTTTGTATGTTGTATTGGTTAAGTGTTTGCCTTGGTTTGGTTGAAATTTGGTGAAGTTTGGAAATTTGAGCTTCGCCGCAGCAATGAGGAGCTGCACCCACGGGTAGGCTCTGCCGTGTTTCGCCCGGGTGACATATTGTTCTTCGCCGCGGCGAAGAGCCTAATAAAAAGTTTCTTGAGTTTTCTAGAGAATTCTCCCTTTGGGGCACAATGACCTTTCTACCCCTAATTAGCAGGAAAAGTGGAGAGTAAAATGTAAGGAAATTTGGTAGAGATTGTGTTTGGATGGGGGTGTATTGGTAAAGAATCAAAGGATATAGATGAAATTTCCAAGGAAGGGCAAGGGAAACATGGGAAATGATGATTATAATATGAGCTAAAAAGGGTTAAGTGTAGAGAAACCCATTAATTCATCCATTTCCAACCGCCTCTTCCATTCTCTAATTTCTCTCAATTTCTCCATCCAATCTTCCAAGATTTCTAAGGAGTTTAGAGAACTTTTGGGAAATTTTTGGTAGAGATTTCATCTAAAGCATCCTAAGGTAAGGATTCTTGCTTTAGATATAGATTTGTTTATCTTTGTATCTTGAAGCCTCATGGTTTTATGGTTTAAAGGTGTAGGGAAGGGACAAGGTACTAAGGAGAAGTATTAGTGGAACCTCTCCATTAAAGGTAAGTAAATCCAAATTAAATTGAGATTTAAGAATTCATTTGAGTAGAGATTGTATATGTATGTATTCTGGTTGAGAGATTGAGATGTTATGAGTATTTATCTATGTTGATATTGAAGATAATTGAGTTATGAGAAGTGTTGTGATTGCATGATGATGAGTTGAGTTTGATTGAAGTTGGAGGGAGTTTTGAGCAAACCCTATGGGAGTGTTTTTCCTTGACAGGAATTTAGAGTGTATAAGGGAGTTTTCCTCCCATTTTGGGATGGTTAAAGAGAAGAGTAGAGTTATAGATAATTAGAGCTTTGGTATGCACATGAGTTGTTTGATAAAATGCCTAAGTGAGAAACTGCCCTGTCACAGCCGTGACTTTCTAAGTGATTTTTGGGCATCTTACGGATTGAACTGGGTTTAGACCAAAACATAAATATTATAGCCCTGTCTCTAAGCTTTAGAAGGAGACCAAAAATGTAGCAATCCGATGTGTATAACGCAAGTTATGCCCTTTTCAGTGTGACCTGTGCAGCATGACTATTTTGAGGCAATCTTGTATTTGGCATTTCATAAGTGCATTAGTGAGCATGAGCTATCCATACGTTTTTTTTATGCACTTAAGAAGTAGCTTGAGACGTAGTAGAGAATTTGAGTATAAGCTACTTTAAGAGCTAAGAGAAAGAGAATAGAGTAGGTTGTGCGATGGGGAACCCGTGAGTAATGGGTAGAGTATTCCTGCATGTATGCCGCATTGAGAGAGCGGCATGAGTATGAGAAAGAGAAGTGGTGTAGCCCGTGAAAGTGCATGCGGATGAGGGCTATATCCGAGTACCCGAGAGAGAGATTATATACTCACATGGCCAAAGGTTCTGAATCCATGCATAACTGAGTCCGATCGGCTTGAACGAGTAGAGGTCACGTAGAGCGGGAGCGAGTCCCGGCCGTGCCTCTGGTAAGATGGGGCCCTGACTTACTAAAGAGAGTTAATAGAAAGGAGTTCTAAGAAAGAGAGAGAGAAGTACCAAAGAGAAATTGAATGAGAAGTTGCAAGGAAAGAATTAGAGTGAGAGTTACGGGGTTAGACGGGTAGAGGATTTACTTACTGAGCATTGTTTTAGTGCTCACCCCATTATTTCCAATGTTTGCAGGATCCAGGTGAGGACGCGGTCGGATGGACGTCAACACGCGAGGGGAAGCGGTTACACTGTCCACCATGTTTTTGACGACTTTTGTACATATTATAATTTTGTCCAAAAATATATATGGTTGTAAGCATATATATAATAAAAAAAAAAAAAAAAAAAAAAAAAAAAAAAACCAAAAACAGAGAAGTCATCCATGAAGACTTCTATGAACCACTCCACCATGTCACCAAAAATCGACATCATGCATCGCTAGAATGTGGCTGGTGCATTGCACAACCCAAAAGGCACCCTTCTGTAAGCAAAGGTACCATAAGGGCAAGTGAATGTCATCTTTTCTTGATCTTTAGAAGCAATGGCAATCTGAGTATAGCCTAAAAAGCCATCCAAGAAACAATAATAAGCATGCCCCGCAAGTCTTTCCAACATTTGATCAATGAAAAGAAGTGGAAAATGATCCTTTCTTGTTGCTTCATTTAGCTTTCTGTAGTCGATGCACACCCTCCAACTTGTGACTGTCCTAGTCGTTATCAATTCATTGCTTTCATTCTTTATTACCGTGATACCTCCTTTCTTTGGAACCACTTACACTGGGCTCACCCAAGGACTATCTGAAACAGGGTAGATGATGCCTGCATCTAAAAGTTTCACCACTTCCTTCATAGAAGGATTTAATCTCCGTTGCAGTTGCACCCTAGGCTTGACATCATCTTCCATGAGTATCTTATGCATACAAAGAGACAGAGAAATGCCTTTAATGTTGGCAATGGTCCATCCAATGGCTGATTTATGCTCTCGTAATACTTGAACCAACCTCTCTTCCTCCACTTTACTCAGCTTTGCATTGATGATCACTGGAAAGCATTTTGATTCACCTAGATACACATATTTAAGGTGAGATGGTAAAGGCTTCAGTTCAAGCTTTGGAGGTTCTTCCGTTTTTGCCTTTTCCTTCTCTTTTTCGATGTCAAAATCTTCAAATTCTGGATCTTGCTTTGTGTCTATCGGTTGAAGTGTTTCCAACAACCTAGCATACTAATTCTTCTTCGGTTTTTCCATATTGGTTGTTTTCGATTGGGCAATGAAAGCTTATAGAGGTAGATGATGGGTGTTCTCTTTGATGGTATGTAACACCCCACTTGAGGTACGTACATAAAGGATTAACTGTTTCAGCTTCAATTGAGTTTGTATGTTGTATTGGTTAAGTGTTTGCCTTGGTTTGGTTGAAATTTGGTGAAGTTTGGAAATTTGAGCTTCGCCGCAGCAATGAGGAGCTGCACCCACGGGTAGGCTCTGCCGTGTTTCGCCCGGGTGACATATTGTTCTTCGCCGCGGCGAAGAGCCTAATAAAAAGTTTCTTGAGTTTTCTAGAGAATTCTCCCTTTGGGGCACAATGACCTTTCTACCCCTAATTAGCAGGAAAAGTGGAGAGTAAAATGTAAGGAAATTTGGTAGAGATTGTGTTTGGATGGGGGTGTATTGGTAAAGAATCAAAGGATATAGATGAAATTTCCAAGGAAGGGCAAGGGAAACATGGGAAATGATGATTATAATATGAGCTAAAAAGGGTTAAGTGTAGAGAAACCCATTAATTCATCCATTTCCAACCGCCTCTTCCATTCTCTAATTTCTCTCAATTTCTCCATCCAATCTTCCAAGATTTCTAAGGAGTTTAGAGATCTTTTGGGAAATTTTTGGTAGAGATTTCATCTAAAGCATCCTAAGGTAAGGATTCTTGCTTTAGATATAGATTTGTTTATCTTTGTATCTTGAAGCCTCATGGTTTTATGGTTTAAAGGTGTAGGGAAGGGACAAGTATAAGGAGAAGTATTAGTGGAACCTCTCCATTAAAGGTAAGTAATCCAAATTAAATTGAGATTTAAGAATTCATTGAGTAGAGATTGTATATGTATGTATTTGGTTGAGAGATTGAGATGTTATGTGTATTTTCTATGTGATATTGAAGATAATTGAGTTATGAGAAGTGTTGTGATTGCATGATGATGAGTTAGGTTTGATTGAAGTTGAGGGAGTTTTGAGCAACAATAGGAGTGTTTTTCCTTGACAGGAATTTAGAGTGTATAAGGGAGTTTTCCTCCCATTTGGGATGGTTAAAGAGAGAGTAGAGTTATAGATAATTAGGCTTGGTATGCACATGAGTTGTTTGATAAAATGCGAAGTGAGAAACTGCCCTGTCACAGCCGTGACTTTCTAAGTGATTTTTGGGCATCTTACGGATTTGAACTGGGTTTAGACCAAAACATAAATATTATAGCCCTGTCTCTAAGCTTTAGAAGGAGACCAAAATGTAGCAATCCGATGTGATAAACGCAAGTATGCCCTTTTCAGTGTGACCTGTGCAGCATGAATATTTTGAGGCAATCTTGTATTTGGCATTTCATAAGTGCATTAGTGAGCATGAGCTATCCATAGTTTTTTTTATGCACTTAAGAAGTATTGAGACGTAGTAGAGAATTTGAGTATAAGCTCTTTAAGAGCTAAGAGAAAGAGAATAGAGTAGGTTGTGCGATGGGGAACACGTGAGTAATGGGTAGAGTATTCCTGCAGTATGCCGCATTGAGAGAGCGGCATGAGTATGAGAAGAGAAGTGGTGTAGCCCGTGAAAGTGCATGCGGATGAGGGCTATATCCGAGTACCCGAGAGAGAGATATATACTCACATGGCCAAAGGTTCTGAACCATGCATAAACTGAGCCGATCGGTTGACAGAGTAGAGGTCACGTAGAGCGGGAGCGAGTCCCGGCCGTGCCTCTGGTAAGATGGGGCCCTGACTTACTAAAGAGAGTTAATAGAAAGGAGTTCTAAGAAAGAGAGAGGAAGTACCAAAGAGATTGAATGAGAAGTTGCAAGGAAGAATTAGAGTGAGAGTACGGGGTTAGACGGGTAGAGGATTACTTACTGAGCATTGTTTAGTGCTCACCCCATTATTTCCAATGTTGCAGGATCCAGGTGAGGACGCGGGTCGGATGGACGTCAACACGCGAGGGGAACGGGTTACATGTCCACCATGTTTTGACGACTTTTGTACATATTATAATTTGTGCCAAAAATATATATGGTTGTAAGCATATATTATTATATATTATAGATATATATATATATATATATATTATATATATATTTTATATATATATAGTTAATAAAAAGAAACTTTTGGTCCCAATTTTCTTATACTATTTATATGTATTTTCTTATATAAATAATATGAGTATGTGAGTAGAAGTGGCTGTTACATGGTACCCGCTACAAGTCTATCCACCAAATCCACACAAACATGAATATGATTCCAATGGAAATTTCATTGCCTCGAATACATTAAATGTCACTGTTTCATCTTGGACCCTTAGGACAACTTCCCTCTCTGTCATCAATTAAGGCTCTCTCGGTAGCAGAAAAATTACATCTAAGATGAGAGGAATTTCCTTGTCTTCGTCGATATCCAACACAACAAATCTACCGAAAAAATGACTTTGTCCACTAACTAGTACATCTTCACAATGCCCCTTGGATGCTTAATGGATCAATTTGCAGCTACAAAGATATAGTTACAGGCTTCACTTCACCAATCCCTAATCTCCTGAAAATAGAAAAATGCATTAATTAATACTCACACCCAGATCACACAAACTCTATCAAATGCATATTCCTATAACACAAGGATAGTGAAATCCCTAGATATTTGAGTTTTGGAGGGTAGCTTCTTCTGTAGAATGGCGCTACACTCCTTGTAAGCATCACTGTTTCTCCTCTTCCAACTTTCTCTTGTTTGCTAGAATTCCTTGATGAACTTAGGTGGGCTTGGAATCTACTGCAAGGCATCAGCAAAAGGAATGTTAATATGTTGTTTTTAAACACCTCAAGGAATTTCAGAACTGCTTATCCGATTTGCTTTCTGAGCCTCCGAGGAAAAGGCATAGGGGGGTAGACGTGCAACTTTGGGGTGTCTTAGGAAATGGAAATTTTCCTTCTTCTATTTTGGCATCTCTTTCCTTTTTGGTTCTTCTTCTCTGAGATTCTTTGACTCTTCCTAACAATGATGTCTTCTTCAACTTCTGCATCAGACTCTTCTTTCTTTTAGTGGGTTTTCTTCTTCCTCTTTGTAATACCAAGATGTCAAAGGTATGTTCCTAACTCAAAATAGTCCTTTAAATATTTATTTATGTTAAAAAGCATAAAATCTAACTAAGGGCAAAATAGTCAATTCATTTGGAACGGTATGAATCATTATCCATAGAGAGGCTTAGGGGCAAAATGGTTATTTTGCCTATGGATAGCATTGAAAAAGTCAAGGATGAGTAGGCTTCATTGCATTTAATGGCATTAATTAAGTAATAATTAGTCTAGTGTGAAATGACCAAAATGCCCTTATATGAAGAATTAGGACTTAGAGTTATACAATAAAATATTGGGCCAATAGCATAATTTTGGAAATAAATGAAAATTTTCCTATGAATGAGATGAAATTCGTTCAAGCCAAAGGAGAGACCTTTCTTCAACATTTCTTCCATTTTCTCTCAAATCTTCCATGAAACAAGCTTTCTTTCTCTAAGTTTTAAAGGAGTTTTGCTTAATTTTCAAGGAGAACAAGATAAGAGCCTTATCTTCAATTAGAAGGGTTTAAGGTAAGGATGTTGGGTATAATGTTTATATGTAGGATTAAGGTGTAAAAGAAGTCGAAGGCAAAGGATATTGGAGGAAGTTTTAAAAAGGAAGGAAGACCTCCCATGACTTAGGGTTTATGCTAGGGATTGTAGATTTTTTTGAAACCTTAAATTAAAGCTTTAAGGCATAGAATTAGTTGATGGCAAGTGTAGTTGAACTCATTTATTTACTTATTGCCTTGAATTCATTATACATGAAGTTATTGCTATTATGTTTTATCAGTTGTGATGTTTGATTGAAGAAAATGAAGTGTGGATACTGATTGTGGCAAAATTGTAGTATTGGAGGCCACATGGTGTTGAATGGTGCTATTAGAGTGTTTGATGTGTTGTTTGCATTAGCTTACAATGTTATAGCAATAATGGATGATTATGGGAATGAGATTTTACACTTCCTTTAAGATGTTAAGACTATTAGGGGAGGTTTATTTGATCCATAAGTTAACCTATTGGTTAATGTCAATAGGAATTGATGTGGCATAGTAAATATGAAAATTGGATTTAGTGGGCTTAGGGGTTTGTTAACCCTGCTTCAGTATTTCGACCATAACTTGAGTTATAAAAATAAAAATGAGATGATTCTTGAAGCATTAGAAAGCTAAGACACATACCTAAACTTTTATGTTTATTCCAAGAGCCAATTCGTTTGAGAAAAGGATGGAAAGGCCTGAAACAAAACTGGTTATTAAAGTTTAAGATGTAACATAATCAATTCTTATGATTATGAATTGATTATAATGTATTATTGTAATTATACCATGTACTAATGTTTACCCATTAGTTAGATGATCTTTGAAAGAGTATACATGGTCATGATGTCAATGCATGATTAATGTTATGAAATGGCATGAAGATGCAATGTAATACATGTTTAAGATGATGTATGTGGCAAGAGGTAAAGTAAATGGGTTGATAATCCATAGATGAATTAAAAGTATTAAGCTCACCAAAATATGTATTTACATGCCATAAGATGTTGAGATGCAAATAGACATGATAGAATGCATATAGACATGATGGAAAACGCGTAAGCATATCCTCGTATATCTGTGAGGAAAGATAATATATGCTTAGATGCTAAATAACGTGTAAGCACGCCTCCCGATGATATGAGCTCTAGATGAAATTGAGGCTAGATGATATGAAGTGTAAGATGCCAGAAGGTCCGATCGGCTAGACGTTAAGTTTTCATGCATTTAGTTGCATACATGAGTTATGATGTTATTTACATCATGAGATGTTTATACTCATGTTAGATGATTTAGATGTTATGTCATGATATGTGAGGTGTTTATACTATGTTTACATACTATTTGTTGTGTACACTTGATGTTTATATAGCCATGGGAAAATGATGAAAAGCATATGAATTAATAAAAAGGAAGTATCCCTAGATGTAAAGATAAGTGATGTGTTAACAGAATGTTAATAAAAGATCAATAGTACATTTAGAATGAAACGGATCATTCCTTACTGAGCGATTAGCGCTCACCCTTTCATTGTTGATTGCTTTGCAGGTAGACTAAAAGCGAGGGATCTAGAGACAGGGGACTACACGTGAGGGGAGATGATTTATTGTCATCTCGATGTTTTTATCTTGATGTAAATAGTAAATGATAATATTTGTGAATACCTTTGGAAGCTTCCACCCTATAATATGTTTTGATTGTATAATTTCTTAAAGTTTGTAAATTAAAGTTTGGATCCTGCGTGACATTTATATGCATGTTTTGGATATTATTATTATTATCCTACACAGATTTTTTCTAAATACAACTCGTTCTCCACGACATGTATCCTCGGGATTCTCATTGAGGGATTGTATAACTGCTTCATACTAGGATACGTATAGAAATACATCAAGTAAATATATTATATTAGCAAAAGTAAATGGGCCCACAATTTCTTTTAATACATTTAATCATCTTTATCAAAGTAAGAAATCATAAAAATGATCAAAAACAGTGGATAGTGTAGCTATACTCTCGCTTGCCGATGCCCATCCGACTGCGTCCTCACCTAGATCCTACAACACAAAGAAAACAACGGGGTGAGCAAAATAATGCTCAGTAAGTAAATCCTCTACTCGTCTATCCCCGTAACTCTTTCTTTTTCTTCCTTACACTCTTCTCATCTCATTTATTTTCTCTTTCTGTTTCTCTTCACATAGCCTTTTCTATTAACTTTCTGTTGTATGTCACGGCCTCATCTACGGAGGCCCGGCTGAGTGGAGATCACAAAGCACCCACCCACTCTTCGTGATTCTACTCTTCTCTTCCTCTATTCTTCCTTATATTTTCTCATTCTTTCTCACTGGAATGTCACGGTCTCATTTTACCAGAGGCACGGCCAGGTGGAGTTCACAAAGCACCAACCACTCTTCGTGACTTCCGATGGAGTTTACAAAGCACCAACCCATTCTTAGATTTTCTCATTCTCTTTACTTTTAGAGTAGCCCATTCACAAAGTTCTACTCTTTCTCAAACTACTTCTCAATGCAAAATTAATGCATAAGGATGGTTCATGCTTAAAGTTTCTTACTTAATGCACTTTTGAAATGAACAAATGCAATATTGCATCAAAAACTGTCATTCTGCGGAGGTCACCTCAAGAAGGCATAACTTGAGTTAACACATCAGATTACTACGGTTTTGTCCGTTTTTTAAAGCTAGAGACCAGGGCTACAATTTATGTTTTGATCTAAACCCAGTTCAATCCGTAAGATGCCCAAAATCAACTCAGAAAGTCAAGGCGTGTGATAGGGCAGTTGGTAACATGTTTTCACTTAGGCATTTCATCAAACATTAATTGTGCAAAACAACCTTAATTCATTATCATTCTATTTAGTTCTCAAACCATCCAAAATGAGAGAAAAACTCTCTTGTAGCATCACATACCTACATGGCAAACACACTCCACAAAAATTTCCCAATTCTTCCATTTCAACCCATCATCAATATCACTATACTTCTCATATTCAAATATATCCACAACAAGCATAATTCATCATCAATCTCATCTCAATTTCTCAATAATCAAAACATATGCATATTTAGAAGAATCTCAACTCACTTGAATCTTAAATTTTAGCTTGAGTTGGATTTTGAGTGGAATTTACTTACCTTGTGCTTGAGTAGTCTCTCCTAAGCTCTCTATTCTGTGGATTCCAATTCTCTTAACCCTAAGCCATAAACTTCATAAGAACTCAAACTTTACACAAATAAATCATAGAAGAGCTTGATTCCTACCTTTTGATGCCTTGAATCAAAACCTATGAAAATCTACTCAAAGCCCTCAAATTCCTTGGAAAAGTGAATGAAAATTGATAGAGAAAAAGGAGGAGGAGTGTGGGGGGTGGAATGAACGAAAATGAGGGTTTCAAACCCTTAACACTTTAATTTATAACCACACTTTCCCATTTTGCCCTGCTCTTTCTTAGAAATTCCATCTATGTCCTTAGTCAATTACAATAATGCCCTCATTTTTAATGCATTCTCTATTAAATTCTATCTCTTTTCACTCCTCACAAGTTCAACTAATTTTGAGTGAAAAGACCATTTTACCCTAATGAAAGTTTAAGGGATTTTCTCTACATTTTTTGCAAAATAACTTTAACAAAAATTCAACTTAGGGCCAACCAACCAATATTAACAATATATCGACCCAAATAAAAACAAAACAATAAACATTTAAGCAATACACCATAACTTAACTATGTACCTCAAGTGGGGCGTTATAGATATTCAGAGGATACCTGACTGGAGGGGGGTTTTACACTCTTTGTTCAGCCTCTTCCAAGACTGCTCCACTTCTTAAAGTTATTGCGTTTGCTTGTTCACGTGGATTTGTCACTGTGTTACTTGGTAATGAACCTTAAGGTCGCTCATTCAACTTTTTGGCTATTTGACCCATTTGTACTTCCAAGTTTCGAATCGATGCCTTTTGGTTTCTGAAATTTGCCTTCTTCTCACTCATAAAACATGTAGTCTCTTACATGAACTTCCCAAACATATCCTCCAATTTTGAAACTCTTTGATCCCCTGGTTGATTATTCACCCCTACTGGATTGTTTGGCACTGTTCTTTGATTCCATTGATTATTTTGATTGCCCCAAGACAAGTTTGGATGATTTCTCTAACCAAGATTATACGTGTTGGAGAAAGGATTGTTCTGTTGTCTCTAATTCCCAGCCAAATAATTGACTTGTTCTGATGATGAGGATGGTGAAGCAAAATTATTCCCCACTTGGCATTCAATGCTCGCATGGTTACCTGCACAAAAATTACATGTTACTTGAGGTGTTTGAATTGAATTTACTTGCATACCTCCTAATTGTTTCTGAAGTGCCGTCAATTAGGCTGAAATGGCCGTTTAAGCATCAACTTCATGAATACCCATAGACTTCTTCAGATGAATTCTTTCATTGGGTCTTTGGTGGTTGTTACTTGTCAGGACTTCAAGTAACTCATATGCTTCTTCAGGTGTCTTGTTTTGCAATGCTCCTCCAAATGCTGCATCCACCATTGTTTGCACATTTGTTAGCAACCCATTATAGAAAGTTTGGACTTGCATCCAAACAGGCAAACCATGGTGTGGACACTTTCTCAGTAGTTCCTTATATCTGTCATATGTTTCATACATTGACTCGTTCTCTTCCTGTAGAAATGATGTAATATCATTTCTCATCTTTGCAGATTTTGCTGAAGGGAAATATTTAATCATGAACTTTTGTGCCAGTTCATTCTAAGTTGTGATTATTCTTACTAGTAGTGCCATTAACCATCCCTTTGTTTTATCCCTCAATGAAAAGGGGAATAATCTTAACCTGGTGGCATCATCTAACACTCCATTTGCCTTGAATGTGTTGCAGATATCTAGGAAGTTTGCAATGTGTGAATTTGGATTTTCCTTTGCATCTCCCCAAAATTCTACGGACTGTTGGATCATTTGGATGATTGCCGGCTTTATTTCAAAATTGTAGGTTTGCACTGGTGCTCTAGTGATACTTGGACCACTACTATCAACAGACGGTATTGAGAATTACCTCAAAGTTCTGGTTTTAGCCATCTCAATGACTATTGGCTCTCGTTCTCTTCTCTCTCTAATAAGTCTTCTTACGGTTCTTTCAATCTCTGGATCAATGGGAACCACTGGATGTTGTTTCGCTCTTCGCATAAACTACACAAGATCACAAATGAATGAAAAGAAACACAAAATTAAACTGAAACTAATTAAAACAAAAATAAAACTCCAATCTAGTGAAAACTAGAAAAGTTCAACATTAACACTAAATCAATCCCTGACAATGGTGCCAAAAACTTGATGCGTATTTTTGTCAAACATGCAAATGTAGCAAGTGCACTAGTTGCAAAAAGTAATAAAATGATGAATAGAGTATCGTTCCCACAAGGATTGCGTGTTAAGTACTAATTTTCCTAGCTTTGTAACTAGTTGAAGAAAATAAAGATGTTTGGATTTGCAGGAGACAAAAACAAAAATTAACACATGATCAATAATGTAAATTAAAATTCTAATAAATTAAGAAAATATCAACTGATTACGAAAATATCAATTCAAGACAAAGAGGTTAGGGTTTGACTTCACTAAGTTACTCTAATTGAATTTGCGGTTGATGTTGCTATTAAACTCACATGCAAGGATTATAAATCGAATTTCCTAAGTTGTAAAACATACCTTCTCAGGCTATATTTTACTACTTATCCCTATTAAGCTTCCGCACCAAACAAAATGTAGATTAATAGTTTAAAGTCTTTTAAGCTAAATGGAACCCTAAAGTGATTTCATAGATCTCCGAACCTATCTCTAGCGTTCATTAAACTATGGTATTTACTCTAAGAGGCTAACACATGAATCACTTCTCAGTCTTATCATGCTCAACATTTAATTGAAATAAGGAAATCTCCACATTCAATTCAATTTCATTAAGAACAAGAATAAATACAAAATCTAATGCAATAGAACATAAAAAATAGATTAAACCATTGTAATCAAAATAACCCAAAAGTGGATTAATTCATATTCAAATTAAAGAAATTCGGACAATAAACTGTAAGTAAAGAATTCAACATACTAAAACTGTAAGAAGAGAATGAAGTCTTCCCTAAATGAAGACCCAAAATTGCTCCAACCTCCGATTTCTTCCTCTTCTTTTCTCCAAATCCCCACTTTTTTAAAAAATGAGCTAAGGCTCTCTTAAATAGTTGGCCAAAACCCTAAGATTCTAATGCAATACATTTAAAAATGCAATACATTTAAAAATGCAAAGTTTTAATAAACAGAAGAATTGCAGTTTTTGCCATGGCAAAGAATAAACTTCATTGCAACATCGAATTGAAATATCACGGAACCATCTGATGTAATGCCCACATGGAGGTACGTAATTTAATTTATGCTCTTATACCTTTAGTTGATTTTTGCTAAAGTTATTTTGAGAAAATGCCTTAAACTTGCATTAAGGGTAAAATGGTCTTTTCACTCAAAATTAGTAGGACCCGAGGCTAGCTTGCCATGGCAAGGAATTCTCTTTGCCATGGTGAACTTTGCTCATCTTTTCTAAAATTAGAAAACCGCCCTCTACTTACTTTTTCGCTTGAGTCTTTGATCTTCGTGATCCCCAATAAGGACATGCTCCATAGTGCTTCCACTCTGCATCAAAATTTCCTTGATTTGTAAATTTCTCTTGATTCTGGGTCCAGAAACTCAATTTAGCTCGGTTTTGCTCCAACTAAATGTTTCAGCCTGAAACGTAAAATATATGAATTTAAGTTGCAATTCAAGCAGAAAACGACTTAAGAAGTATCCAAAATCCTAACAAAAAGTACAAAAAAACAGTAGAATCCTAGGATTATCATCAAGCAACCTACGTGATCTATCACGATAGATCTTTATTCCAAGGATGTAGGATGCTTCCCCTAAGTCCTTCATGGAGAAGCACTTGGATAACCAAGTCTTCACCGACTGCAAGTTTGGTATATCATTCTCAATCAGAAGTATGTCATCGACATACAACAATAGGAATGCCACTGCGTTCCCACTTACTTTCTTGTAAACACAGGGCTCATCTTCATTCTTGATAAAATTGAATTCTTTTACAACTTCATCAAAATGAATGTTCCAGCTTCTTGAAGCTTGCTTGAGTCCATAAATGGATCTCTACAACTTGCATACCCTATCAGCTTGCCCATCAAGAACGAAACCATCGGGTTGTGTCATATACACATCCTCTTCAAGGTTTTTGATCAGGAAAGCTGTTTTCACATCCATTTGCCAAATCTCATAATCATGATATGCAACAATCGCAAGCATAATCTAGATGGATTCAATCATGGCAACCAACGAAAAGGTTTCTTCATAGTAAATATCATGAATTTGTTTGAAACCTTTGGCAACCAGTCGTGCCTTATGAGTATGCACCTTGCCATCCATGTCAGTCTTCTTCTTGAAGACCCATTTACACCCTATGGGTTTCACCCCTTCAGGTGGTTCCTCTAGAGACCATACTTGGTTCTGGTACATAGAGTCTATCTTAGATTTCATGGCTTCAAGCCATTTAACGGAATCTGGATCTGATATAGCATCTTCGTAGGTTCTGGGTTCCTCATCTTGGTAGACTAGTACATCACTATGTTGAGTCACAAGATAACCGTCTCTCTTGGGCTCATGGCGTACTCTTCCAGATCTACGTAGCTCTTATGCTACCTAAGGTGGTTCACTTTGATCCACAAGTTTTGGAGTAACCTCTTCGTGATGCTCAACCACTTCCTGTGGCACATCATCCCATCTTTCGTCTAGTATATTTTGTGGTTCTAGAACTTCATTAAGTTCTACTTTTCTCTCACTAGTACTTCTTAGAAAAATTCATTTTCTAGGAAGACACCAGTATGAGCGACAAAAATTTTGCGCTGTTTTGGATGGTAGACATAATATCCTTTGTTCTTCTCAGGATACCCCACAAATATACATATATAGGATTTTGGGCCTAGCTTATTCGAAGTCAATTTCTTGACATAAGCTTCGCAACCCCAAATCCTTAGATAAGACAAGTTGGGCCTTTGCCCACTCCATTGATCATATAGAGTCTTATCCACAGACCTTGACGGAACACGGTTTTGTACTTGAGTTGCAGTCTCTAGGGCACAACCCTATAATTATGTGGGCAAATCATAGAAACTCATCAAAGATCTAACCATATTGAGTTAGGTCCTAATCCCTTCTTTCAGATACACTATTATGCTAGGGTGTACATGGAGCTGTGAGTTTTAATACTATCCCACATTTCTTCAGGTATGTTTAGCTTAACTTGCCATAGTTGGTATAGTTGTCTTTTTGAGATTATCCTTATTATCTATCTTAAGAACATATTATTATGAAACAGTTCCATAAAGAATATTATTTACACTCAAGGACAATAATCCATTAGTAAAGTAATATTCTCATTTGTCCTAAGTAGACACAAAAATATAATTTCTAGAAACTGAAGAAAGATCATAATAATCTACAAGTTCCAAGAAACAAGCCCATCAGCAAAATTAGATGATAAGATCCTATAGCAAATGCAGCACCAAGTGCTTCATTTCCAACTGGTAGGTCCACCTCTCCCTTGGCGAGCAATCTACTCTACCATAGTTCCTGCACATTAGTCAAATGTGAGTACCACATCTTATGTTAATCACCCAAGATGTTTACGGAAGAAGTTAATCTCAAAACTTATCTATCAAAGAAGTAACATTCTTCTTCCCTTTTGCTAGAAAGGCTTTATAATGTTTCCTCTAGTGGTTGGGATTCCCACAGTGAGGATAAACACCATTTGTATCTACAATAGTTCCTTCCAACGACTTCTAAGCCCTTACCTTCTCACTTGAATTGGCTTCAACCAACGTCAATGTTTCTAACATTCTTATGCCTGACTCAGTAGCATTCAACATATCCAGGAGCTCAGAAAGGGTGTTTTTCTTATCCTCCTCAATGAAGTCATAGACAAATTGAGAATAAGAACCTGGCAAAGACTGTAATATGAGATCTATCACTAAACCCTCATTAAGTCCACACCCCAAAATCTCAAGCTTGTTCATATACTCCGTCAATTTGAGTATATGATCACCAATTTTGGTACCCTCTTCCATCCTACATCTGAATAACAATCGAGACACCATATGCTTCTCATTTCTTTGAAGAAAATCAAGAAATGAAGCTAAATCCATTTTCTGGCACTGTTGTCACAGTAATGGTGTCATTGATGCAAGCAAAATGTATCTAGTCATTTCTGCTTTCGCATCATGTGTACACTTCACATATACATACCTAGTCTTATGGATAGAACTATCAACAGGCTTTGGTGAGAAAGCCTGTTCAATGGTGTATAATCTATCACTTGGCTGAAGTATATCGTTTCTTATCAATGGTGTATAGTCTCTCTCAGTTCGATGATTTGTCATAGTGATGTTGTAAAACCCCTCCCTAGCCGGGTATTTCCTAAGTATCCCTTGGCCATTGAGAACCTAGAAAAGACACGCCTAGGAAATGAGTTTGTTTTAAAACCTATACTTTTATTTGTTTTGTCTTTGTTTTTTTTTTTTTTTTTTAAAGCATGATATTAAACATCCCATATCCATAAAATGATTTAAGAAATTTAGCTTCCTACGGAGTTATTATCATAAGTATATAATATCATTTAACCTTTTTCATTCATTTGACAAGGAAATGGTCATATTAGGTTTATTAAAACACATTTACTTCAACATCCATAAACCAAAAACCAGTTGATGTTATTTTACAACAAAAATTCAAAACATAGCAAAAGCATTCCTCATGCGCATGTCATTCCCCAGTAGCCTCTCCCAGCTTCAAGGAAGTTGGTTAGTCAAGTACAAATTAAATAGAGTTAATAATCTTTTATTAATTAATAAGGCCTTTTATTAATTAATATGTTTCCACTATTCTTAACTCAAGTTAATAGCCTTTATTAAACTTGGGAAGGCCTGTTGGTCTTCCTAGTAGGCCGAAATCCCATCATTCCTAAATTTACCTCTCACGCAGGCAAGTAGGCCAAAGTAGGATGAGTAGGTAGGCCACAAACTTTAGCTTACATCATTTAATAACACCAACTAATTAAACTCAAATGTAAGTAAAGCAGACAAACCAATTACATAATCCAATGGCACCAACCATTGGCCTCAAGTTTAACTTTCAGATCGGTGAGTTTGGACACTACATGCTCATTCATGCACTTTAAATATGTACTACTCTACTATGCCTCTAGTTGTACTTATCAACCATTCACAGAGGCGAATCCAACAAAGTACGACTAGTTAAGTCATAACCCATCACTGTTAAGGAAAAGCTCCAATGATGATTAACCTCCCAAAGTTAGAAGTGGCTCCCTCGAAGGGGGGGGGGGGGGGGGGGGGGGGGGGGGGCTCGCGGGGGGGGGGGGGGGGGGGGGTGTGGCCCAAGGCAAGTGAGACCATGATGAACGATGATTTGATGAATCTCTTGGAATGGAAGGCTCGATTTATTTTTGACTTAATATCTTTTATGATAGGTTCATGCTTTAATGTTCTCACCATTTTATTATCTTATTTAGCATGTCATCGTTTGGCATTCAACCTTAGCATGCTTCTACAAATAAGATACTCAAACAAACTTGTGTTAGTACATGGCCATTCTAACACCAATTTCCTCGAGCTTAAAGGAAGTTGGTTAGTCAACCTAGGTTTATTATTCTATTACAAAGAATATAAATCTTCAGGATTCATCACGCCATCGCCTTGTCTTCAAAGCCTACTCTACTTTTACATATAAATTCCAAAGAAACCTCGAGTTACATTCGAGGGGATTTAGATGAGAAGAGAATTTACATTAGAGAATGGGAGGTAAGGCAGGACATGCATGCCCTATTTAAAACAAACAAATCCAAAATAATAAAACCTAAGGTCTATGGCCAAGTACCGAACACCAAGCATAATAGACACCAATCATATAATGCATAAATTCAAATTTACCATATTTGAATTATCGGGTAAATTTCACTTTACCTCTTTAATTTTACAAAGTCTCTATTGGTCCCTAAACTTTGGAAAATCACAGTTTTGTCCTATCTAGTTTGAAAAATGACTAAACAGTCCAAAATAGTGACAACGTATTCTCATATTGATGGCTAAGTGTAAAAGTTCAAAACACTTTTCTACAATCCCTAAAATGCTCTTATCCTGTGACAACGAGAAATGTCCTTTCCTCATTGATGGCAACTACCATTAAACCCTAGTAGCCCAAAATGGGCCACTCCTACTAGGCCCATGCATGTAGGGCAAGGCCCATTAATCCTAGGCAATTAGGCACGTTAATGCCCACCCTTGTCTTGTCGAGGTAAGGCATTGCCATGTGCTCGCACGCACGACAGGGGTAGTCGTCGAGTGCTTGCACACATGGCACAAGGACAATGCCGCTCACTTGCACACGAGGTAGTCGCCATGCACCAAAGGGTAATGCGTTGTCAGGCGCACACCCCCAAGAAGGCTAGTCGTGCATGAAGGCATGACCAAGGGCCCCTTGGGACAGCCTGGTGGTGCGTGGTGACACACAACTAAGGGCAATCACGCGCGACAATGAGCAATAGAAGGAACTACTGTGCGTGCCAATGTGCAGTAGGAAGGCAGTCTGTCGCCCGTAGCAGGAGGGGCAAGTTGCCCCAAGGCTGTTCAAGTGGCTGTACGCTTGCATGCATAGCCATGGTCAAAGTGGTTGCGTACAACAACATACAACCAAAGAGCAGGGGTTGCATGCTATTAGTAAATTGATGAACAGAGTCAGTAGAATTGCCCATTAATTACTCTAATTCGCCAAGATCAAGGTCTGATATATATATATATATATTACATGCTTAAATTGAAAAAATAAAGATCCATGCAAGGATTAGAGATTCTACGCACGTTTGGAGGCTCTTTCAAGTGTCTCTGAATTTTCTTCGCTACCGATTCAACGTAGAACCACATGAATGGTGATCCATACGAAGACAATTTGAAGAACCAACCCTCGTTTTGCTAGAATAATGGGATGGCTTCAAGAATCAAAAGCTTTAAAGAATCAAGAAGAGAAAAATTCTCTTCAATCTTTTTGTATAGGCGTGGGGGAGAGAGTGGGTAAAGGGTGGCTCAACCTTTTAATTGAATAGTGAAAAATGAATGAATTCTTTTAACTCAAGTTGCACTTATATAGTGCAAGAGTTAAAACCCTATTCCTATAAGGAATAGACATGGGCTCCAACCCTAATCCACCCTTGTAACCAAACACCTTTGCTTTGGTATTTAAAATTTTAATTAATAATTATTATAATTAAAATCAATTAATATATATATAAAATATATTAATATTTAATTAATAATAATAATAATTCATTTAAATATATGCGTACATATATTTAAATATAATCTCACTAATTTAATTTTAATATTAAATTAAATAAAGGCAACAACCTCAACAAATTTAATTGCACCGTGAGATTACCAAAATCCCCTTTTGTTCTAAAAGACGAAAATACCCCTTGTACAAACTGATTCTTAAATTAACACCAATTAATCGTCTCACTACACACAGACCAAGATTGACCGCTAGCAAGGCATCATGGCCACCCAATAGATTTGGATTCAACGAAGTAGCTACCTATCAACAATATGGTTACTGTGCAATCAAATCTTTTCATCATCTATTATCTCATCGAGACTAAGGTACAGAAATAGTGTCAACCTTAGTTAACCTCAATACCTTTGTATTTAGTTACTAGACCAATGACTAAAATCATAAATTGGAATGAGCAACAACTCAACCCCACGGTGGCCACAACTTTAGTGTCATTGCCATACACTGAATTACGCCATGACATAACTTCTCCCATACCCGGGAATGATGAATCCTTTGTCGATCCACCATAATCTTCATACACTCCGCTACTAGTAAATTGATGAGTAGAGGCAGTGGAAAATAAAAATTTTGCCCATTGATTACTCTGATTTTGCCAAGATTAGGGTTTGATATATATGTTTTACATGCTTAAATTGAAATAATAAAGATCCATGCAAGGATTAGATTATACCAGCGTTCGGAGGCTCTGTCAATATCTCTGAACGCGATTTCACTACCGATTCGAGAATGGAATCGATCTCACATTGTCCACACGAAGACAGTATGTCAGAGACCAAGAACTGATTTTGCTATAATCAATTCTTGGCTCTAAGGTATCAAGAATTTGGAAGATTGAGTGTAGAGAAAAGAAGAGAAACATTTCTCTTAAAAATTTCACTCCACGCCCAAATGAAATCTTAGGTTAGAAAACCTAAATTTTCTTTACTTATATAATAAGTAAAATATCCATTCCACCCCTCAAGTTTAGCATCAACCAAACATTAGGTAGAATTGTATATTAACCCTTATTTAATTATTTAGTTAAATATTAATATTAACTCTAATAATTAAATTCATAATTTTGCTAAATTACTCCAATAATAAAATTGGACATGGGCTACAACCTCAGTAAATTTAATTATATAGTAAAATTACCAATATGCCCATTCATCCAAAAGACAAATATACCCTCCCAAGATTTACTATCCTTAAATTGTCTCCTAAGTGTTTGACCCGTAAGCTCCTCGTCATATCAACAGTGAGTAGTATCACAATTGACACCAATCAATCATCTCACTACACAGACCAAGATTGGCCCCTAGCAAGGCATCATGGCCATCTAATAGATTTAGATTCAGCGAAATAGCTACCTATCAACGATATGGTTACTGTGCAATCAAATCCTTTCATCATTTGTTATCTCATTGAGAATGAGGTACAGAAATAGTGTCAAACTTAGTTATCCTTGACATCTTTGTATTCAGTTACTGGACCAATGACTGGAATAATAAATTGGATTGGGCAACAACTCAATCCCACTGTGGTCACAGCTTTAGTGTCATTGCCATTTACTAAATTGCATAGTGAGATAACTTCTCCCGTACCTGGGAGTGATGAATCCTTTGTCGATCCATAATAATCTTGATACACTCCTTGATGTAGCTAATCACTACTATATTGATAGCTCTAAATAGAATTACGTTAGGCTAGTGTCAAACTACACTAATCGGTGCACAAGGCGCTCTGGTGATCTCAAGTCTAAGGATTACATGCACCACCATTCGTTAGAGGATTTATTCCATAGACACTAGGGTTATCATCTATATGGAATTCTCTAGTGGGTCAGTCTAGTTAACTTGCCTACAACAAGCACTCATGTGTTGCACCAGGTTGTCAGCAAACAATCTTGAAAAGTGAGATCAGTCACTGCCTTTCGACAGGGTCATTCAACACTATGATAGCCTTACCATATTATATGTGTCCTTGGTCAAAATAATACTAGGGCTACAGACATTTTTAGAACGGCCACCATATGTGATCATTGGGTTCTCCCTATCAAGATTTGAAACTCTTGATACCCTTGTCATAGTTCTACCATCCTAAGGACATATATCAATACACACAACTATGATTTACATGAGATAGTAGAAAATGCCTTTTATTGATTAATAAACATTATTACAAAGAGTTAATTCTACAATAATTGATTGGCTCTAAGGCACCTACTCCAACATCCTTGATGCAACCAATCACTACCATATTGATAGCTCTAATTAGAACTACGTTAGGCTAGTGTCAAAGTACACCAATCAATGTACAAGGCACTCTAGTGATCTCCAGTCTAAGGATCACATGCACCAACACAAGGATTTATTCCATAGACACTGGGGCTGCCATCTATATGGAATTCTTTGGTGGGTCAGTTTAGTGAACTTGCCTACAGCAAGCACCCATGTGTTGCACTAGGTTGTCGAAAAACAACCTTGACAAGTGAGATTAGTCACTGCCTTTCAACAGGGTCGTTCAACAATATGATAACCTTACCATATTATATGTGTTCTTGGTCAAAATAATACTAGGGCTATAGACATTTCTAGAATGGCCACCATATGTGATCTTAGGGTTCTCACTATCAAGATTTGAAACACTTGATACCATCGTCACGATTCTACCATCCTAAGGACATATATCAATACATACAAATATGATTTACACGATATAGAATAAAATGTCTTTTATTGATCAATGAACATTATTACAAAGAGTCAATTTTTATAATAATTGATTGGATTTAGGGAACCTACTCTAACACACACGCCAATGCATAACCATGGACATCAGTTGCGAGCAGCAATGCGTAGCCCCCAAAATTTCAACCGCCAATTTTAGGGTTTTTGAAAACCCTAATATAACCAATCTTCAAAATAACTCATCAACAAAATTAAACTTAAAAGAGCAGGTTTAAAATTAAAATTAATAACCTACACATGCCAATCTAGCACCCAATCACATAGATGCAATTAATAGTCAAACCTAGCTTTAATACCACTTGTAGAAACCATGTCATGGCAAGCGTGGAATAACAAAATTTTCATTCTTGCAATGGCATGATTCCCTTACCCAAGATCATGATTTCAACTAAATTAATCAACATAAATTAAATTAACCATACAAGGTTATGTGATATACCTCTGTTGGTGGCTCCTCCTTTAGATATCTCTAACTAGTTGCTATCAATCCAACATAGGATTAAGTCCATCGGTATCCACATGAAGGCAGGCTTGGGATCACCCTAGGATTGATTGCTATACCAATCAAAAGGCCTAAGTGATAGTGGCGGAAAATTGAGAGAGAAAACTCTTAAGGGTGGCTAAGGTTTTTGGCGTGAATGGGAGAGAGAGAATGAGAGAAAAATAGTTTAACTTAATTCAACTAATTTCCCAAAAGAATTCACTTACTAAAACTCCCTCCTCCTTTTATAGTGCAATTCCAAATAGGAATTCAATAAGGATTACAATCCTAGAATTCCTATCTTGGAAGGATTCCACATCCTAAAAGGAAAGAATAATATCTCTTAGGGTGCGTTTAGATCGAGGGCATATAAGATAATAGGGGTAATCTTCATTTATTTTTCAAGATTCCGATGTTTGGTTTGCAAGTAATAAATTATTGCAGAAATCTTTTTATTGCAAATAGTGTTTATTGTTGGTAATGTAGGGGGTAATCCGATACCCTCCCCCACCCTTGGGATTAAAACATTACTGGGTAATCTTGATTTTTTACCTATTTTGCCCTTAATTAAATACCATTTTGGACACAATTGCCTTCAAATGTCTAAAAATAGCCATTTGCCTAGTCCCTTTACATTTGATAAATTAGCTAAAACACTCCAGCCACAAAAAAGTTTAAAAGTTAACAAATACCCCCAACCACCCAAGACCATTGTCGGCTGTTACTCGCCAGCGTCACTCGCTGTAATGGTGCACGATCGGCGAGATTAGGCCGATCATGCACCGATGAGGCCTTTTCTGGTCATGGATCTATGATCAATTGCCGTGAAATGGCCATAGATCTAGCCTTGAAACGGCCATGGATTTTTAATCCATGGCTAGAAATGGCTTTGTCGGCACATGACTTACAACCAGTCGTGCACCATTCCATCGTCTGCCGGCGGTGGTGGCTAGCTGCCGGTAGTGGCTTGGGGTGGTTGGGGGTGATTTTGCTACAAATTAAAGTTTTATATGGCTATTTTATAAAAAATTCAAATGTAGGGGGTTAAAAGAAATGAGTCAAAACATAATAATAAAAAATAATATTATTTTAATATTTAAACGGAGGGAAATTTAGTAATCTATATAACATACCCACCCATTTATTCTCCCAACCAAACATATTATTCACTAATTTATTTGAACCAATCAAATACATGTTCTAAACATTCCCAGTAATCTTCAAGGTGATCTATCTTTCCGTTAATATAACATCCCCCTATAATAACATTATATGATCCAAACGCCCCCTTAAAGATATAATCCTATTTAAATATTAAATACTAAATCAAATAAATAAAACTATTTATTTAATTCCATAAATATGTATAAAAAATTAAATAAATGCATTTATTTAATCCATATATATTTATATTTATATTTAATTAAATATATCTCCATATTAATTAAAATTAATATGAATCCAATTTTGCTAAATCCTCTTCCAATAAATTGGATAATGGCGTCAACCCCTTAGAAAAATTACCAAAGTGCCCTTTTTGCCCATAATGACGAAAATGCCCCTAGACTCCCAAATTACCGAAATACCCTTTTTGGCCCAAGGACAATATTGTCCGTCCGTTTCTATTTTTCACTTAACTACCTTCTATGTGTGTGACCTGAAGGCTCTTTATTTTTCCACTACTGTCTCGATAACTAATTAAGCATTGAACAATTAGTGTTTTCGTACACCAATCAAGATTGGCATGGTTACCATGCAATTCGATCCATTTCATTGTCTTATATCTCATCAAGGTTTGAGGTACAAAAATAGATTCTACCTCAAAATGCTGCCTTGACATGTTCTATATTTGGTTCTCGAATATGGCGACTATAAAATTGGATTCGAGCACCAACTTGATTCCACTGTGGCCACGGATTTGAGGTTGTAGTTCTTAACCAAATATCTTGCTGAGATAAGATAATTGATGAGAATGCAAAATGTCATATTTACCCCCCTTAATGTCTAGTCTTGTATACTTATTTGTTGCCTAAATGTACTCATTATTATTCTATTTTGATTTAGGATGCAAATGGAGGCGTTAAATGCAAAACGGAACTAAGTAGGTGAATTCGGACAGTTTTGACATCGCTTTGTAATCTAGGCATAAATCTCTCATCCGAGCTCCGATTGAGATGATTCAAAATGTTGTGGAACTAGGAGAAAAGATATACAACTTTCATGTTTTGAGTTTGGAGAGATACTCGCTGCATCAAGGTTATAATCGGGCTTGAATTTGATGCACCTACACTGTCAACGTTCTGGAACATTCCGCCTTGTCATGCAAGTTAAAGAGGCAGTTTATTATGGAAGATTTGAAGACCTGTTGCACGCAAGTTACAGCTGGAATCACCATTTTCCTATTTTGTATTAAGACTTTATTTTATTTTCAATTACTCAGATTAGGATAAAGGTTATTTTGGGATTTTAGAATATTTTTAGGAGATCTAGATTTAGAAGAATTAAAATTCGAATTGGATATTTAGAGAGGGAGATCAGATTAGGGATTACACAGAGACACACACGCCTCTCCCTCTCATCTTCTTGAACTTTTCCTTTGAATTTTCGTGATGGCCATGAGTGGCTAATTTTTATAACTTGGTCAAAGGAAACAAGACCTCAGAATCAATAAACTATGAGATCAATTTGGTTTTTTTCTTTAAGTGTTCAATTTATGTTTGAGTATTGGATGTTCTTCTATGTATATTTTCATGATTGTTGCGTTTAACTATTATGAGGCCTACTAGTTTATTAATTGTTGCAATCTACTGCTAAGTTAGATATCAAATCCGTAATTGTTTGATCCCTCTAACTTGTGAAGTAATTAGGGTTTAAGAAGTTGTTGCGTCAGGAATTATTAAGTCTTAAGAAGAACATTTGACTGAATTAAATGCAACTGCTTTAGTTTGTGTTGTTTAGCTTCATCAACCTCTCTAGGTCTTAAGGCTGCCACTAGATTAAATCTTTAGCGCTTGTCTAGGGTTGTTTAGTAGTAAGGTTAATTAGATCGCTTGTTTCTTAATTAATTACAACTAAGGAGAAATAGGAAAATAGTTCCAAAGGTGAATATTCAGGGCATGAATTGATTTATTTTTGTATCGATGATCAGTTGTAAGATTCCAATGCTGGATGTTGACCTAGACCAAGTTTCGTTATTTGATTGATTTTGATTGTTTAATTTGAATTGTTTTTCCTGAAATTATTTCTGTTTTACTCAAAACCCCCCAGCCTTGTTCACGTAACATGACATAAAATTCGGTTAGACACTCTCCGTGGGAACGATCCTTACTCACACTACTACGTGTATTTTTAGGGTTTTAATTCTGGGTGCCTACGACAGCACGCCAATAAGCTCTCCTATAACTAGGAGTGATGAATCCTTTATTGATCCACCATAGCCATAGTGTACTTCTCGATATAACCAATCACCACCGCCTAGCAATCCCTAAGAGAGACGACATTAGGTTGGTCTCAAATCAGATCGATATTTACATGCGGTGGTCTGGTGATCTCAAGTCGAAGGACCACATGTACCACCCTCCGTAAGAGGATATATTCCACAGACACTGGTTTACCTTCTTGTGTGGAATCCTCTGATGGATCAGTCCAGTGTACTTGCACAAGCAAGCACCCATGTGTTGCACCAGGTTGATGCCCATAACCTTGACATGTGAGATCTATCACTACCTTTCGATAGGGTCGTTCAACACGATGATAGTCTCTCTGTATAATCTATGTCCTTGGTCAAATTTATACTATGACTACAGATAGTTTAAGAAGGGCCATCATATGTGCTCATAGGGTTCTCAAAATTAAGATTTATAACACTTAATTCCCACGTCACCCACGCCACTAGTTTCAACCTTTCTAAGGACATATTGTTAGCAAGTGATCGGGTAAACGCAGCGGAAAAACACAATTTCAAAACAAATAATTATCGATCAAATGCTTAATTCCAAATCTAGGTACAAATTATAGTGTTTACATGTTTATAAATTATGCATTACAACAATATAATAAATCCATATAAGGATTCGGAATGCTTACACACGTTTGCAGGCTCCTCTAAATATCTCCAGATCTGATTTCACTATTCGATTCAAAGTAGAAATGCACTCACGCTGTCCACACGAAGACAATCCGCGGAACAATTGATTATTTTGCTAGAATAACCAAAGGCTTCAAAATCAAGAAAGATCAAGAGAAAAAGAAATTTTTCTCTTGCACTAAAGAGTGAAAACATGAGAGACAGCTTTGGGTGGCTAGGGTTCTTCTTTTTTTAATTGAATGAATGTTATGTCACATAATGTTTTAATTTAAGTTGCACTTATATAGTGCAACTAATTAAAACCCTATTCCATTAAGGAATAGCCATGTGCACCAACACAAACTCAACCTAGCAACCAAACACCCTATAATTGGTATTTTAAATTTTAATTAATTATTATTACAATTAAAATCAATTAATATATATATACAATAATATATTAACATTTAATTATTAATAATAATCCATTTAAATACATGCGCATATATATTTAAATATAATCTCACTAATTTTAATTTTAATATTAAAATTAAATACAGGCAACAACCTTAGCAAATTTAATTGCACTTGAGATTACCAAAATACCCTTTCATCCTGAAAGATGAAAAATACCCCTCTCATAGACTGACTCTTAAATAGTCTTCTAAGTGTGTGACCCGTAGGCTTCTCATCATATTGGCAGTGAGTAGCATCACGATTAACTCCAATTAATCGTCTCACTACACACAGACTAGGATTGGCCCCTAGCAAGGTGTCATGGCCACCCGATAGATTCAAATTCAGCAAAATCGTAGCTTGTCAATGATATGGTTACCATGCAATCAAATCCTTTCATCATCCGTTATCTTATCGAGGCTAAGGTATAGAAATAGTATCAACCTAAGATATCCTCGATATCTTTGTATTCAGTTACTGGACCAATAACCGGAATAATAAATTGGATTAAGCAACAACTCAATCCCACTTTGGCCACAGCTTTATTGTCATTTCCATTCACTGAATTTTGCTGTGAGATAACTTCTCTCGTACCTGGGAGTGATGAATCCTTTGTTGATCCGTCATAGTCTTGATACACTTCTCAATGCAGCTAGTCACTACCATATTGGTAGCTCTAAAAAGAACTACGTTAGGCCAGTGTCAAACTACACCAATCGGTGTACAAGATGCTCTAGTGATCTCAAGTTTAAGGATTACATGCACCACCATTCGTTAGAGGATTTATTCCATAAACGCTAGGGTTACCATCTATATGGAATCCTCTGGTGGGTTTGTCCAGTGAACTTGCCTACAGCAAGCACCCATGTGTCACACCAGGTTGATGGTAAAAAACCTTGACAAGTGAAATCAGTCACTGTTTGTCAACAAGGTTGTTCAACACTATAATAGCCTGTAATAACTGCTGTATACTAATAAAATACATGTACAATAATAAAAGTAAATGGGCCCAAAAATTTTCTTGTATTATGTATATACATTCTTTGTACAAAAGAGTATCATTTACAAAATGCCATTCAAAACAGGGGACAGTGTGGCTATTGCTCCTTGCTTGCCGACGCCCAACCGACTACAACATCACCTAGATCCTACAACCACAAAGGAAAAATAATGGAGTGAGCACAAAATAATGCTCAGTAAGTAAGTCCTCTACTTGTCTATCCCCGTAACTATTTCTCTTAATTCTTTCCTTCCACTATTTCTGATTCTGTTTTTCTTTCACACAGCTTTCTTTTTATTAACCTCTACTATATGTCATGGCCTCATCTTGTCGGAGGCACGGCCGGGTGGAGTTTACACAGCACCAACCCACTCTTCGTGACTTTCAGGTGGAGATCACAAAGCATCAACCCATTTCTCATAACTATCGGGTGGAGATCACAAAGCGTCAACCCATTCCTCATACCTATCGGGTGGAGATCACAAAGCGTCAACCTGTTTCTTATAGCTATCGGGTCCAGATCACAAAGCGTCAACCCTAGAAGGCATGACTCACATACCTCAAATGGCTGGAAGTCAAAAGGATCCAAAACTCCATCCTTTTAAAGTTTTCCAATGCGGGTTTGATTAACATGACCTAATCTATAATGCCAGAGGTATGAATGGTTTTGATCGCTACGCTTAGCTTTCTTAGTTTCAACATTCAGAATATCCTTCTTATTTAAATCAAGAACATATAATCCGTTATATAACCTTGCAAATCCAAATAGAATACCATTCAAACTAAAAGGACAACAATCCATTAGAAATCTCAAAACGATATCCCATATTATCCAAAGTGGATACTGAAATAATGTTTCTAGAAAGTGCAGGTACAAAATAACAATCTTTGAGTTCCAATAATAAGCCCGTAGGCAAAGATGAACAATAAGTCCCTATAACTAATGCAGCCACATGTGCTCTATTCCAATTCGTAGGTCCACTTCTCCCTTGGCGAGCAATCTACTCTGCCTTAGTCCTTGCACATCCTGTCCTTTGGGCTTGGGATTGGCCTTGGCCTTTCCCTTGCCCTTACCCTTACCCTTTTCTTTACTGGTAGCAACCAATAAAACAGGCTTGGACTTTTCCATGTCCTGCTTTATAGTCCTCAGCATGTTCAGAAGCTTTGACAGAGGTTTCGCCATCATGTTCATATTGAAGTTCATTATGAACGATGAAAAGGAATCAGGTAAGGATTGCATAATTAAATCAATTTGTAATTCTGCATCCAACCCAAATCCCAAAGTCTCAAGCCTCTCTATGTACCCAATCATCTTGAGCACATGAGGACCAACTTGGGATCCCTTAGTCATCGACTTCTAAACAATGCACTCGACACCTTATACCTCTTATGTTGAGCGTTTCCTTCGAAAAGCTCCTTGAGGTGCAAAATTATGGCAGCAACGTCCATATTCTCATGCTGCTTTTGCAGCTCAAGTGTCATCGATGCTAACATAAGGCATTAAATAGTATCACCATCGTCAAGGAACCTTTGGTAAGTTTCCTTTACTTCCTGAGTGGCATCAGGATCAGGCTCAGCCAAATAAGGGTTGTCAAGGATATATAGTTTCTTTTCAGGCTTCAGTACAATCCGAAGATTCCAATACTAGTCCGAGAAATTAGATCCATCCAACCTATTTTCTTTCTTGATTATCAATCATAGGTTGATATTACTCATTTTTAAACGAATCTACAATACAGAAAAGTAAAGTCAATATAATGTTTATTATTATTTTAATATGGTCTTTCATTAAAAACGCTCCCACTATTTTCCTCAAGCTAATAGCCTGCACTATTAACTCGGGAAAGCCTGTTGGCTTTCCTAGTGGACTGAGACCCCATTTAGCCCATTTCAAACCTTCGCTTTGGCGAACAAGCCAAAATGGGTTGATTAGGTAGGCCAACAAACTTAATCCACACCAGTTGATAGTTCCCACTACTAACCTCAAATGTGAAGTAAGCCAACAAGCTAATCACACAATACGATGACTAAAGCCATTGTCCTCAAGTGTGATTCTCAGTATCAGTAGAGTGGACACTACATGTCGCCATGGACACATAAAAAGTATACTTCTCTACTATGCCTATGACACGTTTATCAGCCTTCGCTTTGGCAAACAAACAAAACAATCATTTTAAGTCGACCCATCACCATTAAGGAAAACTTCAATGAACGTTAACCTTCCATTGGTAGAAGTGTACCCTTTGCTTTGGCAAACAAGGTTCCAATGAACAGTGGTTTGATTAAAGTCATAGTGATGGAAGGCCTTCAAGTGACTTAATATACTTAATTTGAGGGTTTTTTATTTATTTAATGTCTCACTAGATTATTATCTTTGTTAGAATGACTTTATTTGGCATGTTATTGAACATTCAACCTTGGCATGCATTCTAAACAAAATAAAACATGCCGGTACATGGCCTACTAAAACTGATTTCCTCAAGCCTAGAGGAATCGGTAGGTCAACCTAGGGTTTAAAAGTAAATCTTGGGTCTTCAACTTATTCCTCTTCATACCTCCTTTGTTTCTTCTTCATGATCATTACAAAGAATTTTTATAATAAAAAATCCTATTCTTATTTACATCAATAAAAAATATAAACCTCGCATTACATATGAGGGGAGTGAGATGAGAAGAAGAAATACATGGAGATATAAGAGAGAAAGGCAGGACACGCAGGTCCTATTACTTTATAAAATTACAAATTAGCCCAAAAGTTTTAGACAGTAAACGATAGGTCTAAGGCTCATGTACCGGGCACCATGCAATTTCAAACTAGAACATCACATATATTCAAAATAAACATTTTGAATTTGGGTGGGTGAAAATTATTAAATTACCCTCTTAAAGGTGCAGAATGAGTATTGGCTTTAAAGGTTCAAAATATTACAATTTGGTCCCTACACAAAAAACACACAAAAAAATCTAGTAGGTTTCTTGCCCCGATGCAGAATTTTCTTCGTCGCGGCGAAGTCCAAATATCCATGGTCGCTGCGGCGAAGTTTAATTTTGCCGCGGCGGTCGTGAACTTCCAGAAAACTACCAAAAACTCTAAAGAGTTTCATGCCTGTTAGGAAATGATCATACATATTTACATCATAGACCATTCCTTAAAGCCAAGATCAGGGCACAAATTTACAGTTTATACATAATATTAGAATCTGCAGATTTTTCAGTTTAGAGTTTAAGAAATCATACGCACGTTTGGAGGCTCCTCCAACTTGTTTCTGAACGTATTTCGCTACCGAACCAAGAGTAGGATCGAACCAATATAGTTCACACGAAGATAACCCCAAGGAACTAAAGAGGGATTTGCTAGATCCTCTTTAGCCTTTAAAAACCAAGAAGAAATCAAGCAAATTTTGATTTCAAGCAAAAATGCAAACTGGCGTGGAAGAGAGAATAGAGGGACTGGAATTTTAGTCCAAATGATTGAATGAAAGAATCAATTTAATTCACAAAGTGTTGCACTTATATAGTGCACACTTTGCCTTATTCCATTATGGAATAGCCTTGGGCTCCAACCCAAACACCCCTTGTATCCAAACAACCCCATTTAGATATATATTTTTTTTAATTTTAATTATCATTATCTCAATTCAATTCAATTCAATTAATATATATATAATATTAACATTTAACAATAATGCCGGTAGTGTGTAGTATTGCGATTAACACCAATTAATCGTCTTGCTACACATAGACCAAGATTGGCCCCTAGCAAGGCATATGGCCACCCGATAGATTCGGATTCAGCGAAGCAGCTACCTGTCAATGATATTGTTACCGCACAATCCAATCCTTTCATCATCCGTTATCTCAACGAGACCGAGGCATAGAAATAGTGTCAACCTCAATTACTCTCGATATGTATGTATTCAGTTACTAGACCAATGACCAAAATTATAATCTGGATAGAGCAACAACTCAATCTCACTCTGGCCACAGTTTTAGTGTCATTGCCATTTATTGGATTGCACCGTGAGATAACTTCCCCCCATACCCGGGAGTGATGAATCCTCTATCGATCCACCATAGTCTTGATACACTCCTTGATGCAGCCAATCACTATCGTATTGACATCTCTGAATAGAACTGCATTGGACTAGTGTCAAACTGCACCAATCGATGCACAAGGTGCTCTTGTGATCTCAAGTCTAAAGATCACATGCACCACTATTCGTTAGAGGATTTTTTCCATAGACACTAGCGTTACCATCCATATGGAATCCTCTGGTGGGTCAGTCCAGTGAACTTCCCTACACTAAGTACCCATGTGTTGCACCAGTGTAATACTTTATTTCTCGCTAGTATGCTCATAAAATAATCATGAAAACATATATATGAAAATACACATATAAAGTAGTAATAAAGTATGGGCCCAAATTTAATTTTTCTTTATATACAAATATACTCAAAATAGCCACTTGACAGTGTAGCCCAACCCTTCCACTGCGTGACATTCCGAGCGACTGCAACTCACCTATTACCTGCAAAAACATTGAAAACAACGGAGTGAGCACTAATTGCTCAGTAAGTAAACCCACTATGCTACCCTTCTTTCTCCGTTGCTTAAATTCTGAATTTTCTTTCCTTACATCACATTTCCCAATTATTCTCTATTCTTTCTCTATTCTTTCTCTATTCTTCTCTCTGTTCTTTCTCTATTCTTTCTCTGTTTTTCTATCTATTTTCTAATTTTTTGCTACTGATACGTTTACAAGTCCTAAAACACTTGTAAACATGAGTGGACAAGGAATTAAAAGTCCTAAAACACTTGCTAATTCGGTTGAATCAAAGAGTTTCATTCCAAGTCCTAAAACACTTGGATTGTGGAGTGTGGAAAGCATTGGAGGAGATTCGGCCCAAGCAAGTCCCAAGGGGAGAGAGAGCCCAAGCACTTCGGTCCAAGCCATTCCAAGTCCAAGTCCAAGCCCAACAAAGGAAGCTCAAGTCCACCAAGGGAGAAGCCCAAGTATTGAAGTGAGCCCATTCGGCCCAATTCTCATTCCAAAAGGGAAAGTCCACTTAAACCCTTATTAGATCCAATTGCAAGATCTTCAAGGCCCAATCTCTTACGCCCTTATTAGTAGACTTGATTAGGATCATTGATCAAGGTTTGGGCTAATAAAGTGAGTTTTTTCAACTAATAGGGTGGTTAAAGACATGAACCCTAGAATTAGGGAATCATGACCCTTTTTGCATTAAATGGGTATGGCCTTGATTTTGAATGGAAGGGCCTTGTAATTTTTTGTTAATATTTATTAATTTTCGTTTTCTTTTATTGTATTTGTTGATTACTCTTTTAACCTTGTAATTGCCTATATAAAGGCAACTATTCTCCTTGTAGGTTAGTGGATGAAAATCCAAACTTGGTTTACCCATTGAGAGAACTGTTGTGTCTCTTGAGATTTCTTTATCCAAGTCTTGGCAAGGAGATTTGGTGGTGAATCGATTCAAGTTGGTGGAGAATTCCTTTATGCTTGAAGTGTTCATTCTTGTCTTAACCTAAAATTGCAAGTAAGTGTAACATTGCTCCATTTGTGTTTGGCCGAATTGAGCTTGAGTTTAGGGCATATTTTGTGTTGTTTGTTGTTGAAATTGGTTGGATTTGGATCATTTGGTATCAGAGCTTAGGTTGTGAATTGGAGTGGGATTGATTAAGGATTGATTGAAAAAAGGTGGCCGTTTTGGAGTATACATTCTCCGATTTGGGAGTTCTTTGGCCTAAGTGTTTTCAAAACTCTCTTTGTTACAAGTGAATGAACAATTTTTCCTCTCATCAAACACATCCTCCCCAACCAATCCCTTACCACCTTGTTCCCTTGTAACCAAACCCATTGCCACCTCACCCAAACCCTAACCAATTCCCTCCAAAGTCACTAAACCCATTCCTACACCACCAACCTTAACACCTTAACCCAAACCCTAAACCCTAAACACAAACCCTAAACCCTAAACCCAATTAATTAACCTAATCTCATCTCCATAACACCATTCCTTAGCCTAACCACAAAACACTATTCACATAACACCTATTCACAAACACTATTCACAGAATACTTACACCTAACCAAAATCACCAAACTCATACACTTGACCTTTCCCTCCCATTTTCTATTTTCTTTAACTTTCAAAAAGTTACTGTTCATCTGGAGTTACTGTTCACAGTAGCTAAACTTTCAAAATTCTCATGGAAAACAAGTTCCCTTCCTCCCCAATTCCACCCCCAACACCATGGGAAAGTGCCAACAAAAGAATTCAAGAAGAACTTGATGAAGTAAAGAGAAATTGTCAAGCATGATGGAGTTGATGGTTAACATGTCTAAGGACATTGCCAACCTTTCACAACCCAAACCTACTTTGAGGAAACCCATAACCACCCCCACGGGATGGTCGCCACACTACCACCAACGAACCATCCTAGGACACCATTGTATATGGAACCTAGGAGATAGTATAATTCATCTAGTGAATCCGAAGTGCCTAGAGGAGAAAGTTTGATGATGATAGGGGTCTTAAAGTAGACTTACCCAAATTCAATGGAAGTCTTGACCCAAATGACTTCATTGATTGGTTGCATGAGATTGAGCGGGTATTTAATTTAAGGGCTACAATGATGAAAGAAGTGTAAAGTAGCCATATTAAAGTCTCAAGGAGTATGCCTCCTTGTGGTGGGAAAATACAAGGAAGAAGAGAGAAAGAGAAGGGAAGGCTAGAATTAGATCATGGAGAAATTGAAGAGAGTGTTGAAGAAAAGATTCTTGCCCGATAATCACAAACAGACCTTTATCTTAAGCTCCATAATTTGAAGCAAGAAGATAGAAAATTTGAGGAGTATATTCAGAGTTTGAAGGGTTGATGTTGAGAAGTGATATTCCCGAAGAGAAGAGCATACAATTGCAAGGTTCATGGCGGTTTGAGTAGGACATTGCATACAAGCTTGAGTTGCAAGCTTACCATTCCTTTGGGGATATTTGCAAGCTGTCCACAAGGATTGAAAAGCAATTGAAGAGCATGAAGTCCTTGGCCCCCAAGAAGCTCTTTAAGGAAAGTAACTGCCAAAGGGGTTCACCTTCCTACACCAAACACATATGTGGCACCTATGGTTTATGATAAGAACAAAGCCAATGAAAACACCAAAGGAAAACGGGTTTTGCGAAGAATGATGCTCCCCGGCCTGATTTGAAGAACAAGAAATGTTTCAAGTGTCAAGGTTATGGGCACTTCCAAGAAAATTGTCCAAACCGAAGAGTTATGACTCTTAGAGAGATAAATGGGATTGACGATGCTTGTCAAAGGATTCTAGTGAAGAAGAGGAAGTAGAGAGAGTGAGAATGAGGTTATTGAGGAACTGATAGGGGAGAGATGCTTATGCTCAGAAGTTGCTGCATACTCAGTAACCCCCAAGAGAACCAAAGGAGAACTTTTCCATACAAGGTGCACTATCAAGGAAAAGTTTGTTCAATGATCATTGATAGTGGAGTTGTACCAATTGTTCTCCCACAACTTGTGTAGAAATTGGGGCTACTGGTTGGGATCATTCTTACCCGTACAAGCTACAATGGTTGAGCAATGGAGACACCATACAAGTAGTCAAGCAAGTAGTGGTACCATTCTCCATTGGGAAGAGCTATTCAGATGAGTACTTTGTGATATCAATTCCCATGGATGCTTGCAATCTTTTACTTGGAAGGCCATGAAATATGATAGAGAATTGATCCATGATGGCCGCAAGAATACATCTCATTCAAGCTCAACAAGAAGTCTATTACCCTTGCACCTTTCACCCCCACCCAAGCCATTATCCAAGCTCCCCACACAACAACTCCCAAAACTTTCCCAAACACCATCCAAGGCACCAACCCGTAAAACCCTCTTCCTAAACAGCACCCAATTAGAAAGAGCTTTCCTAAAACACAAACCTCTCATTGCCCTCCTTATACCGAGACAAACGAAGAGAGAGAGCAACCTGAATTTCACCTGAAAGTTCACCATCTCTTGGATGAATTTGCAGATGTTTTTCCTAGTGAGTTACCAAGGGTTTCCACCACTTAGGATAGAACATCATATTGATTTGGATCCCGGTGCCCCTCTTCCCATAGGCCAGCATATAGGTGCAATCCCAAAGAGTCAAGAGAGCTTCAAACAAGTTGAGGATTGATTTCCATGGGATTTGTGAGAGAAAGCATGAGCCCTTGTTCAGTTCCAGCCTTGCTTGTACCCAGAAGGATGGCACTTACCGGATGTGTATTGATTTCAGGCCATCAATCGGATAACTATCAAGTATAGGTTATCCCATTCCACGGTTAGATGACTGTTGGATGAGCTTCATGTGCAACCATCTTCCAAAAATTGATCTAGAGTGTTACCATCAAGATTAGAATGAGAGAGGAGATGATGGAAAACGGCATTCAAGACCAAGGGAGATTGTAGGAATGTATGGTGATGCCTTTCAGCCTTTCCAATGCACCAAGCACCTTCATGAGGTTAATGAATGAGGTACTCAAACCTTTCATTGAAAATTTGTGGTTGTGTATTTTGATGATATATTGATATATAGTACTTGTGAGGATGTCATGTAGAACACCTTAGCTTAGTGCTTGAATTATTGAGGCAAAAGAAGTTGTATGCAAGCTTGAAAAAGGTGAGCTATTTATGAACAATTGGTGTTCTTGGGTTATGTAGTTTCGGGAGAAGATTAAGGTAGATCATCACCAAGGTAGAATCCATTCAAAATTGGCCTAAACCTGGTTTCAATTACGGAAGTTAGGAGTTTTCATGGTTTAGCCTATTTCTACCGTGTTTGTCCCTAATTTTAGTTCCATTATGGCTCCATAACTGAATGTTTGAAAAAGGGATCCTTTGAGTGGACTAAGGCAGCAAATGAAGTTTTAATTTGATTAAAAGAAGTTGTGTGAAGTTCCCATCCTTGCCCTAACCCGATTTCAACCAAGTGTTTGAAGTAGAATGCGATGCAGTGGTGCTGGCATTGGGGCAGTTTTGAATCAATCCAAGAGGCCAATAGCATACTTTAGTGAGAAGCTTAGTGATTCAAGGAGGAAGTATAGCACTTATGATAAGGGTTTTATGCTATAGTGAGAGCACTTGACCATTGGAGTCATTACCTTCGCCGAAACAATTTGTCCTTCATTCGGACCACCAAGCTTTGAGGTTCATCAATGGGCCAGCGTAAACTCAACACAAGACATGCTGAATGGGTTGAGTTCATCCAATCCTTTTCTTTTGTGCTGAATTCACAGCAAGGATCACACAATGTTGTAGCCGATGCACTCTCTAGAAGGTAGCCTTACTTTCTTTACTTGATTCTAGAGTTCTAGGCTTTGAATTAATGAAATTGTGTTATGAAGAATATTGGAGATGAAAACATGCATAACTGAATGTGGGAAACCTGGTTTGAAATTACATTATGCATGATGGTTACTTGTTCAAGGGTAGAAGATTATGTGTCCCTAAGGTAGTTTTAGAGAACTAATTATGAGGGAAGCACATAGTAGTGGGTTGGCAGGCCTTTTTGGGGTTACTAAGACTTTAGAAACCATCAAGGAATATTTTTATTGGCCTAAGATGCTAGGGGTGTTCAAGCTCTTATTAGAAGGTGTGGATCATGTCAAAGAGCTAAGAGTCAATCCAAGGCCAGACCATACCTACCCTTACCCATAGCCGAGCACCCTTGGGAGGACCTTAGCATGGATTTTGTGGTTGCATTGCTAGGACACAAGGAAAAGATTCCATCATGGTAGTGGTTGATAGGTCTCAAAATGGCCCATTTCATACATTGCCATACCACGCATGATGCCTCCAAAATTGCCGAATTGTTCTTTAGAGAGTGGTAAGACTTCATGGAATTCTGAGGACCATTGTCTCAGATAGGATACAAATTCTTGAGTCATTTTTGGAGAGTTTATGGGTGACTAGGGACAAAATTAATGTTTAGCACCTCACCCACCCTCAAACTGATGTCAAACCGAAGTGGTGATAAAGTTGTTGGGTAATGTCCTAGGAGTTTAGTGAGTAAGCATTTAAAGGATTGGGATTTGCAATTGGCACATGCTGAATTTCCTACAATAGAGTCCTAGTTCTACTACGGGTCACACTCCTTTGTGAGGTGTTGTATGGAGTAAACCCACTTATCCCTTTTGATCTCACTTCCTACCCCTTGATTTTGAGCCAGTGTGAATGCTAATGAGAAGTTTGAAACAAATGAAGAAACTCAATGAAACCGTGAAAGCTCAAATAGAAAAACAATGGAAATTAAGATAGGCAAACAACATAGAAAACCTAAGCTTTTCCAACCGGGGGATTTAGTTTGGATTCACTTGAGAAAGGAGAGGTTTCCAAGTAAGAGGAAGATTAAATTAGCTCCTAGGGCTGATGGACCTTTTGAGATTGTTAGCAGTAAATGATAATGCTTATAAGTGGAGTTGCCTAGTGAGTATGGGGGAGTCTCGCCACCTTCAATGTGGGGGATCTAAGCCCATACTTGGAGGACGATTTTGGATTTGAGGGCAAATCCTTCTCAACCCGAGGAGGTTTACAAGTCCTAAAACACTTGTAAACATGAGTGGACAAGGAATTACAAGTCCTAAAACACTTGCTAATTCGGTTGAATCAAAGAGTTTCATTCCAAGTCCTAAAATACTTGGATTGTGGAGTGTGGAAAGCATTGGAGGAGATTCGGCCCAAGCAAGTCCCAAGGGAGAGAGAGCCCAAGCACTTCGTCCAACCTTCCAAGTCCAAGTCCAAGCCCAACAAAGGAAGCTCAAGTCCACCAGGAGAAGCCCAAGTATGAAGTGAGCCCATTCGGCCCAATTCTCATTCCAAAGGGAAAGTCCACTTGAACCCTTATTGGATCCATTTGTAAGATTCTCAAGGCCCAATTTTCTTACACCTTATTAGTAGACTTGATAGGATCATTGATCAAGTTTTGGGCTAATAAATGATTTTTTTTCAACTAATAGGGTGGTTAAAAAGACATGAAACTAGAATTAGGGAATCATGTCCCTTTTTGCATTAATGGGTATGGCCTTAATTTTGAATGGAAGGCTTGTAATTTTTGTGTAATATTTATTAATTTTCGTTTCTTTTATTGTATTTGTTGTTACTCTTTTAACCTTATAATTGCCTATATAAAGGCAACTATTCTCCTTAAGGTTAGTGGATAAAATATCAAAACTTGGTTTACCTATTGAGAGAACTTTGTGTTCTTATTGAGATTTCTTTATCCAAGTCTTGGCAAGGAGATTTGGTGGTGAATCGATTCAAGTTGGTGGAGAATTCCTTTATGCTTGAAGTGTTCATTCTTGTCTTAACCTAAAATTGCAATAAGTGTAACATTGCTTCCATTTGTGTTTGGCCGAATTTGAGCTTGAGTTTAGGGCATATTTTGTGTTGTTTGTGTTGAAAATTGGTTGGATTTGGATCAACTACTCATGATAATGAGCATGGTATTATGCATATTCATGATGCAATGCACAAATGCATAAAGTATGCTTTTCTTTTTCTATTTTCTTATTCTGTTTTCTATTTCTTTTTCTATTTCTTTCTATTCTTTCTTTCGTTCTTTCTATTCTTCTTTTCTTTCTTTTCCTATTCTTTCTTTTCTTTTCTATTTTCTCTTTAACATATTTTAGGGCTTTTTCATGCTCTTATAATATGTATCCATTAGATGGTTTAATACTTAACATCTTTCTAAATTCACATGTTTATGCAATTATGCATTATGGAATGCAACATGTCATTCTCTACCATCTACAAACTCATTCTAAAGTAATACATAATCATATTCATACATGCACTTCTATTGGCATTTCATCAAACAACTCATGTCACAAATCAACACTAATTTGGCTACACTTCTATCTCTATTTTAGGCCACCAAAAATTTGGCATAACTCCTCCATAATTAACGCCAAATCTGCCTAAAATACACACTTCAAAATTTTCACTTCAACTCTTCCTCCAAATCTCACCAAACATTCACCAAGGATCACATACACCAACCCAACTTCTCATGGATAGGTTTCTAATTATTATTCAACACAAATCCATCAACAATTCTACATATAACACATATATATGCATAAAGAAAATTCTCTACACAACATAACTTAAATCATACTTAGGGTAGGATTTACTTACTTTGATATGAGCAAATTCAACCCTTTAAGAATCTTCTTTGATCAAACTCTCTTCCTCTTAAATCCTATGAGCATAAACCATCAAACATCACACTTAAAAAATTAAAATCACTTCTTAGTGCAAGGATCCTTACCTAAAGGTGCTTGGAATTGAAAATCTACTAAAAATCCCAAAGATCTACGATATTTCTTTTGAAAAAGAAGTGAAGAAATTGAGAGGATTTGGAGGAGAAATGGCATGAAAATGGGTTGAAGAGTGGCTAGGTTATCTTCAATCCTTGATAAACATTAAATTATATATTAGTTTCCCATTTTGCCCTTGCACTTTCTTTAAAATTCCATCTATGTCCCTTAGTCATTACCATAATGCCCTCATTTTATTGCTTCTCCCATGAATTCTAATCTCTTTCTCTCCCCACTTTTTCAACTATTTTGAGTGAAAAGACCATTTTACCTTAATGCAAGTTTAAGGCATTTTCTTCCACATTTTCCTTAAAATAACCTTAGAAAAATCAACTAAAGGTATAGACATAATTAAATCACGTACCTCCATGTGGGCGTTACAACCAGGTTGTCACCAAACAACCTTGACAAGTGAGATCAGTCATTGCCTTTCGACAAGGTCGTTCAACACTATGATAGACTTGCCGTATTATCTGTGCCCTTACTTCAGAATAATCCTAGGGCTACGGACGTTTCTAGAATGGCCACCATATGTGCTCATAGGGTTCTCACTATCAAGATTTTGAAACACTTGGTACACTCATCACAGTTCTACTACACCATTCTAGAGGACATATATCATAAATACAATGGGATTTACGCGATATAGAATAAAATGCCTTTTATTGATCAATGAACATTATTACAAAGAGTCAATTCTACAATATTTGTACTGCACCCCCGTTGAGACAAAATACAAACCCTGATTGCGATCAATAATCATCTTTGGTCGTTTGGAAACTAGCATCATTGTATCCTCTTACAATGAGCTCATCTTCCCCTCCATAAACCAAGAACATATCCTTAGTCCTCTTCAGGTACTTGAGAATGTTCTTGACAGCCATCTAGTGATGCTCACCTAGATTCGATTGATATCTACTGCAAGTACTCAAAGATCATGAGACATCAATTCGAGTACATAGCATAGCATACATGATGGATCCAATTGCTGACGCATAGCGGATCCTCTTCATCCTATCTCTCTCATCTTGTGTTCTAGGACACATTTCCTTAGAGGGATAAACACCATGTGACATCGAAAGAAATCCTTTCTTGGATTCTTCCATACTGAATCTTTTCAGTACTTTGTCAATATATGCGCTCTGACTTAGGCCAAGCAACCTACGCGATCTATCACGATAGATCTTTATTCCAAGGATGTAGGATGCTTCCCCTAAGTCCTTCATGGAGAAGCACTTGGATAACCAAGACTTCATCAACTGCAAGTTTTGTATATCATTCTCGATCAAAAGTATGTCATCGATATACAATACTAGGAATGCCACTGCACTCCCACTTACTTTCTTGTAAACACAGGGCTCATCTTCATTCTTAATAAAACCGAATTCTTTTACGGCCTCATCAAAACGAATGTTCCAGCTCCTAGAAGCTTGCTTGAGTCTATATATGGATCTCTGCAACTTGCATGCCCTATCAGCTTACCCATCAAGAACGAAACCAACGGGTTGTGTCATATACACATCCTCTTCAAGGTTTCCGTTCAAAAAAGTTGTTTGACATCCATTTCCAAATCTCATAGTCATGGTGTGTAGCAATCGCAAGCATAATCCGAATGGATTTAATCATGGCAATCGGCGAAAAGGTTTCTTCATAGTCAATTCCATGAATTTGTTTGAAACCTTTGGCAACTAGTCGTGCCTTATAAGTATGCATCTTGCCATCCATGTCAATCTTCTTCTTGAAGACCCATTTACACCTTATGGGTTTTACCCCTTCAAGTGGTTCCACCCCTTCAAGTGGTTCGACCAAAGACTAGACATGGTTCTGGTACATGGAGTCCATCTCAGATTTCATGGCTTCAAGCCATTTAATGAAATCTGGATCCAATATATCGTCTTCGTAGGTTCTGGGTTCATCGTCTTGGTAGACTAGTACTTCACCATGTTGAGTCACGAGATAACCGTATCTCTCGGGCTCATGGCATACTCTCCCAGATCTATGTAGCTCCTGTGCTACTTGAGGTGGTTCACTTTGATCCACAAGTTGTGGAGTAACCTCCTCATAATGTTCAACCACTTCCTATGGCACATCATCCCATCCTTTGTCTAGTATATTTTGTGTTTCTAGAACTTCATCAAGTTCTACTTTTCTCCCACTTTTACTTCTTAGAAAAAATTCCTTTTCTAGGAAGACACTAGAACAAGCAACAAAAATTTTACGCTCTTCTAGGTGGTAGAAATAGTAATTTTTTTTTTTTGTCTCCTTTGGATACCCGACAAATATACATTTACAAGATTTTAGGCCCAGCTTGTCTAAAGTCAATTTCTTAACATAAGCTTCGCAACCCCAAATCCTTAAATAAGACAAGTTGGGCTTTTGTCCACTCCATAGTTCATATGGAGTCTTATCTATAGACTTTGATGACACATGGTTCAAAACGTGAGTCGCAGTCTCTAGAGCATAACCCCATAATGATGTAGGTAGATAACTAAAACTCATCATAGACCTAACCATGTCAAATAAGGTCCTATTCCTCCTTTCAGACACTCTATTGTGTTGAGGTGTATATGGAGGGGTGAGTTGTGATACTATCCCACATTCCTTCAGGTATTTAGAAAACCCTGAGCTTAAGTATTAACCTCCTCGATCCGACCGAAGAGCTTTAATACTTTTGCCCAACATATTCTGTATTTCATCCTGAATTCTTTTAACTTATCAAAGGCTTCAGATTTATGTCTCATAAGGTAGACATAACCATATCTACTGAAATTATCAGTAAATGTGATGAAGTATGAATATCCACCTCTGGGTTCAACTGTTAGTGGACCACATACATCACTATGGATGATGCCTAACAGTTCAGTAGCTCTTTTACCTTGTCCTATGAAAGGAGACTTGGTCATCTTGCCTAAATGGCATGACTCGCATACCTCAAATGACTAAAAATCAAAAGGGTCCAAAACTCCACCCCTTTAAAGTTTTGCAATCCGGGTTTTATTAACATGACCCAATCTATAATGTGTATTCCATCTATGTCCCTTAGTCAATTACCATAATGCCCTCATTTTATTGCATTCTCCATGAAATTCTATCTCTTTTCTCTCCCCACTTTTTCAACTAATTTTGAGTGAAAAGACCATTTTACCCTTAATGCAAGTTTAAGGCATTTTCTTCACATTTTCCTTAAAATAACCTTAGAAAAAATCAACTAAAGGTATAAGAGCATAAATTAAATCACGTACCTCCATGTGGGCGTTACAACCAGGTTGTCACCAAACAACCTTGACAAGTGAGATCAGTCATTGCCTTTCGACAAGGTCGTTCAACACTATGATAGACTTGCCGTATTATCTGTGCCCTTACTTCAGAATAATCCTAGGGCTACGGACGTTTCTAGAATGGCCACCATATGTGCTCATAGGGTTCTCACTATCAAGATTTGAAACACTTGGTACACTCATCACAGTTCTACCATTCTAAGGACATATATCAATAAATACAATGATGATTTACGCGATATAGAATAAAATGCCTTTTATTGATCAATGAACATTATTACAAAGAGTCAATTCTACAATATTTGTACTGCACCCCCGTTGAGACAAAATACAAACCCTGATTGCGATCAATAATCATCTTTGGTCGTTTGGAAACTAGCATCATTGTATCCTCTTACAATGAGCTCATCTTCCCCTCCATAAACCAAGAACATATCCTTAGTCCTCTTCAGGTACTTGAGAATGTTCTTGACAGCCATCTAGTGATGCTCACCTAGATTCGATTGATATCTACTGCAAGTACTCAAAGATCATGAGACATCAATTCGAGTACATAGCATAGCATACATGATGGATCCAATTGCTGACGCATAGCGGATCCTCTTCATCCTATCTCTCTCATCTTGTGTTCTAGGACACATTTCCTTAGAGGGATAAACACCATGTGACATCGAAAGAAATCCTTTCTTGGATTCTTCCATACTGAATCTTTTCAGTACTTTGTCAATATATGCGCTCTGACTTAGGCCAAGCAACCTACGCGATCTATCACGATAGATCTTTATTCCAAGGATGTAGGATGCTTCCCCTAAGTCCTTCATGGAGAAGCACTTGGATAACCAAGACTTCATCAACTGCAAGTTTTGTATATCATTCTCGATCAAAAGTATGTCATCGATATACAATACTAGGAATGCCACTGCACTCCCACTTACTTTCTTGTAAACACAGGGCTCATCTTCATTCTTAATAAAACCGAATTCTTTTACGGCCTCATCAAAACGAATGTTCCAGCTCCTAGAAGCTTGCTTGAGTCTATATATGGATCTCTGCAACTTGCATGCCCTATCAGCTTACCCATCAAGAACGAAACCAACGGGTTGTGTCATATACACATCCTCTTCAAGGTTTCCGTTCAAAAAAGTTGTTTGACATCCATTTCCAAATCTCATAGTCATGGTGTGTAGCAATCGCAAGCATAATCCGAATGGATTTAATCATGGCAATCGGCGAAAAGGTTTCTTCATAGTCAATTCCATGAATTTGTTTGAAACCTTTGGCAACTAGTCGTGCCTTATAAGTATGCATCTTGCCATCCATGTCAATCTTCTTCTTGAAGACCCATTTACACCTTATGGGTTTTACCCCTTCAAGTGGTTCCACCCCTTCAAGTGGTTCGACCAAAGACTAGACATGGTTCTGGTACATGGAGTCCATCTCAGATTTCATGGCTTCAAGCCATTTAATGAAATCTGGATCCAATATATCGTCTTCGTAGGTTCTGGGTTCATCGTCTTGGTAGACTAGTACGTCACCATGTTGAGTCACGAGATAACCGTATCTCTCGGGCTCATGGCATANAACAAAAACAAACTGAATCAAGATTCATCATTGAAAAACAAGCAAAAGATGGAGAAATCTTCTCTAATTTGAAGCCCAAATCTTCAATAATCTTCTCCTTCCGCAAGCTGCCTCCCACATGACGAACCAAGACCCTTTTCTCTTCCTTTTTGCTCTAATTTATACCTCTCTCACTTAAGGATCAAGCCCTAGAAAGCCAAAATGCGTCGTTTTATTTTTACATCTGATGTAGGTTTCGCCGCGGCGAAGCTTGTCTTCGCCATGGCAAAGATTTTCGGGCCAAATATAAGCATTATAGAGTCTGAATCTGGAAAAGTGTTAAACATATTAATTGTATCCCTTTAAATTATATTTCTGTTAGTTCAAGAATCAACACAATACGAGGTCTAAAGCTTAAGTTATGGCAGAAATACTTTTCACGACTTCAAGCCAAGTTTTAACCCTTGTTTAATCAGAATTAGGAAAAATCCGAAACATAAAAGTTGTAGCTCTTCTTCTTAGCTTTCCAAAGCTTCTAAATTCAGGTCATTCCGAGTTTCCAACCTCAAGTTACACAATTTAAGCTCAAAACTATCATTTATGCTAAAAATCATCGTTTAGGCCTACAAAGACAAATTAATAGAATTAGGTAGCAATTATGGCCCAAATTGTATGAAAAGTATCCTAAATCCTATCAAAATTCAATGAAAAATCACAGTGTAAAATATGATTATTAAATACCCGCAAACTTAAGATTTACTCGTCCTCGAGCGAAAAGGAATAAAAACTCAAGGAAAGAAAAGCAACAAACAACCAAAAACACAAAACAACAAAACTAAAAATGAACAAACAAAAATTAGACTCGAACTCAACACAAGAATTGCCTAGAATTTATGCAAGTCTCGAAGGTTATTGAAAAATTATTACTAGAAAATGTTCAACACTCCAAGAAGTTATAAGTTGCATCGATTATCTTTCTCTATTAGTCCCTCGGGTAGGTGATCCCCACTTCAGTCCACATTCCGACTTCCCAGATTATTTTATGCAGAAATGTAAAGTTTATCAAATGGTGGCAGACTCCATAAGCCCAAGTATGGAACTACTCTCCACTAATGTAGACTAGACATCGCTAAGGATCAAAAGGTCTTTGCAAGCTTGTAACGTTAGGCTAGGATAGTGGGCTCCAAGGAAAGGGATAGGATAAACAAAGTAAGAGAACTCGGTTTTCCTCATNCTCTCAGGCCCAAGAGCACCCTGTCATTTAGGCTTAGGCTTAGGTTTGGCCTTGGCCTTCCCCTTGCCAATACCCTTTCCTTTACTGGCAGCAACCAGTAAAACAGGCTTGGATTCTTCAAGTCCTGCTTTATAGTCTTCAACATGTTCAAAAGCTCCGATAGGGTTTTCACCATCGTGTTCATATTGAAGTTCATTATGAACAGTGCATAAGAGTCAGGCAAGGATTGCAGAATCAAATCCATTTGTAATTCTGCATCCAACTCAAATCCCAAAGTCTCAAGCCTCTCTATGTCCTCGATCATCTTGAGCACATGAGGACCAACTTGGGCTGCCTCAGTCAAACGACTTCCAAATAGTGCTTTTGACACCTTGTACCTCTCATGTCGAGCATTCCTGTCGAAAAGCTCTTTAAGGTGTAGAATAATGGCAGCAGCGTCCATATTCTCATGTTGCTTTTGCAGCATTGGTGTCATCGATGCTAACATCAAGCATTGAATGCCATCAGCATCATCAAGGAACTTTTGATAAGTGTATTTTACTTCCTGAGTGGCATCAGGATCAGGCTCAGTCATGTATCGCTTTTCAAGGATATACAATTTCTTTTCCGACTTGAGCATAATCCGAAGATTACAATACTAGTATGAGAAATTGGATCCATCCAACCTATTTTCTTTCTCGATTATCGGTCGCAGGTTCATAATGCTCATTTTGGTCAATCTACAATTGCAGAAAAGATAAAGTCATTATAAAGTTCATTATTATTTAATATGGTTGATGCGTGTTTACTACAACATGCAAAAATAGCAAGTATACTAGTCGCACAAGTAATAGAGTGATGAGTATAGTATCGTTCCCACGAGGATAGTGTTACTAAGTATCAATTTCCCTAGTTTAAGTCCTAATTGAAGAAACAATAAATTGGATTGATGGAAAATTAACAACTAAATACAAATTAACAAAATATAAATGAATGATAATGAAATTAAAGCAAAACCCAACAGCTTAACTAATTAAACAATGGTAAAAAAATGCTAGGGTGTTGATTTCACCTAGATACACTAACCCAAATCATAGAATCTATTACCCAAGTTCTAATTCCTTGATTGAAAATCGAATTCCCTAAGTTGTAAAACATACCTTCTTGCCCTTCTTTCTTCTTGCATCTTAAATTGTCTTCTATGTGTGTGACCCTTAGGTTCCTCATCATATCGGCAGTGTATAGTATCGCGATTAACACCAATTAATCATCTCACTAATACACAGACCAAGATTGGCCCCTAGCAAGGCGTCATGGCCACCCGATAGATTCGGATTCAGCAAAGTAGCTACCTGTCAACAATATGGTTACCATGCAATTCGATCCTTTCATCATACGTTATCTCGACGAGACGAAGGCATAGAAATAGTGTCAACCTTCGGTTACTCTTGATATTATTTATTCAGTTTCTGGACCAATAACCCGTATTATAAACTGGATAGAGCAACAACTCAATCCCACTGTGGCCACAGTTTTAGTGTCATTACCATATACTGAATTGCGCCACGAGATAACTTTCTCCCATACCCGGGAGTGATGAATCCTCTGTCAATCCACCATAGTCTTGATACACTCCTTAATGCAGCCAATCACCACCGTATTGACAGCTCTGAAAAGAACTACGTTAGGCTAGTGTCAAACTACACCAATCGGTGCACAAGGCGCTCTGGTGATCTCAAGTCTAAGGATCATATGCACCACCATTCGTTAGAGGATTTGTTCCATAGACACTGGGGTTACCATCCATATGGAATCCTCTGGTGGGTCAGTCCAGTGAACTTGCTGTGGTGTAATTGCCTACAACAAACACCCATGTGTTACACCAGGTTGTCACCAAATAATGTTGACAAGTGAGATCAGTCACTGCCTTTCGACAGGGTCGTTCAACACTATGATAGCCTTACCGTATTATCTGTGCCCTTAGTTTAGAATAATACTGGGGCTACGGACGTTTCTAGAATGGCCACCATATGTGCTCATAGGGTTCTCACTATCAAGATTTGAAACACTTGATACCCTCGTCACGGTTTTACCATTCTAAAGACATATATCAATATATATTGCAATAATAATGATTTACGCGATATAGTATAAAATGCCTTTTATTGATTAATGAACATTATTACAAAGAGTCAATTCTACAATAATTGATTGGCTCTAGGGCATCTACTCTAACAGTTGAGGCCACTAGCGATCTGTTACACCTGCACACATGAGAAAACAAGCGTGAAGCAGACGAAAAACACCGTGGTGGTGTTTGTCATAAGCACTCTGACGCTCAAGTCAGCAAGGCTGAGTGAGGCTAGTTTAGTGAGGGTTAGGGAAAGGAAAGGTTACCAAAAGTCTAGTTGGGGACTGTGACTATGGTTGTAATGTGAAGTTCTCAAGTGGGAACTCCAGGGTCTGAAGGTGTAATGTCTCTGTCCTTTGTGAGAGGGCTGACCTCTGTTTAAATAGTGATTGTATGGTCATCGAATCCTGGTGGGACTGGGAGTCCTTGTAGTGGTAGTCTTCTCAAAGGGAGTAGCCTTTGGCTCCTTTATCTCAACAAGAAAGGGAGTTCGAATGTGCCTCGGATACGAACCTTGGAGGAGTTGGGATAATAATTGACTTCCTTAGCAGTGTTTAAGTAAGAGTGTAGTTCGTAGACGATTGTGCGTTTCGAGTTGATTGTAACCCCAGAAGGTGTTCTAGGATCAGAATGCCTGAATCCAGATGGTGAGGGGTTGGGAAAGCATACCGATGGGCTTCATCTATAGAACTTTGATTTGAGCCCCCTCGGAATTGGGCCTGAGCTTTCATCTTTGTTGGAGGTGTCTCCGACTTTGGGCCTATTTGGAATGAGGACATTTTTTTACCCTAACAGTTTGCCCCCCACTCTTTGAGTTAAGGTGTGCTTAGCTTAGTAGACTGCTTGGAAATGACCCTAGTCGGCCTTTGCGACCGACCAGTCGAACTTATGAATGTATAGCTTCTCTGTCCCCTGGAATGAATGGTGTAAGTTCTTGTTGTCGGCGGGGAATTCGGTACGCCAGTGTACTTAGGCGAGATGAAACGTAGTCATAGACTCGTTTGGTACATCCAACCAAGTGGAAAGGTAAGTCGTCCATAGGACATTCGTTCGGTGCACTGAGATGAGGGGAAGTATGAAAGAATTTGCACGAAATCTTTTCACTCTATCTGACCTCCTGAGCAAAAAGATGGGCGAATCCTCCCATGACAGTGTTTTCGTTCAGTATGCTAGGGCGGATGGCTATTTGATTTATCCTTTGGAGTGACCTGACTCAGTCCATCTAGCCGGGTGAGTGGGTGTGTTGAGCTATATCTTATGAGTGTGCCTGCTCGCTGCTTCCTACCGAGAAAGGTACGTTATCTTCAACTAGGTGGTAGTACCTTAGGCTGGTTGGTTGAATCTGAGCGGAGGGGTGTACGTGCGCCTCACATCTGGGAAACCTGCTCATTCGGTCGGGGTGATCGAGTAGTAAAGTCAAGGTTTCGCTAAGTAGTATTTGGTGTGAGGTTGGAGAACCAAGGCTGGATAGTCAGTAATAACGATGGTAACCTCGCTCAGTTGGATGGACCGAGTGAATGGTTACCTTTCGCAAGCGGGGCACAGCTGGATAAAACATCTCTCAACACGTGTACAATCGAGGTGCTATCTGAATTCGGGCAGGAAAATCAAAAGATCGCAGTTCTCAATGACCAGTCATATGATGCCACGTGTTACCTCTGATAAACTTTTCGTTGATAAATATGTGGGGGTGCGACCGCTCGTTTCATCTCCCATTTCCTTTTCTTTTACTTCATGTTTTTCTCTGAAACTTGGGTTCTCTTCACAGCTTTGAAGGATTCCGGGATTTTGGCCATTCCTACGATAAAAAACTCCTTCCTTTATGCTCTTTTCTATTTAGTTCCTTGTTTTCTTCGTTTCTGTGGTGTTTTTTGGGGAGATTGAGTGAGAGTTTGGGAAGTTTTGGTGGCCTTTGAAAGGTTTTGCTTGAGTTTTTGGAGGTGCCGTGTTTTATTTTTAGAACAGGCTTGAATTTTGGGTTGAACGAAAAAATAAACGGAAAAAATTCTCTCTTTTTTTTTTTTTTTTTGTTGGTGGTTGACGGTGGTTTTCCTGGGGTTTTTCGAAGATCAAGTCGATTTATACTCGTTTCCCGTTCGGCTCACCTCGGTCAGCCTAACCGAGTCGAGTGTGCATTTGGCTAGGATTCTAAAGTCTGGTAGTCTTTCTGGATCGACCGGTCTTCCAAACTGAGTGGTTGGTGGTTGAGGCTGCGCTGGTGTTCGGTCGTCCGGGTCTAGTCAAAGGTGGGATAGAAGTTCGAAGTATTTTGGTGTTTGATTAGTCGGTCGATGGCTTGGGGCAAGTGGAGCACACGAGAATAGTTAGATTTTTGGAATTTCGATCAGTGGACGAGGCGAGAAGGGATCAGGCAGTGAAAAGTCTTGAAGAAGGTTGGTCGGTCGGTGGTGCGAGGCGAGCAGTGATCTGACAGTGCAAGGTTTTGTAGAGGATAGGTCGGTCGGTAGTGAGGGACGAATAGTGATCAAGTACAAAAAATTTTGAAGGGAGTAGGTCGGTTGGTGGTGAAGGACGAGCGGTGACCAAGTAGAAATTTTTTTGAAGGGAGTAGGTCGGTCGGTGGTGAGGGAGGAGCGGTGATCAAGTAGAAAAAATTTTAAAGGGAGTAGGTTGGTTGGTTGGTCGGTCGGTCGGGGAGAGTGAATAAGTTGAATAATGTTTGGGTCAGGGTCCAATAGTTTGAGTGGGGCCGAGGCAGAGGTCGGGAATTAATACGAGAATGCCCCGACCATGGTGATAATGCCCGAATGTGGGAGCGTTTTGGTCGGTATATCGACCAGGGTGAACGTAGCTGCCCCTAGGACGAGTAGGGCTAACCCGAGTGATGATGAGTCTGACAGGCAAGGGGGAGTGGGGAAGACTCCGATGGAGTTGGTGATTTAGATAGTTTATCCTCTACCGATCGTGACTCTGAGGATGAGCCGAGTCGACTAGGTGGTAGGATACTGAGCCAAGATTATCCGCCCTTATTGAAGGACAATGATATGTGACGGATCCGAACAATGTATCATATTGTGGAATCCGTTGAGATCAGGGTGCCTCGGTCCTACAAGCGGGTCAACTGGGAAGCGAAGGGATAGGTGAGCTTCTATGAAAAATGGTTCCATGATGGGCTCAAGCTTCCTATCCCTCGCCTTGTATGGGAGGTCTTGGACCATTTCAGGATTACTCCGTCCCAACTCATGTCGAATGGGTGGAGGTTATTGATGGCTTTAGAGGACCTTTGTGTGCGGCATCAGGTGATGTTTGGGTTGCACGGGTTGCTTTATTTGTACTTCCTAAAGGAGAACGATAAGGACAAAGGTTGATACCTGCTGAACCTTAGGCACGAGCGGACTCATCTTGTGACCGACCTCCAATTGAGTGACAAGAACTGGAAGGATCGGTACTTTTTTATGCGGGGTGATGCAGTCTTCAAGGAGAGAGGTTAGGGTGACATTCCGTTTACTTGCCGAGCTACTAGTGAGAAACTTTGTCTTTACCTCGAATTTTGATTAGTAAAATCTTATTGTGTTTCTTCTTTGCAGAGCTTAAATTCAACCGAGCCGGGCAGAGTGGGGACGACTAGGACGTGCAAACCTAGAAGGTTCTAGCCATTCCGAAAGCGCAGAGGGATTGGCGGGTGGTGTTGGAGGAAGCTAACCTCAGGACGAGTCATCTCTAGGCCGGAGTAGAAGCCATCCAGCGAGGTATCCCCTTCCCTTCGCTGAAGCAAACCTGGAGTGTGCTGCTAACTCGCTACTACAATCATACCTTGTATGGTAAATCGAGGCTGAATACACTAACTGTTGGAGAGTTTGCGATTGCAGAAAAGCTAATGAAGAAGTTGACCGTCCCAAGTGTGAGCGAGTCTATTGCTAGGCGTCGGGAGAAACGGAAGAGGGAGTCTTCGGCTAGAGAGGAGAGAAGAGCGGAGGATATGGTGGTGACTCCACCAAGTCGTTAACCTACGGCCAGAGCTGGGTCATCCAAGACCGTAGTCTTGGATGAGAGACTGAGAGGATCACCTTCAGCATCCCAACATCTGCATCGACCTACTCGGACACGGCTTCCATGAGTTAGTTGGTCGACTCATTCCTGTTCCCAGCTGACGAGACTTGTTTGAACCAGATGGGTGCGGTCGCGGCCGCTGACTTGGGGGTTTCCCATGCTTTCTAGGTATGAGCCGGAGTTTTATTTTACTGTGTTTATTGTGGACGTATATTGATCAAGTTGTTTTGTTATGTAGGCATTCACTAGCACCTGAGGAAATCCATCGTGTCGCAGGAGAAGATGATACATGATGTATCGAAATCTAATGCCAATCAGCGACAGAAGGAAGCGATGGCTCAGAAAGCTGAGCGGGAGAGCCAACAGCGTCTGAAGGAGGCCGAGAGCGAGTTAGAGCGGCTGAGGAGAGAGTTGGCCGAAAAGACTGCGAAGGTCGAGTCCCTGAGGGAGCAGTGCCTGAGCATTGCTGATGACACCATCATTAGGGCCAGGGGAGAGCTCATGCTTGCATACAAGGCCGGGAACACCTCTCACTGGAACCCGGATGAGGACATCCAGCTCATGTGGGAGATGATGGAGGAAGAGGCCATTGGGCATACGGAGGAGCTGATCAATGAGCATGTGTCGATCTTGCTAGCCAGTCGGGGCCATCGGTTACTGAGGATGTGAGCGATCAGGCTATAAGGGCAAGTGCTAGGGCCGGTGATAGGGTGACCGAGATAGAGATGGGTGAGATGACTCGCACCGATGATACTTAGCTTTATATATATATATATATATATTTTGCTCATGTATTTTTAGGGCCTACGATGCCCTTCCCTACAATGTGTGCCTTACTTTTGTACCTGGTACTTTAACTGCTTGAGGCTCTTTTATATTATACCTGTGGTTCTATTTTGCTGCTTTCTTTGTGGATGAATAAGTTGATTGCTTGTTCGTTTGTAGATGTATTAGGGGTTGAATCAATTGCTTGTGTTGTGATTTTGACAAGGCCAAGTAGCTGAGTCGTGTGGACAGTCTAGTGGGTTAGGCCTATTGGAGGTACAAGTCTTTCATTCAGTCTAGGCCAACTAAAGATATAAACTTATGAATCGTTCTGGGCCGATCGAAGGTGTAAGCTTATGAATCAGTCTGGGCCGATCGAAGGTGTAATACTTATGAATCGGTCTGGGCCGATCGAAGGTGTAAACTTATGAATTGGTTTGGGCCGATCGAAGGTGTAAACTTATGAATTTGTTTGGGCCGATCGAAGGTGTAATACTTATGAATCGGTCTGGGCCGATTGAAGGTGTAGTACTTATAAATCGATTTGGGCCGATCGAAGGTGTAAACTTGTGAATCAATCTGGGCCGATCAAAGGTGTAGACAGTTCTATTGCTGAATAATACTTTATTTTATTTGGGCCCTGAGGCCGACTGACGGTGAAGGAGGTGGATAGGCCCACTCATCCTTTTTTAAACAGAAAAAAGAAAACAAACATGTTGATGGAGGAGTTAAACTAAAACTAATAACATTTGAGGTGGACTGCATTCCAACTATTGCTGATGTCTTTGCCTTCGGGAGTTTGGAGTCGATAGGCGCCCTTCCTTACTTCCTTGGTGATCTTGCAAGGATCCTCCTAGGTGGGGCCGAGCGTGCCAGAGTTAACCTCCTTAGTGTTTTGGAAGACCTTGCGGAGGACCTAGTCACCAATTTTGAAAGTTTTGTTTCGGACGTTGCGGTTGTAGTGTTGGGCGGCTTGCTGTTGGTAGACTGCGTTGCGAATGGCCGCTCACTCGAGCAATTTGTCGACGGTGTCCAGGTTGTGGTAGAGGTTCTGGCTGTTGGTTTCTCCGTCTTCCTATTGAAGTCTGGTGGAAGGGACTGATACTTCGGCTGGGATGATTGCTTCAGATCCATATGCGAGGGAGAAAAGAGTTTCACCCGTAGATGAACTGTAATGCCCAACATGGAGGTACATGATTTAAATTATGTTTTATAGCCCTTAGTTAATTTTTATTAAAGTTATTTTAAGAGAATATAAAGAAAATGCCTTAAACTTGTATTAAGGGTAAAATGGTTTTTGCACTCAAAATTAGTTGAAAAAGTGCAGAGTGAAAAGAGGTAGAATTTCATAAAGAATACAATAAAAACGAGGGTATTATGGTAATCGACTACAGGACAAGGATGGAATTTCCAAAAAAGTGTAAGGGCAAAATGGGAAAGTGAGTTTATAAAATAAGATGATAAGGGTTTGTAACCCTTATTTCCTTCATTCCACTGCCACACTACTCCCCAATTTTCTCTCAAATTTTCATTCAATCCTCCAAGGATTTTGAGTGATTTTTAATAGGGTTTTGATTCAAGACTTCAAAATGTAAGAATTCATGCTCTTTATCTATGATTTATTTGTGTAAAAGTTGGGTTCTTATGAAGTTTATGCTTAGGGTTAGAAGAGGTTGTGAATCCAACAAGAGTAGAGAGCTTAGTAGAGAAGACTCAAGCATAAGGTAAGTAAATTCCACTCAAAATCCAACTCAAGTTAAAGTTTAAGAATTTAAGTAAGTATAGATTTCTTTTAAGTATGCATATGTTATGGTTATTGAGAAATTGAGATGAGATTGATGATGAATTATGCTTGTTGTTGGATATATTTGAATATGAGAATTGTATGTGATGGTTTGATGATGGGTTGAAATTGGAAGAATTTGAGGAAATTTTGGGAGTGTGTTTGCCATGTAGGTATGGTGATGCTACAAGAGAGTTTTTCTCTCATTTTTGGATGGTTGAGAAACAAATTGAATGATAATTAAATTAGGGTTTGTTTATGCACAAGTAATGTTTGATGAAATGCCTAAGTGAGAACATGTTACCATGGTTGCCTTGTCACAGCCGTGACCTTTTGAGTGATTTTTGGGCATCTTACAGATTGAACTGGGTTGAGACCAATAAAAGTTGTAGCCCTGTCTCTAAGCTTTAAAACGAGACCAAAACTGTAGCAATCTGATGTGTATAACTCAAGTTATGCCTTCTTGAGTGTGACCTGTGCAGAATGACTATCTTGATGCAACATTGCATTTGTGCATTTCATAAGTGCCTTAAGTAAGAAATTTTAAGCATGAACCATCCTTATACATTAATTGTGCATTGAGAAGTAGCTTGAGAAAGAGTAGAAAACTTTGTGAATGAACTACTCTAAGAGTAGAGAGAATGAGAAAAACACAAAGAGCGGGTTGGTGCTTTGTGAACTCCACCCGGCAGTCACGAAGAGTGGGTTGGTGCTTTGTGAACTCCACCCGGCCGTGCCTCCGGTAAGATGAGGCCGTGACATTCAAGTGAGAAAGAATAAAGAGAGAATGAGTAGAGTCACGAAGAGCGGGTTGGTGCTTTGTGAACTCCACCCGGCCGTGCCTCCGGTAAGATGAGGCCGTGACTTACAATAGAAAATTAATAAAAGAGAGCTGTGTGAAAGAGAAACAGAAAGAGAAAATAAATGAGACGAGAAGTGTGTAAGGAAAGAATTAAGAAAAAAAGTTACGGGGACAGACGAGTAGAGGATTTACTTACTGAGCATTATTTTTGTGCTCACCCTGTTGTTTTTCTTTGTGTTTACAGGATCTAGGTGAGGACGCGATCGGATTGGCGTCGGCAAGCAAGGAGCAATAGCTACACTATCCATTGTTTTTTATAACTTTTTGTAAAATGATATCTTATTTGGTAATAAGAATGTTTATATGTACTAAAAGAAAATTTTGGGCCCATCTATTTTTGTTGATATAAATGTATTTTACTTTATGTATTTCTATGAGTATCCTAGTATAAAGGAGTTATTACATGAATGGGCTATCGTCCGGTAGGACCAAAGGACTCCGGGTAGTTCGTTTGCCTATGCGTCCTTCGCTTTCTACAAGCGTTTCTTTAAAGTTTGCATGATAGTTTTATTTGATGATTCGGCCTGGCCGTTGGACTAGGGCTTACGGGGGGTAGAGAAGCTGAGTTTGATTCCCAAGATGTCGCAGAAATCTCTGAAGCCCGAACTGATGAATTAAGATCCATTGTTGGTGACAATTTCTTTCGGTATCCCAAACGTGCAGATGACATGCTTTCAAATGAAAGCGTTTACCTCTCTGTCTTTGACTTATGTGAGTGCTTCGGCTTCGATCAACTTAGTAAAGTAATCAGTGATCGCCAACATGAAGACTCGCTGCCCAAGCATGGTTGGGAGCTTTCTGACTATATCCATTCCCCACTTCATGAACGGCCAAGGTGTGAGAATGGAGTTGAGTCGTTTGGGTGGGAAGTGTGAGACGTAGGCAAACCTTTGACAACTGTCACACTTCTTCACATAAGCCGCTGAGTCAGTTTGCATGGTTGGCCAATAGTAGCCAGCGGTGATCACCCGGTGGGCAAGGCTGCGTCTTCCAGCGTGGTTTCCACATTCGCCTTCATAGAGTTCCACGAGAACTCGTTTGACTTCTTTTGGGCTTATGCCTTTAAGGTAAGGACCAGAGAATGACTTCTTAAGGAGCTGCCCTCGTATATAGTGAACCTGGCGGCTTTCGCTCTCAAGTGGCGTGCTTTATTCTTGTCGGCTAGGAGTTCATTGTGTTCCAAGTATTTAACTATCAGAGTCATCCAAGTATCAGACAGTTCGATGTTCATTACTTCTTTGGGTGACTTGGTCGTTGGTTCTTCCTTCCAGTCGGCCAGCCATTGGAGGAATAACAGAGGGATGGATGACTGGGAGGAGCACTGAAAGGCTGAGCTAAGGTTAGCAAGGGCATTGACGCGTGTTTCCTACAACATGCAATATGTAGCAAGTATACTAGTCGCACAAGTAATAGAGTGATGAGTGAGTATCATTCCCACGAGGATAGTGTTACTAAGTACCAATTTCCCTAGTTTAAGTCCTAATCAAAGCAACAATTAATTGGATTGATGGAAAATTAACAACTAAATACAAATTAACAAAATATAAATGAATGATAATGAAATTAAAGTAAAACCCAACAACTTAACTAATTAAACAATGCTAAAAAAATGTTAGGGGGTTGATTTCACCTAGATACGCTAACCCAAATTCTAATTCCTTGATTGAAAATCGAATTCCCTAAGTTGTAAAACATACCTTCTCAGGCTACATTTCCCTACTTATCCCTATTAAGCTTCCGCACCCAACAAATTGAAGATTAATAGTTCAAAGTCTTTTAAGCTTTATGGAATTCTATCTAGATTTCATAGATCGCTAAACCTATCTCTAGTGTTTGCTTAATCTACGGTATTTATCCCAAGAGGCACAATCACAAATCACTTCTCAGTCTCATTGTGAACAACACACATTTGAATGGTGATCAAGCATCCAAAAGTCATTAAGCAAAGAGATAAACACTCAATCATGAAATTAAAACTCAAAGTAAATCAATTCATATAAATTTGAATCATTGTATCAAGGTTACATCAAACCCTAGCTAAACAACTCAGTTCATACTCAAAAACGAAATAAAATAACAAAAACCAACTAAATCAAGATTCATCATTGAAAAACAAGCAAAAGATGGAGAAATCTTCTCTAATTTGAAGCCCAAATCTTCAATAATCTTCTCCTTCCATGAGCTGCCCCCCAAATGACGAACCAAGACTCTTTTCTCTTCCTTTTCGCACTAATTTATACCTCTCTCACTTAAGGATTAAGCCCTAGCAAGCCAAAACGCATCGTTTTATTTTTACAGCTGATGCAGGTTTTGCTGCGGCGAAGATTTTTCCTCGCCGTGGCAAAGAATTTCGGGCCCAATTTGAGCATGATAAATTCTGAATCTGGAAAATTGTTAAACATATGAATTGTATCCCTTTCAATTATCTTTCTGGTCGTTCACGAATCAGCACAAACCGAGATCTAAAGCTCAAGTTATGGCAGAAATACTTAAGCACGTCCAAAGACGTTTTTCTTCAGTTCCCAGCGTACTTTTAATGACTTCAAGCCACGTTTCCACCCTGGTCCAGTCAGAATTAGGAAAAACCCAAAATATGAAAATTGTAGCTCTTCTTCTTAGCTTTCCAAAGCCTCTTAATTCAGGTCATTCTGAGTTTCCAAGCTCAAGTTACACAATTTACGCTCAAAACTGTCATTTATGCTCAAAATCATCGTTTAGGCCTGCAAAGACAAATTAATAGAATTAGATAGCAATTATGGCCTAAATTGTATGAAACGTATCATAAATCCTATCAAAATTCAATGCAAAATTATAGTGTAAAATATGATTATCAGGCGTCGGCATGGGTGTTCTCCGTTCTTAGGACTTGGGCGATGGAGAATTCTTCGAAGGCAGTCTTCAATTCTTTGACCAGGTTCAGATAGGCTGTCATCTTCGAGTCGCGGGCTTGGTAAGTACCTTGTAGCTGGTTGACTACGAGTTGGGAGTTGGATTTTACCTCCAGCTTCCTTACTCTGATTTCTTTGGCTAGGGAGCGTCTAGCGATGAGAGCTTGGTATTTAGCTTTGTTGTTGGTGCATTTGAATCCGCATCGTATGGCTCGCTGGATGATGTCTCTTTCCGGAGTAGTAAGTGCGACCCCGAGCCCGCTTCCATTCACGTTGCTTGAGCCATCCACTAAGAGAGTCCATTTTGAAGGCGATCCGCTATTCATGCACAATAGTTCTCTTTCTGCTTAGATGGTGGTGTTTCGGGTGAAATCAGCAATAAAGTCTACCAGTGCCTGGGATTTGACGGCAGTGCGTGGTTGGAAAGATATGTCGAACTCATTAAGCTCTACTGTCCATTGTGTGAGTTGGCCTGATAACTCTGGCTTATGTAGTATCTTCTTGAGTGGGTAGGAGGTGAGTACGACTATGGAATGGCATTGAAAGTATGGCCTGAGCTTCCTAGAGGCATGGACAAGGGCTAGTGCCAGTTTCTCCAACTGACTGTATCGCGTCTCCGCGTCGAGGAGTGACTTGCTTACATAGTAGACCAGTAGTTGCTTTGTATCATCCTCCCGAACTAACACTACCGAAATTGCTATCTTTGAAACTGCCAAATAGGTGTAAAGCTTTTCCCCATCCTTGGGCTTGGAGAGGAGTGGCGGAGAGGTTAATATCTCTTTAGCTGTTGCAAGGCCTCTTCACATGAGGGGGTCCATTCAAATTTCTTAGATTTCTTGAGAGTGTGGATGAAATGGTGGCATTTGCTGGCGGATTTGGAGATGAAGCGGCTTAAGGCGACCACTCGTCCTGCCAGGCACTGAATGTCTTTGATGCAAGTTGGTGATGGTATGTTGAGGATTGCTTGGATTTGATCAGGGTTGGCTTCTATCCCATGCTGCGTTACCATGTATCCTAGGAATTTCCCTGATGAAACCCCAAACGAGCATTTGGTCGGATTTAGCTTCATGTTATACTTCCTTAGGACGGTGAATGCCTGGCTGAGGTAGTCGAGGTGCTGCTCGGCCATGAGGGACTTGATGAGCATGTCGTCGATGTACACTTCTATGGTGTCCCTGAGGTGTTTAGCGTACATCTTGTTGACTAGCTGTTCATAGGTAGCCCCTACGTTCTTGAGGCCAAACGGCATCACCTTGTAGTAGTAGCTCCCTCTCTCTATAATGAAGGCTGTTTTCTCCTGGTCGTCCGGGTGCATCAAAATCTGATTATACCTTGAAAATGTATCCATGAAGCTTAGGAGTTCGTGGCCTACTGTCGCATCAACCATCATGTCAATATGCGGGAGCGGGAAGGAGTCTTTAGGGCATGCTTTGTTTAAATCCTTGAAGTCTATGCAGACCCTCTACTTTTCGTTCTTTTTCTTCACGACCACCACGTTTTCCAACCAATCGGGATAGTGGACTTCTCTGATCAGGCCATTATTCAGTAATTTGTCAACCTCCTCATTGATGATCCGATTACGTTCTGGTGTGAATTTCCTATGCCTCTGCTTCGCTGGGGGGTGATCCGGATCTACTTTGAGGGGGTGGACGATTGCCTTTGGGCTAACTCCTGTCATGTCTATGTGAGACCAAGCGAAGCAGTCCTGGTTTTGTTTGAGGAATTCTATGAGTCTCTCTCTTATTTTCGGCCCGAGGCGTGAGCCTATCTGGTGTTAGAGTAGGTGCCCTAGAGCCAATCAATTATTGTAGAATTGACTCTTTGTAATAATGTTCATTGATCAATAAAAGACATTTTATTCTATATCGCGTAAATCATCATTGTATGTACTGATATATGTCCTTAGAATGGTAGAACCGTGACGAGGGTATCAAGTGTTTCAAATCTTGATAGTGAGAACCCTATGAGCACATACGGTGGCCATTCTAGAAATGTTCGTAGCCCCAGTATTATTCTGAAGTAAGGGCACAAATAATACGGTAAGGCTATCATAGTGTTGAACGACCCTGTCGAAAGGCAGTGACTGATCTCACTTGTCAAGGTTGTTTGGTGACAACCTGGTGCAACACATGGGTGCTTGCTGTAGGCGATTACACCACAGCAAGTTCACTGGACTGACCCACCAGAGGATTCCATATGGATGGTAACCCCAGTGTCTATGGAACAAATCCTCTAACGAATGGTGGTGCATGTGATCCTTAGACTTGAGATCACCGGAGCGCCTTGTGCACCGATTGGTGTAGTTTGACACTAGCCTAACGCAGTTCTTTTCAGAGCTGTCAATACGGTGGTGATTGGCTGCATCAAGGAGTGTATCAAGACTATGGTGGATTGACAGAGGATTTATCACTCCCGGGTACGGGAGAAAGTTATCTCACGGCGCAATTCAGTATATGGCAATGACACTAAAACTGTGGCCACAGTGGGATTGAGTTGTTGCTCTATCCAGTTTATAATACGGGTCATTGGTCCAGAAACTGAATAAATAATATCGAGAGTAACCGAAGGTTGACACTATTTCTATGCCTTCGTCTCGTCGAGATAACGTATGATGAAAGGATCGAATTGCACGGTAACCATATCGTTGACAGGTAGCTACTTTGCTGAATCCGAATCTATCGGGTGGCCATGATGCCTTGCTAGGGGCCAATCTTGGTCTGTGTATAAGTGAGACGATTAATTGGTGTTAATCGCGATACTATACACTACCGATATGATGAGGAGCCTATGGGTCACACACATAGAAGATAATTTAAGAGTCAGGAAGAAAGAAGGGCGTTTTCGTCTTTTTGGGTGAAAGGGTATTTTGGTAATTTCATAGTGCAATTAAATTTGTTGAGGTCATAGCCTTTATTTAATTTAATTTGTTAGAAAATTAAATAAGTGAAATTCCGTTTAAATATGTGTTCGCATATATTTAAATAAATTATTATTATTGTTAAATGTTAATATATATATATATATTAAATATATATTAATTGATTTTAATTGAGATAATGATGAATTAATTAAAATATCTAATTGGGAGTGTTTGGCAAATTTGGGGGTGTTTGGGTTGGAGCCCAAGCCCATTCCATATGGGAATAGGGTAACCAATTTTACTATAAAAGCAATTTTGGAATGGCAACAACAGAAGACAATAAAGGAAGTTAGAAGTTTCTTAGGGCTAGCAGGCTATTATAGGCGGTTTGTAGCAGGGTTTGCTCAGTTGACTAAACCACTTACAGCTCTTACCAAATAGAGAACTCCTTTCATTTGGTCGCATGCCTGTGAAGAAAGTTTTCAAGAGTTAAAAAGAAGATTGACCACACCTCCTATTCTTGTGTTACCACAGGAGGGTGTAGATTATGACATTTATACAGATGCCTCATTTCAAGGACTTGGTGCAGTGTTGATGCAGTTGGGTCGAGTAATAGCCTATGCTTCTTATCAGTTAAAAGAGTATGAGACGAGATACCCTACACATGATCTAGAGTTGGATGCTATAGTTTTTGCACTGAAAATATAGAGGCATTATTTGTATGGAGCAAAGAGTAACATCTATACAGATCATAAAAGTTAAAGTATTTCTTCACCCACAGAGAGCTAAATATGAGACAGAGAAGATGGTTAGAGCTGGTTAAAGATTATGACTATGAAATTAAGTATCAGCCAAGGAAAGCCAATGCAGTAACCGATGCCTTGAGTAGAAAAGCTTACTTGTCCCGACTCACAAGGTAGAAAGAATTAATAGAAGAATTGTGCAAAGAACAGATTGAGGTCATACCAGGAAGGATTGCCAGGTTAGAGGTTCAGTCTACTTTACTGGAAGAAATTAGAAGAAAGCAAGCCGCTGATGAGTGGTGTCAGAAAATAAGTCAACAAGTGCTCACTACAAGAAAACTGATATTTTGCAACCAATTGTTTAGCAACTAACCAGAATTAGTTGCAGAAATACTACATTTACCAACAAAATTGACATTAGTCGAGCAAAGAGGATTAAAATTTTGGGGCCCACATGTTCCAACATTTGGCATCTAAAGTTAACTTTTTGCGACTATTTTGTTAGTCACAGAACCGGTTGCTTTAGTGACTAATAAATTTAGTTGCAATTTTTCCGAGTGAATTTTCCCTCCAAAATTTGATAATTTGCATCTAAAATATTATATTTTGCGTCTACATTTTTGGTTACAAAAAACAATTTTTTGCAACTACCCCTTAGTAGCTAAATTAGTTGCGAATAATTAGGGATTTATTAGTAACTATTATGATTAGTTATAGAAAAATGAAATTACCAAAATATCCCATATTTGGACAGTAATTACAAGGGCCGCAAAGTATATACAGTAACTAAATTTGATTTAGTTGCCAATTTAAGTAAAAAAATTCATATTCCCCCCAAATTATTTGTTCCCGCCAGACCTAAATTATAGGCAACTAACACTAATTCTTTATTGACTAAATTTTTAGTTACAAATTGACTTATTTGCAAAATAGAATTATAATTCAAAATTAAACAACTAATTAGAACCCTTACTTTTTTAAGTTATTTATAGAATACCCTAACCTATATAAAGCAAGCATTTTTGTCAATTTCATATCTCTTCTCCACGCATCTTTGCCCTAGCATTTTTCCCAAATTTCCTAAACGCACAACCCAAATTTCATATCTTTTCCCCACGCATCTTCATCTCTTCTGACCCGTCTTCATCTTAATTGTTGTTGCCTGAATTTTTGAAATGCAGAACCTGACTTCATCTCTTCTCCACGCATCTTCATCTTTTAATTGATCTTCTTGGCTTCCTTTATTCATCCAATATGAGGCAATCCCTAACCTCCCGTAAGTACAATTTTTTATTCTTTAGTTCTCTCACATGGTAACACTGAATCTGATTTCAAATTTTTAGAAGCTGATGTATTTTCGTTTATTGACATTGCATTGATTTTCGTTCATTATACGTGTCCTTTCTTTGTTCACTTAGAGTTGTTAGTGTGTTTGATAAGAAGATTGAAGTCTTGTGGTGTGATGATAGAAGTTGAAGTATTGGTGTGTTTAATTGCTACTGCAATATTGGTATTTTCGATAAGAAGTTGAAGGATTGAATTACGGAGATTGAAGTTCTGTGGTATGTTTGATAGAAGTTAAAGTATTGGTGAACCTAATGTGTATTGCTACTCCGTGTCGTGTTTTTTTTTTTATAAGAAGTTAAGGCCTTTTTTTTTTTTTTTTTTTTTTTTAATGTGGTTGAAGTTTACTGAGTGATATTAGAATGCTTTAGAAATTGAAGTACTAGTAATTTTTTATGATGGAAGTTGGTATCTTTCTTTCGCTAAGTTTGAAGTCAATTTTGAGTTTGCTTAAGGGACGACGTGAAGGACATGAGCAAGCTGCACCTCAAAATTAATCCAGAAGAGGACTAACGCTGTTGTTAGTAAAAAGGGAACTGACATTAAAGAAATGAAGCCTTTGTTTTATACTCTGTTAATTGGCAAACTTTGGTTAAAAAGAAGTTATCCCCAGCAGTTTAGGGTTCTACCACTTTTAGTTGCTCTGACTTCAGAAGGAAGAGTTCAGTTGTAAGTAAAAATAGTGCTGAAGATGCAGTATAGATATGTCAGACAATATAAGGAAATTTTAAGGACCCATCAGTTAGAGACAATGTGATGCAATGGCCACCAGTTGCAGGTTATCATGTTTCCCAATAGTAAATCCTTTTCACTATTGATTATATCACTCTCCAACATTTTTAAGTAAATGTTTCCCACATGATATCTGGTAAATGATTGAACACTTGCGTGTGTGAATTAGTAATTTGTTATCATTTTTAGTGTATTTTGATATTATTAGATGTTATTCAGTATTTATATTTTTTAATATGCTAAGAAGAAGAAATGGAATTGTGGAAGCCACATGTGAACTAATATGTATAAAACAAATGAAATAAGAGTATGCTATGCAAAACATGAAGAAAAAGGCTCCTTGAAAAATGGAATTAAACTTGAAATTGTTTGCAGCCCTTTAACCTAGTGTGTTGGTTTCTAATGAACAATTTGTATTTGTAAGAATGGTTTGATGAATTCTTATTGCTATCAAAAATCAATATTATGTCTTGGGATTTAGTTTTCTTATGATTTTCAAGGTTTGCACATCTTAAAAAATTCATGAGCAGGTTTCTTATGTTATTTGGCTAGTCAATCTGTATTATTTTTCATCATTCTGTGCTGCTTCCATACCTACAATTTCTTTTCATTATCTACATATGCTGGACCACCTCAGGTTTTCCAATTGTGTGATTGGTCAGATTGTTACAATTTTCAGGAGCTGATTCTCATAGGCGAGTTAGGGATTTTAAGAAAAAATAAATACCTGATAAAGACAAGAAGAGGGAGGAGGGTATTAATACCATGAGAGGCTAATAAAAAAATGATATGAAACTCACTACTTGAACCCAGAACCCACTTTTTATTGAAAAATTTGGTAGTCTGCCCATGTGAACAACCTCTTAGTCCCACTATGATCCAGGTTTCGGTTTTAAGATAAACTTATTAGCCTAAAAGTGGTGTTACATATACAAACTGATATAACATTTCTTATGACTATTTAAGTAAAAGATGTATTTAGAGGATGTCTTGCTAAAGTTGGTTGACTGATTTTTACTTACAACAAAAGCACCATCAGATTTAGAGATTCACACCTAGACATTGGTTTACTAAACCATGGGATGATGAAAAATTAACCATATTCATTCACATAATAATCCAATTTTACTTTGAATTGTATAACAAAGAGTAGTGATATTACAATTATCAATATGGATCAGCGCAAGTACATATCCTCTGAATTATAGACTGATCTTTCTTATCTTTTAGTCCTGTTGCTTGTTTTCAGGCTGCCTTGACTTTAATTTAGTAATTGCTTGCTGATTCATTTAATTTAGAGTGTGGTATTTATTTTCATATAAGAAAAATGACATATTCTTGATAATTATAAAATTATAACCTATTATTTTGTTTTAAAAGATATTTGAGGATCTTAAAGTTGACTTGAAGACTGAGGCTAAGAAGAGTGTGGGCACCACTGCTACTACACAAAAAAAAAAAAAAAAAAAAAAGAAGGTGTAAGTTACATAAATTGATATTTAATTAATTATTGATCGTTATACTCATTTACATATCACTAGTATTATATCTTTGCATGAATGAATGTGGTTTGATTGGGTTGAGTATTGTCTTTGTGAAGAAACTTTTATGATACTGAATTTATGTTTTGTTTATGAACCTAGAAGGTCACAATGGATAGAAGATGGATTTGGTTATCTCATAGGTTTGTGCTGATAATATTCAAGGAATTGTCTCTTTCATAGACATTGCAAACAACATTTGGATAGTGAGTGTAAGACCCACTACCCATGTAGAACTTGTTTGAATACAAGATCACATGATATATACACCATTCACCATTCAACTACATTTGTATAGACATGGGTTTTCGAGAAGTTATGATGTCTGGACTTTTCACGGAACACATGAAGTTGAACCATATTTGACGTCATGTCTGGCATGAAGTGGACAATGAATATGAAGATGATGATGACATCATGGAAAGGCTTAATGATGCTCGTGGGTCCGTAAACATGCATATGGATGGGGATTCTCAAATGTAGGTGGTAGTACATCCCATAATCTTAGGAGTGTAAACTATGAGAAATTTGATGACATGTTTACATATGCTCAACAGGAATTGTATCCAGGCTGCACCAACATCTCAATCCTAGAGTTCATAGTTAAATTGTTGCATATAAAAGCCATCAATCACATGATTGATAATCATGTGACTTGATAAACAGTTGATAAAAATTTTGTTTGGCCTAAAGGATCCAATCTCCCCGAATCCTACTACGAAGCTAGAAAAATTATGCAACAATTAAGCTTAGGCTATGAATCAATACATGCATGTAGGTTTGATTGTGCATTATTTTGGAAGGGGCATGCGAATGCTGATAAATGTCCTGTATGATTAATGATGGAAAGGGCAAAAAAATTGCACATAAGGTTCTGCGTTACTTCCTATTGAAACCTAGACTCCAACGACTCTTCATATCAAGGCACACAGTTGAAGATATGGTGTGGCATAAGGAAAAACGATTAAATACATAAGATATGTTGAGGCATCCTATTGATATTGAATCTTGGAAAGAATTTGACAAGATAAACCCTTCATTTGCACAAGATGCCCGAAATGTCCAGATAGGTATTGCAACTGATGGTTTTAATCCTTTTGGGAACATGAGTCTATCTTATAGCATGTGGCCAGTGGTACTTGTCCCCTACAATTTGCCTCCATGGAAGTGTATACCCTTACTTTATGATGTCAGTGCTCATTCCAGGGCCTAAAGCACCTAAAAGAGATATTGATGTGTATTTGCGTCCTTTGATTGAAGAATTAAAAGAGTTATGGGTTAATGGTGTACATACTTATGATACAGCTCGGGGAGAACATTTTCGTTTACATACCACTGTCATGTGGTCAATTAATGATTTTCCCACCTTAGGCAATTTGTTTGGATGGAGAACCAAAGGCTATAAGGCTTGTCCTGTATGTAATGAGAATACTTCATCCCAATTGTTGAGAAGTAAAATATGCTACATGGGACATCGGCGATTCTTGTCTCCAGATCATCGGTGGAGGTGAAGCAAACAATTCAATGGGAAAAGAGAAATTAGATCTCCGCCAAAACTATATTCAAGGGATGAAATTCATGAGCAACAATCTCATGTGAACGATGTGCATTTCAGGAAAAATATATTATTAGTTGATAGAGGTAGAAAAAGGAAACATAGTCCTGGTGCATCAAATTGGACAAGAAAAGTATATTCTTTGAGTTAGAATACTGGTGTAAACTTAAAATCAGACATAACCTTGATGTGATGCACATTGAAAAAAACATATGTGACAACATCATTGGCACATTATTGAACATCGAAGGAAAATCAAAAGATACTGATAAAGCTCGACTGGATTTGGCTGATATGAAATACATAAAAAGTTACATTTGCAACCTCATGGTGATAGATATTTGAAACCACAAGCATGTTATACTCTTACATTAGATGAGAGAAGACAATTTTGCCAGTTCCTAAAATCAGTGAAGTTTCCAGACGGGTATGCAAGTAATATCTCCCGATGTGTTAATGTGAAAGACGGCAAGGTTCATGGGCTAAAGAGTCATGATTGTCATGTCCTGCTACAACAACCGTTGCCCGTAGGAATACATCCATTTTTGCGTCAAGATGTTTGTACTGTACTTGTTGAGTTGTCCTACTTCTTCCAACAAATATGTGCTAGGACGTTGTCTGTAAATGATCTAAATAGATTGGAACAAGATATAGTCTTAATTCTTTGTAAGCTTGAAATGGTTTTCCCTCCTGCATTTTTTGATATTATGGTTCATTTGGCTGTACACCTTCCATTGGAAGCTAAATTGGGTGGTCCAGTTAGATATCGGTGGATGTATCCAATTGAAAGGTTTTTAGGAAAATTGAAAAAATATGTTATAAATAAAGCTAGACCGGAGGGCTCTATTGCGGAGGGTTATTTGGTGAATGAAGCATTAACATTTTGTTCAATGTATCTGCGGGGAATTGAAACTAGATTTAATCGAGTAGAGAGAAATGATGACAGTTTGCATGGACACCCAGAAAGAGTATTATCAGTTTTCTGTCAAAAGGCTCGTCCATGTCAAGGAAGTTAATCGAACTTCCACCAGATGAATTGGAAAAGGCTCATTGGTATGTCTTGAACAATTGTGAAGAACTGCAACCTTTTCTAGAGTGAGTCCCTTTTTAAGTTTAGTTTGAAACCTGTTGACAAACAACTGTTTTAAATTGTATATAAGTTTAGTCTTATAACATAGTCCTGTCTCTTTTCTTTATGTAACAAACAGAGAACACTTAAAAGAGTTGGAGGCCCTAAATTGTGATAACATATTCAAAACACAAGAATAGTTATTTCCTAAATGGTTTGCAGATCATGTAAGTATACCTTAATCGTTTATAAAACATACCAAACAAGGTTTAATATGTTTTGTGATAACATATTCAAAACACAAGAACAGTTATTTCCTAAATGGTTTGCAGATCATGTAAGTATACCTTAATCGTTTATAAAACATACAAAACAAGGTTTAATATGTTTTAGGTTATGCTTAATGATTTGGAATTGATGTTTTTGTGTAGATGAACACCTTGCATGTTGACAAGTGCAATGATACAACTAAGGAACTATACTTCTTATCTTGTGGTCCTGATTTTCGTGTTAAATGTTATAACAATTTTATTTTCAATGGAGTGTGTTTCCATAATAATGATCAATCACATTGTCGAGTTACACAAAATTGTGGAGTGATGGTTCCATGGGAGCATGATGGTGATCCAATTGATTTTTATGGTGAATTAAGTGGTGTGTTAGAGCTAAATTATGTTAATGGGTTTCGGGTTATGTTATTCAAGTGTAACTGGTTTGACACTGATGCAAAAAAGAAGAGGATACAAAAAGATTATCATGTCACTTGTATTAATGTTAGGAAATTATGGTATGAAAATGATCCTTTTATACTTGTCATTCAAGCTCAACAAGTATTCCATGTTGATGATTACAAACTTGGGACTAACTGGAAAGTGGTTCGAAAAGCTCAACATAGAATCCTATGGGATGTACAAGAGATGGATAACACAAATGAAGAAGAGGAGGATATTGTTCATGTACAAGAAGATGAGATTGACAAGGGACATTTCATTAGACATGATGTTGATCCTGACTTGGTTGATGCAACAATTACACATGTTGGAGCTGAAGTAGTGGGAGATGATGCCAATGTTGATGTTGAAGAAGAAGATTATACGTTGATTGATTATTGTACTGATAATGAAAATGATTTAATGAGTGATTCTGATAACAACTTCTGATGGTATGCTTGTATGATTATATGTACTCTTTACTATTTTCTGAATGTGTAAATATATTTAATGATCTAATTTCGTGAGATTAATTGTATAAAGTGACTTATATCTTACCTGGTACGTTTTCTCTTATGTTGATGTTTGCAGATTCTGAAGATGGCTCCTGGTACAAGAAAGACCCTAGCTAGACGTGTGGTAGCGTGCCGAATGCTCCAAATTAATAACCTTCCTAACCTAACTACTGAATTATATATAGGGTAAGTAAGGGTCGATCCCACAGGGAATGGTTCGATTAATTCCTATGTTCTATCCAATAACCACAACAAAAATAACAAAACAAATAAAATCCTAAACAGTAAACATGACAACGGTAATGAAAGGGGGTTGTAGACAACGCAAACTAAAGTAAAACAAAGAAATCTCAAATGGTAGAAAATATCAAATTAAACACAATTAGTTCTGTTCAAGATCCACCTAAACATGCATTGGACATAAAGCAACCGTAACACTGTTCTATCTCGTTTGTGGAACTACTGACCTAGGAAACAACAAGCTCTGTACCGAATTCTCCCTTAGTTTGTCACTACTGAAATAAGCTCTTCGAGTAGATACTAACCCTGAACAACCTAGAACGAGCTTCTAAATTTAATTCAATGGCAGCTTAAGAAATGGAGAATAGATCAATTAAGCAAAAATCACGCAAGCTCGGATATTTAACTTAGGTATGTTATTCAAGACAATAGACCAAAAACTTGTCCATAATCAGCTATCATCATGTGGACTCGTTGAATAGAAAAAAGACAATAGGATCCAATTCCTAACTCTAACAGATAAAATTCCGATGAAATAATTCAGCAGGCCATTACTAAATCACCCAAACAGAAAATTATAAACAATTAAAACAAAATAACATAAACAATTCCAATAAAAACAGATTAAGAACAATGTTACTGAAGTTAGGCTACACCAATGACATGAATTAGGCTTCAAAATCCCCTTGAACTGAAGAAGAAAAATCGCCTCACATCTTGACGTAGAAGATAAAAACTTAGAAAAAAAATCTACTGCCCTCTCCCCTTAACCTAAAAACTTCTAATTAAAAAACATGGTTTCCTTAATTCTTCCCCAAGAATCACGGAATTTCTTTTAGACGTTTCTAGAGATAGACTTCCAGATTTGATAAAATCTGATAGATATGGATTCCAGAATTCGTCTCCAGCTTGCACCAGGATTCTCGCAATGTAAAAGATATTTCTGGGTCCATACTCATGAAAATTTTAGTCCCGGAGTGTAGATGAATTGGGCTTTTGAATCCACCGTTTTCGATATCTGCGTCCAGTTAGGCCCGTTCGAAGATTCAATGCTCAGCCAGGAAATCCTACCGCGACTAGGATCAGGTCCGATTTTGTAACGACTACTGAGAACCCAAACGAACTCGGATTTTCGCCCATAATACCTTCCTGGAAAGCTTGATTTGTCAAATTTACTTCTTCTGAAGGAAACTTTGCAACGGAGAAGTCTGACTCCATGAAAAACCTGAAAAACGCAGCACTGGTCAGAATAACGAAAAATCTGGAATTTCCTAATCTTTTCTTAATTATTTCCTAAAGTCTATCCAAATATGCCAAACTTACAAAATAATAACTCTAATCAACTCAATTAGGCATAAAACATAACAAAACATAATATGATAGGAATAAAAAATATGTAAATACAATCTTATCAACGTGCAAATGTTGTTCCACAGAATCATAGTCCGTACCGACCTGAAATTGTGCAATCACTGGTAAAGTTATGAATTGGTCCATATAAGATACTGAATATATTACTTGAATTTAGATAGATACAATGTTTGTTTAAAATTTAAGAATACATTTTACTTTACCAACATGTAAACCGTCCTTGTGAACAAGATTGTTGTGATGCATTATTTTGATTTTGTAGAGATATTGTGGCAAGAACATGAAGCGAAGAGTAGAGGATTGATGTGAAAGACTCCTAGAAACAGAGTCAAAGTTGATGAGACTTTCAGAAAGAAGTAGAGTACCTACTGGAGTAAAAGTATCAAAGTTGAGTACTGAGGTAGGATAGTTGCGAGGAACTAAGCCCCCGTAAGAGCTTACTTGGAAGAAGTTCCCTACGATGTTGAAAAACAAATGATTGCTCATATCACGATAATGTAGTTTAATATCATTATCCATATTGTCATACTTCCTGATGAAAATAATATATAATACCCATATAAGTTTAATGCATGTACATTATTGATGAATTTAGACCAAGTTTGACATTGATGTCACGGAGCCCCATGTACTAAAATGGCTGAAGCACAAATTGTGTAAGAGATTCAACAGCTTCTGTAGTGTCCTACACAAGAAATTCAAAGCATATGCTACTAAGGAGGAAGCAATACAAAATAGACCAGAAGAAATTAAAGATCCTGATGATTGGATATATCTTTGTGACCTTTTTTCGAGTGACAAGTTTCAGGTAAGGTCAACATGGCTTTTAATGTTATTATATATGTATTGTATTTTAATTTCTTGATTTTGTGGTGTTAGGCACAATCAAAAACTTATTCTGAGAACCGGTTGAAGATGAGGTGTAACCATCGCGATGGTTCCAAGAACTTTATCCAGCACAAAAAGAAAAAGGTATTTAATATGATTCACCTATACAAATATACAACTTTGTTGTCCTGTTTACTAAATTGGGGAATCTGTTAAGGCGCAACAACTTAGGGAATCTGTCGGTCCTATACAATTATTTCATGACACTCGTTGGAGTGCGGACAAAGGGTGGATTAATGAACAAGCAAGAGAGCTATATGTAAGTTGATCATCTTTCAATTATCGATATATGAAATGTCTTACCATTCAATTGTGTATAAATGTATTGTTTTTTCGTAACTGTTCCATACTGCCATGCTTTTATTGTTTTAATTTGAGTCTCATTGCATTTCTCTGTCATCTTTTGATCACCTGTAATTATGTTGCTGCTTGTGCATTTGTTTGATATTGGCGTTTAGTTTTCCTGAGTGTTACCAAACTTTTATAACTTTGCTGTGGTTTGCTATTGATATGTTACAAACATTGCAGGATAAGGCTGAAAATTAACTTGTCTTATAATGTTTCTCTTGATTGAACTGAACAGTTTGTATTTTTTAAAGCTGAAAGTTGGAGTTTCTTCTAGTAGGAAAAACATGTTTCATGGTTTATAATCTATTTGGATTAAACTTAACAGTTTGGATTGAATGATGTAGATATTATTATTTTCTGAATATATAATCTAAATGTCGTATCGTTGAACTTGGATGAATGAGATTAGATTTTTTTTTCCTATATTTTTTTTTTGTGTGTGTGTGAAGTCTTCCTCCATGGAATTGAGATTCAGCTTGATTGAAACCACCTAAATTAGAATGATTTAAAATTGTGCACATCATCTTGTGAAATGAATTTTGTTATTTTCGAAATATTTAGCTTCATGATTGCTGAAGATCATGTATGGGAAATGTGAAATGCCAACTACCTCTTAATGGTCAATATAAAGGCCTGATTGAGAAAACAACATAGTTGTAACCATGCAACCAATTTCAGCAATCACAATGACAAAATTAGAGCAAAAATAAATTAAATAAGGTTGAGAGTAGACTGGTTTTATCTAATAAATCATTTGGGTGGAATTTTGAATTTTCTAGACTTGAAAGATGATAAAGATAGTTAACATCCCTCCTGCCTCAAATAGAGAACATCATCTGGATGATATGAAAGAGGAACATAAAGCATGAAATCTAGAACCATCAGGGTATTTTACTTTGAACATACTTTATTTGGTTAATCAATGATGCTTCTTGGTATAATTTCCACTTTTAGAGCTTAGAAGGAAGGCAAAAGTTTCATCTAAAATTCAACTTCTGTCTTGGCTGTTAACTCATGAGGAAGCTCAATACAATAGATGTAATTCAATCAAGATGGCTTCTGATTTATCTTTGTCCAAACTGAAGTGTTTAAGTGTAGGAAGGAAGTAGGAAACTATAATCTTTTGTTTTTTCAATATTCTGTAGCTTTAAAGTTATGGTTTAGTTTGGGTCATTCCAAAGTCTTGTCTCTTAATCCTCATTAAATTTCAATGCATTTGGAGGACGCAAGAAAGCTATTTGGAGTATCTGGAATTAAAGAAAAGAAAGAATCTTTGAAAAAGCTATTTGGGTCTGATTCTATCAGGGTCATTCTGTCCTTCAAGTTATTGCTTCCCCCAAACAGTTGTTACAAGCAAAAATACAAAAGCCTAAACAGAATCCCAAAATTTGACTTTGCCTCATCAAAGTGAAACTCCTATCCTATGTGGTTATCAAAATCATTTCTTGGCATCTTTATGTGCATATGTACAAATTTATAAATATGTACAGATTTATACACTTGATGAGTAGTACAAATTTAAAACACTTTGAAATTGGGAAATGCATATGTACAGATTTATACATATGGCTTTGTTTTGCCTCTTGCAGAATTAAAACACAGATTTATAAATATGCCTCTTGCAGAATTATGATATTTAGAAAATGCAACAGCCCTTATCTTTCCAATTACTTAGCATGTTTATGCATGGATATGTGAATGTAAATCTGTTGCTTATATGTGTATAAGAAAAACTTTATGTCAGAATTTGCCTTTTAGTATTAGATTGATAATGTTTGAGATATTTACTTCTCTACTCCATCAAATTTATATTGTTTGGTGCTGTAGTATTCTTTTATGTTGTTATTTAGTTTGTTGGTTGACTTATTGATTATGCATTCAATTGATGGTAGGAAAAAATGATAGAGCTACAAGAGGAAACACAAGCAGAGGAAAGTGAAAAAACAGAAGCTGAGATATGTGAGGAAGTTCTAGGTAAAGCTTCCGGATTTAACCAGAATTTTGCATTTTCACAGATTAAGCATCAATCCACTGCAACAGAAGCAGAGTTAAGGTGCATTGTGCAACAACAAGAAAATAAGATTAAACAGTTGGAGGACCAACTCATCTTATTTGATCAATAAAAAGAGAAAATAAAAAGCCTTGAACACCAATAATTTGTCCTGTTGGAGATGATGAAGCAGCTAACTATAGCCCTTGAACTATAGCAATCTGATAAAGCTCCAACTCGATAGCGATTGCCATCTCCAACTGATGAAGACTCGTCCTCATCAGCTACAACTATTTCAAATACCGCAACTAGTGACACTTAACATGCTAACGGTATTGATGGTTATTTTTTTGTTGTATGGACAGTAGATATTTTGACATGGGGGTAGAACCATCTTTTTAGGATTGTTTGCATGTATGTGTTAGATGGTGTACATGGTGTGGGCATTTTTTTGTTAGTTATGCGCAAATAGATAGGTACAAAAAGGAAAATGTGGGTGCATACTGTTCTTTTGGGTTATGCACATGTGATAGTGCATTTTGGATTTTTATTGCTCATCATGCATAAAATTCCATGTATGCACTATATATATATATATATATATATATATGTATGTATGAAAATATAATATTTGATTTAGTGATCAGGTTTTTATATTGTGTCCATTTTTTTGTTCATGTTGAATGTATAATGTAGGTCAATACGAAATGCTCTAAACAAAAACACATTCTGCAACTAATTTTTTAGTAGCAAAAAGTCATTTAGCATAATTGCATTCCGCTGAAGGTCAATATGAAATGCTCTAAAAAAACACATTTTGCAACTAATGTTTTAGTAGCAAAAAGTAATTTAGTATAATTGCTTCCATATTCAGTGCCTAAAAAATAGTCGCGAAAACCTTTTGGATTTCACATTCAGCATCTAAAATGATTACAATTAACCACTAAATTTTAGTCGCCAAACGATACATTCGTCCACTAATAAAATAGTCGCAAAAACTTATTGGATTCCACATTCAGCGTCTAAAATGACTATAATTAATCACTAAATTTTGGTCTCCAAAAGATACATTTGGCCACTAATAAAATAGTTACAAAAACCTATTGAATTCCACATTCAGCGTCTAAAATGACTATAATTAATCACTAAATTTTGGTCTCCAAAAGATACATTTGGCCACTAATAAAATAGTTACAAAAACCTATTGAATTCCACATTCAGCGTCTAAAATGACTATAATTAACTACTAAATTTTGGCCACCAAAAGATACATTTGGCCACTAATAAAATAGTCGTGAAAACCTATTGGATTCCACATTCAGCGTCTAAAATAACTATAATTAACTACTAAATTTTGGTCACCAAAAGATACATTCGGCCACTAATAAAATAGTCGCGAAAACCGTTTGGATTCTACATTCAGCGTCTAAAAGTATTATAATTAACCACTAAATTTTGATCACCAAAAGATACATTCGTCGACTAATAAAATAGCTGCGAAAATCTTTTACAAAATTGCCCGTTACACCTTTGGCGTCTAATTTTTGTGGGATTCGCGACAAATTATTAGACACTAAAACTTACATTTTGCAACTAATTGATTAGTCGCTATACAATTTTATCAAATTACCCTTGAACTTTTAGCGTCTAAGTTGGGGGACCAATTTGACCAGCATTTAGTGACTATTTTGCTAGTCGCAAAAAAAAAAAACTATTCGCGTCTAAACCAAAATTTAGACGCGCTATGAATCTGCGACAACGCTACTGCAACTAAGGGGTGACTACCAAATTTAGACGCAAAAAATGGCTTAGCGTCTAAATGTGACTTTCTGCGTCTAATTTTGCTAGATGCAGAATGTCAGTTTTCTTGTAGTGATAGTAAGATTTTTTTTTTTTTTAATATATATATATATAACTTGAAAAAAACAATATTGTTGTGAGAAGCTTCAATTGACACCCCTAAGATTTATTGAAAGATGGAGGAGTCCCTGATGTTTTGAAATGAGAGTAACATAAAATAGTAATACTCTATGAGAGGTTTTAATTGACACCCCTGAGATTTATTGAAAGATCAAGGAGACTCGCATGTTTCAAAATGAAATGCTAACATGTTTGCAGTTTAATAATGTAATACTTCCATGCTTGTAATAGAATGACAACACAAGCAAAAAAAATATTTATTTCCCAAATGTCTTATAACTATCAAAGTTTAGTATCTTTTAAATCATTTAACATATTTAATTTTTTGATCTTGTAACAAATGTTAGATATTAAACTCTTCTTATTGCAAGTATATTAGTCATTGTATTGTTTGAATTAATTTTTCACAAAGAGTCTATCAATTTGAAGGGTGTAAGTATTTCATTTCGAAACATGTAGGGCTCTTTATTGTGAAAGCGTCTACTGCATGCGTGAGAAATGTGGGCTGATAGTCAAGCGATTAAAATGGAATGTGGTTTTGAATCAGGCTATCAATGACACTTCTTTAATTATTACATACAAAATGAAAATAAATGCAAGCTTTAATTAGTCGGCAAATACCGATACTACAAAGACAAGAATAATAGTTAAAAAAAATCTCATAATAACATAAATTAGTAATACTACATGAGAGGTTTTTATTGACACCCTTGAGATTTATTGAAAGATCAAGGAGACCCGTATATTTAAGAATGAAACGCTTACGCGTTTGCAGTTATAATTTGTAATACTTCCACACTTGTGATAGAATGGCAACACAAGAAAAAAAAATTATTTCCCAAATGTCCTATAACTATCAAAGTTTAGTATCTTTTAAATAATTTAACATATTTAATTTTTTGATCTTGTAACCAATGTTAGATATTAAACTCTTCTTATTGCGGGAGAAGAGACTAAATAAGAGTATCTTAGTCATTGTGGTGTTTGAATTAATTTTTCACAAAGTATCTCTCATTTTCAAGGGTGTAAGTGTTTTATTTCGAAGCATCTGGGGCCTTTTTTTTTTTTCCTTAAACCTCAAGGATGTCAAGGAAAAACCTCTACTGCGTGAGAAACGTGGGTTGATTGTCAAGCAAATAAAACAAAATGTGGTTTTGAGTCAGGCTATCAAGGACATTTTTTTTTCAATATTACATACAAAATGAAAATAAATGCAAGCTTTAATTATTTGGCAACTATTGATACTACAAAGACAAGAATGATAGTTAAAAAATCTCATAATAACATAAAATAGTAATATAGTTAGAGGTTTTAATTGACACCCCTGAGATTTATTGAAGGACTAAGGATACTTGCATGTTTAAGAATGAAACATTTACACGTTTGTAGTTTAATAATGTATTACTTCCACGCTTTTAATAGAATGAAAACACAAGAAAAAAAATTATTTCCCAAATGTCTTATAACTGTCAAAGTTTAGTACTTTTTAAATCATTTAATATATTTAATTTTTTCATCTTGTAACAAATGTTAGATATTAAATTCTTCTTACTGCAGGGGAAGAGACAAAATAAGGGTTATTAGTCATTTTAGTGTCTGAATTAATTTTTCACAAAGTGTCTACCAATTTTAAAGTGTTAGTGTCTCATTTCGAAACATGTGGGGCTCTTTCTTTTTTCTTAAACCTCAGGGTTGTCAAGGAAAAACCTCTATTGCATGAGAAATGTGGGTCAATAGTCAAACAAACAAAACAGAATGTGGTTTTTTAAGTCAGACTATCTATGATGTTTCTTTCAATATTACGGACAAAATGAAAATAAATACAAGCTTTAATTAGTCTAAAATACTAATACTACAAAGACAAGAATGATAGTTAACAAATCTCATAATAACATAAAATAGTAATATTGTGTGAGAGGTTTTAATTGACACCTTTGAGATTTATTGAAGGATCAAGGAGACTCACATGTTTCAAAATGAAAGGCTCACATGTTAGTAGTTTAATAATGAAATACTTCCATGCATGTAATAGAGTGACAATACAAGAGAAAAAAAAAATTATTTCCCAAATGCCTTATAACTGTCAAAGTTTAGTAGCTTTTAAATCATTTAATATACTTAATTTTTTGGTCTTGTAACAAATGTTAGATATTAAATTCTTCTTATAGCGGGAGAAGAGACAAAATAAGGGTATATTAGTCATTGTAGTGTCCGACTTAATTTTTTGAAAAGTGTTGGTCAATTTTAAGGGTGTAAGTGTTTCATTTTGAAACATATGGGGTTTTAGTTTTTCCTTAAACCTCAGGGGTATCAAGGAAAAACCTTTATTGCATGAGAAACGTGGGACTATAGTCAAGCAAATAAATCAAAATGTGGTTTTGAGTCAGGCTTTCAATGACATTTCTTTCAGTATTACGTACAAAATGAAAATAAGTGCAAGCTTTAGTTATTTGGCAACTACTAATTCTACAAAGACAAGAATGACAGTAAAAAATCCTCTTAATAACTTATAATAGTAATACTATGTGAGAAGTTTTAATTGACACTCCTAAGATTTAATGAAGGATCAAGGAGAACTGCATGTTTCAGAATGAAATGCTTACACTTTTGTAGTTTAATAATGAAACACTTACACACTTGTAATGGAATGACAACACAAAATAATAATAATAATAATAATAACATATTTTATTTCCCAAATGTCTTATAACTTTCAATGTTTAGTATCTTTTAAATCATTTAATATATTTAATATTACAAGGTGTTTGCTAAACATTATTCTAAAGTACATTAAACATTATTCTAATGTGTATTTCAATTTTAAAGGTGTAAGATTTTCATTTTGAAACATGTGGGGCTCTTTGTCTTTTCCTTAAACCTCAGGGGTGTCAAGTAAACACCTCTATTGCGTGAGAAACGTGGATCGATAGCTGAGCAAATTAAAAAAATGCAGTTTTAAGTCACGCTATCAATGACATTTCTTTAAATATTACATACAAAATGAAAATTAATACAAGCATTAATTATTCGATAAGTACTGATACTACAAAGACGAGAATGACAATAAAAAAAAATCTAAAAATCACTTAAAATAGTAATACTATGTGTGAGGTTTTAATTGACACCCCTGAGATTTATTGAAAGATCAACAAGACTCGCATGTTTCAGAATGAAATGCTTATACGTTTGTAATTTAATAATGAAACAATTACACCTTTGTAATAGAATGACAACACAAGAAAAAAAAACAAGTTTTTTATTTCCTAAAAGTCTCATAATTGTCAAAGTTTAGCATCTTCTAAATCATTTAATATATTTAATACTTTGGACTTGTAACAAATGTTAGATATTAAATTCATTTGATTTCAAGAGTAGAGACAAAATAAGGGTATATTGTCGTTGTAGTGTCCAAATTAATTTCTCACAAAGTGTTTGTCAATTTTAAGGGTGCAACTGTTTCATTTCGAAACATGTTGAGCTATTTTCTTTTCCTTAAACCTCAAGGATGCCTAGTAAAAACCTCTACCGCGTGAGAAACGTGGGTCGATAGTCAACTTAATAAAGCATAATGTGGTTTTGAGTCAGGCTATCAATGCCATTTCTTTCAATGTTACATACAAAATGAAAATAAATACAAGCTTTAATTATTCAGCAAGTATTGATATTGCAAAGACAAGAATGACAGTAAAAAAATCGCATAATAACCTAAAATATTAATACTATGTGAGAGGTTTTTTTGACACCCCTAAGATTTATCGAAAGATCAAGTAGACCCGCATGTTTCAGAATGAAACACTTACACATTCCTGGTTTAATAATGAAATACTTCTACACTTGTAATAGAGTGACAACACAAGAAAAAAAAAAAAAAAAAAAAAAAAAAAACAAAATTTTGTATTTCCCAAATGCCTTATAACTATCAAAGTTTAGTAGCTTTTAAATCATTTAATATATTTACTTTTTTGATCTTGTAACAAATGTTAGGTATTAAATTCTTCTTATTGCGGGGGAAGAGACAAAATAAGGGTATATTAGTCATTGTAGTGTCCGAATTAATTTTTCAAAAAGTGTCTGTTAATTTTAACGGTGTAAGTGTTCCATTTTGAAACATGTGGGGCTCTTTGGATTTTTTCTTAAACCTCAAGGGTGTCAAGAAAAAACCTCTACTGCGTGAGAAACATGGGTCGCTAGTCATGTAAATAAACAGAATATTGTTTTATGTTAGACTATCAATGACATATCTTTCAATATTACGTACAAAATGAAAATAAATACAAGCTTTAATTAGTCGGCAAACACTGATACTACACAGACAAGAATGATAGTTAAAAAATCTCATAATAACATAAAATAGTAATAGTGTGTGAGGTTTTAATTGACACCCTTGAGATTTATTGAAAGATCATGAAGACTTGCGTGTTTCATAATCAAACGCTTACATGTTTGTTGTTTAATAATGAAATACTTCCACGCTTCTAACAAAATGACAACACAAGAAAAAAAAATTATTTCCTAAATGTCTTTTAACTTTCAATGTTTATTATCTTTTAAATCATTTAATATATTTAATATTTCTGAGATGTTGACGGAGCCCTCCTTCTAGCGCCAAAATATTGATACAAAAATCTGCATCAACTAGAGTGATTCGATCAACCCTGGTGGGATTGGAACTGGTGTGTGCGTGATTATGAATAACTAGCAATTAATGAATATTGAATGCAGTAGAGTAAATGGCAAAGAGGTTTTTAAAGTGGTTCGACAAGATGAACCCTTGAGCCTACGTCCACTGTTTTTGTATTTGCTATGAGAGCTTACAATAATAATTCTAGAGATATTTTTCAACCCTTTCTTCATCGTTTGAGGGAGTTTATATACAGAGTTTGTACAAAAGAAAGAGCCAAAATAAAGAGATTACAATTAAATTGAAATGCAACTCCGATATTCTCATGATTGGACATTGTGATTGCGCAAAGATTGATGTCAACCTGATCCCTCCCAAGATATCTGGGATCTAAAGCTATCTAGGAATTGGTTGAACAACCGCAAGGATTGTTCGTGACTAGCTTGTGCTAGTCGAGCTTATGCTAGGTCGGACAATCAGTAGAGTTGAGCTAGTTTTGGATCAATTTATAACCTCATGATACTCTGAGCTTGATGGAAAAATCACACACAACAGGAGCGTTTGGATGAAATATCATCTACACCGAAATCATCCAGCCATGGAAAAAGTGAACCATCAACAAACAAACCAAGTTCCCCAACCAAAGACAAATTCAGTCATTAGCAATTGAATATGGCTTGTTATGCTAATGAAATAAATGTTATAACTACTATGAATACTATGTTGATGATTGGGAGTTGGGACCTTTCTATATTATAACTTCGTCAAATTTCAATAAAAAAGTGCATGATGTTTTAATTTGATGTGTGTGATTTACAAAATAAATCTTAGTGTCAAACACATAATCAGCTAGAATTAATACTGATGTTTTATTTGATTAAATTACTTAAAATCCCTATGGTTTTTTCCTTATTAGAAATGATATTGTTATATATACTTAAATAGATGATATGAATTGCATGATAAATGAGTCTACCTAAGTATCAATACAAGTATTATCTATTTTTTTCGGCTAATTAACCACTTGGGTTAAGTGATATAAGAAGATTGTCTTTTGACAAGTATTACTATAAATTTACTTCATTATTTTCATTAATTGTCTTTTAATAGTCTTGTATTAGTTATTAATTAATGGGCAACTTTTTTCCGAAACGAATCAAAAAAGGGCAAAAAACAGTTAGTTATTGTTAATATAGAACTATTTTCAAATGAAATTAAAAAAAAAAAAAAAAGAAGAAAATATAAACCAAAAAGATTTATTAAAATTATCATAAAAATGGGAAAGAAACAAAATTAAGGAAAATAAAATAGAAATAAAAGTTTAAGGAGCAAATAAAATAAAACTAAAAATGGAAAATCTAAATTAAAAAATAAAAAAAGTTATAAGAAACTAAGGAGCATCCCTACTTTACTGGGGAGGTTTATAACTGACCTTGTGAGACCTTTTTCGATGATAAAAAATGAATACTAAGTTTAATCTTGTTTGAGGTTGTAAACATCGTGTCATAATATTAAATGGAAACCTCAAACATTGGGCTACGAGGTTATCATTTGGAGTTAGACTTGGAGTTGTAGCTTATGCGCAACCCATTACCCAAGTATCTGGCGTCGTGTTCCATATTTGGGCTGGTCTAAACAACTTTAACTGATTTTTTTATTCCTTAAATTTTAAGAATAATTTTATATTTATAATTGAGTCATACAACTAAGCAAAAAATCTATGACATAATAGTTATTTTACAAAAATTTTATAAAATTTTTGTCTGATTGTATGACTTAGTTATAAGCATAATATTATTCAACTTTTAAATGTTCATCTGAAGTTCAAAAATCTTTCAATAAAGATTGGCTCAGAACTTAATTTTACAGACTTTTTCTTACAACTTCGATGTAGTTGCTCATAATTGGACAAGTAGGACCTATAGCGAGTAGGCAAGACCCATTTACGAGCTGTTATATCGGAATTGTGAGAGAAAGTTTATGAAATTAGATTATAAATGTAGTATTACCCAAAATCTTTTCTTAACCACTATTGTTTATACATCTCCATTGCATGCATGGACTGACCTACATTGAGCCGAGTTGGGACCAGGCATTTATTTGTGTTTATTTTTGTATTTTTACAATTAATGGTCTTATTTGTCTTCACATTTAAATATTTTAAAATTTATTATAGTTGTTTTTTTATACATAACCGATAAGTCTGTATTTTGATTCATTATTAATAAATATGTTTATGAACATTTTAAACTGTCTATGAAATTAAATGAGATTAATAGATAAATGATATATAACTTCGTTGAACAAACAAACAAACAAACATAATAATAATTAAGAACAATTATTTTATATTCAATTTAATTGTGATACTTAAAAACTTTATTTAGTTTATGAAATAATTATAAATTTATGTGACGAAATTACTGTGAATAGATCTTTTAATTTTGTATATATATTATTTTCGTAATTTTTTTTTTCTTAAATTTATCATGTTATGAGGTTAACCCCCTTGAAGAAAATTTATGGAGGTCCATCCCTCTGCTTGCACGTACCAAGAACATTATGGAACCATGTTACTCTGCATAAGGCCATAAGTATACAACAGTATCTTATAGTTATATGTCAACACCATTCATATATAAAGTTGCTCCTTGACAAGTTATAGCTATCCAAAAAGAGAAAAAATAATTCTTCATTTCGGATACTGCCTACACATCATGGTAATTGACTGCATCAATCCCTCCTCAATAATTACATGATCACAATCCATTACTTTATTTGCAAAGAATTACCTCCAATTTTGAGATTTTAGCCCCATGAAAATCGGCTTTGTCATCAATCAAGGACTTTCCAGCATCCCATTTCCTTTTTTCCTGCAAAAGCTAAACAACTATATCCATAGCAAAAAAACTGATGGTCTTTTTCATCATTCTAACGGAAAGCTGGCGAGCTGCTTACCTTCATTATGGATATGTCTGATAAACAAGAATGATATGCATTCAAGCACATGATTATATCCTGATACAGGAATTTTACAGATTTTGTGACCATTCCTTTGACGATTTGTATATTCGAAACGCAGCATAACACATTGTAGCATTACCTATCACTGTAAGCGCAGCTTGAAGAGCCACCAATGCCTAAAGATCATAGATTAACACACGTCATTCAAGATACTTTATCTCAGAATAATCACTCGAAACACAAATGCAATGTTCAACAAAACAGTGCATTGGTTAATGAAAATAACTGTGGTCTTCAGATATTCATATATAGAACTATGGAACTATCCATAGTATGTATAATCACTGTGACCTGAATGTAGTGGATAGAGAAATGCCTCGGCCAAAAGTAAAATATTATTTTGTGTTCCCGTTTTATAACATAGATGTAATGTGAGTACATATTGATTGTTGATTTCTAGTCCAGTAAGCAGATACACTGAACACTAAGTTTATGTATATAAACAGTTAGATGGTCAAAACAGAATTGCAAGGGGGTGATTAAATTACTGATCTGGTTTTTTCAGTTGAACAATACCCGAGATGGAAGCGGTTTGTTTAACACAAAACTAATCCAAACCCCCGATTTCACGTGAAAATGTGTAAAAGTCTGAAACCATATCAATTTAGAATTTATCCTACATAGAAGAGCTTCTGTATGTCCAAGCTTTATGAAACCATTGAACATACAATTTAATTTAAGGTGATGCACATTTTTATTTACCAACAAAAAACTACTTTTTCTGTGTCAAAAGAACAAAATGAGATATACCTTGAGTTAGTCAACCAAGCCTCAGAACCGTTTCGAAGCACCAGCTCAACACAAGACATCATTACTTAATAAACCAGAAACACTTCTAATGTAATCTAAAATGACATTAACTAAATCCTCAAATCAACACCTATCTGACACAGATACCAATATGCAAGTGAAACTCCCTACGTAACACCAACAAAGGTCATTAGAAAGTCAAGTACTTGTGAATACAATATACAATGGAACAAAACCACACACGACACTATACTCAAGAAGCACAACTGTAACTTTATAACAAAATTCAGAGAGCACATAATTTTTTACTCTACAGTTGTAACATCTGCTAAACTCCTTATTCAGGGATAAATACATAGTAATAATTGTGTTAAATCAGTAATTTCCTACAATTATACAATTTGCTTAATTAATTTCAATTGTTCTTTTTATACTCAGTCAAGCCTATCAGAGAGTAACCTAACGAATTCCTGACAGTGCCAGATTTCTTATAACTCCATGTTGCACATATACTTGTAGAATAATTGTCCTTCATTTTCTAATCACAACCTCCCTCAGGGGTTCTCTCCTAATCCTTACAAGTTTTCCATAATTGTGATTAAGCTTTTCATTTATCGGAAAATGGCACACATCTGATTATTGGGTTGTTAACATATAAAGATGGCAAAAAAGGTAATAGTGTTTCCACCTCTAAGTCTTTAGTTACTTCAATATAATAAACTTGGTAATGGGTGAAGAATGAAACATCACAGCAATGACAGGCATTGCACTTCCATAGGAACTAAAATATGAAGAAAATTACAAATACTTGACTAACAATGTACAAAACATGTCCAATTTAACTTAGTACCATAACTAAGAGTTGAATAGAGTGTAAAGCATCAAAGTAAAGTAAATGAACCGTTTGATTAAAACCAGTTAACAATAGCTTCTCCATTTCAATAAATTCATACTATTACTCAAAACAAATGTATAGTAAATAAAGCTTGCCTCAAGAGACTCAGAATTATAAAAGAAATGCCATGTGCATGCACAAAATGCTCCACCAAGCAGGGGTACCTAAACAATAATGGAGAGGAAGAGAGTTTATGAAGAAACAATGCCATTAGATGATTGCGAAACAACAAAGTATGCTCTATAGAAAGTTGTAAATTTAAGTGAGTCATCACTTACTGTATAAATATATTAGAACCTACAAGCCAATCTGAAAGGCTAATACCTAAAAGATATAAGACATTCAAAGACAAGTACGATGCCCATTAAAGTAAGAAGGAAACTAGAATTAGTATCATTCCAACTATTTCCAAGAAGACTGCAACATAAAGGGGCAACGGGATTTTATGCAGTCATACTCATCCTCTTACGGTTTGTGTATTAGTTGCTTTGATCCATTTATTTTCTCGTTTAAGTTGGAATGAGTTTTACAATCCTTATAACTAGGTCAAGTCTATTTAGACTTGTGTTCTGTGGAGTTTAGTATTTAGATTTTGTAAGTTTAGGCTATAAACCAAATTTTGAGGGGGGACTACATTTCACAATGTATTGACTTAATTATAAATAGTAAACCTATCCCTTAAAATCGTATTAAAGCAAAATAGAACAGTCCTAGTTTGATTACTAATGCTTATAATTTAGTGAAGTAATTGAAGAAAATATTTCATAGGTCTTTAGAATTTTGAATAAGCACAAAATTCATCTACGAAACATGTTTACAGCATACACCACTTAATAATGCATTCCAAAATTTTAGGTTAGTCATACAAGGAATGTAATGTAACTAGCAAAGATTGAGAAGAGGAACTCACCATTCCCCATGAAAGACCTTTCCATGCTTCACACTCAGATTTCTCTCCATATTGCCACACTAAAGCCATTGTGACCTTTCCATGCTTCATACTCAGATTTCTCTCCATATTGCCACACTAAAGCCATTGCAGTACCCTTTTGAACAGAAAATTTAGAGTCAATCATACTTCTTCATTTTCCAACTGAATGTTAATCATCGTTATAAAGAGATATTCAAACCCCACAATATACTGAATGTTAATCATCAGTATAAAGAGAAAATTCATACAACTGTACAACACAACAAAATTACAATAATGAATCTATATTGCTAAGTTGTGGTTAGCATTTCATTATCCAAGCAAAACCTAGAGAAAACACACACAAACATGCATAGGAGATACGTGCTTTCTATCAATTTTTCACTCATCAAACTTAGCATTAATGAGTATAAATAAAACACAATTATTATAATAGCCACAATTGTAAGAGAAGAAAACCCTCACCATTCAACAACACTAGAGACATGCACGGCCCACAGGCGGGCAAGGACAAGGCATTGGATGGTTCACTCAGTTGCAAAGATGAGGCCAACAATGGCAATTCAGCAGCTGAGGCATGTCCCACTCTCACCGTCGTGAGGGCCAAAGCAGCTCCAACTAGACCAACAACAACCTTTTCATTGTCAAGAATTACAACATTTTTTATGGGTCTTGGGGCTTGAGTTTTAGACAAGTCAGATATAGCCATTGGTCTCTTGAAGGATTCAAGAAGATCCTTTTCGCTGGAATAAACTCCAACTGCAAACATCAGAAATCCTAATTCCAGAGCATAGTACCTAGAAATAGATTAAATAATAGAATCATAAGCATAATATTTGTAGAACTTACTTCATCAGGTAGCAAATTACTATCATATAAAATTTGTCATCTAAACCATTTAATTTCAATGTCGATCATTCAGAAGTTGCAAAAAAGCTTCTCAAGTAGCAAATATTCTATATCATAATGGAAGCACCTAAACTAATCACAAGACTGCTTTGAATAAACAATGCTACTACATCAATTTGTTGCATTTTTGAAACCATTTTCTAACAACCCTCATTGCAACTCAGGACCAGCTTTCTCCTTATTTGGATATTAAAATAAAACAATAGGCAATATCTCATCAAGACAAAACAGGTCAGACACCAGCGGCTAAAAACTAGAACCCAATTAAAGTTAAGAACTGGAACAGTTTCACTCTCCCCATAAAATTTATTATCACTTAAAACAGATATAAAAGGCTTTTGTTTCAAATCGGTCCCAAGTTTCGCCACAATCTTCTTTAATCCCCTTGTCTGAAAATCAATTTTTTCAGCAGAACTACCATTGATGTCACCTCACACAGCTCCATTCCCATAATTTCTTTAAAATGGATGTTTAATGGGCCAGTAGAAAACAGGTCACACCTGTTTTTCCTTCTTGCCACCATTGATCTCTTACAATTGCACTGAAACCAAATTGCACCCTAAAAGTAGTAAAATTTTAACAAAAAACTGATGATGTAAGTTGATTAAAATTTATCTACATACTATTACACCAAATTATACAAACACGACACAAGAAATTTAACATCAGTATGCATACATAAATATTGTAAAATCATAAATCAAAAGTCTCTTATCAAAAGAACCCGAAAACTTCTCCGACACAGATTTGTTCACCAAATGTCTTGAGCTCCTAATTTTTACTTCCAATAATAAAAAAGAAAAAAAAATATACCCAAATCAATATCAAAGCTAATATAAATACAAATGATACTGAATTGAAGTTTAAAGCTTATACCCATAAATCATAAGAGCAATATCAGTAAAATTACAATTGAGATATGAATTAAAAAAAAAAAAAAAAAACAGAAGACCTGAAGAAGATGAGTGTGAGAGGTTTCGGGGGAAGAGTGGAATGTTATGGTTTGGAATTGTAAAGGAGAAAATTTTCGCATTCAAATGCAAGCGTTGAAGTTGAAACATGTTTAAGTTAGGTTCATCTTCACAAAACAATAGACAAGGTTTTGGTTTTGAATGGATTGAAGAAAAAATGGGGTAATTTTAGAATAAAATTATAAAATATTTTAATTTAAATTCTGTGGGGTTTCCATAAATTGGGCTCTTGCCTTTGGATTCCTTCGGCCTGGTCCTGTCCTGTGATGTCCTCTACAGAATTATTTTCAATGTTATCCGGTGTTTTTAACCTCTTTTAAGCTATGTTAATATTTAATTCATCCACTTCATTATATAAAAAACACTAGTCATATATCAAGCTTTAAACCAATTTTAAAATAGTAATGTTAAGTACATAACCTAATCTCACAGTCTTCTTTCACAATCTCTAACGTGACAACTCGTAATTAGACAAGCGAGACCCATAGCAAGCAGATATGATCCATTTATGAACAGACCAATTGCGAGTTACAACGTTGACAATTGTGAGATTAGGTTGTGAACCTAGCATTACTTATTTTAAAATTTAAAATCTATTTTACCCTTCACATTACTTACCAACTTAACAATTTTTTTAAATCATTCACTCAATAAATATCCAAATCTACAAATTCAATTTTGAACTTACAATTATATTATCTCAACCAAGGTTACACATTTAGTTGATTTTTAGATTTTAAAAAAAATATGATAATTGTATCTTTAAAGGGATAAAGTAGCTAAAAATTTAATGATAATTATAAAAAATGAGATTAGTATGAATGAAATAATTTAAACATGATTAAATAAATAATAAATGTTGAAATATTGTTTTATCAACCCTAAAAATAATTATATTTTAGTTAAGATATTAAAAATGTTATTAAAGCTAAAAGGATATAACTAGATAGTCTGCAATAATTATTTAAAACAAATTTTATTTTAATCAAACATTTTGAAATTTCTATCATAAGACAAACAAAGGCTAGATCTTTTATAAAACCTTTAAGTAATTTTAATTGAGACAAAATTAAAATACTCGTATTTTAGTTAAATTAAGTTTTTTCTTTTTTTTTTTGTTAATGATCAATAAAAATGAGAAATGTAAAAAAATATTGTTTAAGTTGGTAAGTCATGCGAAGGGGTAAAGTATTTAAAACAATTAAATCATCCACCCATGGATATTTCAATAATTTAAAAAGTGTCGGTTAAAAGCTAACGGTTTTGAAATGTTTTCTCATCATCTCTTCTTATTTTGTGTCATGTTTATGATAAAAGTGTTATCTAGTTGATACAAATCATCATTTGTGACTCTTAGATGTATTACTCAAAAGGTCATGAGTTTAAATCCACATGACTATTAATAAAGGATAACCATTGAAGACTTACTTAGCTGTTAACTTTAGGGTTCCATGGGACTAGTCGAAGTACATGCAAGCTCATCCGAACACTCACGAATACAAAAAAATAATAATAATAAATTAAACTTTCGTATAATTAACCATATCCAAACACATAAAAAACACAACTTCACATCATCAACCATCTTCACACACATTAAAAACAAAACTTCAAAATCAAATCTAGAAAGAATGAAATAACAAAAATAGCCATGACATACCATCAAGTCCACTAGCGACGACCATGGCCTTATCCAGCAGCCCCTGTTACAGCCATGGCCTTCAAATTTTTTTTTTTTTTTATATAAACTTCTGTTTTTGGATTATTTTTCTAATTTAAAAAAATAATGAGAGAGATTATAGTTTATTTAAGTTTATTTTTTTATTCAAGTTTATATATATTGCATAGAAAGACGAAAATACCCTTTGATGGTTAAGTATAAATTTGAAATTTAAAAAGTAGGTGGAATATGATGGTTTCAAAATGATTAGACCTAGAAAAACGGGTTTGGATTCGTGGGTCGACCTGCATCCAGGTAAATAATATAAGGCATGGGTATGTATAATTAGACATGTTTTTTTGGCCCCTGTCCTACCCTACCCATTTTGTAAACGGGTAAACCGAGTTCATCCACGGGTACCCGTTTTTAATTAAAAAAAACCCAAATTGTCGTTCTTTGTCTTTCTCTTCCACAGCGTGTGAGCTAAAGCCTAAAACACTTATTTTTTTCCTTCTCTCTCTCTCTCCAAACTTAACTTCTCTTGTTTACTTCACATTCCGCCTTTTTCCTGTCAAAATCATTCACAATCTCCATTCATTCCCCTTCTCTAACCCACTAATTTTTCTTCCCAAAGAGTTTTTCAACAACCCACTCTTCTTCTTTGCAACTAAGGGCCTACTGGGTATAATAGATCCAATTGATGGCCTAAAAAGAACTTGAATTCACCCAACCCTTCTCACTTTTGGTTCATCAAGATAGGCTATAGAGCGACACATTCCATTTCTTCAAATTGTTTTCTCTTCACGTTTCTCAAGATTTCGAAGCTTTTAAGAATTTTTCTGTTTTGGGTTTGTTTTGTGTTGTGGAGTTAGAATGAAAAACATTGTGTAATTTTGGAAAAAGATTTCTTTTCTTTTTGGTTTTTTTAAGGATTTGAGGATTTTGAGGTTGTTCTTTTTTGGGTATTTGCTTTTGGGTTTGGGTTTGGGTTTGGGTTTGGTCTGAAGAATGGAGGTAAAGATGATGAGGTGGCGACCATGGCCGCCTCTTGTGAGTTGTGATGAAGAAGTATGAGGTGAAATTGGTGGTACAGAGGATGGAGGGGTGGGATCTGGTGCATGAGGTTGCAAAGAAGAAGGAAGAAGAAAGATAAACGGTTGAGATTCGTTGGAAGGGTCCTAAAGTCACCTTGAGTACTTTTGAGTAGAAGGCAATGTTTTAAAACACGGCCCGGCCTGGTCGGTTGAGCCAGTTCAACCAGGACCCAGAAGCTTCAACGAGCTGGGTTTAAATTTTTCCTATTCACCCAAAACCCTAGGATTTTCGGTGATGATCGATGAACAATTGACTGCCGGAATGTTGGGGCTTTTGAAGAGCAATTGCTACTGAATGCAATGGTAGTGACGGAGTTGATTTCCGGTGAGTAAATCGACCGAAAATCGAACAAAACTGGCAGTGGCAACAATGGGATTTTTCCAGTGATTGACGAGGCTAACAGGGGTAGGGTGAGGTGGGTTTTGGTCGGGAGGAAAAGGGGAGTAATTCTGGGGCAATGGGGAGGGTTGTCGATGCTGAAATCGATGGGATCTGGCCTGGAATGCCGACGTCGACGTCAGTGAGATCTGGCCGAAATCGAACCTATTTCGGCCATATCTTGGGTATATTTTGGTAGAAATGGGCTCAAGAGATGATTAGGGTTGCATTTAGGGTGTCGCCGCTGCTAATCAGTTGTCGGTCGATTTGCATTTGGGGTGTGTTTGATAAATTTCAAACTTATAGGGACTTAACTGTAATTTTTAGGGGTATATTTGCTGAATTTTAAAAGTTTTTGTCAACCGGTTTCACCAGCTGTCAAACCGGTTAAACCAATCAACCCGGGACCCAGAAGCTTTGTCGGGTTTCACCCCGGGTTGGGTTTTAAAACATTGGTAGAAGGTCAAGAGGAATTTCACCAGAGTAGCAGGTACCCACGGGTCCACCCTACTCGTATAGGGTAGGGTACGGGTCCAACATTTTGGACCTATACCCGTGGAACCTGTTCCGGTTTAGACTCGGATTGTACCCGGCCTACCTGCCCATTTTGCTAGGTCAAATTAGGGGTGGGAAAATGTAATTTGATCTAACTTTAAAATGTAATTACTAAATAGTGTGACCGGACTTAGAAAAGAATAACTTAACCCGACCATTGAAATCCCGTCACTATGGAAGCCTATAAATAAAATATGTACCCGACAAGATCAGTATGAAGCTTATTTAAATGGCGAAATCTCATTTGCCTGCGTATGCTTCCTCTTCCGCAATAATCCACCCTCAAACGACCCCGAGATAGACCCCAATTCCTGCTTCCTTGAGAAGTTCAAGCTTTACGAGACCAGAGCGGCGAGGGTTTCTTGTTTTTTGTTTTAACTATAATTTTCAAATAATTGATAAACTAAGGGCTATTCAACTAAATTGAGTTTGGGTGTTTTTGAGCAGAGGTTCTATTTAATTGGGAGTGACAGGAACAAGAGGTTTTTTCGAGTGTTGAAAATTGATCGATCAGAGCCGTCTGATCTAAATATCAGCGAGAATCCGGTGGTATATTCCCCTCAGGAAATCAAAAACTTGCTTCAACAGATTGATGAAGGAAATCGTGCTACCAGCGGCCTCAACCCTTTGGCTAAGGTTTTCGGTATTGCAGGTCTGGTTAGACTTATTATTTCTTTTTTTGGTGGGAGGGGTGAGAGGATAAAGACCTTATTATTTCTATTATTATTTTTGTGCATTTTCAGTATATAATTGAGTTTTTTTAATTTTTTTTTTTTTTATATAAAGGCTGCATTAAGTTTTTGGAGTCATATTATTTGATTTTGGTTACCAAGCGAAGACAAATTGGATGTATATGCGGTCATGCAATATACAGTATAGAAGAGAGCCAATTGATTTCGATTCCTCATGTCTCTATTCAATCAGATGTGGCGCATTCCAAAACCAAACTCAGGTATTTTCCACTTGTTATATTTTTCATTTATTTGGCCATAATTCATTGGGTTAAAATGAATTTTAATTGAATTTTTATGGATCTAGTCAATTTAAAGTCGTGGATATATTCTTAAAAGATTTTTTTTAATACTTATTTCTCCTTTCTCGACTACTGTGATCTTTACTAGTTGAATTCATCATTTTAATTTAGAGCCAGAATTGGTTCTCATGCCTGGTTATCTATTTGTTGCATGAGAAAATGAATGCCTTAATTGTTTATTTTCCAGAATTTTTACCTTTTTCAGGATGTTTATGTGTGAAATGAAATAATTGCTTGAGTTTATTTATTTATTTATTTTTAAGTTTTTATTTTATAGTGATGCACTCCTCTTGCCATTTCCTTTTTTTTTTTTCTTTTTCAGATCATGGTGTGAAAAACAGTAAAGTTAAGAGAATGGCCATGTATGGTCAGGTTTTCCAATCCATTACCACCAATAAAATGGCCAAAACCTAAAGAAATCATCTGACAACAGTTTTCCAGTTCTGTTATTTATAAAGTAGAGGAACTTTTATTGCCTTCTGACTTGCTATTGTAGGTTACTTGTGTGCGAATTGCTTCTTTTCTGTTTTATAAACGAACTTTTATTATATGCTACGAAACAAAGCATAGTTGAACTATGTAAAGGAGATTTTACAAGAGAATGAACAAATTTTCCTAATATTAAGGACAAACTGTCCACATAACCCTCTAGTGTTACAATAGGGAACCTTATGAAGATCGTGAAAGAGAAAAAGAAAGGGAAGGCATAGAAGTCAGGAGAGAAAATTTGAGGAAGAAAATAAGAAACTTATGAAGATCATGGAATAGAAAAAGCAAGGGGAGTAGGGGAGGAATTAGAGAAGTGAGGAGAAAATTTGAATGGGGAAGTTTTCTTTATTCTCAATAATCAGTCAGAGCTAAGGCTAGATGACAAAACAACTAAGACCCTTATATATGGTAGCTAATATCATTGTTAATCAGCTTGTCTCTTTCCCTTTAAACCAGTTATCTTCAATGTCATAGATTGCTGGTATAAATCTAGATTCTCTTACTTAATTCTTGCTTTAAATAGAACAAAATGGTTCGTTTTGACTATTTGCCATAACCAATCCTCCACAATATTTGCCATTTTCTCAAATACCTCATTTTCGTATGGATGAACTAGAACTTGGAAGCCCCTAAATACCAACCCAACCTTCTCAGCTAGGAAGCTGATGTAGAACATATAGGATGCAAAGGGATATTTAGTTCTTATCATTCTATATTTTAGAATTGAGTGTCTTGGTTATTTCAGTCTTTATTTCATTGTTTCTTTGTTTAATTAGGATTAGAATATTCCATATTTCATTGTCGTATTAGGATTAGAATCATTAGAATTGGATTTGGTTTCTTTAGCCTATAAATAGGTCTTATTTTTGTTGGAATATAAGAGAGTTGATGATTAATAATAAGATTGTGATAGGAACCCACTCCAATAATTCAGCAATTTAGGCTAGTCCATGGGTCTTTCATGGGCTTAGGTAGAACTCCCTTTAGAAAATCGGCTTGTCAAGGAAGGGTGCCCAAACCTTTATAACCCATATGCCCACCATTTTCCCTTTCAATGTGGGATCCCAACATTCCCCCATGCTTCGAGACCCAACACCCTCATTGATCTTCTTGCCAGAGAGCGCCCGCCCTCATCGACCTTTACTGTCGTCCCTTTGGGTCTAACTTCGCCTAGAAGCATGTCAGCAACTCTCCTTCTTGACCCCTCGGAGCCCACTGGGCCCTGCTGCATGGGCTCCACGTTGGTTTCTTTACCCCTTAGGTGACTTCGCAGATCCCCTTTCCTTGAGGTAGCAACCCCGGCCCAAGGTCAACCTGCCACGTGTGCATATGATCATGCTCTGATACCAATTGATAGGAACCCACTCCAATAATTCAACAATTTGGGCTGAGCCATGGGTCTTTCATGGACTTGGGTAGAACTCTCTTTGGAAAACCGACTTGTCAAGGGAGGGTGCCCAAGCCTTTATAAACCACATGCCCACCCTTTTCCCTTTCAATGTGGGATCCTAATAGATTGATAATTGAGTATTGTTTCCTGGAATCTCTTGCTAGTTCTTCTTCTAAATATTTAATTCCTCTCTATCTCATTAATTATTATATATCTATCTTGTTATTTTTTTCTTCTTCTCTTATCAGAAGCTTAATTCCTTTTGCTGGGTTGCATGAATGATTCAATCTCTGTAGTAGTACTTCAATCTACCCTTGTGATAAGCTCCTGCCTATTTTCTTTATTCTTTTTTTGGAAGCATTGATTGATTTGCTTCAGGATTTACGTGCATCCCTTGTTCCCACCTGCATTTGTTGTTTTTAGTTAAACTTTCAAAGCACTTTAATGGGGTTATTAACTGTATATTTGCAAATTTGCAGGTACAAAAAGCTACTATCCAGTGTAGATTTGACCAAAGATTTTTTCTTTAGCTATACATATCCCATCATGCAAAGTTTGCAAAAGAATGTGTTGTCAATGGGTGAGGAAGGTATGCCTTATGATAACATATTTGTGTGGAATGCATATCTAACGCAAGCCATTAGATCGAGGTGCAATAACACTATTTGGACGATAGCATTATTTCATGGCCATTTTAAGCAGGTATGTGGTTCTTTCAAATGGTTAGATGTCTATTGATATAATTTTAATTTTCTACTTTAGATGATAAAGAAGAAAGTAGATTTATTAGAATTAAAATGAAATTACAAATATAGTGAACCAACAGTCCACTAGATATCTAGGTGTTTAGAAACTGAATAAAGGACTTCAAATTATTTTCACGACTGGGTCTCAATCTCTAAGAATAAATAAAAAAAATATATCCTTAAATTATTTAGACACCAAAGCCCATAAATATCTAAGAATATAATTTTCTCACAAGAAAGGGTTAATGACAATCACACCCATTGTAAATTGAAAAACTGACACTTTCCATGCCATACTCATAACTACGAAAACTACCAAGAACACCCGCTGTCGTTAGATCTTTCTGTTAAATATGAGAGTTGACTGATTTTGACCTACGCAATTTTTTTTTCCTTATTTGTCCATTTTATCCTTAATGAAATTTCTTTTAATTTCTATAAATTTAAAAATTAAAATAAATAATGCAAAAAATTCAGGAAAAATCCTATAAAATTTATGGATAATCTTTGAAAAAAATGATTAGTTTTACAAAGAATATATATTAACTAATATATTTAAAATTAGAAGAAGAATCCAAAAAAAATTTAAAATATTGCAAGAAATTTAAAAACCTTTCAAAAACTATTTATCTATTCCAAAAAATATTTAAGTACACTGAAGTTATACAGAAAAATTAATGGCATATGAACTGTTAGTGTATATTAGTGTATGCCCTAGAAATCATTCGTGTTGTCAGTTTCAGAGCATTTTGTCTTGTATCTATATATCATAAATAATAGAAGAAAAAGTTCTTCAATTCATATATATAATTTGCTTCCTTTATTCAGTCATGCATTTAAAATAAAGTATGTATATGAATTGTCCAGATGATTCATTTAATTGGTAAATGAATTATCGAAAAGGGTTCCCTATGGAAGCAATATAATTTGGGCAACTATATTGCACAGTAGGCATATCGGATGCTTCCGAAAGATATCATAAGTTGATATAAGTACGGATGACGATGATAGTCATGTCACTAGGGCATTGGTATGGATTAACAGTTGGTGAACTGTTTTTCGAACGTGACCGAATAACGACAAATCACTTGGAAAAACATGTAGTCAATGATTTATCGTTTGGTCATATCAGTGCATGATGTAGTCCTTTGACCTAAGACATTGTAGTCGGATTCGATACGGATGCATATGGTTCATATGGTGTATAAGTATGAGACTAATCATGTTTCGTATAATAAAGCCTATTTGGTCATGCGTTGTTCATATGCGGAAACGAACGATGGTCAAGAGGTGATCCATTGACTAGGAAATATAGGATTGGGAGTACCGCTGACTCCATCCGGATTCGAGTTCCTAGATGAACGTCGATAAATGTCAGAAATCAGAATCTCTGGCCAGAGTCTATTATTAGTCATACAAAAGCAAGTTTGTGATGACGAGTTCCGAACATACTGATCGACGATTCGATAGAAGATCGAGTTTAGGATTTTGACATTCCATGAATCCATGCTCGATCAGGATATCTCAATGGAGGAAGTTTACCTGCATGGTACGTATGATCTGAAATGGGTTCGATGAAGTATTTCTTCATTGTGGTTTAGGGACTATGACACATTGCTAGATGTTTACCATAGTCGTTGGGCCTCCGAACAGGTTTCCGGATTCATCCAGAACCGGCTCACAGCTAATCCACGGTGGACTTACATGGTCACTCCAATAGCCTTGAGAAGTTAGAGAAGGATGAGAGAGAGAAATGATTATCCGAAGAGGGCTAGCACCTTCCAAGGGTAATAACGGGATTTCTATGGTAATAGTTACATAGAAAACAATTTGTGACATTTTAAGGGTTAAAATGGTCAAGCAATAATTAATTATATTTAATTATTATATCTTAAAGTGTTAAGATTAATGAGATGAACAAAAATAACCTTTTAATAGTTAAAGGGTAAAAAGGGTAAATTTATGGGTTGTTAATGTAAACTAGTTTAGTTTACATGGGCCCTTGAATAATATTGATTATTCAAAGGGTAGCATATTAAATTCGTGGGGTCCCTTTATAAAATAAGATTTTATTGGGCTTGGAAGTGAAAAATAAATAATTGCAAAATTGCCCAAGTATATATAAGTGCAAAATGTTGCATTTTTGTTCAATCTTCACTTGTTCACCCAAACACAAACTAAAAGCTCTCTCTCCCTAGCCACGACCACTCTCTAATCCTCTCAAGGTGGTGTTAAAGTGTGGAGGTCTCATCTTTTTGGGGCTAATCTTCATCAATCCAAAGCAAAGGAGAAGATATAATCTCATTTCCAAGCTTTGCATGTAAACCGTTTTTTTAATCCATGCTTTCTTCTCCATTTCCACCACTCTTCATGCATGCATGCTGGTCTTTCATGAACTTAGCCTCTTCTTCATTGTTTTAGAGGCAAACATCATTAATCATCCTAGAAGTTTTGGAATGGTCAAGCCAATGGTAAATTTGCAGTTTTTAATCAATCTGTCTCCCAAAAGTTTCAAAAAATTATTCAGAAACACTCCTTACGAATAGATTAAGTTAATTTAGCATTTGTTGACCTTTAAAAAAACTTAAAATTTCTATTTTACCCTTACTCTTACCTTAGCAAAATAACCAAAAAATAGTAATGTATGACTAAAATACCATATCAACAAGTGATAAATTATAAGAAAGATATTTATGGCACTTAATCTAAAATCATATAATATAGTGGTAAACCAAGCATCGTTAAGAGGAAAACCAACCAACCTAGTCAAACTGGAAGGTATTAACTTGTGCTCTAGTTGTTAGATACTTTTGATAAATAGTTTGAACATATGTAGTCTTCTTTAAGAGTTTTGGTACATAAATCTTTCCCCATTACCTATTATTTGCGGCAAAACCTTTTGTCCTCAAGCAATTTTCCCAAAAAATCCTTTCCATGCATATAAGCGGAATATATGATTTCAATGGTAGAATAAATATAGTCCTGACTTCTTGGATAGTGAAGGCAACTGTTTTCTTTATTTGGCACCAAATGATAGAAAAAACCCACATTCATGGCACCTGTACAAATACCCAAATCAAAATCTGGCCCACAAAAATATTTCCCAAAAAAAAGAAAAAAATTGAAAGGAGGAGGTGGTAATTGTCTGAAATGTGGGCAATGGTGGTGGTTGGGGCGTGCATGAAGTATTGTGGTAGTTGTATAAGGTGGTTGTCTTGTTGGAAAGAAGCACCACCTTGTGTTGCTTCTTAAGGTCACGATGCAGCCCAAGTTTGTTGCAGCTTATAATAAGTACTAAGGATGAATCTTCTACTTGTCTTATTCATAGAAGTAGAAGCCAATTTTTGTATCACACACATCAACATGTATGCATCAAACACCACAATAAACTTCAACGCATTACATCAAAACAGAAAATCAAACTTTTAGAAAAGTAATTTTGGAATCATAAAACTACTGGGAAGGGACAAATGAAAGCTTGAACAAATTTCAAAAAATGGATCAAAAGATCAACTTGTCAATAGAAGTCGCCAAAAACCTCGTCGTTTGCCCAAAAAAGTCCCTGTCAACATCCCTTAACCCCTATCGTTAACACTGTACACAAACCCAAAACCCTAAACTCGCAAACCGCCACTCTACTGCCAGTCTACCTCACTGTTAACACTCACCAGTCATCGTAAATAGTCACCAGAAGGCAGTCGAAGATGTCAACCCAAAACCCAAGAGTCTCTACTTCAAGAACACATAAAAGTCGAATGAGTTGTGCGTTTCTTTTGCCATTTCTTTCAAATGTCAACTCTGATGGACACGTGTCAATGCCCAAGCCCTACACTTCAATTTCAAATTTTAATTTTAGATTTAAATTATTAATCGGCAATAATAACCTTACTTTTAAGTGTCTTTTGACTATTATGCCCTTATACATCACGAAAACTACTAACAGAGCTGACGATTGGGTGGAAAAATGATATTTTGAAACTTTTTGAGTGGGAAAGTGTCATTAAGGCAAATCTTGGGTGGGAAAAAGTCGTTCACTTTATGGCCCAACCATCCGCCCTCATCGCTTCCCCAAGCCCTACCATCGGCCCTTATCGCTTCCCCAAGCCTTTCACCCTTGTTCGTAGTCTGTTGAATTGCCTCTACCTTGTAGCATTCCCATCACATCGAGAACTAAACCTTCTACCATAGCAAACCCAATTTCTGATTAACTCTGAAATAGAAATCCTAACCTCCATTCCACACACACAAGCTGCCAAGAACAGTAGCAAAGCTATCTAGATCAACTAAAAAACAGTCACTCCACAAAAAACATGTAGAACAAGACAATTGAAAAATCCAACTCTTACCACATCACTGTCGAATCACAACCACACAAGCATCGCAAGTCTTCTATCGGATCTACTTACCTATATTTTCTTTTTTACTAGGCATAGTCTACTTACATTATATGTTTTCTTGTGAAACTTAAATTCATCGTTATTATATACGTGATTACAAGTTGAAATGCGAATGTGCCAAATAGATATGCAATGCGTAAAGCATTCATCACTTGTTTATGCTATTATTCAATTTATCAACACATGATGCATCCAGATGGCTTTATGTGTCAAATGGAAATTTGTTCCCTTGTTTTCGTAAATTGATATTCTTACGCATCAAACTATCATACACTATTATTTAAAAAGGTTTCTTACAGTTTTTATAGTCTTTCAAAATTTATTTGTCAAATATCCACAAAGAAATCCACTCTATATGTCTCAAGAGTTCTCATAAAAGGCTTTTGTAAAGTTTTCAAGATGCCAATTGGGACGGAACTCAATTTTGTGCAAGAAAGTTGTGTCTTGCACTCAACATGAAAGTGTAAGTGTCCTCGTGTTTGTGGGATTCACTATACATATGTCTCAAAAAGTGTTGCAAAAGGTTTGCATAGCTTTTTTAAATCGCTAGTTATAACACAACTAGATTTTAATCAAGCAAATTATACCATACACTCAATAAGAAAGTGCAAGCGTTTTCGTATTTGCAAAATTTATCGTATATATGTTACAAAACTTTTTGTTAAAAACGTTCATAGTGTGTTAAAGTTGTTGATTGTGACGCAACTTGATTTTGGGCAAGCAAACCGTGCCTTACACTTAGTGCAAAATTGCGAGGGTCACTGTATTAGCATTCACTACTTATATGTCATTAAAGTTATCATAAAAACTTTTGTAGTGTTTTCAAGTTGACAAAAGTGACACAACTCAATTTTATGAAAGTAATCAGTGACTTATACTCAATACGAAAGTGAAAGTGTCATCATATTTGCGAAATTCACTATATATACGTCACAAAAGTTCTTGTAATGAGTTTTGATAGTGTTTTCAAGTTGTCGATTGTGACACAACTTGATATTATGCAATTAAATTGTGTCTTACACTAAATACGAAAGTGTAAGGGTCATCTCATTTGCAATATTCACTATATATTTGTCGGGAAAGTTCTCATAAGAAGTTTACATAACGTTTTTGAACTGTCGATTGTGACAATTAGATTTAAGGCAAGTAAATAATGTCTTACACTCAATATGAAATCGCAAGTGTCATCATATTTGCAAAATTCAGCATGGATATTCGGAAAAGTTCTTGTAAAAGATTTTTGTAGCGTTTTTGAGTTGTCGATTGTGACACAACTCGATATTATGCAATTAAACCATGTCTTGCATTCAATACAAAAGTGCAAGTGTCATCGTATTTGCAAATTTCATTGTATATATGTTACAAAAATTCTCATAAAAAGTTTTTAGAGTTTCCAAGTTGTCGATTGTGACGCAACTCGATTTTATGCAAGCAAATAATGTCTTACACTCAATAGGAAAGTGCAAGCTATTATGTAGGTGCCCTAGAGCCAATCCACCTATTGTATTTTGACTCTTTGTATCATGTATAGATTAATAAAAATGCATTTTTCTTCTGTATCATGTAATTCATAATTGTATGTCTTGATTTATGTCCTTAAGATGATAGAATCGTGATGAGGCATTCTGGGTATGTACATGTGGTACTGGCTGCTCAACATCAATTCCCATTGCTGTACAATAGTCATCAAATGTCTTTAAGGTAAATTCATCAACATTGTCCAAACGTATTGCTTTAATTGGGTAATTTGGAAAGTGTGCCTATAATTTGATAATTTTGCCAGTAATCTAGCAAAGACAACATTATGGGTAGATAGTAGACAAACATGTGACCATCGTGCTGATGCGTCAATCAGTATCATAAAGTAGTGAAAATGTCCACTTGGTGGATGAATAGGTACACATATGTCCTCATGAATTATTTGTAAAAATGATGGGAGACCAACTTTAGTGATGGATGGCTTAACTGCCAATTTGCCTTATGAGCAAGCAATACAAGCACTCTCATTAGGTGATAGAATCTTCAGATTCTTTAATAGGTGCCCATGTGAGTTTTCTATGATCTTATGCATCATAGTATATCTTAGGTGACCGAGACGATCATCCCAAATTTTAAAAAGTTCAGAATCAGTGAACTTCTGGTTTATAACTCCATAGACTTCAATATTATTTAAGAATGTGTAATATAACCCCAATGAGAAAGTAGAGATTTTCTCCAGTATATGCTTCTGGCATGAAATATTACCATCGTTGCTATTTATGCTGTTAGTGCAACTGAAGAAGAAGAAGCACTTACTTTAGTTTTCAAGAAGCTAGGGAGTCTTTGGTACTTCCAACCAATGAGAGTCATTTCACCGATAACCCATGTGAGGAAGAAGACCCCAACAGCTCTCTCGATTGACTATCTTGCTAAGGAGGGGCCGCTTCTTCATGAACCAAAAGTTACAGTTTTCCTAAACCAACAGATCCTCTTTCTCGCAGCATTTTTGGAGTAGGCTCAATTCATCGGTTCCACTGAATGCTCCTATCTCTCGGCAAAGATCGTCTAAGTGTGCAGTTACGCTTTGCCATAGAATAGATCAACCTAGTTCCCGTTCTTTTCCAGTGCACGCGCTTTATATCTAAGTGTTTCAAATCTCGATAATGAGGATCCTATGATTACATATGGTGACTGGTCTAGAAACGTCTTAAGCCCCAATATTATTCTGATTAAGGGCACATATAATACGATAATACTATCATAGTGTTGAACGACATGTCAAAAGACAGTGATTGATCTTACTTGTTTAGGTTGTTTGATGACAACCTATTGCAACACATGGATGTTTGTTGAATGCAATTTGATTGGACCCCTCAATTATTAGAAACTACCATGAAGATCCCCTACCGTTTATGTTAGGTGTTAAATTGGATGTTAACCAGGTTTGACTAATAAAATGTCTCAATTGCCCCTAAAAAAATTCAATTTTATACCTTTTCATTACTGATTATGTTTGACTTGTGGAATATCTAAAGTGCCTCTTGAAGCATTTTAGTTTTACATAATATTTTTCTAAAATGTTCTAAATATTTTTAAACTTTCCATTAATTTTTTTTAGTTTATTTAAAATAAATAGAAAAAAGAACTTATAAAATGTGAAAAAAAATTATATTTAGAATTTCTTAAAATTGAATTTAATTTGAAAAAAATTAAGAAAATAAAAAATGAACCTCGAAAATTTAAAAAATGAAAAAATAAATTATAAGAAAAAAAAACTGAAATGAATCCAGCCACCAATCCATAACCGCAAGCCTTGGTGCCAATTGGTTTGGATTTGGCCAATGCAGCTAGATGTTGGCTGCTTCAGCCAATAGAAGTGGCTGGTTTCCTAGGAAAATAGTTGGTCAAGCCAGGCCAATGGCTAAGAATGGCCACGCCTTGCGTAGCCAATAACTGGCTAGGATCTAGCAGTGTAGGCCAGATCCGACGCTGCAAGGCCATAGGTGTTGGTCGATCTTGCTGGCCACTTTTTTTTTTTAATTTTTTAACACTTTCTATATATTTTTCAGATTTTTTTTTTCAATTTTCATATTCTTTAACTTTTATTTTTTTTAGATTTTAAAATATTTTAATATTTTCAGATCTGTTTTATTGATTTGTTTGTGTTTCAAAATATTTTAGTTTTTTTTTTAAAGTTTTTATGTTCTTCTTTTTCAGATTTTTTTTAAATTTTTTTTCATTTTTTTAGATTATTATATTATTAATCTTTCAGATAGTTAATTCTTTATAAAAAAAATTATTTACAAAATATAATATCTTTTCTTTTAACTTAAAAAGTCCGTTTTATCCTTCATTTGTTAGAACTAATGGTTAAAAATTAAAATAGACAGCATGTGGTGTTTTTGGTAGTTTCTAATAATTGAGGGGTGCCGGTAGTTTCTTTGAGTTTCAAAGGTGTGAAATAGTATTAACCCTGTGCTCAATATAAAAATAAAATGTACTGTATTTAGACAAATTTTTTTTGGTGCCTTAGGGCGTGTCCAACCAATTTATAAGTACCTCGACTAATCATGTGGGTTTAAATTAACCTCTAAAGTCCTGAAATTAACAACCGGATAAACCTTCTAATGACCATCCTTATTACAGTCAAGTAGACTCAAACTCAAGAGTAATACACTTAAAAGTTCTGTCGCCGCACCCAACCATCCAGGAGTGATTAATTGTATGTAAAAATTGAGAGAATAATAATGTAGTACAGTTTCCATACATTGGCTTAAATTTGGCCAATTTTTCAATGAGGGCAAAATTGTTTTTGTTGTTATTTTATTTATTTATTTTAAATCCTAGAAATAGTTATCCCTCTTTCCCTTTACAAGTAATGATGTTTTTGTCATTGAGTATTGGGAAAAGTACAATCTCTATCGTCAACGGCCTTTAAATCGCATAAACGATAAGGACATTTTTTAAATTTTCAAAGTTTTGTAACAAATTAAAATTTAGAAAACCCTGAATTTGTTTGTTTATTTTGAGTTCGTCAAATTTCCAACAATTGTGTTAGATTTAACCGGTGGTGGCTATATCACTGGTGGTGGTTGTGTTATGGTCTTTGTTTCTAATGGTGCTTAACCTGGTCTTTTGTGGGGGTGGCTGGTGAGTGTCTATATTCTTTATGTTGATTTTTCTAATAAATTTTATTTTATGTATAGCAATAGTGTCATTTTCAGATTTGATACTTAAGTGTTACTTTTCTCAATCTCAGTGACAAAAATGGCTAACAAAGCAACATTGCGAGCAAGGAATCACGAGCAGCTTTGAATTCCGACAATAGTGAAGAAGTAAGTTGTCGACGAAGTTGCCAAGAAACATCACCTCCGAGCGGCGAGGAAAGTTCTGGCGAGACTGACTAAGAAGAAGGTTAATTTTTTTTAATGAAAAATGATTTGTTTAAACTAAAATAAAATTTTCTCTGATGAAACAGCATATTATTCATATTTAATATCAGGATATTATAGTAATTTCGTAATGAAGTCAGTGATAACAGGTAAGGGTATTGTAGTAATTTGTGTTTCAGTGGATCAGTCTTTACTCATAGGATTTATTAAATTTGCATTCAAATTTATCTTTCCTTTTTATGCAATATTTGTGTTGTAACTATAAAGCTTGGTCTTTCACTGACAGTCTTCATCTGTCAATCCGTTTGTGTTCCAAACGCCAGGAATACTATGATCTCAGCCGAAGAGGCTCTTCAAACTGTTCTTAGAGTGGGTCAGCATCTGCCACCCATTTCTTTGCCGCTTCATGAAGCTCTAGGCAAGGTTTTGGCCCAGGATATTCGAGCTTCTGACCCTTTACCTCCTTTCCCAGCTTCAGTTAAGGTCGAATCAACTATTGCCCATTTTTATTTTTGTATAAGTCATTAGACATTGATATGCTTATATATTAATGTATTCTTTGTTCAATTCTGAAATTAATATACTTTTTCATCTTTACCTCGGATTTTAATTTTATGCTTTTTATGTTTATATTCTCTGAGTTTGAAAATGAACTTTTGATTTTTAGAGCATGAGGGCTATTGGGGAAAGTTTAGTTGAATGGTATTGATTGGATAAAAAATGGTTGTTGCAGGATGGTTTTGCAGTTGTTGCGTCAGATGGGCCGGGTGAATATCCTGTAATAACTGAATCTAGAGCTGGAAATGATGGAGTTGGTGTGATTGTCACTCCAGGAACTGTTGCATATGTCACAACTGGAGGTTAATATAGTACCTATATTTATGATTATAAAATTTTGATCTCTTTTGCTGATTTATAGATGCTACTTCTATCAATTACAGCTGTGTTGTTTGGGTAATGTCTAGCGTTTGAATAGGGCAATTGAATGTACATCAGTGGTGTTAGTAAGATTTTTAAGAAGATTCGGAGCTTAGCAGCTTGTGTAATGACTTCCAACTTTTCATTGCTATTTGTTAGATGCTTGCGATCATTTACAATTTGGCTCTTACTAAAGGGCAAGGACACATACTATAATCTGAACTGAGGAAACAAGAAAAATTTAACTGCACAGGGCGTTGAAACTCACCTTTGATGTCTGGATAAGAGGAAGTAATATAAACTGCCTAGAACTATTTTATTTTCATCTTTTTGTGTGTGAATCCAGTGTCAGTCCTAGGGCAATAGAAAACACGGAACTAGTTGTAGTAGCTTTATGTTTTCCCATCTTTTAATCATTTTTTCAAAGAAGAAAAGTTCTATTAAATGCTTATTTAACTGGCAATAGCTCTCTTTTGTTATTTTTGGTCACAATTTATTGGATTATTGATTATGTCTCAAATTAGTTATGCCTTTTCCTGTATGGTTCAGTCTTAAGGAGTAAGGTGTCGCAACATGTTATAAGAGCATATTTGACCTGTAGTCTTGTATTTGATTGGTAAGTTGTTCTATTTATTCAGTTACAGGTGTGTACACATGTGTTTGGATAGACATTTTGTGCTTGTGTGAATCTGTGTCACAAATCCGGTAATCAAGTTCAACCATGCAAGCGAGGGGTGTGTTAGAGTTTAGAGACTGTTGTTGGACCCTTCCCAATAATCTTAGGCTTTTTGAGGGAATTTTGTTTTAATATTTGAGAGTTTATATATTTTTCACCCTTCAATTATTTGTTCCTCAAGATGGTATTAGAGTCAAATAAACAAGAAGTTTTGTATTTGTATTTTTATTTTTACTTTTCCTGATAAGAAACAAAGAAGAGTCCTAATAATGAGAAAATAGCAAAGGAGCCATAAGACATGCAGTTTTCACCAATTTTGAGGTTAATTAAGGTTATCTCAATTAAGAAAGCTGGTGCCTCCTAACTATTGGAAACCTTGTATTCTCAAGGTTAATTTTATTATGCACGTTGATTTTTTTACCCATTTTTCATCTTTTTTTTCTTACCTTCAGGACCAATTCCTGATGGTGCTGATGCAGTTGTTCAAGTTGAGGACACCCAAGAAATCAAAGATGGTAATGTCAATTTTAGGTGAGTAAGTATATTGGCTAAAACTAGCAAAGGTGTTGATATTTGTCCAGTGGTATGATTCCACTGTTTGATTTTTGTTTTGACATTTATGTTCAAATATTTATGATTTTTTGCTATTCAATAATAAGCTCATGGCACAAGTAATTGAATTTATATTATTATCATCGATATGTAGAGCATTGTTTATCATTTCCCTTTACCCATGGTACTAGTAATTGCACTGTTTAAGGCTAAAAGTAGTTAATTTGATGCTGGTTATGTTGTCCCTTCTAAGCCATCATAGTCTTAAGTTTTTGATAACAAATAATTCTCAAGTATATGTTGGTAAGAAATATTGTTTTCTAGAATCTGCATATCAGATTTGCAATAATTAATTTGTACAGATATTGTACCACATCACAAACCATTATTCTTTGGAGTTGGGAAATTTTCTTTTCATGGTTTATCAAGGATTCGATTGCAATCATTAAATAAAATTTAGAGGGAATCCGATAGAACCTAACCTGCAAATTACCCAGACTACCAGCAAACAATCCACATTCACAAGCCAAAATCTCAACACAGTAAGAGGAACTTGTTGTATTAATCTCAGCAGACAATAGATCCACAGAAAATATATATATTCCAACAATCCTATCCTCAGTATTTAATAAGCAAAATAATTCAGAAAATGCAGTGTAAAGTACAACCCAGAAAGATAAGCAAAAGACTGACTTCGAGGGTCAGCCACCTCCACAAATACTGACTTCGAGGGTCAGCAGCCTCCTTTCCAATTTACTTTCCAAAAGTCCCCTTCTTTCTCTCCCCTCCTGTTTTTATTCTTTCCTGGCACCTTTTGTGCTCCTAACTGAATTCTCCTATATTCACTCCCATCAAGCCATCTGTCCTTTCTAACAAACTCAACCTTTTACACACAAGTGTCAGCAAATATTCTTCTGCTTTTTACCCCTGCTCTTCCTACGGTATACCAGTCCTCTTGGTTGTTCATCATTACCCTCCCCAAGGAGAACCACCTTGTCCTCAAGGTGGAAAGAAGGAAATTGGTGGTGAATAATGTCAAAATCCTCCCATGTGTTTTCATAGGACGGTAAGCCCTTCTATTGAATCAGCACCTCCCACTGTCCATTCAGAAGTTTCCTTTTTTTGAGAACTGCTTTAAGTTCCAGTTGTAACACTAAATCTTCGTTGAGGGTTGTCGGTAGAGGTTGACTATTGGGAATTGGGAACATTGCTTTCTTTAGTTGTGAAACATGAAAAACGTCGTGTATACGAGCTGAAGAAGGTAGAGCCAACCTGTATGCCACAGCCCCAATTCTGTCTATGATTTCAAAAGGACCGTAAAACCGTGGGCTCAATTTTTTATTATACCGAGGGGCTACAGAACGTAATCTATATGGTTGTAACTTCAAATAGACAGAGTCTCCGACCTCAAATGTCACCTCCCGACGATGGCGATCAGCATACACTTTCATACGGTTTTGAGCTTTGAGAAGATTGGCCTTTAACTCCTCAAGAACCCGGTTTCGTAGTTAAAGTTGCTGGTCAACTTCTTCAACGGAAGATGTATGGTCAGCATAGCGTAGCACTGTTGGAGGGTCCCAGCCATAGAGAGCCTTAAATGGACACATTCTCGTGGAGCTATGATAAGTGGTGTTGAACCAGAATTCTGCCCAGGGAACCCATTTTGGCCATTGTTGTGGGTGGCTATTAACAAAGCATTGAAGGTACGTCTCTAAGCAGCGGTTTACCACTTCTGTTTGACTATCCGTCTGCGGATGGTAAGCTGAACTCATGTGTAAATGTGTCCCAGACTGTTTGAATAATTCCGCCCAAAAATTGCTCATGAAAATTCTGTCTCGGTCTGAAACAATGCTTCGGGGAAAACCATGCAACCTTACCACTTCTTTTATAAACAGATCTGCCACCACTTTGGCTGTGTACGGGTGTTTAAGGGTGATAAAATGGTTGTATTTCGTCAAACGATCGACCACAACCAGAATGGTATCAACCCCATTTGCTTTGGGCAACCCTAGAATGAAATCCATAGAAACATCAGCCCACACCTGAGTAGGAATCGGCAATGGTTGAAGCAAACCTGCTGGACTTAGTGCATCATATTTATTTTGTTGACGACAAATTCCTTGATATTGTTCTTCATTCCCTCCCAAAACACCACGTTCGAGATCCACTTATATGTCCGAAAAAATCCAGAATGGCCCCTAATGGGTGAAGTATGAAATTCTTGGAGTATCTTTTGGATGTGAGGTCCAGATTTAGGTAATACTAACCTGTTATTGTACAACAGATGGTGTCCCACCAATTTGAAATGAGGATGGCTGTTCGGGTCAATCAGTAATTGTTGTATTATCCCACATAATTTGGCATCCCGCTGAACTGCATCTTCTAAACTGTCTAATCCAAAAAAACATCCCACAGACAGAGCATGATGTTCAACCGTATCAGGCATCCTGGAAAGAGCATCTGTTGCTTTGTTTTGCGGTCCAAGTTTATATTGGATACTGAAATCAAGTCCTAACAGTTTGATAACCCACTTCTGCTGACTTTCACTTAAAAGTTTCTGGTCTGTTAAGAAATGGAGACTCCGCTAATCTGTCCGGATAACAAAGCATCTGCCCAAGAGGTAATGGCGCCACTTTTGTACAGCCAGGACTATGGCCATCAATTCCCATTCATAGACAGATTTCAGTTTAGAATTGAGAGACAACCCCTTGCTGAGAAATGCGATAGGTCGCCCTTCTTGCATCAATACAGCCCCTAATCCGCTGCCTGAAGCATCTGTCTCTATAATAAATTCCTGAGTGAAATTGGGCATCCGGAGGACAGGGACACTGGTCATGATTCGCTTTAACTCTTCGAAAGCCCGTTGAGCTACTACATTCCACACAAAATAATCCTTTTTTAATAGTGCAATGAGTGGAAGAGCTATTTTACCGTAATCACGTACGAATCGGCGATAATATCCTGTCAGCCCAAGAAAGCCTCGGAGTGCCCTGATGTCCTTTGGTTCTGGCCATTTAGTTATGCTGTCTATCTTTGAAGGATCCACGGTCACACCCTTAGCTGACACTATATGTCCCAAGTATTCTAACTGAAACTGTCCGAATTGACACTTCTTCTGATTAACCACCAACTGATTCTCCAACAATACCTGCAAAATAATGCTTAAATGCTTTGCATGTTCGTTTATTTCCCGGTTGTAAATCAGTATATCGTCGAAGAACACCAATAAAAATTTTCTTAAGTAAGGCCTGAATACATCATTCATGACTGCTTGAAAGGTTGCCGGTGCATTGGTAAGGCCGAAAGGCATTACGAGGAATTCATAGTGCCCCTCGTGTGTTCGAAAGGCAGTCTTGGGTGTATCCTCTGGTTTCACTCGGATTTGATGATATCCGAATTTCAAATACAGTTTCGAAAATAATGTTGCCCCTTCTAGCTCATCAAACAATTCGTCGATCGCGGGAATCGGAAATTTATCCGGAATTGTTACTTTATTAACTGCCTGATAGTTTACACACAATCTCCACCCTCCATCCTTCTTTTTCACCAATAAAACAGGGCTGGAGAACGGACTGATGCTTGGCTTTATAATTCCTGAGGTCAACATTTCCTTGACAATACACTCTATTTCATTTTTCTGATAATAAGGATACCGATATGGCCTGAGGTTCGGCGGTTGTGCTCCCAGAACCAACTGAATGGCATGATCTTTTGACTGGACAGGTGGTAACCCCAAAAGAGGCTCAAAGACTCGGCTAAATTTACCCAAAACCTCCAGCAAACTATCATCGATACTCCTAATCTGTTCACACTAAGTCTGTATCTGCCCGAACTCTACCAAACAGCCCTGTCCTTCATTCTGTACTGCCTTAATAATCGCTTTGAGGGATACCATAGTTTTGCTAAGCGACGGATCCCCATACAGGCAAACTATCTGGTTGCCGAACATGAACCTCATAGTTTGTTGTCTCCAATCCGTCCTAGTTTCACCTAGAGTTTCAAGCCATGCAATACCCAGAACTACGTCAGCACTGCTCATATCAAATGGGAAAAAATTTTGCACAATCGTCACCTCCTGTAATTCTAAACCCACGTTCCGACATTCCCCTTCACACCTCACACTATACCTATCACCTACTTTGACCCCGAAAGATTGCGTACCAACCACTGGCATTCTCAACCTCTCTACAACCGTTGAACTAATAAAATTTTGGGAAGCCCCACTATCAATCAACACAATCACTTCCTTACCTTGGATTTTTCCCTTGAGTTTCATTGTCTTCGGACCCTGAATCCCCACCACTGAGCTTAAAGAAAGCTCCACATTTTCCTGCTGTAGCTCTGTTCCTGTTTCGAAAGTACCCCCACTCCCAATCAGATCTGAATCCTCTTCCTCTTCATCAATCAAAATGATCTGGAATTGTTTCTCCCCACATTTGTGCCCAATCGAGTATTTCCCATCACACCTAAAGCAAATCCCTTTTTCTCGTTTTCTCTGAATCTCTGCATCTGTCATTCGACGGAAGGGAAAGTCTCGCCGTTGGAAGTTCTGCCGATCGAATGGCTTGAAGTTCGTCGTCGATTGATCGCATGTGGAGGAATTCGCCGATGAACCTTGCGTGGAAGATTCCGGTGGTCGTCCACTGAGATGTGAGAAGGAATTTGGGTTTGGGTTAGATTTTAGGGATTCTATCGCATTGGGAAATTTGGGATTAATATTAATTCGGGTCGGGTTGTCAAAGCGGGTTAAACTCCTGGATCCATCTGAAAATCCCAGCCCTAATGTGCGTGAGGCCTTGTTTGCTCCCACTTGGGCTTCTTCCAAGGCTTGATTCTTTTCTTCAACTCTTTGGGCCAGTTCAATAGTCTGAACTAATGAATTTGGTTGGCCCATTCTAACCTCAGCCCTAACTTCTGTTTTTAATCCATTCACAAACGCGACCTGTAGGATCTATTCTTTCTCCCCTACCAAAAGAGCTGCTACTGATTCAAACTGACGGCGGAATTCCACCACTGAACCAGTTTGCTTCATTGCCATTAAGGATTCATACGGGTTGAGTTCTTGGGATCCACTGAATCTTTGAAGTAGCACTGATTTCAACATAGCCCACGAACTTGCCGGCGTTCTGGATTCGGTCCATTGGAACCAATTGATAGCTTCTCCCTCCATGCAGACAGCAGCTGCTGCCAACTTTCCTTCTTCCGATATACCATTGATACTGAAGTACCGCTCTACTCTAAAGATCCACCCATAAGGATCTTCACCAGAAAAGACTGGCATCTCCAATTTTCTTCCCCCCATTTCATTGCGGTTTTGGTTAATGCTTCTAGACCCACTGTCTCCATTTACATTTTCTTCGTTGTGAGACTGAACATTTTCTGTTGAACGGACCTCTGCTCTACCTGCCTCTTCTTCATTCTTTCCTCGTACCCATGACTGTAACTCCACCAAGCACCCCCGGATGGTCCCCATTTTAACTCCCAACTTTGTAACCTCTTTCTCCACATTATCAAGTTTAGAATCCATCCTCGTCAAGACCATTACCCAGACCACAATGCTCTGATACCACTTGATAGAACCTGACTTGCAAATTACCCAGACTACCAGCAAACAATCCACATTCACAAGCCAAAATCTCAACNCTGAAACTTATAATACCCATTACAAGTTTAATTGGATTACGAAGGTCAAGCCAATGCTTATTCATTGGCTGCTAGACAAAACATTGAGATTCAAGATTAATTTTGCTGATTTTCTTTTATTTAAACATCTTTTCTGCACTGACCTTTATTGTTCAACATACTTGCTGCCAAGATTAATCGCTTTACAGTTTACGTACTTGAAGATTAACCAAAATGTCTACCGAAAGTCTGATTTATTTTATTTTATTTTCAAGTTTTGGCAGATGTTAATTTGCATCTTTTGAAATATGTCCAATGGGTTAACTGAACAATTTTGAATCTTTTTGCCCTTCATGGATACAACTGTGTTTGTTTTTCCTTTTTCAAACTATATTTTGTTGAATAATTACAGTTTAACAGTGCCTCTTATAAAACTACTCTCATTCCTTTCTTCTTCCAATCACTCAATTTTCACAACATTGATCTTATCCATCTAATTATAGTAAAACTGTGTATTTTCAAAATATTAAGATTTTAGTAAGGTGTATATCAACTGATTTTAAAAGAAAATATTTAAAGTTTTGTCATGCTTGAAATTGTAATTCAATGAGCTTTTCTCTCAAATTTTGCTATAAATTGTTACTTTTCATACTAAAGAGATTAAATTTTCATTCTAAATATCAGTCTTCAACTTCACATAATAGTTACACAGTCCAAGGGTTTACAAATCTTAAATTAAATGGTGAGTGAGAGAATGTTCCTCTAAATTAAAATACTCACAAATTATTTTTAAATCTTGAAAATAAAGCATTAAAGGTCATATCCTCTCACACCATCCTTATAATTACAAGAAACCTATGTGTTCTTTCATACCATCCTTGTAATCACAAAAACCCCCAAAACTTCAATTTTATTGTATGGTACCATCACTATTTTAAAATCGGATCGGACCGGTCGGTCCAACCGGTTGGATCGGGAATCGGTCACGTGTACGGTTCGAGTCAACATTAAACCCGTCAGTATGCATTTAACCGTTTTAACCTGGTCAAAACTCGGATAAAGTCAATGAACCGTCGGTCCAACCAGACCGGTGGATAAACCGGTGTGATTTCAAAAACCCCTAACCCTACGCAATTGCACTATCGCAGTCCATTCCACTGATTTCCTTTCTCTGTTTCTCAGCTTCTTCTCTCTTAGTTTCTCTACTAAAATTTCTCAGATTTCTCTTCGAAAATTTCTCTCTGAAATCCCACTCAAATCGCAATCAACTCCACTCAAATGGCAATCAAATTGTAACTAAGATGGCTGCGGCTTTGGCCAGAGAAGATCTAGCGAGGATGATGAGCAGAACGATGAGCAGTCGCCCGACGATGCGGTCGGGGAGTCAACAGAACTGGATGGCGTCTGCAAGTCTGGCGTCAGCGAGCATCCGGGAGGCATGGAATTCACAAACAAATGTGTTTGCACAGAGCCAACGGCAGGATGATGAAGAGGAGCTGAGGTGGGCGGCAATCAAACGGCTGCCCATGTATGATCGGTTGAGAAAGCGGATGCTGAGGCAGGTTCTTGCGAATGGGAAAATTGTTCACGATGAGGTGGATGTGAGCCATGGAAAATGAGTGGTTTAGAGTTAGTAAAAAAATAAGATGTGGTCAACAAAGTTTGCTTTGGGAGTCAACATGGAATTTTAAGCCATTTTGTAAGAGATGGTACAATCATGACGTCAAGAATATCTATACTGGTTTGAATTTTGTGAAGCCCACGAGCATTAGATATGGTCAATTCAATTCATGCCAATTTTTAATCCATTTTCTCTGTTAATGACATCATACTCTTGTTTTCTTAAACCAAAACAAGTAAAATCAACCCGCTATCTTATTAAAACGCAGCAACATCTACCACTTTGAGAATCATACGACATTAAGTATTATTACATTTTTAAAAAGTATATTATAAACTTTTTACCTAGAATTTTATATTTTAAACTTAGTATCTATTTAAATTAAAATACAAGTTTTAACTTATGATTTCTATATTTTACTGAAATTTACGTAGATGATGGTGATGATTATGATGATGGTGATGAATTTTGATACTAGTGTGTGAAGCTCAATCAACATAGAAACAGATTAAAGAAAAAACACTTGCATCAAATGTTTTGTTATTAATTATTATGTATTTTGTCATTTAATATATAAATACAACATCATATTTAGATTTGAACTTTGAATTATTGTTAAATACTTAAATTATGTTGAGATTGTTGTTAAATTTGAACTTTGAATCATGTTAGACAGTAATTAAGTTGTTATTGTCTTATTAAAAAATAAAAATCTAAAAAAAAAGTTTTTTTAAAAATATGCTGATGTCGATCCAACCGATGGTTTAACCGGTTGGACCGGTTGAACCGTGACCCGACCAACAGAGCGGTTTACCCTCCAGTCCAGTTTTTAAAACAATGGGTACCACATGATATCATATCAGGTTTCTCTTTTCGTAATTATTAATACCATATCAGGCTTCTCTTTTCGTAATTATTAACTTCGTATCAATTTGCAACATCACCATGCATATCCCACTTGTCCCATGTGCATCTACCAACCCATTTTTATTATCACAAATTAATAATAACACTTTTTTCTTTAATTTTAAACATTCATTTTAAATAATATATATATATACACACACAAAAAAAAAAAAAAAAAAGTATTCAAAGTGATTTATTTAATTGAGAAAGAGAGACAAAATTTGGTAAGGGAAAGTTGTTTAGCGAAAGAAAGGGACAAGAAGGAGAATGATAAAAGGGAGTTGGTTTTGTTAAGTANTTGAAGATTCACTATTTTCTATTCCATAATACTTTTTAATTTAAAAGCTCATAGTTTTTTATTTTGAAGGGATGGGACATTGAGAAAGATGCGATAGTATTACAATCTGGACAAAGAATAGGTGCTTCTGAAATTGGGTTACTTGCTACGCTTGGCGTGACAAATGTGAAGGTATTAAAATATTTCTCTCTCTGTGTTTGATAGATTCGTAATAAACTGAGGGCTAATAATGTCATGCAGGTGTATAGAACACCTACTATTGCAGTGCTTTCTACAGGAGATGAACTTGTACATCCAACGGTTCAGTGTCTAAACCGTGGCTAGGTACCTTCTATCTCCAATGAACTTTAATGTGTACGTTTTCAGAAGCCTTCTTTTCCTTGGTAAATTCTCAAGTAAGTTCCTCTTCTAATTATTTATGCTTGACTATGCTTTTGTTCAGTTTTGGGAGTCTTGACTTTAGTCTACACTTGTGATTGTGGTATGTGGCAAATACACACTGGAAGACAAAGGGCTCCTATTTATTTATTTTATTTTTTTGGTGGGAGGGATATGTAAGATAATAAGTTGCTGGTTGTTTTTTTGGAAAAAGCTGAATATTTGTCAATGTTGAAACCATTTAACATCAAGTTGAAGGCATATGACGTTCCCTTGGCAGTCAATGTCCTCTCCTTTCTGCTTTTTTTTTTTCTCTCTCTCTCTCTCAAAGCTTGTGCATGGGATGGGGGGTTCAGATTTAAATTTTTTTCCCAAGAGTCCTTTTTAATGAAAACCATTGAAGAAAAATTTACAAGAAAATAGCCTTAAAATTTAGGATTCCAAATCCTGCGATCTTCAAAAATCGATGATAACATTCTCACACTAATGAAAGAAGAGAGAACACTCATTAGCTTCCTCATCCTTTGGATTTCTAACTGAGTGAAGAATCCATCCAAAAGAATGCTTATCATATTTAATGCCATCCAATTTATGGATTTTAGATTTGGATTTGGGTCAATGTTGGCTCATTTCTCCCCTTTGGTTTGTACAGTTTATAATATCTGCATACACACAAATATGACTCTACAATGGTTTATCATTTCTGCAGATGAGGGAGTCAAACTGTCCAATGATACTGGCAGCAGCAGTGCAAAGTTATTGATCTTGGTATTGCTAGAGACAATGAGGAAGAACTTGAAAAGATCCTGCATAATGCCTTTTCTGCTGGGATTGATATTCTAATAACTTCTGGTGGTGTTTCCATGGGAAAAAAGGATTTTGTCAAGCCATTGCTTGAAAAAAGAGGGACAGTACATTTCAGCAAGGTGAGATTTGTCCTGTTAATGTTTTCTTCAATCTTTAGAATTTTGACTGTATTCCTAGGCTTAGGACAGGAGAAGCAATTTGTAGTTGGAGGTAGGAGAAAGAAATGTATGATCATGTGCTGAGCTTTAGTAACTGATTCAACTTTACTAGTTTTAGTTAGTATAGACAAAATTTGTGATCATTTTGGTTTGGATTGCCTTTTCAGGTTTGTATGAAGCCAGGGAAGCCTTTGACATTTTTTGAGATAAGTTTAAAGCCAGTAGAGAATATGATGGTGAATAAAACACTTGCATTTGGTTTACCTGGAAACCCAGTGAGCTGTCTTGTATGTTTTCATCTCTTCATCGTCCCCACCATTTGCCATCTTTCTGGATGGGAAAACCCTCATCTTTTGAGGTTGTTGAAACTTCCATAATATTGTTCTCCTCTCTGTTTGACCATTTGTACGTTCTTAAAATATTATTTATCCATTAATAAATGAAAATCAAAGCAAAATTACAGTTTGAGTGAATACTGTCCTCTTTTTTCTGTACCATGTACAGGGTGCAGGCTCGTCTTCTCCAGTTTGTGAAGACAGATAGAGTACGACCAGAATTTCATCGTGCTATTATTAGATGGAAATCCAATGATGGATCAGGCAATCCTGGGTAAGTTGTTTAGCCATGTTTTCTAGAGGCTTGGGATCTGGGTTCCAGGATTGGGATTCAATTGCAACCACCAAGGACCTAAATTCTACTGTGTTATGTAGGGTGTGAGAGTTGGACCATTTTCACTTTCCTAGTGCATTAACATTATCCATAAAATGTTCTTTAATGTGTTTCAGATTTGTTGCTGAAAGCACTAGCCATCAGATGAGTGGCCGACTTTTAAGTATGAAATCAGCCAATGCCTTGTTGGAGTTGCCAGCAGGTTGCAGTTTAATTTCTGCTGGAACTTCTGTGTCAGCCATCACAATTTCAGATTTTAGTAGTACTGGTATTATTGAGACTGGCTTAGGATCAGTTTTGGCTTCTACAATGAACGGAAGCACAACCAAAGAGGCAAGTACAAATGCTTCTGTTGGATCCCCCGTGTTCACAACCCAAAAACAGCAACCAATTCTCACACCACAGTTAGCTTCTCTGCTTCGCCTACACGATTGACCGCGAAATATCTCTCAATCCTAAACAGCCACCCATATGGATCTTCGACGTAGAAGACTAGGAACTCCAACTTGCAGCCACCGAAATCCCCCCGAATGGTGTTGTTGGCGTTGCTTGATTCACCGTGATGCTTGTTCCGACTCCACCTCTAGGTTGACCATCCCGGTTTTCTCCTCTGTTCGGGCCACTTCCACCTCCTGGTTGACCATCTCGGTTTTCTCCTCCGTTCAAACCATCTCTACTCTGGTTGTTGCCTAAAGGTAACTCTGTCAACTTGCCCCTCTCTTCTCTCTTGAGTTCTTCTTCCTTTTTCCTTCGCATCCAACCTTGTAGTTCTATTAAACACTTTATGATATTACCCATGTCCACCCCGATCTTGGCTATTTCCCTTTCCACATTTTCTACTCTTGTCTCCATTCTCGTTGCAACCATAACCCAGGTGAACTACTCTGATACCACTTTTGTTGGATCCCCGCGTGTTCACAACCTAACAACAACAACCAGTTCTCAAGTGGAATAGCAAGCCAATTCTTTAAATAAAACAGAGGATGAATAAATGGAAATGGTTGTAATGAAATGGAACAGATAAGCAAGTGATAAACTGATTACTTAAAGGAAACGGATAATATGCAAATGGAAATGGTGATGATGAAATTCAAAACAAAATGATAAACTGAGTAACTATATTAGTCAAATAAAGCATAAAAGAAACCCATCCTAGTTGAACTTCGAGGGTCAGCTTTCCTCCCCAATATCCTTATGAATTTCTTTGTGATCATTCTCTCAATTGCCTCCCTTTTTTATTCACTCTTTCCCCTAACAAAATTATTCCTTTATCCCCTCCTTTACTGCCATCTGTTCATCTCATAACCAATTCCTATAGCTCATCTAACAGCTCACCCTTTGGAATCTTTCTTGTTATAGCCCAAATTCCCTTGCTTGCCTCCCTTGGCTTTCTTACTGTATACCACATATCGGGTTGTTTCATCAGTTTCTGAGGACACTTTCAAAGTAGCTATTCTCACAGTAAGTGATATAGTTGCATTGGCAACTGGGCTTGATCGAAGGTACTAAATATGTGTATATGCGTGCTCTCTGTCTCTCTCTTTTACATCCTTTTTTAATGCTTTGTGTGTCTATATATTTATTCATCCATCCAGTTTAGATATGTTAAAAAACAAAACAAAGAAAAGACATCTAGGTACACCTTTTTGGCTCAGTAGGTTTAAAAATCTTTATGGATGCTATAGTGATAGAGCAGAGTTAATGTTCTACCTTATATGAGTTAGATATGGAGCAATATATAGCAAACAGTGGATGATTATATCTTTGTCCTAGGATGACTCAATCTTTCGGATCATCTTCTCTAAGTTGTCCTTAATTGGGAATGTGAAGATTATTACCTAAACTTAATAGCTTTTGGATACACCTTTCTGAATCATTGTTTTAGAAGGGTCACTTACTCAATGCCATATTAAAAAGCCAAGTTGATATTACTCCTTGTTAAAGCGAAAAATGGAAAGTACTAAGTGCTATGCAACAGTATTCTGGAAATAGTATGGCAATCATCAAGTCATCTTGGTGGTGTTCTTTCTTATTTTTGCTTCTGTTGTGCTAGTATTACAACTTCTTTGTGAGCATTGGGCTATAAATAAACTGATAACACTCTAGAACTATCTTTTTTTGTAATGCTTGACTATTTGAAGAATTGACCACGCTTGAAATCTTTTTGAAAGCATTAATGACCATTTTACTAAAGGCCTTTGGTTGTGTAAGCCATGGCCGATTAACTGATTCATGAAAAATGTTGTACACTTCTTAAATTTAATATGCTAGACATGCATAGTAGAACGATGCAGAAACTTTGGTTTAGTTCTCAGTGAACAATGGATTTCCATTTAGTTCAAATTATTAGAAAAATAAGAAAAATGTCTCCTACTTTTATCTTTCTGTTTCTGCATTGCATTTTGATAGTAAATGATATTGAACACATTTAATTTTCAGTGGGCCTAGAGCTGTTTCTGTTGTAAATTCCTCATCATAAAGGTTAGGTGGAGTGAGGGTAGTTGCAATAGTTGTAGTCCCAGATGATGTAGTGAAAATCAAAGATGTTGTCCAGAGATGGTCTGATATTGACAGAATGGATCTCATTCTTCCCCTTGGTAAGTTTCAGATTGTATTCAGCTAGTTAAATTCTGTGGGTGAATTTGTTTTTTGGGTTATCCTAACCTTTTCCTTCTCTTTTTTGAATATATTTTGAACAAGGTGGCACTGGCTTCAACCCAAGAGACGTTACCCCTAAAGCTACAAAAGAGTTGGTTCAGAGGGAAACACCTGATCTTTTGTATGTAATGATGCCAGAGAGTTTAAAGGTACCAACAATATTTTTTTGGAAGTTATTAGTTAATACATCATAGCTTGTTGTGTAACAATTTGAACTTTTCTACATATGATTATGTCTTGATTGATAAAAGTGTTTTGTAAGTAACTGTGTAATTGTTGTGGAATTGTCACTTTAACATTGAAGTAATTTTTGGGGAGTCAGTAGAAGTTCAAGCAAAATTCATTTGATTCAAATTACTGACGGTTTAGTCCTTAGTTGTATGCCAACATGCACTCCTTTAATTTACCATGTACTACTGCAAGTTTGAAGTTCAAAATGACTATTTAGATGTATCTCTGTTGTCTTCTTGAATGTCATATCTCCTGTTTGTTTAAATTTCAAAGTCTTAGCCATTTTTCCAGTTAAGTTTATAAGTATTAATATTAAATCTGGTAAGAGATAGTAAAGTCATATATTTGAATTCTAGGTATGGTGCATCATCTGTTAGGTTTATCTTTCTAGCCCTTAATGTTTAAACTTTTCTTAATGCCATTTTTTTCCTCATTATCTCGAATTGGGATCATTCAATCAGTTTTCCATGAAAGTTTCTTGGCTTCTATGTGTGCAAATCAGTGGCTGTTACATGCTGACAGTATGCCTATTTTATTTATGTTGATCTAACCAGTTTCATGGAAGATTTTCTGCATACTAATAAATCTTTTTTCTATTGGTGTATTTTGATAGGGCCTTTAGCTAAACCCCTTCATTGTACATTCATTTTATGCACTGTGCTGCACACCCCTCATTAATTCATGGTCACTTTCCTGTTTGTTATCATTGTTGAATATATATTTTCTGCACTGTTTATTTGGGCTTCTACTGAATGCCGTTCTCATGAGTAAGAATTCTTTCTTCCTCTCTATTGTCTAAAACAGGTGACACCATTTGCTATGCTCTCGCGCTCTGCTGCAGGGATTATAGGGTCAACATTGGTAAGCTGTGATATTGTTATGCTATTGTTACCCATAGATATTGTAGTGTGAAGGATGCTCATCATGAGTTTTTTTTTTTTTTTTTTTTCCTCTTTTTTCTTAAAGGCTTTTATAATTGCATTATATCAGTGACCTGCCATCATCTTTTGCCATGTTGTGTATGGTTATTATATGTTGTACATATAATCAACATCAATTCTTTAATGTTACTAATCTGAACATTTTACAATGGCATTCTGCTTATTTTGTGTACTCAGATCATTAACATGCCTGGGAATCCGAATGCGGTTGCTGAATGCATGGAGGCTTTGTTGCCGGCCCTTGAACATGCATTGAAGCAGATAAAGGGTGACAAGAGAGAGAAACATCCTTGTCATGTCCCGCACGCACAAGCGGCGCCAGTGGATACATGGGAGCAAAGTTACAAGATGGCTTCTGGTGGTAACTGATAAGAACCCACTCCAATGACTCAACAATTTGGGTTGGGCCATGGGTCTTTCATGGGCTTAGGTAGAACTCTACTTGGAAAACCGACTTGCTAAGGGAGGGTGCCTAAGCCTTTATAACCCACATGCCCACCATTTTCCCTTTCAATGTGGGATCCTAACATTCCACCATGCTTCTGCAACCGACGTCCACGTCGGCCACTTTACCCCCATCGGCCTCTTTACCCCTTGGGTGACTACGTCGATCTCTTTGCCCTCGGGCCTCCATGCCCTTTTTTGGGGTAGCAGCTTGGGCCATGGGTCAGCCTGCCACGCGTGCGCTGCCACATAGGCGCAGGATCATGCTCTGATACCAATTGATAATAACCCACTCCAATAACTCAACAATTTGAGTTGAGACATGAGTCTTTCATGGGCTTGGGTAGAACTCTCCTTGGAAAACCGACTTGCTAAGGGAGGGTGCCTAAGCCTTTATAACCCACATGCCCACTATTTTCTCTTTCCATGTGGGATCCTAACAATAACACATAACATAGTTGTTCTGGTTCCCATTAGCATTTTCTTTGGGAGAAGAAATTCAAATTCTGTAACATTATGTGTAATTTTGTCTAGATCTGTGATAAATGAATTATTTCAGAGTACTATTAGGCATTAGCCTCCCATATTTTATCTCTTTTGGTCCCAATTATTGTTAAATTTTTAATTACAATTTTATCTTTTATTAAAATTACTTAGAAAGACGTAAACGAGTTATAGGTATTTAAAAGTTTTATTTCCTCTTTCAATCATAAACCTTAATTCAATTAACCCTAATTTTATTTTCAAACAATGAAAATTTAATTTATATCATTGAAAGTTTAATCAAGATCATATAAGTGAAATGGAGATGGAATTTATGATTTGTAATCATAAGTTGTTTTATTAATTTTTCTTTACTTTTTTATTCTTTCATACTTTTCCTAAAATTTGTAAGTTAGTTTGAAGTATTCAAATTCTTATGCTATTTATTTATTTTTATTTTTATTTTTTTTAATCTTGAAAGTAGTATTCATGTGAACGAATTTCATGTTTGAATATCTTTTAATCTGCCTGCTTGGTAATTAGATTAAATGATACATTCAAAACAAGAAGCATAAAAAATATTAAAAATATAAATAAAATAGTATATTTAGAAGTAAATGGAGTTTATCAAGACATTCTGTGTCAAAACATTTTTATAGGCTAAACTTTTGAAAGATAATATATGAGGGACTAAACATCTACACAAAAATGATGTAATTATAATATTAATGACCAAAATCATATGATTATTAAGTAAGTCCTACAAAAAATTCATGACATCTTCACATAAATATCATCACAATAAAAAAATATCATACACCAAAGTATTTAATTTTATATGCTTGTGGCATAAGAGATGAGCAAGGAAATAATAATAATATTTCTGCGTTTGGGCTAATATTGGGCTGTCCATATATTTTTGGACTGGGCCTAATTTGGGCTTCGAAAATCATCTTTAACCAAACCATTGCTAATATTCCACAGCGTACCATCACCCGTTCGTCATATCTGTACTTTAAAAAAAAAAATGCAAAAGTTTAATACTTATATGGAGAACGTTAAGAAGCAGATCGATATGTTCTATGAATGAAATTAAGCTTTTATCAATTATTTATTTATCTATTTATTATATGAATATTAAATTCTTTCCATTTATGTTTGAAGAAATGCGTGAGATAACTTCACATCCATAATCCTTCTCTAACTCTGTGTTCGTAGAAATGTCTGCAAATATTAATACAATATAAGAGAATAATTCTATTAATTAATAAAGATGTTGTTATTTTATTTATACAACTTGACTCTGCCCCTTCACATGACCATTTAATGCATTCACAATTTAACAGAATAATTCTATTAATTAATAAAAGTAAAAACAGAATAATTCTTCAACTAAATAAATTGATAGAAAGAATTCATTCTCTACTTTTTATCTATTGGTAAACCGTGTTTTTCCTCTGTTTTCTCTGCACTTTTTCAAACTTTCTCCTCAAACGGCTCTTTTGATCCCAAGATCGACAACGGCTCTTTCTGATCTTTGGAATTTTTGATCCCAAGATCTTTGGGTTTTTTACAATTCTGGTACTACACAGCTGCGCCTTCACTGCAATATCCACAACATTCCAAGCAATGAACATATTTTGTACGCCGATCCTGGATAAACAAGCAATTAAACAAATATCCAATCTTATTATACGGTTTTTTTTTTTTTTTTCACTTAATTTTGAAGTTCTCTTGAAATTTTTTTAAAATTTGTGCAGGTGAAGCTGTCGTGCGCGTCTGAAGATGGCGAATGTTGTGGTGGTAATTTTTATTTGTCAAGTGTTATTTGCTTTGCCTTTATTGAGAAATTGGATAGTTTGCTTTTGTTGGGATTTTAAATATGAAAATTTTATTGTATGTAGGACGGTTCTTTTGGTGATGCCCAGAAAAATGTGTTTGATTCAGGGGCATTTGTGGGGGACTTGACTTTTGAAGAAGATGCAAGTGGGTAAGTTAATGCACTCACAATATAACAGAATAATTCTATTAATTAATAAAAATAAAAAACGGAATAATTCTTCAACTAAATAAATTGATAGAAAAGAATTCGTTCTTTACTTTTATTTATTAGTAAACCATGTTTTTCCTCTGTTTTCTCAACACTCTTTCAAACTTTCTCCGCAGCCTCCGACGGCTCTTTCTGATCTTTGGGTTTTTTGATCCCAAGATCTGTGGGTTTTTTAGTTTTATTTTGGAAGGTTAAGAGTTGTTCAGTTTCGTATTTAGGGTTTTGGCCTTGTTATATAATTTTTTTACAATGAACTAAAATTAGGATGTTAATGAGATGATGAATCAAGGAGGCAATACTCAAACCATGGCTTCACTTGACCCTAATTTGGTTGAGGTAATTATTTTTTTTTTATTTTTATTTCATGGTTTTAATTTGAATGGATGAATTGTGTTGTATAAACCAGTAGAAATTTTGTTTATGTTATTGTTAAATTGATAGCTGCAATATGTTTAGTAGAATTTGTAGCTTTTATTACTGTTTATATGTTCAAAAATAAAATTTGTTGATCTAGCGGATAAATCAATTAGAATTAGATTATAATGCATTGTTTCTGCGATTATATGCTTTTCTTAGAATGTAGAATGTAGGGTTTGAATGGGGCACAGGTTTTGAATTGAAGTTTGTTGAGCATTTCTGGGTTATAATAAAGAAGAAGAAAAGAAGTGTGTGGTTATCTTAGCTAGAAGTAAATAGTAGTGGATGTTGATGTATTAATTTGGTTTTCAGTTTGTGGCGTTCTTTAGCAAATTTGTAGCAGTGTGTAGTAGGAAGGAAAAATTGTTGATTTAGTTGCTCTGATTGATTTATAATAGAATTGCAATTCACTCTATCAATGTACTGAAGTTCACAGCATTATTCTAATTGTTCATCCCTTGTATTTTCAGTTTTTGATTCTAGTGGAGGGGAGCAATAATTATTTGGTTCAGAACTTTAGCCGAATTCAGTTTCTTCTTGGATCCAAGTTGGATATATGAAAAAGGTTGCCTATTTTACATATCTTCAGGTTTCATTTTTCTTAGACTACTTATGTCAAGTTAAAGAGCTCTTGCTTCTGTCTCATGTCTAAGTGAACTCTGCTTATGTATGTAATACTGTATGAAAATGAGTATAGCTGTTTGTTTTCATCGTGAAGGGAATGAAGCATAATGGAATAAGATGAGTTGCATACTAAATTAATCCTTGAAAACTACCTGAAACCACTATAAATAATTACATCCACTCTTCCAACCTAGTAGATTACTTGTATGGATGTTACTGCCCCTTTACCTGATAATTAGCTCCAATAAGTAAACTTATTAAATCTGATTTGCAATTTTTACATTCTTACCAATTTACATAACGACCACACACTACCTGTTTCGTTTAAAAACATATAATATATGATTAGGCTATTATAACACACAACATTCTGGGTGTATTAATCTTTAAGTAAGAGCCTTTTCATTGAGCGCTGTAGGTGGTTTGTTAATAATTTGTACTTATTGCATCTTGTTATTAATTTAGTGTCTTTATCTTTATATTCACAGTACATACAAAGCCCTTATATATCTCCAGCTGAGTGACTTTCAGCTTTTGCTATATTTTGTTTGGCTATTATGCTTTCATGTTAATAATATTTTCTTTTATTTTTTTCAGAATTGTTATGTTGTTGATGCCAATGACAAACATCATATCTTCCCTCAACAACTGCATCTGGAGTTGTGTCATGGAATATGCATGGTGTGGATAATCGCTCCTTAGAGAATGGGATTCTTCCAAATTCCACTTATCACCATGAGCATCACACAGAACCACTTGTAAGGAATGTTCAAGATGGAGAAAATGCGACATCTGTAGCAAGTTCATCAAGTTTAGGAGCAACTGCTGTATCACAAGATTACATTGGCTGGCTATACACTGTACTCGAATTCTAGTAATCCATATAGTTATGGAAACACAGGATACCCAGGTTACTATAGCAGCTATCAGCAGCAACCTAACCATTCATACTCCCAACCCGTAGGAGCATATCAAAATACAGGTGCTCCTCATCAGCCTATTTCTTTGTTTCTGAATTCAGGGTCTTATCCTGGTCCTGCAAGTTATTCAGGCGCTTACTACCATCTTGGTGATTATCAAAAAGCTGGAAGTTATCCAAGTAGCGGTTACAATAATCAGACGAACTCATGGAATGAAGGCAGTTATGAAAATTATAATTCTCATCAATACTCAAACTATCCTACAGAGGCAATTGGCACTTACAATTCTGGTACCATAGCTGCGCCTTCACTGCAATATCCACAGCAGTACAAGCAATGGACAGATTTTGAACGTGAATTCGTTTCGATTCTAGGTAAACAAGCAATTAAACGAATATCCAATCTTATTATATGGTTTTTTTTTTTTTCGCTTAATTTTGAAGTTCTTTTGAATTTTTTTTTAAAATTTGTGCAGGTAAAGCTGTTGTGCGCATCTGAAGATGGCGAATGTTGTGGCAAACCAAGTGGTAATTTTTATTTGTGAAGTGTTAATTTCTTTGCCCTTATTGAGAAATTGGATAGTTTGCTTTTGTTGGGATTTTAAACATGAAAATTTTATTGTATGTAGGGTGGTTCTTTTGGTGATGCAAATGATGCCCAGAAAATTGTGTTTGATTTAGGTGCATTTGTGGGGGACTTGACTTTTGAGGAAGATGCAAGTGGGTAAGTTAAGAATTGTGGAAGCTTTTTGTATAATTTATGTAGAACTTTGTTCGTTGATTTGTTTAAGGTGTGGTATGTGTTTTAGAGAATTTGACTATTCTCAAGTTTTCTTGAATGTTTGTGTAAAATTAGTTGGTAAAGTAACTTAAAATAAAGAAACAAATGGTGGGTGATTGTAAGTTCTCTGGGTGAGTTGATTGAGGTGTTGAAATCTTGGAAATAGCTGGAAACTTGAGAGGGTCACCTTTGGAAGCCTTTGCCGGTGACCAAAAGTGTCACTCTCTTTCCATCATGTAGTGATGCTAACTGAATTTAATTTGTAAACCTGGAAAATAAATTTATTTTCTTTCCTTTTTAGAGATTATTGCTTAGAAGATTCTTAGGAAAAGTTTGTGGGATAGGTCATGGAGAGTGCATTTAACTGTAAGAGAAGGGTTGTAAACTGTCTTGTATTTTTGTTCAGACTACTAGGTATTTTATTGTGAAGATGTTGATTGCTGTTGCTGTTTTTGGCAGTGATGACATTGGAAGGACTTTAGAAGGAGCTTGAAGAATGTAAAAACTATGATGTGAGTAAATTTTGTGTTTTTTTTTTATGAAGCTATAGTCTTGTTTTTGTGGTTTTTGCATCTGTAGTTGTTATATGGGGAACTACGTAAGGTAGCATTGTATTTATAACTTACTGTTTGAGATAGGATTTGCTGTTTGAGGATAACAACAAGTGAAAGTAGGGTGGGTGTTCTAATTCTTTAATGTGTGTGACTCCTTGAGTCGACATGGTGTAAGTTTGTACATTAGGCTACATAGATTAGATCTATGAGTTCATACTGCTTCTTGGCTTCTGTCATGACGATTATTGTGTTGAAAACACTAGTGGAAAATTGTGATATCTTGATGTATGATAGAGATAATCTCTGATGTTTGTTAAATCAAGGTTGTCTTGTTCCTCAGAGGTGAAATTTTACCTCTAGTGTTTGAGTATTTGGAGAACAAAGTGATTCAGATGTTAGTATAAAATTAAATTGTTAAATGAGTATCACAGGAAGCGACAGATTGCACTATCTAGTTAATTCTTTTAAGCAATTTGAGAGTACTTATCAGTAAAAAGGAATAAAGTGTCTGGATTACATTTTTGATTATCTGGTACTTTGGTTTGGAGTCTGCATACTATATGATCTTCTTGTACTTGCCACATGAAGTATGTGCACTATCCTGTCCTTAATATTTTATATTTGTTTCCACAATTTTTCTGCTAAACTTCATATTTTATACCTTAATGTATGTGTCTAAGTGTTCATATGGGTAGTTGAAAACATATTGTCTAAAGGTACAACACTAAGGGAGTACATGAAGGGGGTTGAGAATGATCTACGGCAAGTTGAGGTTGATTCTATTCAGGTTTCGTGGTTATTTTTCTTTGCTGAGATGCTTTGTATGTAATGCTGTGGTGTCAATTAATAAGATCAAGTACTTCAATTGCTTTATTTTTATTTTTTTAAACAAAAGTACTTCAGTTGTTTTATCTTATGTTTGTATAAAAAATTGTATTGAATCAATTTTTGCCTTTGTGCCTTATCTTCGATTTTTGTGTTGTCCTCTCACGCAGTGAGGGTTATGTATAGCTGAGATGCTCTTTAATCATCTTCTTGTATCTTACTTTTTATTCTTTTTTCTTTTATGAATTATTATTGATTGATGCTAAAACTTTTTCAATGCTGCAGGATTATATTAAAGAAGTGATAACTTGGTGTCCCTTCATGATCAAATTCGTGATGGCGATGCCACTGTCACAGATGGAGACTCTTCTCAGTGGTTTTCAGGTATGTCTTTTCTTGCTGGGCAAGCCAGAAAAACTTGCATTCATTTGTCTTGAGATGACATCTTTTATTTGTTCTGTTGATAAAAGGTATCACAGTTACACTTTTAAGGAATGTTTAGTATTTACTAGTTGCTAGTTCAATGAATAGTAAAGTTCTAAAGTTTAAGAATTATATATGACTGATAACATTATGTATTGTTCCCAATGTTGTGATTTAAAGCTCCTGTTTGACCTTTATTTCGTAAGTGCTGTATGGAACACTCTCATGTAGTAGTTGATGCTTATTTATATAACTTTGCAACTGAAAAAGTGATAATAAAGTTGTGCAATACGGTCAACTGTTTTTAGTAGTAGAACTTGTCATGGATTGCACATTGTTATCAAGTTGAGGAGGAAAGGAGCAAGCTAAAATTTTCTTTGTTGAGTTCTTGACAGGAATCTGTGTAACAACGAATGCTGGATGCTAAAATACTTATTGCTGTCATAGCTGTTGACTTATTCCATACAATAAAATTAGGAGGTTAGGGACTTTGTAGGACACACAAAGACATATCAGCAATGACATGCTATTTCTAGAATTGCTTGGTATAAGCTGATAGCTCTACTAGCTTCATATTTGCTGCTGCTTGAAGAAAGAAGTTTTAAAAAATATGGTCTTACTTTCTGTTTATATCACAATACCCATGACTAGTGGTAAAAGCCTGTCGCAATAGCAAAGGTCACTGCTAAATGTCACATACATAGTTCAAGTTCTGAGAGCATCCACTTTACACAAAAATGCTGAAAAGGACCGTCTACTAATTTAGCCCTCCCAAGATATGAATTCAATGGTATCATACATGATACCAAAATAATGGTCCTTGATACAAGCATTATTATCATATGAGAATCGCACATAAGAGGGTTTATTCATTTATTTGGATAAGAACAGTCAGGAATATTTCAAATATTATCCTCTCTCATTCATTCTTCTTTGCTTACATCAATTTATTCAAATTGGTTTCTTGGTGTTTACAGTTTGTTGCTAAGCTTTTTAGTTGTCTTGGTAATGTTGTTTAGTTGTTCTTTGTTTTAATTGGATCTTGTATGATCAGGAGTACTAACATTTTTAGGCATTTTGTTCCAGTCTGAGATTGGTTCTATAAGTTTAGACATAAAAATACTCCAGGAGAAGTCAATGGATTTGGGTTTGAAGCTGAAGAATCGCAAGGTATGGTTTCTATTGGGGAAGTTTTGTATCCCAGAAAATTCTGCTGTTATCTTAATCTTAATGGAGGTTTTGATTGTTGTCAAGGAGCGACATCTAATTCTGTTATTATAATAAAATTAGTTTTGTCCTCAGACTTTTGTTAATCATATGTGCTCTCTAAGGAAGATGTTGCTCAAAGAATTGTTTTAGGTGGTCTAGCTAAACTTTTCAGTGGGTGGCCTGTCCAGTTCGAAGGAATTTTTCTGTATTGGGAATATTAACCTTTTCCGTTTATTATTAAAATATTTGGGCCTACCTTTTTTCCTTTTCTTGGTGTGTGTGGGGTGAACATGGACGTTTNACACACTAATATAATTACAAGTATACCCTTTACCCTTTACACTGTATATATAAACATGGTTTCTAACAAGAACTAACCAAACACACATTCAACAGTATTCCAGCATCAATCCAACACACAGCTCAAAATAATGGAAATGGTATATTGATAATAATAGAGAGTTAAGGGAACAATGGGTTTGTATGAATGAAACAGTATAACAATAACACCAGCTGGTCTTCGAGGGCCAGCATCTCCCACACTCAATTCATGCAACAAAAATCATGTCCCTCCTCTGTGGTACCACTACCCCTTTATTCTGACACTGAATCCTAACAACTAAGAGGACACCTGTCCTCGATGATTTACCCCTTTTGCCCTTGCCTTCCCTTGCCTGTCTTGCGTGAGTACCAGCTATGTATTTTGGGTCCATCAGTGGCCTGTCCAGTTGGAAGGATTTTTTCTGTATTGGGAATATTAACCTTTTCCTTCTATTATTAAAATATTTGTGCCTACCTTTTTTCCTTTTCTTGGTGTGTGTGGGGTGAACATGGACGATTCTATGCCTATGAGTATCATTTTTGAGAATATGCTGCTTGTCAGATAGTTAATTAAGTTACAGCATCAGTAGTTCTACAAAAAGAACCTAGGCTTTTGAAGTACTTTATTAAGAAAGATAATCAATGGGAAGGGGTTTTGGGTTAATTTGATATTTGAATTGTCCTGAGCTTTGTTTGAGCTTCTCATTCTGTTGTATAGTTTTTTTGTTTTATTTTTTGTGATCTTCTAAATGGACCCTAACTTTTGTGGACAATTTGTTCACTCTTCTGTCATTAATGTTTCGATCCATAGTTCTCTTTGTTTCTTTCTTCTAAAAAAAATTTAAAAAAAAAATTTGTATATGACATCCAAAAGGTGTTGTTTTTATATGGTGGGATTAATAGGGGGACCTCTTAAGTATTTTTTGACTCTTACAATAAATTATTTCATGTGAATTTGCAAAGAAAGTGTTGATATTTTATTTGGTTGTTTTGATTAGAAAGCAATTGCCATGTGGATTATCAACATGTGGACTGACTAGGATACAAAACTAATTTTTAATTGTTGTTCTCATATGCACCTTATGTTTCAATTTCTTAAATGTTTGTTGCTCATTAAGGGAAATGATTTTTATGCCACTAGGTCAATACTATTATTTTTTTCTCATGCATTTCCATCTTCTGAATATATGTGGTAATTGGTTATATTCTTTGAATAGGTGGCAGAGTCAAAACTAGCAAAATTTGTTGAAGACATTATAATCCCTCCAAGGATGGTAGATATAATTGTTGAAGGAGAGGTATTTTGTTGTTTATTTGGATTCTCATTTAAACATGATGGTTTTATTATTTTATTTTGCAACTGCTCATATGTTTTCTTCCTAAAGGTCTCTTGGGTTAGTGTTTGTTAGACCACCCATACACAAGGTTTATAAATCAAAGGGCAGGGTTAGGAATCGGCATTAAGGGTGCAATGAGGGTGAGTTTGTTAGGAGTGTGGTGAGTTTGTTATAAGAAAGTACACATGGCTGATAAGTGGTTACAGAATAGAATAATTATTATATAGAGAGAAGAGTGCGAGGTAGGTCTTTTTATCAAGGAATATCTTCTTAGGACTGGTTGGGAGGCCCCCAACTCCTTGAACTGCTGGGAAACTGTTCATGAGTGAATTGGTTCTGCTAAGGGATAATTCAATCCTGGTTAATACTATTTTTATTTCCTTCAAACTGTGCATATTATCTGTTATTGTGTTGTGTTGCGGTTGTGGTTGATCTGTTTTACAGGGGAGTTCCATCTGTTTAGTATCAGGGCTAGGTAACCAACAGGTCCCACGTTGGGGAATGGTCAAATCGAAGATGGAGAACAGGATGGAAAATATGGAAAAAGAGATGAAGTCAGTGAAGGAGGACATGAGTTCAGTGAAGACTGATGTGGGTAGCCTTAAAGAGTACCTGACCGAGATGAGAGAGTTAATGAGGATGAGGGATGAGAGGGTGAGAAACGTTATCACGAAAAAGAGAAGACACCGTTGACCTCCGAGAATCGGGATTCCGGTTTCGCTCGAGAACAGGGGCGAGAAAATAATGGAGATAGTGGGAAAGAGGAGCAGAAGGGCAGGAAACTTGAGCTTCCAATCTTCAATGGAGAGGATCCATTTGGGTGGACATTCCTAGCAGATTGCTACTTTGCCATTAACAGATATGGATCATCGGAGATGGTTGAAGCCGCCGTGGTGTGCATGGAGGGTAGGGCATTGAACTGGTACCAATGGGTTGATAGGCGAGAACCTTTCAAGTTGTGGGAAGAGTTCAAGGCAACTTTAATCACGAGATTTCGGCCGTTGTTCCAAGGTTCTGCACACGAAGCTCTGGTGGCNATGTTTGTTGCTCATTAAGGGAAATGATTTTTATGCCACTAGGTCAATACTATTATTTTTTTCTCATGCATTTCCATCTTCTGAATATATGTGGTAATTGGTTATATTCTTTGAATAGGTGGCAGAGTCAAAACTAGCAAAATTTGTTGAAGACATTATAATCCCTCCAAGGATGGTAGATATAATTGTTGAAGGAGAGGTATTTTGTTGTTTATTTGGATTCTCATTTAAACATGATGGTTTTATTATTTTATTTTGCAACTGCTCATATGTTTTCTTCCTAAAGGTCTCTTGGGTTAGTGTTTGTTAGACCACCCATACACAAGGTTTATAAATCAAAGGGCAGGGTTAGGAATCGGCATTAAGGGTGCAATGAGGGTGAGTTTGTTAGGAGTGTGGTGAGTTTGTTATAAGAAAGTACACATGGCTGATAAGTGGTTACAGAATAGAATAATTATTATATAGAGAGAAGAGTGCGAGGTAGGTCTTTTTATCAAGGAATATCTTCTTAGGACTGGTTGGGAGGCCCCCAACTCCTTGAACTGCTGGGAAACTGTTCATGAGTGAATTGGTTCTGCTAAGGGATAATTCAATCCTGGTTAATACTATTTTTATTTCCTTCAAACTGTGCATATTATCTGTTATTGTGTTGTGTTGCGGTTGTGGTTGATCTGTTTTACAGGGGAGTTCCATCTGTTTAGTATCAGGGCTAGGTAACCAACAGGTCCCACGTTGGGGAATGGTCAAATCGAAGATGGAGAACAGGATGGAAAATATGGAAAAAGAGATGAAGTCAGTGAAGGAGGACATGAGTTCAGTGAAGACTGATGTGGGTAGCCTTAAAGAGTACCTGACCGAGATGAGAGAGTTAATGAGGATGAGGGATGAGAGGGTGAGAAACGTTATCACGAAAAAGAGAAGACACCGTTGACCTCCGAGAATCGGGATTCCGGTTTCGCTCGAGAACAGGGGCGAGAAAATAATGGAGATAGTGGGAAAGAGGAGCAGAAGGGCAGGAAACTTGAGCTTCCAATCTTCAATGGAGAGGATCCATTTGGGTGGACATTCCTAGCAGATTGCTACTTTGCCATTAACAGATATGGATCATCGGAGATGGTTGAAGCCGCCGTGGTGTGCATGGAGGGTAGGGCATTGAACTGGTACCAATGGGTTGATAGGCGAGAACCTTTCAAGTTGTGGGAAGAGTTCAAGGCAACTTTAATCACGAGATTTCGGCCGTTGTTCCAAGGTTCTGCACACGAAGCTCTGGTGGCGCTGAAGCAAACTTCCATCGTGACAGAATACAAGGAAGAGTTTGAATCCCATACGACACTGTTGAAGGACTTGGATGAAGAATTGTTGATGGGAGTCTTTATCAATGGGCTCAAGGAGGAGATTAGAGCTGAGCTGAGACTGTTGAGGCCCAATTCCTTTCAAGATGTGATTGAACAGGCCCATCGGGTGGAGGAAAAGAACTGGGTCATGGAAAGATGTCGGCCCAAACTTTTTAAAGCCAAGGTGCAAGGGAAAATTATACAAGAGTGTCTTGCAGCCCAGACCTGACCCGACCCGTGTGGTGGTCCAATCCAATAAAATCAACCAGGAGACCAGACCCGACCCGCTTGGTGGCCCAATTCAACAAAACCACTAGATTCCACTCACGTCGCTTCATCTTGCGCGCCGGAAAGAAGAGAGAGAGCACCGGAAATAGGACATTCAAATTTTCGAGGGGAAACAAAGGGAAATTTTCGGCGATTGTTCGAGGCCGACATCCAGTACAAGAGGGAGAGGGGACTTTGCTTCCGTTGTGATGAAAAGTTCAGCCCTAATCATCGCTATAGGAGTAAATCACTACAGATTCTATTGGTTTGGGAAGACGATGACTCCGAGAAGGACGAATCTCCACTGGAAAGTGACAAAAATTCCAACCTTGACAGCAATGCTTTAGCTCTATCCATGAATTCCATTGTGGGTATAAAGTCAGACAAAACTTTGAAGGTTAAGGGACAAATTGGGAATATGGATGTGGTGGTGTTGGTTGACAGTGGGGCGTCCCACAATTTTATTTCACATGAGTTAGTGTGTAGGCTTGGTATTGCGGTGGAAAAGGGGAAGTTGTTTGGGGTATGGTGGGAAATGGAGTCACGGTTAAAGGGGAAGGAGTGTGTCGACAGGTTCCTCTGGAGGTACAAGAAGTTTGAATTAGATAGGATTTCTTTCCTTTTGAGTTAGGCGGTGCTGATGTTGTATTGGGTGTTACATGGCTGAGTTGTTTAAGAGATGTGTGTGCCAACTGGAAGAAATTGACCATGAAATTTGAGGTGGATGGGGTCAGAGTTAGTTTACAAGGGGACCCATCTCTAGTGAAGTCAGTGGTTTCCCTGAAATCAATGATTCGATCCATTAATAACACAGGGGGAGGGTTTCTGGTGGAGTGCTGTTCGATTGAGGGAAGTATAATGTCTAAGGGCGAGGATGTCGATCCTAGAGTTAAAGAAGTGTTGGATCAGTATATGAACCTTTTTGACCAGCCGTCCAAGCTTCCTCCACACCGTACTCATGACCACGCCATAACCCTTAAAGAAGGTGCCCCAGCCCCTAACATTAGACCTTATGGGTACCCGTATTTTCAAAAAAAATGAAATTTAAAGGTTGGTGGAGGAAATGTTGGTAGCCTGAATTATCCAGCCCAGTATCAGCTCGTACGCCAGCCAGGTGTTGTTAGTCAAGAAAAAAGACGAAAGTTGCAGGTTTTGTGTTGACTATAGGTCCCTCAACGAAATAACAATTCCCTACAAGTTTCCCATTCCTACCATTGAGGAGTTGTTGGATGAGTTGGCGGGGACAACCATCTTCTCTAAGTTGGACCTTCGGTCTGGGTACCACCAAATCAGGATCAAAGACGCAGATATTTCGAAAACAGCTTTTCGAACACATGAAGGGCACTACGAGTTCCTTGTCATGCCGTTCGGCTTGACCAATGCTCCCTCCACGTTTCAGTCACTAATGAATAGTATCTTTAAGCCAGTTTTGCGGAAGTTTGTGTTGGTTTTTTTTGACGATATTCTTATCTACATCCCTGACTTGGAGTCCCACATCATACACCTTCGGCAAGCTCTTCGGATATTGGACGATATTGAATTATTAGTGAATTTTAAGAAGTTTTTATTCGGGCAGCAGAAACTGGAATATTTGGGTCACCTAATTTCGGCTAACGGGGTTGGAAGCAGACCCCCATAAATTGCAGCTACGGTTTCATGGCCAACGCCAACTAATGTGAAAAGCCTTTGCGGATTTCTGGGACTAGCGGGGTACTACCGCAAATTTGTTAAGGGGTATGGAAGCATAGCCCAACCACTCACGAGATTGCTAAAGAAAAACTCTCTTAGTTGGGATCTGGAGGCCCAGCAGGCCTTTGAATCATTGAAGGAGGCTATGACTTCTGTTCCAGTTCTGGCAGCTCCTGATTTCTACATTCCTTTTGAGATACACACAGATGCCTCGGGCCACGGTATGGGGGCAGTATTAGTTCAACAAGCAAGACCCATGGCTTACTTAAGTAAGGCCTTCTCCCCTCAAGCTAAACAAAAACCGGTCTATGAAAGAGAGTTGATGGCCGTCGTCTTCGTCGTGCACAAATGGAGTCTGTCCTTACTGGGCAGGAAGTTTATCATTAGAACAGATCAGCGAAGCCTCCAATTTCTCAAGGATCAGCGGTTTAAAACTCCGGAACAGCAGAAATGGTTGTCCAAATTAATGGGGTTTTCGTTTGACATCCATTATTGGCCAAGAACCACTAATAAGGTAGCTGACGCATTTTCCAGACGAGATGAGGAACCAGAATTAACTTCTCTGTCAGTGATCCAGTTTGTGGAGTATGAGGACTTGGCAAATGAAGCCCAACAGGACCCCAAGCTTAGGCATTTGATTCAAGACTTGATTTTGGAGCCCGATAGCCAACCCAACCACAAACTCCACCATGGCTATTTGTTGTACAAAGACAGGTTTGTTTTGCCTAAGGGCTCACGGTTTGTTCATAAATTAATAACTAAATTTCATTCAAGTCCATCAAGGGGTCATTCTGGATTCTTTCGGACATACAAGAGGGTTGTAAATGTGGCTTCTTGGGTAGGCATGAAGAAAGATGTCTAAGAATATGTTAAAACTTGCTCCGTATGTCAAGTTAACAAACATTCAGCTCTGAAACTTGCGGGGCTACTTCAGCCACTTCCTATTCCTTCTTAGGCATTCGGTGAATTAACAATCGACTTCATTGGGGGTTTTCCGCGGGCTAAGGGGTTTGATAGCATTCTGGTGGTAGTTGATCGATTGACTAAATATGGCCACTTTCTGCTCTTATCACACCCTTATATACCGCCAAAGAGGTGGCCTTAGTATTCATGAAAGAGATTGTGAAACTTCATGATTTTCCCAAGTCCATCATTTCCGACAGGAACAGACTTTTCATGAGTGACCGGAATTCAGGGAATGGCCGATCGGCAGACGAGGCTTCTTCCTAGGCAGGCGGTGAGAAAAAAATGGCCACTCTCCAGGGTGACTCACAAATAATGCCCACTTGGGCAGAAAAGAAAAAAAATGAATTGAAAAAAAAAAAAACCAACCTAGAATTGCTCTGATGCCATGTTACAAACAGAGAATTGATTGTAATATTTTTCATATTGTATTGAAAAATTATACATCAATATATAGGAAAATAAAAAACTAATCTAGGAAATAAATAATCTAACTTCCTATTTTATAGATTTGTTCCTAATATGTATTGATTACAATCCTAATATCCTATTATAGATTTATACACTCCTATTTTACAGATTTGTTCCTATTACGTATTGATTACAATCCTAATATCCTATTATAGATTTATACACTTAATCATGCAATATCTATAAGATTTTGCATGATTATCTACAACACAACCCTTTGGGTAATATGGATGGAAAAGGATTCTGGGGGATGCAATTATAGGAGATATTTCCTTCTTGTGGGCAGAGCTTGTCTTTTGATATCCTTATAGGTTTTTTTTTTAACTAAAGAATTTCAGAGTTCTTTATTTTTCATCTTTGGAAAGTGGTGGGCTTTTGTCCAGTAATGTTGGTGCTGAATTGTGTATTGAGATTATCTAGTAGAGGCATTTTTTTTTAACCACTGTTGTTTTGTACGTCTTGTGATGGATCAATGGTTCACCTTACTATATAGCAAAAAATATTATACTGTATCTTAACCAAAAAAAAAAAAAAAGTTTTACTGGTTACCATATTTGTTCGGAAAAGCTTTACAATACTAATACTTGTTCTTAGGGGTTTCATGAAGTCTGTACAAGTCTTATCGATTTTAGATGGGATGCAGACCTGAAATTGAAATATAACCAATTGAAGATTGTAAAAGACTGTTTTAGCTCATCTCTATTTTGAACACTCCTTCCTTTGAACTCTATGTTCATCTCTTCTTTTTATAGATATAAAATATTTTATATACTCCTTTGGTCTGTTTAGTCTTCTTTCTTCTTTGAAGTGCCCTGGCCCATAGAGCTTACATCATATTTATTGAAAGATCTGGACTTCACTTGTTCCTTTTAGTTCATTTCTTAAATCGTAACTTATGATTGGTCAAATTCCATAATTTCACCTTATACATGGATACACACACATATATGTCCTCAAGTATTTCCTTGTTCACCATAAATGTTGCTTTGTTATCCTATTTAATGTGGAAGCTACTGGTTTTCCTTTCCTTCATCATACTAACATATTTTCAGTGGAATTTTCATTTAGGTCAACGACGAGTATATGAGAACACTTGAGATCTTAAGTAAGAAGCTGAAATTTGTTGAAGTGGATCTTATGGTTAAAACTTTAAAAGCCCTTAAAGATGTTTAGCCGGAGCTTGAAAAACTGAGGTAGAAAGCAGTTTCAAAAGTAGTTAAATGGTGTTCCCAGGTGTTCACCCGAGCTTGGTTTAGAATTATGACTTCTCTTATGAAAACAATGATGATAGTTTTGAATAGGGAAGTAAATGATGTCAAATGACCGTGCAGTGAACCTTTGTCTGCTAACAAGGGCACAAGAATTCATTGTGACTATCTTCATCGTTTTGCAGGTTTTTGACTTCATTGTCCAGAAGCTTTATGCATTGAGAAAACCCAAAACAAACATTCAGATCCTTCAGCAGAATGTTCTTCTTAAATTCAAGTGAGCTATCTACATGGCACATATTTCTTTTTGGTCTTGTGTTTGATCTTTTTTCAATATCTTGTTTCAACTTTGTAATTAGAAGCATTATTGGAGTTTATCATAACTGAACAGTTTTAGTTTGTATGACATCTGATTTATGTAATATCATTAGCTACTGATTTAAGTTGGATGCTATTAGTAGTTTGATTTTTTTTAAATCATTTAGGTTATTTTACGTATTGCATCACTGTTTCATGGTTCTTTGTCCCTGAGAAGTTGGTTCCTAGTGTTATTAAATTGTCAGTAAAAAAGTGTCACGATTCATTTTGAGCCTTTAATTTTTTCATCTACTCATAATTTCACTCTTTTCACCATAATTTGATGAAAAAAACTTGACAATGTAGGTAAGTTATTTCTTTTCTTAAGGAACATGGCAAGGAGGTTTTTAATGAGGTTCGTGCTGTATATATTGACACAATGAACAAGGTGATTGCTTTAGAACTTATCATGCATTTGAAATACAATTTTGTCATGATTGCAACCTTTAGATTTTTATTATTGTGTGGATTATTAGGGCCTTCTTCTCTTTCATATGTTAACTTTAAAATCGTTCCTTGTTTTATACTTTTTTTAAAATTTTCCCTTTACCTTCTATTCTTTTTTTTTTTTAATGAATCAGGTAATTTGTATTAATTTTTTTTTTTCTCCTCTCTCTGGGAAAGGATTGCACCCTACGGGGAGCATTTGTTTCAAAACGTTATGAAGATTTTAATAGTAACAATAGTATTCTGCTTAGTAATTCTCATCATACCTATCAATAATTTTCATGTCTGTATGGCCACTAAAAATTTTAATAAGTAGCGAATTGGTTGGGAGAACTCAACCTTTCTTGCTGTGGAAGTTTTAGCATTCAATTTTTCTCTTAAAATATGTGGAAGTGTATTTTGTACCAAGCTAGCAAACTTCGAAGACAATTTAATCGCAAAACTTGACTTGGGACCCTAAAATTTTAGTGACCTTGTCTTAACTAGGTACTTCTTTTAATCTTTTTGGCACTTACCAAAACTACCACATTTTTTAATTGGGTCAGCTGAATATACAATTTCGGAATATCTTTCTTGAATGAAGAGTTAGTTCATTATATATTGTTAGGATCCTATATTGAGAGGGAACAAGGGTGGGCATGTAGTTTATAAGGGGTTAGGCACCCTCCCTTGGCAAGCCGGTTTTCTAAGGAGAGTTCTATCCAAGCCCATGCAACACTCATGGCCCGACCCAATTGTTGAGTTATTAGAGTGGGTTCCTATCAAATGGTATCAGAGCATGATCCTGTACCCATGTGGATGTCGCATACGTGGCAAGTTGACCTTAGGCCTGGGCTACGACCCCTAGAAAGGGCATGGAGGCATGAGGGAAGGGGGATCCGCGTAGTCACCCAATGGGTAAAGAGGCCGACGGGGGTAAAGAGGTCGATGTGGACGTCGACTGCTGAAGCGTGGTGGTATGTTAGGTTCCCACATTGAGAGGAAAAAGGGGTGGGCATGTGATTTATAAGGGCTTGGGACTCTCCCTTAGCAAGCCAGTTTTCCAAGGAGAGTTCTACCTAAGCCCATGAAAGACCTATGGCCCAACCCAATTGTTGAGTTATTGGAGTGGGTTCTTATCATATATCTTCAAAATTATTGCTCAAAAACTTTAGACTTTTGGATGATGTTCTTTTAGATAATTGACACTGCTGACGACCTGTATGTTTTGTGCTTGTTCTTTTTGCTCTTGTTTAAAATATTAATACCTTTACTTAAGGCTTCTGGGCTCAACTTTTTGTTTGACCTTTTTGCCATGGTTGCTGGTTCTTAGTGGTTAACAAGCCTTCCTTGTTAGGATTTTTTTCTAGGCAAACTATCGACTATAAAAAGGTATTACTTGAAGCTCATTTTTAGAGTAAATTAGCTCAGACTGTGCTTTGATTTGTGGTGGACCTATTAAGGACGAGCTTAAGCAAAGTAAAGTTGGATTCATTTTAGTTTGTGGAATGTTTGGATGGCTATTTGGTAACTTCATCTTGTGTTGTTAACTTCAAAAGCTAAGATTTTTTTTAAGATTATGGATTAAGTAGGTAGCCATGTTGCAGCTGGATATAGAAATATATTTATTAGTGCAATTAATATGACTGTTGTTTTGATTCACTGTATCAAATAATGTGCCACATAAGTTTTGCTGAGTACCTATCTCTACTTTGGAAGTACAGGGTGGTGAGTCTATTATGAATTTCTGTGTTAAGGGTTGTGCTGCATATATTATAGTGCTAAGATTTTATGTACCAGATCACTTTTAATGTGACTGTTATTTAGTTTATCACTTCTTGAAAGATATGCATATGTTGTTCTACATTTATTACACCCATGCTTCTTTAATTGCTATGTGCATATGATAAGATTATTACATTTTAACAGGTGAAAAGATTAGGATGATTCTTATAAATTCTAGTGTAAGAATATTCTTGCATATATTGATACTTTGCTGTTCCAATTGCAGGTTTTAAGTGCACATTTCCGTGTTTATATACAAGTGTTGGAGAAACTCCAGTTAGATATGGCAACATATAGTGATTTTATTGGTGTAGAGACTAGAAGCACTAGTCTTTTTTCAAGATGAAGAGAACCACTGAGGAGTCGTTCTGCTGTTTTTGCTCTGGGGGATAGGATCAACATTTTAAAGGTTCAATTTTATTTAACTCACTGTGAAATATTCTTTGCCCTGATATTATGGATTATATGTTTAGTTTCTCACTTGATCGCATCGTAAATCAAATGTTAGTTGTGATCTTTGTTCACTGATTGTTTTGCCTTAGCTTTTTCTTGGGAATATTTCAGAAAATATACACTTATGATTCTTATTCCAATTTATTGGATGGGCTGTCTTTGTTAGGTTTTGTTTCGTTGCAGTCTTATTTAAATTTTTATGTTTTGATTATAGTGAATCTAAATCTCCTCAATCGGACCAATATAGAAACATAGAATGCTTGCTATAACATATTCTTTCTTGTATTTGTTGCTTTGGTAAAGTAAATACCAAAGACAATATCGTAAAGGAAATCTGGGCTTATTTTTCACATACGCAAAAAAATGTGGAGTCTGATAAGATAAAGAATTTGAATTATGTTGTAAACTTGTGTTAATTACTTTTTGCTATTTTTAGATTTTAGTTGGCATTAGGTTAGGTTAGAATCTTGCTGTGTGCATGAGAATTGGAATATTGTTGAAAATAGGCTCTCTTCAGATTTTTTTTCCCTACTATTTCATAGTCGTTTCTGTTTCCTACTTTTCTGGGTGTGCTTGCAGTCATAGAAGTCTGTTTTCAAACTCTTGCTTCTCCCCTTTCCCCACCTTATAATTAGATACATGTATTAAACTATTTGTTTTTTTCTTAAACTGTCGCTAAATTTATAATTTGTTATATCTATGAAAGATGATAGTTTTGTAAAGAGATGTGAAATGATGATATCTAGGCTATGTGCTTAAAAAAAAAAAAAAAAAAAAAGAAAGAAAGAAAGTAAGAAAAAAAGAATGAAGGAAGAAAAGTGATGTGTGGGATATGTCTCCTATGTATGAAAGAAATGTTTCACTATTTATGAAGTCTATCATTATTTGCTGGCAAACGAGGTTCCATGGTTTGAATTTTTTTTTGGTTTCAGGAAATTGATCAACTTTCATTGATTCCACATATATCTGAAGCCAGCTCCTTAAAGTATCCTTATGAGGTCCTTTTCCGGAGTTTACACAAGCTGCTTATGGATACTGCAACTTTTGAGTGCCTTTTTGCTCTTCTCCTTGATTTTGTTTTCTCGATGTAAGTGAATGTCAAGTCTGTTGTATAGTTTTTGACTCTTTTGTTCTCTAATTTGCAGGTATCTTTTCTGTGATGATTTCTTCGGGTAGAATCTATATTTTATGAAATTTTCGTTGGTAAAATTTTATAAATAATAAGGTCAAGATATGCACCAGAAGGGGCCCAACCTAAGAACATGTCTAGTATGCCAAAAAAAAAAAAAAAAAAAAAAAATAATAATTATAACAAATAAAAAGCAGAAGAGAGAGAACAGCATTTTTGACATGCAACTGATACTGACTTATTTGCCTTTGATAATCAATGGTAACAATAGGATTGTTATTTGCATTTATTAAAAAACCCAATGGTTGGGCATAGTGGTGAAATCCCTTAAGTGTAACCAAACAGGTCAAGGATTTAAATCCCTTTGGGGCCACCTACTTGGTATATTATATCCCACTTGTTTTCTGGCTAACAAGGTTTCAGCGTTGGGAAGTAGCCTTCAGTTTAGATTTCAGTGCCCATGCAGGGTAAAGTTGAGGGATTTCTGGGTATAAACAAAATGCATTTAATAAATGTACATTGTCACGCACATAAGAGTTTTTCCAATAATCTTGAAGTTGTAAATCATTTATTTGACTTGATGGACTGAGGAAATAATCTCTGCCTTATAGAGTGGAAATAGAGGACATACTGTTTTGGATAAATATCATATTTTTGAATATGAGACATTATAAGAACTTCTCATGTTATCTTTGATATTATCAGGTCCATTTGCAGTCATTTATGAGCACTTCAACTCAATACTACCAAATTGTTATGATGCTATTGGGTTAATGCTTATGATCCGCATAATCCACTAGCACCAGGTGATGTTACTAGCTCTTGTTATTGCAGTGTTCATATGTTAAGAGTCTTTTAAAAAGTCCTACTTTCAAACTGTTAAAGTCTCTCCGCATAATTTTTGCAGTGTCTTTTTTCAAATTTGCACTTTTAAGAGAGAGCTAGCAGAGTTGTCTTTGCAATTACAATTTGAACTTGCCTCTGATGTTCTTTATTCTTTTTCATTTTCTGTTTCAACTCATCATGTCTTGGCGTCGGATCCCATGCTTGGATTCATATTTAGACAAAGTCTGTTATCTTCTGTACTTTGCAGGCAAAAGTTATCCCAACATAGACTATCTTTTTTACTGAATCTGAGCAGGTCAATATTTCCCTGTGGCCTCGTTTTAAGATGGTTTTTGACTTGCATCTTGGTAGTTTGTGTAATGCAAATGTGAGGACATTGTGGGAAGATGATATTCATCCTAATTATGTAATGAGGCGTTATGCTGAACTTACAGCTTCTCTTATTCACCTCAATGTTGAATATGGAGATGGCCAGGTGATATGCTTTTGAAAAACTGAACTCATAAATTGTTATTTTGTTTGACTGTTTCAATAAGAGTACTTAAATATGCAGCCTTCTGTATCTGCAGCTTGAATTGAATATGGAACGGTTGAGAATGGCTGTAGATGAATTGCTTATGAAGCTCACAAAAATGTTCCCAAGACCAAAATTACAGAGTGTTTATGATAAATAACTACGACATGACAATTGCTGTACTAAAGGTGAGAACTATGATTCTTCATGCTGGCTATTACAAAATTTTCATATGCACAAAGGTGGAGATCTTGCAAGGTACTTTTTGGAGAATTTTACCCTCGCCTGCTCACTGGCGAGCAGGACCGCCATCCACTCACCTAGGAGTGGGACCCTCGAATGCATCTGCATAGGGGACTTCAAGCCCATGCAAAGTATAAAACATATCCAACAGTTATTACAATTATTATTATTTCAAAGGGAGAGCCACCTCATTTTACTGTGTTTATTGAGTTGTTCTTTGTTTTAATTGGATCTTGTATGATCAGGAGTAGTAACATTTTTAGAAATTTTGTTTCAGTCTGAAGTTGGGTCTATAAGTTTAGACATAAAAATACTCCAGAAGAAGTCGATGGATATGGGTTTGAAGTTGAAGAATCGTAAGGTATGGTTTCTATTGGGGAAGTTTTGTATCCCAGAAGATTCTGTTGTTATCTTAATTTTATTGGAGGATATGATGGTTGTGTCAAGGAGCGACATCCAGTTCTATTTATTGTAGTTTATTTGTTTATTTCTTAGCTTCCAAACCTTAAATTCTTTATTGGTTTTTGACATTTTCATGATTTGAATCAATTAAAGCTTAAAAATCTCATTTGGGTTTATTCAAACACTTCCAAATCTGATTAATTCAAATGGGGTTTTAAAATTTTTAATTTGGTATTTTTTTGGAATTGTTAGTGGATTTGAGCTTGTCGGTTGATGAGTAAATTCCAAAATGTTTAGAGAATTTAGGTTTTAATTCAATGAGTAGATAAGAGCTTTGTTGTGTAGCTTTTGATTTGATTCAATGTGCAAAGTGAAGGATTATGATAGACCACCTCCTTTTAATATGGTTGATAAGTTGAGGGGTCATAAAAAGAGTACTAAGGGATATTGAGTGTGAGTGTGAGTGATAGTTTGTTACGGGATTTTGCATGCAAGTGGCTGGATAGAATAAAGTTTGTTAGAGTAAGGTTAGTATAGTAAGTATTTGGGTATAAATAGTTAGAGAGTGGTAAAGGAGGCATCAAGTAAATTCTTATAGGTATTTTGGGAGGCTCCCAGCTCCTTGAATTGTTGGGGATTGATCTGTGGTCACTCTTTCTTGATGTTGCTATTTCTTTCAATATACTGTAATAACATTCAGTTTTATCAGGTTGTGTGTTACTTTCATTTCTGCTCTTGTGTTTTGTGGTTGGATTGAGTTAATTGAACAGGTGGTTCCATCAACTTGGTATCAGAGCTAGGTTGGGTAATGGTAAAATCCAAAATGGAGAACAGAATGGAAAATGTGGAAAAGGAAATGAGAACTGTGATGGAAATATGGGTATGATGAAGATCGACCTAGGTAGCGTCAAGGAGTACTTAACTGAGATGCGAGAATTGATGCGATTAAGGGAGGAAAAGGAGGATAAACGTTATCAGGAGAAGGAGAAAATGTCTGTAACTCCAGACAATTAGAGTTCCGACGGAGATAAGGGATATGAACGAAATCATAGTAGGGATAACAGGAAGGACGACAAAAAAATTCTCAAACTTAAGCAACCTATTTTTAACGGAGATGATCCTTTTGGTTGGACTTTCAAGGCTGACAGATATTTCGCCATTAATCGATACGAAGAAACGAAGATGGTGGAGGTCGTCGCCATGTGCATGGAAGGAAGAGCCTTAAACTAGTATCAATGGCTTGAATCTCGAAGACCTGTCCAGAATTGGAAGGATTTCAAAGCCGCCTTAATTGCTAGATTCAGACCATCTTTTCAAGGGACAGCTAATGAGGCACTGGTAGCACTGAGACAAACTTTATCGGTGACGGAGTATCGCGAAGAGTTTGAAGCACATACAGCTCCATTGAAGAAATTGGGAGAAGAGATGCTAATGGGCATCTTCGTCAATGGATTGAAGGAAGAAATCAGAGCTGAATTGCATCTCATACAATCCAAAGATCTAGGTGAAGTGATGGAACAGGCCCATCGAGTTAAAGAAAAAAACTGGGTGCTGGATAAAATTAGGCCCAAAAGGACTAAAGCCCATCATGTAAAAATTGAAGGGTACTCACGGGTCTCTCCAAGCCCAGAGGTTGGGTGACCCGGTTGGTGGTCCAATACTACTAAAATTTCAGGCGAGACCCATTCTTCGTCAAATCGTTCTACCAACAGAAGGGATATTCCATCGGCGATGACAACTTGGAGCTCCAGAGGGGAAAATTTCCGAAGGTTAACTGAAGCGGAAATTCAACTTAGAAAGGAGAAGGGGCTTTGTTTTAGGTGTGATGAAAAGTTCAGCCCTAACCGCCGATGTAGGGACAAATCTCTGCAGATCTTGTTGGCATGGGAAGATGATGATCTAGAGAAGGGTGAAACACCACCAGACAATGATGAAGAACCCACTACTAAAGGTAACCCTCTAGCTTTGTCCATGAACTCTATCGTCGGAATCACCTCTAACAAGACTCTGAAAATTAAGGGAGAGATTGAAGGGGGTGGGGGTTATTGTGTTGGTTGACAGTGGGGCATCCCACAATTTTATTTCACACGACTTGGTGTGCAAACTGGGCATGCGAATTGAAAAAGGAAAAAGGTTTGGGGTGATGGTAGGTAATGGTGTCACGGTGAGAGGAGAAGGTGTTTGTAGGGGAGTGCAACTGGAGGTCTAAGGCATTAAGATTACCAAAGATTTTTTCCCTTTTGCTTTGGGGGGAGCTGATGTGGTGTTAGGGGTGACGTGGTTGAGTTCATTGGGAGATGTCTGCGCAAATTGGAAGAACCTAACAATGAAATTTGAGTTGGGAGGCAGAAGGGTGAGCCTACAGCGAGATCCATCCCTGGTTAAGACGGTGGTGTCTCTAAAAGCCATATTATGGTCACTATATTCCACCGAAGGAGGCTATTTAGTCGAATTTTTCTCTACTGAATGTGTGCCAGAACAAAACGGAGAGCCCACCGACCCTAGGATTGTATCATTGATGGAAGGGTATATCCAATTGTTTGACCAACCCACTAAACTACCCCCACACAGACAGCATGACCATGCCATAGTCCTACAAGAGGGAGCTCGACCACCCAATATACGGCCCTATAGATATCCTTATTTCCAGAAAAATGAAATAGAGAATATGGTGGGAGAAATGTTGGTAGCAGGGATCATTCAGCCTAGACCAACTTTTTTGCTAGCCCAGTGTTACTATTCAAGAAGAAAGATGGGAGTTGAAGGTTTTGTGTTGATTATAGGGCACTCAATGAGATAATTATCCCTGATAAGTTCCCCATACCCACTATCGAGGAGTTGTTAGATGAATTAGTTGGGGCTGTTTTTTTTTTTTTCAAAGATTGATTTACGATCTGGATACCACCAGATTTGATTGAAGGAGGAGGATATTCACAAAACGGCCTTCCAAACTCATGACGGTCACTATGAGTTCCTAGTTATGTCATTTGGCCTGACTAATGCGCCATCAATTTTTCAAGCCCTAATGAATGCTATTTTTAATTGGTAGAATTTCATTCTAGCCCAGGTGGAGGGCATTCGGGGTTTTTCAAGACTTACAAACAAGTGGCAAACATTGTTTATTAGGAAGGGATAAGGCAAGATGTTCAAGAGTTTGTAAAGACCTACATTATTTGCCAAGTCAATAAGTATTCAGCCCTCAAGCCAGCCGGGGTTTTACAGCCTTTGCCTATACTTGAGAAAGTCTTTGACGACTTGACGATGGATTTTATTGGAGGTTTACCACGAGCCAAGGGGTTCGATAGTATTCTCGTGGTGGTTGATCGGCTCACCAAATACAAACGCTTTATCCTCTTGTCTCACCTTTTTAGTGCGAAGGAGGTTGCTACGACATTCATGAAGGAAATTGTTTAGCTCCATGGATTTCCCAAGTCTATAGTTTCAGACCGAGATCGACTCTTTATGAGCCAATTTTGGTAGGAAATCTTCAAAGCAGCGAAGACTTCTCTCAAGTTCAATTCTGCATATCACCCACAAACAGATGGTCAAACCGAAGTGGTCAATCGGTGTTTAGAGGCATATTTGAGATGTTTCTGCAGTTCCTAGCCTAAACAGTGGCCAAATTGGCTTTCTTGGGCGAAATTTTGGTACAACACAATGTACCATCGGTCCACTAAAATGACGCCCTTCAAGGCCCTTTATGGTAGAGACTCAGCACTCCTTCTCAAGTTGACCGATTACCCCTCCTCAGTTGAAGACGTGAACCAACAGCTCCTTCACCTCAGTGCCATCATAGATGAACTTAAACATCACTTGGAATCTACTCAAGGACACATGAAAGAGCAGGCTGATAAACATTGCAGAGATATCAGCTTCTCTCCGGGAGATTTTGTTTACCTCAAACTTCAGCCCTACAGGTTTAGATCGTTAGCCAGGAAATTGAATGAGAAACTCAGTCCTCGGTTTTATGGGCCATTTGAGGTAGTGGACAAAATTGGTCTGATAGCTTTCAAACTGGCTCTACCCTCCACTACTCGTATTCATCCACTCAGCTCAAACGCAGCCTACACAACTCCGTTCCAGTTCAGCCACTTCCCACTTTTCTCACCGAAGATATGGAACTTCAGGTTTACCCACAATCAGTCCTAGCAGTGTAGTCCCTATTCGATGGCACCAAAGAGGTCCTCATTCAATGGAAGGATCTGCCTTGCTGTGAAGCTACATGGGAGTCTTTCGACGTCATCAACATACAATTCTCTCAATTCCACCTTGAGGATAAGGTTGCTCTCCTAGGGGGGGTATTGATAGACCACCTCCCGTTAGTATGGTCTATAAGTCGAGGGGTCGTAAAAAGAGTACTAAAGGGTAATGAGTGTGAGTGAGAGTTTGTTACGGGATTCTGCATGCAAGTGGCTGGATAGAATAAAGTTTGTTAGAGTAAGGTTAGTATAGTAAGTATTTGGGTATAAATAGCTACAGAGTGGTAAAGGAGATATCAAGTAAATTCTTATAGGTATTTTAGGAGGCTCCCAGCTCTTCGAATTGTTGGGGATTGATTTGTGGTCACTCTTTCTTGATGTTGCTATTTCTTTCAGTATACAGTAATAACATTCAGTTTTATCAGGTTGTGTTACTTTCATTTCTACTCTTGTGTTTTGTGGTTGGATTTAGTTAACTGAACAGGTGGTTCCATCAGATTATTAATATGGAGTTATTTTTTTTTGAATTGCAGAGGAGGGGTTTTAACATCCATAGAAAAAAGGGGTTATGTCGAGACGGGTTGTACCTGTTTGAGGTAACCTCTATTGTTTCTGTCCTTCAATGCGTGCGAGTTCAAGACAGCCTATGGAGCGATACAACAAGTTGCTGGCAGAGTTATTTCCCCGTAATCAGGTGGATTTATGGCTTGTGTAATGTCACTTGAACCTAAGCTTTGAAAGTATGTGAGAATTGCATTGGTTTAATTGGTCTTGCTAATGGATGTATGAATTAATTTTTAACTTGTTTTGTGTTTCCGGAAAGAAGATGGAGTATTGTCCGTAAGATGGGTTTTTAGTTAAGGTTTGGTTTGCTTTGATATTTTAGCTATGTTTCTAGTGGTGTTTTGAAACATGTGAAATTTGTTTTCGTATCATAGAAATGTTGGTTTATTGTTGCTTCGGCTGCTAGTAGTACAAATAAGGTTACTCAGTTACATCGTTAGAAGTCTTATACATTTTAGAGTAGAACTTGAATGCTGGCAATAGAGACGTCAAGAAATATTGAACTTATCACTTTTAGTATCTGCCTTGCCTTTTACAGAATTTCTTTATGGCTTCTGATTCACACCCCTCCACTCTCAGTCTCCTGAAAACAGGAACAATCTTAAAAAGAAAACTGAGGCATTTCATGTGCTTATTTGTATGCAGGATGCTGAACCAAATGATAGAAAAATTGTTAAGCTTTGTGAATATGCTTTGAAAAACCCATTACGAATTCCCAAGGTATGTTTTACCTTCTGGTTGACCCATTACTTTGCATGTTGATGCATACATAAAACTTCCAGACTGAGCAAATCAGCCATTTTATCTTTTACTTCAGACTAAAATGCATTATTTTTTTTAAAAGTAAAATGGTTACTAAAGCTACTCTTTTCACTAATCCCTTTCCACTTCTGCCAAACTTTTAGTTACTTTTGCCTTATTCTGATTGTGGCCCTTTTTTTCTCTCTGTTAGCCTTATGTGCCATTCTATAACTGCTATACAATAAATTTATCAAGAATTCAAATTTCGTTCTCACAAGTGATTCTGGTTCCAATTTCATCCAAATGAATAAAAACTATTATGCTGAGGATACTAACTTGGGTGAAATATAAAGATTTATGTTTGAGATCTAAACAACATCTGGATCCAAAATTATCTCATAGTATATGGTTTTGTTTTGATTTAACCATCCAATTCTATTCTTAATCTTTCAGTATCTTGTCTGCACAAATTACTGATCAGCTAGAGCGAAGATGTTACAAGGATTTATGGTGCTTTTATGTTTTTGTTTCTTTAATATCAATGATTATACTTTCGCTAAAGGCATGAAAGATTTAATATCCTTGTTAGAAGAGGACAAGAAGATTGAAAGCAAGCTCATGTAGGAAACTACGTATAACCAACTCACCCTCCCCCCTGCCCACCCCCCCCGGGGTCATTGGTGAGCAAGACCCTCGAATGCGTCTGCGTAGGGGACCCCATGTAAAGTATGAATTATATCCAACAGTTATTATTATTTCAAAGGGAGAGCCACCTCTTTTAACTGTGTTTCTTGAGTTGTTCTTTGTTTTAATTGGATCTTGTATGATGAGGAGTACTAACATTTTTAGAAATTTTGTTCCAGTTTGAGATTGGTTCTATAAGTTCAAACATAAAAATACTCCAGGAGAAATCAATGGATATGGGTCTGAAGCTGAAGAATCGCAAGATATGGTTTCTATTGGGGAAGTTTTGTGTCCCAGAAGATTCTTCTGTTATCTTAATCTTAATGGAGGATATGATGGTTGTCAAGGAGTGACATCTAGTTCTGTTTTATTAATAAATTAGTTTTGTCCTCAAACTGTTGTTTATCATATGTGTTCTCTCAGGCTCAAGGAATTGTTTTCATAGGAAAAGTGGTAACTTTTGAAGAGATTTTGATTAAAAAAAAAAAAAAAATTGATTATCTATATAAAATATTTGATATTATTAAAGTATAAAATAAAAGTAATCAGCTAAACAATTTTTAACTTAAATGAGTTCAAATTTTATAAGTTTGAGAAACTACTACTCATCCTTAATATAGTTTGTTCTTGTTTTGCGAGGGTAAACTTCTGAAAATATTATAGTTGTTACTTAGTTATCTTTTATTCTTCTTCTTGTTCGTCTCTAACTTTTTATGTTACTCCTTGAATTAAAAAATTGGTGTTGTAGACATTAATGGATACAGCATGACTCAGGTCTAATTGTGCCTAATATTTACATGTGTAGTTACCAAGGAATGTACTTTTACCTGCCTTCAAAAAATGCATATACTTTTATTGTCAAGAAACATGAAGATATTGGTTGTGTTTGTTTCTTTATTTCTTACCTAGCCTACCCAAAATACATATTTGTTTCTTTATTCTAAAAATTCAATTCTATTATATTCAACTATTTTTAAACCTCCTAGGTTTGTTAATTTAACTAAACACCCTGCGAAAAAAAGTTTAGAAATCCATCCATCCACATTTGTCAGATTTTGACCACCATTGTCAGAAGGTGGTTAGAATTTGGGGTAATGGCGCACTACCTGCCAGATCCGGTCGGTCTTTGGCTGTAGCTGGTCGTCAACGATGGCCAAAGATATAGATCAACGACGGCCAAAGACACTATATCTTTGGCCGTCGTTGACGACCAAACGTGATCAAATCTGGCCTTTTCTGGCAAGATCTAGCCGTAGATCTGGCATTTTCTGACCAGATTCACGATGGATCTAGTCGAAAAAGGCTATATCGGCACACAATCAGCCAGATTTAACCGTTCTTGCGCCATTACGGAGATTGCTGGCCACCCTCCGGCGGTGATGGTCGGCTGTCAGCATTTAATGGGTGGGTGGGGATGTTTTTGTTAATTTTCAATGTTTTATTGTAGAGGTGTTTAGCTAAATTAACAAACTTAGGGGGTGTCTTTATTAATTTTAAAATCCCACCTTGTAATAACCACCCAACTCAACTTTTTAAAAAATCCTGCCCACAATAATAAAACAAACACACCCATTATTATGAATTTCTTGCTTTAAACATTACTCCATTTTGAAGGAGGCTGCTTTTATGTTTGTGTTTCTTTAATGTCGATGATTATACTTTCTCTAAAGGCATAATCAATGATTTAATATCCTTGTTAGAAGAGGGAAATAAGATTGAAAGCAAGCTAATGTAGGAAAACTAAGTATACTGAAGATATGTTCTTGTCACCTATGATAATGTTTATTATATGGTATTAGAAGTACATTTTCCCTTTTTATTTGTGGCTGGTGGATTTCCTAGATGTACTATATTTGGTGTACCAGCTCTAAAATTAGATTTAAAATCACAAATTTATTCTAGATTTTGTTTAGCTTTTGATACTCCAATCAGGTTTTTTGTGCTGATTTAGTGGACACCAGGTGCACATATTAGTGTAATTTTATAGTTCCTTAGCCAAAAAAGAATATATTGATTTTACTTCTAGTATGTTTACATTTCTTGCTTGTATCTGGTATGTAAGTAAAAAAGTATGGTTCTGGGATTTATGAATTGCTCTTTTTCTCTATTTTCTTTAGGCATTGTCATTATTTCTATTGCTTTGTTTTCTCTTTCTTAGTTTTTTTTTTTTTTCCCTTCTTAGATATGGACTGGATCTAAGAACAGAGGGAAGCATTATAATACAAGTCACAACAATTGAATGTACATTTTACTATAAGTGTAGGGAGTCTTTTATAGTTCTTCTCTTCCTCAAATATGTGGAAGGAACTTTGATATTTATGATATCTCATAAATTGATTGTTTATTCTTTTGTTGCTTGATTTCACAGTTATATTGCATCATTGTTTTATTTCTGCAATTTTTCTGTCCTATTTGAATATGCAAGCTCTTTCTTCATTATGAGGACATTTGCTAGAGTTCACTGTTCTTGCAGGCCATTATTTGCCAGTAGTTTATTAGGGATTGTTCGGACTCTTTTGGAGCAAACTCGACAGGACGAAATGCGGATTCTGGCTTGCAGTATTCTTGTTGATTTTATTAATGGTCAGGTGCGCAATGGATATAAAGTGAAGTTAGAGCCATGAGATTAATTTTGACATATTTCAACTTGATTGCTTAAGTAATACATGTTAGATTTGGGAGCGCACTAATAAAAGACATTTGAAAATAATCTGCCATCCCATTAATGAACTTTTTAGTTACATTTTACAAGGAGTGGGAGCAATGATGGGGCTCTCCAAAAATGTGATGGCTTGAAATCTGTTAAATACGTTTGATGTGCTCAGTGTAGGATAATTCATTTGTAGGCACTAAATTACATCTACCAAATAGTAGAAACTGTAAACATGATATTTATTATGTTTATGAACTAATAATGACTTATTGAATTGAGAGTAGATGGATAGTACATACATGTTCAACTTAGGAGGTCTCATTCCTAAACTTTGTCAATTGGCTCAAGAAGTGGGAGATGATGAAACAGCTCTATGCCTACGTTCAGCTGGAATGCAAACTCTCGCAAACATGGTACATTTTATTTACCTAGTGTATTACTTTGTGAATGCACAGACTTAATGCACATTCCTGCTGGAATGCAAGCTCTCTCTAACATGGTACAGTTTATTTACCTAGCTTTGTAATGCACATTTAGATACACATACAATCAGACTTAATGGACGTTAATCTTTATGGCCAGTTCTTTTTATAATTTCTTCTTTCTTATGATGCTTAAAATCTATTTATGCAGACTGTTGTAATTTAATTGGTTTTTGGTACTTATATCTGCTGCGAAATGCCGTAACCATTTGTTAGCTGTGTACACTTTTTTTGTAATCTTTTGCCTTTTTTTACTTCTAAACTTCTCTAAGACATTTGATGAGAGGACTTAACATGATTGCTGAAGTATGGATTTGGTAAGGTTAGGTACATAGTAGTTTAAGTCCTACACTTCCTAGTCCTTACATGGGAGATAATAAAGACCTAATTAATTTTAATTAAAATCTAACTAAAACAAGACAAGCTAACCTTTTTGTGAATAAGAATAATTTTTGGCTTTTGACTCGCATTCCTTGTTTAAGAATCTAGGTGTGGCATCACTTTTTCCTGCTTGCGGGAGACACTGATCGAACATGAAATCTGCTTCTAGTGGCAAGTTGGTTCTCTGCATTACCTTTCTGGACCACATTGTCTGTCACTTCTTCTACTTGTCAACAGGCCCTTTATCAGACTTAGAAGATGTTGAATTGATTTTATCAGTTGGCCTTTAATACATGAATAGATAATTATTAAATTCTTTTCTCATAACTCCAACATATTCTATTGACAAACTTAATTATTTTTTGGTTCAAATGTAGAGATTTCATTTGTTAATGTTATGCTACTTTTAATAATCATTTCCCGCTTCCTATGCTTAGGTGTGGTTCATGGGTGAGCAATCACATATCTCAATGGACTTTGACAATGTGAGTTTGCTTTTCCTCTTGTTGGTTCTTATTAGTGTTTTTTACTTACGTGATGTATGTAATTAATGTCATCTAGTTTATACGTGAATTTTGGGAAACATTTTTTTTCCTTATTATATTTTGGACTATGAGGTACACTAGTAAGTGTACAATGTTTGCTTTTCATATTAATTTGAAGTATTGGAGAACTACCTCGATCTTCAAATGAAACCAGAGGATGGTAAGGAAGCGAGGCAACATTCTCAATCTCAGGACCAGTGGGTTCAAGAGAAGAATCTCACGGCTCATCTTTTCCAGATATGAGTAAGAGGGTTTCTTCTCTCCAGAACCCTGTGACTAATCCTGATATGTATTCAGCAACGTAAGGCATCATTTTTTACTTCTTGGGTATATATTCCTTATATAAGGAGATTTCTTAAATGTAGTTAACATACTTAGCTTTTTATGCCAATTTTACAGTGACATTTCCAAGAGCCCCCATTATGGGTCCAAAGTTTGCTTGAATAATATAAGCCAGGTTGGCTAAGGAAGCTACAACAGTGAGGCGTGTGCTCAAACCCCTTTTCCATCATTTTGATGTAGAAAATCATGGGTCATCAGATACAGGAGTTGCCTGTTCTGTTATATTGTATCTGCAGTTGCTTTTGGAGGAATTAGGTTACATATGGAATCTTAATGCTCCATCTTATTGCAATTATTTTCTGTGGATATAATTGATATGATTTTTTTTTTTTTTTTTGGTTTAATCTCCAGGAGTAAACTCCCACCTGTTGCTATATATCTTGATCAAACACTTGGATCATAAGAATGTTGCCAAACAACCTCGTGTACAGATTCATATTGTGGACGTTGCCACACAACTCGCACAAAATGTGAAGCTACAGGCCTTTGTTGCTATCATTGGTGCATTAATTGACTTGATTAAATAGTGTTCAGTTTTAAGAAATTTGGAATTAAAATATACTGTTCAGTTTTAAGAAATTTGGAGAAACATCTAATTTTTGAGGATTTCTGTTTCAGGCTTTTCCTGATGCTCTGTTCCATCAGTTACTCCTAGCAATGGCTCATCCAGACCATGAAACCCGAGTTGGGGCGCATAGTGTAGTTTCTGTTGTGCTATGCCATCTTGGGTCTCCCCTTGGGGTCAGATCAGGGCAAGGATACTTCACAAGTTGTTTCTAGCATCTTGCCAGTCTCTGCATCACAGAAAGTAAGAAGTGGAAGTTTCTCCATTCAAGATGAAGGTAAAGAAAAAGAATAACTAATGGATGGAGGACTATAGGAGGAAAGTCGGGCACCAAATGTGATGTGAAACACTCTCATAGTCAGTCATATACTTTAAGCGTGCTCTGACTGATGGAAAAACAGTATGAAACCCCAAAATCCTATAATTTTTATTTAAAGAGTGTTTTAGTAATTATGTTTAATCATCTACCTGTCTAAATTATTTTCCACAGATAACTCCCTTCCGACTGAGTAGCCATCAAGTGAGTCTTTTGCTTTCATAAATCTGGGTTCAAGCAACATCTGCAGAAAATAACCCTGCAAATTTTGAGGCTATGGCTCACACTTATAACATTGCTTTATTGTTTACGCGATTTAAGGTGATTCATGTTTATGTTATTTTCCATTATTTTTACTTTTATCTCCTCTGTGTTCCTTTTTCAGATATTTTGAAAAAGTGGAACAGATTTTGCATGGTCTCATCATTTTTTTTTAAGTTTTTATGGGATGCCTGAAGTTTGATAAATTTTTTTGTGGTGCATTTGCTTATGTTAAGGGGAGTTTACCCATTCTAAATCAAGCATGTCAAGGTAGTGCTTCATCTCTTCTATAACACCAATAATGTCAACAGGTTTTTTAGAAGTCCCATAAGAGAAAGGCAACGATGATTTTATCATAAAGATGGGGCTTCTCAAAAGGATGGCAACTGCCCCAATTGAGCGATTGAAACTCTTGATCGAGTGCCAGAATGAGATTATAAAGATCAGTCGATTTCTTATAACATTGAGAAATGAAAGTGTCATTTCTTTTTGGAGGGGCAACACTATACAAATCCTTGAATTCCTATCTTTTAAGGTTTTTTTTTTTTTTTTTGCTTACTTATAAGTTTCCTTTAATCTTATTTGTCTTCATATTGAATCATTAACGAGCATCTGCCCGATTTTGAAATCATGAGCTTGCAAAAAGATTCGTTGTTGATTGGTTAATGTCACTGAATCCTGGCCTGATATTTTAAAATTAAATGTAAAAAGGGGCTCAAAAAACAGCTACTGAATCTTATTTGGAGAGACCTTTAAAGCATAAGCCAGACAAAAGTGACTACCTGAAGAGATTGGTCGCAACAATCAGTTTTTCAGTAGGTGCATCTCTTTATATTCTTTATCCCCTGAGATATGAATGTACGCAGGTACATACAATTGATACGATTTGTTTCGAGTACTCATAAATGGGATTCAAACTTTTGTTTCAGTTGGTTACATACCCATTGGATACTTTACATTGTAAAATGATAATGAGAAGCTATCAAGTACAAGAGTTCATTGCATGCATTTTCTCAAATCTTGAAAACAGAGGGTGTTAGGTCTCTTTACAAAGGTGCGAGTGTACATGTCCTTAAAAATACTATCATTCTTGGTCTTCTGTGGGCTAGTGTCAGGTTATTCCGAGCAAAACTGCCTGCTGGAGAGAGTAAGTCTGGTGATGAAAATGGTGAAGGAAGTTCCAGTTAATTAGTATTGTTATATGGAATAAGGGTTGAGATGTTGGTTAAGGCATGATATGACGATTAAAAAAAAAAAAAAAAAAAAATTTATGCTTTATTTTTCATTTGAGACTACAGGAGAGTAGTGATGTTTAACCACATTAACACATTTGATGTTTAATGTTTTACCGATGGATGTTGTTGTAATGAGATTAATTTAATAGGAAGACATAGTCCCATTGATCTTTTACTTGTTACCAATGTTTTAAAACCCAGTTCAGCCCAACCGGTTGAACCGGGACTCAAAAGCTTCAACGGGCCGAGTTTAATTTTTTCATATTCACCCAATACCCTAGGATTTTCGGTGATGATCGGCAAATAATTAACTGTCAGAATGTTGGGGCTTTTGAAGAGCAATTTCCGGTGAATGTAATGGTGGTGAAAGATTTGATTTTCGGTGAGTAAATCGATCGGAAATCGAACAAAACTAGTAGCGACAACGATGAGATTTTTCCAACGATCCAACGATTGACGAGGTTAACGGGGGTGAGGTGAGGTGGGTTTTGGTCGAGAGGGAAAGAGGAGTAATTCTGGGGTGATGGAGAGGGTGGTTGTTGCCGGAATCAATGGGATCTAGCCTGGAATGCTAACGTTGACGTCGGTGAGATCTAGCTGAAATCAAATCTATTTCGACTAGATCTTAAGTATATTTTGATAGAAATGGGCTCAAGGAATAATTAGGGTTGCATCTAAGGTGTCGTCGCCGGTTGATTTGCAATTGGGTTGTTTTTGATAAATTTTAAACTTTTAGGGACTTAACATAATTTTTAGAGGTATATGCTAAATTTTAAATTTTTTTGTCAACTGGTTTGACCAGCGATCAAACCGGTTAAACTAGTCAACCTAGGACCCAGAAGCTTTGCCGGGTTTCACCCTGGATTGGGTTTTAAAACATTGCTTGTTACAAAATTCCCATAACTAAGAATGCGGCAACCCATTTCTTTTTTACACAATTTATAAGCTATTGAACACTATATATATAGCGGGGAAGGTTCCGCATCCCCTCTTATTTAACACAAGTTTATGTCCTTTAGATTAAAGAAAAATTAGTCGTTAACCAACACTTGATGGTCATTATAGCTTTTATTCTATCAATAATTCTAAGTCTTAATAAATTAGTTGAAGTGCATACAAACTGATCTATAGGCAAGATAAGGATAAGAATGAGCTGAAAATTATATATACATTAATTTATATAAATTATCGCTCTCATATTTCTTAAATCTTTTTCTTTATTTATTGTAAAAACCTCTCTCGTAATTAATTTTACTAAATCTCTCTTCCATATTTTATTCTCAAGGCTTTTGTTTAATTAATAAGCTTATCAAAGTAATCAAATCGTTTAAAAGTATCCTTAAACAAATTAAATTAATAAAATAAGTCACTCATATTATTTTTGGACCATCATTCAAATATATGTATAAACTACGTTAAATTAAATTATTGTACTCAAAGTGTGACCACACTCACCAAATTATCAAAGTCATCATTTTATTTATTTTTATTAATCTTTAATATTCTCAAACTCTTTTTATCATATATCCTCATACAAAACTTTATAGTTTAATCATACAATGTTACTCATCAATGCTAAAAAACTAAAATAATATAAAATATTGAAAAATGAAAAAAAAAAAAAAAAAGCTAAAAAAATCGCTACAAATTAATATTCAAGGATTTTTTTTTTTTTTCATTTACTAAAAGGGAAAAAGATTATTTATCAAAAACTTTTAAGTAAATGGAAGGTAGGATTACGGGAGAGAGAGATTTTGTAAAAATTAATTAAAAGAGATGTTTTTTTACGATTAATGAGGAAAAAGATTGCATTAATAAATTAATTTTATAAATATGTACTTTCCATCGCATTTCTATCCCACCAGTTTCATGCCTTGGCACTACCATGCAAATCATCGTTGCCAATGCTATGCCTTGAAGCCCTGAGCACGCTTTGCATGAACATATACAATGATACTAATCCAATCAAATGCACTAAAGATCATTTATTTCCTGTAATATTAGAGATTTGAAGAGTATAATTTGATAGTTTATAGTAAAATGCGATATTGGGACCTTTAGTTCCCTTTTTCACAATGAATGGATCGAATGAAATTCTGCTTGGCAAAATTAATAAGAAATGAATTTAAGCTATTATGCTATTTCCTTCTACTCTGGAACAACAAAAAATGGTAAGTTTCGTAAGCAAAACCAAAAAATCTTCTAAACAGAAAAAGTTGAAAAAATAAATACAGTAACAAAACAAGTCTTGCAAAGCCCGGGGAAAGGAATGATTTGACAAGTAGTAACAGAAATTATAGCATGAAACAAAAAATATAGCCAGATGTAGCAACATATCTACAAATTCATCAATAAGTTAGAAGATATTTTAAGACCACAAACACAATCCTAGTTTCACAAACAAACATGAAAATACAATATTTCAAGATGCACATAGAATCATACAAAAGAAGACATGCATAAAATTCGTCAAACCACGATTAATTTATGCTACTGGGAGGTAAAATCGCCCCCTGCCCAGACCTTTAGATCATCATTCAATCAACCCTTAGTCCACGATCCAAGAGTCTAGATCGCGGGTATTGATACTGCCTGCTACTACCCTTTTATGTAAAGCAATAACCAACAACATTTCTCACAAGATCCTAACCAAGACAATTGCACATAGATAAACTATAATCCAAGAAAACATCAAGAAAGTATACACCACCAAAATTACAAAACAAACACAACTTACTTGACTGACCAATCTAGGCCTCACAGCTTGCAAACCATCAAAACATCAAGTAGAATCAAGTTAAAACAAAATGAATTAAGTTGTAGTCACATTACAAATCATAAATAATCAGATACACTAATGCATAAAATAAAAAATTAAAAATTAAAAAAAATCGATTCACAGGGATTGAATTGAGCTTTTTCATTCCTTTACCAAAGATAAATACATTCAAAATTTCATTGAAGTTATTCCACAAACAGATGCTGAACATTTTGAAAAGAACATGAGATGTTAAAAAATTTTAGAACCCATTTACAGACACAAAATTCATAAGAAATACACAATGGAAGAATTTAAACAAAACCCAGAAACCAGTTTGTTTAATATTTGGCAGAAATTGAATGGTGTTCAAGGAATAGCAAGCATTGATTAGATGGAAAAAAAAAAAGCAACTACGGATTGATAAAACTATGAATAAAATAAACAAAAATTAAGCTTAAATTTCAAAGAAAATGTTTACCCCCGGAAATAAAAATAAGAGAGGGAGAGAAGGCGTCCTATCCTGTGTTGGGACTTTAGATGTTAGAAATAAAAATTGTGAAATTATTTTTAATTTATTCAATGAGAAGTTTCTAACCATCATTCTGTCGGAGAATGTCAGAGGAAGTTTTTCTTCTGCTGTCTCTCTTTGATCAGACCAACCGATGGAAGCACTCTCGGTCTTTGAGTTGCCTTTACTTGAAGATGCAGGTCTTCGAGTACATCTTGATACAAGTGTTTCACTATGAAAAAGGCGGTGTCGTAATCCCTCCAATAATTTCTGTACACAGAGACTCAAATTATATAAAAAATATATATTACGCATGCAAAAGCACATGTATTCAGCAAAATTAAGCAATATCACATGAAAACTGAAGCTACACAGCCATATAGTATAAAGTTATAAACAGATAGGGTCAAGTGCTGTTGTTTTAAAAACGTTTAAGCTGAATTGGTTTAATTATTCTACCCAGGGTTACTTTCTTCTTCAAACATACAAAATAATTATACATGAATGCTAATAAGAAGCAAGGTTAATGAGTTCGTATGATTAACACAATGCAAGCACAAAAAGTAGAAAGGGTAATTTTTCTACTTTCTAATGAAAAACAATTTTTATGCTCCTTGTTTAAAGAAGCCTTCAAGACCATGTGATGGTCACAATGCAAATTCAAATGCCATCCAGATGCAACAGAGTGCAGCTGCTTCAAGGCCAATTAGCTTAGCTGGTAGGTGTTGTCTTAGAGCTAAATTTTATCTCGCTTCCACCAAGTGACAAGTGTAAAATGTTATGAGATTGGGGAGTTGGAAAAAAAATATATATATCCCCATTCAATGAACTATATATAACAACTTCAGAATACTCTTTTATACTGACTAATTCTGGCTTTTCTATGATTACAACCATAAACTCTAACACATTATATGCTCCACGTTTCTCAGAAAGATAAATGTCAAATATGTAATCAAATATGCTTCATATAAGTCTCAAAAATGCATGACAAGCTTCCTTGAGGGAACTATTGAGATACCACATTTCGTTGGGTAAAAAGTATGGAGTTATCAAAATGTATAGAAGAAGACTGAATACAGCCTAGTAGTCTATAAACGATAAAATATTTTGGTTCATCGTAGAAAGTACTTACGTATGTAATCCAATGGCTTGTAAATAAGGATGTTCAAATGTTTTATCCTACATTATCAATATGAACATTAGAAGAAGTCCACAAATGAGCTAGCAGTGACGATATGTAAAACAAAAGTAAAATATCATGTCTATTATTAATAAACAATGAACCATTCAGGCAAAATGTTCGACAGTGGAAACTCCATATCCTCGATGTACTTAATAAGCATCATATACTGTGTCCATCACCATTTGAACATTCTTCTCATGGCAATTGGCAAATATTTATGTTCACATGGTATTTTGCAAATTGATGGTGGCAGAGGCTACGAAGCTAAGGACTGACAAACAACGAGACATCCCCAAATCCCAACTACCCTCATAGCCCATCAAAATAACTCCCAGGGGCTTCAGATACATAATTCATCTATGAAAGTGGAGCTATGACATTCTGATGATAACAATACATAGGAATTTAAAAAGCTCCTGAGATATAGTTTCACAGGACAACAATATTGCAAGTAGTTACCTTTATACATAGGAATTTGGAAAGCCCCTGAGACATAGTTTCACAGGACAACAGTATTGCAATTAGTTGCCTTTATAAACTCGTTTCTTTTCTTCTAAATTTTGTGAAGGGAAGACATCCTTAAACTAAGATTATAAACTCTTCAAAAGGGCTAATCAATATTAAACATTAAGACCTTCAGGAGGGAAAATGATGGGTCAAATTTATGACTAATTATAGGCATCAATGGAGGGTAGTAGGTATCAACTTAAAAGCCTTAATAACAGTGGTATAGACACTCAACAATTAGCAATAACATGATATAGCAGTAAATGCAAGCATCGAACTGCACTACAAACCTGAAGCATGTGATCTATCCATCCTTCTGCACTTCCAGTTAGCCTCTCCATCATTATAACACCATATGATCTTTCTTCTCTTTCTTCGGCATTTTCTGCCACTGCAATATACACAAAAAGATTGTTGAGTGCATTCAAAAAATATGGAAAAGAAATCAGCATAGATTAAGTGAAATTTCATTTATGGGATCAGGGCTTTGTTGTTTACTTTTAATATTATTTTTTTTACTACTGAACAATGGAGGGGAACCCTAAGTACAAGAATGGTGGGTCCCTTCAGCCATTGTTACTCATATGTGCAAAAGGAGGACAACATGAAGAAACAGAAAAGCAATAAAACCTTCTAGGGCATCTGCATTTTTCGATTGACAAACTGTAAGTACTTTAGCTTGTTTCAATAGCATAAAACTCAGAGCTTCAATACTCACACATGATCAGAAACCAAAGACCAAAACATGTACATGATAATTCTGGCTAAACTTCAGAACTAAAGGTCAACTAATATTAAATTGATACATCGATGTTATATATACATAGAAACATATATAAATGAATAGCTACTGAGTCGGAATTTCAACAAAATTAAATTCTCCAACAGTGAACAAAAAAAACCACCCTTAGATACAAACATAATATTTAGTTCAAATTGAGGGGGGAAAAAATGACACTCTGACGAGTATGGTCAGTCTGGGTTAAGTAAAAAAAGAGCTACACCGAACAAAGTTGAACCTGTAATGAATTTAATCATCATAAAAGTTATTCTCAGAAACATAATTTTAACTTCTGAGGGAGATATAAAGAACAAAAATGAGTCTTGATTCTGAAGCAAATACAATACTTAACTCTAAATTCAAACTGGTCATTGTATATTCGCTATGTATGTATATATTGACATTATTAATTAGTCTGAGCAGGAGAGTGAAAGCATAATCCAATAAAGCTCAGTTCATAAACATGTAGCATAATATTACAAAGTTGAGAAATGAAAAGCCTGACCATCATGCTCTATAGTAAGTATAAAGAAACAAGATAAGCCCAAAAACTGAAAAATAAAAAAGAAATATGCCTTTGAAGAAGTTGAAAAGAGAAACTGACAATGAATAGTATCAGAACCCAGCCTTACAGAGTTGAATTGGTCCACTATTACCTGAGAATGAGCAGCTACATCTTAAGTAAATTCCTAACTCACATATATAAGGACGTATTAGAAAGTGCGAAAAATTCTTTTAAACAAAAAATGCTCCACAAAGAGAGAGAGAGGAAAAATTTTAAAACCTTGATTTTGTGGTGCTATAGGGAGCTTACCTGGAACCCATATATGCAGCCTCTTTCCACCTCTATGGTAAGGGATAATAACTGGACGTACGGTGAGGAACTCTTTACAAACAAGTGGTTCTACTGTGTGTAAGAAACCACAACACCACATCCATAATACTTTCCACATTTATAAAATATTAAAGACAAAAATAGAAAAGAAAAAAAACATATAAAACTATACATGTCATTCAAAAGAAAATAAAGCATTCAAAATAATCATAGTCACATTGGTTTTGTTCTGAGTCAAGAAATGAGCAAACGCATGTGTAACATGAGTTACTGGATTCTTTTCACCTTGTGCAAGACTTTGTGGCATTTAATAAAATACTTGAATGTGCAAACTTTGAACCAAATAAATATTTTTTAATTTGATTTAACAAGAGGATGTCAGCAGAGGTGGGACATTAGGAAGAAAAAACCATAAACTTGTAAGAGAGCAAAAAAAGAGAGAGAGAGAGAGAGAGAGAGAAAAGAAATAGGGAGAAATAGCAAAAGACTAAACTCTTTTTTCCAATATTCTTGATTTTTGTTTATTTTACCTTTACTATTACCTGATAGACATTTAAAATGTTCACATCAAGTTTCTCATTAAACTTTGTTCACATATACAAAAAAAGTCCGAATAAACAGATGGTGATTTTTCTTATAAGAAACTGATAATATGTATTGGAACAACATGAGTTACACCGGTGGACAAGCTGCCAACAAAAGAACAAAAAAAATCAGGGTAGGGGTAACAAATATAAAGTGATGGAGCCACCTGATCAATTAACACAATCCAAACACAAGCAGCAGAATCGAAATAACACTCAATCGGATTAAACTGATAGTTAGTATTATAAACTGAATGAAATAGCAGTAACAAGATAAGTGACCACAGAACAATTCCCAGCAATTCAAGGAGCTGGAAGCCTCCCAAAATGCCTATCTGTAATAACTTGATCCCTCCTTTACCACTCCCTAGCTATTTATACCCAAATACTTCCTATACTACCCTTACTCTAACAACTTTATTCTATCCAGCCACATGCATGCAGAATCCCGTAACAAACTGTAACAAACTCTCACTCACACTCATTACCCCTTAGTACGCCACCCCCCCCCCCCCCCCCCCCCCCCCCCCCCCCCCCCCCCCCCCTTCTCTCTAAGGAGAGCCACCTTGTCCTCAAGGTGAAATTGAGAGAATTGTGTGTTGATGACATCGAAAGACTCCCATGTAGCTTCAAAGGAGGGCAGAATTGAATGAGGACCTCTTTGGTGCCATCGAGTAGGAACTGCGTTGCCAGGACTGATTGTGGTTGAACCTGGAGTTCCATCTCTTCGGTGAGAAAAGTGGGGAGTGGCTGAACTGAAACGGAGTTGTGTAAGCTGGGTTTGAGCTGGGACACATGGAACACCAGATGAATACAGACAGTGGAGGGTAGAGACAATTTGTAAGCTGTCAGACCAATTCTATCCACCACTTTAAATGGTCCATAGAACCTAGGACTGAGTTTCTCATTCAGTTTCCTAGCTAACGACCTGAACCTGTAGGGTTGAAGTTTGAGGTACACAAAATCTCCCAGAGAGAAACTGATGTCTCTGCAATGTTTATCAGCCTGTTCTTTCATGTGTCCTTGAGCAGATTCCAGGTGATGTTTAAGTTCATTTATGATGGCATTGCGGCGAAGGAGCTGCTGGTTCACGTCTTCCACTAAGGGTAATCGGTCATCTTGAGAAAGAGTGGGGGGTCTCTGGGGGTCTTTGCCATAAAGGGCCTTGAATGATGTCATTTTCGTGGATCGATGGTAAGTTGTGTTGTACCAAAATCCCGCCCAAGAGAGCAAATTTGGCCACTGTTTAGGCTAGGAACTGCAGAAGCATCGCAGATAGGCCTCTAAACACCGATTGACCACTTCGGTTTGGCCATCCGTTTGTGGGTGGTATGCGGAACTGAACTTGAGAGAGGTCCCTACTGCTCTGAAGATTTCCTGCCAGAAATGGCTCATAAAGAGTCGATCTCGGTCTAAAACTATGGACTTGGAAAAACCGTAGAGCTTAACAATTTCCCTCATGAATATCATAGCAACCTCCTTTACACTAAAAGGATGAGACGAAAAGATAAAGTGGGCGTATTTAGTGAGCCGATCAACCACCGCAAGGATACTATCGAGCCCCTTCGCTCGTGTTAAACCTCCAGTAAAATCCATCGTCAAGTGGTTAAAGACTTGCTCCAGTATAGGCAAAGGCTATAGAAGCCCGGCTGGCTTGAGGGCTGAATACTTATTGACTTGGCAAATAGTGCAAGCCTTTACAAACTCTTGAACATCTTGCCTTATCCCTTCCCAATAAACAATGTTTGCCACCCATTTGTAAGTCCTGAAAAACCCCGAATGCCCTCCACCTGGGTTGGAATGAAATTCTGTCAAAAGTTTAGCTATGAATCTGGAACCTTTTGGTAAAACAATTCTGTTTTTGTACAAAAGACACCCCTGCCTAAGTCTGTAGTGTGGGCGGCTGTTAGGGTCAAAGAGAAGGTCCTAAATGATAGGTTGTAACTTGAGATCTTGTTGTGCTTCATTGGCTAGATCATTGTACTCTGTAACCTATACTACTGAGATGGTATTCAAATCTGGTCCCTCCCCTCTTCATGACAAAGCATATGCTACCATGTTTGTTTTTCTCGGTTACTAGTGAATGTCGAAAGAGAACCCCATTAGTTTGGACAGCCACTTTTGTTGTTCAGGCGTTTTAATTCGCTGGTCAGTGAGAAATTGTAGACTCCTTTGGTCAGTTTTGATGATGAATCGTTTGCCCAATAAATACGGACTCCACTTATGCACTGCAAAAACGATGGCCATTAGTTCCCATTTCATATAAGGACTTCTATTGTGCTTGTGGTGAAAAGGCTTTGCTTAGGTAAGCTAAGGGTCTTGACTGCTGGACCAGAACTGCGCACATTCCATGACCTGAAGCATCAGTCTGTATTGCAAAGGGAAGTGCAAAGTTCGGGACTGCTAAGATTGGAACTGTAGTCATAGCTTCCTTGAGTCTATCAAATGCCATTTGAGCTCCCTCATTCCAACGAAATGCATCTTTTTTAAGCAAATCAGTAAGTGGTTGTGCAATACTGCCATATCCCTTGACAAATCTCTTGTAATACCTCGTGAGGCCTAAAAACCCCCCGTAAACCTTTCACATTGGTCGGAACAGGCCACTTAACCATTGCCTCGATCTTGTGTGGATCTGCTTCTACTCCCTGCGCTGAAATTATATGGCCTAAGTAGTCTAGTTTCTGCTGACCGAACAGACACTCCTTCCTGTTCATTACCAATTCGTTGTCTTGTAGAATCTTAAGGGCTTGTTCAAGATGGATCACATGGGAATCAAGATCAGGACTATAAATCAGAATATCATCGAAGCAAACCAGCACAAATTTCCTCAAAACAGGTTTAAAAATAGCATTCATCAGCGCTTGAAAAGTTGATGGTGCATTACCAGCAAAGTAATGAAAAGAAATTCTTCTAACTAAGCATAATTTACCCTGAATTTCCCACTCAAATTGATGTAAAATCAAGTCCAATAACGAAAACGTGAAAGCCTTTAAACTTCAACAAAGATCTAATGAGATTCTAAAGATGAAAGCATTTCTCAAAACCGTGAGGAACAAAAGTATACTTCATTATCCACACCCACGGCCAAATGATATAAATATTTACAAATATACAAAATACTTCTCTGAATGTCATGTCGCAACAGTGAGAATATTCACTCATCAAAATTTCAATCATACAAGTGTATTGAGGATTACCTATTCCAATACGGATATTTCAGAGGGCAAGGAAGACACCAAGAGGTGATCCAACAGCAAATAATGTGTGAACCTGATATGTAAGAATTAATGTCAAATCAGTAACAAGATTCACCATCTTAAATTTAGAGCTCGTAAGAAGTTCCGTTTCTGACCTTGAATTCGAGCTTTGCGTACTTAATATAAGGGGTATAACTCTTTGGTTCATCATCTAGCATAGGTTCAAGTTTCTCAGAAATGGGTTGCTTTGGCTGTCTATGCTCAAGATGTGACTGTCTATGCTCAAGATATCTCCAACAGACCAATGTTCCAGTTTAGTGTGCATAGGATGAGAAGCAATTTTAAAACTTTTTTTGATAGGAAACTTAGACGTATACTGCTTTGGCAAAACTTAGATAGTGGATCAGGTATCCACTACTACAAAACAACCCATCTAATTATGGTCTAAAGCTTTAGAAAGACTATCATGAACCTGTGCAGAAAAATGTCATTTTAAACAAGGAACCTGGATTGAAAGAAGCTTTATAGTTGAATAATGAAACAGCTTAGACATTGGGAAATAGAAATGAAAGAAGAGAAGGTGAGAAATTGGAAACAAGATAAACAGTACCGAGTTGATAATATCCTGACAGTGGATGGGGCTCATGTAGTATAACACATCATGAACTGTTGCACTCAGCATGACATGCAAACCCCATACACCATCTAAAGTAATCTTTTCAACTGCAGTTTCGCAACTGAGCTTCAAACGTTTTCTCCACTGTAACACAAATACAGTGGCATAAGAAACACACTTCAATGTACCGAATAGCACCAATATAAGAAAGAAAAAGAGAAGATTTTGCTATGGAAACAAATATAAAGTGATTGAGAATACACACTTCAGCATACAAAATGACAACAATATCAGAAAACAAAAGAGAGAATATTTAGTTAAGTACCAAAATTAAGTAGCAAATCACTGATATCCAGCCGGTTTATAATGATTACCAAATCATTTCAGGAGCCCGAACCCAATACTGTTTCGTATCATTTCAGATTGACAAGATAAATTCAATCCTTCCTGAGATACTGATTTTGACAGAAATCAAGTTCAATATTACATGACTCTTTTAAATGATTCCAAACTGATGGCAGTAGACTAAAAATTTATGAGAATTGTCCAAAGTAAAAATCATTCCTGATGGAAAAAAATTACAAATTTCCACATGACAAAAAGTAAGCAATTAAGAATAAGTGACGACATGATGGTATATCTGTAAAAATAGACAAATAAGAGATATACTTCTAATGGAACTCCCCTGAAAAACAAACCAAACCACAGCCGCAACACAACACAATAACAAAAATATGCACAATCTGAAAGGAATTAAAATAGTATTAATCAGGATTGAATTATCCCTTGACATAGCAAATTCATTCAAGAACAGGTTCCCAGCAGTTCGAGGAGCTGGGGGCCTCCCAATCAGTCCTAAGAAGATATTCCTGGATAAAAATGACCTACTTCACTCTCCTCTCTATATACTAATTATTCTATTCTATAACCTTCTATTCTGTAACCACTTATCAGCCGCGTGTACTTTCTTATAACCACTCTCCACACTTCTAACAAACTCACCACACTCTCCACATTAACTGTCACGTCACCCTCATTGCACCTTAATGCCTATTCCTACCCCTGCCTTTTGATTTATAAACCTTGCGTATGGGTGGTCTAACAATACCAAGAGCCACCTTGTCCTCAAGGTGGAAGTAAGGAAATTAACTGTTGATTGCATCAAAGGATTCCCAGGTAGCATCAAAGGAAGGCAGATTGTGCCAACGGATGAGAACTTCTGTGGAACCATCAATAAGGGTGCGCAGATCCAGGACTTCCGCAGGTTGAACCAGAAGTTCCAGGTCGTCCGTAAGAAAAGAGGGCAGAGATTGAACAGCTACTGAGCTATGCAAGCTGTGCTTCAACTGGGACACATGAAAAAATGGATGAATACGAGCTGTAGTGGGAAGTTCCAGCTTGTAGGCAACCTGACCGATTTTCTCCAGTACTCAGAAAGGTCCATAAAACCTAGGGCTAAGTTTTTCATTCAACCGTGTGGCCAGGGACTTAAATTTGTAGGTCTGGAGCCTAAGGTAAACATGATCACCTAGAGAAAATTGGATATCCCGTCAGTGGCGGTCTGCCTGTTCTTTCATGTGAACTTGTGCCACTTCCAGGTTGTGTTTGAGTTCCTGGAGGATGGCATTGCGCTCACAAATCTGGTGTTTCACATCGTCCACCTGGGAGGGATAATTGGTGAACTTAAGAAGAGTCAGAGGGTCATGACCGTATAAGGCTTTGAAGGGTGTCATCTTGGTTGACCGATGATATGTCGTGTTATACCAAAACTCAGCCCAAGACAACCAATTTGGTCGTTGACGGGGCTATGAACTGCAGAAACAACGGAGGTATGCCTCTAAGCACCTATTCACCACTTCGGATTCTCCATCCGCTTGGGGATGGTAAGCGAAGCTAAATTTCAAAGCTGTCCCCGAAACTCTAAAGATTTCTTACCAGAATTGGCTCATAAAAAGTCTGTCCCTGTCAGAAATGATGGACTTTGGAAAACCATGAAGTTTCACAATCTCTTTCATGAACACTAAGGCCACCTCTTCGGCGGTATAAGGGTGTGATAAGAGAAGGAAGTGGCCATATTTAGTCAATCTATCAACTACCACCAGGATGCTATCGAACCCCTTAGCCCTTGGAAGGCCACCAATAAAGTCCATTGTCAATTCATCAAATGCCTAAGATGGAATAGGAAGTGGCTGAAGTAGCCCCGCAGGTTTCAGAGCTGAATGCTTGTTAACTTGACATATGGAGCAAGTTTTAACAAAATCTTGGACATCCTTCTTAATGCCTACCCAATAAGCCACATTTGCAACCCTTTTGTATGTCCGAAAGAATCCGAAATGACCCCCTGATGGACTTGAATGAAATTCAGTTGTTAATTTAAGAACAAACCGTGAGCCCTTAGGCAAAACCAACCTGTCTTTGTACAATAAACAGCCATGGCAGAGTTTGTAGTTGGGTCGACTGTTGGGATCCAAAATCAAGTGCTTAAGCTTGGGGTCCAGTTGGGCTTCATTTGCCAAGTCCTCACACTCCGCAAACTGGATCACCAATAGAGAGGTCAATTCTGGTTCCTCATCTCGTCTGGATAATGCATCAGCCACCTTATTAGTGGTTCCCGGCCAATAATGAATGTCAAACGAAAACCCCATTAATGTGGACAACCATTTCTGCTGTTCCGGAGTCTTAATCTGCTGATCCTTGAGAAATTGGAGACTTCTCCGATCTGTTCTAATGATAAGCTTCCTACCTAATAAGTAAGGACTCCATTTGTGCACGGCAAAGACGATGGCCACTAACTCTCTTTCATAGACCGATTTTTGTTTAGCTTGAGGTGAAAAAGCCTTACTTAAGTAAGTTATGGGTCTTGCTTGTTGAACTAATACTGCCCCCACGCCTTGGCCCGAGGCATCTGTGTGTATCTCAAAAGGAGTGTTGAAATCAGGAGCTGCAAGAACTGGAACAGAAGTCATAGCCTCCTTCATGATTCAAAGGCCTGTTGGGCCTCTAGACCCCAACTAAAAGAGTTTTTCTTTAACAATCTCTTGAGTAGTTGGGCTATGCTTCCATACCCCTTAACAAATCTGCGGTAATACCTCATTAGTCCCAAAAATCTGTGTAGGCTTTTCACATTAGTTGGCTTTGGCCATGAAACCATAGCTGCAATTTTCTGGGGGTCGGCCTCCACCTTGTTAGCCAAAATTAGGTGACCCAAATATTCAAGTTTCTATTGCACGAACAAACACTTTATAAAATTCACTACCAATTCATTATCGTCCAATATTCGAAGAGCTTGCCGAAGTTGTATTATATGGGACTCCAAGTCAGGGTTGTAGATAAGAATATCGTAAAAAAAAAACCAGCACAAACTTCTGCATGGTGTTCATTAGTGACTGAAACGTGGAGGGAGCATTGGTCAAGCCGAACGACATGACAGGGAACTCATAGTGCCCCTCATCTGTTCGAAAAGCTGTTTTGGGAATATTGCCTTCTTTGATCCTGATTTGGTGGTACCCGAACCTAAAGTCCAACTTAGAGAATATGGTCGCCCCCGCCAACTCATCCAACAACTCCTCAATGGTAGGAATGGGAAACTTGTGGGGAATTGTTATTTCGTTGAGAGCTCTGTAGTCAATGCAAAACCTCCTACTTCCGTCTTTTTTTTTTTTTTTTTTTTTTTTTTTTTTTTAACTAACAACACCGGACTGGCGTATGGGCTAGTACTAGGCTGGATAATCCGGGCCACAAACATCTCTTCCACCAACTTTTCAATTTCATTTTTTTTGGAAATAAAGGTACCTATAGGGTCTAATGTTAGGGGCTAGGGCACCTTCTTTAAGGGTTATGGCGTGATCGTGAGTACGATGTGGAGGAAGCTTGGAAGGCTAGTCAAAAAGGCGTATATACTGATCCAACACTGCTTGAACTCTAGGATTGACATCCTCTCCCTTAGACATTATACTTCCCTCAATCGAACAGCATTCCACCAAAAACCCACCCACTGTGTTATTAATGGATCGTAATATGGATTTAAGGGAAACCACTGACTTCACTAGAGATGGGTCTCCTTGTAAACTGACTCTGACCCCATCCACCTCAAATTTCATGGTCAACTTCTTCCAATTGGCACACATCTCCTAAAGAACTTAGCCATGTAACACCCAACACAACATTAGCACCTCCTAACTCAAAAGGAAAGAAATCCTGCCTAATTCGGATCCCTTGTACCTCCAGAGGAACCTGTCGACACACCCCTTCCCCCTTAACTGTGACCCCATTGCCCACCATCACTCCAAACAACTTCCCTTTTTCAACTGAAATGCCAAGCCTACACACCAACTCATGTGAAAGAAAATTATGGGACGCCCCACTGTCAACCAACACCACCACATCCGTGTTCCCAATTTGCCCCTTAACCTTCAAAGTTTTGTCCGAAGTTATACCCACAATGGAATTCATGGACAGAGCTAAAGCATTACCTTCCGGGTTGGAAATTTCTTCACTTTCCAGTGGAGATTCATCCTTCTCAAAGTCATCGTCTTCCCAAGCCAACAGAATTTGTAATGATTTACTCTTATAGCGGTGATTGGGGCTGAACTTTTCATCACAACGAAAACAAAGTCCGCTTTTCCTCTTATACTAGATATCGGCCTCTGAAAGTCGCCGAAAATTTCCGCCAGTTCCCCCTCTGACGCTTGAAGCTCCAATCTCCGGTGCTCTCTCTCTCCTTTCTAGTGTGCGAGATGACGCAACGTGAATGGGATTTGGTGGTTTTGTTGAATTGGGTCACCACGCGGGTCAGGTCAGGTCAGGTCTGGGCTGCTGGACACTCTTGTGTAATGTTCATTTGCTCCTTGGGTTTTAAAAATTTTGGGCTGACATCTTTCAAGGACCCAGTTCTTTTCCTCCACCCGATGGGCCTGTTCAATCACATCTTGAAGAGAGTTGGGCCTCACCAGTCTCAACTCAGCTCTAATCTCCTCTTTGAGCCCATTGATAAAGACTCATCAACAATTCTTCACCCAAATCCTTCAACGATGCCGTATGGGACTCAAACTCTTCCCTATATTCAGTCACCATGGAAGTTTGCTTCAGCGCCACCAGAGCTTCGTGTGCAAAACCTTGGAACGACGAACGGAATCTCACAATTAAAGCTGCCTTAAACTCTCCCCACGACTTGAAAGGTTCTCGCCCTTCAACCCATTGGTACCAGTTCAATGCCCTGCCCTCCATACACACAGCGGCGGCTTCAACCATCTCCGATGATCCATATCTGTAAATGGCAAAGTAGCGATCTGCTCGGAATGTCCACCCAAATGGATACTCTCCATGGAAGATTGGAAGCTCAAGTTTCTTGCCTTTCTTCTCCTCTTTCCCACTATCTCCATTAGTTTCTCACCGCTGTTCTCGGACAACACCAGAATCATGATTCTCGGAGGACGACGGTGTCTTCTCCTTTTGGTGATAACGTTTTTCATCCCTCTCTTCCCTCATCCTCATTAACTCTCTCATCTCGGTCAGGTACTCTTTAAGGCTACCGACATTAGTCTTCACTGAGCTCATGTCCTTCTTCACCAATTTCATCTCTTTTTCCATATTTTCCATTCTGTTCTCCATCTTCGATTTGACAATTCCTCAGCCTAGCTCTAATACCAAATTGATGGAACTCCCCTGAAAAACAAATCAAACCACAGCCGCAACACAACACAATAACAAAAATATACACAATCTGAAAGGAATTAAAATAGTATCAATTAGGATTGAATTATCCCTTGACAGAGCAAATTCATTCAAGAACAGGTTCCCAACAGTTTGAGGAGCTAGGGGCCTCCCACTCAGACCTAAGAAGATATTCCTTGATAAAAATGACCTGCCTCACACTCTCCTCTCTATATACTAATTATTCTATTATGTAACCACCTATTATGTAACCACTTATCAGCCACGGGTACTTTCTTATAACCACTCTCCACACTCCTAACAAACTCACCACACTCCCCACATTCACTGTCACGTAACCCTCATTGCACCTTAATGCCTATTCCTACCCCTGCCTTTTGATTTATAAACCTTGCGTGCGGGTGGTCTAAAAACTTCACAACGACATGGTGTTATCATTTCTAATTAGAAAACATAAAAAGAAATTCTCAAATTGAATAAAAACTAGGCATACTGAAATGCCATAAAAATGTTTCATCATCTACATAATATAAAAATGTTTCATCATCTACATAATATACAGAATGTGCATGCCTCATTCATTGAATATGAAGCCATTACATAGCCTATTAACAATACGATCACATAATTTTCTAGTTTTCCAAAAACAGAAGAGAGATTGAGAGAGAAAGAAATCAAGAGAGAGATTATAACTATGATACACAACACTATCCACAAACACATCTACAATCTCGCCGGTCCATATTAGCTTTACATAAAAAATAGCCTAATTTCATCAAAACTACATCAAACATTATGCATTTTCATACTTTAAACAGCTTGAGATGGGTAATTGACACAAGGGAATCAAACTACATACAGAAGAGAGAGTCAATTAAGTACAAAATAATTTATTATTCACCTGGCAAGGGATATAAAGAATTCTCTGGGTGCCACGTTGGCGTGTAGGAAGGTGTTGTTCAGCAAGACTTGCTGTGATATGGCGAAATTTGTCGACATCATCAACCAAATTAGATTTCTCCAACCTCTTACCAATGCCATGTACCATAAAGACAAGGTGCTTAACTGGAACCTATATCAATCAAAACACATAATACAAGATTAAAATCTACTCAAAACATATTATTCTAGTTTAAATAGTATCCACAAGGCTTGTGGTTGGATCCACATAACAACTCAATTAATTAATTGAGCACATCAAAGGACATGTTAGGCCTTAAATATTACTGTTGTTCATTCCTGTTAGCTTTAAACTTTAAAAATCAATCATTACCCAACAGAGACAACATATTTTAGATGATATCATCGTATAATAATTCAATACCAAAATGGAAGGGCAAAAATAAAAATGTGCAACTAAATAAGTCATAATCACTAGCTAAATTTAAGCTCACTTAAAATACAAAGGACATTTACTTTTACTAAGAGAACATAAAAGACAACAACAAACCATTACCTAGATTTAGTTACAAAATGAAGACAGACAACAAACACGTTTAACTTTTTATTTAAACAAGACTTATAACATTTAAAAGAACATGAAATAAACCATTGAATTGAACACAAAAAAAAATAAAAAATAATAATTAAATAGAAATTGAATATATATTCTAATTCATCATATGTTTTAAATTCATAAGAATCGCTGTAAATTGCCAAGCTTCTTGGTACCCTAATTCTTTCCATAAACATGATCATAGCAAATACATGGCAGTAGATGCTAGCATCTAAGGGCACCGAAAGAATCACTTAATCCATAAAAAACTGAGAACAAGAGGTTTCATTATAGGCCCACAAATATTCCAACACTAGCAGGTGTTTTATTGATGTAATGTTATTTATGTCTATCGCTTATACTTTACTTGATGTTCATATAATGTACACTTAGATACAATGACCAGCATGTTATAATACTAAGATAGGCAAATCATATACTCGTGTTAGTTTATCTCCTAGAGAATGTCCCCCGTCAGGATTAAATAGATATTTGCCTACTCACTCAATCACCATCGCCTACCCAAGGATCAATGTCTAAAAAAAAAAAAAAAAAAAAAATGCCTTGACTTTTTTACAAATATGACAAATTTAGCCTCCCCAAATAAAACCTCATGTTTTTTATTCATAAGAACCCCTGAATTTGTAAAGATAATATTCAAATTAATAATCAAGAAAAAATTGCCAAATTGCATTTTAGGGAAACTTAACAATGGCATGCATAATTTTAATGGTGAAAACAGGACAAATAAGAACAAGAAAAAATTGCCAAATTGCATTCTTGATAAATTTATGGTATAGCAATTATAGAATAGCACAGAAGGCTAACAGGGGAAAAAAAAAAATGCCACAATCAGCATAAGGCAAAAGTAACTAAAAGTTTGGCAGAAGTGGAAAGGGATTGGTGAAAAGAGTGGCTTTAGTAACCATTTTACATTTAAAAGAATAATGCATTATAGTCTGAAGTAAAAGATAAAATGGCTGATTTGGTCAGTTTGGAAGTTTTATGTATGCATCAAAATGCAAAGTAATGGGTCAACCAGAAGATAAAACATACCTTGGGAATTCGTAATGGGTTTTTCGAAGCATATTCACAAAGCTTACCAATTTTTCTATCAATTGGTTTAGCATCCTGCATACAAATAAGCACATGAAATGCCTCAGTTTTCCTTTTAAGATTGTTCCTGTTCTCAGGAGGTTGAGAGTGGATGGTCGTGAATCAGAAGCATAAAGAAATTCTGTAAAAAGCAGGGCAGATACTAAAAGTGATAAGTTCGATATTTCTTGACGTCTCTATTGCCAGCATTCAAGTTCTCTTCTAAAATGTACAAGATTTCTAACGATGTAACTGAGTAACCTTATTTGTACTACTAGCAGCCGAAGCAACAATGAACCTTCCACTTTTTTGAAACGTTTCTATGATACGAAAACAAATTTCACATGTTTCAAAACACCACTAGAAACATGGCTAAAATATCACAGTAAACCAAACCTTAACTAAAAACCCAATCTTACAGACAATACTCCATCTTCATTTCGGAAACACAAAACAACTTAAAAGTTAATCCATACATACATTACCAAGACCAATTAAACCAATGCAATTCTCATATACTTTCAAAGCCTAAGTTCAAGTGACATTACACAAGCTATAAATCCACCTGATTACGGGAAAATAACTCTGCCAACAACTTTTTGTATCGCTTCACAGCCTGTCTTGACCTCGCGCGCATTGAAGGACAGAAAAAACAGGAATTTAGCTAAAGGCCCTACTCAAAATACACCAATAGAAGAAGATTTATTAGTATGCAGAAAATCTTCCATGAAATTGGTTAGATCAACATAAATAAAATAGGCATACTGTTAGGATGTAACGACCACTGATTTGCACACATAGAAGCCAAGAAACTTTCATGGAAAACTGATTGAATGATCCCAATTCGAGATAATGAGGAAAAAAATGGCATTGAAATTAGACTTTTAAGAAAAGTTTAAACATTAAGGGCTGGAAAGATGCACCATACTTGGAATTCAAATATATGACTTTACTTTCTCTTACTGGATTTAAGTATTAAAACTTATAAACTTAACTGGAAAAATGGTTAAGACTTTGAAATATAAGCAAACAGGAGATATGACATTCGAGAAGCCAACATAGACGCATCTAAATAGTCATTTTGAACTTCAAACTTGCAGTAGTACATGGTAAATTAAAGGAGTGCATGTTGGCATACAGCTAAGGACTAAACCATTAGTAATTTGAATCAAATAAATTTTGCTTGAACTTTTACTAACTTCCCCAAAATTACTTCAATGTTAAAGTGACAATTCCACAACAGTTACACAGGTACTTACAAAACACTCTTATCAGTCAAGACATAATCATATGTAGAAAAGTTCAAATAGTTGCACAAGCAGCTATCATGTATTAATATAAATTAATAACTTCCAAAAAAATATTGTTGGTACCTTTAAACTCTCTTAGATCATTACATACAAAAGACCAGGTGCTTCCCTCTGAATCAACTCTTTTGTAGCTTCAGGGGTAATGTCTCTTGGGGTGAAGCCAGTGCCACCTTGTTCAAAATATATTCAAAAAAGAAAAGGAAAAGGTCAGGATAACCCAAAAAACAAAATCACCCACAGAATTTAACTAGCTGAATACAATCTGAAAGTTACCAAGGGTAAGGATGAGATCCATTCCGTCAATATCAAACCATCTCTGGATAACATCTTTGATTTTCCCTACATCATCTGGGACTACAGCTGTTGCAACTACCCTTGCTCCACCTAACCTTTCTGATGAGGAATTTAAAACAGAAACAGCTCTAGGCCCATTGAAAATTAAATGTGTTCAATATCATTTACTATCAAAATGCAATGCAGAAACAGAAAGATAAAAGTAGAAGACATTTTTCTTATTTTTCTAATAATTTGAACTAAATGGAAATCCATTGTTCGCTCAGAACTAAACCAAAGTTTCTGCATCGTTCTACTATGCATGTCTAGCATCTTAAATTTAAGAAGTGTACAACATTTTTCATGAATCAGTTAATCGGCCATGGCTCACACAACCAAAGGCCTTTAGTTAAATGGTCATTAATGCTTTCGAAAAGATTTCAAGTTTGGTCAATTCTTCAAATAGTCAAGCATTACAAAAAAGGATAGTTCTAAAGTGTTGTCAGTTTATTTATAGTTCAATGCTCACAAGGAAGTTCTAATACAAGCACAATAGAAGCAAAAATAACAAAGAACACCACCAAGATGACTTGATGATTGCCATACTATTTCCAGAATACTGTTGCATAGCATTTAGTGCTTTCCATGTTTCACTTTGACAAGGAGTAATATCAGCTTGGCTTTTTACTATGGCATCAAGTAAGTGACGCTTCTGAAACAATGATTCAAAGAGGTGTATCCAGATGCTATTAAGTTTAGGTAATGATCTTCGCATTCCCAATTAAGGACACCTTAGAGAAGATGATCCCAAAGATTGAGTCATCCAAGGACATAAAGATACTAATCATCCACTGTTTGCTATATAATGTTCCATATCTAACTCATATAAGGCAGAACATCAGCTCTGCTCTATCACTGTAGCATCCATAAATATTTTTAAACCTACTGAGTCAAAAAGGTGTACCTAGATGCCTTTTCTTTGTTTTGCTTTTTTAACATATCTAAACTGGATGGATGAATAAATATATATACACAGGAAGCATTAAAAAAGGATATAAAAGAGAGAGAGACAGAGAGCACGTATATACACATATTTAGTACCTTTGATCAGGCCCAGCTGCCGATGCAACTGTATGACTTACTGTGAGAATAGCTACTTTGAAAGTGTCCTACGAAGCATCTGTACTTGCCTCTTTGGTTGTGCTTTCTTTCATTGTAGAAGCCAAAACAGATCCTAAGCCAGTCTCAATAATACCAGTACTACTAAAATCTGAAATTGTGATGGCTGACACAGAAGTTCTAGCAGAAATTAAATTGCCACCTGTTGGCAACTCCAACAAGGCATTGGCTGATTATTATTCACTTCAAGTGCCACCTTCTGGTGCATATCTTGACCTTATTATTTATAAAATTTTACCTGCGAAAATTTCATAAAATATAGATTCTTCCTGAAGAAGTCATCACAGAAAAGATACCTGCAAATTAGAGAACAAAAGAGTCAAAAACCATACAACAGACTTGACATTCACTTACATCTAGAAAACAAAATCAAGGAGAAGAGCAAAAAGGTACTCAGAAGTTGCAGTATCCATAAGCAGCTTGTGTAAGCTCTGGAAAAGGACCTCATAAGTATACTTTAAGGAGCTGGCTTCAGATATATGCGGAATCAATGCAGGTTGATCAATTTCCTGAAACCAAAAAAAGATTCAAACCATGGAACCTCGTTTGCCAGCAAATAATGATAGATTTCATAAATAGTGAAACATTTCTTTCATACACAGGAGACATATCCCACACATCACTTTTCTTCCTTCATTCTTTTTTTCTTTCTTTCTTTCTTTTTTTTCCCTATTTCATCATTTCCTAGATATCATCATTTCACATCTCTTTACAAAACTGTCAACTTTCATAGATATAATAAATTATAAATTTAGGGACAGTTTAAGAAAAAAAACAAAGAGTTTAATAGATGTATCTAATCATAAGGTGGGGAAAGTGGGGAAGCAGGAGTTTGAAAACAGACTTCTGTGACTGCAAGCACACCCAAAAAAGTAGGAAACAGAAACGACTATGAAATAATAGGGGAAAAAAAAAATCTAAAGAGACTATTTTCAACAATATTCCAATTCTCATGCACACTGCAAAATTATAACCTGACCTGATGCCAGTTAAAATCTAAAACATTGCAAAAAGTAATTAACACAAGTTTACAGCATAATTCAAATTCTTTATCTTATCAGACTCCACATTTTTTTGAGTATGTGAAAAATAGGCTCAGATTTCCTTTACTACTATTTTCTCTTTGGTATTTACTTTACCAGAGCAACAAATACAAGAAAGGATATATTTCAGCAGGCATTCTATGTTTCCATATTGGCCCAATTGAGGAGAATTAGATCCATTATAATCAAAACATAAAAATTTAAATAATACTGCAACGAAACAAAACCTAACAAAGATTGCCAATCCAATAAATTGGAATACGAATCATAAGTGTATATATTCTGAAATATTCCCGAGAAGAAGCTAAGGTCAAACAATCAGTGATCAAAGATCACAACTGACATTTGATTTACTATGCGATCCAATGAGAAACTAAACATATAATCCATAATATCAGGGCAAAGAATATTTCACAGTGAGTGAAATAAAATTGAAGCTTGAAAATGTTGATCCAATCCCCCAGAGCAGAAACAGCAGTACGATTCTTCAGTGGTTCTCTTCCTCTTGAAAAAAGATTAGTGCTTCTAGTCTCAACACCAATCAAATCACCTCAACCAAATCAAGTGAATAAATATAAAAAGAAGAATAATTACCTCAGCCAAATTAGGGTCAAGTGAAGCAACGGTTTGAGTATTGCCTCCTTGATTCATCATCTCATTAACATTCTAACATTAATTCACTGTAAAAAAATTATATAACGAAGCCAAAACCCTAAATACGAACTGAACAAGTCTTAACTTTCCAAAATAAAACTAAAAAACCCAAAGATCTTGGGATTAAAAAACCCAAAGATTAGAAAGAGCCGTTGGAGAGAAAGAATAATAAAGAGAAGAGAATTAAGGGGTGTGTGCGTTTTTTGAATTATAAAAGAATATTAAAGAGAAGAGTGCGGATGCCTCGTGCCTGAAAGATATGTTGTGTGCTGGCGTTAGCAACGGTGGACCCGAAACCCAAGTGGGTATATTTGAAAGTAAATGAGAAAGGAAAAAAGTTAAAAGAAAAAGAGAGAGACAACCAGGGCTATGTTTGGCTTAGTATTTTTATCCATATTCTAGATCCTATTCTTTAAATAATGTTTAGCACATTATTCCAAAAATATTTTCTTATTTTTTTAATTACTTTTAGACTCCATAAGCTTATTAATTTCACTAAATACCTCCTGAAAAAAAAGTTTAAAAATTAACAAAAACATCCCCATTAACCCAACTTGTCAGATTCCGGCAACCACCGTTAGTGATAGCCGAAATCTGTACAACGGCCTAACTTCCGACCAGAAATGGCCGGAAGTTCATCAATGTGGCCTTATCTCGTCAGAAAAAGCCAGATATGGCCTTCAGCGATGGCCAAATCTTGGCCGTCGTTGATCGAAAATGACGGTCACATCTTTGGCTGTCGTTTGCCCTTTTTCGGCTATTGACGTCCATAACAGACCGTAGATCTGGCCTTTTCCGGCTAGATCCACCATGGATCTGGCCGGATGGTGGATCTAGCCGGAAAAGGCCATAACAACGTGTTACAGCACAGATCCGACCAGTCTGTGCCGTAACAAAATTTTCGACCAGATTCCAACGGTGGTGGGGGTATTTTTGTCATTTTATCTATTAGGGTCTTTAATTAAATTAGTAAACCTAAGGGTTTTTTGACAAATTTTTAAAATTTACCTCGTAATACTCTCCTATCCAATAACCTAATACTATCCCAAAATCCTATCCAAAATACTAAACCAAATGCACCCCAGACTATTCCATCCACCAATATGCAAATGTACAAAATAAATGAAATTGGGGATGGTGATGGGCCACGGAAGAATCTAATGCTTCTATCAAATCTCTAAACTGCCTTTTATCATTCTCCATCTTGTCCCTTTAGATAAACAACTTCCCCTTGCCAAATTTTGTCGCTCTTTCTCAATTAAATAAATCACTTTGATTATGTGTGTGTAAAGTGTTATTATTAATTTGTGATAATAAAAAATGGGTTGGTAGATGCACATGGGACATGTGGGACATGCATGGTGATGTTGCAAATTGATACGAGGTTAATAATTACGAAAAGGGAAGAAGCCTGATATGGTATCATATAGTACCATACAATAAAATTGAAGTTTTTGGGAGGTTTTTTGTGATTATAAGGATGGCATGAAAGAACACATAGGTTTTTTGTAATTATAAGCATGGTGTGAGAGGATATGTGTTTTTATGCTTTATTTTCAAGATTTGGAAAAAATTTGTGAGTATTTTAATTTAGAGGAACAGTCTCTCACTCACCATTTAATTTAAGATTTGTAAACCCTTGGACTGTGTAACTATTATATGAAGTTGTAGACTGATATTTAGAATGAAAATTTAATCTCTTTAGTATGAATAGTAACAATTTATAGCAAAATTTGAGAGAAAAGCTTAGTGATTTACAATTTCAAGCATGACAAAACCTTAAATATTTTCTTTTAAAATCAGTTGACATACACCTTATTAAAATCTTAATAGTTTGAATAACATACACAGTTTTACTACAATTAGATGGATAAGATCAATGTTGTGAAAATTGAGTGATTGGAAGAAGAAAGAAAGGAATGAAAGTAGTTTTATAGGAGGAATTGTTAAACTGTAATTATTCAACAAAATATAGTTTGAAAAAGGAAAAACAAATACACAGTTGTATCCATGAAGGGCAAAAAGATTCAAAATTGTTCAGTTAACCCATTGGACATATTTCAAAAGATGCAAATTAATATCTGCCAAAACTTGAAAATAAAATAAAATAAATCAGACTTTCAGTAGACATTTTGGTTAATCTTCAAGTACATAAACTGTGAAGCCATTAATCTTGGCAGCAAGTATGTGAAACACTAAAGATCAGTGCAGAAAAGATGTTTAAATAAAAGAAAATCAGCAAATTAATCTGAGTCTCAATGTTTTGTCTAGCAGCACAATGAAAGCATTAGCTTGACCTTCGAAATCCACTTAAACTTGTAATGGGTATTATAAGTTTCAGAAAAAAGAAAAGATCATGCCATGAATTACAAAGGTCAAGTACATTTATGTTAGTTTGCTCAAGCCCACAATATAATATTTGAACTATTGAGGTTGGCCTACTCTATGAAACCCAAATCAATCGTGATTACAATTGTAATTACAACTAAATGGCATTTTATATACAAAAAAAAAAAAAAAAAAAAAACTTCAAAACTTCAAAACATCTATATAATGCTTCTGCTCGCTCACATATCAAATTTCTAGCACCTTGGTCTAACTATTTCGTGTCATCAACACATTTCTAACCTTTTCATGGTCAGACGAACACATCTTTCTGAGATTTATCCATATATTGAATCACAGAGCAGAAAGAAATTACTATGAAGAAGAACTGGCATGGAAACATAGCATTAGAAATTTCTTCCACCCGCTACACATTATACTGGGCCAAACTATGATTAAATAAAATGTGTCCATTATAATACAGGTACACACAAAATGGTAGCAGCATAAATAAGTTATAATTGTTATAGGAAACAATAAATGAGTGTGTAGTATCTCAACAGACAAATGTGACACAATTAAAAAAAAAAAAAAAAAAAAGCCACCACCCAATAGACTCATAACAATGCAGGGAAACATCAAGAATTAGGATACACATGTAAAATGGAAGTGAACTCACTTCCGCCTTCTTGACCGTGTGACCTCTCCCAACGCTACTTCACTAAAAAGCATTAGGCCCACAGGATTTTTCTTATCAATGTAGCAATACTGAGCATTTTACTGACCAGGTCAGCAAAGTATATCCCCTTGCCAACCTATTTGAAAGATTCTAAAAAGTTAATTAGGCTTGCCAGTGCAGATGTCACTGGGAAACACAAACACACACACACACAAGTGCACATGAACACACACATACACAAACAGTGGGAGAGTGAGAGAACCATATAGCCAGTTGCTGGTGCTTCAGGATGCGCTATTCTCAATCCTTGGCTAAGTATTCCCACAAAATTAGTCAACCAAGAACCTGCAGAGTGGAGAATTTTTACAGCAGATGGAGTAGAATATAACACCACATTAACTGCAAAAGTTTTTTCTCTTTAATTTCTGTAAATTAATTGCAACTTACCATGCCAGAGGAGCATTCTTATCAAATTCTCCTTCCCTTTCAAGTGAAAAAACTTCTTCGAGTTCAAGAGACCAATCCTGAGGATATTATAAAGGTCCAGAATGTCATTCATGAAAAACCATATATATGTAAACCAACCAACAAAAAGTCATCACCAGCAAAGTAAGTTCTCAGGGTTCAAGATAATCTGATAGGCCACCCATCACAAAACGTTACACCAAGCAAGGGAGAAGGTCCACATGGGGGAATAAAACCAAGTAACAACCAGCAGGAGAGAAGATCACGCCAAGTAAGGGAAAAGATCCAAGATCCACATGGGGAGATCAAGCCAACAAGAATTAGTTAGGGGAAGGTGCACGTGTCATGTTGTTAGGTGATTAGGGGAGGCCAAAAAGTGCTTATAAGGGAGAATATTTGCATGAGTCATTCATTCAGTTATTTTGTAAAAGATTAGTCTGGAGGTTGCTAGCTCCTCGAACTGCTAGCTGGGGTTTATTTCCTATTCTGTATTTCTTTATTTGCTTCAGTCCTTTGAATATTCTACTTCATCTTTATCAATATATTTCAGCTATTACATATTTACTTAGTTCTGTTGGTTACAATCTTGGAACTGTTGAGTGTTTAATTTGCTGGATGTGTGATTAAAACCCAGGTCTGTATCAAACTGGTATCAGAGCCAGGTTGGGTAATAGTCAAATTTAAGATGGAAAATAGAATGGATAATGTGGAGAAGGAAATTAAGTTGGTGAAGGAGGATATGATGATCATGAAGGTGGATTTAGGTGGAGTGAAGGAGTGTTTGAATGAGATAAGAGAATTGATGTGGCTAAAAGAAGAGAGGGAAGAAAGACGTTCGCGGGAAAAGGAAAAACTGCTGGATTCTGAAAATCTAAGTAGTCATGAAAACAGGGAGGGAGAGCATTACCAGGAACATGTTAGCAACTACAGAAAGGTGTACTGCAACTCTGGGATATAAAAACATGAACACATACCTCACACCAATCAAAACAATCAACAGCTTTAACCTTACGAGCCTCCTCTTTTAAAATCTTTTTTGTCCCTCGAAAAGCACTCCACATGACCATTGGGTCCCAACTAAGACCAGAAGTCTTTTCAAGCACATTTGTAACTATCACAGGTTCACCTCTCATCTAATGCATTTGTAAATGCTCGATTTCATTGTTTCCCAACTGAGTAGCAGTTGGGCAGTAGAGATGATTGTCCCGACTGTTGTCCCTATGAGCTGCCTGCCTAACTCCAAAAGTTTTTACTCCATTTTCAGCAGAATATACATGATTGCACAAAAAACATCCTTGAGAAAAAAATCCAGCGGCTTATAATTGATAGTCAGGTCCTCTGCAGTCTTAATCAGTTTTTCAATCCAATTAGCATCAAAGATGTGTCTTAGTGCAAGTATCTACGTACCACAACTTCCATGTGCTTTGGGAGGACAAGGAATTCTACCGTCAGCCTCTTCTCTCCAATCAGGAAAGTTGCATGACGTCTTAGCTCTGCAGAAATGTGGGTGTCAAAATCTGTAACCTGGCCATTTGCTTTTTCAGCTAACTGCTATTCAGAAAGCTCTTCTTCAATACGTCCCTGTTGAAAACCTTTTCTTATTTCTGCACAGCAAGTCAGGCAGAGATCATAAGAACAATCAGGATTGGGGCAGCTTCCGTGGAAATTAACAATCGACACGCTGCAATTGTCACTGTTGAATAAGAAAAGATTCATGGTTAAAACTTTTACCATTATAAATATAATTTAAACCACTATATATAAAGAATTATGAATTCGGGTATCTTGAACTCTTAATACAACCATTCAACAAAGAAAGATGAGAAGTTACAGGATTGAACATGCCCGAATCTTCTTCTACACAGAAACTGCAAAAAAATTGGACAAAATAAGAAATTAAAATGAAGAATTGGAAGATAATAATAAGCGAAGCTAAGCTGAGTGAGGGAAAGAAATTACAACCCGAATCAACCAAAAACTTCCAACATACAAACAAAATTTCAAATCCACCACAAATAAATTGAAACGACGTTTATTACAAAGAAACGTATACACATAAAAAAGAAAACTACCTTCACCAAATCCCTATTACGCTGAAAATCAGCCTCACCTATTACCTACATTTAAAACAATCAAATAAAAACATAAAATATTTATATTCAATCAAAACCATCACCCTTTGCAGACTTAGTCATACATCACAAATGAAAAACTAATCATTTCACATAATAAAACCTTAACAATTAATTAAGCTTACCTTCATGAGAATGATGTCTAGAAGCTCTGCCCCGGCGTTTGAATCAGACGCCCCAACTGGATGATTGTAATGAAATGACGATTCCATTAAAACTGAAATTTCTAAATAAATAAAAACAAAGTTTAAAAGGAAAGAGAATTCAAAATCCCAACTCGTCGTGGCTTCGGACAAACAACAGACTCCCTCTGATCAGAGAATTCAAAACCGTGCGTCTCCTCACGTGCGCCAAGGGCCTTCTTCCGATTATACAATTGATTCATCTTCAAAAATTAGAAAATTTCCACACAAAAACACCTAATCACACAAAAACACAGACGAAATTCTCAATTTCACAACAACAAAGAACATATGATTCAAAAATTACAAATCCGTTCGTTTGCCGGGAAAATCCAAAATTTTCTCGAGAACCAAACGGAAAATCAAGATATTTGAATCATCCGGTCAACAGATCTAGATCCAAACCTTGCTCTCCAATCAAGAAAGTTGCATGACGTCTTAGCTATCTTGTCTGTAGAAATTTGGCTGTCAAAATCTGTAACTTGACCGTTCTCAAAATCTATTTTTATAAATGAAATAAATAAACGGTGCGGACCTTTAACCTTTCCAAAGAGGATGCTCTCATAAACAACTTACTCGGATTTAACATCTTGAAACGTCGTCTACTAAACCGGAGTGGGAGAATCAAGAGCTCACCGGCAAGACATCTTTCATTAAGTGAATGTGGATGTGAGAAATTTCTACACAACATTCACAATCACAATGCATTACATAATTTACATATGTATACATTTATTAATACACATCCAAGTGTCCAAATAGTTAAATGTTTATAATACTAATGCAATACATTTAAAATTATTATTATTATTATTAATACGGATCTAAAAATTTTCATTAATTATTAATTATAGATAGAATAATAAATATAAATTCAATCTGTCAAGATGAAGTAATTTAATTAGACTCATTAAACAACAAATCTTAGTTGTCAATTCAACGTGTCAAGATAATACAATTTTACGAATTCCAAAATATGTCACGTGTCAAACAACTAAGGAGAGTATTCAATTATATGCGGATAATGAGATAGCTAGCCTCTGTTTATATCTAACACCACTTTACAGTTTATAGTTGCATTTATAGATTTGAATTTATTTACTTAGATTTTTTATCTTACTAGGTTTTTCCTAAGTAAGGTTAAATATAATTATTTGTCAATAGTAGATGTCCACAGAGGAGTATTGTAAGTGATGGCCTTCCACCAATTTGTTATATGGCCTATGCAACTATGCAAGTCCAACTTAAAGAAATATGACCCATGCAAGTCCACATAATAACACATGACCTATACGAGTCCAACTTGAAAACACATGACATTGGAAAATTGGTCCCCATGGGAGGTGGGTTGGTGAGGAAAGAATCTAAATTGGGTCAATTTCCTTCATTTAATATATAACTCAATTAAGAAAAAGAATTAATAAAATAAATTTATTTCACCCTCTTTATTTTGCTCTTTTTCAATCCCTATTAATATATTTTATTACAATTACACTAGTAAAATTATAACAATCTTTAGGTTTTCTATATTTTAAAGTTTTTTTTTAGTTTTTAGCAATGTTCTGAAAACCAAACCAGGAGTCGACTCAGCCAAATGGCCGGTTCTCGGTTTGAACGGTTGGACCAGTTTGACCGGTTGGTCAGATCGGTAACGTCAGCAAAAACGAAAAACAGGAAAAGAAATCCAGGTTTTTCATGATTTCATCTAACTAAAATTTAAAAACCATCCATCCAACCCTGCAATAATAATAAAACCATCAAAGTTATGTTTACAAATTCAATCCTCAAGTCTAAACTCTAAAGTAAACTCTAGAGTTTAAAAGTTCAAAGTTCAAACATCATTAAAGGTATTTCAAAGTAATATCAAATATAAATCCACCAACGGCTGAAATCTGAACTGAAGTGACTAATCCGGTAAACCAACAACGGCAAGCAAGAAGCAGACTTTTAGATAGCGACGGTGATGATTGAAGAGGTTGAACCATTGAAGACTTGAAGTTGAAGAATGAAGACTTGCAGCAGACCAGCCACAGCAAGGAAGAAGCACTGAAGCAGAGTAGCAGACCGAAGACTTGAAGAGTGAAGACTTGAAGGCTAAACCGCTGAAGCTGAAGCTTGAAGGAGATCCGAGATCGCGAATGGAGGACAGGAGGACGAGGACTAGACTGGAGAGAGTGCAGATCGCGAATGGCAAACAGGCAAAGTAGCAAACAAAAAGAAAAAGGAGAAAAAAAAGTAGCAGACACAGCTTAGTAGCACACAGCTCAACACAAAAGCAAACTCTAAAGTAACGGAAATTTTTTGTCATCTATAGACGATAGGGGTTTTTTCATTATTCCTAGTAGTTGAGGGGTTATATTAGAAAAACAATCCCTGTTTTATAATGTCTGCGGTACAGCTGGCTCTCATACTGGTACTGGGTTTCTGACTTTTGACTAAAAAACAAAATCGGATGAGTTAATACCGAGTAACCAACAAAGGAAGTGAAGTAGCTTTTCTCATTTCTCAGAACAATAAGCAAAGCTAAAGAACTCAGTTTCCAATGGCCTCTTCATTTCTTTCTTCTTCTAATTGTAAATGGAAATACGATGTGTTCTTGAGTTTTAGAGGTTAAGATACTAGAAAGAATTTCACTGACCATCTATATGTTGCCTTAGATCAAAAGGGGATTTTCACGTTTAGGGACGATGAAGAACTTGAGAGAGGAAAGGAAATTTCATCTGAACTCTTGAGTGCAATTGAGAAATCCATGATTTCCATCATAATTTTATCCAAAAACTATGTTTCTTCTACATGGTGTCTAGAAGAACTTGCAAAAATTGTTGAGTGCATAGAGGAGAAGCAACATACTGCTTTGCCAATTTTTTATTATATAAATCCATCTGATGTACGGAATCAGACCGGAGATTTCAAGAAAGCATTTGATAAACATGAAGAAAGTTTCAGGGAGAATAAGCAAAAGGTGGAAAGGTGGAGATCAGTTGTCACTCAAATAGCTAATCTTTCTGGATGGCATTTGCAGGACACATACTGAAAATTATTAATTCTTGCACAGTCTTATTAATTCTCTTTTTGTTTTATCTTAAGCCTTTTGAAGGGAATATAATCGTATGAAGTAAATAGACATTAGCCAAAGTAGCATGCATGGATAATCAAATATGATTTACAACCTACTTTAATTGAATAAGTGATAGATCGAGATTAATACAGTCACTATTTCATACAAATTGGTTTCATATTTCAGGTTCAAAACATTGGATCAGTAAAAGTTAACCCATTAATAATTCGAAACGATCTCTATTTTAAAGTTGAATTTAGTTTCCATGTTAGTTATTGCACAAATTTTGTAAGAAAACTTGTACAATGTTCAATTTTTCTGACTTTAAAGAAGTCATAATAATCTTTATGTTGTAACTCATGACTCTTAGTATATCAGCTGCAACATAATAGTTTACTTATATGTTTCATCTACTGTTCTTCGCAGCCATGAATCTGAAATTATCCAAACAATTGTTAACATGATATCCCAAAAATTGGATACTCCATTCCCAATTAATGTCCCTAAGGACCTTGTTGGAGTAGAGTCTAGGGGTGGGATAAATAATCCGAAAACCGAACCGAACCAAAACCGAATAAAAAATTAGGTTTTTTTACAAACCAGTTCAGTTTTCGGTTTGTGAAATTCAAAAAACGAAAAACCGGTTCGGTTTGAAAAAAATTTCAAACCAGTTAACCGAAAACCGGTTTTACCCTAAATATAAAAGCAAAAAAATTATTATATATAAAATAATAAATATTTGAATTTAGGGACTTAAATGAAACATTGAAGAATTTTAAGGATTAAAGGATAATTTGAAAACCGGTTAACCGGTAACCGAACTAAAAATTCGGTTCGGTTTACATTCGGTTTTTAACCAAAACTGGTCCGGTTTTCGATTTGGATAAACCGGTTCGGTTAACCGGATTATCCCACCCCTAGTAGAGTCTCGTCTTGAGGAATTCATAAAGTACTTAAAGCCACTATCAAATAATGTTGGTTTCATTGGCATAGTGGGAATGGGTGGAATAGGTAAAACTACACTTGCTAGAGTTGTATATGACTGGCTATCAGATCAATATGAAGGTTCTTGCTTTCTTGCCAATGTTAGAGAAGTCTCTCAAAATAGAGGTCTAATTTGTTTACAAGAACAGCTTCTGTCAGAGGTACTTTTCCGTAAAAAATCAAATATATGAGATGTTCAGAAAGGAATCCAATTGATAATAAGAGGGCTATGTCGGAAAAAGGTTTTGCTGGTTCTTGATGATGTTGATAAACAAGAACAACTAAAAGCATTGGTTGCTGCACCTAATTGGTTTGTATCTGGGAGTAGAATCATCATTACAACAAGAGATGAACATTTGCTAATTAGCCATGGAGTCCAATATATATATAAGGTTGGAGGATTGGATCATGATGAAGCTAACGAGCTCTTACAAATGAAGGCTTTCAAACATAAACAACCTACACATGAACATTTTGAGATGTCAAAGCATGTCATAAACTACACACAAGGCCTTCCGTTAGCTTTTGTAGTTGTGGGATCATTTTTGTGTGACAGAAGTGTTGACAAATGGAAAAGCGCCTTGGATAGGCTAAAAGAACATCCTGATGAAGAAATTTTGAGAGTACTTAGAATAAGTTACGATGGACTAAAGAACACAGAAAAGCAAATATTCTTATATATAGCATGCTTCTTGAAAGGGAGGGATAAAGGTCGAGTAATGGAAATACTAGATGCTTGTGGGTTTTACCCTGATATTGTGATGAGACCCCGCTAGTGCATGTTTTCAGCAGAAGGAAAAAGCATGGACAGAGAGGATAAAATGGCACATTTCTACTCAACAAGCAGGGGACAGGTGACATCCTTGGATTGGAATTGGAATAATTCTTTTAGAATGAAGTTGGGCATAAAAAGGGTGACAGGGAATATTGTTGGAATCAGAGAAAAAATGGGAAATTGGGACTGGGGAGGTACTGGCCCTCGAAGCTAGCAGATTATTGTTATTTTTGTGTTCTTTTGTCTGTTCTGGGAAATCAGCCTTGTTATTCTCTATTCATCTTTTCTTTTAAATTTTGATACTCTTGAGAAAGTTGTATTGAACCCTTGATTATTAATACACATATTGAAAATATTCAGAATGTTTGATTGAGTGACTGTGTTGTGTGTTGTGGCCGTGGATCTGTTGCTAGAAATTGTAGTGCCTATGAGTTTTCTGCAGGTGGAATAGCAAGAGAGATTGAACGAAATAGCAAGGTCCGAACAAATTGGTATCAGAGTAGGTGACATTTGGGGAATGGTTGGAACAAGGATGGAAAAACGATTAGATGTTGTGGAGAAGGACATGCGAACAATGAGAGATTGTTTGCTGGAAATCCAAGCTTGGATTAGGCGTAAGGATGAAGAAGAAGTTAGAAGAGCTGAAAGGGGTGGTTCAACAGAGAGCCCCGTGTTAGACCAGTCGTCACAGTCACAAAATTAAACCTAAATACCGTAGTTAGCGGTAAGCAGGATCGAATCCACAGGGAGCAAGACTAACAACCTAATGTATTTTAAGTAGCGGAAATGAAATTGGCAATTGATTAATGAAACTAAATAGACTAAATGCAAATAATCAAATAGTGAAATTAAAACAAATAAAGACTTTATAATAAAAATGTTTCCGTTACGGTTTTGGTTCGACACGAGACCGACTCACACAATTCTCCTCCACTCTCTACGATCCCCTAAACCTACAAGGCAAGGTAAATCAATGAAATGGCTTCCCGACACTCTAGGTATAATCTATCCTTTCTCACCCTATCACTCAATTTCGATTGGTTAAAGACTATCATTGAGTGTCGATAAACACTACAAGACAATACCACTAGTTGGTACGCGATTAACAAATACAATTTGTCAACACGTAATATCCAATCAACCAACTTCACAATAAACGCAACAATAGTAGAAATTAAATTAAACCCGAACACAACTCAATTACAATCAATGCGAAGTAATAAAAAGCAATATTCATCATTTAATAATTTCAAACCAACGTTTACCATTCAGCAAGTTCTATGAAAACATTAAATCATAATGGACAACAATATTCATCACAAGTTATGTTCAAATCATATTAAAGTATCGAAATCAAACATGAAATGAAAACAAATATAATCCGAAGCACAATACTACCAAATGTCCTATAATCGGGCTCATCCAACTAGTCGAGAGATGATGAGGAGAGTCGTGGAGTCAATCCCGATCTCGCCTATGCCGTAACAGACAATCGGGAACTTAGCCACTCATGGTGGTGATGACGGAGGCCAAAATGGTGGAAACGAAGCTGACCATGGCAGAGAGGAGGTAACCGACAGCGATATGATGCAAAGAAGGGGTGAAAACAACCAACGGATAGCTCGAAATACGAACAGCCGCACTCGTCGGAAAACATTAATTTTCCGGCGGGTCTTCCGAAAAATGGTGGTAGAAATGGGATCCGAAGGTACCGATGGAAAGCTCTGGTGATGGGGAGTTCAGATTAGGTCCTAGGGAGGTGAGAAGTCGCCAGAAATGAGCAGGATCTGGGTTGGAAGATGAAGAGGAGCGACGGCAAAATCGCAGATTCTGGCAGTTTTTGCAGTGGTTGAAGCTAGGGAAGTGTAGATCCGGCCGTAGGGAAGAGAGATCGAATAGATCCGACCGTGGGGAAGGGAGATCGACCCTTGGGGAGCTGAAACTTCGCTTGAAAACGGCCAAAACTGGCCTGGAAGATGAACAGTCACGATGGTGGAAGACGAAACGCCGCGGCTACGTTCCATGATTCACGGTGGTGGTTCGGGACGATGGAAATGACGACGATCTGTGCACGAGGAAGCCGAAGAGTCGTCGGAGGTCACCGAAAATGGAAGACGAAGGGTCGTCGGAAAAGATGATGAACAACGCCCCTTTTCACACGAACTTCTGTTTTCTTTTATAGAACAAATTGCAAAATATCAGTTTGGTCCCTACATAATTGAAAATCACAAAATTAGCCCCTTAAAACATGACATTTTACCCCTTAAACAGCATAAATGAGACAAAATCACCCTTAATCCATAAACCACAACCTAATATCAACTCATATACTTTCCAAAATCATTCCAAACACGTTAAATTCATAAGAAAAATATTAGGAAGTGATTTTCGTGAATAAATTCATAAATTCTTTAATTGTCTCAATATACTTCAATTTAATCACACATGGGGTATTTTTATCACCAAAATAGAGTCACTTTCATGACTCTAACACCCCGTAAACAATACAGGCAACACAGAGGGGGAAAATGGGGACCCTAACGCAAATATGAATGACGAAAATGGAATAGATGGCCGACATCATCCAGGATACGCTTGCCGAAAAATCGGGATGCCAGTCTTCGTCGGAGAGGATCCGTATGGGTGGTTGTTCCGGATAGAAAGGTACTTTAACATGTATCAAGTGGTAGAGGAGGAGAGGCTGAACACGGTGGCTGTGTGTTTGGAGGGAGACGCCATAAATTGGTTCCAGTGGATGGAAATCCGCGCTCCTGTCACGACTTGGGCAGCGTTTAAACTGTCTCTGCTTCAGCAGTTCGGAGGATCCCAAGATGGTGGTCCGTATGAGGCGTTGATGGGAATCTGGTAGACCGAAATAGTGGAGGACTACCGCCATAAGTTTGAAGCCCTGTCAGCACCATTGAAGGATAAGAAGGAAGATTTACTTTGGGCTGCGTTTCTGAATGGGCTAAAACCTGAATTAAAAGCTGAGGTTAGATTGGGCCAACCCACTTCCATTATCCAGCTAATTGAACTGGCCCAGAAGATAGAAGAAAAAAATTAGGCCTTGGAAGAATTAAAACATGGGCTAAATAAGGGTGTTAAGTCTAGTATGGGTAGTGGAATTAATAGAGTAAATTGGGCCTATAGTGGTGGATCGGGAAAAAAAATTTTGGCAGTAGGAAAAAGGGTCAAAGCTTGCACATAACTCTAATCCATTGGTTCCTTCAGGTAGCGCGAATTTAAACTCCAGCCAACATCAAAATTTTTCTGCCCAATTAGGCCGCCAATGGAACGAGAGAACCAGCCATTTTTCTCCAAACTCTAGTCAACGTAGCAACAGCAACTCTGTCCAGTAGCAACCGAGCAGCTAAGTTTTCAGAAAAGAATTTCCTTTCAAACAGATGACAGAACTTGAGATCCAGAGGAAGAAGGCACGTGGGGTTTGTTTCCGATGTGACGCGAAATTTTTTCCAGGCCACCGATGTGGGGACAAGTAGTTCCACGTCGTGTTGATTGAGGAGGACGAGAGTCAAGATGAGCCAAATGATGTTGGGGCAGATCTGAGTGAGACCGTGGAGGAGCAACTACCAAATGATGCGAAGCTTTCAATTAGTTTAGTCGTGGGAATCTCAAGTCCGAAAACCATGAAGGTAAAGGGAAAAATCAGAGGGGCTGAAGTGATAGTGTTGATTGACAGTGGAGCATCGCATAATTTTATTAGCAAGGGTGTGACTGAGAAGTTGGGATTACCAGTGACGCAGACGCAAACCTTCGGGGTACGTGTGGGTGATGGATATCGGGTGCAATGTGAGGGAGAATGTAGGGAGGTACGGTTGGACATTCAAGGGACTTCGATTATACATAATTTTTTTTCGTTTGAGATGAACAGTGCAGATATGTTTTTGGGTGTGGCATGGTTGGAAACTTTGGGGGAGACAACGGTGGATTGGAAAACACAGGTAATGAAGTTCAAACTAGAAGATAGAGTTGTGAAATTTGTGGGTGACCCTTCTCTAAGCAAAACTCTGATTTCCTTAAAAGCTATGCTTCGGACAATTCAACGCGAGGGACATGGGTGTTTTGTGGAATTTGGTAATTTGCAGAAGCTAGGTGAATCACAAGTTGAAGAGGACAGCGGCATTCTACCAATTCTGGTTCGGTATCAGTCAATCTTCTCTTCACGTCCAGGATTACCGCCGCCAAGGACCTAAGATCACTCCAACCTCCTCCCCGGCTCCCAACCCCCAAATATTAGACCCTATCGTTATCCCTACTACCAAAAAAATGAGATAGAAAAACTAGTGAGTGAGATGTTAGCTGCCGGTATCATTAAGCCCAGCCTTAGCCCCTTTTCTAGCCCAGTGTTATTGGTGAAAAAAAAAAGACGACGGTTGGCGATTTTGTGTTGATTATAGGGCTCTTAATAAGATCACGGTTCCGGATAAGTTTCCCATCCTAGTGGTTGACAAATTGTTTGATGAATTAGAAGGAGCTTCCATTTTTTCCAAACTAGATTTGAAGTCGAGCTACCACCAGATTTGAGTAAAGGATGGGGACACCCACAAAACGGCTTTTAGGACACACGAAGGGCATTATGAGTTCTTAGTCATGCCCTTTGGGTTGACTAATGCCCCAGCCACTTTCCAAGCCTTGATGAATGACATATTTCGGCCATTTCTACGTCGGTTCAGTTTGGTATTCTTTGATGACATATTGGTTTACAACCATACTAAAGAGGATCATATCCGGCACTTAGAGATCACCCTCAGCACCCTTGAAGAACACCACCTGGTTGCCAATCGGAAATAGTGTTTCTTCAGTCAACGAGAATTAGAATATTTCGGGCATGTCATTTCAGCATGTGGAGTGGCGGTTGATCCTTCCAAAATTGACAGTGTTTTACAGTGGCCAATTCCCAAGGATATCAGGGCATTACGAGGATTTCTGGGTTTGACCCATTACTACCGAAGGTTCGTCAAGGATTACGGGAAAATAGCCATTCCTCTCACCAGTTTACTTAAGAAAGATGCATTTTAATAGAATTCGGAAGCCTAAAAGGCCTTCGATGAGCTTAAGAGGATAATGACTTCAGTTTCAGTGTTAGCTTTGCTAGACTTTACTAAGGAATTTATCATTGAGACTGATGCCTTAGGAAGTGGGTTAGGGGCTGTCCTGATGCAAGAGGGTAGACCGTTGGCTTTTTTTAGCAAAGGCTTATCATCTCAATCGAAGCTTAAATAGGTTTATGAGCAGGAATTAATGGCTATTGTGATGGCAGTTCAAAAGTGGCTACATTATTTATTGGGGCGTCGCTTCATAATTAGGACAGACCAAAGAAGCCTCCATTTTCAAACGGATCAGCGGTTACAAGGTGAAGATCAACAGAAACGGGTTGCTAAACTGATTGGGTTGAATTTTATTATCCAGTATAAACCAGGGGCAGAGAATCGGGTAGCTGATGCATTGTCTAGAAGAGGTGAACAGATGGAATTCGATGGGTTTTTTGTCAGTTATTTTGCAGGTATCGAAGAATTAGAGGATGCTATTCAACAAGATGACAAATTGTGTGGAATTGTTCAAAAATTGTTGTTGGATCCCAATGGCCACCCATCATTCACGTTAGTTGGCCACCGTCTCTTGTGTAATGGCTGCCTAGTTGTACCAAGGAAAGGGGCCCACATTCCACTTCTTCTACATGAGTTTCACTCATCTCCTGTTGGGGGTCACTCAGGTTTCTTTCGCACTTTTAAAAGACTCAGCAGTGTGGTTTACTGGGAGGGCATGAAACGAGATATCAAGGAGTTTGTCGATTCTTGTGCAGTTTGTCAACAAAATAAATACCAGCCCTTGAGTCCCGCAGCCTCTATCTATTCCTGAGCAGGTTTAGGAAGACATATCTATGGATTTCATCACCGGGATTCCCAAAACAAATAGTGCCGATACCATCCTGGTCGTGGTTGACCGACTGACTAAGTACAACCACTTCTTGACCCTTAAGCATCCCTACACGGCCACGGATGTTGCCCACCCTTTTATCAAGGAGATTGTCCGGCTACATGGGTTTCCTCGCTCCATTGTATCCGATCGCGATTAGGTTTTCATCAGTCACTTTTGGAAGGAGTTGTTTAAACACTTGGGCACGCAACTTCGCATGAGCTCGGTATACCACCCTCAAACTGATGGCCAGTCGGAAGTGATCAATCGATGTATTGAAACGTACCTTCGCTGTTTTGTGAGTAGCCAGCCTCGCCAATGGCCTAAATGGATCTCTTGGGCCGAGTTCTAGTTTAATACGCTTTCAACAGCTCCACAGGTATGACTCCTTTTAAAACACTTTATGGTCGTGATCCTCCCACTCCTCTTAAATTTTTGGATCATGGTTCACCGGTTGACGAAGTGAACTGTCAACTGCAAACTCAAAATATCATCCTTGCTGAGTTATAGGATAATCTCCTCAAAGCCCAAACCTGAATGAAACACTATGCCGATGCAAAGCGACGAGAAGTTCAGTTAGAAGTGGGAGATTCGGTTTACCTTAAGTTGCAACCCTACCGACTTCGTTCTTTGGCTCGTCGGTACAATGAGAAACTTAACCCCCGCTTCTATGACCCTTTTGAAGTTAAAGAAAAGATTGGATCAGTGGCCTATCGTCTGGATCTACCCCATTTGACACACATCCATGATGTTTTCCATGTGTCACAACTCAAGAAAACAAAGTACCCACCGCCTACTGCACAACCCTTTCCCGCAGCACTTGACGAGGATTTGGTATTGCAAGTTGAACCTGAAGAGATTCTACGTACGCGAAAACTGTTGAATGTTACTTTGGAAGTCTTAATCAAATGGAAGGGCTTACCCACATATGAGAACACATGGGAGGATTTCACCTCCATTGACCGCCAATTTCCTTTCTTCCACCTTGGGGACAAGGTAGCTCTCCTTGGGGAGGGTAATGATGAGACCCCGCTGGTGCATGTTTTCAGCAGAAGGAAAAAGCGTGGACAGAGAGAATAAAATGGCACTTTTCTACTCAACAAGCAGGGGACAGGTGGCATCCTTGGATTGGAATTGGAATAATTCTGTTAGAATGAAGTTAGGCGTAAAAAGGATGACAGGGAATATTGTTGGAATCAGAGAAAAAATGGGAAATTGGGACTGGGGAGGTACTGGCCCTCGAAGCCAGCAGATTATTGTTATTTTTGTGTTCTTCTGTCTGTTCTTGGAAATCAGCCTTGTTATTCTCTATTCATCTTTTCTTTTACATTTTGATACTCTTGAGAAAGTTGTACTGAACCCTTGATTATTAATACACATATTGAAAATATTCAGAATGTTTGATTGAGTGACTGTGTTGTGTGTTGTGGCCGTGGATCTGTTGCTGGAAATTGTAGTGCCTATGAGTTTTCTGCAGGTGGAATAGCAGGAGAGATTGAACGAAACAGCAAGGTCCTAACATATTGGAATATCAGTACTTGTTGAAAAATCACTAATAGCCATATCAGATGATAAGTTCTGGATGCATGATCTGCTACAAGTAATGGGCTGGGAAATTGTTCGTGAAAAGCACCCTCATAAGCCTGGCAAATGGAGCAGATTATGGTTATGTAAGTATATTTATCATGTTCTGGAAGAAAAAACGGTAAGATAGTATAGTAAACATGACAAGCACAAACATTATTTTGTTGAATGATAGCTCTAGGTAATCTCTGTACTATTTATTCTTTTCCTTTCTTGTTTTTCGGGGGAACACATGCTGTTGAATGTATAATCCTTGACCAGCCAAAGGAGGGAATTACATACTTGAATGGAAAATCCTTTTCAAACATGAGCAATCTGAGACTACTCCAAATTACTAGCTTTCAGCTTTCTGAGAACCTTGAATACCTATCTAATGAGTTGCGAATTCTAGATTGGCATGGTTACCCTTCAAAGACTTTTCCTCCAAGCTGCCACCCAGAGAACCTTTTTGAACTAAATATGTGCTACAGCCAAATTGAGTATCTTTGGGATGGCACAAAGGTACATATCATAATTATTTTCTTTGCATAAATAGTAATTTTAATAAGAATAATATTACACATATAACTTTCTCATATAACATTTCTCATACAACATAATGTGGTAAAAGATGATTGGGTAAAAATTTAATTTTAATTTACAATCAACTAATCATATTTTACCACATAATGTTATATAAGAAATGTTGTATGTGTAGTATTACTCTCTTACAAAACCAATTCTTTTATTTACTAATTTCTTTGTTTTTTTTTTTTTCCTTGTTAATTCTTACAGTCTTTTGGGAAGTTGAAGGCCATTGATCTCAGTCACTCCTGCAAGCTTATCAGAACTCCAGATTTACGAAGGTCCCAAACCTTGAGCGACTCAATCTTGAAGGTTGTACAAGATTGCTCGAGGTTCACCCATCTGTTGGAGTTCTCAAAAGGCTGATTGTATTGAACTTGAAACATTGTAAAAACCTTGTGAACTTTCCTTGTGATGTCTACGGTTTGAAATCTCTGAAGATTCTTAATCTTTATGGCTGCTCAAAACTAGACAAATTGCCCCCAAATTTGGGGGAAGTCAAGTGTTTGGAGGAGCTAGATGCAAGTGGGACTTCAATAAGACAAGTACCATCCTCCCTTGTATGCTTGAGGAGCCTTAAAAAACATTAGCTCTACGTGGATGCATAGACTCCATGTGTTTGATAATGCCTCATCTAACAGTTTTCTCCTCTCTAAAAATATTAGATCTTGGTGATTGCAATATCTTGGAAGGAGCAATCCCTAATGATATTGGCTCCTTATCCTTGTTAGAAGAATTAAATTTAAGCAGAAGCAATATTTTTAGTCTACCGGAAAGCATGAAGCAACTTTTGAAACTTAGAATTCTATGCTTGGAAGAGTGCCAGAAGTTGCAGTCTTTGCCAGAGCTTCCTACAGGAATAATTTTTATTGGTGCAGAAAACTGTACCTTGTTGGACGTGGAAACATTGTCTAGTGCACTGAAACGAAGCACTTCTGCACACATTGCACTACATTTTTTCAATTGTTCAAAATTGGTTGACAATCATGGTAGGATAGACAGCTTGGAAGTTACATTGCTGAAACGTTGGCTTAAGGTATCTCTCTCTTTCTCTCTCTTTATTAGTGTGTGAGTAGATAATCTTGAATATTACAACATTATGGTCTTCAATTGCATCATTCTTCAAGTAATCACTTATTCACTTTTAGGATAAAACTATCAATCTTATAGTACAAAAACAATTCTGCATTATATTAGTATAATTACTAAATGATTCACACTTAACAGGGATATATACACCCCAAAAGTACTTGATGCCTCTAATAGTTTACACTTTCACAAACTCTCTGTGCTTTTTCTACACCAACTTAATTTCCAATTTGATTCACACATTAAAATTAATGTTCAGAGAAGAGGTGAAGAGAGGAAATCTAGAGAAAACTGAAAGGAGTGGACGAATATGCAGAACTATACATTTACCCAAAAAAAAAAAAGAATATGGAGAACTATAGAAAAAAAACGTAGCTGTGATCTCTGAACAATTGTTAGAGGGTTTATTTGCATGTCTCAATTGAGTTTACATAGTATGTGATAATCAAATATTTATAAATTAGCTTATGCTTTTCAGCACTAGTAATGTGAAATATGGCACTAACTCCTTGATATTGTAACACCCTAAAACTAGTAAGTAGATTTATCGCTTCCAAATTTTTCCTATTGAATGCTATCGTAAGAATGCAATTGTGGCAAAAAAATAAAAAATAAAAAATTAATAAATGGGTTATAGTTGGCACATATTATATAATCATGCTTATTAGTAATGCTCGCAATTTCATGTTATAGGATCTTTGTAATCATTCTTCTCAATTTCATTTTTGTCTTCCCGGAGGAAAATTCCAGAGTGGTTCAGCGATTCAAGTGATTGGTATTCAGTAGAAACCCTAGTACCTTCCCACAGGCTTGATGAACTCATGGGATTTGCTATGTGTGCTGTATTTGCAGTTCTTGGTTATCCATATAAATTAGAACCGATAATCATAAATTGTCTCTTAAGCATTGGTTCAATGGATTACAATTTCAAATTTGCCATCCCTGGTTTCACAACTATTGATTTTGACCACATTTGGCTAACCTATTTGTCAAGTGAGTTGTTTCCCTTAAACAACTTGCCAACTGGTGAAATACATGTTTATGCTACCTTTCATGTATCATCCAATGGTGCAATGATGCCCATTGGCACAGTGAAAGGGTGTGGGATTCGTTTAGTTTACGAGCAAGACAATGGATATATGGGTCCTGGTTACACTATTGAGGAAACTCTAGAAGTGGGAAGTTCATCATCACATTGCATTTCTCTTGTATTTATGAAACACAACTTCAGGAAATTTGAACTTCTCCCACTGATAACAGAGATAAAACTAGCACTTCCTAGACAGACAAGTACTCCTGACCAACCTAAGGAAGAAATTACACTCTCAATGAATGGTGTTTTCCCTAATATTGCTCCCAACATTATTGAATATCCTTGGGAGGACCTAAAGGTATTCTATTTTGATTTCTTTGCATATATGGTAAATTTTTATGGAAGCAATGCTTTTTTTTTCTGTGTTTTAACTATTTTTTGTATTATTTTATTTCTTACTTGCAGTATTTCAAAAAGTTGAAAACCGTTGATTTTAGTCACTTCAATGAGCTTATCAGAACACCAGACTTTACAGAGTTTCCTGACCTTGGGCAACTCAAATTTGAAGGTTGTACAAGATTGCTGAAGGTTCATCCATCTGTTGAAGCTCTCAAAGGGCTAATTGTATTGAATTTGAGAAATTGCAAAAATCTTGTGAGCTTTCCTAGCAACATCTGTCGTTTGAAATGTCTCAAGATTCTTAATCTTCATGGCTGCTCAAAATTGAACAAACTACCCCAGAATTTGGGGAGAATTGAGAGTTTGGAAGAGCTGGATATAAGTGGTACTGCAATTAGAGAAGTACCATGTTCCATTGTACGATTGGGAAATCTTAAAATGCTATTCCTGAAAAACTGCCAATGCCTTCAGTATTTACCGGAGCTTCCACCAAAATTATTTTTTGTTGGGGCAGAAAACTGTACTTCCTTAGATGTGGAAACATTAACTACCGCCCTAAAACAGAGCACTTGTACATACATTGCACTGCATTTTTTTAATTGTTCAATACAGGTCGACAATCGCGGCAAGATAGAAAGCTTGGAAGTTATGTTGCTGATACAATGGCTTCAGGTCTCTTTCCTCTCTCTCTGTTGATTATTCCGAGTACAATATCATTGTAGTCTATGAGTAGTCAGTTACATATATTTAGAATAAAAGTAATAATCAAACATATATTACTAAAAACAAAAAAACATGCATGTACGCCCAAAAAGTAGTCATTCTCAACAATAGACTTGGCTCATAGTATGCACATACTCACAATCTCTGAGGACATCCTATACATAGATTTGTCTGGTGTGTTTATAAATATCATGTAGGATCATTAAGAAGTAATGTCTATGTTAATTGATTTTAAAGATTGTGACAGAATTAGTTCTCTTAGGAAAGCCACAGGTAGCATTATCTTTATTTCCAGCATCTCTTTTCATTTATGCATGCTTATCATTGATACTCATTATATATCTCATGTTGCAGAATCGCTTTTCTGATCCTCAATTTCGTTATCGATCTTCTCAATGTCAAGCTCTTCAATTTCATATTTGTCTTCTTGGAAGTGAAATTTCAAAGTGGTGTAGTGATTGGAGTAATCAGAGTTCAGTAGACACCCAACTACTATCCAGTAAACATGATGAACTCATGGGATTCGCTTTGTCTGTAGTATTTAAATTTTCCTGGTTTTTCGCATGGAGGAAATGCAACAAAAATTCAATGCCATTTAAGCATAGGTTCAAGGAATTATAAATTCAAATTCATCATCTCTACTTCCAAAACTGTGAAGTCTGATCATCACCACCTTTGGCTGGGCTATTTTTCAAGCAAGCTGTTTTTTAAACAAGAGTGGCCAAGTGGGGTAGTAGCCATTCATGCTGCTGTTTATATACTCTCCAGAGGTACATTGTATGCTGAAGGTTATGTGAAACAGTGTGGGATTCGTCCAGTTTATGAGCAAGACATTCCTCAAACACCAGTAACGAAAAGTTCATCATCACCTAATTGCATTCCTCCAATATTTATGAGACGCAGCATCAGGAACTTCGAACTTGTTCCACCAATGACACAGCTGAAACCAGCACCACCTCGTGAAAGTCACAGGCAGACAACACCATCTGACAGTGGTAACCAGAAAGCTCCTGACAACCACATGTGCAGAGCACCCCTAAAGCAAGTTTTCTCGATTGAGGACTTGGGGAATGTTTGAAAGTCTGACCTTTGGTTAGGCTAAGTTGTTTCCAGAACAGAAGTGGCCTATTCGTCTAGAGCAACAGGTTGAATCGTTACAAGAGCTTCCCATGGGTGGTCTCTAGTATTTAGAAGCAATAAATTGCAAACCATCCGAACACATTGTACAATAGAGGCTTCTTAAGGACACAGATAGACGATCCAAAGAAGTGATCATTTGTACTACAATAATTTCCAAGAATCAAAGTTGTATACATATCAAAACTTCTTATCCATAGTATTAATACCAACAACCGCATTTTCTTATCCATAATTTAAAGTGAAGAAGAAATATTGTGCAAGAATACTTAAAATTGAATTAACTATATCAATAATTTGTCTCATCGTTTTCTAATTTCTTACTCTCAGTTTTAGGGCGAAAAAGAAAAGAATAAAATCAATTAAGACATACATACCTCAAATCAATAATAAATCTTTGCTTTGTAAAATCTTGTCCCTTTGCTTTCAAAGATCCATGGACCTTATTTTTACTACTAGCAGCCGAAGCAACAATGAACCTTCTACTTTTTTGAAACATTTCTATGATACGAAAACAAATTTCACATGTTTCAAAACACCACTAGAAACATGGCTAAAATATCACAGTAAACCAAACCTTAACTAAAAACCCAATCTTACGGACAATACTCCATCTTCATTTCGGAAACACAAAACAAGTTAAAAATTAATCCATACATACATTACCAAGACCAATTAAACCACTGCAATTCTCATATACTTTCAAAGCCTAAGTTCAAGTGACATTACACAAGCTATAAATCCACCTGATTACGGGAAAATAACTCTGCCAACAACTTTTTGTATCGCTTCACAGCCTGTCTTGACCTTGCACACATTGAAGGACAGAAAAAACAGGAATTTAGCTAAAGGCCCTACTCAAAATACACCAATAGAAGAAGATTTATTAGTATGCAGAAAATCTTCCATGAAATTTGTTAGATCAACATAAATAAGATAGGCATACTGTCAGGATGTAACGACCACTGATTTGCACACATAGAAGCCAAGAAACTTTCATGGAAACTGATTGAATGATCCCAATTCGAGATAATGAGGAAAAAAATGGCATTGAAATTAGACGTTTAAGAAAGTTTAAACATTAAGGCCTGGAAAGATGAACCTAACAGAAGATGCACCATACTTGGAATTCAAATATATGACTTTACATTCTCTTACCGGATTTAAATATTAATACTTATAAACTTAACTGGAAAAATGGTTAAGACTTTGAAATATAAACAAACAGGAGATATGACATTCGAGAAGACAACATAGACACATCTAAATAGTCATTTTGAACTTCAAACTTGCAGTAGTACATGGTAAATTAAAGGAGTGCATGTTGGCATACAGCTAAGGACTAAACCATCAGTAATTTGAATCAAATAAATTTTGCTTGAACTTTTACTAACTTCCCCAAAATTACTTCAATGTTAAAGTGACAATTCCACAACAGTTACACAGTTACTTACAAAACACTCTTATCAGTCAAGACATAATCATATGTAGAAAAGTTCAAATAGTTACACAAGCAGCTATGATGTATTAATATAAATTAATAACTTCCAAAAAATATTGTTGGTACCTTTAAACTCTCTTAGATCATTACATACAAAAGACCAGGTGCTTCCCTCTGAATCAACTTTTTTGTAGCTTCAGGGGTAACGTCTCTTGGGGTGAAGCCAGTGCCACCTTGTCCAAAATATATTCAAAAAAGAAAAAGAAAAGGTCAGGATAACCCAAAAAACAAATTCACCCACAGAATTTAACTAGCTGAATACAATCTGAAAGTTACCAAGGGTAAGGATGAGATCCATTCCATCAATATCATGCCATCTCTGGATAACATCTTTGATTTTCCCTACATCATCTGGGAACTACAGCTGTTGCAACTACCCTCGCTCCACCTAACCTTTCTGATGAGGATTTAAAACAGAAACAACTCTAGGCCCATTGAAAATTAAACGTGTTCAATATCTTTTACTATCAAAATGCAATGCAGAAACAGAAAGATAAAGGTAGAAAACATTTTTCTTATTTTTCTAATAATTTGAACTAAATGGAAATCCATTGTTCACTCAGAACTAGACCAAAGTTTCTGCATCGTTCTACTATGCATGTCTAGCATATTAAATTTAAGAAGTGTACAACATTTTTAATGAATCAGTTAATCGGCCATGGCTCACACAACCAAAGGCCTTTAGTTAAATGGTCATTAATGCTTTCAAAAAGATTTCAAGTTTGGTCAATTCTTCAAATAGTCAAGCATTACAAAATAGGATAGTTCTAAAGTGTTGTCAGTTTATTTATAGTTCAATGCTCACAAGGAAGTTCTAATACAAGCACAATAGAAGCAAAAATAACAAAGAACACCACCAAGATGACTTGATGATTGCCATACTATTTCCAGAATACTGTTGCATAGCATTTAGTACTTTCCATGTTTCACTTTGACAAGGAGTAATATCAGCTTGGCTTTTTACTATGGCATCAAGTAAGTGACCCTTCTGAAACAATGATTCAGAGAGGTGCATCCAGATGCTATTAAGTTTAGGTAATGATCTTCGCATTCCCAATTAAGGACACCTTAGAGAAGATGATCCCAAAGATTGAGTCATCCAAGGACATAAAGATACTAATCATCCACTGTTTTCTATATACTGTTCCATATCTAACTCATATAAGGCAGAACATCAGCTCTGCTCTATCACTGTAGCATCCATAAAGATTTTAAACCTACTGAGTCAAAAAGGTGTACCTAGATGCCTTTTCTTTGTTTCGCTTTTTAAAAAAGGATATATACACAGGAAGCATTAAAAAAGGATATGTACAATAAAAGTGAAGTTTTTGGGGGGTTTTTTGTGATTATAAGGATGGTATGAAAGAACACATAGGTTTTTTGTAATTATAAGGATGGTGTGAGAGGACATGTGTTTTTATGCTTTATTTTCAAGATTTGGTTAATTTTTGAGAGTATTTTAATTTAGAGGAACATTCTCTCAGTCACCATTTAATTTAAGATTTGTAAACCCTTGGATTGTGTAACTATTATGTGAAGTTGAAGACTGATATTTAGAATGAAAATTTAATCTCTTTAGTATGAAAAGTAACAATTTATAGCAAAATTTGAGAGAAAAGCTTAGTGAATTACAATTTCAAACTTTAAATATTTTCTTTTAAAATCAGTTAACATACACCTTATTAAAATCTTAATAGTTTGAATAACATACACAGTTTTACTATAATTAGATGGATAAGATCAATGTTGTGAAAATTGAGTGATTGGAAGAAGAAAGGAATGAAAGTAGTTTTATAGGAGGAATTGTTAAACTGTAATTATTCAACAAAGTATAGTTTTAAAAAGGAAAAACAAATAGACAGTTGTATCCATGCAAACTTGAAAATAAAATAAAAAAATCAGACTTTCAGTAGACATTTTGGTTAATCTTCAAGTACATAAACTGTGAAGCGATTAATCTTGGAGCAAGTATGTTGAACAATAAAGATCAGTGCAGAAAAGATGTTAAATAAAAGAAAATCAGCAAATTAATCTTAATCTCATGTTTTGTCTAGCAGCCAATGAATAAGCATTAGCTTGACCTTCGTAATCCAATAAACTTGTAATGGGTATTATAAGTTTCAGAAAAAGAAAAAGACATGCCAATGAATTACAAAGCAAAGGTCAAGTACATTTTGTGTTAGGTTGCTCAAGCCCCAAATAAATATTTGAACTATTGAGGTTGACCTATTTCATGAAACCTCAAATCGATCGTGATTAACAATTGTAATACAACTAAATGGCCTTGATATAAAAAAAAAAAAAAAAAAAAAAAAAAAAAAAAAAAAAAAACTTCAAAACATCTATATAATGCTTCTGTTTCACTCACATATCAATCATTTCTACCACCTTGGTCTAACTATTTCGTGTCATCAACACATTTCTAACCTTTTCATGGTTCAGAACGAACCACATCTTTCTGAGGTTTATCCATATATTGAATCACAGAGCAGAAAGAAATTACTATGAAAAAGAACTGGTATGGAAACATATGCATTAGAAATTATTTCTCGCACACGCTACACATTATACTGGGCCAAACTTATGATTAAATAAAATGTGTCCATTATAATACAGGATTACACACAAAATGATGTAGCAGCATACATAAGTTATAATTGTTATGGGAACACAATAAATGAGTGTAATATCTCAACAGACAAATGTGACACAATAAAAAAAAAAAAAAAAAAAAAAACCACCACCCAATAGACTCACCTAACAATGCAGGGAAACGTCAAGAATTAGGATACACATGTAAAATGGAAGGTGAACTCACTTCTGCCTTCTTGACCGTGTAGACCTCTCCCAACGCTACTTCACTAAAAAAGCATTAGGCCCTCAGGATTTTTCTTATCAGTGTATCCCCTTGCCAAACTATTGTGAAAGATTCTTAAAAAGTTAATTAGTCTTGCAGTGCAGATACACCTGAACACAAACACACACACATCCATTACAAGTGCACATGAACACACACACACACACAAACAATGGGAGAGTGAGAGAACCATATAGCCAGTTGCTGGTGCTTCAGGATGCGCTATTCTCAGTCCTTGGCTAGGTATTCCCACAAAATTAGTCAACCAAGAACCTGCAGAGTGGAGAATTTTTACAGCAGATGGAGTAGAATATAACACATCACATTAACTGCAAAAGTTTTTTCTCTTTAATTTCTGTAAATTAATTGCAACTTACCATGCCAGAGGAGCATTCTTATCAAATTCTCCTTCCCTTTCAAGTGAAAAAACTTCTTCGAGTTCAAGAGACCAATCCTGAGGATATTATAAAGGTTCAGAATGTCATTCATGGAAAACCATATATATGTAGACCAACCAACAAAAAGTCATCACCAGCAAAGTAAGTTCTCAGGGTTCAAGATAATCTAAGACTAAACCCACCGTTTTGAGATGTGTTTAGGACAATGCACATTAAGAGTATCTGCTAATGCCCACTGCAGCAGAAAAAAATATCCTTCCATATTTTACTGTTAGTACTACTTATACATGACTATTTAATTATATTTAATAATAGACAAATCAAAAGACTAAATAGCAAAATTTTACCATACTAAATACACACAACCGTACGATAGACATAAAACAGGTAAATATAGGTATCTAGGACATACTCTTCAATACTACTGATCCTAAACCAATGGCAACTTTGCTTGTAATCAATGGATGAGAAGCTGCAACATCAATACCCTCTGCAACAAAATTTTTAATACAAAATTAGATTAAACAGAATGAATGGTTGAGAATTTATGTCAACTCTTCAGTCAAGAATTTAAGTTAAATGCTCGTTTTGTATTGAGAAGCTTGTGATTTTGGTTTAGAGTGAAGTAACAGGCATATGAAGGCACATAACAGTATGAAAGTAAAAATACAGAGCAGATTTAAAGCTTACAAAACCAATTATCATTAAAAAGGAAAAAGTTAAAAGTAATAATACATGAACCAAGTAAAATACTGGCCTGTAATGGAACTGGGCCAGTAAGGAGGTATGCCTCTAGAGGAACATGTCAGCAACTACAGAAAGGTGTACTGCAACTCTGGGATATAAAAACATGAACACATAACTCACACCAATCAAAACAATCAACGGCTTTAACCTTATGAGCCTCCTCTTTTAAAATCTTTGGTGTCCCTCGAAAAGCCCTCCACATGACCATTGGGTCCCAACTAAGACTAGAAGTCTTTTCAAGCACATTTGTAACTATCACAGGTTCACCTCTCATCCAATGCATTTGAAAATGCTCGATTTCATTGTTTCCCACTTGAGTAGCAGTTGGGCAGTAGAGATAATTGTCCTGACTGTTGTCCCTATGAGCTGCCTGCCTAACTCCAAAAGTTTTTACTCCATTTTCAGCAGAATATACATGATTGCACAAAAAACATCCTTGAGAAAAAATATCCAGCGGCTTATAATTGATAGTCAGGTCCTCTGCAGTCTTAATCAGTTTTACAATCCAATTAGCATCAAAGATGTGTCTTAGTGCAAGTATCTAAGTACCACAACCTCCATGTGCTTTGGGAGGACAAGGAATTCTACCATCAGCCTCTTCTCTCTAATCAGGAAAGTTGCATGACTTCTTAGTGATCTTGTCTGCAGAAATTTGGCTGTCAAAATCTGTAACCTGACCATTTGCTTTTTCAGCTAACTGCTATTCAGGAAGCTCTTCTTCAATACGTCCCTGTTGAAAACCTTTTCTTATTTCTCCACAGCAAGTCCGGCAGAGATCATAAGAACAATCAGGATTGGGGCAACAATCGACATGCTGCAATTGTCACTGTTGAATAAGAAAAGACTCATGGTTAAAACTTTTACCGTTATAAATATAATTTAAACCACTATACATAAAGAATTATGAATTAGGGTATCTTGAACTCATAGTACAACCATTCAACAAAGAAAGATGAGAAGTTACTGGATTGAACATGCCCGAGTCTTCTTCTACACGAAAACTGCAAAAAAATTGGACAAAATAAGAAATTAAAATGAAGAATTGGAAGATAATAATAAGCGAAGCTGAGTGAGGGAAAAAATTACAACCCGAATCAACCAAAAACTTCCAACATACAAACAAAATTTCAAAATCCAGCACAAATAAATTGAAACGACGTTTATTACAAAGAAACATATACACATAAAAAAGAAAATTACCTTCTCCAAATCCCTATTACGCTGAAAATCAGCCTCACCCATTACCTACATTTAAAACAATCAAATAAAAACATAAAATATTTATATTCAATTAAAAACGTCACCCTTTGCAGACTTAGTCATACATCACAAATGAAAAAACTAATCGTTTCACATAATAAAACCTTAACAATTAATTAAGCTTACCTTCGTGAGAATGATGTCTAGAAGCTCTGCCCCGGCGTTTGAATCAGACACCCCAACTGGATGACTGTAATGAAATGACGATTCCATTAAAACTGAAATTTCTAAATAAACAAAAACAAAGTTTAAAAGGAAAGAGAATTCAAAATCCCAACTCGTCGTGGCTTCGGACAAACAACAGACTCCCTCTGATCAGAGAATTCAAAACCGTGCGTCTCCTCACGGGCGCCAAAGGCGTTCTTCCGATGATACAATTGATTCATCTTCAAAAATTTCCAAAGAAAAACACCTAATCACACAAAAACACAGACGAAATTCTCAATTTCACAACAATAAAGAACATATGATTCAAAAATTACAAATCCGTTCGTTTGCCGGGAAAATCCAAAATTTTCTCGAGAACCAAACGGAAAATCAAGAGATTTGAATCATCCGGTCAATAGATCTAGATCCAAACCTTGCTCTCCAATCAGGAAAGTTGCATGACGTCTTAGCTATCTTGTCTGTAGAAATTTGGCTGTCAAAATCTGTAACTTGACCGTTCTTTGCAACAAAATTTTTAATACAAAATTAATTTTTATAAAAAAATTAAAAAAAAAACTGTGCGGACCTTTAGCCCCTCCAAAGAGGATGCTCTCATAAACAACATACTCGGATTTAACATCTTGAAACATCGTCTACTAAACCGGAGTGGGAGAATCAAGAGCTCACCGGCAAGTGCCGGAAGTGGGACGACTGTGAAGGCTCTGGCGGTGGTTGTGGTGTCGCATGGAGGAGGTGATAGAGCGGCGACGTGAGTTGTGATAGTAAAAGGCTGAGTTGCCATTAGGGGAGAGAGATGAGACATTTTGGGGAGAACCCAAAGTTTGGCGAAACGACAATTTTCGACCCATCAAGTTTCAAAACGACATTTTCGCACCCACAGTCCGTTAACTTTAACTAAAAAATGATAGAATGGTAAATTTAAAATACAGATGAAGGGTATTTGTGTCATTTTATCTCTTATACACAAACTTTTGAAAAAAAACACCCTGAATTCAAACGCTTCCTTCCTCACCCCACTGCCGCTCTCCACTACTTTTCTCATCAACGCCATTATCGATCAAGCTCTCACCTATGCTCAGTTCATCCGCCAAGTTAACTCTCTCTCCTTCTTATTCAAGACACACTACTCTCTCTGCTAAATGATATCACTTTCATCATTTCCCCTCCCCCACCAATTGCCCAAATCTGGCATTATATCGTTGTTATTTGGGAAAATGGGTTGTTTTTTGTTTATTGAATTGTTGGGGAAATTGATGGGATCAGAGAAGTGATGGTAAAAACGGAATCGCACCAGATCCACGTCGATTTGGCTGGCTGCGATTTGGTCGCCAAGGTCTTGGAAGCTCTTCTCATGAGAGGCCATGTTGAGGAAGCCCTTGGACGCATTGATCTGCTAATGCACAGGGTTGTGCACCCAATTTTGGTAGTCTTTTATATATTCTGTCTGAGAAAGGGAAGACCGTTGTTGCTCTAAAGGTGTTGTATGTCGGAGAGAGTAGTTTTGCCTTTTTATCTCCCTTTCTAATTTTAGTATAGTTTTTCAAGTAGAGAACTTTTGCTTGAAATTTTTAGTTTGAGAATGATTCAAAGAGCTCCATCTTGATCAGAATAACTAGTGGAAAACATAATGTCATTTGTTCAGAATTTGAAAGGTGTAACACCGCACTAATCGTCTTACTATACCACATGAAAGTTTCGCTTCATATTTCCGAAAATCCAGATCTATGTTCAAGCTTCGACAGTCATTTTAACATAAATATTTTAATACCATTTGTAGCTTTGAAAAGGATGATTTGTTTTTAAAATCAGTTTCTTCTTGTAATGTTAATATTGTAACACAATCTAGTGAACCTAAAGCAAAGTCAGGCTTCCAGGGTAAGGTGCAAATCGGCAGCGTTTTTTGCAAAGAGGAAAGAAGAAAAAAGAGAAGGGTAGTTTTGTCTTTACACTGTTTATACATGTTAGAAAACAGATTTTCTTGATGGAACATACGGTGGGTAGGAAAGTGTCATTTTAAAACCTGACGGGTGGCAAAATATCGTTTCGCCGAACCTTGGGTGGGAACATGTCGTTCTCCCAACATTTTGATTATATTTGAGCAGTTAAATGGATAGGGTGAGTTTAATTAGAGAGATGAGACAGAAAATCATGTAATTAAGAGACGCTTGGGTTGATATGACCTTTGGAATACCATTGCACTTGTATAATTGTTATTAATCTCTCATTAAGTGAATGTGGATGTGAGATCTCTATAATTGTTATTAATATCTCTCATTAATATCTTTCATTAAGTGAATATGGATGTGAGAAATTTCTACAGAACATTCACAATGCCATGCAATGCACCTGTATACTTGTTTTTAATACCAATCCAAGTGTCACAATGGTTAAGTCTTTGAATGCTAATGCAATATGTAATAGCTGCTTACTACACATATCCTCATAAAAAAAATATGTATAATACAAGTACATGTATATTAGCAAAAGTAGATGGGCCCAAAATTTTTCTTTTATTAAATATATACATTACAAAAGTCATCAAAAATATGGTGGACAGTGTAGCTATTTCTCCTCGCCTGCCGACGTCCATCCGACCGCGCCCTCACCTAGATCCTGTAAAAACATAGAAAAGAACGGGATGAGCACAAATAATACTCAGTAAGTAAATCCTCTACTACTCTATCCTCGTAACTCATCTCTTAATTCTTTCCTTACATTACTCTCTCATTTTCTCTTTCTGTTTCTCTTTCTCACAACACTTTTCTACTAACCCTCTCATTGGAATGCCACGGCCACATCCTATCGGAGGCACGGCTGGGACTCACTCCCACTCTTTGTGACTTCTACTCACTCAAATGTCATGGGCCCATCTTACCGGAGGCACGGCTGGGAACTCATCCCACTCTCGTGACTTCTACTCACTCAAATGTCACGGCCCCATCTTACCGGAGGCACCACTCTCGTGACTTTACTCATTCTCTGCCGATCAGACTTGGTTATGCATGGATTCAGAACCCTTGGCCATATGAGTGTAATCTCTCTCTTGGGTACTCTCGGGTATAGCCCTCATCCGCATGTACTCTCACAGGCTATACCACTTCTTTCTCTTATACTCATGCCGCTCTCTCAATGCAGCGTACATGCAGGAATACTCTACCCATCACTTACGGGTTGCCCATCGCACAACCTACTCTACTCTCTTCTTTAGCACTTCTCTTTCTTTTATTCTATAGTGCTCATTCTCTCTTTCTCTTTACTCTTAAAGTAGTTGATTCTCAAAATTCTCTACTCTTTCTCAAGCTACTTCTCAAGTACACAATCAAGGCATATAGATAACTCATGCTCATTAATGCACTCATGAAATGCAAATATGCAATGTTACAATAATTAAGGTTTTCTACTCTTACTCATGCTTTTCTTAAGCATTTCATCAAACAACTCATGTGCATACAAAAACTCTACTTTAACCATAACTCTACTTCTCTCTTTAACCATCCAAAATGGGAGAAAACTTCCTCATATAGCCATAATTCCTGTCAAGGAAAACACTCCCAAAAAGATTTATGCAATACTCCTCCAATTTCATCTCAACTTCAACCTCTCTTCACACATCAAACACTTCTCATAAAGTAACATATCCAACAACCATTAACTTAATACAGATCTCATCTCAATTCCTTAATAACATAACATACACATGCAAACATAAATCTCTACTCAATAGATTTCTTAAATCTCAACTTGGGTTGGATTTACTTACCTTGTGAGTAAGTGACTCCTCTAGCACTTCTTTTCCTTTGGTAGGTAATCTTTTCTCTACAACTTTAAACAATAACATAATAAGACTTCAATACTTTACTAAGTAAGTTTCACAGCTAAAGCAAGAATTCTTACCTTAGGAAGCCTTAGATTTAACTCTCTACCCAAAAACTACTCAAAAGCCCTCTAAAATCCTTGAAAGATTGAGTGAAAAGTTGAGAGGAAGTGGTGAATGGGAATGGCGGTGGAAGTAGAAGAATGAAGGGTTTACTAAGACTAAACCCTTATTAGCTCATATTATACACGTCCTTTCCCATTTTGCCCTTGCTCTTTCTTAGAAATTCCATCTTTATCCTTTAATTCATTGCACTCACACTCCTAATTCTAACACATTCTCCATGAAATTTTCTTGCATTTCACTCCCCATTTTTCCTGCTAATTAGGGGTAGAATGGTCACTTTGCCCCTGTGGAAAATTCTCTAGAAACTTCATCCAACTTTTCAGCCGGCTCTTCGCCGCGGCGAAGAAATCCAGGGCCTACGTCGCCGCGGCAAAGACTATTCCTCGCCCCGACGAAGACTGTAACCTCAAAATTCACCAAGTCTTAACCAATTTCAGGGCAATTACTCAACCAAACCAAAACATCAATTCAACCAAGGGCCAACCAACCAATATTAACAACATACAAACTCAATTAAGAGCAAAATAATAAACATTTAACTACGTACCTCAAGTGGGGAGTTACACAATACATCTAAAATTATTATTATTATTATTAATACAAATCTAATAATTTTTATTAATTATTAATTATAGATGGAGCAATAAATACAAATTCAATGTATCAAGATGAAGCAATTTGATTAGACTCATTAAACAACAAATCCTATTTGTCAATCCAATGTGTCAAGATAGAACAATTCTACAAGTTCTAAAATATTTCACATGTCAAACAACCAAAAAGGGTATATTTATATATTATAATCAGATGGGTAAGATCAATATTGTGAAAATTGAGTGATTGGAAGAAGAAGAAAGGAATGAAAGTAGTTTTATAGGAGGAATTGTTAAACCGTAATTATTCAACAAAATATAGATTGAAAAAGGAAAAACAAATAGACAGTTGTACCCATGAGGGGGAAAAATATTCAAAATTGTTCAGTTAACCCATTGGACATATTTCAAAAGATGCAAAATAAATCAGACTTTCAGTAGACAATTTGATTACTCTTCAAGTACATGAACAGTGAAGCGATTAATCTTGACAACAAGTATGTTGAACAATAAAGATTAGTGCAGAAAAGATGTTTAAATAAAAGAAAATCAGTAAAATTAATCTTGATGCAACCAATGAATAAGCATTAGCTTGACCTTCGTAATTCAATTGAACTTGTAATGGGTATTGTAAGTTTCAAAAAAAAAAAAAAAAGATCGTGCCGATGAATTACAAAGGTCAAGTACATTTTATGTTAGTTTGCTCAAGCCCCCAAATATAATATCTGAACTATTGAGGTTGGCCTAGTTCATGAAAACTACAAATCGATCGTGATTACAATTGTAATTGCAACTAAATTACAATTGTCAGATGGTGGCTGGGGTGTTCTGGGTAAATTGTTTTCAGAATAAGGGTAATAATGTTAAAAAAATGTATTATGTAGGGTGCGTTTGGATCGGGATCATATAAGATAACGGGGGTAATCTTCGTTTATTTTGAAAAATTTCGTTGTTTGGTTTGCAAGTAATAAAATATTACAGGTATCCTTTATTACAAATAGTGTTTATTGTTAGTAATGTAGGGGGTAATCCAATACCCTCACCCAGGGTTGTTATTAAACAATTACAAGGTAATCTGATTTTTATACCTATTTTGCTCTTAATTAAATACCATTTCAGACACAACTGTCTTCAAATGTCTACCAAATAAACATTACACAACCCCCCTACATTTAAGAATTTAGCTAAAACACCACAGCCACAAGAAATTTAAAAGTTAACAAAATACCTCTAGTCACCTAAGACCATCGTCGGCCATCGATACCAGTTATCGTAATGGCGCACGACCGACAGGATTTGGCCGATCATGCGTCGACAAGGTCATTTCACGGCCAAAGATGTGGTTGTGAAATGACCACAGATCTAGCCATGAAAAAACCACTGTTTCATGGCCAAAGATCTAGCCTTTTTTTTAGCCAGATTTGTGGTCGTGAAACGGCCATAGATTTGTGATCCATGGTTGGAAATGGCTTTTTCGACACACGGCTGGCCATATACGGCCAGTCGTGCGCCATTTCATCATCTGCTGGCGGTGACCAGTGGTAGTGGCTGGCTGTTGGTAGTGGCTTGTGGTGAGTGTGAGTGATTTTGCTACAAATTAAAGTTTTATATGGTTGGGGTGTTTTAGCAAAATTTCAAATGTAGGGGGTTAAAAAATTTATTAAAAAAATAATAAAAAATAATATTATATTAATATTTTAAAAGGGCAATTTAGTAATCTATATAACATACCCACCCATTTATCCTTCCAACTAAACATATTACTCACCAATGTATTCGAACCAATTAAACACATTTCCTAAACATTCCTAGCAATCTTCAAGGTGATATATTTTTCCATTAATATAGCATCCCCCTATAATAAAACATTATATAACACAAACGCACCTTTGGGGGTAAAATTATAACAAAATTAAGATTACCAAATAATCTCAGAATACCTAAGAAAATGGTGATAGTTAGATTACCAACTATATAACTAACAATAATTACTATTAGTTTTGGAAGATTATTGATGAACAATTTTAATTCCTCGCAAGTGCACAAATCGCTATCATAGTCTAGTGTGCAAAAGCAAGGGTCAATCCCACAGAGATTTGTAAGCACTCAATTAATCCTAATATACTATGCCTTAATTAAACAAATAAAATAAACAAAATTTTAAACAAAAGAAGTGATATTGCTCGTGAATATTTTTCTGCTCCTTTTAGCAAATTCATGTCATCTCAAGGAATTCTCCATCAATCCTCTTGTGTTTATACTCCACAGCAAAATGGAGTTGCTAAGCGTAAGAATAGACATTTGATTGAAACTACCCGAACCCTGCTTTTACATAATCAGGTTCATTTCTGGTTCTGGGCAGACGTTGTGTTAACTGCATGTTTCTTAATTAATAGGATGTCTTCTTCTATCCTACAAAACCAGGTCCCTCATTCTGTTTTGTTCCCTGATCAACTGTTACACTCTCTTCCTCTATGTATCTTTGGTGGCACATGTGTTGTCCATATCCTTTCCCCAGGTACCAACAAACTGTCTACCAAATTTACTAAATGTATTTTCCTAGGATATTCAAGACTTCAAAAGGGTTATAAGTGTTATTCTCCATCCACTCGTCAATACTCTCTGTCCACTAATGTTACCTTTTTTTAGTCTTCTCCTTTCTTTTCTACATCAGACAATGATTCTATCACCACAGTCCTTCATATATCCCACATTGAATCTACTTATAATCATCCTGTAGAGTTTGTTACTATTCCTCCAAGTCCTACCCCTATGGGCGAGTCTCCTCCTATAGGTGATGCTACTGTTCCAAGTAAGACTATTGACACTATTCTTGATGATGTTCCTAAGGCTCCTGTTACTGAGGCTCTTGTTCCTGATCCTCCTACGTCAGATTTCTCTCCTGCTGCGGCCCTACCTCCTCAAGACCAATTTCCCATTGCAATTCGTAAAGGTATGCGGTCCACTCGTAACCATCATCCAATCTATAATTTTCTTAGTGATCACCGCTTATCTCCATCATATTATGCTTTTGTGTCAACCATTTCTTCTGGCTCTGTTCCTTCTAATGTTCGTGAGGCACTGAATGATCCCGACTGGCGTCAAGCTATGGTTGAAGAGATGATGACTTTACATCATAATAATACTTAGGAATTAGTTCCTTTGCCTCCTGGCCAATCGCCTGTTTGTTGTCATTGGATTTATACTGTCAAGGTTGGCCCAGATGGACAGGTTGATCGATTGAAGGCAATGTTGGTTGCAAAAGGGTATACTCAGACTTATGGGTTGGATTATTACGAGACCTTTTCTCCTGTGGCTAAGATGTCTTATGTCCGCTTGTTTTTATCAATGGCTGCTCTCCGCCACTGGCCTCTGTACCAATTAGACATTAAGAATGCCTTTCTTCATGGTGAGCTTCAGGAAGAAATCTATATGGAGCAACCGCCTGACTTTGTTGCTTAGGGGGAGTCTGCCTTGGTATGTAAACTTCGTCGCTCTCTGTATGGTTTAAAACAGTCCCCTAGTGCCCGGTTTGGACGACTCAATAATGCCATTCAAGAGTTTGGGATGATTCGATGTGAGTCTGATCACTCTGTTTTCTATAAACATAACTCATCAGAGCAATGCATATATCTGATTGTCTATGTTGATGATATTGTTATTACGGGAAGTGATCAGGATGGCATTAAACAGTTGAAGACACACTTGTTCCCCCACTTTCAAACCAAAGATTTGGGATTACTTAAAATACTTCCTTGGTATCGAAGTGGCTCAATCTAGCTCATGTATTGTTATTTCTCAAAGAAAATACGCCATGGATATTCTGGAAGAAACAGGGATGTCAGATTGTAGACCGATAGACTCTCCTATGGATCCTAATTCAAAGCTCTCACTTGGACAGGGGGAGCCTCTTGCAGATGCTGGGAAATACCGAAGACTGGTTGGTAAACTTAACTATCTCACCATTACACGACCTGATATTTCCTTCTCTGTTGGTATTGTTAGTCAGTTTCTATAGTGTCCTTGTGACAGTCATAGGCATGCAGTTATTTGGATTTTAAGATATATCAACGGCACACCAGGCAAAGGACTATTATATGAAAACAGGGGTCATACACAGATTGTCAGATATTCTGATGCTGACTAGGTAGGTTCTCTATCTGATAGACGTTCCACTTCAGGTTTTTGTATTCTTGTAGGAGGAAATCTTGTATCTTGGAAAAGTAAGAAGCAAGATGTTGTTACCAGATCGAGTGCAGAAGCAGAATACCGTGCAATGGATCTAGCAACTTCTGAGCTCATTTGGATGAAGCAACTAATCCAAGAATTGAAGTTTACAGAAGTAGTAAAGATGAAGTTACTTTGTGATAATCAAGCTGCTCTCCATATTGGCTCCAACCCGGTGTTTCACTAGAGGACTAAGCATATAGAAATTGATTGTCATTTTATCAGAGAGAAAATCTTATCTAGTTGTATCACCACTAGTCATGTCAACTCAAATGATCAGCTAGTAGATATTCTCACTAAATCACTTAGGGGTCCTCATATTGAATTTATTTGTAACAAGCTTGGTGCATATAATTTATATGCCCCAGCTTAAGGGGGAGTGTTGAGTTGTACAAATCAACCGTTTTAGGAATATGATCATATGTTTTAGGAATATGATCTTTAGAATAGGAAATTAGATCAACTCTTTCCTAGTTTAGATTATTTCATTCCCTTATTTGGATTGTTGAATGTGTACAAATTGTTGTATAATTCTTCTGATTTTTACAACTACGACTGGAAGAAGGCGTACATGCAATGCGAGGACAAGGCTCAAGGTATGAACACGAAGCCTGACTATGTCAGAGACAGTGACTGGGAATTTCTTACAAATACATGGAACAATACATGAAAGTATAAGGTATAATGAATTCTTCCACATCACGTCGGTCTCATTAATTACATCACTAACCATTACAATTGTTTTGGACCCGGTGTTTCAGAGTAGTAAATTTTTATTTAGTTGTCATTTTTCTTGGTTGATAGGGAAAAATACCGCAATAACATTACAATTATGATAATTTCTTATGTCCATGGTTAAACGCATCCATGTGGAAACGAATGCATTGGAAAGAACGGGTTCTGACTGGAGTAACAACGATGCTGAAGAAACGGAATCGAGATCGAATTAATTTAGCCGCAATTCTTATTATTATTTATCTCTTCTTGACCTATTTGTTTCATAAATGGTTTTTCTAACCCAAACTCCAGAACTCTGAACATGCTTTCAGGTTGAAAATGACTATCTAACGGGGCTTGGCATTCGATTGAAGTCCCATTGTCGAGAATTTGGTTGCTAGTTTTCAGAATACACCAGAAGGAAGCAGTTTCAATTTCGACTGCCTTATTCCTTCCAACTCAACCGCCCACTGACCTCTGATCTGGTAACTTTATTTGATCTGTTCACACTCTTAATTGTTAACCTGGTTTTGCTCTGTATCAGTTAGTTGATATTATGAGTTTTTCCAGAATATGTTTGCTCCATAATATGTTTGTTGTCTGTTAAAGTACCAAGAATGATTATTTTTAGAGAGTGTTTTTCCGAAAGAACCAGAGATACTCGGTCGACCAAGTCAGGTCTGGGTAGGATGTACGCGTGATTAAAATTAATCAGCTAGAAATAGGGTTTGTGCTAAATAACGAAAGACAAAGAAGGTTTTTAAAGTGGTTCGGTGGGTTAAAACCAAGCCTTATTTTATTGCCTATGCCCGAAGTACATACGGGGTGATCACAAGATGAGAACTACGTTAAAGTGGTTCGACAAATTAAAACCAAGCCTTATTTTATTGCCTATGCTCGCAGTACATACGGGGTGATTACAAGATGAGAATCGTAGTAGCGAGCTAACAATGCTCCACTAAGTATGTTCTTTGCTTACGAGTGTTTTTCTAGAGTTTTGATAGGGTTGTCTATTTATATCCCAACAATTGAGGTGATGTCTCCCTTTTATACATGCTTATGACAATGGTTGAGAGTTAGTAGATTATGAGTGGATTACATGCATAATCTCTTGGAATTCGGATCTGAGTTGGTGTTTACCCATACTTAAGTCAAAGTAATCATGCTTGTGACTAATAGACTTATTGACCAAGTCATCTGTCGCGGAAGCGACGTGTGGGGTGACCCTGTTCGCCCGATCTCGACATAGTTTGCGGACAGTTGACGCGAATCAAACCGTAGGAAAATCATGCACAACAGAAAGAATATGGATATTTCTCTTTTTGTAGACATGCTAAAGGCCTACAGAAGACCAGGCTTTTGTTATTCTGCCATTGTAGGTTGTAAGCTACTGTTATATAATGGTAGATTTTTTTTTTTTTTGTATTTTGGAATCTATAAATTGAAGATGTCTGATGGTTATGTCTTGTTGAATAGGATGTTATGATATATATATAATATGGGGTATTTGTTTATGATTTAATTCACATGAATGGATGGGATTTTTAATCTCCATTTCGGGATCTGGAGTTTACTATGGATGCAGTTAATTGAAATTTCGCAATTAGTCAGTCACATCACTATATTTTTTATTTTATTTGACCCGTTTTAATTACTTGATTTCATTATTTTGTAATTAAGTTACTATTGAATTATATGTATTAATTATACTTGGAGCAATTTTAAAATAACTGTTTATCTTTTATTTTTTATATTTTTTGCATTATATAATTATTTTAGAGTGATGTTATTTAAGCCCCAAAATCAATTAGAAAAATAAATAAATTTTAATTTATTCTAAAATTACCCTTTTAATCTTTTTTAACTTCTCTAATTTCCTAATTTTTTTTTAACCTCTTGTCTTTCTTAAAAACTCATGATTAGAAACAGTTATGGAAAAGCCATAAAAACAAATTGGAAATAATATTTCTTTTCATGATTTTATATAAGAAATGCTTATTCCAAATCGAAATTAGGACTCCCACAAAAAAATTATAGATCCATTCTAACTTTACTTTAAATCAATAACCACAATATACTCTAATTAAATGGTAATGTTAAACGAAAATTAGAATATCATTAAAATTCTTTTGACTTAAAAACTATTAAATACTATAAGCTCCTACGCAAATATTTGCAGCGACTTAGACCCAGCAATTAAAGGGAAACCAACTTTTCCCACCCAAGGTTTGGCGAAACAACACTTTCCCACCCACCGCTTAGATCCGTTGCTAAAATTCGTTAACTGACATGATATAATTACTGTTAAGACTAAAATTCCCTTTATTATTTGAATCCAAATCCATACCCAACGATTCAACTAGCGATTGCAGTGGAATTACACTTGGCCAAGTGCGAATCAATCAGAATTGCGTCTAACCTTCTCACAAAAATCAACACACAAAATATCCACCCTTATCCAAATCAACACACAACATCATCACCCTTATCCAAATCAACACACAACAACATCATCCAAAAAAAAAAAAATTACAAACTGAAAAAAAAAAAAAAAAAAATAGTTGGTCGGAATCGCACCTAATGAGGTGCGAATCAATCAAAATTGCACCCAACCTTCTCACCACAATCTTCTCACACAAATCAATAAACAAAATCTTCTCACATCAATTGGCTAGAGTCACACTCGGCCAGGTGCGATTTAGGACGAATCACACTTGGTCGAGTGCGATTCCAATTGAATCGCATTCGGTTGAATTGACGCGGATTTGGTACAACTCCATTTTCACCATCCCTTCTCCGATCCCATCAATTTCCCCAACAAAGCATATTGATTTGGAAAAGCTATCCATAATATGCTCTTGACAAGTAATATATCAAGTCTTACACACTTCAAAAGTTAGAGATGAACAACAAGAAGAATAAAAGATAACTAAGACAACTATAATATTTTCAGAAGTTTACCCTCGCAAAACGAGAACAAACCATATTAAGGATGAGTAGTAGTTTCTTAAACTTTTAAAATTTTGAACTCATTTAATTTAAAAATTGTTTAGCTGGTTACTTTTATTTTATACTTTAATAATATCAAATATATTATACAGATAATCAATTGTTTTTTTATCAAAATCTCTTCAAAATTTACCATTTTTCCTAGGAAAACAATTCTTTGAGCCTGAGAGAGCACATATGATTTACAAAAGTCTGAGGACAAAAGTAATTTATTAAAATAACAGAACTAGATGTCGCTCCTTGACAACCATCATGTCCTCCATTAAGATTAACAACCATCATATCCTCCATTAAGATTAAGATAACAGCAGAATCTTCTGGGACACAAAACTTCCCCAGTAGAAACCATATCTTGCGATTCTTCAGCTTCAGACCCATATCCATTGACTTCTCTTGGAGTATTTTTATGTCTGAACTTATAGAACCAATCTTAGACTGGAACAAAATTTCTAAAAACGTTTGTACTCATGAACTCCTGATCATACAAGATCCAATTAAAACAAAGAACAACTCAAGAAACACAGTTAAAAGAGGTGGCTCTCCGTTTGAAATAATAATAATCGTAATAACTATTGGATATGGTTCATACTTTGCATGGGCTTGAAGTCCCCCACGCAGACGCATTCGGGGGTCTCACTCCTCAGTGAGTGGGCGGCGGTCCTGCTTGGTGGTGGGCGGGCGGGGGTGAGGGGGCAGCAAATCATATCATGAAAAATGTTTTAAATGGACATTTGCGTTGGCGTTAAATAGCATAAACTGATTCTGATTATAGGTGAGCCGCATGTCTTTTGTATTATCAACTTTTACAAAGTCATATAGAGCATTAATGTAATTTTACCCATTTTATAACTGGGATGGGAAAAGAAAACATTCAAGATGATCCAGAGTACCCAACAAATATTCTCTTAAATGGCTTAGTTGAAAAATGAATTAAACCATTTGCATTAGATGCAACTTACCTTCTTGGTCCAAAGAGATGCACCGAAGTGAAAAAGCAAGCTGAAAACACCGAACTAAGGCCATGTGGCTGGATGTCTGTCAACACCAAAATGATAACCATAGATGTTAAGTACAGTACTAAAGTACACAAAAATAATTATCAAACTTCAGGCATGCCATAAAAACTCAGAAAAATGATGAGACCATGCAAAATTTGTTCCACTTGTTCAAAATATCTGAAAAAGGAACACACAGGAGATAATGTAAAGACAATGGAATATAAAATAAACATGAATCACCTTAAATTGCATAAACAATAAAGCAATGGTATAAGTGTGAGCCATAGCCTCAAAATTTGCAGGGTTATTTTCTGCAGATGTTGCTTGAACCCAGATTGATGAAAGCAAAACACTCACTTGATGGCTACTCAGTCGGAAGGAAGTTATCTGTGGGAAATAATTTAGACAGGTGAATGATTAAATAGAATTTCTAAAACACTCTCTTTAAATTAAAATTATTGGATTTTCGGGTTTCATACTGTTTTTCCATTAGTCAGAGCACACTTAAAGCTATATGACTGACTATGAGAGTGTTTCACATTCACATCTGGTACCCGACTTTCCTCCTGCAGTCCTCCTACCTTCATCCTGAAAGGAGAAACTTCCACTTCTTACTTTCTGTGAAGTAGAGATTGGCAAGATGCTAGAAACAGCTTGTGAAGTATCCTTGCCCTGATCTGACCAAGGGGAAACCAGAGATGACATTAGCACAACAGAAAATACACTATGCGCCCCAACTCGGGTTTCATGGTCCGGATGAGCCATTGCTAGGAGTAACTGATGAAACAGAGCATTAGCAAAAGCTTGAAACAGAAATCCTCAAAAATTAGATGTTTCTTCAAATTTCATAAAACTGAACAGTATATTGCGATTTCAACAAGTACACTTGCCTTCTTGTAATATGAATATATGATATCTTTGGGATGGAAGAGACAATCTGAGCAGTCCTATGAACAGCCGAGATTGTTGTTCTAGCAATAAGAGTATTATTTGAAATATTCTCTAGCAAACCAGACATCATATCAAGATTGGGTCCTGCATCGCCAACCTGTTAAGTACAAACAGTTGTGTAACAGTTGCATATATGGCATGCCTGCATAAATATTTTTGACTCACACTTCAAAAAATAAAAAAACATAAACAATCGCAAACCTTCTTTGAGAGCTGTGAAATGTAATTTTCTAAGGCATATTGAAGATCAGCATTCCATTTAGCCATATCATCCACAGCATTAGATAATTCAGCTGCATTTTGCAGGCATTTTTGTAACTGTTTAATCAAGTCAGTTATTGCACCAATGATAGCAACAGAGGCCTGCAGCTTTGCATTTTGTGTGAGTTGTGTGGCAATGTCAACATTATGAATCTGTACATGAGATTGCTTGGCAACATTCTTATGAACCAAGTGCTTGATCAAGATAGATAGCAACAGGTGGGAGTTTCCTCCTGGAGATTAAACCAAAAAAAAAAAGTTCATATCAATTATATCCACAGAAAAACTAATAAAAAAATAATTGCAGCAAGATGGAGCATTAAGGTTCTTGCTGGAGCATTAAGATTCCATATGTAACCTGATTCCTCCAAAAGCGACTGCAGGTACAATATAACAGAACAGGCAACTCCTGTATCTGATGACCAATGATTTTCTACATCAAAATGATGGAAAAGGGGTTCAACCACACGCTTCACTCTTGTAGTTTCCTTAGCCAACCTGGCAATATTATTCAAGCAAACTTTGGCCCAGTAAGAGGGGCTCTTAAAAGTGTCACTGTCAAATTGGCATATAAAGCTAAGTATGTTAACTACATTTGAGAAATCTCCTTATATAAAGAATATATACCCAAGAAGTAAAAAATGATGCCTTACGTTGTTGAATACAAATAAGGCTTAATCACAGGGTTCTGGAGAGAAGAAACCCTCTTACTCATATCTGGAAAAGATGACCCATGAGATTCTTCTTTAAGCACCCTTTGAACCCACTGGTCCTGAGATTGATAATGTTGCCTCGCTTCTTTACCATCCTCTGGTTTCATTTGAAGATCGAGGTAGTTCTCCAAAGTCACTGAAATAATCTATTTCAGAATGGAAAATTACTTCAAATTAATACGAAAAGCAAACACCGTGCACACTTGCTAGTGTACCCCATAGTCCAACTTAAAATATAATAAGGAAAAAAAAGGTTTCCCAAAATTCACGTATAAACTAGATGACATTAATTATATATATCATGTAAGTAAAAAACACTAACAAGAACCAACGAGAGGAAAAGCAAACTCACATTGTCAATGTCCATTGAGATCTGTGATTGCTCACCCATGAACCACACCTAAGCATAGGACGTGGGAAAAGATTATTAAAAGTGGCACAACATTAACAAATGAAATCTCTACATTTGAAACAAAAAATAATTAAGTTTGTCAATAGAATATGTTGGGAGTTATGAGAAAAGAATTTAATAATTATCTATTCATGTATTAAAGGCCAAATGATAAAATCAATTCAACATCTTCTAAGTCTGATAAAGGGGCCTGTTGACAAGTAGAGGAAGTGACAGACAATGTGGTCCAGAAAGGTAATGCAGAGAACCAGCTTGCTACTAGAAGCAGATTTCATGTTCAATCATGGTCCTCCGCAAGCAGGAAAAAGTGATGCCACACCCACATTCTTAAACAAAGAATGCAAGTCCAAAGCCAAAAATTATTTTTATTCAACAAAAGGTTACATTGTTTTGTTTTAGTTAGATTTTGATTAAAATTAAATAGGTCTGTATTATCTCCCATGTAAGAAGGACTAGAAGTGTAGGACTTGGACTACTATGTACCTAACCTTACCAAATCCATACTTCAGCAATCATGTTAAGTCCTCTCATCAAATGCCTTAGAGAAGTTTAGAAGTAAGAAAAGTAAGAAAAGTAAAAGATTACAAAAAAAGTGTACACAGCTATAAAATGGTTACGGCATTTCGTAGCAGATATAAGTACCAAAAACCAATTAAATTACAACAGTATGCATAAATAAATTTTAAGCATTATAAGAAAGAAGAATTTATAAAAAGAAACTTAAAAGAATTGGCCATAGAGATTAATGTGCATTAAGTCTGATTGTATGTATATCTAAATGTGCATTTACAAAGCTACGTAAATAAACTGTACCATGTTAGAGAGAGCTTGCATCCCAGCAGGACCAAACACAGTTGAAACAAGATATTGAAAAATGATCAAACACATGACCAAAAAGATATATGTGCCATATAGATAACTCACTTGTATTTAAGAAGAACATTCTGCTGAAGGATCTGAATGTTTGTTTTGGGTTTTCTCAATGCATAAAGCTTCTGGACAATGAAGTCAGAAACCTGCAAAACGATGAAGATAGTCACATTGAATTCTTGTGCCCTTGTTAGCAGACAAAGGTGCCGTGAAGAAAAGTTCACTGCATGGTCATTTAACATCATTTACTTCCCTATTCAAAACTATCATCATTGTTTTCATAAGAGAAGTCATAATTCTAAACCAAGCTCGGGTGAACACCTGGGAACACCATTTAACTACCTTTGAAACTGCTTTCTGCCTCAGTTTTTTAAGCTCCTTCTTAACATCTTTAAGGGCTTTTTAAGTTTTAACCATAAGATCCACTTCAACAAATTTCAGCTTCTTACTTAAGATCTCAAGTGTTCTCATATACTCCTCGTTGACCTAAATGAAAATTCCACTGAAAATATGTTATATGATGAAGGAAAGGAAAACCAGTAGCTTCCACATTAAATAGGATAACAAAGCAACATTTATGGTGAACAAGGAAATACTTGAGGACATATATGTGTGTGTATCTATGTATAAGGTGAAATTATGGAATTTGACTAATCATGAGTTATAATTTAAGAAATGAACCAAAAGGAACAAGTGAAGTTCAGATCTTTCAATAAATATGATTTAAGCTCTAGGGGCTAGTGCACTTCAAAGAAGAAAGAAGACTAAACAGACCAAAGGAGTATACAAAATATTTTATATCTATAAAAAGAAGAGATGATCATAGAGTTCAAAGGAAGGAGTGTCCAAAATAGAGACGAGCTAAAACAATCTTTTACAATCTTCAATTGGTTATATTTCAATTTCAGGTCCGCATCCCATCTAAAATTGATAAGACTTGTACATAGACTTCATGAAAACCCTAAGAACAAGTATTAGTATTGTAAAGCTTTTCCTAACGAATATGGTAACCAGTAAAACTTTTTTTTTTTGGGTTAAGATACAGTATAATATTTTTTGCTATACAGTAAGGTGAACCATTGATCCACAAGACGTACAAGACAACAGTGGTAAAAAAGTGCATCCACTCTATAATCTCAATACCCAATTCAGCATCCAACATTACTGGACAAAAGCCCACCACTTTCCTAAGATGAAAAATAAAGAACCCTGAAATTCTTTAGTTAAAAAAACCTATAAAGATATCAAAAGACAAGCTCTGCCCACAAGAAGGAAATCTCTCCTATAATTGCATCCTCCAGAATCCTTTTCCATCCATATTACCCAAAGAGTTGCAAGCACTGACATCGCAATAGAAACTTTAGATTTTCTACCCCACCAAAGCACAGAAATACTCTCAAATCAGGAATATGCAAGACTGATAACGATCCTCACCAACCTAGCTGCTCTAAAGAGATGACATCACAATTTCAGTGAGAAGACAGATAATATTATTGATACGCTCCATCACCTTTACACACAAACACACCAATGATGACATAAGTAAAACACGATACATTTCTTTTGTAACTACTATAACTCATGCCCTCCCAAGAAAAAGATATATTAAAATCTATATCGATCAAAAGCTGAATCATGACAAGGACTTGCACACATAAACTTTGACCACGTAAAGAGAGCACCACTAACCCAAGAGACCTTTAGGAAGAAAACATATGAGCAGTTGCAAAATAAAATAATAAAACCATCATGTTTAAATGAGAATCCAAATAAACAACAAAATACCTCTCCTTCAACAATTATCTACCATCCTTGGAGGGATTATACTGTCTTCAACAAATTTTGCTAGTTTTGACTCTGCCACCTATTCAAAGAATATATAACCAATTACTGCATATATTCAGAAGATGGAAATGCATGAGAAAAAAAAATGATAGTATTGACCTAGTGGCATAAAAATCATTTCCCTTAATGAGCAACAAACATTTAAGCAACACCTTTTTTTCACAAATTCTCATGAAATAATTTATTGTAAGAGAAAAAAAAAAAAAACACTTAAGAGGTCCCTCTATTAATCCTACCATATAAAAACAACACCTTTTGGATGTAGATGTAATATACAATTTTTTTTTTTTTTTTTTTTTCTGAGAAGAAAGAAACAAAGAGAATACTATTGGTTGAAACATTAATGAGAGAAGAGTGAACAAATTGTCCACAAAGGTTAGGATCCATTTAGAGGATCAGAAAAAAAAAAAAAAACTATACAACAGAATGAAAAGCTCAAACAAAGCTCAGGACAATTCAAATATCAATGTCAATCGCACAAAATTAATCCAAAACCTTCCCATTGATTATCTTTCTTAATAAAGCACTTCAAAAGCATAAGTTCTTTTTGTAGAACTACTGATGCTGTAACTTAATTAACTATCTGACGAGCAGCATATTCTCAAAAATGATACTCATAGGCATAGAGTTCGTCCATGTGCACCCCAAACACACACCAAGAAAAGGGAAAAAGGGAGGCACAAATATTATACTAATAGAAGGAAAGGGTTAATATTTCCAATACAGAAAAATTCCTTCCAACTGGACAGGCCACCCACTGAAAAGTTTAGCTAGACCACCTAAAACAATTCTTTGAGCAACATCTTCCTGAGAGAGCACATATGATTAACAAAAGTCTGAGGACAAAACTAATTTTATTAAAATAACAGAACTGGATGTTGCTCCTTGACAACCATCATAGCCTCCATTGAGATTAAGATAACAGCAGAATTTTCTGGGATACAAAACTTCCCCAATAGAAACCATACCTTGCGATTCTTCAGCTTCAGACCCATATCCATTGACTTCTCCTGGAGTATTTTTATGTCTGAATTTATAGAACCAATCTCAGACTGGAATAAAATTTCTAAAAATGTCAGTACTCCTGATCATACAAGATCCAACTAAAACAAAGAACAACTAGACAACATTACCAAGACAACTGAAAAGCGAAGCAACAAACTGTAAATCAACACCAAGGAACCAATTTGAATAAATTGATGTAAGCAAAGAAGAATGAATGAGAGAGGATAATATTTGAAATATTCTTGAATGTTCTTATCCAAATAAATGAATAAAGCTTCTTATGTGCGATTCTCAGATGCTAATAATGCCTGTATCAAGGACCATTATTTTGGTATCATACAGGTATCATGTATGATACCAATGAATTCATATCCTGGGAGGGTTAAATTAGTAGACCGTCCTTTTCAGCATTTTTTTGTAAGTGGATGCTCTCAGAACTTGAACCATGTATGTGACATTTAGCAGTGACCTTTGCTATTGCAACAGGCTTTTACCACCGGTCATGGGCATTGTGATATAAACAGAAAGTAAGACCATATTTTTAAAAGCAGCAGCAAATATGAAGCTAGTAGATCTGTCAGCTTATACCAAGCAATTCTAGAAATAGCATCTCATTGCTGATGTCTTTGTGTGTCCTACAGAGTCCCTAACCTCCAAATTTTATTGTATGGAATGATTCAACAGCTATGACAGCAATAAGTAATTTAGCATCCAGCATTCGTTGTTATACAGATTCCTGTCAAGAACTCAACAAAGAAAATTTTCGCTTGCTCCTTTCCTCCTCAACTTGATAACAATTTGCAATCCATGACAGGTTCTACTACTAAAAATAGTTAACTGTATTGCACAACATAATTATCACTTTTTCAGTTGCAAAGTTATATAAATAAGCATCAACTACTACATGAGAGTGTTCCATACAGCACTTACGAACTAAAGGTCAAACAAGAGATTTAAATCACAACATTGGGAACAATACATAATGTTATCAGACAAATATAATTCTTGAACTTCAGAACTTTACTATTCATTGAACTAGCAACTAGTAAATACTAAACATTCCTTAAAAGTGTAATTGTAATACCTTTTATCAACAGAACAAATAAAAGATGTTATCTCAAGACAGACGAATGCAAGTTTTTTCTGGCTTNATTGTTAACACTGCAACAACAAAAATAAATGACAAAGAAAAGTTAAAAGTTGGCTAGCACTTCGAGGGTCTAGCAGCCTCCCTTGATTCCAGATTTCATCCTCCTCAGCTTACAAATTGTTCTCTCTTAAATACTGCTGAACTCACACTTTTCGCACTGCCCTTACGTGGAGATTCTTTCTAACTGATTTAAAACTGCATTTCCTTTGCTGCCCCTGTCCAGTGAATTTCCCATGCTGCCCTTTCTCCTCTTTTTGTAAACTTTGGTTATAGGAGGTCTATCATAACAGAACTGGATGTCGCTCCCTGACAACCATCACAGCCTCCATTAAGATTAAGATAACAGCAGAATTTTCTGGGATACAAAACTTCCCCAATAGAAACCATACCTTGCGATTCTTCAGCTTCAGACCCATATCCATTGACTTCTCCTGGAGTATTTTTATGTCTGAATTTATAGAACCAATCTCAGACTGGAATAAAATTTCTAAAAATGTCAGTACTCCTGATCATACAAGATCCAACTAAAACAAAGAACAACTAGACAACATTACCAAGACAACTGAAAAGCGAAGCAACAAACTGTAAATCAACACCAAGGAACCAATTTGAATAAATTGATGTAAGCAAAGAAGAATGAATGAGAGAGGATAATATTTGAAATATTCTTGAATGTTCTTATCCAAATAAATGAATAAAGCTTCTTATGTGCGATTCTCAGATGCTAATAATGCCTGTATCAAGGACCATTATTTTGGTATCATACAGGTATCATGTATGATACCAATGAATTCATATCCTGGGAGGGTTAAATTAGTAGACCGTCCTTTTCAGCATTTTTTTGTAAGTGGATGCTCTCAGAACTTGAACCATGTATGTGACATTTAGCAGTGACCTTTGCTATTGCAACAGGCTTTTACCACCGGTCATGGGCATTGTGATATAAACAGAAAGTAAGACCATATTTTTAAAAGCAGCAGCAAATATGAAGCTAGTAGATCTGTCAGCTTATACCAAGCAATTCTAGAAATAGCATCTCATTGCTGATGTCTTTGTGTGTCCTACAGAGTCCCTAACCTCCAAATTTTATTGTATGGAATGATTCAACAGCTATGACAGCAATAAGTAATTTAGCATCCAGCATTCGTTGTTATACAGATTCCTGTCAAGAACTCAACAAAGAAAATTTTCGCTTGCTCCTTTCCTCCTCAACTTGATAACAATTTGCAATCCATGACAGGTTCTACTACTAAAAATAGTTAACTGTATTGCACAACATAATTATCACTTTTTCAGTTGCAAAGTTATATAAATAAGCATCAACTACTACATGAGAGTGTTCCATACAGCACTTACGAACTAAAGGTCAAACAGGAGCTTTAAATCACAACATTGGGAACAATACATAATGTTATCAGACAAATATAATTCTTGAACTTCAGAACTTTACTATTCATTGAACTAGCAACTAGTAAATACTAAACATTCCTTAAAAGTGTAATTGTAATACCTTTTATCAACAGAACAAATAAAAGATGTTATCTCAAGACAGACGAATGCAAGTTTTTTCTGGCTTGCCCAGCAAGAATTAACATACCTGAAAACCGCTGAGAAGAGTCTCCATCTGTGACAAAATGGCATCGTCATCATGAATTTGATCATGAAGGGACACCAAGTTATCACTTTCTTTAATATAATCCTGCAGCATTGAAAAAGTTCTAGCATCAATCAATAATAATTCATAAATGAAAAAACAATAAAAGTAAGATACAAGAAGATGATTCAAGAGCATCTCAGCTATATATAACCCTCACTGAGTGATAGGACAACACATAAATCGAAGATAAGGCACAAAGGCATGAATTGATTCAATACAATTTTTTATAAAAACATAAGATAAAACAACTGAAGTACTTTTGTTTAAAAAAATAAAAATAAAACAACTGAAGTACTTGACCTTATTAATTGACACCACAACATTACATACAAAGCATCTCAGCAAAGAAAAATAACCACGAACCTGAATAGAGTCCAACTCAACTTGGCGTAGATCAGTCTCAACCTCCTTCATGTACTCCCTTAGTGTTGTACCTTTAGACAAAATGTTTTCAACTACCTATATGAACACATAGACACAAACATTAAGGTATAAAATATGAAGTATAGCAGAAAAATTATGGAAACAAATATAAAATATTAAGGACAGGGCAGTGCACAAACTTCATGTCGCAAGTACAAGAAGATCATATAGAATGCAGACTCCAAACCAAGCTACCAGATAATCAGAAATGTAATCCAGACACTTTATTCCTTTTTACAGATAAGTACTCTCAAATTGCTTAAAAAAATTAACTAGATAGTGCAATCTGTCGCTTCCTGTGTTACTCATTTAACAATTTAATTTTATACTAACATCTGAATCACTTTGTTCTGCAAATACTCAGACACTAAGGCAAAATTTCACCTCTGAGGAACAAGACAACCTTGATTTAACAAACATCAGAGATTATCTCTATCATACATCAAGATATCACAATTTTCCAAGAGTGTTTTCAACACAATAATCATCATGACAAAAGCCAAGAAGCAATATGAACTCATAGATCTAATCTATGTAGCCTATTGTACAAACTTACACCATGTCAACTCAAGGACTGCAAAAAATAGCAACAGCAATAAACATCTTCACAATAAAATACCTAGAGATCTGAACAAAAATACAAGACAGTTTACAACTCTTCTCTTACAGTTAAAAGCACTCTCCATGACCTATCCCACAAACTTTTTCGTAAGAATCTTCTAAGCAATAATCTCTAAAAACGAAAGAAAATTTATTTCTTTTCCAGGTTTACAAATTAAATTCAGTCAGCATCACTACATGATGGAAAGAGAGTGACACTTTTGGTCACCGACAAAGGCTTCCAAAGGTGACCCTCTCAAGTTTCCAGCTATTTCCAAGATTTTAGCACCTCAATCAACTCACTCAGAGAACTTACAATCACCCACCATTTATTTCTTTATTTTAAGTTACTTTACCAACTAATTTTACACAAATATTCAAGAAAACTTGAGAATAGTCAAATTCTCTAAAACACAGATCACACCTTAAACAAATCAATGAGCAAAGTTCTACATAAATTATACAAAAAGCTTCCACAATTCTTAACTTACCCACTTGCATCTTCCTCAAAAGTCAAGTCTCACACAAATCAAACACATTTTTCTGGGCATCATTTGCATCACCAAAAGAACCACCCTACATACAAAAAAATTTTTCATATTTAAAATCCCAACAAAAGCAAACTATCCAATTTCTCAATAAGGGCAAAGAAATTAACACTTCACAAATAAAAATTACCACTTGGTTTGCCACAACATTCGCCATCTTCAGACGCGCACAACAGCTTCACCTACACAAATTTTAAAAAAAATTCAAAAGAACTTTAAAATTAAGTGAAAAAAAAAAATCGTATAATAAGATTGGATATTCGTTTAATTGCTTGTTTACCTAGAATCGAAATGGATTCGTGTTCAAAATCTTTCCATTGCTTGTACTGTTGTGGATATTGCAGTGAAGGCGCAGCTGTAGTACCATAATTGTAAGTTGGCAATTGCCTCTGCAGGGTAGTTTGAGTATTGATGAGAACTATAATTTTCATAATTGTCTTCATTCCATGAGTTTGTCTGATTATTGTAAGCGCTACTTGGATAACTTCCAGCTTTTGATAATCACCAAGATGGTAGTAAATGCCTGAATAATTTGCAGGACCAGGATAAGACCCTGAATTCAGAAACGAAGAAATTGGCTGATAAGGAGCACCTGTGTTTTGACATGCTCCGACGGGCTGGGAGTATGAATGGTTAGGTGTTGAAGATTTTCGCAAGTGTACCAAATCGTGCAAGTAATAAAGTGTAAAATTACGGATATCGAACCTAAGGGAATTACTATTATTAATTACCAATGAAACTATCCTATCACTATTTGATCAATCCAAATTTTATCAAGAAAAACCTAAATTAAATTAACAATTAAATTTTAAAAAGAAAACTGAAAAGAGAACAATTAAAATAAACCTTTGGGTAAAAAACAAGATGACTAGACCTAGGGCATAGACTTCACACCAACTCTTATTCATATGTATCAATCTCTTATGCTAATTTTATTTATCTCTTCTTATAGTTCAAACTCCTTAAATTTCCAATAACTTTCTCTCGAACAATTATCAAATTAACCCCTAATTACTAACCCGAATTATCTCTAATCAGATTTAAGCAATTGGGGATCATTACGCTCTATGGAGTTTACAAAAGCCTCACAAGTCGCAGTAACATATCTCTAGCGTTCGCTCAACCTATGGTTTTACTACCGTAGACCAACTAAGTATCATCTCTCGATCTCAACTTAGTCCATTGGTTCATTCAATTCTTGGGCCCTTAAGAACCAAAAGCATTAGGAATAATAGTAAAACTTAGAATGAATTATTAATACAAATTAACAATCAAAGTTCAATACATAATTAAGAGATTGGGCTACATCTTAGCCCTCGAGAATAAATTTAGTTCATAATAAACATGAAAGAAACAATCATCTTTATTAAAACATTCATCATGAGTTTACAAGAAAAGAATAAGGAAAACTTCTCTATGTTGTGAATCAAAGCTCCAGAATTTCTGTCACTTCTCTTCTCTCCAGATTTCTCTCCCTTTCTTCTCACCAAAGAATCCCTTAAATAATGCTAAAAGACTTCTATTTATATCCCACAAGAGTTAGGGTTTGTTTTTCCTTAATTCTATTTGATTTAGAACCCTTAACCTTATTCTCTTACCTAAAAACGAATAACAAGTTAGTAACTTCTGTGACTGTGCCGCGGCACAGTAGCTACTGGAAAAAGTGTGCCGCGGCACAGTAGCTGCTGCCCTTCTTCCCGCATCATTCCACTGTTCTTCAAAGATGTTGATTTTTGAACTCGATAACGATGGAATTTGGAAAAGTTGTAAACATATGAAATGTAGCCCTTTGAATCAGCTTTCCAACGGTCCAAGAATCATCTTAATCCGAGTTCTACAGCTCAAGATATTCTCAAAATACCGAAGCATGCGCAAGCTGGAACGTAATCTAGAATTTTCTCTTTACTTCAACTTCCATAACTTCTTCAATTCAACTCCGATTCTTGATCCGTTTGTTTCCACTTGTCACTCATTCCATTGCCAGCATAATTCTTCATTCGAGCATAACATTTAAGCACTAGTAAACTAAAAAACACTCAAAAACACCCGTGATCCCGTAAAAGGCAATTATGAAAATATTAAGCAATTTTACCAAATTAAGCCTAATTTCCCACAATTAATCCCCCAAAAACCACTAACTAAATATGTATTTTCAAGCTCTTATCATTAGGTTGCTGTTGATAGTTGCTATAGTAACCTGGGGATCCTGTGTTTCCATAACTATATGGATCACTAGAATTTGGGTACGGTGTATAGCCACTGTAATCTTGTGATACAACAATTGCTCCTAAACTTGATGAACTTGCTACAGATGTCGAATTTACTCCATCTTGAACATTCCTTACAAGTGGTTCTGTGTGCTGCTCATGGTGATAAGTGGAATTTGGAAGAATCCCATTCTCTATGGAGCGATTATCCACACAATGCGTATTCCATGACACAGCTCCAGATGAAGTTGTTGAGGGAAGATATGATGTCTGTGATTGGCTAGCGTCAACAACATATCGGTTCTGAAAAAAATAAAAGAAAATGTTATTTACATGAAAGCATAATAGCCAAACAAAATATAGCAAAAGCTGAAGAAAGTCACTCAGCTGGAGATATATAAGGGCTTTGTATGTACTGTGAATATAAGGATACAAACACTAAATTAATAACAAGATGCAATAAGTACAAATTATATATTAACAAGCCACCTACAGCGCTCAATGAAAAGGGTCCTACTTAAAGATTAATACACCAAGAATGTTGTGTGTTATAATAGCCTAATCATATATTATCTATTTTTAAACCAAATAGGTAGTGTGCGGTCGTCATGTAAATTGGTAAGAATGTAAAAATTGCAAATCAGATTTAATAAGTTTACTTATTGGAGCTAATTATCAGGTAGAGGGGCAGTAACATCCATACAAGTAATCTACTAGGTTGGAAGAGTGGATGTAACTATTTATAGTGGTTTCGGGTAGTTTTCAAGGATTAATTTAGTTAACAACTCATCTTATTCCATTATGCTCCACTCCCTTTACGATGAAAACAAATAGCTATACTCATTTTCATACAGCATTACATCCATAAGCAGAGTTCACTTAGACATGAGACAGAAGCAAGAACTCTTTAACTTGACATAGTCTAAGAAAAATGAAACCTGAAGATATGTAAAATAGGCGACCTTTTTCATATATCCAACTTGGATCCAAGAAGAAACTGAATTCGGCTAAAGTTCTGAACCAAATAATTATTGCTCACCTCCACTAGAATAAAAAACCGAAAATACAAGGGATGAACATTTAAAAGTAAGGTTATGAACTTCAGTACATTGATAGAGTGAGTTGCAATTCTATTATAAATCAATCAGACAACTAAATCAACAATTTTTCCTTCCTACTACACAATGCTACAAATTTGCTAAAGAACATCATAACCTCAAAACCAAATTACTACATCGACATCCACTACTATTTACTTCTAGCTAAGATAACCACACACTGCTTTTCTTCTTCTTTATTATAACCCAGAAATGCTCAACAAACTTCAATTCAAAACCTGTGCCCCATTCAAACCCTACATTCTACATTCTAAGAAAAGCATATAATCGCAGAAACAATGCATTATAATCTAATTCTAATTGATTTATCTGCATGATCAACAAATTTTATTTTTGATCATATAAACCGTAATAAAAAGCTACAAATTCTACAAAACATATTCCAGCTATCAATTTAACAATAACATAAACAAGATTTCTACTGGTTTATACAACACAATTCATCCATTCAAATTAAAACCATGAAATAAATATAAAAAGAAAATAATTACCTCAACCAAATTAGGGTCAAGTGAAGCCACGGTTTGAGTATTGCCTCCTTGATTCATCATCTCATTAACATCCTAATTTTAATTCACTGTAAAAAAATTATATAACACAGCCAAAACCGTAAATACGAAACTGAACAACTCTTAACCTTCCAAAATAAAACTAAAAAACTCAAAGATCTTGGGATCAAAAAACCCAAAGATTAGAAAGAACCGTTGGAGGCTCAGGAGAAAGTTTGAAAGAGTGCAGGGAAAACAGAGGAAAAACATGGTTTACTAATAAATAAAAGCAAAGAATGAATTCTTTTCTATCAATTTATTTAGTTGAAGAATTATTCTGTTTTTATTTTTAATAATTAATAGAATTATTCCGTTAAATTGTGAGTGCATTAACTTGCCCACTTGCATCTTCCTCAATTCTTAACTTACCCACTTGCATCTTCCTCAAAAGTCAAGTCCCACACAAATGCGCCTAAATCAAACACATTTTTCTGGGCATCACCAAAAGAATCACCCTACATACAATAAAATTTTCATATTTAAAATCCCAACAAAAGCAAACTATCCAATTTCTCAATAAAGGCAAAGCAAATAACACTTGACAAATAAAAATTACCACCACAACATTCGTCATCTTCAGACGCGCACAACAGCTTCACCTGCACAAATTAAAAAAAAAAAAAAAAAAAAAAAAAAAAAAAAAAAAAAAAAAAAAAAAAAAAAATTCTAAAGAAATTCTAAATTAAGCGAAAAAAATATCGTATAATAAGATTGGATCTTTGGGATCAAAAAACCTAATGATCAGAAAGAGACGTTGGAGATCTTGGGAGCAAAAGAGCTGTTGGAGGAGAAAGTTTGAAAAAGTGCAGAGAAAACAGAGGAAAAACACGGTTTACTAATAGATAAAAGTAAAGAATGGATTCTTTCTATCAATTTATATAGTTGAAGAATTATTCTGTTTTTATTTTTATTAATTAATAGAATTATTCTGGTATTATTAATGGTATATTGTGACTTGTGAGTGCATTAAATGGTCATATGAAGAGGCAGAGTCAAGTTGTACAGATAAAATAAAATAGAATTATTCTGTTATATTGTATTAATACTGGTAGACATTTCTACAAACACATAGTTAAAAAATCTCTTGCGTATTTTTCTAAACATATATGGAAAGAATTTAATATTCATACAATAAATAGATAAATAAATAAGGGTGTTGGAGTCACACACCAATTAGGCACGCTCAAGCCTACTAGTTTATAAGAGAGGACAATCATCCCATTCAACAAGGTCTTATTGGGTGAGGAGTCAAGCCATTGTCAAATTCTATCATGGTATCAGAGCCACATTTGTTTCTCTTCCCTCTTGGTTGGGGCGATGATGGGTTTGGACCCTGACTTTGCACGCCGAGCATGAGGGAGGGTGTTAGAAGTTGAATTTGTCCCACATCGCTCCAATAATAGGTTGTTATGGTGTATATAAATGATTGGGCTCCCTCCTCCCTTGAGCTAGCTTTTGGGAGTGAGTTCTACTCAAGTACACTTTATCATGGTATCAGAGCCTAGGTTCAGTTGAACTAAGCGCTTGACCAGTGAGTGAGGAATTAGAGCCAGCAACTACCTCCAATAACAGGTATGACCCAACATATGGGCTTGACCGTGAGGGAGAATGTTGGAGTCCCACATCGACTAGGCACGCTCAAGCCTATTGGGTTATAAGAGGTGTAATCCTCCCATTCAACAAGACCTTATTGGGTGAGGAGTCAGGCCCACATCAAATTCTATCATGGAATCAGAGCCCAGGTTCAGTTGAGCTGAGTTCTTGACCAGCGAGTGAACCTGGGCTCTGATACCATGATAGAATTTGAGGTGGGTCTGACTCCTCACCCAATAAGACCTTATTGAATGGGAGGATTACCTCCTCTTAACCCAATAGGCTTGAGCGTGCCTAGTCGGTGTGGGACTCCAACACTCCCCTTCACGTTAAGCCCATATGTTGGGTCATGCCTATTGATGGAGGTAGTTGTTGGCTCTAACTCCTCACCTGCTGGTCAAGCACGCGGCTCAACTGAGCCTAGGCTCTGATACCATGATAGAATTTGAGGTGGGCTTGACTCCTCACCAATAAGGCCTTGTTGAATGGGAGGATTACCCCTTCTTATAACCCAATAGGCTTGAGCGTGCCTAGTCGATGTGGAACTCTAACACTCCCCCTCACGGTCAAGCCCATATGTTGAGTCATACCTATTATTGGAGGTAGTTACTGGCTCTAACTCCTCACCCACTAGTGAAGCGCTCAACTCAACTGAACTTGGGTTCTGATACCATGTTAGAATTTGATGTGGGTCTGACTCCTCACCCAATAAGGCCTTGTTGAATGGGAGGATTACCCCCTCTTATAACCCAATAAGCTTGAGCGTGCCTAGTCGATGTGGGACTCCAACACTCCCCCTCACGGTCAAGCCCATATGTTGGGTCATGCCTGTTGATGGAGGTAGTTGTTGGCTCTAACTCCTCACCCGCTGGTCAAGCACTCAGCTCAACTAAGCCTAGGCTCTGATACCATGATAGAATTTGAGGTGGGCTTGACTCCTCACCCAATAAGGCCTTGTTGAATGGGAGGATTATCCCCTCTTATAACCCAATAGGCTTGAGCGTGCGTAGTCGGTGTGAGACTCCAATATTCCCCCTCATGGTCAAGCCCATATGTTAGATCATACCTGTTGATGGAGGTAGTTGCTGACTCTAACTCCTCACCTGCTGGTCAAGCACTCAACTCAACCGAGCCTAGGCTTTGATACCATGTTAGAATTTGATGTGGGCCTAACTCCTCACCCAATAAAGTCTTATTGGGTGAGGAGTCAGACCCATCTCAAATTTTATCATGGTATCAGAGCCCAAGTTCAATTAAGCTGAGTGTTTGACCAGCGGGTGAGGAGTTAGAACCAATAACTACCTTCGTCAATAGGCATGACCCAATATATGGGCTTGACCGTGAGAGAGAATGTTGGAGTCCCATACTGACTAGGCACGCTCAAGCCTACTAGTTTATAAGAGATAACAATCCTTCCATTCAATAAGGCCTTATTGGGTGAGGAATCAAACTCATCTCAAATTCTATCGAACGGATAAAAGCTTGTTTTCACGTTTCCTATATAAGTATTAAACTTTTGCATTTTTTTAAGAAAGTACAAATATGGCAAACTGGAGATGGTACGCTGTGGAATATTGGCAACGATTTGATTCAAGGTGATTTCTGAAGGCCAAATTAGGCCCAGTCCAAAAATATATGGACAACCCAAACTCAGAAGTATTATTTTTATTTATTTGTTCGTCTTTTATGCCACAAGCATATAAAATTAAATACTTTAGAGTGTATGATATTTTTTTATTGTGATGATCATATTTATGCGAAGATGGCATGAATTTTTTGGAGGACTTATTAAATAATCATATGATTTTGGTCCTTAATCTTATAATTACGTCATTTTTGTGTAGTATTTAGTCCCTCATATATGATCTTTCAAAAGTTTACCCCATAAAAATGTTTTGACACATGGAATGTTTTTATAAACTCCATTTACTTCTAAATATACTATTTTATTTATATTTTTAATATTTTTTATGCTTCCTGTTTTGAATGTATCATTTAATCTAATTCTCAAGCAGGCGGATTAAAAGATATTCAAAAATAAAATTCGTTCACATGAATATTACTTTCAAGATTCAAAAAATAATAGTATAAGAATTTGAATACATCAAACTAACTTATAAATTTTAGAAAAGTACAAAAGAATAAAAAAGGAAAGAAAAATTAACAAAACAACTTACAATTACAAATCATAAATTTCATCTCCATTTCACTTATAAAACTTTTAAATACGTATAATTCCTTTATGTCTTTTTAAGTAGTTTTAATAAAACATAAAATTGTACTTAAAAATTTAACAATAATTGGGATCAAAAGAGATAAAATATGGGAGCCTAATAGTACTCTGAAATAATTCATTTATCACAGATCTAGTTTCAAAATTATTCATATCTTGTGTCAAGACATTCTAATCACATAAGAAAAAAGGCTAAACAAATTACCCATGATTTATTATTATTAATTTATTATTCTTTTGTTACTTTTGGGGAAAATGAAAATAATAAAACAGAAAAATTACAATTCCCATGTGTAAAATGGAGTACTTATCCTTAATCACACACGATATGAAGTGAACCAAAATTACACATAATGTTACAGAATTTGAATTTCTTCTCCCAAAGAAAATGCTAATGGGAACAAGAACAACTATGTTCTGTGTTACCACCAGAAGCCACCTTGTAACTGTGCTCCCATGTATCCACTGGTGCCGCTTGTGCGTGCGGGACATGACGAGGATGTTTCTCTCTCTTGTCACCTTTTATCTGCTTCAATGCATGCTTAAGGGCCGGCAACAAAGCCTCCATGCATTCAGCAACCGCATTCGGATTCCCAGGCATGTTAATGATCTGAGTACACAAAATAAGCAGAATGCCATTGTAAAATGTTCAGATTAGCAACATTAAAGAATTGATGTTGATTATATGTACAGTAACATTACAAAAGCATCACATGTAGCTTTTACAGGAATTTTAATTCCCAGAAAATGATTCTAGCAAAACTCCACATGACCAAATTCAGAAATCAATTCAGCAAACTCAGGAGCCAAATATATAAGGCTCTAGATGTTTACCATGCTAGAGACAAAATAAGGTCAAATTACTTTCTGGTATTTGCATAGCTATCTTTTGAGAAAAAAGGTTCGCCGCTGTTATTGAGGCATAGTGAAAAGTTTTAGGCACCAGAGTATGGTTTCGAAGTTAAATTTCCTTCAAATCACCAGTCTCACTTTATTAACAAAGCGCTTCAAACAAATTCCCCAACAGCATGAACTTCATAATCTTTCACTACAGTGACCAGAATATTTATTAGAATTAATTACCATACACAACATGGCAAAAGATAATGATGGCAGGTCACTGATAGAATGCAATTATAAAAGCCTTTCAGAAAAAAGAGGGAAAAAAAGAAGACCTCATGATGAGCATCCTTCACACTACAATATCTATGGGTAACAATAGCATAACAATATCGCAGCTTACCAATGTTGACCCTCTTATCCCTGCAGCAGAGCGCGAGAGCATAGCAAATGGTGTCACCTGTTTAAGACAACAGAAAGGAAGAAAGAATTCTTACTCATGAGAGCGCCATTCAGTAAAAGCCCAAATAAACAGTGTAGAAAATATATATTCAACAATGATAACAAAGAGGAAAGCGACCATGAATTAATGAGGGGTGTGCAGCACAGTGCCTAAAATGAATGTACAATGAAGGGGTTTAGCTAAAGGCCCTGCTCAAAATACACCAATAGAAGAAGATTTATTAGAATGCAGAAAATCTTCCAAGAAAGTGGTTAAATCAACATAAATAAAATAGGCATACTGTCAGGATGTAACGACCAGTGATTTGCACACATAGAAGCCAAGAAACTTTCATGGAAAACTGATTGAATGATCACAATTCGAGATAATGGAAAAAAAAAATGGCATTGAAATTTTTTTAAGAAAAGTTTAAACATTAAGGGCTAGAAAGATGAACCTAATAGATGATGCACCATACTTGGAATTCAAATATATGACTTTACTTTCAAATTGTTACACAACAAGCTATGATGTATTAATATAAATTAATAACTTCCAAAAAATATTGTTGGTACCTTTAAACTCTCTTGCATCATTACATACAAAAGACCAGGTGTTTCCCTCTGAATCAGCTCTTTTGTAGCTTCAGGGGTAACGTCTCTTGGGGTGAAGCCAGTGCCACCTTGTTAAAAATATATTCAAAAAAGAGAAGGAAAAGGTCAGGATAACCCAAAAAACAAATTCACCCATAGAATTTAACTAGCTGAATACAATCTGAAACTTACCGAGGGTAAGAATGAGATCCATTCTGTCAATATCAGACCATCTCTGGATAACATCTTTGATTTTCCCTACATCATTTGGGACTACAGCTGTTGCAATTACCCTTGCTCCACCTAACCTTTCTGATGAGGAATTTACAACAGAAACAGCTCTAGGCCCACTGAAAATTAAATGTGTTCAATATCATTTACTATCAAAAGAATACCTACAATAGAAGACTTGCCGAGAAATGGGGTCTCCCCATGTCTATTTTTAAAACATCCCATGTGAGCTAATTTTATGATTTGTTGTTATGTGATGGGTTTTCAGTGGTGTAAGATTTGGTTATATGACATCCCGATGGTTGATTATGCTAAACAAGGCTACTTTGGTAATTGGAAAACTTGGGGTATTGATCTAGTGCCTTATCTTTGTGTCATTAACGGGCCATACCTTGTTAATATCCTTAGTCATGGAATTCTTCTTGTCAATCTATGGTTTTTGTATTTTGATATTTTTGAACTTAACCCAGGGCCTGTCCTGTGGTAGGTGGGATTCAGTGTATTCTTTAATCTCCGCTTGGGTCCATTTCTTTGACAAGAAGAATGGGAAAAAAAGTAGATTAGGGGTAGACTTAGATAGTATCATGCTTTTGCTCCTAACCCAGGGCTTGTCCTGAGGTAGGTTGACCATCTTTTAAGCCTTTTGTACATTCTTTCCCCCTTTCTATAAAAGCTTACTTACCCAAAAAAAAAAAAAAAAAAAAATGCAGAAACAGAAAGATAAAAGTAGAAGACACTTTCCTTATTTTTCTAATAATTTGAACTAAATGGAAATCCATTGTTCACTCAGAACTAAACCAAAGTTTTTGCATCGTTCAACTATGCATGTCTAGCATATTAAATTTAAGAAGTGTACAACATTTTTCATGAATCAATTAATCGGTCATGGCTCACACAACCAAAGGCCTTTAGCAAAATGGTCATTAATGCTGTCAAAAAGATTTCAAGTTTGGTCAATTCTTCAAATAGTCAAGCATTACAAAAAGGGATAGTTTTAGAGTGTTGTCAGTTTATTTATAGTCCAATGCTCACAAAGAAGTTGTAATACAAGCACAATAGAAGCAAAAATAAGAAAGAACACCACCAAGATGACTTGATGATTGCCATACTATTTCCAGAATACTGTTGCATAGTATTTAGTACTTTCCATGTTTCACTTTAACAAGGAGTAATATCAGCTTGGCTTTTTACTATGGCATCGAGTATGTGACCCTTCTGAAACAATGATTCAGAAAGGAGTATCCAGATGCTATTAAGTTTAGGTAATGATCTTCGCATTCCCAGTTAAGGACAACTTAGAGAAGATGATCCGAAAGATTGAGTCATCCTAGGACATAAAGATACTAATCATCCACTGTTTGCTATATACTGTTCCATATCTAACTCATATAATGCAGAACATCAGCTCTGCTCTATCACTGTAGCATCCATAAAGATTTTTAAACCTACTGAGTCAAAAAGGTGTACACAGATGCCTTTTTTTTTTTTTTTTTTTTTTTTTAATAACATATCTAAACTGGATGGATGAATAAATATATATACACAGGAAGCATTAAAAAGGGATATAAAGGAGAGAGAGAGCATGCATACACAAAGATTTAGTACCTTTGATCAGGCCCAGTTCCTGATGCAACTGTATCACTTACTGTGAGAATAGCTACTTTGAAAGTGTCCTCAGAAGCATTTGTACTTGCCTCTTTGGTTGTGCTTCCTTTCATTGTAGAAGCCAAAACTGATCCTAAGCCAGTCTCAATAATACCAGTACTACTAAAATCTGAAATTGTGATGGCTGACACAGAAGTTCCAGCAGAAATTAAACTGCCACCTGCTGGCAACTCCAACAAGGCATTGGCTGATTTCATACTTAAAAGCCGGCTGCTCATCTGATGGCCAGTACTTTCAGCAACAAATCTGAAACACATTAAAGAACATTTTATTGGTAATGTTTATGCACCAGGAAAGTGAAAATGGTCCAACTCTCACACCCCAGATAACACAGAAGAATTTAGGTCCTTGGTGGTTGCAATTGAATCCCAATCCTGGAACCCAGATCCCAAGCCGCTGGAAAACATGGCTAAACAACTTACCCAGGATTGCCTGATCCATCATTGGATTTCCATCTAATAATAGCACGATGAAATTCTGGTCGTACTCTATCTGTCTTCACAGGCTGGAGAAGATGAGCCTGCACCCTGTACATGGTACAGAAAAAAGAGGACAGTATTCACTCAAACTGTAATTTTGCTTTGAATTTCATTTATTAATGGATAAATAATAGTTTAAGATAGTACAAATGCAGAAAGAGAGAGGAGAATAATATTATGGAAGTTTCAACAACCTCAAAAGATGAGGGTTTTCCCATCCAGAAAGATGGCGAATGGTGGGGACTATGAAGAATGAAAACATATAAGACAGCTCACTGGGTTTCCAGTTAAACCAAATGCAAGTGTTTTATTCACCATTATATTCTCTACTGGCTTTAAACTGATCTCAGCAAATGTCAAAGGCTTCCCTGGCTTCATACAAACCTGATAAGGCAATCCACACCAAACAATGATCACAAATTTTGTCTATACCAACTAAAACTAGTAAAGTTGAATCAATTACTAAAGCTCAGCACATGATCATACATTTCTTGCTCCTACTTCCAACTACAAATTGCTTCTCCTGTCCTGAGCCTAGGAATTCAGTCAAAATTCTAAAGATTGAAGAAAACATTAACAGGACAAATCTCACCTTGCTGAAATGTACTGTCCCTCTCTTTTCAAGCAATGGCTTGACAAAATCCTTGTCTCCCACGGAAACACCACCAGAAGTTACTAGAATATCAATCCCAGCAGAAAAGGCATTATCCAAGATCTTTTCAAGTTCTTCCTCATCGTCTCTAGCAATACCAAGATCAATAACTTTGCACTGCTGCTGCCAGTATCATTGCATGGTTTGAATCCCTAATCTGCAGAAATGATAAACCATTGTAGAGTCATATTTGTGTGTATGCAAATATTATAAACTGTACAAACCAAAGGAGAGAAATGAGCCAACCTTGACCCAAATCAAAGCTAAAATCCATAAATTGGATGGCATTAAATATGATAAGCATTCTTTTGGATGGAGTCTTCACTTAGTTAGAAATCCAAAGGATGAGGAAGCTAATGAGTATTCTCTCTTCTTTCATTAGTTTGAGAATGTTGTTATTGATTTTTGAAAGATCTCAGGATTTGGAATCCTAAATTTTAAGGCTATTTTCTTGTAAATTTTTCTTCAATGGTTTTCCTTAAAGAGGACTCTTGGGAAAAAATTTAAATCAGAACCCCCCATCCCATGCACGAGCTTTGAGAGAGAGAGAAAAAAAAATAAATAAATAAAAGAGAGAGGAGAAAGGAGAGGACATTGACAGCCAAGGGAACATCATATGCCTTCACCTTAATGTTGAATGGTTTCAACATTGACAAATATTCAGCTTTTGCCTAAAAAACAACCAGCAATTTATTATCCTACATATCCCTCCCCCCAAACTCCTTTCCCACCAAATAAATAAATAGGAGCCCTTTGTCTTCCAATGTGTATTTGCCACATACCATAGTCACTAGTTTAGACCTCCTTAAGGTCAAGACTCCAAAAACTGAACAAAAGCATAGTCAATCGTAAATAATTGGAAGAGGAACTTACTTGAGAATTTACCAAGGAAAAGAAGGCTTCTGAAAACGTACACATTAAAGTTCATTGGAGACAAAAGGTACCTGGCCACGGTTTAGACACTGAACCTTTGGATGTACAAGTTCTTCTCCTGTAGAAAGTACTGCAATAGTAGGTGTTCTATATACCTGCATGACATTATTAGCCCTCAGTTTATTACAAATCTATCAAACACAAAGAGAGAAATATTTTAATACCTTCACATTTGTCACGCCCACTGTAGCAAGTAACCCAATTTCAGAAGCACCTATTCTTTGTCCAGATTGTAATACTATCTCATCTTTCTCAATGTCACATCCCTTCAAAATAAATAGTTATGAGCTTTTAAATTAAAAAGTATTATGGAATAGAAAATAGTGAATCTTTAACTAATCTAAATTAAACATGGTAAAGTCAAAAACTCAATGAAAAAGCGTTATAGTGGACTAAAAACAGCATAAACCATCCTCAATTTCTGTGTTTCTATCTCTAAGTTATTAAGAACCATTAAACAAATTGTCTTCCTAAGATCATGATTATTGAAGGTTCCCAGATACAATGACAAAAGCTTTTTCCACTCAGCACTTCTCAAATTGAGCCAATGCAAGAATTTATTAGAACAATGATTCTATAATAACTTTTCAATCCATCTAAAAGCCAAGAAATGACAAACCTATTAAGAGACGTTAGATCTACAAGGTTTGAGGTGGCTTTAAGGATGTTTATCTTCCCCATTTTCCTTCTCAAACACTTCCAAGTGATTCCCTCTAAATTTTATTTAGTGATTGCAATCGAATCCTTGATAAACCATGAAAAGAAAATTTCCCAACTCCAAAGGATAATTGTTTGTGATGTGGCACGATATCTGTACAAATTAATTATTGCAAATCTGATATGCAGATTCTAGAAAACTATATTTCTTACCAACATATACTTGAGAATTATTTGTTAGCAAAAACTTATGACTATGATGGCTTAGAAGGGACAACATAACCAGCATCAAATTAATTGCTTTTAGCCTTAAACAATGCAATTACTAGTACCATGGGAAAAGGGAAATGATAAACAATGCTCTACATATCGATGATAATAATATAAATTCAATTACTTGTGCCATGAGCCTATTATTGAATAGCAAAAAAATCATAAATATCTGAACATAAATGTCAAAACAAAAATCAAACAGTGGAATCATACCACTGGACGAATATCAAAACCTTTGCTAGTTTTAGCCAATATCCTTACTCGCCTAAATTTGACATTACCATCTTTGATTTCTTCGGTGTCCTCAACTTGAACAACTGCATCAGCACCATCAGGAATTGGTCCTAAAGGTAAGAAAAAAAAAAAGGTGAAAAATGGGGAAAAAAATCAACGTGCATAATAAAATTAACCTTAAAAGAGAATACAAGCTTTCCAATTGTTAGGAAGCAATGGCTTTCTTAATTGAGATAACCTTAATTAACCTTAAAATGGGTGAAAAATGCATGTCTTATGGCTCCTTTGCTATTTTCTCATTATTGGGACTCTTCTTTGTTTCTTATCAGGAAAAGTAAAAATAAAAATACAAATACAAAACTTCTTGGTTAATTTGACTCTAATACCATCTTGAGGAACAAATAATTAAAGGGTGAAAAATATATAAACTCTCAAATATCAAAACACAGTTCACTCAAAAAGCCTAAGATTATTGGGAAGGGTCCAAAGACAGTCTCTAAACTCTAACACACCCCTCGCTTGCATGGCTGAACTTGATTACAGGATTTGTGACACAGATTCACACAAACACAAAATGTCTATCCAAACACATGTGTACAAACCTGTAACTGAATAAATAGAACAACTTACCAATCAAATACAAGACTATAGGTCAAATATGCTCTTATAACATGTTGCAACACCTTACTCCTTAAGACCGAACCATACAGGAAAAGGCATAACTAATTTGAGACATAATCAATAATCCAATAAATTGTGACCAAAAAATAACAAAAGAGAGCTATTGCCAGTTAAATAAGCATTTAATAGACCTTTCCTTCTTTGAAAAAATGATTAAAAGACGGGAAAACATAAAGCTACTACAACTAGTTCCATGTTTTCTGTTGCCCTAGGACTAACACTGGGTTCACACACAAAAAGGTGAAAATAAAATAGTTCTACGCAGTTTATATTACTTCCTCTTATCCAGACGTAAAAGGTGAGTTTCAACGCCCAGTGCAGTTAAATTTTTCTTGTTTCCTCAGTTCATATTACAGTATGTATCCTTGCCCTTTAGTAAGAGCCAATTGTAAATGATCGCAAGCATCTAACAAATAGCAATGAAAAGTTGGAAGTCATTACACAAGTTGCTAAGCTCCGAATTTTCTTAAAAATCTTACTAACACCACTGATGTACATTCAATTGCACTATTCAAACTCTAGACATTACCCAAACAACACGGCTGTAATTGACAGAAGTAGCATCTATAAATCAGCAAAAGAGATCAAAATTTTATAATCATAAATATAGGTATTATATTAACCTCCAGTTGTGACATATGCAACAGTTCCTGGAGTGACAATCACACCAACTCCATCATTTCCAGCTCTAGATTCAGTTATTACAGGATATTCATCCGGCCCATCTGACGCAACTACTGCATAACCATCCTGCAACAACCATTTTTTATCCAATCAATACCATTCAACTCAACTTTCCCCAATAGCCCTCATGCTCTAAAAATCAAAAGTTCATGTTCAAACTCAGAGAATATAAACATAAAAAGCATAAAATTAAAATCCGAGATAAAGATGAAAAAGTATATTAATTTCAGAATTGAACAAAGAATACATTAATATATAAGCATATCAATGTCTAATGATTTATACAAAAATAAAAATGGGCAATAGTTGATTCAAGAGATGATTCGACCTTAACTGAAGCTGGGTCAGGAGGTAAAGGGTCAGGAGCTCGAATATCCTGGGCCAAAACCTTGCCTGGAGCTTCATGGAGTGGCAAAGAAATGGGTGGCAGACGCTGACCCACTCTAAGAACAGTTTGAAGAGCCTCTTCGGCTGAGATCATAGTATTCCTGGCGTTTGGAACACAAACGGATCGACAGATGAAGACTGGCACTGGCACTCTGGCGAGAAAATTTAACTCCCCGGTCATCCCAAGTTTCAATTTAACAAAATGGTCTTGAAAATGTTTTTAATTTTTTTTTTTAATTTAGAGAAGCTTACGTGGCGCAGTTAATATTGATTAAACAAGTAAAATAGGCGAAAATGAAAACATTTAAACAAATCTGGGCCAACTCATAATTAATGAAACTTATTTAAAATTTGAAAATAAAAAATGAGCCCCACCCATTCAAATCGCTTAATCGAAACTGATTAAAGGAAAAATCTATTTCTTGAACCCTAAACGCATTCTGTGCAATTTCCGACGACTACAGTCCACATTCCTGCAAATTTTCACACCAAATTCAATCCTAAAGCTTCTTACTTTCTTAAAACCATGGCTGACATTCACAATGAGGAGGAAAATCCAACGCCATTTCGAATCGTAGAGTCTGGCGGCTCAAGCAGTTCAATGGCTACTTCAGTGGATCATCCGATCAGTGAAGGTGTTCCAGCAGAGGAGACGACGGCAGCACAACAAAAGAGAGAACAATCACAAAACGGTTCTGAAGAGGAGGAGGAGGCCGGCGAGAATTCAGGCCAAGAGGAGGAGTCTGGCGAGAGTTCAGGCGAGGAGGAGTCCGGCGAGAGTTCTGGCGAGGAGGAGGAGGCCGTTGAAGAAATGGTATTTGTACTTGTTTTTTTTTCAATTGGATGAGAAATTAGGCTGTACATCTTATCGTAGCATTTGCCGAAATAACATTAATGCTTCTTTGTATATTGGCTCATTTGAGTATAACCAGCATGATATAGTCCATGAAATAACATCCGTTTGCTCTGTACTGTCGCTTAAGCAATTTAGGATCGCTTAAGCGATCATGTCTGAGGCATAATGAACATTTGTCCAGATCTAAGATCGCTTAAGCGATCTTTTGTATCGCTTAAGAGATTAATAGCTTTTACTCTTCGTCGCTTAAGCGATTTCAGATCGCTTAAGAGTAAAAGCGATGAATCGCTTAAGCAATACAAAAGATTGCTTAAGCGATCTTAGATATGGACAGATGTTTATTCTGCCTCGTACAATCCAAAGCGATTCATCGCTTTTACTCTTGGTTGCTTAAGCGATTTCAGATCGCTTAAGAGATCTTGTACGATGCATAATCAACATTTGACCAGATATAAGATCGCTTAAGTGATCTTCTATATCGCTTAAGCGATTCATGACTTTTACTCTTAAGCGATTTCAGATCGCTTAAGAGATCTTGTATGAGGCAAAATCATCTGCCCATATCTAAGATCGCTTAAGCAATCTTTAATATCGCTTAATCGATTCTTCGCTTTTACTGTTGGCCACTTTCGAGATTAAGGTGATCACTTAAGCGATCATTTTTGGAAAACTGTTGGTCACTTAAGCGATATATGTGGTCGCTCATATGTCCTTTAAGCGATCACGGTCAAAAAAGATTTTTCCTATTTTTCCCCTGAATTATGTAATAATCTCTCTTTACAGAGCTAATTTCTAAATTGATTGTATGATACTTTTTATTTGTTTACAAAGTCTGTTGGCAGCCTATTATTTGATTTGGTTTAATTTTTTTGCTGAGATTTTGTTTATATCGATTGTGTAGATTTTCGGGAGCGTAAACTATAAAGAGTACGGGTTGGAGATTGTAAGCGAGACAGTACCGTACTTCCCTGTAAGGGTGACAGTGAGATCAAGTTGGGAAGTTTTGACGAGAATAATGGGGATTTTAAAGGCAGTGAGGAATGGTGAAGAAAGATTTAAAGAGACTTGTTTCGGTCATTTTTTTTATATCGAAACAAAATGGAAAAAGACATTCTGGGGGCAGGGAGTGCATTATATGTTGCTGTACTCAATAAAAAGCAAAAAAAGAACGAAATGTGGTTCGTGGTGGATGGAAAGCCACTACGTTTCGGGATGATGGAATATGCATTGGTGACTGGCTTAAGATATGGGAAATTGCCAAATGAGGTTGAGCAAAAAAGAATAAAGGAGAGTTGGGCAGCCAAAAGGTTGGCTAAGAAGGTTTTGACGGGGCAAGCGTCTATTAAGGGACACAAATTAGAGGACAGGTTAGAAGAAGGTGAGTTTACAAATTCAGAGACGTTCAAACTGTGCTTGGTATTGTTCTTACATTCGATCCTAATGACTGGTGACTCAACAAAAGCCGTTGATATTGATTCGGTGATGTTTGCAAGCAACTTGAACTTCTTTAATGCTTATCCGTGGGGACAGGTATCATTTTAGCGAACCATGGACTCCCTGCAACAAAAAGACATGGTGTTAAAACACTCCCAATGGGCCGAGAAGAATAGACCGAGCACATACAATTTGTTTGGCTTCCCATGGGCAATGCAGGTAAATATTAATAGATATTTGTTATATTTTTTGTAATATATGTGTTTGAATTATGATATGGATTGTTTTTTTACAATGTAGGCTTTGATGTATGAGGCCATCCCTGTCCTGGCTAAGGCAAGGGGGAGGATGAAGACTTCAGGTGTGCGACAAACATTTCCTAGGATGTTGCGGTGGCATGTCCAGAAGTGTACCCATTGGGATTAGACCAAATAGACATTGAAATTCAATCGGATCGAGTAAGATTAAAGGATTAAGCTTTTGAATATGCACTTGCTTTAAAATGTCGCTTAAATCTGATTGATTTTGTTTCTTATTGCAAGGGGTCGTCCGTCCCTTCCTCACCGCTACTGGGGGTGAAGCGGAACAATATTATGTCACATCTTTCCAACCATTGGAGGATGAAAGCAATAAAGGGATAGACCGCCTGATGTGGGACCTAGAAGGGGTCACGCATGTGAGGGCGGTTGCAGGGCCACTGTTTGAGAATATGGTTGACGCCAATGAGGATGAAGCTGCAATCGACGGGAGGGAGGAGGAGGAAAGGGAGGAAGAGGTTTCCATGCCTCAGCAAATCGGTACAACAAGTACCACTTTGCCGAGGCATCGGGGTCGGGAGAATGAGGTGGTTGACCTTATAAACAGTTTGTTTGAGAGTTTTACAACAGCTGTTTATGGCAGGTTTGAGAAGATGAAAGAGCAGATGAAAATGTGAAGGAGAAAATGGATAAGGTGGTAGAGAAAGTTGGTAGGGTGGAGGAGGAAGTTGGTGGAGTATTGAAGGCGGTTGAAGTGCAACCTAGGCTGAAAAGAGAGAGAGCCGAAAGAGCAAGTTTGTGAAATCGCCTTACACCGTAGTAACACATGGAATGAAGAGGAAACTAAAGAAACAAATTGAGGAAGAAGCCAAAATGGAGGAGGTTAAGGAGGTTGCTAGAGGAAGTGGGGCAGTTATAATAGAGGAGGGTGAGGCGGGAGGCTAAGGAAGCAGGGATGTACAAATGGAGGAAGTGGGTAAGCAAAAATGGAGTCAAATGTCGATTTGTATAGGCCAATGAGGAGGAAAAGAAAAAACTCTTCTATGCCTATTATAATGAATCTGGAAGTGATGCCCATGTAAAGTGTAAGACTGGGGATTATCCACGGGATTGGTTTGAAAAGATTTTGACGATGGGCAGTTGGCTTGATGACTCGGTGAGTTATTTTCACTTAATTTTCTTTATTTTTGCTTATGTTTTCCATGAGCTATTATATACTTATCATGTTGTTTTTATTTGATACAACACATTGATGAGGTATTGGCACTGATGCGGCTACGACAGACCAGTAATGGTGATCTAATGTATCCCGATTGTGTCATTATTGATGTGGCCTTTGGCCAAACGCTAGTAACAACATATCGCAGTTTAATGAAAAAGGTCATTGGTAGAGGTGTAACAAAATGAGCCAAGCGAAAAAGATTGGCCAGAGAAGACTTGGACTTCGTCTCTGATGATTTTAAGTTTGATGACAGGATGATGCAATATGTACGGGGGAAAAGGCCCAAATATGGCCACAGTTGGGCAAAGGTTAAAAGAGTTTACTGCATCATTAACATCAAGGAAATGCACTGGATAGAAGTCGTCACGCTTCTAGATGAGGGGTTGCTGAAGATCCTGGACTGCAACCCAACTATTTGTCGAGATAGGCAGTTGGAAATCGAGTTGGAGCCACTGTCCATGTTGTTCCTGCGACTGTTGCGTGACAGTGGGATGTTTGAGCACTTTGGTGATCAAGTACTGACCGAAAAATGGCCAGTCAAGCGCTCTCCCATCCCAACAAATGATTCAAGGTAAATTTTGTATAAAACTAACTTACATAATACAATTGTTTTATAAGTTGATTCTAATGCTAATGTCTTCTTCCTATTGTAGTGCTGATTGTGGGGCATATGCCCTGAAATTTATTCAGTTAGACATGACCAACACCCCGATGGACGGCTTGAATGACGAAACAATGAGCAACTGTCGGGACCGTTGGGCTGTTGAGTGCTTCCAAGGGCATATGGATCTGTTTTGAGTGACCAGAACCCAATCAAAAGCTATGGAAGTTGGACTTTGAATTTTGTAGTTTATGTGATGTTGATGTTGATGTTGATACTTGGGTTGTGGTGCTGATGCTGTAGGTGTCATGCTTATACAAAGCTTTACCGAAAGAGACAGACTCAGTGAACTTCTCAATCTTGCACTCCATAACTTGGGTTTGTGAAGAGAGAAAATTTTACTCCCCGGACATCCCAAGTTTCCATTTAACAAATTGGCCTTAAAAAACTTTTTATTTTTTTATTTATTTAGAAAAGCTGACGTGGCTGCAGGTGTGCAGAATAACTTTGCAGGTTGCTGGCAAACAATGAGAATGAACTTCTCAAACTGGCTTGGGATGTTAGAGTAGGCTGCCGGTAAGGCATCTACAATCAAGGCTGGTGGCCAGAAGGAGGCATCTGCAATCAAAGCTACTAGCAAGGCATTGTACCAAATAATGATCTCAGATAGTGATTATACAGAATTCGAAAACTTCTCGAAGTGGCGGCATCTGCAATCAAGACTGTTGGCAAGACATGGTACCAAACAATGATCTCAGACAATGATTATACAGAATTCAAAAACTTCTCAAAGTGGTGGCATCTGCAATCAAGACTGCTGGTAAGTCATGGTACCAAACAATGATCTCAGACAGTGATTATACAGAATTTGAAAACTTCTCTAAGTGGGAGGTTCTTTCATTTGAGGTTAATGATATTGTATGGAAGGGAAATGAGAGGAAAAATGGTACTTGGAATTGGATTTTTATTTGCAATTGTCTAGGTGGAGGAAATTTTATTACAATCAGAACTGGAGTTAAATGTCTTAGGATTTATTGTGTTTTGGCACTATTATGGATGATTTTAAGTTTAAACTTTCAATTACATTGATGTCACTTATATTTTGATCTGTGATTGATTCGATTGATATAAATGGCTTCATTTTGCTGCTTATTCTTTTCGGATTTGGGAGGAAAATGAGTGAGGTCGAAATGTATCACAATCACAATTATTTCAAAATTAAGGAGAAATGTAGGAAAAATCTGTTTTGCCTATGATCGCTTAAGTGATATATGAGCGACCACATATATCTCTTAAGCGACCAAGAATTTTCCTCAAATGATCACTTAAGCGATCTGAAATCACTTAAGCGATCTAAAATCGCTTAAGCGACCAAGAGTAAAAGCAAAGAATCACTTAAGCAATCAAAGCGATCATAGATCTGGGTAGATGTTGATTCTACCTCGTAAATGATTGCTTAAGCGATCTGAAATCGCTTAAGCGACCAAGAGTAAAAATGAAAAATCGCTTAAGTGATACCAAGTGATCGCTTAAGCGATCATAGATCTGGGCAGATTTGATTCTGCCTCGGAAATGATTGCTTAAGAGATCATGTCCGAGGCAGACTCTCGCCGATGTGGCCTTTTTTGGCAAGATTCGCAGTGGATCTCGCCAGAAAAGGCCAGATGTGGCCGTCATGGATCGCCAAAGAAATGGTCATCGTTGATCGACAACGTCAGCCAGATCTGGACTTTTACGGCCGTCGACGGCCAAATCTGGCCGTAGATCTGGTATTTTCCGATAAGATCCGTGGTCGATGTGGCTGGAAAAGGCAATATCGTCACCCTACCCACCAGATCCAACCGGTCTACGTCATAATGCCCTTTTTCGGCTAGATTCCGACAGTGGTGGCCGAAATCTGGCACCGTGGGTAGGTGTGGGTGTATTTGTTAAATTTTAAAATTTTTCTTGGGGGTATTTATGATATTAATAAACTTAAGGGGTCTAAAAGTAATTAAAAATATAAACTAATATTTACTAAATAATTAAACAAACAAATATTTTGGGAATATGGATAAGAATATTCAACCAAACGCACCCTTTATGTTCTGAAGAAAGAAGAAGAAGATACGTTCACTAAGCTCGCATGGTTATCTAGTTCTCTTCGACCTAAATCTCTACCCTTGAGTTTGAGAATGATTATTGTACAATACAAAGGAAATTAGGCATGATCGCTTAAGAGATGCGAGATATCACTTAAGCAAATCATGGCTTATGTTTGATATAGACGTAAACATTCTATACCATATATGTTTGATATAGACGTAAAAGAACTATATGTTTAATTAAAATATAATAACGGTCATGTTCCATTGAACGAATCGTACACACTATACATTTAATATAGACATAAATATTATACACCATATATGTTTGATATAGACGTACAAAAACTATATGTTTAATAAAAATATAATAACGGTCATGGTCTACTGAACAAATCGTAAACCCTATATATAAACCTTAATAAAAAAACAAGGCTATTTACTTAACACTTTTAAACTACATGGGCTTTTAATTAAATTTGAACTTCATATGGCCTTTTAATAAAATGCCCCTATCGAACTAACAAAGACCAAGTGTTATTTTCACATTCTATTGGACCTATCGAAATTTCAACACCAAAAGAAAAGTGTAATTAATTCACTTTTTGACTGTACCAAATAGCAAAATAAAAAATATACATGGAAGACAGTTGTAACTCGGCAAAACCATCTGCACAACCAATCATTCAAATTTTAAACCTAGTTTACTCCTTTCTTTTACAATCAGACCGAGAAGAATTTCAAAAGAGTATAATATTTATTAAATGCCCTGAAAAATTCATTGTCTTCTTCTTCGTCCATATCTCAACTCTCAAGTCATTTTCTTACTCGAACTCTTAACATCTTTATGTTCCGAGAAAAGAAGAAGAATGTATGTTCACTAAGTTTGCATGGTTACCTAGTTCTCTTCAACCCTTCAAACTTCATGAGGTACTTCTCGCTCTTTCTTTGTTTATGCAAAACAAAATGTATTTTTTTTTCTTGTTGTCAATTTTCTCAGCGATCACGTGTATTTACACTTAGCCGCTTAAGAGATCCGGTGGTATTTATGATATCGCTTAATCGATTCTAACTTTTTACACTTGGTCGCTTAAGAGATTTACGATCGCTTAAGCGATCACCCTATATATTTAATATAGACGTAAACATTCTATACCATATATGTTTGATATAGACTTACAAGAACTATATGTTTAATAAAAATATAATAACGGTCATGGTCCACTGAACGAATCGTAAACCCTATATGTTTAACATAGACGTAAACATTCTACACCATATATGTTTGATATAGACTTACAAGAACTATATGTTTAATAAAAATATAATAACGGTCATGGTCCACTGAACGAATCGTAAACCCTATATGTTAAGAGTTCAAGCAATAAAATGGCTTCACAGTTGAGATATGGATAAAGAAGAAGACGGTGAAATTTTTAGAGCATTGATAAATATTACACTCTTTTGAGATTCTTCTCGGTCTGATTTTAAAAGAGTTATTATCTTAAGGAGTAAACGAAGTTTGAAAGACTAATTAACGGATTCTTTGTGCAGATAGTTTTGTACAGTTATAGCTCCATACTATTCGTTCAATAAAGAATACTTTATTGCCAACAACTAACAATTTTATGTACGAAGTTGTAACTCTGCAAAACCATTTGAACAAAAAATCTGTTTAATAGTCAAAAGAACTTCGTTTACACAGGGTCGCTTAAGCGATCATAGCGATCATGTGATGGGCAGAATCAATATCTGTCCAGGTGCATGATCGCTTAAGCGATCCGTGATATTGCTTAAGCGATTCTTCTCTTTTTCGCTTAGTCAATTAAGCGATCATATGATGGGCAGAATCAATATCTACCCAGGTGCACGATCGCCTAAACAATCCATGATATCGCTTAAGCGATCCTGTACGAAAAACCTTTTGTCGCTTAAGCGATATACTTAGTTGCTTAAGCGATCATGGGCAATACATACTTTTCCATCTTTTCTCCTGAATTTTGGCAAACTAAAATTACCAACACATATTAATTCCATACTTTCTCCTCAATTTGACAATCTAATTCCAAACTAAAATCACCAACAAATATTTACGCCATGTAACAAGAATACGAAATATAAAGAATGATTTATTAGTAACAATAAAATTTAAAACATCAATAATTGAAAAAAATAACTCATCAACGGTTGGCCTTGGCAACTCCCTGAATTTCATCCTTCTTTGAACCTAATTTTCTGGATCTGCATGTGATTGCTTCTGGCAACTACTTCTCTTGTGGTCAGGTTGCTTGCAAATTAAGCACTTATTCATCTTTCGGGGAACCTCAAAGGCTGATGGAATACGCTTAACTCTTTTTCTCCCCTTTGCTGTCTTCTTGAATGGCGGATAAATGATAATGTCAGCAAACTCTGGCGGCACTACCCACTGCTCTTCTGGAGGCATTGGATATATCGTTTCTGAATAATCTAACATGTAGTGATTTGCCATATAAAGAGGGGAGCAAAGTTCCATGTAAATTCTTGAACCAAAATCTGGCTTCCATTGGTGTTTCAATGCTGCTAGTGCATGAGGACAAGGTAAACATTGAATGTCAAGTACTTTACAACTGCAAGTTTTACTAATAAGGTTAACTAGGGCATCCGGACCATAGCCGCGAACAGTGAACTCTTGAGCATTAAGAGGATAAGCAAACAGTGCATTTGACAGTTCCATACGTTCTCGCAATAATTTTTCAGCTGGCGGAACAAGGGTTGTAGTAAAATTATTTGACTCCGTACGACGCTCATGGAACCACTGTGACAATGTCCTCTGGATGCATCAAAAAGTGCAACTATTAGAAACTCTCTTTCCATTAACAACTTTGAATTTATGGATTCGGCTATGTTCGTGGTGTTAACATCAAACCTTCTTCCAGGAAAGTAAGCTCTACTCCATCGCTGGAAACCAACATCGTGCTCAACATACTTAGCAACTCTATCATCCTTAATTCGAATTTGCTGGAAGTGCTCCTCGAACTCATCAACCCGATAAACTTTTGCTGCCATGTAGTATGTCTGAAGGAGGCCAGCACACTTAAACTTTTTTTTTAGGTTCTCACCAAGGTGCCTCATACAGAATCCGTAATATGCTTCACGATAAATAGTGGCAATCCTTTTCTTTATAGAGTTATGCCTATTGGATATTATGCACAACTCGTCACTGTTAGGCACTATCATACGTAATTGCTGAAAAAACCAAGTCCACGACTTGTCATTTTCAGAGTCAACCACACACCATGCAACAGGATATGTGTGATTCTCGCTGTTTGTGCAGTGGCCACCAACAATGTACCTCCATACTTTCTCGTCAGAAAGCAACCATCAACAGCCAACACCTTTCTCATGTTTACAAAACCCTTATAGCAGAACTGTAAGTAACAAAAAAATATTTAAACATCATATTCTTATCCCACTTCAAAGCTGTCTTGCTACCTTGGTTTGTCATCTTAAGCATATAACGGTACGCTTCTAATACTGCGTACCCGTGCTTTGGCGTGCCCCTCAAAAAATCTTGTGCATGTTGTCTCTGTTTCTAACATTTCCAGTAACTAAAAGCACATCCCAACTCTGTGCGCATAAGTCTCTGAATCTCTTTAGGAGATGGACCTTTCCCTTCAACGAACTGACTTTTGACAAATTGTCCAATAACATCAACGGAGGCTTGTCGATGCTCACCTGAAATATGTCCCAAACCCCATGTGTGCTCACGAGTATATGTGCTAAGAATAAAATTTTCCGACTCCGCTAACCTTCTACAATAAACCCGCCACTTGCATTTTCAGTCACGACATGCAACCGTCACAGCCAATGAATTTGACTTTTTGGTGATGAACTTACAATTACCTCTCTCGGCAACAAGTTTTAGCTTCCTCACCACTTCATCTTTGTTGTCAAATAAATACCCTATGCGCAACTCCGATCCATCCGTAAAAACATGAGCTGATTCACTACTACCTGCAATTGCCCCCTCTGAACCTACATAAATGGCCAATGTGTTCTCTTCCTTATAAACTACACCTTCTGTATAATTTGTATTTAAAGGAATCTCTACATCCGCGGGCATATGTACGGGGTCCTTCTCCTCAATATTTTCATTCTGCCCCCCATGACCAACCTCTTCTACGATGTCCTCCTCACCACCCAATTCACCGTCTACTCTTGATTTTTCAACTAACAAATCATTGTCGCCCTTGTAGTTCAAATTAAGACCAGGCAAATCTCCGCCAACTTCCTCGTTATCCCTTTCCTTTGAACCAACTTCCAACGGTTTTTCTACAAAAGAAACCCTTAAAATCAGCCTCGAACCATTATCGGCTACATCAATCATATATAACTTCACACTTTCATTCGACTTTAATATAGCAGAAGGTACCTTATAATGTTGAGGAACTCTTCTTAAAACACACCTCACAACTATATCACTACGTGAGCAACTCAATTCACCTGTTCTAATTATTTCATCAATCAACTCATCAAAACTAACCTCTTTGCTCACAACAATTGGTATAACTTCTTTGCTCTTCCCAATCCACTTCCAGCTACTTTCTTCCTCCACCCACTCACCAAAATATTCAACACCCAAAACAACTTGTCTCATGTCTCATAATAGCCAACTACCTATAATGCAAGAAAAAAACTATTCTTAACTGATGTGCTAAGGGTTGAAATATTTTAAAAAGCATTTGCACAGTCGCTTGACAAATCTGGTGTATTGCTTAAGTGGTCTGGTATATCGTTTATTGGATCGCTTAAGCGATATCATGTATAAATAAGCATGATCGCTTAAGCGATCTTATGCCATTTACTGATCGCTTAAGCGATATGCTGCTATACACCAGACTTTTAGCAGATCGCTTAAGCGATCTTATGCCACATACCTAATCGCTTAAGCAATCTATCTACTGTATTACCAGCGTACCAGATCGCTTAAGCGACACACCAGATCGCTTAAGCGATCCATCATATCCAGAGTACATTTTCAATCTCTCCGCCTACAATCAGTGCTACCACCCCCAGCTACCCATAATGCAAGACATTTTTCAACAAATTTCACTCCTTTTAACTTCCATTACATCAAACAAAACCTAAACAACTAAATCAAAATCAAAATCATAACCCGAACCCAATCCATCATTAAATCTTTGTAAATCAAAATATAAAATCGAAAGGGGAGATACACATACCTGGACGAAATGTCACGAGGAGGAAGAAGAGGACGACGACAACGGCGATCTATGTTGGAGAAGATATCAATGGCGGAGGAATGCGTTAATGTCGCGGGAGGAAGAAGAAGGTGTTTGGGTTTGTTTGCAAGAATTTCGACTCTTTGGGGACATATCATAATTTTTAAAAGATTACAGAATTATTCATTATTCGTAATTAACCCCTAATCAAGTTTAATTAAGCTTAATAAAAAACATGGCTATTTAGTTAAATTTTACAAACTGTAGCCTTTTAATTAAATTTTAACTCTAAATGGTCTTTTAATAAAATCCCCCCCACTCTGGCAGTGAAAGACCAAGCTTTATGGTTACAACACAAAAATTGCATAAAAAGTAATGATAAATTTGAATGCAAATTTAATAAATCCGATGAATAAAAGGAGAAAATTTAACTCCCTGGCCATCCCAAGTTTCCATTTAACAAAATGGCCTTGAAAATGTTTTTCATGTTTTTTAATTTAGAGAAGTTGACGTGGCACAGTTAGGATTCATTAAACATGTAAAATGGGTTAAAATTAAAAAATTAAAACATATGTGGGAAAAATCATAATTAATGAAAGTTTTTCAAAGTTTGAAATTTAAAAATGAGTCCCCCAATTCAAATCGCTTAATCGAAACTGATTAGGGCAAAAATCGATTTCTTGAACCCTAAACGGAGACTGTGCGATTTTTTATCGAAACTACAAATTTTTACACCATATTCAATCCTAAAATCGATTTCTTGAACCCTAAACGGAATCTCTGTGATTTTCGATGATACAGTCTAGATTTTCAATCAAAACTGCAAATTTTCACACCAAAGTCAATCCTAAAATCGATTTCTTGAACCCTAAATGGAATCTTTGCGATTTTCGGCTATACAGTCCACATTCACAATCGAAACTGTAAATTTTCACACCAAATTCAATCCTAAACCATGGCTGACATTCACAATGGGGAGAAAAACCCAACGCCACTTCGAATCCTAGAGTCCAGTGGTGCAAGTAGTTCAATGGCTGCTCTGGTGGATCATCTGATCAGTGAAGGTGGTCCACAGGTAGAGGAGACGACGACGACACAACAACAGAGAGAAGAATCACAAAACGGTTTTGAAGAGGAGGAGGCCAGCGAGAATTTAAGCGAGGAGAAGACCGAAGAGAATGCAGGCGACGAGGAGGCCAGCAAAGAAAGGGTACGTATTTGTTTTGGGAGTATTACTCTGTACTATCGCTTAAGCGATCATTTGTATCGCTTAAGCGATTCATCTCTTTTACTCATGGTCGCTTAAGCGATTCCAGATCGCTTAAGCGATTTTGTCCGAGGCAGAATCAACATCTGCCCAGATTTAAGATCGCTTAAGCGATCTTTTGTATCGCTTAAGTGATTCATCTTTACGATTCCAGATCGCTTAAGCGATCTTGTCCGACGTAAAATCATCTGCCCAGATCTAAGATCGCTTAAGCTATCTTTTGTATCGCTTAAGCGATCTTGTCCGAGGCAGAATCATCTGCCTAGATCTAAGATCACTTAAACGATCTTTTGTATGTTTAAGCGATTCATTCAGTTTACTCTTAGTCGCTTAAGCGATTTCGGATCGCTTAAGCGACCACATAGGTAATTTTTTGTTGCTGATATTTTGTTTATTAGTTGTTTTGGTTTATTTTTGTTGCTGATATTTTGTTTATATCGATTGTGCAGATTGTGCGAACCGTAAACTATAAAGACTACGGGTTGGACATTATAAGCGATAATGTACCGTACTTCCCTGTAAGGGTGACGTTCAGGTCGAGTTGGGATGTTTTTGAGAGAATAAAGGGGATTTTAGATGGATTGAGGAATGGTGAAGAACGATTCAAAGAGACTTGCTTCGGTCGGTTTTTTAAAATCGGAACAAATTGGAAAAAGGCATTATGGGGGCAGGGAGTGCATTATATGTTGTTGCACTCAGTAAAATGCAAAAAAAAAAAAAAAAAAAAAAAAAAAGCAAGAAATGTGGTTCGTGGTGGATGAAAAGTCACTACATTTTGGGATGATGGAATATGCCTTGGTGACCAGCTTAGGATGTGGGAAAATTCTAGATGAGAATGAGGCAAAGGCAATAAAGGAGAGTAAGGCAGCCATAAGGTTGGCTAACAAGGTTTTGTAGGGGGAAGCGTCTATTACATGATGTGATTTAGAGTAGAGGATAGAAAGAGTTTGGTTTACCGATTTAGAGAAGTTCAAACTGTGCTTGGTATTGTTCTTACATTCGATCCTAATGGCTGGTGACTCAACAAAAGCCGTTGATATGGATTGGGTGAGGTTTGCAAGCAACTTGGACTTTTTTAATTCTTATCCGTGGGGACGGGTATCATTTAAGTGAACCATGGACTCCTTGCAAGGGAAAGACATGGCGTTGAAGCAGTCACAATGGGTCAGGAAGGATAAACCGAGCATGTACAATTTGTTTGGCTTCCTATGGGCAATGCAGGTAAATATTAATAGCCTTTTGTTATATTTTTTGTAATATATGTGTTTGAATTATGATATGGACTATTTTTTTACAATGTAGGCTTGGATGTATGAAGTCGTCCCTGTCTTTTCTAGGGCCCGGGAGAAGGGGAGGAGGAGGAAGAGTTCAAATGTGCGACAGCAATTTCCTAGGATGTTGCGGTGGCATGTCAAGAAGTGTACCCATTGGGATTACGACCAAATAGACATTGAAATTGAAGCGGTTCTGGTAAGATTAAAGAATTAAGCTTTTGAATATGTAGTTGCTTTAAAATGTCGCTTTGCAAGGAGTCATTTGTCCTTTTCTCACTGCTACTATGGGTGAAGCGGAAAAGGAGTTTGTCACATCTTTCGAACCATTGGAGGATGAAAGGGATTAATGGATAGACCGCCTGATGCAGGAACTAGCAGGGGTCACGCATGTGATGGCAGTTGCAGGGCCACTGTTTGAGAACTTGGTTGAAGCCGATGATGATGAAGCTCCAATCGGCGGGAGGGAGAAGGAGGAGGAGGCGGAGGAGAGGGAGGAAAAGGTTTGTGTGCCTCAGCAAATCGATACAACAAGTACCCCTTTACCGAGACGTCGGCGTCGGGAAAATGAGGTGGTTGACCTCATAAATAGCCTGTTTGAGAGTTTTACAACAGCCGTTTATGACAGGTTTGACAAGATGGAAGAGCGGATGAAAAGGGTGGAGGAGAAAGTGGATAAGGTGGCAAAGAAAGTTGGTATGGTGGAGGAGGAAGTTGGTGGAGTATTAAAGGCAGTTGAAGTGCAACCTAGGCTGAAAAGAGAGAGTCGAAAGAGCAAGTTTGTCAAATCACTTTACACGGTAGTAACACATGGAAAGAAGAGAAAAATTAAGAAACAAATAGAGGAAGAAGCAAAAATGGAGGAGGTTGGTGGAGGAAGTGGGGCAGTGATAATAGAGGAGGGTGAGGTGGGAGGCGAAGGAAGCGGGGATGTACAAATGGAGGAAGGGGTAGGAAGTGGGCAAGCAAAAATAGACTCAAAGGTCAATTTGTATAGGCCAATAGAGGAGGAAAAGAAAAAACTCTTCTATGTCTATTACAATGAATCATGAAGTGATGCCCATGTAGAGTGTAAGACAGGGGATTATCGTCGGGAATGATTTGAACAGTTGTTGACGATGGGCATGTGGCTTGAGGACTTGGTGAGTTATTTTCGTTTAATTTTCCTTAATTTTTCTTATGTTTTCCATACTTATCATGTTGTTTTTATTTGATGCAGCACATCGATGAGGTATTGGCATTGATAAGGCTACGACAGACCGGTAATGGTTATCTATTGTATCCCAACTGTGTCATCACCGATGTGGTGTTTGGCCAAACGCTTGTTTCGACATATCGCAATTTAATTAAAAAGGCCATTGGTAAAGGTGTAGCAAAAGGAGCCAAGCGAAAAAGATTGAGCCCAGAAGACTTGGTCTGTGTCCCTGATGATTTTAAGTTTGATGACAGGATGATGTAGTATGTACGGGGGGGAAAGGCCCAAATATGGCCACAGTTAGGCAAAGTTAAAAGAGTCTACTGCATCATCAACATCAAGGATATGCATTGGATATCAGTCGTTACGCTTCTAGAGGAGGGTTGCTGAACATCCTTGACTGCAACCTATCTATTTGTCGAGGCAAGCAGTTGGAAACCGAGTTGGAGCCACTATCCGTGTTGTTCCAAGGGTTGTTGCGCGACAGCGCGATGTTTGAGCACTTTGGTGATCAAGTACTGACCGGAAAATGGCCAATTAAGTGCTCTCCCGTCCCAACAACTGATTCAGGTTAAATTTTGTATAAAACTAACTTACATAATACAATTGTTATATAAGTTGATTCTAATGCTAATGTCTTCTTCCTATTGTAGTGTTGATTGTGGGGCATATGCCCTGAAATTTATTCAGTTAGACATGACCAACACCCTGATGGACGGCTTGAATGACGAAACAATGAGCAACTGTCGAGAGCGCTAGGCTTTTGAGTGCTTCCAGGGGCATATGGATCCGTTTTAAGTCACCAGAACCCAATCAAAAGGTATGGAAGTTGGACTTTGAATATTATAGTTTATGTGATGTTAATGTTGATACTTGGGTTATGGTGCTGATGCTGCAAGTGTCATGCTTATACAGAGCTTTATCGAAAGAGACGGACTCAGTGAACTTCTCAATCTTGCACTTCATAACTTTTTGGATTTTTTTTTTTTAATTTACAAAAGCTGACATGGCTGCAAGTATATGCCGGATAATTTTGCAGGTTCTTGGCAAACAATGAGAGGAAACTTCTCAAAGGCTGGTTGCCAGGAGGAGGCATCTGCAATTAAGGCTGTTGGCAAGGCATGGTACCAAACAATGATCTTAGACAATGATTATACAAAATTTGAAAACTTCTCAAAGGCCGGTTGCCAAGAGGAGGCATCTGCAATCAAGGCTGCTGGCAAGGCATGATACCAAACAATGATCTCAGATAGTGATTATACAGAATTCGAAAACTTCTCAGAGGCTTGTTGGCAAGAGGAGGCATCTGCAATCAAGGCTGCTAGCAAGGCATGGTACCAAACAATGATCTCAGACAGTGATTATACAGAATTCGAAAACTTCTCAGAGGCTTGTTGGCAAGAGGAGGCATCTGCAATCAAGGCTGCTAGCAAGGCATGGTACCAAACAATGATCTCAGACAGTGATTATACAGAATTCAAAAACTTCTCAGATGCTGATTGGTAGGAGGAGGCATCTACAATCAAGGCTGCTAGCAAGGCATGGTACCAAACAATGATCTCAGACAGTGATTATACAGAATTTGAAAACTTCTCAAAGGCTAGTTGGCAGGTCACAAGAGGGAAATGAGAATGTATTGAAGGGAAATGAGAATGTATTGAAGGGAAATGAGACGAAAAATGATACTTGGAATTGGGTTCTTCTTTGCAATTGTTTGGATGGAGGAAATTTTATTACAATCAGAACTAGAGTTAAATGTCTTAGGAATTATTGCGTTTCGGCACTATTATGGATGATTTTAAGTTTAAACTTTCAATTACATTGATGTCTCTTATATTTTGATTTGTGATGAATTAGATTGATATAAATTACTTAATTTTGAGATACAAATTCTTTTTGGATTTGGGAGGGAAATGAGTGAGGTAGAAATGTATCCCAATCACAGTCATTTCGAAATTGATTAACTTAAAGACAGGCATGGTACCAAACAATTACGTATATGAGCGACCACGTATATCTCTTAAACGATCAAGAGTTTTCTAGAAATGAGTGCTTAAGCAATCTTAAATCGCTTAAGCGACCAAGAGTTCTTTTACGAAGAATCGCTTAAGCGATACATAAGATCGCTTAAGCGATCATAGATCTGGGCAGAGTTTGATTATGCCTCAGACAAGATCGTTTAAGCGACCAAGAGTCTTTTACGAAGAATCGCTTAAGCGATACAAAGGGATCGCTTAAGCGATCATAGATCTGAGCCGAAGATTATGCTTGGAACAAGATCGCTTAAGCGATCTAAAATCGCTTAAGCGACCAAGAGTAAAAGCCAGGAATCGCTTAAGCGATACGTAAGGATCGCTTAAGCGATCATAGATCTGGGCAGATGTTGATTCTGCTGCGGACAAGATCGCTTAGGCGATCTGAAATCGCTTAAGCGACCAAGAATAAAAGCAAAGAATCGCTTAAGTGATACAAACGGATCGCATAGATCTGGGCAGATGATTCTGCCTCGGTAATGATCGCTTAAGCGATTTAAGATCGCTTAAGCGATCATGTCCGCAGACATCGCTTAAGCGATCGTCCGTGTGGGCACTTATGTATTCTTTGCTCATGATTGCTTAAGCGATCGTAAATCGCTTAAGCGACCAAATGTAAAAGGTTAGATCGGTTAAGCGATATCATAAATACCACTGGATCTCTTAAGCAACTAAGTCTAAATACACAGGATCGCTTAAGCGATATAGTAAATCACTTAAGCAATCTTGTGTATTCGGATTCTATTTATTGTATTTCAGAAGATCGGTTAAGCGATTAACGCTATCTTAAACATATAAGGTGTACGATTCGTTCTCAGTAGAACATGATCGTTATTATATTTTAATTAAACATATAGTTCTTTTATATCAATATGAAACATATAAGGTGTATAATGTTTACGTCTATGCTAAACATATAGGGTTTATGATTCATTTAGTGGACCATGACCGTTATTATATTTATATCAAACATATAGTTCTTTTACGTCTATATCAAACATATGAGATGTAGAATGTTTACGTCTATGCTAAACATATAGGGTTTACGATTTGTTCAGTGGACCATGACTGTTATTATATTTATATTAAACATATAGTTCTTTTACATCTATATCAAACATATAAGGTATATAATGTTTACGTCTATGCTAAACATATAAGGTTTATGACTCGTTCAGTGGACCATAACCGTTATTATATTTATTAAACATATAGTTTTTTTATGTCTATATCAAACATATATGGTATAGAATGTTTACGTCTATATTAAACATATGTACATAAACTTGGGAGATAAATATTGAAGTAAATTACCCTTAATCAGTTATGCGATCCCGTCTATTTAGCCTTAGTCCCTTAAGAAGGTTACAGCAGTTGTGCTGAAAAACTTATTGTGATAAGAGGAGCGAACCGTTGTTCATAGTGAAAAAGTTTCTGAAAAATTCTAGCACTCTCTTGGTCTACATAATGCAGAGCATATGGTTACATAGTTCAATTTTATATTTTTTATATATTACTTTCTTGCCAAGAACTAACAAAAATAATAGAATAACAATAGATCTTTCAGTGTTAAACGAGAAATTAAATCGCTTAAGCGATCAAGCGAATTTCTTCTTCTTCTTTCTCCATAACATAAATGGTGCGTTTGGTTGAATATTCCTATCCATATTCCTAATCCTATTCTCAAAATATTTGTTTGTTTAATTATTTAGGAAATATTAGTATATATTTTTTAATTATTTAGATCCCTTAAGTTTATTAATTTCATAAAATACCCCCATAAAAAGAGTTTAAAAATTAATAGAAACACCCTCACTTACCCATACTTGCCAGATTTCGGCAACCACAGTCGGTCGTCTCCAGAATCTGTCATAACGGCCTACAAACGACCGAAACTGGCCCATAATTCACCGATGTGGCCTTTTCCGGCCATATCCACAGTAGATCTGGCCGAAAAAAATCAGATGTGGCCGTCATCGCTTTCCGACCAGATCTGGATTTTTGCAGTTGTCGACGGCCACATCTGGCCGTAGATCTGGCATTTTTCGGCCAGATCCGTGGTCGATGTGGCCGTAATAGGCCATATTGATGCCCTACCCGCCAAATCCGATCGATTTGCGTCGTAACACCTTATTCCGGCCAAATTCCGGTGGTGGTGGCCGGAATCTGGTACCGTGGGTAGGTGGGGGTGTTTTTGTTAATTTTTAAACTTTTTTCTGGGGGTATTTATGAAATTAATTAACTTAAGGGGACTAAAATAATTATTTTGGAAAAATACTAATGTTTCCTAAATAATTAAACAAACAATCATTCTGGCAAAAAATTAGTATATTGTTTTACGAAGGAAATTAGGATATTAGTTAAGTAAATCATGGCTTATGTATAATGTCTCGCTTAACATTGAAAGATCTATTATTTTTTGTTAGTTCTTGGCAAGAAAATAATACATAACAAATATAATAATAATATAAAATTGAACTTTGTAACCATATGCTCTCCAATCTGTAGACCAAGAGGGTGTCTGAACTCTGTAATCATGGAGTAAACGAAGTTTGAATGACTAATCAACAGATTGTTTGTGCCGATAGTTTTGCATAGTTACAGCTCCATACGATTCGTTGATTAAAGAATACTTAATAATAATAAATATTAAATAAAAAAAAAACTAACAACAGTATTATAATAAGTGTAGATAATTTAATTTAATGTACGGAGTTGTGACTGTGCAAAACCATTTGAACAAACAATCTGTTCAGTAGTCATTCAAAAGTCTAAATACACAGGGTCGCTTAAGCGATTTTTGATCGCTTAAGTGATCAAGTCCGAGGCAGAATCAATATCTGCCTAGGTGCATGATCGCCTAAGCGATCCGTAATATCGCTTAAGCGATTCTTCTCTTTTTCAATTGGTCGACTAAGCGATCGTAGATCATTTAAGCGATCATGTGATGGGTAGAATCAATATCTGCCCAGGTGCATGATCGCCCAAGCGATCTGTGATATCGCTTAAGCGATTCTTCTCTTTTTTCACTTGGTCGATTAAGCGATCATAAGCGATCATGTGATGGGCAGAATCAATATCTGCCCAGGTGCATGATCACCCAAGCGATCCGTGATATCGCTTAAGCGATTCTTTTTTTTTTTTACTTGGTCGATTAAGCGATTGTAGATCGCTTAAGCGATCATTTATGAAAAAACCTTTGTCGCTTAAGTGATCATGGGCAATACATACTTTTCCATCTTTTCCCCTGAATTTTGACAAACTAAAATTACCAACACATATTAATTCCATACTTTCTCCTCAATTTGACAACCTAATTCCAAACTAAAATCACCAACAAATATTTACGCCATGTAACAAGAATACTAAATATAAAGAATGATTTATTCAAGGTAACAATAAAATTAAAAAAATCAATAATTGAAAACAATAACTCATCAACGATTGGCCTTGGCAACTCCCTGAATTTCATCCTTCTTCGAACCTAATTTCTGGATCTGCATGTGATTACTTATGGCAACTGCTTCTCTTGTGGCCAGGTTGCTTGCAAATTGAGCACTTATTCATCTTCCGGGGAACCTCAGAGGCTGATGGAAAACGATTAACTCTTTTTCTCCCTTTTGTTGTCTTCTTGAATGGCGGATGGATGATAATGTGTGCCAACTCTGGCGGCACTACCCACTGCTCTTCTGGGGCACTGGATATATCGTTTCTGAATAAGCTAGCATGTAGTGATTTGCCATATAGAGAGGGGAGCAAAGTTCCATGTAAATTCTTGAACCAAAATCCGACTTCCCTTGGTGTTTCAGTGCTACTAGTGCATGAGGACAAGGTAAACATTTATTGTCAAGCACTTTACAGTTGTAAGTTTTACTAACAAGGTTAACTAGGGCATCCGGACCATAGCCGCGCACAGTGAACTCTTGAGCATTAAGAGGATAGACAAACAGTGCATTTGACAGGTCCATACGTTCTCGCAATAATTTTTCAGCCGATGGAACAAGGGTTGTAGTAAAATTATCTGACTCCGTACAACGTTCATGGAACCACCGTGACAATGTCCTCTGGATTGTATCAAAAAGTGCAACTATTGGAAACTCTCTTTCTATTAACAACTTCGAATTTATGGACTCGGCTATGTTCGTGGTCATGACATCAAACCTTCTTCCAAGAAAGTAAGCTCTATTACATCGCTCGAAACCAACATCCTGCTCAAGATACTTAGCAACTCTATTATCCTTGATTCGGATTTGCTGGAAGTGCTCCTCGAACTCATCAACCCGATAAGCTTTTGTTTTATGTTCTCACCAAGGTGCCTCATACAGAATATGTGATGTGCTTGAGGGTAAATAGTGGCAATCCCTTTCTTTATAGAGTTGTGCCTATCGGATATTATGCACAACTCGTCACTGTTAGGCGCTATCATATGTAATTACTGAAAAAACCAAGTCCACGACTTGTCATTCTCATAATCAACCACACATCATGCAACAAGATATATGTGATTCTCGCTGTCTTGGCCCTCCACCAACAATGTACTTCCATACTTTCCCGTCAAAAAGCAACCATCAACAGCTAACACCTTTCTTATGTTTACAAAACCCCTTAGAACAGAACCGTAAGCAACAAAAAAATATTTAAATATCATATTCTTGTCCCACTTCAAAGCCGTCTTGCTACCTTGGTTTGTCAACTCAAGCATATAACGGTATGCTTCTAATACTGCGTACCCATGCTCTGGCGTGCCCTTCACAAAATCTTGTGCATGTTGTCTCCATTTCTAGCATTTCCAGTAACTAACAGCACATCCCAACTTTGTGCGCACAAGTCTCTGAATCTCTTTAGGAGATGGACCTTTCCCTTCAACGAACTGACTTTTGACAAATTGTCCAATAACATCAGCGGAGGCTTGTCGATGCTCACCTGAAATATGTCCCAAACCATATGTGTGCTCATGTGTATATGTGCTAAGAATAAATTTTTTTGTCTCTGTCATCCTTCTATAATAAACTCGTTACTTTCACTTTTGGTCACGACATGTAATTGTCATTGCCAATGAATTTGACTTTTTGGTGATGAACTCAAAATTACCTCTCACGGCAACAAGTTTTAGCTTCCTCACCACTTCATCTTTGTTGTCAAATAAATACCCTATGCGCAACTCCGATCCATCCGTAAAAACATGAGCTGATTCACTACTACCTGCAATTGCCCCTTCTGAACCTACATAAACGGCCAATGTGTTCTCTTCCTCACAAACTACACCTTCTGCATAATCTGTATTTAAAGGAATCTCTACATCCGCGGGCACATGTACGGGGTCCTTCTCCTCAATATTTTCATTCTGCCCCCCATGACCAACCTCTTCTACAATGTCCTCCTCACCACCCAATTCACCGTCTACTCTTGATTTTTCAACTAACAAATCATTGCCGCCCTTGTAGTTCAAATTAAGACCAGGCAAATCTCCGCCAACTTCCTCGTTATCCCTTTCCTTTGAACCAACTTCCAACGGTTTTTCTACAAAAGAAACCCTTAAAATCAGCCTCGAACCATTATCGGCCACATCAATCATATATAACTTCACACTTTCATTCGACTTTAATATAGCAGGAGGTACCTTATAATGTTGAGGAACTCTTCTTAAAACACACCTCACAACTATATCACTACGTGAGCAACTCAATTCACCTCTTCTAATTATTTCATCAATCAACTCATCAAAACTAACCTCTGTGCTCACAACAATTGGTATAACTTCTTTGCTCTTCCCAATCCACTTCCAGCTACTTTCTTCCTCCACCCACTCACCAAAATATTCAACACCCAAAACAACTTGTTCCATGTCTCATAATAGCCAACTACCTATAATGCAAGAAAAAAACTATTCTTAACTGATGTACTAAGGGTTGATATATTTTAAAAAGCATTTGCACAGTCGCTTGACAGATCTGGTGTATCGCTTAAGCGATCTGGTATATCGTTTACTGGATCACTTAAGCGATATCATGGATCGCTTAAGCGATCCAGTATAAATAAGCATGATCGCTTAAGCGATCTTATGCCATTTACTGATCACTTAAGCAATCTACTGCTATACACCAGACTTTTAGCAGATCGCTTAAGCGATCTTATGCCACATACTTGATCGCTTAAGCGATATATCTGCTGTATTACCAGCATACCAGATCGCTTAAGCGACACACCAGATCGCTTAAGCGATCCATCATATCCAGAACACATTTTCAGTCTCTCCGCCTACAATCGGTGCTACCACCCCCAGCTACCCACAATGCAAGACATTTTTCAACAAATTTCACTCCTTTCAACTTCCATTACATCAAACACAACCTAAACAACTAAATCAAAATCATAACCCAAACCCAATCTATCATTAAATCTTTATAAATCAAAATATAAAATCGAAAGGGGAGATACACATACCTAGACGAAATGTCACGAGGAGGAGGAAGAGGACAACGACGACGACGATCTGTGTTGGAGAAGATGTTAATGTCGCGGGAGGAAGAAGAAGGTATTTGGGTTTGTTTGCAAGAATTTCGACTCTTTGGGGACATATATAATTTTTAAAAGATTACATAATTATTCATTATTCGTAATTAACCCCTAATTAAGTTTAACTAAGCTTAATAAAAAACATGGCTATTTAGTTAAATTTTACAAACTGTATAGCCTTTTAATTAAATTTTAACTCTAAATGGTTTTTTAATAAAATCCCCCGAATAAAGGCTGATCTATTGAAACACAAATTACTACAATACCCTTACCTGTTATTACTGATGTCATTATGAAATTACTATAATTTCCTGATATTAAATATGAATAAGAATAACACGCTGTTTCATTAGAGAAAATTTTGTTTTAGTTTAAACAGATGATTTTTTTATTAAAAAATAAATATTAACCTCCTTTTTAGTTAGTCTCGCCAGAACTTTCCTCGCCATTCGGAGGCGATGTTTCTTGGCAGCTTCATTCACAACTTCTTTCGTCGGTCTCGTCGGCACTCAAGCTGTGGTAAAGCCGTGTTTCTGGCAGATTGGATTTAGGTGGTGTTAATAGAAGCTTCGTCGACAACTTACTTCGTCACTATTGCTGGAATTCAGAGCTGCTCGTGATTCCTTGCTCGCGATGTTGCTTTGTTAGCCATTTTCGTCACTGAGATTGAGAAAAGTGACACTTGAGTGTCAAATCTGAAAATGACACCATTGCAATACATAAAATAAAATTTATTAGAAAAATAAACATAAAGATTATAGATGGACACTCCCAGCCACCCCCACAAAAGACTGGTTTCCTCTGAAAATAGTTGGTCAAGCCAGGCCGATGGCTAAGCATGGCCACGCCTTGCGTAGCCAATAACTGACTAGGATCTGGTAGCGTAGGCCAGATCTGACGCTGCAAGGCCATAGGTGTTGGTCGCTCTTGCTGGCCAATTTTTTTAAAATTTTTTAACACTTTCTATATATTTTTCAGATTTTTTTTTCAATTTTCATATTCCTTAACTTTTAATTTTTTTTTAGATTTTAAAATATTTTCATATTTTCATATCTATTTTGTTGATTTGTTTATGTTTCAAAATATTTTAGTTTTTATGTTCTTCTTTTTCAGATTTTTTTTTTAATTTATTTTCGTTTTTTAGATTATTATATTATTAATCTTTCAGTTAGTTTTAATTCTTTTATTTTATTCTTTATAAAAAAATTATTTACAAAATATAATATCTTTTTTTTTTTAACTTAAAAGGTCCGTTTTATCCTTCATTTGTTAGAACTAATGGCTAAAAATTAATAGACAGCATGGGGTGTTTTTGGTAGTTTTTGAATATTAAGGGGTGCCATTAGTTTCTTGAGTTTCAGAGGTGAAAAATAGTATGAGTAATACTATAGTTACCGACGGGTGTGCACCGAATTTGTGCACCGAATGACGTGGCAAAATCCTGACCGTTTATTTATTATCAGTTAATATTAATCAACGGTCAGGATTTTATCACGTCATTCAGTGCACAAATTTGGTGTAAACTTTTCGGTAACTCTATCATTTTCCAAATAGTATTAGCCCTAGGTTTGTTATAAAAAAAAAAAAATGTATTTAAACAAATTTTTTTTGGTGACTTAGGGCATGTCAGGGCCAATTTACAAGTACCTTGACCAATCATCCGGGGTTAATTTAATCTCCGAAGCCTTGAAATTATTGATCGGATAAACCTTCTAATGATTATCCCTATTAATAACTAAGTAGAATCAAACTAAAAAATAATATATTTATGAGTCCCTATCGTCCCACCCAACCATTTAGGGATGGTTAATTGTATGTAAAAATTGAGAGAATAATAATGTAATACAACTTCCATACATTGGCTTAAATTTGGCCAATTATTCGGCGAGGGCAAAATTGTTTTTGTTGTTATTTTATTTATTTATTTTAAATCCTAGAAATAATTAACCCTCTTTCCCATTACAGGTAATGAATTTTTTGTTATTGAGGATTGGGAAAAGTTACAAAATAAAATTTAAAAAACCCTGAATTTGTTTGTTTATTTTGAGTTTGTCAAATTTCCAACGGCTGTGTTAGATTTAACCGGTAGTGGCTGTGTTGTGGCAAGAGTTAAGGGTATCATAAAGTTCAGTTAGTTTCTCAGAACAAAATATGCAATCAAGCAACATAAAATTTATTGAGCATAGAAATTTATAAGTTTATTAGTATAACTTAAAAAAATAATATCGACATCAAGTTGCATTTGTTGTGCCTCGTGCACTCCAATTTTTCTACTCCCTAATCCAAAGACTATTGCGAATCAATAATGCTACGGACACCGGGATTATACATCGAAATCTTTCACCGAATGACGTGTCTCGTGACTCAGACCAGCCATGTATAAATTTGAAAAATATTTTGCGAGTGAACGGCCGTCCATAAATTAGGGATGGCCGTTCACTTACGATGGACCCTCATCCATATTATATGGACAGGAGTCCATTTACTATGGACGGGAGTCCATATAATATGGACGCCCGTTCATCAGTAAATGGAGAAAAAACACATTAACAAAATAATGGACGACCGTTCACTCGCAATGGACGGTCGTCCCTAAATAATGGACGGGCGTCCCATAATTTAAATAAAATAATTTATAGCCGAAATTCAGGGATGCCCGTGGACAGGAGTCCATTTACTATGGACGGTAGTCCTTATAATATGGACGCCCGTTCATCAGTAAATGGAGAAAAAACACATTAACAAAATAATGGACGACCATTCACTCGCAATGGACGGTCGTCCCTAAATAATGGACAGGCGTCCCATAATTTAAATAAAATAATTTATGGCCGAAATTCAGGGATGCCCGTTCATCAGTTATGGACGGCCATCCTTGAATTTTGGACGAGCGTCCGAAAATAAGGGACGCCCATCCATAATGTAAATATAACAAATGGTTGGACGGGCGTCCATAAGTTGTGGACGGCAGTCCCTAACTTGTGGACCGTCATCCCTAACTTGTGGATGCCCATCCATACTGTACATTAAAAAAAATTAAACAAATTTTTGGATGCCCGTCCATTATTTAGTGGACGAACGTCCCTAAATTGTGGACGGGCGTCAAAATATAATGGACGCCCTTCAATACTTTCAATTAATACAAAAATTTTTAAAACAAATTTTTCAGACGCCCGTCCATATTTTATGGATGGGGGTCCATATAAAAAGGACGGTTGTCCATGTAATATGGATGACCGTCCATAATATAATAAATGTTTTTTTTTTTTTTATTTGCAAAAGACATTAGCTTATCCAACACGATTTCTCTAAAACAAGCGGCAAAATTTTGCGAGCGAAAGAAAAAAGAAAAAATCTCATTTTATACCTATACTTTCTGCTTCATCGTTCCTGTTCTTCGCGTCTGCATTCTTCTCATCTGTGGCTCTACCAGATTCTTCCTCAACAACTGTTTCTTCCTCAACAACCAACTACCGTGACAAGAACAAAAGCCATAAATTTTTCAAGCAACAATTGTTTAGGTTGGAAAGAGAGTTAAGAAGATCAAAATTTGTTCAGTTTAGAAAGATTTGTTGAGGTTGTTAAGAGGTTTTTATTTAACTTATGCATTTATTTAGTTTTGTATTATATTTTGGATTGAATATATGTTACAATAGAAAATAACTGATAGATAATATTTGTTGGTGATTGTTGTGAATCAGATTCGTGAACGTGAACAGTAGTATTGGTTTTGCATTAAATTACAGAATATGGAAGAGTCCAGTTTGCCTCATTTCAATGATGTTGAGGTAAATTGTACTCGAAACCTTAACTTTTTCGTTAACATGATTTTAAATTTATTGTATCATATTGTTTCTTATGATGTGTTGTATTAGTACATTCTAATTTTGTCAATTATAAAACTATTAAATGATCAAGAAAATGAACGTGATGAATTACAAGATATGGGATGTGCAGAGGAAGAAGTGAAGCCTCATATTGGAATGGTGTTTAATTCAGTTGATAGTTTAGTGAAGTATTACAAACGGTATGGTAACAAAATGAGATTTGAAGCAATGATACGTACGTCAAAGAAAGGCGATGATGGAGAGATGAGATATGTGACAATGGCATGTTCTTGTTCTGGGAAGGAGAGATGTAAATCCAAAAATATCTTGAAAAAGCAACCTGTTGCCAAAACAGATTGCAAGAGTCGAATTAGTGCAGCTTTGAATGGTGAATGCAAATGAGAAATTAAATTAGTTGTACTTGAATATAACCATGATCTTACAAGTCTGACAAAAAGAAGATATTTCAAGGTTAACCGAACAATACAACCTTATGTGAAAAGGAGGCTTGAAGTTAATGATGTGACTAGGATTAGACCATGTAAAAATTTTCATTCATGTTTAGTTAAGGCAAGAGGTGTAGAGAATTTGATGTTTCTACAAAAAGATTGTAGGAACTATATTGAAAAAGTGAGAAGGCTATGACTTGGAGTTAGAGATGCTTCGGCAGTACTTGAGTATTTTATGAAAATGCAAAAAGAGAATTCAAATTTCTGGTACATGATTGATGTAGATGAAGAGAGTCGATTACAGAATGTGCTATGGGTTGATACTAGATGTATGGTTGCATATAAAGAATTCGGTGATGTTGTCACCTTCGACACAATGTATCTGATGAACAAATATAATATGCCATTTGCTGCTTTTGTGGGGGTTGATCATCATGGACATTCGACGTTGTTAGGTTATGGGTTAATTTCTCATGAGGACACTAAGACATTGTATGGCTATTTCGTTCTTGGCTTGAATGCATAGATGTTCCTCCTAATGGAATTATCACTGATCAAGATAAGGTCATGCAAAATGCAATTGAGATTGTTTTACCTGGTACAAGAAATAGGTGGTGTTTGTGGCATATAATGAAGAACTAATTGAAAAGTTAAGAGGGTATAAGGAATATGAAACTATAAAGTTTAAGTTGCAAAATATTGTGTATGATTCCTTAACGCGTGAAGAGTTTGAAGAACAATGGAACCAATTCGTTGATATGCACAACCTTCATGAGAATGGATGGTTATGTGGATTGTACAAAGAAAGAGTACGATGGGTGCTTGCATTTCTTAAAGATACTTTCTGGGCAGGTATGTCTACTACCCAATGTAGTGAAAGAATGCATGCATTTTTTGATGGATATGTAAATTCCAAAACTACTTTGAAACAATTTGTGGAACAATATGATAATGCATTGCGAGAAAAAGTGGAAAAAGAAAGGGAGGCTGATTTTAGATCTTTCAAATCTTGGATACCATGCATAACTAATTACCCTATTGAGAAACTATTTCAAAATGCATACACAACTGCAAAGTTTAAAGAGTTTCAAGAAGAGATTGCGGGGAAGATTTATTGTGAATTATCTTTTCTGAATAAATGCAATTCATATGAGAAGTATCAAGTTTTGGAAGATGTTTGGTTTGGAGATAGTAGTCGTCGTGTTCCCTTTGTGGTATACTTTGAAGAAAGTTCGTGTGATATTTGTTGTACTTGTCATTTGTTTGAGTTCAAGGGGATTTTATGCAGACATGCCATTATGGTGTTGATTCATAAAAGGGTTTCACATGTTCTAGAAAAGTACATTTTATGGCGTTGGAGGAAAAATATAAACAGATGTCATACGGAAATTAAGGTGAGTTATAATAGGTGGAGCACCAACATTGAAGGACAACGTTTTGATAACTTGTCTAATCTAGTGCTGACAGTAGCCGATATGGCATCAAACAATGAGGAAGATTATATTAATATGTTGATGGAGTTCATGATTGACATGAGAAAAAAGTTGGAGCAAAAGGAAAATGAGGGAGGGCTTGGTACAAAAGTGAACATCTCTTCCACAACTGGTTTGAGTAGTAAAGATAAGGACAGTCCTCCGAAAGAGGGGAAAATTGTAATTATTAGTCCACAGGCAGCTCGTAGCAAAGGTCGTCCTCCATGTAGAAGAAAACAATCGAAGGTGGAAGAAATTGTACGTAGGGTTAAAAAGAAAAAATTACAAAATCAAATAATTAGTATGAGTTATACACATATTCTTATATAATATTTCTTTTTTGAAACATTATTTACTTATTTGAAGTTTATAATAACATCGACTTGATTATTAATGTGTTATAATACTTTTTAGGAAAATGACCATCAGTAGAGTGAGAAAAGGAACAGTTTCTTTCATCTATTTCAGTGGCCGATGCGGAAACTCAAGTGTTGTCGAATGATGTTGTTACTACCTAGGTATGTGTTATGTATGTTGTATAATTGTAATTGGCTTAAGTTTTCTATAATGTGTGCTAAATTGTGGTTGTTAAACAATGACAGTTGTCCACTGGTCCGGTTCAGAATCTCACAGGACAAAGTAATTTCTGTACTGGATAAGAGTTTGTAAATGATGAACATATCTCATTGGGAGATGTTTGATATTGTTGACAAGTTGAAGCATATAGAATTGTATTTGGTAGAAATTATTCATGTTTTGGTTAATTTCTGTCGAATGCAGTTGAGTTGTATGCTGGTAGTTTTGTTTTTAGTATTTTGTCATTGGTTGTGTATGAGTAGGCTATCTGCTGTAGGATTGTGAATTCATGATAATGACCTTAATGTAACTTATTATGAATGTTTTCAGCATATATTATCGTCATATTGCAGACTCCAGTTGTAGATGGAATTTTGATGTCTAGTATTACATATACATATGCATTCAAAAGAGTAGTTCAGATATGTATAAACAAAAAGCAAATATATTTATAAACAAAAGGCAATCTTTATTAAGAACATCTACTGAAATTAATATATTTATAAACAAAAGGCAAATATAATATTCATACATAAAGCTTAATATTTGAAGTACACATAATGACAATTAATATTCATAGTGCGTTCCCAAAGAATGTTGACAAGGAGGAGGCTGTTGAGAAATTTTTCATCATGGTGCAAGGGGCGGAGGTTGACTAGAGGAGGAGGACGTTGTTGAGAAGTTCTTCATCATGCTGAAAATTTCTGTCATGCATTCCCCAATGATGTCAACTGTTTCTTCTATTCTTGATGCGAACGAGTTGAAATCACTTTGCAATTGATCATGTTGTTCTTGCATTTTCCTCTCAATACGTGAAAAACGCTCCTCTTGAAACTTTTCCACCCACTCAAATCTGCTTACTACTTCGTCTAAAGCATGAGAGGACATATCTTTTACATTTTGAGATGATCCAGGTTCAATACTCATTCTTCTTCTTACATAGACTTGTCCTTCATTAACCCCTTCTGGAACACTAACACCTTCCTGAACCGTTGCATCTCCCTCCATTTCATCCCTAATCACAAACCATTCTCCTGCAATATTCTTTTTAATCAAACCCATTTTAGACAATGTCACATCCCCCAACACATTATTTGTAGAAAACTTAATCTTATTTGCTTCATCATTAGGGGTGATCTGAATATCCAACTTCTGACATACTAATGTAACAAGCATCCTCCAATATATTTCTCCTTTTTCTGCTTGAACCTCTCCCAACTTCTTAATCAATAACTTCGCTGAATTTACTTGCCTCCCTGCTATTGCTGCTTCCATGAACATTAAATCCTTAACCATCACATTTCCATTTGTCTCTTTCCTACTATTAAATGTGTAAGTCAGATATCTGTGAAATACTCTGATAGCAGGATTCTTTAACTTTGTAGATTTACACCTATGTGGATGATAAATCCCTATCCCAGAAATATCCATCCAAGCTTGTTTGGAATCCCACGTTCTAGATACGTTATCTAAACCTTCAAAATCAAATCCTATCCAAGTTGCTAAATCTTGTGGTCTCACTACAAAATTCTGATTCTTTAATCTAAAAAACATTGTATACACTGGAAACTCATCAGTATCTATCTCCACAACTTCCAAACTACCAAAAAACTCATAGATCAAATGCTTATATCCATCACATCTAATACTCACCAACCGGTCCCATTTCAAATTATGAATCCAACCATTCATTTCATCACCTAAACCCAAACTTGTTATAAGTCCTCAATCCAAACTTCTTCCAAGGCAAGTATCTCTTTTTGACACCTCCTCATATTGTTTTTTATGTCGCAAGTCTCAAAATTAGATTACAGATGACGATGTGCCTTCATGAGGAATGATTGTATTTTTTGCTCTCACCATTTTCTGCTTTCTTCTAAAACCTGTATACATAAAAAATTCATCATCATAATTAGTCATAACTGAATTCATCATCATTCCTTACTGTTAGTTTGCAGATAAGACAATATGAAAACTTTGAAACAAGGAACTTATTTAATCAACAGCATCACATGAAAGCTTTCAATAAGTAGAGATCCATTTAGTAGAAAAAAGCACCACTTAAATGATCAGCCCATAACTTAGGCTTAAATAAACAAAGACATCATGACAAAAGATTTGATTGAAAATATAAAAGATGTTTAGTCAATTCTCAATTTTCATATCAGTCAAGAGTTCCTTCAACCTCAGCCCTCTCTATATCTTGTTCTCTTCAATCCTTCATGTGTGAGTTCAGCAAGGATGCAAATGGAAACCATATAATTGCTGCTACTCTTTCCAATCAAATTTACTTAAGAGTTGAAATTTGTAGCGCATGACTGTAATCCAGCTTGAGGGTAATTTAATTTGATTGAGGACAACAAATGCAGTTGTGCTGAATATAACATAGTATTTGAGTGAGAACAACTAATGCGGTTTTGTTGGAGTGAAGAAAAGAGTTCAAAAGGTGCTAGGGTATTTAAAGCGTGAAATTCATTTTTGGCAGTGTTGAAGGTTGACAAGCACTAAGAAAATGCTTTCTGCTTGCCAGCTTTTCGATTATGTTTATATTTAACACAAATCAAGAAAATTATATAATTATACCAAGAAATGAAAGATAAAATCAAAGCCGAAATATATCAAACAACTCTCATGTCTGGTCAAGACCTTTTGAAATGTAAAGACATCCCAAGGAAAGAACCTGCATATATTCAAGAGCCCTTTTTGTAACACAAGTTTTGACACAATTTTCAAGCACTAGAAAATGCATAAAAATGGTTAAGATTGCATCAAAGTGCATAATTTCCAAGATAACATCAATTGTGCAAGTGAAATTGAATCTCAACTGTTTTGAAAGTGTCTTAATCTAGTGGCTAAAAACTTGTATCATAGTTTGTGTCAAAAGTGGTGGCCTTGAATCTATATGTATATACATTAGGTTGAGATATTGTAACTTAATCTATGAAACTATTTGTTAACAACTGATTTCTTTTCAATCCAATGTTGTTGAGAGTTGCTAACTTGGCCTTAAAAACACCAACCTTAAAATTCCTTTTCAACATCATTGAATTTAAATTAATCAATGATTAACAAATGATATCACTAAATCAAACCCAAAATTTAAGTTATATATATATACACACACACACAAACACATTACATATATACACACAACTGCCCTTTCAACATCATTGAATTGAAGTTAAAAAATGTTATCATAAATTAAACCAAAAATAAAAATACCACACACACATGCAATAATGCTCTAATCCAGACTCCCAAAATTCATACAAAATACTGACTTCTCTTTCTGGCTTTAAGAATATCCAACCATCCACAATCACATTCATACGTTCTTCATGCAAGGGTGGTCAATAGCTTCTTTTTCAATGCTGCCTGCAACAATTAAAAGCAGGGAGCATTATATACTTTATGCACTATATATTACCTTAATAATAGAAAAAACTATTTAAAGGAAATGATGAGTAAAGATTCTAAGTAAAGAATTATGTGTAGTTAAATGATTTATGTTACTTTTATTTTACTTCTTTGCGAAAATCCCCATTTATAGAGATTCAGATTTCATAAGGATTTCAATTAGAAAAATTCAATTTGATTTTGTATTCTTTTAGCCATATTGTTTTTACTCTCTTCAGCGAAGATAAATGATTTCAATCAAATATTTGATAAATTTATTGAAATGAAAATGTATTTTCTAAATTAGTGTCATCTCAAACTGTCATTTTTTTATTTTATAGGAAACACGGAGTATATAGAAAATGAGAATAAAATTTTACATGTCAATGGTTAAACTACACATATTTCTCTAGGTAAATTCTTTGAAGCATGATTATCATAAATATCTCAATGCTAAGACAATTTCAAAGCAATACAAGATAATACATTTTCCAAGATGCTAGTGAACAGGGTTGGTGAAACAAGAATATGAGTCCATTCAACCAAAAACTCTGTAGTAAATACAATCTAAGCTTTTTCCAAGCCAAAAACACTCAAAAGAGATAAATTTCTTTGAAGTGGCTTTTAAAAGCAAAATTACAAATCACAATTGCAGGTTGTTATTTGACAACACGTTGGGAGGATTTTGAGGTGAGATAATGTAACAAATCACAATTACAAACTGTGAACACTTCTATTTATCAATCACACAAACTAGTCCCACCAAATTGATTGGATTTCTCTTTATCAACTCAATTCAAGAAATCACAACACAAATAATATTCCACTCCAATTCCATTCAACACAAATTTCAAATCCAACACATTCATCCAACATTTAAAAAAAAAAAATTGAGAAACCAAAGTGACTAATTACCTTACAATAATAATGGCAGATGAGGAACTTGAAGAAGAATCACGGTAGATGAGGATCTTCGATGAAGAAGATGAGCACGGCAGATGAGAACTTTGAAGAAGAAGAAGAGTGCAGATGAGGAATGAAGACGAAGAAGAAGAGCGCAGATGGGGAATGAAGACGAAGAAGAAGAAGCGATTGTGTTTTAATTTTAAAAACTTCCCCCAAATTTGTGATTTAACCCAATATTTTTTTTTTTAATTTTTCTTTTAATTTACAGTACGGACGCCCGTCCAAAAATAAAGGACGGTCATTCATAGGTTATAGACGGTCGCCTATTTCTAATGGACGAGCATCCAAATATAATGAACAGGAGTCCTTTATATGTGCACGCCCGTCCTCAAATAAGGGATGCCCGTCCAAAATTTTGCTTTATTTTTTTTAATTTACATTATGGACTGGCGTCTCTTATTTGAGGACGCCCGTCCAAAATTTAGGGACGGCCGTCCATAAATGATGAACGGGCATCCTAATTTTTTTTTTTTTTTTTTTTAAACCATTAATAATGGACCGGCGTCTATTAACATATGAACGTCCGTCCATTAATTTTGTTTATAAAAATTTTATTATTTAAAGATTGGACGGGTGTCCATTATATGTGGATTTCGGTGTATAATCCCGGTGTCCGTAGCATTATTGATTGCGAATTGTCTATTTGAGGGTATTTTAGCAAACAATTAACATCATCTAATAGTATCAAATATATCCCCTTAATTACACATTGTTTGGTTTGCGCTTCAAATTATCAAATTTCCTGTTCAATGAGTGAGCTAGGGCAGTGATATTGTTTGAGTGTTGAGTAATAACGTTGGTTGTTGATGGATTTTGTGATAGAACAACCTCATATCCATCATAATATGATTCCATTTGTTCAGCCATCACTTGCCAAACCATGCTACCGTCAATTGTGCCACCATTTTTTGCAAAATCGTAGATGTTGGTGTAAATTGTATTCAAGAATGAATCTCTAACACTTATACTGAATCCAGAATCTTTACTTGATTTTCCAAACTCTGCGAAAACTAATGGCTTCTTTAAAATTGTTCTCGAATCTGTCCAGTGACTCGTCATCCACCTTTGCATGAATTCTATATGGACATTATCGCTCTGTCCTGGTAACCTGTTGATTAACACAAGTAAGAATCAAGTTTTAAATTCAAATATCATTACTCAAACACAAACATCGAAAATTCTGGAATGGACAAATCACTTATGCAGATATGCTAATATTAAGTTGGTAAAAGAGATATATATATATATATATATTCGGTGCATTTGCTAAAAAAAGGTTCTCAACTTACCATTGATCAGGATATGCATGTATTGTTGTGAAATCAATTTCCTTAATCTGATTGTTGGTAATAAAATCTGAGCCAAGTTGGAAACCAGGATTAAATTGCTTTCTGTCTTCAATTGAGTCGCCATAGAAACCTTCCAACCCAATCTCCAGCAAGTGTCTGTTGTCAATAGATTTAACATGAGATGCCATCTCTTGAACCCATCCCTGTCCAATTAAACACATATGTCGGTTAAAAAAATACATAACCCCATTTGAGAACCCGGGAGCTTCAAAATTGGAACCCCACCAAAGCCAACAATCTTTGTCATCAGCCATAACAAAACAAAAACTAACATACATTTAAGGTCTTTCCAGAGTAATCAACTTGGCAGCGTGGCTCATTTATCAGTTCCCATGCCATGATCGTTGGGTCATCTTTATAAGCGATTCCAGTCATCGTGTTGATCCTTGTAAGCACTTTCTGTAGCCAGAAAAGAAAAAGGGCATAAATTAATATATCCAAAAAGTAATTTGTGACCATATTAATTAAATTTGTTATAATTTTTATGAAATTAATTTCTTACCGTGACATGGTTCTTGAAATATCTCTTCACAACTTCGTTAGTGTAAAAATCATCATCGCTTTTAATGGATGCACCGGCAGCTCTACCCCAATTCACATACTGTGGTCTTCCTCCAAAGTCATGGTAATTGTTGCTTAGACTCAATATTAACTGGATTCTATAGTTTCTTGCCTCAGAAATCACAAAATCAAGTCCCTACAAATTGTAATAGCTTTTTAGAAATTAATGCACTAAAATTCTTATTTATTCTTCTGATAATACATATAAAAAAGCTCATGATTTAAAATCATAAAAATGTACACGTCCAATAAATAATTGCATGTGTATTAATCGGAGTAGGGACAGACCCAGGATTTAATGTATGGAGACAAGTGTAAAATAAATAAATAAAATATTAGTGGGGAAGAAATATTCTACTTACCTTTTTTTTTTAGATTTTACTCTTTAATTGATTTCTAATGAATAAAGACAATATAAAAAATATTTTTATTAATAAAATACTTATCTTTTTAAATAAAAAAAAAAACCTAATTTGTTTAATAAACAATAAACAAAAAAAGTTGGTTTTACTTTTAGATGGATGGAGTTTTACAAAGTAGATTACATCAAATTAGAAAGGGAAAAATAATAAGGGGGGTCGTCAGCCCCCACTAATCAGAAATATCTGAAGAAAACCTGAAAGAAAAACTCATTGTAAACCCCAGGAGAAATCTGGAGAGCTCGATCACCTCCATCACTGAAAGCCCAAGTTCTACAGACAGTGAGGCCAGCAGCAGCAGCGTCACGAAACACATTGGTGATTTTATACCTTTCATTTGGCCGCGATGCAACGTTCATTAACCAGTAGGAGTTGAATCCATTGAAGAGGAATGGGGAGCCATTGAGGACAAATTGGGTACCTCTAGTTTCAACAAAACTTGAAGGAAAAGGAACCTTTTGACCAGAAACTAATGTTACAAAGAGAAGAATCGCTAGAAAAATGGTTGTTTTTGTAGAGTTTTTCATTGTACTTGAAGGGCTTTGTTCGACGAATGATGAAAGTATTTTGGTGGGTATTTATAGGTTCAAAAGAAGGATGGAAGTGAGAATGCACGTGAATTTGAGAGGAAATTATGGGAAAGAAGATGGGGTTGGTTGAAGATGATGACGAGAGGGAAAAGTCATTTTAGAGAGATTAAAATAAGAGGTTTTGGTTAGTGTTAGTTGAACGAAGAAGAGGAAGTAGTGAAAATTTTTATGAGAGTTTTAACAGAAATTCCTCAAGAGAAGGGTTAAAGTGCTTAAAGAGGTGAGATGATTGGTGCTAGTTAAAATTGGAAATTCCATTAACTGAATTTATTATTATCATTATTATTATTACTTTTACTTTTTAATTGAATAAATTATTGGATTTGAGAGTTTTAATGAATTGCATTTTATGATGTCTTAAAAAATAAATATTATTTTCTACCAAATTCTTGCCATCAGTCTTTTCTTCTTTCTGATCAGTGATCATGTGTGCTAACCTTAACAGGATAAGGTAAAAATGGTAAATGATATACATTTGAGATGCTTGATTTGATGGCAATATTCATACTATCTCTTATTTGTATATATAGTAATCTTTAATGGAATATTTATTGTCATATAAGCAATAATGGGTAGGCCAAGTGGTAAAGATTTGGAGTCAAGGGATTTGCTCTTCTTATGGTCTCAGATTCAAATTACAAGAACGGTTGTTAATATTGTTAGTCACAGACCGTAAGACTTGTCCTGTTTCATAAACCTTGTTCGAGATCGAGAGATTAGTTGAGATGCATGTAAGTTGGCCCGAATATCCCCCAATAAAAAAATAAAAAAAAAAAATTATTGTCATATTTCATTATATCTAAATAAGACGAAAGAAGCTTGAAATCCATGATGATATAATTTTACATAAAATTTCATATAAGTTTTTCTATTACTAAACATCAGTGCATGATCTTGATACCTTATATTTTTTTGTCATTCTCACTCTAGGAAAATGAATAGATATTTATATCATCATATGGGATATGAAAAATCATAATATAATATTTATGTCATCATTCAACAGGAATTCCGGAGGGATTTTTGTGTGACACAGAGTTTGGCTAACAGAAACTTGATGCGTCTGGGTAGTTTGCTGACTTTGAGCTAACGAATTTTACACTAAATTAAACCATTCATATTTCATGCTATAACATGGGCTACGTAATCTATATGATAATTTCAGTTGAAATTCACATATTTAATGTTTTATTGTTTGTTTTCCCATTTTAAATGAATTTTAGAAAATTAAATGTACTGTTTTAGAAGAACTTTAACTAATTTAAGTATATAAGATTCGGTCTCCAAAAATTAAACAGTTGTATTTGCATTGCACGTGAAATCTGTATTATTTTTTTATGTAAAGGAATGTCAACTTCTTGGGATTTTTTAATGACAAGTCAATGTTTCAAAAATCTTGATTTTTAACTTTTTTTAGAAGTTCTGTGTTAAGTGATTAAATTATGTTGATCATAGAAATCACATGTATTTATAAAGAAACTAATGCTACAGTGGACAAGTTGATTAGTTTAAATTTGGGTTTCTCTTTTGGTGGGATTAACCGTCTTCTCAAATTGCTACGTTACTCATAATAAATTTATTGGGGTTTTCAACCTATCATTACTCTCAATTCGATTTACTTTTTATATTTTTCCTATCTTTGTACTGTTGTTTTGAGCGGATCTTGTTCCTTTAATTATGTAACTTTTTTCCTTCTTTGTTTTTCTTTATTAATCTTCCTTGATTGGAGGTTGATTAATTAAAAAAAAAAAACCTAATATTGTGGACTAAAATTGAAAAATAATGGCATCTCTTTATCATTTTACAAAGTGATTAGTACGAGTGTTGACACAAATGATTGATATACTTATAAAAAAGATGATGAATTAAAATCCTATGATATATTAAATATATGGGTTGAATGTGTATTAAATTATAATACTAAGTTGTTAAGAGAATTTAAGAGACATAATATTTGATCCAAAGGTGTATCCCTTTATTTATTTAAATGAAAGTATACATCTTAATTAAAGGGTCTATTTAATGAATGTGACTTTATGAAGATATGTAATTAAAATATATAACCTATCTGAAGAGGTACAATGACTTATAATGAAGAGTTATGTAAGACGGTATAAATAAAAAACTAGAATTCTAATTCCTACACAACTTTAAACCTCTCTCATTCAAATTACGATCGTCGCAAATTCTCTTGCACACAACTCTTGTATTTTTCTCCTAAATTCATACCGTTTCCAATCAAAGTGTTTTAGGGGAATAATTCAATATATTCTGATTTCATTAACATAATATACATACTTCGATTTTATTTTATTTTTTAAATTAATCATCACGGTGATTGGTTGTTTTAAATAAATAAAAAATTATCAATATAATTGAACATAAATGAATATATACACAATGATATGATATCTGCTACCTCAAGCCTGCTAGTGGGTTTGCTGACCTAACCATCTCGGCTTGCTAGCCTGATGAGATGAACCCACCAGGCCCATAAACTTCAAAATTGTCCCAAAAAAATCAAAACTAAAGCCAATACAAGAGATGGGCTGACAGGCCGAACTTTTCCAAGCCCGCCCAGCTACATATGGAAAGTGGCTTTATGGGAAACTCTTGAGCCTATATTTTATTTGTCTATATAATCTCATTTCTGTAATCCTCACATGATTGATATCATGAAATTAATCAATATTTATGTTTGGATATTAATTTTATGTCACGTCTGTTTTAAAAAATGAGAAAAATAAATCAAATCCTATATGTTTAATTTCCTTGCATGTCACCTGTTTAGTTGGGTTTATTTATTGGTCGAATGAGCTTATTTAAAATTATAAACACTTTTGAAATTTTTTTTAGATTGTTTAGAAGGTGTTTTTCTAAGCTTATAAGCTGGTTTTCTAAGCTTATAAGCTGGGCAAACTAGTTTATAAGCTCTAAAATTAAGTTGACATATTTGTTTATAACTTTTTTAAGCTTATAAGCCAAAATAAATAAGTTGGGAGGAAGGTGCTTTTTTTTTTTCTCTTATAAGCACTCAGCTTATAAGCTAGTTTGACCAAATATACATTATCCTTGTTTAATTTTAAAATTTCATAGTATACCCTTGTTTAATACAGTATCATTTTTAGTTATTTTATAATAAAATGTACTTATAAACCACATTTTACCAAACACGTTAATTACTTATCAATCACTTATAAGTATTTTAAAATTTCAAATGCTTATAAGCTAAAATAACTTATATAAGCTAATTTTCATAAGCTTAGATAAATACCTCTTTAATTGTATTTCATAAGCTTTTACAAGATCTAAAATAAGCTATCTTACAGTTTATGGATAAGTATTGAAATTTTAAAAATATCTTTATTCTATTGTATATATTTGACTTGAATAAGTTCTATTCTGATAAACTTTTTTTCTATAAGCTCTACTCAAATAAGCTATGCCAAATGGAAATTTTTGTTTTATATATATATAAAGTTTGTCTAACAAAAAAGGCCGCCACGAAATCATAGACGCGATTATTCGAAGCAAGTTGCTTCCATATACTGTATTTATACAGGAGAAAGAGTAAAGTGTGAATGAAGTTTATGAATTATTGCTAACTGAGATGAAATATTAAGCAGAGTACATTGCATTAACAGACGTAAACCATTCATTTTCACATTTTTATATGATATTGTTTTTTCAAGACTTGAAATTGCGACAACAAATCTTTAGAAACATTTAAGTTATTAAGAGATCTCCAATTAATGATTATTTCTTGGGTAATTAATTAGTTGCTTTTCCGCTAATCAAGCTAGCTACCTACTTGATTTTGAGCCGTCTTCAATATCCTTTTGAATTTTAGGTAATATTTTGCATAACTAATATGCTAGTAACGCAGTATCATTTTGTTAATTAACAAATCATTTAATATTAATTCTAATGCATCTTATCCTCGTCTATATACTGTTTCTACAAATTCGTTATTGGGAGTTGGGATGTTTTTCCTTCGTTTCTACTTAATAAATATGATTTGACTAAAGCTTTTGCCTTAATTTTATACTTTTAGTTGCAATATACGAAAATTCGGATACTTCGAAGGATTTGCTTTTTTGTTTTGCTCAAATTTTGACAAAATCCCATAAAACCATATTGCATAGAGCCTCGTAATTTGCGCTTACACAAGCAATTCGAAAACGAAATTCAAGCACCAATTACGATAATGGTTTATAGCTTTCACGTGCCTCACATTTTCTTGAATTCTTGGCCCATATCATTTTATTAGACATTTCTTTTAACAAGTCTTTTTCACATTTGTATAAAATTGATCGAAAATGTATTTATTTTAATGTGTTTTTGTCTGTTTGTAATCTCAACATGTGTTTTTCAAATATGTTGACAAAACTTATTATGTATTTGTCTTATAAATTTATATTACATTTATAACTATCAAATGAGTTATTAAATAAATAGATGTCTCAATGGTTTATAAATATACGTTCCAATATCAATCTCTCATAAAGGATCAAAACTCTCATTGCTTTTCCTATCCAAACCGAATTCAATTGTATTTGGTAAAGAAAAAGTCATATTAAACATAAAGAAAACAAAAAGAATAACGAGCTTAGTCCTAAAGCATAGGAAGAAAGTAAGAAAATCCCAAGAAGAGATGATGTGAAATGAAAGCAACAAATTGCAAAAAGCAAGCAAAATTGATTGCGCGCCGGTTTCTTTGCGCAATACAAGGGCCCAAAAAAAGCGCCATTCACGCCTCCACTTTTTAACTACAAAAAAAAAAAATTGTCTAAATAATTTGGCAGATTTCAACTCAACTCATTACCAATTGATTTAGCGGTTTTTTCGGTTGGAATTTCTTCCACTAAACAAGCAATCTAATTTGCCCATTAACGAGGCATGAAACAAGCATTTTAGGGAACAACATCAAAGTTTTGCTGCATGAGTAACTCAATTTGTTGCTATTTAACTGACTATGAGTTTAAAGTACAAATAATGGTGATTTGGCTAGATTATTTTATTATTTCTAACTATGAGTTTAAAGTAGAATAAACAGGTAAATATACAGAATCTTCGTTTTATAAAGTTGGTTCATCTATAAATTTAGTTTAAAAATTATCAATAATTAGGATGATAATGTTTTATTAGATGAAATAAATAGAGCAAACCAGTGTTTTGAAACCCGACCTGAGGTGTCACCCAGCCAAGAGGCCAGTGCCAGGTTGACAACTTAAACAAGTGCTCTATTAGTGATCCAGCAAGTTTAAAATCTAGCAAACATGCCCCTAATAAAATACATATCAGTTCATGTAAGTTTGAAATCTAACAAATACACCTTTGTGACAATTAGGGTTTCGCTTTTCTTGGTCGAATTTTGATGGCCAAAATTCAATTCGACAGTACCACCTAAACCATCAGCCTTTACTCTAGAAAACCACTCTAACCCCAACACTTGGTAGCCCCCTGTTCGTCGATCGTGACTCGCGTATATCGTCGCGATTGGATTGATTTTTGCGGCCAAATTTCGGCATCCAAAATTCAATTCAACACAACCACCTGAACCATTGGCCTCCACTATATAAAACCCCTTTAACCACAACACTTAGTAGCCTTCCATTCACGGACTTGACTTGCGTATACCGCCACGATTGGGTTGAAACAGTGGAAAGCGGTAACCGGACCCAGAGAAGGCCCTAGGTCTCTGTCCAACCAGTTAAACCGATGAGGTCGGGCCAGGCCAAGTTTCAGAACAATGGAAGTAAACATGTAAATATACGCTTATTTTGCTAGCATTTTGTCTGAATATTTTTCAAGTATATCATATTTTTTTTTTTTTTACATTTTACATATTTTCATTTTTTTATATACATATTTTTTTTTTTTTTTACATTTTACATATTTTCATTTTTTTATATAATCAATATATTTATCTAATCGTTTTATGAATAACCTTTAATTTGACCCAAAACTAATTCAACGTTATTTCGGAACCCCTATTTATTGGACTACTCTTATTTTCTAAGGGTATTACAAATGTGTACTCTTAGAGGGTGTTTGGATCATATAATATTTTTTTTTATCTAAGTAATAAGATTATTGGAAAGAAATATTACATTGTAGATTCCTGGGTTTAAATTATTATTGTGCTTGGTTCAATTGGGATGTATTAATAATTAATGTGTTTGGTTGACAGTAATAACAGATATCCTGAAATACCCTTTTACTAGAATGTCTTTGGGATGATTACTTGTATTACTAATTAATCTATTTGGTTGGCTGTAAGAGCAGATGTTTTAATTACATTTTACTAAAATGCCCTTTAGATGATTACTGGGTATAAATAATTAATGTGTTTGGTTAATAAAAGAAATGATCAATTAACAAAATTCTTTTTCTTATATTTTAGCCAATTATTTTATTGTTAAGTCATTGTTAGGAGCAAACAGATGGAGACGAGGACCCGAGGTTGCTGCAGCGGAGATGGTCAACCAACAACAGAGGGAAGAGGGAGAAGTTAGACTAACGAATGCAAACAAAACAGAAAACGAAAAATACAATGGAAAGAGGGCGAGGGACTTACCGGAAATGGCGAATGGAGTGTTGTCCAGATCAAACAGATGGAGACGAAGACCCAAGGTGCTACGGCGAAGATGGTCAACCAATGGTAGAGCCAAGAGCAAGATCTTAGACTAACGGACGCAAAACAAACCCAAAATGAAAAATACAATGGAAAGAGAGCATTTGACTTATCAGAAAATGGTGATCGAAGTGATGAAGTCGCGAATGAGATCAAGAAGAAGAAGACCAGCAGCGACGATGGAGGTTTAGGGCAGAGCCTCAGTCGAAATGTGTATTATTCCCTCCCCCTAGGTAATAATACACATTTTGACTAAGACATAAATTGTCCACTGTTTTGGGGTAAAATTGGACATAAATTTGGATTACCGGAGTAATATTTTAGTGACACCCTCCCCCTAGGTAATATTATTCCTGGTGATTTACCCCCAATTTAGCACCGTTTGACGTTTTTTTTTTTTTTTGTGCGAATGTTTTTTCACAAAACAACCAAACATGGTTATCTACCTAATTTAAAATATATTACCCCCATTATATAATATCAACCCGATCCAAACGGCCCCTTCAAAAGATTCTTGACGTTAGGAGTATTAAAATAAAAATTAAATTAAATATGTACATTTAATTATTCAACAGTGATTGATAAGTTCGTGACTGAGTCAATAGTGGTTTTGCTCTATTTAGTGTGATATGTTTTCTTTTATTTTCAGTACTGGGTCAATATATAGAGTTTAGATTGTAAGATGAACTATTTTTTTTTTTTTTTTTTTTTTTGGTTGAGTAGAGGTTAGTGTGAATGTGTGATGAGTAATTAATATGTCGTGCATAAAGGGTTTTTTTAAAGAAAAAAATTGACCTACAAAGTCATTCTCAATGGGTTAGTTAGAGAGTCACACAAATAGGTCAATGTCGTGGAAAAAAATTATATAGTTGTTGATGATAAAGATTAATGCCAACTCAAGATAGAATCGTTAGACTTCAGTATCAGAAGAAAGTCGCTAGCGTTCGAGTTAACTCGTTCAACTGGGTTCCCATGAAAGAGGTAAAATCAAGAATTTATATTGGGAATAAAAGTAAAGCTTTATCAGCAAGATTATATATTTATAATTAGAAAAAATAAATGGAAAAAGATAAACAGCTAACTTGGGAATCAAAAGAAAATAAAATTGAGAATCAAGCAGCTGAGTCAACTGAAATGAATAAAAACTTTTGTTTTCTACATACATTGCATGGACTAACTTTTCATCATTATAAACCCTAAAATGTTGGCCACGTTGTTGAACTTTGAACATACCAAATCGGTGATATTTAATAATTAATAACAAATTACTCATGCAGTGAGCAAAAGCCTAATATTGCGGTATAATATTAACACTTAGCTTTATTAAGGAATAAACTGATTTTATTCCCTTATTATCATGATTTGTATAATATTTTTTTTTTCTTGTAGTTTTGATTAATTTTATTAGTAGGATGTTTATCTTTCCGTATATTGTATTTCATTGAATAGAATATATTAAACCTATACATTGTACTTTTTTATTAATATTGAATACACAAACTTTTATACATTTCTTCGAGCTTGAGCTCTTTCTCCTATATAAACCTCTCTCATTGTTGAAACTAAACCATAAACTAATTCTTCAGAATAAACCCATTTGGCATTTTTGCAAATACCAAAATATGGCGACGAGAAGGGTAGCTTCTTTGGCTTGCTGCTGCGTCTTTCTTTTGTTTTTCATGGAAAATGTCCATGGTAACCCTAATTATGGAGAGGCTCTTGCAAAATCTTTGTTGTTTTTTCAAGGCCAGAGGTCAGGCAGACTCCCCAAGACTCAACAAATCACTTGGAGATCCAACTCCGGCCTCTCAGATGGCAAGCTTGCCCAAGTATACTCTTCTTTGTCATTCTTTTTTTGAATATTTTTTCTTTGATTTATTTAAATTTTAAGAGTGAATTTCTGTTTGTTGAACTGAGAATGATGGTTTACAGAGATTGCACCATTTGTATTGCTGGTCGAGTAGAGCTCATTTTGTAACTTCAAATTTTCCTTTTGTTTCCTTCTGGTGGCTCGTCGTCCATGATTTTCATGCTTCTTTTTCCCTCCAATTGACACGTGTGGTTATTAGACTACAAAGTGTTATTAAAATGTGTTTGATAAGCAGCGTTTAATTTTTTTCACTTTGGTTATTTGGAATGTTTCTTCTTCTTCTTCTTTCATATCAGCACTTGCTGGTCATTCTTCAACATATATATATATATATATTTCCAATTTTATATTGAAATCTCTCTGTTCAAAAATACAATTATTTTCCGGTCAAAAGATGTCTTGAACCTCAAAAAAAGAAAAAAGAAAAGCAATGAATAGAATTGGGCTTGGGTTCGCAACATATCCACGTACACATCATCATTCTATCTTTTAGCAATGGTTAGATTGTGACCGATATTAAAATTAATAGTCATTTAGGATGATCACTTAAAATTTATCTAATCATTAATTTTAAGGATTTAAAGAAATAATTAAGAGGCATATAAACTGATTTGAACACCCTCAATCACAAAGTTTCAAACTTAATCAAACGTGGTATTTTTTTTTTTTTTTTTTTTTTTTAGAATTAGAATTCTCTCCTAAGCTGAATTCTCTAGAACTTCCTAATCCGTATTCTTCTAAACTTTATAGATTGTGATACTTGTATATTAATCAACATTTTTTTTTTAATCTTTGTTACTACCCATTAATTAGAAGCTTATATTCTATTTGGGTATATTTCAGATAAAGACAGAATACAAATTGTTATAATACATATGATCTCACAGTTTAATAAAATATACGTACCAATATCAATCTTCATAAAGGATCAAAACTCTCATTGCTTTTCCTATCCAAACCGAATTCAATTGTATTTGGTAAAGAAAAAGTCATATTAAACATAAAGAAAACAAAAGAATAACGAGCTTAGTCCTAAAGCATAGGAGAAGTAAGAAAATCCCAAGAAGAGATGATGTGAAATGAAAGCAACAAATTGCAAAAACAAGCAAAATTGATTGGCGCGCTGGTTTCTTTGCGCAATACAAGGGCCCAAAAAAAGCCCATTCACGCTCCACTTTTTAACTACAAAAAAAAAAAAAATTGTCTAAATAATTGGCAGATTTCAACTCAACTCATTACCAATTGATTTAGCGGTTTTTTCGGTTGGAATTTCTTCCACTACAAGCAATCTAATTTGCCCATTACGAGGCATGAAACAAGCATTTTAGGGAACATCAAAGTTTTGCTGCATGAGTAACTCAATTGTTGCTATTTAACTGACTATGAGTTTAAAGTACAAATAATGGTGATTTGGCTAGATTATTTTATTATTTCTAACTATGAGTTTAAAGTAGAATAAACAGGTAAATATACAGAATTTCGTTTTATAAAGTTGGTTCATCTATAAATTTAGTTAAAAAATTATCAATAATTAGGATGATAATGTTTTATTAGATGAAATAAATAGAGCAAACCAGTGTGTTTGAAACCCGACCTGAGGTGTCACCCAGCCAAGAGGCCAGTGCCAGGTTGACAACTTAAACAAGTGCTCTATATGTGCCAGCAAGTTTAAAATCTAGCAAACATCCCCTAATAAAATACATATCAGTTCATGTAAGTTTGAAATCTAACAAATACACCTTTGTGACAATTAGGGTTTCGCTTTTCTTGGCGATTTGATGGCCAAAATCAATTCGACATACCACCTAAACCATCAGCCTTTACTCTAGAACCACTCTAACCCCAACACTTGGTAGCCCCCTGTTCGTCGATCGTACTCGGTATATCGTCGCGATTGGATTGATTTTTGCGGCCAAATTTCGGCATCCAAATTCAATTCAACACAACCACCTGAACCATTGGCCTCCACTATATAAACCCCTTTAACCACAACACTTAGTAGCCTTCCATTCACGGACTTGACTTGCGTATACCGCCACGATTGGGTTGAAACAGTGGAAAGCGGTAACCGACCCAGAAGGCCCTAGGTCTCTGTCCAACCAGTTAAACCGATGAGGTCGGGCCAGGCCAAGTTTCAGAACAATGGAAGTAAACATGTAATAACGCTTATTTTGCTAGCATTTGTCTCAATATTTTTCAAGTATTCTATTTTTTTTTTTACATTTTACATATTTTTTTTTTATATAATCAATATATTATCTAATCGTTTATGAATAACCTTTAATTTGACCCAAAACTAATTCAACGTTATTTCGGAACCCCTATTTATTGACTACTCTTATTTTCTAAGGGTATTACAAATGTGTACTCTTAGAGGGTGTTGGATCATATAATTTTTTTTTATCTAAGTATAAGATTATTGGAAGAATATTACATGTAGATTCCGTGGTTTAAATTATATTGTGCTTGGTTCAATTGGATGTATTAATAATTATGTGTTTGGTTACAGTAATAACAGATACCTGAATACCCTTTTAGAATGTCTTGGGATGTTACTGTTTATAATTAATCTATTTGGTTGGCTGTAAGAGCAGATGTTTTAATTACATTTTACTAAATGCCCTTTAGATGATTACTGGGTATAAATAATAATGTGTTTGGTTAATAAAGAAATGTCAATTAACAAATTCTTTTTCTTATATTTTAGCCAATTATTTTATTGTTAAGTCATTGTTAGGAGCAAACAGATGGAGACGAGGACCCGAGGTTGCTGCAGCGGAGATGGTCAACCAAACACAGAGGGAAGAGGGAGAAGTTGACAACGATGCAAACAAAACAGAAAACGAAAATACAATGGAAGAGGGCGAGGGACTTACCGGAAATGGCGAATGGAGTGTTGTCCAGATCAAACAGATGGAGACGAAGACCCAAGGTGCTATGGCAAATGGTCAACCAATGGTAGAGGCAAGAGCAAGATCTTAGACGAACGGACGCAAAACAAACCCAAAATGAAAAATACAATGGAAAGAGGGCATTTGACTTATCGGAAATGCAATCGAAGTGATGAAGTCGCGAATGAGATCAAGAAGAAGAAGACCAGCAGCGCGATGGAGGTTTAGTAGAGTCTCAGTCAAAATATGTATTGTTCCCTCCCCCCAAGTACATTAAAATATATAACCTATCTGAATAGGTACAATGACTTATAATGAAGAGTTATGTAAGACGGTATAAATAAAAAACTAGAATTCTAATTCCTACACAACTTTAAACCTCTCTCATTCAAATTACGATCGTCGCAAATTCTCTTGCACACAACTCTTGTATTTTTCTCCTAAATTCATACCGTTTCCAATCAAAGTATTTTAGGGGAATAATTCAATATATTCTGATTTCATTAACATAATATACATACTTCGATTTTATTTTATTTTTTAAATTAATCATCACGGTGATTGGTTGTTTTAAATAAATAAAAAATTATCAATATAATTGAACTTAAATGAATATATACACAATGATATGATATCTGTTAATCTATGATCCCACCTCAAGCCTGACGGTGGGTTTGATGGCCTAACCATCTCGGCTTGCTAGCCTGATGAGATGAACCCACCAGGCCCATAAGCTTCAAAATTGTCCCAAAAAAATCAAAACTAAAGCCAATACAAGAGATGGGCTGACAGGCCGAACTTTTCCAAGCCCGCCCAGCTACATATGGAAAGTGGCTTTATGGGAAACTCTTGAGCCTATATTTTATTTGTCTATATAATCTCATTTCTGTAATCCTCACATGATTGATATCATGAAATTAATCAATATTTATGTTTGGATATTAATTTTATGTCACGTCTGTTTTAAAAAATGAGAAAAATAAATCAAATCCTATATGTTTAATTTCCTTGCATGTCACCTGTTTAGTTGGGTTTATTTATTGGTCGAATGAGCTTATTTAAAATTATAAACACTTTTGAAATTTTTTTTAGATTGTTTAGAAGGTGTTTTTCTAAGCTTATAAGCTGGTTTTCTAAGCTTATAAGCTGGGCAAACTAGTTTATAAGCTCTAAAATTAAGTTGACATATTTGTTTATAACTTTTTTAAGCTTATAAGCCAAAATAAATAAGTTGGGAGGAAGGTGCTTTTTTTTTTTCTCTTATAAGCACTCAGCTTATAAGCTAGTTTGACCAAATATACATTATCCTTGTTTAATTTTAAAATTTCATAGTATACCCTTGTTTAATACAGTATCATTTTTAGTTATTTTATAATAAAATGTACTTATAAACCACATTTTACCAAACACGTTAATTACTTATCAATCACTTATAAGTATTTTAAAATTTCAAATGCTTATAAGCTAAAATAACTTATATAAGCTAATTTTCATAAGCTTAGATAAATACCTCTTTAATTGTATTTCATAAGCTTTTACAAGATCTAAAATAAGCTATCTTACAGTTTATGGATAAGTATTGAAATTTTAAAAATATCTTTATTCTATTGTATATATTTGACTTGAATAAGTTCTATTCTGATAAACTTTTTTTCAATAAGCTCTACTCAAATAAGCTATGCCAAACGGAAATTTTTGTTTTATATATATATATATATAAAGTTTGACTAACAAAAAAGGCCGCCACGAAATCATAGAGGCGATTATTCGAAGCAAGTTGCTTCCATATACTGTATTTATACAGGAGAAAGAGTAAAGTGTGAATGAAGTTTATGAATTATTGCTAACTGAGATGAAATATTAAGCAGAGAACATTGCATTAGAAGACGTAAACCATTCATTTTCACATTTTTATATGATATTTTTTTTTCAAGACTTGAAATTGCGACAACAAATCTTTAGACACATTTAAGTTATTAAGAGATCTCCAATTAATGATTATTTCTTGGGTAATTAATTAGTTGCTTTTCCGCTAATCAAGCTAGCTACCTACTTGATTTTGAGCCGTCTTCAATATCCTTTTGAATTTTAGGTAATATTTTGCATAACTAATATGCTAGTAACGCAGTATCATTTTGTTAATTAACAAATCATTTAATATTAATTCTAATGCATCTTATCCTCATCTATATACTGTTTCTACAAATTCGTTATTGGGAGTTGGGATGTTTTTCCTTCGTTTCTACTTAATAAATATGATTTCACTAAAGTTTTTGCCATAATTTTATACTTTTAGTTGCAATATACGAAAATTCGGATACTTTGAAGGATTTGCTTTTTTGTTTTGCTGAAATTTTGACAAAATCCCATAAAACCATATTGCATAGAGCCTCGTAATTTGCGCTTACACAAGCAATTCGAAAACGAAATTCAAGCACCAATTACGATAATGGTTTATAGCTTTCACGTGCCTCACATTTTCTTGAATTCTTGGCCCATATCATTTTATTAGACATTTCTTTTCACAAGTCTTTTTCACATTTGTATAAAATTGATCGAATACAGAGAAGATATATTTATTTTAATGTACCTAATATTGTGTTTAAAATTTGGGTCCAAATTTGTTTAAATTTTTTGTCTGTTTGTAATCTCAACATGTGTTTTTCAAATATGTTAACAAAACTTATTATGTATTTGTCTTATAAATTTATATTGTATTTATAACTATCAAATGAGTTATTAAATAAATAGATGTCTCAATGGTTTATAAATATACGTTCCAATATCAATCTCTCATAAAGGATCAAAACTCTCATTGCTTTCCTATCCAAACCGAATTCCATTGTATTGGTAAAGAAAAAGTCATATTAAACATAAAGAAAACAAAAAGAATAACGAGCTTAGTCCTAAAGCATAGGAAGAAAGTAAGAAAATCCCAAGAAGAGATGATGTGAAATGAAAGCAACAAATTGCAAAAAGCAAGCAAAATTGATTGCGCGCGGTTTCTTTGCGCAATACAAGGGCCCAAAAAACGCCATTCACGCCTCCACTTTTTAACTACAAAAAAAAAAAAAAAAAAAAAATTGTCTAAATAATTTGGCAGATTTCAACTCAACTCATTACCAATTGATTTAGCGGTTTTTTCGGTTGGAATTTCTTCCACTAAACAGCAATCTAATTTGCCCATTAACGAGGCATGAAACAAGCTTTTAGGGCAACATCAAAGTTTTGCTGCATGAGGAACTCAATTTGTTGCTATTTAACTGACTATGAGCTTAAAGTACAAATAATGGTGATTTGGCTAGATTATTTATTATTTCTAACTATGGATTTAAAGTAGAATAAACAGGTAATATACAGAATGTTCGTTTTATAAAGTTGGTTCATATATAATTTAGTTTAAAAATTATCAATAATATGGAGATAATGTTTATTAGATGAAATAAATAGAGCAAACCAGTGTTTGAAACCCGACCCGAGGTGTCACCCAGCCAAGAGGCAGTCCAGGGTTAACAACTTAAACAGGTGTTCTATAGTGATCAATAAGTTTAAAATCTAGCAAACATACCCCTAATAAAAAACATATCAGTTCCTGTAAGTTTGAATATAACAAATACACCTTTGTGACAATTAGGGTTTCGCTTTTCCCGGACGGATTTCGATGGCCAAATTCAATTCGACACTAACCATAAACCAGCCTTTACTTAGAAAACCACTCTAACCCCAACATTGGTAGCTCCCTGTTCGTCGGTCGTGACTCGAGTATATCGTCGCGATTGGATTGATTTTTGCGGCCCAATTCGGCATCCAAAATTCAATTCAACACAACCACTGAAAACATTGGTCTCCACTATATAAAACCCCTTAACCACAAAACTTGGTGCCCTCCATTCACAGACTTGACTTGCGTTACCGCCACGTCGGGTTGAAACAGTGGAAGCGGTAACCGACCCAGAGAAGGCCTAGGTCTCTATCAACCAGTTAAACCGATCATGTCGGGCCAGGCCAGTTTCAGAACAATGGAAGTAAACATGTAATATACGCTTATTTTGCTAGCATTTTGTCTGATATTTTTCAAGTATATCATATTTTTTTTTTTTACATTTTAAATTTTCATTTTTTTATATATCATAATATTACTAATCATTTTATGGATAACCTTTAATTTGACCAAAACTAGAATGCTTGGGATGATACTTGTATTACTAATTAATTATGTTTGGTGGCTGTAAGAGCAGATGTCTTAATAATATTTACTAAAATGCCCTTAGATGATTACTGGGTATAAATAATTAAGTGGTTTGGTAATAAAAGAAATGATCAATTAACAAAATTCTTTTTCTTATATTTTAGCCAATTATTTTATTGTTAAGTCATTGTCAGAGCAAACAGATGGAGACGAAGACCGAGTGTGTAGCGAGATGGTCAACCAACAGAGGGAAGAGGGAAGAGGGAGAAGTTAGACTACGAATGCAAACAAAACAGAAAACGAAAAATACAATGGAAAGAGGGCGAGGGACTTACCGGAAATGGCGAATGGAGTGTTGTCCAGATCAAACAGATGGGGACGAAGACCCAAGGTGCTACGGCGAAGATGGTCAACCAATGGTAGAGGCAAGAGCAAGATCTTAGACTAACGGACGCAAAACAAACCAAAATGAAAAATACAATGGAAAGAGAGCATTTGACTTATCGAAAAAGGTGATCGAAGTGATGAAGTCGCGAATGAGATCAAGAAGAAGAAGACCAGCAGCGACGATGGAGGTTTAGGGCAGAGCTCAGTCAAATGTATTATTCCCTCCCCCAGTAATAATACACATTTTGACTAGACATAAATTGTCCACTGTTTTGGGGTAAAATGGACATAAATTTGGATTACGGAGTAATATTTTAGTGACAACCTCCCCCAGTAATATATTCCTGGTATTTACCCCCATTTAGCACCGTTTGACGTTTTTTTTTTTTTTTGTGCGAATGTTTTTTCACAAAACAACCAAAATGGTTATCTACCAATTTAAAATATATTACCCCATTATATATATCAACCCATCCAAACGGCCCCTTCAAAGATTCTTGAGTTTGGAGTATTAAAAAAAAATAAATTAAATATGTACATTTAATTATCAACAGTGATTGATAAGTTCGTGACTGAGTCAATAGGGTTTTGCTCTATTTAGTGTGATATGTTTTCTTTTATTTTCAGTACTGGGTCAATATATAGAGTTTAGAGTGTAAGATGAACTATTTTTTTTTTTTTTTTTTTTTGTTGAGTAGAGGTTAGTGTGAATGTGTGATGAGTAATTAATATGTCGTGCATAAAGGGTTTTTTTAAAGAAAAAAATTGACTACAAAGTCATTCTCAATGGGTTAGTTAGAGAGTCACACAAATAGGTCAATGTCGTGGAAAAAAATTATATAGTTGTGATAAAGTTATGCCAACTCAAGATAGAATCGTTAGACTTCAGTATCAGAAGAAAGTCGCTAGCGTTCGAGTTAACTCGTCAACTGGGTTCCATGAAAGAGGTAAAATCAAGAATTTATATGGGAATAAAAGTAAAGCTTTATCAGCAAGAGATATTATTTATAATTAGAAAAAATAAATGGAAAAAGATAAACAGCTAACTTGGGAATCAAAAGAAAATAAAATTGAGAAACAAGCAGCTGAGTCAACTGAAATGAATAAAACTTTTGTTTTCTACATACATTGCACTGGACTAACTTTTCATCATTATAAACCCTAAAATGTTGGCCACGTTGTTGAACTTTGAACATACAAATCGGCGATATTTAATAATTAATAACAAATTACTCATGCAGGGAGCAAAAGCCTAATATTGCGGTATAATATTAACACTTAGCTATTAAGGAATAAACTGATTTTATTCCCTTATTATCATGATTGTACAATAATTTTTTCTTATAGTTTTGATTAATTTATTATTAGGAGTTTATCTTTCATCTATGTATATCTATTGTATTTCATTGAATAGAATATATTAAACTTATACATTGTACGTTTATTAATATTGAATACACAAACTTTTATACATTTCTTCGAGCTTGAGCTTTTTCTCCTATATAAACCTCTCTCATTGTTGAAACTAAAACATAAACAATTCTTCAGAAAACCCTTTGGCATATTTGCAAATACCAAAATATGGCGACGAGAAGGGGAGCTTCTTTGGCTTGCTGCTGCGTCTTTCTTTTGTTTTTCATGGAAAATGTCCATGGTAACCCTAATTATGGAGAGGCTCTTGCAAAATCTTTGTTGTTTTTTCAAGGCCAGAGGTCAGGCAGACTCCCCAAGACTCAAAAATCACTTGGAGATCCAACTCCGGCCTCTCAGATGGCAGCTTGCCCAAGTATACTCTTCTTTGTCATTCTTTTTTGAATATTTTTCTTGATTTATTTAAATTTTAAGAGTGAATTTCTGTTTGTTGAACTGAGAATGATGGTTGCAACATTTGTATGGCTGGTCGAGTAGAGCTCACTTTGTAACTTCAAATTTTCCTTTTGTTTCCTTCTGGTGGTTCGTGTCCATGATTTCATGCTTCTTTTCCCCAATTGACACGTTGGGTATTAGACTACAAAGTGTTATTAAAAGTGTTTGATAAGCGTTGTTTAATTTTTTTCACTTTTGTTATTGGAATGTTTCTTCTTCTCTTCTTTCATAGAAGCAATTACTGTTTATCTTAAACATATATAATATTCCAATTTTATGTTGAAATCCTCTGTTCAAAATACAATTATTTTCCGGTCAAAAGATGTCTTGAACCTCAAAAAAGACAAAAAGAAAAGCAATAATAGATTGGGTTGGGTTCGCTCATATCACCTCCCATTAAGTAGAAGCTTAAATTCATTTGGGTGTGCTTAGATAAAGACGATATTCTATGTTATAGTTACAATAGTTTATACTATTCTATCACCGTTACCATGCATAAAATTTTACTTTCCGAGTGTAACATAGTGTTTTTATTACAATTTTTTTTTTCCTTCAGGTGGATTTAACGGAGGCTACTACGATGCTGGAGACAACGTAAAATTCAACTTCCCAATGGCCTTTACAAACCACAATGCTCTCTGGAGCACACTTGAATACGGCAAAAAGTTGGGCTCACACTCTCAAACGCTAGAACATCCATTCGTTGGGCCCCACGAAACTTCCTAAAATGTGCCCCAGCACCCCTGGCAAGCTCTACGTTGGCGTGGGTGACCCCAGTTGACCACAAGTGCTGGGAAAGACTGAAGACATGGACACAGTGAGGTCCGTGTACTCGGTTTCACAGAGCAACCCCGGCTGACGTGGCAGGAGAGACGGCAGCAGCATTGGCTGCAGCCTCCATGGTGTTCAAGAAAGTTGATCCGAAATATTCAAGTTTGTTTAAGGACGCTAAGAAAGTTATGCAATTTGCAATCAATATCGTGGTGTTTATAGTGATTCTCTCGGTTCTGCGTTTGCCCTTTTTATTGCCATATTCCGGATATAATGTAAGTTGAGATATGTTTTATTATTTATTATTTTTAATTTTAATTTTTCCAATCACGATGGAATTACTAAAGTTTATTAATTTATTGATTAGTTAAATAGTAAGTAATGAGTAGTATTTAGTGGGTTGGGTTTATAAAGAATGAGAATTAAGGTATTATTTTGTCGAATTGTTTATGGGAATTATAGTTCACTTTACTTGGGATTTGCATAAAGTACAAATAGATTATGACGAATCTACTCAACGGCCAAGGGGCCCTCAAATTAGGTTTAAAATCGATTAATAATGAATAATATTGTTTATAATTTCAATAAGAGAATTGAATTCTTTGTTGACCCCTTAGTTGTGGGCTTTCAAATACTGGGCTCCCAAGTTTGAAAGTCTGGCCCTGACCCAGAGACAGACAACAATTTGGAATGTTTTAAATTCTTTATAAAATATTAAAATCATAAAAAATCTTACTAAAACTTGTTAAAGACCTTGCAAAAGTTATATTATACATTATATAAAAGATGGTTTTTTTTGGTAGAGTGATTAATGTCTTGTGATAATAGCAATAAGGAGATGAATATTGAATATACCCTTAATTTATTTATGTGCATAGTTTACAGGATGAGCTTATGTGGGGAGCTGCATGGCTTTTTAGGCAACAAATGATGTTACTTATTTCAATTCCTGAAATCCGTAGGAGATGATAGTGGCACTGACATATTCAGCTGGGACAACAAATATGTGGCGTCATGTTCTCTGGCAAGGGTAAATTTTCACTTTATCAAGTCCGTAAAAAACTTGTAATATATCAGAATCTTTTTTTAATTAATTTTTGTTTGATTATATTTTCCAGCGAGCTTTACTGAACAAGGATAAAATTTTGAGCAATATAGACAAGAAGCCGAAAGTTTCATGTGCAAGATTTACCCAACTCGCCGATGACATCTACCCATACACACAAGGTAAACTTATAAAATTATATACTTATAAATTATATAATTACTTTTAGAAGTTAGATTTAATATTACTGAGTTGTATTAATTGAAATGCAGGTGGGCTCATGTTTAAGCTACTGAAAGTAATCTACAATACGTTACATCCATAACATTTCTTTTACCACTTGCTAAGTACATGAAAGCCACACACACAATTTTGACTGTGGCAATTATGTGGTCACCCCAAATCACCTGATAAACCTTGCAAAAAGACAGGCAAGTTGCTTAATTCATTAACTCATCTTCATAATTGTTTCATGATTTCTTTTCATCCATTAATTTTTATCTTGGGAATTTCAGGTGGACTACATATTAGGTGTGAACCCAATTAAAATGTCTTACATGGTTGGATTTGGACCAAATTTTCCAGGGAGAATTCATCATAGAGGGTCTTCTTTGCTTCTGTGTCAAATCACCCACAAAACATAGCTTGTGATGACGGTTTCCAACCATTCTTTTACTCATCGAGCCTAACCCTAACATTTTAGTTGGAGCCATCGTGGGTGTCCAAATCAAAATGACGGGTACCCAGATGACGCGGCGGACTATAGTCACTCAGAACCAGCCACATACATCAATGCTGCTATTGTTGGACCATTAGCATATTTTGCTGGGAGCCGTTCTAGCTGATGATGATGTTATCTTCTTCGTAACTGGTTATTGTATATAGTTTTCTTAGCCTGCCTTCAAAACGGGTATGTGCTACCAAAACAAAGTGGCTAGTGAACTATTTGAATGTTATGATTTAGTTGTACTTTAATATGATCTATGTTGATCTTATTTATCCAAAAGGAAAATATTATCATCGATCAAGATCTAAATTTAGAATCAATACAATCATCATTGTAATCAATGATTGATGTAGAACTCTATAGTAGAATGAACTCTAAGTTTTCGTATTTTTAGATCTAAGAAAAGTTTCATTCACTGTACAATTGCAAGCAATATCTTCATTTTTAAAGACAATATTCAAAAGAGAACATTCAAACGCATCCAATTTCAATCAAGACAAACACCATTTATCAAATTAGATAAAAGTGAACATTTCACAATAAAGTGTCTATCAATCTCAGCCAGCGAATTAAAATCCATTAACTCATACAAGCTAATCATGTCCAAATTAGGGGTGTTAAAAAAAAAATATAGAAACTGAACTGAAAAACTGGTTCGGTTATGGTTCAAAGAATTCAAAAACCTGGATTTTAGGTTCGGTTTCTGGTTTGGGTGAAAATGTAAACCGGTTAACCGAAACTGATTTTATTAAACGGTTTACTAAAATGTATATATATATTAAATTAAAATAAAAAAATAATCGTAACAGATATTATATATTAAAATAAAATAAAAATTAAATTTATTTGTATCAATTTTTAATGTAATGTTAGTTGTGGTCAATGGATATGAATGTTTAATTTTTATTTGGATATGTATTGTTGATGTTTACAATTTAACTCAGGATTTTTTTTTTTTAAAAAAAAAGTTTAATCCAATTTAAGGGGAAAATCGGTTAACCGGTTTTTTCAAAGCAGTTAACCGATTCAATTTCGATTCAAGAAAATTTCTGAAATGAAAAACCGGTTCGATTCAAGAAAGCGGTTAACCGAATTTGGTTAACCGCTATTGAACACTCTTAGTCCAAATGAGAATATTCGATGTCCTTTCAACATCTCAACTCTTAAGCATAACAACACAAATTTATTGAAACAAGAAAATGCAGAAAACTTTACCAACTTTATTAGACGGTCAAAAGATTCTTGCTCGTGAACTCTTAGAAACAATTTAATGAAAACTATTTACAAGCCTACTTTATATATTAAAGAAGATTTCCAGTCTTATTAGTTTACACAAAGTAAATGTGCCCCAACTATTTGGGAATTTGATCTTGGGTTAATTTTTATTTGGGAATTTTTGCTCTAGTTAAAGATCTTCTCAAGAAAACCATTTTGACTGCTTGAGACTTCATTTGGATTCTTGCGCCACCTAGCTCAACTCTTGGTTCTTTAGCTGTCTCTTGGGCTTTGGGCTGGCTCAGGCCTACTTTTGATTTATATTTTGCCTTATTTTGGGCTTTTATCCCTCATTGGACCTTCTGCCTAAGTTTCGGCTTTTGGGCCACTTTTTGTGGGCTAGAATAGGTTTGTATTGGGTTTACCCTTTGCCCTATTTCGGGCTTCTGAACTTCTTGTTGTGCCCTTGCTACAGTATTGGTTTAGTAGAGTCTCATGGGCCTTTCTTTACAACATGGACTGATTGGGCCTGCATATGATTTTATCAATTTAGCCCTAATACATTTATACCCCTTTAACAAAGAAAATAACTTCAGAGTCTTGTGGGCTTGAGCTGCGGCACTATCTTGCTCCATATTTGTGAAGTTAATTATTTTTATAGTCAAGCAATGAATGATTAAAATTAAAGATTAAACAATCAGGAACTAGTCTTTTAAAGAGATCTTAATTGGTATGGATTTAGAAAGGAAAAGGCTTAAAACAAACGTGTAGATAAAAATAGACAAAGTGATATAAATATTAAAATGAAAGGAGATGGAAAACATACAGAATGATTGTTTTATGGGATCCATACATCTAAATTTTTTAATAAGATATCAAAGAAACATGATAAACGAAAAAACAATTACCCAACCTCCCCTGAGGTTTCAATTTTAGTCACACACACCCCAAAGGTGTGAGAAAATATCTTTGACCTTCCTTAACATTTTAAGAATTGTCTAACACCTCCCCTCATTGGCCTTAATTGATAAATTTCTTATGTTTGGTCTACTATTTACCTCCTATGAGATCAATTGATATCACACTTATCCACTATGTTTTAAAAGTATTAAAAACACCCTTATTGTTAGTGATATGTTCTGGTTCCATCCAATTTTTAAATTAAATGTCTATTTTACTGTTCCATCACTTACTGACTCAACAAATTTCTTAAATCCTTCAATTAAAAAATATACAAATCTACAAAATGGGTATGAACTTACAATTACATTTTCCAAGGGAAGGTTACATATTTATATAACACATTTAAACAAACATTTAAGGAAAGAAAAATTTAAAAAATGAATTTTGGTAAAATTAAGTCTTTTCTTTAAAATAAAATTCATAAATAAATGACAAATTATGTAGAAACTATTATACCATTTTAATGTTTTGTAAAATCAATAAGGTAGGAGGAATTAAATAATATTTTTTTAGATTGATAAATGATTGGAAAGAACAAATAGACTTAAATAGAAATATAATATATTTCTATGGGCAAGGGTTTTTTTAATACTTTCGGAATAAAATAGATGTGTTTGATATTAATCAATCTCATAAGATTAGATAAATAAATTATATGGAAGAAATTTATCAATTAAAGCCAATGAGGGGGAGGTATTGGATAATTCTCCAAATGTAGAGGGAGGTTATGTAACTTTTCATACCTTCAGGTTGTGAGCAAATGAAGCGGAAACCTCAGGGGAGGTGTGGGATAGTAGCCGTAAACAAAAATCAATGCTTTGTGAACCAACAAGAGTACTTTCAAAGCCAAATCTAGAAGATAGAAAATTAAATGGGTGAGTATAGTCATGCATGATAACGCTTCTCTTTCCAATATCCTGTCTTATAAACAATTAATTAAGTGTTCTTCTAGTTTATATAAACTAAAAAATTTATAGCACAATTGGAATCACTGATAAAAAGAAATGGATTTTTGACGTGTCCGCATTGGAATTACTTATAAAAAAGAAGGGATTGTCGTGTGTCTTGTGGGGGTCTAAAATCATACGAGCCTTATCAGGCCCAAACAAGAATGTTCCACTACATTGGCCTAAGCATTGTGATCCAATTTCGGTTGGATCAGCACCAAAGCTTGTGACTTGGGCTGAACTGTGACCTTCGGATCTAGCTTTCTTCTAGAATGGGCGACTCTAGCGGCCCACCTAAGGCCAGGCCTTCCAAACCAAGGTAAGTAACGTTCTTCCTGTTTTACTTTATCTTAATTCGCCTAAGATTCCATATCTTAGCCAGATTATGACTCTTATTACTATTAAGTAAGTGAATTAGGATCCTTCCTATTCACGAGACCTTTACTCTTAAGGATTCAGAGTCCTACCAGGATACAAAGACGCAACAACTACTATATAAACAGAGGTCGCACCCCTGTTTAGGCATTCAACTTCAATATCTTCTACCAAGACCCAAGCTCTTACTCTTAAGAGCTATCCTACTACGCCATGGTTCTAGTCTCTGACTCGACCTTTGGTAACCTTTCCTTCCTTTACCCTCACTAAATTGCCTCATTCAGCCTTACTGACTTGAGCGTTGGAATGCCTACGGCAGACACCACATCAGTGTCCAAGTAAACTCCACGCTTGTTTGCTCTTTGTGCATATACAACGAATTGCTATGGGCCTTAACCCCACGGGATCAGACCCTACTTTTGCAACCGTAGATTTTAGCATCTATAGTTTGGCACCTACTGTGGGGCCTTTAGCAATCGACATACGTTCAGAATCCTACTCTACAAAGATTCACGCAATGGCTGAAAACAAGGATACCGCCTCGGCGTATCTCATAGCTAAGGTTGAGGCTCTTTCGGCACTAATGCAACAATAAGCCGACAAAGTCATAGCTCTAGAAGCCTAGAATAATAACATTCGGGCCGAAAATCAAAACCTACGAGAAAAGGCAAACCAGTTTTACTCTATTGATTTCCCATTCAATCAGATACCCAAGAACTGCTTCTGCGTCTCGGTAAACCCCATGTAACCACTAATGACCCAAGACCCTAGAAACTCGGCTTCTGACCCTTAGTCTTCCCAGATTCAGTCATCCATGACAGATGGACTGGCACCCACCACCACAAATACAACAAGCTTAGCCATGCAAACACACACCCTATCAGTCGATCCCTTAATTACTCGTGACCAGATCACCTCAATTGTCCCCATCGGCCACAAGAGATCACCAACCTTGACCAATCCCTTGGCTTCAATGATCCACAATACATCCAAGACCCCTTTAGCTCGGCTCACCCACACAGGTCGACCGATTGATCCTTTCAGATACCATTCGGCTCGGCTCGGCTCATACTAACGGGTTGAACGACACCCAAACCGCACCTTTAACCGTCCATGTCGGTGGAAGCACCCGAACAGTAACACTTGGGATGACTCACTATGAAGGAATGAATGGAGTCTAGAAAACACAAGATAGCCACAAGGCCTACCACAATGACTCGACTCACCCCACCAGACTAAATGGGAGAAACACACAGCATCAAACCATGGACCCAGACCTTTTGTCCGCAACTTCTCCTCTTAAGTAGATATTAGCAAAGAAGCTGGTTGACGTGAAAGCTATGATGAGACGCATACCTGGAGTACCTATCCCAGCCAAGAAGAGCCTTTCCCAGAGTTACGCCGACTCACCCTTCTTAGACTCTATAGCCTTAGTTGAGATGCCCCAGAAATTTTCCATCCCAAACATGAAACCATATGAGGGAATGACCGATCTAGACAATCATATAGCTTCATACAAACAGAAGATGTTTGCTGTCTCCATACCATGGGACCTCGGGGAAGCATGTATGTGCAAGAGCTTTGGTTCTAGTTTATTAGGCCCAACCCTTTAGTGGTACACCAACCTCTCTAACAACTTCATAGGCTCATTTGTCTAGCTCACTGACACATTCGTTAAGCAGTTTGCAAGCAGCAAGAAGTTAGAGAAGCTATCATCCGACTTATACAAGATTTATCAGAAAAGAGGAGAGCCGTTGCATGAGTATGTTAGTTGGTTCAATAAAGAAAAGATATCAATCCCATCTTGCCATCTTGAACCTGCAGTAAATGCTTTTAGAAAGGGGTTGTTTCCTGACGGGGAACTCTACAAAGACCTCACCAAGCTGGGTTACAATTCAATGGAGGACATCTTGGCCCGAGTGATCATCTAGATAAGGTGGGAAGAAGATGAGGTACACCGGAGAAGGCATACATCCTACGATGAACATCGACAAAACTATAGTGAGAGGCACCCAGACACATGATAGTATGAAGCAAACAACTCGGCTCTAGCATGGAATTCCAACAAAAACAATTAGAAACTGTATGATCGGTTGCCAGCCCGGCCTGCATATAAACCATCCAACCCTTCTTCGTTCGTGGTCCTTGAGTGCAACCTCAATGTTGAGCCAACACAAGTGGTTGCCATAATGAAGGGGATGGGTCTAGCAGTTAAGTGGCCATCTAAGCTAGGATTGGATGCCAAGAGAGACACTACCAAGTGGTGCGAATTCCACCATGACCATATACATAATACTGTCGACTGCATAGCTTTGAGATTGGAAGTCGCGACCTTACTTAAGACAAGACATCTTCGCGACTTATTGATCGACAAAGGTAAAAGCACAATAAAAAACAGAGACAAGAAGAACCGATCCTCCCCTCCGCCTAACCCAAAGCCGAAAGGATTTTACAACATGATATCAAGCGGTTTCGAATTAGTAGAGTCAGCTACTCCTCGCAAAGAGGCACGCTTGAGCAAGCTATCATCTGGAAGTTCATTCTTCCCATCCATCCACACAGAAGCCTACTCAGCAAGTCATCCAGTTCGAAGACGAAGAACTAGCCACCTTGGCAGCCCTGCGCCATGATGCCTTGGTTATCTCATTACAAATAGCAAATATTTTGATAGAAAGAGTGTTTGTAGATGGAGGATTTTCCTCCAACATTCTCTTCCTAGAGGCAATCAGGACAATAGGCCTGGACGAATAAGATATTAGCAGGTGTCCCACCATCCTAGTCAGATTCAACTTTGAGCAAAAGTATACTATTGTAGAGATAACCTTGCCTGTCTACATGAATGAAGTAAACCGACAAACCATTTTCCTTGTGATGGATTGCCGTTCACCTTACAACGCCATCCTAGGTAGACCATAGATTCATGACATGAGAGCTGTCCCTTTAACCTTCTATCAGACAATTAGATTCCCTATCAAATAGGGAGTGAGAGAGATAAAGGGCGATCCAAAGTCCTCTAGAGAGTATTACAAAAATGCTTTCAAGGGAAAGTCTAACACCTTATAGCAACTACAGACGAGTTCGACTCGCCCAGTCGAGCCTGACCAACCCTCCATGGAAGAGCTAGATGAAGTATAGATTGATCTCGATCATCCCGTCTAAAAGACTTAGATAGGATACAGGTTGAGTCTCGAAATCAGAGAGTGACTGATTAATTTCCTACAGTAGAATCAAGACTGCTTTGCTTGGTCCTATGCAGGTATGACAAGGATCAGTCTTGACACAATCATGCATCATCTCTAGGTCGACCCCGACTGTCACCTGGTAAGACAAAAACAGAGAAAGTTCGCCCCAGAGTGAAACCGAGTGATCAACAAAGAAGTAGAAAATCTCCTGAACAATGGGCTCATTCGGGAAGTCCACCACCTCGACTGGTTAGCTAATGTGGTCATCATCCAAAAGAAGAATGGGAAGTGGCGAGTCTGCATGACCTGAATAGAGCCTACCCCAAGGACTCCTTCCCTCTGCCACACATTGATATGCCAGTCGTCGCTATAGCAGGCCACGAGTTACTTAGTTTCATGGACGCTTTCTTAGGGTACAATCAGATATTTATGCATTCGGACGACCAAGAGAAAACCTCATTCATCATAGAGAGGGGACTTACTATTATAAAGTGATGCCGTTTGGACTCCAGAATGCTAGGGCCACCTATCAACGACTTGTTAACAAGATGTTCGCAACACTTGGGGACTACCATGTAAGTATATATCGACGACATGTTCATCAAATCACTTCAAACTGGGCAGTACCTAGACCACTTTAGTCAGGCGTTTGTAGTTCTGAGGAAGTACAACATGAAGCTCAACCTAGCCAAGTGTTCACTTAGGGTCTCTTCTCGTAAGTTCGTGGGTTATATGGTGACTCAACGCGGGATATAAGCTAACCCCAATCAGATCCAAGCCGTCCTAAACATCCTATCACCGACATGCATCAAAGATGTTTAGCATTTCTCTAAAAGAGTGGCTGCACTAAGCAAATTTATCTCTCGGTCGATAGACAAATGTTAACCCTTCTTTGCGGTACTTCGAAAGTCAAAGTAATTTGAATGGACCCCAACCTGCGAAGAAGCTCTGTAGAAACTCAAAAGGTACTTGACTTCTCCACCTTTACTTTCTAAACCACTAACTAGAGAAAAAATTATCTACATACCTGACAGTCTTGGAGTCGACAGTTTTAGCCATCCTGATTACGGAAGACAATGTGAAGTAACTACCAGTTTATTTGAGCAAGTCACTCCTTGACGCCAAGTCTCGGTATAGTTAGTTGGAGAAGTTGCCCCTAGCACTCATTCACGCCTCTAAGAAGCTTCGACCATATTTTCAATGCCATTCCATAATTGTGGTCACTACATATTTGCTTAAGAAGATTCTACATACACGAGCTTTTGGGGCGACTCACTCAATAGATAGTCGAGCTAAGTGAATTCGACGTCTCATTCCAACTGCACATGACCGTAAAGTCACAAGTGTTAGAAAATTTCATAGCAGACTTCACCCCTAGCACCTCCACTCAGGCAGAGAAAGAGCTACAATGCCTATCAAGTGAGAAACCTTTAAAGTGGCCACTCTTGGTCGACGGATCGATCAATGTGAATGACAACGGCTTGAGAATCGTGCTAATAACTCCAGATGGGAAAATCATCCAGCGGGCCATCCGGTGCAGCTTTAAATGCATAAATAATGAGGCCGATTATGAGGCTTTGATAGCCGGTCTCTCACTCGCATAGGAGATGAGGGTAACAAGGTTGGAAGTGAAGTTTGATTCTTAGTTGATAGTCAATCAACTTCAAGGAACCTACAAGGCTAGAGACTCAAAGATGATAGCCTACTTGAACCTGGTGAAAGAGCTGCAGTCTGCCTTCAAAAAATTCATGATCACCCAAGTACCAAGAAAAGAAAATACATACACTGATGCCCTCGCCAATCTTGGCTCGGCCCTTCAAGGTACGTCTGACTCTTCCATCCCACTTATTTTCCTCCAATGGCTAGCCAACTGGAAAACGCCTCCATCCGAGGCAATATTGGTCCCTAAAGAACCTTAAGAGGTCATGAACATCGAGCCAGCCAAATCATGGTTGACTTCGATTCTGAAATACTTAGAGAAAGATGAGCTTCCTGTAGACAAGAATGAAGCATGTCGTCTGAGGGGTCGTCTGATTCATAATCTATGAAGGACAACTCTTGAAGAAGTCATTTTCTGGCCCATACATCCAATGCATAATTCCAAAAGAAGCCCAGTATGTATTAGCAGAACTTCATGAAAGCGAATGTGGAAACCACACTGGGGGACACGGCCTGGCACACCGGGTGATCACCTCTGGTTTTTATTGGCCCACCATGCGCTCGGACTCAATCGCATACATCAAGAAGTGCGACAGTTGCCAAAGTTTTGCTAATGTTTCACACCTTCCCCCCGAACAACTTAACTTTGTACTAACCCCTTGGCCATTCATGAAGTGGGGAATGAACATAGTGGGCAAGCTTCCAACGACACCTAGGTAGCGAGTGTACATGTTGGCTGTGATAGACTACTTTACTACGTGGATAGAGGCAGAAGCATTCGCCCAAGTATGAGACCGGGAGGTAAAAGGCTTCATCTAGAAGAACTATAATGATTTATACATTTATNAATTTATCTAAACTAGCCATTACCCCCATCTTTTCAAAATCAGCCTGAGAAGAGCTACTAGAGGATACAGTGAAACTATAAGATTGATGTGTTTGGCAGCCTTGGTGGTTACGCTGTTACTAAACATACAAATCATTACATAATCTCCGAATCCTCATAATCTCATCTACACCATCCTCTCCATAAAGCAAAGGAAAAAAGAAATCTAACAACTTCATTTTAAACCTAGGGTCTAAAACCATTACAATCCCCATGACACCATTAATCACACTCCAATACTTTTTTAACTTTTCATCCATCTGAGTTGCCATCTTCCTCACCAAATCATCCTCATCTGTTAGCATTTTAGTCACACGAAGTCTAATTTCACAAATCTTTGGAAAATAAGAATTGGCAATGGGTTTTTCTGTTGCAAAGAATACAAGTGTGGTATCATAAAATATTTCTAGCTTCTCATTGATATTTTCTACAAACTCCCATTCTTCATCACTTGGTAAACATCTATAATTTGGATCTTGAAACTCTAAACGCCTAAATACCCCTTTATAAATGAAAGCTGTTTGAAGCATCAAATACGTTGAATTACAACGTGTCTTACAATCAAGACCTGGCTTCTTTGTGCTTGGAATGCCTGCATGACGTGCCATTTCCACAAATTTTTGCTCCCTTTTAGGCGATGCCATCCAATAGGAAACAGTTTCACGATTTTGGATATTGCTACTCCAATAATCGATAATCCATCATGAACAGCTAAATTGAGATTATGCACACAACAATGCATATGAAAAAATTCGCCATGTAACATAAGGGTGGAACGTTGAAGCTCACCTAAAATATCTTGGACAACTGCATCATTGGTGGAGCAATTGTTAACCGTCAATGCAGACAGCTTTGAATCAATGTTCCACTCAGAAAAGCAGTCCATCAACACCGTAGAAAGCACATCTCTAGTATGTGGGCAACGCACATGTACAAACCTACAATATAAATTGTAGATAATTAATATTTTAATTTATCTTAAATATTTACAAAGAAATAAAATAATGAAACATAAAAATTAAAAAACAAAATACCTTAAAAGTTGATTATGCAATACCCAATTATCATTAATAAAGTGCACTGTGATGGTCATACATCCTTTGTTCTGGTTGCTGGCAGTCCATAAATCAGTAGTGATGGCAACTCTACTCTGGTTCTTGCTTAACATTTTCATGGACTTCTCTTTCTCAACTTCATACATCTTCATAATGTCTCTCTTAATAGTTCTCCTAGAGACAATATTGAAGGAGGGTGAAATAGTGTTGCAGAATTTTCTAAACCCCAAATCGTCAACCATGCTCAACGGATACTCATGAAGAATAATCATATTAGCAAAATCATCTCTCCCTGCATGTTGATCTAAATGGTAATTGCTTAATGTCTTTATGGAATCTTGTTTTTGCATCCCCGCAAGCATCATTTGTGATACATCTTGATTCTTTTGCCTTGCAGAAATTTTATAATGATCATGCAAATGCCTTGTTCCATTTTTAGAACCACCGAATAGCTGCCGATGATAGTAATTACACTCCGCCTTTTCCTTCCCATCAACTATGAATTTTTTGAAATGTTGCCATACAACTGACCTAGTCCTTCCAGTTCCAGTGATATAAGTTTCCTTTGGGGGAAGCGGGGGAAGGGTTGAACAAGGGGTATCGGTCGTGATTGGTATGCTAGTTCCCTGAGCTGGAGATTGTTCTTTGTCATTCCCATCGGGTGGAATATTCATGTGGGAACTCGCAATAGATACTTTTTTGGATGCTTCAGAAGATCAGTTCACATCCTCTTCTAAACCCCTTCTTTTGGTTGATGTTGACATTGTATAATATAACCTATTAATAACCTGCAGATAACACCCACAAAAGAATAAACATGTTAAAAAATAACTGCAAAAAAACCCCTACAGCAGTTTACACATTTGTTAAAAAAAAATTGTAATTGCAAAAAAAATAATAATAAATAAACATGTTAAAACAAGTGCGAACTGTAGTGCACTTTGCACAAGCAAAACTGCAAAAACTGCACAGCAGATGCAAAAGCAAACTGCAGTGTGGTTTGCTTGGCAATGTGCATTGCAGTTCGCACTTTGCACAAGCAAACTATAATGTAGTTTGCACTTTGCCAGATAAAAAAGCAAACTGCAGTGCATGTGCAAACATAAACTGCAATTACTAAATTTTCAAGCACATAAAATCTTCAATCACATCACATGAACCAATCTAAACCCTTAAACCCCACATAAAATCTTTAATCATAACTCAATTAATCTAAACCCTTAACTCCACACAAAATCTTCCAGTATAACTATAGTGCATAACTCAATCAAACAATCTAAATGGCACATAAAATCTTCACTCATACGAACCAAAATTGATGAAAGTCTGAAACTTTAAAGGAAAACAAACCTATTTTTCTTGAATCTTGAGTTCTTAACGCAAAGGGCATGGAGAAAGAAGAGGTGAAAAGCCACCGATGAAATGTGGAGGCCGGAATCGGCGAAGAGGCGGTGATATTCTGATATTCAGGATTTCTGGTGAAGGTTTGACGATGAAGAGAAGAGGCATATCAAGCAGCAACTTTTTTCAAGATTAGGTATTTAGGGTTTCACTTTCAAACTTTGATTACTTGGGTCCCTTGCGAGTTGAATGGATTTGGGCATAATTTTTGTTTATAAAGGAAGGGGCAAAATTGTTACTATGAAAACATAACAAGGGAAAATGGTAATTATGTAATGGAAAGATGGAATTGCAAATTTGAAATTCCTTGAAAACGAAGGACAAAGTCCTGGTCCATACTTCATTACTCCACAAGGTGTCAAGGACTTTATTTATAAATTATAATGATTAAAAATAATTATAATGATTTATACATTTATTATAATCAATAGCGAATCCAAAAATTTCTGTTAGGGTAGGCCAAAATCTAGAAATTATACATATTAGTATTTTTTTGTTAAAATGCTCACCCTCAACAAGTGTTGGATTCACCCCTGATTAATGATTATAATGAATCCAAATATCAAAATGATAATTATAATACATTATACAAATATATAAATATATTATATATTAACAGTATAATATTATGTATTATTGTATTAAGTAATAAGTATTAACATATATAATGTCTCTTTAATATATAATGTATTATATATGATACATTATACATATATATTATAATAAATTTTAAATAAATAACTACCATATATATTATAATAAATTCTAAATAAATAGCTATCACAATTCACAATATAACAAAGGCAATTAGGTAATAGAATTGAAATAATGATTCAATAAGGGACAAAAAAAAAAAAATTATAATGATTTATTGATTCATTATAATCAATCAAAACAACAAATAATATATTACATATATATTATGTATTAACATAAGATTATAGATAATAGCATATTACGTATAAATTATAATGTACAACATACATGTGTTATATTCATTATACTTATATAGTATATACCATATATAATATATAATATATAATGTATAATGTCAAATGTATACCATATATAATGTATAATATATAATGTCGAATGCATAACTTTTGTTTTATAGCATTAACATATTATGTATAATATATATATATTACAAATATTTATAATGATTTATTATATTTAATCTAGTTTTATTTATTACCTATTTGTATATAGTTTCATAAAATACTTACATAATTATAATTTATCATTGTATAATATATAATTGATTTTCAAATATTAAAATTATTATAGGTATATATGATTGATTTTCAAATATTAAAATTAATATAGGTATATATGATTGATTTTTAATTATTAAAATTAAAATTTATATATATATATATAATATACGGGTCGGGCTGGGGATTTCAGGGCCGGGGTGAGCCGGGGAAAAACCTATCCTGGCCCTGGCCCATCCCCGAATTTCGGGATTAATCTTAGGCCCGATCCCTACCCAAAGCCTGAACGATTCTGGAAAAATCTGCCCCATTCGGCCAGGCCGGGTTGGGTCCCCGTGGGGCCGGGCTTTGTACCCATCCCTATTCAAGTCAACTAATTTGTCAGCTTTTATATCATTCTCGTAAAATTTGGACCTTTATAACTGAAGTATAAATTCTTGTAAAATTAAATTTTTTTTAATGAAATTTTGTAATATTGGCACGTGTTTGATGAATCTCTATTTATTGGACTAGTTTCATTCACTTAGGATCCAATAACATTTTTTTTTTTAAAATTTTGTATCTTATTATATATTATATGTGCATATAAATTTTTCTATAGACTTCTAGTTCACTCTATAGAAAAATATAAATTTTAATATCATATAAATATTTAACAAACCATTAAGAGAAAATAAACTTAAATATGATATGGGTAACTTATTTCAAGATCATTTAGAAAATGCTAAAATAAGCTTTTTAATTTAAAAAGAATTAATTATTTTCCATGAAAAAAAAAATTGTTAACAATCTTTTGGACAAGTTCGGTCCCAGTACTTTATGGGTGCGTTTGATTTAGGGAATGTTGAATTACTGGGATTGTTATATTAATAGAAAGTTAGATTACTTTGAATATTACTGGGAATCTTTAAGGAAATGTATTTGATTAGTTTGAATAAATTGGTAGGAATCTTCGTTTGACTCCAATGGTAACATAACTTTTATGCCCATGAGTAATTTGTTTCTACTAAAAAAGTTTGTATTTATTTAAAGCACATATCTTATTAGATTGTGTTATAAACATTTTACGACTGAATACTATAAAATTTTGTTTTAATGTTAATTGGCATCATCTAATGAAATGATTAAGTTTTGATAAACTAATCGATTAAGTAATATTATAGATTCTAGAAGTGATCATTCAACCCCATTGGCGGAGAGATCATTTTCAATGTCATCAACAACATCAAGTAACTTGAGTGCTCTAGATAATGTAAATTAAAGAGCGGAGGATTTCATAAAAAATATACCCATGAATTTTAAATGCGAGAGACAAATGGACAATAACCCTTGGGAATCGCTTGTAACCCACGCAAGAGACAAATGAACTTTCTATTGTTATATTGTTTCTGATTATAATGTTTTTATCTCAATGAATAGATAAACGTTAAATTAGCGTTTATTATAATGGATAAATACTATTTATAAATGAAAATTTTCAACCTTTTATCATTGATACTTTATGAAAAAGTTGATTAATCAAGATTTTTAAACAAAAAATTTATTGCAATTTGTTGCGTAGACGGGCATGGGGAAGCATCAAGATAGAGCTAGTATTCGCCCTACATTGGATGCTTCATCAGTTTCAGACTCTCAGTTATAGCTTGTGTTAAATGTAAAATAAAAAACATGAAATCAAAATGTTGTAAATCAATACCAATCCTTCAACCTGCAAGATTAGTCACAACACAAAACAGAAACTGCAAAAACAACGAACAATCACACAACACAAGATATACCGTGGTTCGCTTGTTCAATATAGAACAAGTTACATCCACGTTGAACTCCAGAATATGGAGCTCGCTGCACTAGTATTGATCACCTCAAAGATTACACTTTACAGAAGAATCTTCTTCACTGTCACTCACAGAATCAAACACTCATTCATTTCCCTGTATCCCGCAAATCCTAATAAACCCTAGAGTACTCTATACCCTTTAAGGAACCCCTGCCCTCAAACAATACTCTAGAAAGATTCACACAAAGAAAACCCAGAATGAGCGTGAAACCCTAACCCAGAAAAAACGATTTCACAGAGTAGACGAAACGAAGACCTAAAACTCGATTCCCCTCAAATGCGTGAATAGTCCCTTTNATTATGTCAAACAATGAAAAATAACAACAATAATTATTGCTTTGAAACGAGTATAACCCACCTCTGCATCTGCATCCTCTGCCCCACCAACTTTGGTATTGCCATTCACCCTCTGGGCATCTTCTGTTACAATAACAAATAAGAGGAAATTAGACCGAAGATCTTTAATCAAACTAACAAACCCCTGAAGCTGGCATAAGAGATTAACCATCCACTGATTCTGAATCTCTAAATTCCTCAATGCCTTAGCCTTATACTTATCAGCAACTATCCCTACACATCTCTGAACACCACTCCCACATATTTCAGTCACCGTCTCCCATAAAATCTCTTTTGCATACTTAGATGAAACTAATCCTTCAGTAATGACAGCCTTTTGGTACACACTAGTCCTATTAGGTAAATTAACAGTAAACTTAACTAAATTGGGTTAAACAATCAACAATATGCTGAAATTATTAAATTAACGTAATTGATAATTTGACATGCATAAATAAAACGTCCATGATGCTTCCAACTGGAAGGGATGGTCAAAATTTACTTAAGTCAACGCCATGCATTGACAATATTCATCACTGTAATGTTCAGATTACACAATCAAACCTAATTAACCACAGCAGCCATTAGAAACACAAATCAAACAAACAAAATCAAACCAGTCACTAAGTTTGAATCAAATCCAGCCACCAACAATCTTTGGAAACACACAAAAAACCAAACCCAATCAAGACAGTTTGAATCAAACCCAGCCTCCATCAACCTTGTAATTCAAAACGCAAATCAATAATTCAATACTAATGAACAATAGAAGGTTTGTAACCGGGACAAAGAGAGAAGGCACCATATTACGGTGCCATTAACATCAAACTCAAATCAACATCAAAACAAAAACACCCATCAAATTGTACCATTAAGTCATTAACTAACCATCACCAACAATAATAAAGAAATAAGCACCATGTATTCGCACCAGGCTATTACGGTGTGGCAGCAGTCGCCGTAGGCTGTGACAACAATCGATTTGGGGCTTCAATCATCAGAGAGACTGAGATCTGAGAGTGTTCGAGCGAGAGAGAGTGAGACACCGAGAGAGTTGAGACTCTTGAGAGTGTTCGAGCGAGAGAGAGTGAGACACCGAGAGAGTGGCTGACTGACTTTGTGTCTGTCTGTGCGTATTCGAGCGAGAGAGTCAGAGAGTTGAGCGAGAGAGACAGAGTGAGATTGAGATGAGATCTGGTGATTCTGGTCTGAGAGAGTGAAAGGCTTAAGGCTGTGCGTGTTTGAGGCTTTGAGCAAGAGAGACAGTGAGAAACTGAGACGACAGACGAGATCTGGTCTGAGAGAGTGAAACTGTGACTCTGTGAGAGGTTGTACGACTGTGTATGAGCGTGACTGCGTGTTCGTGTTCGAGCGAGAGAGACACTGAGACAGAGAGTGAGACTATTTTTCGTTGGAGACTTGGAGTATAGATAGACTGTTAGTGACTTAGTGTTAGGGTGAATTTAATTTTGAAAACTCAAAACGACGTAGTTTAGCAAAATCCGGATCGAATACGGATATCCGATTTTTTAATAATCTCGATCCGGTATCTGATCCGAATATTCAAATTTTGCTAAATTCTAATCCGTATCCGATTTTAATTTTCAGATATCTGAATTTTCCGGAGCGGAGCGGAGCGAATTAGGATCGGATATCGGATATCGGATTTTTTTTGCACAGCCCTAGAAGCATCAAGATAGAGCTAGTATTCGCCCTACATTGGATGCTTCATCAGTTTCAGACTTTCAGTTATAGCTTGTGTTAAATGTAAAATAAAAAANTGTCCTTGATTTGCTTAATGAAAGAGGCTTGCTAGGGTGTAAACCAACAGAAACACCTATTGAGCTTAACCTCAAATTACAGCCTCCTAAACCTGAAGAAGTCCTGGACAGAGAACAATACCAGAGACTTGTTGGAAAACTGATTTACTTGTCGTATACTCGTCCAGATATAGCATTTGCAGTTAGCATGGTTAGTCAGTTTATGCATTCGCCTGGACAAGAACATTTCAATGCAGTCTATAGAATTCTCACGTATTTGAAAGGGACTCCTGGAAGAGGTTTGTTATTCAAGAATCCTGGGCACTTGCAAGTTGAAGCCTATATTGATGCGGATTGGGCTGGAAATGTTGTTGATAGACGATCAACTTTTGGCTATTGCACATTTGTTGGTGGCAATCTTGTTACATGGCAAAGCAAGAAGCACAATGTGGTGGCAAGAAGCAATGCAGAAGCTGAGTTTAGATCAGTTGCTCATGGGATTTGTGAGTTGTTGTGGATTAAGAGACTCTTGGAAGAATGTTTCTGATCCACTGCCCATGAAAGTGTATTGTGACAATAAAGTTGCTATTTCAATTGCTCATAATCCAGTGCTTCATGATAGAACAAAGCATGTGGAGGTCGACAAACACTTCATCAAGTAAAAACTAGGGAAAGGATTGATCTGTATACCTTACATTCGCACTACTCAACAAGTCGCAGATGCGCTTACTAAGGGGCTTCCTATTGGGCAATTCAACGAGCTAATTGGCAAGCTGGTTATGGAGGATATCTTCAAACCAGCTTGAGGGGGAGTGTAGAAAAGGAAAGAAATATTTGTAATTATAGAGAATTATTAGTTGTAAATGAGAATAAGTCAAATTAGGAATTAGCTAGTACAGCTAGATAGCTGTAAATTAGGAATTAGCTAGTACAGCTAGATAGCTAATTTTTAGTTAGTTTCCTATTTTTATTCTTTGGTTATTTTCCTGATTTGATGTATTCTCCTCTATAAGAGAAATCCATGTAACTCTTTACTCAATAGACAAATGTACAGAAAAGCTTTCAATATTATAATAAATTTTAAATAAATATCTACCACAATATAACATAAGCAATTATATAATAGAATTGAAATAACGATTCAATGAAAGACAAAAAAAAAAAAAAAAAAAAATTATAATGATATATTGATTCATTATCATCAATCAAAACAACAAATAATATATTACATATATAGGTATATATGATTGATTTTCAAATATTAAAATTATTATAGGTATATATGATATATTTTCAAATATTAAAATTAATATATGTATGTATGATTGATTTTTAATTATTAAAATTAATATATATATATATATATATACGGGCTGGGCTGGGCTGGGGATTTCGGGGCCGAGGCAAAATGGGGCTGGGGCAAGACCTATCCTGGCCCCGAATTCCGGGGCTAATCTTAGGCCCGATCCCGGCCCAAAACCTGCATAATTCAGGGAAAATCCACGGGGACAGGCTTTGTGCCCATCCCTAATCGTAAGACTTCAGTATCAGAAGAAAGTCGCTAGCATTCGAGTTAACTCGTTTAACTGAGTTGCCATGAAAGAGGTAAAATCAAGAATTTATACTGGGAATAAAAGTAAAGCTTTATCAGCAAGATTATATATCTATAATTAGAAAAAATAAATGGAAAAAGATAAACAACTAACTTGGGAATCAAAAGAAAATAAAATTGAGAATCAAGCAGCTGAGTCAACTCAAATGAATAAAAACTTTTGTTTTCTACATACATTATTACATTGCATGGACTAACGTAATTTTCATCATTATAAACCCTAAAATGTTGGCCACGCTGTTGAACATATCAAATCGGCAATATTTAATAATTAATAAAAAATTACTCATGCAGTAAGCAAAAGCCTAATATTGCGGTATAATATTAACACTTAGCTTTATTAAGGAATAAACTGATTTTATTCCCTTATTATCATGATTTGTACAATATATTTTTTTCCTTATAGTTTTGATTAATTTTATTTATAGTTTTGATTAATTTTATTAATAGGATGATTATCTTTCCATATATTCTATTTCCTTGAATAGAATATATTGAACCTATACATTGTACGCTTTTATTAATATTGAATACCCAAGTTTTTATACATTTCTTCGAGCTTGAGCTCTTTCTCCTATATAAACCTCTCTCATTGTTCAAACTAAACCATAAACTAATTCTTCAGAATAAACCCATTTGGCATTTTTGCAAATACCAAAATATGGCGACGAGAAGGGGAGCTTCTTTGGCTTGCTGCTGCGTCTTTCTTTTGTTTTTCATGGAAAATGTCCATGGTAACCCTAATTATGGAGAGGCTCTTGCAAAATCTTTGTTGTTTTTTCAAGGCCAGAGGTCAGGCAGACTCCCCAAGACTCAACAAATCACTTGGAGATCCAACTCCGGCCTCTCAGATGGCAAGCTTGCCCAAGTATACTCTTCTTTGTCATTCTTTTTTTGACTATTTTTTCGTTGATTTTATTTAAATTTTAGAGTGAATTTTGTTTGGTTGAAATGGAATGATGTGTTCAAAAATTGTATTGCTGGTCGAGTGAGCTCACTTGTGTAACTTCAAAATTTCCTTTTGTTGCTTCTGGTGGTTCGTTGTCCATGATTTTCATGCTTCTTTTCCCTCCAAGTTGAACGGTGGGTTATTAGACTCAAAGTACAAAATTCTTCTTAAAATGTGTTGATAGCGTGTTTAAATTTTTTCACTTTGGTTGATATGGAATGTTTCTTACTTTTTCCGAGTGTAACATAGTGGTTTTTATTTACAATTTTTTTTTTTCCTTAGGTGGATTTAAAACACGTGGACAGGCGATCGATGCTGGAGACAACCGTAAATCAACTTCCAAGGCCGTCGACAACCACGAGCTCTCTGGAGCACACTTGAATACGGCAAACAATTTGGGCTCAAAACTCTCAAACGCTAGAACAGCCATTCGTTGGGCCACAGACTACTTTCTAAAATGTGCCACAGGCCACCCATGGCAAGCTCTACGTTGGCGTGGGTGATCCAATGTGACACAAGGCTGGGAAAGACCTGAAGACAGGGACACGTGAGGTCCGTGTACTCGGTTCACAGAGCAAACCGGCTCGGAGTGGCAGGACGAGACCGCAGCGGCATTGGCGGCAGCCTCCATGGTTTGTTCAGTACAGTTGATCTAAATATTCAAATTTGTTGCTAAGAACAGCCAAACGAAAGTATGCATTTGCAATGCAATACGTGGTGTTATAGTGACTCTCTCGGATCTGCGGTTTGCCCTTTTTATTGTCATATTCCGGAATATATGTAAGTTGAGAGCTGTTTATTCTTTATTTTATTTAATTTTTTCCAATCTCCGACTGGACATTACTAAAGTTTATTATTATGTTGTGGGTGGGTTTTATAAAGAATGGAATTAAGGCATGATTTTGTCGAATTGTTATAGGGAATTATAGGTCACTTTACTTGGGATTGCATAAAGTACAAGGTATTATGATTTTGACGAATCTACTCAACGCCAAGAGGGCCTCAAATTAGGTTTGAAATAGTGAATAATATGTTATAATTTCAATACTGAAATTGAATTCCGTGTTGACCCCTTAGTTGTGGCTTTCAATAATGGGCTCCCAAGTTTGAAAGTCTGGCCTGACCCAGAGACAGATCTAACATTTGGAATGTTTTAAATTTCTTTATAAAAATATGAAAACTCATAAAAAATCTTACCTAAAAACTTGTAAAGACCTTGCAAAAGTTATATTATCCATTATTAAAGATGGTTTTTTTTTTGGTTAGAGTGATAATGTACTTGTGATAATAGCAAACTAATGGGAGAATGAATATGAATATACCGAATTTATTATTGCATATGTTTACAGGATGGCTTATGTGGGGAGCTGAGGCTTTTTAGGGCACAAATGATGTAACTATTCAATTTCCTGAATCCGTAGGAGATGATAGTGGCACTGACATATTCAGCTGGGACAACAAATATGCTGGAGTCATGTTATCCTGGCAAGGGTAAATTTCACTTTATCAAGTCCATTAAAAAAATTGCAATAATCAGAATCTTTTTTTTAATTCAATTTTTGTTGATTAATTTTCCAGCGAGCTTTATGAACAAGGATACAACTTTTGAGCAATATAGACAAGAAGCCGAAAATTTCATGTGACAAGATTTTACCCAACTCGCCGATGACATCTACTCCAATACACACAAGGTAAACTTATAAAATTTCACGCATATCATTATATAGGGCAAATATAATTCTTTTTAGAAGGTGGATTTAATGAATTTACTGAGTTGTAGTAATTGGAAATGCGGTGGGCTCATGTTTAAGCTACCTGAAAGTAACTACAATACGTTACATCCATACATTTCTTATTACCACTTATGCTAAGACATGACAGCCACACAGCACAATTTGACTGTGGCAATTAGGTGGCACCCCAAATCACTTGATAAACCTTGCAAAAAAGACAGGCAAGTTGCTTAATTATTAAATCATCTTCCTAATTGTTTCTGATTTCTTTTCCTCGATCAATTTTATCTTGGGGATTCAGGTGGACTCACATATTAGGTTGAACCCAATCAAAATGTCTTTACATGGTTGGATTTGGACCAAATTTTCAGGGAGATTCATCATAAGAGGGCTCTTCTTTGCCTTCTGATCAAATCACCCACCAAACATAGTTGTGATGAGGTTTCCAACCATTCTTTTATCACGAGACCAACCTAACATTTTAGTTGGAGCCATGTGGGTGGTCAAATCAAAATGACGAGTACCCAGATGATCGCGGTGACTATAGTCACTCAGAACCAAGCACATCATATCAATGCTCTATGTTGGACCATTACATATTTTGCTGGCAACTTCTAGGCTGATGCTATTATATTTTCGTAACTGGTTTATTGGATAGTTAGTTCTTAGCCTGCCTCAACCAAATACGAAGGGCTATGTAAACTATTGGAATATATGATTTAGTTGTGCTTTAATAGGATCTATGTTGATCTTATTATCCAAAAAAAATATTATCATTAGATCAAGATCTAAATCTAGAATCATACAATCATCATGTGTAATCAATGATTGATGTAAAACTCTATATGGAAATGAAACTCAAGTTTTCGCTTATTTTTTATCTAAGAAAGTTCATTCACTATACAATTACAAGCAATATCTTCATTTTTAAAGACAATATTCAAAAGAATCCAATTCAATCAAGACCACCACCAAGTCAATCTTTGATTAAAAACAAACATTAGTCAAATTAGATAAAGTGACATTTCACAATAAAGTTTCTATCAATCTCAGCCAGCGAATTAAATCGTTAACTATACAAGCATAATCATGTCCAAATTAGGGGTGTTAAAAAAATTCAAAAACTGAAAACCAACGAAAAAGATAACCAAAAATGGTTCGGTTACGGTTCAAAGAATTCAAAAAAAACCCAGATTTTAGATTCGGTGTTTCTGGTTTGGGGTGAAAAGTGCAAAAGGTTAACCGAAAACCGGTTTTTATAAGGGTTTATAATATAATAGTACAATATAATATATATTATATAATATATATATGAAATAAATTAAAAATAAAAAATAATCTTAACAGAATTTATTCTAAAAAAATAAAATAAAGATTATTTGTATTAATTGTTAATGTAATGTTAGGTTGGATCAATGGAATAACTATAATATATATATTATATAATATTAAATAAATGCAAAAAAAATCTTAACAGATATGATAATTAAAATAAAATAAAATTACAATTTATTTGTATTAATTTTGTAGAATGTTAGTCGTGGTCAATGGCTGATGTAAAATGTTTAAATTTTTATTTGGATGATGATTGTGCTGTTTACAATTAAGGGATAAAACCTGTACTGTTTGTTTCAAGCAGTTAACTGGTCAGTTTAGATGTCAAGAAAAATTTCTTGAAGAAAAAATCAGTTCGGTTTAGAAAGCGGTTAACGGCCCGATTAACGCTTTTGAACACCCCTAGTCAAATGAGAGTATTTCCCGACGTCCTTTCAACATATCAACGCTTAAGATAACACACAATTTATTGAAACAAGAAAAGTAGAGAAAACTTACAACGTTTATACACAATCAATTTTAAGTAATGTTAGTTATGATCAATGGATATGTAGAATGTTTAATTTTATTTGGATATGTATGTTGTGTTTTACAATTTATTCAGCGAAAATTAAAAAAAAAAAAAGTTTAATCCAATTTAAGGAGAAAACCGGTTAACTAGTTTTTTTAAAGCAGTTAATCGATTTAGTTTCGATTCAAGAAAATTTCTGAAATGAAAAATCAGTTCGATTTAGGAAAGCGGTTCGGTTAACCGCTTTTGAACACCCTTAGTCCAAATGAGAATATTCAACGTCCTTTCAACATTTCAACTCTTAAGCATAACAACACAAATTTATTGAAACAAGAAAATGTAGAAAACTTTACCAACTTTATCTGTCAAAAGATTATTGCTTGTGAACTTTTAGAAACAATTTAATGAAAACTATTTACAAGCTTACTTTATATATTAAAGAAGATTTCCAGTCTTATTAGTTTACACAAAGTAAATTTGCCTAACTATTTGGGAATTTGATCTTGGTTTAATTTTTATTTGGGAATTTTTGCTCTAGTTAAAGATCTTCTCAAGAAAACCATTTTGATTGCTTGAGAGTTCATTTGGAGTCTTGCGCCACCTAGCTCTAACTCTTAGTTCTTTAGCTGTCTCTTGGGCTTTGGGCTAGCTCAGGCCTACTTTTGATTTATATTTTGCCTTATTTTGGGCTTTTATCCCTCATTGGACCTTCTGCCTAAGTTTAGGCTTTTGGGCCACTGATTGTGGGCTAGAATAGGTTTGAATTTGGTTTACCCTTTGCCCTATTTCAGGCTTCTGAACTTCTTGTTGTGCCCTTTCTACAGTATGGGTTTAGGAGTGTCTCATGGGCCTTTCATTACAACATGGACTGATTGGGCGTCCATATGATTTTACCATTTTAACCCTAATGCATTTATACCCCCTTAACAAAGAAAATAACGTGGGCTTGATCTGCGGCACTATCTTGCTCAATATTTGTGAAGTTAATTATTTTTATAGTCAAGTGATGAATGATTAAAATTAAAGATTAAACAATCAGAAACTAGTCTTTTAAAGAGATCTTAATTGGTATGGATTTAGAAAGGAAAAGGCTTAAAACAAATGTGTAGATAAAAATAGACAAAGTGATATAAATATTAAAATGAAAGGAGATGGAAAACATAAGGAATGATTGTTTTATGGGATCCATACATCTAAATTTTTTATTAAGATATCAAAGAAACATGATAAACAAAAATTCTATTACCCAACCCCCCCTGAGGTTTCAATTTTAGTCACAGACACCCCAAAGGTGTGAGAAAATATCTTTGACCTTCCTTAACATTTGAAGAATTGTCTAAAGTCTAAACACCTCCCCTCATTGGCCTTAATTGATAAATTTCTTATGTTTGGTCTACTATTTACCCCCTATGAGATCAATTAATACCACACTCATCCACTATGTTTAAAAGTATTAAAAACACCCTTATTGTTAGTGATATACTCTGTTTCCATCCAATTTTTAAATTAAATGTCTATTTTACCCTTCCATCACTTAGTAACTCAACAAATTTCTTAAATCCTTCAATTAAAATATATACAAATCCACAAAATCTGTCTGAACTTACAATTACATTTTCCAAGGGAAGGTTACATATTTATATAACACATTTAAACAAACATTTAAGGAAAGAAAAATTTAAAAAATGAATTTTTGTAAAATTAAGTCTTTTCTTTAAAATATAATTAAAATAAAATTCATAAATAAATGACAAATTATGTGGAAACTATTATACCATTTTAATGTTTTACAAAAACAATAAGGTAGGAGGAATTAAATAATATTTTTTTAGATTGATAAATGATGGGAAAGAACAAATAGACTTAAATAGAAATATAATATATTTCTATGGGCAAGGGTTTTTTAATACTTTCAGAATAAAATAGATGTGTTTGATATTAATCAATCTCATAAGATTAAATAAATAAATTATACGGAAGAAATTTATCAATTAAGGCCAATGAGGGTAGGTATTGGATAATTCTCCAAATGTGGAGGAAGGTTATGGCTAACTTTTCATACCTTCAGCTTGTGAGTAACTGAAGCTGAAACCTCAGGGGAGGTGTGGGATAGTAGCCCTAAACAAAAATCAATGCTTTGTGAAGCAACAAGAGTACTTTCAAAGCCAAATCTAGAAGATATCTAGAAGATAGAAAATTAAATGGATGATATAGTCAGGCATGATAATGCTTCTCTTTCCAATCACCTGTCTTATAAACAATTAATTAAGTGTTCTTCTAGTTTCAATAAAGTAAAAAATTTACAGCACAATTGGAATCACTGATAAAAAGAAATGGATTTTGTAATAACTCTTTCTAGCTAGTATACTATGAGAAATATAATATGAAGTCACTAAATATATCATAGAAAATATATATGTAGTTAAGTACAAAATAGTGGGCCTAAAAATTTCTTTACATTAATAAAAGGGTCATATACATAAACTCAAAAACAGTGGGCAGTAGTGCCATTCTCCTCTGCTCTCGACATCCCATCCGACCGCTTCTCACCTATTTCTTGCAAAAACAGAGAAATCAACAGAGTGAGCACTAATTGCTTAGTAAGTAAATCCGCTATGCTACCCTTCTATCTCCGTTACTCATATTCTGAATTTCTTTCCTTACATCACACTTTTCTATTCTTCTCGGTTCTTTCTTTGTTCTTTCTCTATTATTTTTTTTTTCTTTCTCTCTGTTCTTTCTCTATTCTTTCTCTATTCTTTCTCTCTGAGCTTTCTCTATTTCTAATTTCTCACTACTCATGATAGTAAACATGGTATCATGCATATGTAGGATGCAAATGCACAAATACATAGGATGTGCATTTTCTTTCTGTTTTTCTATTTCTTATTCTGTTTTTCTTTCTTCTCTGTGTTTCTTTCTTTTCTTTCTATTCTTCCCTTTCTTTCTCTTTATTCTTTTCTTTATATTCTTTCTTATTCTTCTCCTTTTATTCTCTTCTTTCTTTCTTATTCTCTGCCGATTGGACTCGGTTGATGCATGGATTCGGAACCCTGGCCGTGTGAGTAAGTACAGTCCTCATCTACATGCACTTCTTATAAACTGTACAAATTCTTCTTCTTCTTAGGCTGCTCACTAAAGGCAGCGTGCATGTAGATATATTCTTCTGGGTATAGTCCTCATCCACATGCACTCTTACTGACTGTACAAATTCTTCTTTTTATTCTTAGGCCACTCACTGAAGGCGGCATACATGTGGGAATATTTTTCTTCTTGTCACTCACAGATTCCTCATCGCAACAACCTTCTTTTCTCTTATCTTTCTTTTAGAAATTAGTATTCAATATCTTTTCTTTAGCACTTTTCTTTCTTTCTCTTTATTCTTTAGTGTGCTTATATGCATGTATGCATGTAGATGGACTTTTTTATTGTTCTTTCTCAATTCAAATAATTAAATGCAAGAATGCAATATGGCATGTAAACATGTCATTCTCTACTTTCTCTACCATCTACAAACTCATATCAAAATAATAAATCAACAAATTTCATCAAACACCTTGTATGCACAAATAAAGCACTAAGGTGATTACATTTCCATAACAATCTCTAACCACCAAAATTTTGGAGCAAAGCTCCCTGAAAACAAATTCAAACCTAGCTAGGAAAATACACTCCAAAACTCTACTCAAATTCTTTCTTAACCATCAATTTCTATACACACAATCATCCCTCCTCATGGTGGAATTCTAACCATGGATCATCATCAATTCCATCATCAATTCTCAATAATCAAGCATATGAATACATATAAGAAAATTCTCTACTCAAGTATTGCTTAAAGGTTGGATTTACTTACCTTGATCTTGGGTAGTTCCACACTAGAATCTCTCTTTTTGATAGACTTCCTCTTCTTCTTAAACCCTAAACATATAAACTATAAGAATTCAACACTTTAAAAATTACTTTCACATCTTATTGCAAGAATTCTTACCTTTGTATGCTTAGGATTGAATATCTACCAAAATTCAACAAAAAATTCTGTAAATTGCCTTGGAAATTTGATGAAGAAATTGAGAGAATTTGGGGATGAAAGTGGCGTGTGAGGGGTAGAGAATGGTAGGGTTTTCATTCTTGAACCTTTAATATCTCATTTATTACTTATGCTTTCCCATTTTGCCCTTGTACTTTCTATGAAATTCCATCTTTGTCCTTTAGTCAGTTACAATAATACCCTAATTTCTATTGCATTCTCCATGAAATTCTACTACTTTTCACTCCCCACATTTTCAACTAATTCAGGGTGGAATGACCATTTTGCCCTTAAGGAAGTTTTCTAGAATTTTCTCAAAAATTCCAACAAGTTCTTTGCCCCTGCGAAGCTTTTTCTTCGCCTCGGCAAACCATTGTAGAGTGTACGTTGCCGCGGCGAACTTTCTTCCTTGCCACGGCGAAGACTGCAATTCTAAGAACTTGATTTGGGCAGTGTGTACAAGGCTGCGGCGACGAAACTCCTTTGCCGCGGCGAAATCTACAAATTCTAATTTATCAACATTTCACTTTGAAACAAGTAAAACTAAGGGACTTAAAGCATAACTAAGTTACATACCTCAATGTGGGCATTATAGATTTTTTACATGTCCGCATTGGAATTACTGATAAAGAAGAAAGGATTGTCGTGTGTCTTGTGGGAGTCTAAAATCATACGAGCCTTATCAAGCCAAACAAGAATGTTCCACTACATCAGCCCAAGCATTGTGATCCAATTTCGATTGGATCAGCACAAGAGCTTATGACTTGGGCTGAACCGTGACCACCAGATCCAACTTTCTTTTAGAATGGGTGACTTCAACGGCCCACCTAAGGCTAGGCCTTCTAAACCAAGGTAAGTAACATTCATCCTGTTTTACTTTATCCTAATTCGCATAAGATTCTATATCTTAGCCAGATTAGGACTTCTATTACTATTAAGTTAGTGAATTAGGATCCTTCCTATTCACGAGACTTTAATCCTTAAGGATTCAGAGTCCTACCAAGATACAAAGACCCAACAACTACTATATAAACAAAGGTCGCACTCCTGTTTAGGCATTCAACCTCAATATCTTCTACCAGGACCCAAGCTCTTACTCTTGAGAGCTATCCTAATACGCCGTGGTTCTAGTCTCTTACTTAACCTCTGGTAACCTTTCCTTCCCTTACCCTCACTTAATTGCCTCATTCAGTCTTACTGACTTGAGTGTCGGAGTGCCTACGGCAAACACCATAAAGTGTCCAAGTAAACTCCACGCTTGTTTGCTCTTTGTGCAGGTACAATGAATTGCCAGTGGTCTCAACCTCACTGGATCAGACCCTACTTGTGCAACCATAGATTTTAGCATTTAGAGTTTGGTGCCCACCATGGGGCCTCTGGCAATCGACATACGTTCAGAATCCTGCTCTACAAAGAGTCACGCAATGGCTGAAAACACAGATACTGCCTCGACAAATCTCACAGCTAAAGTTAAGGCTCTTTAAGCACTAATGCAACAACAAGCTGACAAAGTCACAACTCTAGAAGCCGAGAATAATAACATTCAGGCTGAAAATCAAAGCCTACGAGAAAGGTAAACTAGTTTTACTCTCTTGATTTCCCATTCAATCATATACCCAAGAATTGCTTCTATGTCTCGGTAAACCCCATGCAACCACTAATGACCCCAGACCCTGGAAACTCGGCTTCCGACCCTTAGTCTTCCCAGATTCAGTCATCCATGACAGATAGACTGGCACCTACCACCACAAATACAACAAGCTTAGCCATGCAAACACACACCCTATCAGTCAATCCCTCAATTACCCATGACCGGATCACCTCAGCTGTCCCAAGCTACCGACCATAAGACATCACCAACCCTGACCAATCCCTTGGCTGCAATGATCCACAATACATCCAAGACCCCTCTAGCTTGGCTCACCCACATAGGTTGACCGACCGATCCTTTCAGATACCATTCGACTTGGCTCATACTAATGAGTCGAACGACACCTAAACCACACCTTTAACCATCAATGTCGGTGGAAGCACCTAAACAGTAACACTTGGGATGACTCGGTATGAAGGAATGAATGAAGTCCAAAAAACACAAGATAACCACAAGGCCTACTATAATGACTTAGCTCGCCCCACTAGACTGAATGAGAGAAACACATAACATCAAACCATGGACCCAAACCTTTTGTCCATAGCTTCCCCTCTTGAGCAGATATTAGCAAAGAAGGTAGCTGATGTGGAAGCTATGATGAGACGCATACCTGGAGTACCTATCCCAACCAAGAAGAGCCTTCCCCATAGTTACGTTGACTCACCTTTCGTAGACTCCATAGCCTTAGTCAAGATGCCCCAAAAATTTTCCATCGCAAACGTGAAACCATATGAGGGAACGACTGATCCAGACGGTCATATAACTTTATACAAACAGAGGATGTTCGCCATCTCCATACCTCGGGATCTTAGGGAAGCATGCATGTGCAAGAGCTTCGGTTCCAGTTCATCAAGCCCAACCCTTCAATGATACACCAACCTACCTAACAACTTTATAGGCTCATAAGATTTATCAGAAAAGAGGAAAGCCGTTGCATGAGTATGTTAGTCAGTTCAATACAGAAAAGATATCAATCCCATCCTGAACCCGCGGTAGATGCTATTAGAAAGGGGCTACTTCCCAACAGGGAACTTTATAAAGACCTCACCAAGCTGGGTTACAATTCAATGGAGGATGCCCTAGCCCGAGCGATCTTCTGGATAAGGTAGGAAGAAGATGAGGTACACCAGAGAAGGCATACATCCTATGAGGAACGCCGACAAAATCATAGTGAGAGGCGCCCAGACGCGCGACAGTATGAAGTAAACAACTCGGCTTTAGCATGGAATTCCAACAAAAACAACTGGAAACTGTATGATTGGCCGCTAGTTCAACCTACATATAAACCCAGCTCTTCTGTGTTCTTGGTCCTTGAGTACAACCTAAATGTCGAGTCAGCACAAGTGGTTGCTGTAATGAAGGGGATGGGTCCAACAGTTAAGTGGCCACCTAAACTGAGACCGGATGCCAAAAGAGACACTATCAAGTGGTGCGAATTCCACCAAAGGAACTTATTATAAAATATAATGATTAAAAAGAATATAATGATTTAACATATATAATCAATAGCGAATCCAAAGATTGTTTTTAGGGTAGGCCAAAATCTAGAAATTATACATATTAGTATTTTTATTAAAATGCCCACTCTCAACAAGTGTTGGATCCGCCCCTGATTAATGATTATAATGAATCTAAATATCAAAATGATAATTATATACATTAACATTATATAAATATATTACATATTAACAGTATAATATTTAGTATTATTGTATTAAATAATAAGTATTAACATATATAATGTCTCTTTATATATAATGTACTACATATGATACATATCATATATATTATAAAAATTTTAAAAAATAACTACCATATATATTTGTAGAAAAGGAAAGAAATATTTGTAATTATAGAGAATTATTAGTTGTAAAGAGAATACGTCAAATTGGAATTAGCTAGTACAGCTAGATAGCTAAATTAGGAATTAGCTAGTAAGCTAGATAGCTAATTTTTAGTCAGTTTCTGCTTTTATTTTGGTTTTTTCCTGATTTGATGTATTCTCCTCTATAAGAGAAATCCGTGTAACTCTTTACTCAATAGACAAATATACAGAAAAGCTTTATGGTATCAGAGGCATCCTAAAAGTTTTTTTTTTAATTCTAAGGGGTACTTCTCATCAATAGCAGGAAAGGTTTGATTAAATTATCTGAAGAACTAAACCTTAATTCTGTTCACCATGTTCCCAAGGTAGCTTGTAATCTTTTGTCTGTGAGTAAAATAACTAAAGATTCTAATTGTCGAGTGATTTTTTGTGATTACTATGAATTTAGGACCAGACTCGGGGAAGAAGATTGGCAGTGCTAAGTTGATTGGTGGCCTTTACTACTTTGATGATGATTTCTCTGGGAATAAAAAGGCTTAGGGCCTTAGTAGTTTATTCTAATTCTGCTTATGAACAAATAGTGCTTCGGCATTTAAGACTGGGACATCCTAGCTTTCCTTATCTAAACATTTGTTTCCTACTTTATTTAGGGTTTGGATTTTTCATCATTTTATGGTGAAAGTTGTTGCTTATCTAAAAGTCATCGTACTACTTCTTTGCCAAAACCTTATATTCCTTCAAAATCATTTTATTTAATACATAGTGATGTTTGGGGACCTTCAAGAGTCATTACTTTTCAAAGAAAAAAAAAAGGTTTGTCACATCATAGATGATCACACCGCTATGTTGGGTTTACTTAATAAGTGAAAAATTCGAAGTTGGAAATTTTTTTAAAGATTTACACAACGGTTGAAATCAATTTCAAAAGAAAATTAGGGTTCTTCACAATGTAATGGGATTGAACACTATAAAGGCATTTTGGAAAAAATTTGAAAGAAAAGGTATTCATCACCAGTCCACTTGGTCGATACTCCTCAGAAAATGGGATTGCTGAAAGAAAAAATAATCATTTACTTGAAGTAACACATGCTATAATGTTTTCAATGAATATTCCAAATATCTTTGGGGAGAAGTGGTTTTAACAACAACTTATTTAATTAACAGAATGCCTACACGTGTTTTAAAATATAGCACACCTCTAGAATGTTTTAAAAAACGTTTTCCCTTCTCTAGAGTGCAATTAGATTTACCTAAAGGTTTTTGGCTGTACTATATCTTGTTCGTATACCTAATAACACTCAGTCCAAACTTGATCTAAGGGCAGAAAAATGTGTGTTCATAGGGTATGCCTCCAATAAAAAAGGGATATAAGTGCTATAATCCTTAAACAAGGAAAATTATGTGAGTATGGATGTCTCATTTTTTGAAAATAAATCCTACTTCACAAAAGTTCTCTTCAGGGGAGACTGAGGTAATGGAAGAAATTTTTTCGGATTTATCTCCAAATCCTTTACCAAAAGTAATTTTGATACTATACCTCATTCCTCTCTTCCTACCATTTCCTGCCTTCAAGTCAGGAACAATGTGAGAACAATGAGGAAGTTCTGGTAATATAATGCCAAACATTATTGTATCTGAAACAGGGGGAGAATCACTACTACAGCCGAATCAAATAATTCTAACACTGAGCTTCTGGTTTACTCAGAGAAACATCATCAAAAGAGTCAAAGGCAGCAAGTTACTCTTGGTAATGATCAATCACAACCCTCGGGGATTGGACCTGCAAATATCACAAGCATGTCCGATCCTAACTCATCTTCAGTTCCCATATTTTCCCTAGCAAAGAATCATCGACCTTAATATTCCCATTGCTATTAGAAAAGGAATCTGAAATCGCACTAGAATCCTATATATCCCGTTGCTCAATATCTTCTTATGACAAACTTTCTCACACTCATAGGGCATTTACCTTAAAAATCTCACACTGTTTGTCCCAAGAAACATTCAGGAAGCTCTTGGTGATCCAAAATGGAAATTAGCAGTGATGGAAGAGATGAATGCTCTTAGGAGAAGTGGTATTGGGAGATAGTTGATTGCCTAAGGAGAAGTAGACTAAGTTTGCAAATGGGTCTTTATTGTGAAGTGTAAAGCGGATGGTAGCATAGAAAGGTATAAGGCAAGATTAGTAGCTAAGGGGTTCACTCAAACCATGGGATTGATTATCAGGAGACCTTTGCTCAATAGCCAAGATAACTCTATTAGAATTCTAGTATCTATGGCTGTAAATTTGAACTGGCCATTACACCAATTGGATGTAAAAAATGTCTTTTTAAATGGTGATCTTGAGGAAGAGGTTTTATAAGTTTTCCACCAGTTTTGAGAAAAATTTGGGATCAAAGAAAGTCTGTAGAATGAAGAAGTCGTTATATGGCCTCAAGCAGTCCCCTAGAGTTGGTTTGAGAGATTTGGGAAATCGGTGAAGAATTGGGCTATTGTCAAAGCCTAGCTGATCATACTATGTTCTATAAACATGGTAGAGAAGGTAGAGTTGCTATTCTAATTGTTTATGTGGAGATATAGTATGACAGGTGATGACAATGAAGAACTAGAAAGACTGAAGAAGAGACTTGCAGCCGACTTCGAGATCAAGGATTTAGGGACATTGAAATACTTTCTTGGGATGGAGTTTGCTAGATCCAAAGAAGTATATTTGGAATCAACGTAAATATGTCCTTGATTTGCTAATGAAATAGGCTTGCTAGGGTGTAAACCAACAGAAACACCTATTGAGCTTAACCTCAAATTACAGCCTCCTAAACCTGAAGAAGTCCTGGACAGAGAACAATACCAGAGACTTGTTGGAAAACTGATTTACTTGTCGCATACTCGTCCAGATATAGCATTTGCAGTTAGCATGGTTAGTCAGTTTATGCATTCGCCGGACAGAAACATTTCAATGCAGTCTATAGAATTCCAGGTATTTGAAAGGGACTCCTGGAAGAGGTTTGTTATTCAAGAATCGTGGGCACTTGCAAGTTGAAGCCTATATTGATGCGGATGGGCTGGAATGTTATTGATAGACGATCAACTTTGGCTATTGCACGTTCATGGTGGCAATCTTGTTACATGGCAAAGTAAGAAGCATAATGTGGTGGCGAGAAGCAACGAGAAGCTGAGTTTAGATCAGTTGCTCATGGGATTTGTGAGTTGTTGTGGATTAAGAGACTCTTGGAAGAATGTTTCTGATCCACTACCCATGAAAGTGTATTGTGACAATAAAGTTGCCATTTCAATTGCTCATAATCCAGTGCTTCATGATAGAACAAAGCATGTGGAGGTCGACAAACACTTCATCAAGTAAAAACTAGGGAAAGGATTGATCTGTATGCCTTACATTCCCACTACTCAACAAGTCGCAGATGTGTACTAAAGGCGTTCCTATTGGGCAATTCAACAAGCTATTGGCAAGCTGGTTATGGAGGATATCTTCAAACCAGCTTGAGGGGGAGTGTAGAAAAGGAAAGAAATTTGTAATTATAGAGAATTATTAGTGTAAATGAGAATAAGTCAAATTAGGATTAGCTAGTACAGCTAGATAGCTGTAAATTAGGAATCAGCTAGTACAGCTAGATAGCTAATTTTTAGTTAGTTTTCTATTTTTATTCTTTGGTTATTATGATTGATGTGTCTCCTCTATAAGAGAATTCGTGTAACTCTTTACTCAATAGACAAATATACAGAAAAGCTTTCAATATTATAATAAATTTTAAATAATAGCCATCACAATATACATAGGCAATTATGTAAACAATTGAAATAATGATTCAATGAGGGACAAAAAAAAAAAAAAAAAATTATAATGATTTATTGATTCATTACAACAATCAAAACAACAAATAATATTTACATAGATAGGTATATAGATTGATTTTCAAAATTAAAATTATTATAGGTATATAGATTATTTCAAATATTAAAATTAATATATGTATGATTGATTGATTTTTAATTATTAAAATAATATATAATACGGGCTGGGCTGGGCTGGGGATTCGGGGCCGAGGCAAAATGGGGCTGGGCAAGACCTATCTGGCCTGAATCCGGGCTATATCTTAGGCATCCTGGCCAAACCCGAATATTCGGGAAAATCCACGGGGACAGGCTTTGTGCCCATCCCTAATCGTAAGACTTCAGTATCAGAAGAAATCGCTAGCATTCGAGTTAACTCTTCAACTGAGTTACCATGAAAGAGGTAAAATCAAGAATTTATAGGGAATAAAAGTAAAGCTTTATTAGCAAGATTATATATCTATAATTAGAAAATAAAATGAAAAAGAAACAACTAACTTGGGAATCAAAAAAAAATAAAATTGAGATCAAGCATGAGTCAACTCAAATGAATAAAAACTTTTGTTTTCTACATACATTATTACATTGCATGGATACGTAATTTTCATCATTATAAACCCTAAAATGTTGGCCACGCTGTGAACATATCAAATCGGCAATATTTAATAATTAATAACAAAATTACTCATGCAGTAAGCAAAAGCCTAATATTGCGGTATAATATTAACACTTAGCTTTATTAGGAATAAACTGATTTTATTCCCTTATTATCATGATTTGTACAATATATTTTTTTCTTATAGTTTGATTAATTTTATTTATAGTTTTGATTAATTTTATTAATAGGATGATTATCTTTCCATATATTCTATTTCCTTGAATAGAAATATATGAACCTATACTTGTATGCTTTTATTAATATTGAATAGCCAAGCTTATACATTTCTCCGGCTTGAGCTCTTTCTCCTATATAAACGCTCTCATGTGAAACTAAACCATAAATAATTCTTCAGAATAAACCCATTTGGCATTTTTGCAAATACCAAAATATGGCGACGAGAAGGGGAGCTTCTTTGGCTTGCTGCTGCGTCTTTCTTTGTTTTTCATGGAAAATGTCCATGGTAACCCTAATTATGGAGAGGCTCTTGCAAATCTTTGTTGTTTTTTCAAGGCCAGAGGTCAGGCAGACTCCCCAAGACTCAACAAATCACTTGGAGATCCAACTCCGGCCTCTCAGATTGCAAGCTTGCCCAAGTATACTCTTCTTTGTCATTTTTTTTTGAATATTTTTTCTTGATTATTTTTAAATTTAAGAGTGAATTTCGTTTGTTGAACTGAGAATGATGGTTGCAAAATTTGTATTGCTGGTCGAGTAGAGCTCACTTTGTAACTTCAAATTTTCCTTTTGTTTCCTTCTGGTGGTTCGTTGTCCATGATTTTCATGCTTCTTTTCCCTCCAATTGACACGTGTGGTTATTAGACTACAAAGTACAAATCTTCTTAAAATGTGTTTGATAAGCGTTGTTTAATTTTTCACTTTGGTTATATGGAATGTTTTACTTTCCGAGTGTAACATAGTGTTTTATTTACAATTTTTTTTTTTCCTTCAGGTGGATTTAACTGGAGGCTACTACGATGCTGGAGACAACGTAAAATTCAACTTCCCAATGGCCTTCACAACCACGATGCTCTCCTGGAGCACTTGAATACGGCAAAAATTTGGGCTCAAACTCTCAAACGCTAGAACATCCATTCGTTGGGCCACAGACTACCTTCTAAAATGTGCCACAGCCACCCCTGGCAAGCTTACGTTGGCGTGGGTGATCCCAATGTTGACCACAAGGCTGGGAAAGACGAAGACATGGACACAGTGAGGTCCGTGTACTCGGTTTCACAGAGCAAAACCTGGCTCGGACTGGCAGGAGAGACCGCAGCGGCATTGGCGGCAGCCTCCATGGTGTTCAGTACAGTTGATCTAAAATATTCAAATTTGTTGCTAAGAACAGCCAGAAAAGTTATGCAATTTGCAATGCAATATCGTGGTGCTTATAGTGACTCTCTCGGATCTGGGTTTGCCTTTTTATTGTTCATATTCCGGATATACTTTGTAAGTTTGAGGCATGTTTATTCTTTATTTTATTTAATTTTTTCCAATCTCCGATGGAATTACTAAAGTTTATTAATTTATGTTGTGGGTTGGGTTTTATAAAGAATGAGAATAAGGCATGATTTTGTCGAATTGTTTATAGGGAATTATAGTTCACTTTACTTGGGTTTGCATAAAGTACAAGTAGATTATGAATTATGACGAATCTACTCAACGGCCAAGAGGGCCCTCAAATTAGTTTTTAAAATGAATAATATTGTTTATAATTTCAATATGAAATTGAATTTCCTTTGTTGACCCCTTAGTTGGGGCTTTCAAATAATGGGCTCCCAAGTTTGAAAGTCTGGCCCTGACCCAGAGACAGATCTAACAATTTGGAATGTTTTAAATTTCTTTATAAAATATTGAAAACTCATAAAAAATCTTACTTAAAACTTGTAAAGACCTTGCAAAAGTTATATTATATCATATATAAAAGATGGTTTTTTTTTTGGTAGAGTGATTAATGTACTTGTGATAATAGCAAACTAAATGGGAGATGATATTGAATATACCCTTAATTATTTATGTGCATATGTTTACAGGATGAGCTTAGTGGGGAGCTGCATGGCTTTTTAGGGCAACAATGATGTAATTATTCAATTCCTGAAATCCGTAGGAGATGATAGTGGCACTGACATATCAGCTGGGACAACAAATATGTGGAGCTCATGTTCTCCTGGCAAGGGTAAATTTTTCACTTATCAAGTCCATTAAAAAAATTGCAATATATCAGAATCTTTTTTTAATTCAATTTTTGTTTGATTATATTTTCCAGCGAGCTTTACTGAACAAGGATACAAATTTTGAGCAATATAGACAGAAGCCGAAAATTCATGTGCAAGATTTTACCCAACTCGCCGATGACATCTACTAATAACCACAAGGTAAACTTATAAAATTTCACGCCATTAATATTATGTGTGCAAATATAATTATCTTTTAGAAGGTGGATTTAATAATTTACTGAGTTGTATTAATTGAAATGCAGGTGGGCTCATGTTTAAGCTACCTGAAAGTAACCTACAATACGTTACACCAACATTTCTTCTTACCACTTATGCTAAGCACATGACAGCCCACAGCACAATTTTGACTGTGGCAATTAGTGGTCACCCCAAATCACTTGATAAACCTTGCAAAAAGACAGGCAAGTTGCTTAATTCATTAACTCATCTTCATAATTGTTTTTGATTTCTTTTCATCGATCAATTTTTTATCTTGGGGATTTCAGGTGGACTACATATTAGGTGTGAACCCAATCAAAATGTTACATGGTTGGATTTGGACCAAATTTTCCAGGGAGAATTCATCATAGAGGGTCTTCTTTGCCTTCTGTATCAAATCACCCACAAAACATAGGTTGTGATGAGGGTTTCCAACCATTCTTTTACTCATCGAGCCTAACCCTAACATTTTAGTTGGAGCCATTGTGGGTGGTCCAAATCAAAATGCAGTACCCAGATGATCGCGGTGACTATAGTCACTCAGAAACACGCCACATTATCAATGCTGCTATGTTGGACCATTAGCATATTTTGCTGGCAACCATTCTAGCTGATGATGATATTATCTTCTTCGTAACTGGTTATGTATATAGTTTTCTTAGCCTGCCTCAACCAAATACGAAGTGGCTAGTAAACTATTTGAAATTATGATTTAGTGTGCTAATATGATCTATGTTGATCTTATTTATCCAAAGAAAAATATTATCATAGATCAAGATCAAATCTAGAATCAATACAATCATCATTGTAATCATGATTGATGTAAAACTCTATATTGGAATAAACTCTAGTTTTCGCCTTTTAGATTAAGAAAAGTTTCATTCACTATACAATTACAAGCAATATCTTCATTTTTAAAGACAATCTCAAAAGCATCCAATTTCAATCCAGACCAACACAATTACAATCTTTGATTTAAAAGAAAACATATAGATCAAATTAGATAAAAGTGTACATTTCACAATAAGTTTCTATCAATTCAGCCAGCGAATTAAAATCCGTTAACTCATACAAGCTAATCATGTCCAAATTAGGGGTGTAAAAAAATTCAAAAACTGAACAACCGAGAAAAACCGATAACAAAAAAATGGTTCGGTTACGGTTCAAAGAATTAAAAAAACCAGATTTTAGATTCGGTTTTCTGGTTTGGGTGAAAATGCAAAATGGTTACCGAAACCGGTTTTATTAAGGGTTTACTAATATATATATATATATATATATATTTATATATATATATATATTAAATTAAATTAAAATAAAAAAAAAATCTAACAGATATATAATAAAATAAAATAAAATAAAATTTATTTGTATTAATTTTTAATGTAATGTTATTGTGATCAATGGTATAATATATATATATATATATAAATATTAATTAAAATAAAAAAAATTCTTAACAGATATATAATTAAAATAAAATAAAAATTAAATTTATTTGTATAATTTTTAATGTAATGTTAGTCGTGGTCAATGGATATGTTAAATGTTTAATTTTTATTTGGATATGTATTGTGATGTTTACAATTTAAGGGAAAAACCTGTTAACGGTTTTTTCAAAGCAGTTAACTGGTTCAGTGTGATTCAAGAAAATTTCTAAATGAAAAATCAGTTCGGTTTAAGAAAGCGGTTAACCGGCCCCGATTAACCGCTGAAAACCCCTAGTCCAAATGAGAGTATTCGACGTCCTTTCAACATCTCAACTCTTAAGCATAACAACACAAATTTATTGAAACAAGAAAATGTAGAAAACTTTACCAACTATCACACAATCAATTTTTAATGTAATGTTAGTTATGATCAATGGATATGTATGAATGTTTAATTTTTATTTGGATATGTATTGTTGATGTTTACAATTTAATTCAGGAAAATTAAAAAAAAAAAAAAGTTAATCCAATTTAAGGGAAAACCGGTTAACTAGTTTTTTAAAGCAGTTAATCGATTTAGTTTCGATTCAAGAAAATTTCTGAAATGAAAATCAGTTCGATTTAGGAAAGCGGTCGGTTAACCGCTTTTGAACACCCTTAGTCAAATGAGAATATTCAACGTCCTTTCAACATTTCAACTCTTAAGCATAACAACACAAATTTATTGAAACAAGAAAATGTAGAAAACTTTACAACTTTATCTGTCAAAAGATTATTGCTTGTGAACTTTTAGAAACAATTAATGAAAACTATTTACAAGCTTACTTTATATATTAAAGAAAGATTTCCAGTCTATTAGTTTCACAAAGTAAATTTGCCTAACTATTTGGGAATTTGATCTGGTTTAATTTTTATTGGGAATTTTTGCTCTAGTTAAAGATCTTCTCAAGAAAACCATTTTGATTGCTTGGAAGTTCATTTGGAGTCTTGCGCCACCTAGCTCTAATTTAGTTCTTTAGCTGTCTCTTGGGCTTTGGGCTAGCTCAGGCCTACTTTTGATTATATTTTGCCTTATTTGGGCTTTATCCTCATGGACCTTCTGCCTAAGTTTAGGCTTTTGGGCCACGATTGTGGGCTAGAATAGGTTTGAATTTGGTTTACCCTTTGCCCTATTTCAGGCTTCTGAACTTCTTGTTGTGCCCTTTCTACAGTATGGGTTTAGGAGTGTCTCATGGGCCTTTCATACAACATGGACTGATTGGGCGTCCATATGATTTTACCATTTTAACCCTAATGCATTTATACCCCTACCAACAAGAAAATAACGGGGGCTTGATCTGCGGGACTATCTTGCTCAATATTTGTGAAGTTAATTATTTTATAGTCAAGTGATGAAGATTAAAATTAAAGATTAAACAATCAGAAACTAGTCTTTTAAAGAGATCTTAATTGGTATGGATTTAGAAAGGAAAAGGCTTAAAACAAATGTGTAGATAAAAATAGACAAAGTGATATAAATATTAAATGAAAGGAGATGGAAACAACAGAAGAATGATTGTTTTATGGGATCCATACATCTAAATTTTTATTAAGATATCAAAGAAACATGATAAACAAAAAAACTATTACCCAACCCCCCCTGAGGTTTCAATTTTAGTCACAGACACCCAAAGGTGTGAGAAAATATCTTTGACCTTCCTTAACATTTGAAGAATTGTCTAACACCTCCCCTCATGGCCTTAATTGATAAATTTCTTATGTTTGGTCTACTATTTACCCCTATGGATCAATTAATATCACACTCATCCACTATGTTTAAAGTATTAAAAAACACCCTTATGTTAGTGATATATTCTGTTTCCTTCCAATTTTAAATTAAATGTCTATTTTACCCTTCCATCACTTACTAACTCAACAAATTTCTTAAATCCTTCAATAAAAATATATACAAATCCAAAAATCGGCCTGAACTTCAATGAAGGTTACATATTTATATAACACATTTAAACAAACATTTAAGGAAAGAAAAATTTAAAAAATGAATTTTGGTAAAATTAGTCTTTTCTTTAAAATAAATTAAAATAAAATTCATAAATAAATGACAAATTATGTGGAAACTATTATACCATTTTAATGTTTAAAAAACAATAAGGTAGGAGGAATAAATAATATTTTTTTAGATTGAAAATGATGGGAAAGAACAAATAGACTTAAATGGAAATCTAATATATTTCTATGGGCAAGGGTTTTTTAATACTGTCGGAATAAAAAGAGTTTGATATTAATCAATCTCATAAGATTAAAAAATAAATTATACGGAAGAAATTTATCAATTAAGGCCAATAAGGGAGGTATGGATAATTCTCCAAATGTGGAGGAGGTATGGCTAACTTTTCATACCTTCAGCTTGAGTAACTGAAGCTGAAACCTCAGGGAGGTGTGGGATAGTAGCCCTAAACAAAAATCAATGCTTTGTGAAGCAACAAGAGTACTTTCAAAGCCAATCTAGAAGATATCTAGAAGATAGAAAATTAAAGGATGATATAGGCATGATAATGCTTCTCTTTCCAATCACCTGTCTATAAACAATTAATTAAGTGTTCTTCTAGTTCAATAAAGTAAAAAATTTACAGCACAATTGGAATCGCGACAAAAAAGAAATGGATTTTGTAAAACTCTTTCTAGTTAGTATACTTGAGAAATATATATGAAGTCACTAAATTATCATAGAAAATATATATGTAGTTAAGTACAAAATAGTGTGCCCAAAAATTTCTTTCATTAATAAAAGGGTCATATACATAAACTCAAAAACAGTGGGCAGTAGTGCCATTCTCCTCGCTCTCGACATCCCATCCGACCGCTTCTACCTTTCTTGCAAACAGAGAAATCAACGGAGTGAGCACTAATTGCTTAGTAAGTAAATCCGTTATGCTACCCTTCTATCTCCGTTGCTCATATTGAATTCTTTCTTCTCTGTGTTTCTTTCTTTTTCTTTTATTCTTTCTTTCTTTATATCTCTTTCTTCTCTTTATTATTTTCTTTATATTCTTTCTTCTTATTCTTCTCCTTCTATTCTCTTCTTTCTTATTCTCTACGATCGGACTCGGTTGAGGCATGGATTCGGAACCTGGCCGTGTGAGTGAGTACACTCATCTACATGCACTTCATGAACTGTACAAATCTTCTTCTTTTAGGCCGCTCACTAAAGGCAGCGTGCATGTAAGTATATTCTTTGGGTACAGTCCTCATCCACATGCACTCTTACTGACTGTACAAATTCTTCTTCTATTCTAGGCCGCTCACTGAAGGCGGCGTACATGTGGGAATATTTTTCTTCTTGTCACTCACGGATTCCCATCGCAACAACCTTTTTTTCTCTTATTTCTTTTAGAAATTAGTATTCAATTTCTTTCTTTAGCACTTTTCTTTCTCTCTATTCTTAGTGTGCTTATATGCATGTATGCATGTAGTGGACTTTCCTATTGTTCTTTTCAATTCAAATAATTAAATGCAAGAATGCAAATGGCATGTAAACATGCATTCTCTACTTTCTCACCATCTAAAAACTCATATCAAAATAATAAACAACATACTATACATGACTTCTCTATGAAATTTCATCAAACACTTTGTATGCACAAATAAAGCACTAAGGTGTACATCCATAACAATCTCTAACACCAAAATTTTCGAGCAAAGCTTCCTAAAAACAACTTCCAACTGGCCAGGAAATACACTCCATAACTCTACTCAAATTCTTTCTTAACTCATCCAACTTCCATCAATTTCTATACACACAATCATCACTCCTCATGGTGGAATTCTAAACCTGGATCATCATCAATTCCATCATCAATTCTCAATAATCAAGCATATGAATACATATAAGAAAATTCTCACTCAATATTGCTTAAAGGTTGGATTTACTACCTTGATCTTGGGTAGTTCCACACTAGAATATCTCTCTTTGATAGACTTCCTCTTCTTCTAAACCCTAACTATAAACTATAAGAATTCAACACTTTAAAAATTACTCTCAATTTATTGCAAGAATCTTACCTTGTATGCTTAGGATTGATATCTACCAAAATTCAACCAAAAAATTCTCTAAATTGCCTGGAAATTGATGAAGAAATTGAGAGAATTGGGGATGAAAGTGGCGTGTGAGGGGTAGAGAATGGTAGGGTTTTCATTCTTGAACCCTTAATATCTCATTTATACTTATGCTTCCCATTTTGCCTTGTACTTCTATGAAATTCCATCTTTGCCCTTTAGTCAGTTACAATAATACCCTATTTCCATTGCATTTTCCATGAAATCTAATACTTTTCACTCCCTAATTTTCAACTAATTCAGGGTGGAATGACCATTTTGCCCTTAAGGAAGTTTTCTAGAATTTTCTCAAAAATTCCAAAAAGTTTTTTGCCCCTACGAAGCTTTTTCTTGCCTCGGCAAACCATTGCAAAGTGACATTGCCGCGACGACTTTCTTCCTTCCACGGCGAAGACTGCAATTCTAAGAACTGATTTAGGCAGTGTGTACAAGGTCGTGGCGACGAAACTCCTTTGCCGCGGCGAAATCACAAATTCTAATTTTCAAATTTTCTTTGAAACAAGTAAAACTAAGGGACTTAAAGCATAACTAAGTATACCTCAATGTGGGCTTATAGATTTTTTTGTGTCGCATTGGAATTACGGATAAAGAAGAAAGGATTGTGTGTGTCTTGTGGGGTCTAAAATCATACAACATATATAATGTCTCTTTAATATATAATGTATTACATATGATACATTATAAATATATATTATAATAAATTTTAAATAAATAACTACCATATATATTATAATAAATTCTAAATAAATAGCTATCACAATATAACATAGCCAATTAGGTAATAGAATTGAAATAATGATTCAGTGAGGGACAAAAAAATAAATTATAATGATTTATTGATTCATTATAATCAATCAAAACAACAAATAATATATTACATATATATTATAGATAATAGCATATAATGTATAAATTATAATGTACAACATATATATGTTATATACATTATACTTATATAGTATATACCATATATAATATATAATATATAATGTCATATGTATACCATATATAATGTATAATATATAATATTGAATGTATAATTTTTGTTTCATAGCATTAACATATTATGTATAATATGTATATTACAAATATTTATAATGATTTATTATATTTAATCTAGTTTTATTTATTACCTATTTGTATATAGTTTCATAAAATACTTACACAACTATAATTTGTCATTGTATAATGTATAATTGATTTTCAAATATTAAAATTATTATAGGTATATATGATTGATTTTCAAGCCGGGGCAAGACCTATCCTGGCCTCGAATTCCAGGGCTAATCTTAGGCCCGATCTTGGCCCAAAGCCCTAATGATTCGGGAAAAATCCACCCGTTCGGGCTTGGTCGGGGCAGGCCCTTGCGGGTCTGGGCTTTGTGCCCATCCCTATACATCTTCATAATGTCCCTCTCAATAGTTATCCTAGAGATAATATTGAAGGAGGGTGAAATAGTGTTGCAGAATTTTCTAAACCCTAGATCGTCAACCATGCTCAACGGATACTCATGAAGAATAATCATATTAGCAAGATCATCTCTCCCTACCTGTTGATCTAAATGATAATTGCTTAATGTATTTATGGAATCTTGTTTTTGCATCCTCGCAAGCATCATTTGTGATACATCTTGATTCTTTCGCCTTGCACAAATTTTATAATGATCATGCAAATGCCTTGTTCCGTTTTTAGAACCACCGACGAGCTGTCGATGATAGTAATTACACTCCGCCTTTTCCTTCCTATCAACTGAGACTTTTTTGAAATGTTGCCATACAACTAACCTAGGCCTTCCAGTTCCAGTGACATAAGTTTCCTCTGGGGGAAGCAGGGGAAGGGTTGAACCAGGGTTATCAGTCGTGATTGGTATGCTAGTTCCCTGAGCTATAGATTGTTCTTCGTCATTCCCATCGGGTGGAATATTCATGTGGGAACTCGCAATAGATAATTTTTTGGATGCTTAAGAAAATCGATTCACATCCTCTTCTAAACCCTTTCTTTTGGTCAATGTTGACATTGTGTAATGTAACCTATTAATAACCTGCAGATAACACCCACAAAAGAATAAAAATGTTAAAAAATAACTGTAAAAAAACCCCTATAGCAGTTTACACATTTGTTAAAAAAAAATTGCAATTGCAAAAAAAAAATAAATAAATAAACATGTTAAAACAAGTGTGAACTGTAGTGCACTTTACATGTGCAAACTGTACAGCAGATGCAAAAGAAAACTACATTGCAGTTTGCACTTTGCACGTGCAAGCTACACAACAGATGCAAAAGCAAACTGTAGTGCAGTTTGCACTTTGCACAAGCAAACTGCAGTGCAGTTTGCACTTTGCCAGATGAAAAGGCAAACTGCAGTGCAAGTGCAAACATAAACTACATTGCAGTTTGCTTGTGCGAACTCCTCTGCAGTTTGCACTTTGCACTTTACACACTGCATAGCAGGTGCAAACATAAACTGCAATTACTAAATTTTCAAGCACATAAAATCTTCAATCACATCACATGAACCAATCTAAACCTTTAAACCCCACATAAAATCTTTAAACATAACTCAATTAATCTAAACCCTTAAACCCCACACAAAATCTTCCAGTCTAACTACAGTGCATAAGTCAATCAAACAATCTAAATGGCACATAAAATCTTCACTCATATGAACCAAAACTGATGAAAGCCTGACACTTTAAAGGAAAACAAACCTATTTTTCTTGAATCTTGAGTTCTTAATGCAAAAGGCATGGAGAAAGAAGAGGTAAAGAGCCACCGATTAAACGTGGAGGCCGAAATCGGCGAAGAGGCGGTATATTCAGGATTTTCGGTAAAGGTTTGACGATGAAGAGAAGAGGCACACCAGGCATCAACTTTTTTCAAGATTGGGTATTCAGGGTTTCACTTTCAAACTTTGATTACTTGGGTCCCTCGTGAGTTGAATGGATTTAGGCATAATTTGTGTTTATAAAGGAAGGACAAAATTGTTATTATGAAAACATAACAAGGGAAAATGGTAATTATGTAATGGAAAGATGGAATTGAAAATTTGAAATTCATTGAAAACGAAGGACAAGGTCTTGGTCCATACTCCATTACTCCATAAGGTGTCAAGAACTTTATTTATAAAATATAATGATTAAAAAGAATTATAATGATTTATACATTTATTATAATCAATAGCGAATCCAAAGATTTCTGTTAGGGTAGGCCAAAATCTAGAAATTATACATATTAGTATTTTTTTATTAAAATGCCCACTCTCAACAAGTGTTGGATCCGCCCCTGATTAATGATTATAATGAATCTAAATATCAAAATGATAATTATAATACATTATACATATATATAAATATATTACATATTAACAGTATAATATTATGTATTATTGTATTAAGTAATAAGTATTAACATATATAATGTCTCTTTAATATATAATGTATTACATATGATACATTATACATATATATTATAATAAATTTTAAATAAATAACTACCATATATATTTGTAGAAAAGGAAAGAAATATTTGTAATTATAGAGAATTATTAGTTGTAAATGAGAATACGTCAAATTAGGAATTAGCTAGTACAGCTAGATAGCTATAAATTAGGAATTAGCTAGTAAAGCTAGATAGCTAATTTTTAGTCAGTTTCCTGCTTTTATTCTTTGGTTATTTTCCTGATTTGATGTATTCTCCTCTATAAGAGAAATCCGTGTAACTCTTTACTCAATAGACAAATATACAGAAAAGCTTTCATGTTATCAGAGCCATCCTAAAAGTTTTTTTTAAATTCTGTGGGGTACTTTCTCATCAATAGCAGGGAAAGGTTTGATTAAATTATCTGAAGAACTAAACCTTAATTCTGTTCACCATGTTCCCAAGGTAGCTTGTAATCTTTTGTCTGTGAGTAAAATAACTAAAGATTCTAATTGTCGAGTGATTTTTTGTGATTCTTACTATGAATTTTAGGACCAGACCTCGGGGAAGAAGATTGGCAGTGCTAAGTTGATTGGTGGCCTTTACTACTTTGATGATGATTTCTCTGGGAATAAAAAGGCTTAGGGCCTTAGTAGTTTAATTCTAATTCTGCTTATGAACAAATAGTGCTTCGGCATTTAAGACTGGGACATCCTAGCTTTCCTTATCTTAAACATTTGTTTCCTACTTTATTTAAGGGTTTGGATTTTTCATCATTTTATGGTGAAAGTTGTTGCTTATCTAAAAGTCATCGTACTACTTCTTTGCCAAAACCTTATATTCCTTCAAAATCATTTTATTTAATACATAGTGATGTTTGGGGACCTTCAAGAGTCATTACTATTTCAAAGAAAAAATGGTTTGTCACATCATAGATGATCACACCGCTATGTTGGGTTTACTTAATAAGTGAAAAATTCGAAGTTGGAAATTTTTTTAAAGATTTTTACACAACGGTTGAAACTCAATTTCAAAAGAAAATTAGGGTTCTTCACAATGATAATGGGATTGAACACTATAAAGGCATTTTGGAAAAAATTTTGAAAGAAAAAGGTATTCATCACCAGTCCACTTGTGTCGATACTCCTCAGCAAAATGGGATTGCTGAAAGAAAAAATAATCATTTACTTGAAGTAACACATGCTATAATGTTTTCAATGAATATTCCAAAATATCTTTGGGGAGAAGTGGTTTTAACAACAACTTATTTAATTAACAGAATGCCTACACGTGTTTTAAAATATAGCACACCTCTAGAATGTTTTAAAAAACGTTTTCCCTTCTCTAGAGTGCAATTAGATTTACCTTTAAAGGTTTTTGGCTGTACTATCTTTGTTCGTATACCTAATAACACTCAGTCCAAACTTGATCTAAGGGCAGAAAAATGTGTGTTCATAGGGTATGCCTCCAATAAAAAAGGGATATAAGTGCTATAATCCTTAAACAAGGAAAATTTATGTGAGTATGGATGTCTCATTTTTTGAAAATAAATCCTACTTTCACAAAAGTTCTCTTTAGGGGGAGACTGAGGTAATGGAAGAAATTTTTTTGGATTTATCTCCAAATCCTTTACCAAAAGTAATTTTGACTACTATACCTCATTCCTCTCTTCCTACCATTTCCTGCCTTCAAAGTCAGGAACAATGTGAGAACAATGAAGGAAGTTCTGGTAATATAATGCCAAACATTATTGTATCTGAAACAGGGGGAGAATCACTACTACAGCCGAATCAAAATAATTCTAACACTGAGCTTCTGGTTTGTACTCAGAGAAAACATCATCAAAAGAGTCAAAGGCAGCAAGTTACTCTTGGTAATGATCAATCACAACCCTCGGGGATTGGACCTGCAAATATCACAAGCATGTTCGATCCTAACTCATCTTTAGTTCCCATCATTTTCCCTAGCAAAGAATCATCAGACCTTAATATTCCCATTGCTATTAGAAAAGGAATCTGAAATCGCACTAGAATCCTATATATCCCGTTGCTCAATATCTTTCTTATGACAAACTTTCTCACACTCATAGGGCATTTACCTTAAAAATCTCACACTTGTTTGTCCCAAGAAACATTCAGGAAGCTCTTGGTGATCCAAAATGGAAATTAGCAGTGATGGAAGAGATGAATGCTCTTAGGAGAAGTGGTACTTGGGAGATAGTTGACTTGCCTAAGGAGAAGTAGACTATAGTTTGCAAATGGGTCTTTATTGTGAAGTGTAAAGCGGATGGTAGCATAGAAAGGTATAAGGCAAGATTAGTAGCTAAGGGGTTCACTCAAACCTATGGGATTGATTATCAGGAGACCTTTGCTCCAATAGCCAAGATAAACTCTATTAGAATTCTAGTATCTATGGCTGTAAATTTGAACTGGCCATTACACCAATTGGATGTAAAAAATGTCTTTTTAAATGGTGATCTTGAGGAAGAGGTTTTTATAAGTTTTCCACCCAGTTTTGAGAAAAATTTGGGATCAAAGAAAGTCTGTAGACTGAAGAAGTCGTTATATGGCCTCAAGCAGTCCCCTAGAGTTTGGTTTGAGAGATTTGGGAAATCGGTGAAGAATTGTGGCTATTGTCAAAGCCTAGCTGATCATACTATGTTCTATAAACATGGTAGAGAAGGTAGAGTTGCTATTCTAATTGTTTATGTGGATGATATAGTAATGACAGGTGATGACAATGAAGAACTAGAAAGACTGAAGAAGAGACTTGCAGCCGACTTCGAGATCAAGGATTTATGGACATTGAAATACTTTCTTGGGATGGAGTTTGCTAGATCCAAAGAAGTATATTTGTGAATCAACGTAAATATGTCCTTGATTTGCTTAATGAAATAGGCTTGCTAGGGTGTAAACCAACAGAAACACCTATTGAGCTTAACCTCAAATTACAGCCTCCTAAACCTGAAGAAGTCCTGGACAGAGAACAATACCAGAGACTTGTTGGAAAACTGATTTACTTGTCGTATACTCGTCCAGATATAGCATTTGCAGTTAGCATGGTTAGTCAGTTTATGCATTCGCCTGGACAAGAACATTTCAATGCAGTCTATAGAATTCTCAGGTATTTGAAAGGGACTCCTGGAAGAGGTTTGTTATTCAAGAATCGTGGGCACTTGCAAGTTGAAGCCTATATTGATGCGGATTGGGCTGGAAATGTTATTGATAGACGATCAACTTTTGGCTATTGCACGTTCATTGGTGGCAATCTTGTTACATGGCAAAGTAAGAAGCATAATGTGGTGGCGAGAAGCAACGCAGAAGCTGAGTTTAGATCAGTTGCTCATGGGATTTGTGAGTTGTTGTGGATTAAGAGACTCTTGGAAGAATGTTTCTGATCCACTACCCATGAAAGTGTATTGTGACAATAAAGTTGCCATTTCAATTGCTCATAATCCAGTGCTTCATGATAGAACAAAGCATGTGGAGGTCGACAAACACTTCATCAAGTAAAAACTAGGGAAAGGATTGATCTGTATGCCTTACATTCCCACTACTCAACAAGTCGCAGATGTGCTTACTAAGGGGCTTCCTATTGGGCAATTCAACAAGCTAATTGGCAAGCTGGTTATGGAGGATATCTTCAAACCAGCTTGAGGGGGAGTGTAGAAAAGGAAAGAAATATTTGTAATTATAGAGAATTATTAGTTGTAAATGAGAATAAGTCAAATTAGGAATTAGCTAGTACAGCTAGATAGCTGTAAATTAGGAATCAGCTAGTACAGCTAGATAGCTAATTTTTAGTTAGTTTTCTATTTTTATTCTTTGGTTATTTTACTGATTTGATGTGTTCTCCTCTATAAGAGAAATTCGTGTAACTCTTTACTCAATAGACAAATATACAGAAAAGCTTTCAATATTATAATAAATTTTAAATAAATAGCCATCACAATATAACATAGGCAATTATGTAATACAATTGAAATAATGATTCAATGAGGGACAAAAAAAAAAAAAAAAAATTATAATGATTTATTGATTCATTACAATCAATCAAAACAACAAATAATATATTACATAGATAGGTATATATGATTGATTTTCAAATATTAAAATTATTATAGGTATATATGATATATTTTCAAATATTAAAATTAATATATGTATGATTGATTGATTTTTAATTATTAAAATTAATATATATATACGGGCTGGGCTGGGCTGGGGATTTCGGGGCCGAGGCAAAATGGGGCTGGGGCAAGACCTATCCTGGCCCTGAATTCCGGGGCTAATCTTAGGCCCGATCCTGGCCCAAAACCCGAATAATTCAGGGAAAATCCACGGGGACAGGCTTTGTGCCCATCCCTAATCGTAAGACTTCAGTATCAGAAGAAAGTCGCTAGCATTCGAGTTAACTCTTTCAACTGAGTTACCATGAAAGAGGTAAAATCAAGAATTTATATTGGGAATAAAAGTAAAGCTTTATTAGCAAGATTATATATCTATAATTAGAAAAAATAAATGGAAAAAGATAACAACTAACTTGGGAATCAAAAGAAAATAAAATTGAGAATCAAGCAGCTGAGTCAACTCAAATGAATAAAAACTTTTGTTTTCTACATACATTATTACATTGCATGGACTAACGTAATTTTCATCATTATAAACCCTAAAATGTTGGCCACGCTGTTGAACATATCAAATCGGCAATATTTAATAATTAATAACAAATTACTCATGCAGTAAGCAAAAGCCTAATATTGCGGTATAATATTAACACTTAGCTTTATTAAGGAATAAACTGATTTTATTCCCTTATTATCATGATTTGTACAATATATTTTTTTCCTTATAGTTTTGATTAATTTTATTTATAGTTTTGATTAATTTTATTAATAGGATGATTATCTTTCCATATATTCTATTTCCTTGAATAGAATATATTGAACCTATACATTGTATGCTTTTATTAATATTGAATAGCCAAGCTTTTATACATTTCTCCGAGCTTGAGCTCTTTCTCCTATATAAACGTCTCTCATTGTTGAAACTAAACCATAAACTAATTCTTCAGAATAAACCCATTTGGCATTTTTGCAAATACCAAAATATGGCGACGAGAAGGGGAGCTTCTTTGGCTTGCTGCTGCGTCTTTCTTTTGTTTTTCATGGAAAATGTCCATGGTAACCCTAATTATGGAGAGGCTCTTGCAAAATCTTTGTTGTTTTTTCAAGGCCAGAGGTCAGGCAGACTCCCCAAGACTCAACAAATCACTTGGAGATCCAACTCCGGCCTCTCAGATGGCAAGCTTGCCCAAGTATACTCTTCTTTGTCATTCTTTTTTTGAATATTTTTTCTTTGATTTATTTAAATTTTAAGAGTGAATTTCTGTTTGTTGAACTGAGAATGATGGTTGCAACATTTGTATTGCTGGTCGAGTAGAGCTCACTTTGTAACTTCAAATTTTCCTTTTGTTTCCTTCTGGTGGTTCGTTGTCCATGATTTTCATGCTTCTTTTTCCCTCCAATTGACACGTGTGGTTATTAGACTACAAAGTACAAAATCTTCTTAAAATGTGTTTGATAAGCGTTGTTTAATTTTTTTCACTTTGGTTATATGGAATGTTTCTTACTTTCCGAGTGTAACATAGTGTTTTTATTTACAATTTTTTTTTTTCCTTCAGGTGGATTTAACTGGAGGCTACTACGATGCTGGAGACAACGTAAAATTCAACTTCCCAATGGCCTTCACAACCACAATGCTCTCCTGGAGCACACTTGAATACGGCAAAAATTTGGGCTCACAACTCTCAAACGCTAGAACATCCATTCGTTGGGCCACAGACTACCTTCTAAAATGTGCCACAGCCACCCCTGGCAAGCTCTACGTTGGCGTGGGTGATCCCAATGTTGACCACAAGTGCTGGGAAAGACCTGAAGACATGGACACAGTGAGGTCCGTGTACTCGGTTTCACAGAGCAACCCTGGCTCGGACGTGGCAGGAGAGACCGCAGCGGCATTGGCGGCAGCCTCCATGGTGTTCAGTACAGTTGATCTAAAATATTCAAATTTGTTGCTAAGAACAGCCAAGAAAGTTATGCAATTTGCAATGCAATATCGTGGTGCTTATAGTGACTCTCTCGGATCTGTCGTTTGCCCTTTTTATTGTTCATATTCCGGATATACTGTAAGTTTGAGGCATGTTTATTCTTTTATTTTATTTTAATTTTTTCCAATCTCCGATGGAATTACTAAAGTTTATTAATTTATGTTGTGGGTTGGGTTTTATAAAGAATGAGAATTAAGGCATGATTTTGTCGAATTGTTTATAGGGAATTATAGTTCACTTTACTTGGGATTTGCATAAAGTACAAGTAGATTATGAATTTATGACGAATCTACTCAACGGCCAAGAGGGCCCTCAAATTAGTTTTTAAAATTGAATAATATTGTTTATAATTTCAATACTGAAATTGAATTTCCTTTGTTGACCCCTTAGTTGTGGGCTTTCAAATAATGGGCTCCCAAGTTTGAAAGTCTGGCCCTGACCCAGAGACAGATCTAACAATTTGGAATGTTTTAAATTTCTTTATAAAATATTGAAAACTCATAAAAAATCTTACTTAAAACTTGTTAAAGACCTTGCAAAAGTTATATTATATCATTATATAAAAGATGGTTTTTTTTTTGGTAGAGTGATTAATGTACTTGTGATAATAGCAAACTAAATGGGAGATGAATATTGAATATACCCTTAATTTATTTATGTGCATATGTTTACAGGATGAGCTTATGTGGGGAGCTGCATGGCTTTTTAGCGCAACAAATGATGTAACTTATTTCAATTTCCTGAAATCCGTAGGAGATGATAGTGGCACTGACATATTCAGCTGGGACAACAAATATGCTGGAGCTCATGTTCTCCTGGCAAGGGTAAATTTTCACTTTATCAAGTCCTTTAAAAATTTTTTATTTTTTTTTATTTTTTTTTTAATTCAATTTTTGTTTGATTATATTTTCCAGCGAGCTTTACTGAACAAGGATACAAATTTTGAGCAATATAGACAAGAAGCCGAAAATTTCATGTGCAAGATTTTACCCAACTCGCCGATGACATCTACTCAATACACACAAGGTAAACTTATAAAATTTCACGCCATTAATTATATATGTGTGCAAATATAATTATCTTTTAGAAGGTGGATTTAATAATTTACTGAGTTGTATTAATTGAAATGCAGGTGGGCTCATGTTTAAGCTACCTGAAAGTAATCTACAATACGTTACATCCATAACATTTCTTCTTACCACTTATGCTAAGCACATGACAGCCACACAGCACAATTTTGACTGTGGCAATTATGTGGTCACCCCAAATCACTTGATAAACCTTGCAAAAAGACAGGCAAGTTGCTTAATTCATTAACTCATCTTCATAATTGTTTCTTGATTTCTTTTCATCGATCAATTTTTTATCTTGGGGATTTCAGGTGGACTACATATTAGGTGTGAACCCAATTAAAATGTCTTACATGGTTGGATTTGGACCAAATTTTCCAGGGAGAATTCATCATAGAGGGTCTTCTTTGCCTTCTGTTTCAAATCACCCACAAAACATAGGTTGTGATGAGGGTTTCCAACCATTCTTTTACTCATCGAGCCCTAACCCTAACATTTTAGTTGGAGCCATTGTGGGTGGTCCAAATCAAAATGACGAGTACCCAGATGATCGTGGTGACTATAGTCACTCAGAACCAGCCACATATATCAATGCTGCTATTGTTGGACCATTAGCATATTTTGCTGGCAGCCGTTCTAGCTGATGATGATATTATCTTCTTCGTAACTGGTTATTGTATATAGTTTTCTTAGCCCGCCTCAACCAAAAAGAAGTGGCTAGTAAACTATTTGAATATTATGATTTAGTTGTGCTTTAATATGATCTATGTTGATCTTATTTATCCAAAAGAAAAATATTATCATAGATCAAGATCTAAATCTAGAATCAATACAATCATCATTGTAATCAATGATTGATGTAAAACTCTATATTGGAATAAACTCTAAGTTTTCGCATTTTTAGATCTAAGAAAAGTTTCATTCACTATACAATTACAAGCAATATCTTCATTTTTAAAGACAATCTTCAAAAGCATCCAATTTCAATCAAGACCAACACCAATTACAATCTTTGATTTAAAAAGAAAACATATAGATCAAATTAGATAAAAGTGTACATTTCACAATAAAGTTTCTATCAATCTCAGCCAGCGAATTAAAATCCGTTAACTCATACAAGCTAATCATGTCCAAATTAGGGGTGTTAAAAAAAAAATATAGAAACTGAACTGAAAAACTGGTTCGGTTATGGTTCAAAGAATTCAAAAACCTGGATTTTAGGTTCGGTTTCTGGTTTGGGTGAAAATGTAAACCGGTTAACCGAAACTGATTTTATTAAACGGTTTACTAAAATGTATATATATATTAAATTAAAATAAAAAAATAATCTTAACAGATATTATATATTAAAATAAAATAAAAATTAAATTTATTTGTATTAATTTTTAATGTAATGTTAGTCGTGGTCAATGGATATGTATAAATGTTTAATTTTTATTTGGATATGTATTGTTGATGTTTACAATTTAAGGGAAAAACCTGTTAACTGGTTTTTTCAAAGCAGTTAACTGGTTCAGTTTCGATTCAAGAAAATTTCTGAAATGAAAAATCAGTTCGGTTTAAGAAAGCGGTTAACCGGCCCCGATTAACCGCTTTTGAACACCCCTAGTCCAAATGAGAGTATTCGACGTCCTTTCAACATCTCAACTCTTAAGCATAACAACACAAATTTATTGAAACAAGAAAATGTAGAAAACTTTACCAACTTTATCACACAATCAATTTTTAATGTAATGTTAGTTATGATCAATGGATATGTATGAATGTTTAATTTTTATTTGGATATGTATTGTTGATGTTTACAATTTAATTCAGGAAAATTAAAAAAAAAAAAAAGTTTAATCCAATTTAAGGAGAAAACCGGTTAACTAGTTTTTTTAAAGCAGTTAATCGATTTAGTTTCGATTCAAGAAAATTTCTGAAATGAAAAATCAGTTCGATTTAGGAAAGCGGTTCGGTTAACCGCTTTTGAACACCCTTAGTCCAAATGAGAATATTCAACGTCCTTTCAACATTTCAACTCTTAAGCATAACAACACAAATTTATTGAAACAAGAAAATGTAGAAAACTTTACCAACTTTATCTGTCAAAAGATTATTGCTTGTGAACTTTTAGAAACAATTTAATGAAAACTATTTACAAGCTTACTTTATATATTAAAGAAGATTTCCAGTCTTATTAGTTTACACAAAGTAAATTTGCCTAACTATTTGGGAATTTGATCTTGGGTTAATTTTTATTTGGGAATTTTTGCTCTAGTTAAAGATCTTCTCAAGAAAACCATTTTGATTGCTTGAGAGTTCATTTGGAGTCTTGCGCCACCTAGCTCTAACTCTTAGTTCTTTAGCTGTCTCTTGGGCTTTGGGCTAGCTCAGGCCTACTTTTGATTTATATTTTGCCTTATTTTGGGCTTTTATCCCTCATTGGACCTTCTGCCTAAGTTTAGGCTTTTGGGCCACTGATTGTGGGCTAGAATAGGTTTGAATTTGGTTTACCCTTTGCCCTATTTCTGGCTTCTGAACTTCTTGTTGTGCCCTTTCTACAGTATGGGTTTAGGAGTGTCTCATGGGCCTTTCATTACAACATGGACTGATTGGGCCTGCATATGATTTTACCATTTTAACCCTAATACATTTATACCCCCTTAACAAAGAAAATAACGTGGGTTTGAGCTGCGGCACTATCTTGCTCAATATTTGTGAAGTTAATTATTTTTATAGTCAAGCAATGAATGATTAAAATTAAAGATTAAACAATCAGAAACTAGTCTTTTAAAGAGATCTTAATTGGTATGGATTTAGAAAGGAAAAGGCTTAAAACAAACGTGTAGATAAAAATAGACAAAGTGATATAAATATTAAAATGAAAGGAGATGGAAAACATAAGGAATGATTGTTTTATGGGATCCATACATCTAAATTTTTTATTAAGATATCAAAGAAACATGATAAACGAAAAAACAATTACCCAACCTCCCCTGAGGTTTCAATTTTAGTCACAGACACCCCAAAGGTGTGAGAAAATATCTTTGACCTTCCTTAACATTTGAAGAATTGTCTAACACCTCCCCTCATTGGCCTTAATTGATAAATTTCTTATGTTTGGTCTACTATTTACCCCCTATGAGATCAATTAATATCACACTCATCCACTATGTTTAAAAGTATTAAAAACACCCTTATTGTTAGTGATATATTCTGTTTCCTTCCAATTTTTAAATTAAATGTCTATTTTACCCTTCCATCACTTACTAACTCAACAAATTTCTTAAATCCTTCAATAAAAATATATACAAATCCAAAAAATCGGCCTGAACTTACAATGAAGGTTACATATTTATATAACACATTTAAACAAACATTTAAGGAAAGAAAAATTTAAAAAATGAATTTTGGTAAAATTAGGTCTTTTCTTTAAAATATAATTAAAATAAAATTCATAAATAAATGACAAATTATGTGGAAACTATTATACCATTTTAATGTTTTACAAAAACAATAAGGTAGGAGGAATTAAATAATATTTTTTTAGATTGATAAATGATGGGAAAGAACAAATAGACTTAAATGGAAATCTAATATATTTCTATGGGCAAGGGTTTTTTAATACTGTCGGAATAAAATAGATGTGTTTGATATTAATCAATCTCATAAGATTAAATAAATAAATTATACGGAAGAAATTTATCAATTAAGGCCAATAAGGGGAGGTATTGGATAATTCTCCAAATGTGGAGGGAGGTTATGGCTAACTTTTCATACCTTCAGCTTGTGAGTAACTGAAGCTGAAACCTCAGGGGAGGTGTGGGATAGTAGCCCTAAACAAAAATCAATGCTTTGTGAAGCAACAAGAGTACTTTCAAAGCCAAATCTAGAAGATATCTAGAAGATAGAAAATTAAATGGATGATATAGTCATGCATGATAATGCTTCTCTTTCCAATCACCTGTCTTATAAACAATTAATTAAGTGTTCTTCTAGTTTCAATAAAGTAAAAAATTTACAGCACAATTGGAATCGCTGACAAAAAGAAATGGATTTTGTAATAACTCTTTCTAGTTAGTATACTTTGAGAAATATAATATGAAGTCACTAAATATATCATAGAAAATATATATGTAGTTAAGTACAAAATAGTGTGCCCAAAAATTTCTTTACATTAATAAAAGGGTCATATACATAAACTCAAAAACAGTGGGCAGTAGTGCCATTCTCCTCCGCTCTCGACATCCCATCCGACCGCTTCTCACCTATTTCTTGCAAAAACAGAGAAATCAACGGAGTGAGCACTAATTGCTTAGTAAGTAAATCCGTTATGCTACCCTTCTATCTCCGTTGCTCATATTCTGAATTTCTTTCTTCTCTGTGTTTCTTTCTTTTCTTTCTATTCTTTCTTTTCTTTATATTCTTCCTTTTCTTTCTCTTTATTATTTTCTTTATATTCTTTCTTTCTTATTCTTCTCCTTCTATTCTCTTCTTTCTTTCTTATTCTCTACCGATCGGACTCGGTTGAGGCATGGATTCGGAACCCTGGCCGTGTGAGTGAGTACAGTCCTCATCTACATGCACTTCTTATGAACTGTACAAATTCTTCTTCTTCTTAGGCCGCTCACTAAAGGCAGCGTGCATGTAAGTATATTCTTTTGGGTACAGTCCTCATCCACATGCACTCTTACTGACTGTACAAATTCTTCTTCTTATTCTTAGGCCGCTCACTGAAGGCGGCGTACATGTGGGAATATTTTTCTTCTTGTCACTCACGGATTCCCCATCGCAACAACCTTTTTTTCTCTTATCTTTCTTTTAGAAATTAGTATTCAATTTCTTTTCTTTAGCACTTTTCTTTCTTTCTCTTTATTCTTTAGTGTGCTTATATGCATGTATGCATGTAGATGGACTTTCCTATTGTTCTTTCTCAATTCAAATAATTAAATGCAAGAATGCAATATGGCATGTAAACATGTCATTCTCTACTTTCTCTACCATCTACAAACTCATATCAAAATAATAAATCAACATACTCATACATGCACTTCTCTATGAAATTTCATCAAACACTTTGTATGCACAAATAAAGCACTAAGGTGATTACACTTCCATAACAATCTCTAACCACCAAAATTTTCGAGCAAAGCTTCCTAAAAACAACTTCAAACCTGGCCAGGAAAATACACTCCATAACTCTACTCAAATTCTTTCTTAACTCATCCAAACTTCCATCAATTTCTATACACACAATCATCACTCCTCATGGTGGAATTCTAAACATGGATCATCATCAATTCCATCATCAATTCTCAATAATCAAGCATATGAATACATATAAGAAAATTCTCTACTCAATATTGCTTAAAGGTTGGATTTACTTACCTTGATCTTGGGTAGTTCCACACTAGAATCTCTCTTTTTGATAGACTTCCTCTTCTTCCTAAACCCTAAACATATAAACTATAAGAATTCAACACTTTAAAAATTACTCTCACATCTTATTGCAAGAATTCTTACCTTTGTATGCTTAGGATTGAATATCTACCAAAATTCAACCAAAAATTCTCTAAATTGCCTTGGAAATTTGATGAAGAAATTGAGAGAATTTGGGGATGAAAGTGGCGTGTGAGGGGTAGAGAATGGTAGGGTTTTCATTCTTGAACCCTTAATATCTCATTTATTACTTATGCTTTCCCATTTTGCCCTTGTACTTTCTATGAAATTCCATCTTTGCCCTTTAGTCAGTTACAATAATACCCTAATTTCCATTGCATTTTTCCATGAAATTCTACTACTTTTCACTCCCTACATTTTCAACTAATTCAGGGTGGAATGACCATTTTGCCCTTAAGGAAGTTTTCTAGAATTTTCTCAAAAATTCCAACAAGTTTTTTGCCCCTACGAAGCTTTTTCTTTGCCTCGGCAAACCATTGCAAAGTGTACATTGCCGCGACGAACTTTCTTCCTTGCCACGGCGAAGACTGCAATTCTAAGAACTCGATTTAGGCAGTGTGTACAAGGTCGTGGCGACGAAACTCCTTTGCCGCGGCGAAATCTACAAATTCTAATTTTTCAATATTTTGCTTTGAAACAAGTAAAACTAAGGGACTTAAAGCATAACTAAGTTACGTACCTCAATGTGGGCGTTATAGATTTTTTACGTGTTCGCATTGGAATTACGGATAAAGAAGAAGGGATTGTCGTGTGTCTTATGGGGGTCTAAAATCATACAAGCCTTATCAAGCCAAACAAGAATGTTCCACTACATCAGCCCAAGCATTGTGATCCAATTTCGGTTGGATAAGCACCAGAGCTCATGACTTGGGCCGAACTGTGACCGCCAGATCCAACTTTCTTCTAGAATGGATGACTTCAATGGCCCACCTAAGGCAAGGCCTTCCAAACCAAGGTAAGTAACGTTCTTCCTGTTTTACTTTATCCTAATTCACATAAGATTCTATATCTTAGCCAGATTAGGACTTCTATTACAATTAAGTAAGTGAATTAGGATCCTTCCTATTCACGAGACTTTAATCCTTAAGGATTCAGAGTCCTACCAAGATACAAAGATCCAACAACTACTATATAAACAAAGGTCGCACCCCTGTTTAGGCATTCAACCTCAATATCTTCTACCAAGACCCAAGCTCTTACTCTTGAGAGCTATCCTACTACGCCATGGTTCTAGTCTATCACTCAACCTCTGGTAACCTTTCCTTCCCTTACCCTCACTAAATTGCCTCATTCAGCCTTACTGACTTGAGCGTCGGAGTGCCTACGGCAAACACCACACAGTGTCCAAGTAAACTCCATGCTTGTTTGCTCTTTCTGTAGGTACAATGAATTGCCAGTGGTCTCAAACTCACTGGATCGGACCCTACTTTTGCAACCGTAGATTTTAGCATTTACAGTTTGGCGCCCACCGTGGGGCCTCTGGCAATCGACATACGTTCAAAATCCTGCTCTACAAAGAGTCACGCAATGGCTGAAAACACAGATACCACCTCGACAGATCTCACAGCTAAAGTTAAGGCTCTTTAAGCACTAATGCAACAACAAGCCGACAAAGTCACAGCTCTAGAGGCCAAGAATAATAACATTCGGGTTGAAAATCAAAGCTTACGAGAAAAGGTAAACCAGTTTTACTCTCTTGATTTCCCATGCAATCAGATACCCAAGAACTGCTTCTGTGTCTCAGTAAACCCCATGCAACCACTAATGACCCCAGACCCTGGAAACTCGGCTTCCGACCCTCAGTCTTCCCAGATTCAGTCATCCATGACAGATAGACTATCACCTACCACCACAAATACAACAAGCTTAGCTATGCAAACACACACCCTATCAGTCGATCCCTCAATTACCTATGACCAGATCACCTCAGCTGTCCCAAGCCACCGACTACAAGACATCACCAACCCTGACCAATCCCTTGGCTTCAATGATCCACAATATATCCAAGACCCCTCTAGCTCGACTTACCTACACAGGTTGACTGACCGATCCTTTTAGATACCGTTCCACTTGGCTCATACTAATGAGTCGAACGACACTGAAACCACACCTTTAACCATCAATGTCGGTGGAAGCACCTGAATAGGAACACTTGGGATGACTCGGTATGAAGGAATGAATGGAGTCCAAAAAACACAAGATAACCACAAGGCCTACCATAATGACTCAGCTCGCCCCACCAGACTGAATGAGAGAAACACACAACATCAAACCATGGACCCAAACCTTTTGTCCACGACTTCCCCTCTTGAGCAGATATTAGCAAAGAAGCTGGCTGATGTGGAAGCTATGATGAGACGCATACCTGGAGTACCTATCCCAACCAAGAAGAGCCTTCCCCATAGTTACGTTGACTCACCCTTCGTAGACTCCATAGCCTTAGTCAAGATGTCCCAGAAATTTTCCATCCCAAACGTGAAACCATATGAGGGAACGACTGATCCAGACGATCATATAGCTTCAACAAACAGAGGATGTTCGCCATCTCCATACCTTGGGACCTCAGGGAAGCATGCATGTGCAAGAGCTTCGGTTCTAGTTTATCAAGCCCAACCCTTTAATGATACACCAACCTCTCTAACAACTTCATAGGCTCATAAGATTTATCAAAAAAGAGGAGAGCCGTTGCATGAGTATGTTAGTCGGTTCAATACAGAAAAGATATCAATCCCATCTTGAACCCGCGGTAGATGCTATTAGAAAAGGAATGCTTCCCGACGGGGAACTCTATAAAGACCTCACCAAGCTGGGTTACAATTCAATGGAGGATGCCCTGACCCGAGCGATCATCTGGATAAGGTGGGAAGAAGATGAGGTACACCGGATAAGGCATACATCCTATGAGGAACACTGACAAAACCGTAGTGAGAGGCACCCAAATGCGTGACAGTATGAAGTAAATAACTCGACTTTAGCATGGAATTCCAACAAAAACAACTGGAAACTGTATGATTGGCTGCCAGCTTGACCTACATATAAACCCAGCTCTTCTTTGTTCTTAGTCCTTGAGTACAACCTAAATGTCGAGTCAGCACAAGTGGTTGCCGTAATGAAGGGGATGGGTCCAGTAGTTAAGTGGCCACCTAAACTGAGACCGGATGCCAAGAGAGACACTATCAAGTGGTGCGAATTCCACCATGACCACAGGCATAATGCTGCTGAATGCATAGCTTTGAGATAGGAAGTCGTGGCCTTACTTAAGACATCACATCTTTGTGACTTATTGACCGACAAAGGTTTTAGGAAACGATCATCTATGGCAGCGGAAAATAAAATAATTTACATGATAGATCGTTCCTTAGAACCAAGATTAGGGCACAAATTTATAGTTTATATATAAAATAAGAATATGCAGAAAATCAGTTTAGAGTTTAAGAAATCATATGCACGTTTGGAGGCTCCTCCAACTTGTCTCTGAGCATATTTCGCTATCGACCCAAGTGTAGGATCGAACTGGTGTAGTCCACACGAAGATAACCTCAATGAACTAAAGAGGGATTTGCTAGATCCTCTTTAGCCTTTAAGAACCAAGAAGAAAAATCAAAGTAATTTGATTCAAGCAAAAAATGCAATCTGGCGTGGAGAGTGTTTCAAGGGGCTGGAGTGGTTTTCTTTTTTTTCAATGAATCAAATGAGTGAATGAATAATTCTCATCCTCATTCACAAAAAAAACTTACACTTATATAGTGCAAGTGTAATTGCCCTATTCCCTTATGGAATAGGCTTGGGCTCCAACCCAAACACCCCTTGTATCCAAACATTCCTATTTAGATATTTTAATTTTAATTTATCATTATCTCAATTAAATTCAATTAATATATATTTATAATATATATTAACATTTAACAATAATGATAATTTATTTAAATATATGCGAACACATATTTAAACGTAATCTCACTTATTTAATTTTAATATCAAATTAAATAAAGGCTACGATTTTAGCAAATTTAATTGCACTGTGAAATTATCAAAATACTCTTTTGCTTATAAAGACGAAAACGCCCTTCATTGACTCTTAAATTATCTTCTATGTGTGTGATCTATAGGCTTCTCATCATACCGGTAGTGCATAGTATCGTGATTAACACCAATTAATCGCCTCACTACACACAAACCAAGATTGGCCCCTAGCAAGGCATCATGGCCACCCGATAGATTTGGATTCAATGGAGTAGTTGCTTGTCAACGATATGGTTACCGTACAATCCAATCCTTTCATCATATGTTATCTCAACGAGACCGAGGCATAGAAATAGTGTCAACCTCAGTTACTCTCGATATTTTGTATTCAGTTACTGGACCAATGACCTGAATTATAAACTGGATAGAGCAACAACTCAATCCCACTGTGGCCACAATTTTAGTGTCATTGCCATTTACTGAATTGCGTCGTGAGATAACTTCTCCCGTACTCGGGAGTGATGAATCCTCTGTCTATTCACCATAGTCTTGATACACTCCTTGATACAACCAATCACCACAATATTGACAGCTTTAAATAGAACTGCGTTAGGCTAGTGTCAAACTACACCAATCGGTGCACAAGGCGCTGCGGTGATCTCAAGTCTAAGGATCACATGCACCACCATTCGTTAGAGGATTTGTTCCATAGACACTGGGGTTACCATCCATATGGAATCCTCTGGTGGGTCAGTCCAACGAACTTGCCTATAGTAAGCACCCATGTGTTGCACTAGGTTGCCACCAAACAACCTTGACAAGTGAGATCAATCACTGCCTTTTGACAAGGTCGTCCAACACTATGATAGCCTTACCGTATTATTTGTGCCCTTACTTCAGAATAATATTGGGGCTACAGACGTTTCTAGAATGACCACCATACGTGCTCATAGGGTTCTCACTATCAAGATTTGAAACACTTGATACCCTCGTCACGGTTCTACCATTCTAAGGACATATATCAATACATACAATGATGATTTACGCGATATAGTATAAGATGCCTTTTGTTGATCAATAAACATTATTACAAAAAGTCAATTCTACAATAATTGATTGGCTCTAGGGCATCTACTCTAACAAAAGGTAAAAGCACAATAAAAAACAGAGACAAGAAGAACCAATCCTCCCCTTCGCCTGACCCAAAGCCAAAAGGATTCTGCAACATGATATCAGGCGGTTCAGAATTAGCAGAGTCAACTATCCTCACAAACCCGAGCAAGCTATCATCTGGAAGCTCATTCTTCCCATCCATCCACACAGAAGCCTACTCAGCAAGTCATCTAGTTCGAAGACGACGAACTAGCCACCCTGGCAGCCCCGCACCATGATGCCTTGGTTATCTCTTTGCAAATAGCAAATATTCTAATACGAAGAGTGTTTGTAGATGGAGGATCTTCCGCCAACATTCTCTTCCTAGAGGCAATTAGGACAATAAGCTTGGACGAATTAGATATTAGCAGGTGTCCCACCATCCTGGTTAGATTCAGATTTGAGTAGAAGTATACTATTGGAGAGATAACCTTGCCTGTTTACATGAATGGAGTAAACCGATAAACCATCTTCCTTATGATGGATTGCCCCTCCCCTTACAATGCCATCCTAGGTAGACTCTAGATTCATAACATGAGAGTTGTCCCTTCAACCGTCCATCAGACAATTAGATTCCTTACCAAATGGGGAGTGAGAGAGATAAGGGCAACCCAAAGTCCTCTGGAGAGTATTACAAAAATGCCTTCAAGGGAAAGCCCAACACCTTATAACAACTACAAACGAGTTGGACTCGTCCAACCGAGCCGGACCAACCTTTCATGGAAGAGCTAGATGAAGTATAGATTGATCACGATCATCCTGACTGAAAGACTCAGATAGGATCGGGGTTGAGTCCCGAATCAGAGAGCGACTAATCAATTTCCTGTAGTAGAATCGAGACTGCTTCGCTTGGTCCCCTGCATATATGACAAGGATCAGTATTGATGCAATCATGCATCATCTCTAGGTCGACTGCAACTGTCACCTGGTAAGACAAAAACAGAGAAAGTTCACCCCAAAGCGAAACCGAGTGATCAACAAAGAAGTAGAAAAACTCCTGAACAATGGGCTCATTCGGGAAGTCCACCACCTCGACTGGTTAGCTAATGTGGTGGTCATCCAAAAGAAGAATGGGAAGTGGCGAGTCTTCATGACCTGAATAGAGCTTGCCCTAAGGACTCCTTCCCTTTGCCACACATTGATATGCTAGTCGACGCTACAATTGGCCACAAGTTTCTTAGTTTCATGGATGCTTTCTTAAGGTACAATCAAATACTCATGCTTCAGGACGACCAAGAGAAAACCTCATTCATCATAGAGAGCGACACTTTCCATTATAAAGTGATGTCGTTTGGACTCAGGAATGTTGGGGCCACCTATCAACGACTTGTCAACAAGATGTTCGCAGAGCACCTAGGGACTACCATGGAAGTATATATCGATGACATACTCGTTGTAGACGTAAAAATCTACCTGTACGGAAGGAGGGACTGATCTCGTGAGGTTAAGGCCACTAGCGATCTATTGTACCTGCACACGCAGAGAAACAAACGTGAAGCGACGAAAAACATCGGGGTGGTATTTGCCATAGGCGCTCTGACACTCAAGTCAGCAAGGCTAAAAGGTTGATTTAGTGAGGGCTAGGAAGTAGAGAGGTTACCAGAAGTCTAGTCAGGGACTGTGACTACGACTGTGATACAAGCTAGAACTCCGGGGTCTGTAGGTGTAGTGTAATTTGCCCTGTGATAGGGCTGGCCTCTGTTTAAATAATGACTGTCTGGTCTCCCAATCCTGGTGGGATTGGGAGTTCTCGTAGTAATCCGTTCCCTCTCGGGATAAATCCTCTGGTCCCATTATCCCAGCATGAAGAGGAGTCCAGGTGTGACTCTGACACGGACTTTAGAGGAGTTGGGGTTGTAGTGGGCTACTTTACTTGTGCTCGGATAGGAATGTGATATGTGGTGACCACGGGCTCTAGTTTCGTTCATAGGTCCAGCAAGTGAACTGGGACTAGAAGGCTTGTGTTTGAACTGTTTGGGCCGACTGTGCTTCGTATCAAATGGGCCTAAACTAGTGAGTTTTGTATTGGGCCGCATAGGGATTGGGCCTAGTCTTTACCTCATTGTTAGACTCGTTTTCTCATTTGGGCCGGGGATAGTTTTTGACCCTAATAGTTTGCCCCCCACTCTCTGAGTTAAGGTTTTCTTAAGTGAAAGAGTAGGAAGCGAAAGAGGCTTATTCTGTCGCCCTACTTGGGCGACTGATTGTCAGAGTAGCTGACCAGCTTGATGCGGGTGATTCGTAGTCAAGGGTCGCTTAGTATCCACTATTGATCCAGAATATGCACTCATCCCAACATGGTGTGCTCGATCGGTGTGAAGGGTCGAAGAGACTGAGAACGAGACTTCTGGGGTTCAGGTACTCGTTCGGTGTGTCCTGCCAATTACAGAAATGAGCTAGCATCCCACGACAGAGGCATCGGCTTGGTATGCCGAGTCGAGTGAGTTAGAGGCAACCTTAAACTAAAGGTTCGTTCGGTCGAGATACTCGGGCGATCGAATGGATGAAATGGACTCGGTTGGCTTGCTGGACAGTATGACGCGCGCTTGTGATACCACAGGGCTTTCTACTGGATGCCAGAGGGACAACTCCATGAGCAAACTTTGCCTATTTGTCCGTTACAGAAGACCGAATGGGCGAGGCTTCTTAGCTTGATCGTCTTGAGTGTGAACATGAGCCAGATCTCTCCCAGCCATCCAACCGGTCAGGAGAATCTCTCGGATTAGTGAAACATGGGAGCCTGTTGGGTCCACTCCGGTAGTTGCGTGCTGAGTTAGTCAGGAAGGCAGGGCGGTTGGACATGGCATCCGTATAGTGCTGCAATTCCTTAGGTGTCATGGATGCCTACCACGTGTACGGTGGTGATCAGCCCATCGTTTTGGAGGCGGGAAAACGAAGAGTCGCTCTGACAGTTGGCCAATCGTGGGCTGCCACGTGTCTGTTTCCCTCAGATTTCCCTTATAAAAACAAGGGGTAGATTGTTCGTCTCCCATTTGCGTTTTTCCTGAATTTTCTGCAAAAAAAAAATTTCCTTTCCTTTTCTTTTCTTCATTTTTGTTCCAGTTTCTTGAGCAATGGTGGTTTCCTTCTGCAGTTTCTGGGATCGTTGTACGGTAAACACTATTCCCTTAGGTTGAACTTTCGTTTGTTTTGCTTGTTCGTTTATTTTTACTGAGGTTTTGGGAGAGAGCCTGAGATTTTTTGAAGTTTCGGGGGATTTCAAGTGGGCCTTGAGGTGTTTAGATTACAGATTTTCAGAAATAGGTGTGAATTTTGGAGTTTTCTGGTGGGTTTCTGGTGATGTGGTCCGTTTCTGGGTATTTTCGAGTGTTCTGGGCAGAAACGAGGAAACAAAACGATCTAATTGTTTTCTTGACTCGGATCGGTCGGCCTGCCTGACCAAATCAAGTGAGGTTGGTCTTGGGTTGAGTGGATAGGTAGGTCATCTGGTCTATCCGACTGAGTGGAAGGGGGTCGTGCGAAGTGGACTTGAACCAGGGGTTAGTCATCTAGACCGAGTGGGCAGTTTTAGTGATTGAATTGGTGGGTTGGTGACTCAAGACGGGTAGACTCACTGGAACGGTGAGCTGGAGCATTGGTTGGTAGCGAGGGTAGTGCTAAGTCTTCGATTTGGTCGGTCGGTAGCGAGGGACGATCTATGTTCTAAGTTCCCTTAAGTTAACAGGTAATCTGTTGGGATAGGTTGATCGGTGCTGAAGGGTGAGCAATAACTGGGGTTCTTCATTTTGTTGTTCGGTCGGATGTACAGGGTGAGTGGTGGTCCGACACTTAGGTTTTTGGAAGGTTGAGTTATCGAGAACAATCAATTGATCAGGTAGGTTGGATGGGCTAAGATGTCAGATTCAGAATCGAGTAATCCGAGCGAGGTTGGGGCGGATGTTAGGAATGAGTATGAACGTGCCCCGACCATAGTGATGATGCCCGAAGGCTTTGTTCCGACGGGTGTACCGACCAATGTTACTGTAGTTGCCCAAGGGACTAGTGCTGCTGGTCTGAGTGGTTCGGGCAGGCATGGGGAAAGTGAGAAAGACTCTAAAGGAGTTGGTAGTTCACCCTCGTCTAGTAGTAACTCTGAGGAGCCAAGCTAACAGGGTAGTGGAATCTTGGCTAGGGATTATCCGCTAGTGCTTAAGGATAGTGACGTGTGGTGAATCTGGACTATGTATCACATTCCAGGTTCGGTGGAGATCTGGGCGCCACGGTCGTACGAGTGGGTTGATTGGGAGGCAAAAGGCTGGGTTAGTGTTTATGAGAAGTGGTTCCATGATGGGCTGAGGTTGCCTATTCCTCGCCTTGTCTGGGAGGTGCTGAACCATTTCATGATTGCCTTATCGCAGATCATGCTGAACGGTTGAAGGTTATTTATGGCCCTGGAGGATCTCTGTGTACGGAACCAGGTGATGTTTGGGCTGCACAAGCTGTTGTACTCATATTTTCTGAAGCAGAATGACAAAGAGAAGGGTCGATATCTGATTAACCTCAGGCATGATCGGTATCACCTGGTGACCGACCTCCGTTCTAGTGACAAGAACTGGAAGGATCAGTACTTTTTTAAGCGGGGTCAGGCTATCTTTGAGGAGAGAGGCCAGGGCGATATTCTGAGCAATTGGCGAGCCACTGGTGAGAACCTTTGTCTTTCTTTGTACTTTGTTTACTAAATCTTATTGTGTTTTTTGCTTGCAGAGCTTGAGTACAATCAAGCCGGGCAGAGCAGAGACGGTTTGGACGTGCAGACCTAGAAGGTGCTAGCCATTTTGAAAGCGCAGAGGGATTGGCGAGTAGTATCGGCAGAGGCCAACCTCCAGACCAGCCATCTCTGGGTCGGAGTGGAGGCAATTCAGCGAGGTATTCCTTTCCCTTCGTTGAAGCAGACTTGGGATGTGCTTTTGACCCGGTACTGCAATCATACCATTTATGGTGAGTCCCAGCTGAACCCACTAACCATTGGAGAGTTTGTGCTTGCAAAGACATTGATGAAGAAGCTGACCGTCCCTAGTGCGAGCGAGTCCATCGCTCGGCATCGGGAGAAGAGGAGAAGGGAATCCTCGGCCAGAGAGGATAGGAGAGTGGAGGATGTAGTGGTGACACTACCGAGCTGTCAGCCCATCACCAGAGCAGGGTCATCCCAAACAACGATCTTGGATGAAGAGACTGAGACGATCACCTTTTGTATTTCGGCTTCTACGTCGACCTACTCTGACGCAGCTTCCATGAGCAAATTAGCTGACTCCTTTTTGTTCCCGGCGGATGAGACCTGTTTGAACCAGATAGGGGGGTCGTGGCCACTGACTGAGGGGTGTCAAGCGCTTTTCAGGTAGATCAGTGGTTTTATTTAATCTTGTTCATCACGGTTTGTACTAATGACAATGTTTTGTTGTGCAGGCATTCACGAGCAGTTTTCATCTGAGGAAGTCCATAGTGGCGTAGGAGAAAAGGATACAGGATGTGTCCAAGGTGAACTCCAGTTTGCGCCAAGGGAGGCGGCAGCCCAGAAGGCTGAGCAGGAGAGCCAGCAACGTCTGAAGGCGGCAGAGGGTGAGTTGGAGAGGCTGAAGAGAGAGTTAGCCGAGAAGACTGCAGATATTGAGTCCCTCAAGGAGCAATGCCTCACTATTGCTGATAATGCCATCATTAGGGCCTAGGGGGAGCTCATGCTTGAGTATAAAGCCGGGAACACTTTCCACTGGAATTTGGATGAGGACATCCAGCTCATGCATGAGATACTAGAGGAGAGGGCTGAGAATACGGAGGAGCAGATTGATGAGCAGATGCTCGATTTTGCTAGTCAGCCGAGCCCATCGGTTATTGGGGATGTGAACGACCAGGCTGCAGTGACAGGTATTGGTGCTGGCGATGGAATGACTGAGTTGGAGATAGGAGAGATGACTCGCATCGATGACACTTAGCTTTATTTCTGTTTGCTCATATATTTTGGGGGCCTGTGATGCCCATTCTTGGCGTGTATGCCTTTTATTGTATTTCTGAACTAAGCCGCCTGAGGCTGTTTATATGTTAAAACATGCTATTCTGTTTTTGATGTTTTCCTGATGGGTGAATGATTTGTTGATTGCTTCTTTCTTCGTAGATGCACTAGGGGCTGAACTCTTATGCTTGTGCTGTGACTTTGGTGCGGCCCAGTGGCTGAATCGCGTAGACTTTCTGCTAGGCTGGATCGATTACTTATCGATTTTTGAGGTGTAAGAACCTTTCATTCGATCTGGCTGTCTGGATGGGTAGCTTCATGAACCGGGCAGGGCCGATTGACGGTGTAAATTCGAAGGTGTGATTTTGTGGATCTGGCAGGTCGATCCGAAGGTGTAAATCCATGGATCGAGCAAGGTCGATCCGAAGGTGTAGATCCGTGGATCGAGCAGGGTCGATCTGAAGGTATAATTCCCTGGATCAAGTAGGGTCGATCCGAAGGTGTAATTCCGTGGATCGAGCAGGGTCGATCCAAAGGTGTAATTCCATGGATCGAGTAAGGTCAATCCGAAGGTGTAATTCTATGGATCGAGCAGGGTCGATCCGAATGTGTAAATCCGTAGATCGAGCAGGGTCGATTCGAAGGTGTAAATCCGTGGATCGAGTAGGGTCAATCCAAAGGTGTAAAATAATTTGATCGAGCAAGGTCGATCTGAAGATGTGAAATTCTGAATAATACTTCATTAAATTCGGGCCATAAGGCCGACTGTCTATGAGGAGGTAGATAAGCCCACTTATCCCTTTAAAAATAAAAACAAAAGAAACAAACATTTAAATGAATGAGTTCACCTAAAAGTAGTAGCGTTTGAGGTGGACTGCATTCCAATTGTTGCTGATGTCTTTGCCTTCCGGAGTCTAGAGTCGGTAGGCGCCCTTCCCCGCTTCTTTGATTATCTTGTAAGGACCCTCCCAAGTAGGCTCGAGTTTGCCAAAATTGATCTCCTTGGTGTTTTGAAAGACCTTGCGGAGGACCCAGTCACCGGTTTTGAAAGTTCTGATCCTGACGCTGCGGTTTTAGTGCCGAGTGGCCTGCTGTTGGTAGATAGCGTTGCGGATGCTCACCTGTTCGTGGAGCTCATCGACGGTGTCCAAGTTCTGGCAAAGGTTCTGACTATTGATTTCCTCGTCCGCCTATTGGAGTCTAGTGGATGAAACTAATACTTCAGTTGGGATGACCCCTTCAAAACCGTATGTGAGGGTAAAAGCGGTTTCGCTTGTTGACGAGCGAGCTGTAGTTCGGTATGACCAAAGGACTCTGGGTAGCTCATCTGCCCATGCACCCTTCGCTTTCTGCAATCGCTTTTTTAGGGTCTGCATGATGGTTTTATTTGATGACTCGGCCTGGCCGCTGGATTGGGGGTTGCAGGGGGTGGAGAAGCTAAGCTTGATCCCCTACATGTCACAGAAATCCTTGAAGCCTGAGCTAATAAATTGGTATCCGTTGTCGGTGACGATTTCCTTCGATATCCCGAACCTACAGATGACATGTTTCCATATAAAAGCTTTTACCTCTCTGTCCCTAACTTGTGCGAAAGCTTCGGCTTCGATCCACTTGGTGAAGTAATCTGTCACAGCCAACATGAAGACTCGTTGTCCAGGTGCGGTTAGTAGTTTCCCCACTATATCCATCCCCCACTTCATGAAGGGCCAAGGTGTGAGGATGGAGTGGAGTCGCTCAGGTGGGAGGTGTGAGACATGAGCAAATCTTTGACAACTGTCACACTTCTTAACATAAGCAGCTGAATCAGTGCATATGGTTGGCCAGTAGTATCCAGCGGTGATCACCTGGTGTGCAAGGTTGCGTCCCCCAGCATGGTTTCCACATTCGCCTTCATGGAGTTCGGCGAGAACACGTTTGGCCTCCTCTGGGCTTGCGCACTTGAGATAGGGACCCGAGAATGATTTCCTGAGGAGTTGGCCTTTATAGATGGTGAATCTGGCAGCTCTTGCTTTCAGTCGGCATGCTTCGTTCTTGTCAGCCGGGAGTTCGTTGTGCTCTAAGTACTTCACTATCGGGGTCATCTAATAGTCAGCTAGCTCAATATCCATTGCTTCCTCGGGCGACTTGTTTGGTGGTTGCTCCTTCCAGTTGGCTGGCCACTGTAGAAAAATAGAGGGATGGATGATTGGAAAGAACATTGAAGTGCTGAGCCGAGATTGGCAAGGGCGTCAGCATGAGAGTTCTCCGCTCTTGGGACCTAGGTGATGGAGAACTCTTCAAACTGGCCCTGCAGTTCTTTGAACAGGTTTAAGTATCATCTTCGAGTCACGTACCTAGTAAGTATCTTGCAGCTGGTTGACTACGAGTTGGGAGTTGGACTTCACTTCCAGTCTCTTCGCTCTGATTTCTTTGGCTAGGGAGAGTCCAACGATGAGAGCCTCATATTCAGCTTCGTTATTTGTGCACTTGAACCCATACCATATTACTTGATGAATGACGTCTCCCTCTGGTGTAGTCAGTACTAGCCCGAGTCTGCTTCTATTCACGTTACTTGATCCATCCACAGAAAGAGTCCACTTGGAGGGCGACCCACTGTTCTTGCATAGTATTTCATCCTGCTTGTATGGTGGTGCTCGGGGTGAAATCAACAATGAAGTTTGCCAATGCTTGGGACTTGATGGCAGTACGGGGCTAGTATGATATGTCGAACTCACCAAGCTCCACTGTCCATTGTGTGAGTAGGCCTAATAGCTCTGGTTTGTACAGTATCTTCTTGAGTGGGAAGGAGGTGAGTACGACTATAGAGTGACACTGAAAGTACGACCTGAGCTTCTTGGATGCATGAATGAGCGCGATGGCCAATTTCTCCAACTGACTGTACCGTGTTTCAACCACGCTTAGGCATGCTTCCAACCACACTTGGGCAGCGAGTATACATGTTGGCTGTGACGGACTACTTTACTAAATGGATAGAGGTAGAAGCATTCTCCCAAGTGCGAGACTGGGAGGTAAAAGGCTTCATCTAGAAAAACCTTATCTATCAGTTTTGGATTCTAAAGGAGATAGTCACAGACAATTGGTCCCAATTCATTAGCTCTGATTTTAGAGATTTTTATGAAACATAGGAAATCAAGCTCAGCTTCTCAACTCCCCAGAGCCCCCAGTCAAACGACCAGGCCAAGTCATCCAACAAGACGGTCATGCAAACATTGAAGAAGTGCCTTCAGAAAGCAAAAAGAGCATGAGCAGATGAACTACCAGGAGTATTATGTTCTTACAGAACAATCGCTGGCTCGTCCACAAGCGAGACACTTTTCTCCTAGTATATGGCTCGAAGGCAGTCATCCTAACAGAAGTTTCGGTCTCGTCTCCCCAGCTTTAATGGATGAACGACAAATCAAACAACCTTAACTTATGCCATAACTTGGACACCATTGATGAGCTGCGTGAAAAGGTATAGTTTAGAAATGCCATCTACCAACAATAGGTTGCCCGGCACTACAACCGCAATGTTCGAATGAGGTCTTTCAAAGAAGGCGACTGGGTCTTCTAGAAAGTCTTTTAAAACACAAAGGAGATAAATGTTGGCAAGCTCCCACTTGGGAAGGCCCGTACAAGATCACCTAGTCAGTCGACAAGGGCGCCTATAAGCTTCAATCACTGGAGGGCAAGGATATTAGCCATAGTTGGAACGCACCTTAAACGGTATCACTTCTGACAAACCATAACTTAGCTTTGTTTCTGTAGCTTCCTTTGTTTTTTGTTTTTTCAAAAGGAATGAGTGGGCATGTCCACCTTCTTCAACGATAGTCAGCCCTAAAGCCTTGAATCAATAAAAATAATTATTCAGAGAAATTATGTTCAACTATTCTACTACTAAGTTTCAACTACACAATCGGTCACGCCGACTAGCCCCATGTCATCAGGGCAGACTTTTTCAACTACAAAGTCGGTCATGTTGACTGGGCCACATAACCCTAAAATGTTTTCAACTACAAGGTCAGTCACTCCAACTAGGCCACATAGCCCTCAAATGTTTTCAACTACAAAGTTGGTCACACCGACTGGGCCACATAGCCCTCGAATGCTTCCAACTACAAAGTTGGTCGTACCGATTGGGCCACATAACCTTTGAATGTTTCCAACTACAAAGTCGGTCACGTTGACTGGGCCACATAGCCCTCAAATGCTTCTAACTACAAAGTCGGTCACGTCGATTAGGTCACATAACCCTTATATGTTTTCAACTACAAAGTCAGCCATGTCAACTGGGCCATATAGCCCTTGAATTTTTCAACACAAAGTCGGTCACACCAACTCAGTTCACGTGTGATACAGGTTCCAACTACTCGAAATCCGCCCCAACACTTAGAAATTGTCAATTGGACAACGCAAAGTCATTCTGCCAGAGTGACTAAATCAATCGGTTACTACTTAGAACAAGTATTAATTGCATCAATACGTAGTCAGTTGGTCATGCTGACGACACCCAAGTGGCTATAAACAAAAACTTAGAAGCTTGACAAGACTACATCAATTAGCAAAATATCAAATTTTATTAAGGTCCCCGTAGGGGCTGATCCAAATACATAGTCATGGAAGTTCAACACCCGAAGTACAAACTAAAAAAAAAAAACTACATTTAAGGAGCGGCATGCTTTGGGTTATCTCCTGAGTCGGATGCCCTATGGTTGGCTCGACCTCCTTCCCCTTGCTCGTCAAAGCCCCAATCACCGAATCATCCCAAGGAAGAGTCTCAATTGACTTAGTAAGCAACCCTTCCAAGTCTCTAGCAAAGTCGTCCATTGCATCCTTGAGCTCGATCTCAACCTGACCTTTCTATTAGCATGTGATTGGGTTTACGCAACGGAAAAATGCAATTTCAAAACAAATAAAAAACCGATCATATGCTTAATCCCAAATCTGGGTACAGATTATAGTGTTTATAAAATTTGCATTACAACAATATAATAAATCCATACAAGGATTCAGAATACTTACACACATTTAGAGGCTCCTCCAAATATCTCTGATTACACTCATGAACACTGTTCACAGCACTGTTCATCAGATACTGTTCATTGATACTATTCATGTGATTCTTCGCTAATCGATCCAAAGTAGGATCATACTCATGTAAATTCACACGAAGACAATCCGCAGAACCCTTGATTATTTTGCTAGAACAACTAAGGGCTTCAAGAATCAATGTTTTAATGATCAAGAAGAGAAAGAATATTTTTCTCTTCAATCAATGAGTGGGGCGTGAGAGAGAGAGTAAAAGGGTGGCTAGGGTTTCAATTATTGAATCAATGAATATTTTTGTTTTAAGTTGCACTTATATAGTGCAACAATTAAAACCCTATTCCAATAAGGAATAGCCATGGGCACCAACCCTAATTCACCCTTGCAACCAAACACACCCTTATGGTATTTTAATTCATTAATTATTATTACAGTAAAACCTCTCTACGGTGATACTCTATATAGGAATAAACTCTACATAGTCCTAAAAAAAATTATTCCCAATTTGGGATAGTTATAAATAAGAATAAACTCCATATTGTAATAAGTTATAATTTTTTTAATTCCCGTCTTAAGGAAAGTTGCCTCCACATAGTAATAATTATCTGTCTAAGATGAAATAAAAATATTTATCTAAAGTTGTTTAGGACAATGATTTATGCTTTAGAGTTGTTACCACATCTTTTAACTTGTAGGTACATTACCCGCTAGTATTGACATTTTCTTATTGAAGCCAAAACATTTCTATCTTCTCAAACATGTTTAGAGCTTCTTGACACAACTTTTTGTGTTTTTGTACTATCATCCTCATTATTATTTCCTTTCTCTTCTTGTCTAATTGTAGCAATGATTTCTTCTTTAGTTAAAGCATACATGACTTGTTGCTCATTTGGATGATTGAGGAAGACATTGATATCCATTCAATTAGTATATTGAAGTTGCCGAATTCTGATCACTCAATTCTACAATGATTCTTTGATCCTCCTCATCCACTTCATTTGTAATTTGCAATTCACTAATATCGAGGGTCTTAATTTTGCAATGCTTAAAATAATTGGCAATTGTTTGTAGCTTCACATCAATTGACCATACAGTAATTGCATTTACAATTCCATCAAGGACTCTTATTTTTGTTGGTTCCAAGATATAATCTTCTATCCGTTTCAAAAGCAGGCAATTAAAGCGCTAAATTAAAACCCTAATACTATTAAAACATGAATTGAAATCCTAATATTGTACTACTAAAACATGAATTATGAAATAAGAAATTTTTGTAACTACACCTCTATTAAGTTATAACCTTCTTATAGTAATAAAATTAGTCAGTCCCACCATTATGACTATAGAGAGGTTTTACTGTATAATTAAAATCAATTAATATATAATAATATATTAACGTTTAATTAATAATAATAATTCATTTAAATATATACGTAGATATATTTAAATATAATCTCACTAATTTAATTTTAATATTAAAATTAAATACAGGCAACAACTTTAGCAAATTTAATTGCATTGTGAGATTACCAAAATACCTTTTCGTCTTGAAAGATGAAAATACCCTTCTCACAAATTGATTCTTAAATTATCTTCTAAGTTGTGACCTGTAGGCTTCTCATCATATCGGTAGTATGCAGTATCGCGATTAACATTAATTAATCGTCTCACTACACACAGACCAAGATTGGCCCCTAGCAAGACATCATAGCCACCCGATAGATTTGAATTCAATGAAATCATAGCCTATCAATGGTATGGTTACCATACAATCAAATCCTTTTATCATCTGTTATCTCATCGAGGCTGAGGTACAGAAATAGTGTCAACCTCAGATTTCCTCGACATGTTTGTATTCAGTTAATGAACCAATGATCGAAATAATAAATTGGATTGAGCAACAACTCAATCCCACTGTGGCCACAGATTTAGTGTCATTGTCATTTACTGAATTATCCAATAGATAACTTCTCCCGTACCCAGGAGTGATGAATCCTTTGTCGATCCACCATAGTCTCGATACACTTCTTAATGCAGCCAGTCACTACCGTATTGATAGCTCTGAATAGAACTATATTGGGCTAGTGTTAAACTACACCAATTGGTGCACAAGGCGCTCTAGTGATCTCAAGTCTAAGGATCACATGCACCACCATCCGTTAGAGGATTTATTCCATAGATACTAGGGTTACCATCCATATGGAATTCTCAGGTGGGTCTGTCTAGTGAACTTGCCTCTAGCAAGCACCAATGCGTTGCACCAGGTTGTCGGCAAACAACCTTGACAAGTGAGATCAGTCACTACCTTTCGATAGGGTCGTTCAACACTATGATAGCCTTACCGTATTATCTGTGTCGTTGGTCAGAATAATACTATGGCTACGGACATTTCTAAAATGGCCACCATATATGATCATAAGGTTCTCACTATCAAGATTTGAAACACTTGATATCTTTGTCATGGTTCTACCATCCTAATGATATATATCATTACATATAATTATGATTTACACGATATAGAAGAATATGCCTTTTATTGATAAATAAATATTTATCACAGAGTCAATTTTACAATAATAGATTGGCTCTAGGGCACCTACTCTAACACTTTCTCTGTTCCATTGCCATCACCAGCCGACTCTACTTTAATCTCTTCCCACAATTCAATATCCTCATCAAGATTCCAATGGGAAGTGTTGCCTGCTTTGTACTCTCTCATCAGTTCAGCGTGGGCCTTGATCATGGCGTCAGTGGCAATTGACTAGCATCACTCTCTAAGGGCGACCAACTCCTCCTCATTTTCAGTAAGCGCCTCATCCCTCTCGGCCATCGCTTTTTCCTTCTCTGCCAGCATTTTCATCAGCTTTGCCAACTCCAGTTCAGCCTGGCATAGCTTAGCAGTACTCTCCTTCGATAATTTCAAGGCTGAAGCCTCCCAAGTACGAAGGCCTGTGTTAGACTTAGTCAAGTCTTGGATCTTCGCGACTTGGGCAACCATGACCTTTTTTAGATATAAACTCCCTGTCAGAGCCTGCACAAAACCGAACAGTTAGAAGCAGTTCCTTATGGAACAAAGTGTTCAAAGATAGAATTTACCTGAAACTATCAAGACACAGCCCATTCGACAGCCACACGCATTCCCATTTGATCCAACCGGCTCTCCTGTAGCAAGAAAGAGTTGGCTAACTTCCCTATCCCTGTTGCATTAGAGTAAATAGAAGGAATCATCAGAAGCATGACAGTCATCTTCTCAGTGTCCTCGTCAATCTGGACGCTCTTCAACGACCCTACTCCAACACTAGGCGGCGTAGCTGGTGGGACTGACTCGGTTCGTTCCACTTGGATATTTTCACTCGGCCTAGCCGCTAACTCTCTCTTTCTCTTAGCTCAATGTTGGACGATCACCTCGCTCGCGTTTGGGATGTCGATGTTAATACTCTTCATCATTCTCTCTGCAAGAGCAAACTCTCTAGGAGTTAGGAGATGAAGAAATGAATGTCCAAAGCAGATGTGACTGCAGTAGCATGTCAACAGAACATTCCACGTCTGCCTCAACAAACGGAAAGGTGTATCTCTTTGTATTGTAGTGACCCCGCTCCAAAGATGACTCGCGCTAAGGTTTGCGTCTTGTAAGAGCACTCTCCAATCTCTCTGCTTTAACGGTATGGCAAACAATTCCCAGGTTGGCACATCCAAGCTGTCTCCACTCCGCCTAGCCCTGTTGTGTCTCGAATCTATAGAAGAATGAAAGAAAAGGTGTTGGTTTTGGATCGTTTACGAAGTGGAAATATAAAATTTTTTTATCACAAAAGCCATAAAACCAATGATCCAATTACGGATCTACATCATTTTAATACAAGAAAAATGTTTAAATCAAGTTAAATGTCATACCAACATTTGTAGGCTTTTCCGATTGATGTGATTCGCTCCCACTCCAAGTTAAGAATGAACTCCCGGTATCCACACGAAGACAGGACAAATGTCGTTAAGGAATTATTAGGCTAGGTAATTCACTCAACTAAAAAAATAAAAACTGCAGAATTTTTCTTTGAGAGAAAAATTCTTCTCTCTCCAATGGAGGCTCACGTTTTGAGAGATAGAGATGAGGCTATGGTTTCTTTTAATTGTTGCAATATATTATTTCATTCAACTTAATGAATCAATTTTAGTTGCACTTAAATAGTGCACACTAAAACCTATTCCAAATTGGAATAGCCATCTATTCCAGTTGGATATAGGAATAGATTAACTTTACAACCAAACATGGAATTTTTCAATTCAAATTTAAAAACCAAATTTGAATTCACATTATCAATATTAAAAATAAATATTAATATTGGACAATATCCATTATATATATATCTATATATAAACTAATATTTAAATATATAAATCTCATTAATTTATTCCACATGAAATTAAATTTAGGCAACAACGTCAATAAATTTAATTACACTGTGAGATTACCAAAATCCCTTTCATCTTAAAAGTGAAAATGCCCTTTCATCATAAATGATGAAAATACCATTTTCACTAATTTTATTCTTAATTCGTCTTCTATGTATGCGACTCGAAAGCTCCTCATCATATCGGTAGTGAATCGTATCAGGATTGACAATCAGTCAATCGTCCCACTAAACACATACCAAGATTGGCCTCTAGCTAGGCATCATGGCCACCTGATAGATTCGAATTCAGCAAAATTGCTACCTATCAATGATATGGTTACCGTGCAATCAAATCATTTCATCATCTATTATCTCATCAAGGTTGAGGCATAGAAGTAGTGTCAACCTCGGATATCCTTGATATCTCGATATTCGGTTATTGGACCAACGACTAGAATATATTGGATTGAGCTACAACTCAATCCTGCTGTGGCCATAGATTTAATGTCGTTGCCATCTATCGAATTACTTAGTGAGATAATTTCTTACATTCCCGAGAGTGATGAATCCTCTATCGATCCACCATAGTCTCAATATACTTTTCAATGCAGTCAACCACCACCGTTCTGATAGTCCTGAATAGAACTACATTGGGCTAGTGTCAAACTACCCCAATCGGTGCACAAGGCACTCCGATGATCTAAAGTCTAAGGATCACATGTACCACCATTCGTTGGAGGATTTGCTCCACAGACACTAGGGTAACCATCTATGTGGAATTCTCCGGTGGGTCAATCCGGTGAACTTGCCTCCAGTGAGCACCCATGTGTTGCATCAAGTTGTCACCAAACAACCATGACAAGTGAGATCTGTCACTGCCTTTCGACAGATCGTCTAACACTATGATAGCCTTACCGTATTATCTGTGCACTGGGTCAAGATAATACTAGGGCTATGGACATTTCTAGAATGGCCACCATATGTGCTCATAAGGTTTTCACTATCAAGATTTCAAACACTCGATACCCTGTCACAATTCTACCATCCTAAGGACATATATCATTTTCTTATACGAATATAATCAGATCACATGATATAGACAAATGCCTTTATTGATAATAAAACATGATTACAAAGAGTCAATTTACAAAATTGGATTGGCTCTAGGGCACCTACTATAACATAAGGCTCAGTACTCAAAACAAAAAACAAGCAAAAGTTACTAACTAGTCACCTTCCATGTAAAGGGTACGACACCCTGCCTTCTCTCTCCAAAGACTACATCACCCTTCACGAAGAAGAACTTCTCCTTCCAGTTCTTATCGCTCGATCCTAGGAACGTCACCAGGTGGATTTGGTCATGTCTTAGTGTGACTGAGTATCTACCTTGTCAATGTCATGCTTCTTTAAATAGTAAGAATAGAGGAACTCATGCAGGCTGAACCCTACTTGGTGCATAGTGCAGAGAAGCTCTAACGCTATCAGTAACCTCCAACCATTTGGCATGATCTAAGTCGGGGCTATCATGAAGTGGTTCAATACCTCCTAAACCAAGCAAGGAATTGGCAACCTAAGCCTGTCATAGAAGTAGATATCATACATAACGACCCATCCTGGAACGTCCTAGTCGACCTGTTTGTGATCTCTAGGCAAACGTATCTCGACTGAGTCAAGGATATGGTACATGGTCCTTATCCTCCATTCATTATCCGGGGTAAGCTCTAGGGGATAATCCAATGGGAAGATCCCTCCACCCGGTTGGTTGGTTACATCCCATATAGTCCCACTTGTAGAAGGCTCACCCTTGGCACTACTGCTTGACTCTTTATCGCTATCTTCCCCACTCTCCCATTGCCTATCAAAATTCTCACCACTCGACTCAACAGTAACTAGATCGATCTTGGCTACACTTAACCCTTTAGGGATTCCCATGGGCACGTTACCTTCCTCTAGTAACACCACCATAGTGGGGGCGTTCTCATACTCTCCTCCCCCATCTATCTCTCCCTGACTGTTCCCACTTGACTCGGAGCTCGACATCGTACTCAGATAACAAACCATCCTCACTGCGAAACACTTGGTCAGATAGGCCGATCGAATGATTAAATAAACTTTCATCTAAGGATGAAACTGCACCTTACCCTAAAAAACTTTCCACTCGACTCGGTCAACCACTTCAGGCATGCCGAAAGGTGATAGTGAGTAAATCGACTCCTCTTTCTCCCACAAACCAAACTCAAAGTTTCCAAAAATTTTCCCAGCAACGCCTACACTCCTAAATCCAAATCCTTCAAAGCTTTTTCTCCCACAATTTCGAAAAACTTAACCAAATCGCCCCAAAAACTTGTCCTAATCTTGGAACCTAATGAGATCTAGACATATCTTCTATGAACTCCGGAAAGAACCGAAGAGACCAAAAAAGAAAAGTTGAACGCTGGACTGCTCAAAGAAAGACGATCCTAAAAACTTGCCTAAATTGACTCTAAAGTAAAAGGAAAGCAAAAGCAAAAACAAAGAAGACAATTTTTGTGAAGTAAAAGAGAATTACCATGAACAATCATTGAAAACTCTTGAAAAAATTTCGACGACGATTAAAGAAAAGTTTTTGAAAGAAGTAGAAAACGAAGTGATGACGAAGATGAATAGTCGCCAGCGAGTTCCTTCTCTTTTTAATCACCCAACTTGCCATGACAACATGCGCAGTAACCAATTGGCTGCGACTATTTGATTTCCCACTTAAAAGAAAGAAGAAATCCTAATCTTACATGTGTAATACGATAGGTTTAGTCACTAATGGGGTTTACGCAACGGAAAACAAAAATAAAATCCCAATCAACAACATTGAACCTAAGAACCTTATACCCAATTTACGTTATTTATATGAAATGATATTGAATATAAAATTTCCAGATTTCATACCAACGTTGTTAGTGTATATTAGTGTATGCCCTAGAAACTATTCATGTTGTCAGTTTCAGAGCATTTTGTCTTGTATTTATATATCATAAATAATAGAAGAAAGAGTTCTTCAATTCATATATGTAAATTGCTTTCTTTATTCAGTCATGCATTTAAAATAAAGTATGTATATCCAGATGATGCATTTAATTGATAAATGAATTATTGAAAAGGGTTCCCTACGGAAGCAATATAATTTGGGCAACTATATTGCATAGTAGGCATATTGGATGCTTCTGAAAGATATCATGAGTTGATATAAGTACGGATGATGATGATAGTAATGTCATTGGGGCATTGGTATGGATTAGCGGTTGGTGAACTGTTTTTCGAACATGACCGAATAACGACAAATCACTTGGAAAAGCATGTAGTAAATGATTTATCGTTCGGTTATATCAGTGCACGATGTAGTTCTTTGACCTAAGACATTGTGGTCGGATCTGATAAGGATGCGTATGGTTCATACGGTGTATAAGTACGAGACTAGTCATGTTTCGTATGATAAAGCCTATTTGATCATGCATTGTTCATATGCGGAAACGAACGATGGTCAAGAAGGGATCCATTGACTCGAAAATATAGGATTAGGAGTACCGCTAACTCCATCCGGATTCGAGTTCCTAGTTGAACGTCGATAAATGTCAGAAATCAGAATCTCTGGCCATATTCTATTATTAGTCATACAAAAGCAAGTTTGTGATGACGAGTTCTGGACATATTGATCGATGATCCGGTAGAAGATCGAGTTTAGGATTTTGACGTTCCATGAATCCGTGCTCGATCAGGACATATCAATGAAGGGACTTTACCTGTATGGTACATATGACCTGAAATGGGTTCAATGAAGTATTTCTTCATCGTGGTTTAGGGAGTATGGCACATTGCTGGATGTTTACCATAGTCGTTGGGCTTCCGGACAGATTTTCAGATTCATCTAGAACGGCTAATCCACGGTGGACCTACATGGTCACACCAATAGCCTTGAGAAGTTAGAGAAGGATAAGAGAGAGAAATGATTATCCGAAGAGGGCTAGCACCTTTCGAGGGTAATGACGGGATTTCTATGGTAATAGTTACATAGAAAATTGTTTGTGACATTTTAAGGGTTAAAATGGTCAAGCAATAATTAATTATATTTAATTATTATATCTTAAAACGTTAAGATAAATGAGATGAACTAAAATAACCTTTTAATAGTTATAGGACAAAAGGGTAAACTAATGGGTTGTTGATGTAAACTAGTTTAGTTTACATGGACCCTTGAATAATATTGATTATTCAAAGGGTGACATAATAAATACTTGGGCTCCCTTTTAAGATAAGATTTTATTGGGGCTTGAAAGTGAAAAATAAATAATTGCAAAATTGCCCAAGTATATATAAATGCAAATGGTTGCATTTTAGATCATTATTCACTTTGTTCACTCAAAAAGCAAACTAAAAGCTCTCTCTCTAGCCACGCGGCCACTCTCTAACTCTCTCAAGGTGGTGTTAAAGTGTAGAGGTCTCATCATTTTGAGTTTTGTCTTCATCAACCCAAAGCAAAGGAGTAGGTATAATGCTTTTTCCATGCTTTGTTTGAAAACATTTTTTTTTTTAATCCAACCTTTCATGCTTTCATTCTTCATTTCCGCCACTCTTCATGCATGTTGTTCTTTCAAGTGTCTGGAGGCTCATTCAATCGATACGAATTGCTCACACTCTAAGATAAGAGTGAACTCTCGGCATCCACAGGAAGACAAGATGGCGATCGACTTGCGGTCTCAAGTGCTAGCAAGACACACAAGCAAAAAAGATGCAGAATTTTTCTTCAAGAAAAATTCTCTTCTCCACCAAGTGAAAAACGTGAGAGAGAGTGAGGTGAGTGGCTTGGATTTAATTAATGTGTTCTCCTTTTTTTTTTTTTTTTAATTTTAAGTTGCCTTTTATATGCAACAAAAATTAAAACCCTGATCTAGTTAGAATAAATTTATCTATAACTAGAATAGTAAATCCTCATTACCAAAGAAGGTAATAATCCACATCGCATCTTATTCAAATTCAAATATGATTTTCTAATTTATATATTATCTTTATTAATATCATCAAATATTAATATTGAATATATATTTAAATTCAAATATGAATTTATATTTCATATATATTATCTTCACTAATATTAATATCATCAAATATTAATATTAAATACATAATCTCACTAATTTTAATTTCAATATGAAATTAAATATAGGCAATGACCTCAGCAAATTCAATTGCACTATGAGATTACCAAAATACTCTTTCATCTCAAAAGACAAAAATATATTTTCCATCATAAATGATGAAAATACCCTTTCATCACAAATGACGAAAATACCCTTTCTCACAATTCATCCTTAATCTGTCTTCTATGTGTGTGACCTGAAGGCTCCTCATCATATCGACAATGAGTAGTCTCGCGATTGACACCAATCAATCATCTCACTAAACATAGACCAAGATTGGCCTCTAGTAAGGCATCATGGTCACCCGATAGATTTAGATTCAACGAAACAACTTGCCTATCAACAATATGGTTACTGTGCAATCCGATCCTTTTATCATCTGTTATCTCATCGCGGCTGAGGTATAGAAATAGTGTCAACCTTAGTTATCTTCGATATTTTTGCATTCAGTTACTAGACCAATGATCGGAATAATAAATTGGATTGAACAACAACTCAATCTCACTATGGCCACAACTTTAGTATCATTGTCATTCACTGAATTATGTCATGAGATAACTTCACCCGTACCCGGGAGTGATGAATCATTTGTTGATACACTTCTCAATGCAGCCAATCATTACCGTATTGATAGCTCTGAATATAACTATATTAGGCTGGTGTCAAACTACACCAATCGGTGCATAATGCACTCCGGTGATCCCAAGTCCAAGGATCACATGCACAACCATTTGTTAGAGGATTTATTCCATAGACACTATGGTTACCATCTATATGGAATCCTCCTGTGGGTCTATCCAGTGAACTTACCTACAGCAAGCACCTATGTGTTGCACCAGGTTGTCGACACACAACCTTGACAAGTGAGATCAGTCACTGTCTTTCGATAGGGTCGCTCAACACTATGATAGTCTTATTGTATTATATGTGTCCTTGGTCAGAATAATACTAGGGCTACAAACATTTCTAGAATGGCCACCATATGTGATTATAGGGTTCTCACTATCAAGATTTAAAACACTTGATACCCTCGTCATGGTTCTACCATCCTAAAGACATATGTCAATACACACAATTATGATTTACATGATATAGAAGAAAATTGCCTTTTATTAATTAATAAACATTATTTTAGAGAGTCAATTCTATAATAATTGATTGGCTCTAGGGCACTTACTCTAACAATAAGATTGCCTTGGGAACCATAAGGTCTCGTCTCCCGCTCAAAACATAGGTAACCCTACAGTTGACATGCCTCGCTCTCCTAATAACACCCAATCGCACTTAGACGAAGCTCGACTCGACCAAGCAAACTGACTCGTCTCCCAATCTGAGAAACAGATAAGACCTCTTTAGAGCAAAGAATGCGTAGCCACTCGGCTTGACACGCTGAATAAACTAATTCCCTATCATTCAGATCGGTTTAGCCGACTGAACGAACTTAGCTTTAAGAGATGTTTCTTGTAGTCAATCGCTCAGCTCAGTCGACCAAGTGGACGTAACTGCTAGTAAAATGCCACACACTCTAGTACTTGGCTCGACCAGCTAAGTAGACTCAATTACACAAATTTGCAAGAATATAGTCAACAATCTCCTCACAATTTCTCCAAGACAAGATGTCTCGCTCAGCCAATAGGGGTACTCGACCGACCCCACCTCTTTGTCCGGGTAACTTCCATCCGACCATCTACTCTGCAAGCTAAAGATGTTTTAACTTAGAGAGTGGGAGGCTAACATGGCGGTCTAAAATCATAAGAGGCCCAAACAAGAATGTTCCATTACATCGGCCCAAGCATTGTGATCCAATTTCAGTTGGATCAACACCAAAGCTTGTGACTTGGGCCAAACCACGACCTCCAGATCAGCTTTCTTCTAAAATGGGTGATTCCAGCGGCCCACATAAGGCCAAGCTTTCTAGACCAAGGTAAGTAACATTCTTCTTGTTTTACTTTATCCTAATTCACCCAATATTCTGTATTTTAGGCAGATTGGACTCCTTACTATTGAGTCAAGTGAATCAGTCTTTCCTATTTACGAGACCTTTATCCTTAAGGATTCAGAGTCCTATCAAGATACAAAGACCCACAAAACTATATATAAACAGAGGTCGCACCCTTGTTTAGGCATTTAGCCCAATATCACCTACCAAGACCCAAGCTCTTACTCCTAAGAGCTATCCTACCACGCTGTGCTGGTTCTAGTCTGACTCAACCGTCAATACTCTTCCTTCCCTTACCTTCACAAATTGGCTCATCAACCTTAGTGACTTGAGGTCGGGGTGCCTACGGCAGACACCACATTGGTGTCCAAGTAAGCTCCATGCTTGTTGCTCTTTGTGCAGGTACAGCGAATTGCAGTGACTTACCCTCACGGGATTCGACCCTACTTCCGAACTGTAGATTTTAGCATCTACATGTCTATTCTATTTCTTTTTAAATTTAATGTGGAGATATAATTAGTATTCATACCACCTTCCACAGGAGGGAGCCTTATAATACAAAAGAAGAAGAAAAGTAAAGTAACATTAAGTGGTTCATCTTTCTTTGTCATGGAAAATAGACCTATCAAGTCAGATAAAGAGAAAAGAAATTAGAGGTCAAAGTTATTCATTGGTGGAGAGAAAGTGAGGAAGATTCATTGAACATTATTCAATGCGACGTTTGAAAAAATTGAACATATACGCAATAAAGTAGAAAAGAATGGGAAATGAGACAATTATAAAAAGGGGAACGAAACTTCATTTCATTCTGAACCGCCCTTCTCTCTCTTTCTGTTGTGTTTTGTTATTTTCAATCTCCTACATTAAGAGACATGGAGTAATGAGGATAAACGTCACAGGATCCGAGAAACCTACAACCATCATGAGTGTGCTCAGTCCAGGGATAATGTTGGGTTTCAGAAGTACTACAGGACAACCCTCTTCTCAATGAAAGAAATGCAATTGTAAGATAATTTTTAGTATTCTTTTTATTTTTTATGAAAATTGTATCCACTTTTAGAGCATATTTTAATGAATGGTCATATAGATGATCCTCTATTAATCTAATTTCATCTAATCTTGGAAGTAGCCGTTAGATAATGAAACCATTACGTGTCATTAGATCCTTAAAAAATTACATAAAATTAATAAACATGAACTTAATAAAAGTAAAAGGATTGGAAAGAATTAAGGGGAAAAAAACAAGTTTCTTAGCAAATAAGTTAATTATATTTAAAAAAAGAGTGAGCAGCAAGTGTTTTGTTTCTAATATGTATTCTTTTTCATTTTGGTTTAAGTGCAGATATCAGAGACATCCCCTTCATGTTTCTGCTGGTAACAACATGACAGAAATAGTTAATGTCTGCTTGAATGGAAGGGGAACGATAAAGTTGACTTAGAAGCAAAGAATATGGTATGTGAAATTATGAGAATATATTTATAATTTTCGGAGAGAAACTAATCTGTGTACTGTATGAGCACTGTGAGAAGGGTCCTATTTGATTGTTTGGTCTAAGAATAGGACTTAGTGACGGATCCATAAATTTATGTGATAAATTAATATATAAAACAACATTGCATATAATATAATTCTATATTTATTACGCTATCCAATTATTATTTAAATAATTATACTATTAAAACACGAATTCTTCAATTCTTCTTTTTATTAATAATTTTAATTCAAACTTAGGGCAAGTTCAATTTAAACTAGGCATTTAAGTTGGGTGCTTGACCTCCTTCAAGAATTAGGTTTAAGCTCAACTTAACTTATCTGTTCTCAAATTTGGAGTAGGAGAAACTCCAATGCACTTGGCAGCCAAGAATGGGTGCAATGAAGCTGCACGATTACTTCTTGCTCACGGTGCTCTTGTTGAAGCCAAAACTAAGGTGTTTTCTTATTGTACCTTATGATTTCCCATTCAGTAGGATTATATTGATATATTTTGTTCAATTTTTCTCATTTTTACTTGCAGTAAGGAGCAACACCACTAAAGCTTTCTATTTGGCATCAATTCGAGCTGACGACGCTCAATTGTCGAGCATTGCTCAAGATAATGTTGTTGTAATAGTACAGATGATGTACGTATTTCAATATTATTCTGAATGATAAATTTAGTTCTTGATAATAGATGTACTAGTGATAATCGGGTCTACGAAAGTTGTGCAGTCTCATGATCCCATAACACAAAAATTAAATAAATTACTTTTAATGCAGGAGGCATGACGCCTCTAGATCTCTTTCAAAAATCCAGAAAGTGGGAAGTTGCGTGAGCTATTAAACTCTTATCAAGAAGAGCAACGGAAGAAAAAGGCACTGGAAGCATGCAGCAAGGAAAAAGAAAAGATGGATGCTCTCGAAAAAGGAGTTATCATATATTGTGGGTTTGGATGAACTGAAGATGCAACTTCGGAAATGGGCAATTGGCATGCTTTTGGATAAGAGACGCAAAGCCCTCGGACTGCAAGTTGGCACTGGAAGACTTCCTCATATGACTTTTCTTGGAAATCCTGGAACAGGTGAAATTGCTTCTTATAGTTTTATGAAATTTAAATTCCACTTGATATATTTTGTTTACTTAAATAAAATTTAAATTAATTGATTTTTTCATATCGGATAGGTAAGACTATGGTGGCTCGAATCCTTGGAAGACTACTCCATAGTGTGGGAATTTTGCCTGGTGATAAAGTGAAAGAAGTTCAACGGACAGATTTAGTGGCTAAATATATTTGGTCAAACTGGACCACAGACAAGGAAGAAGGTAAAGCACTTAGCCATTAAGAAAATAAATCATATTTTCGATTTTGTATGAGTTAATTTTCTAAAATAGCTCTTCTTCTTCTTCTTTTATACAGACAAATTTCTTTCCTTCTTCCAAGATTGTTCTTTTATAAGTTGTTTTGCTGGTTTATAGCTTTTGGCACAAGCATCTGCCTCAACTTTAATTGATAGGGACTTGCTATCTTAAGGCTCTAAGCTCTAAGTTGTTTTGCTGTTTTTTTATTAATTGACATTTATTAATAATATTTGCTTCTATTAAAGTCGTTATATAGCAAAGATACTTTCATTTGATTAATTTTGTTGGGTTAAAGAAAAGATTTACTAATAAAATGATTTGCATCACCTTCTATATATATATCAGAGGATTTAACAGCCACTTGTGCCCAATGGATATATATGGTTTATTTAAACAAAGTAATGTACATCTTAAATTTCGTGCACAGATCAAAGAAGCAGAAGGAGGAATTATTTTTGTGGATGAAGCTTATCGACTAATTCTATGGACAATGGGAAAATATCAGTCATATTTGCTGGCTACTGTGAACCAATGCAACGCGTAATATCTTCTAATGAAGGTTTCTGCAGAAGGGTCACTAACATTTTTAAGGGTCTCTATGTCAAGATGAATAATCAAGCAGAGGATAGCTGGTTACATGGGTTTAAATTACATTCTTCCTGTAGTGTAGATGTCATTGCAAAGCTAATAAAGAGACAGACAACATAATTGCAGCGTATGAAAATAAATGGAGGTTTAGTGGATATAATGCTGAATAACGCTAGAGGGAATTTAGATCTTAGGATTAGTGCTAATTGTGTGGAGACTGGTGAATTGCTTACTATCAAATTAGACGATTTTGAAGCAGCCATAAGATTTTTACCCTAATAGATGTTTGATCTTTTGATGAATAAGTGTTTTTGGGCTTCAGTATCATTTAACTTGTGTATTAGTTGAAGTTTTAATTTGTATTTGTAATAACTATTTTGAAGTATTTGGGATGTTAGAAATCTCAACTATTTCTTTGTCATTCCTATCTTTAATATGATGCCAAAAACTTGTTGAGAAAACAAAGAAGTCTAATCCTCGCAAGTGCACGAATCGCAACTGTAGTTTAGTGTGCAAAGCAAGGGTCGATCCCACAGGAAGTTGGGAGCTATTAATTAATTTAATATTGTGCAAAAATCAACTAAGATAATGAAATCAAAAGAAATAATAAAAAGGACCAGCAACCTAAATTAATCTAAAATCACAATAAAAACAGTAAAAACGCTAAAATTACCAAATATAACAAAAATGAAAGCTAAATTAAAAATCATCAAATGGGCAACGGTCTAGTGTATCCAATTTCACCGTAATCATCATATTCTATGTTATTAACCTAACCAACATTTTTTCAATCCAAATCTTAGAGTCGATACTCACCAAAATAAGGTATTATCGTGGGCATTTAGATTTAACCTAATATTTTCATCAATCAAACTAGCTAGTGACGTATAGCCTAGTCCAATTACGAAAACCCATTAAGCACAAGAGTACCCAAACGTTCACAAACCAATTTACATCTGTCGAAGGTGTCACACAAACATAAATCAATCATCCATAAGATCAATTTTGAGATTAGCTAGTGGCATATAGCCTAATCCCAAATGCATACAATTAATTAACCGAAAATTAAAGTTGATCAAACAATAATAACGATCAATCAATTCAACAAGCATAAATGAATGAAACTAAGACATATTGGATCAATTAAACAATCAATTAGAATAAAAACATAAAGTAATCAAATTGGGTTACATGGGATACACTAGAAAATGAATTAGTTACACATAATCACAAAGAAAGGAACCTTGATCTTACCCATGACCATTTGGATGACAAATCCACAACAAATGATCAAGACTTGATCCCTTCTAGCCCAAAACCCCTTCTCAAAGTTTCCCAAAATGTTTACAAATGTGTTTAGCTAAAAGCTGCCAAAAATTATGAACTAAAGTTGCCTTTTTATAGAAATTACACGTGATGGCATTTTTGTAAATATTGGCAAACAAAATTAGGATTGGAAATGCGAATATTTTGCCAAATTAGCTATTTGCGCTACGATATGGTTGAATGGCGCCGCGGCACGCTTCTAGGTGATTTATTCTTCGTCAAAAACCCAATCCATGCCACGGCACAATTGAATAGCATTGCGGTGCCATTTGGATTTTGCCAATTTGTGTTGCGGTGCTGAATGTCTTCGCTATGGCACAACCTGGATTTCATTTTCACACTGCAGCGCGACTTGAAATTTCACTCTTTTTCTTCTCGCCTTGATTTATCCATACTCGAACTGGTCCAGGATGTTCGGACACCAACACAAGCAGGAATAATCTATCTTTTTGCACCTAAATACCTGAAAATACAACAAAACTAGTGATTTTGGAAGATAACGAAACATGCAAGGAATCTCATAAAAAAATCATGCACTAAACCTCAAATTCTTTACATTTTCACCTTCAAATCACTAAATAAATCTACATTTCTAACACTTATTGAGGCTCATAGAAGCCGAAGTGAAGATTCAACCGAAATGCTAGAATTGTGAGGGTCGCAAAAGTAATTTAAATAAGTGTTTTTTTTTTCTTTCATAGTTTTAGAGTCCTACACCGATTAAGCACAATCAAGCTTACTGGTTTATAAGTAGGCATGTTCAAGCCTACTAGTTTATAATAGAGGGTAATCCTCACATTCAACAAGGTCTTATTGGGTGAGGAGTCAAGCCCACCTTAAATTCTATCATTATATCAGAGCTAGACCTAGTTGAGCTGAGTGTATGACTAGCGAATGAGGAGTTAGAGCCAGCAACTACCTCCATCAATAGGAATGACCCAACATATGGGCTTGACCGTGAGGGGGAGTGTTGGAGTCCCACACTGACTAGGCACGCTCAAGCCTACTAATTTATAAGAAGGGGTAATCATCTCATTCAACAAGGTCTTATTGGGTGAGGAGTCAAGCCCATCTTAAATTCTATCATTATATCAGAGTTAGGCCCAATTGAGCTGAGTGCATGACTAGCGAATGAGGAGTTAGAGCCAGCAACTACCTCTATCAATAGGAATGACCCAACATATGGGCTTGATCGTGAGGGGGAGTGTTGGAGTCTCACACCTATTAGGCACACTCAAGCCTACTGATTTATAAGAAGGGGTAATCATTCCATTCAACAAGGCCTTATTGGGTGTGGAGTCAGGCCCACCTCAAATTCTATCACATAGATTTATTGGCACCCATTAATGGACTAAAGAAGCTCCACTCTTTATTAAGTTTTATAATAAAATTTTTATTTCTATTAAGTTATTGAAATTAATTTTAATTTCCTATTCTTTACAACTACTTTTGACACTTCAGTATTATCTCATAGACTCTAATATATATATATATATTTTTTTTTTTAGATTGAATAATAAAAATGGGATTTGAAATATGAGATTGTTTGTAGTTACATATAAATTCATTGTTATTTTTTTCTTTAAAGTATTAGTAGCTATTTTTGTTAGAGTTGTTGACTACTTCAGCATTAATAGGTTACGCAGATACATTCGAAGGAATCCTTGTAAAAGTAGGTTTACTCTTTTAAACCTAGTATATAAACATATTTTTCTCTTGTTATGAGTGTGATAGCAATCATAGAAATTCATTCATTGTAAACGAGAAAGGTGACACAGTATTGCAATAATATTGACTTAGCTAGACGTAGCCTATATTGGGTGAACTAAGGTAAATCGCGCATATTATTTTCTCTGTTTATTGTCTGTGATTTGTTTTACTATTATATTGGTTTCGTTGTTGTCTCTATTTTGTTCAATTTTAATATATATTTTTGGTATTACTTAACTCTATTATGTTAATGGGATTATTTGTAAGGATTTTTTTTAGCTCTAATTTTTTCTTAACTTTTAATTTGATTATCTAAAAATTTGTTTTAGAAATAATTATGGTGGGATGTATAGAGCATAAGTGACGAGATTGAAATGTTTACTCCTTTGCAATATTTTAAAAAAAAAAAAAATTGAACGAAATTTATGAAATTTACGGGGTGTCATAAGAAAAAAAAAATAATTTTAAAAATTAGAAATGAACTATCTCAAGAAACAAGACTTCTTGTGTCCGTTAGTGCCAAAAATACCACTATTTTTTTTTTTTTATAATATATGAAAAGCTTATTAGGCCCAAGAAACTGAGGTAGTGGGCTTGAGTGATTATCTCGTGGATTGGGCCCAAATGCACAATCATACGATAGATGGGCTATACATACAACTCATGCTAGTGAACAAGTCCATACCAATATTTATTCAAAATTCAAGATTCTTTATAAAAAGATACAAGATTCAATAATTAAACCAATCAACAAATCAGGAGTAAGCCAGTTATCAAATACCCAAAAACTTGAGTTAAATAAAAGAGTAAATCTGGAAAAAAAAAAAAAAATTATTGATGGTTTTTTCACGTACTTGTTTCTTAAAACAGAGACCAGCTCAGCTTATATAGTTTGTAAAACAAGCTTAACTAACAATTACTCTAGTAAGTAATAGCAAACAATTTCGTTAATTACTTGCTCACATGCACAATGCACTAAAGACATATTTTAATTGCACCTAATAGAAACTTAAACTAAACTTTAAGTTTGATGGTGCTCTGTTACTATCATCATGCCCCCTTAAGTAATACTTGTCTTCAAAAAAAGTGAAACTTGTCTCTAAGCTGCATGAATCTGGACAAAGGTAGTTAGCTACTTGAAATTTAGTGGACACATCACTTTCAATTCCTTAAGCAGCCACTTTTTCTCTTATATATTGTATGTTTATCTTAATATGTTTTGTCACTGTGCCTTTCAAATGCCTTAGGATCCTTTTACAAGTTTGTCAGTGAGCTGTTTTAGAAGCATTTTGCTACTGACTAAGCATATTTATAGCAAATGAGATATACGGCCTTGTCATGGTCAGATACTGTAAGGCTTCTATAGTAATTCAATAAAAGATGGTTGATCAAAGAAGACATTATCATGTGAGGACAATCTGGGAGTGTCACAAGGTTTGGCTTGAACCATATTAGTCTTGAGCAATAAATCTTTTGTTGTGTAAGAGTTAATCCAATAGGAGATCATTTTGCGTCAAAACCAAGGAAATAACTCAGAGATCCTAAGGTTTTGAGAGCAAATTGCTGATTTAAATCTACAACAACAGCTACAATCCCAATAATAGTCAAGAAGATATACCTGCACTTCTACTCAAACTAGGAATGCTAATACTAATCAGTTAACTTATGACACTTAAGATTTCTAATAAACATGATATGCTTCATTTTGTTTCCAACAATGCCTCCTTTAAATCAAGCTCTAAGACTTAAGCTCGTGGACAAACATATTATCCATGTGTGGTTTCTTCGCCCACCCAACTTTTGTGTCAATTCTGCTTGATCCATTGGCACCACGCATCCTAATTTTCTTATCAATTGATCCATTGCCACCAAACATCCACAATCTCGGAATCCGTTTATCATCTAAGAACCTCCTAGAATCTACCACCTACGTAGATCTTAGATCTGTCATATTTGACTTAATCTAAAGTGGCTCCCATTTTTTTTTAAAGACTTACCATCTAAACTGCTCATATCGTCAAATGAACCTTTTTCCTTTTGGCCCAGACCGCCGCCTCACCAACTTTAATCGTCAACTTCCTACCGTTAGATTTTTGCCTAACTAATTGATTGTATGTGTCGAAAATCTACTTATTATTAATTCATAAGGAATAGGAATTTAGCAATCCATAAGGAATATGAATTTTGCAATCCCACTCTTAGTAGAAATAAGAATGAGATCACTTGCAATCCCACTCTTAGTAGATCAGGTAAGAATATAAATGGGTTTTGGGTTTTGGGCTATATAAAAGAGACCAAGTTCTATTGTTATTCATCCAAAAAATCAGTTTCTCTTCTACTCCTATTGTAAATGATTCTTACCCTATAGTTTAGAGTGTTTTTAGATTCCTCCTATTTTGGGTATTGGTAATATTGTCCAAAATGTTGTAATATTCTTCAAGAATAGTGAAGTTTTTCCGTAGTGCTCTAAGACGTAAGTAACAATACCAAACCTTATTAAATTCTTGGTATTCTTTATTTTTGCATTTATTGTGGCCATTTATTTCTTATCTAGTAGTGTTATTATTATATTTCAATAACTAGCGTTAGAGTTTGTGGTTCTGCTGAACAACAATATGATGATGATGTCTTTGCCTAACTAGCTTATGATTTAATTATCTGATATGAAAATATCTCTACCTAATTGGTTTATGATCAGATTGTTTGTGTGATATGACGATGCATCTACTCCTGATTTGATCGTTTGAGCCATGCTATGCTTTTGTGCTCTGTGTTTCTGCCTAATTGGCTCTAATACCACTTGTAGGAAATTTTTAATAATATAATAACAACAAAATCAAGCTAACATAAAACAGATGAAGAAAAACCTTTCGTCACATTATTTTCTTCTCTCACTTAAATTGACAACTACACTCCTTTAAAGGAGTTAAACAGTTTCTAGTAGTAGATGGAATGGTTCTCAAATCTTGGCGACAAAATTCGGCATGGTTGCTCTTCAACCTAGATGTCGTGATGGTGGAGCATTATCTTTGTTATGTTCATTGTTATAAAGGAAAACTCGTCAAGATAGAGATTTTTGGCATATTGTGATTGTTAGGGCCAAAAATCGTCTTGGGCTTGACGAGGTCCAATAAGAAATAAACATGTCACGGCCCAAGGCCTCAGCCCAATCCTGATTGGGCCTAAGCTTAAAATCACCTTGTGAAGTACCCACTCTATGAGTTGGGTTATCCTATAAGTTAAGCTAAACTAGGTTTCAGGCCACTAGCTTGCAACAGTCTATAAATAGGAAATCAGAATCTCATTTTATTTTCTCTTCTACTAAGACTCCAAATCTTACTCAAACTATCAAACTTGATCTGATAAGGTCAATAAATCATATCTCTTTCATGATAGGGATTATCTCCCAAAACAGGACTTAGTGTCCTACTAAGATTCCAAATCTTATTTAAACTATAGCTTATATAGTTTGTAAAACAAGCTTAACTAACAATTACTCTAGTAAGTAATAGCAAACAATTTCGTTAATTACTTGCTCACATGCACAATGCACTAAAGACATATTTTAATTGCACCTAATAGAAACTTAAACTAAACTTTAAGTTTGATGGTGCTCTGTTACTATCATCATGCCCCCTTAAGTAATACTTGTCTTCAAAAAAAGTGAAACTTGTCTCTAAGCTGCATGAATCTGGACAAAGGTAGTTAGCTACTTGAAATTTAGTGGACACATCACTTTCAATTCCTTAAGCAGCCACTTTTTCTCTTATATATTGTATGTTTATCTTAATATGTTTTGTCACTGTGCCTTTCAAATGCCTTAGGATCCTTTTACAAGTTTGTCAGTGAGCTGTTTTAGAAGCATTTTGCTACTGACTAAGCATATTTATAGCAAATGAGATATACGGCCTTGTCATGGTCAGATACTGTAAGGCTTCTATAGTAATTCAATAAAAGATGGTTGATCAAAGAAGACATTATCATGTGAGGACAATCTGGGAGTGTCACAAGGTTTGGCTTGAACCATATTAGTCTTGAGCAATAAATCTTTTGTTGTGTAAGAGTTAATCCAATAGGAGATCATTTTGCGTCAAAACCAAGGAAATAACTCAGAGATCCTAAGGTTTTGAGAGCAAATTGCTGATTTAAATCTACAACAACAGCTACAATCCCAATAATAGTCAAGAAGATATACCTGCACTTCTACTCAAACTAGGAATGCTAATACTAATCAGTTAACTTATGACACTTAAGATTTCTAATAAACATGATATGCTTCATTTTGTTTCCAACAATGCCTCCTTTAAATCAAGCTCTAAGACTTAAGCTCGTGGACAAACATATTATCCATGTGTGGTTTCTTCGCCCACCCAACTTTTGTGTCAATTCTGCTTGATCCATTGGCACCACGCATCCTAATTTTCTTATCAATTGATCCATTGCCACCAAACATCCACAATCTCGGAATCCGTTTATCATCTAAGAACCTCCTAGAATCTACCACCTACGTAGATCTTAGATCTGCCATATTTGACTTAATCTAAAGTGGCTCCCATTTTTTTTTAAAGACTTATCATCTAAACTGCTCATATCGTCAAATGAACCTTTTTCCTTTTTGGCCCAGACCGCCGCCTCACCAACTTTAATCGTCAACTTCCAACCGTTAGATTTTTGCCTAACTAATTGATTGTATGCGTCGAAAATCTACTTATTAGCAATTCATAAGGAATAGGAATTTAGCAATCCATAAGGAATATGAATTTTGCAATCCCACTCTTATTAGAAATAAGAATGAGATCACTTGCAATCCCACTCTTAGTAGATCAGGTAAGAATATAAATGGGTTTTGGGTTTTGGGCTATATAAAAGAGACCAAGTTCTATTGTTATTCATCCAAAAAATCAGTTTCTCTTCTACTCCTATTGTAAATGATTCTTACCCTATAGTTTAGAGTGTTTTTAGATTCCTCCTATTTTGGGTATTGGTAATATTGTCCAAAATGTTGTAATATTCTTCAAGAATAGTGAAGTTTTTCCGTAGTGCTCTAAGACGTAAGTAACAATACCAAACCTTATTAAATTCTTGGTATTCTTTATTTTTGCATTTATTGTGGCCATTTATTTCTTATCTAGTAGTGTTATTATTATATTTCAATAACTAGCGTTAGAGTTTGTGGTTCTGCTGAACAACAATATGATGATGATGTCTTTGCCTAACTAGCTTATGATTTAATCATCTGATATGAAAATATCTCTACCTAATTGGTTTATGATCAAATCGTTTGTGTGATATGACGATGCATCTACTCCTGATTTGATCGTTTGAGCTATGCTATGCTTTTGCACTCTGTGTTTCTACCTAATTGGCTCTAATACCACTTGTAGGAAATTTTTAATAATATAATAACAACAAAATTAAGCTAACATAAAACAGAGGAAGAAAAACCTTTCGTCACATTATTTTCAACAAAAGATAGAGATTTTTGGCATATTGTGATTGTTAAGGCCAAAAATCGTCTTGGGCTTGACGAGGCCCAATAAGAAATAAACATGTCACGGCCTAAGGTCTCAATCCAATTCCGATTGGGCCTAAACTTAAAATCACCTTGTGAACTACCCACTTTATGAGTTAGGTTATCCTATAAGTTAAGCTAAACTAGGTTTCAGCCCACTAGCCTACAACAGTCTATAAATAGGAAATCAGAATCTCATTTTATTTTATCTTCTACTAAAATTCCAAATCTTACTCAAACTATCAAACTTGATCTGATAAGGTCAATAAATCATATCTCTTTCATGATAGGGATTGTCTCCCAAAATAAGACTTAGTGTCCTACTAAGATTCCAAATCTTATTTAAACCATTAAACTTAATCTGATAAAGTCAAGAAATGATATTTCTTTCTTGATATGGATTATCTCCCAAAAAAGAGGACTCAATGTCCTACTAGGATTCCAATCCTTTGGGTTCACTATAAAAACAGAGGTTTGTCCTCTCATTAGGGGGCAATCTCCCATAGTCAATCTACACTACTCAAAACCATCTATTTGTTCCTAAGTTCTTACTCCCAAGAACCTGACGCATTCGTCGTAGTCTTAGCCTCTGACAAGACTTCTGGTAATTCTTCATCTCCTTAATTCTTATTAAATAAGCTCTTTCAGCTTCGCTGACTTGAGCGTCGGAGTGCCTACGATAAACACTACCCTAGTGTTTTCTGGAAGTTTTACGCTTGTCCTTTCATGTGTGCAGGTTTAGCGGATTGTCAGTGGCCTCAACCTCACGGGATCAGACCATATTTTCATGACGGTTGATTTTTTGCATCTATAGTGATTCATTTTCCTAATTGTCTCCTTGTAAATTTGTATCTCTTAGGAAAATAAATTTAAAGAGGAATATAGTTGTTATGAGGGAAGTGAGTCCTATTAGAAATATAATAACAAATGTCCTATTAGGAATCGGTATTCCTATTTGGAATATAATATCTCTTATATTACCTGTAAATATAAGGATGTGAATCAATTAAAGGTTATGAGAGAAGGATGAGTTACATAAGGTATGTGATGCAAAGGGTTGATTGAACACCATGGGTTGAGTAAAGAAATGGAGTTTGTTTTCGCTCTATTAATTAGGTACCGGGTTTATGGTGCATGTACTCTTGTATATGCGTGTTGACATTACTATAGTGAATTTCTCTCTCATCCACAAATGTGTGTGGTTCTGCTGAACCACGTACAATATCATGTATCTTTACGGTTTGTGTGATTTATGTTTTTACGAGTGTATTAATATTGACTTTTTTTTCCCGGGGGGGTGGGGTTGGGTTGTGTTGGTTGTGGGGGTGGCGCTTACAAGTGTTATCAAAGCCTCAAGGTACGAACTTGGAGATAAGTTCTTTCAAAATGGTGTATATACAAAAGAGACAGATTACAACGGGTTCTAGTTATAGGAGGAGTGGTTCTCAAATCTTGGTGACAAAATTCAACATGTTACTCTCTGACTTGGATGTTGTGATAGGGGAATGTTGTCTTCATCAATTCACCATTTTGATGGAAAACTCATCAAGGTAGACAGTGTTGAGATATTGTGACTAGTTTTCCTAATTGTTTCCTTGTAAAATCATATATTTTTAGGAAAGTTAATTTTAAGAGTACATAATTGTTATAATTTATAAAGGATGTGAATACCATTAGGAATAAGATTACTTAAGTCCTATAGATTTTTCCCCTCTCACTTGTGGTAGCTTGATCTAATTACCAACAATTAATGATAAAGGATCCATGATGAAAGTGTCATTTAATACATGCATGATTTGATTTGTATAAAATTATATATATAACTAGTTGAAAGGCCCATGCATTGCGCAGGTTACTTATAAAATTGGTTTTGACATCATGTTTGTTTGAATAATTGGATGTTTCAATTGGTTGATATCTACTGTAGAGGTACATACATTGTATAGGTAAAAAATAATCCACTGAATCTCCTTATTATGTTAGTTACAAATTACAGAATATACTGATATAATTTAAAAATTATATAATATAAATAGTATCCTAAGATTAACTAAAATAATAGATTATAAAATATTTGTGATAATATTTAATTTAATGTTCAATTAAGAATTAAAATAATAAATAATTAAGAAATTAAGAATAGTAATTTCATACAAATATTACATGTCAATGTATACTCATTTAATCCAAATAAGTAATATTAAATTGTAATGTTTTGTGAACTAGACAATTAATGTTGAACCAATGGTTGGAAGTTTGCTTGAAAATTAGGTTATTATTTATTTACGGTTAATATTAAATTATAAGGTTTCGTGAATCGGGCAATTAATGTTGAACCAACCGTTCGGCCTGTTTGATTGAAAATTGGGTTATTATTTATTTAAGTTTTTTTTTTTCATTTTTCTTTCCACGTTTGCTTTCTCTTCTGGTATTGCTGCCAATTCATTTAACTATGACTGTAGTGTTTGTTTGGAGGCTTCTTTCACTACGGAAACAACATCTCTGTAAATAATCTTTCTTTTAATCTTTTCTTTCATTTTTTCTATCAGTTTCAGTTCTTAAACTGTGGTTTATGTGATACGGTAAGTTTTGTTTGATTGACATTGCATTTTGAGAGTGATGATTAAGTATGTGTTTGGGCTTTTATAGTTTTGGAAAATTGATTGTAGTTTTTCATATTTAGTAGTTGATAAAAGTTATGTGTTTTCTATGGATTGAAATTATACCAATCAAGATTTTTAAGTTTTTAACCCTTTAATGGGTTTTCGTATTTTATATTTTTTGAAGAATGCTTGAATGTGAAAAATATTTTTTTTTTCTTTGCAAGTGTTTGTTTGCAGTGTCATGATGTCAGTCGGGTCGTCATATGTTGCATGGCAACTAAAGGCTCCCTACGTCGTAGAGAATGATGATGTCCCTTCTAATAGCCAGTGTTTAACAAGAGTAATGTTAGCTTTACTCATTCTGTTTACTCACTTCTCTCATTCATCTTTGTTAAAATATTAGTTTTATCCATTTTTTCACTTTTTTAATAAAGATGAGTAAAAAAAGTGAATAAAAAGAATGAATAAGACTAGCATTACTAAAAAATGAATAAAAGGGTGTGAATACATTTTATATATATATATATATATATATATTTTTTTTTTTTTCACGTAATTTTATAATGTAAGTGTCGACCAGAAAAAGACAAATAGTGATGCATGTACTGTGACGTTTGAGCCGACTTGACGGCTGCCGACGTGTAAACGTGTCATGAAATGAGTAAAACTACTAGATTTGCGGGCCATTTATTTATTCAAATGTTTAAATCACACATCCAGACTTCCTTCACCTTGAGGCGAGTGCCTGACAGTTGACACTTAAAAGTCTCAGCTTATAATTGTCATCATATGAAAATGCACCAATTTCTCCATCCACCAGCCTGTCGCTTGCTGTCTCTAACATGGCGATTTCCATTTTTTTTTTAAATTAATTTTCTTTGAAAAAAATATTTTCTTGCATGCCTTCCCATTTATGTTGTATAGGAGTTTCTTATTGTTTTTATTTCATATTAATTATAATACAATTCATGAATTAAAGCTAAGAAATTTAAGATAATACTCATCAAACTCAACATAAAGAAGATAGATAGTTAAATAATATATATCTTTTTAAACAATTGTTCTTCATGTAAAATATTTTTATACCAATTGACATATTTTCATATAATTGATAAATTTAGATTCAAGATAAATTAACAGGAGATTATAATGTCAAACATACATGGATTGTCACGTTAATTTTACATAATTATTTGAACTAGTAGTTTGTATAAATAACTTTGCTCTTATTTAAAATAATAGAATTTTTTCAAATTCCTCTTATGCCTACGTGCTTCATTTTATTGTGAAATTTAAAAAAAAAAAAATGGGTTGCATGATAAAAGAGAAAATAACAAATGTCATAATTCAAATACATAGTTAAAAATAATAATAAAAAGAAAAAGAAGAAGTTATAACACACATAAAACTCATTTCAATACTTATTAATATGTATCGATATTTAAAATACGTATGAATCACAGATGTTAATTTTAAGAAATATTTAGTTTAAAGATTGATTTGAATTCTTGGATTTTAATGTCATTAACATGTTACTTCGGATACACATTAGCACAACCATAATTTATATATATGTCAATGACATTAATTAATAAGTTATATAAGAGTTAGTAAATAATATGTCAATACAAATCATCAACCACCGGGGGATTTTTTTATTAGTAAATAAAAGAATTAATAAATAATGTAATTAAAATATTAAGCAAGAGTTATGATGTTATAATGACATTAAAATGAATTATTATTTTGGAAATAATTTTAATTTAAATAAAAAGAAACCTATTTTCACAATTGTATCTTGGTTTGATTTATTTAATAACTTGGCTTATATGAGGAGAGTGATAAAATCTACATATTTAATTAAAACCATATCCAATTTTTTTTCTTCTTTTTATTGCATTCTTTAATTCTACTTCTTTAAATGGTATTTATTGAAATTACAATTCTATCTTGACCTAATTTGACATAAAAAAGTTTATTTATATTTATCATATTTACTTGTAGTATTAGCATTACACTCATTTTCTAGATAATTATGGAAAGCATTAATATCAGTTTGTTATTTAGTAAAAAATTAATGAAAAACATTATTAAAAACTATAATACAAAATTTTGCATTTTGGGCACTTCCTTTTATTATTTTATTTATTAATTTTACTTAAATTTTCACTCATCGTAATGTTTATACCAAATCCCATACGATTTGCTTTCAAACTCAATACTTCTTCATCATCTCAAAACCCACCAAAAGTATTTCATTTTAAATTTTATTTTTTATTCATCTTATAAAATTATGATTAAAACTTTATAAATTCCTTTTTTTTTTTTTTTTTTTTTACTCGTCACTTATTTAAGATCACTTTTGTATGATTACTACTATATTAGGCTTCGGTGACTTGACTTTCAGACCTTTGTCATCCTACGGTTACGTTTTGAGGTGATCCTTTTTTCAGACCTTCGCCATTGCTGGATGCTGACCCCCCTCACATAAATTCGTATACAAGAATTTATATTTAATATTTTTTCAAATTAAAGAATCTCTAGATCTGAACCTCTCAATTCATGAAAGTTCCTAAAAAAAAAACACCCTTTGATGTGATTTGCTTTCAACCCATAAACACTCAATTTCCTTTCATCAATTTCACTTTCTACTTCAAATAGCTCGAACACTTATTTCAAACACCAACGGCACGGAAGTTGAACCATAAAACAAACAAAAACAAAACAAAACGGTGAATTACAGAAAGAGAGAGAGAGCATAGAGAGAGAATGAATTTTAAATCGCCGAAGAAACCCATAAAGCACGGGACAAGAACCGGATACCGCCTTAAACTAGGCCGTTTTATGCTATCTCGCGTTCATTAACGTAAAAAGAAACACACTCAAACGCTACAACTTATTCCAGTTTTCGGTGATTTTTATTTTTTTTTTATACTGTTTTCTTTTTTAATATTAATTCAGTAATGGATCCAATCCTTGATTTATTGATGAAAATTGTTGAATCCCGAATGGGTCGTTTTGGATTTGCGTTTAGTTGAGTCATCTCAGCATCAAACGAGAAGGAAAAAAAAGTAGACATTGCTTTGCTGTTAAGGTGATTATTCTTTATTGAAGAACACACTTTTAGAATTTTGCAAAAAACTCCTTATCGATATTTGTTGTTTAGTTTTAAAGATTTTTGTATTGGGTTTGGCAGTGAATAAGTTGATGTGCAATGCAGAGATCATCTTAAGCTCTTTGCAGAGCACACTTTTTAAAATTTGCAAAAACACCCTTTATCATCTTTGTTTAAATTGTGTGTTTATGCAAGCTGCGATCATCTAGAGGTCTCTTGAAGAACACACTTTTAGAATTTTGCAAAAACACCCTTTATCAATCTTGGTAATTAATTTTTAAGTTTGGTGTTTTGGTGTGGCAGTGATGATTGATGTGCAATGCAGAGATCAGTAGAGCTCTTCTTGATAGGAGAGCTGGGGAAAAAGGCGAGCAGTGGAAAGAAATGGAATCGGGTTTACCAGGTTTCTTTGTCGTTGGTTTTTGTTTTGTGGGGACTTGTCTTGCTTTTGAGCTTGTGGATCAGTCGTGGTGATGGTTATAGAGGTAATAGTGTGATCAATTTTTGTGTATTTTAAGCTTTGAGTGATGAATTTTGTATTTGATTTGTGCTTTCTTGTTTGAATGAATAATTGCTTATGTAGTTGAGTGTTTGATGCATTATGCCTGCCTTTTTTTAGCTTCATATGTATAGGACGTGCATTGTCAAAGATTGGATAGCTTTTGATCGAAAGAAATTAAATATGAATTTATTTGGGGAAATCTCCTTTGCTGTGAAATTAATATGCTGATCAAGTGTTTTTGTTTGGATTACTGTTTTGTAGTTCATGCAAAGAGCTGTTTGGCTTTTAAGTTTTGATATGTATGTGTTGTGTGTATACCATTGAAGTGATTGGTGCATTATGCCTCTCTGCTTTAGCTTCATATGTATTTGTGATGCATCATTGTAAATTTGATAGCTTCCCATAAAACCAAATTCAATATGAATAAAATACATGAAATGAAGGTTATCGTTATCATATTATAAATCTTTGAAACATGGAAAGTTAAGGAATGAATTGATATAGTAATTACATTTTCTTTATGGGAGGCAGTGAACATTGATTAGATATGGGAAAGGGGAGCATTAATTAACACTTGAATTTTTTTTTTTTTTTTTCAAATGCTTAATTGGAAGAGGTTTAGTCTGCAACCAAACATGGGGAAACTGTGAAGATAATTGTCATTTACATGTAAAGCATTTTGTTACACAAAAATGTTTTACATTGTAAAACATCGATGGTGGTGATTCATTGTCATGGAAACAATTGAGCTTAGGTGTTTAGTTGTCTGATTGTATTTAATTTTAAAGGCATAGCCTTCTTCTTACGGTCTACTTTTTGTGTTGTTGGATTTAGATGGATCTGCAGGACTTGCAGGTGGAATATCAACTTGGCATGAACCTAAAATAGAACACAATAAACATTCTGGTATTGTGGATAAACATCCATCACAAGAAATTGGTTCTAATCATTCCAAAGAGGGGTCATGCCCAAGTGTTGCCAAGACCGAAAAACCCAGATACCAGTTTCATGCTGCTGAAGGGGACACAAATTCTGTGTCTGCTGTTATGCAACCTGAGGTGGATATGTCCAATTTGGCTCTGAAATCTGGGGACAGTTTTACAAAGACTGATTGAATTTCTTGGGCTGTTCCAGTTGGTCTTGATGAATTCAAGAGCAGAGCATTTAGCTCTAAAAGTAAATCTGGAACTGGTCATCATGGAGGAGTAAAACATAGACTGGAGCCTGGGGGTACTGAGTACAATTATGCTTCAGCTTCAAAAGGAGCGAAGGTCTTGGCTTATAACAAGGAAGCAAAAGGAGCTGCAAATATCCTAAGCAGAGATAAGGATAAGTATCTTAGGAACCCATGTTCTGCAGAAGAGAAGTTTGTTGTTATAGAACTTTCAGAAGAAACGTTAGTGGAATCATTTGAAATAGCCAATTTTGAGCACCACTCTTCTAATTTGAAAGAATTCGAGCTTCTTGGCAGTTTAGTTTATCCGACTCATACATGGATCAATCTTGGCAAAGGGAATTTTACTGCTGCAAATGTGAAGCTTGCGCGGAGATTTCCTCTTGAAGAGCCAAAATGGGTTAGATATCTGAAATTGAACCTTCTGAGCCATTATGGCTCAGAATTTTACTGTACATTGAGTGTTATTGAAGTTTATGGAGTGGATGCTATTGAACGAACACTGGAGGATTTGATCTCTGTTCAAGATGATGTGTTTGTACCTGATGAAGGGACTGCTCACCGTAAACCGCCATCCTCTCCACAAGAGTCCTTGCAGAGTGATGATCTCTATCAAAATCTATACAAAGAACTGGAATCTGACTCTTCGGGAGAAAACTTAGATGTGAAGCGTGAAATAAAGAAAAATACTGTGCCTGATCCAGTTGAAGAAATTCACCATCAAGTTGGCAGGTTGCCTGCAGATACTGTTCTTAAAATACTGATGCAGAAAGTACGTTCGCTGGACTTAAATTTATCTGTTTTGGAACGATACCTGGAAGAATTAAATTTAAGATATAGTGATATATTTAAAGAGTATGACGAAGATATAGGAGGGACAGACAGACTTTTGGAGAAGATCAGATCAGACATAAGGAATCTTTTTGAAAGCCAAGAGGCCATTGTATGTGAATTTCTTTCCTCTCTCAGTGCTTATATTTCCTTATTTTATTTTCTTGCCCTTTGCAGGCTAAACATATTGATGATCTTAGTTCTTGGAAATACCTTGTTTCCATGCAATTGTAAACTTTACTTAGAGACATGTCGTTCTCAGGTTCCTTTCATGCCTTTACGACATTTTCCCTGAATGTCTTAATAATATAATAGCATGCTGTGCACTTTAGAAATAACAAAAATTTCTGTAGTTTACTAGAGTTCAATATAAATTTTAGGCATATCTTTGGACGACTGGAGTGTGATGGGATATATGATACATGGACTTCTAATATATTCCTTCCTTTATTTTTTTTTGCTTTTTTACTCAATTGAGAAGTATTTTAATCGTGTGATGAAAGTTTCTTGTAAGCAATAAATAGATTTCTAAGGTGAAGATTCTAAACTTGGAAATCTAGTGAAAAGTGTAAATGTAGTATTCAATAAAATGTGTGATTTGCACTGTATCATAGTATTCAAAATCTACTGTTAAAAGATGAAGGTTCTTTAGATATCTTGGGAAATACACAGAAACGCCTATTTATTCCATTGGTAGTAGTTTAGAATGAATGCATAATTATAACTTTTCAACCTTAGCTATTTATCTTGGTGTGTGGCTTTAAGACGTAGTTGCTGATTATCGCTATTACTTTGCAGGTTGAAGGTTGAACAAGTTATGGAGAACAAGTATCTTTGCGAAAAAAGGGCATCATGTATTTGTTATATGCATATTTTTGGGTTCTTTGCTCTACTGAGGCTATTTGTAGATATGTTTTTGAGTGTTTTTTTGGCGTCGAGTTCAAACAACAGAGAAGTCTGGGAAATTTTGTCGGATGAACTTATCCTGGCTCTTCTTACTTGTACAGCAGTATTACCCTTTTAACAGTATCATTATAATTTGATGGCATATCAGTGAGTTACTAAGGCTTCTATTGTCCATGGAATTCGAGCTTGAAATGATTGTAGATATTTATGCTGTACAAAGTGAACAAGTTACATCTTTAGAGTTGCATACAAATAAGCAAAAAATTCAATTTTGTGCAAATGATCTTTTAAATAGATAGTTGCTTTGACCCTTGTATGAGGTCATTATGTTAAAGTTTTTACTAAGGTGGTGTTCATTGTGAGGTGCATAAGTCAGGAGCTCCTTTCAACAGTGCATGAGTTTTATTATTTTTTTTAGATTAGACCCAAAATCGATTTTTTTATTTCTTTTAACTCATCATAATTTTTTTTTTGGAAAAAACAAATTAACGGTTAAATTAACTAAGACACACGAACTAATAAAACACTATATGTATATTTTAAAAAAAAGGAAAAAAAAAAAAAAAAAAAAGAAGCTTAAAAATTTAAACACACGAAAGTGTTAGAATGTTGTCTTTGTGCTTGAAAATATTGAATGATAACTTATATATAAAACAGATTTTAATTTGTTTAGAGGTGGTGTGAAAAAAGGGAGAAGAGTTAAGTATAAATTATATAAGTATTATTATCCAAAAATCTAAGAGAAGATAGATTCAATTAGAAATTGAATTTTTTTTTCACTTTTACCCTTAATATATATATATATATCTATTAAATTTTAAAATATCAAAATATTCCTATATCATGTTCACGTTTTAAAAATAAGTTAAAATTAAAATTTCTTTTTATTTATCCATCAAATTAATCAATAATTTTTTTTATACAGCTTTATTTATATAAGACCTATTTTAATGAAATTTATTCAAAAAATTCAAAAAAAAAAAAAAATCCTCAGTAAGCAATCAACAGATTTCGAAAAGAACATCTTACCCTCACTTAAAACGCAACATCCATTTGATGCCACATGTCACTCCTCAGTTCACTCTCTCCTCTATATAAATACGATAGCCACCACAACACAAATAAAGCGGGGGAAAAAAAAAAAAGAAAAAATCTCCAGACAAATCATTGATTAATTGACCCCCTCTCCTCATCTCTTCCTCTCCACTTTAATCTAACAACTCCCAATCCGTCATCCTTTCTTCTCCAACTCCAGCAATGTCCGAGAACTCTCGCTGCAACGTCTACATAGGTACAATCTAGACTCTCTCCGTCATTTCTTCGATTCATCTTCCCTATTGGCTTAGTAACGTTACTAGCACAACTCATCCCTTTGGTTTCAAAATCCTAAGGCTAAATTTTTTTTGCCAAATATAAAATGAAACTAGAGATGGGAATTTTGGCTCGGGCCCAAAATACTGAACCTAGAACCGGTCCTCCCAAGGACTGATCCAATAAGGCCCGAGCCAAAATCTGGACCATGTCCAAGGAGGAGGGATTGGTCCTAGGGTTGGTCCCTCCTTAGACTCAGTCCCAAGCCTGGGCCCAAACCCCCCTCCCTATTTTCATTTAAACTATTGGCAAATATCCATAACCCTCTTTTTTTATAGAATTAACAATAAATATAAGGGTGAAAATTTTTTTTACAAAAAAGAATAAGAATTTATTTTCTTTCACTTCTCCTCCAAACCTAAACTATAAATAACCCCTTAAACCACCCATTTTCCTCACAACCCTCAATCTCTCATTCTCTCTACTCCAATTCTCAAACTCTCTTCAATTTATATTTATATATATTTATCTATTATTATTTATATTATTCAATTTCTTACATTTTTCAATTTCATCTATTATTCATATTATTCAATTTCTTCAATTTTAGTTATTTATTATTTTATCATAAATTCATAATGGATTCCCCAAATTATGTATTCAGAGGATCTAATGAGTATTTTCCAGTTTCTCCATCCAAAAATGGAAAGGTTTGATCCATTTTCAGACGCAACAATTCCATAACCAGAAACGGCCGGACTGCATCCAACCAAACACCTTTCCATTATCATAAATTCATAATGGATTCCCCAAATTATGTATTCAGAGGATCTAATGAGTATTTTCCAGTTTCTCCATCCAAAAATGGAAAGGTTTGATCATTTCAGACGCAACAATTCCATAACCAGAAACGGCCGGACTGCATCCAACCAAACACAACCGAGTAATGGGGGGGGGGGGAAGGTTTATTTTCTTTCACTTCCCCCCCAAACCTAAACTATAAATAACCCTTTAAACCACCCATTTTCCTCACAACTCTCAATCTCTCATTCTCTCTATTCCAATTCCCAAACTTTCTTCAATTTATATTTATATTTATTCATCTATTATTCATATTATTATTTATATCATTCAATTTCTTCCATTTTTCAATTTCATCTATTATTCATATTATTCAATTTCTTCAATTTTAGTTATTTATTATTTTATCATAAATTCATAATGGATTCCCCAAACTATGCATTCAGAGGATCTAATGAGTATTTTCTAGTTTCTCCATCCAGAAATGGAAGGGTTTGATCCATTTTCACCATTTCCAAATGCAACAATTCCACAACCAGAAACGGCCGGACTGCGTCCAACCAAACACAAGCGAGCTGTGACACCATGAGAAGACCGTCGAAGAGGGCCATGTCTAGGGTATGACAATTCTTCACCAAATCAAAATGGGCAAAGCCAAATGGGTAGGGGGAAGAGACATGTCGGGTATGTAATTTTTATCCAACCATTATCGACGCTAAGCACGAGACTTCAACGATGTGGCGACACTTGAAGAAAAAGTACCCCCAATATATGTAGTCTGATTCAACTTCAACTAGACCTGGTAAGCAAATTCAAAATCAACTTAATTTTAATTTACAATCCTCAACTCTCTCAACCTGGCAATACAATGCACTCCATGCACGAGAGGAAATAGTAAGACACATAGTTGCTACAGAGTCTCCCCTTTCTTTATCTAAAAATCATTTTTTTGTTAATATGATTAAAACTGCCTTTTGTCCACAATATAGCCTCGTTATTAGAGGTACAAGTGGAAGGGACACACAAAAACTTTATAGTAAAATAAGAGATCAACTTAAAAAAGAATTTGAAAATTTTAGGAATATATCTATTGCACTTACTTCAGACATTTGGGTTGCTAGATCAAAAATAGATTTTTTGAGCATCACAATACATTACCTAGGTCATAGTTGGCGTTTACAACAAAAATTGATAGGTTTTAAATCATTGTATGCTAAACATAGTGCTGAGACTATTTATTTTACAATTATTGAAGTTTTTCAAGATTATTTATTAACTGAGAGAGTTGTGGCACTAACGCTTGATTATGCAGCAGCTAACACCGTGGTAATTTCTTTATTTGAAAAGAGATTGGATCCGCTTCATAAAGGCAAATTTTTTCACCAGAGATGTGCTTGCCACATCGTCATTTGATTGTTAAAATAGATTTAGAAGCCATACATGCGAGGATTGAAAGGGTGTGCACAACTATTAAATTCATCGCTGGTAGCAATACAAGATTGAATGAATACGTAAAATATTGTCACCAAAGGAGTTGCCGGTTCGACCAAAGAAATTATGTTACGACATACATGTCCACTAGAACTCCACGTACTTGATGTTGCAAAGAGCTATGCCAACCGTAACAGAAATTACAAGGTTCATCAACCGGATGAGCTATCCGGACGAAGTCGTCAACAATGATGAATGGATGGTTTTCAATATATTTCATTCATTTCTTAAAGTTTTTTTTATGATTCCACTAATACATTAAGTGGTATTTATTATCCTACTACTAATTTAGCATTAGAAGTATTCAAATTTCTAAAACTTTTGCTAAACATAGATATAATCCTGACTTAATGCATATTGTTTCAGACATGGAAACAAAATACTGAAAATAGGTCTTATTGTAGATCTTAGGTTTAAATTAAATGTATTTAATTGTATGGTTACTAAGATAGGCCAACATTTAGGGCATGACTATAGTTCTTATTTGATAGACTTTAACAAAAAATTGGAAAACCTTTTTTTCCTTATATTAGACTGGCCATAGTGGAACACCTAGTTGAGACGACCAGTAGGACCCTGATGAAGACATTTATCAACAAGGATCAAGCATGTGGACGTATATGGAACTTAGTAGCGATGGTGGTGGAAATAGCAACTCCAGTTCGTACAGACATGGACCAAATGAGCTGCAGCGGTACCTACAAATGGACATGTCCTACATGACCAAGAAGGAGAAATGCGAGATGGATTTGCTTCAATGGTGGAACCAAAATGCAAGTCGATTCCCCATTGTAGACCAAATGGCATGTGACATTTTATCTGTGCCAGTTTCGACAATTACATCCGAGTCAACATTCTCAATTAATGGTCGCATTGTTGAAGACAGAAGATGCTCTTTAACCAATGAGATGGTTGAAGTCATACCATATTTACAGGATTGGATTCATGCAGAGAGAAGACCACAACAGCACCCTGAAAATCCCGAACTACTTGACCTCTTAAAGAACATAGATTTGGACGATGTAAATTAAAAATTAAATAAAAACACATTTATTTAATTGTTTATTTGCTTAAGTTTAAATTAAATTTGCACATTGTGAAGTGTGAATATTATATTTGTGTTAAAATTAAATTATCTCTTTAAATTAAAAGCATATAAATTTATAACCAATTAACCATTCATTTATATTTATTTACTAATTAATTAAAAAAATTACAAATCACCCTTTAAAAAATTACATAAATCCCCTTACATAATTTTCATTTAGCCCAAAGATAAAAATATTAGGGGGGCTAAATGTAATTTACTAGACCCATAGGACCGATCCTAGTAGGTGCTTCAAAGCGAAATGGTCGGTGTATACGATGACATTTGTACCTAGTAAATAAGAACAAAACTTGTCAATTGCAAAAACAACGACTAAAAACTCTTTCTCTGTTGTGGCATAATTTAATTGTGGTCCCGTTAATGTCCTACTAGCATAGTAAATGACATGCAATATTCTACCCTTTCATTGCCCTAATGCAACACTTATTGCATAGTCACCAGTATCATACATCAATTCAAAAGGTAATTCCCAATTAGGCACAACCATTATAGGAGCAGATATCTATTTAGCTTTTAGGCACTCAAATGCTTGTAAACACTATTTAGTAAAATTAAAAGATGCATCCTGAGCTAATAAATCACAAAGAGGTTTAGAGATTTTAGAAAAATCTTGATTACATCTCCTATAAAAATCGGCATGTCCAAGGAAACTTAGAATGACCTTCACGGAATTTGGAGGTGGTAGTTTCTCAATGGCTTCTACTTTTGCTCGATCTACCTCAATTCCCTTGCTAGATATTTTATGCCCTAGCACAATCCTTTCTTGTACCGTGAAGTGACACTTCTCCCAGTTCAAAACGAATTTGGTTTCCATACATCACTGTAAAACCAAAGAAAGGTTAGATAAACAAGTATCAAAAGAACTATCAAAAACAGAAAAATCGTCCATAAAATCTCAATGGACTTCTCCACCATATCCGAGAAGATAGACATCATGCAACATTGAAAAGTGGCTGGAGCTTTGCATAGTCCAATCGACATTCTTTGGTAGGCAAATGTTCCATATGGATATGTGACTGTAGTTTTCTCTTGATCTTCTAAGGCTATTGCAATTTGAATGTACCCTGAGTATTCGTCAAGGAAGCAATAAAATTCATGACCGACTAACTTCTCTAACATTTGATCGATGAATGGTAGTGGGAAATGATCTTTGCGAATCATGGAGTTGAGCCTTCAATAGTCTATACACACTCGCCACCCTTATGATCGTTTTTATCAGAATGAGTTCATTGTTGTCATTTTGCATCACTGTCATTCCTCCCTTCTTTGGTACGACTTGGAATGGACTTACCCACGCATTATCCGAAATTGGATAAATGATTCTCGCATCCAGCAACTTTAAAACTTATTTCTTCACCACTTCTTACATTGTTGGATTTAATCTTCCTTGTGGCTGTACTATAGGCTTGTAAATTTCTACCATCAGAATTTTGAGCATGCAAATTGAAGGACTTATGCCCTTTATGTTTGCAATTGTCCACACGATAACCGTCTTGTATTTCCGCAACACCCTTAATAGCTTTTCTTCCTATACATCACTCAAAGAAGCATTAATAATAACAGGATAAAACTTTGAATATTCTAAAAATGCATACCTTAACTGAGATGGAAGTTGTTTGAGTTCGAGTTTCGAAGGCTTTTTTGTCGATGAGTTGGAAGGGCTTTCTACCGCATTAATTTCATAGAACTTCTTGGTGTATGGCGATTCAATTGATGGTAGAGCATTTAAGAAGCGTAAAGACACTTTCAACTCTTCTCAATCCATTTCATCTTTGTTTGTCCTAGCGTTAACTAGACAATTCTCTAATAGGAAGCTTGGGTAATTTTCTTCTATCGTTTTAGCAATGATATCATCAAGGACACTAATCTCGAAACAAGTATCTCCCTCGGATGGGTACTTAATGGCATCAAACACATTAAATTCTACTTGTTCATCCTCTAGCCTTAAGATTAACTTTCCTTGGTGAACATCTATCAAAGTCTTACCCATAGCTAGAAAAGGTCTTCCTAAAATTAGAGGTACTTCCCTGATCTTCTTCCATATCAAGCAAAACAAAATCTATCGGGAAAATCAATTTATCTAATTTTATTAAGACACCCTCTACTACTCCCTTAGGATATTTTATAGACTATCTGCTAATTGAAGATGAATAGTGGTTGACTTTACTTCCCCTAGGCCTACTTTCTTATAAATTGAAAAGGGAATCAAATTTACACTAGCACCTAGATTACATAAAACCTTATCAAAATGAACATTATCTATTGTACAAGGAATTGTGAAACTCTCTGGATCTTTGAGCTTTTGTGGTAGTTTCTTCAATACCAACACACTACACTCTTCTGTAAACATCCTCATCTCATGTTCTTCAAACCTCCTCTTCTTGGTGAAAATCTCCTTTAGAAACTTCGCGTACTTCGACATTTGCTCCAACATGTCTACAAAAGGAATGTTAATGTGTAAACTTCTAAACATGTCCATGAACTTACCGAATTGCTTGTCTAATTTATGTTTCTACACTTTATGAGGATATAGAAGGGTCTTTCATCATTCGTCGTGATGTGGGGATTTTTGTCGGATTTTGTCCTTGTGTCGTGACATGCTTGCTTCTGGTTTCTTATGTGCTACGGCACTGTGCCACAACATGGTCACTCCTGTTCACTTTTTTAGCTTCTAGTTTTTGCCTTTTTTCTAATTCTTTGCTTGATTACTTCAACTCCTTACCACTTCTCAACATGATAGCATTGACTCTCTCCTTCGGATTCTTCTCCGTATCACTTGGTAATGAACCTTGAACTCTTCCTGATAATATACTATGTATTTTTCCCATTTGAGTCTCAAGGTTCCTTATGGAAGCGGATTGATTTTGCAACAAGACCTCATATTTCTGAAGTTGAGTTTCATTCTTGTCAAATCTTTTACCCGATTCCTCCATAGACTTTGTAAGCACATTCTCCATGTTGGATTTCTTGTCTTGAGGTTGGAAGCCTGGTGGTGGTTTGTGCTCATTGTTGTTGCTCCACGAAAAGTTTGGATGATTGTGCCATACTGGAGTGTATGTGTTAGAGTACGGATTCCCTTGCCGTCGTTGAAAATTGTTGACATAGTTTTCTTGTTTCGGTTGAGCAAATTGATTCCCTTCTTGACAATCCTTTGGTAAGTGATTCCCTTCGCAAAGTTCACAAGTTAGAGGAGAAGAACAATTGCATTTACCTTTAGAGCAGTACCCAATTGCTTCTGAATAGCTGAAAGTTGAGTAGCCAATGTGGTGTAGCCATCTACATCATGCACCCCTACGACTCTCCTTGGTAAATTCCATTCCAAAGACTTCAAGTAATTGTTGCTTGTCATCACTTCAATTAAATTGTAAGCTTCATCCGGTGTTTTATTATGCAAAGCTCCCATACTTGCAACAACTATCATAGATTGAAGACCAACTATGACCATAGATCTGGCCTTTTCCGGCCAGATCCACTGTGGATCTGGCCGGTAAATGATAGATTAGTGCACTACTAGCCAGATCCAGCCGGTAGTGTGCTATTATATCAGCTTTCGGCCGCCTTTCGATGGTGGTGGCCGAAATCTGGTAAATGTGGGTAGGTGGGGGTGTTTTTTTCAATTTCTAAACTTTTTTGGGGGTGTTTAGTTAAATTAATAAACTTAGGGGGTTTAAAAAGGTTGAATAAAATATAATAGTATTTTCAGAATAGGGAAACAAATATGTATTTTAGAAATAGTATTGATAGGATAGGGAAAAATAATTAAACAAACGGACCCAGTTGATTGTTTTTAATAAATAAATTAAAAATAACAGGAAAAAATCATTTTGAAAAGCTACCGTATAGATTACTAACTTGATACACACCTTCATCGTAGAATATCTCGGCCTTTTTTTCATATTTAGTTTCTGAGGATACAATTACTTGTTAGACTTAAGCTAATATGTTGAAATCTAAAATTGAATACATAAAGCACATATGCTCTAGTTAGTGCGTTCTGCAGTCTTTGCTAGCAAACATCAAACACGACAAATCAAAACAATCTTTGTATCCTAGAACATGAAATAGAAAACAATAGAAGTGAAGTTTTGGTGTTCTCTAACGAAAGTTCTTGCCCTCGAAAGTCTGGCCAAATTGCCAATTATTGGGCACAACATGCCATGAGGTTGAAGTTCTACCATCACTTGCTTTGACTCTAAAGGTTAATGACTCTCCAGTCATCTTTGCATTGCTCTCCCACTTCTAACCCCAATTTCGTTTCATAGCCGTCCATTTCAAATTTTTGTCACCCTTCACTGGCACGCTAACAACATCACCTACGCCCCCTACATTCCATACTGAGACTAAATTGAAGTAAGGATTCCCAGTAATTGTAAATCGAATTCCTCCTTTCTTTTGACACGAGACTCTGCAATAAAAGTCAAACAAGTTAGAACTTCAATTTCATGCTTCAGGATTATGTGCACTGTCTTCTTGCAGTTAGTTTCAAAAGACCTTCCTCATTCTTCTGTTAAAAAATAGACAAACAAAAGTACTTGTAAAAATAGTTAGAAACTATTTGTAATTTATAAGATTAGGTAATGTTGTAATTATTATTGTTTTATATGTAGATGATGAGATAGAAAAAATGAACCTTCTGTATTGGATTGGGACAATGCCAGCCTTGTACTCAGCGATGTAAGAGAATGCAGGGTAGGCTATGTCGAAATGTGTACGAGGTGGGTTGCACCATCCTCCGTTGTCATTTGGTAGATTTAGATTTGGTGGGCAAAGGTTGGTGGCCGTGACAAAGAGAGATGGTTGTCCAGGCTTGCACCACTGAGGGTTATTGCTACATTTAATCTCATAACAAGCACCGCAAATTTGGCCATTGTTAAACAAAGCTTTACTCAATGCTGCTGTACCCATGCCATAGCCTTGTGTAGCTACATCTCCATAACCACAAGCCCCACCTGTAATCATATATATGTTTTTACGTCATGAGGTTTATGAATAATGCAGATAGTCAAGTCAAAACTAACAACAAATGTATAACAAATTTCATATCAAACCATCAATTACTAATTATAATAGGTCTAGGAATCTAGTAATTAGACATGCTTTTCATATATGCCATTTTTTTTTGGTTTTAATTTAAAAAGAACATGATGTTATCCTAAATTGTCGTTGTGTAAAAATTAGCTTAAAGCACATAATTATTATATGATAAACGATATCACTTGTCAAAATTTCTATTTATGAACTGAAAAAAAAAAAAGAAAAGAAAAAAAGAAATGTAAGAAGGAGAAGGTTCAAATATAAATTTTAAATTTTGCATGGCTTTATTCTATTTGAGAAAGGTACTTCATGTTTCGAAGTGATGAGCTAATATGGTTAAGAAACAACCATATAAGCAGGACATGGTTAAAGAATACTGATTTACCGAATGTTCCAGAGTGTCCCTCGTAAAAGGTTGCGTGAGAGTTTTTCCAAGGACCGGGCTTAAATGTTGATCTATAATGCTTCATAGGTTCCATAGTGTACTTATGAAATCCTCCTTCTACATGTCTAGCATTAGCAAGGAAATGGGCAATGTGAAAGCCAAAGGAACAACGTAATAGAGATGGCTTTCAAAGGCAATGTCATGGTCATGATAGAAGAATTTTATACGAGCGTGTCTTTATGATTATTTTTTTGTTAATATCTTTGTTTACAATAGTTTCGCAGATATTATGATTTATAGTGCTAGTTTGTTAGATTTCAAGTATGCTGGCTTTGTGCTGTTTATAGCCTTGGAAAAGTTTTACAAGGATTAGAGCTTTGGTTTGTTAAAAACGATGTTACTGATTGTTCTTATCCTTTATTTCACAACAGAATAAATAGTTAGGTATTCTTTAATAACATGAATTCGGTCTAACAAATATTGTTGGATTTTGGAGATTCAGTTTACTCCATGAGTAAAACAAATTTATTGCATTTTGTGGTGTTGAACCCGCATTCACTGGCAAAGAGTTACGACCTTGACTTTTGCGTTAAATATGTAAATATTATTAAAATTCTCTTATTTGATCATTTATGATATATATATATATATATACTCCTTACATTTTTTTTTTTTCTTTCAAGTGCAAGTCTGTTTGCATTGCTTTAAATGTGAGTGTGTGCGTGTGTTTTTGTAAATAGGTATTATGTTTGTTTAGTTTTATTTTTAATTATAATGGACTGGAATGTATTTGTAAAGAAAAGGTGGGGATTAAGGTTTATTATCTTATTGGAAAATAGGGCTAAATAAATGATTTACCTCATTGATATAATGCGAAAATTTAACTCTTAATGTTTGATAGTGTGTTTGTTTGAAAAATTGTGTTTTCAATTCATTAATTTTACACTGATAGTCACAAACTTTATATAAGGAAGATACAATTTATGGAATCTCCTAATTATGTCAATTACAATATATTGACATAATTAGAAGATTACAGAATATTAAGAATATTATAAGTATCCTAAAACTGACAAAATTGGGAGATTACATAATATTTAGGAAATATTCAAGAAATCTCAATGCTCCCCCTCAAGTTCGTGGATAGATGTCATACATACCCAATTTGTCTAAAACTTGTGAAAAAATAAGTTTGGAGACAACCTTGGTAAGAATATCGGCCAATTAATCCTTTGATCAAATCCTGGGTAATTCAATAATCTTTTCATCTAGTTTTTCTCTAATGAAAAATCTATCTACTTCAACATGCTTCGCACGATCATGTTGAACTGGATTGTGAGCAATGTCACATGCTACTCTATTGTCACAATATAACTGGATTGGTTGATTGAGTTGATAACCCAAATCTTGCAGTAGAAATCTTAGTCACAAAGTTTCACAAATCCTAAGTGCCTTTCCCCTAAATTTTGCTTCAGCACTTGAGCGTGCCACAATATTCTGTTTCTTACTTCTCCACGTGACTAGATTAGCTCATAAAAAAGTGAAATAACCAGAAGTAGATCGTTTGTCATCCACTACTCCAGCCCAATCAGCATCAGTATATGCATTCATACTTGGTAGTCCTTGTTTTTAGAAAATAAGATTCCTTTTCTAGAAGCATGTTTTAAATATCTCAAGATACGTATAACTGCGTTCATATGCTGCTTTCCAGGATTATGCATGAACTGTCTAACTATACTCAATGCATAAGCAAGATCTGGCCTAGTGTGAGACAAGTACATCAATCTTCCCACAAGTCTCTGGTATCTCCCTTTGTCAATTGGTACTTGATCAGCCTCGACTCCTAATTTCAAACCTTTTTCAATTGGTGTATTAGTTGGTTGACATGCTGACATACTAGTTTCCTGCAGTACATCCAAGGCATACTTTCTTTGTGATAGAAAATACCTATGTTAGATCGAGACATTTTGATTCCGAGAAAATATTTCAAAGAACCTAAGTCCTTCATCTCGAATTCTTCTGATAAGTACTTTTTTAGAGCCTTCCTTTCTTTTGGATCATTTCCTGTAACCACCATATCATCCACATATACAATAAGTGCAATGATCTTCCTTTGCTATTTTTTAAGGAATAATGCGTGACCTGAATTGCTCTAATGGTAGCAAAAAAACTTCATAGCTTTCTTGAACCTCCTAAATCATGCCCTTAGAGATTGTTTTAACCCATACAGTGACTTCTTTAACTTACATACCTTTTGGCTATGCTTACCTGGAAGGATACACCCTGAAGGAGAATCCATATAGATCTCTTTAGACAATTCTCCATGTAGGAAAACATTATTCACATTGAGCTGCTATAATGGCCAATCCAAGTTTGCAGCCAAAGATAACAAGACACGTACTGTGTTGATTTTGGCTATGGGTGCAAATGTCTTTTTATAGTCTATCCCATCCGTTTGAGTGTACCCCTTTGCTATTAGTCTTGCTTTAAATCATTAAATTGTACCATCAACTTTATACTTCATAGTATAAACCTATCGACATCCAACAGTTTGCCTTCTTGGTGGACGATCAACAAGTTTCCAAGTCTCATTTTTTTGTAACTATTTCATCTTTTCATTCATAGCACCTTTCCATTTTGGATCAGATAAGGCTTCCTACACACTGTTAGAAATAGATACAACAGCTAATTGATTCACAAATGACATATTTGATTCTGACAGACAATGGTTAGACACATAATGACTCATGGGATATTTGACCTTATTAGATAGCTCAGTTTCGTATATTGGTTTAGGAATCCCTTTAGTATTACGTGGTGGTAACTGTTTCCTAGTTTGTTTAGACTCAATTGTTTCAGATTCTAAATTAGGAACATTCTCAGTAAATGATGGTTCTGACATACCAGGAATGAGAAACTCGGACTGAGAAGTTTCTATGGATGGGTTTGATACCAACTCCACATTTTCATCATCCACTTCATCTTCTTGTCGATCAACAGGTTTGGTTTGCGACTCATAGTCTCCATATCTTGAACTCTATCCACCTAAAGTAGTAACTTGTGATGGTCCCCAGACACCTGAATGTATAAGCATGAAAAGACTTGGACTTTTATTTAATGTTATTGGAAATGAGACTCAGTGGCTTTTTGATAGTTCACAAACATCACAACGAAAGTTATTGATATCGTCATTTTTTTTCAAACAAACTTGGAAAAAGTTGCTTTAAGTAACCAAACGAAGCATGTCCGAGGCACCGAGGCCATAACCAGGTGTCAGATTTCTATTTATTCCATTTAGAGTAATCAACTGTCAAAGCTTCTAAATCCAAGTAATACAACTGGGTGTAATACTGTAACAAATTGTCTGCTTTGCTTTAATGCTTTTAAACTCACAAAATTCAGGCAAAAAAATTCATCACATAAGATAAGGCTTTGGTTATTTTAGAGACGGACAAAAAGTTATAATTCAAGGATGGAACAACTAGCACAAAATCTAAGTGTAAAGTGTTTTTGAGGGTTAATGATCCTTCCCTAGTGACCTAGGTGGACTCACCATTGGCAGTAAAAACAAATTTTTGTAAGGATGTTTTAAGGTTAGAAACATGGCTAGAATCAAATGTCATATGATCGGTAGTACCAGAATCAATTATCTATGCACTATTAGAAACAAATGTACACATATGTAAACACTTACCATTATTTCTAGCAATGGCTATAATTGATGAGGATTGTTTGGCATCTTCTTCCTTTTCCACAATAGCATTAGTAGATCTTTTCTTTGACTTGTTATTTCTTTGATCACGATTGTGATCCTATCGGTCTGGATATCCAAGCAATTCAAAGCATTGGTTTTTTGTATGACCAGGTCTATTGTAGTAAGTGCACCTGTCTGTCATCAATTTTTTTTTTTACTTTGACTTTAACTTGTTTGACTTTAACTATTTTGATTTTGACTTTTCTGATTTTGAATTTTTTACTTTGACCTTTTTTGACACTTTTTTCCCTAAAAAACACAAACGAAAAGAGAGAGTTTGTAAAAAACAAACTCACTCTAAAAAATTAATTGGTGGCTCTTCTCGGCAACAGCCGCCAGATCGACGACGTTAGTTTCGGTGGCAGATCAACAGCGTACTTCACATCTTGCATCACCATTTTATTCCTTTCTGCAACGCTGTATTTAAAAAAAAAAAAAAAAAAAAAAAAATTCAATCTTCAATCTTCAATTTCCAACTCAGCAACATTTCAACCATACTTTAAAAAACCTTCAATCTTCTGCTTCAAACTTCCAAAAGAAACTCATTACAACCACATCAGACATTCCAAAAAAAAAAAAATTATAATCACATCAAACAATCCAAAGGAGATCATAGTGCGACTACATCTACAACTAACTTCAATATTAGTAGATCAACACCTGCAGCTGCAGCTAATTTTCAGTTTCCAAACAATCATCGTTTTGACTTTAACCTTCAGCAGCAAAATTACACCTTCATTGCAACTTTAACTTCCAGTATTAAATGGTCTTCAAACTACAATTTCTAGCACAAATTTGAGCAGCAATGAGAAAACTACTCTGCAAGACAACCAGAAAGGAACTACTCTTACAAGGGAACCAACAAGAAACTACTCTACAAGACAACCATAATAAACTACTCTGCAAGGCAACCAACAAGAAACTACTCTGAAACAAGCAAGAAATTACTCTACACACAAGAAACAACTCTACAAGACAACCACAATTTAATCAATATGCACCAAAACACATATACACCAGAACACTACAGAACACATATGCACCAGAACACTACAGAACACATATGCACCAGAACACTACAGAACACATATGCACCAGAACACTTCTTAGTTGAGTATCAAAACTTCAGTATCAGCTCAACTTATGATCAACTCATGAGCTTGCTTGGCTTTGGAGATAATTCAGTCTCTTCTGTAGAATTGCAAAAGTTAACATCAACTTTCACAAGAGAAGAAGTGACTATCAATTTATCTTTGAGAGTTTCAAATCTTGAAATTGACAAAGACTTGGTGAAGATGTCAACTTTTTAGTGTTCAGTAGGAACATATTGTACCTTTAAATTGTTAGCAACCACTTGTTCTCTTATGTAGTGAACATCCATCTCAATATGCTTGGTTCTATCATGAAAAACTAGATTTGAAGCAAGAGATCCAACACTCTGATTGTCACACCAAATAATTGGTATTACAGAAAGAGTTAAACCTATTTCAAAAAATAAAATTCGGAACCATGCTATTTTTGTAGCTCCTTGAGCAAATGCTCTGTACTCTGCCTCTGTAAAAGACAAGGTTGCTACCTTTTGTTTCCTAGCACTCCATTGGGGTAGATTAAAGCCAAGGAATATGCAACAACCACTAGTTGATCTTCTGTCTTAAACATTTCCTACCAATTAACATCAGTGAAACACTCTAGATTGAATTTGTGAATTCTATGAAACTGAACTCCAACGTGTGTGGTGGCTTTGAGATATCTAGGTAATCTCTTGCAAGCTTGCCAATGTAGTTGAGTAGGAGCCTTAAGAAATTGGCTCAATTTGTTTACAGAATATGCAATATTAGGTCTTGATAATGTTAAATACTGTAAGGTTCCAATTGTGCTTCTGTAAAGTGATGGTTTGTCAAACAACTCATCATCCTCAAGGGTCAACTTATTACCTACAGCCATAAGAGTAAAGCATGGCTTGGAATCCATCATTCCAGTTTTAGCTAACAGAGCTCTGGCATACTTTTCTTGACACATATGAATGTTAGAAGCATAGAAAAATATTTAAGAGATCCTAAGGTTTTCAAGGCAAAGTTATCATTTAGCTTGTGCATTATGTCTTGGACTAGTTTAGAATCACTTCCTGTCAAGGGAATGCCATCCACGTATACTATTACATAAACAACTAGATTAGTGTGCTTGTAGATGAATAGACTCGGATCAGCCACTAAGCTAGCGAACCCCCACTTGAGAAAAGTAGTTTTAAGTTTCTCAAACCAAGCCCTTGGAGCCTGTTTAAGGCCATACAATGCCTTGATCAATTTGCATACATGAAGTGGCTTCTTAGTATCAACAAAACCAATAGGTTGAGTCATATATACTATCTCACGAAGTTCCCTATTCAAAAAAGAATTGTTGACATCTACTTGTTTGATGTCCCAACCGTAGGTGATAGCTAGGCTTAGCACAACTCTAATTGTGGATGATTTGATGACAGGACTAAGGGTCTCAAGATAATCAATTCCCAGAGTTGGAAGCCTTTGGAAACTAACCTAGCTTTAAATCTTTGAATGGAACCATCTGAATTGTGTTTAATTCTGAAAACCCACTTACAACCTACCATATCATATTAGACTTAGCTGGAACAAGTTCCCAGGTGTTATTAGATAGCAGGGCAGTAAATTCACTCTTCATGGCAGCTTTCCAAGATGGATGGGAAAGTGCTTCAGATACACTTACTAGCTCATTGGTGTCAATGTGGGAACATGCATTGGTAGAGGAAACTAACATAGAGCTATGGATTTGGCTTTGGACCTAGTAATCTGGGATAAGAGTTTAAAGGTTGTATATCAATTGGTAGTTCAACTGTAAGATGAATGGCATCTGATGACGTTGGACAAGTAGAATTAGGGGACTGAGTAGGATTAGAAGAGGGAGGTTCACTAGGCTGGTCTGTTAAGTTTGGTGGTTGTGTATCAAATTGTAGTTCAACTGTAAGGGGAATAGCAGCAGGTGACTTCGAACAAGTAGAATTAGGGGACTGAGTAGGACTAGAAGAAGGAGATTCACTAATCTAATCTGCTAAGTTTGGTGAGTGTAGTAGTGTTGAGTTCGGCTGATCATTAATGGACAGGAGTGATGAGGTAACGGGGATCACAGTAACATTAGCTGAAGCAGTGAGAACTGGAAAATGCTGAGCAGTGACAACAAGAGGTACATATTTAGTAGGAGAGATAGGTACTTTTGGTGTTGGCTGAGTAGTGGTATGTAATGGAGTAGAATCATTGAACAAGTTAGAAGTAGACTTACAAGTAACATTGTCATTGTTGGAAGTAGATAAAGGGTAAGGAATCAATTGAGTTGAATGATTATCACTCAATGAGAAAGAAGAAGTAGACATTTCCTGAGGCTGAGATAATGAAGATGAAGCAAAAGGAAAACTGGACTAATCAAATTTAACACTTTGATAGATGTATATTCTGCCATTGGAATCCAAACATTTGTATCTTTGTGATGTATACTATATCCAGTAAAAGTGCACTTAGTGGTATGAAAATCAAACTTATGAGAATTGTATGCCATGATGTAAGGATAGATTATACAACCAAACACTCTAATAACTTTGTAATCTGGAATTTTATTAAACAAGACTTGAAATGGAGAGTGGTTAGGCATAACAGGGGTGGGCAATCTGTTGGTTAGGTACGTAGGTGGCAATTTGAAAGGCAAACCACCAAAATTTTAGGGGCATGTTGGCATGAGCGAGCAAAGTTGATCCTTGTTCAACTATTTGTCTATGTTTCCTTTCTACTCTCCCATTTTGTTGGTGAGTATGGGGACATGGATGCCTAAAAATAATGCCATGGTCAAGAAATTAAGAAACTAAGCTGCTATATTCTCCCCCCCCCAATATGTTTGGACACACTTTAGACTTGTATTAAACTGTCTCTTAGCTAGTTTGTGAGACTGTTTGAATATAAGTTGAGTTTCAGATTTTGCTTTCAGAGGGAAAATCCAAGTAAACCTACTATAATCGTTTAAAAACTGAATGTAATACTTAAAATATTCTAATGAAGGAATAGGGGATGGTCTGCACAAATCCAAATGAACTAATTGCAAAGGTTGGGAGGCTTTAGAGGTATATCTAGGAAACACAAACTGATGTAGTTTACCATATTGACAAGCAGTGCAAAACTCAAAGGTATTAGCAATAGCATGAGTTAGCTTTAGGGAATGCAGAATTTTTGCAAGTACAAATGCATTAGGGTGACCTAAACATTTATGCCATAATATTCCACTACTTTTTGCAACTGAAAAAGATTGAATTATGTGACTTTTATTATTAACAATAGCATCAGTACAAGGGGATACAAATGCAGGAGAGTTAGAAGTGCTACAAACGTCACTTGAACTCTTATAAGCACGAATGTTATTATCATCATTATTTTTACAAACAGTAGGAAATTGAGAAGGCAAAGACTGTGTGGATTGAGAATGAGAAAAAGCTTTAGTAGAGTTGAAAGCTAAAACTATGGAAGAGTGACCAATAGCCAAATTTGAGTTTGAGGTTGAATGTGTAGTTGGAATTTGGAGTTGATAAAGACCATCCTTAAGCCTTCCTTGAAGAAGAACAACCTTGGCTTGTTTGTCCTTAATCACACAATGGTCAGCAAAGAACTCAACTACTACACTATTATCTCCAGTAAATTTAGAAACACTTAGCAAATTTTTGGTGATATGAGGTAGACATAAAACATGTTTAAGATAAAGAGACCTAGAATGACAAGGTAATGAATTGAAACTAGTATAAGGAATGGAAAGCAACTCTCCATTTCCAACTTGAAGCTACTTATTACCATTGTAGGCAGAATTCACTGAAAGTTGTGCTAAATCTGATGTCACATGGTCTGTGGCTCTAGAGTCCATCTACCAAGATGCATACTAAACTGTTGAAGGGGCATCAATGTAATTGGCAGCAAGATTTGAGCAATGTTGTGATTGAGTTTGTGACAAAAACACTTGATTGTGGCGACTGGGTGCGGATGAGTGAGATCTAGTAGGCATTTGAGACTGGCTTAGAGCTGTATTAGATCCTGTTGTAAAGCCAATTTGGGTTGCACTTTGTGGTCCTAAGCTAGGATAACTTAGTGATGAAAAACCAGGTTGAGTTGATATTGGAATAGGATTATAAGGAAACTATGGTGAGGTCAAAGGAAAGTATTGTGAGCCTTGAAAAGCTTTTGATGTTCTAGAGTAATTAGGTCCAAATTAGCCTTTAACTAATGAGTTACTTCCTCTTGTAAAGTTTGTATCAAATCTATTATAACATTTGAGAGCAAGATGTCCACTTTTACCACAGACTTGGCAAATGAACCTGCCTTTTCCAGTTCCCTAACCTCTTCCTCTGTCACCAGTAAATTTAGGAGAATAAAAGTGATTTTGTGGTGCAAATTGATTAGGATTAGTGACAGATTGGTGAGGTGTGAATGTATGAGGTGTGAAACCAAGAGGCTAAGGCTGTATGGGTTGAAACTAATTTTGTCCAGTGTTGAACAAAGGTTGTTCATTCTAAAATTTCTTACTAAGCACATCAGTTGTAAGATTAGCAAGATGAACTGATCCTCCATGTATGAAACTCAACATTGACAACCGAATTTACTGCTAAACTAGCCTTTTCTAACCTAAGTTCATACTTTTGCAAGATAATTTGTGCTTCTTGAACAAAAAGGGGATTTAACCTAGATTCCAATCTTGTAGTAATATTAACTACAGTAGCATCATATTCAATATTCAATCCATCAAGAATATAGTTCAGCAACTCTTCATATGTAACTACTATCCCACTAGCAGATAAATTTTTTAGCAAATCCCTTCATTTTGACAAAGTAATCATGAATATTGAGATTATCTTTCTTGGTATTTTGCAACAAATTTCTAACATGCAAGGTTTTAGTTCTTGATTCAGTGAGAAATTCTTTCTCTAAAGCTATCCACATATTAGCATGCAGCAAATTGACATTTCAAAACAACGATGAATATAGATTCAGAGATGGATCCAAGAAACCAACTTACTAGTATCTTGTTAGTCTTTTTCTAGTGACTATATGCTGGATTAGGTTTCTTTTTAGTCGTTCCATCAAAACCTTGAACTTGAACTTTGATGAATGGAGCTGGGCATGAAATTAATCCAGTGAGATGTTCCTCTAGATCGTGCAAACCAACAGCAAATAGAATTTGTGATTTCCAGAATCTATAGTTATCCTTAGTTAGTCTTGGGGAGATAACTAGAAGAGCTGAAGAAGACATAGAGGAATTATTTGTGAAATTGACAAAATTAGTGATCAATTTTTTTTACCAAAATTGCTCTGATTAGGAGAAAATTGAGAGAGATCAACCATCTTTGACGTTAGTCGATGGCTTTGATACCATGTGAACTCTTAAGCTAAAATCAGAGAAAAATGAAGAAGGAAATCGAAGCTTGAAGAATCTTATATTCAGCTTGAAGTGTGAGTACAGAGAGTAGCACTTTTATAGTGTTGTGATGACTAAATAGATTTTAACGCAATTAACAACAATTGACAGCAACTAATAAGGGTAACTAACAGCAACTAACTTCCACTCCTTTACTAATAGATACCATGTGTTTTTTTGAAAAATTGTGTTTTCAATTCATTGATTTTACACTAATAGTTACAGACTTTATATAGGGGAGATGTAATTTACGGAATCTCCTAATTATGTCAATTATAATATACCGACATAATTAGGAGATTACAGGATATCAAGAATGTTATGAGTATCCTAAAATTGAGAAAATTAAGAAATTACATAATATTTACGAAATCTCAACAAGTATGTGGCTTTGAGCTATTATTGAAAGTAAAGGGGTTTATTTATATTTTTTTTAGTAAGGTAAAGTTTTCATTTTCTTTTCTTCTTAGGGGGCGTTTGGATCATATAATGTTTTATTATGGGCGTTTCGATCATATAATGTTTTATTATTGGGGGATGTTATATTAACGGAAAGATAGATCACCTTGAAAATTATTGGGAATGTTTAGAAAATGTATTTGGTTGGTTCGAATAAATTGGAGAATAATATGTTTGGTTAGGAGGATAAATGGGTGGGTATGTTATATAGATTACTAAATTGTCCTCTTTTTTAAATATTAATATAATATTATTTTTTGAATGATTTCTTTTAAACCCCTACATTTGAAATTTTGTTAAAACACCATAGCCATATAAAAATTTAATTTGTAGCAAAATCACCCCCACCCACCCCAAGTGTTAGTATATATGAAGTAGGTGCTTTGGTTGACTGAACTTGTTGACTTGTTGACCACAACCCATTTTGTATATAAAGAAAAGTGTAATACTTTGTTTAATAATGAAAAACATAACACGTCTCTTAAAGAAACTTTCTCTCAAATTTTCCCTCGCTTTCTCACACTTTCTTGTTGTTTCTTTCTACCTTTTGCTTCTCATTTGGTATTAGAGCCATTGACAAACGTCAAATAATGGCTAATCAATCAACAATGTACATCTTCTCCTTTTAACAAATCCGAAACAAATTTGAACTCTAAACCCTTTTTTGACTCAATTTACCCAGTCAATTCATCTACAATTTCCTCATCTTTACTTCCCACAATTTCACCCAAGCTAACAAGAGACAATCACAGGTTTTGGAAATCATAGATCCTCTTTGTCGTTGGCTAACATGACCTCGAGGACCATCTAATTGGCTTGAATCCTTGTCCGGTCCCATTCGTCAAAGTGCAGCTAGACAGTTCAGCTCAGAGATGGTCAAGAAACCTAATTTAGAATATGCGCTTTGGAAGAAAACAGATAAGCTTTTAGTGAGTTGGTTATTGTCTTCAATTTCAGAATTCATGTTTCCTATGATCTCAAAATGTCAATATTCTACTAAAATTTGGACTACATTAGAAAAAGAATTCCTTACTGAATCCAGAGCTAAAACATTGCATGTTAAGAGCTTGTTACAAAACACTAAGCAGGATAATCTTAGCATGCACGATTATTTCATTAAGATGAAAGGGTTTGCAGAGAGTCTGTCGGCTAATGGAGTTAGTATTACCGATGAAGAACTCTTGAATTACACTTTAGATGGACTTGATTTTGACTATGATATAACTGTAGTTAACATAACTTCTAGATTAGAATCTAGACCTGAGCCTATTTCTTTTCATGATGCTCAGATTATTCTACAGAAATTAGAATTAAGATTAGAAAAGGCAAATTTTGTTCTGAATTCAATTGTGTAGAATGAGTTTCATGGAGGGACTACAAATCTGGCTAATCTTACAATTAATGCTAGTAGTAAGAAACCTCAACATGCCCAGATTTCTCAACCTTTAGTCATGAATTCACACTATAATACAATACCTCATTCTAACCAGCAACAACATAACCTCACTACACCATACTTTCAGCCCAACCAACATCAGTCCATGTTTACATCTCCTTAGAACTCATTTTATAATCATCAGCCTTTTGGTGGATTCTCTGGTGGTAGAGGTAGAGGTAGAGGCCAAATTGGAGGAAGAAATAAGCATGTTTGCCAAGTTTGTGGAAAAACAGGGCATCTCGCGTTGAACTGTTACCATAGTTTCGATGTGCACTTTATAGGACAGCGGGCTTTAACACCTAGCTTCACTAATGTGTCTGGTTTCTCTAGGCCACTAGAGCTTAATCACAAACAATACTCACTTGTGAACACCTATTACCATCACCAAAATCCTAACTTTGGATCTCTTGGTCTAAGTTCTAGTTCCAATCTTGGCTCTCTAGCATAGCCTACTAGAGATTTTATCTCTCAACACATTACAACACCCAGCTTCTTTTCTGCCAACACTGGTTCTCAGCCATCTTCATATCTTGCTACTGGGCATAATAGTCAAGCTTTTATAGCTCAACCACATACTCAACATTCCTCTCGTGCAGCCATCAATTACATTGCAACACCATCTACTGTTTAGGAAGCAACATGATATATGGACTCTGGGGCCATAGACCATGTGACCTTAGACTTCTCTCAATTGACAACAAGCTCAAGTTGCATAGGTGGTGAGCAACTCTAGATTGGTAATGGTGAGTACTATCTATTTCTTACACTAGTTCTACTGTCTTACATTGTCCAATTAGGCCTTTATATATTAGGAATGTTTTTATGTACCTAGCATTACCAAAAAATTACTAAGTGTGTCTAAGTTGACTAGATATAATCATGTCTTTTGTTGAGTTCTACACTGATTACTGTGTGGCTAAGGATAAACTTTCCAGGGCACCTTTACTCCAAGGAGTGCTTAAAGCCGGTCTGTATCAAATTCAGATTCCAACTTCCTTATCACCTCACTTCACTGCAAAATCGGTTTCCTCCTTTACTTTTAAACCTTCCAACAAATTTGGTGCTTGTTTCCCTTGTTTTCTTAATCCGTATACTAGTAGTATTTCCAATAAATATAACTCTAATTGTAATGCTGTTGGTAGTCACTCTATTACTGATTGTACTACACCTTTAATGTCTGGCATTGTATCCTCTCTTGATGATGTAAATGTGATCAATAGAATTCATAATTTTCAGTCCTTTCCTACTCAAAAGACTGACATCATGTTATGGCATAATAGGCTAGGACATCCTAATATTTCAGTCCTTAAAGAGTTGAATCTTCCTCACTCCACAAGTGCTATACCCTTATATTCAGCTTGCCAATTTGGCAAGTTGCATCAATCAGTATACCCTAGATCCAGCTTTCAAGCCTTCAAACCTCTTGATATGATTTACTCTGACCTTTGGGGGTCCTCTCCTGTCTCCTCCCCTGAAGGATTCTGTAACGACTCCTTTCTTATAAAAACATGCATGGTAAAAGTACATGTAACAATAATATAAAAAGTTGGGCCCAAAATTTTTCTTTTATTAAACATATGCATTCTTTACACAAATATATACAAGATTTGTGACATATGCAAAACTGTCAAAATAGGGTGGACAGTGTAGCCATTTCTCTTCGTGTGCCGATGTCCATCCAACTGTGTCCTCATCTAGAACCTGCAAAATATAGGAAACAACTGGATGAGCACAAACAAGGCTCAGTAAGTAAACCCTTAAACTCAAATATCTCTGTAACTCTTTCTTTAATATAACTATCTAATTTCTCTTTCTCATAACTCCTCTATACTAACTTTCTTTCTAATAAGTCATGGCCCCATCTGACCGGAGGCACGGCTGGGACTCGCTCCCACTTCCTGTGACTTCTACTCATTCTAGCCGATCGGACTTGGTTATGCATGGATTTGGAACCTTTGGCCATGTGAGTGCATAAAATCTCTCGGGTAAACTCGGGTATAGCGCTCATCCGCATGTACACTACGGGCTACACCACTTCTCTTTCTGATACTCTGGCCGCTTTCTTGATGCGGCGTACATGCGGGAATACTCTACCCGTACTCACAGGTTCCCCATCGCACAACCTACTCTATTCTCTTATTAAGCACTACTCTAGCTTTACTCTATAGTGCTCATTCTCTCTTTCTTTCTACTCTTGGAGTAGTCTAAACTCAAAAGTCTCTACTCTTTTTCTACTCTCTTTTCTAATGCATAAGTAAAGCATAATTAATGCACATCAATGACTCATACTCATTAATGCATTTATGAAAAGTAACTATGACATGTAGCAACCATTAAGGCTTTCTATCCTTACTTATGATTCTCTTGAGCATTTCATCATACAACTCATGTGCATAAATAACTCTACTCTAACTCTAGCTTTTCTCTTTTCTTTAATCAATCAAATGAGAGAAAACTCCCTCATAAACCCTAAATTCCCTGTCAAAAGAGAAACACTTCCATAATCTTGCTCAAAACCTCCTCCAACTCCAATCAAACTCAACCCAACACCAAGCAAATACAACACTTCTCATAACTCATAACTCAATCATAATTGCTAATCTTATTCAACAATTAAAAGAAAGCACATATGTATATCAATCTACTCAAAAGAGTTCTTAAATCTCAACTTAGGTTGAGTTTACTTACCTTATAAGAAATTAGCTTCTTTAACACTTCTCCTTTCCTTTGGTAGCTTGCTTTTCCTCTACAACTTAACCAATAATCACAACATGAGACTCTAATCAAAACATAATAAAACTCTCATCTAAAGCACAAATCCTTACCTTAGGAAGCTTTAGATTAAAACCCTACTAAAAGTTACTCAAAAAGGCTCTTGGAAATCCTTGGAAGATTGAAGGAAATTTGAGAGAGTTTAGAAGAATGAAGGAGGCGGTGGAATGGGAAAATGAAGAGCTTTCAAAGACTAAACCCTTTTTAATATCTCTTAATAACTCTTTCTTCCCATTTTGCCCTTGCTCTTTCATGGAAATTCCATCCATATCCTTTGATTCCTTACTAACACACCCCCATACTAACATATTCTCCTTGAAATTTCCTTACAATTTACTCCCCACTTTTCCTACTAATTAGGGGTAGAATGGTCACAATGCCCTTAGGGAAGAGAATATCTAAAACTTAACAAACATTTTGGTCGGACTGTCGCCGCGGCGAGGAAACTTCTGTCGCCGCGGCGAAACTGTCCAGCAGCTTCCCCGTGGCTTCAACACCTCTTCGCCGCGGCGAAGATTCTTCTTCGCCCCGGCGAAGACTGAAACACTAAACTTCTTCTATTTTCCACCAAATTCAGGGCAAGTACTCGACATAACATTCAATCAAAGGTCAACCAAACAATATTACCAAGAAACCAACTCAAATAAGAGCAAAAGAAGAAACAATAACTACATACCTCAAGTGGGGCGTTACAGATTCAAATATTATATGCAGTTTTTAGATGATTATAGTCGTTTTACATGGATTTTTCCTTTAAAAACAAAATCTGAAACCTACATTATGTTCACTCAGTTTCATAAATTGGTTGAAAGACAATTTGAAACTACTCTCAAATGTGTACAAACTGATTGGGGAGGGGAATATAGAAGCCTAATACCCTACTTTAAACATCATGGTATCAATTTTAGACATCTTTGCCCTCATACTCATCAACAAAATGGGAGGGTTGAGAGAAAACATAGGCAAATTGTAGAACAAGGTTTAACACTACTTGATCAAGTTGGTATGCCTCTTAAATACTGGTGGCATGCTTTTCAAACTACTACTTACTTAACCAATAGGCTGCCCTCACCTATTTTGTCTAATCTGTCCCCTTTTTAGAAGTTATTCCATGTTATTCCTAACTATTATGCCATTAAAGTATTTGGCTATGCTGTGTATCCATTCCTTCGACCTTATAGTTCTCACAAGTTCAATTTTCATACATCAAAATGCACTTTCATTGGTTATAGCTTACATCATAAAGGATACAAAGGCTTAGATGTTAATGAAAGAGTTTATATATGTCAAAGTGTCACTTTTGATGGGTCAGGTTTTCCTTTCAGAAATTCTAGAATTAATAATACTTCCCAGCCACCTAACATATCTTCCACACACACTACTCATTATTCTTGGCATATTCCTACTCTCTCTACACCTCAGGGCACTGTTCCTGCTCCATCTACCACTCCTACCACAGGTAATCAGTTAGGCTCACAAAACAAGCCCTCATTCTTCCAGAATAACACTATACAATCAGCCTTAAACACTCCAACTGAAACTTCCAGCTCGAGTCACTCACCATCCACCAATAAATTATCACCTTCACCATATGCACCTGATGTCTCTACAGTACCTTCTTCACCTATAACATCCTAGTCTAGTCCTATCCTTTCACCAATGTCTCTTCCCTCAGATGTCTTATTTCCAAGCATTCCATTGGTTGTACAATTGCCATGTGTCTCAACTCTACCTCCAACATTAAACACTCACCCTATGATCACAAGATCTAAAGCAAAGGCATATAATACCGTTTTAGTGTCTTCCTCTTCACTCAACACTAAAACACTAGCTACAGCAGCAAAGACACTTTCTCATCCATCCTGGAAGGCAACCATGCAGGCTGAGTTTGATGCCTTATTAGCCAACCACACATGGGAATTGGTTCCAGCCACCTCTGATGTCTATGCAGTGGGGTGTAAATAGGTGTTTAAGGTTAAACATAATCCTGATGGCTCCATACAAAGATTCAAAGCTAGGTTAGTGGCTAAGGGGTTCTAGTAGACCCCTGGTATAGATTATCTGGAAACTTTTAGTCAAGTGGTGAAGTCGCCAATAATTCGAGTGATAATGAGCCTTGCTGTGTGTTATGGCTGGGATATTCAACAAGTCGACATTAATAATGCATTCTTGAATGGGGATTTAACTGAAAAAGTTTACATGGTTTAGCTCGAAGGGTTTGTTACTACTCAGTATCCTCATCATGTGTGTTGACTGACTAAGGTTCTCTATGGCCTCAAATAGGCTCATAGGGCTTGGTTTAAGAAGCTGAAAAAGGCTTTTATTATATGGGGTTTTGTGCATTCAGTGGCAGATCCTAGCTTATTCATTTACAAAAGTCAAGAGAAAATAATATATGTCTTAGTATATGTAGATGACATACTCCTTACAGGTAATGATTCTGAGTTAGTTCAGGAGACTGTTAAGCAACTTAATACTCACATTTTTTTTTGAAAACATTAGGCTCTTTGAAATACTTCCTTGGTTTTGAGGTCACCCGAGATGAATTAGGTCTTCATATGAGTTAGGCCAAGTATGATAAGGATCTCTTAGAGCAAACCAAATGCAGAATTGCAAACCTTGCCCTACACCTGTGTGTGTTGGTACCAAGTTGTACTTGGAAGATAGTGCACCCTACGACAATCCGGCCCTTTATAGGAGCACAATTGGGGCTCAACAATATCTCACTTTATCTAGGCCTGATATTTCATATTCGGTAAAGAAATTAAGTCAGTTTTTGAAACCCCTACTCAACTTCATTAGCAAGCTTGCAAAAGGCTACTTAGATAGATCAAAGGGACATCCAATTTTGGTATGTTTTTCAGCAAAAGCCAAAGGTTTAACCTGGAGTGTTTTACTGATGCTGATTGGGCCAGCAATTTGCATGACAAGATGTTAACCAGTGGGTGTTATGTTTTTCTTGGTTCCAATTTACTTTAACGGACATCTAGAAAACAAAAAGTTGTTGCATTATCCTCCACCGAAGCTAAATATAGGGTACTAGTACAAGGGGCAACTGAGCTGACTTGGTTCTGTAGTTTGCTCACAGAAATTGGGCTAACACTTAGTGAAATTCCTGTTATTTGGTGTGACAACCAAAGTATAGGATCTTCAAATCCTGTCTTTCATGGTAGGACTAAGCACATTGAATTGGATGCTCACTATGTGAGGGAGTAGGGCACAGCTAACAAACTTAAAGTTCAGTATGTTTCTACTAAGTTTCAGAAAGCCGATGTATTCACTAAAGCTCTCCTAGTCTCTAGGTTTGAGACTCTAAGAGAAAAACTGATAGTAAGAGATTCTCCAAAGGGACAGTTTGATCTTCATACAGATTATCAGAGAAAATAATTTTTTAAGTCTACTGCTGTTTTCAGATGTATGTTGGGGCCTGCTATTTTTAGGTGTATTCAAGTGTATGTTGGGGTGTCTCATCGAAAGAAGTTTGCATTTTGGGACATTTTTTTTCAGACTGCATTCTTCTGATCTCTCATATTGACTACATATATTTTTCAGAGTTATTTAACAAATCTAGAGCATTTCATGGTTCTTACATTATCTGATGTCACATTTTCAGGTGTAAAACAATACAGTTGAGCACTTCATAGTATGAGTAGGAGTGGCGCCACTTATAGAATAGGCTTTTACACTTTCAGAACAGAATTTTACAAATTCAATAAGTGCTAACTAACATAGTGCAACATATTAGAGGAAGCTAGTCTGAACTGTGATTTTTCTTTTATTCCTATAGGAAGTCTAGTTTATAGGGGAATGTAAGTAAATAACTTGTTGGCTAAATACTAAGGAGGTTTAGTTTATAAGAGGTTTAGTTTATAGGAGGATGTTAGGACATATGAAGTAGGTGCTTTGGTTGACTGAACTTGTTGGCTGAAAGCTAAGGAGGTTTAGTCTACGGGAGGATGTTCGGATATATGATGTAGGTGCTTTAGTTGACTGAACTTGTTGACTTATTGACCACATCACATTCTTTATATAAAGAAAAGTGTAATACTTTGTTTAGTAATGAAAAACAGAACATGTCTCTTAAAGAAACTTTCTCTCAAATTTTCACTTGCTTTCTCACACTTTCTTGTTGTTTCTTTCTACCTTTTACTTCTTATTACCACTATCGATAGCCAACCACCACCGTTGGCCACTGCTGACACTCGATAGAATGGCACACGATTGGCCGTATATGTCAGTCGTGCGTCGGGCAAAGCCATTTTTAGCCATGGATCACAAATCCATGGCTATGAAAAGGCTAGATCTTTGGTCATGAAAATGTCAGATATTTGGCCACGAAACGGTCAGATCTGGTCATTACAGATCCATGGCTAGAAAAGGCCTTACTGGTGCACGACCGGCCATATCCTACCAGTCGTGCACCATTACGGCAACTAACACAGCGGCTAGCAATGGTGAGTAATTGTCGGTGGTGGTTTTGGTTGGCTGGGGGTATTTTGTTAACTTTTAAATTTTTTTTTGTGGCTTGGGTGTTTTAGCTAATCTTTTAAATGTAGGGGTGTTGGGTTATGGTTATTTGGTAGACATTTGAGGGCAATTGTGTCCAAAATGGTATTTAATTAAGGGCAAAATATGTATAAAAATCAGATTACCTGGTAATGTTATAAACCCAAGGGTAGGGGAGGGTATCGGATTACCCCCCACATTACCAACGGTAAACACTATTTGCAATAAAAGATTCTCGTAATATTTTATTATTTGCAAACCAAACTCCGAAATTTTGCAAAAATAAATGAAGATTACCTCCGTTATCTTATATGCCCCGAATCCAAATGCACCCTTAGAGTAATAGGCTTTACCTAGTAGCGATTTTATATGAGGACGGATGGCAATTAGGGGATTACAATGCTATCCAAATTACTTTAAAAGGGTCGCAATGACCTAGATTAAGTAGGCTTGAAAATATAAAACAAGACTAATGTTAAATACGCATTATTAATTTTTTAATAACCGTCTGCTCAACATAACATATAACCTGTTGTTTAGGTATGATTAGTAAATAAGGAAAAAAAAATATACATTAGGATGTTAGTAGAGCTAGTAGCCTTGACTTATTGGGAGAATGGGTTGTTGGAAGATTTTAACCTAATGAAAAAGTTTTTTGTAAAAGAACCCGAGCTAATGATCCAAGAATAAACTTCCTGAATAACTAAGATAACTTCATGGAACTAATTTTAGATCAAACAACTGCTTAATAAAGCAAGTTTTGAAATTTACAATGAGTTTTGCTTTGCGCTCATAGCAATCACCAAACAACTTTCATTACATAAAATAATACTATAGATTTCATGTGGTATCCCAAATTTTATAACTTTGTTATTGTTATTCTAAATTTTTTGCTCCTTAACCTTTTGTGTTCAAACAATCTCTTACATATGTTTTAAATACTTCTTATCTATTAAAATATATAAAAGCTTTAGCTTTTATATTTTGTTGATTATTTTAAATTATATGTTTACTTTCCCTCTTTATTTTTAGTTGTAGCTTTGTCTTTGGACACAAATTGTTTTCAATGATTTTATCTCACGAAAAGAAGATCGAAATGGAGTTTAAGAATGTGAAATCTTAGGGTTAGAGAGAGAATGAGCTGAAATGTTCTAGAAATACTTTGATTGATAAAATGAGAGTGAGTACAGTAACTGTCTTATAACCTCTTTTTTAGATTGTGAAACGACAACATATGAATATTTATCGACATAGATAAAATGGTAGCATATGGTAGGTAGCTTAACACTTTTGTCTAGCACCCCCCTCAAAAAAAACTGGGTGTAGTTTCAGCTTGACATTCCTTTTTGCAAACTATCATCTTGTAACTTGACAATAGCAACATCTTGTAACTTTAACAAAAACTTCAATAAGACTTAATCAACACATTAATTGCCAGCAACAATAGCATGTTGTACTTTTAGCAACAACAAAATTGACTTCAGTGCATTTTGATAGCTTACAGTAAACAAACTGATGCAGCAACAATAGCATCTTGTACTTTGATAGCTTACAGCAAACAAATTTGACTCTGGAATTTTGCACTTTGAGCAACAACAGCAAACTAACTTCATCGTTCTGATTCACTTTGATAGCAACAAAAGAAAAATAATTTCATCAATTCGATTCACTTTGATAGCAACAACAGTAAACTAACTTCATCAGTTTTGATTCACTTTGATAGCAACAACAGCAAATAACTTCATTAGTTTTGATTACTTTGATAGCAACAACAGCAAACTAACTTTATTAACTTCAAACTCAGTCAATAGTATTTTCACTTTTCTCATTGGCTGCTATCACATTTAGCTTTTGTGATGTATGAAACTGAGCTGTTGACAGTGCCTTGGTAAGAATATTAGCAATTTGTAATTTGGAAGGGACATACCGCATTGTAATTCTTAGCAAGAACTTGCTCTCTGATGTAGTGGAATCTATCTCTATAGGTTTTGTTCTGGCATGGTTGATTGTACTAAAAATCACAAATGAATAGCTATTTTAATGTAAGATATATGTCAGGAAATACTTGTTCTAAAACCCTAATTGCCAACTTGAAATGAGCACATAAAATTTTGAAATAGGTGAACCATATTTTAAATATTAAGTTTGATCTAGGATTAATATTATGAGATTTCTGGAAACCCTTCTCTAAATCATATGATGATTCAGTGGACCTTAGTTGAAAAAAGTGACATGTAGGTAAAATTTATGCCATGATGTAAGGATTTAAGGATTGGTTATAGTAGCTTCCTATTATTAATTTATTATGATTAATGCATTATGAACTTACATATTGTAACATACTCAATTCTAGTTTTTAAATAATGTATTAGTAGTTGAAATTATTATGTAGATTTTTTTTTAATTTAGTGATAAAAATTACCAAACAACTATTAATATTATTTAACTGGAAAAAAAGTTTCAAAATCAAATAATAATATTTTTAGAAGATGTACCAAACCACTGTTTTGTCTTAAAACCCTTTTCAAAAAATGTACAGGACAAACTATTCAGCATTTTATCAAACTTTAATTACTTTTTAGATATTTTACCAAAACATTTTCAAAATCTGATCTAATTCGATTTGATTCAACTCAACTCCACTTAAAATACTTTTTTAGATAACATTTTAAAATAGTCTAACAAAGAGGCCCTAAAGAACACTATATAAGCAAGTCTTCAAATGTGTAATGCCCCATTGAGTACGTAGCTAAGTTATGATGTATTGCTGAATGTTTATTGTTTTGCTTTATTTGGGTTGATATTGTTAATATTGGTTTGGTTGGCCCTAGTTGAATTTTGTTTTAAAGTATTTTGAGAAAAATGTGAAGAAAATCCCTTAAACTTTCATTAGGGGTAAAATGGTATTTCACTCAAAAATTAGTTAAATCGTGGGGAGTGAAAAGATATAGAATTTCATAGAGAATGCATTAAAAAAGAGGGCATTATGATCATTGACTAAGGGATATAGATGGAATTTCTAAGAAAGAATAGGGCATAATGGGAAAGTGTGGTTATAAACTAAAGTGTTAAGGGTTTGAAACCTTTATTTTCTTCATTCCACCGCCACACTCTTCCCCCATTTTCTCTTAAATTTTCATTCAATCCTCCAAGGATTTTGAGGGCTTTTAAGTGGTTTTTCATAGGGTTGATTCTAGGCATTAAAAGGTAAGGATTCATGCTCTTTACTATGATTTATTTGTGTAAAGGTGAGTCTATGAAGTTTATGCTTAGGGTTAAGAGAAGATTGGAATCCAATAAGAGTAGAGAGTTTTGGAGAGACTACTCAAGCACAAGGTAAATAATTCCACCAAAATCCAACTCAACTAAAATTTAAGAATCAAGGAGTAGATATTTCTTTTTAATAGCATATGTTGTGATTATTGAGAAATTGAGATGAGATGTATGATGAATATGCTTATTATTGGATATATTTGAATATAAGAAGTATATGTGATGATTTGATGATGGGTTGAAATTGGAAGAATTGGAGAATTTTTTGGGAGTGTGTTTGCATGTAGGTATGTGATGCTACAAGAGAGTTTCTCTCTCATTTTGGATGGTTTGAGAAATAAATAGAATGATAATTGAATTAGGGTTGTTAAGCACAACTAATGTTTGATGAAATGCCTAAGTGAAAACTGCCCTGTCACAGTGTGACCTTCTGAGTGATTTTTGGGCATCTTATAGATTGAACTGGGTTGAGAACAAATTGAAAGGTTGTAGCCCTGTCTCTAAGCTTTAAAACGAGATAAAAATCGTAACAATCCGATGTGTATAACTCAAGTTATGCCTTCTTGAGTGTGACCTGCGCAGAATGTGTCTTTGATGAACATTGATTTGTGCATTTCATAAGTGCATTAAGTAAGAAATTTTAAGCATGAATCATCCTTATGCATTAATTGTGCATTGAGAAGTAGTTTGAGAAAGAGTAGAGACTTTGTGAAGAGCTACTCTAAAAGTAAAGAGAATGAGAAAAATTAAGAATGGGTTGGTGCTTTGTGAACTCCCACCGGACGTATGAAGAATGGGTTGGTGCTTTGTGAACTCCACTTGGAAGTCACGAAGAGTGGGTTGTTGCTTTGTGAACTCCCCGGCCGTGCCTCGGTAAGATGATGTCGTGACATTCAAGTGAGAAAGATGAGCAAACATGAGAAAGAATAAAGAGAGAGCATGAGTAGAAGTCACGAAGAGTGGGTTGGTGCTTTGTGAACTCCACCTGGCCGTGCCTCCAGTGGATGAGGCCGTGACACAACAGAAAGTTAATAAAAGAGAGTTGTGTGAAAGAGAAAAAGAAAGAGAAAATAAATGAGATGAAAAGAGTGTAAGGAAAGAATTAAGAGAAAGAGTTAAGGGATAGACGAGTAGAGGATTACTACTGAGCATTATTTGTGCTCATCCCGTTGTTTTCTTTGTGTTTGCAAGATCTAGGTGAGGACGCGGTCGGATGGGCGTCGGCAAGCGAGGAGCAATAGCTACACTGTCCACTGTTTTTGATAACTTGTACAAATGATACCTTATTTTGTATAAGGAATGATTATATGTAAAAAAAAAAAAAATGGGCCCATTTACTTGCTAATATAAATGTATTTTACTGATATAGTTCTATGAGTATCCTAGTATGAAGCAGTTATTACAAAATGCGTAAAGATCAAGCATTGTGAGAAAGTGTTTCAAAGGGAAAGTTTTGTGAGAAGAAGTTTCAAGAGCAGCTCTCGAGAGAGAGTTACATGGGCGAATCTTAGAAAGAGATTTATGAGAGGCGACATAGAGGTCAATTTTGAGAGTAAACTAAGGAATCCTCAAGCTTTTAGGTTTGAGTTTGTGAGCACACAAATACAGAGGTTTTTAATCACAAGGATAAGGTTTGGGAGAGAATAGAAAGAGGTTCTTCTTTGAGTGAAAGAAACGTGTTAGAGTAGATGCCTAGAGCCAATCAATTATTGTAGAATTGACTCTTTGTAATATGTTCATTAACAATAAAAGGCATTTTATTCTATATCGCGTAAATCATTATATTGCAATATATATGATATATGTCTTTAGAATGGTAGAACCATGACGAGGGTATCAAGTGTTTCAAATTTGATAGTGAGAACCCTATGAGCACATATGGTGGACATTCTAGAAACGTCCGTAGCCCCAGTATTATTCTGAAGTAAGGGCACAGATAATACGGTAAGGCTATCATAGTGTTGAACGACCCTGTCGAAAGGCAGTGACTGATCTCACTTGTCAAGGTTGTTTGGTGACAACCTGGTGCAACACATGGGTGCTTGCTGTAGGCGATTACACTGCAGCAAGTTCATTGGACTGACCCACCAGAGGATTCCATATGGATGGTAACCCCAGTGTCTATGGAACAAATCCCTACGAATGGTGGTGCATGTGATCTTAGACTTGAGATCACCGGAGTGCTTGTGCACCGATTGGTGTAGTTTGACACTAGCCTAACGCAGTTCTTCAGAGCTATCAATACGGTGGTGATTGGCTGCATCAAGGAGTGTATCAAGACTATGGTGGATTGACAGAGGATTCATCACTCCCGGGTATGGGAGAAAGTTATCTCAGGCGTAATTCAGTATATGGCAATGACACTAAAACTGTGGCCACAGTGGGATTGAGTTGTTGCTCTATCCAGTTTATAATACGTGTCATTGGTCCAGAAACTGAATACATAGATCGAGAGTAACCGAAGGTTGACACTATTTCTATGCCTTCGTCTCGTCGAGATAACGTATGATGAAAGGATCGAATTGCACGGTAACCATATCGTTGATAGATAGCTACTTTGCTGAATCTGAATCTATCGGGTGGCCATGATGCCTTGCTAGGGGCCAATCTTGGTCTGTGTATTAGTGAGACGATTAATTAGTGTTAATCGCGATACTATACACTGCCGATATGATGAGGAGCCTATGGGTCACACACATAGAAGATAATTTAAGATCCAAGAAGAAAGAATGACGTTTTCGTCTTTTAAGGCGAAAAAGTATTTTGGTAATTTCACAGTGCAATTAAATTTGCTGAGGTCATAGCCTTTATTTAATTTGTTAGAAAAATTAAATAAGTGAAATTACATTTTAAATGTGTGTTCGCACATATTTAAATATATTATCATTATTGTTAAATGTTAATATATATTAATTGATTTTAATTGAGATAACGATGGAAAATAAAATAAAATAAAATATTAAATTGGGAGTGTTTGGCAACATGGGGCGTTTAGGTTAGAGCCCAAGCCTATTCTGTATGGGATTAGGGCAAATTGATTAACTATAAAAAGAAAAGTGTGTGTGTGTTAATGAGGTGATTAATAGATTTTTCTTTGGAAAAACAAAACACAGCCCCTCTCTTCCACTCCCACGGCAGTAACACCCATTGCCCAAAATCAATTTCAATTGATTTGTTTTTCTTCTTAATCTTGAAGCCAAAGAGGATCTAGCAAATCCCTATTTGGTTCTTTTAAGATTGTCTTCATGTGGACTACGCAGGTTCGATCCTACAATTGGATCGGTAGCAAAACATTCGTCGACAAATTTGGAGGAGCCTCTAATGTGCGTTTGTTTCTCTTAACTCATGTTTAATATTTCTGCAGATTCTTATGATGATAAAATTGTAAAATTATACCCTTGATCTTGGCACATGTAAACGATCCCTGAGTTTTATTATTTCTGTTTCCGCTGCGTATATGGGACCGTTTACTAACAAAACGTGTGTGAGAGAAATCAAGTGTAACTAGGTCAAGAGTTCATGTATTATGTAGACCTGACAAAACAGGTCCATACCCAAAAAAAATATAAGGTATGAGTCCATATGTATGGACCTCTTTTTTTCTACCTGTACCCAGCCCTACCCTTTTTTTGGCAGGTGGACCGGGTATAACCACGAGTACTTGTAAAAATTAGAAAAAAAATTGCCTTAAGACACTTCTAAACTTTCTCTTCTCCTCATTCTCACATCACATACCCGCGGGCGGGGGCAAATGATTAAAAAGCCATGTTGGCCTTGAATTTAACTAAAAGGCTATGTAGTGTTTTAGTCTTTCCTAAATGGCCTTATTTTTTATTAAGACAAACTAATAACAATTAAACACAAATCATGGCTTAATTAGGATTAATGAAGTATTGTGTAATCTTTTAAAAATTAAAATATGTCCCAAAAAACCTAAAATTCTTGCAAACAAACCCAAACATAGCATCTTCTTCTTCTTCCTCCCGCCATTAACACATCCCTCCCCTGGTTGCTATTTATTCTAAGCTTTGTCTACATCTTTTTCTTCGTCTACATCTTCTTCTTCCTCTGCATCTTCTTCTTCCTCTACATCTTCTTCTTCCTCCTTCTTATACATCTTCTTTTTCCTGCCATTAACACTATATTCTTCCTCCGCCATTAACATCTTCTCTGCCACAGATCCTCCTTCTCCTACTCCTCCTCCTCGTCCTTGTCCTCGTCCTCTTCTTCCTCCTGAAATTTTGTCTAGGTATGTGTATCTCCCCTTTCCATTTTATATTTCGATTTACAAAGATTTAATGATGGATTAGGTTTGGGTTATGATTTTGATTTAGTTGTTTACATTGTTGGGTTGTGTTTGATGTAATGCAAGTTGAAAGGAGTGAAATTTGTTGAATATTTTCTTACATTGTGGGTAGTTGGGGGTGGTAGCACCGATTGTAGGTGGAGATGATTGAAAATGTGTTCTGGATATGATGGATCGCTTCAGCGATCTAGTATGTCTGGTATAATGCAGCAGATCATAGATTGCTTAAGCGATCTAATATGTCTGGTATAATGCAGCAGATCATAGATTGCTTAAACAATCAAGTATATGGCAGAAGATCGCTTAAGCGATTTGCTATAAGTCTGGTATATGGTAACAAATCACTTAAGCGATCAAGTAAATGGCAAAAGATTGCTTAAGTGACCAGACTTATTTATACCAGATCGCTTAAGTGATCCAGTAAGTGATCTACCAGATCACTTAAGCGATACACCAGATCGCTCAAGCGACTCTGCAGATACTTTTTAAAATCTGTCAACCCTTAATACATAAGTTAATAATTTTTTTTTCTTGCATTATAGGTACTTGACTATTATTAGACATAGGACAAGTTGTTTTGGGTGTTGAATATTTTGGTGAATGGGTGGAGGAAGAAAGTTGTTAGAAGTGGATTGGGAAGAGCCAAGAAGTTATACCAATTACTGTGAACACAGAGGTTAGTTTTGATGAGTTGATTGATGAAATAATTAGAAAAGGTGATTTGAGTTGCTCACGTAGTGATATAGTTGTGAAGTATGTTTTAAGTATAGTTTCTAAGCATTATATGGTACCTCCTACTATATTAAAGTCGGATGAAGGTATGAAGTTATATATGATTGATGTGGCCGATAATGGTTCAAGGCCGATTTTAAAGGTTTTTTTTGTAGATAAATCGTTGGAAGTTGGTTCAAAGGAAGGCGATAACAAGGAAGTTGGTGGAGAAAATGCTGGTTTTAATTTGAACTATGAGGGCATTGATTTCTTAGTTGAAAAGTCAAGAGTAGGCGGTGATTTGGGTGGTGAGAAGGACACTGTAAAGAGGTTGGTCATGTGTGGCAGAATGAAAATGCTAACGAGGAGGACCCTGTACATGTTCTCGAAAATGTAGAGATTCCTTTAAATACAGATTATGTAGAAGGTGTAGTTTGTGAGGAAGAGAACAATATAATCCTTTATGTAGGTTTAGAGGCGGCAATAGCAGGTAGTAGTGAATCGTTACTGATGGATCAGACTTGCGCGTAAGGTATTTATTTGACAACAAAGAGGAAATGGTAAGGAAGCTAAAACTTGTTCCCGTGAGAGGTAATTTTGAGTTCATCACCAAAAAGTCTAATTCATCGATAGTGATGGTTTCATGTTGTGACCGAAAGTGCAAGTAGCGGGTTTATTGTAAAAGGTTGGCGGAGTCCGAAAAATTTATTGTTAGCACATATACCCGTAAGCACACATGTGGATTGGGACATATTTCAAGTGAGCATCAACAAGCCTCTGCTGATGTTATTGGACAATTTGTCAAAAGTCAATTTGTTAAAGGGAAACGTCTATCTCCTAAGGATATTTAGAGACTTGTGCATACAGAGTTGGGATGTGCTTTTAGTTATTGGAAATGTTGGAAAGGGGACAACATGCACAAGATTTTGTGAGAGGCATGTTAGAGCATAGGTACGCAGTATTAGAAGCGTACCATTATATGCTTGAGTTGACAAACCAAGGTAGCAAGACGACTTTGAAGTGGGACAAGAATATGAAGTTTAATTATTTTTTTGTTGCTTACAATTCTGCTATATGGGGTTTTGTAAACATAAGAAAGGTGTTGGCTGTTGATGGTTGCTTTTTGACGGGAAAGTATGGAGGTACATTGTTGATGATCACTGCACAAGACAACAAGAATCACACATATCTCGTTGCATGGTGTGTGGTTGACTCTGAGAACGACAAGTTGTGGACTTGGTTTTTTCAACAATTACGTACGATAGTGTCTGATAGTGATGAGTTGTGCATAATATATGATAGGCACAACTCTATAAAGAAGGGGATTGCCACTATTTACCCTGAAGCACATCACAGATTATGTATGAGGCACCTTGGTGAGAACATAAAACAAAAGTTTAAGTGTGTTGGCCTCCTTCAGACATACTACATTGCAGCAAAAGCTTATCGAGTTGATGAGTTCGAGGAGCACTTCCAGCAAATCTGAATCAAGGATGATAGAATTGCTAAGTATCTTGAGCATGATGTTGGTTTCGAGCGATGGAGTAGAGCTTACTTTCCTAGAAAAAGGTTTGATGTCATGACCACGAACATAGCTGAGTCTATAAATTCGAAGTCGTTAATAGAAAGAGAATTTCCAATAGTTGCCCTTTTTTATGCAATCTAGAGGACATTGTCACGGTGGTTCCATGAGCATCGTACGAAGTTAGATAATTTTACCACAACCCTTGTTTCGTCAACTAAAAAATTATTGTGAGAACGTATGGAACTGTCAAATACACTGTTTGCCTATCCTCTTAATGCTCAAGAGTTCACTGTGTGTGGCTATGGTCCGGATGCCCTAGGTAACATTCTTAGTAAAACTTGTATCTGTAAAGTGCTTGATATTCAATGTTTACCTTGTTCTCATGCACGAGCAGCACTGAAACACCAACCGAAGCCGGATTTTGATTCAAGAATTTATATGGAACTTTGCTTCCCTCTCTGTATGGCAAATCACTACATGTTGGCTTATTCAGAAATGATATATCTAATTCCTCCAGAAGATCAGTGGGTGGTACCGCTAGAGTTGGTTGACATTATCATCCATCCGCCATTCAAGAAGACAGAAAAGGGGAGAAAAAGAGTTAAGCGTATTCCGTCAGCCTCTGAGGTTCCTTGGAGGATGAATAAGTGCTCAATTTGCAAGCAACCTGGCCACAAGAGAAGCAGTTGCTAGAATCGATCACATGCAAATCCAGAAAATTAGGTTTGAATTGATCAGTAGCAAGAAAGCAAGCAATTTGCAGATAAGATCGGATCGCTTAAGTGACATAAGATCGCTTAAGCGATCGACTGTTATCTGTAGATCTGAACAGCAGATTGTTTAAGCTATCTTAGGTCGCTTAACCGATCTAATGTTCAAATCTACAGATAACAGATGATCGCTTAAGCAATCCTTGGTCGCTTAAGCGATCTGCTCTTATCTGCAAATCCCAACATCAAATCACTTAAACAATCTGCTACTTAGATCAGATTTGAACACTAGATCGCTTAATCGATCTGCTGCTCAGATCAGATCTGATGACCACCAGATTACTTAAGCGACATAAAGTCCCTTCAGCAATCTTTTCTTATATGCAGATCTGACAAGCAGATCGCTTAAGCGACCGGAGATTTCGAAGATCGCTTAAACGATCTAATGAAGTTATTATGTTTCTCTTTTGTGGTGCATTAAACTGATTTTATGTTCCTGTATTTCCAGCTATGTCATCAAGAAGAATGATGAAATCGAGAGAGTTTCCAAAGCCAACTGTTGAAGAGTTGTTGTTTTCAATTTTTTACGTTTTAAATTTAATTGTTACCTTGAATAAATCATCATTTATAACATATTAAATCAAATAAATTATTTTTCATTTTCATCCATTTTAAAAAGGGTTTAAGTAAGTAAAATTTTGCATATTACCTCTGTGCGGCACTAATTGCTACCCAAAGAAGTAACACAGGCAAAATAAATATTATCAACATAATTGTCATATCAAATCAATCAATTTACTGAATTAGTCACGAGTGTGGCACGTTAGTAGAAACGTACCTCATTTCACAAATATGGATGGTTCTGATTAAATATAGAGCTCACCCACAATACGAAATATAATTTCTCACTCAAACGTGCACAATATCAAAAGATCAGCGAGATAAGAAGCAAAATGACCTTGATCGCTTAAGCGATCATGAATCGCTTAAGCGACCAAGGCCAAAATTGAAGAATCGCTTAAGTGATCTTGGTTCTACCTTGGACATGATCGCTTAAGTGATCCACGATCGCTTAAGTGACCAAGGGTAAAAGTGAAGAATTGCTTAAGTGAGATATTAAATCGCTTAAGCAATCGTGCACCTGGGGTGACTTGATTCTGCCATGGACATGATCCTTAAGCAACTAAGGGTAGAAGTGAAGAATTGCTTAAGTGAGACCTTAAATCGCTTAAGCGATCGTGCACATGGGGTGACTTAATTCTACCTTGGACATGATTGCTTAAGTGATCATAGATCACTTAAGCGACCAAGGGTAAAAGTGAAGCATCGCTTAAGTGATTTTGATCCTGGCTTGTACGTGATCGCTTAAGCGACTATGGCTAAATATATTGGATCGCTTAAGAAAGACCTAAAATCACTTAAGCGACCCAGTGTAGTTAGATGACCTTTATTCAGCCTTTGACAAGATCGCGTCAGCAATTTATTATTGCTTAAGCGACCAAGGCTAAATAGACAGGATCGCTTAAGCGAAACCATATATCGCTTAAGTGATTAAGGGTAATTTACTTTGGTACTTTAAAAACATTAAAATTTGTATTATATAGAATCATTCTATACTTTAATATTTGTTTTCCATGTTTATCTACAGACGTAAAAAAATTAATTTAATTAAAACATAATTTTGAAAAAAATCGATTAAGTGATATAAATAATCAAATCAATTGACACAAGACAGATCATGGTCCACTTCGTATAGTCAAAATTGAAGCTTATTTCAGTCTAATCATTTTCAAATACATCATCCATATTTATGAAATGAGGTACGTTTCTACTAACGTGTCATGCTAGTGTGCTATGACATTCATCTATACATCATACGGTTGTAACCTTAATACGTGTTGATGGAATTAGGTTGCAAATAATCTTTCTTAATTGGCCTTAATAAGTGTTACTAACCGATGTTGCTTAACATGAACGTTAATAATCATGTGATGTTGTGAACGTTCGAAGTTCACATTAATATCACTTAATATGGGGTTGACAACCAACTCCAAAAAACAGAAAAGAAAAAGGAATTGCATAAGCGATCTAGTGTTTATAAGCCTTCATCGCTTAAGCGATAATGTTAATCACTTAAGCGATAATGTTGATCGCTTAAGCGATCTTGTGAAATGCATAATAAAAATAATCCGAATACACTAGATCGCTTAAGAGATTTCATTTCTCACTTAAACGATCATGTATATTTAGCATTAGTTGCTTAAGTGATCTAGTACAGTCGTTTAAGCGATCATGTACATGCAAGAATCAAGATCACTTAAGCGGTGCTTCACTTTTACCCTTGGTCACTTACAGTCGCTTAAGTGATCACGTACAAGGTAGAATCAAGATCTGCTCAGATGCACGATCGCTTAAGCGATTTACTATCTCGCTTAAGTGATTCTTTGCTTTTACCCTTGGTCGCTTAAGCGATTTGGGATCGCTTAAGTGATCAAGTCTGAGGCAGAATCAAGATCTGCCCAGATGCACAATCGCTTAAGCGATTTATGGTATCGCTTAAGCAGTTCTTCACTTTTGCCCTTAGTCGCTTAAGCGATTTTGGATCATTTAAGCTATCAAGTCCAAGGCAGAATCAAGATCTACCTAGATGCACGATCGCTTAAGCAATTTATGGTCTCGCCTAAGTGATTCTTTGCTTTTACCTTTGGTCGCTTAAGCGATTTGGGGTCGCTTAAATGATCAAGTCCGAGGCAGAATAAAGATCTGCCCAAATGCATGATCGCTTGAGCAATATATGGTCTCGCTTAAGCGATTCTTCACTTTTACCCTTGGTCACATAAGCGATCAAGCCCAAAGTAGAATCAAGATCTGCCTAGATGTATGATCGTTTAAGTGATTTATGGTCTCTCTTAAGAGATTCTTCACTTTTTCCCTTGGTCGCTTAAGCAATTTTGGATCGCTTAAGCGATCAAGTCCATGGCAAAATAAAGATTTACCTAGATGCACGATCGCTTAAGCGATTTATTTTCTCACTGTATAGAAAACCCTTGGTCGCTTAAGCAATATATGTAGTTGCTTATATATCACTTAAGCGATCATGGGCAATACATATTTGTTTTCCAGCTTTTCTCCTGAATTTTGACAAACTAAAATTACCAACGCATATTAATTCCATATTTTTCCTAAATTTGACAACCTAATTGCATCAACACATCAATGTCATGTAACAAGAATACTAAATAAACTCAAACTCAAAAGAGGGAAAGAAATACTAAATTGCTTTTGTACAAATCTGAAATGTGTCAATTACATTAAATTACAACATTATATACAACAAATAAATGTCCTATATACACCTAAAACAAAAGCAGGGCCAGCAGCCTCCATCTCCCTTCTTCATCATTCTCTTCAGCTACTTCTCCATCCTCCAAAATTATTCGGCACACCTTCAGCATTAGCAGCAGTAGCAACAACCTCTTCGTCTTCTTCTACAGCACCCCTTCCAACATTATCCAGCCTTGACCTTGGCCACAAAGCATACATAACACCACAACCCAAGTATCAACAGCGTGACACCTAACAACACCAGTTGATCCAATTCAAGACAATCCAATTATTTAAGACAACCCAATAAGACAGCATCATATAAACTACAAAATTCTAAGTCCAATTTCCATACCTTTTGATGACAACATCAATAATGACTTGGATTGGGTTATGGTCAGTCGAAAGGGATCCATGTGCCCATGAAAGCACTCAACAACCCAGCGCTCCCGACAGTTGCTCATTGTTTCGTCGTTCAAGCCGTCCATCGAGTTGTTGGTCATGTCAAACTCAATAAATTTTAGTGCATATGCCCCACAATCAGCATTACAATAAGTGGAAGACATTAGCATTAGAATCAGCTTATAGAATAATTGTATTATGTAAGTTTTATAAAAAATTTACCTTGAGTCATTTGTCAGGACGGGAAGGCGCTTGAGTGGCCACTTTCCCGTCCGTAGTTCATCACCCAAGTGTTGAAACATCCCGCTGTCATGTAACAATCGCGGGAACAATATACACAGTGGCTACAATTCTATCTCCAACTCCCTCTCTTGACAAATACTTGGGGTTGCAGTCAAGGATCTGTAGCAAACCCTCCTCTAGTAACGCGACAATGGTTATCCAATGCATATCCTTGATGTTCAGCACTATACTCTTTTAACATTTGCCCAACTATTGCCATGTTTGGGTCTTTCCCCTTGTACATACTGCATTATCCTATCATCAAACTGAAAATCATCAAGGACATCGTTGAAGTCATCTGTGGCCAATCTTTTCTGCTTGCCTCCCCTTGTTGCACCTCTATCATTGGCTTTTTTCATTAAAGTGTCATATGTTGTTATTAACGTTTGGCCAAAGGTCACATCGGTGATGGCACAATGCGGATACAAAATATCACCATTATTACTCAATCATAGCCTCATAAGTGCCAATACCTCATCGATATGTATACAATACCTCATAGAAAACATAAGAGAAAATAACTCACCGAGTCGTCGAGCCACCTACCCATTGTCAACATCTTTTCAAACCACTCTCTGGGAAAATCCCCAATCTTGCACTTCACATGCCCATCACTTCCAGAATCATTGCAATAGGCATAAAAGAGTTTTTTCTTTTTCTCATCTATTGGCTTATACAAATCGACCTTTAACTCCTCTGTTTTCACTTACCCACTTCCTTCGCCTTCCTCTTCCATTTTCACTTTCCCACTTCCTCCGCCTTCCTCCTTACCCTTCTCCATTTTTGTTTTTCCACTTTCACGAACTTCGTCATTTTTCTCTTAGTTTTCCTCTTCTTTCCATACGTTATTGCTATGTAAGGAGAAATTATGTGCTTACTTTTTCGGCTCTCTCTTTTATGCTTAGGTTGCACTTCAACCACTTTCAATACCCTACCAACTTCTTCCTCCACCCTACCAACTTTCTCCGCCAACCTATCAACTTTCTCCTCCACCTTTTTCATCCGCTCTTCCATCTTCTCTAACCTCTCATAAATGGCTATTGTAAAACTCTCAAACAGACCGTTATGAGGTCAACCACCTCATTCTCCGGACCTCGACGCCTCTTGTTGTATTGGTTTGCCAATTAGGTGAAGGCGTACGAACCTCTTCATCCTCTTCCTTCTCCTCCTCCGTCCCGTCGATTAGAGCTTCATCATCCCTGGCATCAACAACATTCTCAAGCAGTGGCCCTGCAATTACACTCACATGCGTGACCCCTTCTAGGTCCCGCAATAGGCGGTCTATCCCTTCATTTGCTGCATTGTCTAGTGCTTTGAACGATGTAACATACTCCTCTCCCACTTCACCCGTAGTAGTGGTGAGGAAAGGACGAACTACTCCCTGCAATAAGAAAAAAATAAATCAAATTTAAGCTACATTTAAAAGCAAGTACATATTCAAAAGATTAATCCTTTAATCTTACCTGAGCCGCTTGAATTTCCATCTCTATTTTGTCATAATTCCAATGGGTACACTTCCCCATGTGGCACCGCAACATCTTGAAATTGCGGTCGCTCATCCAAAGTCTTCATCCTCCTCCCCGCCTTCACAAAGACAAGGATGACCTCATACATCCAAGCCTACATTGTAAAAAAACAGTCCATATCATAATTAAAACACATATAATACAAAAAATATAAAAAAAAAGCTATAAATATTTACCTGCATTGCCCATGGGAGCCCAAACAAATTGTACGTGCTCGGTCTATTCTTCTCAATAAATTAGCAATGCTTTAATGCCATGTCTTTTCCTTGTAAGGAGTCCATGGTTAGTTGAAATGATACCCGTCCCCATGGATAAGCATTAAAGAAGTCCATGTTGCTTGCAAACTTCACCCAATCCATATTAACGACTTTTGTTGAGTTAGACACCATTAGAATCAAATGCATGAACCATACCAGACACATCTTGAACCTCTCTGAAGAGGTATACCCACCTTCTACTAACCTTTCCTCTAAATTGTGTACTGTAATAGATGCCTTCTCCCCTAAAACCTTTTTAGCCAAGTTATCGGCTACCCTACTCTTCTTTATTCTCTCTTGCTCTTCCGCATCTAGAAATGCCCCACATCTTAATCCTGTCATCAGGGCATATTCCATCATCCCAAAACGTAATGGCTTCCCATCCACCACGAACCACATTTCATTTTTTTTTTTTTTTAGCTTTTAATTGAGTGTAGCAACATATAAGGCATTCCTTGCCCCCAGAACTCCTTTTTTACAATTTTCTCAGATGTTCACAAAATGACCGAAACAATTTTCTTTGAATTGGTCCATACCCTTCTTTTGTTCCTGTAAAATCTCCATTATTCTCGTAAAACTTGCCAACTCAACCTAACTGTCACCCTTACGGGGAAGTACGGTACCTTATCGCTTACAACCTCTAACTCATAGTCTTTATAATTTATGCTTTGGAAAATTTGCACAATCAATATAAACTAAATATCAACGAAAAAAAAAAAAAAAACCAAAACAACCAATAGGCTGCCAATTTGGGGGATATGGCCTTCGAGGGCATCAGGGATTGGGTGTTTTTGGCATCAAGAGGACCGGGGAAGCCAATGCAAGCCCTACAGAGGCTGTTATGGCAGGTTCCATGAAGTTGGAGGGCTAAGGATGGCAGGAGGTGGTGGAATAAGGGGATTGGAGGGCTGCCCTGCATCCAACCTCCCTATTCTGCCACTTCTTGCCCTCCCCAACTCTCCAACCTCCCATAAACAACCTCCCTACGACCTCTATTGCCTTCCCCCATCCTCTAGAACCCAAACAAAGCCACTCCCCCAATGCCCGCCAATTGTTCGACAAAACGACACAACCACCATAACAATAAAACCAACTACATATCCCCCAAATTCGCACAAATCAATCAAATTTCTCATCAAATTCAAAACAACAAGTAAAAAAATACCCTTCCTTCACCGACGTCCTCCTTCTCGCCTGAATTCTTGCCAACGTCCTTGTCTTCAAAACCATTTTCTAATTCTTCTCTCTATTCTTGTGTTGTCGTTGTCTCCTCTGCCTCTAGACCCCCTTGACTCATCGATTGATCCACAAGAGCATCTTCTTCAACAGCTGTCACCACCGGAGTCTAGGATTTGGAATGGGGTTAGGTTTTCCTCCTTTTTGTGAATATCAGCCATGATTTTGTGTAAGGAAGCTTTAAGATTGAATATTTGCTAGAAATAGGGCACTTTTATCGCCGAAAATCGCAAAGAAATCAAAGGTGTTCGTCGGTCATTTTTTGGGTATATAGCTCGATTAAGTGATTTTGAAGGGTGGGGGTCGTTTTTAATTTTTAAAATTTAAACAAACTTTCGTTAATTATAATATAACCCACATATGTTTAAATATTTTCATTTTAACATGTTTAACATGTTTAATGAATCCTAAGTGTGCCACGTTAGTTTTTCTAACTTAAAAAAAATTGCAAAATATTTTCAGGGTTATTTTATTAAATGTAAACTTGGGAGGTTTGGCCAATTAAACTTCCACCGTGAGCCGCCACCTCTCTCAACTCCCTTCGCCACTACCACTGCCACTGCCACTACCACTGCCACTACCACTGCCACTACCTCCGCCACTGCCACCGCTCTTCCATTCATTACCCCTAGTTGCATCTTCTTGAATGTTGTATGTTCCAGTCCGTTCTTTTCCTCTATTTTTTATAAACACAACCTTGCTCAACTCTTCTAAACAAATTGAAGGGATTGTATAAAAATTGTCAAGTGATTTGGCTACCTTAAGCATGTGGGTCGAGTCATGTTCTTGAGTTGTGTTCTTGTTGTCTTAAATACCTAGTAGGTAGTTCTTCACTTGGGTTGAATTGATTTCTAGAAAAAATTTTTTTTTAGTTTTTTTTTTTTTTCTTTTTCTTTATTTTTTTCCTAGATGGGGTGTTTAATGTTTATATTGATTTGATTTACGAATTCCTTGAAATATGAGATGTAGATTTTTTGGCTTCTTTAGATGTTGATGAACAAGCAATGGGTTTTGGCTTAAAATGTTGGACAATAGAGTTGTCATTAATTTTATTAAAATTTTTTATGGGTTGTTATTTGATTCAGATATTTGGTTGTGGATTTTTTTTTTTAATTTATTTTACATCTTGTGCTCTTGTTGTCTTGAATACTAGTAGGTAGTTCTTCACTTGGGTTGAATTGATTTTCCAAAAAAAATTCTTCATGGGTTGTGTCATTCTTCAATTTCTAGAAATTGTTTCCCAAATGGGGTGTTTATATTGATTTGATTTACAAATTCCTTGAAATTTGAGATGTAGGTTTTTTGGCTTCTTTAATTGTTGATGAACAACTGAAGGTTTTGGCTTACTTCCAATTTCCAACACCAGAGTAGAAAAGACTTCCGATTTCATAATAAAAAAAATTAATAAGGTTTAAATCTCTTTTAACTAGTTAATATGCATAATGCATCTAATTTTGTGGGGGTGTAATTGTAAAAAATGAAAACGGCATGAATTTTGGGGGTGTAATGTCATAATTTAAAACTTCTATAAACAATATAGGTACTCGCAGGTCCACCCGTACCTACATAGGGTAGGGCATGGGTCTAATATTTTAGACACATTTAGAGCAACCTGTTTAGGGCCTGTACCAATAGGACCCGCACCTGACCCACTCGCCTATTTTCCCAGGTCTAGTGTTAGGAATATGCCTACTTGCATGATGTTTTTCAGCGACATGGTCTTTATTTAAGTCAAAAACTTATTCATGACTTTAAATAAAGATGGACTGTTTATTTAGTTAAGGTGGTTGTGTCATATTCCTCAATGGGGAATGACAAGTCTTAAGTCATTAAAGTGGAGACTTTATAGCAAAAGACACTTGTACACTGAGAATGTATTGAGTGGACCACGTGAATATAATTTTTAGTGTAAATACCATACTAAATATAAAATTCACATTGAAAATTAAAGGAATGTTTACCTTAATCTCAAATTAATAGAGTAATTCTTGTTCGTGGTATGTTCTCTTATATTAGAATAAATTGTGAGACTACTTGATTACAATTGTTGATGTAGGATTTTGACACCAACGACTCGCATGTGCAAAGTACTAAACTGTCCTTAGAAATTACACATGAATGATTATGATTAGATACAAAGACTGAGTACTAAACTGTCCACTGTTTCTTTTATATATGAGAGATTACAAGAGGTCGCATATAGCAAACAGCGAGCAGAGGTACAATAACTAAGTATTCAAAGAGAATATTAAGTTAGTCTTTTTCTCGTAGTTTATCTTTGCTTTGAAAATAGAAATTACAATTAGATAGCAGGTTTAGTATTAGAATCCCGAAAATGAGAGGGGGAGTCCTCTATCTATATTAGAGGAATTCAAGGTAATGATCACATATCTGTAAGTGGGTAGGTGCCATGCAAGTCCTTCCTTGCCTCCCATTGGCTGATAACTTAGGAAATATCCTCAAATTACCTAGGGCTTAGATATGTGTGCGACCCTCAATCACTCATAGACAAAACTTGAATCTGCCAAGTTGATGACAACCATATTATTTCTGTCATGGAGCGACATGGCAACTCTTAGGTGGCTCAAAGATTTCCTGAACTCTGATTGGCACTCATTGACATAGGCTAATGTCAACCCTGATTTTTTAGGCATAACAGAAGCTCCCCAGTTCTTAAGGTTCAAAGATTGAATCTTAAGAACTTCATGATTATGCAGCGACCTGATTTGTCTCAAGCCACATTGTTACAAATGACATGAGGCTGATAACTTGACTTAACCAATGAATTGAGTGTAGATCGTGACATTGGTTTTCGAGAACTACGCAAGCGACCTGACATGATCGTTTCACAAATGTCCAACGACCTGATTCAAATCATGATCAGTGCTATGAAAATGCGTTTCGCATTCTACCCATCATTCACGACCTAAAAACTCTTAGAAAATCTTGCTGTCGAAAATTGAGAATCATTTTGCTAGGTGTTCGAATTCGACATGTGGAAAAGATGCCTTATTCGAATGACCTCCTCAGAAGTTATCCATTGCGCTTCACAGTTGTCTTGGTCAATAAAACAAGCATTATCTGACAGATGTGTCTCGGCGTAATAAGTGTCAACCATGAGCATTAAATACAAGCCATGCTAAAATGACATTCCCTTTTGAAGTATTAAATGTGGATGAGAGCGCAATTAATGTGGAGGAGATAATCATGCTGGCGTTTGGCAATTTCAATAACAAGAAACTCCAATTGATCTTCACAAAGTATGAAGGTTATTCTTCGCGCAGATTAATGACACGTGGTCATAATCAATTACTGGAAACGTGTTGCCGCCCAAACGTTGCTTATAAAAGAAAACAAGCATCGTCTTCCACTCTATAAAACCCGAAGCCCATTCCAAGTTTTTCCATAGAACTCAAACTTTTAGAAAGAAAAACAACGTTTTTGCACTCAAGAGACTAGTTCATCTTTTCCTAGTTAATGCGCACTCAACGCTATGATAGGGCATCCGTTCTTATCAATCAAAAGGTAAAGAAACTTCTTCTCATTTTCTCTTTTCATTCCTATCAAAAACTTAGTTTTTCTAGTAATGGGGGCTGCATATGTTTGGTAGGCTTAGATGATGAACATTCTTGGGCAGTGTTTGAAAAGAAGCACTTTTAAGAGTCGAAACCTAGGGCATAAATCTTTAGCAGCTACGGAAGAGAAACCAAGGTTATTTTACTCTTTTGAGTCGTCGTACTAGGTAACTTATGCGAAGTTTGAGTCACCCCTACATGTCGCCCCTTTACAGACTCTAAGAGCGGTGGAGGTCTCCAAGGCGAGAATAGTCGAAGAGGGAAGCTCACAACCACCGGGCACCTCGACGGATCCCAGAAAGGTGATACGATCAACCATTTTCAAAGGAAGAAATTCAAAGAGCAATTAACCAATACGCAATCAATGTAAATGTCTTCTAGCACAAGTCGCACACTACTTAAGATCTTCCGAAGGGATTGGTCGCGATCTCGAAGGTGATCTATTAATGTGGAGTGAGGATACCCTTTCACCCCTACATTAGGTTGAATCTCGAACACTTTGAGATCGTGTCATTCCGACTAACGCCAAATGCATATATGATAACAGTTACTATGTATATCGCATTGGCGAACACAATCTCGACAAGCCAACAATAGAGGAACTCGGTTGCACCTATTACTTAAAGAAGAGTAAAGATAAAGATACGTACTACCTCTCCAAGCGATCAACGATCGAGGGAGGGATACTTGGTTACCCCAACAACGTTGGGGCTTATGAAACCAAGTATTTTTTCTTCGAGTACGATGAAGTCTGTAATTTTAAGGAGTCGAGTAGGTTTTCCTTCTAATTCTCAGATCGCTCATCTTTTAACTTTGACTCTTCCTTAATATATTAGGCTAATGAACACTTTGCTTTCTTGCAAGAAACAAAACGACCAGACTATTGACACCAGTCGATCACAGCCGTATTAAAGCATTTGGTCGATTGCTTGACTAAAGTCGCGATGCAAGGCTGCTCGTGACTACTGCTAACCTTTAGAAGTATGAGTTTTTCACCCCTGACGCATCTTTAGAAGGTATAGCTTGTAAGTATTTCTTACGCAGAAAAACTTTAAGTCTTTATTAACAAAAGAAGAGTAATTTTTTTTTTTTTGCTAACGCATCTTTATGCCATGCAGCAACTGTGCCACCGAAGGTCGCAAAGACGACGAAGAAGCCTGAGGGATTCGTATTCCACTGGATTAATCCAACTGAACCAGCTGGAGTGACCTCTAGTGATATCCCTACAAGGGGGATACAAATTGGTGCTAAGAGGCAACAAACCGCTGAGCGACATGAAAAAGCTCCCTAGCCTGCTGCTGTTCACCCGCCAAGGAAGAAAACCACAGGTCAAAAGTTAGAGAAGAGAAAGAAAATACCCACTAAAGAGGAAACCGAATCTAAGTCAGAAGGTTTTGGGGTATTGCCAGATAGGCTACAGCCCTATCAACTTTTCTCTGCGAGGACAACCTCGAGGGACGCTCCCAGGCCTTCGACTGCCCTTGGGAGCTCACAAGGAAACGAGAGAGCGACCACAGCCACTCAAGGGGAAGCAAGAGAGCAACAGGCAAGCTAGCAATAGGTTGAAGGGGTCCTTGCCACGATGAGACTTGACCCATCGATGATGGATCTTTTAGGGCAACTACTAGACCATTTACAGCCAGTGGTTTACACCCTTTTAGAATGCCAACTTTCGATAACCTTTGACAGGTTTGTGGCTTCTCGACCTACTGACTTGGTTACCACAGCACTTTAAATGTAAAGTCGGGTAAAATGATTTGCTCTCTTCGAGAATTCTTTCATACAAGTCGATCTTTTAGCTTTTTAAGAAAAAACTAACTCTTTATTCCTTTCCATGCAGTCTTTTATTGCCCTAAATATGGCCCACAATAAGATGAAGATCAACTCTACTAGCAAACTCCAAGACATGAAAGAGGAAATTGCCAAACTGAAGCAAGATCTTACAGCTTCAGATGAAGAAGCAAAGGCCGCTCACATTCAAGCGAACATATATCTGACTGAAAGGAATTTTGCTATGTGAGCAGCAGACTCCTAAAAGATCAAGCTCGAGAAGAAAGATAGCAATAATAAAGAGCTCCAATGAACAATAGTGAGACTCACTAAAGAGTTGGGCCAAAAAGAAAATGAGCTACAAGCGAATTCAGAGCGCGAAAAAGCAGCAGAAAAGACTTGAGCTAAGTTATAGGAAAACTCAGAGAAAGAGAAGAGGGCACTGCAGATAGACTTTGAGTTGGCTCATGGGTGAATTACTTCATTGACATAGCAAATGAAGCAACAGGACCTTGAGATGAAGAAGAAGGCTGCTCATTGGACGCTGCAAGCTATTTATAGCTTACAGCTGAACAATCCTAACATGGATATCTCCGACCTCCCCGAGGAATACCAAGTTGCTCTCACTTCTATGGTTGAGGTCGATGAGCAAGAAGAACAAGAACCTGCCCCAGAGGACAATCAGTAGGAAGCAAAAGTCCTTGAAGATTAAGCAGACGACCTAGAGGTCGGTAATCAGCTAGATGACCTAGAGGTTGAAAAGGCTGGAGCTAGGGATCCCAGTGATCGAGACCAGTGATCATCCTCTCTTCTACTTAGAATAGAGCCTTTTATGCTTATTCTTTTTTCTGATGTAGCTTCTGGTCATCCTTTGTACACATTTTTTAAATATATAAAAATGAAGTTTTGACCAATTGTGATAGCACTTTTATAACTTAAGTACTTCACAAAACAAATATAGCATATTGGATCATAAAACTTGTAAAATGTTATAAATAACAAGATTATTAAAAAACTTGAGATTATGACACAAGTAATTCTTTGAGAAGAATTGGAATAATCTTATTCATAGTATTTACAACAATAAAAACTTCACAAGTAAAAAATGATCAAGCTATAAGCGAGTTTGGAATTATTGATAATAGGGGCGAAGATGCTCAACATTCCAAGCTCGTAGTACTTCAGAACCATTAAGCCTTTTGTAGTGATACGTTCCAAGTCGTATCACCTTAGCGACACGATATGGGCCTTCCCAGTTAGGTCTCAATACCCCCACACTTGGTTCTCTTGTACCAAGAAGGACTTTTTTTAACACCAGGTCACCAACCTGGAAGTCTTTTCTTTTGACTTTAGAGTCAAAAAATCTTTTTGCCCCGCTGCTGGTAAGAAGCCATCCTTAACTAAGCGTTGCCATGATGTTCTTCAACTAAGTCCCAAACTTGCACATAAGAGTGCTTCATTGTCTGTTTTATTATAAAATTCTCTCTGAAGTGAACCAGTTCCCATTTCCACTAGAACCATTGCTTTGCAACCGTATGCCAGTGAGAAGGGTGTTTCTAAAGTAGAGGTTCTCGAAGTCGTTCTATATGCCCATAGAACTTCTAGGAGATCAGTGGCCTAATTGTCCTTGGTTGTGCCAAGTTTGGCCTTCAATGTGTGCTTAATAGTCTTGTTGACAACTTCAACTTGACCATTAACCTATGGTCTTGCCACTGAGGCGAATTTCTTATGAATTCCCAACTCTTCGTAAAACTGCTTGAATTCCTCATTATTGAGCTATTTCTCTTTATCAGAAGTGAACATATGAGGAATCCCATAGCGGCACACTATATTCTTGAAGACGAAGTCTTTGAGCTTCTTGGTAGTGATCACTGTCAAAGGCTCTGCTTTGACCCACTTAGTGAAATAATCCACTACGAGCATTGCATATTTGACGCCACCTTTATCGATTGGCATGGGTCCGATGAGGTCAATTCCCCACATAGAGAATGGGCAAGGACTTATCATCATCGTTAATTGGTGGGAAAGAGCTCGTGGGAACGTTCACAAATCTCTGGCACTTATCACACTTTTTCACAAAGTTGAAGGCATCTTCATGAAGTAGGGGCCAATAATATCCCTAGCGGATAATTTTATTGGCAAGAGATCATGCAACAGTGTGATTACCATAGATCCCTTCATGTATCTCTCTCATGATATAGTCTGCTTCATCATATGTTACACATTGGAAGAGGAGAGTGCTAAACCCTCGTTTATATAACTGATCTCCAATGAAAGTATAAGGAGCAGCTCTAGTTCAAAGGATTCTTGCCTCAATCTGCTGTTAGGAATGATCTCATCTTGGAGATACTGAATAATCGAAGTCATCCAGGAAACGGACTCAGTTGCAGCTACGACCTGATCAGGTGAGCTGATGCTAAAAGCTTTGATATACTTGATTGGAATACTGTCCGGAGCATCGGAGTCTAGTGATGAGGCTATCTTTGCCAAAGCATCCGCGATAGAATTACTATCTCTCAGGATTTGCCTGATCGTATAGTGGTTGAACGGCTCGAGTGCGGTCTTAGCTTTCTTCAAGTAACTAATTATATTTTCTTCTTTGGCTTGATATTCTCCCAGAATCTAATTAACAACCAACTGGGAGTCACTCCTAATGTCGATCATATTTGATCTCATTTCTCTTGCTAGTCGCAGACCAGCAAATAGCGCTTCATATTCGGCCTCATTATTCGTAGTTTTGAATCCAAACCTAAGGACTCCATAAATGCGAGTTCCTTCATGACTGATGAGTAGAAGACCAGCTCTGGCTCTTCTCCTGTTCGAAGACCCATCAACATAAAGACTCTAGGTTGACAAGTTTCAAACAGTTTCCTAGACAACTTCATTGGCTGGCTACTCGGATTTCTAATCTAGTTGATGAGAGAATTCCGAAATAAAGTTAGCAACAACTTGCCCTTTAATTGCTGCCTTCGGTCTGTAATGCAGATCGAATTGACTTAGTTCCATAGCCCATTTAAACAACTTTCCCTAAGCCTTTAGCTTTTGAAAGACTTGCCTGAGAGGGTAGTTGGTTAATACATGGATAGTATGGGCATGGAAATAAGGTCGTAGTTCCTAGAAGTGATTAGTAGGGCATACGCTAATCGTTCCATCTCTGGATACCAAGTCTTGGCATCCAACAGTCGTTTGCTCATGTAATACACTAGCCACTAAATTCTGCCCTCTTCCTGAATGAGAGTTGCGCTGATTGCATACTGAGAGACAGATAGGTAGAGAAATAAAATTTCCTTGGGAAAGGGCTTGGACATGAGAGGTGGCTTTTCGAGATGCTCCTTTATGCTCTGAAAGGCTTGCTCACACTCTGGAGTCCATTCAAATCTCTTGTTGCCCCTGAGTATATTGAAGAACGGCTAATAACAATCTATTGGTCTCAATATGAAGCAACTAAGAGCTGCTATTCTCCTATTCAAGCTCTAAACTTGCTTTCGATTGGCGGGACTTTTCATATCTAGGAGAACTTGGATATTCTCGGGGTTGGCTTCAATTCCCCGATGGTTAACCATATACCTCAGAAATTTCCCTGAGGATACTCTAAAAGAATACATAAGAGGATTAAGTTTCATTCTGTGCTCTTGGAGTATATAAACATTTCTGCGAGTTTAGCTATGTGATCCAAAGCGACATGCGCCTTAACCAGCATGTCATCGACATAGACCTCCATTGATTTCCCGATTTGCTAAAAAAATGTATGGTTAACCAAACGCTAGTAGGTCGCCTCAACGTTTTTCAGATCAAAGGGCATGACTTTATAATAGTGAGTCCTCGATCTATGATAAACAAGGTATGCTTCTCATCAGACGTGTACATTGGGATCTAATTATACCCTGAATAGGCATCCATGAAGCTTAACAGTTCGTGCTAGGAGGTGGCATCAACGAGCTGATCGATTTTGGGCAAAGGGAAACTGTCCTTCAGACAAGCTTTGTTGAGATCCGTGAAATCAACACAGGTTCGCCACTTGCCATACCAAAACAGGATTGGCGACACAACTCGGGTAATGAGCTTCCCGAATGAACCCGATTGAGAGCAACTTATCCACCTCAACCTAAAGAGCATTATAGCGCTCTAGGTCCATGACTTTTCTCTTTTGACGAACTGGTCTGACCTCGCCATCGATGTTAAGTGCTTAACATTACATTCGGGCTGATCTTGACTATGTTGGCATGAATCCATGTAAAAAATCAATATTTTGCTTGAGAAAGCTCGTTAGATCAATAGTGAGCTGAGGGCTGAGATTGCTTCCGATTCTTAATACACGAGTCGGCTCATTCTGGTCTACTGATACCCCAGATAGAGTCTCAGTAGGACCACTATAGAAATACTCCTCTTGAACACGGAGATCTATATTATCTTCCACTAGACTTGACTGTGGTTCGATCCTGCTGATCGTCATAGCCTACTCGGGAACGCCCACTAGCTTCCCTTTTCCTTTACATGCTATCTGCACTACTCTTACATAGCACTCACGAGATTCACGCTGAGACCCTTTGACTATCCCGCACCTCGTCGGAGTAGAAAATTTCATCTTCAAATGATAGATGAAAGTGACAGCTTTGAAGTTTCGAAGTAGAGGTTGTCCCAATATGCCATTGAAAGAAGACAGACAGTCTACCACTATAAATTTTGTCATCTTGGTCACTTCGTGGGTCTCACCCAAAGTGACAGGAACTACAATCATGCCCTTGGGAATCAAATGATCCCCTGTAAAGCTATAGAGAGGGATAGAGGCAGGCTTTAGATCTGCCTCTTCCAATTGCATTTCCTTGAATGCTTGCTGAAATAGGATGTTCATGGCTGGTAGCGTGCCGAATGCACCAAATTAATTAACCTTACTAACCTAACTACTGAATTGTATAAAAGGCAAGCAAGGGTCGATCCCACAGGGAATGACTCGATTAATTTCTATATTCTAAAACAATAAAAACAATAGAAACGCAAATTAAACTCTAAACAGTAAACCTAACAATAGTAATTAAAGCGGGTTTGTAATCAAGGAAAACTAAAGTAAAACAGAGAAATAAAATATCAGGTTAAACAATTAGTTCTCGGTTCAATATCCACCTAAACATGCATTGGACATAAAGTAACCGTAACACTGTTCTATCTCGTTATTTTGGAACTATTGACCCTAGGAAACAACAAGCTCTGTTACCCGAATTCTCCCTTAGTTTGTCACTACTGAAATAAGCTCTTCGAGTAGATATTAACCCTTGAACAACCTAGAACAAGCTCTCTAAATTTAATTCAATGGCAGCCTTAAGAATTAGGAGAATGGATCAATCTGAGCAACAATCACGCAAGCTCGGATTATTTAACTTAGGTTATATTATTCAAGACAATAGACCGAAAACTTGTCCATAATCAGCTATCATCATGCGTCACTCGTTGAATAGAAAAAGGACGATTACGTATCACAATTCCTAATTCTAACAGGTAAATTTTGATTAAACAATTTAGCAGGCCAAAACTAAATCACTCAAACAAAAATCACAGACAATTAAATCAAAATAACATAAACAATTCTAATAAAAACGAGATTGAGAACAACGTTACTGAAGTTAAGTTACACCAATGACATGAAATTAGGCTTCAAAATCCCCTTGAACTGAAGAAGGAAATTAGCCGCACATCTTGATCTAGAAAGCAAAAACTTTGAAAATTAAAACTCTACTGTCCTCCCCCCTGTTTAACCTAAAAACTTCTAATTAAATAACATGTTTTTTCCTTAATTCTTCCCCAAGAATCACAGAATTTCTTTCCTAAACGTTTCCTAGAAGATAGACTTCCAGATTTGACAAAATCTGATCAGATATGGATTCCAGAATTCGTCTCCAGCTTGCACCAGGATTCTTGCAATGTAAAAGATCTTTTCAGGGCTCCTTCACTTCATAAAAATTGTAGTCCAGGATGTGCAGATGAATCTGGGCTTTTGAATCACCCGTTTTCGATATCTGACGCTCCAGTTAGGCCCGTTCGAAGATTCAATACTCAGCTAAGGAATCCTTCCGCGACTAGGATTCCAGGTCCGGTTTTGCAACAACTACTGAGAACCCAAACGAACTTGGATTCTTGCCCGTAATACCTTCCTGAAAAGCTTGATTTGTCTAATTTAATTTCTCTGAAGAACACTTTTGCAATCAAGGAATCTAGCTCCCTGAAAAACTTGAAAAACATAGCACTGGTCAGAATAACGAAAAATCTAGAAAATCTGGAATTTCCTAATCTTTTCTCAATTATTTCCTAAAGTCTATCCAAATATGCCAAACTTACAAAATAAGCTCTAATCAGCTCAACTAGGCATAAAACATAACAAAAAACATAATATGGAAGGAATAAAAATATCTAAATTACACTCTTATCAATGGCGCTCTTATTATCCCCCAACATTCTGTGGACTTCGGACCGACCTATTGTAGCCTTAACAACGAGCGCATCCTCATAAGGGTGATGCAATTGTTTCACGTCTTTCTCTGAGAAGGTAATCTCCTCCTCTTTGCCCACCTTAGTAGGTCACTACGCCATGTTTAACACATTCACAGGGTCATGGCGAGCTTCCCGAGCGTACTTCTCTTGAGCACCTCTAGAATTCCCCGTGAGGTGCGGCTCTCCAAATATAATCCTGACGAGATGGAGGCCCTTGCTACCACAACGCTTCTTCCCATTTTCCTCCTGATCCTTCTCCCGAACGGGAGTTGGACCATTAACATACTTCTTGAAGTGCCCATTTTTAATGAGGTCTTCAATAGCCTGCTTAAGAGCTCGACATTCATCGGTATGGTGCCCATTGTCCCGATGGTAACGACAATACTTTTTACTGTTTCTTATTGAAGAAGGATTTTTCATGGGCTTTGGCTCTCCGAGCATATTAGCTTCTTTCGATTTATCAAGAATAGCTGATACCGATGCCTTCAATGGAGTGTACTGATTTTTTAGGCATAACAACAATCATTATCTTAGCTAGTCAAGACAATATATTTATAGACATTGAGAAATCTATTTCACAGGTATATTTATAGACCACTTGATTCCAATGCTGATATACACTCTACTAGAATCATATGAGCATAGAAAATAGTTGGGGGATTGCTGATGGTGTTGCGACATAGGCACTCCATCGCTCAAGGTAAGAATTCAGTCACAATGATTTAAAAAGCTATTTTAGGAGTGAATATTGAGTTTCATAATGAATAACCTTTGGGTTTCTCATTCCTTTTATAGGTGAGCTTTTGGACATTGAGTTTTGAGTAGTTTTCGTTTTTAGTGAGATCTTTGATTTAGGCAAGGAGCCAAGGAGTCTTAGGGTAACATAATTTGGAGATATTAATTATTTCTCCTTTAGATTAGAATAGAATATGGGAAATTATATCATTAATGTATAAATATCATATTTCATTTATACAAAGATACCCATTTAATATAAAAGCATCTCCAAAAGACTATTTAGATGATTCAAATTCTTTATTATAAGGAGTTTATCCATAAAAATAAGAGTCTAACAGACTCTTTATTCTTTAAATACTGTATAAATTAAAAAGTGAGTATGACTCTCTATATCTAGAGAGTCATATTTCACTCTCTATCTTAATTTTAATTAATAAATATAAATTTTTATACATTTTATTTATTAATTTTTTCTCCTATTAAATCTTTTTCTTGAAAATAAAAAACACCGTTAGAAATTTTTTAAGATCATCGTGAGTTTAGGAAAAAATATATCATTTAGGAATAAAATAAGAATATTATAATTTAATATGTCAAGATCCTTTAGATAATATCCACATGGGCCCACTCCCTTAACCTAGGAAACTTCGGTATCTACAACGTTGTTCTACAATTGATTCGAAGACTTATCATTTATCTCATGAAAAAAAGATTGAAACGGAGTTCATGATTGTCATTTTCAGCATATTCTTACAAGGTAATAAAATCTTATTTACTATCAAAAATATTAGATGAAATAAAATAATAGAAAGAGACCTCTTTGTTAATATTTGAATCCCATTCAACATTCTCTGTGAAGAAATCTTGCATTTGAATTTCATGAAAAATATGGGGGTCTAAATCATGCAAAAATGATAAGGTTACATGTGATAATAATTAGAAATGTGAGGCTGTTTTTAATATTAAGATTGGACGAAATTTTAATGATAAAAGCATATAAGGGACTTATTGATATTAGCCAATCATTTAATTTATAAGAAAACGATCATCTAAATGTCAAATTGAAATTAATTTTAACGTCTAATTTCATTAAACTTTCGACTTTAAACCCCAAATCTGTCTTTTTAAAATGAAAATCGAAAGTGATGAAATGCCAAAGTTTATTTTGGTTCTTACTTTCCCTTACTCCTGACGATGTCTTAGNATGGGAGATTGTGGCATTTGATCTCTACGAGAAATGTTTCCTATTCTTTGGCAATTATCACATGACTTACAGAACATGTAGGCGTCCTTGAACAACGATGGCCAATAAAAGTCGCATTCTAATACCTTACGAGTTGTCCTCTGTGGTCCAAAATGTCCTCCACATGCATAGGTATGACAGAAGGTTAGGATAGGAGTCAATTCATGTTCAGGTACGCACCTTCTTATCACTTGGTCAGCGCAATGCTTCCACAAATATGGATCATCCTGGGCATAATACTTAGCATCACTCTTGATCTTGTCCTTTTGAGCTCTAGTCAAATCATTTGGCAACACGTTAGTAACTAAAAAATTGACAATATCTGCATACCATGGTGACGCCATTTCAATGGAAAACAATTGCTCATCCAGAAATGTTTCTCGCAAAGGAAGTTCATCGCTGCCATAAACCAAACGGCTAAGGTGATCTGCTACAACATTCTCTGCTCCTTTTTTATCTTTAATCTCCAAATCAAATTCCTGGAGGAGAAGAATCCACCTAATTAGCCTTGGTTTTGCCTCCTTCTTTATGAGCAAATACCTAAGAGCTGCATGATCAGAAAAAACAATAACTTTAGCACCCAACAAATATGACCGAAATTTCTCTAAAGCAAAAACAACAGATAAAAGTTCTTTTTCAGTCGTAGAATAATTTAGCTGGGCGCCATTCAAGGTCCTGGATGCATAATAAATGGCGTGACACGCTCTGCCAACTCGTTGACCCAAAACAGCACCTAATGCAAAATTGCTCGCATCACATATAGTTTCAAAAGGTAGCTCCCGATTAGGTGGTTGTATCACTAGTGTTGTCGTCAACAATGTTTTCAGCTTGTCAAATGCCTCCTTGCAATGCTCATCAAACTGAAAATCCACATCTTTTTGTAACAATCTGCATAGAAGCAATGCAACTTTGGAAAAATCCTTGATAAATCTCCGATAGAAACCTGCATGGCCAAGAAAAGATCGAACTTCCCGCACAGTGGCAGGGTAAGGCAAAGTTGTAACCAAATCTATCTCAGACTTATCAACCTCTATTCCCTTAGATGAGACAATATGCCCCAAAACTATACCTTGCTCTACCATAAAATGACATTTTTCCCTGTTAAGTACAAGGTTAGTTTCAATGCATCTGTCTAAAATCAGTGTAAGGTTATGCAAGCACTTATCAAATGAATCACCATAGACACTAAAATCATCCATAAAAACCTCTATGATTGACTCGACATATTCTGAAAAGATACTTACCATACATCGCTGAAAAGTGGCTAGAGCGTTGCAAAGACCAAACGGCATTCGACGGTAGGCGAAAGTACCAAATGGACATGTGAATGTCGTCTTCTCTTGATCTTCTGGCACTATGACAATCTGGTTATACCCTGAAAATCCATTAAGAAAACAGTAATAAATATGACCAGCTAACCTCTCAAGCATTTGATCATTAAAGGGAAGTGGAAAGTGATTTTCGAGTTGTTGAGTTCAACTTCCTGTAATCAATGCGCACGCGCCAGCCTGTCTGAATACGTGTAGGGACTAACTCATTGTCTTGATTTTTCACCACTGTAACACCAGATTTCTTGGGGACAACTTGTACTGGACTTACTCACTTACTGTCGAAAATTGGATAAATTACCCAGCATCTAAAAGCTTTAGGACTTCTTTTTTCACCACATCCATCATTGGGGTATTTAATCTTCGTTGCGCTTCTCGTTTCGGTTTGGCTCCTTCTTCTAACAGAATCCGATGCATGCATATGGAAGGACTAATCCCCTTAATGTCAGCTATGGTCCAGCCAATCGCTTCCTTATGCTCTAGTTCTAAAGTGATGTTATTTGAGAACATTGTATAAATTTGCTTTGTCTATTGTGTATGCGTGCTTTTGTGTATGTATACCGATTCAGTGTCATGCAAGGAGTAGGAGTTTTGAGTTGATAGTTTGTTGAGCATATTGTATAAGTGCTTCTTGGTTTATTTTTTAGTGTGCTCTTTCCAGTTTTGCATGAAGCATCCTTTCCCTGTACTTCTTCAATTTTAATGAAATTAGTCAGACATTACTATAATTATGTATGGCTACATGGTAGCGTGCCGAATACACCAAATTAATAACCTACAACTAACACTGAATTGTATAAAGGGCAAGCAAGGGTCGATCCCACAAGGAATGACTGATTAATTCTATATTCTAAAACAATAAAAACAACAGAAACGCAAATTAAACTCTAAACAGTAAACCTGCAAACAGCAATGAAAGGGGGTTTGTAATCAAGGGCAAACTAAAGTAAAACAGAGAAATAAAATATTAGTTAAACAATCAGTTTCGGTTCAATATCCACCTAAATATGCATTAGACATAAAGTAACCGTAACACTGTTCTATCTCATCATATGGAACTACTGACCCTAGGAAACAACAAGCTCTTTTACCGAATTCTCCCTTAGTTTGTCACTACTGAAACAACTCTTCGAGTAGATACTAACCCTTGAACAACATAGAACAAGCTCTCTAAATTTAATTCAATGGCAGCCTTAAGAATTAGGAGAATAGATCAATCTAAGCAACAATCACGCAAGCTCGGATTATTTAACTTAGGTTATGTTATTCAAGACAATAGACCGAAAACTTGTCCATAATCAGCTATCATCATGCGTCACTCGTTGAATAGAAAAAAAGACGATTACGTACACAATTCCTAATTCTAACAGGTAAATTCTGATTAACAAATTTAGCAGGCCAAAACTAAATCACTCAAACAAGAATCACAGACAATTTAAATCAGAATAACATAAACAATTCTAATAAAAACGAGATTGAGAACAACGTTACTGAGGTTAAGTTACACCAATGACATGAAATTAGGCTTCAAAATCCCCTGAACTGAAGAGGAAATTAGCCGCACATCTTGACCTAGAAAGCAAAAACTCTGAAAATAATACTCTACTGTCTTCCCCCCGTTTACCTAAAAATTCTAATACAATACTGTTTCCTCTTCCTCGTATAATCAAATACACTTATGCATAGATTCAACTTTATCAAACTTATAGCGTTTCCTATGCGTCATCAGTAGATAGATTCCTAGGCTCTTCCAGATTTGCCAAATTCTTCTCCGCAAGGATGACTCTCAATGTAGTAAACGATCTTTCTGAGGATTACTCATCAGTATAACGTGATTTCTGCAGATTATAGATGACGACATCTGAGGACTATTTATCCAGGTATCTGCGCTGAGTCTGATATCTGCAGCTTTGAATATCACCCATCTTTTCGATATACTGACCATCCAGTTAGGCCAACTCTCGAGAGAATCGCGAACATCTGCAGCGGTAGTCTGGACTACGGATTCCAGGTCCGGTTTGAAGACAAAACTCGGACAATGTTCTCAGCCTAATACTTCCTGAAACGAGCTTGATTCGTCTACTTTATTTTTCTGAAGAAACTTTGCAATGAGGACTAGTCCCTGAAAAAACCTGAAAAACGTCAGCACTGGTCAGAATAACTAAAAATCTGGAAATTGGAATTTCTTAATCTTTCTCAATATTTCTAAAGTCTATCCAAAAATGCCAAACTTACAAAATAAGCTCTAATCAGCTCAACTAGGTATAAAACATAACAAAAACATAATATGAAAGGAATAAAAATATCTAAATTACACTCTTATCAAATTCCCCACACTTAGCTTTGCGCGTCCTCGGGCAAACTAATTAAACACTAAAGAAAAGCTACACTCAAGTCATATCCAGAACACCATCATGATGCATAAGCACACTATTAATCCATGCATATTCATACCTAACTTAGGAAGCAACAAAGATAAATAAAGTAGAGTTAATGACATTCGTATCTCTTCATCATTTTCCACAATTACTCTCAATCAGTCAATGCAAACAAGAAAACTAATCACAACCAATTCATGTACAACTCACCCCTCAACCTTTCCTCAATTGTTTCTCTTGTCTACTACAAACTGGGTAGCAAACTAGAACTTTTTTCTTCTCTCTCTCTTTTTTTTTTTTTTTTTTTTTTTTTTTTTTTTTTTTTTTTTTTTTTGAAAAAAATGAGTGCATTTTATGCCCATCTCATTTCATGGTTGTGTTTATGAGTGAGTACGTTTTACGCTCCATCTCGACTCACCACATACCTTTCTTTTTTCTTTTTTTTCTATTGCTAAACCCAAATTTAGGACTAGCTTAAGAGAAACAATTGTTCTTTTTTTTTTTTCTTTCTTTCTTTTAAGGGTTGTTATACATCCTCAATCATGCTTCGTCACCAAGTTCACACAACTTCTCAAGACATATTGTTTCAAAACTACAAAGATTCAAATATGATTAACTCTATTTTATGAAATATTGCTAACATCCTAAGTCAAGGAATATGCTCAACACAAAGTCAAGTTATTATTCATGCATCACTAGACGTTCAAAGACATGACTTAAAGCATAAACCCACTAGAGCTGACTTTTTTTTTTTTTTTTTTTTTTAAATAGAGCATACTCCTAAAAAAGAGATATAAAAAAAAAAAAAAACAGAATAAAAACAGAAAATACAGACAGAGTAAAAAAACAGAATATAAAACCCATCCAAGCCTAACTTCTCCCCCACCTTAAAACTTACATTGTCCCCAATGTAATACCCCAAAGTAGAGACAAGCAAATAAAACAAATAAAACAAAAAAATATGGCAAAACTAAAAAAACTAAAGTCAAGGAAAAGAAAATCAAATCTGAATTCTTGGGTTGCCTCCTAAGCAGCGCCTTTGGTTAACGTCGTTGGCTCGACTCTCGCATGGTCTCACTACTCATGTATCGACTCCTCCAATCCCACCTCCTCAATAATGTAAACTTGGAACCCTTCATAGTAAGGCTTAAGCCTATGTCCATTGACCTTAAACACCTTGTTTGTTTTCAAACTCTGTATTTCTACTACACCATAGGAAAAACATTAGTCACAATAAAAGGTCCACCCAACGAGAACGTAACTTACCCGGAAATAAACTTCAGCCTTAAATGAAAAAGAAGGACTTTCTGTCCAACTGAAAATGTTCCTTGAGATCATTGTCATGAAAGGCTTAGTCTTTGCTTTGTATATGTGTGAACTCTCGTAGGCATCATTCCTCAGCTCTCAAGTCCTTGCAATTGCAACTTCCTATTAACGCCAGCTTCTTTCTCCATATGCAATGCTTGATTGCCCAATAAGCCTTGTGCTCTAATTCCACTGGAAGATGACATGACTTACGAACACTAATCTGTATGGGGACATGCCAATGGGTGTCTATATGATGTTCTCATATGCCCATAATGCATCGTCAATCTCAAAGACCAATCCTTCCTATTTGGGTTCACTGTCTATTCCAAAATTGACTTGATTCTCTTATTGACACCTCCATTTGGCCATATGGTTTTGTGGTGGTACGATGTGGAGACCTTGTGTGTGACATGGTATTTCTTAAGCAATGCCTCTATTGTCGTTGCAAAAATGAGTGCCCTTATCACTGATGATGGCCCTTGGTATCCCAAACCTGACAAAATGTTAGTTTAACAAAATCTGCAACAACCTTTGAATTGTCAGTTCTGGTGGCTTTCGCCTCCACCATTTGGAAACATAATCAACAGCTAACAGAATATAAACATTACCAAAGGAAATAGGAAATGGACCCAAAAATCAAGCCCCAAACATAAAAAATTTCAATAATAAATTTCTAGAATGGCCACCATATGTGCTCATAGGGTTCTCACTATCAAGATTTGAAACACTTGATACCCTCGTCACGGTTCTACCATTCTAAGGACATATATCAATACATATTGCAATAATAATGATTTACACGATATAGAATAAAATGCCTTTTATTGATTTAATGAACATTATTACAAAGAGTCAATTCTACAATAATTGATTGGCTCTAGGGCATCTACTCTAACATTTGATTTGGATTAATTAGATTAAAACATGGATTGTTGTGTTTGGGGATTTGTTGAAATCTATTGTGATTGGACTATTTTTTTGTGAAATTGGGATATTTTTGTGAAACCCTAAGCACCACCATGTGTGGTGATGCTGGTTGCCTTGCCTGGTGGTGTACGGCAACACTGTGATCCAAAGCAGCACGCCCGCAGTTGTTGTGTGTACTACACACGGTAGTCGCCTATTGTCGCATGTGGAGGAGGGGATGGGCGCATGTTTCAACATGCGGCCTTGGCCAACACCCTTCAAGGTGTTTTGGGCACAACCACTGTCCCCAATAGCCCTGGTTGAAAAATGCGGGATTGTCGTCACGATCATCGTAATGCTACTGTGTACGGTGGCTGTCATGGGCTGATTGTTGCCGCAAATGGCCCAGCCTTGTTGACTATTTGTTTACCCATGTAGCCTTGTTCTTCACTTTGAGTATTCATACGCTCAACTGTCCTGTTTTGGGCAGCATGTGATTTTCCTCAGAGGAAATCGCTCTCATTTACACTACGATGCTTATTTTTGAGCGATTTGAAATCTCACATGTTCTTAAATGTGGGAGGATCATTACAGTGGGCTTACATTAGTTTTTGGACTTCTGTAGCAAGGGGTTTCAGTCTTTTTATAGTTAGTTGACGTTGGTGCGCGTTAATTCGCTGCATGTTTGTAAATAGGTCATAACGGATTCAATAGTGAATCAATTGAATCACAATTTACACTAGTGGATTTTTAACATGTTGATGCATGTTTAACGAGTATTTAATGCTACTGCCCATATGTGTCAATGCACGTAAAACTACTGTTTCGGGCAGCTTATGCGTTGGTGTAGGTGGGCTTCATTTTGGGCTGTTTTGGGCATTGTTGCAAATAGATGTTGGTCCAGAATTTTATATAAATTGTTGATGCATATTATAATCATTCTGGAGCCCCAATTTGGAGAGGCCCAACAACAAGGGACTAAAATGAAAAGTTCACAACTTGTCGGGTTTAAACATAACAAGGTATAACATTGAAGGGTAATTCGTAATTTAACAAGTGATAAAAAATTGTTGATTTTTGATTGATTGTTATATGCATATTCTTGAGATGAAATTGCATGGTGTTGGTTGCATTTGCCTTTAGACAAATTTGAATTTGAGGATTGTAAATTCAATTTAAATAAGGCATGTGTGCCTTACCTTTCTTATAATCTCTTGTAATTCTCTCTCTCTCATCTTACTCCCTTCAAATGTAAATCGAGGTTTCTTTTTATTGATGTAAAGTTAAATTAGAATTTATTTTAATTTAGAGTAATTATCGACGAGAAGAAGAATTGGATTCAAGAAGTTGGGTTTTTAAATTGAAAGTCCTCTTGTAGTTTAATTACCTAGGTTGACATATAAATTCTTCAAGGCTTGGAGAATTTGGTTTAGTTCAGGCAATGCACCAACACATTTATCTTTATTGCTTCAGTTGGCAGGCTAAAGTTTGAATGTTATGGATATAACATGTTAATAAAGATGATAAAATGATGAGACCAAAAGAGCAAAAACCCCTCATAAAGTATATTAAGTCTATGAACTAGGGGAGGGCAAAAATATAGGGTAGAACCGAAACCATTGGGTACCCTGGTTTCGGTTCCAATTCCTACCTGGAACCGGCTGCCACAGGGTAGGTTCTGGTTCCAAAAAATGGGAACTGACATTGTGCAGTTCTGGTTCCAGTTCTTGTAGGAAGGAACCGGGAACCGATACTTAAATGAAATTTCATGAAAATATGGGGGCTTTTATGATATTTTATGCTTTAAATAAAATAAAAAAAAATTGTGATTGGGACTTCTATCGATTTAGGGTTCTCACTCAGGTTAAAGAAAACTAAAAAAATCTCACTTTCTCTCTATTCTCTCTATTCTCTTTATTCGGGTGTTTCTTTGGAGAATATGATATTTGTTTCTGCATTATATGTTGCTTTTTGAAAATGGGCTGTTACTATTTTTGTTTTTGTGTATATGGTTAGTAAGAAATTGGTTGTTCAACTAATTCTTTAGTTGTTTATGCAAAAATTAGTGGATGACATTGTTTTTGTTTTGCTTTCTTCTTGATTTCTTTGTAGTTCTAAAGTGATGTTATTTGAGAACATTGTATAAATTCTGCTTTGTTCTATTGTGTATGCGTGCTTTTTGTGTATGTATTACCGATTTCAGTGTCATGCAAGGAGTAGGAGTTATTTGAGTTTGATAGTTTGTTGAGCATATTGTATAAGTGCTTCTGGTTATTTTTATGTGGCTCTTTCCAGTTTGCATGAAGCATCCTTTCCCTGTACTTCTTCAATTTTAATGAAATTAGTCAGACATTACTTATAATTATGTATGGCTACCTGGTAGCGTGCCGAATACACCAAATTAATTAACCTTACTAAACCTAACTACTGAATTGTATAAAGGGCAAGCAAGGGTCGATCACCAAGGAATGACTCGATTAATTTCTATATTCTAAAACAATAAAAACAACAGAAACGCAAATTAAACTCTAAACAGTAAACCTGACAACAGCAATGAAAGGGGGTTTGTAATCAAGGCAAACTAAAGTAAAACAAGAGAAATAAAATATTAGGTTAAACAATCAGTTCTCGGTTCAATATCCACCTAAATATGCATTAGACATAAAAGTAACCGTAACACTGTTCTATCTCATCATTATGGAACTACTGACCCTAGGAAACAACAAGCTCTTTTACCTGAATTCTCCTTAGTTTGTCACTACTGAAACAATCTTTCGAGTAGATACTAACCCTTGAACAACATAGACAAGCTCTCTAAATTTAATTCAATGGCAGCCTTAAGAATTAGGAGAATAGATCAATCTAAGCAACAATCACGCAAGCTCGGATTATTTAACTTAGGTTATGTTATTCAAGACATAGACCGAAAACTTGTCCATAATCAGCTATCATCATGCGTCACATCGTTGAATAGAAAAAAGACGATTACGTATCACAATTCCTAATTCAACAGGTTAATTCTGATTAAACAATTTAGCAGGCCAAAAATAAATCACTCAAACAAGAATCACAGACAATTAATCAGAAACATAAACAATTCTAATAAAAACGAGATTGAGAACAACGTTACTGAGGTTAAGTTACACCAATGACATGAAATTAGGCTTCAAAATCCCCTTGAACTGAAGAAGGAAATTAGCCGCACATCTGACACTAGAAAGCAAAAACTCTGAAAAATAATACTCTACTGTCCTCTCCCCCTGTTAACCTAAAAAATTCTAATTAAATAACATGTGTTTTCCTTAATTCTTCGCCATGAATCATGGAATTTCTTTCCTAAACTTTCCTAGAAGATAGACTTCCAGATTTGACAAAATCTTATCAGATTGGATTCCAGAATTCGTCTCCAGCTTGCACCAGGATTTTGCAATGTAAAAGATCTTTTTTGGCCCTATCACTTCATAAAAATTGTAGTCCAGGATGTGTAGATGAATCTGGGCTTTTGAATCACCCTTTTTCGATATCTGACGCTCCAGTTAGGCCATTCGAAGATCCAATACTAGCTAAGGAATCCTTCTGCGACTAGGATTCAGGTCCGGTTTGCAAAACTACTGAGAAACCCAACAAACTCGGATTCTCGCCATAATACCTTCCTGAAAAGCTTGATTCGTTACTTTAATTTTTCTGAAGAAAACTTTTGCAATTGAGGAATTAGCTCCTGAAAAAACCTGAAAAACGTAGCACTGGTCAGAATATACTAAAAATCTGGAAAATTTGGAATTTCCTAATCTTTTCTCAATTATTTCTAAAGTCTATCCAAAAATGCCAAACTTACAAAATAAGCTCTAATCAGCTCAACTAGGTATAAAACATAACAAAAACATAATTGAAAGAATAAAAATACTAAATTACACTCTTATCAAATTTCCCCACACTTAGCTTTTGCGCGTCCTGGGCAAACTAATTCAACACTAAAGAAAAGCTACACTCAAGTCATATCCAGAACACCATCATGATGCATAAGCAACACTATTTAATCCATGCATATTCATACCTAACTTAGGAAGCAACAAAGATAAAATAAAGTAGAGTTAATGACATTCGTATCTCTTCATCATTTCCACAATTACTCTCAATCAGTCAATGCAAACAAGAAAAACTAATCAAACAATTCATGTACAACTCACCCTCAACCTTTCCTCAATTGTTTTCTTGTCTACTACAAACTGGGTAGCAAACTAGAACTTTTTTCTTCTCTCTTTTTTTTTTTTTTTTTTTTTTTTTTTTTTTTTTTTTTTTTGAAAAAAATGAGTGCATTTTATGCTCCATTCATTTCATGGTGTGTGTTTATGAGTGAGTACGTTTTCGCTCCATCTCGACTAACACATACCTTTCTTTTTTCTTTTTTTTTTCTATTTGCTTAAACCCAATTTAGGACTAGCTTAAGAGAAACAATTGTTCTTTTTTTTTTTTCTTTCTTTCTTTTAAGGGTGTGTATACCACCCTCAATCATGCTTCGTCACCAAGTTCACACAACTTCTCAAGACATATTGTTTCAAAACTACAAAGATTCAAATATGATTAACTCTATTATGAAATATTGCTAACATCCTAAGTCAAGGAATATGCTAACACAAAGTCAAGTTATTATTTATGCATCACTAGACGTTCAAAGACATGACTTAAAGCATAAACCTCACTAGAGCTGACTTTTTTTTTTTTTTTTTTTTTTTTAATAGAGACATACTCCTAAAAAAGAGAATATAAAAAAAAAAAAAAAACAGAATAAAAACAGAAAATACAGACAGAGTAAAAAAACAGAATAATAAAACCCATCCAAGCCTAACTTCCCCCACACTTAAAATTACATTGTCCCCAATGAATACCCCAATGGAGACAAGCAAATAAACAAATAAAACAAAAAAATATGGCAAAACTAAAAAACTAAAGTCAAGGGAAAAGAAAATCAAATCTGAATTCTTGGGTTGCCTCCTAAGCAGCGCCTTTGGTTAACGTCGTGGCTGACTCTCTGCATGGTCATCACTACTCATGTATCGACTCCTCCACCCACCTCCTCAATAATGTAAACTTGGAACCCTTCATAGTAAGGCTTAAGCCTATGTCCATTGACCTTAAACACCTGTTTGTTTTCAAACTCTGTTTTCTACTACACCATAAGGAAAAACATTAGTCACAATAAAAGGTCCACCCAACGAGAACGTAACTACCCGGAAATACTTCAGCCTTAATGAAAAAGAAGGACTTTCTGTCCAACTGAAAAAGTTTCCTTGAGATCATCTTGTCATGAAAGGCTTTAGTCTTTGCTTTGTATATGTGTGAACTCTCGTAGGCACATTCCTCAGCTCCTCAAGTCCTGCAATTGAACTTCTATTAACGCCAGCTTCTTTCATCTCATATTGCAATGCTTGATTGCCCAAAAGCCTTGTGCTCTAATTCCACGGGAGATGACATGACTTACCGAAAACTAATCTGTATGGGGACATGCCAAGGGTGGCTTATATGCTGTTCTATATGCCCATAATGCATCGTTAATCTCAAAGACCAATCCTTCCTATTTGGGTTCACTGTCTATTCCAAAATTGACTTGATCTCTCTATTTGACACCTCCATTTGGCCATTGGTTTGTGGGTGGTACGATGTGGAGACCTTGTGTGTGACATGGTATTTCTAAGCAATGCCTCTATTGTCCTGTTGCAAAAATGAGTGCCCTTATCACTGATGATGGCCCTTGGTATCCCAAACCTGACAAAAATGTTAGTTTTAACAAAATCTGCAACAACCTTTGAATTGTCAGTTCTGGTGGCTTTCGCCTCCACCCATTTGGAAACATAATCAACAGCTAACAGAATATAAACATTACCAAAGGAAATAGGAAATGGACCCATAAAATCAATGCCCCAAAAAAAAAATTTCAATAATAAATATGGGAGATTGTGGCATTTGATCTCTACGAGAAATGTTTCCTTCTTTGGCAATTATCACATGACTTACAGAACATGTAGGCGTCTTGAACACCTGGCCAATAAAAGTGCATTCTAATACCTTACGAGTTGTCCTCTGTGGTCCAAAATGTCCTCCACATGCATAGGTATGACAGAAGGTTAGGATAGGAGTCAATTCATGTTCAGGTACGCACCTTCTTATCACTTGGTCAGCGCAATGCTTCCACAAATATGGATCATCCTGGGCATAATACTTAGCATCACTCTTGATCTTGTCCTTTTGAGCTCTAGTCAAATCATTTGGCAACACGATAGTAACTAAAAAATTGACAATATCTGCATACCATGGTGACGCCATTTCAATGGAAAACAATTGCTCATCCGAAATGTTTCTCGCAAAGGAAGTTCATTGCTGCCACGAACCAAACGGCTAAGGTGATCTGTACAACATTCTCTGCTCCTTTTTATCTTTAATCTCCAAATCAAATTCCTGGAGGAGAAGAATCCACCTAATTAGCCTTGGTTTTGCCTCCTTCTTTATGAGCAAATACCTAAGAGCTGCTGATCAGAAAAAACAATAACTTTAGCACCCAACAAATATGACCGAAAATTCTCTAAAGCAAAAACACAGATAAAAGTTCTTTTTCAGTCGTAGAATAATTTAGCTGGGCGCCATTCAAGGTCCTGGATGCATAATAAATGGCGTGACACGCTCTGCCAACTCGTTGACCCAAAACAGCACCTAATGCAAAATTGCTCGCATCACATAAGTTTCAAAAGGTAGCTCCCGATTAGGTGGTTGTATCACTAGTGTTGTCGTCAACAATGTTTTCAGCTTGTCAAATGCCTCCTTGCAATGCTCATCAAACTGAAAATCCACATCTTTTTGTAACAATCTGCTAGAAGCAATGCAACTTTGGAAAAATCCTTGAATCTCCGATAGAAACTGCATGGCCAAGAAAAGATCGAACTTCCCGCACAGTGGCAGGGTAAGGCAAAGTTGTAACCAAATCTATCTCAGAATTATCAACCTCTATTCCCTTAGATGAGACAATATGCCCCAAAACATACACTTGCTCTACCATAAAATGACATTTTCCCTGTTAAGTACAAGGTTAGTTTCAATGCATCTGTCTAAAATCAGTGTAAGGTTATGCAAGCACTTTCAAATGAATCACCAAGACACTAAAATCATCATAAAAACCTCTATGATTGACTGACATATTCTGAAAAGATACTTACCATACATCGCTGAAAAGTGGCTAGAGCGTTGCAAACACCAAATGGCATTCGACGGTAGGCGAAAGTACCAAATGGACATGTGAATGTCGTCTTCTCTTGATCTTCTAGGCTATGACAATCTGGTTATACCCTAATAATTCAAGAAAACAGTAATAAATATGACCAGCTAACCTCTCAAGCATTTGATCATTAAAGGGAAGTGGAAAGTGATTTTCGAGTTGTTGAGTTCAACTTCCTGTAATCAATGCACACGTGCCAGCCGTGCTGAATACGTGTAGGGACTAACTATTGTCTTGATTTTCACCACTGTAACACCAGATTTCTTGGGGACAACTTGTACTGGACTTACCCTTACTGTCAAAAATTGGATAAATTACCCCAGCATCTAAAAGTTTAAGACTTTTTTCACCACCTCCATCATCGGTGTATTAATCTTCGTTGCGCTTCTCGTGTTGGTTTGGCTCCTTCCTCTAACAGAATCTGATGCATGCATATGGAAGGACTAATCCCTTAATTCAGCTAGGTCCAACCAATCGCTTCCTTATGCTCCTGCAACATTCGAACTAGTTCTCTTCTTGATTAGGTGTTAACTTCTTCGACACAATTACCGGCAGTGTCTCATTCTCTCCAAGTACCACTACTTCAAATGGCTCGAAATGGCTTCAACTCCAGTATAGGGGCCTGCAAAACAGAAGGCAACAATTTTTGGTGAGAATCAGGGAGCTTTATAAAAGAAACTCCATACCTTTCGGAATCGGTTTTAAAGAATGTAACGCTGCCACTGTCTCTTCAATTCTTCACTTAGCTCCATCTCTCCTTTCTCCTTTGATTCCACATGTTTGAGGAAGGCAACCTCTAACTCATCTGCATTATTCAACTCAAAGACTCTTGCATATGGAATCAACAGGATCAACAACATCAATAGTGAAAATAGATTGACATCAGTTGGATATTTCATGGCATCAAAAATATTAAAACGAATTACTTCACCATCAAATTCCATCGTGAGGGTACCATCTAGAACATCTACTTTTGTCTGAGCTATATAGGAATGGTCTTCCTAGTAAGATAGGTGCAGGGTCAGGAGAAGAGGAATCACCATATCCCGAATGTAGAAATCAGCCGGAAACATAGCTCATTGAAGCACAAGAACATCCCAACTACCCCTTCAGGGTATGCATTAGTGCGATCAGCCAATTGGATAATAACACCAGTATCTCAAGGACCTAGATTTAATGAAGCATAAATAGATCGTGGCATAACATTAATCGAAGCTCTAAATCTAACATAGCTCTCTCAATCCTGGTGTTACCTATCTTACACGGAATTGTAAACATACCTGGGTCCTTGCATTGGGAGGAAGTTTTCTTTGGAAAACTGCTGAAACATTTTCTTCCATTATTATCTTCCATCAACGTTCAACTTCCGCTTATTGGTGCATAGCTCCTTAAGAGATTTCACATACCTTGGCACTTGTTTAATTGCATCCAACAGAGGTATATTCACTTCACCTTGCGAAACATCTCCAAATTCCTTATCCTTCTCTTATTTCTTTGACTTCGCGAATCTGCCAGGAAAAGGAAAAGTATTAGATTGAAGTTGAATTGAAGGGTTAGGAATTACCTTTGATTCAGTTGTAGCCTCTTCTTTCTTAATTTCATCTCAATCTCTGCTTCCTTTGCTACACTGGACTGTCCAGTTTTGGTTCTTCCACTTCTGCCACTTCTTAGCGTCACTGCATTCACATTCTTGGATTCACCACTGTTTGAGAAGGCAATTCCTCCAACTTGAGCCTTTAAATGACTTATAGCAGTTGCCATTTGACCCATCTGATTCTCCAGACTTTGAATACTAGATCTTTATCTTGTGAAACTGTTTGGTATTCAAAGCAAGGGACTTAACATATCTTCCAGGATGAGTTTGAACTCTATGAGGCCGGTTGCTTCGGTTGAAAACTTTGTTGTGTCTATTCTGAGAAGAATTAATCCACCCCTACTTGTCTATTTCCTCCATAACTGAAATTCGGATGACCCTCCAACCTGGTGTACGTGTTAGAGTAAGGATCATGTTGCCTCGGTGGTCCAGGAAAGTTTCCTGCTGCGTTGATTGTTCAGTCCCTTCCTCTGAAGTGTGGGCACATGTCCGTTGGTGTCATTGTCGAACATATCCCACAGCTTTTTCTTGTTGCGCATTCCCTACAGCCAATTGTCTAACAAGAGAGGTAAGATCAGATAATTGTTGTTCAATGGAAGATGTACTTTCCTCATTCACCCTTTTGGGTGGCGCATCATGTCTTGTACCAAACTATTGGGAATTGGTAGCCATGTTTGAGATTAACTGTTTGGCAGCTTTAGGAGTCTTATCCACCAACGCACCTCCACTTACTGCATCTATCATATTTCTTTCCATAGGTAGCAATCCTTCATAGAGATACTGAATTAGCAATTGATCACTTATCTGGTGGTGAGGACAGCTTGCACATAGCTTCTTGAATCGCTCCTAATATTCATACAACGTCTCTCCATTATATTGCCTTATCCACATATCTCTTTCCTGATGGTGGCAGCTCTAGATGCTGGGAAATATCTTTCTAAAAACATCCTTTTCATCTCGTTCCATGTTGTGATTGTCCCCGATGGTAAATAATAGAGCCAATCCTTTGCATCATCCCCCACCGAAAAAGGAAAAGCTCGCAACTTAATCTGCTCCTCTGTCACTCTAGTCGGTTTTATGCTTTAACAGACAACGTGAAACTCCTTTAGATGTTTATTTGGATCTTCACCTGCACGACCACGAAATGTAGGCAACAAGTGAATTAGACCAGACTTCAATTCAAAAGCAACATCTAAAGTAGGGTACTGAATACACAAAGGCTGCTGATTAAAATCAGGGGCAGCCAACTCCTTTAATGTTTTGCCAACAGCCATCTCTTCTTCTATCTCTGAATCCGGATCACTAGATGAACTGTGGGATGCTGAACCAATGGCTATATTGAGATCAGGAGATGAAGAACTTGCTTGACGTGACTTTTTTCGCAACTTCCATAAACTGCGTTTGATTTATGGATCAAATTCCAACTCTCCTGTAGAATTGGATCGAGTCATAAACCACTAAAATCACCAAATTAAGCCTAAATAAATGAAAATAATAATAATACAAAAATAAAAATAAATAAATAAATAAATTTTTTTCTTGACAGCAGCAAAAATTGGCCAAAAACCCTATTAAATGATTGAATTTGAGAACGAGAGAGTGGGGCTAGAATTCTTTCTAGTCTTGCTCAGAATGTTGTTTTCTTTGAAACGGGTACTCGCAGCACTCCTAGTTCAACCAAAATTTCTCTTAGGAATAGTACTACTGTTCATGTTGAATAGTGCTACTGTTCCGAAAAAAAATTTCTTTTTTTCTTTTTTTTCTGCAAAAACCTAAAAATCACAGTTAAATAAATAAATAAATAAAAAAAAACCACAACTAAGCACTGATTAAACAAAATCACAAAAAAAAAAACATAGAATATAAAAAAAACGACAAATACCACTCCCCGGCAACAGCGCCAAAATTTGGTAGCGTGTCAAATGCACCAAATTAATTAACCTAACTACTGAATTGTATAAAGGGCAAGCAAGGGTCGATCCCACAGGGAATGACTCGACTAATTTCTATATTCTAAAACAATAAAAACAACAGAAACGCAAATTAAACTCTAAACAGTAAACCTGACAACAGTAATGAAAGGGGGTTTGTAATCAAGGCAAACTAAAGTAAAACAAAGAAATAAAATATTAGGTTAAACAATCAGTTCTCGGTTCAATATCCACCTAAACATGCATTGGACATAAAGTAACCGTAACACTGTTCTATCTCGTCATTATGGAACTACTGACCCTTGGAAACAACAAGCTCTGTTACCCGAATTCTCCCTTAGTTTGTCACTACTGAAACAAGCTCTTCGAATAGATACTAACCCTTGAACAACCTAGAACAAGCTCTCTAAATTTAATTCAATGGAAGCCTTAAGAATTAGGAGAATAGATCAATCTAAGTAACAATCACGCAAGCTCGGATTATTTAACTTAGGTTATGTTATTCAAGACAATAGACCGAAAACTTGTCCATAATCAGCTATCATCATGTATCACTCGTTGAATAGAAAAAGGATGATTACGTATCACAATTCCTAATTCTAACAGGTAAATTCTGATTAAACAATTTAGCAGGCCAAAACTAAATCACTCAAACAAGAATCACAGACAATTAAATCAGAATAACATAAACAATTCTAATAAAAACGAGATTGAGAACAATGTTACTGAGGTTAAGTTACACCAATGACATGAAATTAGGCTTCAAAATCCCCTTGAACTGAAGAAGGAAATTAGCCACACATCTTGACCTAGAAAGCAAAAACTCTTAAAAATAATACTCTACTGTCCTCTCCCCCGTTTAACCTAAAAACTTCTAATTAAATAACATGTGTTTTCCTTAATTCTTCCCCAAGAATCACAGAATTTATTTCCTAAACGTTTGTTTCCTAGAAGATAGACTTCCAGATTTGACAAAATCTTATCAGATATGGATTCCAGAATTCGTCTCCAGCTTTCACCAGGATTATCGCAATGTAAAAGATATTTTCTGGGCTCTGTCACTTCATAAAAATTGTAGTACAGGATGTGTAGATGAATCTGGGCTTTTGAATCACCCTTTTTCGATATCTGACGCTCCAGTTAGGCCCATTCGAAGATCCAATACTCAGCTAAGGAATCCTTCTGCAACTAGGATTCCAGGTCCGGTTTTGCAAAACTACTGAGAACCCAAACGAACTCGGATTCTCACCCATAATACCTTCCTGAAAATCTTGATTCGTCTACTTTAATTTCTCTGAAGAACACTTTTGCAATCGAGGAATCTAGCTCCCTGAAAAACCTGAAAAACGTAGCACTGGTCAGAATAACGAAAAATCTGGAAAATCTGGAATTTCCTAATCTTTTCTCAATTATTTCCTAAAGTCTATCCAAAAATGCCAAACTTGCAAAATAAGCTCTAATCAGCTCAACTAGGCATAAAACATAACAAAAACATAATATGGAAGGAATATTAATATCTAAATTACACTCTTATCACTACACAAATTGAATGATGGTGGAATTGTTTAATGTAATAATTTGTGGCTGGAATGTTAGTTAAGCTGATGCTTTACTAATTGTACACTTATATGGCTTCGGCTGGGTGATTTGAAGGGTGTTGGATTGTGATTTATTGCTGAAAAATTGTTTGGGTATAATGCCTTATTGAATGTCGACCTTGTGAATGTTTTTGGCTGGAATAAATTGAGGATTATGGGTGGTAATTTTTGTGTGCTAGAAACGGTGTAAAATGGAGTGGGAAAGATTATGTTGAATTTGGCATTTTCGTTTTAATGGAGTCTTGCATATGTGCTGGAAGTATGTTTATTTGTGTTGTTAATTTATAAGTTAAAATACATTGAAAAGAGAGAAGTTAAATTTTTGTTATGAATGCTGAATTGAAAGTGCCAAGTTTCATGCTTCTTTTTGTTTATTGCATTGCTGAAATATTTAAGAACTGTGGAGGAAGATTTTTGTTATAATGCAGAATTATTTTGTATACACACTATAAGGTTGTTTGCCTCTAAATTATTTTGTATACACACATTTCAAAAGGAATTTATTCCTTCTAGGCCTTTATGTTATTAACTTATTATGTGATGTTATTGTGTTATGTAATTTTAATTTTGGGAGGATGAAACTTGATACTTTATATGTTATTATGTTGTACTTGTGTTATTTAAAGTTTTAAAGTGTTATGTAATTTTAATTTTGGGAGGTTGAAATGTATATTGGAATAGTTGTAATTTTTGTAAAGTTTGTAGGGTGTATTTGTCATTTCAAAAAACTATTAGGGGTGTCATCTAATTTTATAAGGGTTTATTTATTAGTTTTTAAAAATAGGGGGTAATTGATATTTTCCCGAGTACCTGAAACCAGCACTGTCGGTTCCAGTTCCAAATCAAAGGAGCCGATCGGTTCCAGTTTCGATCTGGTTCCCTCAAAAAAGGGCGGGTACCCGAAATTGTCTTCCAACATCATGGGCTTAGTCAAACCATAGATCCTCGCAACCTTTTAAATCAACGAAGGGTATGCTTCTATCAATAGGAAGCTAAGTTGCATTGGAGTTTTTCCTTAATGATGTCGGGTTAGACTTAACTAGTAGTTTTGGCTTTTCGATCGACGAAGGTTAAAAACATACTAGAGGCACACGTGGAGAAAGTGCAATTTTATAATGCACAGGAAGATATGTAGTATCTACTCTACAGATCAAAGAGTTGCACTTGAGGTAGTTGGTTTGTTTGCCCAATTTATATTTGAGGATTAATGGTTGGCCCCATTAGCTATAAATTGAGTTTGTGGCCTACCTAAATCAGCCCATTTTTAACTTGATTCGATCAACGAAGGTTGAAAACGGAATTGAAAGGATCTTGGCCCACTAGGAAAGCCAATGGGCCTTCCCAAGTTTAATACTGAAGGCTACTAGAACTTGAGTAAAATATTGGGAGAACTTAACTAATTAAAGGACCTTGATTAATTAAATTTATAACATGATATTAACTCGCTTTATTTTTCACTTGTAGAATCTCAAAATGACAACCAACATTGAGTTATTGTGATTGTTCATCAAAACAAGAATCAACTTTGATGGTGTTAACTTCGTTGACTAGTATAGAAGTGTCAACCATTTTCTTAGGTCAAATGACCATTTATACACCATTGAGCAGGCTTTGCCACTACAGCCCGCTAATAGTTTCATCCAACAAACTAGACATTCACATGAGACTAATGTCGAGCTGACAAGGTACATTGTGTTTGTTAGAGTAGGTGCCCTAGAGCCAATCAATTATTGTACAATTGACTCTTTGAAATAATGTTTATTAATCAATAAAAGATAATTTTCTTGTATATCATGTAAATCATAATTGTGTGTATTGATATATGTCCTTAGGATGGTAGAACCGTGACTAAGGTATCAAATGTTTCAAATCTTGATAGTGAGAACCCTATGATCACATATGGTGGCCATTCTAAAAATGTTCGTAGCCCTAGTATTATTTTGACCAAGGACACAGATAATACGATAAGGCTATCATAGTGTTGAACAACCCTGTCGAAAGACAGTGACTGATATCACTTGTCAAGGTTGTTTGTCGACAACCTGGTGCGACACATGGGTGCTTGCTGTTGCCAAGTTCATTGGACAAACCCGCCAAAGGATTCCATATAGATGGCAATCCTAGTGTCTATGGAATAAATCCTCTAACGAATAGTGTTACATGTTATCCTTAGACTTGACATCACTGGAGCGCCTTGTGCACCGATTGGTGTAGTTTGACACCAGCAGAACATAGTTCTATTCAGAGCTATTAATACGGTAGTGATTGGCTGCATTGAGAAGTGTATCAAGACTATAGTGGATCAACAAAGGATTCATCACTCCCGGGATGGGAGAATTTATCTCATGGCGCAATTCAGTGAATGGCAATGACACTAAAGTAGTGGCCACAGTGGGATTGAGTTGTTGCTCAATCCAATTTATTATTCTGGTCATTGGTCCAATAACTGAATACAAAGATATCAAAGATAACTGAGGTTGACACTATTTTTGTACCTCAGTCTCGATGAGATAACAGATGATGAAAGGATCGGTTTGCATGGTAACCATATCGTTGATAGGCAAGCTGTTTCGCTAAATCCGAATCTATCGGGTAACCATGATGTCCTGCTAGAAGCCAATCTTGGTATGTGTTTAGTGAGACGATTGATTGGTGTCAATCGTAAGACTACTCACTATCGATATGATGAGGAACCTTCGGGTCACACACATAGAAGACAAATTAAGGATGAATTGGTGAGAAAGAGCATTTTCGTCATTTGCGATAAAAGGGTATTTTCGTCATTTATGATGGAAAGGATATTTTCGTCTTTTGAGATGAAAGGGTATTTTGGTAATCTCATAGTGCAATTAAATTTGCGAAGGTCGTTGCCTATATTTAATTTCATAATAAAATTAAAATTAGTGAGATTATGTGTTTAAATATATTCACATATTTAAATATTATATATATA